>NC_141877.1:442759209-445259209 GCF_056163025.1 Triticum urartu | reverse complement strand
GAGATCGAAAATCACAGCAAAAGTGGCTGGAACTCATGCTTGAGTTAGTTTTTCGGGTTTGTGTGAGATAGAGGAAGAAGATGGGTGCTGGAATAAGTGGAGGAGGGCCACCGTGGGCCCACGAGACAGGTGGGTGCGCCCTACGGGGGGGGCGCCCACCACCCTCGTGGCCAGGTGGCAGCTCCTCCCACGGTAATTTTTGCACAGTAAATCCTCAAATATTCCCGAAAAAATCATATTAAATTGGCATGGCATTCCAAGGACTTTTATTTTCGGGATATTTTTATATTGCACGGATAAGTCAAGAAACAGACAGAAAATACTATTTTTTACTTTATTTAATATAAATAACAGAAGGTAAAAGTGGGGTACAGAAGTTTGTGCTTCTAGTTTCATCCATCTCATGCTCATCAAAAAGAATCCACTAACAAGGTTGATCAAGTCTTGTTAACAAACTCATTCTGATAATCATTAAACCGGAGAAATTTCGAATAACACTAAGTTACCTCAATGGGGATATGCACATCCCCAATAATAAGAATATCATATTTCTTCTTGACAGTTGGTAGAGGAAATTCAAAACCTCCAAATATAATCAATGGAATTTTTCCAATAGAGTTGATACTATGAACTTGAGGTTGTTTCCTCGGAAAGTGTGCCATATGCTCATTACCATTAACATGAAAAGTGACATTGCCTTTGTTGCAATCAATAACAGCCCCTGCAGTATTAAGAAAAGGTCTTCCAAGAATTATAGACATACTATCATCCTCGGGAATATCAAGTATAACAAAGTCCGTTAAAATAGTAACGTTTGCAACCACAACAGGCACATCCTCACAGATACCGACAGGTATAACAGTTGATTTATCAGCCATTTGCAAAGATATTTCAGTAGGTGTTAGCTTATTCAAGTCAAGTCTACGATATAAAGAGAGAGGCATAACACTAACACCGGCTCCAAGATCACATAAAGCAGTTTTAATATAATTTCTTTTAATGGAGCAAGGTATAGTAGGTACTTTAGGGTCTCCAAGTTTCTTTGGTATTCCACCCTTAAAAGTATAATTAGCAAGCATGGTGGAAATCTCAGCTTCCGGTATCTTTCTTTTATTAGTAATGATATCCTTCATATATTTAGCATAAGGATTTGTTTTGAGCACATCAGTTAATCTCATACGCAAAAAGATAGGCCTAATCATTTCAGCAAAGCGCTCAAAATCCTCATCATCCTTTTTCTTGGATGGTTTCGGAGGAAAAGGCATGGGTTTCTGAACCCAAGGTTCCCTTTCTTTACCATGTTTCCTAGCAACAAAGTCTCTTTTATCATAACGTTGATTCTTTGATTGTGGGTTATCAAGATCAACAACAGGTTCAATTTCTACATCATTATCATTACTAGGTTGAGCATCATCATGAACATCATCATTAATATTTTTACTATGTTCATGTTCATTACCAGATTGTGTTTCAGCATCAGACATAGAAATATCATTTGGATTATCAGGTGGTTCAGCAATAGGTTCACTAGAAGTTTGCACAGTTCTATCATTTTTCTTCTTCTTCTTTTTAGAAGAACTAGGAACATCAATATTATTTCTTTGAGAATCTTGCTCGATTCTCTTAGGGTGGCCTTCAGGATACAAAGGTTTCTGAGTCATTCTACCAGTTCTAGTAGCCACTCTAACAGCATAATCATTTTTCTTACTATTCATTTCATCAAGCGCTTCTTTTTTAGCCTTAAGTACTTGTTCTACTTGAGTGGTAACCATAGAAGCATGTTTGCTAACAAGTTTAAGTTCACCTTTAATATCAGCCATATAATCACCCAAGCGTCTAATCATATAAGCCTTTTCTTTTAATTGTCTACCAAAATAAGCATTGAAGTCGTCTTGCTTAAACATAAAGTTATCAAACTCATCCAAGCACTGACTAGCAATTTTAGTAGGAGGGACTTCAGCTTTATCATATCTATAGAGAGAATTTACCTTTACTACCTGTGTCGAGATATTGGGATTAGGGGGTTCTTCAATAAATAAAGAATTAATATCATATGTTTCTTCAACAGGCGGTATATTAAGACCATGTATTTCTTCAATAGGAGGTAAATTCTTAACGTCTTCAGCTTTAATACCTTTTTCTTTCATAGATTTCTTTGCCTCTTGCATATCTTCGGGACTGAGAAATAGAACACCTCTCTTCTTCGGAGTTGGTTTAGGAATAGGCTCAGTAATTGGAGCAGGAGTTGGCTCAGGAGCTGGCTCAGGAGGTGCCCAATTATTTTCATTTGTCAACATATTATTCAATAGAATTTCAGCTTCATCAGGTGTTCTTTCCCTGAAAAGAGAACCAGCACAACTATCCAGGTAATCTCTGGAAGCATCGGTTAGTCCATTATAAAAGATATCAAGTATTTCGGGTTTCTTAAGAGGATGATCAGGCAAAGCATTAAGTAACTTGAGAAGCCTCCCCCAAGCTTGTGGGAGACTCTCTTCTTTAATTTGCACGAAGTTGTATATTTCCCTCAAAGCAGCTTGTTTCTTATGAGCCGGGAAATATTTAGCAGAGAAGTAATAAATCATATCCTGGGGACTACACACACAACCAGGATCAAGAGAATTAAACCATATCTTAGCATCACCCTTTAATGAGAACGGAAATATTTTGAGTATATAAAAGTAACGCGATCTCTCATCATTAGTGAACAGGGCAGCTATATCATTTAGCTTAGTAAGATGTGCCACAACAGTTTCAGATTCATAGCCATAAAACGGATCAGATTCAACCAAAGTAATTATATCAGGATCAACAGAGAATTCATAATCCTTATCAGGAACACATATAGGTGAAGTAGCAAAAGCAGGGTCAGGTTTCATTTTATATCTAAGTGATTCTTTGTTCCATTTAATTAATAACCTCTTAAGCTCATATCTATCTCTGCAAGCTAAAATAGCGGCAGAAGATTCCATATCAAAAAGATAGCCCTCAGGAATAACAGGCATATTTTCATCATCACAATCATCATTGTATTCAGATTTAATAATTTCTTTTTCTCTAGCCCTAGCAATTTTTTCATCAAGAAATTCACCAAGGGGCACAATAGTATCAGGCATAGAAGTAGTTTCATCATAAGTATCATGCATAGCAGAAGTGGCATCATCAATAACATGCGACATATCAGAACGAATAGCAGAAGCAGGTGTAGGTGTCGCAAACTTACTCACAACAGAAGGTGAATCAAGTGCAGAGCTAGATGGCAGTTCCTTACCTCCCCTCATAGTTGAGGGATAGATCTTGGTTTTTGGATCTCTCAAGTTCTTCATAGTGTCCAGCAGATATAAATCCCAAGTGACTCAAAGAATAGAGCTATGCTCCCCGGCAACGGTGCCAGAAATTAGTCTTGATAACCCACAAGTATAGGGGATCACAACAGCTTTCGAGGGTAGAGTATTCAACCCAAATTTATTGATTCGACACAAGGGGAGCCAAAGAATATTCTCAAGTATTAGCAGCTGAGTTGTCAATTCAACCACACCTGGAAACTTAGTATCTGCAGCAAAGTGTTTAGTAGCAAAGTAATATGATAGTGGTGGTAGCGGCAACAAAAGTAAAGATAGCAAAAGTAATGTTTTTGGTATTTTGTAGTGATTGTAACAGTAGCAGCGGAAAAGTAAATAAACGTAAACCAGTATGTGGAAAACTCGTAGGCACCGGATCAGTGATGGATAATTATGCCGGATGCGGTTCATCATGTAACAGTCATAACATAGGGTGACACAGAACTAGCTCCAATTCATCAATGTAATGTAGGCATGTATTCCGTATATAGTCATACGTGCTTTTGGAAAAGAACTTGCATGACATCTTTTGTCCTACCCTCCCGTGGCAACGGGGTCCTATTGGAAACTAAGGGATATTAAGGCCTCCTTTTAATAGAGAACCGGAACAAAGCATTAGCACATAGTGAATACATGAACTCCTCAAACTATGGTCATCATTGGGAGTGGTCCCGATTATTGTCACTTCGGGGTTGCCGGATCATAACACATAGTAGGTGACTATAGACTTGCAAGATAGGATCAAGAACTCACATATATTCATGAATACATAATAGGTTCAGATCTGAAATCATGGCACTCGGGCCCTAGTGACAAGCATTAAGCATAGCAAAGTCATAGCAACATCAATCTCAGAACATAATGGATACTAGGGATCAAACCCAGCAAAACTAACTTGATTACATGATAAATCTCATCCAACCCATCACCGTCCAGCAAGCCTACGATGGAATTACTCACACACGGCGGTGAGCATCATGAAATTGGTGATGGAGGATGGTTGATGATGACGACGGCGACAAATCCCCCTCTCCGGAGCCCCGAACGGACTCCAGATCAGCCCTCCCGAGAGGTTTTAGGGCTTGGCGGCGGCTCCGTATCGTAAAACGCGATGATTTCTTCTCTCTGATTTTTTTCTCTCCGAAAGCAAATATAGAGAGTTGGAGTTGGCGTCAGAGGGCATCCAGGGGGCCCACGAGGTAGGGGGGCGCGCCCCCACCCTCGTGAGAAGGGTGTGGGCCCCCTGGTCTTCATCCTTGGCGAGGATTTTTTTTATTTTTTCTAAGATGTTCCGTGGAGTTTCAGGTCATTCCGAGAATATTTATTTTCTGCACATAAAACAACACCATGGCAATTCTACTGAAAACAGCGTCAGTCCAGGTTAGTTCCATTCAAATCATACAAGTTAGAGTCCAAAACAAGGGCAAAAGTGTTTGGAAAAGTAGATACGACGGAGACGTATCAATAACCATTAGAGGAAGGAAAAGGTCCCATATAGTCAAAGCCCCAAACATCAAATGGTTCAATAACAAGTGAATAATTCATAGGCATTTCTTGACGTCTACTAATATTACCAATTCTTTGACATTCATCGCAAGATAAGACAAACTTACGGGCATCCTTAAAGAGAGTAGGCCAATAAAAACCAGATTGCAGTACCTTATGTGCAGTTCTATCTCCAGCATGGTGTCCTCCATAAGCTTCGGAGTGACACTTACGTAGGATCGGTTCCTGTTCATGCTCAGGTACACAGCGTCTAATAACACCATCTACTCCTTCTTTATAAAGATGTGGGTCATCCCAAAAGTAATGCCTCAAATCATAGAAGAACTTTTTCTTTTGCTGGTATGTGAAACTAGGTGGTATAAACTTAACAACAATGTAATTAGCATAATCAGCATACCATGGAGCAGAATGAGAAGCATTTATGACATTGAATTGCTCCTCAGGAAAGCTATCATCAATAGGTAGTGTGTCATCAAGCACATTTTCTAACCTAGAAAAGTTGTCTGCAACGAGGTTCTCAGCTCCGTTTCTATCAACAATATGCAAATCAAATTCTTGTAGCAAGAGAACCCATCTAATAAGTCTAGGTTTAGCATCTTTCTTTTCCATAATATATTTAATAGCAGCATGATCAGTGTGAATAGTTACTTTGGAATCAACAATATAAGGTCTAAACTTATCACAAGAAAATACAACTGCTAAGAATTCTTTTTCAGTAGTAGCATAATTTCTTTGAGCATTGTCTGGAGTTTTACTAGCATATTGAATAACATTTAGTTTCTTATCAACTCTTTATCCTAGAACAGCACCTACAGCATAATCACTAGCATCACACATAATTTCAAAGGGTAAATTCCAATCAGGTGGCTGAACAATAGGTGTAGAGATCAATGCTTTCTTAAGTATTTCAAATGCTTCTACACAATCATCATCAAATACAAATGGTATATCTTTTTGTAATAAATTAGTCAGAGGCTGAGAAATTTTTGAGAAGTCCTTAATGAACCTCCTATAAAAACTGGCATGACAAAGGAAACTTCTTATACCTTTGATATCCTTGGGACATGGCATCTTTTAAATAGCATCAACCTTGGCTTTATCAACTTCAATACCTCTTTCAGAAACTTTATGCCCCAAGACAATACCTTCATTAACCATAAAGTGGCACTTTTCCCAATTCAAGACAAGATTAGTTTCTTCACATCTCTGCAAAACTCGATCAAGGTTGCTCAAGCAATCATCAAAAGAAGATCCATAGACGGAAAAGTCGTCCATGAAAACCTCACAAATCTTTTCACAAAAGTCAGAAAATATAGCCATCATGCATCTTTGAAAGGTAGCAGGTGCATTACATAAACCAAAAGGCATACATCTATAAGCAAGAGTACCAAAAGGGCATTTAAAAGTAGTCTTTGATTGATCTTTGGCTAACACAAGTATTTGAGAGAAATCAGAATAACCATCTAGAAAGCAAAAATGTGTATGTTTGGACAATCTTTCTAGCATTTGATCGATAAAAGGTAAGGGGTAATGATCCTTTTTAGTAGCCTTATTTAATTTGCGGAAATCAATTACCATCCTATAACCTGTAATAATTCTTTAAGGAATCAATTCATCTTTATCATTAGGAACAACAGTAATACCTCCCTTCTTAGGGACACAATGGACAGGGCTTACCCATTGACTATCAGCAACGAGATAAATTATACCTGCCTCAAGGAGCTTTAGTATATCCTTTCTTACCACTTCTTTCATTTTAGGATTCAGCTGGCGTTGATGATCACGAACTGGTTTAGCATCTTCTTCCAAGTTAATTTTATGTTGACATAGAGTGGGACTAATGCCCTTAAGATCATCAAGATTATACCCAATAGCAGCGCGGTGCTTCTTCGGAGTTTTAAATAATCTCTCTTCCTCATGCTCTGAAAGGTTAGCACTAATAATAACAGGATATATCTTTTTCTCATCAAGATAAGCATATTTAAGAGTATCAGGTAACTGTTTAAGCTCAAACACGGGATCACCCTTGGGTGGAGGAGGATCCCCTAGGATTTCAACAGGTAAATTGTTTTTCAGAATCGGTTCCTGTTTAAAGAATACTTCATCTAATTCCCTTCTTTCATTCATAAACATGTCATTTTCATGGTCTAGCAAATATTGTTCTAAAGGATCACTAGGAGGTACAGCAATAGAAGCAAGACCAATAATTTCATCCTTACTAGGTAATTCTTCTTCACGGTGTTGTCTACTAAATTTAGAAAAATTAAATTCATGAGTCATATCATCTAAGCCGATAATAACAACATCTCTTTTGAAATCTATGGTAGCATTAACAGTATTTAAGAAGGGTCTACCAAATATAATGGGACAAAAGCTATCTTGTGGGGAACCAAGAACAAGAAAATCAGCAGGATATTTAGTTTTCCCACACAAGACTTCAACATCTCTAACAATACCCATTAGTGAAATAGTATCTCTATTGGCAAGTTTAATTGTGGCATCAATATCTTCCAACTCAACAGGTGCAATATCATGCATAATTTCTCTATAAAGGCTAATAGGTATTGCACTAGCACTGGAACCCATATCACATAAACCATGATAACAATGATCTCCTATTTTAACAGAAATAACAGGCATGCCTACCACAGGTCTAGGTTTATCTTTATCACGGGGTTTAGCAATTCTAGCAGTTTCATCACAGAAATAAAGAACATGCCCATCAATATTATCAGACAAGAGATCTTTAACAATAGCAATATTAGGTTCAACTTTAACTTGCTCAGGAGGTGTATATGTTTTAATATTGCTTTTAGGAACTACAGTTGAAGCTTTAGCATAATCCTTTATCCTAACAGGGAAAGGTGGTTTCTCAACATAAGAAGTAGGAACAATAGGATCATTATAAGTGATAGTCTTTTCTTCAACTTTAATAGGTGCAACTACTTTTACTTCTATGGGAGGATGATATTTAAACCACTTCTCCTTGGGGAGATCAATATAGGCGGCAAAAGATTCATAGAAAGAAGCTACTATCTCAGAGTCAAGTCCATATTTAGTGCTAAATTTATGGAAAATATCGGTATCCATAAAAGATTTAACACAATCAAAACTAGGTGTCATACCTGACTCCTTACCATTGTCAAGGTCCCAATCTTCAGAGTTGCGTTTAATTCTTTCCAACAAATCCCATTTGAATTCAATAGTCTTCATCATAAAAGAGCCAGCACAAGAAGTATCAAGCATGGTGCGATTGTTACCAGAAAGCCGAGCATAAAATTTTTGAATAATCATTTCTCTTGAGAGCTCATCGTTGGGGCATGAATATAACATTGATTTAAGCCTCCCCCAAGCTCGAGCGATGCTTCCTCCTTCGCGAGGCCAAAAATTATATATATAATTGCGATCACGATGAACAAGATGCATAGGATAAAACTTCTGATGAAATTCCGATTTCAATCATTTGTAATTCCAAGATCTCATATCATCACATAGCCTATACCATGTCGATGCATCTCCCCTCAAAGATAAAGGGAAGACCTTCTTCTTAACAACATCTTCGGGTACACCTGCAAGCTTAAATAATCCACAAACTTCATCCACATATATCAGATGTTCATCAGGATGTTTTGTTCCATCTCCTAAAAAAGGATTAGCTAGCAGTTTTTCTATCATACCCGAAGGAACTTCAAAGCAAGCATTTTCATTTTCATTTTCAGTAGGTTCAGTAGGTTGAGGAGCAACTCTTTGCTCTACTGGTCGGGGTGAAGATACCCCGAACAAGCCCCGCAGAGCATTACTTTCCATGGTAACAAGTGATAGTAAATTTCAGCAGACTATATAAAATTTTCCTTACCAAATTCCACCTACCAAAGGCGCTTCACTCCCCGGCAACGGCGCCAGAAAAGAGTCTTGATGACCCACAAGTATAGGGTATCTATCGTAGTCCTTTCGAAAAGTAAGAGTGTCGAACCCAACGAGGAGCAGAAGGAAATGATAAGCGGTTTCCAGCAAGGTATTCTCTGCAGGTACTGAAATAAGTGGTAACAGATAGTTTTGTGATAAGATAATTTGTAACGAGCAACAAGTAACAAAAGTAAATAAGGTGCAGCAAGGTGGCCCAATCCTTTTTGTAGCAAAGGATACGCCTGGAAAAACTCTTATATGATGTAAAGCGCTCCCGAGGACACATGGGAATATCGTCAAGCTAGTTTTCATCATGTTCATATGATTCGCGTTCGCTACTTTGATAATTTGGCATGTGGGTGGACCGGTGCTTGGGTACTGCCCTTACTTGGACAAGCATCCCACTTATGATTAACATCTATTGCAAGCATCCGCAACTACAACAAAAGTATTAAGGGAAACCTAACCATAGCATGAAACATATGGATCCAAATCAGCCCCTTACGAAGCAACACATAAACTAGGGTTTAAGCTTCTATCACTCTAGCAACCCTTCATCTACTTATTACTTCCCAATGCCTTCCTCTAGGCCCAATTAATAGTGAAGTGTCATGTAGTCGACGTTCACATAACACCACTAGAGGAGAGACAGCATACATCTCATCAAAATATCGAACGAATACCAAATTCACATGACTACTAATAGCAAGACTTCTCCCATGTCCTCAGGAACAAAAGTAACTACTCACAAAGCATAAACATGTTCATAATTAGAGGGGTATTAATATGCATATAGGATTTGAACATATGATCTTCCACCAAATAAACCAACTAGCACTACTAGGGAAAACCCTAGCAGTAGCGCTCGTTTTGTGCTCACTAGTAGCGCGGGTAGGCGCGCTACTAATAAGGCGCTACAGCTATTGCTTAGCAGTAACGCGTGCCTCACGCGCTACTGCTAGGACAAATAGCTGCAGCGCTTGTTCACTCCCATGCTGCTGCTAATGTAACTACTGGCAGCGTGTTTTCTTTCCATCGCTACTAGTATTGTTTTTTTATTTTTTATTTTTAGTGTATTTATGCGCCATCGTACAAATATTGGTACAATACCAGTTATGAGGTTTACATCATTATGTCCATAACAGTGTGTCAAATGAAGGTGGATTAGGTTCAAGTGGAGGCAATATGTGGTGCATGTCAAAAGTATACTACTAATCCAAACTTGATCTAGTTTGGACTAACAGTACTTTTGATGTGCACCACATGTTGCCTCCACTTGAATCTAATCTGCCAGCACAAGCTATTTAATCATCATCATAATCATTAGCACCAACAATATTTATTTAATCACCACTAACACTAGCTAATAATAATCATCAGTCATTACCACCAACACTAGCTATTTTATCATCATAGTAATAGTGTAGCACATCATCATCCTCAAACTCATTTCTAGCTAATCACTCCTACTGCTCTCTCTTAGGTAAAACAACATAAAACATGTGTAGCTCTCCTCCTTGATCAAGTTGGAGCATGCAGATGAACCTGTCTCCTAATTTTGGGTAGCACATCTGTTTGCTGCCCCCTAGTACTTGTCTGCGCTCCCCCATCACATATCTGGTCCAGTCTTGCACTATTAAGCATTCATCGCCGATCTTGAATGCACTAAAGTAACATGTAGGATATCTTGGCCGTAAGCTAATAATACTCATGGTACCTTTAGTCTCGATCCCATAAGGCACAACATTCATCGGGAGTCCCTGTTGAAGAACATCGTATGGTCACATACTTAGCAATGAAGTTTAGCTTCACAAATAATGTATGGAAAAGATGCACTGAGGACAAATAGTAAAAATCTTACCATCCTTCCTAAATAGATGTGACCGTAGTTCATGACGAACACTATTGGTCGCACGTTTTCAGTACTAAGATTTCTAAGTCCAGGAAGAAAAATTGTCTTGACGGTATCAAGATCCTCAAGCCATGAAACATAATGACTTAGCTCCTCGTAGTTTATTTCAGCCCCGGGACAGTAGTAGGTCCTGTCTACCAAGCACTGGACATGTTTGCTTGCACCGAAATAAGCTGACAATACAAATTAGTTGTCAACTATTTTTGAATAAACAATATCAAAGACATAAATATGGTTGTGAAACTTACATTTTGGTGTAACTGGAGGCGTCTGCACATCGACCCGGATGTCGGTATTACCTTCAATATCATCTTCCGGACGAATATCAAAGGTGATAACCATATCAGGCTCAAATGCATAAGTCTTGCATAGTGCTCGCCATGTTTTGCATCCAAAATAGGTGTAGCCTTCTGAATTGTATAATTTTGCGTGGAAAATATAACCATGCTCGGTCTTCAAATAAACTTTCTTTACCTCCATAGTATGACTGAAACCTATCTTATCCAATACAAAAACTCTTGCATGGCAGGGGATACGCTAGTAGAATAGTAAAAAATATATAAGTTGAAGCAAATGAAGCAGATGTCATGCTTAATTACGAAAAAAGACTTGTTGTTGTGACTTACTGTATCCACTTCGAAGTTCTCGTACAGCTTGATGCTGAAGCGCCTATCATCATCTAGGAAGATTCCGTCGCACAGGCCGCGCTCGTCTTCGTAGTATTTGCAAATACCGAAATCCTTTTTGTCGTCAGACATTTCCTATGTTCATAGTTAAAACATTAATTGAAAATCGATAAAAGACAACTACCAGGATACTCAACACACAAATCCGGGGCACTCGATATTTCCTACATATTCTGGCAAAAGTCATGCCAAAATTTACGGAAAAATCCGGCATGACCTTTGCTAAAATAGGATATATCGAGCGCCTGAAATTTGCCGGAACAGAAATGAATCAACACTCCGGCAAAACATAGGCCACTCGGAGGTGTAACCTGCAAACATGACCGGCCACTTGGATATTGAGCAACACAAGATATACATTTCAAAATATCTTACAAGACTCAAATTAGCATGCATTCAATAAGCAAAAGTAAATCATCTCATGCGTCCATACATCGTCGAATATTATCACTAATACATCCCGAATAGTGTCATACATATAACATCACTAGTACAACTAAAACCCTAGCACACGACGGGTATCGGCAAGGGCGGTGGACACCCACAGAGAAGGAACCATCACGGGATCATAGGTCCAGTGAGATCCCTGGAGAACCTGCCAGGTATTGGAGAACCTGTGCTCCAACGCAAACAAGTAGCGACGGACGTGCGCGTCCTCCTCACTGACATGGTGACGCACCACCTCCGCGGAGTCCTCGAGCCTCTGGACCGTCACTGGCCCACGCGACCGCCACCAAAGAAGGTTCGGGTCAATGACAGGCTGGCTCCTCACCAACCTGCGCCCCCCGGTAGGTAGCGCCTCCCAGTACCACCCCGGCGGAGCCCAGTCCCGGACATGGTCCATCTGGTCAAGCAGGTGTCGTCCTCCGCCGACTCGATGACGAGGATGCGGGATAGGCATCGTCCACGTCGATGCGGGAAAATTGCTTTAACTAAAAAAATAGCAACAAGTTCTTACTAACTAGTTCTATTAATTCAACTAGTTCTTACTAAAAATAAACTTACTATAAATAAAAATATTCTAGTACCTAATTAGTACCTAGTTCTTACTAACTAATTAGTATCTAAGAACTACTGCCCTAATTACCATCTAATTTGATGAACCTATAGGGGTGGAAAGTGGTAGAAACCCTAACTAATTTGATGGAGGTAGAAACCCTAGGCAGAGGTAGGGGAGAGGGAGGAGCAGGCGTGCTCACCTCGGGTGCCTGCGACGAGGGAGGGGCAGGTGGCGTCGAGGTCGTGGTCGGGGCTCCGGGGCGGCGTTGAGGTCGGGGGGGCGGGGGCGGCGTCCGGGGCGGCGTCCCGGGCGGCGTTGAGGTCGGGGGCGGGGCCGGTGTTGAATCTGGGGTCGGGGGCGGCGTGGGGAGAGCGCGCGGCGGCCGAAGGGCGACGGTGGCGGCGAGAGTGGAGTTGATTTGGGGGATGAAGTGGCCGTGGGGAAGAACGAACCGCGTGGTTAAGTCAGAAGTACCAGTAGCGCGTTCCAGAAAGGGCGCTACTGCTACGTTAGCTATAGCGCGTTCTGGAATACACACTGCAGCTAAGGAGATTAGCAGTAGCGCTGGGCCATTATACGCGCTACTGCTAGGTTGGGCTAGCCATGTGCGCCCAGTTCAAACGTAGCAGCAACGCTTTTCGCTAGTATGCGCTACTGCTAAAGTCATAGCAGTAGTGCGGTTTATTTACGTGCACTGCTACTAAGTAGCAGCAGCGCTTGATTTTGTACAGCGCCACTGGTAAAATTCTGTGTATAGGCTTTTCCCTAGTAGTGTAGCATCAACTACAAGGAGTAATTAACACTACTAGCAACCTACTAGCACCAATCCCGGACTTGGAGATAAGAATTGGATACAAGAGATGAACTAGGGTTTTGAGATGAGATGGTGCTGATGAAGATGTTGATGGAGATTGCCCTCTCCCGATGAGAGGAGCATTGGTGATGACGATGGCGATGATTTCCCCCTCCGGGAGGGAAGTTTCCCCGGCAGAACAGCTCCGCAGACCCCTAGATTGGTTCCGCCAAGGTTCCGCCTCGTGGCGGCGGAGTTTCGTCCGAGAAGATGGCTTATGATTTTTTTCCCATCGAAAGACTCCATATAGTAGAAGATGGTCACCGGAGGGCCACCAGGGGGCCCACGAGGTAGGGGGCGCGCCCAGGGGGGTAGGGCGCGCCCCCACCCTCGTGGGCAAGTTCTGGTCCCCCTGGTGAAGTTCTTGCTCTCAGTATTTTTTATATATTTGGAAAACATCTTCCGTGAAGTTTCAGGACTTTTGGAGCTGTGCGGAATAGGTCTCTCATATTTGCTCCTTTTCAAGCCCAGAATCCCAGCTGCCGGCATTCTCCCTCTTTATGTAAACCTTGTAAAATAAGAGAGAATAGGCATAAGTATTGTGACATAATGTGTAATAATAGCCCATAATGCAATAAATATAGATATAAAAGCATGATGCAAAATGGACGTATTAGGGTGCTCGATCGGTGCGACGTGGACTCGGTGGAAATACTTTATGAAAATGCGGTGGTGGCCGGGCCGGGCGGTTTTCTTTTCCTTCTTCATGTTTCCTTTGTTTTTTCTTATATGTTTGTTTTCGTTTTCATTCTACATTTTCATACATATGAAAAAATAAAGTTTCTATACAAAAGTGCACAATTTTTATGAACAAATTACAACATCTAAATTAACTATACATCTAAATAAATATAACTACACATCTGAAATTTTCCTAATCTTAAAACTAAACTAAACATAAACTAAAATAATATAACTACACATCCATACATACATACATACACATACATATACATCTACATTATATATAAACAAAAAAAAACTAATTTTATGAACATAAAAAGGTTTATGAACAAAAAAAACATCACATCAATATTTTCATCCATCCATATATACATACATACATCCATATATATATACATCTGCATTATATATCAACAAAAAAATACCTAAACTTTACTAATAAAAAAATGGCAGCGGGCTAAGGCGGTGGCAGCTCATAGCGTGGGTGGCGACGGTGATGGCGATGGAGGGGGCGGGGCAGCGCGCGGGCTCTGGGGCAGGGGCGACGACGACGATGGGGGCGGGCCGGGGCAGGGGGCGCACGCGATGGAGACGGCGGGGGCGGGCCGTGGCAGGGGCGCGGGTGACGGCGACGACGGGGGCGGGCCGGGGCAGGGGCGCGGGCGACGGCGGGGGCAGGGGCGCGGGCGACGGCGACGACGACGGCGGGGGCGGGGGCGGGCAGTGGCAGGGGCAGCCTGGCGGCGTCGATGTGCTCGGCCTCGTCGGGGGCAACTGGTGTGATGAACTCTGCAAAATTTATAAGTGACACTTATATACCATGAGCATTGGTCCCAGTTCGTGGCACAAACCGGGACCAATGCCCCCGTTTAGTCCCGGTTGGTGCCACCAAACGGGACCAAATGTCTCTTTTCAGCAGCCCAAACCGGTACCAATGCACCCCTTTAGTCCCGGTTGGTGCCACCAACCGGGACCAAAGGCCTCGCACAGCGGGGTGGTGGTGGGAGTTTAGTCCCACCTCGCTAGTTGAGAGGGGCGCGCAGTGGTTTATAAGCCCCACTACCGCACCCCTCTCGAGCTCCTCTCCATTGCAGGCTTACGAGACTAATTGTAACTGCTATTCCTGATGGGCCTACTGGGACTTCTGCGGGCCTGAATCCTGGCCCATGGATGGGTTTCTAGTCGTATTCAAACCTTGGTGGCCCAGTAGGTGGCAATTTTTTTATTTTTTTATTTTTTCCCAGTTTTTTGTTTTCTTTTTTGCTTTATTTTTTGTTTTGTTTCTACTTACAACAAAATACTTATTTATTTTATTTTATTTTGTTTCTAATTACTTATTTATTTTATTTTATGATAATTCTTTTTGCTATTAAAGTTTCTAACAAAAAAATTCTTTATGAAAATTCCTTTTGCTTTTAATGATTTTGAACAGAAAATACTTTGATAATTTTAGTTGCATCAATTTTATATAATTTTAGTTTCATAAATTTTAGATGTTGCTTATAATGTTTTGAATAGAAAATACTTTGATAATTTTAGTTTCATAAATTTTATTTATGTTATTAAAGTTTATTTTATTTTGTTTTGTTTCTACTTACATATTTTATTAAAGTTTATATTATTTTGTTTTAAATTACTTATTTATTTTATTTTATGATAATTCTTTTTGCTATTAAATTTTCATGCATTTACTGATTATTTTGAGCTATAAGACCCTGAAATTGAAAAGCATTTCAAATGAACTCTCAAAAAGTTAAAAGTTGGCATGGTATCATCATTTCACCCACATAGCATGTGTAAGAAAGTAGAGAGGCTTACGGAAAAAACTGGATGCACTTCGTGTACAAAACGGACAATCTCTTTCGAAGTATCAGGGTTTCATACGGAAACTCGTCTGTTACAAAGGAATTTCATTTTTTGAACTTATTTGAACTCCAGACTTTTTTTGTGTTCAAAATGCACCATTCAAAGTCACATCATAAATTTTCAACCCTTTCTGACTTCATTTATTATTTTTCATGCATTTACTGATTTTTTTTCCAGCTATAAGACCCTGAAATTGAAAAGCACTACAAATGAACTCTGAAAAGGTTGAAAGTTGGCATGGTATCATCATTTGACCCACATAGCATGTGCAAGAAAGTAGAGAGGCTTACGGCAAAAACTGGATGCACTTCGTGTACAAAACGGACAATCTCTTTCGAAGTATCAGGGTTTCATACAAAAACTAGTTTGTTACAAAGGGATTTCATTTTTTGAACTTATTTGAACTCCATAGTTTTTCTATGTTCAAAATGCACCATTCAAAGCCACATCATCAATTTTCAACCCTTCCTGACTTCATTTCTTATTTTTCATGCATTTACTGATTTTTTTCCAGCTATAAGACCCTGAAATTGAAAAGCACTACAAATGAACTCTGAAAAGGTTGAACGTTGGCATGATATCATCATTTCACCCACATAGCATGTGCAAGAAAGTAGAGAGGCTTACGACAAAAACTGGATGCACTTCGTGTACAAAATGGACAATCTCTTTCGAAGTATCAGGGTTTCATACGGAAACTCGTCTGTTACAAAGGGATTTCATTTTTTTGAACTTATTTGAACTCCATAGTTTTTCTGTGTTCAAAGTGCACCATTCAAAGCCACATCATCAATTTTCAACCCTGTCTGACTTCATTTGTTATTTTTCATGCATTTACTGATTTTTTCAGCTATAAGACCCTGAAATTGAAAAGCACTACAAATGAACTCTGAAAAGGTTGAAAGTTGGCATGATATCATCATTTCACCCACATAGCATGTGCAAGAACGTAGAGAGGCTTACGGCAAAAACTGGATGCACTTCGTGTACAAACGGACAATCTCTTCCGAAGTACCAGGGTTTCATACGGAAACTCGTCTGTTACAAAGGGATTTCATTTTTTTAAACTTATTTGAACTCCATAGTTTTTCTGTGTTCAAAATGCACCATTCAAAGCCACATCATCAATTTTCAACCCTTCCTGACTTCATTTGTCATTTTTCATGCATTTACTGATTTTTTCAGCTATAAGACCCTGAAATTGAAAAACACTACAAATGAACTCTGAAAAGGTTGAAAGTTGGCATGGTATCATCATTTCACCCACATAGCATGTGCAAGAAAGTAGAGAGGGTTACGGCAAAAATTGGATGCACTTCGTGTACAAAACGGACAATCTCTTTCGAAGTATGAGGGTTTCATACGGAAACTCGTCTGTTACAAAGGGATTTCATTTTTTTAACTTGTTTGAACTCCATAGTTTTTCTGTGTTCAAAATGCACCATTCAAAGCCACGTCATCAATTTAGTACATATAGCTCATGTGACCAAATTAATGGAAGTTCATCATCACATTAAAAACAAAGCACATACATAGTTCTCATTGAACAACATATAGCTCTCCAGAGCATCTAGTTAAACCATACATTGAAACTATGTAAAACCTTTCAATGCAACAACAAATGCGATCATAATCACAACCAAGATAAAAATTGATCCAATGACATAATGATACCAAGCCTCGGTATGAATGGCATATTTTCTAATCTTTCTAATCTTCAACCGCATTGCATCCATCTTGATCTTGTGATCATCGACGACATCCGCAACATGCAACTCCAATATCATCTTCTCGTCCTCAATTTTTTTATTTTTTCCTTCAAGTAATTGTTTTCTTCTTCAACTAAATTTAACCTTTCAACAATAGGGTCAGTTGGAATTTCCAGTTCAACTACCTCCTACATAAATAAAATCTATGTCAACTTCATGGGCATAATTGTCATAAACAATAAATGAACCAAATAGTTATAAAAGATAATATATACCACAACCGAATCATAGCCAGGACGAGGGCCAACGGGGGCGGATACCAAAACCATCGCACTATATAATAACAAGCAATAATAAAAGTAAGAAAATTAGACAAGTATCTTCTAAAGTAAGAATTTTTTTTCTTTCAGAAGAAGATAAGAACAAGATGCTCACCACGGTGGTGCAGACGACAGATCAGCGCGGGTGATCGACGGTGGTGAAGACGGGGACGGGACGAGACAGACCGCTAAACCTAGACAAATCTCGGGGAAAATGGAGCTTGGAGGTCGAGCTTCGAGAGGAGAAAGCTTAACTAGCGTGGCTCAGGCATTTCATCGAACAACTCATGTGCATAGGAGGTGAGCTAGAGCACCCAAATGCCCTCTCCTTGCCGGCCAGAAAGAACAGAGCACTGTGGAGTGCTCTGCTGCGGCGACAGGGTATATATAGGCAACTCATTTGTCCCGGTTCGTGGCTGGAACTGGATTAAAGCCCAGCCTTCTGTCCCGGTTCAAGCCAAGAACCAGGACCAATGTTTGTGGGCCAGGAGCGAGGCCCATTGGTCCCGGTTCGTGCCAAGAACCGGGACAAATGGGCCCAGACGAACCGGGACCAATGCCCATGAGGCCCCGGCCGGCCCCCTGGGCTCACGAACCGGGACGAATGCATCCATTGGTCCCGGTTCGTGGCAGAACCGGGACTAATGGGCTGGCCAGGCCCGAACGAAAGCCCCTTTTTCTACTAGTGCAGGAAGCAGAGGGGGGATCGTGGAGGCTATCCATGGCGCCCTGGCCACGTGCCGATCATCCTCGGGCCTCCCCTGCTGGTTAAAATGACGCCCGCGACCCCATTTCGGAACCCTAGATCGACTTCCTTCCTTTCCTCGCGCCGCCATCGTCTTCCCCATGCTCGGGTCGAACCATTGTTGACATGGCCAGCGTCGATCCCGTGGCCACCAAGCTCCCCGACGCCTAGGAGCTTGACCTATAGCTTCGTCTACGTCGCCTACTTCGCCTACAAGGAGCAGGTCAACCAGAGCCGCAGCGACACGAGAGGATCGACCATCTTCTTCGTCTGGTGTCATCGGTGTTTGTCGCCAAATCCACACCGCCCTGCTGCTCCTGACCTATCGTCGGGCCCTCGTGTGCCTCCAAGGTGAGCATCCGCCCGTTTCCCCTTCGATCGTGCTTCGGTTCCGTGCCGTAGCTAGCTGTTAACGTCGTTGTCGCCATTGCCGGAGCTTATCTCCATTGCCGAGCTCGCCATCGTCGCCTGAGGCCTCCCCAGCTCGCGCTTGATGCACCGATGGATGAGTGCGGGCACCAGCACTAGAACGAGCCCTCCCGCGCCTCTTTTGGTTGCCGGAGTGGCGTTTCCGACCGTTGCTCCTGCACACTGCTCCTCGCACGCCCTCGTCCTCGCGACCCACGTCGCGCTCATCTCATGGTCGCCCTGGCCGGAGCCAGCCCTGTCCGCGCACGCTCCGACGCGCCTCGCGCCCGTCCGTGCATGCGTCCGGCCGTGCTCCGACCGCGCCGCTGCCGCTGCTTGTACTGCTATGCTGCTGCTACGCCGCTGCTCCCGACCGCCCCGACGAGCCAGCCCCATGCCCTGCGCAGCTTGTTAGTGCTCACCCCTGGGCCCGCCGCCCGTGGCTTCACCTATGCCGCGCCCACTTCTAGCGGCCTGCGTGCGCGACGCCGCAACCGGCGCTGCTCGCCGTCCCGCCATCCGCCTCTGACGCTGCTGCCATCACCATACGCCGTGCCTGCGCCCTGCTCGCCGGCCGCACCCGCGCTGCCCCTTCACCGGCGGGGCCCTCGCCCAGCTACCGCGTCGCACGCTGCCTCTTCGCCTGGCTCCACCACGGCGCCGCCCCGCCCCTCGCCGCGCTGCAGCCGCCATCCCCTCCGTTGTCGTTGTTCGCCACCGCCGCCGCGTAGCTCGCCCTCCGCCGCCCTAACCCCGCCTCAAAGCACCCTGCCGCGGCTGCTGCCCGACGGGCCGTGCCTAACCATGCGGGCACCCGCACGCCTACGCCTGTTCGGGGCAAAGACCACGCCCGCTAGCGCTCGGTTGGCCCTATGGGCCACTGGCATACGGGCCCCACCGACCCCATTTTAAAAAAAGAGATATAAAAATATAATTAATTAATTAACTTAATTAAAATGGTTTAATTAAACTAATTACTTAGTTAGCCTAACTAAATTGTAATTAGCTAAATGTGAGTTTGACAAGAGGGCCCCACCCCCCGTTGACCAGTCAAACTTTGACTGGTCAACTGGGACCCCCTGGACCCACATGTCACCCTCTGGTACACCTTTGTGTACACAAATCTGGGTGCACATAGCATTTTAACTTTTTAATTTCGAATTAATACTGATTCCACAATATTGTTAAAACTTTAGAAATTCATAGAAAATAAACCATAACTCGGATGAAAAGGTTTTATACATGAAAGTTGCTCAGAAAAATCCAACGAATCCAAATACGCGGTCATTTCATATGTCACGTGCTCCTAGCATGCTGAACATGGAACCGTCGCCTCTCTTTCGTCTATCCGGAAAAAGCCAGATGCCGGGAAAACCCCCAGATGTTTTCCCTCTCCGCTGCAACATGTAGTACTGCGTTAGAGCACTCCTAGCGTAGCTTACTGCCATGTCGTGCTTTCTGTTGCATTTGTATGCTTGCTATTTATTGTTTCTTCCCCCTCTTATCTCCGGTAGACTGATACGTCTCCGTCGTATCTACTTTTCCAAGCACTTTTGCCCTTGTTTTGGACTCTAACTTGCATGATTTGAATGGAACTAACCCGGACTGACGCTGTTTTCAGCAGAATTACCATGGTGTTATTTATGTGCAGAAACAAAAGTTCTTGGAATGACCTGAAACTTCATGGAACAAATTTTCGTAAATAATAAAAAATCCTTGCAAAAGATGAAGGCCAGGGGCCCACCACCTGTCCACGAGGGTGGGGGCGCGCCTGCCCCCCTAGGGCGCGCCCCCTACCTCGTGGGCCCCCTGGAGCTCCTCCGACCTCGACTCCAACTCTATATATTTGGTTTAGGAGAGAAAAAAAATCAGAGAGAAGGATTCATCGCGTTTTACGATACGGAGCCGCCGCCAAGCCCTAAAACCTCTCAGGAGGGCTGATCTGGAGTCTGTTCGGGGCTCCGAAGAGGGGAATCCGTCGCCATCGTCATCATCAACCTTCCTCCATCACCAATTTCATGATGCTCACCGCCGTGCGTGAGTAATTCCATCGTACGCTTGCTGGACGGTGATGGGTTGGATGGGATCTATCATGTAATCGAGTTAGTTTTGTTAGGGTTTGATCCCTAGTATCCACTATGTTCTGAGATTGATGTTGCTATGACTTTGCTATGCTTAATGCTTGTCACTAGGGCCCGAGTGCCATGATTTCAGATCTAAACCTATTACGTTGTCATCAATATATGTGATTTCTTGATCCTATCTTGCAAGTCTATAGTCACCTATTATGTGTTATGATCCATTAACTCCGAAGTGACAATAATCGAGATACTTACCGGTGATGACCATAGTTTGAGGAGTTCATGTATTCACTATGTGCTAATGCTTTGTTCCGGTACTCTATTAAAATGAGGCTTTAATATCCCTTAGTTTCCATTAGGACCCCGCTGCCACGGGAGGGTAGGACAAAAGATGTCATGCAAGTTCTTTTCCATAAGCACGTATGACTATATTCGGAATACATGCCTGCATTACATTGATGAACTGGAGCTAGTTCTGTGTCACCCTAGGCTATGATTGTTACATGATGAACCGCATCCGCCATAATTCTCCATCACCAATCCATTGCCTACGAGCTTTCCATATATTGTTCTTCGCTTATTTACTTTTCCATTGCTATTGCTATCATCATTACAAAATACCAAAAACATTACTTTTGCTACTGTTACCTTTTGCTACCGTTATCACTACTATCATATTACTTTGCTACTAAATACTTTGCTGCAGATATTAAGTTTCCAGGTGTGGTTGAATTAACAACTCAACTGCTAATACTTGAGAATATTCTTTGGCTCCCCTTGTGTCGAATCAATAAATTTGGGTTGAATACTCTACCCTCGAAAACTATTGTGATCCCCTATACTTGTGGGTTATCAAGACTATTTTCTGGTGCCGTTGGCGGGGAGCATAGCTCTATTCTTTGAGTCACTTGGGATATATATCTGCTTATCATTATGAAGAACTTGAAAGATCCAAGAACCAAGATTTATCCCTCAACTACGAGTGGAGGTAAGGAACTGCCATCTAGCTCTGAACTTGATTCACCTTCTGTTTTGAGTAAGCTTGCGACACCTAAACCTGCTTCTGCTATTCGTTTTGATATGTCGCGTGTTATTGATGATGCTACTTCTGCTATACATGATACTTATGATGAAACTACTTCTATGATTGATACTACTGTGCCACTTGGTGAATTTCTTGATGAACAACTTGCTAGGCTAGAGAGAATGAAAATATTGAATATGACAATATTGATGAAAGTGATGATGAAGACTCACCTGTTATTCCTGAGGGTTATGTTTTTGATAAAGAAGCTTCTTTAGCTATTTTAGCTTGCAAAGATATATACGAACTCAAGAGGTTATTAGCTAAATGGAATCAACAATCTCTTAATGCTAGAATGAAACCTGACCCTGCTTTTGCTACTTCACCTATCTTTGTTACTGATAAGGATTATGAATTCTCTGTTGATCCTGATATAATTACTTTGGTTGAATCTGATCCTTTTAATGGCTATGAATCTAAAACTATTGTGGCACATCTTACTAAATTAAATGATATAGCCACCCTGTTCACTACTGATGAGAGAACTCGTTACTTTTATATCCTTAAAATATTTCCGTTCTCATTAAAGGGTGATGCTAAGATATGTTTTAATTCTCTTGATCCTGGTTGTGTGCGTAGTCCCCGGGATATGATTTATTACTTCTCTGCTAAATATTTCCCTGCTCATAAGAAACAAGCTGCTTTAAGGGATATATATAATTTTGTGCAAATTGAAGAAGAGAGTGTCCCACAAGCTTGGGGGAGGCTTCTCCAATTACTTGATGCTTTGCCTGATCATCCTCTTAATAAAAATGAAATACTTGATATCTTTTATAATGGACTAACCGATGCCTCCAGAGATTACCTGGATAGTTGTGCTGGTTCTGTTTTCAGGGAAAGAACACCAGATGAAGCTGAAATTCTATTGAATAATATGTTGACAAATGAAAATAATTGGACACTTCCTGAACCAGCTCCTGAGCCTATTCCTAAACCAACTCCGAAGAAGAGGGGTATTCTATTTCTCAATCCTGAAGATATGCAAGAGGCAAAGAAATCTATGAAAGAAAAAGGTATAAAGCTAAAGATGTTAAGAATTTACCTCCTATTGAAGAAATACACGGTCTTAATTTACCGCCTATTGAAGAAACATATGATCTTAATCCTTTACCTGTTGAAGAAACTCATGGTCTTAATAACCCGACACAGGTTGTAAAGGTAAATTCTCTCTATAGATATGATAAAGATGAAATCCCATTTACTAAGTTTGCTAGCCCATGCTTAGATGAGTTTGATAAATTTATGGCTAAGCAAGAAGATTTTAATGCTTATTTTGGTAGACAGTTGAAATACAATTCAAATATGCTTGAACACTTGGGTGATTATATGGATAATGTTAAAGGTCAACTTAAACTTGTTAGTAAACATGCTTCTATGGTTACCACTCAAGTAGAACAAGTACTTAAAGCTCAAAATGATTTGCTCAATAAATTGAATAGTAAGAATAATGATAATGCTGTTAGAGTTATGACTAGAGGTGGTAGAATGACTCAGGAACCTCTGTATCCTGAAGGCCACCCTAAGATAATTGAGCAAGATTCTCAAAGAAATAATATAGATGCACCTGGTCCTTCTAAAAGGAAGAAAAGGAAAAATGATAGGACTTTGCATGCTTCTAGTGAACCTGTTATTGAAACACATGAGAATCCAAATGATATTTCTATCTCTGGTGCTGAAACACAATCTGGTAATGAACCTGAAACTAGTGATAATGTTAATGATAATGTTCATGATGATGCTCAACCTAGTAATGATAATGATATAGAAATATAACCTGCTGTTGATCTTGATAACCCACAATCAAAGAATCAACATTATGATAAGAAAGACTTTGTTGCTAGGAAACGCGGTAAAGAAAGAGAACCATGGGTTCAGAAACCTATGCCTTTTCCTCCCAAACCATCCAAGAAAAAGGATGATGAGGATTCTGAGCGCTTTGCTGAAATGATTAGACCTATATTTTTGCGTATGTGATTGACTGATATGCTTAAAATGAATCCTTATGCTAAGTACATGAAAGAAATTGTTACTAATAAAAGAAAGATACCGGAAGATGAAATTTCCACCATGCTTACTAATTATACTTTTAAGGGTGGAATACCAAAGAAACTTGGAGATCCAGGAGTACCCACCATACCATGCTCCATTAAAAGAAACTATGTTAAAACTGCTTTATGTGATCTTGGAGCCGGTGTTAATGTTATGCCTCTCTCTCTTTATATCGTAGACTTGATTTGAATAAGTTGACACCAACTGAAATATCTTTGCAAATGGCTGATAAATCAACTGCTATACCTGTCGGTATTTGTGAGGATGTGTCTGTCGTAGTTGCAAACGTTACTATTTTAACAGACTTTGTTATTCTTGATATTCCCGAGGACGATAGTATGTCTATTATTATTGGAAGACCCTTTTTCAACACTGCAGGGTCTGTTATTGATTGCACTAAAGGCAATGTCACTTTTCATGTTAATGGTAATGAGCATACGGTACACTTTCCGAGGAAACAACCTCAAGTTCATAGTATCAACTCTATTGGAAAAATTCCATCGATTATATTTGGAGGTTTTGAATTTCCTCTTCCTACTGTCAAGAAGAAATATGATATTTTTATTATTGGGGATGTGCATATCCCCGTTGAGGTAACATAGTGTTATTCGAAATTTCTCCGGTTCCATGTTATTCGGAATGAGTTCGTTAACAAGACTTGATCAACCTTGTTAGTGGATTCCTTTTGATGATCATGAGATGGATGAAACTAGAAGGCACAACCTTCTGTACCCCACTTTTACTTTCTGTTATTTATATTAAATAAAATAAAAATAGTATTTTTCTGTCTGCTATCTGGTTATCCGTGCAATATAAAAATACCCCGAAAATAAAAGTTCTCCAAATGCCCTAAAATTTAAATATGATTTTTTTCTGGAATATTTGAGAATATTTGGCACTGAGAACACAACAGGGGGTCATCCACCTGGCCACGAGGGTGGAGGGCACGCCCTACCCCCCTGGGCGCGCCCCCTGCCTCGTGGGCCCACGGTGGCCCTCCTCCACTTATCCTTTCACCCACACACTCCTTCTTCCTCCCCCAAACACGAATATCCAGCTCAAACCCGAGTCCAAGCTCATTTTGCTACCATTTTCGATCTCCTTGCTCAAAGCACCTCTCACAAAACTGCTTGGGGAGATTGTTCCTTGGTATGTGACTCCTCCATTGGTCCAATTAGTTTTTGTCTAGGCTTTATTCATGGCAAATCTTTGCTGCTTCGGTGACCCTGTTCTTGAGCTTGCATGCCAAATTTATATGGTCAAAAGTAGTTTTGATGCATGATATAGGCCCTAGGCACTTGTAGGAGTAGTTTCTATCAATATTATTGAGGTTGGTTTACTTTTATTTTGAAGTTACTAAAAATTTCAGAAATTTTTCAGAGAAAGAAATATGCTTAGGAAAATGTTCCAAGGTGGTTCTTCAAGGAAGCAAGGACCCAGGCTTGTAATGCGTGATGCTGATGAAGAGCCACCAAGAGACGCTCTAGTGCGTCCTTGTGAGTGGCCTTCGGAAAATTTTATGGATCGGGCAGGAATTAAGGAAGAATGTAACACATATTTGCGTAACGCTGATCTTGTGGGCTTCGAGGAAGAAAAGTGCAGCCAGTATCACTATCTCACTAGTTCCTTTGTGAGGAGGTTTGAATTTTCATCTTCACATAATTCTCCAACTATCCTGTTTGATCTTTATGATAATTCTTACACTATGGACTTAGAGGATTTTACCACTGCTTGCAAACTTCCACAATGGGGTAGGATAAGGGATCCTCACAAATCTGAATTTAGAGATTTTCTTGCTAGTATAACTGTGGGAGAATCTAGAGATATACCACAAGCTACCATAGGGAGCATTCACTTTACTGCTATACAGTATTTTGCTCTCTTCATAGGTAGATGCATTAATTGTAAAGATGAGGCATGTCACATGTGTGTCCCTGACCTCAGTATTCTTAGTTGTGCTGTGTTAGGAGATAAATCTTATAATTTGGGAGCCATTGTTGCATGTAGGTTGCATCTTAATAGATTTAATGGAGATTTCTTTGGTGGAATTTATGCAACCCGCATAGCTAATTTTCTTGGTGTAGCCATACGCGAAGATGATATTGAATTACCCCCTGCTTACCTAGACTTTAATTCTATGGTTCACCACCAGTTTGTCGAGAGGAATGAATCACCTCTCCTGTATCGTTTAATCTTTGACAGACGCCGTGTTGTCCATATTACTCTCCCTGCTCCTGCCTTCTTTGATTATCAGGCAAAAGGAGTTATTACTAGAGAGGAGGCAAATGAGTACGAGAGGAGGGCGGAGGGCGTTCGTTGCCACGCTGCAGCTCAGGAGGCGATAGCCGCTGCATCTCAGTACGATCCCAACTTTTACTATGGATATCCGCCAGGCCTGCCGTGGCCATAGACCAACTTAGGACAAAAGCCTAAGCTTGGGGGAGTATGTATTTCTCAACGACATTACATTTATATTCATACACTCATTGCCACATGTCGGTGCACATACTTTTCCATTGTATCATCCATGCTAGTTTATTTTCCTTTTTATGCTTTCTTCTTGTGTGTTTAATAAACCTTAAGAAAACCAAAAAAATAGTTGTAGCTTTTAATTAGTTTACTTTCCATGTTTGTAGTAGTAATTAAAAAGAAAACCCAAAAAGATTTCTTGTTCTTCTTTTACTTGTTGGGAGCTCTCCCGTGTAAATAGTTTTATTTCTGTTCTTTTCTTTTCTTTGGGGGTCGATTGGAGAAGACCATAATTAAATTGTTGAAGTGGATCTTATACGCATTATTGTTGATCTGACAAAAGAGCCCATATTGCCTTGTCTTCTCCTGTTTATTGAATGCTTGCAGATTCCATCTTAGTCCAATGCACGAGCACTATTATTATTATTCACACTATTCGGTCGTGCAAGTGAAAGGCAATTATGACGATATATGATGGACTGACTGAGATGAGAAAAGCTGGTATGAACTCGACCTCTCTTGTTTTTTTTAAATATGATTGGTTCATTGTTCCTGATTCAGCCTATTATGGATAAACATGTTTGCAATGGCAACTAGAGATCATAATTCTTGTGCCATGCTTGATTAGCTAGGAGCTTATAATGGTTTACCTTGCGTGCCAACACGCTATTAAAATGGTTGTGATGTGGTATGATAGGGTGGTATCCTCCTCTGAATGATTTAACTGACTTGACTTGGCGCATGTTCACGCATGTAGTTGAAACAAAATCAACATAGCCTTCACGATATTTATGTTCATGGTGGATTATATCCTACTCATGCTTGCATTCGGTGTTGATTAATTTTAATGCATGTTCATGACTGTTGTCGCTCTCTAGCTGGTCGCTTCCCAGTATTTTGCTAGCCTTCACCTGTACTAAGCGGGAATGCTGCTTGTGCATCCAACTCCATAAACCCCAAAGTTATTCCATATGAGCCCACCATACCTACCTATAAACGGTATCTACCTACCGTTCCAAGTAAATTTGTATGTGCCAAACTCTAAACCTTCAAATAAATATCCTGTTTTGTATGCTCGAATAGCTCATGTATCAACTAGGGTTGTCTGTATCTTCCATGTTACGCGGGTTATTCTCAAGAGGAGTGGACTCCGCTCCTCACTCACGAGAAAGTGGCTGGTCACCGGGATGCCCAGCCCATGCTTTATGCAAAT
The DNA here is from genome assembly GCF_056163025.1 of Triticum urartu. Lineage (NCBI taxonomy): Eukaryota > Viridiplantae > Streptophyta > Magnoliopsida > Poales > Poaceae > Triticum > Triticum urartu. Next base: position 445,231,380 of record NC_141877.1, on the reverse strand, counting down.
CAAATCAAAATAATTGCAAACAAAACTCCCCCTGGGACTCTTGTTAGTTGGAGGCACTCGTTGTTTCGAGCAAGCCATGGATTGATGCTTGTTGGTGGAAGGGGGAGTATAAACTTTACCATTCTGTTTGGGAACCGCCTATAATGTGTGTAGCATGGAAGATATCGCCATCTCTTGGTTGTTATGTTGACAATAAAGTATACCGCTCAAAATATTATTCACCTCTATTTCAAAACCGAGCACTGGCACCTCTACAAATCCCTGCTTCTCTGTGCGAAGGGCCTATCTATTTAATTTCATGTTGAGTCATCATCTTCTTATTAAAAAGCACCAGTCGGAGAGCACCGCTGTCATTTGCATTCATTACTGTTAGTTTACATTTAGTATGACTTGACTGGATCTCTTTTACCATGAATTACAATGTCTAGTCAGTCCTTGATCTTTAAAGGTGCTCTGCATTTATGTTTTGCAGTCTTAGAAAGGGCTAGCGAGATACCATCTTGTTATATCATATTATGATTGTTTTGAGAAAGTGTTGTCATCCGAGATTTATTATTATTGCTCGCTAGTTGATTATGCCATTGATATGAGTAAACTTGAGACCTAAGTGTTATTGTGGATGTGGTTAGTTATAATCGTTGCTGAAAACTTGAATGCTGGCTTTACATATTTACAATAACAAGAGCAAACAGAGTTTGTAAAAGTTTTTCTTTGTCACTTTCAGTTTATCAACTGAGTTGCTTGAGGACAAGCAAAGGTTTAAGCTTGGGGGAGTTGATACGTCTCCGCCGTCTCTACTTTTCCAAACACTTTTGCCCTTGTTTTGGACTCTAACTTGCATGATTTGAATGGAACTAACCCGGGCTGACGTTGTTTTCAGCAGAATTACCATAGTGTTATTTATGTGCAGAAACAAAAGTTCTCAGAATGACCTGAAACTTCACGGAACAACTTTTCGGAGATAATAAAAAATCCTTGCAAAAGATGAAGGCCAGGGGCCCACCACCTGCCCACGAGGGTGGGGGCGCGCCCCCTACCTCGTGGCCCCCCTGGAGCTCCTCTGACCTCAACTCCAACTCTATATATTTGGTTTTGGAGAGAAAAAAAATCAGAGAGAAGGATTCATCGTGTTTTACGATATGAAGCCGCCGCCAAGCCCTAAAACCTCTCGGGAGGGTTGATCTGGAGTCTGTTCGGGGCTCTGAAGAGGGGAATCCGTCGCCATCGTCATCATCAACCTTCCTCCATCACCAATTTCATGATGCTCACCGCCGTGCGTGAGTAATTCCATCATAGGCTTGCTGGACGGTGTTGGGTTGGATGGGATCTATCATGTAATCGAGTTAGTTTTGTTAGGGTTTGATCCCTGGTATCCACTATGTTCTGAGATTGGTGTTGCTATGACTTTGCTATGCTTAATGCTTGTCACTAGGGCCCGAGTGCCATGATTTCAGATCTAAACCTATTACGTTGTCATCAATATATGTGATTTCTTGATCCTATCTTGCAAGTCTATAGTCACCTATTATGTGTTATGATCCATTAACTCCGAAGTGACAATAATCGAGATACTTACCGGTGATGACCATAGTTTGAGGAGTTCATGTATTCACTATGTGCTAATGCTTTGTTCCGGTACTCTATTAAAAGGAGGCCTTAATATCCCTTAGTTTCCATTAGGACCCCACTGCCACGGGAGGGTAGGACAAAAGATGTCATGCAAGTTCTTTTCCATAAGCACGTATGACTATATTCGGAATACATGCCTACATTACATTGATGAACTGGAGCTAGTTCTGTGTCACCCTAGGTTATGATTGTTACATGATGATCCATTGCCTACAAGCTTTCCATATATTGTTCTTCGCTTATTTACTTTTCCGTTGCTATTGCTATCATCATTACAAAATACCAAAAACATTACTTTTGCTACTGTTACCTTTTGCTACCGTTATCAATACAATCATATTACTTTGCTACTAAATACTTTGCTGCAGATATTAAGTTTCCAGGTGTGGTTGAATTGACAACTCAGCTGCTAATACTTGAGAATATTCTTTGGCTACCCTTGTGTCGAATCGATAAATTTGGGTTGAATACTCTACCCTCGAAAACTGTTGCGATCCCCTATACTTGTGGGTTATCATAGACCCTGAGACCGATGCCGCCCCTGTGATCGACTACGTCGACGACGACACTTCTTCCTTTTTAACAGATCTTCCAGGCAAGCAAACCCCCCCTTGAGCATTCCGATATCGCCCATTTCTTTCCCTCTCATGCTTGCATTAGAACTGCTACTGGTTTATGTATGATCCTACTCTGATGCATAGCCTGGTTTTGTTACCTGCTTCCATACCTTACATGCTTATTCTAAACTGCTTAGTATAGGTTGGTTAGAGATCCATCAGTGGACCCCACCTTGTCCCAGTTGCCCCGCTTTATGTTTGATGACTCGATCAACATGATCGACGTCCAGGCCCCGACACCGCACATCGCCCCCACTAGTTGTACGACTCTGTAGAGTTACCATCGAGTGCCGAGGGAGGAACCTCATACATCACTCCTGATGAGATCTTTGTAGTGTAGCTATTCAGTCGTGCTCATCGAGGGTGATTACCTCCTTAACCACTTCCGATACAGCTCTGTCGTGCAACCCCTCAAGTGTGAACCACGAGTGTGGATCCTCTTACGTTCACCTTGATGATTACATCGAGTGGAATTCATCGGGGGTGATTCCTCGGGTTTCTCCCTTTATGTTTGCACACACGGATACTTGGACTTTACAACTGTTACTTGGAAAGGCGGGTCGACCTTGAGGGGTACTCGCGAGTGATTTGGAGACGGGTTGACCTGGAGGGTACCTGAGAGTTGAACACGAGGCGTGGCCGGGCATTCTTAGCCCTTGCTGCAAGTACTCGAGACGGGGCGACGGGGTCACATCTTTCGCGAGTCTCTGCTCGTGACCGCACTACCAACACACTAACAGTTTGGATATTTGATCCGAGGAGCCTCTGGCCCGATAGCACTAACCATCACGTGGGCATAGTATGGGCGTTCTGCATCGTATACATCAGCCGAAGCTTAATAGACATCAGCGACTGAGCGGCGCGCGCCAGGTTGGACTGGATCGCCTCGCCTTGTATAAAGGAGGCTAGGTCTGCTCACCGGCCACCCACACAACGTGTAGGAGTTCCTGGGGCGATGGCCCAAGACCCCTGGGGCCATAGGTTTAGTCCGACGTGCTGACCTCTCTATCAAGCCTAGGTCGGGTTGCAGCGTATTGTTTGGCCGAGGTCGGGCATGACCCAGGAAAGTGTGTCTGGTTGGAGTTAATCGAGCGTGGTGGGTAAGTTGGTGCACCCCTGCAGGGAAGAAAACATCTATCGATAGCCTGTCCTACAGTAGCGGACACTTGGAGTTGTATCTCGATCGATACAACTAGAACTGGATACTTGAGGTGATAACTGGATAGTATGGCTCTGGGATTGCTTTCTCGCAGGGAGTCGAGAAAGGATCTCTGGCCGAGGTTGATAACACTAGTACTACTTTATATTATGTTGATTTGTACTCTTCTAAATGTTGCAAGATGCTTGAAGATGCTAGTCTTCGATAGGCTAGGCTTTCCCCTTCTCTTCTGGCATTATACAGTTTAGTCCACAGATACAACCCATTTCCTTTGATACAGATGCATACTTAGTTTAAATCTGATGTAAGTCTTGCGAGTACTTTGGATGAGTACTCACGGCTGCCTTGCTACCTCTTTTTTCCCATATACCTGATTGTTGTGACTAGATGATGGATCCCAGGAGCCAGATGACACCACTAATGTTTACTACTAACCCGAGGGTGCCTACTACTACGTGGCGGCCGCTGACGATCTGGAGTAGTTAGGAGGCTCCCAAACAGGAGGCCTTGCCTTCTCGATCATTGTTGCTTTTGTGCTAGCCTTCTTAAGGCAGACTTGTTTAACTTATGTCTGTACTCAGATATTGTTGCTTCCGCTGACTCTTGTGTATTCGAGTACATGTATTCGAGCCCTCGAGGCCCCTGGCTTGTAATATAAAGCTTGTGTTATTTTAATTTGTGTCTAGAGTTGTGTTGCGATATCTTCCCGTGAGTCCTTGATCTTGATCGTTGATAACCCACAAGTATAGGGGATCGCAACAGTTTTCGAGGGTAGAGTATTCAACCCAAATTTATTGATTCGACACAAGGGGAGCCAAAGAATATTCTCAAGTATTAGCAGTTGAGTTGTCAATTCAACCACACCTGGAAACTTAATATCTGCAACAAAGTGTTTAGTGGCAAAGTAATATGATAGTAGTGGTAATGATAGCAAAAGGTAATGATAGCAAAAGTAATGTTTTTGGTATTTTGTAGTGATGATAGCAATAGCAACGGAAAAGTAAATAAGCGAAGAACAATATATGGAAAGCTCGTAGGCAATGGATCATCATGTAACAATCATAACCTAGGGTGACACAGAACTAGCTCCAGTTCATCAATGTAATGTAGGCATGTATTCCGAATATAGTCATACGTGCTTATGGAAAAGAACTTACATGGCATCTTTTGTCCTACCCTCCCGTGGCAGCGGGGTCCTAATGGAAACTAAGGGATATTAAGGCCTCCTTTTAATAGAGTACTGGACCAAAGCATTACCACATAGTGAATACATGAACTCCTCAAACTACGGTCATCACCGGGAGTGGTCCCAATTATTGTCACTTCGGGGTTGCCGGATCATAACACATAGTAGGTGACTATGGACTTGCAAGATAGGATCAAGAACTCTCATATATTGATGAAAACATAATAGGTTCAGATCTGAAATCATGGCACTCGGGCCCTAGTGACAAGCATTAAGCATAGCAAAGTCATAGCAACATCAATCTCAGAACATAGTGGATACTAGGGATCAAACCCTAACAAAACTAACTCGATTACATGATAAATCTCATCCAACCCATCACCGTCCAACAAGCCTACGATGGAATTACTCACGCACGGCGGTGAGCATCATGAAATTTGTGATGGAGGAAGGTTGATGATGACGATGGCGACGGATTCCCCTCTCCGAAGCCCCGAACGGACTCCAGATCAGCCCTCCCAAGAGGTTTTAGGGCTTGGCGGCGGCTCCGTATTGTAAAACGCGATGAATCCTTCTATCTTATTTTTTTCTCCCCAAAAGCAAATATATAGAGTTGGAGTTGAGGTCGGAGGAGCTCCAGGGGGCCCACGAGGTAGGGGGCGCGCCAAGGGGGGCAGGCGCACCCCCCACCCTCGTGGCTAGGGTGTGTGCCCCCTGGTCTTCATCTTTTGCAAGGATTTTTTATTATTTCCAAAAAGACGTTCTGTGAAGTTTCAGGTCATTCCGAGAACTTTTGTTTCTGCACATAAATAACATCATGGCAATTCTGTTGAAAACAGCTTCATTCCGGGTTAGTTCCATTCAAATCATGCAAGTTAGAGTCCAAAACAAGGGCAAAAGTGTTTGGAAAAGTAGATACGACGGAGACGTATCAACTCCCCCAAGCTTAAACATTTGCTTGTCCTCAAGCAATTCAGTTGATAAACTGAAAGTGATAAAGAAAAACTTGTACAAACTCTGTTTGCTCTTGTTGTTGTAAATATGTAAAGCCAACATTCAAGTTTTCAGCAAAGCTTATGAACTAACCATATTCACAATAACGCATTGGTTTCATGTTTACTCATATCAATGGCATAATCAACTAGCGAGCAATAATAATAAATCTCGGATGACAACACTTTCTCAAAACAATCATAATATGATATAACAAGATGGTATCTCGCTAGCCCTTTCTGAGACCGCAAAACATAAATGCAGAGCACCTTTAAAGATCAAGTACTGACTAGACATTGTAATTCATGGTAAAAGAGATCCAATCAAGTCATACTCAATGTAATTCATGGTAAATGACAGTTGTGCTCTCCAACTAGTGCTTTCTAATAAGAGGATGATGACTCAACATAAAAGTAAATAGATAGGCCCTTCATAGAGGGAAGCAGGAATTTGTAAAGGTGCCAGAGCTCGGTTTTGAAATAGAGGTGAATAATATTTTGAGCGGTATACTTTCATTGTCAACATAACAACCAAGAGATGGCGATATCTTCCATGCTACACACATTATAGGCGGTTCCCAAGTAGAATGGTAAATTTTATACTCCCCCTCCACCAACAAGCATCAATCCATGGCTTGCTTGAAACAATGAGTGCCTCTAGCTAACAAGAGTCCCAAGGGGAGTTTTTGTTTGCAATTATTTTGATTTGATTTGCATAAAGCATGGGACTGGGCATCCCGGTGACCAGCCATTTTCTCGTGGGTGAGGAGCGGAGTCCACTCCTCTTGAGAATAACCCGCCTAACATGGAAGATACGGACAGCCCTAGTTGACACATGAGCTATTCGAGCATACAAAACAGGATATTTATTTGAAGGTTTAGAGTTTGGCACATACAAATTTACTTGGAACGGCAGGTAGATATCGTCTATAGGTAGGTATGGTGGACTCATATGGAATAACTTTGGGGTTTATGGAGTTGGATGCACAAGCAGTATTCCCGCTTAGTACAGGTGAAGGCTAGAAACAGACTGGGAAGTGACCAGCTAGAGAGCGACAACAGTCATGAACATGCATTAAAATTAATCAACACCGAATGCAAGCATGAGTAGGTAATTTACCATGAACATAAATATCGTGAAGGCTATGTTGATTTTGTTTCAACTACATGCGTGAACATGTGCCAAGTCAAGCCACTTAAATCATTCAGAGGAGGATACCACCCTATCATACCACATCACAACCATTTTAATAGCATGTTGGCACGCAAGGTAAACCATTATAAGCTCCTAGATAATTAAGCATGGCATAAGAAACTATGATCTCTAGTTGTCATTGCAAACATGTTTATTCATAATAGGCTGAATCAGGAACAATGAACTAATCATGTTTACAAGAACAAGAGAGGTCGAGTTCATACCAGCTTTTCTCATCTCAGTCAGTCCATCATATATCGTCATAATTGCCTTTCACTTGCACGACCGAACGATGTGAATAATATTAAGAGTGCACGTGCATTGAACTAAGCTGGAATCTGCAAGCATTCAATAAACAGGAGAAGACAAGGCAATATGGGCTCTTGGTTAAATCAACAATAATGCATATAAGAGCCACTTCAACAATTTAATTATGATCTTCTCCTATCGCCCCCAAAGAAAAGAAATAAAACTATTTACACGGGAAAGCTGCCAACAAGCAAAAGAAGAACATGAAATCTTTTTGGGTTTTATTTTTAATTACTACTACAAGCATGGAAATTAAAACTAGATAAAAGCTAAAACTAATTTTTTTGGTTTTTCTTAAGGTTTATTAAACACACAAGAAGAAAGCATAAAAAGGAAATAAACTAGCATGGATGATACAATGAAAAGGTATGAGCACCGAAATCTAGCAATGAGTGTGTGAACATAAATGTAATGTTGGTGAGAAATACGTACTCCCCCAAACTTAGGCTTTTGGCCTAAGTTGGTCTATGGCCACGGTTGGCCTGGCGGATATCCATAGTAATAGTTGGGGCCGTACTGCGATGCAGCAGTCATTGCATCATGGGCTGTAGCTTGGAGGCGAGCTATCTCAGCTCTCCTCTTATACTCTTCCGCCTCCTCTCGGGTTATAAAATATCTCCTTTTTGCCTGAAAGTCAAAGAAAGTAGAAGCAGGGAGAGCGACGTCATAGGTGCGTCGTCTGTCAAAGATTAGTCGGTACTAGAGGAACTGATCGTTCCTCTCAACAAACTGATGACGAACCATAGCCTCATAATCCAAATAAGCAGGAGGCAACTCAATATCATCTTCATGTATGGTTATACCAAGAAATTAGCTATGCGGGTTGCATAAATTCCACCAAAGAAATCTCCATTAAATCTATTAAGATGCAACCTACGTGCAATAATGGCTCCCAAATTATAAGATTTATCTCCTAACACAACACTCCTAAGAATACTGAGGTCAGGGACACACATGTGACATGCCTCATATTTACCATTAATGCATCTACCTAGGAAGAGAGCAAAATAATGTATAGCAGGAAAATGAATGCTCCCTATGGTAGCTTGTGCTATATCTCTAGATTCCCCCACAATTATACTAGCAAGAAAATCTCTAAATTCAGATTTGCGAGGTTCCCTAACACTACCCCATTGTGGAAGTTTGCAAGCAGTGGTAAAATCCTCTAAGTCCATCGTATAAGATTTTTCATAAAGATCAAACAAGACAATTGGAGAATTGCTTGAAGATGAAAATTTAAACCTCCTCACAAAGGAACTAGTGAGATAGTGGTACTGGCGGCACTTTTCCTCCTCGAAGCTCACAAGATCAGCGTTACGCAAATATGCGTTAAATTCTTCCTTGATTTCCGCTCGATCCATAAAGTCCTCTGAAGGCCATTCACGGGGCCGCACTGGAGCGTCCCTTGGTGGCTCATCATCAGCATCACGCATTGCAAGCCTGGGCTCTTGTTTCCTTGAAGAGCCACCTTGGTACATTTTCCTAAACATATTTCTTCCTCTGAAAAATTTCTGAATTTTTTAGTGGCTTCAAATAAAAGTGAGCAAAGCTCAACAAAATTGATAGCAACAACTCCTACAAGTGCATAGAGCCTATATCATGCATCAAGACTACTTGGAACCACATAAATTTGACATGCAAACTCAAGAACAGGGTCACCTAGGCAGCACAAATTTGCAATGAATAAAGCACTAGAACAAAAACTAATTGGACCAACGGAGGAGTCACATACCAAGGAACAATCCCCCAAGCAGTTTTGTGAGAGGTGCTTTGAGCAAGGAGATCAAAAATCGCAGCAAGATGAGCCAGAACTCGTGCTTGAGCTAGATAATGGTGTTTGTGGGAGGAAGACGGAGTGTGTGGCTGCAGGAATAAGTGGTGGAGGGCCACCGTGGGGCCACGAGGCAGGGGGCGCGCCCAGGTGGGTAGGGCGTGCCCAGGTGGGTAGGGCGCACCCTCCACCCTCGTGGCCAGGTGGATGCCCCCCGTGTTGTGTTCTCAGTGCCAAATATTCTCAAATATTCCAGAAAAAATCATATTTAAATTTCAGGGCATTTGGAGAACTTTTATTTTTGGGTATTTTTATATTGCACGGATAAATCAGATAACGGACAGAAAATACTTATTTTTATTTTATTTAATATAAACAACAGAAAGTAAAAGGAGGGTACAGAGAGTTGTGTTTTCTAGTTTCATCCATCTCATGATCATCAAAAGGAATCCACTAACAAGGTTGATCAAGTCTTGTTAACAAACTCATTCCGAATAACATGGAACCGGAGAAATTTTGAATAACACTATGTTACCTCAACAGGGATATGCACATCCCCAATAATAAGAATATCATATTTCTTCTTGAAAGTGAGAAGAGGAAATTCAAAACCTCCAAAAATAATCGATGGAATTTTTCCAATAGAATTGATACTGTGGACTTGAGGTTGTTTCCTCGGAAAGTTTACCGTATGCTCATTACCATTAACATGAAAAGCGACATTGCCTTTGTTGCAATCAATAACATCCCTTGCAGTATTAAAAAAGGGTCTTCCAAGAATAATAGACATACTATTGTCCTCGGGAATATCAAGAATATCAAAGTCCGTTAAAATGGTAACGTTTGCAACCACAACAGGCACATCCTCACAAATACCGACAGGTATAGCAGTTGATTTATCAGCCATTTGCAAAGATATTTCAGTAGGTGTCAACTTGTTCAAATCAAGTCTACGATATAAAGAGAGAGGCATAACACTAACACCGGCTCCAAGATCACATCAAGCAATTTTAACATAGTTTCTTTTAATGGAGCATGGTATAGTGGGTGCTCCTGGATCCCCAAGTTTCTTTGGTATTCCACCCTTAAAAGTAAAATTAGCAAGCATGGTGGAAATTTCAGCTTCCGGTATCTTTCTTTTATTAGTAACAATTTCTTTCATGTACTTAGCATAAGGATTCATTTTAAGCATATCAGTTAATCGCATACGCAAAAAGATAGGTCTAATCATTTCAGCAAAGCGCTCAAAATCCTCATCATCCTTTTTCTTGGATGGTTTGGGAGGAAAAGGCATGTGTTTCTGAACCCATGGTTCTCTTTCTTTACCATGTTTCCTAGCAACAAAGTCTCTCTTATCATAACGTTGATTCTTTGATTGTGGGTTATCAAGATCAACAGCAGGTTCAATTTCTATATCATTATCATTGCTAGGTTGAGCATCAACATGAATATTATCATTAACATTATCACTAGTTTCAGGTTCATTACCAGATTGTGTTTCAGCATCAGAAATAGAAATATCATTTGGATTCTCAGGTGTTTCAGCAGTAGGTTCACTAGAAGCATGCAAAGTCCTATCATTTTTTTCTTCCTTTTAGAAGGACTAGGTGCATCTATATTATTTCTCTGAAAATCTTGCTCAATTCTCTTGGGGTGGCCTTCAGGATACAGAGGTTCCTGAGTCATTCTACCAGTTCTAGTAGCCACTCTAATAGCATAATCATTATTCTTACTATTCAATTCATTGAGCAAATCATTTTGAGCCTTAAGTACTTGTTCTACTTGAGTGGTAACCATAGAAGCATGTTTACTAATAAGTTTAAGTTCACCTTTGACATTAGCCATATAATCACCGAAGTGTTCAAGCATATTTGAATTGTATTTCAATTGTCTGCCAAAATAAGCATTAAAATCTTCTTGCTTCATCATAAAATTATCAAACTCATCTAAGCATCGGCTAGCAAACTTAGTAAGAGGTATGTCAGCTTTATCATATCTATAGAGAGAATTTACCTTTACTACCTGTGTCGGGTCATCAAGACCATGTATTTCTTCAATAGGTAATGGATTAAGATCATATGTTTCTTCAACAGGCGGTAAATTAGGACCGTGTATTTCTTCAATAGGAGGTAAATTCTTAACATCTTTAGCTTTATACCTTTTTCTTTCATAGATTTCTTTGCCTCTTGCATATCTTCAGGACTAAGAAATAGAACACCTCTTTTCTTCAGAGTTGGTTTAGGAATAGGCTCAGGAGCTGGCTCAGGAAGTGTCCAATTATTTTCATTTTTCAACATATTATTCAATAGAATTTCAGCTTCATCCGGTGTTCTTTCCCTGAAAACAGAACCAGCACAACTATCCAGGTAATCTCTGGAAGCATCGGTTAGTCCATTGTAAAAGATATCAAGTATTTCATTTTTCTTAAGAGGATGATCAGGCAAAGCATTAAGTAATTGGAGAAGCCTCCCCAAGCTTGTGGGAGACTCTTTTCTCCAATTTGCACAAAATTATATATATCCCTCAAAGCAGCTTGTTTCTTATGAGCAGGGAAATATTTAGCAGAGAAGTAAATGCACACAACCAGGATCCAGAGAATTAAACCATATCTTAGCATCACCCTTTAATGAGAATGGAAATATTTTAAGGATATAAAGGTAGCGAGATTTCTCATCATTAGTGAACAGGGTGGCTATATCATTTAATTTAGTAAGATGTGCCACAACAGTTTCAGATTCATAGCCATGAAAAGGATCAGATTCAACCAAATTAACTATATCAGGATCAACAGAGAATTCATAATCCTTATCAGTAACATAGATAGGTGAAGTAGCAAAAGCGGGGTGAGGTTTCATTCTAGCATTAAGAGATTGCTGCTTCCATTTAGCTAATAACCTCTTTAGATCATATCTATCATTGCAAGCTAAAATAGCTCTAGCGGATTCTTCATCCAGAACATAACCCTCAGGAACAACAGGAAATTCATATTTATTAGGGGGAGAGTCTTCATCATCACTTTCATCAATATTATTAGTTTCAATAATGTCATTCTCTATAACCCTAGCAAGTTGTTCATCAAGAAATTCACCAAGTGGCATAGTAGTATCAAGCATAGAAGTAGTTTCATCATAAGTATCATGCATAGCAGGAGTGGCATCATCAATAACATGCAACATATCAGAACGAATAGCAGAAGCAGGTTTAGGTGTCGCAAGCTTACTCAAAACAGAAGGTGAATCAAGTGCAGAGCTAGATGGCAGTTCCTTACCTCCCCTCGTAGTTGAGGGATAAATCTTGGTTCTTGGATATTTCAAGTTATTCATAATGATAAGAAGATATAAATCCCAAGTGACTCAAAGAATAGAGCTATGCTCCCCGGCAACGACGCCAGAAAATAGTCTTGATAACCCACAAGTATAGGGGATCGCAACAGTTTTCGAGGGTAGAGTATTCAACCCAAATTTATTGATTCGACACAAGGGGAGCCAAAGAATATTCTCAAGTATTAGCAGCTGAGTTGTCAATTCAACCACACCTGGAAACTTAATATCTGCAGCAAAGTGTCTAGTAGCAAAGTAATATGGTAGTAGTGGTAACGGTAGCAAAAGGTAATGATAGCAAAAGTAATGTTTTGGGTATTTTGTAGTGATGATAGCAATAGCAACGGAAAAGTAAATAAGTGAAGAACAATATATGGAAAGCTCGTAGGCAATGGATCGGTGATAGAGAATTATACTGGATGCGGTTCATCATGTAACAGTCATAACATAGGGTGACACAGAACTAGCTCCAATTCATCAATGTAATGTAGGCATGTATTCCGAATATAGTCATACGTTCTTATGGAAAAGAACTTGCATGACATCTTTTTTCCTACCCTCCCGTGGCAGCGTGGTCCTAATGGAAACTAAGGGATATTAAGGCCTCCTTTTAATAGAGTACCGGACCAAAGCATTAACACATAGTGAATACATGAACTCCTAAAACTACGGTCATCACCAGGAGTGGTCCCGATTATTGTCACTTCGGGGTTGCCGGATCATAACACATAGTAGGTGACTATAGACTTGCAAGATAGGATCAAGAACTCTCATATATTGATGAAAACATAATAGGTTCAGATCTGAAATCATGGCACTCGGGCCCTAGTGACAAGCATTAAGCATAGCAAAGTCATAGCAACATCAATCTCAGAACATAGTGGATACTAGGGATCAAACCCTAACAAAACTAACTCGATTACATGATAAATCTCATCCAACCCATCACCGTCCAGCAAGCCTACGATGGAATTACTCACGCACGGCAGTGAGCATCATGAAATTGGTGATGGAGGAAGGTTGATGATGATGATGGCAACGGATTCCCCTCTCCGGAGCCCCGAACGGACTCCAGATCAGCCTTCCCGAGAGGTTTTAGGGCTTGGCGGCGGCTCCGTATCGTAAAACGCGATGAATGCTTCTCTCTTATTTTTTAATCCCCGAAAGCAAATATATAGAGTTGGAGTTGAGGTCGGAGGAGCTCTAGGGGGCCCATGAGGTAGGGGGCGCGCCCAGGGGGGCAGGCGCGCCCCACCCTCGTGGCTAGGGTGTGGGCCCCCTAGTCTTCATCTTTTGCAAGGATTTTTTATTATTTCCAAAATGATGTTCCATGAAGTTTCAGGTCATTCCGAGAACTTTTATTTCTGCACATAAATAACATCATGGCAATTCTGCTGAAAATAGGGTCAGTCCGGGTTAGTTCCATTCAAATCATGCAAGTTAGAGTCCAAAACAAGGGCAAAAGTGTTTGGGAAAGTAGATACGACGGAGACGTATCAATCGTACACATTTGTGTGTATGATTAGTGTATGATTGAATCGAGGGCGTCACAAGTTGGTATCAGAGCCGACTGCCTGTAGGATCCTCCTTTCCAACTCCTTGGCCGAAGTTGAGTCTAGTCTATGAAAACTGGTTTACTAACATGGCTGTGTGGCTTACGGGCCTATGTTGCCATTGGGTGGTATTAGGATCTTTTATTCCTCGTCTATACTCTCGAAATCTGACCTCTCTTCTATTCAGGTTAAATGATTTTGCAAACTCTAACATTAGGTTCTCGTAAATGCTTCCTCCCGGAGAGCCTCTCATTCCGGATGATCGCCTGCTTCGCCAGAGGATACTTTTCGATGTTTTCTGAGACCCTTGTGCCCATCGCTTTTGCATTTCCCTTCCATCGATAAACCCCTATGGATGACCACGTACACTTTTCATTCATACAACCATTCCCCCGTTGATCTTGTTATCAAGATACCCTGAAATCCTCTCTATTGTTTTGAGAATACTTTGTGCCCACTGCCTTGGAGTTCTTTGCCACATGAATACCCCTACGGATAATTCCTCGCACTTACCGAGTATCCGCTCATCCCCACTTGTTCCTGTATTTCACAACCTTCTTTGAAATACTATTCAATTTTCTAAAAATCCTCAGCAACATATTGCTTTGGAAAGTCTTGCGTGCCTGCATTATGGTTAATCCCATATTTCTAGTAATCTCCGTTGGCATCCTCTATCACTATCGTTTCGAGTCCCTTGATCCAATATGTTGCGAATGCTCGAAATCCTCAATTTGATCCTGGAATTCCTCCTTCTGGCTCAGATGTCATTTTAAACCTGAGCTGGATCTCGACCAATCAAATTGTCATCAATTGTACCCCTAAGGCTATTCAACTTATCCATCCCTAATCAGAGCATTGCTTCTGATCCCTTGTCTTGTAATTCATAATTCCTTTGTTAATTACACTTTGAGTTAGTCAGATGTTTCTATAATCTCATCTCCTTGCATTCTTTCTTTGTCTAATTGGGTACCGATACCCACATCAGCTCTGTTATGGGTCATCATATTATTTGTTGGACTACCATACGACAGTGTCCTTCATATTTAATCACCTTGTGAATTCTTCCCTGATACACAATGCCTTTGATAAATTGTATCCCCTACTTTTGTCTACCATGCTCCGCTTCTAAGCTTGAGTTAATTACCTCTGAAGTTTTTGCAAGTGTTCCTAAGATGCCCGACGGGTTGAACTAATGCTTTCCCTAATTTGTGTGAACCCAAAAATTTCTATGGGTCATACTCTACTGGTGTTACGCCGGATAAAAATTTCTACACTACAACTTCGTCAAAAGCGAGAAGTAAATAAGAGGTTATGCATTGAAGAAGTGGGAGTCGACCTTGAACCTTTGTGTTCATGCCCATGGACCCGATGTAGAACTTATCATGGAAGCTGCTCGTAAAATATGTATTTATTTGGTACAAGCTCATCTTGTATCTATGAATTGATCCTTTGCAACCATGGTTCCGACCATATTTTCTCCCTGATTCCATTTCTCAGACCAGTTAAAGCACTTGTCTTCTATAGATCAATGTATCTCCGTAACCTCTATTTTGATCTTCCTTCGAGTATTACCCTCTGGTATCTCGAGAATATCATGGGACTACATAACTTCTTATGAGTTCTTCCTCAACTATTATTACTCGCCGATTCCAATTTTCCACGGGTTCTGGGTTATTAGTCACTTGAGAACACCGATAAGTGAATCGATTCCGCACTATGATTCTATAACTCTCAAGTAATTTTCGTTGCTTACGAGTTCAATAATCCTTCAAGTCATTCCTAGCTTGATCATCTATATCATTATTGTACTAAAAAATTTAACGGTGCTACCTGGTCCTTCTTCCCGGAGCACAATTTCCGACAATGAGCTAAGCTTACATCGATATTCCTCATCATACCATTTCGCCTTGAATAGCAAGCTTGCTTTCGAGTTTGTGTCGTACCCATGGTTCCAATAACTTTTCGCTTCATCATTCCTTTGACTTGATGTCATCGCCGATCGATTACATCTTCATGAAATTTTTTGACAAATGTGTCGTGATCGTCATCAACATTCTGAGCTGTTCCAGGATATTAATTAAATTCATGATGAGAAATACCATCCTTTCCCCTCGATGATTTGTGTTATCATCGACAACATTTAGGCCTTCACCCCAACACAAACTTGTTCATATAATTTTGGAAACACATCCTTTGTGACATGTCGATGGTTGCTGCTGAACCCATCGGCCACCTCCTCGTCTTTTCCTTGATAAAATTGCATGAGATGTTCTAGAAATTCCTGATGGATCCTATGTGTTCCCAAGGTCCGACCTTTACCTCATGACCATGTCAATGCTATCCCGAAGCATGGTTGTGGTACTCCGAACATCATTAAGAACCTTGGAAGCGCAATGCTAAATCTTCTTGTTCAATTACCCTCACACCGTTGTATGGGTAATATCATGATTCTACCCTCGCCCCATTATCTAAATGCTTTTGAACTTGCTGTCCTATCATGTATATCCTACTCCGCATTTCCTTGGAAAGGATATACTCCCAACTCTTATGTGTAAACACATCTTCCTTTCCTTTGGACTGTTTGAACTGATAATCATATTTTTCCTTTCCATTGGTTTGTTTAACTTTTCTTGTGATCTATATGATATAAGCAGAAATAAATCCCTACTTATAAAACACCCCAATGTACAACCTTGTCAGTGAGACCCTGTTACTAATGTTGCTGACATTTCGGTAACACCGATGGACGAGAGCTTTGCCTATTGGTCCGCCTCGCCTTCTGAGCAGGAAAATGGTTGTCTTCGTCCCTTGCCATGGTACCAATGTTGTTGCGAACATAAATGATAGTCTATCCTCTAACCTGCCTTGCTATCATGACCGTGCCGGATGTTAGTGCCCTTCCTACTTTTAACTCACATGGTGGGCCCATAACCCACAGGTCCCAGGATCGAAGCCTGACTCTCCTATACACCCCATGTTTCCAAAGTTATTCCTCATTCTTGGATTCATATGTAATTCATGAGCCACCTTCAGAGGGATCACAAATTCTGGTATCAGACACAATGCTTATTCCGTTGCTCCGAACTCCCTCCGCACTCTACTTCAGGCATCGAACGATTGCTTACCTGTTTGAAATTTCCGTACCCTCTTATAATGCTCTTGACGTATTTCAAGTATTCAACTAGAGAGATACTTTATGCTTCTTCCCCTGACTTAACTGTCTGATGCTCAATCTTGTTAAAATCCGTCCTTGTAGAGTTTTCCCCTCTTATCCTTTCGTAAGTACGATGAAGATCCTGAAGGAAGGATGACGGCTTCATGATGATACCCTGATGCAGCGAAATGAAGACATCAACGAGTGGGATCAACTTCTTCGAGAAGAGCAACCAAGGACGAGAAGATCCTTTAGAATTTCGTAATCAGAACTTTCCCCCTCACTTCACCTCTTAAATCTCGAGACGAGATTTCTTGTAGTGGAGGAGATTTGTAACACCCCGAGAATTGTGCTATAGTAATCTCATGCCTAATGATGCCATGTCATCATAATTAAGTTGCTAATTCTCAATGTGTTTCAAACTAAGCTCAATTTCAAATTTTAAAATGAAGCCAAATAAATTATTTCTCCAAACAGTAAAACAAAAACGTTCACTAGGTTAAAAATTTCCATTAACTAATTGTCATGAATGATTAAAGATCATTTTAGAGTTTTATTATCCCCAGGAAATTAAAACGGTTCCAAATTAGCATTTTTAAATGCTTTCCTATTTTTTAAAAAATAATCCAAATCAATTCAAACTCCTCCCAAACTTTTTGTGGCAGTGACAAATATCGTAATGTATTTATGTGGCCAAGTTCTGCATTTTACAAAGACGAATTGGAAACTCAAAGTATTGCAAACAGATTCAGTAAAAGAAAAATAGAAAATAATTTAACAAAACGAGAAAGCCTAACTACCACTGTGCACTTGTAGCCCATTGCTACAGTGCACAAACCCAGCCCAACAACCCCCTTTCCCCTTCCTCCTGCTACAGGAAGCAGAGGGGGGATCGTGGAGGCCATCCATGGCGCCCTGGCCACGTGCCGATCATCCTCGGGCCTCCCCTGCTGGTTAAAATGACGCCTGCGGCCCCCTTTCGGAACCCTAGATCGACTTCCTTCCTTTCCTCGCGCCGCCATCATCTTCCCTACGCTCGGGTCGAACCATCGTTGACATGGCCACCATCGATCCCATGGCCACCGAGCTCCCCGACGCATAGGAGCTTGACCTATAGCTTCGTCTACGTCACCTACTTCGTCTACAAGGAGCAGATCAACCGGAGCCGCACCAACACGAGAGGATCGACCATCTTCTTCGTCTGGTGTCATCGGCGTTTGTCACCAAATCCACACCGCCCTGCTGCTCCTGACCTATCGCCGGGCCCTCGTGTGCCTCCAGAGTGAGCATCCGCCCGTTTCCCCTCCGATCGTGCTTCGGTTCCGTGCCATAGCTAGCTGTTAACGTCGTTGTCGCCATTGCCGGAGCTTATCTCCATTGCCGAGCTCGCCGTCATCGCCTGAGGCCTCCCTAGCTCGCGCTTGATGCACCGGTGGATGAGTGCGGGCACCAGCACTAGAACGAGCCCTCATGCGCCTCTTTTGGTTGCCGGAGTGGCGTTTCGGACCGTTGCTGCTGCACACTGCTCCCCGCACGCCCTCGTCCTCGCGACCCACGTCGCGCTCATCCCATGGCCGCCCTGGCTGGAGCCAGCCCTGTCCGCGCGTGCTCCGACGCGCCTGGCGCCCGTCCGCGCATGCGTCCCGCTGTGCTCCGACCGCGCTGCTGCCGCTGCTCGTCCTGCTGTGCTGCTGCTGTTACGCCGCTGCTCCCGACCGCCCTGACGAGCCAGCCCCATGCCCCGCGCAGCACGTCGGCGCTCACCCCCGCGCCCGCCGCCCGTGGCTTCACCTCTGCCGCGCCCACTTCTGGCGGCCTGCGTGCGCGACGCCACAATCGGCGCTGCTCGCCGCCCCGCCATTCGCCTCTGACGCTGCTGCCGTCACCATACACCGCGCATGCGCCCTGCTCACCGGCCGCACCCGCGCTGCCCCTTCACCGGCAGGGCCCTCACCCATCAACCGCGCCGCACGCTGCCTCTCCACCCGGCTCTACCGCGGCCGCCGCGGCCGCCCCTCGCCGCGCTGCAGCCGCCAGCCACGCCATTGCCGTTGTTCGCCACCGCCGCCGCGCAGCTCGCCCTCCGCCGCCCTAACCCCGCCTTGCCGGCGCCCTGCCGCGGCTACTGCCCGGCGGGCCGTGCCTAACCGCGCGGGCGCCCACACGCCTACGCCCGTTCGGGGCGAAGACCACGCCCGCTAGCGCTCGGTTGGCCCTATGGGCCACTGGCATACGGGCCCCGTCGGCCCCGTTTTAAAAAAAAGAGATATAAAAATATAATTAATTAATTAACTTAATTAAAATGGTTTAATTAAACTAATTACTTAGTTGGCCTAACTAAATTGTAACTAGCTAAATGTGAGTTTGACAAGAGGGCCCCACCCCCTGTTGACCAGTCAAACTTTGACTGGTTAACCGGGACCCCTGGACCCACATGTCACCCTCTGGTACACCTTTGTGTACATAGATCTGGGTGCACATAGCATTTTAACTTTTTAATTTTGAATTAATACTGATTCCAGAATATTGTTAAAACTTTAGAAATTCATAAAAAATAAACTGTAACTCGGATGAAATTTTTTTATACATGAAAGTTGCTCAGAAAAATCCAATGAATCCAAATACACGGTCATTTCATATGTCACGTGCTCCTAGCATGCTGAACATGGAACCGTCCCCTCTCTTTCGTCTGTCTGGAAAAAGCCAGACGCCGGGAAAATCCCCCGGATGTTTTCCCTCTCCGCTGCAACGTGTAGTACTGCGTTAGAGCACTCCTAGCGTAGCTTATTGCCATGTCGTGCTTTCTGTTGCATTTGTATGCTTGCTATTTATTGTTTCTTCCCCCTCTTCTCTCCGGTAGATCCCGAGCCCGATGCCGCCCCTGTGATCGACTACGTCGACGACGACACTTCTTCCTTTTCAACAGAGCTTCCAGGAAAGCAAACCCCCCTTGAGCATTCCTGTAACATTCCAAAATTTTCCAAATTTTGGAATGAATAATAAGATACTATTGATTGAATTGCTTTGGTTTTCAGGAGAAACGAAAACCTTTTGAGTCCTTGTTTAAACTTTTTTTTTCTCACACCATGTTGGATAACATTTCCATCCAATAAGAAAACTATGGTTGAAAAGTTTATTCAATAATTTAAAGTGGCATTCATTTCTTTTAACTCATTTGAAATATTTTGAAACCATATTAAATACTATGGAGTGAGAATAAAATGACTTTCTCAAATGTGGTGGATAAAAATTTCATTTGAGGTTCTTTGATATTGGAGTTCCATTTGCAATTAGATCTTATTTGAAAATTTAATGCGATTCAGATATTTCCAAATTAACAAATAAATTTAATGAGAGGATATAATGCGACTTCCCAAAAAATATATTTGGAAATACAATTATCTTTTTGTGAATTTGCAAAACTCAAAATTCATTTTTGAGTAAATAAATTATGTCCATAAAGCATTAATAGTAGTTTGTGCACAAAATATATTTTTCTTAAATTCTGAAACTAATTTTTGTGGACTCTAAATAATATTTACACTAATGTAAACATTTTTATTATTTGTTTTAAGTAAACTTTTTGTGAACGTACTGATGTACGTAATTATATTTCAATCCTAATCCCTAAACTCTAGCTCAACCCAGTTCATTCTCTCTCTCTAAATCTCGCACAGGCGTGAGGCAACAACACATCACAGCCCACCTTGTTTTTTTCCTTGCCTTTTCCCTTTGGGCCAATTTCTCCCACTAAGGCCCATACCAATCGATGGTCATCTTCCTCTCAT
This sequence comes from Triticum urartu, assembly GCF_056163025.1. Classification (NCBI taxonomy): domain Eukaryota; kingdom Viridiplantae; phylum Streptophyta; class Magnoliopsida; order Poales; family Poaceae; genus Triticum; species Triticum urartu. Next base: position 445,210,707 of record NC_141877.1, on the reverse strand, counting down.
CGTTCACGCCCCAAAACCGCTCTGAACGGATCCCCCACTCCGCCCCGACTCTTTCTCTTCCTTTACCCACAATAAACCTCGCCCTAATGACCATTACCACACCAGAAACGGCTGCCATTGATGCCTTAACATTGAAGATGCGCCGCTCCGTTTCGGCTCTCTGCTATGGTATAAAAGGGGGGGCCCGAGGAACCTCTATTCACCCTGCATCTCCCAGTCCACGGACCCCTCTCCAATGCCCTTCGATTCCCGAGCAATTGCTCGTCGGAGTCCAGGCCGCCGTCTTCTTTCATTGAAGCTCACGACCTCTCCAGTGAGACCCTTGCTCTCAAACTCCTTACCTGGACGAGTTGTTCCCATGCGAATTTTTCTGACAATTTGTTTTCCGCAAGCACCAAGTCAGAGCACGACCTCCGCGAAGAACGCAACTGACCGGAGCTCCATGCAACTCCGGCGATATCTCCACGACACTCGAGGAAGGAGACGAGCACCTATCTGTGTCCCTCGCGACCGCCTCGTCGACCTCTACACCGTCCAACCGTTCAATGACGCCGGGGGCTTTCTTCTCGAACTCCGGCAAAACTCCGACGAATTCTCACGGTGAGCACCCAGCCATTTTCCTCAAGCGTGTTCTTATATGAAGAGGTATCAACCAATCAGAAGTGGCCACATGGCAGCTCAATGATAATCCCGTAATTCAATTTTCGGAAAAATATCCAAACTTTAGAAATTCGTATCTCCCAAACCGTATGTCCGATTTCGGCAAATAAGATATCCCTGGGTAGGTGCAGACCTCTGGTTTATTATAAAATTTTCAAATCTCACTTTTGCGCAAATTAAAATTTAGTTTTGATTTAAATACGAATTTGAGTAATTTTGCTATATCTTTTATTCTGTAAACCATATAAAAATGTTTTATATATGGAAGTTGAACCTTAAGACCTAACCTTTCCATTGGAACTGATGGATGAATTTTTCCAACATATTTTAGATGATGTTTTATCATCAACACCTTAATTTGACCTTCTTGGATCATCATTTAATAATTTAGTTAAAATAAAATTTGACTATAGGGTAAAACTCTTAGATTGATCCCTAGGGAACCTCTCTAGACATTTGATATCACCAAAAAAGAACTTTGAAGTTACAAGATTAAGGATTTAATCCTTTTATCTTGAAACTTATGCCACGCCAGTGTTATTTAACAATAATCTCATGATAGATTTGTTGTAAGAACTTGTCTCACAACCCATCTTCTATATCAAACCAAGATCTTCACTTAGTATCATTTCCAACCCTAGAATATTACTATTTCATATTTTCTTCCAAGACCACACCTGATTCTATATCAACCCTAACCGTGCCCTAGAAATTATGATAGTGGCAATCGAATAATTTGTGTTGTTATTTGGATTTTCATTTGGATGTTATTTGTGTGTTGAATGCTTGCTTGAATCATTGTTATGTGAATGTCGATATGCCGAGTGTCTTACTTGAGTTATTTATCGCGTCAGATTGCGACGAGTGCGAAGGTGAATTCTATGAGGAGGTAGAACCTTGTGACTACGAAACCGAAGGCAAGTTGCAAATTGATCATGCTTTGACCTATATTTTTATATTATACATATCTCATTAAATTTTAATACTATGCATATTTTATAAAAGTTTTGCAAAGTATTATTTTTTAGCTCGAGCCATAGGCTCAAGACTCACCATTGGCCACGCTTGCACAAAATGGGTGGGATGAAAACCAAACTTGTTTTAAACTTTGAACTTGCTCTCTTTGGAGTGAAGTTTTGAGAAAATCTTTTTAAAACAAAATTATATATTGTTTTACTTCTACTCCCTGGGCGGGATGGTATAACGGGAGCGTCTACAAGTGATTGCGTCCATCGGGGTCTTGCAGTGAATGCGCTCGACTGGGGTCTTGCACACAGGTTTTTGGTGGGGACCGCCGTCCAGGGGAATGAGATCTTCCAAGTACAGTTCGATGTAGCTTCCAGTACAGCCACATGCTACTATGGGCTCTAGCTTAGCTTAGTACTAACGGGAAACCCTTACCTCAGGACCGCCATTGGAGAGGGGCTTTCATTGCCTAAGTTGCGGGCAGCTTGGTCAGGTATAGGGGGCTGTTACGGAAAGGCTTCGTCGCAATCTCCTCCTAGTTGTACACCCAAGTGTGTAACGATAAACGGGGTTGGTTGTGTCATGTGGGGAATGTGTACGACCTCTGTAGAGGGTTTAACCTAATCGATTAGCCGTGCCCTCGGTTATGGGCAAATTGAGCAACTGAAGACTTGGACTGAAGAAGAATCTCCCCTCTCTTTTCTAAAAATCTATTTAAGGGTTAAAGTTGAGGAATGAGCACAGTGAGTGTGTTTCACCTCAACCTTAGGTATGTTTTAAACTATTTTGGAGAATGAGCACTGGTGCGTATATCCAAGTGTCTCGCTCCTACTTTTATACTAAAAAAACTATTTATTTCAAAGAAGTTTTACAAAATTTAGTATCGTAGAAAATTGGCTTTATGCAAAGGAACCCTCCACCAATATTTACCCTGCATATATAATCTGTTGTACTCTCCTTTGCAACTTGCGAGTACATTCCACGTACTCATCTGCACCTGTCATGTGCAGATCTCGACAGATTAAGAGACGATAGGGTTATGGTCTACACTCAATGAGCCCAGTGGCATCGATGGAGCCTAACTTAGTGACTACGTATAAATCCGCTGTATTATCTGCCAGCTTGAGCTGTGCCTAAGGTATGATTTATATATATCTGGATCTACCGTTGTAGTAGAATGATGTATGTCTTACTGATATTTATTTTTGTTACTGTGTGTGCTAGCTATGATCCAGGGATAGCACAGTAAGCACAGAGACTTGGATTTTACCAAATCCGGGTCGTTACAATTCCGATATTGCCCATTTCTTTCCCTTTCATGCTTGCATTAGAACTGCTACTGCTTTATGTATGATCCTACTCTGATGCATAGCCTGTTTTTGTTACCTGATTCCATACCTTACCTGCTTATTCTAAACTGCTTAGTATATGTTGGTTAGAGATCCATCAGTGACCCCCACCTTGTCCCAGTTGCCCCGCTTTATGTTCGATGACTCGATCAACGTGATCGACGTCCAGGCCCCGACACCGCACATCACCCCACTAGTTGTACGACTCTGCAGAGTTACCATCGAGTGCCGAGGTTGGAACCTCATACATCACTCCTGATGAGATCTCTGTAGTGTAGCTATTCGGTCGTGGTCATCGAGGGTGATTTCCTCCTTAACCACTTCCATACAGCTCTGTCGTGCAACCCCTCAAGTGTGAACCTCGAGGGTGGATCCTCTTACGTTCACCTTGATGATTACATCGAGTGGAATTCACCGGGGGTGATTCCTCGGGTTCCCCCCTTGATGTTTGGACACACAGATACTTGGACTTTACAACTATTACTTGGAAAGGCGGGTCGACCTTGAGGGGTACCCGCGAGTGATGTGGAGACAGGTTGACCTGGAGGGTACTCGAGAGTTGAACACGAGGCGTGGCCGGGCATTCTTAGCCCTTACCGCAAGTACTCGAGACGGCGATGGGGTCACATCTTTCATGAGTCCCTGCTCGTGACCGCACTACCAACACACTAACGGTTTGGATATTTGATCCGAGGGGCCTCTGGCCTGATAGCACTAACCATCACGTGGGCATAGTATGGGCGTTCTGCGTCGTATACATCAGCCGAAGCTTAATAGACGTCAGCGACTAAGCGGCACGCGCCGGGTTGGACTGGAACGCCTCGCCTTGTATAAGGGAGGCTAGGTCTGCTCAACGGCCACCCACGCAACGTGTAGGAGTTCCCGGGGTGATGGCCCAAGACCCCTGGGGGCATAGGTTTAGTCCGACGTGCTGACCTCTCTATCAAGCCTAGGTCGGGTTGCGGCATATTGTTTGGCCGAGGCCGGGCATGACCCAGGAAAGTGTGTCCGGCTGGAGTTAATCGAGCGTGGTGGGTAAGTTGGTGCACCCCTGCAGGGAAGAAAACATCTATCGATAGCCTGTCCTACGGTAACGGACACTTGGAGTTGTATCCCGATCGATACAACTATAACTGGATACTTGAGGTGATAACTGGATAGTATGGCTCTAGGATTGCTTTCTCGCAGGGAGTCGAGAAAGGATCTCTGGCCGAGGTTGATAACACTAGTACTACTTTACATTATGTTGATATGTACTCTTCTAAATGCTGCAAGATGCTTGAAGATGCTAGTCTTCGATAGGCTAGGCTTTCCCCTTCTCTTCTGGCATTATACAGTTTAGTCCACAGATACAGCACATTTCCTTTGTTACAGATGCATACTTAGTTTAGATCTGATGTAAGTCTTGCGAGTACTTTGGATGAGTACTCACAGCTGCCTTGCTACCTCTTTTTCCCCTATACCCGATTGTTGCGACCAGATGACGGATCCCAGGAGCCAGACGACACCACTGATGTTTACTACTACCCCGAGGGTGCCTACTACTATGTGACGGCCGCTGACGATCTGGAGTAGTTAGGAGGCTCCCAGGCAGGAGGCCTTGCCTTTTCGATCGTTATTGCTTTTGTGCTAGCCTTCTTAAGGCAAACTTGTTTAACTTATGTTTGTACTCAGATATTGTTGCTTCCGCTGACTCTTATGTATTCGAGTTTATGTATTCGAGCCCTCGAGGCCCCTGGCTTGTAATATAAATCTTGTATTATTTTAATTTGTGTCTAGAGTTGTGTTGTAATATCTTCCCGTGATCCTTGATCTTGATCGTACATATTTGTGTGTATGATTAGTGTATGATTGAATCGAGGGCATCACAGGACTGCCCATGATCGAGGACAAGGATGCTTATAGGGTGGCTGCCCTATCAAGCACGTACACGGCGAAGTCCACCTATTGTCGACTATGATGTGGTTTACAACGAGCCCCTTTTGCCAATTGCATCTGGTTGCTAAAGTGCAAACTTTTCGTCTGGCTCGCGGTACAATAATAGATTTGGACTTCGGATAGGTGTGCTAAACATGGGCTACAAGATCAATCCTCGGCCTGCTACACCTACATGAAAGAGGAGGATAACGCAGAACACATACTTGTGCAATGTGTTTACGCGTGGGAGGTATGGCACAAATGCTTTGACGCCTTGAATACCAATGTGCGACGCCTGGAGTAGCATGACACCTTCCTGGAATGGTGGCTAGAGGCCAAACGGACCTTTGCTCGCGCCAACAAAAGAGGCTTCGACACCTTCGTCACAGCGGTGGCATGGTCCCTATTGGAACAGAGACATGCTAGGGTGTTCAGCAGGACGGACTAGGTCAAGACCCCCTCTGAGTTGGCGGAGTGCATCCTCCTGGGAGTAAAATATTGGAAACGGGCAGGAGTGGGTGGGGTAGGGCTGCAACCATTTGTGAGAGAGTAGGGCTAGTCTCCCTTCGGTGTTGGTTGTAATGGATCTCGAGCTTGGAGGCGATGCACGCATCGTCTCTCTGGCTCTCTTGTAAACTATCATCTTTCTTCTATAAAGTTATGGTACGCCATTAGCGTACTCTCAAAAAAACCTGAACGCGTTGCATAAAAGTATCTATAATAGATGGTGTAAAATAGGGCATCAAGTTATACTTTAAGCCAAATTTGCATCACCTAGAAGTGTTTTCTTACGTCAAAAAAACCCTCCAACTCCAATAGATGATGTAAAATAGGGCGCTAGTGCTCCAATAGGATGATGTAAAAAAATAGTCCATCCACACAAATAAAAATGCAAGGATACTAAGTTCATTTTAAATATAGTTCATACTACAAACATTGCAGCATCTACTTAATACCGATACAACTTGATCACCCTAAACATAAACTACTCGCTGGACTCGGGCTAGCTCTAGATAGAGTTCTAGAGCGCGATGGTCTCCTCGTAAGAGTTGTCAAGCTCCTGCTCATCGTCGGACTCAATCTTGATCATCGTGGAGGACCCAGCCGTACCCATTGTTGCCCGTCTTACTTTTTGACGGCATGACAACGGCACAGGTGCAGCACCGACATTGGCAGCGGCGTAGGCTGGATTCCGGATCGAGTATGTGGGGTGCCACAGAGGTGGTGCGGTGTCGGAATTGGGCGGTGGATTGCGGGCAACATGGTTGGAATGGGTGGATCCAGCGGCCACTAGGTGCGGTGGGTGGGTTTCGTCAGCAACGATCGTGCGAGGATGGTATGACAATCGCATGATGGTGGGCAAAAGGATGTTTCACACGGCGGTTGAGCGTTCGCTCGACTGGTTTTGGATTTGCTCCAGCGGCACACGTGATACAAAGTTGCACCACTTGGTGGCCTATTTAGATCATGCCCTATCCCTTGACTAAAAAATATTTACATCTACATTATTTATTGAAGAATCGTTTTGCTGCAGTAAATGTGAAAATCTGTCTACATCATCTATTGGAAATACTTGGAACAAAGAAATTTGCGTAGTTCTAGGTCATCGATTTGAGAAATTAAATATGTGTTATATGTCATGAAAAGTATATCACTGGATTTCTATACGGATGCAGTTTCTAAATATATATATTTTTATCACATATAATACATATTTAGATAAAATCGTCGATCTAAAACTACGCGAATAACTTATTCACCAAGACAGGGTAGTAAGAACGAGCCAACCGCGCTAATGAAAACGTTTCATACAAGAGGCCGCTCCGAGCGAATGAATGGATCCTTCATCGCTCAGCTGAGTGGGCCTGACTCCTTTTTCTGCTACGCTTCTGTAGCAATTTTTGGTGACTCCTAAAATACAATATCTACAGTAAATTGCACGATAACTATAAACTATCCCTACATGAAATTGCTATTGCTCAAGTAAAAAAATAAATAAATGTAGATGACAAAAATATGGCAACAAAGATTTTTAATACTGTTTTAATAATAAATGACACAACAAGTTGAAAATGATACTGTATAAAAAATTGCCGTGCTGGAAAAAATAGAATTTTCATGACATTAAAAAATTAAAAATGCCATGCTCTTAATAATAAAATGTGCGCACTATATGTTTTCTTTGTCGCAACATAAAAATCACATGCATAAAATGGTCAGGTGGTGAACCAACCTGTGGTTGGTTGGTTAGGAGTACAGTGGTATCCCTAACCCACCAGGGTTCAAGTCCCGGTGTTCGTATTTAGCTTGGATTTATTTCAGGATTTCTGACGATACGCGTTCAGTGAGCGGAGACGTTCCGGCGCATACGGTGACTTCGTAAAATCTCAAGATGATATGTCGGTTCAGTTTCTTGGAAGTGCTCATAGGGGTAGGATGTGAGTGTGTACGTACATAGGGGTGATTGTATGTGCGTTTGTATGAGCGCTTGTGTACTGTGTTAAAATAATGGTTAAGTGTGCTAAAGTATTTTTTTTGCCATGGTAAGTCCAATTTCCTAAATAATAAAATTGCCATCCTACATACAACACAATTACCATTGTCTACCTATGAAAAAACTACCATGGTCTAATTTATGAAAATTGCCACTGTCTAAAATAATATGCATGCCATGCTACCTATAGCAAAATTGCACATGACAAATTTAGGAAAAAATGTTGACTAATAAAACATGGTAAAATTTTGAGAATTTGTAATGGGCGCATGGCAAATGTTAGGAACTTTGTTTATTTGAAAATATGGCAAAATTTTGGAAATTGTCAAGGATACACAACAAATTTAGGAATTTTGTTTCTGTAAAAAACATGGTAAGTTTATGAACATTATAAAAATTGCTATGGTTTTAAGAAATAGAGATTTTCCATGGTTCCATAAAAAGTGAATTTGCCATGGCCTATGAAATGAAATTTGCCATGTTCCATGTAGTGAATTTGTCGTGGTCCATACAAAGAAAGAAAATTGACATGATATGATACATAAAGAAAAAGAAATTTGGCATGGTCCATTAAGTGATTGTGCTATGGTAAATAAAACTGAATTTGCCAAGTTCCATAAAAGAAATGATTTTTTATGATATGTAAAGAAAAGAAATTTCCATTCTCCCTACAAGTGAATTTGCCATGCTGATTGAAGTGAATTTGGCATGGTATATAAAGTGGATGTGCTATTCTTGCTGAAGTGCATTTGTCATGGTCCATAAACTGATTTTGCCAAGGTTCACAATTTTTTTTGTCATGGTACATAAAGAAAAGAAATTTGCCATTGTCCATGAAAATGAATTTGCCATGGTTCATAAAGTGAATTTGTCCGGATGGCGGACCATAGGGTTGGCTCTCTGGCAGGCACCATGGCGGTCATGTTGGCTTTCCCTCTTGGTCGTGTGGGTGGCAAGAGGTGGAGCGGCGGGTGGCTGGGGCATGCTCTCTATCACTGGCAGTGGCGTCGCCTTGATCCGGATCTGAAGACATGAACTCGTTGCGCTTGTTCTGAAGAGCTCATGGTGGTACGGGGGAGCTGCCAAGTGAAAGCTCTGTGCTTTGTCGCCGCCTCTGCCGACGCTCACGGGCGTCGCTCTCTTCTTGAAGACATCGTCATGGTGCTCCTCCTCGGTGTTGGGGTTCAGGGTGAAAACCTTTGTCCACTGGGACTCGACTGCGGTGACTCTTAGCGCCGTTCTCCCTCTCGGGGGCAATGTTGTGGAACTTAGGTATTATAGGGGGTTAGCGTGACGTTGTACTCAGTTCTAGGAGTGGCAAGCATGATCGACAGACACGGAACTACATGCAATCAAACATTTGTGCAAGCATATGGCAATATTTTAAGAAAAGAAATTAAATTGCACACAAATAGGAAGCATACAATTACGTGTGGTCGATGGACATGCAACTGCATGCGACTGTCGTGTGTATAAATAATGGCACTATTTTTTTAAAGAAAAAATGTTAAGTTGCGCAAAGATTGTGGTAGTGCATTTCCGCATGGCCTGAAGGACATGCAATTGCATGTGGCCGCACGTGTGTAAAATCAGGCGATGTTATTTTAAAAATTAAAAATCAAAACATCACTATTTAGAAAAAAAATCAAAACATAAAAAATTTAGAAAGAAAAGTATAAAATGAAAAAATGGACAAAAATGAAAAGGTCAATAATAAACCCACATACCAAGCCGCCCAAGTTTCTTGTCCCCCCTAGCATCCTAGTTACCCCCATCTAGTGTGGCTTGCAGTTGCATGTGGGCTACAACATATGTAGTTACATGCAAGTAGGTGACCCATTTGGAAAACAAACACCTGTATAGGAAAGATTAAAAAACACATAAAAATCATGGTAGACATGCAATTGCCCTCTTGCCAAACAAAAGACCATTGAATTGTTGTGCAATTACTGTCGAGAGTGACACTTACAGTTGTATGCCTAGGGAGACACTTGTAGTTGGGGGTGGGGAGTAACGCTTGCAGTTTCATGGCTACTATCGGGCATGCCCTACGCCACTCCTACCCCGTCGTTGTCGCCTCCGACAAAACAAATCCCTAGTTGCAACCCTGTTGGAAGACATGCAATTGTAGTTGGGGGACGACACTTGTAGATGCAACTGACCCCTTCTCCTCGAAATCCCTCCGACAAACAAAAGCCTGATTGCAACCAACTTAGAAAGACATGCACTTGCATGACTATAGTTGGACATGCAGTTGCGGTCGGGTGCGACGCTTGCAGTTGCGGGGATGTTGTCGAGCTTGCAACTGGCCCGCCCCTTCTACCGGTGCCCCCTCTGACAAAACAAAAAACTTCAGTTGCGGTCGGGCTAGAAGACATGCACTTGCGGTCGGGTGCAACACTTACGGTTGCATGCCTAGTGTCGGACATGCAACTGGCCCACCCCCTCTCTTGCCGCTCCTTCCGACAAAATAAAGATCCAATTGCAAGCATGTTGGGGGACATGCAGTTGCGGTCGGGTGCGACGCTTGCAGTTGCGGGGCTGTTGTCGGGCTTGCAACTGGCCCGCCCCCTTTGACGGAACAAAAAAGTCTAGTTGCGGTCGGGTTACAAGACATGCAGTTGCGGGTGAGTGCGACACTTGCAGTTGCATTCCTAGTGTCGGACATGCAATTGGCCCGCCTCCTCTCCCGCCGCCCCCTCCGACAAAACAAAGGTCCAATTACAACCATGTTGGGGACATGCAATTGCGGCTGGGTGTGGCGCTTGCAGTTGCAGGGATGTTGTCGGGCTTGCAACTGGCCCACCTCCTCCGACAGAACAAAAAACTCCAGTTGCGGTCGGGTTACAAAGACATGTAGTTGCGGTCAGGTGCGACACTAGCAATTGCTTGGCTGTTCTCGGGCTTGCAACTGGCATGCCCCCGCCGACAGAACAAACAAGTCCAGTTGCGGTCGGGTGCGACATTTGCAGTTGCATTCCTAATGTCAGACATGCAACTGGCCCGCCCCCTCCAACAAAACAAAAAAGTCCAGTTGCAATTGCGGGGATGTTGTCGGGCTTGCAACTGGCCCGCCCCCTCTACCGGCGCCCCCTCCGACAGAACAAAAACTTCCAATTGCGGTCGGGCTAGAATACGTGGAGTTGCGGTCGGGTGCGACACTTGCAGTTGCATTCCTAGTGTCGAACATGCAACCGGCCCTACTGATCCCTACTCGAACCACAAACAAAGTTAAAAAAAGCAGAAACAAAGTCTAGTTGGCCGGTGACAAATATTTTTGGAAAGGAAAAAGATAAGTTACATGCCAACGACATACATACAGTTGTGTGTGGCCGATGTGCATGGAACTATGTGTGCTCGACGGGTGTGTCAGCGATAATATTTTTTGGAAAGAAAAAAAGTTACATACAAACACTGACAAATTAAACATGGCATATGATTCAATGTACAATATTTTTTTAAAATAGCAATTGAAAATAAAAAATAAATAAATAACAAAAAGAAAATGGGAACAAAACCAAAGTGAACAGCCCTATTAATCGCTCCTGTCCCCAGGTAACACATGCACTAACAAAAAGTTCAGCCTAGAAGAAAGCCCAAAAAAAAACCACACCACCCCCCACGGCCAGCCCATGGGGCATCTCTGTCCAACAGAAAAAATAAAAGAGAAGGCAAGAAAAAGGAAAAAGAAACAAGGCAATGGGCCGGGGGCACAACTAACAGGCCGATTCAGCACAAGCAAACGGCGACCCTGAATCTTAAACAGGTCACGATGGGAGGTCAAATAATACATCGACTGAGACTTCATTAAAAATCAGTCGACTAATTTTTAGCCCAACCGATAATTTATATCCTTTTTAATATGACACTAAATAGAAAACTCTAGTACAAATTGGCGGTGATAGATTTTATCTCTCTCCAGTTTTATAAATTAACCAGAGAAATGATTAGTCTTCTTAAAATTCGGATTGTATGTAGTAGACAGTAGAATCCAATACAACATATCACATTGAGGGGGGGGGGGGGGGGGGGGGGGGGCGCTGGCGTGAGGAAGCGTCGTCTCCAACAACATCCCTAAAATAGGGCACCCAGATCAATAAAACCATTTTTTTGAACGAACAATCGAATTCTACGACTATATTTCATAGTTCGACCGAAGTTTAAACATGCAAACTACTTGCTCTATAAAAACATCTGAATATGACAACAACATGCTAGTATATCAATCAAGTTCAACAGTGATTGTTCTCTGACGAAACTGAAGTTAGATAGTGGTTGTTCTTTGAAGAATCTGAAATTGCAATCATTATCAAACATCACACTGTCAAACATTTGTTCTCCGACGAAACTGAATTTATCAAATATCACACTGTCAAACTGAAAGTGACGAATCTGAAGCAGCTGCCGCCGGTGGTGCCACCAAATCCATGAGTCGCGGCGGCGCTCGTTGCGGGCTCCCGCCCGCAGCAGTAGCGGCCGGTGGTCGCTCGGGGTCGGCCGCCGGCTGGAGGGCCGCCGGTGCCGCACCCGCACGACTTGTATGCTCTAAAACTTTGAGGATACGCGCGCAACCTGCAGTACTAGTGAGGTCCAAACTTAAGCAGACTTGGGTGATAGCCGAGGGGGCCTATGGTATACATTACGACGAGGACATGCGTGATGAACTCCCCACCGGTGCTGAGATGCTCGCGATGGAACGCGGCCCCGCAGCGAGGCGCAATGTAGTAGAGCATCTCCAGCCAGACGTCGACGATGAGCCCCCAGCGATCGGCTTCCGGGACGCCGGCCAGCGACTCGGCCACCCTGAACGCGCGAGGCAGCACCGGGTCACCGAGGATATCAGCGGTGCTGGGGTTGGCCGGCACTGTGTCTGAACTAGAGCGTGCCTGCGCGAACAGCGGCGATCCCACCAAATGCTGCACAGCCATGGCTATGCCTTTCTTACCCCGGGATGATGATCCATCATGTTGTTCATCTCGCCGCCCGGCCTTGACAAGAGCGGTGATCTCATCACCGGCTTTGCGGAGCAGGAACTTGGAGTTGCTGCTGAGCATGACGCCGCACTTGAAGATGAGGTACATGATGTAACCTGAGAGCTGCCTGCTAATAATGGTTTTGTCGTCGGAGGCCTCGCCGGCAGCGTCGGTGAAGAAGCGTATGTCCGTGGCAATGTGCCAGATGAGCACGCTGGTTGGGAAATCCACTTCCTTCACACTCTCGCTTAGGACCTTCTCTGACAGGCTGAGGCTCTGTGGCGGCTGCTGATCAGCCCACCGCCTCCCCAGCGCCACCTCGCCCCGCGAGCTGGTGAAGTCCGTCGCCATCATCTTATCGTCTAGCAGTTTCTTGACGACCAGGTGCTTGAGGTCGTCGGCGACGGGAATGCGCTCGACGCCAGACGCGCTCGAGCTCAGGCGCTCGACGACCCACCGCGGCACCATTGAGCTGCCGGAAGCTCTCTTGACGGATCTCTGGATGATGCTGTACTGCGTTAGTGTTTTGGACCACTGCGGTCTCCGCCACCTCCTCCTTAGCGAATCGGCGCAAGTCCCGCAGGTGATGAAGAAGACGCAGTGGATCACAGGGAGCTTGCCGGAGCAGCAGAGCGGGTGCCTCCAGAGGTCTTCGCGGGAGAACATGGACATGAAGAAGGAGGCTGCCTCCAGAGTGACGGCGCCTACGAGCAACAGGGTGGACACGGCGACGTCAGCTCCGCCGTAGCCGCTTTTACCTGCCATGAAGAAGAGCGCCATGGCCGCCGAGGTGGAGAGAAACCCGAGGAGATGGAGCAAGGCGCCAGCAGGGGAGAGACGGAACACGGCCTTGGTGTAGAGACGTTGGTAGCAGACCCAGAGCCTGTCCTCGGCGAAGAAGTAGGCGTTGCGACGGTAGTGTGGCGTGGAAGGATCGATCTGCTTGGAGTAGAGGTCCGAGAAGACGTCGCGGGAGACGGACCAGTCGTAGTCGGGCAGGATGTCCGTGGACATGATGTCCATGGCAGGATTCAGGGACACCTCGGTGAACGTGCGGCTGCTGAGATAGGACCCCAGGCCTTCTCTGGCGATGGCTTGCATCTCCTTGATGGAGCGTATTCGGTCTTCAAAGCCACGCAGGAACTCCTTCATGAGCCGCCCTGGGTTGGCCGTGGCGAGGCAGTAGATGCGCTCGCCGTACTTGATGCTCGCCGACAGGAACATGAGCAGCATGGCGGCGAGGAGCCGGCGGTCTGGCCAGGGCGACTTGGAGACGACGAAGACGGCCACCGCCAGCTGCGAGGCGAAGCCCAGCAGGTGGCGCATCCACAGAGCGTTGTCCTGCATGGAGAAAGCCGTGATAGTGTCCTGGCCGCCCAGATGGAGGAGCACGAAGGGCGCCCAGAAGAGAAGCAGCTGGTGGCCGCCGCCGGCGGTGTGGACGGAGAGATGGCCCAGGACGAACACGGCGACGGAGTCGGCCGACATGTAGCCCAGCCACAGCAGCACCCCCACGACACGGGAGGAGCTGCGCAGCCGGAGGCCCGCGGTGGAGAAGAGGAACACTTGCAAGGCGAAGCTTGCCACTATCAGGCAGTGGATCTCCCATTGGTTCCACAGGTTTTGGACGTCCGCCAAGCTACACGCATGCAAGATATGGTTAGTCAATGCCGCTAGATTAACCAAAGCGATTAAGATTAATTGCTACTAGTATCTTTTGCGTCTTGCTTACCTTTGTGGATCATGGCTGCCAACTTTGTCACCGTTCCTCATTTTCATCGGCCTCATTTCATTCTTCTTCTTCTTCTTCTTCTTCTTCTTCTTTGTACAAAAAAGCTTGGAAGTTACGTACCAGATTGGCATGCATGTGGCAGTCCCGTACTAGTATACGAGATAGGTAATCAGGACGGGACCTGGACTTTGGGGCTTCAAGAAGACCGGACGCGACGACCCCAGTCTTCTCAGAGCCGAGCAGGGTGGAGAAGTCGTCAAGTCCACACCTCGTTGCTGGAGCAGAAGCAAATTTCGTACTCCCTCCCTCCGCCCGAAAATACTTATCATTAAAATGGATAAAAAAGATGTATCTAAAATTAAAATACATCTAAATACATTTTCTTTTATCTATTTTGATGACAAGTATTTTCGAAGGAAGAGAGTACGAGGTTAGGAAATCGAATCGGAAGACCACTTGACCAGAGAGTGACCACGGACGGCAGCTTTCAGATGGGCACAAACAAGCATTCTCTTATTTCCACACCCTCTTTCCACCAAAGCCTCGAGAGATGACAACCTTACGGTCTATTTATATATAGTATCTCATCACTCATCAGTCATCAGTGTGTAAATCACACCTATACCTCAGGTTTCTCTTTCGGACGGCTGCTTTGTCGGAGAACCTTGTTCGGTTTCTTGCTTTGTTACTTGGAGAACCTTGTTCAGTTCGTCTGATCAGACTTCCTTTATTTCGGGCCCGCAGCTGATTCTGTTCGTTAGTTCTCAGAAGAATTGGTTACACACCTATTTCGGCTCCTGCATTATTAGGATGATTCTCTTACTTTCCTGACGCTAGTTGTGTGAAGCAAGTTAGAGAGCGTGTCAGTAGTTGTCTTGGACTGGGTCTGCTACTTTTCGTGAGATCGAATAAGAGCTCAAAGTTTTCTTTGGTGCTAGTAGTACATGCACATGGAGGTTAAAAATAAATGACTGTTGAGCAAATAATTAGAGTATTTACAACCGGACCTTTCAAACCCGTCTCATACGTCCGGACGGGCCGCCCGGTCATGACTTTTTGACCCATAAGGACCTCTCAAGCGGCCCTCAAACGCCCTGACTGACCGGCACCCCCCATATCCAGCCCAAATATGGGGTGGATATGGGGGCGCCTGGGACGCCTGCCTCGTCGGACAGACGAAGGGGTCCTAGACGGAAACGCCCTCAAACCCGGTGGTCCGAAACTCGTCTCATCCGTCGGACCGATGACGCTGCGTGGTGCAGCTCCGGCGAGCCGCGTATTGCATTGCCCGTCTATTTAAGTCGACCGGCGACACCGAAACCTTACCATCGATCCACATTTTCCTCCTCCCACCCGTCGCCGCCGTCACTTTCCACCCCACCCGTCTGCCTAGTAGCCATACCCGGTTATATGATCAATCTTGGATGTTTTACAATCATTTTATAGCAACTTTATATTATTTTTTGGGACTAAACTATTGCCATAGTGACAAGTGCCAGTTGCTGTTTTTACTTGTTTTTCTTTCGTAGAAAATCCTTATCAAACAGAGTACAAATGCCACGAAACATTTGGGTGATTTTTTCTGGACCACAAGAAAGCGTATGGGCCAAGGAAGCAACCAGAGGGAGTCCCATGGGGACCACAAGACACCTGGGCGCGCGCAAGAGCCCAGGTGCACCCAGGTGGGTTGTGGGGCCCATGGGGGGTCTCCTCCACTGACTTTCAGCTCTATAAATACTCAAATATTCCAAAAACCTAGGGGAGTCGACGAAAAATTGTTTCAGCCGCCGCAAGTTTCAGAACCACGGGATCCAATCTAGAGCCATTTTCCGGCACTCCGGCGGAGGGGAACACGATCATGGATGGGTTCATCATCCTTATTGGTGCCTCTCCGATGATACATGAGTAGTTCACCTCAGACCTACGGGTCCGTAGACAGTAGCTAGATGGCTTCTTCTCCTTTTGTTCTTCAATACAAAGTTCTCTTGAAGATCTATTTGATGTAATAACTTTGTGCGGTGTGTTTGTTGGGATCCGATGAAGTGTGAGTTTATGATCAGATTTGTTTTGCCTTAATATCCGTACTTGATTATTATAGCCTCGTATTTCTTCTTCGATATTTGGGTTTTGTTTGGTCAACTTGATCTATTTATCTTGCAATGGGAATAGGTGCTTTGTGATGGGTTCGATCTTGCGGTGTCCTTTCCTAGTGACGGAAGGGGCAGCAAGGCACACATGTATCGTTGCTATTAAGAATAAAAAGATGGGGTCTATTCCTACATGGATCTTGTTCACATCATGTCACCGTTCTTATTGCATTACTACGTTTCTCCATGAACTTAATACACTAGAAGCATGCTGGATAGCGGTCGATGTGTGGAGTAATACTAGTAGATGCAAGCAGGAGTCGGTCTACTAATCTTGAATGTAATGCCTATATACACGATCATTGTCTTGGATATCATCATGATTATTCGCTTTTCCATCAATTGTCCAACAATAATTTGTTTATCGACAATGTGCTATTTTTTGAGAGAAGCCACTAGCGAAACCTACGGCCCCCGGGTCTATTTTCCTATCATATACTTTCAGATCTACATTGCTATTTGCCTTTTCCTTTATTTGCATTTTTTATTTTCAGATCTATATTATCAAAAATTCAAAAATACTTCACTGAATTTTATTTGCCGTTGTTCCATTTGCTTTTACCCATCTACCTATTTCCCTATCTTTTACTCAGGAGGGATTGATAACCCCTCTTACGCGTCGAGTTGGAAGTATTTGTTCTTTATGTGTAGGTACCGTTTACATAGTGTTACATGATTTTTCTATTGATTTGATAATCTTGGTTTTATAACTAAGAGAAATACTTATCCGTCGCTGTGTTGTATCATCCCTTTCTTTTTTAGGAAATACCGACGTAATCTCAAGCCACGTCATGTCTCATCATCATTTTTCCATGACCCCTGTAGGTACATGCAACGTGCGACCATCGCCGCACTGGACAACCACCCTATGTGTCAAACCATCATCCATACTCCACACATCAGCAATTAAGACTGACATTAGATATTTTCCTCGCTGGTTATTACAAACTCAAAATCGAAGCAATTTTGACCACTGTAGAGGCCATCGTTCATATCATGAGTCACTTGATGTCCATCCAACAGTGTGTCCCTCTGCTTGTAGGAGAAGGGAACGTCACAGGACGCTCTTGTTGCCACCATGGACACCGTTACCCTAGTCTTTGGGGGCACGGTGACTTGGTAGGCGACATCCTGGGTTGTTTCTTTCTCCATGGATGATCCCCAGCTGTACGGTCCACTAAACTCGTCTGTAACCTCCACATTCCCACCGGCGGTGATCCGCGGAACGCCAGCATGGATCTTCGCCCCGACACCAAGGTTCACCGTAACACTTGAACCCCAGGTCCTTTTCTCCGTGTCTCTGCACTCTAGCCTGAGTTGAGCCGTGTCGCCGGAGGCGGCGTTGTTGAGAGCAGAGGCAGCCGCCATGCCGACGACGCGGGTCTTCCCGTGGACTCTAGGCCGCGAGAGGTCGAAGACGACGTCGTAAATCTCACGGGAAGCAACGGCTTCTTCCAGCCGTAATCTTGCCTCCGCCGTGATGGTTGGGGCCCCGGCGTTGAGGCAGCTCTTCTTGCCTTCGGTGGTCAGCCTGTTGCAGTACCAGTTGTTGCCGAGGCTCTGGAGCGCCACGAAGCTGCCGAAACTGACTGCCCGGAACAGCGTGTCGACGTCGACGCCGTCGCCGCTTGTGGCGCCGTCGGGGGAGTCGCAGAAGATCCAGTTGGGGCTGCGCCGCCAGAATCTGCCGAAGTGGTTCGACCATATACGGCACGTTCCGTCCTGGTTGCTGTGGACGCGGTTGACCAAGGCTTGATCCACGCCCCGTGCTGAGAACTGAAGGTATTCATGGCGCTCGATGATCTGCGGGCAGAGGTACATGCCGTTGTCACCTTTGAAAGCAAGGTATCTAGGCAAGACCACCTGCTGCGACAGATCGTGGACGATGTATCCACCGCCCAAATCTTCATCTCCTTTCTCCAAGGAGAAATGGAGATTCTCCTTGGACACGCACGCGTACATCTGGAGCTGAGCATGTACAAACCTGTTTTGAGAATATATATACAAGAGTCATGATTAAGTTGGACCTTCTTACAGAACATGAGGAAAATGAACCTTGGGCCAATACGAAACGCACCTGATATAGCCGGAGCTACGGTCGCCGGGCGTGGTCTTAAACAGCGTGCACGTCGTTTTGGACAAGTCTTCCTCCGCTTCGTCGGCGGCTCCGACGATCCAGCCGCCGTCGTCGTCGCCGTCGTGCAGTTGCTTCGCCGCCCAGTACTTGTTGTCGTAGCAGCACCTGACGTGCAGGAGCCCGGGGTGCGCCTTGGACGGCTCCATGAAGAACCTCGTGTGAGGGCTGGTGACGTCCTCGCCGTCTAGCTGGAGCAACCCATCGGCGGCAGCCCCATTGCCTTGGCGCGCGTAGCACAGGTACTTGCCGCTGGGTTCTGATGATTGGAAAGCAACGCACCTGGGCGGCCTTGGACCTGAAGCTGGAGGCGCCTCGCTCATCGTCTCCATCGGATCCACTGCTCCGGCAACAGCAACGCATCCGCCCATGACGATGGGAGAAAGGTTTCAGAATTAATATGATGGGTTTGATGAGGAATTGTAAGCTTGGATGGCGAAGAGCTGTAGGCTGTGAAGAAGAAGTAGCAGAAGCTGGAATTTGGATCTGGATTACGTACTCCGGAGCATAACCTGCCGGACAGCCGGAGGAAAAAGAAGAGGCATGTAGCTCGATTTTATTCTGTGTGCATCCGTTCTATCGTTGACCAGCCCTTTTCGTGGTCTTGGTCTTTGATCCTTTTTCTCCCAGTTGGCGAAAGTGCTACACAAGGCGTTTCAGAGCATCTCCAACAACGGTGTCAAAAAACGCACACGCCAAGTAAATTTTCACTTTAACGCGCGTGGGACGTTTTGGCGTGTTCCAGTGGTAGCGGGAAACTAGCGCGCGCGGGGGAAAAGGCGGCAGCGCGCGCTAGATTTGGCATACCGCTTCGAGCGCGCCTATAAATTGCCGCACTCGCCACGCGGCCTCCACACTACGCGCGCTCTCCTCGTTACTTTGCCGCACACTTTGCTGCTTGCTCGCCGCTTCCTGCCCCCGCCACCACCGCGCAACCATGCCGCCGTGGGCCGTCTGGCTACCGCGGCGTCCGCGAGCGCCCCGGCGGCACCTACTACGCCGAGATCCGGTCTGGCGACGTTCGGCTCGTCCTCGGCACATTCGGGACCGTGCACAAGGCCGCCCGCGTGAACGACGCGGCGGCGTGGCGCCTAGAGAGGTCGCCGACGTAAATGAACTTTCACGACGTCTTCACGCGCGAGCAGATGCAGGACATCGCCCCTCCGCCTCATCTTATCACGGACCAGGACCGTGCAGAGCACCGTCGGCGGCAGCGCCGCCTCGTCGTCGTCGAGGAGGACGAACGAGCCATGGCGGAGTGGCGCCAGCGCCACCCGAAGGACGTCGCGATGGAGCACGCTTCTGGGCGGAAAGGACGGTAAAGCGCCGCGCGGAGCGGTTGGAGAGGCGTCGGCGGAAGGCCCTGGCGATATCGCAGTGCGATATCATTGAGACAGGTGGGGTGTCGATCTTTGGGGATAATGATTCTCGTTGGGAGGACATGTGGATCGATACCTCGGACAACACCAGTCCGGATGAGGACGAGGACGACTCGGAATAGGGTGTAGTTGCATCATAGTTCATCTAGTTGCACCATAGTTCATGTAGTTGCACTGTAGTTTTATCAATCTATGCTATTGATGACGGGAAAATGGTGGGCGTGAGACATGCGTCCACGTCATTGATACAGAATGAATAATTTAAATGCATACAATAAAAATAGGATCAGACATTGTAGGTACTTTATTTATAGATGTCTTACATTTACATAAAAATTCTGTTAATTACATCTCCAAAGAGAAAACCCCTGATTAAGAATTCCAACTATCCTATTACATAGAATTGCAACACATGCCTATTACAATATTCTACAAGAGAAATCCTCCTCACGATCCACGATGAACTCCTTCTTGGTGAACTTGAAGTTTGGTTTTATGCAAATACTCCTTCATGATTTCATGTATGATGTTGGGAATATATTTTCCTAGCATGCAACCATTTGTGCGTGTTCAACCTCATTTATATGCGGAATGCAGGTTGATTTTGGCTAGGCATAGTTTTATCATACGTTTGGCATATATGATATGTATATATTTTCCTTTGGGAATTTTATATGACATCTTTGGTTTTGGTGGCATGGATATATGTGACATGCCAATTTTAATAGGATTTGCATCATCACATTACTACTATCACCGCGCGACACTGATGTGATGCCCGTGTGTAGTGTAATGGACTGAAGCTTTCTGACACAAAATTGATGCTTTTTATGGTGCATATGATATGTGCCATATTTTGTTGACTCTTTGTCCGCCCAGTATCAAGCCTGGCCTGAGTGGAATTTGCTTATGATACTTTTTGTTTGTTTAAAGCCTATGTGGGCTACATGGAATATGCTTTATCATGTATTTTATATGAATTTTGTATGCATACGTGGATGTGGAGTGAACCTATTTTTTTATTAAGTCTCGCTTTACCTGTATTACTACTAACACCGCGTAGAACTAAGATAATGCCTACGTGCAGCGTAACCAAGCAAAGATATGTGGAGCCATTATGGTATTGCATAAGTTACATGACATCTATCATTTTTGTTTATGTTTGTACCTTACATGGTATTAGCACTAATTCCACATAGCGTCATTTCGTTGGTGTGTAGCATAACCCAAGTAAAGTGAGTTTGTGATATCCATTTGTGATGATGCTAATAGTTTAGGCTCCTATAGCATTGGAGCATCCCATGACATATTTTATTTTACTTTGGCCAAAATATGTGGCCCGGATATTTTGTTTAATTTTCTCCCATCTGTATTACTACTAACACTTCATAGCATTAAGATAATGCCCGCGTGTAGCGTAACCAAGTAAGATTGGTTTTTATGATCCAACATGTTTTATAATCCATCTTGCATGATTTTGTTTTTTGGGTGTGTAACATGAACATATTTTATTAAGTTTTGCCCTCCTCATATTACTACTAACGCCAAGTAGCATTAAGATAATGCCCTCGTGTAGTGTAACCAAGTGAAGCAACATTTTATATATTCTTGTTCGTATTACAGCTAACGCGACACTAAGGTCCGTACCGCAACCAAACAAGGACAAATTCAGTTTAGCATATTCGTGATTTCATTCCAACTTAGTCATATCAATTTTTTTATGGTGACAAAATTAAGGCATTTTTTATGAAGTTTTCGTGCCTATGATAATCTCTTGATTCGTATCCGCGTATAGGGACCAAACCAAGAAACGAGATGATCGTCCTAGCCTGTATCGCTAAGGGGACCGAATCAAGAAGGAGATCATTAGGACAAAGCATATGCAACATGCAGAAGGAACATGCATGCTCCTTGGCTCGTACCGTGATGGCCGAGTCAAAGGCGAAAGTTTGGGTAGATATAACACGCTCCTTGATTTATACCATGATGGCCGAGCCAAAGGCAACAATTTGGGGTGTATATAACATGTCCCTTGGTTTCTACCGTGATGGCCGAACCAAGGACAAAAATTTGAGATGAATTAAACATGCACCTTAGTCTGTACCGCGATGGCCGGACTAAGGACGAGAATTCTGGAGAGATGAAACATGCTCCTTGATTTGTACCACGATGGCCGAACCAAGGGCTAGAGTTTTGAGAGGGGAGAAAGAAGAAAGCTCGTTGATCTGTACCATAATGGCCAAATCAGGAGCTAGGGAAGAGCCATGAATCTCACCTTCAACATTCTAGCAAGAACCACGCCTGCCTCTTCTTTCTCTGTGTGCTTTTATATGATTTATGGTGTGTAGTAGAATATTGCTATTAGAGGAAGAAGAAAATCAGAGAACTCTGCAACAAAAATGAGTCCAACCAGAGAAGCAAAAGGATTAGGAGAGCACCATAAATCTCACCTTCTTGTTGAACTCCTCCAAATTTCTCTCTCCTCACGTATGTGTGTGTGGGATTTTTCTTGTAACAGTATATGTGCAGCAGCAGCAGAACAACAGATGAAATGAGCAGTCCAACCTCTTGTACGTGAAGGTATGGAAGTATTTATAGAGCAGCAAATTCCTCTGGTGGGCGCGCCCACGTTCCTGATCATGGGGTCGTGCATGAGATCATGGGAGCGGTCGGTTGGCTTCTTTCTTTAATCTATTCCTTCGATTAATTGCTAGTTGACTAAGATTTAAACCGGCCACTTGCCTCTAATTAGCTGGTGGGCTTGGATTATTTTAGTTGGCATGTAGGTCTTGGCTCCACCACTTGCGTGCATGCACAACAGCTTTTTGGGAGTCACAGCCATGCATATGTGGCTATATTTTTCTTTAAAGGCTAAACCTGGTTAGCTATTAATGATGCATTAAGGTTTATAATGAGGATGTGCATGCTTAATTATTTTCTATGCAATTCAAAGTTCAATGTCATATATATAAGATGCATATATGCGTCGACCAAATATTTCCTGACTGAATATGTATGTGTCGATGCCCCATTAGAAGCATCACTTATTTATTTCCATATACTGCGCATATATTTTGTTTGCGCGATATATATTTTTATGTGTCGCATCGATATTTCTCATCGGCGGTGAAAGAAGGACTCCATTTACCATACGGTCGATATTTCAGAAATATTATGATTTTATGTTGGTATCTCGCACCCGCCCTAGGTGGTGGCGTGCATGTATGAAGATTACGTATGATTTTAGTCGGGACAAATTTTTCATGGAGATTTTTATTCACTTTGCAAATTTCCCAAACATCAGCTCTTTTATTAATTTATTTTGTGTGCCTGCTGTTTTGTATTAAGCGATGGAAATTCACCTTGGTCGTTTACACTCAATGATGTATTTTATCATTTTCACCATTTAAAGTAATTCATTTGCTTTTAATCGCACTATATTCCCTTCGGCCAAAGTCGGTGTCAACAGCTATGAACTATGTAAAATATCTATGTACGTTTTTATTATCTATGAAATATGTATCATTTTTATTTAAAAAATATGTATGCAATGTTTCATGAGATAGCGCGCACGCTGCATTTTAGCGCGCGTGCTAAATTTTAGCGTGGCTGCTGGAGCCAGCGTTGTCCGTCATGCTTTTCCAGGCGATGGGTGCGCTGCAAAGTAGTTTTTAGCGCGCCGCGCGTTCGGCGGTTTTTGGAGATGCTCTCATAGGGGATTGGGGTATCTCCAACGCCGACCCACAAACCTCCTGCAATGATTTGGATCATTGAAGCATTTCAACGCGGACCTGTATCAATTCACGGCGTGGTCCAGACGCGATTTCTCCCAAGAGACAAAAGTGGGGTGGTTTGCGAGAGTCTGGATTGATCCCAAGCCCGTTTCTAACCGCCGTGACCCACCAAAAACTCCTCCCCCTTCCCGCGTGTTTTCGATCAGCGCCCTCCAGAGCGTCAGCGCCCGTATTCATGCCCGACCGGAGCGGATGCAGCAGCTCACTGCCGCCGGCATTGAAGCGGCGCGCTGACCGAGAGAGCGCCGCCCACGCCATTTCCCGATGCAGGCGACTGCCGCACGTTCAAATGACAGGACGGCCACACGTCCGTACGTATGCCACCCGCATTGATGGCACGTTGTTGCTGATGTGTCTCCTCCGGCACCACCCATCCGTCCCTCTGTCGCCCATCGGTGCTATATAAACCGTTGCCCTGGTGCCCCAGTCATAGCCACATTCATCCATCTCCACACCACTCCCCGCCATGGATCCCTCCACGGCCAAAGCTCTCTGGGATGAGCTTACGTCGGAGTAGAAGAAGGCCATGGCCGCCATTGCTGCCGACTACCAGGCCGACAGGTAGCCGAAGGACGTGCAAATGGAGGACGCCCCTGATGACGAGCCAGCACCACTCTCATCTTCCTCTGCTCCACCCTCGTCGGTGCATTACAGTGTGACCATCGGCGAGGCCCATGCCTATTATATGAACATGGTGCGGGAGGAGCGGGAGGAGCAGTTCTGGGATGCACAGGCCGACGACAACTACAACCACAACCTCTTCTAGGAGCATCTGCAGGCGGAGGAGAAGGTCACCGTCGACAGGGCAGTCACGCCGGACGCAGACCTGACGAAGCAGAAGGTGTTGCTCGAGTTCTACCGCTCCGCTCGCGAGATTCGCCTCGCTCACTGGCGGTACCGCCAGAGGATGGCAGAGGTGGCGGCCGCCGACAAGTAGTGCGACGACGATGCGGGTGAGGCGTTGTTCGACGACACCGCGAGGAGGACATTGCCGAGACCGTGCCTTGGCGCGACGACCATGAAGAAGTCGGCACGTTTGCGGGCGCCATCGGTGGCGAAGAAGAGTAGTGCACGGTAGATCGCCGCCGCTCATGTCCCAGGAAGGCCACCGCTCCTCCCCTTTCATGAAGCTTCAGTTCTCGGGGCTGATGTGTTGGGGAACATAGTAATTTCAAAAAAATTCCTACGCACATGCAAGATCATGGTGATGCATAGCTACGAGAGGGGAGACTGTTGTCCACATACCCTCGTAGACCGAAAGCGGAAGCGTTAGCACAACGCGGTTGATGTAGTCGTACGTCTTCACGATCCGACCGATCAAGTACCAAACGCACGGCACCTCCGAGTTTTGCACACGTTCAACTCGATGACGTCCCTCGAACTCCGATCCAGCCGAGTGTTGAGGGAGAGTTTCGTCAGCACAACGGCGTGGTGACGATGATGATGTTCTACCGACGCAGGGCTTCGCCTAAACACCGCTACGATATAATCGAGGTGGATTATGGTGGAGGGGGGGCACCGCACACGGCTAAGAGATCAAGAGATCAATTGTTGTGTCTTTGGGGTGCCCCCTGCCTCCGTATATAAAGGAGTGGAGGAGGGGGAGGGCCGGCCCTCTCTATGGCGCGCCCTGGGGGAGTCCTACTCCCACCGGTAGTAGGATTCCCCCTTTCCTAGTAGAACTAGGAGCCCTTCCAAGTAGTAGGAGTAGGAGGGAAGGAAAGGGAAGAGAAAAGGAGAAGGAAGGAAGGGGGCGCCCCCCTTCCCTAGTCCAATTCGGACCAGCCCATGGGGAGGGGTGCGGCCACCCTTTGAGGCCTTTCTCTCCTTTCCCGTATGGCCCATTAAGGCCCAATATGAATTCCCGTAACTTCCCGGTACTCCCGAAAATACCCGAATCACTCGGAACCTTTCCGATGTCCGAATATAGTCGTCCAATATATCGATCTTTACGTCTTGACCATTTCGAGACTCCTCATCATGTCCCCGATCTCATCCGGGACTCCGAACTCCTTCGGTACATCAAAACACATAAACTCATAATATAACTGTCATCGAACTTTAAGCGTGCGGACCCTACGGGTTCGAGAACTATGTAGACATGACCGAGACACGTCTCCGGTCAATAACCAATAG
Source organism: Triticum urartu (assembly GCF_056163025.1). Taxonomy (NCBI): domain Eukaryota; kingdom Viridiplantae; phylum Streptophyta; class Magnoliopsida; order Poales; family Poaceae; genus Triticum; species Triticum urartu. Next base: position 445,185,026 of record NC_141877.1, on the reverse strand, counting down.
TGGAACCTGGATGCTCATATTGGCTCCTACATATTCTACGAAGATCTTTATCGGTCAAACCGCATAACAACATACGTTGTTCCCTTTGTCATCGGTATGTTACTTTCCCGAGATTCGATCGTCGGCATCTCAATACCTAGTTCAATCTCGTTACCAGCAAGTCTCTTTACTCGTTCCGTAACACATCATCCCGCAACTAACTCATTAGTTGCAATGCTTGCAAGGCTTATAGTGATGTGCATTACCGAGTGGGCCCAGAGATACCTCTCCGACAATCGGAGTGACAAATCCTAATCTCGAAATACGCCAACCCAACAAGTACCTTCGGAGACACCTGTAGAGCACCTTTATAATCACCGAGTTACGTTGTGACGTTTGGTAGCACACAAAGTGTTCCTCCGATAAACGGAAGTTGCATAATCTCATAGTCATAGGAACATGTATAAGTCATGAAGAAAGTAATAGCAACAAACTAAACGATCAAGTGCTATGCTAACGGAATGGGTCAAGTCAATCACATCATTCTCTAATGATGTGACCCCGCTAATCAAATGACAACTCATGTCTATGGCTAGGAAACTTAACCATCTTTGATTCAACGAGCTAGTCAAGTAGAGGCATACTAGTGACACTCTGTTTGTCTATGTATTCACACATGTATTATGTTTCCGATTAATACAATTCTAGCATGAATAATAAACATTTATCATGATATAAGGAAATAAATAATAACTTTATTATTGCCTCTAGGGCATATTTCCTTCAGCCTCCCACTTGCACTAGAGTCAATAATCTAGTTCACATCGCCATGTGATTTAACATCAATAGTTCACATTACCATGTGATTAACACCCATAGTTCACATCGTCATATGACCAACACCCAAAGGGTTTACTAGAGTCAATAATCTAGTTCACATTGCTATGTGATTAATACCCAAAGAGTACTAAGGTGTGATCATGTTTTGCTTGTGAGGAAAGTTTAGTCAACGGGTCTGCCACATTCAGATCCGTATGTATTTTGCAAATTTGTATGTCAACAATGCTCTGCACGGAGCTACTCTAGCTAATTGCTCCGACTTTCAATATGTATCCAGATTGAGACTTTGAGTCATCTGGATCAGTGTCAAAACTTGCATCGACGTAACCCTTTACGACGAACCTTTTGTCACCTCCATAATAGAGAAACATATCCTTATTCTACTAAGGATAATTTTGACCAATGTCCAGTGATCTACTCCTAGATCACTATTGTACTCCCTTGCCAAACACAGGGCAGGGTATATAATAGGTCTAGTATACAGCATGGCATACTTTATAGAACCTATGGCTGAGGCATAGGGAATGACTTTCATTCTCTCTCTATCTTCTGCCGTGGTCGGGTTTTGAGTCTTACTCAACTTCACACCTTGTAACAAAGGCAAGAAATCCTTCTTTGACTGTTCCATTTTGAACTACTTCAAAATCTTGTCAAGGTATGTACTCATTGAAAAAACTTATCAAGCGTCTTGATCTATCTCTATAGATCTTGATGCTCAATATGTAAGCAGCTTCACCGAGGTCTTTATTTGAAAAACTCCTTTCAAACATTCCTTTATGCTTTGCAGAATAATCCTACATTATCTCCGATCAACAATATGTCATTCACATATACTTATCAGAAATGATGTAGTGCTCTCACTCACTTTCTTGTAAATACAGGCTTCACCGCAAGTCTGTATAAAACTATATGCTTTGATCAACTTATCAAAGCGTATATTCCAACTCCAAGATGCTTGCACCAGTCCATAGATGGATCGCTGGAGCTTGCATATTTTGTTAGTACCTTTAGGATTGACAAAATCTTCTGGTTGCATCATATACAACTCTTCTTTAATAAATCCATTAAGGAATGCAGTTTTGTTTATCCATTTGCCAGATTTCATAAAATGCGGCAATTGCTAACATGATTCGGACAGACTTAAGCATAGATACGAGTGAGAAACTCTCATCGTAGTCAACACCTTGAACTTGTCGAAAACCTTTTTACGACAATTGTAGCTTTGTAGATAGTAACACTACTATCAGCGTCCGCCTTCCTCTTGAAGATCCATTTAATCTCAATGGCTCGCCGATCATTGGACAAGTCAATCAAAGTCCATACTTTGTTCTCATACATGGATCTCATCTCAGATTTCATGGCCTCAAGCCATCTCGCAGAATCTGGGCTCATCATCGCTTCCTCATAGTTCGTAGGCTCGTCATGGTCAAGTAACATGACCTCCAGAATAGGATTACCGTACCACTCTGGTGCGAATCTCACTCTGGTTTACCTACGAGGTTTCGGTAGTAACTTGATCTGAAGTTACATGATCATCATCATTAGCTTCCTTACTAATTGGTGTAGTAGTCACAGGAACAAATTTCTGTCATGAACTACTTTCCAATAAGGGAGCAGGTACAGTTACCTCTGATGGGGAACGTAGCAGAATTTTAAAATTTTCTACGCATCACCAAGATCAATCTATGGAGTCATCTAGCAACGAGGGAGAGGGGAGTGCATATATATACCCTTGTAGATCGCGCGCGGAAGCGTTCAAGAGAACGGGGTTGATGGAGTCGTACTCGTCGTGATCCAAATCACCGATGACCTAGCGCCGAACGGACGGCACCTCCGCGTTTAACACAAGTACGGTTGGGAAGACAACTCCTCCAACTTGATCCAACAAGGGGGAAGGAGAGGTTGATGAAGATCCAGCAGCACGACGGCGTGGTGGTGGAAGCAATGGTGATCTTGGCAGGGCTTCGCCAAGCTCAGGGAGAGGGAGGAGTGTCACGGGAGGGAGAGGGAGGCGCCAGGGGCTAGGGTGCGGCTGCCCTCCCTCCCCCCACTATATATAGGACCCCTAGGGGGGGGCGCCGGCCCTAGGAGATGCAATCTCCAAGGGGGGCGGTGGCCAAGGGGGTGGAGTGCCCCCCAAGCCAAGTGGGGCGCCCCCACCCCTAGGGTTTCCAACCCTAGGCGCAGGGGGAGGCCCATGGGGGGCGCACCAGCCCACTAGGGGCTGGTTCCCCTCCCAGTTCAGCCCATGGGGCCCTCCGGGATAGGTGGCCCCACCCGGTGGTCCCGGTACAATACCGATTACCCCCGAAACTTTCCCGATGGCCGAAACTTAACTTCCTATATATAAATCTTCACCTCCGGACCATTCCGAAACTCCTCGTGATGTCCGGGATCTCATCCGGGACTCCGAACAACTTTCGGGTTACCGTATACTAATATCTCAACAACCCTAGCGTCACCGAACCTTAAGTGTGTAGACCCTACGGGTTCGGGAGACACGCAGACATGACCGATATGACTCTCCGGTCAATAACCAACAGCGGGATCTGGATACCCATGTTGGCTCCCACATGCTCCTCGATGATCTCATCGGATGAACCACGATATCGAGGATTCAATCAATTCTGTATACAATTCCCTTTGTCAATCGGTACGTTACTTGCCCGAGACTCGATCATCGGTATCCCAATACCTCGTTCAATCTCGTTACCGGAAAGTCACTTTAATCGTACCGTAATGCATGATCTCATGATCAACCACTTGGTCACATTGAGCTCATTATGATGATGCATTACCGAGTGGGCCCAGAGATACCTCTCCGTCATACGGAGTGACAAATCCCAGTCTCGATTCGTGCCAACCCAACAGACACTTTCGGAGATACCCGTAGTGTACCTTTATAGTCACCCAGCTACCTTGTGACGTTTGGCACACCCAAAGCACTCCTACGGTATCCGGGAGTTGCACAATCTCATGGTCTAAGGAAATGATACTTGACATTCGGAAAAGCTATAGTAAACGAACTACACGATCTTTGAGCTATGCTTAGGATTGGGTCTTGTCCATCACATCATTCTCCTAATGATGTGATCCCGTTATCAATGACATCCAATGGCCATAGTCAGGAAACCATGACTATATTTTGATCAACGAGCTAGTCAACTAGAGGCTCACTAGGGACGTGTTGTGGTCTATGTATTCACACATGTATTACGATTTCCGGATAACACAATTATAGCATGAACAATAGACAATTATCATGAACAAAGAAATATAATAATAACCATTTTATTATTGCCTCTAGGGCATATTTCCAACAACCTCATCGAGTTCTACTTTCCTCCCACTCACTTCTTTCGAGAGGTTTAGTCATGCAGTTCTGGTGTTGATCATGTTTTGCTCTAGGGAGAGGTTTAGTCAACGGATCTGTCACATTCAGGTCCGTATGTACTTTACAAATATCTATGTCTCCATTTTGAACACTTTCACGAATGGAGTTGAAGTGACGCTTGATATGCCTGGTCTTCCTATGAAACCTGGGCTCCTTGGCAAGGGCAATAGCTCTAGTGTTGTCACAGAAGAGAGTCATCGAGCCCGACGCATTGGGTATGACTCCTAGGTCGGTAATGAACTCCTTCACCCAGATTGCCTCTTGTGCTGCCTCCGAGGCTGCCATGTACTCCGCTTCACATGTAGATCCCGCCACTACGCTTTGCTTGCAACTGCACCAGCTTACTGCCCCACCATTCAAAATATACACGTATCCGGTTTGTGACTTAGAGTCATCCAGATCTGTGTCAAAGCTAGCATCGACGTAACCCTTTACGACGAGCTCTTCGTCACCTCCATAAACGAGAAACATATCCTTAGTCCTCTGCAGGTACTTCAGGATATTCTTGACCGCTGTCCAGTGTTCCATGCCGGGATTACTTTGGTACCTTCCTACCAAACTTACGGCAAGGTTTACATCAGGTCTGGTACACAGCATAGCATACATGATAGACCCTATGGCTGAGGCATAGGGGACGACACTCATCTTTTCTCTATCTTCTGCCATGGTCGGGCATTGAGCCGTGCTCAATCTCGTACCTTGCAATATAGGCAAGAACCCCTTCTTTGACTGATCCATATTGAACTTCTTCAATATCTTCTCAAGGTATGTACTCTGTGAAAGACCAATGAGGCGTCTCGATCTATCTCTATAGATCTTGATGCCTAATATGTAAGCAGCTTCTCCAAGATCCTTCATTGAAAAACACTTGTTCAAATAGGCCTTTATGCTTTCCAAGAATTCTATATCATTTCCCATCAACAGTATGTCATCCACATACAATATGAGAAATGCTACAGAGCTCCCACTCACTTTCTTGTAAATGCAGGCTTCTCCATAAGTGTGCGTAAACCCAAACGCTTTGATCATCTCATCAAAACGAATGTTCCAACTCCGAGATGCTTGCACCAGCCCATAAATCGAGTGTTGGAGCTTGCACACCTTGTCAGCATTCTTAGGATCGACAAAACCTTCCGGCTGCATCATATACAATTCTTCCTTAAGGAAACCCTCAAGGAATGTCGTTTTGACGTCCATTTTCCATATCTCATAATCATAGAATGCGGCAATTGCTAACATGATTCGGACGGACTTCAGCTTTGCTACGGGTGAGAAAGTCTCATCGTAGTCAACCCCTTGAACTTGTCGATAACCCTTAGCGACAAGCCGAGCTTTATAGATGGTCACATTACCATCCGCGTCTGTCTTCTTCTTAAAGATCCATTTGTTTTCTATGGCTCGCCGATCATCGGGCAAGTCAGTCAAAGTCCGTACTTCGTTTTCATACATTGATCCTATCTCGGATTTCATGGCTTCCAGCCATTTGTCGGAATCTGGGCCCGCCATCGCTTCTTCATAGTTCGGAGGTTCACCGTTGTCTAACAACATGATTTCCAAGACAGGGTTGCCGTACCACTCTGGTGCGGAACGTGTCCTTGTGGACCTTCGAAGTTCAGTAGCAACTTGATCTGAAGTTTCATGATCATCATCATTAACTTCCTCTCTAGTCGGTGCAGGCACCTCAGGAACATTTTCTTGAGCTGCGCCACTTACCAGTTCAAGAGGTAATACTTCATCGAGTTCTACTTTCCTCCCACTTATTTCTTTTGAGAGAAACTCTTTCTCTAGAAAGGATCCATTCTTGGCAACAAAGATCTTGCCTTCGGATCTGAGGTAGAAGGTATACCCAATAGTTTCTTTAGGGTATCCTATGAAGATGCATTTTTCTGACTTGGGTTCGAGCTTTTCAGGTTGAAGTTTCTTGACATAAGCATCGCATCCCCAAACTTTTAGAAACAACAGCTTAGGTTTCTTCTCAAACCATAATTCATATGGTGTCGTCTCAAGGATTTCGACGGAGCCCTATTTAAAGTGAATGCGGCAGTCTCTAAAGCATAGCCCCAAAATGACAGTGGTAAATCGGTAAGAGACATCATAGATCGCACCATATCCAATAGAGTGCGATTACGACGTTCGGACACACCATTACGCTGAGGTGTTCCAGGCGGCGTGAGTTGTGAAACTATTGTTGGAAATATGCCCTAGAGGCAATAATAAAAGCATTATTATTATATTTCCTTGTTCATGATAATTGTCTTTATTCATGCTATAATTGTGTTATCCGGAAATCGTAATACATGTGTGAATAACAGACACCAACATGTCCCTAGTAAGCCTCTAGTTGACTAGCTCGTTGATCAACGGATAGTCATGGTTTCCTGACTATGGACATTTGATGTCATTGATAACGAGATCACATCATTAGGATAATGATGTGATGGACAAGACCCAATCCTAAACATAGCTTAAAGATCGTATAGTTCGTTTGCTAGAGTTTTTCCAATGTCAAAGTATCTTTTCCTTAGACCATGAGATCGTGTAACTCCCGGATACCGTAGGAGTGCTTTGGGTATACCAAACGTCACAACGTAACTGGGTGACTATAAAGGTATACTACGGGTACCTCCGAAAGTGTCTGTTGGGTTGACACGGATCAAGACTGGGATTTGTCACTCCGTATGACGGAGAGGTATCACTGGGCCCACTCGGTAATGCATCATCATTATGAGCTCAAAGTGACCAAGTGTCTGGTCACGGGATCATGCATTACGGTACGAGTAAAGTGACTTGCCGGTAACGAGATTGAACGAGGTATTGGGATACCGACGATCGAATCTCGGGCAAGTAACATATCGATTGACAAAGGGAATTGTATATGGGGTTGCTTGAATCCTCGACATCGTGGTTCATCCGATGAGATCATCGTGGAGTATGTGGGAGCCAACATGGGTATCCAGATCCCGCTGTTGGTTATTGACCGGAGAGTCGTCTCGGTCATGTCTGCATGTCTCCCGAACCTGTAGGGTCTACACACTTAAGGTTCGGTGACGCTAGGGTTGTAGGGATATGTATATGCAGTAACCCGAATGTTGTTCGGAGTCCCGGATGAGATCCCAGACGTCACGAGGAGTTCCGGAATGGTCCGGAGGTAAAGAATTATATATAGGAAGTGCTGTTTCAGCCATCGGGACAAGTTTCGGGGTTATCGGTATTGTACCGGGACCACCGGAAGGGTCCCGGGGGTCCACCGGGTGGGTCCACCTGCCCCGGGGGGCCACATGGGCTGTGGGGGGTGCGCCTTGGCCTACATGGGCCAAGGGCACCAGCCCCAAGAGGCCCATGCGCCTAGGGTTCACAAAAGGGAAGAGTCCCACTAGTGGAAGGCACCTCATAGGTGCCTTGGGGGGGGGGGAGGGAAACCTCCCTTGGCCGCCGCCCCCCTAGGAGACTGGATCTCCTAGGGCCGGCGCCCCCCCTTGGCCCTCCTATATATAGTGGGGGAAGGAGGGCTTTTCATCCACGCCTTTGGTTGCCTCCTTCTCCCTCTCCAACACCTTCTCCTCCTCCATAGTGCTTGGCGAAGCCCTGATGGAGTACTGCAACTCCATCACCACCACGCCGTCGTGCTGCTGCTGGAGCCATCTTCCTCAACCTCTCCTTCCCTCCTGCTGGATCAAGAAGAAGGAGACGTTACGCTGACCGTACGTGTGTTGAACGCGGAGGTGCCGTCCGTTCGGTGCTAGGATCTCCGGTGATTTGGATCACGTCGTGTTCGACTACTTCATCCCCGTTCTTTGAACGCTTCCGCTCGCGATCTACAAAGGTATGTAGATGCATCCGATCACTCGTTGCTTGATGAACTCATAGATGGATCTTGGTGAAACCGTAGGAAAATTTTTGTTTTCTGCAACGTTCCCCAACAGTGGTATCAGAGCTAGGTCTATGCGTAGTTCTTCTTGCGCGAGTAGAACACAATTTGTTGTGGGCGTAGATGTTGTCAACTTTCTTGCCGTTACTAGTCTTATCTTGCTTCAACGGTATTGTGGGATGAAGCGGCCCGGACCAACCTTACACGTACGCTTACGTGAGACCGGTTCCACCGATTAACATGCACTAGTTGCATAAGGTGGCTGGCGGGTGTCTGTCTCTCCTACTTTAGTTGGAGCGGATTCGATGAAAAGGGTCCTTATCAAGGGTAAATAGAAGTTGACAAATCACGTTGTGGCTTTCACGTAGGTAAGAAAACGTTCTTGCTAGAACCCTATTGCAGCCACGTAAAACTTGCAACAATAATTAGAGGAGGTCTAACTTGTTTTTGTAGCAAGTGCTTTGTGATATGATATGGCCAAAGTTGTGATCAATGATGAATGATCTATATGTGATGTATGAGATGTTCATGCTATTGTAATAGGAATCACGACTTGCATGTTGATGAGTATGAAAACCGGCAGGAGCCATAGGAGTTGTCTTTATTTTTATATGACCTGCGTGTCATTGAGAAACGCCATGTAAATTACTTTACTTTATTGCTAAACGCGTTAGCCATAGTAGTAGAAGTAATAGTTGGTGAGCAACTTCATGGAGACACAATGATGGAGATCATGGTGTCATGCCGGTGACAAGATGATCATGGAGCCCCAAGATGGAGATCAAAGGAGCTATGTGATATTGGCCATATCATGTCACTATTATTATTTGATTGCATTTGATGTTTATCATGTTTTGCATCTTGTTTACTTAGAACGATGGTAGTAAATAAGATGATCCCTCATAATAATTTCAAGAAAGTGTTCCCCCTAACTGTGCACCGTTGCGACAGTTCGTTGTTTCAATGCACCACGTGATGATCGGGTGTTTGATTCAAACGTTCACATACAACGGGTGTAAGAAAGATTTACACATGCAAACACTTAGGTTGACTTGACGAGCCTAGCATGTGTATAGACATGGCCTCGGAACACAGAAGACTGAAAGGTCGAGCATGAGTCGTATAGAAGATACGATCAACATGAAGATGTTCACCGACGTTGACTAGTCCGTCTCATGTGATGATCGGACACGGCCTAGTCAACTCGGATCATGTTATACTTAGATGACTAGCAGAGGGATGTCTATCTAAGTGGGAGTTCATTGAATAATTTGATTAGATGAACTTTATTATCATGAACTTAGTCTAAAAATCTTTGCAATATGTCTTGTAGATCAAATGGCCAACGTAGTCCTCAACTTCAACGCGTTCCTAGAGAAAACCAAGCTGAAAGACGATGGCAGCAACTATACGGACTGGGTCCGGAACCTGAGGATCATCCTCATAGCTGCCAAGAAAGAATATGTCCTACAAGCACCGCTAGGTGACGCACCCGTCCCACAGAACCAAGACGTTATGAACGCTTGGCAGACACGTGCCGATGACTACTCCCTCGTTCAGTGCGGCATGCTTTACAGCCTAGAGCCGGGGCTCCAAAAGCGTTTTGAGAGACATGGAGCATATGAGATGTTCGAAGAGCTGAAAATGGTTTTCCAAGCTCATGCCCGGGTCGAGAGATATGAAGTCTCCGACAAATTCTTCAGTTGTAAGATGGAGGAAAATAGTTCTGTCAGTGAGCACATACTCACTATGTCTGGGTTACATAACCGCTTGACTCAGCTGGGAGTTAATCTCCCGGATGATGCGGTCATTGACAGAATCCTCCAGTCGCTTCCACCAAGCTACAAGAGCTTTGTGATGAACTTCAATATGCAGGGGATGGAAAAGACCATTCCTGAGGTATTTTCAGTGCTGAAATCAGCAGAGGTAGAAGTCAAGAAGGAACATCAAGTGTTGATGGTGAATAAAACCACTAAGTTCAAGAAGGGCAAGGGTAAAAAGAACTTCAAGAAGGACGGCAAAGGAGTTGCCGCTCCCGGCAAGCAAGCTGCTGGGAAGAAGCCAAAGAATGGACCCAAGCCCGAGACTGAGTGCTTTTATTGCAAGGGAAGTGGTCACTGGAAGCAGAACTGCCCCAAATACTTAGCAGACAAGAAGGCCGGCAAAACAAAAGGTATATATGATATACATGTAATTGATGTGTACCTTACTAGTACCCGTAGTAGCTCCTGGGTATTTGATACCGGTGCAGTTGCTCACATTTGTAACTCAAAGCAGGGGCTGCGGAATAAGCGAAGACTAGCAAAGGACGAGGTGACGATGCGCGTCGGGAATGGTTCCAAGGTCAATGTGATCGCCGTCGGCACGCTACCTCTACATTTACCTACGGGATTAGTTTTAAACCTCAATAATTGTTATTTAGTGCCAGCTTTGAGCATGAACATTGTATCGGGATCTCGTTTAATTCGAGATGGCTACTCATTTAAATCCGAGAATAATGGTTGTTCTATTTATATGAGAGATATGTTTTATGGTCATGCTCCTATGGTGAATGGTTTATTCTTAATGAATCTCGAGCGTAATGCTACACATATTCATAATGTGAGTACCAAAAGATGTAAAGTTGATAATGATAGTCCCACATACTTGTGGCACTGCCGCCTTGGTCACATAGGTGTCAAACGCATGAAGAAGCTCCATGCAGATGGAATTTTAGAGTCTCTTGATTACGAATCATTTGACACGTGCGAACCATGCCTCATGGGTAAGATGACCAAGACTCCGTTCTCAGGAACAATGGAGCGAGCAACCAACTTATTGGAAATCATACATACTGATGTGTGCGGTCCAATGAGTGTTGAGGCTCGCGGTGGCTATCGTTATGTTCTCACCCTCACTGATGATTTGAGTAGATATGGGTACATCTACTTAATGAAACACAAGTCTGAAACCTTTGAAAAGTTAAAGGAATTTCAGAGTGAGGTTGAGAATCAACGTGACAGGAAAATCAAGTTTCTACGATCAGATCGTGGAGGAGAATACTTGAGTCACGAATTTGGCACACACTTAAGAAAATGTGGAATAGTTTCACAACTCACGCCGCCTGGAACACCTCAGCGTAATGGTGTGTCCGAACGTCGTAATCGCACTCTATTAGATATGGTACGATCTATGATGTCTCTTACCGATTTACTACTATCTTTTTGGGGCTATGCTTTAGAGACTGCCGCATTCACTTTAAATAGGGCTCCGTCGAAATCCGTTGAGACGACACCGTTTGAATTATGGTTTGGTAAGAAACCTAAGTTGTCGTTTCTAAAAGTTTGGGGATGCGATGCTTATGTCAAGAAACTTCAACCTGAAAAGCTCGAACCCAAGTCGGAAAAATGCGTCTTCATAGGATACCCTAAAGAAACTGTTGGGTATACCTTCTACCTCAGATCCGAAGGCAAGATCTTTGTTGCCAAGAATGGATTCTTTCTAGAGAAAGAGTTTCTCTCGAAAGAAGTAAGTGGGAGGAAAGTAGAACTTGATGAAGTGTTACCTCTTGAACCGGAAAATGGCACAACTCAAGAAAATGTTCCTGAGGTGTCTGCACCAACTAGAGAGGAAGTTATTGATGATGATCAAGATACTTCTGATCAAGCTCCTACTGAAATTCGAAGGTCCACAAGGACACGTTCCGCACCAGAGTGGTACGGCAACCCTGTCTTGGAAATCATGTTGTTAGACAACGGTGAACCTTCGAACTATGAAGAAGCGATGGCGGGCCCGGATTCTGACAAATGGCTAGAAGCCATGAAATCCGAGATAGGATCCATGTATGAAAACGAAGTATGGACTTTGACTGACTTTCCCGTTGAACGACGAGCCATAGAAAATAAATGGATCTTTAAGAAGAAGACAGACGCGGATGGTAATGTGACCATCTATAAAGCTCGGCTTGTCGCTAAGGGTTATCGACAAGTTCAAGGGGTTGACTACGATGAGACTTTCTCACCGGTAGCGAAGCTAAAGTCCATCCGAATCATGTTAGCAATTGCCGCATTCTACGATTATGAGATATGGCAAATGGACGTCAAAACGGCATTCCTTAATGGTTTCCTTAAGGAAGAATTGTATATGATGCAGCCGGAAGGTTTTGTCGATCCTAAGAATGCTGACAAGGTGTGCAAGCTCCAACGCTCGATTTATGGGCTGGTGCAAGCATCTCGGAGTTGGAACATTCGCTTTGATGAGATGATCAAAGCGTTTGGGTTTACGCAGACTTATGGAGAAGCCTGCGTTTACAAGAAAGTGAGTGGGAGCTCTGTAGCATTTCTCATATTATATGTAGATGACATACTTTTGATGGGAAATGATATAGAACTCTTGGACAGCATCAAGGCCTACTTGAATAAGAGTTTTTCAATGAAGGACCTTGGTGAAGCTGCTTATATATTAGGCATCAAGATCTATAGAGATAGATCAAGACGCCTCATAGGTCTTTCACAAAGCACATACCTTGATAAGATATTGAAGAAGTTCAATATGGATCAATATAAGAAGGGGTTCTTGCCTGTGTTACAAGGTATGAAATTGAGCTCAGCTCAATGTCCGACCACGACAGAAGATATAGAAGAGATGAGTGTCATCCCCTATGCCTCAGCCATAGGTTCTATTATGTATGCCATGCTGTGTACCAGACCTGATGTAAACCTTGCCGTAAGTTTGGTAGGAAGGTACCAAAGTAATCCCGGCAAGGAACACTGGACAGCGGTCAAGAATATCCTGAAGTACCTGAAAAGGACTAAGGAAATGTTTCTCGTTTATGGAGGTGACGAAGAGCTCGTCGTAAAGGGTTACGTCGACGCTAGCTTCGACACAGATCTGGATGACTCTAAGTCTCAAACCGGATACTTGTATATTTTGAATGGTGGGGCAGTAAGCTGGTGCAGTTGCAAGCAGAGCGTCGTGGCGGGATCTACATGTGAAGCGGAGTACATGGCAGCCTCGGAGGCATCACATGAAGCAATATGGTGAAGGAGTTCATCACCGACCTAGGAGTCATACCCAATGCGTCGGGGCCAATCAAACTCTTCTGTGACAACACTGGAGCTATTGCACTTGCCAAGGAGCCCAGGTTTCACAAGAAGACAAGGCACATCAAGCGTCGCTTCAACTCCATTCATGAAAATGTTCAAGATGGATACATAGATATTTGTAAAGTACACACGGACCTGAATGTAGCAGATTCGTTGACTAAACCTCTCCCTAGAGCAAAACATGATCAACACCAGAATTCCATGGGTGTTCGATTCATCACAATGTAACTAGATTATTGACTCTAGTGCAAGTGGGAGACTGTTAGAAATATGCCCTAGAGGCAATAATAAAAGCATTATTATTATATTTCCTTGTTCATGATAATTGTCTTTATTCATGCTATAATTGTGTTATCCGGAAATCGTAATACATGTGTGAATAACAGACACCAACATGTACCTAGTAAGCCTCTAGTTGACTAGCTCGTTGATCAACAGATAGTCATGGTTTCCTGACTATGGACATTGGATGTCATTGATAACGAGATCACATCATTAGGAGAATGATGTGATGGACAAGACCCAATCCTAAACATAGCTTAAAGATCGTATAGTTCGTTTCCTAGAGTTTTTCCAATGTCAAAGTATCTTTTCCTTAGACCATGAGATCGTGTAACTCCCGGATACCGTAGGAGTGCTTTGGGTATACCAAACGTCACAACGTAACTGGGTGACTATAAAGGTATACTACGGGTATCTCCGAAAGTGTCTGTTGGGTTGACACGGATCAAGACTGGGATTTGTCACTCCGTATGACGGAGAGGTATCACTGGGCCCACTCGGTAATGCATCATCATTATGAGCTCAAAGTGACCAAGTGTCTGGTCACGGGATCATGCATTACGGTACGAGTAAAGTGACTTGCCGGTAACGAGATTGAACGAGGTATTGGGATACCGACGATCGAATCTCGGGCAAGTAACATATCGATTGACAAAGGGAATTGTATACGGGGTTGCTTGAATCCTCGACATCATGGTTCATCCGATGAGATCATCATGGAGTATGTGGGAGCCAACATGGGTATCCAGATCCCGCTGTTGGTTATTGACCGGAGAGTCGTCTCGGTCATGTCTGCATGTCTCCCGAACCCGTAGGGTCTACACACTTAAGGTTCGGTGATGCTAGGGTTGTAGGGATATGTATATGCAGTAACCCGAATGTTGTTGGGAGTCCCGGATGAGATCCCGGATGTCACGAGGAGTTCCGGAATGGTCCGGAGGTAAAGAATTATATATAGGAAGTGCTATTTCGGCCATCAGGACAAGTTTCGGGGTTATCGGTATTGTACCGGGACCACCGGAAGGGTCCCGGGGGTCCACCGGGTGGGTCCACCTGTCCCGGGGGGCCACATGGGCTGTGGGGGGTGCGCCTTGGCCTACATGGGCCAAGGGCACCAGCCCCAAGAGGCCCATGCGCCTAGGGTTCACAAAAGGGAAGAGTCCCACTAGTGGAAGGCACCTCCTAGGTGCCTTGGGGGGGAGGGAAACCTCCCTTGGCCGCCGCCCCCCTAGGAGATTGGATCTCCTAGGGCCGGCGCCCCCCCTTGGCCCTCCTATATATAGTGGGGGAAGGAGGGCTTTTCATCCACACCTTTGGTTGCCTCCTTCTCCCTCTCCAACACCTCCTCCTCCTCCATAGTGCTTGGCGAAGCCCTGACGGAGTACTGCAGCTCCATCACCACCACGCCGTCGTGCTGCTGCTGGAGCCATCTTCCTCAACCTCTCCTTCCCTCCTGCTGGATCAAGAAGAAGGAGACGTTATGCTGACCGTACGTGTGTTGAACGCGGAGGTGCCGTCCGTTCGGTGCTAGGATCTCCGGTGATTTGGATCACGTCGTGTTCGACTACTTCATCCCCGTTCTTTGAACACTTCCGCTCGCGATCTACAAAGGTATGTATATGCATCCGATCACTCGTTGCTAGATGAACTCATAGATGGATATTGGTGAAACCGTAGGAAAATTTTTGTTTTCTGCAACGTTCCCCAACAACTATTCCACATTTCCTTAAGTGTGTGCCAAATTCGTGACTCAAGTATTCTCCCCCACGATCTGATCGCAAGAACTTGATTTTCCTGTCACGTTGATTCTCAACCTCAGTCTGAAATTCCTTGAACTTTTCAAAGGTCTCAGACTTGTGTTTCATTAAGTAGACATACCCATATCTACTCAAGTCATCAGTGAGGGTGAGAACATAACGATAGCCACCGCGAGCCTCAACACTCATTGGACCGCACACATCAGTATGTATGATTTCCAATAAGTTGGTTGCTCACTCCATTGTTCCTGAGAACGGAGTCTTGGTCATTTTACCCATGAGGCATGGTTCGCACGTGTCAAATGATTCGTAATCAAGAGACTCCAAAAGTCCATCTGCATGGAGCTTCTTCATGCGTTTTACACCTATGTGACCAAGGCGGCAGTGCCACAAGTATGTGGGACTATCATTATCAACCTTACATCTTTTGGTATTCACACTATGAATATGTGTAACATTACGCTCGAGATTCATTTAGATACATTACAACCGCACACTTTTCTGACTCTCTCAGGCCATCAACACTTTTGGCCATCGGATCTGGACTTTCGGGCGCCGCTGGCCGTTCGAACTATTTGCCATTCCTCCTAGGCTTTGCTTGATGCACAGGGAGCGCTATTGGGCTGGGGCGATGCTCCCGTGAAAAAATCGGTAGTTTGCTGTTTATTGGGCCAACTGGGCCTTTGAGTCCGTGAAGAGAAAAACCAGCACGCATGTGAAATCCTCTTGACTCGGGCAACGCGAACGGGCGGTGAGCCGATGACGGGGGCAGCCAATTGCCACATATCTATTCGACTCCACTTCCCGGCGATTGAGTATTCACCATTGCTTCAGGGCTTTAATGGAAATCAATGCGCACTACTCGCTTTTGGTTGATAATTACAAGATCATTACCATGGCGCTAGCTCCCTGTTCTTCCTCTACTGCACGCATGTTCATATATTCTCTGCTTCCTACCTTGCGTCGGGCGACGGTGGCATCGTCGGATTCCCCCCCTCCACGACTCCTTCCTCTCCGTCCACGGCGTAGCAACTAGGCCCGAAAGACCGACCTGGCTGCCAGGGAGCACGACACCGAGACCTAAGCGCGCTAACGGCGCCAGCAGCGACCTTCATCGATTCCCACCTCCGAGCTACTCCCAGTCGCGGCCTATTGCTATAGGTGCTGGGTTGAGGCTTGCCAGATCGCGGCTCCGCCCATTTTCTCTCCCACCTATCTCCCACTATTTCTCCATCCAATTTATACTCCTTATTGACGGTGCTTTTCTTTACTGAGATTTCAGCAGGTGCCCTCAATCGTTGGGTTGGAGACTGGTCATGATGGGTTGATTTCATCCATGTTGCTGATTTATCTTCTTACTACATCCTCTCTTCCACCGATCTTTCTTATTGCTGCTATTTTTTTATTACCAGCTACCAAATTGATGCAGGTCGGTAAGAAACTATTGTTGTTGTTCTGGTAGTGGTAGGTTGTTGTTCTGGTAGTGGTAGGTTCGATCAGGAAATTCCTGAAGCTCATGATTTGCAATGGGTCAATGGCTCTCAGCCATGTTAGTTTATGTGTACTCTCATATCTAATCTTATGGCTATGATTTGTAAAATCTCATCCTTGTGTCCGTAGATTTTAGCAACGTGGATGGGTCTCTTTATTCAGGTTCATATATTGCAGAACTGAACACAATTGTTATCTAACATGAGAAAAATTTCTCAATAACAACTAATTGTCTATACAACTTTAGAATGTGTTTGGTGCCTGCATCTACAAGTACTTGATTTATAGACGCGAGTGCGGATATGACACTAAAAATAGCTCTGTAAAAGTAGCTACTTTTCCTTCCCTGATTAGCACATATATATCTATTTGTCTCATATGAGTTCAGTGGTGCCATATCTGAATTCTCAACATGCACTGGGCACCTGGAAAATAAATTGTAGCTAGGCATATCTATTCTCGCTGTTCTTTGCTTTTGGCCATGCACAGCTGCAAGATACACCATTTAGTAGGTGGAGTTTGTCTTGAACTCTTGATAATGTTTTCTCCATTGAGCAAACATTTAAAGAAGATATGGGAGCTTTAAACCAGATAGACCAAAAAGGGAGATTACACTACCATGGTATAACTTCTACTACCACATATTAGTAGGTGGAGTTTGTCTTGAACTCTTGATAATGTTTTCTCCATTGAGCAAACATTTAAAGAAGATTTGGGAGCTTTAAACCAGATAGACCAAAAAGGGAGATTACACTACCATGGTATCACTTCTACTACCACATAAAGTAGTAACATAACCACCCTTAAGTACGTGCATATTTGTGCTCTGGAATGATACGAAAGATCTTAAACCTAGGGAGTAATAGCATCATAGTTAAGCCTACTTGGAATAATGGCTGCTATATATCTATAAAGTGGGGTGAAAGCCTTTTTCGGTGAAACACTTGGGACTTCTGATCAGTTCGCGTATAACCAAATATTGATTGGTATATATGACTGATCTCTTCTATAAGTAATTTGGTTGCTCCAAGTCTCCAACCATCATTGAGTGTCATTGAGTAGGATACACAAGTATGACATTGAGTATTGTCAATGACGTACCATCTCATGTCCCAGCACTGATAAATGTACACCATCCTAATTCATGATGCTAAATATCTTTGTTCTAACCAGAATATGTATGTGTCAATTTTTATCCAAGTAATACCGACTTGGAAGGAGACTCAGATTTTGATTAAACATGTGTGTGCCTATTTCAAGGAACTGTAATTCATTTTTCTCACATTTACAATCTTTATTTTCACCCAATCTACAGAGTTTCTAATAAATGGGTGCGGCAACGCGCGCCATCATGGTCTAGTTAAGAATAAACCATTCACCAGTGGAGCATGACCATAAAACATAGCTCTCATATAAATAGAACAACCATTATTCTCGGATTTAAATGAGTAGCCATCTCGAATTAAACGAGATCCTGATACAATGTTCATGCTCAAAGCTGGCACTAAATAACAATTATTGAGGTTTAAAACTAATCCCGTAGGTAAATGTAGAGGCAGCGTGCCGACAGCGATCACATCGACCTTGGAACCATTCCCGACGCGCATTGTCACCTAGTCCTTCGCCAGTCTCCGCTTATTCCGCAGCCCCTGCTTTGAGTTACAAATGTGAGCAACCGCACCGGTATCAAATACCCAGGAGCTACTACGAGTACTGGTAAGGTACACATCAATTACATGTATATCACATATACCTTTAGTGTTGCCGGCCTTCTTGTCCGCTAAGTATTTGGGGCAGTTCCGCTTCCAGTGACCACTTCCCTTGCAATAAAAACACTCAGTCTCAGGCTTGGGTCCATTCTTTGACTTCTTCCCGGCAGCTTGCTTACCGGGCGCGGCAACTCCCTTGCCGTCCTTCTTGAAGTTCTTTTTACCCTTGCCTTTCTTGAACTTAGTGGTTTTATTCACCATCAACACTTGATGTTCCTTTTTGATTTCCACCTCCGCTGATTTCAGCATTGAATATACCTCAGGAATGGTCTTTTCCATCCCCTGCATATTGAAGTTCATCACAAAGCTCTTGTAGCTCCGTGGAAGTGACTGAAGGATTCTGTCAATGACCGCGTCATCCGGGAGATTAACTCCCAGCCGAGTCAAGCGGTTATGCAACCCAGACATTTTGAGTATGTGCTCACTGACAGAACTATTTTCCTCCATCTTACAACTGAAGAACTTGTCGGAGACTTCATATCTCTCGACCCGGGCATGAGCTTGGAAAACCATTTTCAGCTCTTCGAACATCTCATATGGTCCGTGTCTCTTAAAACGCTTTTGGAGCCCCGGTTCTAAGCTGTAAAGCATGCCGCACTGAATGAGGGAGTAATCATCAGCACGTGACTGCCAAGCATTCATAATGTCTTGGTTCTCTGGGATGGGTACGTCACCTAGCGGTGCTTCTAGGACATAATCTTTCTTGGCAGCTATGAGGATGATCCTCAGGTTCCGGACCCAATCCGTATAGTTGCTGCCATCATCTTTCAGCTTGGTTTTCTCTAGGAACGCGTTGAAGTTGAGGGCAACATTAGCGTGGGCCATTTGATCTACAAGACATAGTGTAAATATTTTAGACTAAGTTCATGATAATTAAGTTCATCTAATAAAATTATTCAATGAACTCCCACTCAGATAGACATCCCTCTAGTCATCTAAGTGAAACATGATCCGAGTTAACTAGGCCGTGTCCGATCATCACGTGAGACGGACTAGTCAACATCGGTGAACATCTTCATGTTGATCGTATCTTCTATACGACTCATGCTCGACCTTTCGGTCTTCTGTGCTCCGAGGCCATGTCTGTACATTCTAGGCTCATCAAGTCAACCTAAGTGTATTGCGTGTGTAAATCTGGCTTACACCCATTGTATTCGAACGTTAGAATCTATCACACCCGGTCATCACGTGGTGCTTCGAAACAACGAACCTTCGCAACAGTGCACAGTTAGGGGGAACACTTTCTTGAAATTATTACGAGGGATCATCTTATTTAAGCTACCGTCGTTCAAACAAATAAGATGTAAAACATGATAAACATCACATGCAATCAAATAGTGACATGATATGGCCAATATCATTTGCTCCTTTTGATCTCCATCTTCGGGGCTCCATGATCATCGTTGTCACCGGCATGACACCATGATCGCCATCATCATGATCTCCATCATTGTGTCTTCTTGAAGTTGTCTCGTCATCTATTACTTCTACTACTATGGCTAACGCTTTTGCAATAAAGTAAAGTAATTACATGACGTTTATGTTGACACGCATGTCATAAATAAATAAAGACAACTCCTATGGCTCCTGCCGGTTGTCATACTCATCGACATGCAAGTCGTGATTCCTATTACAAGAACATGATCAATCTCATACATCACATATATCATTCATTACATCCTTTTGGCCATATCACATCACATGACACATGCTGCAAAAACAAGATAGACGTCCTCTAATTGTTGTTGCAAGTTTTTATGTGGCTGCTATAGGTTTCTAGCAAGAACGTTTCTTACCTACGCCAAAACCACAATGTGATATGCCAATTTCTATTAACCCTTCATAAGGACCCTCTTCATCGAATCCGATCCGTCTAAAGTGGGAGAGACAGACACCCGCCAGCCACCTTATGCAACTAGTGCATGTCAATCGGTGGAACCAGTCTCACGTAAGCGTACGTGTAAGGTCGGTCCGGGCCGCTTCATCCCACGATGCCGCCGAATCAAGATAAGACTAGTAACGGCAAGCAAATTGACAATATCCACGCCCACAACTGCTTTGTGTTCTACTCGTGCATAGAAACTACACATAGACTTAGCTCATGATGCCACTGATGGGGAACGTAGCAGAATTTTAAAATTTTCTACGCATCACCAAGATCAATCTATGGAGTCATCTAGCAACGAGGGAGAGGGGAGTGCATCTACATACCCTTGTAGATCGCGCGCGGAAGCATTCAAGAGAATGGGGTTGATGGAGTCGTACTCGTCGTGATCCAAATCACCGATGACCTAGCGCCGAGCGGACGACACCTCCGCGTTCAACACACATACGGTTGGGAAGACGTATCCTCCAACTTGATCCAGCAAGGGGGAATGAGAGGTTGATGAAGATCTAGCAGCACGGCGGCGTGGTGGTGGAAGCAACGGTGATCTCGGCAGGGCTTCGCCAAGCTCAGGGAGAGGGAGGAGTGTCACGGGAGGGAGAGGGAGGCGCCAGGGGCTAGGGTGCGGCTGCCCTCCCTCCCTCCACTATATATAGGACCCCTAGGGGGGCGCCGGACCTAGGAGATGCAATCTCCAAGGGGGGCGGCGGCCAAGGGGGTGGAGTGCCCCCCAAGCCAAGTGGGGCGCCCCCACCCCTAGGGTTTCCAACCCTTGGCGTAGGGGGAGGCCCATGGGGGGAGCACCAGACCACTAGGGGCTGGTTCCCCTCCCACTTCAGCCCATGGGGCCCTCCAGGATAGGTGGCCCCACCTGGTGGACCCCCGGGACCCTTCCGGTGGTCCTGGTACTATACTGATTACCCCCGAAACTTTCCCGATGGCCGAAACTTAACTTCCTATATATAAATCTTCACCTCCGGACCATTCCGAAACTCCTCGTGATGTCCGGGATCTCATCCGGGACTCCGAACAACTTTCGGGTTACCGTATACTAATATCTCAACAACCCTAGCGTCACCGAACCTTAAGTGTGTAGACCCTACGGGTTCGGGAGACACGCAGACATGACCGATATGACTCTCCGGTCAATAACCAACAGCGGGATCTGGATACCCATGTTGGCTCCCACATGCTCCTCGATGATCTCATCGGATGAACCACGATATCGAGGATTCAATCAATTCCGTATACAATTCCCTTTGTCAATCGGTACGTTACTTGCCCGAGACTCGATCATCGGTATCCCAATACCTCGTTCAATCTCGTTACCGGAAAGTCACTTTAATCGTACCGTAATGCATGATCCCGTGATCAACCACTTGGTCACATTGAGCTCATTATGATGATGCATTACCGAGTGGGCCCAGAGATACCTCTCCGTCATACAGAGTGACAAATCCCAGTCTCGATTCGTGCCAACCCAACAGACACTTTCGGAGATACCCGTAGTGTACCTTTATAGTCACCCAGCTACGTTGTGACATTTGGCACACCCAAAGCACTCCTACGGTATCCGGGAGTTGCACAATCTCATGGTCTAAGGAAATGATACTTGACATTCGGAAAAGCTATAGTAAACGAACTACACGATCTTTGAGCTATGCTTAGGATTGGGTCTTGTCCATCACATCATTCTCCTAATGATGTGATCCCGTTATCAATGACATCCAATGTCCATAGTCAGGAAACCATGAATATCTTTTGATCAACGAGCTAGTCAACTAGAGGCTCACTAGGGACGTGTTGTGGTCTATGTATTCACACATGTATTACGATTTCCGGATAACACAATTATAGCATGCACAATAGACAATTATCATGAACAAAGAAATATAATAATAACCATTTTATTATTGCCTCTAGGGCATATTTCCAACAACCTCATCAAGTTCTACTTTCCTCCCACTCACTTCTTTCGAGAGAAACTCCTTCTCTAGAAAGGATCCATTCTCAGCAATGAATATCTTGCCTTCAGATCTGTGATAGAAGGTGTACCCAACATTTTCTTTTGGGTATCCTATGAAGACGCACTTCTCCGATTTGGGTTTGAGCTTATCAGGTTGAAACTTTTTCACATAAGCATTGCAACCTCAAACTTTAAGAAACGACAGCTTAGGTTTCTTGCCAAACCATAGTTCATACGGGGTCGTCTCAACAGATTTAGATGGTGCTCTATTTGACGTGAATGTAGCTGTCTCTAATGCATAACCCCAAAACGATAGCGGTAAATCAGTAAGAGACGTCATAGATCGCACCATATCTAATAAAGTACGATTACGACATTCAGACACACCATTACACTGTGGTGTTCTAGGTGGCGTGAGTAGTGAAACTATTTCACATTGTTTTAACTGAAGGCCAAACTCGTAAGTCAAATATTTTACTTCTGCGATAATATCGTAGAAACTTTTATTTTTGTTACGATGATTCTCCACTTCACTCTGAAATTCTTTGAACTTTTCAAATGTTTCAGACTTGTGTTTCATCAAGTAGATATACTCATATCTGCTCAAATCATCTATGAAGATCAGAAAATAATGATACCTGCTGCGAGCCTCAATATTCATCGGACCACATACATCAGTATGTATGATTTCCAACAAATCTTTTGCTCGCTCCATTGTTCCGGAGAACGAAGTCTTAGTCATCTTGCCCATGAGGCATGGTTCGCAAGCATCAACTGATTCATAATCAAGTGATTCCAAAAGCCCATCAGCATGGATTTTCTTCATGCGCTTTACACCAATATGACCTAAACGGCATTGCCACAAATAAGTTGCACTGTCATTATTAACTTTGCATCTTTTGGCTTCAATATTATGAAAATATGTATCACCACGATCGAGATCCAACAAACCATTTTCATTGGGTGTATGACCATAGAAGGTTTTATTCATGTAAACAGAACAACAATTATTCTCTAACTTACATGAATAACCGTATTGCAATAAACATGATCCAATCATATTCATGCTCAACGCAAACACTAAATAACATTTATTTTAGGTTTAACACTAATCCCAAAAGTATAGGGAGTGTGCGATGATGATCATATCAATCTTGGAACCATTTCCAATACACATCGTCACTTCACCCTCAACTAGTCTCTGTTCATTCTGCAACTCCCGTTTCGAGTTACTATCCTTAGCAACTGAAATAGTATCAAATACTGAGGGGTTGCTATAAACACTAGTAA
This sequence comes from Triticum urartu, assembly GCF_056163025.1. NCBI lineage: Eukaryota > Viridiplantae > Streptophyta > Magnoliopsida > Poales > Poaceae > Triticum > Triticum urartu. Next base: position 445,161,421 of record NC_141877.1, on the reverse strand, counting down.
AGTACACATCAATAACATGTATATCGAATATACCTATGTTCACTCTGCCATCCTTCTTATCCACCAATTACTTGGGGTAGTTCTGCTTCCAGTGACCAGTCCCTTTGCAGTAGAAGCACTCAGTTTCAGGCTTAGGTCCAGACTTGGGGTTTTCACTTGAGCAGCAACTTGCTTGCCGTTCTTCTTGAAGTTCCCCTTTCTTCCCTTTGTCCCTTTACTTGAAACTAGTGGTTTTGTTTACCATCAACACTTGATGCTTTTCTTGATTTCTACCTTCGTCGATTTCAACATCATGAAGAGCTTGGGAATCATTTCCGTTATCCCTTGCATATTATAGTTCATCACGAAGTTCTACTAGCTTGGTGATGGTGACTAGAGAATTCTGTCAATCACTATTTTATCTGGAAGATTAACTCCCACTTGATTCAAGCGATTGTAGTACCCAGACAATCTGAGCACATGCTCACTGCTTGAGCTATTCTCCTCCATCTTTTAGTTATAGAACCTGTTGGAGACTTCATATCTCTCCACTCGGGTATTTGCTTGAAATATTAACTTCAACTCCTGGAACATCTCATATGTTCCATGGCGTTCAAAACGTCTTTGAAGTCCCGATTCTAAGCCGTTAAGCATGGTGCACTAATCTATCAAGTAGTCATCATATTGAGCTAGCCAAACGTTCAGAACGTCTACATCTGCTCCTGCAATAGGTCTGTCACCTAGCGGTGCATCAAGGGCATAATTCTTCTATGCAACACTGAGGATAATCCTCAGATCACGGATCCAATCCGCATCATTGCCACTAACATTTTTCAACTTAGTTTTCTCTAGGAACATATAAAAATTAAACGGGGAGCAACATCACGAGCTATTGATCTACAACATAGATATGCTAATACTACCAGGACTAAGTTCATGATAAATTAAAGTTCAATTAATCATATTACTTGAGAACTCTGATAACCCACAAGTATAGGGGATCGCAACAGCTTTCGAGGGTAGAGTATTCAACCCAAATTTATTGATTCGACACAAGGGGAGCCAAAGAATATACTCAAGTATTAGCAGCTGAGTTGTCAATTCAACCACACCTGGAAACTTAGTATCTGTAGCAAAGTGTTTAGTAGCAAAGTAATATGATAGTGGTGGTAGTGGCAACAAAAGTAAAGACAACAAAAGTAATGTTTTTGGTATTTTGTAGTGATTGTAACAGTAGCAGCAGGAAAGTAAATAAGCAAGAACCAGTATATGGAAAACTCGTAGGCACCGGATCAGTGATGGATAATTATGCCGGATGCGGTTCATCATGTAACAGTCATAACATAGGGTGACACAGAACTAGCTCCAATTCATCAATGTAATGTAGGCATGCATTCCGTATATAGTCATACGTGCTTATGGAATAGAACTTGCATGACATCTTTTGTCCTACCCTCCCGTGGCAGCGGGGTCCTATTGGAAACTAAGGGATATTAAGGCCTCCTTTTAATAGAGAACCGGAACAAAGCATTAGCACATAGTGAATACATGAACTCCTCAAACTATGGTCATCACCGGGAGTGGTCCCGATTATTGTCACTTCGGGGTTGCCAGATCATAACACATAGTATGTGACTATAGACTTGCAAGATAGGATCAAGAACTCACATATATTCATGAAAACATAATAGGTTCAGATCTGAAATCATGGCACTCGGGCCCTAGTGACAAGCATTAAGCATAGCAAAGTCATAGCAACATCAATCTCAAAACATAATGGATACTAGGGATCAAACCCTAACAAAACTAACTCGATTACATGATAAATCTCATCCAGCCCATCACCGTCCAGCAAGCCTATGATGCAATTTCTCACGCACGTCGGTGAGCATCATGAAATTGGTGATGGAGGATGGTTGATGATGACGACGATGACGAATCCCCCTCTCCGGAGCCCCGAACGGACTCCAGATCAGCCCTCTCGAGAGGTTTTAGGGCTTGGCGGCGGCTCCGTATCGTAAAACGTGATGATTTCTTCTCTCTGATTTTTTTCTCTCCGAAAGCAAATATATAGAGTTGGAGTTGGCGTCGGAGGGTTTCCAGCGGGCCCACGAGGTAGGGGGCGCGCCCTAGGGGGGGGGCGCCCCCCACCCTCGTGAGAAGGGTGTGGCCCCCCTGGTCTTCATCTTTGGCGAGGATTTTTTATTGTTTTTTCTAAGATGTTCCGTGGAGTTTCAGGTCATTCCAAGAATATTTGTTTTCTGCACATAAAACAACACCATGGCAATTCTGCTGAAAACATCGTCACTCCAGGTTAGTTCTATTCAAATCATACAAGTTAGAGTCCAAAACAAGGGCAAAAGTGTTTGGAAAAGTAGATACGACGGAGACATATCAACTCCCCCAAGCTTAAACCCTTGCTTTTCCTCAAGCAATTCAGTTGACAAACTGAAAGAAAGAAAGAAAAACTTTTACAAACTCTGTTTGCTCTTGTTGTTGTAACTATGTCAAGCCAGCATTCAAGTTTTCAGCATAGATCATAACTAACCACATTTGCAATAATTCTCAGATCTCACAATTACTCATATCAATAGCATAATCAACTAGCAAGCCATAATAATAAATCTCGAATGACAACACTTTCTCAAAACAATCATAATATGATATAACAAGATGGTATCTCTCTAGCCCTTTCTGAGACCGCAAAACATAAATGCAGAGCACCTTTAAAGATCAAGGACTGACTAGACATTGTAATTCATGGTAAAAGAGATCCAATCATAGTCATACCCAATATAAATTAACAGTGATGAATGCAAATGACGGCTGTGCTCTCCAGCTAGTGCTTTTTAATAAGAGGGTGATGACTCAACATAAAAGTAAATGGATAGGCCCTTCGCAGAGGGAAGCAGGGATTTGTAGAGGTGCCAGAGCTTGGTTTTGCAATAGAGATAAATTGTATTTTGAGCGGTATACTTTCATTGTCAACATAACAACTAAGAGATGGCGATATCTTCCATGCTAAAAACATTATAGGCGGTTCCCAAACAGAATGGTAAAGTTTATACTCCCCCTCCACCAACAAGCATCAATCCATGGCTTGCTCGAAATAACGAGTGCCTCCAACATACATCAGGTCCCAGGGGGAGTTTTGTTTGCAATTAATTTTGATTTAGTTTGCATAAAGCATGGGACTGGGCATCCCGGTGACCAGCCATTTTCTCGTCAGTGAGGAGCGGAGTCCACTCCTCTTGAGAATAACCCGCCTAACACGGAAGATAAGGACAAGCTTTGTTGATACATGAGCTATTCGAGCATACAAAACAGAATGTTTATTTGAAGGTTTAGAGTTTGGCACATACAAATTTACTTTGAACGGCAGGTAGATACCGCATATAGGAAGGTATGGTGGACTCATCTGGAATAACTTTGGGGTTTAAGGGATTGGATGCATAAGCAGTATTCCCGCTTAGTACAGGTGAAGGCTAGCAAAAGACTGGGAAGCGACCAACTAGAGAACGACAACAACCATGTACATGCATTAAAATTAATAAAAATTGGATGCAAGCATGAGTAGGATATCATCCACCATGAACACAAATATCGTGAAGGCTATGTTGATTTTGTTTCAACTACATGCATGAACATGTGCCAAGTCAAGTCACTTAAATCATTCAAAAGAGGATACCACCCCATCATACCACATCATAATCATCTCAATAGCATGTTGGCACACAAGGTAAACCATTATAACTCATAGCTAATCAAGCATGGCACAAGCAACTACGATCTCTAATTGTCATTGCAAACATGCTTATTCATAATAAGCTGAATCAAGAACGAGGGACTCATCATATTTACAAAAACAAAAGAGGTCGAGTTCATACCAGCTTTTCTCATCTCAGCCAGTCCATCATATATCATCATAATTGCCTTTCACTTGCACGACCGAACGGTGTGAATAATAATAAGAGTGTACGTGCCTTGGACTAAGCTAGAATCTGCGAGCATTCAATAAACAGGAGAAGACAAGGCAATATGGGCTCTTGGTTAAATCAACAATAATGCATATAAGAGCCACTTCAACAATTTAATTATGGTCTTCTCCTACTGACCCCCAAAGAAAAGAAAAGAAATAAAACTATTTACACGGGAAAGCTCCCAACAAGCAAAAGAAGAACGGGAAATATTTTTGGGTTTTCTTTTTAATTATTACTACTACGGTAGAAAAATAAACTACTACTATTTTTTTGGTTTTTCTTAAGGTTTAACAAACACACAAGAAGAAAGCAGGAAAAATAACATAAACTAGCCTGGATATTACAGTGAAAAAGTATGAGCACCGACATCTAGCAATGAGTGTGCGTGAACATAAATGTAATGTCGGTGAGAAAGACGTACTCCCCCAAGCTTAGGCTTTTGGCCTAAGTTGGTCTATGGCCATGGCTGGCCTGGCGGATATCCATAATAATAGTTGTTGGGGTCGTACTGTGATGAGTAGGAATAGTTGGGATCATACTAATGTGCAGTGGTTATCGCCTGCTGAGTTGCAGCGTGGAGTCGAGCTGCCTCCGCTTTCCTCTCATACTCTTCTGCCTCCTCTCTGGTAATAACATATCTTCCTTTTTTCTGCAAATCAAAGAAGGCAGGAGCAGGGAGAGTAATACGGAAACCATGTTGTTTATAAAAAATTAAACGATATAAGAGAGGTGATTCAGGCCTCTCGACAAACTGGTGCGAAGCCATAGTCATAATCTAAATATGCAGGGGGCAACTCCGTATCTCCCTCGCGAATGTCTATCTCAAGAAAATGAGCTAAGTGGGTTGCATAAATTCCTCCAAAGAAATCTCCATTATGTCTATTATGATGCAACCTACGAGCTACAATGGTTCTCATATTATAAGATTGGTCTCCTAACACAGCACTCCTAAGAATGCTAAGATCGGGGACACACATGTGACATGCTTCATCCTTAGCATTTATGCATCTACCGATGAAGAGAGCAAAATAATGTATAGCAGGAAAGTGAATGCTCCCTATGGTGGTCTGTGTTATATCTCTAGATTCCCCCACAGTTATACTAGCAAGAAAGTTTTTAAATTCAGATTTAGGGGGATCCCTAACACTACCCCATGATGGAAGTTTGCATGCAAGAGTGAAATCCTCTAGGTCCATGGTATAAGATTTGTCATAAAGGTCAAACATGACTGAAGTAGAATTACGCGAAGATGAATACTCAAACCTCCTCACAAATGAACTTGTGAGATCATGATACTGGGGGCATTTGTTAGCCTCAAAATCCTCAAGACCGGCACTACACAAATATGCTTTGAATTCTTCTTTAATTCCCGCACGGTCCATAAAATTTTCCGACAGCCATTCGCAAGGCCGTACTGGAGCGTCTCTTGGTGGATCCTCGTCAGCATCGCGCATAGCAATCCTGGGCCCTTGCTTCTTAGAGGAACCACCTTGGAACATCTTCCTAAGCATATTGTTTTTCTCTGAAAAATTCTGAAATTTTTAGTAACTTCAAACAAAAATGAACCAACTTCAATAATATTGATAGCAACTACTCCTACCAGTGCCTGGGGCCTATATCAAGCATTAGAACTACTTGGAACCATATAAATTTGACATGCAAGCTCAAGAACATGGTCACCTATGCAGCACAAATTTGCAAAGAATAAAGCACTAGAACAAAAACTAATTGAACCAATGGAGGAGTCACATACCAAGGAACAATCTCCCCAAGCAGTTTTGAGAGAGGTGCTTTGAGCAAGGAGATCGAAAATCGCAGCAAAAGTGGCTGGAACTCGTGCTTGAGTTGGTTTTTCGGGTTTGTGTGAGATAGAGGAAGAAGATGGGTGCTGGGATAAGTGGAGGAGGGCCACCGTGGGCCCATGAGGCAGGGGGGCGCGCCCTAGGGGGGCGCCCACCACCCTCGTGGCCAGGTGGCAGCTCCTCCCGCGGTAATTTTTGCACAGTAAATCCTCAAATATTCCTGAAAAAATCATATTAAATTGGCATGGCATTCTGAGGACTTCTATTTTCGGGATATTTTTATATTGCATGAATAAGTCAGGAAACAGATAGAAAATACTATTTTCACTTTATTTAATATAAATAACAGAAAGTATAGAGAGGGTACAGAAGTTTGTGCTTCTAGTTTCATCCATCTCATGCTCATCGAAAAGAATCCACTAACAGGGTTGATCAAGTCTTGTTAACAAACTTATTCTGATAATCATGAAACCGGAGAAATTTCGAATAACACTAAGTTACCTCAACGGGGATATGCACATCCCCAATAATAAGAATATCATATTTCTTCTTGACAGTAGGTAGAGGAAATTCAAAACCTCCAAATATAATCGATGGAATTTTTCCAATAGAATTGATACTATGAACTTGAGGTTGTTTCCTCGGAAAGTGTACCATATGCTCATTACCATTAACATGAAAAGTGACATTACCTTTGTTGCAATCAATAACAGCCCCTGCAGTATTAAGAAAAGGTCTTCCAAGAATAATAGACATACTATCATCCTCGGGAATATCAAATAACAAAGTCCGTTAAAATAGTAATGTTTGCAACCACAACAGGCACATCCTCACAGATACTGACAGGTATAGCAGTTGATTTATCAGCCATTTGCAAAGATATTTCAGTAGGCGTCAACTTATTCAAGTCAAGTCTACGATATAAAGAGAGAGGCATAACACTAACACCAGCTCCAAGATCACATAAAGCAGTTTTAATATAATTTCTTTTAATGGAGCAAGGTATAGTAGGTACTCCGGGGTCTCCAAGTTTCTTTGGTATTCCACCCTTAAAAGTATAATTAGCAAGCATGGTGGAAATTTTAGCTTCCGGTATGTTTCTTTTATTAGTAATGATATCCTTCATATATTTAGCATAAGGATTTGTTTTGAGCACATCAGTTAATCGCATACGCAAAAAGATAGGCCTAATCATTTCAGCAAAGCACTCAAAATCCTCATCATCCTTTTTCTTGGATGGTTTAGGAGGAAAAGGCATGGGTTTATGAACCCAAGGTTCCCTTTCTTTACCATGTTTCCTAGCAACAAAGTCTCTTTTATCATAATGTTGATTCTTTGATTGTGGGTTATCAAGATCAACAGCAGGTTCAATTTCTACGTCATTGTCATTACTAGGTTGAGCATCATCATGAACATCATCATTAATATTTTTACTAGGTTCATGTTCATTACCAGATTGTGTTTCAACATCAGACATAGAAATATCATTTGGATTATTAGGTGGTTCAGCAATAGGTTCACTAGAAGTTTGCACAGTTCTATCATTTTTCTTCTTCTTCTTTTTAGAAGAACTAGGAACATCAATATTATTTCTTTGAGAATCTTGCTCGATTCTCTTAGGGTGGCCTTCAGGATACAAAGGTTCTTGAGTCATTGTACCAGTTCTAGTAGCCACTCTAACAGCATAATCATTTTTCTTACTATTCATTTCATCAAGCACTTCTTTTTGAGCCTTAAGTACTTGTTCTACTTGAGTGGTAACCATAGAAGCATGTTTGCTAACAAGTTTAAGTTCACCTTTAATAGTAGCCATATAATCACCCAAGCGTCTAATCATATAAGCATTTTCTTTTAATTGTCTACTAAAATAAGCATTGAAGTCATCTTGCTTAAACATAAAGTTATCAAACTCATCCAAGCACTGACTAGCAATTTTAGTAGGAGGAACTTCAGCTTTATCATATCTATAGAGAGAATTTACCTTTACTACCTGTGTCGGGATATCGGGATTAGGAGGTTCTTCAGTAAATAAAGAATTAAGATCATATGTTTCTTCAACAGGCGGTATATTAAGACCATGTATTTCTTCAATAGGAGGTAAATTCTTAACGTCTTCAGCTTTAATACCTTTCTCTTTCATAGATTTCTTTCCTCTTGCATATCTTCGGGACTGAGGAATAGAACACCTCTCTTCTTCGGAATTGGTTTAAGAATAGGCTCAGTAATTGGAGCAGGAGTTGGCTCAGGAGCTGGCTCAGGAGGTGCCCAATTATTTTCATTTGTCAACATATTATTCAATAGGATTTCAGCTTCATCCGGTGTTCTTTCCCTGAAAAGAGAACCATCACAACTATCCAGGTAATCTCTGGAAGCATCGGTTAGTCCATTATAAATGATATCAAGTATTTCGGGTTTCTTAAGAGGATGATCAGGCAAAGCATTAAGTAACTTGAGAAGCCTCCCCCAAGCTTGTGGGAGACTCTCTTCTTCAATTTGCACAAAATTATATATATCCCTCAAAGCAGCTTGTTTCTTATGAGCAGGGAAATATTTAGCAGAGAAGTAATAAATCATATCCTAGGGACTACGCACACAATCAGGATCAAGAGAATTAAACCATATCTTAGCATCACCCTTTAATGAGAACGGAAATATTTTGAGTATATAAAAGTAACACGATCTCTCATCATTAGTAAACAGGGCGGCTATATCATTTAAGTTAGTAAGATGTGCCACAACAGTTTCAGATTCATAGCCATAAAACGGATCAGATTCAACCAAAGTAATTATATCAGGATCAACACAGAATTCATAATCCTTATCAGGGACACATATAGGTGAAGTAGCAAATGCAGGGTCGGGTTTCATTTTATCTCTAAGTGATTCTTTGTTCCATTTAATTAATAATCTCTTAAGCTCATATCTATCTCTGCAAGCTAAAATAGCGGCAGAAGATTCGATATCAAAAAGATAGCCCTCAGGAATAACAGGCATATTTTCATCATCACTATCATCATCGTATTCAGATTCAATAATTTATTTTTCTCTAGCCCTAGCAATTTTTTCATCAAGAAATTCACCAAGGGGCACAATAGTATCAGGCATAGAAGCAGTTTCATCATAAGTATCATGCATAGCAGAAGTGGCATCATCAATAACATGTGACATATCAGAACGAATAGCAGAAGCAGGTGTAGGTGTCGCAAACTTACTCATAAAAGAAGGTGAATCAAGTGCAGAGCTAGATGGCAGTTCCTTACCTCCCCTCGTAGTTGAGGGATAGATCTTGGTTTTTGGATCTCTCAAGTTCTTCATAGTGTCCAGCAGATATAAATCCCAAGTGACTCAAAGAATAGAGCTATGCTCCCCGGCAACGGCGCCAGAAATTAGTCTTGATAACTCACAAGTATTGGGGATCGCAACAGCTTTCGAGGGTAGAGTATTCAACCCAAATTTGTTGATTCGACACAAGGGGAGCCAAAGAATATTCTCAAGTATTAGCAGCTGAGTTGTCAATTCAACCACACCTGGAAACTTAGTATCTGCAGCAAAGTGTTTAGTAGAAGTAATATGATAGTGGTGGTAGCGGCAACAAAAGTAAAGACAGCAAAAGTAATGTTTTTGGTATTTTGTAGTGATTGTAATAGTAGCAGCGGGAAAGTAAATAAGCGAGAACTAGTATATGGAAAACTCGTAGGCACCAGATCAGTGATGGATAATTATGTCGGATGCGGTTCATCATGTAACAGTCATAACATAGGGTGACACAGAACTAGCTCCAATTCATCAATGTAATGTAGGCATGTATTCCGTGTATAGTCATACGTGCTTATGGAAAAGAACTTGCATGACATCTTTTGGTCCTACCCTCCCGTGGCAGCGGGGTCCTATTGGAAACTAAGGGATATTAAGGCCTCCTTTTAATAGAGAACCGGAACAAAGCATTAGCACATAGTGAATACATCAACTACTCAAACTATGGTCATCACCGGGAGTGGTCCCGATTATTGTCACTTCGGGGTTGCCGGATCATAACACATAGTAGGTGACTATAGACTTGCAAGATAGGATCAAGAACTCACATATATTCATGAAAACATAATAGGTTCAGATCTGAAATCATGGCACTCGGGCCCTAGTGACAAGCATTAAGCATAGCAAAGTCATAGCAACATCAATCTCAGAACATAATGGATACTAGGGATCAAACCCTAACAAAACTAACTCGATTACATGATAAATCTCATCCAGCCCATCACCGTCCAGCAAGCCTACGATGCAATTACTCACGCACGGCGGTGAGCATCACGAAATTGGTGATGGAGGATGGTTGATGATGACGACGGCGACGAATCCCCCTCTCCGGAGCCCCGAATGGACTCCAGATCAGCCCTCCCGAGAGGTTTTAGGGCTTGGCGGCGGCTCCATATCGTAAAACGCGATGATTTCTTCTCTCTGATTTTTTCTCTCCGAAAGCAAATATATAGAGTTGGAGTTGGCGTCGGAGGGTTTCCAGGGGGCCCACGAGGTAGGGGGGCGCGCCCTAGGGGGGGGGGGCGCCCCCCACCCTCGTGAGAAGGGTGTGGCCCCCTGGTCTTCATCTTTGGCGAGGATTTTTTATTGTTTTTTCTAAGATGTTCCATGGAGTTTCAAGTCATTCCGAGAATATTTGTTTTCTGCACATAAAACAACACCATGGCAATTCTGCTGAAAACATCGTCAGTCCGAGTTAGTTCCATTCAAATCATACAAGTTAGAGTCCAAAACAAGGGCAAAAGTGTTTGGAAAAGTAGATACGACGGAGACGTATCAAACTCCCACTTAGATAGACATCCCTCTAATCATCTAAGTGATCACATGATCCAAATCAACTAAACCATAACCGATCATCACGTGAAATGGAGTAGCTTTCAATGGTGAACATCATTATGTTGATCATGTCTACTATATGATTCACGCTCGACCTTTCGGTCTCAGTGTTCCGAGGCCATATCTGCATATGCTAGGCTCGTCAAGTTTAATCTGAGTATTCTGCGTGTGCAAAACTGGCTTACACCCGTTGTAGATGGACGTAGAGCTTATCACACCCGATCATCACATGGTGTCTGGGCACGAAGAACTTTGGCAACGGTGCATACTCAGGGAGAACACTTTTATCTTGAAATTTAGTGAGAGATCATCTTATAATGCTACCGCCAAACTAAGCAAAATAAGATGTATAAACGATAAACATCACATGCAATCAAAATATGTGACATGATATGGCCATCATCATCTTGTGCCTTTGATCTCCATCTTCAAAGCATCGTCATGATTTCCATCGTCACCGGCATGACACCATGATCTCCATCATCTTGATCTATATCAATGTGTCGTCACATGGTCGTCTCGCCAACTATTGCTCTTGCAAGTATTGCTATCACATAGCGATAAAGTAAATCAATTATTTGGCTCTTGCATCTTATGCAATAAAGAAACAACCATAAGGCTTCTACCAGTTGCCGATAACTTCAACAAAACATGATCATCTTATACAACAACTTATATCTCATCACGTCTTGACCATATCACATCACAACATGCCCTGCAAAAACAAGTTAAACATCCTCTACTTTATTGTTGCAAGTTTTACGTGGCTGCTACGGGCTTAGCAAGAACCGTTCTTACCTACGCATCAAAACCACAATGATAGTTTGTCAAGTTAGTGATGTTTTAACCTTCTCAAGGACCGGGCGTAGCCACACTCGATTCAACTAAAGTTGGAGAAACTGACACCCGCTAGTCACCTGTGTACATAGCACGGCAGTAAAACCAGTCTCGCGTAAGCGTACGCGTAATGTCGGTGTGGGCCGCTTCATCCAACAATACCGCCGAACCGAAGTGTGACATGCTGGTAAGTAGTATGACTTATATCGCCCACAACTCACTTGTGTTCTACTCGTGCATATTACATCAACGCATAAAACCTGGCTCGGATGCCACTGTTGGGGAACGTAGTAATTTCAAAAAAATTCCTACGCACATGCAAGATCATGGTGATGCATAGCAACGAGAGGGGAGAGTGTTGTCCACGTACCCTCGTAGACCGAAAGCGGAAGCGTTAGCACAACGCGGTTGATGTAGTCGTACGTCTTCATGATCCGACCGATCAAGTACCGAACGCACGACACCTCCGAGTTCTACATACGTTCAACTCGATGACGTCCCTCGAACTCCGATCCAGCCGAGTGTTGAGGGAGAGTTTCGTCAGCACGACGGCATGGTGACGATGATGATGTTCTACCGACGCAGGGCTTCGCCTAAGCACCGCTACGATATGATCGAGGTGGATTATGGTGGAGGGGGGCACCGCACACGGCTAAGAGATCAAGAGATCAATTGTTGTGTCTTTGGGGTGCCCCCTGCCCCCGTATATAAAGGAGTGGAGGAGGAGGAGGGTCGGCCCTCTCTATGGCGCGCCCTGGGGGAGTCCTACTCCCACCAGGAGTAGGATTCCCCCTTTCCTAGTAGAACTAGGAGCCCTTCCAAGTAGTAGGAGTAGGAGGGAAGGAAAGGGAAGATAAAAGGAGAAGGAAGGAAGGGGGCGCCCCCTTCCCTAGTCCAATTCGGACCAGCCCATGGGGAGGGGTGCGGCCATCCTTTGAGACCTTTCTCTCCTTTCCCGTATGGCCCATTAAGGCCCAATACGAATTCCCGTAACTCCCTGGTACTCCCGAAAATACCCGAATCACTCGGAACCTTTCCGATGTCGGAATATAGTCGTCCAATATATCGATCTTTACATCTCGACCATTTCGAGACTCCTCATCATGTCCACGATCTCATCCGGGACTCTGAACTCCTTCGGTACATCAAAACACATAAACTCATAATATAACCGTCATCGAACTTTAAGTGTGCGGACCCTACGGGTTCGAGAATTATGTAGACATGACCGAGACACATCTCCGGTCAATAACCATTAGCGGAACCTGGATGCTCATATTGGCTCCTACATATTCTACAAAGATCTTTATTGGTCAAACCGCATAACAACATACATTGTTCCCTTTGTCATCGGTATGTTACTTGCCCGAGATTCGATCGTCGGCATCTCAATACCTAGTTCAATCTCGTTACTGGCAAGTCTCTTTACTCGTTCCGTAACACATCATCCCGCAACTAACTCATTAGTTGCAATGCTTGCAAGGCTTATAGTGATGTGCATTACCGAGTGGGCCCAGAGATACCTCTCTGACAATCGGAGTGACAAATCCTAATCTCAAAATACGCCAACCCAACAAGTACCTTCGGAGACACCTGTAGAGCACCTTTATAATCACCCATTTACGTTGTGACATTTGGTAGCACACAAAGTGTTCCTACAGTAAACGGGAGTTGCATAATCTCATAGTCATAGGAACATGTATAAGTCATGAAGAAAGCAATAGCAACAAACTAAACGATCAAGTGCTATGATAACGGAATGGGTCAAGTCAATCACATCATTCTCTAATGATGTGACCCCGTTAATCAAATGACAACTCATGTCTATGGCTAGGAAACTTAACCATCTTTGATTCAACGAGCTAGTCAAGTAGAGGCATACTAGTGACACTCTGTTTGTCTATGTATTCACACATGCATTATGTTTCCGGTTAATACAATTCTAGCATGAATAATAAACATTTATCATGATATAAGGAAATAAATAATAACTTTATTATTGCCTCTAGGGCATATTTCCTTCATGATGGCCGGAGACAGAGATCGGATGTTGGCGATCATTTAGATTAGGTATTAATTATACTCTAGAGCACACTGAGGACGGCTTTGATGTATTTGTAACAATTGCCTGGGATAATTCCGCACACCGATCCATCATTATTCCACACTCGCTATTTATAATATATAGTAACATATTCTAACTTTATGTTAACAGCACCTATTTTTATATTTTAGCTCTCCGATATCATGCAAAGTTGTCCTTTTTATACCCACAACGTAGTTTTTATTTCTCGTTTCGGGATAGAAGCAAAATTTCAGTGCACGTAGAGTCACATCAGTGGCAGATAGGACTTGAGAGAATATTGATCTTACCTTTAGCTCCTTGTGGGTTCGACACTCCATGCTTATCACTTCCACCTTTGGAAATTGCTACGATGATTCCTTGCACTTGGGGATTATCAACTGATACGGGCTTCTAGCAAGAACCGTTCCTACCTATGCATCAAACCACAACGGTGTTTCGTCAAGTTTGTTGTTTTAACCTTCTTCAAGGACCGGCCGTAGTCAAATTCAATACAACTAAAGTAGGAGAAATAGACCCCCGCCAGCCACCTTTATGCAAAACTAGTTGCATGTCTGTCGGTGGAACCAGTCTCATGTGCGTGGACATGTAAGGTTGCTCCGTGCCGCTTCATCCCACAATACTGCCGAATCAAAATAATACGTTGGTGGTAAGCAGTATGACTATCACCGCTGACAATGATACGTCACCAACGTGTCTATAATTTTTGATTGTTCCATGCTATTATATTATCAACCTTGGATGTTTTATATGCATTTATATGCTATTTTATATGATTTTTGGGACTAACCTATTAACCTAGAGCCCAATACCAGTTTCTATTTTTTCCTATTTTAGAGTATCGCAGAAAAGGAAAATCAAACGGGGTCCAATTGACATGAAACTTCACGGAACTTATTTTTGGACTAGAAGAAGCCCACGGAGTATCAGAGTTGGACCAGGAGAGTCCCGGGTTGCCCACGAGGGTGGGGGCGCACCCACCCCCCTGGGCGCGCCCCCCTGCCTCGTGGACAGCCCGGAGGTCCACCGACGTACTTCTTCGTCCCATATATACCCATATACCCTAAAAACTTCGGGAAGCACAATAGATCGGGAGTTCCGCCGCTAGAAGCCTCCGTAGCCACCGAAAACCAATCTAGACCCGTTCCGGCACCATGCCGGAGGGAGAATCCCTCTCCGGTGTCCATCTTCATCATCCCGGTGCTCTCCATGACGAGGAGGGAGTAGTTCTCCCTTAGGGCTGAGGGTATGTACCAGTAGATATGTGTTTGATCTCTCTCCCTCTCTCTCGTGTTCTTGAGGTGATACGATCTTGATGTATCGCGAGCTTTGCTATTATAGTTGGACCTTATGATGTTTCTCCCCTCTACTCTCTTGTAATGGATTGAGTTTTCCCTTTGAAGTTATCTTATCGGATTGAGTCTTTAAGGATTTGAGAACACTTGATGTATGTCTTGCGTGGGATAACCGTGGTGACAATGGGTTATTCTATTGATTCACTTGATGTATGTTTTGGTGATCACCTTGCGGGTTCCGCCCATGAACCTATGCATAGGGGTTGGCACACGTTTTCGTCTTGACTCTCCGGTAGAATCTTTGGGGGCACTCTTTGAAGTACTTTGTGTTGGTTTGAATAGATGAATCTGAGATTGTGTGATGCATATCGTATGATCATACCCATGCATACTTGAGGTGACATTGGAGTATCTAGGTGACATTAGGATTTTGGTTGATTTGTGTCTTAAGGTGTTATTCTAGTACGAACTCTATGATATATTGAACGGAAAGAATAGCTTCATGTTATTTTACTACGGACTCTTGAATAGATCGATCAGAAAGGATAACTTTGAGGTGGTTTCGTACCCTACCATAATCTCTTCGTTTGTTCTCCGCTATTAGTGGCTTTGGAGTGACTCTTTGTTGCATGTTGAGGGATAGTTATGTGATCCAATTATGTTATTATTGTTGAGAGAACTTGCACTAGTGAAAGTATGAACCCTAGGCCTTGTTTCAACGCATTGCAATACTGTTTGTGCTCACTTTTATCATTAGTTACCTTGCTGTTTTTATATTTTCAGATTACAAAAACCTATATCTATAATCCATATACCACTTGTATCACCATCTCTTCGCCGAACTAGTGCACCTATACAATTTACGATTGTATTGGGTGTGTTGGGGACACAGGAGACTCTTTGCTATTTGGTTGCAGGGTTGCTTGAGAGAGACCATCTTCATCCTACACCTCCTACGGATTGATAAACCTCAGGTCATCCACTTGAGGGAAATTTGCTACTGTCCTACAAACCTCTGCACTTGGAGGCCCAACAACGTCTACAAGAAGAAGGTTGTGTAGTAGACATCAAGCTCTTTCTGGCGCCGTTGCCGGGGAGGTTAGCGCTTGAAGGTATATCTTTAGATCTTCCAATCAAATATTTTTGTTTCTTGTTTTAGCACTAGTTTAGTTTATAAAATAAAACTACAAAAAATGGAATTGAGTTTGCCTCATACGCTTCATCTTTTTAATATCTTTCGTGAGAATGATGTAAAGGAAAATTGTGCTCGAGTGCTAGAAGAAGAAGTCTATAAAATGTTTGGTACTAAATCTTTGTATGATGAGCATGATTGCAATGTTGTTAGTATGAATTCCTTGAATATCCATGATGCTAATGATATGCAAAGCCACAAGCTTG
Source organism: Triticum urartu (assembly GCF_056163025.1). Lineage (NCBI taxonomy): Eukaryota > Viridiplantae > Streptophyta > Magnoliopsida > Poales > Poaceae > Triticum > Triticum urartu. Next base: position 445,145,178 of record NC_141877.1, on the reverse strand, counting down.
GGGAAGCTATGTTTGATGAAGATGATATTTGTAGTCTCCAAAGTATTGATGTGCAAATTTATTATGATGAAAGCATGCCTCCTATCTATGATGATTATTGTGATGACACATATGCTTTAAAGAATAATGATAACAATGAAACTTGTCATCTTGATTTCAATTTTCAATTCCATGATAGTTATTTTGTTGAGTTTGCTCCCACTACTATTCATGAGAAGAAATTCGCTTATGTGGAGAGTAATAAAATTTATATGTTTGTAGATCATGAAAAGAATGCTTTATGTGATAGTTATATTGTTGAATTCATTCATGATGCTACTGAAAATTATTATGAGGGAGGAATATATGCTTGTAGGAATTTCAATAATATCAATTTTCCTCTCTATGTGCTTAAAGTTATGAAGTTATGCTTGTTTTACCTTCCTATGCAAGTTGATTCTTGTTCCCATAAGTTGTTTGCTCACAAAATCCCTATGCATAGTAAGTGGGTTAGGCTTAAATGTGCTAGTCATATTCTTCATGATGCCCACTTTATGTTACAATTCTTATCTTTTATGTGAGCATCATTGAAATCATCATGCCTAGCTAGGGGCGTTAAACGATAGCGCTTGTTTGGAGGCAACCCAACTTTATTTTTATTCCTTGCTTTTTCTTCCTGTTTAGTAATAAATAATTCATCTAGCCTTTGTTTAGATGTGGTTTTATGCTTTTAATTAGTGTTTCTGCCAAGTAGAACCGTTGGGAAGACTTGGGGAAAGTCTTTTTAATCATGCTGTAAAAAACAGAAGCTTTAGCACTCACGAGATTTACTGCCATTTTTTATTGGAGAGTGCTATTTAGTTAATTCTTTTTGCAGATGATTAATAGATAAATTAGTCACGTCCAGAAATTTATTTTCGAATTTTGGGGGTTCCAGAAGTTTGCGTTAGCTACAGATTACTACAGACTGTTCTGTTTTTCATAGATTCTGTTTTTCGTGTGTTGTTTGCTTATTTTGATGAATCTATGGCTAGTAAAATAGTTTATAAACCATAGAGAAGTTGGAATACAGTCGATATTACACCAATATGAATTTATAATGAGTTCACAACAGTACCTAAGTGGTGATTTATTTTCTTATACTAACGGAGCTTACGAGTTTTCTGTTAAGTTTTGTGTTGTGAAGTTTTCAAGTTTTGGGTTAAGTTTTGATGGATTATGGAACAAGAAGTGACAAGAGCCTAAGCTTGGGGATTCCCAAGGCACCCCAAGGTAATATTCAAGGACAACCAAGAGCCTAATCTTGGGGATTCCCCGAAAGGCATCCCCTCTTTCGTCTTCGTTCATCGGTAACTTTACTTGGAGCTATATTTTTATTCACCACATGATATGTGTTTTGCTTGGAGCGTCATTTTATTTTATTTTGTTTTTCTTGATGTTTTAATAAAATACCAAGATCTGAAATTATTAAATGTTAGAGAGTCTTCATATAGTTGCATAATTATTCGACTACTCATTGATCTTCACTTATATCTTTCGGAGTAGTTTGTTGTTGCTCTAGTGCTTCACTTATATCTTTTTAGAGCACGGTGGTGGTTTTATTTTATAAGAATTAATGAACTCTCATGCTTCACTTATATCATTTTGAGAGTCTTTAGAACAACATGGTAGTTTGCTTTGGTTATGAAACTAGTCCTAATATGATGGGCATCCAAGAGGGATATAATAAAAACTTTCATATAAAGTGCATTGAATACTATGAGAAGTTTGATACTTGATGATTGTTTTGAGATATGGAGATGGTAATATTAGAGTCATGCTAGTGAGTAGTTGTGAATTTGAGAGATACTTGTGTTAAAGTTTGTGATTCCCGTAGCATGCACGTATGGTGAACTGTTATGTGATGAAGTTGGAGCATGATTTATTTATTGATTGTCTTCCTTATGAGTGGCAGTCGGGGACGAGCGATGGTCTTTTCCTACCAATATATCCCCCTAGGAGCATGCGCGTAGTACTTTGATTTGATAACTAATAGATTTTTGCAATAAGTATGTGAGTTCTTTATGACTAATGTTGAGTCCATGGATTATACGCACTCTCACCCTTCCACCATTGCTAGCCTCTCTAGTACCGCGCAACTTTCGCCAGTACCATAAACCCACCATATACCTTCCTAAAAACAGCCACCATACCTACCTATTATGGCATTTCCATAGCCATTCCGAGATATATTGCCATGCACCTTTCCACTGTTCCGCGTATTATGACACGCTCCATCATTGTCATACTGCTTTGCATGATCATGTAGTTGACATCGTATTTGTGGCAAAGCCACCATTCATAATTCTTTCATACATGTCACTCATGAGTCATTGCACATCCCGGTACACCGCCGGAGGCATTCGTATAGAGTCATATCTTGTTCTAAGTATCGAGTTGTAATTCTTGAGTTGTAAGAAAATAAAAGTGTGATGATCATCATTATTAGAGCATTGTCACAGTGAGGAAAGGATGATGGAGACTATGATTCCCCCACAAGTCGGGATGAGACTCCGGACGAAAAAAAAGAGGCCATAAAAAAAGAGACGGCCCAAATAAAGAAAATAAAAAATGAGAGAAAAAGAGAGAAGGGACAATGCTACTATCCTTTTACCATAGTTGTGCTTCAAATTAGCACCGTAATCTTCATGATAGAGAGTCTCCTATGTTGTCACTTTCATATACTAGTGGGAATCTTTCATCATAGAACTTGGCTTGTATATTCAAATGATGGCCTTCCTCAAAATGCCCTAGGTCTTCGTGAGCAAGCAAGTTGGATGCACACCCACTTAGTTTATTTTTGAGCTTTCATACACTTATAGATCTAGTGCATCCGTTGCATGGCAATCCCTACTCACTCACATTGATATCTATTGATAGGCATCCCCATAGCCCGTTGATACGCCTAGTTGATGTGAGACTATCTTCTCCTTTTTGTCTTCTCCACAACCACCATTCTATTCCACCAATAGTGCTATGTCCATGGCTCACGCTCATGTATTGCGTGAAGATTGAAAAAGTTTGAGAACACCAAAAGTATGAAACAATTGCTTGGCTTGTCATCGGGGTTGTGCATGATTTAAATATTTTGTGTGATGAAGATAGAGCATAGCGAGACTATATGATTTTGTAGGGATAGCTTTCCTTGGCCATGTTATTTTGAGAAGACATGATTACTTCGTTAGTATGCTTGAAGTATTATTGTTTTTATGTCAATATTAAACTTTTGTCTTGAATCTTGTGGATCAGAATATTCTTGCCACAATAAAGAAGATTGCATTGAGAAATATGTTAGGTAGCATTCCACATCAAATATTCTGTTTTTATCATTTACCTACTCGAGGACGAGCAGGAATTAAGCTTGGGATGCTTGATACGTCTCCAACGTATCTATAATTTTTGATTGTTCCATGCTATTATATTATCAACCTTGGATGTTTTATATGCATTTATATGATATTTTATATGATTTTTGGGACTAACCTATTAACCTAGAGCCTAGTGCCAGTTTCTGTTTTTTCCTTGTTTTAGAGTATCGCAGAAAAGGAAAATCAAACGGAGTCCAATTGACCTGAAACTTCATGGAACTTATTTTTGGACCAGAAGAAGCCCACGGAGTATCGGAGTTGGACCAGGAGAGTCTCGGGCTGCCCACGAGGGTGGGGGCGCGCCCCCTGCCTCGTGGACAGCCCGGAGGTCCACCGATGTACTTCTTCCTCCCATATATACCCATATACCCTAAAAACTTTGGGGAGCACAATAGATCGGGAGTTCTGCCGCCAGAAGCCTCCGTAGCCACCGAAAACCAATCTAGACCCGTTCCGGCACCCTGCCGGAGGGGGAATCCCTCTCTGGTGGCCATCTTCATCATCCCAGTGCTCTCCATGACGAGGAGGGAGTAGTTCTCCCACGGGGCTGAGGGTATGTACGAGTAGCTATGTGTTTGATCTCTCTCTCTCTCTCTCTCTCGTGTTCTTGAGGTGATATGATCTTGATGTATCACGAGCTTTGCTATTATAGTTGGATCTTATGATGTTTCTCCCCCTCTACTATCTTGTAATGGATTGAGTTTTCCCTTTGAAGTTATCTTATAGGATTGAGTCTTTAAGGATTTGAGAACACTTGATGTATGTCTTGCGTGGGATAACCGTGGTGACAATGGGTTATTCTATTGTTTCACTTGATGTATGTTTTGGTGATCAACTTGCGGGTTCCGCCTATGAACCTATACATAGGGGTTGGCACACATTTTCATCTTGACTCTCCGGTAGAATCTTTGGGGCACTCTTTGAAGTACTTTGTGTTGGTTTGAATAGATGAATCTGAGATTGTGTGATGCATATCGTATAATCATACACACGGATACTTGAGGTGACATTGGAGTATCTAGGTGACATTAGGGTTTTGGTTGATTTGTGTATTAAGGTCTTATTCGAGTACGAACTCTATGATAGATTGAACAGAAAGAATAGCTTCATGTTATTTTACTACGTACTCTTGAATAGATTGATCAGAAAGGATAACTTTGAGGTGGTTTCGTACCCTACCACAATCTCTTCGTTTGTTCTCCGCTATTAGTGGATTTGGAGTGACTCTTTGTTGCATGTTGAGGGATAGTTATGTGATCCAATTATGTTATTATTGTTGAGAGAACTTGCACTAGTGAAAGTATGAACCCTAGGCCTTGTTTCAACGCACTACAATACTGTTTGTGCTCACTTTTATCATTAGTTACCTTGATGTTTTTATATCTTCAGATTACAAAAACCTATATCTATCATCCATATACCACTTGTATCACCATCTCTTCGCCGAACTAGTGCACCTATACAATTTACCATTGTATTGGGTGTGTTGGGGACACAAGAGACTCTTTGCTATTTGGTTGCAGGGTTGCTTGAGAGAGACCATCTTCATCGTACGCCTCCTACAGATTGATAAACCTTAGGTCATCCACTTGAGGGAAATTTGCTACTGTCCTACAAACCTCTGCACTTGGAGGCCCAACAACGTCTACAAGAAGAAGGTTGTGTAGTAGACATCAGACAACTCTTTGTGTTCCACTCGTGCGTATCATCTACGCATAGACCTGGCTCTGATGCCACTGTTGGGAAACGTTGCATGGAAAACAAAAAATTCTACGCACACGAAGTGATCTATCCATGGAGATGTATAGCAACGAGGGGGAGAGTGTGTCTACATACCCTCGTAGACCGTAAGAGGAAGCGTTCGACAACGCAGTTGATGTAGTCGAACTTCTTCTAGCTTCGACCGATCAAGTACCGAACGTATGGCACTTCCGAGTTCTGCACACGTTTAGCTCGGTGATGTCCCTTGCCTTCTTGATCCAGCAAGTTGTCGAGGTAGTAGATGAGTTCCGTCAGCACGACGGCGTGGTGACGGTGATGGTGAAGTGATCCGCGCAGGGCTTCGCCTAAGCACTACGAAGATATGACCGTGGGAGTAAACGGTGGAGGGGGCGCCACACACGGCTAGGCAATTGTATGGGGTGTGTTAGGGGCGCCCCCCGCATATATATAGGTGGGAGGGAGAGGGGAGGCAGCCAGGATGCGCCCCAAGTAGGATCCGAATCCTACTTGGGGTTTCCCCAAGTGGCGCCCCTTCCTTATTTCACCGGAGAAGAAAGGGAAGGGCGAGAGAGGAAGGAAAGGGGGTGCGAATCCCCTTTTTCCTTCTCCCAATTCGGCCTCCTGCCATAGGGGGGGGGGCGCCACCCCTTGTGGGCTGGTGTGCTCCCCTCTCATTGCCCATATATTCCCCCTGGGGGTTCCAGTAACCCCTTCGGTACTCCGATAAATACCCAATACACTCTGAAACACTTCCAGTGTCCGAATACTATCGTCCTATATACCAATCTTTACCTTTCGACCATTTCGAGACTCCTCGTCATGTCCGTGATCTCATCCAGGACTCCGGACAACATTCGGTCACCAAATCACATAACTCATATAACACAATATCGTCATCGAACGTTAAGTGTGCAGACCCTATGGGTTCGAGAACTATGTAGACATGACCGAGACACCTCTCCGGTCGATAACCAATAGCGGAACCTGGATGCTCATATTGGCTCCTACATATTCTACAAAGATCTTTACCAGTCGAACCGTTATGACAACATACGTTATTCCCTTTGTCCATCTGTATGTTACTTGCCCGAGATTCGATCGTCGGTATCTGCATACCTAGTTCAATATCGTTATCGGCAAGTCTCTTTACTCATTCCGTAATACATCACCTCATGACCAACTCCTTAGTCGTTTGCTTGCAAGCTTATGATGTGTATTACCAAGAGGGCCTAGAGATACCTCTTCGATACTAAGAGTGACAAATCCTAATCTCGATCTATGTCAATGTTGGGGAACGTAGTAATTTCAAAAAATTCCTACGCACACGCTAGATCATGGTGATGCATAGCAACGAGAGGGAATTGTGTCGTCCACGTACCCTTGTAGACCGTAAGCAGAAGCGTTATGACAACGCGGTTGATGTAGTCATACGTCTTCACGATCGACCGATCCCTAGTACCGAACATATGTCACCTCCGCGATCTGCACACGTTCAGCTCGGTGACGTCCCGCGAAATCACGATCCAATAGAGCTTCGAGGGAGAGTTTCGTCAGCACGACGGCGTGATGACGGTGATGATGTTGCTACCGGAACAGGGCTTCGCCTAAGCACCGCTACGATATAACCGAGGTGGATTATGGTGGAGGGGGGCACTGCACACGGCTAAAAGATCAATGATCAACTTGTGTGTCCGTGGGGTGGCCCCTCCCCTGTATATAAAGGAGTGGAGGAGGGGGAGGGCCGACCCTCTCTATGGCGTGCCCTGGGGGAGTCCTCCTCCCTCCAGGAGCAGTATTCCCCCCTTTCCTAGTAGAAGCAGGAGCCCTTCCAAGTAGGGGTAGGAGAGGATGGAAGGAGGAGAGAGGGAGGACGGAAAGGGGGGCCGGCCCCCTTCCCAATTCGGATTGGGCTTGGGGGGCGCGCCTCCCTCTTTTCCCTTCCCTCTCCTCTATTCCACTAAGGCCCAATAAGGCCCATATACTCCTCGGGGGGTTCCGGTAACCTCCCGGTACTTCGGAAAAATGCCCGAACCACTCGGAACCATTCCGATGTCCAAATATAGGCTTCCAATATATTGATCTTTACATCTCGACCATTTCGAGACTCCTCGTCATGCCCGTGATCAAATCCGGGACTCCGAACTACCTTCAGCACATCAAAACACATAAATTCATAATACCGATCGTCACCGAACGTTAAGCGTGCGGACCCTATGGGTTCGAGAACTATGTAGACATGACCGATACTCATATCCGGTAAATAACGAATAGCGGAACTTGGATGCTCATATTGGTTCCTCATATTCTACGAAGATCTTTATCGGTCAAACCGCATAACGGTATACATTGTTCCCTTTGTCATCGGTATGTTACTTGCCCGAGATTCGATCATCGATACCTCAATACCTAGTTCAATTTCATTACCAGCAAGTCTCTTTACTCGTTCCGTAATTCAACATCCCATAACTAACTCATTAGTCACATTGCTTGCGAGGCTTATAGTGATGTGCATTACCGAGAGGGCCTAGAGATATCTCTCCGACAATCGGAGTGACAAATCCTAATCTCGATCCATGCCAACTCAACAAACACCATCGGAGACACCTGTAGAGAACCTTTATAATCACCCAGTTACGTTGTGACGTTTGGTAGCACACAAAGTGTTCTTCGGGTATTCGGGAGTTGCATGATCTCATAGTCATAGGAACATTATAGTTATGGAGAAAGCAAAAGCAACAAACTAAACGATCATCGTGCTAAGCTAACGGATGGGTCAAGTCAATCACATCATTCTCTAATGATGTGATCCCGATAATAAATTGACAACTCATGTCTATGGTTAGGAAACATAACCATCATTGATTCAACGGGCTAGTCAAGTAGAGGCAAACTAGTGACACTCTGTTTGTCTATGTATTCACACATGTACTAAGTTTCTGGTTAATACAATTGTCGGTGGAAAGACCGGCGGATCTCAGGTAGGGGGTCCCGAACTCTGCGTCTAGGCGGATGGTAATAGGAGACAAGGGACACGATGTTTTTACCCTGGTTCGGGCCCTCTCGATGGAGGTAAAACCCTACTCCTGCTTGAATAATATTGATGATATGGGTAGTACAAGAGTAGATCTACCACGAGATCAAGGAGGCTAAACCCTAGAAGCTATCCTATGGTATGATTGTTGTTCGTCCTACGGACTAAAACCCTCCGGTTTATATAGACACCGGAGAGGGCTAGGGTTACACAGAGTCGGTTACAATGGTAGGAGATCTACATATCCGTATCGCCAAGCTTGCCTTCCATGCCAAGGAAAGTCCCTTACGGACACGGGACGAAGTCTTCAATCTTGTATTTTCATAGTCCAGGAGTCCGGCCGAAGGTATAGTCCGGCTATCCGGACACCCCCTAATCCAGGACTCCCTCAGTAGCCCCTGAACCAGGCTTCAATGACGACGAGTCTGGCGCGCAGATTGTCTTCGGCATTGCAAGGCGGGTTCCTCCTCCAAGTACTTCATAGAAGATTTTGAACACAAAGGTAGTGTCCGGCTCTGCAAAATAAGTTTCCACATATTGCCATAGAGAGAATAATATTTACACAAATCTAATCTGCTGACGTATTCCGTAGCGTGACATCACACCACGGCCAAGTCTTTATTCGAATCGTTTTACTGTCCCACCTCAGCGCGTTTAGCGAGGCGGTTTCCTTGGCACGTCTTGTTAAAGCAGAGACCGTGTCCCCTTATTCCGGGATTCTCATCAATACGGGCGTGGGTAACCCAACCGTACCCGTTGGTATGTTTTCTCGATCAAAGGCGAGTCCCAAACGGTCACGGGGAGGGCCCTTGGTATTCAACCTCTTATAAAGAGACCAAGGCGCTACTCCTTTCTTTCAATCTCAAACGAGTTCGCCCTTCGCCTCGAGTTCCAACACCCAAGGCTCCAGATTTCAGGCGCTTCGGACCTTCGACAATGTCCGGTTCTGACCTTCAAGGCCGATGGATGCCCTCCTCCGTCACGGAGGAGGACATGCTGAAGTTGAGAGAGGCCAGGTTCTTGACCGGCGAAATCTGGCATAGGCTGCCTGCTCAAGGGCAGGTCATTCCCACTCCCAAGCCTGGTGAGAGTGTGGTGTTCATGTCTCACTTCCTTCGGGGGCTAGGCTTCCCGACGGATCCCTTTGTGAGGGGGCTCATGTTTTATTATGGGCTGGAATTTCACGACTTAGCTCCAGAGTCCACCCTCCATATTTCCTCATTCATCGTCGTGTGTGAAGCCTTCCTCCATATTACTCCTCACTTTGGACTATGGCTCAAGACCTTCAAAGTAGAGCCGAAGATGATCGAGGGACGGCACGCGGAGTGCGGAGGTGCTTTTATAAGCAAGAATGCTGGTGCTCCATGGCCCGAGGGCTCTTTTCAAGAGGAGTCCAGCTTATGGCAACGAGAGTGGTTTTATATCACAGCTCCCAGGAGCACCAAGTGGGTGGCGCTGCCTGCTTTTCGCTCAGGTCCCCCGCCATGACTGGCGTCATGGGTCAGTAAGGGGCTGGACTGGGGGTCGGCAAAGGACGTGCCCCTGTTGCAGGGCCGCATCCGAGATCTCCTAGAAAGAGACATCAGTCTGGTCGTGGTGACGTAGGTTATGTTAATTCGCCGAGTTCTGCCCTGCAAACGTTGCCCCCCCTGCAAACGTTGCCCGGAGGGACCACGAGTTCTCCAACATTTTCTTGGCATGACGCCTGTGGAGATGTACAAATTGTTCTTCGGACCACAAGTAGTGTGTCTGGATTCTACGGGGGACGCAGGTCTGAGCTGCAATCGTCCGGATACTCAAGTAAGTAGCCTTGTGCCCGGACCCGCTATCCGTATATTTATCATAAAATTGCCCCTAAAAGAGCTGTCCTTTAAACAGGAGTGGATAGTGAAAGCAACGCTAATCAGGTGTCCGGGCCCCCTCCCCGAGACCACGCCGGATCCCGTGCTAGTCAGGATGTTGGAGGTTGTGCCTTCGGAGGAAAGCGAGGGAGGGGACAAGGAAGCTACAGCCTCCTCGAAGAAGGTTGTCTGGAAGGGAGGAATCGAAAATTCCTCTCCTCAGGGGAAGAAGAGGGCCGCCTCTGACGACCCGGAGACCATGGCCTCAAAGCGGGGGAAGAAATCTTCGTCAGAGGGTCCTGCGCCGGGGGATACTTCGGCTGAATTATGCCCTCAAGGGGATCAGCCCTCCACCGAGCCGTAAGTAGAGAGGAGTTTTTCTTTTTAAGAAATGAGAGAAATCCTTGCGTTATATCTGAGAAGAGTAATCGAAAATTTACCTTGTAGCTCGGACCTTAGCCCTTCTCAGCAGAGCTCGTCTATGGGGGATCTTCTTCCGGAGATGATGGAGAGCGGAACGCCTCCCCCTCCCCTGCCATACAGCCTTGCGAGGCGGGCGATCCTGAGGTATCATCGCGGAGGGTTTCTCCGAATCCGGCAGGGCCGGAAGGTAGTCATATGGCCCCCCAAAGCTCTCCGCGTCCGGCCTTCGAAAAGGGCCATCGGACGAGTCCGGCACCGTCTGGTGCGCGGTCGGAGGAGCTGAAGGATCTTCTAGGGCGAGCATCTATCTCAGAGGAGCACCGTGCATTGATGGGTACGGTGATTGAGAGGATTTCATCCGCGGAGAGCGGATTGCACGAGGCCGTCAGGAGTTTACTGACAGGTTTTGAGGTACGCGAAATAATGTACCCTTTTTGGACAGTTGCGCATAAATAAGATGTGCCCTGTGTAGATAGTAGCCCCTGAGACTCTGTGCGTTGTCAAAAGTGACGGCGCGCAGAGGATCATAATCCCAGGTCTAATATGCTGCCTTCATATGTAGGTGGCGAAGTGTCGGGTGGCCAGCCGGACTGATGAATTTGCCGAGCTAAAGCGGCAACTTGACGTGGCACATGCCGACATCGCGCTTGTAAACAAACAGCTTGATGAGGCACAAGGTATATAATTACTCCGGCGGCACCTTGTAAGAGGAGCTTTATGCCAGTATCTTACAATGTGTGCGCTTGACGCAGATGGTGCTGCTGCCATGGAGAATCTTTGGGCGGAACTTGCCCGAGCCAAGGAGCAAGCCAGGAAAAGTGATGCGGCTGCCGGAAAGGCAATTGAAGAGCTGAAAGCCGAACAGGCTGCTCACTGCCAAAGCAAGAAGGAAATGGTCGAGATGGCTGTTAAGCTGAAGAGCGCTGCAGACCGTTGCAAGCTTCTTGAAAAAGAAGATCAAGCGGAACAGACAGACCTGGAGAAGGCCATTGCCGATGCCAAGGATGCTCTCTCTGCGATGAGAGCTATGAAGGAGGAGCTGCGTCAGGCCGGAGAGATCGTGGCTGGAAAGCCCATTATGCCGCGGAGGAAGTTCTGTGATCCTAAACATGCTCCGTTAAACCGGATGTGGAGTACGGCGGACACCTATCTGGATTTGGCAGCGAGTGCTGTAGATGCTGCCGAACACTTCCGAGATCAAGAAGATCGCGAAGTGGAAAAGCTCTTTTGGTCGCAGTTCCACAATCCGGAGCGTCCACTGTCATTAGCTAATCATTTGGCCGAATGGGCCGAGCTAAATAGGTTGTCCGGACTCGCCATGAAGTATGTCATGAGTCATCTGTGGCTAGAGAGGCCAGAGCCAAAAAGTTATTTCAGCTTGGTGCAGCAGTTCCTTGGTGCGGCGCCGCATATCAATGCGATGAAGAGGTCAGCGTGCATAGAGGGTGCGCAGATGGCTCTTGCCCGTGTCAAGACATACTGGGCGGAAATGGAGGCCACCGCTGTGGCATCCCCAGACTCGGATGGAAGCCGATTACGTGCCGAGCACTATTTTCAGGAAGTTCTGCAAGGCGCTCGTTTAATAGAGACGCAGTGCTCGAAGGATACTATATTCGAATAGCATATATTATTGTAAAACAATATTTCGATAAATTGTAGAAGCTTTTTATACTTGTGCCTGCAAGTATTATAATACCTCCTGTGCGGCCGTTTAACATATATGTGTATATAATCTTAAAGATGGCAGTCGTCGGCTTCAGCCCCCACGCACATAATGCGGGGGTGTTCGCAGAAGGCGCATTTTCAAACTTGATTCAACATCTTGGTCCTACAAAGGAGGTGATAGCGCAGCGAACTAGGCAATCGGACTATGATGCTTTATCACTTTCACTTAGCCATAGGAGTTTGACAGTTAGGCTACTTATATAGCCCCTGGTGGCGCCTGCGCTCGCCCGAACTCGGGGCGCGTATGTGCCTGGCCGGGAAGTGGCCCTTTGTTAATGCGGAGGAATCCTAAAGATTCCGGTAAGTCATCGATTGGTTGACCAGTCTCACGCTATATCATGACAGTCAGTTTTCGGCTTTCTCTACTGAGGTGCTCGCCTGGCCGAACTGGGGCACAATCGCAGTAGTTCTCCTGGTGCCGCCTTAGCCGATAGAGCGGAACGTAAGGTAGCAAAACACAGGAGCCGGGCAAACCCAACATTTGACCAAAGACATGATTCGGAGCTGATGCATATAAGGCCAAATTCGCGACGGCGAATACTCCCTAAGGTATTCGGTCTTTATGGGGGCGGGCGGGATAACGCCCTTAGTAATAAGGCCCTAGTGTCCAGGTACGCACAAAACTCTGACGTGGCCACATGCCAAAACGCCAGCTGATGAAGCTATGTACCTAGGGTAGGGTCATGGACCTGTCCCAACTGCCCTACCCAAGGACATGTCTAGAAGAAATCACCTTTCAATCGACTTGGAGGTGTTCCACTCGACAGATTCGAAGACACTCGAGCAAGAAGCAATCACTCGACGGCCAGGAGACCTAAAGGCACTCCGCACGCTAACGGTCGGTTATTAAGTAGCTTTTATGATCATCATAGCACTTTATTAGGGGCGTTACCAGTAATGCCCGACCTTAATGTATTTAAAACCCTGCACAACTGAGGGCCGGAGGGGTCCGGCGAACTATATATATGCCACCCCCCTCCTCAGTGTAAAGGGTTCGCATCCCTGTAATTCATACACACATAATCCAGTCGACCGCCTCCGGGCTCTGAGACGTAGGGCTATTACTTCCTCCGAGAAGGGCCTGAACTTGTAAACCTCGTGTGCTTACAACTACTCCATAGCTAAGATCTTGCCTCTCCATACCTACCCCCCCACATTACTGTCAGACTTAGAACCACGACAGTTGGCGCCCACCGTGGGGCAGGTGTTTTAGTGATTTGTTGGAGGAGTTGCGATCTTTTCCGATCCAAATCATCATGGTTTCTGGCGGAGTTTTGGTGGAGGGCCGCGAGATCCGTCTCGGCGCGCTCACGTTCATCGCCGACGACTCCGCTTGGCTTTAGGAGGCTCTGCTCGACGTGGACGCACTCCCTGTCTGCGGGGCAACGCACTTTCGCGCGTGCGTCCACGGCGTCCTTTTGCGGCAACCGTCGACCCACTATCGGTCGGCTCCTGTGTTGTCCTCCCTCCCTGTTTCCCGCCGGCGCAAGCGCTCCGGTCGGTCGAGACTTCAGCGGTGGGTGAGACACGCGGTGGCGCGTCAGTCGGCCACCCCTCAAGTCGCGGCGATCGAGCCCGACGAATCCCACTACAGCCTGTTCGACCTGTCGACTGGCTCCGTAGAGACCACATCCGAGTGCGATAGCAGTGATCCGACGGCGGAGGTTCTGATGGTTGATGGACCGCCCAGTCCTCCCGGTTTTCCCCGCACCGACGGAGGCGCAGGTGGAGGCGACCCGTCGCGTCCCCATGAGGAATATCTCCCTGAGCCTCTCACGTCGCTGCAGAGAGAAGAACTTTGTCACCGGAACATGGATGCACTGCACACCCCTATCGTTGGAGAAACTCCCGAGGCTCGTGCCTTGGAGGACGCATGCCTGACAAACTTGGCCGAGCGCACTCGACTGGAGAACCTCCAGCGAGCACTCGACGAGCGTGCGCGACAACGGGTTCCAGAATCCAGTCGACGTCAGCTCTTTCCGCCCCCACAGGTATATCAAACTCCGATTCAGAATTTAGCAGCTGCAGCCCGTATAGCAGAGTCGATTCAGCCTTCCTAGTCGGAGGCTGACAGAGGCTTGCTGCAGATCAAAGCATTACTTCGGGCAGCAGGAGACCAGAATTCCGCTGTTTCTCAGTCGCGGAACAGGATTCATAGCAGATCCATTGCTGCAGACACAGTCCAGTCGGCTCATAGCCCAAGATCGCCCCCGAGGCGTGAGGGACGTGGGGACCGGCGTAATCAATACGGGAACCATGAGCATTATGATCATCGATCCGATCGACGTCGAGTGCCCACCCCTCCCCCGAGGAGCAGGTCATATGTGCCTTGATAGCAGAATGATAGGCGCCCTCATAGTGTTGGGCGAAGGATTCCAGTCGACCCCAGGGAACCAGGCTTTGATGCGAGATCCATTCTTGTTCAAGGTTTGGTCGACAGGAACAGAGCTCACCGAGAAGGTCACGACAGAGATGCACCTACCAGCAGCAGAGTACATGTTTCGGGGCCAGAGTGCTTTAGTAGAGCCATCAGGGCCGCTGTGATTCCTCCCAACTTCAGGTTGGCGACTGGAGCCAGTAAGTTCACTTGTGAGTCCAAGCCCGATACTTGGCTTGAAGACTACCGAGTGGCCGTCTAGATTGGCGGTGGAAATGATGAAGTGGCCATGAAGCACCTGCCTCTCATGTTGGAGGGCTCGGCCAGAGCGTGGCTGAATCAGTTAGCACCCAGCAGCATTTACACTTGGGAAGATCTCGCCTGAGTGTTCGTCACCACATTTGAAGGAACACACAAGCGACCGGCAGGGCTGGCGGAATTGCGGTCTTGCGTGCAGAAGCCGAATGAAACTTTGAGGGATTACATCCAGAGATGGATCACGTTACATCACACGGTAGAGAATGTGCCTGACCACCAAGCAGTCTGTGCCTTCAAAGAAGGCGTCAAGTACAGCGAACTGAATCTGAAATTCGGTCGAACAGGAGATATGTCTCTGAATCGGATGATGGAGATTGCCACCAAGTACGCTAACGGTGAAGATGAGGATCGACTCAGGAGTGGCAAGCTCAAGTCAGTCGCTCAAGAAACTGGAGGAAATTCCAATCGGAAACAGAAGCAGAAAGCCGAGCCAGCTGCTCCTGGGGAAGCCTTGGCTGTAACTCAAGGAAAGTTTAAGGGGAAATCCAAAGGACCTTGGAACCCCAAGAAAGTTAAAGACCAAGACGGAAATGATGTGTTGGATTTGCCATGTCACATCCACACGAAGAAAGATGAAGAGGGTAAGTTCATTTACCCGAAACATACCACTCGACAGTGTCGGCTCTTGATCCAGCAGTTCCAGGGCAAGCAGCCCAAAGATAAGGAAAAGGAGTCGGACAAAGTTGAGGACAAGGAAGACAGTGATGATGGATACCCCTAGGTCAATTCCACCCTGATGATTTTTGCTGATGTTGAAAGCAAAAGTCGACTGAAAGTTATCAACCGTGAGGTGAATATGGTTGCTCCAGCAACACCCAGTTATATGAAGTGGTCTCAGACTGCCATCACATTCGACCAGTTCGATCACCCAACGCACATCGCCACCCCTGGGAGGCAAGCTTTGGTGGTCAACCCAGTTGTCGAAGGCACTCGACTAACGAAAGTCTTGATGGATGGCGGCAGTGGTTTGAACATACTGTATGATGAGACGCTGAAAGGGATGGGCATTCTGATGTCCAGACTCAGTACCAGCAACATGAGTTTCCATGGAGTCATTCCTGGGAAGAAGGCTGAGTCACTCGGCCAGATTGCTCTTGATGTGGTTTTCGGTGATTCCAAGAATTACCGCAAATAAAAGTTGACATTCGAAGTTGTAGATTTCCAGAGTGCTTATCACGCTATTTTGGGCAGGCCGGCTTATGCACGCTTCATGGCTCGACCATGTTATGTGTATCTCAAATTGAAGATGCCTGGTCCCAAAGGTGTGATCACTGTTGCGGGTAATCAGAAGAAAGCAGAAGAATGTTTTCAGAAAGGTTCAAAGATCGCTGATGCTCAGATGGTAGTGGTGGAGCTGTAGGAATACCAGAAGACTTCAGACCCGAGTGATTTGTTGCGAGCCAAGAAGCCCGCTACATAATCGTCTTTTTAGTCGTCTGGCGAAACGAAGCCGGCTCACATTCACCCGACCGATCCCAGTGCTGCTCCGACTCATATCTCAACAACACTCGACTCCAAATAGGAAGAAGCGATCATCCAGTTCCTCCGTCAGAACTGGGACATTTTCGCATGGAAGCCTTCTGACATGCCGGGTGTTCCTAGGGGACTGGCTGAGCACCGCCTACGAGTCGACTCAAAAGTAAAACCTGTCAAAGAACATCTCCGACGGTCCGTCGTCCAGAAGAGAAAGGCTATTGGCGAGGAGGAGGTGTCGGGTGGTAGGTGCAACATATGCCAATGGGTGGCTTATCATTGTGGGAGCCAGTAAGACGTCGTCGGTGCCTGGAAGCGGGATGAGGCGAAGTCATGCACGCCGGCGAATCTTAGACGTCTCCGCATGATCACTAGATGAACGAGTGGCTACAAGATACTCCTTGAGCTGTTTGGCGAGAGGAAGAAGAAGGGCACGGCTAGCTCTCCTCTCCTCCCTATGTGGTGTCTAAAACTAGCTTCGATCCCCCTTTGCATGGGTGCCCTGGGGGGTTTATATAGGCTCGCCCCCCGGGGGTACAATGGTAATCCGGCTGGGCGTGGGCCCCAGCCGTCTGTGTCTACGCTCGCCGGCTTCTGCGCCGGCTGCCGGCTCCTTGGTCGACAGGCAGGCCCCACTGTCAAGGGCCTTGTCGGTGGCTGGTTACTGTTGCCTCAACCTAGTGACGAGGGCTTCGCCGAGGTGGGCGTGGCTATAGTGCCGCCGCCCGGTGGGCGATCGCTGTAGCCTCACCGCGTCTTGTCTCCTTAATGGGGCGTCTCCTTCGAGGGAGGAGGCAAGCCGGCTGGGGGGAGCCGGCCCTGTCTTGGGCCGACTGGGGGAGGCCTGGCCGCCTTCGGGTGTCTCTCTGCCTAGAGGGGCCCACCGCCCGTGGGCCGCGCTGACAGCCCGTCATGGGTGGCGTTAGGGTCAACATGGTAACAGTGCCG
Source organism: Triticum urartu (assembly GCF_056163025.1). Taxonomy (NCBI): domain Eukaryota; kingdom Viridiplantae; phylum Streptophyta; class Magnoliopsida; order Poales; family Poaceae; genus Triticum; species Triticum urartu. The sequence continues at coordinate 445,127,934 of NC_141877.1, read as the reverse complement.
CGCCGGACGGGTCATGGCCACCCCGTATGGCGCATTGTGCCAGGCGTGCTCCGGGATTCGGGGGTGGCAGGCTTTACTGTAGCCACGCCCCGCCACATCGCCGTTATGTGGATGCAGACTTTGAGGGTACGATCTTGACCGCTTTGTGGGAGCCAGCCTCTTGGAGTCGGCCTTCTCGTGGCCGGCTTCTTGGAGCCGGCCCTCCCGTGGATTTCTTTATGAGGGCTAAAGCAGGGCCGCCTTCCGATAGTCGGCCTGGGAGACAGCCAGCAAGGGGAAGGTGGCCCCACGTCTTGGATTCTTGAGGGCCGGATCGGCTTGTAATTTTTTTCAGAAGGGCCAGAGGGAGCCGGCTAGGCTACCCGTGGTCATTTACTCCGACAGTAGTCCCCGAAGCTGATCGAGCTTCGAGGCTGACAAAGGGACGAGAAGCTTGGTCAGCTTCCTACCCTGAGGAGCCGGCTTTGCTTATGCGCGCCGTCTTCGGAAACCTCCGTTTCTTGTAGGCGGGAACGTGGGTCGTCTTATGAGCTGACCGTGCGCCATCCCGCGGGCCACGTGGCAAGGAAAACCTGCCAACGCACGCGCACGACGGGACGCCGCCGCAGGCCCGGGCCCGCCACTCCTAGGCCTCGGCCTGAGCGCGGATCTTCTGCAGCCCACAACGGACCGCTCGCCTTCCCGCGGCGGTTTTATTACGCCATCAGGGCGCAATAATCGCGGGACGTGGGGGAGTGGGCGCAGTTGATCCCACGTTCCCCCACACCACGCCTCCTCGGCTCCGCCGCGCGGGTCTATAAGTAGGGGGAGGAGGGGGAGCGGCAGAGGCTCGCACGCTCTCCCTCGCTCTGCCCCTTCTCACCTTCCTTCTTCTTCCCTTTGCCGCCGCAACGACCCATTGCCGCGCCGCTCCGCCGTCGGACCTCTCGGTTCCTTTGGTCCCGCCGTAGCATGGGTCGTGCGCGTCTCCGCCGTCGCATCGTCTCGTTTCTCGCCGCGTCGTTCCCATGGCGTTGTCGAGCTTGTGGGATGGCTCCAACGTCCACGAGGACCACGTTGAGTTCCTCCGCCGGACGCGGCGTCTGCCGGGCGAGAACTACGTGCGGGTTCATCGTGCACCGGCGAGGGAGATTTCGCCGGCACCGGAGGAGGGTGAGCGGGTAATCTTCCGCTCGCACTGCCTGCGCGGCTTCGGCCTCCTGGCGAGCGGATTCCTTCGCGCTTTTCTTGAATTCTACCACCTCCAGCCGCATCACCTCATGCCCAACGCGGTGATGCTGCTGTCGGCTTTCGTCACCTTGTGCGAGGGCTTTCTTGGGGTTCTCCCCACTCTCAAGCTCTGGGGAGAATTCTTCCAGAGCAAGCTCGGCACCGTTGTCGTGGGCGTGCCCGCCCCCTGCGGAGCCTTCATTGCCATGAGGCAGATGGGCGAGAACAATCCGTTCCCGCCCATCCCGCTGATCCAGTCGGTGAAGCTCTGGCAGAAGTCCTATTTTTACGTGAAGAACGTCGCCCAGCAAGGCGACTACGTCAACCTGCCGGCTTACGTAGCCGGCCCGCCGGCTAGGAGGCAACCCTCGTGGAGCTACCGGGCCAGGTCGTTGTCTCAGGCCGGGAACGCAGCCATCTCCCGGCTCCGGGTGATGATCCAGTCGGAGGGCCTGACCAGAGCCGACCTGGTGGCCGCCTTCGTGGAGCGCCGAGTACTTCCGCTCCAAGGCCGGCCTCACATGATTTGCCAGATGAGCGGCCGCTTCGACCCGTGCCGGCTAAGCACCAGGGAGATGCCTCATGCCGAGGTGTCTTACATGGTGAACTACATCTCCAACTGCAAGCTCGCCGAGGATTGGCGATACGGCAAGGTGCCATATTTTCGCGCCAACCCTCCACCTGCCGTAAGTTTTTCTTCTTTTTTGTAGCTGACCTCATGATGGCCGACTTCTGATCAATTGGTTTGCCCTTAGCAGAACCCTCTTCTTCCACCGACGGCCAGGGCCGCAGGGGTAGAGCGCCAGCTCCTCCCCGACCGCACGGTGGACGACGGCGATGATCCGGACCTGGGAGCGGCCGCCATGGAAGATGCCATCGTGGGGGAAGGCGACGAGGCAGGAGGCGTGGGGCTCGGGGCCGGCCTCGAGGACTGGGCGGACGATGATGAGGTCGAAGCCGCCCCGCACCGCCAGCCGGCGCTTGATCATCAAGGCGCGGGCCCGTCTGCCGCGCCGGCTGCCCGTGGCAGCGCGCAGAAACGCCGGGCCGTGTCGATCTTCTTCGGCAGCCGGCCGAAGAAAACCAAGGTTTCCACGGCGGCGACCAAGCGGGATGAGGCGGCCGTGAAGGCGGCCCGCTTCCGCAAGGCGGTGAAATAGCCGCAGGCGATCTCAGTGTAAGTCGTCAAACGTCTTGTATATATTTTTTTGTTGTCCTCTTCGATTGAAGCTCTTCTAAACCTTTCTTTTCTCGCCGGGCAGGGCACCGCTTTCCCTCGAGCGAGGTCCTGGCGGCTCCGTAGTCGGGCCGACTGGAGGGTCCTCAGGCCCCCGCCGCGTGGATCCCCGCGCTGACCTTATGGAGGCCACGGAGCGGAACGCACGGGAGGCGCAGGAGGAGCGGGAGGCGGCAGAGCGAAGAACCGCCCAGGCGGCGAAGGAGCAGGCCGATGCGGCGGCCAGGGCCTGGGCGGAGGCGGCAGCCGCGGAGACGGAGGCGGAGGCCTCGCACAACCAGCCTCCGCTGCTCATCGTTCCCCTCCGCGCCGTGGCCCCCGACATCCCCGTGCCCCCGTTGGAGGAGGTCGACCAAGACCCGCCGGTGATGGAGAGGAGGGAGGACCACGTGGTCTTCGTGGAGGAGGCGCCGCAGACGGCGCCGACTGGAGCGGGCCAAAGCGGCCAACCAGCCGCGGCGCCAGAGCAGCCGGCCGGGGGCGAGCCGGAGGAAGGGGCCGGCCTCAAGGTGCAGCCGGCATTTCGCCGGCGTGCAGGGGGAACTACCTCCGTGCCGGAGTCGCACGGAGCTGCGGGCGCCAGCCAGATGGCAGAGGCCCTGGAGGCCGCCAGCGCCAGCACGTCCGAGTGGACGCCCAGCGGGGGGACGGCCGAGCTGAACACGGCGGCCCAGGAGGTCCAGAACCGGCTTCAAGCCTAGACTGCTTCGTTGCAATGATATACCCAAGAGTTCCTCACGACGCGGGCCGTCATCCGGGTGAGTCTTCTGGCCTTGGTTGTTTTGCTTTTTTGATTTCTTCCATGGGGGCGCGTCAACGCACCCACTGGGAGTAGTCCCCGAGTTCCGAGTCGGCTACTGAGCAGGCGGCTTGGAACTTACTAGTTCCTGGCAACTATCTTATCCTCGTATCCTGTCTGATCTTCTAGGAGTACCATAACCTCCGCGCTGCTGCCTTCAACTCCCAGGCTCAGGAGCTGGGCCGAAAAACCGAGGACCTGACCAGCAGCCGGAGTGCGTGCTTTGTCTCGTTCATCTCCTGTGGGGGCGCGTTAGCGCACCCACTGGGTGTAGTCCCCGAGATTCGGGCCGACTGCTGCGCAGTCGGGTCGGATCTTCCTTGACGACTTCTCCCTTATTGATTTTTCCTTTGTCTTCATGCTTGCAGGAGCCAATGCCGACTTGAGGGGGCAGCTCAACGGGGCCCAGGCCGCCCTTCACGCCAAGGAAGCCAAGTACAACGCCTTGGTCCTGGAGCGTGACCGCCTGGCCAAGAAGTTGGCCGACCAGGAGGAGAGCCACAAGGCAGCCCTGAAGAAGGCGCAGGACAGCGAGGACGCCCTCAAAGCTGAGTTCGAGACCGAAGCGGCGGGCTGGGCTGAGGCAAAACAAGCGCTGAGCGAGGGCTTCGGCCGGATTGAGGATCTGATTGATGGTAAGCCGCCTTCCTCACTCCTTGCTTGCCCCTTGCCCCCTGATTTGTGTTCTGACTTGTGCTGCTTTTTGTTCTTTGCGCAGACTACTTCCCCGGCTACTCCGTCTTCGCCACCCAGACCATCGAGGCCCACCGCGAGGCGCGCCGGCAGGCGGGGGCTGAAATCGCGCCGGACGCGAGCCGGATGCTTGAGGAGCAACTCTTGGTGGTCCAAGCCCGGCTGCAGCCGGCTCACCGCATGCTCCGCCACCTCCAGCGCGCCGGGGCGCAGGTGTTGGCCGCCCTCTGGCCAGGCGAAACGATTCCCCGCACCCCGAGTCGGACTGCCGACTGGCTGGAGGTTGCGGTTGGCCGCTTCGAGGCCTGTAAGGCATCAGCGGCCTGGCTTGGAGCTGGGCAGGCGCTGGAGTTCGTCCGAGCCTGGTATCTTGGGCTGAACCCGGACCAGCTGCGCACCTGGCGGCTGGAGGCCGACGAGGAGATGGAGGAGGTGCGGCCGGCTATCGCTCAGCGTGCCTTGACGATCGCCGAGTGCACTGACATCAGCGTCTTTGCTCCTGAAATAAATGACGATGGCGTTGCCCAGCTGGAGGAATGGTTTGGGCTGGACCCAGCAGCGGGTGAGGACTTGGCGGAGGAGATCGCTTCCAGCGATGAAGGTGAAGACAATGACGTGGAGGAAGGCGAAGACGTCGAGCTGGCCGGTGAAGCGGCCAGCCAGCCCCAGCCTGACCGTGCCTCCAGCAACGAGGCGCGTGCTAGCGCGCCCTCTGCGGGAGGTGGTGATCATGCCGAGGTTCGCCAGCCGGCCACTCCTCCAGCCAGCACTGCCGTCTCTACCGACCTGCCTCACTCGCCAGTCGCTCCCTTGGCTTAATCTGCCGTCCTTGCTTTTCCTGCTTGTTACTCTTTGAACAATTTTTGTTAAACTTGCGCAGTTCCACCCACTGGGGGTGTATTCAAACTATGTTGAATGCTGGCCTTTCGAAGGCCTTTTGTGTAAATATGATCATGTGTGTGTTTGGCTTCCATTCGCGTATGCTTTTTATCTTTAGGCTGTTTCCTTTGCCGCCTTCCCCTAGCTGCTGCCTTCCCAACCGGCAGCTGCTCTGCAGCCTGCGGCTAAGGAAGAACTTGGCTATATTTATTATTATTATTTTTGGGGAAGGCAAGCACTCGAGCTTTCTTAGATTGAAGCGAGGTGAATGGAAGCCGGCCGGCCGGCTACTCTGGTAGTCAGTCGGCGGTGGGAGAAAAACCAGCTTTTGTTATATTAGTCTGTTAGTCCCTAGCCGTTTTTCGTGTGGGCGTCCTTTCCTGCCTTTAACTCTTGCCAGCTGGACAGCCGGTTCTTCGAATTGCGACTTTTGGCAAGAGAAGGCTTGGGTGCCGGCACACTACTTGTTTGACCGCGGGTAGGACTTCTAATATAACTGAAGGCGGCCAGTCCCCGGGCCGACTTAGTCGAACCCGGTGCCAGACGAAAAAAGTGAATGTAATGACATGATCATAAGCATGATACTCTTCTTTTATAGATAAAAGATGGCAGTCCCCGAGCTCTCCTCAGGGGGCCTATTGTCTCGTACTTAGTACAAAAGTTAGCGTGATACATACTGTATTTCAACTGTAAAATCTTCGGAGGAGGTTGGCGTTCCATGGTCGTTCCGACTCTTTGCCGGAGTCGTCTCTCTTTCGTGCCTTCGGCTTCTGTGCGTCGATCAGGTAGTAGGAGTCATTTCCCAGCGCTCTGCTGATGACGAAGGGGCCTTCCCAAGGGGCCGAGAGCTTGTGCTGGCCGGCTGTTCGCTGGATCAGCCAGAGCATGAGGTCGCCTTCTTGGAAAGATCTTGGTTTGACCTTCCGGCTGTGGTAGCGGCGCAAGCCCTACTGGTAGATGGCGGACCAGCTGAGGGCTAACAGCCGGCCTTCTTCTAGCAGGTCGACGCCGTCATCTCGTGCTTCCTTGGCCTCCGCCTCTGTGTACATGGTTACCCAAGGCGAGTCGAACTCGATGTCGGTTGGGATGACCGCCTCGGCACCATTCACGAGGAAGAAAGGAGTGAAGCCGGTTGACTTGTTTGGGGTAGTGCGCAGACTCCAGAGGACGGCCGGCAGCTCATCGAGCCAACAGCCGGCCGAACGTTCCAGTGGTACGACCAGTCGGGGCTTGATGCCGGAAAGGATGAGGCTGTTGGCTCGCTCGACTTGGCCGTTTGACTACGGGTGGGCAACGGACGCTAAGTCCAACCGGATGCCCTGCGTCGCGCAGAAATGTGCCAATGCTCCCTTGGCGAAATTCGTGCCGTTGTCGGTGATGATGCTATGTGGCACGCCGTAGCGAGTTGTTATATCTGCGATGAATGTCACGGCAGTCGGCCCATTCAACTTCTTGATCGGCTTTGCCTCAATCCATTTGGTGAATTTGTCCACGGCAACAAGCAGGTGTGTCATGCCGCCACGCGCCGTCTTGAATGGGCCCACCATGTCCAGTCCCCAGACAGCGAAGGGCCAAGTGAGGGGAATGGTCTTGAGTGCTGAAGCCGGCACGTGTTTCTTGGAGCTGAAGACTTGGCACCCTTTGCAATGTTTAACTAACTCCTTGGCGTCATCCAAAGTAGTCGGCTAAAAGAACCCATGGCGGAAAGCTTTGGCGACAAGTGATCTTGAGGCCGCATGGTGGCCGCATTCTCCTTGGTGGATGTCTCTGAGGATTGCAATGCCCTTCTCTTGCTCGACGCATCGCTGGAAGACTCCAGTGACACTGCGCCTGACGAGCTCTCTATTGACGATTGTGCATGCTCCGGCTCGGCGTTGGACTTGTCTTGCCTCTGTTTCGTCAGCCGGCAGATCTTGGTTTATTAGGAAGTTGAGGATGGACTGAGCCCATGATGGAGCTACGACTTCTTCTATTGCCAGTACGGCTACTGCGACCAGGGCGGGCGGGCTGGTGAAGGAAATATGCCCTAGAGGCAATAATAAAGTTATTATTTATTTCCTTATATCATGATAAATGTTTATTATTCATGCTAGAATTGAATTAACCGGAAACATAATACATGTGTGAATACATAGACAAACAGAGTGTCACTAGTATGCCTCTACTTGACTAGCTCGTTAATCAAAGATGGTTATGTTTCCTAACCATGAACAAAGAGTTGTTATTTGATTAACGGGATCACATCATTGGGTGAATGATCTGATTGACATGACCCATTCCATTAGCTTAGCACCCGATCGTTTAGTATGTTGCTATTGCTTTCTTCATGACTTATACATGTTCCTATGACTATGAGATTATGCAACTCCCGTTTGCCGGAGGAACACTTTGTGTGCTACCAAATGTCACAACGTAAATGGGTGATTATAAAGGTGCTCTACAAGTGTCTCCAAAGGTACATGTTGGGTTGGTGTATTTCGAGATTAGGATTTGTCACTCCGATTGTCGGAGAGGTATCTCTGGGCCCTCTCGGTAATGCACATCACATAAGCCTTGCAAGCATTGCAACGAATGAGTTAGTTGCGAGATGATGTATTACGGAACGAGTAAAGAGACTTGCTGGTAACGAGATTGAACTAGGTATTGAGATACCGATGATCGAATCTCGGGCAAGTAACATATCGATGACAAAGGGAACAACGTATGTTGTTATGCGGTTTGACCGATAAAGATCTTCGTAGAATATGTAGGAGCCAATATGAGCATCCAGGTTCCGCTATTGGTTATTGACCGGAGATGTGTCTCGGTCATGTCTACATTGTTCTCGAACCCGTAGGGTCCGCACACTTAAGGTTTCAATGATAGTTATATTATGAGTTTATGATTTTTGATGTACCGAAGTTAGTTCCGAGTCCCGGATGTGATCACGGACATGACGAGGAGTCTCGAAATGGTCGAGACATAAAGATTGATATATTGGACGGCTATATTTGGACACCGGAAGTGTTCCGGGTGATTTCGGAGAAAACCGGAGAGCCGGAGGGTTACCGGAACCCCCCCGGGAGGAGTAATGGGCCATATGGGCCTTAGTGGAGAGAGAGAGGGGCAGCCAAAGGTGGGCCGCGCGCCTCCTCCCCCCTGGTCCGAATTGGACTAGGAGAGGGGGGGGGCGGCGCCCCCCTTTCCTTCTCCCTCCCCACTTCTTTCCCCCTCCTAGTAGGAGTCCTACTCCTACTAGGAGGAGGACTCCTCCTTGGCGCACCATAGGGGCCGGCCGGCCTCCTCCCCTTGATCCTTCATATACGGGGGCAGGGGGCACCCCTAGACACACAAGTTGATCCACGTGATCATATTCTTAGCCGTGTGCGGTGCCCCCTTCCACCATAATCCTCGATAATATTGTAGCGGTGCTTAGGCGAAGCCCTGCGACGGTAGTACATCAAGATCGTCACCACGCCGTCGTGCTGACGGAACTCTTCCCTGACACTTTGCTGGATCGGAGTCCGGGGATCGTCATCGAGCTGAACGTGTGCTAAAACTCGGAGGTGCCGTAGTTTCGGTGCTTGATCGGTCGGGCCGTGAAGACGTACGACTACATCAACCGCGTTGTGCTAACACTTCCGCTGTCGGTCTACAAGGGTACGTAGATCACACTCTCCCCTCTCGTTGCTATGCATCACCATGATCTTGCGTGTGCGTTGGAATTTTTTTGAAATTACTACGTTCCCCAACAGTGGCATCCGAGCCTAGGTTTTATATGTTGATGTTATATGCACGAGTAGAACACAAGTGAGTTGTGGGCGATATAAGTCATACTGCTTACCAGCATGTCATACTTTGGTTCGGCGGTATTGTTGGACGAAGCGACCCGGACCGACATTACGCATACGCTTACGCGAGACCGGTTCTGCCGACGTGCTTTGCACATAGGTGGCTTGCGGGTGACAGTTTCTCCAACTTTAGTTGAACCGAGTATGGCTACGTCCGGTCCTTGCGAAGGTTAAAACAGCACCAACTTGACAAACTATCGTTGTGGTTTTGATGCGTAGGTAAGATTGGTTCTTGCTTAAGCCCGTAGCAGCCACGTAAAACTTGCAACAACAAAGTAGAGGACGTCTAACTTGTTTTTGCAGGGCATGTTGTGATGTGATATGGTCAAGACATGATGCTAAATTTTATTGTATGAGATGATCATGTTTTTTAACCGAGTTATCGGCAACTGGCAGGAGCCATATGGTTGTTGCTTTATTGTATGCAATGCAATCGCGCTGTAATGCTTTACTTTATCACTAAGCAGTAGCGATAGTCATGGAAGCATAAGATTGGCGAGACGACAACGATGCTACGATGGAGATCAAGGTGTCGCGCCGATGACGATGGTGATCACAACGGTGCTTCGAAGATGGAGATCACAAGCACAAGATGATGATGGCCATATCATATCACTTATATTGATTGCATGTGATGTTTATCTTTTATGCATCTTATCTTGCTTTGATTGACGGTAGCATTATAAGATGATCTCTCACTAATTATCAAGAAGTGTTCTCCCTGAGTATGCACCGTTGCGAAAGTTCTTCGTGCTGAGACACCACGTGATGATCTGGTGTGATAGGCTCTACGTTCAAATACAACGGGTGCAAAACAGTTGCACACGCGGAATACTCAGGTTATACTTGACGAGCCAAGCATATACAGATATGGCCTAGGAACACGGAGACCGAAAATGTCAAGCATGAATCATATAGTAGATATGATCAACATAGTGATGTTCACCAATGAAACTACTCCATCTCACGTGATGATCGGACATGGTTTAGTTGATTTGGATCACGTAATCACTTAGAGGATTAGAGAGATGTCTATCTAAGTGGGAGTTTTTAAGTAAATTAATTGAACCTAAATTTATCATGAAACTTAGTACTTGATAGTATCTTGCTTGTTTATGCTTGATTGTAGATAGATGGCTCGTGCTGTTGTTCCGTTGAATTTTAATGCGTTCCTTGAGAAAGAGAAGTTGAAAGATGATGGTAGCAATTACGCGGACTGGGTCCGTAACTTGAGGATTATCCTCATTGCTGCACAGAAGAATTACATCCTGGAAGCACCGCTGGGTGCCAGGCCTGCTGCTAGAGCAACACCAGATGTTATGAACGTCTGGCAGAGCAAAGCTGATGACTACTCGATAGTTCAGTGTGCCATGCTTTACGGCTTAGAATCGGGACTTCAACGATGTTTTGAACGTCATGGAGCATATGAGATGTTCCAGGAGTTGAAGTTAATATTTCAAGCAAATGCCCGGATTGAGAGATATGAAGTCTCCAATAATTTCTATAGCTGCAAGATGGAGGAGAACCGTTCTGTCAGTGACCATATACTCAAAATTTCTGGGTATAATAATCACTTGATTCAATTGGGAGTTAATCTTCCAGATGATTGCGTCATTGACAGAATTCTCCAATCACTGCCACCAAGCTACAAGAGCTTCGTGATGAACTATAATATGCAAGGGATGAATACGACTATTCCCGAGCTCTTCGCAATGCTGAAAGCTGCGGAGGTAGAAATCAAGAAGGAGCATCAAGTGTTGATGGTCAACAAGACCACTAGTTTCAAGAAAAAGGGCAAAGGGAAGAAGAAGAAGGGGAACTTCAAAAAGAACAGCAAGCAAGTTGCTACTCAAGAGAAGAAACCCAAACCTGGACCTAAGCTTAAAACTGAGTGCTTCTACTGCAAGCAGACTGGTCACTAGAAGCGGAACTGCCCCAAGTATTTGGCGGATAAGAAGGATGGCAAGGTGAACAAAGGTATATGTGATATACATGTTATTGATGTGTACCTTACTAATGCTCGCATTAGCACCTGGGTATTTGATACTGGTTCTGTTGCTAATATTTGCAACTCGAAACAGGGACTACGGATTAAGCGAAGATTGGCTAAGGACGAGGTGACGATGCGCGTGGGAAACGGTTCCAAAGTCAATGTGATCGCAGTCGGCATGCTACCTCTACATCTACCTTCGGGATTAATATTAGACCTAAATAATTGTTATTTGGTGCCAGTGTTAAGCATGAACATTATATCTGGATCTTGTTTGATGCGAGACGGTTATTCATTTAAATCTGAGAATAATGGTTGTTCTATTTATATGAGTAATATCTTTTATGGTCATGCACCCTTAAAGAGTGGTCTATTTTTATTTGAATCTCGATAGTAGTGACACACATATTCATAGTGTTGAAGCCAAAAGATGCAGAGTTGATAATGATAGTGAAACTTATTTGTGGCACTGCCGTTTGGGTCATATCGGTATAAAGCGCATGAAGAAACTCCATACTGATGGGCTTTTGGAACCACTTGATTATGAATCACTTGGTACTTGTGAACCGTGCCTTATGGGTAAGATGACAAAAACACCGTTCTCCAGTACTATGGAGAGAGCAACAGATTTGTTGGAAATCATACATACAGATGTATGTGGTCCGATGAACGTTGAGGCTCGTGGCGGATATCGTTATTTTCTCACCTTCACAGATGACTTAAGCAGATATGGGTATATCTACTTAATGAAACACAAGTCTGAAACATTTGAAAAGTTCAAAGAATTTCAGAGTGAAGTTGAAAATCATCATAACAAGAAAATAAAATTCATACGATCTGATCATGGGGGAGAATATTTGAGTTACGAGTTTGGTGTACATTTGAAAAATTGTGGAATAGTTCCGCAACTCACGCCACCCGGAACACCACAGCGTAATGGTGTGTCCGAACGTCATAATCGTACTTTACTAGATATGGTGCGATCTATGATGTCTCTTACAGATTTACCGCTATTGTTTTGGGGATACGCTCTAGAGACGGCCGCATTCACGTTAAATAGGGCACCATCAAAATCCGTTGAGATGACGCCTTATGAACTGTGGTTTGGCAAGAAACCAAAGTTGTCATTTCTGAAAGTTTGGGGCTGCGATACTTATGTGAAAAAGCTTCAACCTGATAAGCTCGAACCCAAATCGGAGAAATGTGTCTTCATAGGATATCCAAAGGAAACTATTGGATACACCTTCTATCACAGATCCGAAGGCAAGACTTTTGTTGCTAAATTCGGAAACTTTCTGGAGAAGGAGTTTCTCTAGAAAGAAGTGAGTGGGAGGAAAGTAGAACTTGACGAGGTAATTGTACCTACTCCCTTATTGGAAAGTAGTACATCACAAAAACCTGTTTCTGTGACACCTACACCAGTTAGTGAGGAAGCTAATGATGATGATCATGAAACTTCAGAACAAGATACTACTGAACATCGTAGATCAACCAGAGTGAGATCCGCGCCAGAGTGGTACGGTAATCCTGTTCTGGAAGTCATGCTACTAGATCATGATGAACCTATGAACTATGAAGAAGCGATGGTGAGCCCAGATTCCGCAAAATGGCTTGAAGCCATGAAATCTAAGATGGATCCATGTATGAGAACAAAGTATGGAGTTTGGTTGACTTGCCCGATGATCGGCAAGCAATTGAGAATAAATGGATCTTCAAGAAGAAGACTGACACTGACGGTAATATTACTGTCTACAAAGCTCGACTTGTCGCAAAAGGTTTTCGGCAAGTTCAAGGGATTGACTACGATGAGACCTTCTCACCCGTAGCGATGCTTAAGTCTGTCCGAATCATGTTAGCAATTGCCGCATTTTATGATTATGAAATTTGGCAGATGGATGTCAAAACTGCATTCCTGAATGGATTTCTGGAAGAAGAGTTGTATATGATGCAACCAGAAGGTTTTGTCAATCCAAAGGGAGCTAACAAAGTGTGCAAGCTCCAGCGATCCATTTATGGACTGGTGCAAGCCTCTCAGAGTTGGAATAAACGCTTTGATAGTGTGATCAAAGCATTTGGTTTTATACAGACTTTTGGAGAAGCCTGTATTTACAAGAAAGTGAGTGGGAGCTCTGTAGCATTTCTGATATTATATGTGGATGACATATTACTAATTGGAAATGATATAGAATTTCTGGATAGCATAAAGGGATACTTGAATAAGAGTTTTTCAATGAAAGACCTCGGTGAAGCTGCTTACATATTAGGCATTAAGATCTATAGAGATAGATCAAGACGCTTAATTGGACTTTCACAAAGCACATACCTTGACAAAGTTTTGAAGAAGTTCAAAATGGATCAAGCAAAGAAAGGGTTCTTGCCCGTGTTACAAGGTGTGAAATTGAGTAAGACTCAATGCCCGACCGCTGCAGAAGATAGAGAGAAAATGAAAGATGTTCCCTATGCTTCAGCCATAGGCTCTATCATGTATGCAATGCTGTGTACCAGACCTGATGTGTGCCTTGCTATAAGTCTAGTAGGGAGGTACCAAAGTGATCCAGGAGTGGATCACTGGACAACGGTCAAGAACATCCTGAAATACCTGAAAAGGACTAAGGATATGTTTCTCATATATGGAGGTGACAAAGAGCTCATCGTAAAAGGTTACGTTGATGCAAGCTTTGACACTGATCCGGACGATTCTAAATCGCAAACCGGATACGTGTTTACATTAAACGGTGGAGCTGTTAGTTGGTGCAGTTCTAAACAAAGCGTTGTAGCGGGATCTACATGTGAGGCGGAGTACATAGCTGCTTCGGAAGCAGCAAATGAAGGAGTCTGGATGAAGGAGTTCATATCCGATCTAGGTGTCATACCTAGTGCATCGGGTCCAATGAAAATCTTTTGTGACAATACTGGTGCTATTGCCTTGGCAAAGGAATCCAGATTTCACAAGAGAACCAAGCACATCAAGAGACGCTTCAATTCCATCCGGGATCTAGTCCAAGTGGGAGACATAGAGATTTGCAAGATACATACGGATCTGAATGTTGCAGACCCGTTGACTAAGCCTCTTCCACGAGCAAAACATGATCAGCACCAAGGCTCCATGGGTGTTAGAATCATTACTGTGTAATCTAGATTATTGACTCTAGTGCAAGTGGGAGACTGAAGGAAATATGCCCTAGAGGAAATAATAAAGTAATTATTTATTTCCTTATATCATGATAAATGTTTATTATTCATGCTAGAATTGTATTAACCGAAAACATAATACATGTGTGAATACATAGACAAACAAAGTGTCACTAGTATGCCTCTACTTGACTAGCTCGTTAATCAAAGATGGTTATGTTTCCTAACCATGAACAAAGAGTTGTTATTTGATTAACGGGATCACATCATTGGGTGAATGATCTGATTGACATGACCCATTCCATTAGCTTAGCACCCGATCGTTTAGTATGTTGCTATTGCTTTCTTCATGACTTATACATGTTCCTATGACTATGAGATTATGCAACTCCCGTTTGCCGGAGGAACACTTTGTGTGCTACCAAACGTCACAATGTAAATGGGGGATTATAAAGGTGCTCTACAGGTGTCTCCAAAGGTACATGTTGGGTTGGCGTATTTCGAGATTAGGATTTGTCACTCCGATTGTCGGAGAGGTATCTCTGGGCCCTCTCGGAAATGCACATCACATAAGCCTTGCAAGCATTGCAACGAATGAGTTAGTTGCGAGATGATGTATTATGGAATGAGTAAAGAGACTTGCCGGTAACGAGATTGAACTAGGTATTGAGATACTGACGATCGAATCTCGGGCAAGTAACATACCGATGACAAAGGGAACAACGTATGTTGTTACGCGGTCTGACCGATAAAGATCTTCGTATAATATGTAGGAGCCAATATGAGCATCCAGGTTCCGCTATTGGTTATTGACCGGAGACGTGTCTCGGTCATGTCTACATTGTTCTCGAACCCATAGGGTCCGCACGCTTAAGGTTTCGATGACAGTTATATTATGAGTTTATGAGATTTGATGTACCGAAGTTAGTTCGGTGTCCCGGATGTGATCATGGACATGACGAGGAGTCTCGAAATGGTCGAGACATAAAGATTGATATATTGGACGGCTATATTCGGACACCGGAAGTGTTCCGGGTGATTTCGGAGAAAATCGGAGAGCCGGAGGGTTACCGGAACCCCCCCCCCCCCGGGAGGAGTAATGGGCCATATGGGCCTTAGTGGAGAGAGAGAGGGGCAGCCAAAGGTGGGCCGCGCGCCTCCTCCCCCCTGGCCCGAATTGGACTAGGAGAGGGGGGGCGCCGCCCCCCTTTCCTTCTCCCTCCCTACTTCTTTCCCCCTCCTAGTAGGAGTCCTACTCCTACTAGGAGTCCTACTCCTACTAGGAGGAGGACTCCTCCTTGGCGCACCATAGGGGCCGGCCGGCCTCCTCCCCTTGATCCTTTATATACGGGGCAGGGGGCACCCCTAGACACACAAGTTGATCCACGTGATCATATTCTTAGCCGTGTGCGATGCCCCCTTCCACCATAATCCTCGATAATATTGTAGCGGTGCTTAGGCGAAGCCCTGCGACGGTAGTACATCAAGATCGTCATCACGCCGTCGTGCTGACGGAACTCTTCCCCGACACTTTGCTGGATCGGAGTCCGGGGATCGTCATCGAGCTGAACGTGTGCTAAAACTCGGAGGTGCCGTAGTTTCGGTGCTTGATCGGTCGAGCCGTGAAGATGTACGACTACATCAACCGCGTTTTGCTAACGCTTCCGCTGTCGGTCTACAAGGGTACGTTGATCACACTCTCCCCTCTCGTTGCTATGCATCACCATGATCTTGCGTGTGCATAGGAATTTTTTTGAAATTACTACGTTCCCCAACAGCTGGGTGGTGAAATGCTGGAGTCGGCCGCCGCCTGTTGTGTTGGTGCAGTCCCCGGGCCGACTACCGCAGTCCTCGAGCCGGGTGTGGCAGTCCCCGGGTCGGGCGTAACTACGGAAGTCCCCGAGCCGCCTACTGACGTCCCCGGGCCGACTATCAAAGTCCCTGGGTCACCTGCTTGGTTCTTCGAGCCGGACCCGGCCGCGTCGAGGCCAGGCGGCACGAAGATGGAATCGGACTCTGGAGACGGCTTGATAGACGGCTTGAGGAGGCGTTGCAGAGAGACACCGGTTGGTATTGCCTGCCGAGTGGAGCCTATTCGAGCCAGGGTATCGGCTGGCTCATTGTCGGCTCGCGGTACATGGAGGAACTCGCATCCTTCAAAGTACCCGCTGATCTGCTGAACGAGGAAGCGGTAGCTTGCCATATTTGCGTCCTTGGCGTCCCAGTCGCCGGATGATTGCTGGACTACCAAGTCCGAGTCGCCGTATCATAGGATCCGGCGTATGCCGAGCTCTTTGGCAAGCCGGAGCCCGTGTATGAGCGCCTCGTACTCGGCCACGTTGTTGGAGGCGGCAAAGTGAGTTTGCAGCATGTATCTGAGCTTGTCGCCTTTGGTAGAGGTGAGGATGATGCCGGCTCCCAAGCCGGTGCGCATCTTGGACCCGTCGAAGTGCATGCGCCAATGAGTGGAGTCGGGAGCTGGCGGTAGGTACTGGGTCTCGGCCTAGTCGACGAGGAAGTCGGCCAATGCTTGGGACTTGATGGCGGTGCGAGGCTGGTAGAAGATCGTGTAGGGGGCCAGCTCGATGGCCCATTTCGCCACCCGACCGGATGCATCCCGGCTGCCTATGATCTCGGCAAGCGGGGCGGTGCATACGACCGTGATGGGGTGCTCTTGGAAGTAGGGCTTCAGCTTCTTGGCGGCGAAGTACACGCCATAGCACATCTTCTGGTAATGCGGGTAGTTCTGCTTTGAGGTAGACATCACCTCAATCAAATAGTACACCGGCCTCTGGACCGGCTGGGCTCAGCCCTCTTCTGGGCGCTGGACTACGATGACGATGCTGACCACTCGGCTGGTTGCAGCAACGTAGAGGAGCATGGGCTCTTTCTCAGTCGGTGCCGCCAGGACAGGCGGCGTGGCCAGCATCTTCTTCAGCTCGTGAAAAGCTTGGTCAGCTTGGTCGTTCCACTCGAAGTGTGTGGTCTTCTTCATGAGGCGGTAGAGGGGGAGAGCTTTTTCTCCGAGCCGGCTGATGAAGCGGTTCAGGGAGGCCAAGCACCCGGTGAATTTCTGGACGTCTCGAAGTTTGGTGGGAATCGTCATTCTCTCAATGGCCTTGATCTTTACTGGGTTGCATTCGATGCCGCTTCGGAGACTAGGAAGCCTAGGAGCTGGCCGGCTGGCACTCCGAACACGCATTTCTCGGGGTTGAGCTTGATCTGGAACCGGCGCAGGTTTTCAAATGTTTCCTTGAGGTCCTCCAGCAAGGTGTCGCGCTTCTCCGTCTTCACCACAATGTCATCCACGTAGACGTCGGCATTTCTGCCGAGCTGCTTGAGGAAGCACTTCTGCATGCAACGCTGAAAAGTGGCACCGGCATTTCTCAAGCCGAATGTCATAGTCAGGTAGCAGAAAGCTCCGAATGGCGTGATGAAGGAGGTCTTCAGGCGGTCAGCCGGATCTAGCTTTATCTGGTGGTATCCTGAGTAAGCATCCAAGAAGCTCAACAGCTCGCATCCGGCCGTGGAGTCTATCACTTGATCAGTCCTTGGCAGGGCAAAGGGATCTTTGGGGCAGGCCTTGCTGAGGCTCGTGTAGTCTATGCACATGTGCCAATTTTTGTTCTTCTTTAGCACGAGGACCGGGTTGGCGAGCCACTCTGGAAAGAAAACCTCCATAATGAAGCCGGCTGCCAGAAGCCGGGCTATCTCCTCTCCCACAATCCTTCTTTTCTCCTCCGACAGTCGGCGGAGGGGTTGTTTGACTGGCTTTGCGCCTTCTCGGACGTGTAGCTTGTGCTCGGCGAATTCCTTCAGAACACCTGGCATGTCCTTAGGGGACCATGCAAAGATATCCCGATTCTCACGGAGGAAGTCGGCGAGCTCGCCTTCCTATTTGCTGTTTAGGTTTTCCCCGATAACGGCAAACCTTTCTGGGTGCTCGGGGTCAAGAGGTATCTTCTTTGTCTCCTTGGCCGGCTGGAAAGATCCTTGGGCATCACATTCCTTGGGATCGGGGGGCGGGGCCGGGTGTTTGCCGGCCATGGCCCCGACTCGGTCCAACATCTTCTTTTGTTCGGCAATCACAAGGGACTCGGCCAGTCGGCTGCTGGCTGCAGCGCACTCGGAAGATTTCTTGTAATCGCCGGCTATGGTGATGATGCCCTTGGTGCTCGGCATCTTCATCTTGAGGTAAGCATAGTGGGGAACAGCCATGAACCTGGCCAAGGCAGGACGGCCGAGCAATGCATGGTAGGGGCTCTCCAGGTCCACCACTTCAAACCAGATCGCTTCTCGGAGGAAATGATCCTTGTCCCCAAAGAGAACATCAATCTTGATCTTGCCAATGGGGGCGCAGGACAGGCCAGGTACAATGCCATGGAACACAGTCCGGGTAGGCATGAGTTGCTTCGTCTTGACGTTCAGCTTCTCCAGGGTGTCACGGTACAGGATGCTGATGTTGCTCCCGCCGTCTATCAGCACGTGGGAGAAATGGGCGGCGCGTCTGTCCGTTGCAAGGGTGGCATCCAAAACCAACGTATAAGAGCCGGGAGATGGCATCACCTCTGGGTGGTCGCCCCGGCTCCAGCTGATAGGCTATTCTGACCAGTGCATGTGCTCAGCGGGGTTGGTAGCGACCACGTTGACTTCTTGGTGCTCTCGGCATCTGCTACACCGGCCTTCGGGCTGGCTTGTGAAGACGACATAGATGGCATGCTCGTCGGGGAACTCATCATGCACAGCTCCGAGTGCTGGCCGAGCGGTCGGCGGCTGAGGAGACGGAGGCGGCGAGCCAGCAGGCGGAGGCGGCGCGAGCCCTTCGCCTTTGGAGATTCAGGTGAGCCAGTGGCACTTCCGGGTTGTGTGGTTGGAAGGCTTCACGCCGCTGTGGAACTTGCATGGGGCGTCGAGAGTTTGCTCGTAGGAGAAGGTCGGCTGCCAGGCCGGCCTGCCGCCCTTCGGCTTCTTGGGTGCGGGCCGCCCTTCGGGCTGCTTGTCCTCGACTGTGGCCACCTGCCGGCTAGTGGAGACCGGCACGGGGCCCTTGCACTTGTGGTCGTTCTGGTACGGGCGTCGGCCGGAGTCCCCAGCCGGCGTCTTGGGCGACGGGTTGATTACCTTCCCGGACGCGTCTACCCGGAGTTCAGTCTTCATTGAGGAGTCGGCGGTGGCGTACTTGTCCGCTATGACCAGAAGCTCGTCGAGGGTAGTCGGCTCGCCACAGAGGAGCTTGTGCTTAAGGAGGGTGCCTTCTCAGCATCCGGCGGTGAAGTATTCTATGGCTTGCACCTCGTGCACCCCTTCGCAGGAGTTGCGGAGCTCGGCCCAACGCGTGAGGTAGTCGCGGGTGGATTCGGTGGGGCCTTGTATGCACAAGGAGAGCTGTCTGGGCTTGGGGGCCCGCTTGTAGGTGCTGGTGAAGTTGCGGACGAAGGCCTCCATGAAGTCTAGCTAGCTGTTGATGCTGTAGGGCCTGAGGCTATTGAGCCAGGTCCGCGCCATGCCTTGCAGCATGAGGGGCATGTACTTCACGGCAACGCGCCTGTTGCCGTTTGCTATGCGAACCGCTGTGGAGTAGTCGATCAACCAATCTTCCGGCTTCACGGAGCCGTTGTACTTGGGCGTGTCTCTTGGGAGCGAGAACCCTTTGGGAAAGGGCTCGTCGCGGATGCGGGGGCCGAAACAAGGCGGGCCGACATCATCTTCTTCTTCCAACGCCAGGGATCGCGCTAGGCGGTCGATCCGATGGCGGGCGTCGTTCTCGCCGACTCCTTCGCGGCGGCCTAGCCGGCCGCTGAGAGTCGGGTGCGCCACTGGCGGCGGGGCGGGATATCTCTCTCCACGGGGCGGAGGCGGAGGCGGGTCGCCCCGCCATTCCATGGCTCGGGGATGACCGTCCGCGTCTCGCTCGATGGAGATCCGGGTCCGGCTGTGGCTGGCAGCCGGCTCCTTCTCGTGTCGCGCACGGATTTTACGCGCAGTCGGCGTCTGGGACGTCGCGTCGTGCTCTCGGCGCGGGGGAGGGCTTCCCGCACTGGAGTCGGCTTCGTGCCGCTGTGCGGCTGCATCGATTAGTTGCTGGATGCGTCTGGTCATGTGGGGGAGTTCTTTGGCCCCCAGTCCATCTAGCTCGTCTACGGCCGCCTGGGCAGTGCGCAGGTTCTCGAGCGGAGTGGCGTAGACTGGGCGGTCGACTCCTAGCGTGTCGGCGAGGGCAGCGCCGCGCTGTCTGACAACGCCGGCTCGGCTTGGCCCGCCTGGGGGCGGCGTGCCAAAGGCGGCGCGGTCGGCTTCGCGCTGGTGGGCCTCGGTGAGGCGTCTCATGGAAGCCAACTTCCAGCCCTCCGCGAAGAGGGCGAGGCGGCGAGCCTCGAGTGCTTCGGCGTCGGCATCGGCCGGGAGGGGGATGGACAAGTCGTGGACCGCTGCATGCGGGGCGTCGAGG
Source organism: Triticum urartu (assembly GCF_056163025.1). NCBI lineage: Eukaryota > Viridiplantae > Streptophyta > Magnoliopsida > Poales > Poaceae > Triticum > Triticum urartu. Next base: position 445,107,717 of record NC_141877.1, on the reverse strand, counting down.
GCATTCTCGCCAGAAGCGCCACCGTGGCCGATGACCATCACCTCGGTGGTGGCGCCGTCGCAGCCATCGGCCCGGGGAAGAGGGTCGTTGTAGATCGCGACGTCGGTGGGGAAAGCGTCGAGCGAGGCCGTGTCGGAGTCGACAGGCATCGGATCGGTGGAGCCAACAGACTCCAAGTCCACAGCAAGCTCGCCGGAGACGTGGAGCTGGCCGAGGAGGTTGACGAGGTGGTCGGTGCCCCGTTAGAGGCGAGCTCGTCAGAGATGAGGGTCTTGTCAAGGAGATCGGCGAGGCTGCTCCCTGCGCAGACGTTGGCGACGCCTTGCAGCGCGTCGTGGCAAGCGCCATCGGGCGTGCCGGGCTGGCTACGCTCGCTGGGGAGGAAGAGGGTTCCCGTCCAGAACAGGTCTCCGGACGACGGTGCACCTAGCCCCACGGTGGGCGCCAAATGTCGGGTGGTAGGTGCGACATATGCCAATGGGTGGCTTATCATTGTGGGAGCCAGTAACACGTCACCGGTGCCTGGAAGCGGGATGAGGCGAAGACATGCACGCCGGCGAATCTTACCCAGCTTCGGGGCTCTCCGTGGAGATAACACCCCTACTGCTGCTCTACGGGGTCTCCGCATGATCACTAGATGAACGAGTGGCTACAAGATGCTCCTTGAGCTGTTTGGCGAGAGGAAGAAGAAGGGCACGGCTAGCTCTCCTCTCCTCCCTATGTGGTGTTTAAAACTAGCTTCGATCCCCCTTTGCATGGGTGCCCCGGGGGGTTTATATAGGCTCGCCCCCCGGGGGTACAATGGTAATCCGGCTGGGCATGGGCCCCAGCCGTCTGTGTCTACGCTCGCCGGCTTCTGCGCTGGCTGCTGGGGCCCGCCGGCTGGTGGGCCCCGCCGGCTACCGGCTCCTTGGTTGACAGGCAGTCCCCACTGTCAAGGGCCTTGTCGGTGGCTGGTTACTGTTGCCTCAACCTGGTGACAAGGGCTTCGCCGAGGTGGGCGTGGCTACAGTGCCGCCGCTCGGCGGGCGATCGCTGTAGCCTCACCGCGTCTTGTCTCCTTAATGGGGCGTCTCCTTCGAGGGAGGAGGCAAGCCGGCTACGGGGAGCCGGCCCTGTCTTGGGCCGACTGGGGGAGGCCTGGCCGCCTTCGGGTGTCTCTCTGCCTAGAGGGGCCCACCACCCGTGGGCCGCGCTGACAGCCCTTCGTGGGTGGCGTCAGGGTCAACATGGCAATAGTGCCGCGCCGAACGGGTCATGGCCACCCCGTACGGCGCACTGTGCCAGGCGTGCTCCGGGATTCGGGGGTGGCAGGCTTTACTATAGCCACGCCCCACCACATCGCCGTTATGTGGATGCAGACTTCGAGGGTACGACCTTAACCGTTTATTGGGAGCCGTCCTCTTGGAGTCGGCCTTCTCGTGGCCGGCTTCTTGGAGACGGCCCTCCTGCGGCTTTCTTTATGAGGGCTAAAGCAGGGCCGTCTTCCGATAGTCGGCCTGGGAGACAGACAGCAAGGGGAAGGCGGCCCCACGTCTTGGATTCTTGAGGGCCGGATCGCCTTGTAATTTTTTTCAGAAGGGCCAGAGGGAGCCGGCTAGGCTACCCGTGGTCATTTACTCTGACAGGTGGCTCGGCTCTTAGCAGTGGAGTTCATCCGAGAGATCTACCACTCTGAGTGGCTCGCCAACGTTGTCATGGTCCCCAAGAAGGACAAGTCGCTTCGCATGTGCATTGACTTTAAACATATCAATCGGGCCTGCCCGAAAGACCATTTTCCGCTCCCCCGCATCGACCAGATAGTCGACTCGACTGCGGGATGTGAGCGACTGTCTTTTTTAGACGCCTATTCCGGGTAGCACCAGATCCGTCTGTATGGGCCTGACAAGATCAAAACAGCTTTCATCACTCCGTTCGGGTGCTTTTGTTATGTTACCATGCTATTCGGCCTCAAGAATGCCGGAGCCACATTCATGAGGATGATTCAGAAGTGTTTGCCCAGTCAAATCAGTCGGAATGTGGAAGCATACATGGATGATATTGTGGTCAAGTCACGGAAGGGTTCCGACCTGCTGACTGACCTTGCTGAAACCTTTGCCAACCTCAGGAGGTATGATATCAAGCTTAATCCATCAAAGTGCACATTTGGAGTTCCTGGCGGAAAGTTACTCGGTTTCCTCGTTTCCGAACGGGGAATCGACGCCAATCCGGAAAAAGTCAGTACTATACTCCGAATGAAAAGTCCTGTGCGAGTGCACGACGTCCAGAAGCTTACTGGTTGCTTGGCCGCTTTAAGTCGATTCATCTCTCGTCTCGTTGAAAAGGCATTGCCTCTTTACCGATTGATGAAGAAGTTAGACAAGTTCGAGTGGACTCCTAAAGCTGACGCAGCGTTTGCAGAGCTCAAAGCTCTGCTCTCCACCCAGCCGGTGCTTGCTGCCCCAATCAACAAAGAGCCTTTGCTGCTTTACATCGCAGCCACGGGACAAGTCGTCAGTACGGTACTTACGGTCAAGCGGGAAGAAGAAGGAAAAGCCTTCAAAGTTCAGCGCCCAGTATATTATATTTCTGAAGTTTTGACCCCGTCGAAGCAAAGATATCCTCATTATCAGAAGCTTTTATATGGGATTTATATGACCACAAAGAAGGTTGCTCACTACTTCTCTGATCATTCCATTATAGTTGTCAGCGACGCTCCATTGTCAGAGATCCTGCACAACAGAGATGCAACTGGTCGAGTGGCAAAATAGGCGACTGAACTCCTTCCTCTAGATATCAAGTTTGAGACAAAGAAAGCTATCAAGTCCCAGGCAATAGCAGATTTCGTCGCCGAGTGGATTGAACAGCAACTGCCGACTCAGGTTCACTCGGAGCAACTGTTGAATGGTTCTGGTGCCGGGGTAGTATTGGTCTCCCCCCGAGGAGATAAGCTCAGATATGTCCTTCAAATCCACTTTGATTCCTCCAATAACGAGGCCGAATATGAAGCACTTTTATATGGGTTGCGCATGGCCATTTCACTCGGCGTCCGTCGCCTCATGGTCTATGGCGACTCAGATTTGGTGGTTAATCAGGTGATGAAGGAGTGGGACGTCAGAAGTCCAGCCATGACTGGTTATTGCAATGTAGTAAGAAAGCTGGAGAAGAAATTCGAGGGGTTAGAACTTCATCACATACCCCGACTGAAAAATCAAGCATCCGATGATTTGGCAAAAATAGGTTCCAAAAGAGAGGCCATTCCCAGCAATGTGTTTTTGGAACACATCCACACACCATCAGTTGAGGAGGATCCCTTCACTGAAGAGGCCCCGCAGCCAAAAAGTGCCACGGATCCGACTGAAGTTGAAGTTCTAGTTGTGGTCGACCTGATCATGGAAGTCTTGGTCATCACTCTCGAATGGACAATACCGTACATCGCGTACATCCTAAGTAAAGAACTCCCAGAGGACGAAGAAGAGGCTCGACAGATCGTCCATCAATCCAAGGCCTTTACAGTCATAAAGGGACATTTGTATAGAGAAAGCGCCACTGGAGTCAGTCAGAAGTGTATAACACCAGAAGAAGGTCAGATGATCCTTGATGATATCCACTCAGGGACCTGTGGTCATCATGCGTCCTCTCGGACCATTGTGGCTAAAGCATACCGAGCGGGATTCTACTGGCCAAGAGCGAATGAAATGGCGAAAGAGATAGTCGACAAATGTGAAGGATGTCAGTATTACTCCAATATGTCGCACAAGCCCACGTCAGCCCTGAAAACCATTCCACTCATCTGGCCCTTCGCTGTTTGGGGGCTAGACATGGTTGGACCACTGAGAACGGTCAGGAGCAGCTTCACTCATGTGCTAGTAGCAGTCGACAAGTTCACCAAGTTGATTGAAGCTAAGCCTATCAAGAAACCTGATGCTTGCACTGCTATCAGTTTCATCAGAGAGTTGATATTCAGATATGGAGTTCCGCACAACATCATCACCGACAATGGGTCAAACTTCGATTCTGACAAATTCAGGGCCTTTTGTGCCTCACAGGGCACACGAGTCGACTACGCTTCGGTCGCTCATCCCCAGTCGAATGGACAAGCGGAAAGAGCAAACGGCTTAATTCTCAAAGGACCGAAACCTCGATTGATGCGCGATCTCAAGCATGCAGCAGGTGCATGGGTCGACGAGCTTCCATCAGTTCTTTGGGGATTGAGGACAACCCCGAACCGATCGACCGGAAGAACCCCATTCTTTCTGGTCTACGGGGCCGAAGCAGTTTTGCCGAGTGACCTGCTTCACAACGCACCCCGAGTCGAGCTCTACTCTGAAGATGAAGCAGAACAAGCCCGGCAGGACGCAGTCGACCTCCTGGAAGAAGAAAGAGAAATGGCCATGATCCGATCGACCATCTATCAGCAAGACTTGCGTCGATTCCATGCCAGAAATGTGAAGAGTCGAGCCTTCCAAGAAGGAGACTTGGTCCTCCGAGTGGATCAATAGAAACCACACAAACTCGCTCCTACTTGGGAAGGTCTCTTCATAGTCACCAGAGTCCTCCACAATGGAGCGTACCACCTTTATAATGTCGATCGCCAGATTGATGAGCCACGAGCCTGGAATGCGGAGCTACTCCGCCCGTTTTATACTTGAATTCTTACTCGGATGAGATATAATAAGAAAAACTTCTATAGTTTATTTATCAAAGACAAGAGAGTTATAATTTTCCCAGTGATTGTTATTGTTTTTGTTTGCGTGGGAAATCCCCCAGCGGGTGGCTTAGTTGCGAATCCGTTTCGCCTAAGTTTGTAAAAATAATTTCCTACCGAGTGGTGAGCCAGCCTTCCACTCGGGGGCTTAGCTGCGAACCCGTTTCGCCTAAGTATTTGAAAATCCTACCGACTGGTGAGCGGCCCTCCCACTCAGGGGCTTAGCTGCGAACCCGTTTCGCCTAAGTATTTGAAAATCCTACCGAGTGGTGAGCGACCCTCCCACTCGGGGGCTTAGCTGCAGTCCAGTACTCGCCTAAGTATTTGAAAATCCTACCGAGTGGTGAGCGACCCTCCCACTCGGGGGCTTAGCTACACTCCAGTACTCGCCTAAGTATTTGAAAATCCTACCGAGTGGTGACCCAGCCTCCCAGTCGGGGGCTTAGCTGCAGTCCAGTACTCGCCTAAGTATTTGAAAATCCTACCGAGTGGTGAGCGACCCTCCCACTCGGAGGCTTAGCTGCAGTCCAGTACTCGCCTAAGTATTTGAAAATCCTACCGAGTGGTGAGCGACCCTCCCACTCAGGGGCTTAGCTGCAGTCCAGTACTCACCTAAGTATTTGAAAATCCTATCGAGTGGTGAGCGACCCTCCCACTCGGGGGCTTAGCTGCAGTCCAGTACTCGCCTAAGTATTTGAAAATCCTACCGAGTGGTGAGCCAGCCACCCACTCGGGGGCTTAGCTGCAGTCCAGTAGTCGCCTAAGTATATGAAAATCCTACCGAGTGGTGAGCCAGCCTCCCACTCGGGGGCTTAGCTGCAGTCGAGTACTCGCCTAAGTATTTGAAAATCCTACCGAGTGGTGAGCGACCCTCCCACTCGGGGGCTTAGCTGCAGTCCAGTACTCGCCTAAGTATTTGAAAATCCTACCGAGTGGTGAGCGACCCTCCCACTCGGGGGCTTAGCTGCAGTCCAGTACTCGCCTAAGTATTTGAAAATCCTACCGAGTGGTGAGCCAGCCTCCCACTCGGGGGCTTAGCTGCAGTCCAGTACTCGCCTAAGTATTTGAAAATCCTACCAAGTGGTGAGCCAGCCTCCCACTCGGGGGCTTAGCTGCAGTCCAGTACTCGCCTAAGTACGAAACGCATCTCAATCCTCAAGGACGACGAGGTGCAGGTCGACTGCCACCTTCTCCTTGGGAGCTTCGCCACAAATACAATGTGCGCTCCATTCCTATCCTCAAGGATGATGAGGTGCAGGTCGACTACCACCTTCTCCTTGGGAGCTTCGCCAAAAATACAACGTGCGCTCCTTCCCACTCTGCAAGGACGACGAGGTGCAGGTCGACTGCCACCTTCTCCTTGGGAGCTTCGCCACAAATACAACGTGCGCTCCATCCCACTCTACAAGGACGACGAGGTGCAGGTCGACTGCCACCTTCTCCTTGGGAGCTTCGCCACAAATACAACGTGCGCTCCATCGCCGACCCACAAGGACGACGAGGTGCAAGTCGACTGCTACCTTCTACTTCGGAGCTGCGCCACAAATACAAAAGTTGTCTCGAGTGAAGAACGAGTTCCACTCGACGAAGGATTCATGAAGATATTCAACGATAAACCAAGTTCAAATAAATCCTCAAGGTTCCGGACCACAGATTGAAGTGCTCGGGCATTCAGCCCGAAAGAGTTTAACGGTTACAAAAACCACTCGGCATTCCGAGGCAAATTTAAGGTGGGGCATAAAAGTTTGTTCACTCCGCAGGAGGAGGACTGACAGGCTCGACGAACTCATCCAGGTCGACGCCGTCGGCGATCCGAGTGGCTGCAGCGATGAAAGTCTCCATAAAAGATCGGAAGTCATGCTTCTGGGTGTTGGAAACCTTTATTGTTGCCAGCTTATCTTGTTGCACCTCCTTGCAGTGGACACGAACCAAAGACAGAGCCACATCAGCACCGCACCGGGCAGAAGATTTCTTCCACTCCTGCACTCGATCAGGGATCTCGTTAAGTCGAGTCATCAGGGAGTCAAGATCATTCTGGAGCATGGCCTTTGGCCAAAGTGCCAGGTCGATCCGTGACGTGGCGACCTTCAGTCGAGCCAAGTAGTCCACAACACCGTCAATGCGGGATTCCAGTCGGAGCAGATTCATGGCAGTTTCATCTTTCACTGGAGAATTGATTGGGTCCAAACCTGGCTCAATCCGCCCAGTCTCCTCCTCGAAGTTCTGGCAAAACTCTGCATTCGTGATCCAAGGATAAGTCAATTTTCGTACGCTGAGTCGACAAAAAACATCAGTCGGAACAAAATGTGTACCTTCAAGCTTGATGAACAACTTCTTGGCAAGGCTCCTCAGATAGCTCTCCAGATCGTCCCTCCTGTGAGCGATGCTTTCCATCTTCTCGTATAGGTTGAGATTGTCCTTCTTCAAGCGCGTGCACTCCTTGTTGGCTTCGTTCAGAGAAGATTTCATCTTGGTGTTCTCTTCTTCCAACTGGCCGACCGAAGCCAGTTTCTGTTCAGCCAGAGCGGTTCTGTCGTCAGCTTCCTTTTGAGCAGCAGCCAAATCCTGATCCTTCTTCGCCAGAGCTTCTCTTAGTTTTTCAGCAAAGAAATGGTGCTTGATTCAGAAAGAGCAGAAGGGTACTCAAGCCTAAGACAAACCAGTCCACGAGCTCGTCTTACCATTGGCGTCGTCCTTGGCCTTTTGCAGGTCTATCTTGGCCAATTCGATGTCAAGGCTCAGTTGGATCTGCTGTTTCTCCATGTCAGCAAAGCGAGCTCCAAGATAACAAGATTTCTGCAATCAGGGAGAAGTTATTTTACAGCGAAAAACGACAAAGACAATAAATACTAAGACTACGGTCGACTGCCCGCAGTCCACCATAGTCTCGGGGACTACACCCAGTGGGTGCACTTTGCGTGCCCCCACCGGTTATGATCCCACTCGACCGGCCCGCCAGAGTCGAGTGCAGGGAGTAAAAAAAGGAAGAGAAAGAAGAACTCAGACCACAGTCGACTGCCAGCAGTCGACCGCGGTCTCGGGGACTACACCCAGTGGGTGCACTTGGCGTGCCCCCACCGGTTCTGATCCCACTCGCCCAGTCCGAGTAGAAGAGACAAACTACCAGTTCGGTTTACACTCGACCCGGCCAGACCACATCGAGCGAGAGAATCAAAATACAAAGACTACGGTCGACTGCCAGCAGTCCACCGTAATCTCGGCGACTACACCCAATGGGTGCACTCAGCATGCCCCCACTAGTTCGAAAATTCAATCGACGCACGCAGTGGGTGTACAGATGCAAAGATTTTCGGAAAGAGAGTCTTCAGATAGCATATCCTACCAGAACAAGCGGTGACCAACCAACCTGAACGTTGCTTTGGAGAGCCGAGCTGGCGTCGTAGGCGGCCTGACTGGCGTCCCGCACCGTCTTCATCTTCTCCATCATAATGCCCTCCTGGCGTATGGCTTCCTTGGCAGCATTCACTTCGTCCTCTGGGCCATGATGGGTCGCAAAAACTGAAGGTGGGTCGACAGGGGCATGAGTAGTCGACGAAGAAGGCAAGGCACTCGACAATGGCACGGCGAAAGTGACAGAACCCCGATTGGCATCGCCAGCGTCCTAAACGACTGGTTCGGCCCTCGACGTCGACTGTGGCACCTTGCTTGCAGGAGCTTGCCTATTTTTCCTCATCAAAGGCCTCTCGGGCTCTTCATCATCATCATCAGGGAGGTCAATAATGTTAGGAGCTGTTAAAAGTTCAAATCGCCAAAATCACATCACCCAATGGTACACATTGCAGTTGAGTCGACCAAATAAAGACAGAATGGCAGAAATCATACCCACATTGGAAGTGACCGCATCCTCCATTAACTCATCCTCGTCCCTGTAAGCTGAGGTCCCGGAAGTAGCAGCGCAGCCAGTCCCAAAGTTCGTCTTGTTAAATCAAGAAAAACAAACAGCACGGGGCGTTGAGTGAATACAAAGGGAGACACTCACGCAGAAGCGACGGGGATGTCAATCTTAATCTTCGGCAACGCCTTCCGAAGCTTCGGCTTTGCAACTTTGGGATGCTTTGACGCTTTTTCAGTTGGGGTTGGTGAAGAGGTCCAAGGATGCTTTGAAGACTGACCAGCCTGAGCAATCACCTTTTCACGGGCGCTCGGTCGCTCTTGGTCAAGCTTGGTTCGCCTCTCCCTTCAAGGAGGCGACTCGACTTCGTCTTCGTCACTCGAGTCATCGCTTTCTTCGTCCCCTTCACCGTCAGAACACCATTCGCCACTGTCGCTGCCGCTCGCCTCTCCTTCCAGGTCTTGCTCTTGCTCTCCGTTGGGCATTGAATACATTTCGATAAGGGCCTGATAGAAAACAGGAAGAATAAAGTCAATCAATGCAGTATAGACAGCTGCGCGAGTGAATTCAGATTACAATCAAAAGCTCAGAACCGGACCTTCTCTGGTACATGGGACTGGTCGAATGGAGGAACTCTCCTGGCTCCCCTGGGGTTGTCCTTGTTTCCGGTCATGCCCGACAGCCACTTCTCCAGTGTGTCGTCATCGACCTCCTCCGGGTGAATCCGAGTGGAGTCGTCAAGACCCGAATACATCCACATCGGATGGTCTCGGGCTTGAAGAGGCTGGATGCGCCGCTGAAGGTAAACCTCCAAGAGATCCATACCAGTGACCCCATCACGGATAAGCTGGACCACTCGTTCGACCAGCACCCTAACCTGCGCCTTCTCCTTCGGGAGCACCTTCAAAGAGGAGGGCTTCCTCACTCGGTCCATGGTAAAAGGAGGGAGGCCAGTCAACTGCCCTGGCATCGGCTAGTCTTTGCAGTAAAACCAGGTCGACTGCCATCCGCGAACCGAGTCGGGAAGAATCATGGCTGGAAAGGAACTTTTCGCTCTCACCTGAACACCAAGACCCCTGCACATCTGAATCACTTGTGTTCTCTCGTCACTCGGATTAGGCTTTTTCACCGTCTGAGAACGACAGGTGAAAATGTGCTTGTATAGACCCCAGTGAGGCCGACAACCCAATAAATTCTCGCACAAAGACACGAAGGCAGCGAGATACGCGATTGTGTTGGGAGTGAAGTGGTGGAGTTGTGCCCCAAAGAAATTCAGAAATCCCCGAAAGAAAGGGTGAGGAGGCAAGGAAAATCCACGGTCGACGTGGGTGGCAAGGAGAACGCGCTCACCCTCCCGAGGTTGCGGCTCGGATTCCTTCCCCGGAAGCCACGCCGATCCATGGGGGATCAGCCCTCCTTCGGCTAGGTCGTCGAGGTCGTCTTGGTGGATCGCCGAGGGGATCTAGTCGCCCTGGATCCAGCCCTTCGGCAGGCCGGCTCGCGAGGAAGATCCACCCCGGCTGGTCGCCTTCCCCTTCGCCTTTGTCGTCGCCTTCTTCGCCCGCTCCAGAGCCGCCGTCTTCTCCTTCCCCATCGTCACCGGCGAGACGCGTACGGAGCGGTGGCGCTAGGGCGAGAGCGAGCGTGACGAAGAAGCCTGAAGAGGAGAAGAGGAAATGGGAACGCACTATTCGAGAAACCCAGGCCCGACGCCTTATATGAGGTCGCTTCCGAGTGGCTGACTGGTAGGCCCAAGCGGTCCTGTCAAATCCCATAACAATCACGCGCATGATACGTGGCGAAAAAGGTGGCACGGAGATCGAAGCGGCTCCGCCCTATCCCATCCGATTACTGCGGCCTCCCCCGTCCCGCGCGCTTCCCAAAATTCGAATCCCGCGAAATCTGCGAGCAACAGAAAAACTTGTCAGACAGAAGATCTCCTCCATGCTGTCACTCGGAGCCTTTCAAGTAAAGAAACTCACTCGACAAAAAACTAAGAATGGATCAAGGCGACTGAAAAGGAAGTTGCTGTCATCACTCAGGTTCATTGATCCGAAACAAGATATGCTCATGGCATGAAAAATGAGTTGGAGAAGTTCTTAACTCCTTCCCCACTCAAACCTCGATCCGTTCGGGGGCTAATGATGAAGCTATGTACCTAGGGTAGGGTCATGGACCTATCCCAACTGCCCTACCCAAGGACATCTCTAGAAGAAATCACCTTTCAATCGACTTGGAGGTGTTCCACTCGACAGATTGGAAGACACTCGACCAAGAAGCAATCACTCGACCAAGATCCAACCACTCGACGGCCAGGAGACCTAAAGGCACTCCGCACGCTAACGGTCGGTTATTAAGTAGCTTTTATGATCATCATAGCACTTTATTAGGGGCATTACCAGTAACGCCCGACCTTAATGTATTTAAAACCCTACACAACAGAGGACCGGAGGGGTCCGGCGGACTGTATATAAGCCACCCCCCTCCTCAGTGTAAAGGGTTCGCATCCCTGTAATTCATACACACATAATCCAGTAGACGGCCTCTGGGCTCCGAGATGTAGGGCTATTACTTCCTCCGAGAAGGGCCTGAACTCGTAAAACTCGTGTGCTTACAACTACTCCATAGCTAAGATCTTGCCTCTCCATACCTACCCCCCTACATTACTGTTAGACTTAGAACCACGACACCAGCCTCCTCCTTGGTTATACCAAGAAACCAGGGGATGTGTATCAACAAGAGACAGTAAAAAAGGTTTACGCAGGGTCTTAATCTGAAAAGAATCCTTGGAACGGGTCCCTGCTGCATGTCTGCGCCTGTGTCTCCGTTGTGCCGTATCCTGGACGGGCGTAGCACGGTGTTCATCTGTAAAAGAGAGGAACTTAGTTGAAGAAAGATCGTGCCGAACATGAGTTATACTAAATAAACAAAGTATAAATCGAAATGGGTAAAATTGAGCTTTATTGTCTCTTGTTTTATATGCGCGGAGCCCCTAGTACAGGGGTATACGGCTATTAAGCCTTTATCAATTGTATGTTTATGCCAGACTCGTCTAGCCGTGTCCATGGTCTTGACGACCTGTTTAGGTGCTTTGGCTGGTGAAGCCATTTTATTGTGGGGCTGTCAAGGCAGCCGCACTATCTTCCGCGCGGGAGGAACACTCAATGTTTTCCCTTTAATGAGATGATGCCTCGTGGACCGGGCATCTTTAGCGTAAGATATGCATAATGTGGTCTTGTGTTAAAGCGGGCGAAAGCTTCGCGTCCCAGCAGTGCTTGATAGCTACTTGAGAATGGGGCGATGTGGAAAGTTAGCTGTTCACGACGGAAGTTATCGGGGGAGCCGAACATAACTTCTAGCCGGAGAGAACCCATGCAACGGGCATCCGGGCCTGGCGTTACCCCTTGAAAGGAGGTTTTGCTATGGCGAATTTTTGTTGGGTCTATCCCCATGTTGCGGATTGTGTCCTGGTATAACAGGTTTAGACCACTGCCGCCGTCCATCAGGACATTTGTAAAGTGGAGTCCGCCAATTATTGGATCTAATACCAAGGCAGTCCAGCCTGCGCTCCGGATACTTCTAGAGTAATCCTGATGGTCGAAGGTGATTGGTTTTAACAACCCTTGGCGAGACTCCTTTGGGATAGGCCATATGGCGTGTATCTCTGTTGGCGCCATTTTGTTCGTCACATGAAGTAAGTTTACTATTTTGACTTCTTGTGGGAAATCCTTTTGTTTCCTGGTGCTCTGCTTGTGGGGTTCATCGTCGTCCTCACTTGGTGTGTCGAGCCCCTTGTGTTCGGCATTGAGTTTGCCGGATTTCTTGAAAACCCAACAATCTCTGTGGGTATGGTTCGCAGGATTCCCGGGAGTACTGTGTATTTGACATATCTTGTCCAAGATTTTGTTTAAGTTGGATAGCTCGTCCCTGTTATCCTTGAGGGGCGGCTTTCTCTGATTCTGCCGCGAGCTTTTGAATCTGGCATTGACCACCGTGCTCTTTGGGCTGTTTCCCTTATTCCGGCGCTGGTCCTTGCTGTGTCGGGGTTTTCCGTTTCCATCCCTAACTTCGGATGTACTTGGGTCGCTGGTGCTACATCTTGCCAACCAACTGTCCTCTCCTGCGCAAAAGCGGGTCATGAGGCTTGTTAATGCGGCCATTGTTCTTGGCTTTTCTTGGCCGAGGTGTCTGGCGAGCCATTCGTCTCGAACGTTATGCTTAAAAGCTGCTAGGGCTTCGGCGTCCGGACAGTCGACTATCTGATTCTTTTTAGTAAGAAATCTGTTCCAGAATTTCCGGGATGACTCTCCGGGCTGTTGAGTTATGTGACTGAGATCGTCTGCATCCGGAGGGCGGACATAGGTCCCTTGAAAATTTGCCCAGAACGCTTCCTCAAGCTCTTCCCAACTTCCAATGGTGTTTTCGGGAAGTCTTTTGAGCCAATGCCGGGCTGGCCCTTTAAGCTTGAGGGGTAAGTATTTTATGGCGTGGAGGTCATCTCCTCTGGCCATGTGTATGTGGAGGATATAATCCTCGATCCTGACCCCAGGGTCTGTTGTTCCGTCGTACGCCTCTATGTTTACGGGCTTGAATCCCGCTGGAAATTCATGGTCCAGCACCTCATCGATGAAACATAGGGGGTGTGTGGCACCCCTGTATTTGGGTGTGCCGTGATGTTCGGATATTTGTTGTGTTGCATTGCTTACTAGAGCTTGCTTTCTTGGCCCGTAGATAGATCTGGCTGGGCCATCTTTTTTATGCGGATCCTTTGGTGGATCGCGTGCCGGCTTGTGTGCGGCGCCGCTTGCCGCTCCATGCTGGCCATGCGGTCGTCTATCCGACCAGGTGGCTTTCCTATTTTTGACTGCAGGGGCTCTAAGGCCTCCTCGTCAAATTCAGGCAGTAGCTTTCGCTTTGGATAGCTTTTTGTGCAGCGACTGCCGCCATATTTGTCTGCGGTGTTGCGTACTTTGCTCCATCTAATTCTGAGTGCATCTTCCGCAGTTTTGAGCTTCTGCTTCTGCTTTTTCAGGCTACGCGCAGTGGTGACGAGCCTTTTGTGGAGGTTCTTCTGCTCCATGAGCCTATCCGGCGTAAGGTCGTCCGGACTGTTGTTTTCGCCGGGGGCGGGGTGTTCGGTTTGTTTATCCAAGTTGCCCTTTTCGGACGGTTGCTCGAAGGCATGTTCGTCGTCCGCTGGCTCATCCTGCTCTATGGTGGGTCTGTATGGCTGCTGTCTCTGTCGAGGCGGGTCTTGGAGCGGCGCTTATGTCGCCGCTTTGATTGCTTTTCGAGTGAACGATCCCTCGTTGCATCCCTGTGTTCCTCGTTGTCGCTTCCTTTGGGTGTGTCCACCATGTATACATCATGAGATGAGGTGGTTGTCCAGTGCCTTATAGGCGTGGGTTCATGTTCATCTCCTACATCGTCGTCCATACCGTCGATGTCTTCAGAGTCGAAGTCGAGCACGTCGTTTAAATTATCGACAGTGGCTACGAAGTGGGTGGTGGGTGGGCATCGAATTTCTTCGTCGTCCGCATCCCAATCCTACCGGTCATAGTCCGGCCAGGACTCTCCTGACAAAGAGAGAGACCTGAGTGAATTCAGAATGTCGCTGAAGGGCGAGTGCTGAAAGATGTATGCGGCGGTGAACTCCATGATCGGCGCCCAATTGGATTCGATCGGTAGGGGCGCGGAAGGCTCGGAGTCCGGAGACGAGTCCGGCATCTTGGAGTCACGGGCTTCGCGGAGGACAAGGCTGGTGTTCAGCTTGATCGCTGTAGAGATTGCAGCCCCCGAGGCGGTGTCTAGCCACCCATCCTCGATTGGTGTGGTCGGCTCCGAGCCAAGGGTCGGAGCGGACACAGGTGCGGCCTCTAGTTCACTGTTCGGCGGCAGAGCTAGATCATGCCCACTGGGACAATGTGGCGCGCTCGGCTGCGGCTCAGATCTGTCGAAGATCAAGTCTCCACGGTCATCCGCTGTGTAGTTTAAACTTCCAAATCTGACCTGACGGCCAGGGGCGTAGCTTTCGATCTGCTCCAATTGGCCAAGCGAATTGACCCGTAGTGCAAAGCCGCCAAATACAAAGATTTGTCCGGGGAAAAAAGTCTCACCCTGGATCGCATCGTCGTTGATGATCGGAGGAGCCATCGGGCCTAAAAGTGACGACACAGAGGAACTCTCAATGAAAGCACCAATGTCGGTGTCAAAACCGGCGGATCTCGGGTAGGGGGTCCCGAACTGTGCGTCTAGGCGGATGGTAACATGAGACAAGGGACACGATGTTTTTACCCTGGTTCGGGTCCTCTCGATGGAGGTAAAACCCTACTCCTGCTTGATTAATATTGATGATATGGGTAGTACAAGAGTAGATCTACCACAAGATCAAGGAGGCTAAACCCTAGAAGCTAGCCTATGGTATGATTGTTGTTCGTCCTACGGACTAAAACCCTCCGGTTTATATAGACATCGGAGAGGGCTAGGGTTACACAGAGTCGGTTACAATGGTAGGAGATCTACATATCCGTATCGCCAAGCTTGCCTTCCACGCCAAGGAAAGTCCCTTCCGGACACGGGACGAAGTCTTGAATCTTGTATCTTCATAGTCCAGGAGTCCGGCCGAAGGTATAGTCCGGCTATCCGGACACCCCCTAAACCAGGACTCCCTCAACAATTCTAGCATGAATAATAAACATTTATCATGATATAAGGAAATATAAATAAAAACTTTATTATTGCCTCTAGGGCATATTTCCTTCAGTCTCCCACTTGCACTAGAGTCAATAATCTAGATTACATAGTAATGATTCTAACACCCGTGGAGTCTTGGTGCTGATCATGTTTTGCTCGGGAGAGAGGCTTAGTCAATAGGTCTACAACATTCAGATCCGTATGTATCTTGCAAATCTCTATGTCTCCCTACTTGACTTGATCGCGGATGGAATTGAAGCATCTCTTGATGTGCTTGGTTCTCATGTGAAATCTGGATTCCTTTGCCAAGGCAATTGCACCAGTATTGTCACAAAAAAATTTCATTGGACCCGAAGCACTAGGTATGACACCTAGATCGGATATGAACTCCTTCATCCAAACTCCTTCATTTGCTGCTTCTGAAGCAGCTATGTATTCCGCTTCACACGTAGATCCCGCCACGACGCTCTGCTCGAAACTGCTCCAACTGACAGCTCCACCATTTAATAAAAACACATATCCGGTTTGTGACTTAGAGTCATCCGGATCAGTGTCAAATCTTGCATCGACATAACCGTTTACGACGAGCTCTTTGTCACCTACATATACGAGAAACATATCCTTAGTCCTTTTCAGGTATTTCAGGATGTTCTTGACCGCTGTCCAGTGATCCACTAACTTATAGCAAGGCACACATCAGGTCTTGTACACAGCATTGCATACATGATAGAGCCTATGGCTGAAGCATAGGGAACACCTTTCATTTTCTCTCTATCTTCTGCAGTGGTCGAGCATTGAGTCTGACTCAACTTGAGACCTTGTAATACAGGCAAGAACCCTTTCTTTGCCTGATCCATTTTGAACTTCTTCAAAACTTTATCAAGGTATGTGCTTTGTGAAAGTCCAATTAAGTGTCTTGATCTATCTCTATAGATCTTGATGCCCAATATATAAGCAGCTTCACCGAGGTCTTTCATTGAAAAATTCTTATTCAAGTATCCTTTTATGCTATTCAGAAATTCAGTATCATTTACGATCAACAATATGTCATCTACATATAAGATCAGAAATGCTACAGAGCTCCCACTCACTTTCTTGTAAATACAGGTTTCTCCAAAAGTCTGTATAAAACCATATGCTTTGATCACACTATCAAAGCGTACATTCCAACTCCGAGAGGCTTGCACCAGTCCATAAATGGATCGCTGGAACTTTCACACTTTGTTAGCACCTTTTGGATCGACAAAACCTTCTGGTTGCATCATATACAACTCTTCTTTAAGGTATCCATTAAGGAATGCAGTTTTGACATCCATTTGCCAAATTTCATAATCATAAAATGTGGTAATTGCTAACATTATTTAGACGAACTTAAGCATCGCTATGGGTGAGAAGGTCTCATCATAGTCAACTCCTTGAACTTGTCGAAAACCTTTTGCAACAAGTTGAGCTTTGTAGACAATAATATTACCTTCATCGTCAGTCTTCTTCTTGAAGATCCATTTATTTTCTATGGCCTGCCTATCATCAGGCAAGTCAACCAAAGTCCACACTTTGTTCTCATACATGGATCCCATCTCAGATTTCATGGCCTCAAGCCATTTTGCGGAATCTGGGCTCATCATCGCTTCCTCATAGTTCATAGGTTCATCATGGTCAAGTAACATGACTTCTAGAACAGGATTACCGTACCACTCTAGTGCGGATCTTACTCTGGTAGACCTACGCGGTTCGGTAGTAACTTGACCAGAAGTTTCATGATCATCATCATTAGCTTCCTCACTTACTGGTGTTGGAATCACTAGGTCAGATTTCTGTGATGAACTACTTTCCAATAAGGGAGAAGGTACAATTACCTCGTCAAGTTCTACTTTCCTCCCTCTCACTTCTTTTGAGAGAAACTCCTTCTCTAGAAAGGATCCATTCTTAGCAACGAATATCCTACCTTCGGATCTGTGATAGAAGGTGTACCCAACAGTTTCCTTTGGGTATCCTATGAAGACACATTTCTCCGATTTGGGTTCGAGCTTATCAGGTTGAAGCTTTTTAACATAAGCATCGCAACCCCAAACTTTAAGAAACGACAACTTGGGTTTCTTGCCAAACCATAGTTCATAAGGTGTCGTCTCAACGGATTTAGATGGTGCCCTATTTAGAATGCAACTGTCTCTAAAGCGTAACCCCAAAACAATAGTGGTAAATTAGTGAGAGACATCATAGATCACACCATATCCAGTAAAGTACAATTACGATGTTCATACACACCATTACGCTATGGTGTTCCAGGTGGCGTGAGTTGCGAAACTATTCTGCATTATTTCAAATGAAGTCCAAACTCATAACTCAAATATTCACCTCCACGATCAGATCGTAGAAACTTGATTTTCTTGTTACGATGATTTTCCACTTCACTTTGAAATTCTTTGAACTTTTCAAATGTTTCAGACTTATGTTTCATTAAGTAGATATACCCATATCTGCTTAAATCATCTGTGAAGGTGATAAAATAACGATATCCGCCACGAGCTTCAATGTTCATTGGACCACATACATCAGTATGTATGATTTCCAATAACTTTGTTGCTCGCTCCATTGTTCCAGAGAACGGAGTTTTAGTCATCTTGCCCATGAGGCATGGTTCGCAAGTACCAAGTGATTCATAATCAAGTGATTCCAAAAGTCCATCAGAATGGAGTTTCTTCATGCGCTTTACACCAATATGACCTAAACGGCAGTGCCACAAATAAGTTGCACTATCATTATCAACTCTGCATCTTTTGGCTTCAATACTATGAACATGTATATAACTACTATCAAGATCTAGTAAAAATAGACCACTCATCAAGGGTGCATGACCATAAAAGATATTATTCATATAAATAGAACAACCATTATTCTCTGATTTAAATGAATAACCATCTTGCATCAAACAAGATCCAGATATAATGTTCATGCTCAACGCTGGCACCAAATAACAATTATTCAGGTCTAAAACTAATCCCAAAGGTAGATGTAGAGGTAGTGTGCCGATGGCGATCACATCGACTTTGGAACCATTTCCCACGCACATCGTCACCTCATCCTTTGCCAATCTTCGCTTAATCCGTAGCCCCTGTTTCGAGTTGCAAATGTTAGCAACTGAACCAGTATCAAATACATAGGCACTACTGCGAGCATTAGTAAGGTACACATCAATAACATGTATATCAAATATACCTTTCACTTTTCCATCCTTCTTCTCTGCCAAATACTTGGGGCAGTTCCGCTTCCAGTGACCAGTTCCATTGCAGTAGAAACACTCAGTCTCAGGCTTAGGTCCAGACTTGGGTTTCTTCACTTGAGCAGCAACTGGCTTGCTATTCTTCTTGAAGTTCCCCTTCTTCCCTTTACCCCTTTTCTTGAAACTAGTGGTCTTGTTGACCATCAACACTTGATGCTCTTTCTTAATTTCTACCTCCGCAACCTTTAGCATTGCGAAGAGCTCGGGAATCGTCTTATCCATCCCTTGCATATTATAGTTCATCATGAAGCTCTTGTAGCTTGGTGGCAGTGATTGAAGAACTCTGTCAATGACACTATCATCAGGAAGATTAACTCCCAGTTGAGTCAAGTGGTTGTGGTACCCAGACATTCTGAGTATATGTTCACTGACAGAACTATTCTCCTCCATCTTGCAGCTGTATAACTTATTGGAGACTTCGTATCTCTCAATCCGGGCATTTTCTTGAAATATTAACTTCAACTCCTGGAACATCTCATATGCTCCATGACGTTCAAAACATCGTTGAAGTCCCGGTTCTAAGCCGTAAAGCATGGAACACCGAATTATTGAGTAGTCATCAGCTTTGCTCTACCAGGTGTTCATAACATCTGGCGTTGCACCTGCAGCGGGTTTGTCACCTAGCGGTGCTTCCAGGACGTAATTCTTCTGTGCAGCAATGATGATAATCCTCCAGTTACAGACCCAGTCCATGTAATTGCTACCATCATCTTTCAACTTAGCTTTCTCTAGGAACGCATTAAAATTCAATGGAATAACAGCATGGGCCATCTATCTACAACAACATAGACATGCAAAATACTATCAGGTACTAAGTTCATGATAAATTAAAGTTCAATTAATCAAATTACTTAAGAACTCCCACTTAGATAGACATCTCTCTAATCATCTAAGTGATCACGTGATCCATATCAACTAAACCATGTCCGATCATCACGTGAGATGGAGTAGTTTTCAACGGTGAACATCACTATGTTGATCATATCTACTATATGATTCACGCTCGACCTTTCGGTCTCCATTGTTCCGAGGCCATATCTACATATGCTAGGCTCGTCAAGTTTAAGCCAAGTATTCTGCGTGTGCAAAACTGGCTTGCACCCGTTATATGTGAACGTAGAGCTTATCACACTTGATCATCACGTGGTGTCTCGGCATGATGAACTGTAGCAACGGTGCATACTCAGGGAGAACATTTATAACTTGAAATTTAGTGAGAGGTCATCTTATAACGCTACCGTCGAACTAAGCAAAATAAGATGCATAAATGATAAACATCACATGCAATCAATATAAGTGATATGATATGGCCATCATCAACTTGTGCCTGTGATCTCCATCTCCAAAGCACCGTCATGATCACCATTGTCACCGGCTTGACACCTTGATCCCCATCGAAGCATCGTCGTTGTCACGCCAACTATTGCCTCCACGACTATCGCTACCGCTTAGTGATAAAGTAAAGCACTTACATGTCGATTGAATTTCATACAATAAAGCGACAACCATATGGCTCCTTCTAGTTGTCGATAACTGTGTTACAAAACATGATCATCTCATACAATAAAATTTAGCATCATGTATTGACCATATCACATCACAACATGCCCTGCAAAAACAAGTTAGACGTCCTCTACTTTGTTGTTGCAAGTTTTACGTGGCTGCTACGGGCTGAGCAAGAACCGTTCTTACCTACGCATCAAAAACCACAATGCGATATAGTGATTGCTTTTTGATCTTCAGAAAGAACCATGTTCATTGAATACGATTTTACTAAAGATGGAGAAATAGACACCCACTAGCCACCTGTGTGCGAAGCACATCGGTAGAACCAGTCTCGTGTAAGCGTACGCGTAATGTCGGTCTGGGCCGCTTCATCCAACAATGCCGTTGAATCAAGAATCAACTAGTGACGACAAGCAATATGTATATACCCATGCCCACAACTCCTTTGTGTTCTACTCGTGCATATAACATCTACGCATAAACCTGACTTGGATGCCACTGTTGGAGAACGCAGTAATTTCAAAAAAAAATCCTACGCACACGCAATATCATGGTGATGCATAGCAATGAGAGGGAATTGTGTCGTCCACGTACCCTCATACACCATAAGCGGAAGCGTTATGACAATGTGGTTGATGTAGTCGTACGTCTTCACGATCGACCGATCCGTAGTACTGAACGTACGACACCTCTGCGATCTGCACATGTTCAGCTCGGTGACGTCCCGCGAACTCACGATCCAGTAGAGCTTCGAGGGAGAGTTTCGTCAGCACGACGGCGTGATGACGGTGATGATGTTGCTACCGGAATAGGGCTTTGCCTAAGCACTGCTACGATATAACCGAGGTGGATTATGGTGGAGGGGGGAACCACACACGGCTAAAAGATCAATGATCAACTTGTGTGTCCATGGGGTGCCCCCTCCCCCGTATATAAAGGAGTGGAGGAGGGGGTGGGCCGTCCCTCTCTATGGCGCGCCCTGTGGTAGTCCTACTCCCTCCAGGAGTAGGATTCCCCCCTTTCCTAGTAGAAGTAGGAGCCCTTCCAAGTAGGGGTAGGAGAGGAAGGAAGGAGGAGAGAGGGAGGAAGGAAAGGGGGGCCGGGCCCCTTCCCAATTCAGATTGGGCTTGGGGGCCATGCCTCCCTCTTTTCCCTTCCCTCTCCTCTATTCCACTAAGGCCCAATAAGGCCAATATACTCCCCGGGGGGTTCGGTAACCTCCCGGTACTTCGGAAAAATGCCTGAACCACTCGGAACCATTCCGATGTCCAAATATAGGCTTCCAATATATTGATCTTTATGTCTCAACCATTTAGAGACTCCTCGTCATGTCCGTGATCAAATCCGAGACACTGAACTACCTTCGGTACATCAAAACACATAAACTCGTAATACCGATCGTCACCGAACGTTAAGCGTGCGGACCCTACGGGTTCGAGAACTATGTAGACATGACCGAGACTCATCTCCGGTCAATAACCAATAGCGGAACCTGGATGCTCATATTGGTTCCTACATATTCTACGAAGATCTTTATCGGTTGATAACCCACAAGTATAGGGGATCGCAACAGTTTTCGAGCGTAGAGTATTCAACCCAAATTTATTGATTCAACGCAAGGGGAGCCAAAGAATATTCTCAAGTATTAGAAGCTGAGTTGTCAATTCAACCACACCTGGAAACTTAGTATCTGCAGCAAAGTGTTTAGTAGCAAAGTAATATGATAGTAGTGGTAACAGTAGCAAAAGGTAATGATAGCAAAAGTAATATTTTTGGTGTTTTGTAGTGATGATAACAATAGCAACGGAAAAGTAAATAAGCAAAGAACAATATATGGAAAGCTCGTAGGCAATGGATCGGTGATAGAGAATTATGCCGGATGTGGTTCATCATGTAACAGTCATAACATAGGGTGACACAGAACTAGCTCCAATTCATCAATGTAATGTAGGTATGTATTCCGAATATAGTCATACGTGCTTATGGAAAACAACTTGCATGACATCTTTTGTCCTACCCTCCCGTGGCAGCGGGGTCCTAGTGGAAACTAAGGGATATTAAGGCCTCCTTTTAATAGAGTACCAGACCAAAGCATTAACACATAGTGAATACATGAACTCCTCAAACTACGGTCATCATCGGAAGTGGTCCCGGTTATTGTCACTTCGGGGTTGCCGGATCATAACACATAGTAGGTGACTATAGACTTGCAAAATAGGATCAAGAACTCACATATATTCATGAAAACATAATAGGTTAAGATCTGAAATCATGGCACTCGGGCCCTAGTGACAAGCATTAAGCATAGCAAAGTCATAGCAACATCAATCCCAGAACATAGTGGATACTAGGGATCAAACCCTAACAAAACTAACTCGATTACATGATAAATCTCATCCAACCCATCACCGTCCAGCAAGCCTATGATGTAATTACTCACGCACGGCGGTGATCATCATGAAATTGGTGATGGAGGATGGTTGATGACGACGATGGCGACGGATTCCCCTCTCTGGAGCCCCGAACGGACTCCAGATCAGCCCTCCCGAGAGAGTTTAGGGCTTGGTGGCGGCTCCATATCATAAAACGTGATGAATCCTTCTCCTTTATTTTTCTCCCCGAACAGGAATATATGAAGTTGGAGTTGAGGTCGGTGGAGCTCTAGGAGGCCCACGAGGCAGGGGGTGCGCCCAGGGGATCAGGCACGCCCCCACCCTCGTGGCTAGGGTGTGGCCCCCTGGCCTTGATTCTTTGCTAGTATTTTTTATTATTTCTAAAAATAATCTCTATGGAGTTTCAGGTCATTCCGAGAACTTCTGTTTCTGCACATAAATAACACCATGGCAATTCTGTTGAAAACAGCATCAGTCCGGGTTAGTTCCATTCAAATCATGCAAGTTAGAGTCCAAAACAAGGGCAAAAGTGTTTGGAAAAGTAGATACGACAGAGACGTATCAACTCCCCCAAGCTTAAACCTTTGTTTGTCCTCAAGCAATTCAGTTGACAAACTGAAAGTGATAAAGAAAAACTTTTACAAACTCTGTTTGCTCTTGTTGTTGTAAATATGTAAAGCCGACATTCAAGTTTTTAGCAAATATTATGAACTAACCATATTCACAATAACTCTTAGGTCTCATGTTTACTCATATCAATGGCATAATCAACTAGCGAGCAATAATAATAAATCTCGGATGACAACACTTTCTCAAAACAATCATAATATGATATAACAAGATGGTATCTCGCTAGCCCTTTCTGAGACTGCAAAACATAAATGCAGAGCACCTTTAATGATCAAGGACTGACTAGACATTGTAATTCATGGTAAAAGAGATCCATTCAAGTCATACTCAATGTAAACTAACAGTAATGAATGCAAATGACAGCGGTGCTCTCCAACTGGTGCTTTTTAATAAGAGGATGATGACTCAACATAAAAGTAAATAGATAGGCCCTTCGCAGAGGGAAGCAGGGATCTGTAGAGGTGCCAGAGCACGGTTTTGAAATAGAGGTGAATAATATTTTGAGCGGTATACTTTCATTGTCGACATAACAACCAAGAGATGGCGATATCTTCCATGCTACACACATTATAAGCGGTTCCCAAACAGAATGGTAAAGTTTATACTCCCCCTCCACCAACAAGCATCAATCCATGGCCTGCTCAAAACAACGAGTGCCTCCAACTAACAACAGGCCCAGGGGGTTTTGTTTGCAATTGTTTTGATTTGATTTGCATAAAGCATGGGACTGGGCATCCCGGTGACCAGCCATTTTCTCGTGAGTGAGGAGCGGAGTCCACTCCTCTTGAGAATAACCCGCCTAACATGGAAGATACAGACAGCCCTAGTTGATACATGAGCTATTCGAGCATACAAAATAGAATGTTTATTTGAAGGTTTAGAGTTTGGCACATACAAATTTACTTGAAACGGCGGGTAGATACCGTATATAGGTAGGTATGGTGGACTCATATGGAACAACTTTGGGGTTTATGGGATTGGATGCACAAGTAGTATTCCCGCTTAGTACAGGTGAAGGCTAGCAAAAGACTAGGAAGCGAACAACTAGAGAGCGACAACAGTCATGAACATGCATTAAAATTAATCAACACCGATGCAAGCATGAGTAGGATATAATGCACCATGAACATAAATATCGTAGATGCTATGTTGATTTTGTTTCAACTACATGCGTGAACATGTGCCAAGTCAAGCCACACGAATCGTTCAAAAGAGGATACCACCCTATCATACCACATCACAACCATTTTAATAGCATGTTGGCACGTAAGGTAAACCATTATAAGCTCCTACCTAATTAATCATGGCATAGGCAACTATAATCTCTAATTGTCATTGCAAACATGTTTGTTCATAATTGGCTGAATCAAGAATGATGAACTAATCATATTTCCAAAAACAAGAGAGGTCGAGTTCAGACCAGCTTTTCTCATCTCAATAAGTCCATCATATAATCATCATTATTGCCTTTCACTTGCACGACCGAATAGTGTGGATAATAATAATAATAGTGCACGTGCATTGGACTAAGCTGGAATCTGCAAGCATTCAATAAACAGGAGAAGACAAGGCAATATGGGCTCTTTTGTCAGATCAACAATAATGCATATAAGAGTCACTTTAACAGTTTAATTATGGTCTTCTCCTATCGACCCCCAAATAAAAGAAAAGAAATAAAACTATTTACACGGGAAAGCTCCCAACAAGCAAAAGAAGAACAGGAAATCTTTTTGGGTTTTCTTTTTAATTACTACTACAAGCATGGAAATTAAAACTAGCTAAAAGCTACAACTAATTTTTTTAGTTTTTCTTAAGGTTTATCAAACACACAAGAAGAAAGCATAAAAAGGAAAATAAACTAGCATGGATGTTACAATGGAAAAGTATGAGCACCGACATCTAGCAATGAGTGTGTGAACATGAATGTAATGTCGATGAGAAGTACGTACTCCCCCAAGCTTAGGCTTTTGGCCTAAGTTGGTCTAATGCCACGGATGGCCTAGCGGATATCCAAATTTGTAGTTGGGGTCGTACTGAGATGCAACAGTCATTGCATCATGGGCTGCAGCTTGGAGGCGAGCTATCTCAGCCCTCCTCTTATACTCTTCCACCTCCTCTCTGGTTATAAAATATCTCCCTTTTGCCTGAAAGTCAAAGAAAGTAGAAGCAGGGAGAGCGATGTGATAGGTGTGTTGTCTGTCAAAGATTAGTTGGTACTGGAGGAACTGATCGTTCCTCTCAACAAACTGATGACGAACCATAGCCTCATAATCCAAATAAGCAAGAGGCAACTCAATATCATCCTCACGTATGGCTATACCAAGAAAATTAGCTATACGGGTTGCATAAATTCCACCAAAGAAATCTCCATTAAATCTATTGTGATGCAACCTACGTGCAACAATGGCTCCCAAATTATAAGATTTATCTCCTAACACAGCACTCCTAAGAATACTGAGGTCAGGGACGCACATGTGACATGCTTCATCTTTACCATTAATGCATCTACCTATGAAGAGAGCAAAATAATGTAGAGCAAGAAAATGAATGCTCCCTATGGTAGCTTGTGCTATATCTCTAGATTCCCCCACAGTTATACTAGCAAGAAAATCTCTAAACTCAGATTTGCGGGGTTCATGCATTAGAACTACTTGGAACCATATAAATTTTACATGCAAGCTCAAGAACAAGGTCACCTAGGCAGCACAAATTTGCAATGAATAGAACACTAGAACAAAAACTAATTGGACCAATGGAGGAGTCACATACCAAGGAACAATCCCCCAAAGCAGTTTTGTGAGAGGTGCTTTGAGCAAGGAGATCGAAAATCGCAGCAAAATGAGCTAGAACTCATGCTTGAGCTGGATGGTGATTTTTTGGGAGGAAGAAGAAGTGTGTGGGTGCAGGAATAAGTGGAGGGGAGCCACCATGGGCCCACGAGGCAGGGGGCGCGCCCAGGGGGTGGGCGCGCTGTGGACCCTCGTGGCCAGGTGCTTGCTCCCCCTACAGTGTTCTCAGTGCCACATATTCTCAAATATTCCAGAAAAAATTATATTTAAATTTCAGGGCATTTGGAGAACTTTTATTTTCGGGGTATTTTTATATTGCACGGATAATTCAGAAAACAGACAGAAATTACTATTTTTGCTTTATTTAATATAAATAACAGAAAGTAAAAAGAGGGCACAGAGAGTTGTGTTTTCTAACTTCATCCATCTCATGCTCATCAAAAGGAATCCACTAACAAGGTTGATCAAGTCTTGTTAACAAACTCATTCCAAGTAACATGGAACCGGAGAATTTTGGAATAACACTAGGTTACCTCAACGGGGATATGCACATCCCCAACAATAATAATATCATATTTCTTCTTGACAGTTGGAAGAGGAAATTCAAAACGTCCAATAGTGATTGTTGAAATTTTTCCAATAGAATTTATACTGTGGACTTGAGGTTGTTTCCTCGGAAAGTGTACCATATGCTCATTACCATTAACATGAAAAGTGACATTGCCTTTGTTGCAATCAATAACAGCCCCTGTAGTATTCAAAAAGGGTCTTCCAAGAATAATAGACATACTATCGTCCTCGGGAATATCAAGAATAACAAAGTCCGTTAAAATAGAAACGTTTGCAACCACAACAGGCACATCCTCACAAATGCCGACATGCATAGCAGTTGATTTATCAACCATTTGCAAAGATATTTTAGTAGGTGTTAACTTATTCAAATCAAGTCTACGATATAAAGAGAGAGGCATAACACTAACACCGGCTCCAAGATTACCTAAAGCAGTTTTAACATAGTTTCTTTTAATGGAGCATGGTATAGTTGGTACTCCTGGATCTCCTAGTTTCTTAGGTATTCCGCCCTTAAAAGTATAATTAGCAAGCATGGTGGAAATTTCAGCTTCCGGTATCTTTCTTTTATTAGTAACAATATCTTTCATGTACTTAGCATAAGGATTCATTTTAAGCATAGCAGTCAAACACATACGCAAAAAGATAGGTCTAATCATTTCAGCAAAGCGCTCAAAATCCTCATCATCCTTTTTCTTCGATGGCTTAGGAGGAAAAGGCATGGGTTTCTGAACCCAAGGCTCTCTTTCCTTACCGTGTTTCCTAGCAACAAAGTCTCTTTTATCATAACGTTGATTCTTTGATTGTGGGTTATCAAGATCAACAGCAGGTTCAATCTCTACATTATTGTCATTACTAGGTTGAGCATCAACATGAACATTATCATTAACATTATCACTAGTTTCATGTTCATTACCAAATTGTGTTTCAGCATCAGAAATAGAGATATCATTGGGATTCTCACGTGTGTCAATAACAGGTTCACTAGAAGCATGCAAAGTCCTATCATTTTTCGTTTTCTTCCTCTTAGAAGGACTAGGTGCATCTATATTATTTCTCTGAGAATCTTGCTCAATTCTTTTAGGATGGCCCTCAGGATACAAAGGTTCCTGGGTCATCTTACCACCCCTAGTCATAACTCTAACAACATTATCATTCTTCTTACTATTTAATTCATTGAGCAAATCATTTTGGGCTCTAAGTACTTGTTCTACTTGAGTGGTGACCATAACTCTAGGCATATAATCACCCAAGTGTTCAATCATGTAAGCATTTTGTTTCAATTGTCTACCAAAATAAGCATTGAAGTCTTCTTGCTTAACCATAAAGTTATCAAACTCATCCAAACATTGGCTAGCAAACTTAGTAGGAGGGATTTAATCTTTATCATATCTATAGAGAGTTTTTACCTTTACTACCTGTGTCGGGTTATCAAGACCATGTGTTTCTTCAATAGGCGGTAAATTAAGACCATGTATTTCTTCAATAGGAGGTAAATTCTTAACATCTTCAGCTTTAATACCCTTTTCTTTCATAGATTTCTTTGCCTCTTGCATATCTTCAGGACTGAGAAATAGAACACCTCTTTTCTTCAGAGTTGGTTTAAGAATAGGCTCAGGAGTTGGCTCAGGAGATGGCTCAGGAAGTATCCAATTATTTTCATTTGTCAACATATTATTCAATAAAATTTCAGCTTCATCCGGTGTTCTTTCCCTGAAAACAGAACCAGCACAACTATCCAGGTAATCTCTGGAAGCATCGATTAGTCCATTATAAAAGATATCAAGTATTTCATTTTTCTTAAGAGGATGATCAGGCAAAGCATTTAATAATTGGAGAATCCTCCCCCAAGCTTGTGGGAGACTCTCTTCTTCAATTTGCACAAAATTATATATATCCCTTAAAGCAGCTTGTTTCTTATGAGCAGGGAAATATTTAGCAAAGAAGTAATAAATCATATCCTGGGGACTACGCACACAACCAAGATCAAGAGAATTAAACCATATCTTAGCATCACCCTTTAATGAGAACGGAAATATTTTAAGGATACAAAAGTAGCAAGTTCTCTCATCATTAGTGAACATGGTGGCTATATCATTTAATTTAGTAAGATGTGCCACAATAGTTTCAGATTCATAACCATAGAAAGGATCAGATTCAACTAAAGTAATTATATCAGGATCAATAGAGAATTCATAATCCTTATCAGTAACAAAGATAGGTGAAGTAGCATAAGCAAGATCATATTTCATTCTAGCATTCAGAGTTTTTTGTTTAAGCTTAGCTAATAATTTCTTAAGATCACTTCTATCATTGCAAGCAAGAAAATCTCTTTTAGTTTCTTCATCCATAACATAGCCCTTAGGCACAACAGGCAATTCATATTTATTAGGAGAGCCTTCATCATCACTTTCATCAATATTATTAGTTTCAATAATTTCATTCTCTCTAGCCCTAGCAAGTTGTTCATCAAGAAATTCACCAAGTGGCACAGTAGTATCAAGCATAGAAGTAGTTTCATCATAAGTATCATGCAGAGCAGGCATCATCAATAATATGCGACATATCAGAATTAATAGCAGAAGCAGGTTTAGGTGTCGCAAACTTACTCAAAACACAAGGTAAATCAAGTGCAGAGCTAGATGGCAGTTCCTTACCTCCCCTCGTAGCTGAGGGATAAATCTTGGTTTTTGGATCTCTCAAGTTCTTCATAATGATAAACAGATATAAATCCCAAGTGACTCAAAGAATAGAGCTATTCTCCCCGGCAACGGCGCCAGAAAATAGTCTTGATAACCCACAAGTATAGGGGATCACAACAATTTTCGAGGGTAGAGTATTCAACCCAAATTTATTGATTCGACACAAGGGGAGCCAAAGAATATTCTCAAGTATTAGCAGCTGAGTTGTCAATTCAACCACACCTGGAAACTTAGTATCTGCAGCAAAGTGTTTAGTAGCAAAGTAATATGATAGTAGTGGTAACGGTAGCAAAAGGTAACGATAGCAAAAGTAATATTTTTGGTGTTTTGTAGTGATGATAACAATAGCAACAGAAAAGTAAATAAGCAAAGAACAATATATGGAAAGCTCGTAGGCAATGGATCGGTGATAGAGATTATGATGGATGTGGTTCATCATGTAACAGTCATAACATAGGGTGACACAGAACTAGCTCCAATTCATCAATGTAATGTAGGCATGTATTCCGAATATAGTCATACGTGCTTATGGAAAACAACTTGCATGACATCTTTTGTCCTACCCTCCCGTGGCAGCGGGGTCCTAGTGGAAACTAAGGGATATCAAGGCCTCCTTTTAATAGAGTACCAGAACAAAGCATTAACACATAGTGAATACATGAACTCCTCAAACTACGGTCATCATCGGAAGTGGTCCCGATTATTGTCACTTCGGGGTTGCCGGATCATAACACATAGTAGGTGACTATAGACTTGCAAGGTAGGATCAAGAACTCACATATATTCATGAAAACATAATAGGTTCAGATCTGAAATCGTGGCACTCGGGCCCAAGTGACAAGCATTAAGCATAGCAAAGTCATAGCAACATCAATCTCAGAACATAGTGGATACTAGGGATCAAACCCTAACAAAACTAACTCGATTACATGATAAACCTCATCCAACCCATCACCGTCCAGCAAGCCTACGATGGAATTACTCAGACACGGTGGTGAGCATCATGAAATTGGTGATGGAGGATGGTTGATGATGACGATGGCGACGGATTCCCCTCTCCGGAGCCCCGAACGGACTTCAGATCAGCCCTCCCGAGAGAGTTTAGGTCTTGGTGGCGGCTCCGTATCGTAAAACGCGATGAATCCTTCTCCTTTCTTTTTCTCCCCGAACACAAATATATGGAGTTGGAGTTGAGGTCGGTGGAGCTCCAGGGGGCCCACGAGGCAGGGGCGCCCAGGGGGCAGGCGCGCCCCCACCCTCGTGGCTAGGGTGTGGGGCCCCTGGCCTTGATTCTTTGCCAATATTTTTTATTATTTCCAAAAATAATCTCCGTGGAGTTTCAGGTCATTCCGAGAACTTTTGTTTCTACACATAAATAACACCATGGCAATTCTGCTGAAAACAGCGTCGGTCTAGGTTAGTTCCATTCAAATCATGCAAGTTAGAGTCCAAAACAAGGGCAAAAGTGTTTGGAAAAGTAGATACGACGGAGACGTATCATTGGTTAAACCGCATAACGGTATACGTTGTTCCCTTTGTCATCGGTATGTTACTTTCCCGAGATTCGATCGTCGGTACCTCAATACCTAGTTCAATCTCATTACCGGCAAGTCTCTTTACTCATTCCGTAATGCAACATCCCGTAACTAACTCATTAGTCACATTGCTTGCAAGGCTTATAGTGATGTGCATTACCGAGAGGGCCCAGAGATACCTCTCCGACAATCGGAGTGACAAATCCTAATCTCGATCCATGCCAACTCAACAAACACCATCGGAGACACCTGTAGAAAACCTTTATAATCACCCAGTTACGTTGTGATGTTTGGTAGCACACAAAGTGTTCTTCCGGTATGCGGGAGTTGCATGATCTCATAGTCATAGGAACATGTATAGTTATGGAGAAAGCAAAAGCAACAAACTAAACGATCATCGTGCTAAGCTAATGGATGGGTCAAGTTAATCACATCAATCTCTAATGATGTGATCCCAATAATCAATTGACAACTCATGTCTATGGTTAGGAAACATAACCATCATTGATTCAATGGGCTAGTCAAGTAGAGGCAAACTAGTGACACTCTTTTGTCTATGTATTCACACATGTACTAAGTTTCCGGTTAATACAATTCTAACATGAATAATAAACATTTTCATGATATAAGGAAATATAAATAACAACTTTATTATTGCCTCTAGGGCATATTTCCTTCAGTCAACTCAACAAACACCTCCGGAGATACCTGTAGAGCATCTTTATAATCACCCAGTTGCATTGTGACGTTTGATAGCACACAAGGCATTCATCCGGTATCCGGGAGTTGCATAATCTCATAGTCGAAGGAATATGTATTTGACATGAAGAATGCAATAGCAATAAAACTGAATGATCATTATGCTAAGCTAACGGATGGGTCCTGTCCATCATATCATTCTCCTAATGATGTGATCCCGTTATCAAATGACAACTCATGTCCATGGTCAGGAAAGCTTAACCATATTTGATCAATGAGCTAGTCAAGTAGAGGCTCACTAGGGACATAGTGTTTGTCTATGTATTCACACATGTATTTAGGTTTCCGATCAATACAATTCTAGCATGAATAATAAACATTTATCATGAATAAGGAAATATAAAAAACAACTTTATTATTGCCTCTAGGGCTTATTTCCTTCACCATGAACTTTCCAGAGGCGTTGAGGTGCTAGGACACGATATCCGAGCCCTGGGATAGCGTGACCGCCCCAACAAGAGTCAACAAGTTTCCCAAACTTGTTGTCTCCGAGCCGGTGAGCTCGCGGCAACAAAAGAACACCGGCGGGGACACGCCCATAGCTTGAGACACAAAGATGTTGGGCTTAAGAGCTATGTTGTAGATGTCTCTGAATCTGGACAAAAGAGGTTGATCATCAATCCAGAGGTCTAACCAGAAACGCATCGAGCGCCCATCCTGGACAGAGAACTTCGCCCACATGGCGAAGATGGGGTTGATTGCTTGAATTGAGTTCTCGAAAGGAGACCCCCTTCCCGTGGCCTTGAAGAAGTTGTCGGTCGGGAAGTATTTGACCCTGAGCAAATCAACCCACAACCCTATCTCCCCCTGAGACAGTCTTCAGATCCATTTGCACATAAGCGCCACATTTATCAATATGGAATTCATAACCCCTAGCCCCCCCGGGACTTGGGGCGTGATGACCCACAAGTATATGGGATCTATCTTAGTACTTTCGATAAGTAAGAGTGTCGAACCCAACGAGGAGTAGAAGGAAATGATAAGCATTTTTCGGTAAGGTATTCTCTGCAAGCACTGAAATTATCGGTAACAGATAGTTTTGTGATAAGGAAATTTGTAACAGGTAACAAATAATAAAAGTAAATAAGGTGCATCAGGATGGCCCAATCCTTTTTGTAGCAAAGGAAAAGCCTGGATAAACTCTTATATAAAGGAAAACGCTCCCGAGGACACATGGGAATTATCGTCAAGCTAGTTTTCATCACGTTCATATGATTCGCGTTCGGTACTTTGATAATTTGATATGTGTGTGGACTGATGCTTGGGTACTGCCCTTCCTTGGACAAGCATCCCACTTATGATTAACCCATATTTCAAGCATCCGCAACTACAAAAGAAGTATTAAGGTAAACCTAACCATAGCATGAAACATATGGATCCAAATCAGCCCCTTACGAAGCAACTCATAAACTAGGGTTTAAGCTTCTGTAACTCTAGCAACCCATCATCTACTTATTACTTCCCAATGCCTTTCCCTAGGCCCAAACAATGGTGAAGTGTCATGTAGTCGATGTTCACATGACACCACTAGAGGAAAGACAACATACATCTCATCAAAATATCGAACGAATACCAAATTCACATGACTACTTATAGCAAGACTTCTCCCATGTCCTCAGGAACAAACATAACTACTCACAAATCATATTCATTTTCAAAATCAGAGGGGTGTTAATATGCATAAAGGATTTGAACATATGATCTTCCACCAAATAAACCAACTAGCATCACTACAAGGAGTAATCAACACTACTAGCAACCCACAGATACCAATCTGTGGCTTTGGGTCAAAGATTGGATACAAGAGATGAACTAGGGTTTGAGATGAGATGGTGCTGGTGAATATGTTGATGGAGATTGACCCCCTCCCGATGAGAGGATCGATGGTGATGGCGATGGTGATGATTTCCCCCTCCCGGAGGGATGTTTCCCCAGCAGAACAGCTCCGCCGGAGCCCTAGATTGGTTCTGCCAAGGTTCCGCCTTGTGGCGGGGGAGTTTCATCCCATGAGCTTTCTTATGATTTTTTTCTCGGAGGAAGACATCATATAGCAGAAGATGGGCATCGGAGGCCTGCCAGGGGGCCCACGAGGCAGGGGGCGCGCCCAGGGTGGTAGGGCGCACCCCCCACCCTCGTGGATGGTGGGTGGCCCCCTTTGGTGCTTTCTTCGTCCAATATTTTATATATAGTCCAAAACGTGCCTCCGTGGAGTTTCGGGACTTTTGGAGTTGTGCAGAATAGGTCTCTAATATTTGCTCCTTTTCCAGCCCAGAATTCCAGCTGCCGGCATTCTCCTTCTTCATGTAAACCTTGTAAAATAAGAGAGAATAGGCATAAATATTGTGACATAATGTGTAATAAAAGCCCATAATGCAATAAATATTGATATAAAAGCATGATGCAAAATGGACGTATCAGGGCGGCACACGGCCGTCCATTTAACCATATGATACTTGCGTTTTGTACCGGCTCCTTCCCAAAAGAACCAGGACCGAGGCGTGTCATGCTCTAAAACTTTCAGGATACGCATGCAACCTGCAGTACTACTATACTTGTGAGGTCCAAACTTAAGCAGACTTGGGTGATAGCCGAGGGGGGCTGTTGGGGATATGACTATTGGATATGACCCGCCCAGGAGGGGCCGGGTTATCCCAATGGCGGTTCATAAACCAAGCCCATGAATATGTTGAAGATGGCGGTTCATGTAGTAGGCTTGTTAAAGGGCCCAAAACCCGAAGGCGGCTTAAGGCCCGTAAGTGTAAACCACCATGTATATCTGACTTGTATTGTAAGGCATGTAAGATAAGTCACTGGGCCAGACATGTTTGTATGAGCTCGCCGGGACTCTGTAAGCCGCGGGGCGTCAACCCGTGTATATAAGGGGATGACCCGACAACGGCTTAGGGTAAGAGACAACAGATCGAAAGCCAGGCTAAGCATATTAGCTCCTTGGTAATCGAAACCTAGCAATATCACCTCAAACTGGATTAGATTTTTACCTTCATCGTAAGGGGACGAACTAGTATAAACTCCTTGTGTCCTTTGTCCCGTTTTAACCCCTTTAAGCTAACTACGTTGCAATGGCTCCACAAGAAAGTCCTTCCACTAGGACATCTTCCATGAAATTCCACGACAGTTGGCGCCCACCATGGGGCCTGCGCACGGTGGTTTTGAGTTCTTGAAGGGCAGCTTTGAATGGATCAAGGGATACGCTGTGGGCCGGATGACCAAGAGTCGTCGCGGCAAGCTCTACATCGACGACGTAGGCTGGGGCCCTGAGGCCAGCTCAATTGAGTACGGGTACTGGGTCCCCTTCGGTGGAATCCACGTCTTCATCGGCAAGATCGGCGAGCCGGGCCCTGAGCCGAACATTTGCACCGACATCATCGAGACGGCTCAGCGTGCACGACCCGCCTGGGTTCAAACCGCCGTAAAGCGTGCCTTTGTCGGATTTATCCATGGGAATGAATTGGAAGGCTTTGTGTCTGGCGGTGAGACAGCCATCTGCTCCGATGGTGAATCGTCCACGGGCGAGACCAACTCAATGTATCAACTACAAGACAAATGGCTTGGGGGCTATTCCGATGGTGACAGTATTCCGGACCCCCATGAGCCGCCGAACAGGGTGGCGATCTTCATGTATGGCACCGAGCCGGTTCTCGGTTCGACAGCCACTGCGGCTATGACTTCCAGCGCAACGGCGGTAACGGCAGCGGGTGCTGGCGGATCAACACGCCCGTCGGCTCAAGCTTTAACAAATTTGTTGGAGGCTCTGGCAACTCTGATGGGAGTGGAGGTAACCCCGGACAACCAGGAACTGCATAAGGTGGATGTGGCTAAGCTGTGTGATGAGATAGCACAAGCTAAGGAAGAGCTGGCAGCGGAGAATGCTAGGATGACCGCAGAGCGGGCCATTTTGAACGCTCAAGCACAGCGGATTCAAGCGGATTCATACGGGCTCACGGTGGATCAAAACGCTTCAAATGAAGTCTTGAGCAGAAAGCACCAAAGTCGTCTGCCTTTGGTTTATGAGTCAAGGAACCTCTTCAACACATATGGAGCAGGGACGAGTAACCCGCCGGTGATAAACCAGATGGCTGAAGCACCAGGGGGTGGAGCGCCGGTTCAGCCGCGCGTGATAGGTTCTCCGCATGTGAATAACACCCCGCCTCGTTATATGGTAACGCCGCTGGGTCATTATCCCAACCCTTTGGACAATATGATTGTTGCGGCTACGCGATTGGCGGCTCTGCCAGTCAAGAGCGAGACTCCGACGGCGGTCGAAACCCAAAGGGCCAGGGAACTTCTTCAAACTGCGCTAATACAACAGTAGGCTTATTCTTATATTCGCGACTGGATTCATTCGACCCATCTTCCAAGTCGGAGCTACAGTAGGCACATTGACTCGCCAGCAGTTTCGAGTACTGATCAGCGCCATAAACAACCTCGTGGGCATGACCCAGCGCGCAATGGCGCTGAGGCACAAAATTTGGTGGACCAGGGTAGAGCGCACCGGGAGGCCGAGCTGGCGTCTCACCAGCACGCGCCGGTCTACCCGACAACTTAAGTGGAGGCAGGTGTGACTTCTAGAGATTGGGGTGTGTCATGTTTAACGGCAGCTCTACCAAATGAGCGTTTGCCCAAGGACTTCAAGGGCCCTTGTAAGGTGCATAATTACACAGCAGATCAGCCCCCTGAGGCTTGGGTGGAAACTTATGAGATGGCTATGGAGATGCTGGATGTTAGTGAGGCTGCATATGCTAAGTATTTCACTATGATGCTGGAAGGGACGGCTCGTACTTGGTTGAAAGGGCTATCTGCCAACTCCATTGGGTCATGGGCAGAGCTGAAGGCCCGTTAATCCAAAATTTCAAAGATACGTGCAAGCAGCCTGTGTCAATCGTGGATTTGGTTTCTTGTGTTCAAGCCGAGGGCGAATCGACGACCAGCTGGGTGCGCTAGGTCTCGACTATCATACATTCTTCAGATAATATCAACGTCGGCTCAGCGGTTTTAATGTTGGAGAAAAATTGTTGTTTCCTTCCACTCAAGCAGAAGCTTGGGCGGCTTAAACGTCATTGCAGTGACATGGGTGAGCTCATGGCGGCTCTTGTCAAGTATGACGACTATGATAGTACCAAGGACCCCGACTCTGAGGATGAACGATCGGGAAAGGGAAAGAAGAGTAGCGGTATGAGGGGACAGCAGCACAACCCGGCCAATCAGGGCAGTAACGGTAAGCGCAAAGCTGATGATTTTGTGGCTAACACCGGTGCACGGAATTATAACCAGCGTCGTAAGGGGAGGCCAGCTCAAGGGACAAAATTTGACCTTGAGGCGATAATGAATCAGCCATGTCCGAAGCACGGAACCCAGGAGAAGCCGTCTGCCCATCTGTGGAAGGATTGCAGCATTATGAGACAATTCAGGGAGTCTTTCCAAAACAACCATGGTACGAATGGCGGTTCAGGGTCTGGCCCTCATGGTCCGGATCATGGAGGCGGCGGCTTAAATTCCGGGTTTCACGGCCAAAGCAATCAAGGTGGTTACAACTAGCAGAATAATCAGGGGAATCAGCAGCAGCAATAGTCTGGTTATCAAAGCAACCCGAAGCAATTGAATAGTGGACAGTACCACATCTTCACCACTAGCTTGTGTAAGCGGGATTAGAAGCTTCATAAGAGGGCAGTGAATGCTATTGAGCCAGCGGTGCCGCATATTGGACTATTCACTTTGATGGATCCAGGCAGTTGGAAGGCTCGAGGGCTGGAGTTGTCTTGACTTCCCCACGAGGTGATAAATTTTCTTATGCTCTACGGTTAATGTTCCCTTGTACAAACGATGCAGCTGAGTATGAGGCCTTGCTCCACGGTCTCCGGATGGCTAAGGAGATGAACTTAAGCCGGGTGAGGTGCTTCGGCGACTCAGATCTAGTAGCTCAGCAGGTTTCTGGCACTTGGGATTCCAAGGATCCACTCATGGCGGCTTATCGTCGATAGGTTGATGCTATTGGGGGTCATTTCAAGGGTTACCAAGTTGAGCATATTGATCGCAGAAAGAATGAGGCGGCTGACACTTTAAGCCGGTTAGGGTCTGAGCGTAAGCTGGTGCCACCTAACACGTTCCTGGATATTCTGCTGAACCCTTCTGTCAAATTACCTA
Source organism: Triticum urartu (assembly GCF_056163025.1). Classification (NCBI taxonomy): domain Eukaryota; kingdom Viridiplantae; phylum Streptophyta; class Magnoliopsida; order Poales; family Poaceae; genus Triticum; species Triticum urartu. The sequence goes on along the minus strand of NC_141877.1, from coordinate 445,070,158 downwards.
TAGAGGAGGATCTTGTTGTTCCTGACTCGGAAGTACAATGGGTGGCGGCTCTTCATGCCATACCTGATTGAACAGTTCCGTATTTGGCTTACATGACCCGAGGCGAGTTGCCTGAGGATGAGATTTTGGCCAGGCAGATAACCCGGCGGTCTAAGTCAATGACGATTGTCAGTGGGGAGTTGCACCATCGCAGTGTCACAGGGGCGTTTCAATGTTGCGTCTCTCCTGAAGAAGGCTGTGAGATTCTGTGGGAGATTCACGAAGGAGATTGTGGTCATCATGCCGGCTCTAAATCTCTCATAGCCAAGGCTTTTCGTCATGGGGTTTATTGGTTGACGGCTCATGCTGATGCTAAGGATTTGGTCAGCAAATGTGACGGTTGTCAGAAGTTTTCATGACGAGCTCATGTGTCGGCTCAAGAGTTAAGGATGATTCCAATTACTTGGCCTTTTGCGACCTGGGGGCTTGATATGGTTGAGCCTTTCAAGAGGTCCAAAGATAAGAAGACCCACCTTTTGGTGGCAGTTGGCAAGTTTACTAAGTGGGTTGAAGCAGAGCCAGTTAGCAAGTGTGATGCAGCAACGATAGTTCAATTCATCAAGAAGGTGATCTTTCGTTTTGGCTTTCCCCACAGCATTATAATGGATATTGGCACTAATCTATCTAAAGGTGTTATGAAAGAATTTTGTCAACAGGAGCATATTCGACTTGACGTTTCCTCTGTGGCTCACCCCCAGTCCAATAGTCAAGCGGAACAAGCTAATCAAGAGATTCTGCGAGGCATCAAGCCCCGGCTTATGGTTGTTTGCAAAGAACGCCGGGTTGTTGGGTGGAGGAGTTACCCTCAGTGTTATGGAGTATCAATACAACGCCAACAGATCTACGGGTAAGACACCTTTCTTCATGGTTTATGGAGCAGAGGTAGTTCTCCCTAGTGACATCCGTCACGATTCGCCCCGTGTGGCGGCTTATGTTGAAGCTGATAATGAAAGGGGACGTCAGTATGCACTTGACCTATTGGATGAGGAGCGTGACCTCGCGGTGGCTCGTTCAGCAATTTATCAACAAGACCTACGTCGTTATCACAGCCACCGGGTCAAAACCAGAACCTTTCAAGAAGGCGACTTGGTGCTCCGGCTTATCCAGGATCAAACTGATATGCATAAACTATCACCGCCTTGGGAAGGACCTTTTGTGGTCAGCAAGAATCTACATAGTGGGTCATACTATCTTATCAACGTTCGAGACCACAAGGACTCATGCACATCGGAGGAGGAGACCCGTCGGCCGTGGAATATTTCTCATCTTCGGCTGTAGGACCTTGAAGTAGATGTGTCTAGAGGGGGGGTGATTAGACACTTAATGCTAAAGTTGCAATTTTTAAGCTTTTTCGGTTTAGGTGGAGTTTAGGCATAATTTCAACATTCACAATACATATCAAGCAAGCATGCAAAGAGTATATGAGCAGCGGAATGTAAAGCATGCAACTTGCAAGAATGTAAGGGAAAGGGTTTGGAGAGTTCAAACGCAATTGGAGACACGGATGTTTTTCCCGTGGTTCGGATAGGTGGTGCTATCCTACATCCACGTTGATGGAGACTTCAACCCATGAAGGGTAACGGTTGCGCGAGTCCACGGAGGGCTCCACCCACGAAGGGTCCACGAAGAAGCAACCACCCACAAAGGGTCAACGAAGAAGCAACCTTGTCTATCCCACCATGGCCATCGCCCACGAAGGACTTGCCTCACTAGCGGTAGATCTTCACGAAGTAGGCGATCTCCTTGCCCTTACAAACTCCTTGGTTCAACTCCACAATTTTGTTGGAGGCTCCCAAGTGACACCTAGCCAATCTAGGAGACACCACTCTCCAAGAAGTAACAAATGGTGTGTAGGTAATGAACTCCTTGCTCTTGTGCTTCAAATGATAGTCTCCCCAACACTCAACTCTCTCTCGTAGGATTTGGATCTGGTGGAAAGAAGGTTTGAGTGGAAAGCAACTTGGGGAAAGCTAGAGATCAAGATTCATATGGTAGGAATGGAATATCTTGGTCTCAACACATGAGTAGGTGGTTCTCTCTCAGAACATATTAGTTGGAATTGTGTATGTGTTCTGATGGCTCTCTCTACGAATGAAGAGGAGGTGGAGGTGTATATATAGCCTCCACACAAAATCCAACCGTTACACACAGTTTTCCAATCTCGGTGGGACCGAATCAACAAACTCGGTCGGACCGAAAAGGTAAACCTAGTGACCGTTAGAGATTTTCGGTGGGACTGACATGCAACTCGGTAGGACCGATATGGTTAGGGTTTGGGCATAACGTAATCTCGGTGAGACCGATTACACAAACTCGGTGAGACCGATTTTGGTAATCAGCTAACCAGAGAGTTGGTCAGGCAAACTCGGTGGGACCGATTTGCTCTTTCGGTGAGACCGAAAAGTTACAAAAAGGAAACACTGAATTTACATTGCAATCTTGGTGGGACCGATTCGCTTTTTCGGTGAGACCGAAAAGTTACGAAAGGGAAACAGAGAGTTTGCAATCCCATCTCGGTGAGACCGAGATCCCCATCAGTAGAACCGAATTGCTAGGGTTTGACAGTGGCTTATGACAAGTGAAACTCGGTGGCGCCGGATAGAAAGAATCGGTAGGGCCGAGTTTGGCTTTGGGTTTAGGTCATATGTGGAAGTGGGAAAGTAGCTGAGAATTTTGGAGCATATCATTAAGCAACACCTCATCCCTCCTTGATAGTATTGGCTTTTCCTATGGACTCAATGTGATCTTGGATCACTAAAATGTAAAGTGAAGAGTCTTGAGCTTGAAGCTTTAGCCAATCCTTTGTCCTTAGCATCTTGAAGGAGTTCCCACAACCTTTAGTCCATGCCACTCCATTGTTGAACTTATCTGAAACATGCTAGATAGAAATGTTAGTCCAACAAGAGATATGTTGTCATCAATTATCAAAACCACCTAGGGAGCACTTGTGCTTTCAATCTCCCCCTTTTTGGTAATTGATGGCAACATATATCAAAGCTTTAGATAAAGATATAAAGAACAGCAAGTAAAGCTTTGGAAGGACATGTAACAAGCATAGGCTCCCCCTACATGTATGCACTCATGTAAATATGAAATATAGAGGCATGTGAGAGCATAACCATGACAGAGTAGGCAATGTGTTACATGTATCTTGGCCATATGCATCAGAGCAAAAGATTATCAAGGAAAATACCTTCATGCTCATGAGTCCTTGCAAATAGTATGTACATAAGCAAGAACTCCTCATACTCATGATTTTGATGCATATACTTACCTTGTGGTCTTGAGTTGGCTTAGGATGGAATGAACCTGCACAAACAAAGTTAGATAACACAGGTACATCCACTAGCCAGAGCAAACAAAAGAAACCACAAGAATACCAAGACTGGGATGACATGTAGAGAGTGAGTACAAGGTACCACATTGGATTCAACATGTCCCCAAGACTAAACATATGCAATGAATTTGACTAATTTCTTTCCCTTAGGTGTCTTGCTCCCCCTGAATCTTACATGGGATATTGGGAGAAGATAGGAAACAGAAAATCAGAGCTGAAAGATACAACTGGATAGAACTTAATGCAAATAAGCGTATATGAACATGTCTTTCCCCCAAAAAGACATGTGACATCCCTCCTCTTGAACATCAAGCATCTGGGATCCTTGAGTGTTTTCTCTCCCTGGAAATCTCTCTCTCCCCCTTAATAACATCTGGGATCCTTGAGACTTTCTCTCCCCCTTGAGCTTCCCTTAACATCATCTGGGATCCTTGAGACTTTCTCTCCCCCTTGAGCTTTGATGTGATCTCTTTCTCCCCCTTTGACATCAATTTCCAAGAAGGGCTTTCTGGAATCCGTCGTATAGGTTTGGTCCTTGAGACTCAGCACAAAGCAAAGGATAAAACTGTGATGCTTGTAGAGGACAAGATTCATTGAGTAGAGCTGGATCAGAAGAAATATAGAACAAGTGGCAAACTGTTTTTCCTGTTGCGAAATCGGTGGCACCGAGTGGCATGTTTCGATGGTACCGAAGGGATTCGGTTGGACCGAAAATGACAATTCGGTGAAACCGAGTTCATCACAGAGAAAACTCTTGTCACCTCAGCTCACTAGTCATGTAGGATCTCACAAAGATTTGCAATGAATTACCTAAAGGATTTGCAAGGAATTGAATGCAGAAAATGCAGAACAAAAACAAAGAGAAAAGAGAAGAAACTGAAAGATCTAGATGAAGTTTTTTTTGTTTTTGAAAAAGAGAAAGAAACTAAACATGCATGAGACAAATGCAATAACACAGAAAAGAACACAAGAGAACTTCATCTAGAGTTGGGCGGTGACATAGTCACCTATGTTAGAGTATTGACTTAGGAGTCAAGTGAGAACACTTGATCATAGGTCATACTCATCGTTTAAGCTCAAAATGGGGTTACCATTTTTCGTTTAAGCATCTTGATGTATTCACATCTTGTTGAGTTGCTTTGACTCATGTCTTGGAGTAAAGCTTCTCTAAGATGGAATAACATACCTTGGGTGGTGGTGTGGTTCTTGCTCATGTAGTTGAACTTGTGTGGGTGCTCAAGGTTGATGTAGCTCATCAAGAGTTGGGAGCACCACTTGGAGTTTGAGTTCATCTACCTACATGGGTTAGTTCTTGCAAGGAAGAGCACTTGTGTATCCAAAAATGACAATCATGAAGCTCAACATAGAATTTGTCAAAGGATATGTTTGAATGGTTTTGTGCTTCCTTGTCTTCAACCACCATTGTGTAGAGTCTTGGTGATGTAGAGATTGCTCAAGATGTGAGTGAGTCGCAATCTCATGGAATTATATTCAACCAAGCACCTACGTGGGTTAGACAACATGCAAGGTGCAAATATATCCAAGACATAAGATAGTTATCATAAGAGATATATCATGGATTAGTCATAAGCTCATGTCTTGCATGTATCCAATGGAGTTTCTACTCCAAGTTCGAAGCATCAATGATGTTCAATTCTCCTCTCAACCTGCAAAACACTTTCTCATCAAGAGGTTTAGTAAATATATCCGCTAATTGCTTATCGGTGCGAACATGCTTAAGATCAATGTCACCCTTAGCAACATGATCCCGAATGAAATGATGACAAACTTCAATATGCTTAGTTTGAGAGTGTTGTACATGATTATGACCAATTTTGATAGCACTTTCATTATCACAAAGTAGTGGAACATGTTTCACATAGATCCCATAATCTTTAAGAGTTTGGGTCATCCAAAGTAATTGAGCACAACATGAACCAGCGGCAATGTATTCCGCTTCGGCGGTGGATAAGGATACCGAGTTTTGTTTCTTGGAAGACCAAGACACAAGAGATCTACCAAGAAATTGACAAGTACCCGAAGTGGACTTTCTATCAATCTTGTCTCCGGCATAATCTGAGTCAGAATAGCCAACAAGATCAAAAGAAGATCTCTTAGGATACCAAATGCCAAAATTTGGTGTATGGATTAAATATCTCACTATCCATTTCACAGCCTTAAGATGGCATTCTTTAGGAGCAGCTTGATATCGTGCACACATGCACACACTTAGCATAATATCGGGACGTGAAGCACATAGGTATAACAATGAACCAATCATAGAGCGATAAACCTTTTGATCAACCGGTTCACCATCTTTGGTCAAATCATTATGTCCACTAGTAGGCATGGGTGTAGACATACCTTTGCATTCTTGCATATTGAACTTCTTGAATAAGTCCTTGGTGTACTTCGTTTGAGAGACAAATGTACCTTCCTTAGTTTGATTGATTTGCAAACCGAGGAAGAATTTGAGTTCACTCATCATAGACATCTCAAACTTCTCTGACATAAGCTTTCCAAACTTCTCACTAAAGAGAGGGTTAGTTGAACCAAATATGATATCATCGACATAAATTTGGCATACAAATAGTTCTCCATTAACCCTTTTAGTAAAAAGAGTAGAATCAATTTTACCAATTTCAAAACCACTTGTAGTAAGGAACTTGGTCAAGCATTTATACCATGCTCTAGGAGCTTGTTTAAGACCCTAAAGAGCTTTGTGAAGTTTGTAAACATGATTTGGTTTCTTAGGATTGATAAAGCCGGGAGGTTGTTTGACATAAACTTCCTCCTCTATTTCACCATTTAGAAAAGCACTTTTAATGTCCATTTGGTACAAGGTGATATTATGGTGATTAGCATAGGCAAGTAAGATGCTAATGGACTCAAGTCTAGCAATGGGAGCATATGTCTCACCATAGTCCATACCTTCGACTTGTGTGTACCCTTGGGCGACGAGATGTGCTTTGTTGTGAACCACTTGTCCATCTTCATCTTGCTTGTTGCGAAACACCCATTTGGTACCAATGATGTTGTGGTTGTTGTCGGGCTTCTCAACCAATGTCCAAACTTGGTTTCTCTCAAAATTGTGTAGCTCTTCATGCATAGCATTTATCCAATCCGGATCTTCCAATGCTTCTTCAACCTTCATAGGTTCAATGCTAGAGATGAATGAATAGTTTTCACAAAAGTTAGCTAAACGAGTTTTTGAGCGAGTGATTCTCCCGGTTTGTATATCATTGAGGATTTGCTCGACGGGATGATCTTTGGCAATTCTTGCTCGAACTCGTGAGAGCTTTTGCTTGGGTCTTCATTGAACATCTTCTTCATCTTGTTCTTCTTCTTGGCCTTCTTCATTGTTGACATCGTCGTTCTCTTGTCGTGGTGGAGAAGGAGGTTGTTGATGTTCGTCTTGATGTATTTCCTCGTCTTCTTCATCTTGGTGTGTCCCACTTGTGGAAGCTTCCGTGTCGATTCTTGGTTCACCTTGTCGTGAAGTAGAAGCTTCCACTTGGACGGATGAAGTACTCTCCTTCACCTCCGTTGGATGAATTTTGCCAATGGACAAGTCTTGGATTGCTTCTGAAGGGTCTTTGTCTCCTGCATCAATTGGCAATTGCTCTACTTGCGAGCCATTAGATTCATCAAACTTCACATCTACCATCTCTTCAACCTTTCGGGTGAAATTGTTGTAGACACGGTAAGTGTGAGAGTTTGAGCCATAACCGAGTAGAAAACCTTCATGAGATTTAGGAGCAAACTTTGAACAACGATGCTTATCAAGAATGTAGCACTTTGAGCCGAATACTCGAAAGTATCCAACTTGGGTTTTGTTACCGGTGAGAAGCTCATATGCCGTCTTGCCGAGTAGCTTGTGAAGATATAAGCCATTTGTTGCGTGACAAGCTGTCTCAACCGCTTCTGTCCAAAAGTGCTTCGGCGTCTTGTATTCATCAAGCATCGTTCTTGCCATTTCGATGAGCGTCCAGTTCTTCCTCTCAACAACTCCATTTTGTTGAGGTGTGTACGTAGCTGAGAACTCGTGTGAAATCCCTTCTTCGTCAAGAAAGGTGTCCACATTTGCGTTCTTGAACTCCGTTCCATTGTCACTCCGAACCTTCTTGATCTTCACGTCAAACTGATTTTGGGCCTTCCTAGCGAAGTTTCTGAAGATCTTCTGGACCTGCGACTTGTCATTAAGAAAGAACACCCACATAAATCTTGAAAAATCATCAACTATAACTAGACCAAAAGAATTTCCATCGAGACTCTTGTAGGCATTGGGACCAAAAAGATCCATATGAAGTAGCTCGAGTGGCCTTCTTGTGGTCATGATGTTCTTCACGGGATGTCTTCCTCCAACCTGTTTACCTGCTTGACAAGCACTGCAAAGTCTATCCTTATCAAATATGACATCGTTAACTCCAAGGATATGATTTCCTTTAATAAGCTTGTCAAGGTTTCTCATGCCAACATGACCTAGTCGTCTATGCCACAACCAACCTTTTGAGGATTTAGCAACAAAGCAAGTTTTAGGTTGTGCCTTTTTAGAGAAATCGACAATGTAAAGATCACCTCTACGCATACCCGTAAAGACCATTTTATGATTGTCTCGACGAAATACTTGGCAATCTACCTCAGTAAATAGGACATTCAAACCGAAATCAGCAAGTCTAGATACTGAAATTAAGTTGTAGCCAAGAGATTCAACGAGCATGACATTTTGAATGGAACTATCATGTGAGATGGCCACCTTACCAAGGCCAACCACTTTACCCTTTGAATTATCACCAAAGGTGACATATTTTCGAGGGCCGTCATTTTCAGCAAGCTCACGGAACATCTCTTCATCTCCGGTCATATGGTCAGTACATCCACTATCAAGAACCCATTCCTTTCCTCCTGATTCATATCCCCGAAGATTTGCCATAAGACCAAAATGTCTCATTGCATCATCAAGATCTAAGTCACTATCATCATCATCATCATCATCATAGTATCCATGTTCGTCATGATCTTGTGACTCATCATTTCCTAGAGAGGATAATTCATTAGATAAATGATCATCAAAGTGGTCACTTTTATGAATTCTTATAGCTTCGAATATGATATCACTAATGATTCCAACATCTCCTTTAGCATGCTTAAGATTGGTAAGTTCAAATAGACAAATACCAAAACTAGGATCACTAGAGTTCATCTTACTCAAGGCAATAGATTTATGGAGAATTTCATCCAAAGTTTTCAAGGAATGATCGGGAAATCGTTCCTCAAGAAATTTCCATATAGTATAGGCACAATTAAGAGTAGGCAAACTAGCAATCAAATTTTTGGGCAATCCTCTAATGATGAGCTCAATAGTTCTAAGATTGCGAATCATGTCAATATCTTCATCTAGGGTAGGATGCAAAGGATCAATATGAGGTGCACAAGGGCTAGCAATATACTTGTTCAAATGATATTGATTGAAGATTACAAGCATCTCATTTTTCCACTCATGAAAATACTCTCCATCAAGAATAGGCACTCTATGTCTAAGACTCCCTAAGGTAGACACATCCATCTTCCTCCAATGGTGATTAAACCAAGGCAATGGAGACCAAAGCTCTGATACCACTTGTAGGACTGTCGGAGTAAATAGCCATGGGTAGCCTAGCCGGCTTCCCCTGGCCCTTCTGAAAAAATTACGAGCCCGCCCGGCTCTCAAGAATCCAAGACATGGGGCCGCCTTCCCCTTGCTGGCTGCCACCCAGGCCGGCTTTCGGAAGGCGGTCCAACTTTAGCCCTCATGAGAAGGCCGACTCCAAGAAGCCGGCCATGAGAAGGCCGACTCCAAGAAGCCGGCCATGAGAAGGCTGACTCCAAGAAGCCGGCTCCCACAAAGCGGTCGAGACCGTACCCTTAAAGTTTGCACCCACCTAACGGTGGTGCGACGGGGCGTGGCTACAGTGAAGCCTGCCACCCCCGAATCCCGGAGCACGCCTGGCACAGTGCACCGTACGGAGTAGGTATGACATGTCCGGCGCGGCACTGTTGCCATGTTGACTTTGGTGTCACCCACGACGGGCCGCCAGCGTGGCCCACAGATGGTGGGCCCCTTCGGGCAGAGAGATGCCCGAAGGCGGCCACGCCTCCAACCAGTTGGCCCAATACGGGGCCGGCTCCCTGCAGCCGGCTCGCTTCCCCCCTCGAAGGAGACGCCCCATTAAGGAGACAAGACGCAGTAAGGCTACAGCGATCGCCCGCCGGACGGCGGCACTGTAGCCACGCTTACCTCGACGAAGCCCTCGTCATCAGGTTGAGGCAACAGTACCCAACCACCGACGAGACCCTTGGCAGTGGGGCCTGCCTGTTGCCTAGGAGTTGGCAGCCGGCGGGACCCAGCGGCCGGCGGGCCCCAGCAGTCGGCGCAGAAGCCGGCAAGCGCAGTCACACACGGCTGGGCCCCGCGCCCAATCGGATTACCGTTGTACCCCTGGGGGGTAGGCCTATATAAACCCCCCAGGGCACCCATGCAAAGGGTTGGACCCCCGGCTAGTTCTAGACACCCCGCAAGGAGAAGAAGCAGGCTAGTCGTGCCCTTCTTCCTCCTCCTACCAAACAGCTCAAGGAGCATTGTGTAGCTACTTGTTCATCTAGTGATCATGCAGAGACCCTGCAGAGCAGCAGTAGGGGTGTTATCTCCACGAAGAGCCCCGAAGCTGGGTAAGATTCGCCGGCGTGCATGTCTTCGCCTTATCCCGTTTCCAGGCACCGGCGATGTCTTACTAGCTCCCACAATGATAAGCCACCCGTTGGCATAGGTCGCACCTACCACCCGACATTTGGCGCCCACCGTGGGGCCAGGTGCACCGTCGTGCGGAGACCTGTTTTGGACGCGAACCTTCTTCCTCCCCCGCGAGCGTAGCCAGCCCGGCACGCCCGATGGCGCTTGCCACGACTTGCTGCAAGGTGTCACCAGCATCTGCGCGGCGAGCAGCCTCGCCGATCTCCTCGACGAAATTCTCATCTCCGACGAGCTCGCCTCCGATGCGGGCACCGACCACCTCGCCAACCTTCTCGGCCAGCTCCATGTCTCTAGCGAGCCCGCTGCGGACCTGGAGTCGGTTGGCTCCACCGACCCGATGCCTGTCGACTCCGACACGGCCTCCTACGACACCTTCCCCACCAACGTCACGATCTACAACGACCCGCTTCCTCGAGCCGACGGCTGCGATGCTGTCACCACCGAAGTGATGGTTGTCGGCCACGGCGGCCCGGCCGACGAGAGCGCCCACGACGCCTCGCACGCGGCGGCCCACGACTTGTCCGCTCCCCTCCCGGCTAATGCCGATGACGAAGCACTGGAGGCACGCCGCCTCGCCCTCCTCGCAGAGGGCCGAAGGCTGGCTTCCGTAAGACGCCTCACTGAGGCCTATCAACGCGAAGCTGACCGCGCCGCCTTTGGCACGCCGGCCCCGGGCGGGCCAAGCCGGGCCGGCCTTGTCAAGCAACGCGGCGCCGTCATCGCCGACACGCTGGGAGTCGACCGCCCGGTCTATGCCACTCCGCTCGAGAACTTGCGTGCCGCCCAGGCGGCCGTAGACGAGCTGGACGGCCTGGAGGCCGAAGACCTCCCCCACATGACCCGGCGCATCCAGCAATTGATTGACGCAGCCGTGCAGTGACACGAAGCCGACGCCCGCGCGGAAAGCCCTCCCCCGCACCGAGAACACGGCGCGACGTCCCGGACGCCGACTACGAGCAACACCCGCGCGCGACGCGAGAAGGAGCCGGCTGCCAGCCGCAGCCGGACCCGGATCTCCATCGAGCGAGACGCGGACGGTCATCCCCGAGCCATGGAATGGCGGGGCGACCCGCCTCCGCCTCCGCCCCGTGGAGAGAGATATCCCGCCCCGCCGCCAGTGGTGCACCCGACTCTTAGCGGCCGGCTAGGCCGCCGCGAAGGAGTCGGCGAGAACGACGCCCGCCATCGGATCGACCGCCTGGCGCGATCCCTGGCGTTGGAAGAAGAAGATGATGTCGGCCCGCCTTGTTTCGGCCCCCGCATCCGCGACGAGCCCTTTCCCAAAGGGTTCTCGCTCCCAAGAGACACGCCCAAGTACAACGGCTCTGTGAAGCCGGAAGATTGGTTGATCGACTACTCCACGGCGGTTAGCATAGCCAACGACAACCGGCGCGTTGCCGTGAAGTACGTGCCCCTCATGCTGCAAGGCACGGCGCGGACCTGGCTCAACAGCCTCAAGCCACGTAGCATCAACAGCTGGCTAGATTTCATAGAAGCCTTCATCCGCAACTTCACCAGCACCTACAAGCGGGCTCCCAAGCCCAGACTGCTCTCCTTGTGCGTACAAGGCCCCGCCGAGTCCACTCGCGATTACCTCACACGTTGGGCCGAGCTCCGCAATTCTTGCGAGGGGGTGCACGAGGTGCAAGCCATAGAATACTTCACGGCCGGATGCCAAAAAGGCACCCTCCTCAAGCACAAGCTCCTCTACGACGAGCCGACTACCCTCGACGAGCTTCTGGACATAGCGGACAAGTACGCTACCGCCGACTCCTCGATGAAGACCGAGCTTCGAGTAGACGCGTCCGGGAAAGTACTTAACCCGGCGCCCAAGACGCCGGCTGGGGATCCCGGCCGACGCCCCCACTCGAACGACCACAAGCGCAAGGGCCCCGCGCCGCCTCCCGCCAGTCGGCAGGTGGCCACAGTTGAAGACGTGCCGCCTGAAGGGCGGCCCGCGCCCAAGAAGCCCAAGGGCGGCAGGCCGGCTTGGCAGCCTGCCTTCTCCTACGAGCAGACTCTCGACGCCCCGTGCAAGTTCCACAGCGGCGCGAAGCCGTCCAACCACACAACCCGGAAGTGCCATTGGCTCGCCCGAATCTCCAAAGGCGAAGGGCTCACGCCGCCTCCGCCTGCCGGCTCACCGCCTCCACCTCCGCCGCCTCCGGCAGCCCAGCCCGCAGTCGGAGCCGTGCATGACGAGTTCCCTGACGAGCAAGCAACCTACATCGTCTTTACAAGCCAACCCAAAGACCGGCGCCGCAAACGCCGAGAGCACCAGGAAGTCAGCGTGGTTGCCGCCAACCCTGCCGGACACATGCATTGGTTAGAAAAGCCCATCAGCTGGAGCTGGGCCAACCATCCGGAGGTTATGCCGTCTCCCGGCTCTTATGCTTTGGTCCTAGAAGCCACCCTTGCAACGGACAGACACGCCGCCCGCTTCTCTCGTGTGTTGATAGACGGCGGGAGCAGCATCAACATCCTGTACCGTGACACCCTGGAGAAGCTAAACGTCAAGACGAAGCAGCTCATGCCTACTCGGACAGTGTTTCATGGCATCGTACCCGGCCTGTCCTGCGCCCCCATTGGCAAGATCAAGATCGATGTACTTTTTGGGAACAAGGAGCATTTCCGCCGGGAAGCGATCTGGTTTGAAGTGGTGGACCTGGAGAGCCCTTACCATGCATTTCTTGGCCGACCTGCCTTGGCCAAATTCATGGCAGTTCCCCACTATGCATACCTCAAGATGAAGATACCAAGCACCAAAGGCGTCATCACCATAGCCGGCGATTACAAGAAGTCCTCTAAGTGCGCAGCAGCCAGCAGCCGGCTGGCCGAGTCCCTTGTGATTGCCGAAGAAAAGAAGATGCTGGACCGAGTCGTGGCCATAGCCGGCAAGCAGTTGGCCGTGTCCCCCGACCCCAAGGAGCATGATGCTCAAGGATCTTTCCAGCCGGCCAAGGAGACGAAGAAGATACCTCTTGACCCCGAGCATCCAGAGAGGTTTGCCGTCATCGGGGCAAACCTGAACAGCAAATAGGAAGGTGAGCTCGCCGATTTCCTCCGTGAGAATCGGGACATCTTCGCATGGTCTCCCAAGGACATGCCGGGTGTTCCGAGGAAATTCGCCGAGCACAAACTACACGTTCGAGAAGACGCAAAGCCAGTCAAACAACCCCTTCGCCGACTGTCGGAGGAGAAACGCAGAATTGTAGGGGAGGAGATAGCCCGGCTCTTGGCGGCCAGCTTCATCATGGAAGTTTTCTTTCTAGAGTGGCTCGCCAACCCAGTCCTCGTACTGAAGAAGAATAACAAGTGGCGCATGTGCATAGACTACACATGCCTCAACAAGGCCTGCCCCAAAGATCCCTTTGCCCTGCCAAGGATAGACCAAGTGATAGACTCCACAGCCGGATGCGAGCTGTTGAGTTTCTTGGATGCTTACTCCGGATATCACCAGATAAAGCTGGATCCGGACGACCGCCTGAAGACCGCCTTCATCACGCCATTTGGAGCCTTCTGCTACCTGACTATGACATTCGGCTTGAGAAATGCCGGTGCCACTTTTCAGCTTGCATGCAGATGTGCCTCCTCAAGCAGCTCGGCAGGAACGCTCACGTTTACGTGGACGACATCGTGGTGAAGACAGAGAAGCGCGGCACCTTGCTGGGAGACCTCAAGGAAACGTTTGAGAACCTACGCCGGTTCCAAATCAAGCTTAACCCCGAGAAATGCGTGTTCGGAGTGCCAGCCGGCCAGCTCCTAGGCTTCCTGGTCTCTGAACGCGGCATCGAATGCGACCCGGTGAAGATCAAGGCCATCGAGAGAATGGCGATCCCCACCAAGCTTCGAGACATTCAGAAGTTCACCGGGTGCTTGGCCTCCTTGAACCGCTTCATCAGCCGGCTCGGAGAGAAAGCTCTCCCCCTCTACCGCCTCATGAAGAAGAGCACTGACTTCGAGTGGAACGACCAGGCCGACCAAGCTTTTCACGAGCTGAAGAAGATGCTGGCCACACCGCCCGTTCTGGCGGCGCCAACTGAGAAAGAGCCCATGCTCCTCTACATCGCCGCTACTAGCCGGGTGGTCAGCACCGTCATCGTAGTCCAGCGCCCAGAAGAAGGCCGAGCCCAGCCGGTCCAGAGGCCGGTGTATTATTTGAGCGAGGTGCTGTCCGCCTCAAAGCAGAACTACCCACACTACCAGAAGATGTGTTACGGCGTGTACTTCACCGCCAAGAAGCTGAAGCCCTACTTTCAAGAGCATCCCGTCATGGTCGTATGCACCGCCCCGCTAGCCGAGATCATAGGCAGCCGGGACGCATCCGGCCGGGTGGCGAAATGGGCCATCGAGCTGGCCCTGTACACGATCTTCTACCAGCCCCGCACTGCCATCAAGTCCCAAGCACTGGCCGACTTCCTCGTCGATTGGGCCGAGACCCAGTACCTGCCGCCGGCTCCCGACTCCACCCATTGGCGCATGCACTTTGACGGGTCCAAGATGCACACCGGCTTGGGAGCTGGCGTCGTCCTTACCTCTTCGAAAGGCGACAAGCTCAGATACACGCTACAGATCCACTTAGCCGCCTCCAACAATGTGGCCGAGTACGAGGCGCTCACACACGGGCTCTGGCTTGCCAAAGAACTTGGCATTCGCCGGATCCTATGTTATGGCGACTCGGACCTAGTGGTCCAACAATCATCTGGCGACTGGGACGCCAAAGACGCAAATATGGCGAGCTACCGCTTCCTGGTCCAACAACTCAGCGGATACTTTGAAGGATGCGAGTTCCTCCATGTACCGCGAGCCGACAACGAGCCAGCCGATGCCCTGGCTCGAATAGGCTCCACTCGGCAAGCAATTCCAACCGGCGTCGCTCTACAACGCCTCCTCAAGCCATCTATCAAGCCATCTCCAGAGTCCGATTCCATCTTCGTGCCGCCTGACCCCGATGCGGCCGAGTCCGGCTCGAAGAACCAAGTAGGCGACCCCAAGACTCCCATAGCCGGCCCGGCGACTTTGGCAGCCGGCTCGGGGACTTCGGCAGCCGGCTCGGGGACTGCCGCACCCGGCTCGGGGACTGCAGTAGCCGGCCCAGGGACTGCACCAGCACAACAGCCGGCGGCCGACTCCAGCACCTCACCACCCAGCCCGCCCACCCTGGTGGCAGTAGCCACATTGGAAGTAGAAGAAGTCGCGGCTCCATCATGGGCTCAGTCCATCCTCAACTTCCTAGTAAACCAAGACCTGCCGGCTAACGAAACAGAAGCAAGACAAGTCCAACGTCGAGCCGGAGCATACACAATCGTCAACAGAGAGCTCGTCAAGCGCAATGTCACTGGAGTCCTCCAACGGTGCGTCAAGCAAGAAAAGGGCATTGCAATCCTCAGAGACATTCACCAAGGAGAATGCGGCCACCATGCGGCCTCAAGATCACTTGTCGCCAAAGCCTTCCGCCATGGTTTCTTCTGGCCGACTGCTTTGGATGACACCAAAGAATTAGTTAGACATTGCAAGGGGTGCCAACTCTTCAGCTCCAAGCAACACATGCCGGCCTCGGCACTCAAGACCATTCCCCTCACTTGGCCCTTTGCCGTTTGGGGACTGGACATGGTGGGCCCATTCAAGATGGCGCGCGGCGGCATGACGCATTTGCTCGTCGCCGTGGACAAATTCACCAAGTGGATTGAGGCAAAGCCGATCAAGAAGCTGAATGGGCCGACTGCTGTGACATTCATCGCAGACATAATAGCACGGTACAGCGTGCCACACAGCATCATCACCGACAATGGCACGAATTTTGCCAAAGGAGCCTTGGCACGTTTCTGCGCAGCCCAAGGTATCTGGCTGGACTTAGCATCCGTCGCCCACCCGCAGTCAAACGGCCAGGTCGAGCGAGCCAACGGCCTCATCCTCTCTGGCATCAAGCCCCGACTGGTCGTACCTCTGGAGCGCTCAGCCGGCTGTTGGCTCGATGAGCTGCCGGCTGTCCTCTGGAGTCTGCGCACTACACCAAACAAGTCAACCGGCTTCACCCCTTTCTTCCTTGTGTATGGCGCCAAGGCAGTCATCCCAACTGACATCGAGTTTGACTCGCCTCGAGTAACCATGTACACGGAAGCGGAGGCCAAGGAAGCACGAGAAGACGGCGCCGACCTGCTGGAAGAAAGCCGGCTATTAGCCCTCAGCCGGTCTGCCATCTACCAGCAGGGTTTGCGCCGCTACCACAGCCGGAAGGTCAGGCCAAGATCTTTCCAAGAGGGTGATCTTGTGCTCTGGCTGATCCAGCGAATAGCCGGCCAGCACAAGCTCTCAGCCCCTTGGGAAGGCCCCTTCGTCATCATCAGAGCTCTAGGCAACGACTCCTACTACCTGATCGATGCACAAAAGCCGAAGGCACGCAAGAGAGACGACTCCGGCAAGGAGTCGGAACGACCATGGAACGCCAACCTCCTTCGAAGGTTTTACAGTTGAAAGACAGTATGTATCACGCTAACTTTTGTATTAAGTACAAAACAATAGGCCCCCCGAGGAGGGCTCGGGGACTGCCATCCCTTATTTATGAATGAAAAGTATCATGCTTATGACCTTGTCATTTCATTTACTTGTTCCGTCCTGCGCCGGGTTCGACTAGTCGGCTCGGGGACTGGCCGACTGGAGTTATATTAGAAGTCCTACCCGCAGTCAGACAAGTAGTGTGCCGGCTCCCAAGCCTTCTCTTGCCAAAAGTCACAGTTCGAAGAATCGGCTGTCCGGCTGGCAAGAGTTAAAGGCAGGAACGGGCGCCCACACGAAAAACGGCTAGGGACTAACGGACTAATATAACAAAAGCCGGTTTTTCTCACACCGCCGACTGGCTACCAGAGTAGCCGGCCGGCCGGTTTCCATTCACTTCACTTCAATCCAAGAAAGCTCAAGTACTTGCCTCCCCAAAGAGGGAAGGGGGCAAAGGAAAAAGCCTAAGGATAAAAAGCATATGCGAATGGAAACCAAACATGCACATAATAATATTTACATAAAAGACCTCCGAGAGGCCAGCATTCAACATAGTTTGGACACACCCCCAGTGGGTGGAACTGCGAAACTTAATGAAAATTGTTCAAAAGACAACAAGCAGGAAAGATAAAGACGGCAGGTCAAGCCGGCGGAGCGACCGACGAGCCGGGCTGGTTGGCGGAGACGGTCGCGCCGGCTGAAGGAGCGGCCGGCTGGCGAACTTCGGCTTGGTCACCGCCTCCCGCAGAGGGCGCGCTGCCACGCGCCTCGTTGTTGGAAGCACGGTCGGCCTGAGGTCGGCCGGTTGTTCCACCAGCCGGCTCGACGTCTCCGCCGTCCTCCTCTTCGTCATCCTCGCCCTCATCGCTGGAGGCAATCTCCTCCGCCGAGTCCTCGCCCACCGCCGGGTTCAACCCGAACCACTCCTCCAGCTGAGCAACACCGTCATCATCGATTTTGGGTGCAAAAACGCTGATGTCGGTGCACTCGGCGATCATCGAAGCTCGCTGGGCGATAGCCGGCCTCACCTCCTCCAGCTCCGCACCGGCCTCCATCCGCCAAGTGCGCAGCTGGTCCAGGCTCAGCCCTGGGTACCAAGCCCAAACGAACTCCAACGCCCGCCCGGCTCCGAGGCAGGCCGCCGACGCCTTCCAAGCTTCAAAGCGACCGACTGCGACCTCTAGCCAGTCGGCAGTTCGGCTTGGGGTGCGAGGGATCGTCTCGCCGGGCCAGAGGGCGGCCAACACTTGTTCCCCGGCATGTTGTAGCCGCCGAAGCATCCGATCAGCCGGCTGCAGCCGCGCTTGGACAGCCAAGAGCTGCTCCTCAAGCGTCCGGTTCGCGTCCGGTGCGATGTTGGCCCCCGCCTGACGGTGCGCTTCGCGATGGGCCTCAATACTTTGGGCGGGGAAGGCGGAGTAGCCGGGGAAGTAGTCTGCACCAAAAAACAAGCAGCAGCTCAAGTTAAGCCAAAAACCCAGGTGGCAAGGGGCAGGAGAGGGGAGAGGAAGGCGGCTTACCGTCGATCAAATCCTCGATTCGGCCAAAGCCTTCATCCAGGGCTCGTCGGGTCTCAGCCCAGCTCGCCGCCTCGGTTTCATACTCTGCCTTCAGGGCGGCTTCGCTATCCTGCGCCGCCTGTAGGGCCGCCTTGTGGCTCTCCTCTTGGTCGGCCAGCTTCTTGGCTAGGCGATCCCGTTCCTGAAGCAAGGCGGCGTACTCGGCCTCCTTGGTATGAAGGGCGGCCTTCGCTTCGCCGAGCTCCTTCCTCAAGTCAGCGTTGGCCCCTGAAGACAAAGAAAAAGAAAAACCAATAAGGAAAGAGTCATCAAGAAAGATCCGACCCGACTGCTCAGCAGTCGGCCCGAATCTCGGGGACTACACCCAGTGGGTGCGCTGACGCGCCCCCACAGGAGACAGACAACATCGAGCACTTACTTCGGCTGTCGGCCAGGTCGTCGGTCCTCCGGCTCAACTCCCGAGCCTAGGAGTTGAAGGCGGCAGCACGGAGGTTGTGATATTCCTGAAGGTTCAGAAAAAAGCAAAGTAAGGTAGCCGTCGAGAAAGATCCGACCCGACTGCGCAGCAGTCGGTCCGAATCTCGGGGACTACACCCAGTGGGTGCGCTGACGCGTCCCCACGGAAGAAATTAAGAAAGCAAAGCAGCCAAGAACGAAGGACTCACCCGGATGGTGGCTCGCGTCAACAAGAACTCCTGGGTGAACTGTTGCAGCAGGGCAGCCTGAGCTTGCAGCCGGCTCCGGACCCCTTGAGCCGCCACATTCAGCTCGCCAGTCCCTCCGCTGGGAGTCCACTCGGACGTGGCAGTGCTGGCCGCCTCCAGATCTTCCGCCGACTGGCCTGCGCCCACGACTCGGCGTAACTCCGGCGAAGCGGCGCCTCCCCCTGCGCGTCGGCTCGTCGCTGGCTGCACCTCGAGGCCGGCTCTGTTCTCCGGCTCACCTCCGGTCGGCCCCTCTGGCGCCGCTGACGATTGGCCGCCTTGGCCCGCTCCGGTGGGCGCTGCCGGCGGCGCTCTCCTCGCGAAGGCCACGGGGTCCTCCCCCCTCTCCATCAGCGGCGGGCCTTGGACGATCTCCTCCGCCAAGGGCAATGGGGTGTCGGGGGCTACGGCTCGAAGAGGAATGGCGAGCAGCGGAGGCTGGTTGCGCGAGCTTTCCGCCTCCGTCCCCGCGGTAGCCGCCTCCGTATGGGCCTTGGCTGCCGCGTCGGCCTGCTCCCTCGCCGCCTAGGCGGCCGCCTTCTCCGCCGCCTCGCGCTCCTCCCGCGCTTCGCGGGCGTTCCGCTCTGTGGCCTCCTTGAGATCGGCGCGGGGGTCCACGCGGCGGGAGCTCGAAGACCCTCCAGCCGGCCCCACGACGGAGCCGCCCAGACCCCGCTCAAGGGAAAGCGGCGCCCTGTCCTGCAAGCGAGAAAAAGTTAAGAAGAATATTCGAAGAGAAAGAGAATGATGAAGGGCATGCGACCAGGCAATCGGCGACTTACGCTGAAACCGCCTGAGGCTGCTTCACCGCCTTGCGGAAGAGGGCCGCCTTCGCGGCCGCCTCGTCTCGTTTTGTCGCCGCGGTCGAGGGCTTGGACTTCTTCGGCCGACTGTCGAAGAGGCCTGAAGCATCTCGGCGCTTCTGCGCGCCGCCGGCAGCCGGTGCGATGGACGAGCCCGCGCCCTGATAGTCGGCCGCCGGCTGGCGGCGCGGGGCAACTTCGGCTTCAGCATCGTCCGGCCAGTCCTCGAAGCTCGTGGTGAACCTTGAGCCTCCGGTCTCGGCGTTGTCCCCCACGACGGCGTATTCCATGGCGGCTGCCCCCAAGTCCGGGTCGTCAACATCGTCCACCATGCGGTCGGGGGCATACTGGCGTTCAATCCCTGCCGCCCCGGCCGGTGGCGGAAGAAGAGGGTTCTGCTCAAAAGAACCGACTGGTCAGAAGCCGGCCGTCACGAAGCCGGATGACGACAAAAAGAAGATAGAGAGAGAAGCTTACCACGGGGGGAGGATTGGCGCGAGAATACGGCGCCTTGCCGTATTGCCAGTCCCCGGCGAGCTTGCAGTTGGCGATGTAATTAACCATGAGCGCCACCTCCGCATGGGGCATTTCCCATGTGCTCAGCCGGCTTGGGTCGAAGCGGCCGCTCATCTGACACATCATATGGGGCCTGCTTTGGAGAGGAAGAATCCGGCGCTCCACGAAGGTGGCCACCAAGTTGGCCCCACGCAGGCCTTCCGACTGGATCATCACCCGAAGCCGGGAGACGGCGGCGTTCCCGGCCGGAGACAGTGACCGGGACCGGAAACCCCACGAGGCTGCCTCCCAGCCGGCGGGCCGGCTACGTAAGCCGGCAGGTTGATGTAGTCTCCTTGCTCGGCGACGTTCCTCACGTAGAAGTATGATTTTTGCCAGAACTTCACCGACTGGATTAGGGGGATGGACGGGAACGGATTGTTCTCGCTCGCCCTCCTCATGGCGATGACGGCCCCGTAGGGTGCGGGCACGCCGGCGACGACGGTGCCGAGTTTGCTCTGGAAGAACTCTCCCCAGAGCTCCAGCGTGGGGAGCAGCCCCAAGAAGCCTTCGCAGAGGGAGACGAAGGCCGACAGCAGCATCACCGCATTGGGCGTAAGGTGATGCGGCTGAAGGTTGTAGAACTCGAGGAAGGAGCGCAGAAATCCGCTCGCCGGAAGGCCGAAGCCGCGCAGGCAGTGCGAGCGGAAGACGACCCGCTCGCCCTCCTCCGGCGCCAGGCAGACCTGCACGAGGTTGGCGCCGGGCAGGCGCCGAGTCTGGCAGAGGAACTCCACATGGTCTTCATGGACGTTGGAGCCGTCCCACGAGCTTGACAACGCCATGGGAGCGAGGCGATGTGGAGGCGCGGCGGCGCTGAGACGGGAGGCTGCAGCGGCAACAAGAGGAAGAAACGAGGATTAGGAGGGGCGGAGCAAGAGAGAGCGTGCGAACCTCTGTCGCACTCCCTCCTCCCCCTACTTATAGGCTCGCGTGGCGGAGCCGAGGAGGCGCGGCGTGGGGAAGCGTGGGGATCGATTGTGCCCACTCCCCACGTCCCGCGATTATTGAGCCTTAACGGCGAAACAAAACCGCCTCGGGAAGGCGAGCGGCCCCTATGGGCCACGGAAGATCCGCGCTCGCACCAAGGCTCGCGAGTGGCGGGCCCGGGCCTGCGGCGGTGTCCCGTCGCGCGCGTGCGTTGGCAGGATTTCCTCGCCACGTGGTCCGCGTCCACGCCTGCGAGAACCGGAGCACTCTGAAGTCGGCATACGCTCGCAAAGCCGGCTCTTCAGGATGGGAAGCTGACCAAGCTTCTCGTCCCCCTGCTCGCCTCGGAGCTCGATCAGCTTCGGGGAGTACTGTCAGAGTAAATAGCCATGGGTAGCCTAGCCGGCTTCCCCTGGCCCTTCTAAAAAAATTACGAGCCCGCCCGGCTCTCAAGAATCCAAGACATGGGGCCGCCTTCCCCTTGCTGGCTTCCACCCAGGCCGGCTTTCGAAAGGCGGTCCGACTTTAGCCCTCATGAGAAGGCCGACTCCAAGAAGCCGGCCATGAGAAGGCCGACTCGAAGAAGCCGGCCATGAGAAGGCCGACACCAAGAAGCCGGCTCCCACAAAGCGGTCGAGACGGTACCCTCAAAGTTTGCACCCACCTAACGGTGGTGCGACGGGGCGTGGCTATAGTGAAGCCTGCCACCCCCGAATCCCGGAGCACGCCTGGCACAGTGCGCCATACGGAGTAGGTATGACCCGTCCGGCGCGGCACTGTTGCCATGTTGACTT
Organism: Triticum urartu; assembly: GCF_056163025.1. Taxonomy (NCBI): domain Eukaryota; kingdom Viridiplantae; phylum Streptophyta; class Magnoliopsida; order Poales; family Poaceae; genus Triticum; species Triticum urartu. Next base: position 445,048,191 of record NC_141877.1, on the reverse strand, counting down.
TGGTGTCACCCACGACGGGCCGCCAGCGTGGCCCATAGATGGTGGGCCCCTTCGGGCAGAGAGACGCCCGAAGGCGGCCACGCCTCCAACCAGTCGGCCCAATACGGGGCCGGCTCCCTGCAGCCGGCTCCCTTCCCCCCTCGAAGGAGACGCCCCATTAAGGAGACAAGACGCGGTAAGGCTACAGCGATCGCCCGCCGGACGGCAGCACTGTAGCCACGCTTACCTCGACGAAGCCCTCGTCATCAGGTTGAGGCAACAATAACCAACCACCGACGAGACCCTTGGCAGTGGGGCCTGCCTGTTGCCAAGGAGTTGGCAGCCGGTGGGCCCCAGCAGTCGGCGCAGAAGCCGGCAAGCGCAGTCACAGACGGCTGGGCCTCGCGCCCAGTCAGATTACCATTGTACCCCTAGGGGGTAGGCCTATATAAACCCCCCAGGGCACCCATGCAAAGGGTTGGACCCCCGGCTAGTTCTAGACACCCCGCAAGGAGAAGAAGCAGGCTAGCCGTGCCCTTCTTCCTCCTCCTACCAAACAGCTCAAGGAGCATTGTGTAGCTACTTGTTCATCTAGTGATCATGCGGAGACCCCGCAGAGCAGCAGTAGGGGTGTTATCTCCACGGAGAGCCCCGAAGCTGGGTAAGATTCGCCGGCGTGCATGTCTTTGCCTTATCCCGTTTCCAGGCACCGGCGATGTCTTACTGGCTCCCACAATGATAAGCCACCCATTGGCATATGTCGCACCTACCACCCGACAAGGACCTTGAAGTAGATGTGTCTAGAGGGGGGGTGATTAGACACTTAATGCTAAAGTTGCAATTTTTAAGCTTTTTCGGTTTAGGTGGAGTTTAGGCATAATTTCAACATTCACAATACATATCAAGCAAGCATGCAAAGAGTATATGAGCAGCGGAATGTAAAGCATGCAACTTGCAAGAATGTAAGGGAAAGGGTTTGGAGAGTTCAAACGCAATTGGAGACACGGATGTTTTTCCCGTGGTTCGGATAGGTGGTGCTATCCTACATCCACGTTGATGGAGACTTCAACCCATGAAGGGTAATGGTTGCGCGAGTCCACGGAGGGCTCCACCCACGAAGGGTAACGGTTGCGCGAGTCCACGGAGGGCTCCACCCACGAAGGGTCCACGAAGAAGCAACCACCCACAAAGGGTCCATGAAGAAGCAACCTTGTCTATCCCACCATGGCCATCGCCCACGAAGGACTTGCCTCACTAGCGGTAGATCTTCACGAAGTAGGCGATCTCCTTGCCCTTACAAACTTCTTGGTTCAACTCCACAATTTTGTTGGAGGCTCCCAAGTGACACCTAGCCAATCTAGGAGACACCACTCTCCAAGAAGTAACAAATGGTGTGTAGGTAATGAACTCCTTGCTCTTGTGCTTCAAATGATAGTCTCCCCAACACTCAACTCTCTCTCATAGGATTTGGATCTGGTGGAAAGAAGGTTTGAGTGGAAAGCAACTTGGGGAAAGCTAGAGATCAAGATTCATATGATAGGAATGGAATATCTTGGTCTCAACACATGAGTAGGTGGTTCTCTCTCAGAACATATGAGTTGGAATTGTGTATGTGTTTTGATGGCTCTCTCTACGAATGAAGAGGAGGTGGAGGGGTATATATAGCCTCCACACAAAATCCAACCGTTACACACAGTTTTCCAATCTCGGTGGGACCGAATCAATAAGCTCGGTCGGACCGAAAAGGTAAACCTAGTGACCGTTAGAGATTTTCGGTGGGACTGACATGCAACTCGGTAGGACCGATATGGTTAGGGTTTGGGCATAACGTAATCTCGGTGAGACCGATTACACAAACTCGGTGAGACCGATTTTGGTAATCAGCTAACCAGAGAGTTGGTCAGGCAAACTCGGTGGGACCGATTTGCTCTTTCGGTGAGACCGAAAAGTTACAAAAAGGAAACACTGAATTTACATTGCAATCTCGGTGGGACCGATTCGCTTTTTCGGTGAGACCGAAAAGTTATGAAAGGGAAACAGAGAGTTTGCAATCCCATCTCGGTGAGACCGAGATCCCCATCGGTAGAACCGAATTGCTAGGGTTTGGCAGTGGCTTATGACAAGTGAAACTCGGTGGCGCCGAATAGAAAGAATCGGTAGGACCGAGTTTGGCTTTGGGTTTAGGTCATATGTGGAAGTGGGAAAGTAGCTGAGAATTTTGGAGCATATCATTAAGCACATGAAGCAAGAGGCTCATTAAGCACCACCTCATCCCTCCTTGTTAGTATTGGCTTTTCCTATGGACTCAATGTGATCTTGGATCACTAAAATGTAAAGTGAAGAGTCTTGAGCTTGAAGCTTTAGCCAATCCTTTGTCCTTAGCATCTTGAAGGAGTTCCCACAACCTTTAGTCCATGCCACTCCATTGTTGAACTTATCTGAAACATGCTAGATAGAAATGTTAGTCCAACAAGAGATATGTTGTCATCAATTATCAAAACCACCTAGGGAGCACTTGTGCTTTCATCGGCCCTACTATACTTGAGCCACCGGCTCTCTTGATGTACATAGTTTGTTGATGTATGTATTATAAACAGTATAATAAAGTTGGCATCCCTGATAATTCAGGGCCTCTGTCGTTTCACTTCTTCGAAGCCGAGTCTTTATCATCGTCTTACATGTTGACTTAAGAGGCTTGACGCCCAAATTACATGGACCAAAGAGAGTTGGATGCATAGCATAGCTCAAACATAGGTCCCCGACGAGCACAACTCATAAATATGTCACTTGGGGGCTTCCTATTCAAACATTGGTGTATTCACCAAAGAGAACATAGCATTACTACCCTCTTGACCAGGTTATCTTGTTCAAACATAGGTGTATTCACCAAAGAGGACATAACCTTTCCGAGTCATCTTACATGTATACCAGCTGCTTCTTCATCAGATAATCCTGATTGACCCGCCGAACTCTTAACAATCAATCTTTTATGGTGTATTCACAAAAGATCCTGAGCTTGTTAAGGTTAAAACGCCGGTTTGTCATGTGAGAGCACAGCTTACAGATAGTCAGGATAGATCCAGGCTCATAAGCCGCCTTCTTTGAGACTTGGATAAATCGGCCTGTGATGCACGATGCTACTCCGACCCCGCGTACTCCTGATAAGTCTATCTTTTAATAAGACCTGCACTTACCTAAGTTCAAATGTCGATTGGGTCATGTGAGAGCTGGCTCACAGAAAGCGCGGACCTTCCAGTGGCCATCAGCCTAGTTTCATTGAAGAAGAAACTTTGGCTCGGCGGCCTGCAAAAGCCTCGGATTTTTTGATTTTCTTATTTTTTTTGGCTTTATATAATCTCTTTTCTCTTGCCCTATGGTTTTCAAAAATCGGGACAAGCTTCCCTATTTATGTCTCATATTTGAAGAATCTTCGGGCCTTTGCAACCCGCCAGGATGGCAGACTCTAAGTCGCCAAAGAATAATAATCTTATGCTGAGAGTTATGGCTCTAAAAGCTCTAACTGCATGGAACTGATAAGCTAGCAGTTTATGTAAATACCACAGGTATGATATTATATTATATAATAGTTGTGATCATCCCGGCCCTGGTTATGGACTATTTGTCCCCAGCGATTTAATTTGGGTATTGCTACCTCTTGAGCATGCGTTGGTTTTCCCTTGAAGAGGAAAGGGTGATGCAGCAAAGTAGCGTAAGTATTTCCCTCAGTATTTGAGAACCAAGGTATCAATCCAGTAGGATACTACACGCAAGTCCCTCGTACCTGCACAAACAAATAAGAACCTTGCAACCAACGCGATAAAGGGGTTGTCAATCCCTTCACGGCCGCTTGCAAAAGTGAGATCTGATAAAGATAATAAGATAAATATTTTTGGTATTTTTGTTGTATAGATTGGAAAATAAAGATTGCAAAATTAAAGGCGGCAAAATAGCAAGTAGATAGGAAAATAATATGATGGAAGATAGACCCGGGGGCCATAGGTTTCACTAGTGGCTTCTCTCAAGATAGCAAATTCTACGGTGGGTGAACAAATTACTGTTGAGCAATTGATAGAAAAGTGCATAGTTATCAGAATATCTAGGCATGATCGTGTATATAGGCATCACGTCCGCGACAAGTAGACCGAAACGATTCTGCATCTACTACTACTACTCCACACATCAACCGCTATCCAGCATGCATCTAGAGTATTAAGTTCATAAGAACAGAGTAAGACATTAGGCAAGATGACATGATGTAGAGGGATAAACTCAAGCAATATGATATAAACCCCATCTTTTTATCCTCAATGGAAAAAATACAATACGTGCCTTGCTGCCCCTGCTGTCACTGGGAAAGGACACCGCAAGATTGAACCCAAAGCTAAGCACATCTCCCATTGCAAGAAAGATCAATCTAGTAGGCCAAACCAAACTGATAATTCGAAGAGACTTGCAAAGATATTAAATCATGCATAAAAGAATTCAGAGAAGAATCAAATATTGTTCATAGATAATCTTGATCATAAACCCACAATTCATCAGATCTCGACAAACACACCGCAAAAAGAATTACATCGAAAAGATCTCCAAGAGAATTGAGGAGAACTTTGTATTGAGATCCAAAGAGAGAGAAGAAGCCATCTAGCTAATAACTATGGACCAGAAGGTCTGTGGTAAACTACTCACACATCATCGGAGAGGCTATGGTGTTGATGTAGAAGCCCTCCCTGATCGATTCCCCCTCCAGCGGACCGCCGGAAAAGGCCCCAAGATGGGATCTCACGGGTACAGAAGGTTGTGGCGGTGGAAATTGGGTTTCATGGGGCTCTCTGATGTTTTCGGGGTATATGAGTATATATAGGCAAAATAAGTAGGTCGGTGGAGCCACAAGGGGCCCACGAGGGTGGGCGGCACCCCTACCCCCTGGGCACGCCCTCCTACCTCATGGTCGCCTCGTTGCTTCCTTGACGTCCACTCCAAGTCTCCTGGATTGTGTTTGTTCCAAAAATAACTCTCCCAAAGGCTTTATTCCGTTTGGATTCTGTTTGGTATTCCTTTTCTGCGAAACACTGAAATAGGCAAAAAAACAACAATTTGCACTGGGCCTTTAGTTAGTAGGTTAGTCCCAAAAATAATATAGAAGTGCATAACAAAGCCCATTAAACATCCAAAACAGTTAATATAATAGCATGGAACAATCAAAAATTATAGATACGTTGGAGACGTATCAAGCATCCCCAAGCTTAATTCCTGCTCGTCCTTGAGTAGGTAAATGATAAAAACAGAATTTTTGATGTGGAATGCTACCTAGCATAATTCTCAATGTAATTTTCTTTATTGTGGCATGAATGTTCAGATCCGAAAGATTCAAGACAAAAGTTTAAAATTGACATAAAAATAATAATACTTAAAGCATACTAACAAATCAATCATGTCTTCTCAAAATAACATGGCCAAAGAAAGTTATCCGTACAAAATCATATAGTCTGGCTATGCTCTATCTTCATCATACAAAGTATTTAATCTTGCACAACCCCGATGACAAGCGAAGCAATTTTTTCATACTTTTGATGTTTTTAAACTTTTTTAATCTTCACGCAATATATGAGCGTGAGCCATGGACATAGCACTATGTGTGGAATAGAATGGTGGCTATGGAGAAGACAAAAAAGGAGAAGATAGTCTCAGATCAAATAGGCGTATCAACGGGCTATGGAGATGCCCATCAATAGATATCAATGTGAGTGAGTAGGGACTGCCATGCAACGGATGCACTAGAGCTATAAGTGTATGAAAGCTCAACAAAAAACTAAGTGGGTGTGCATCCAACTCGCTTGCTCACGAAGACCTAGGGCATTTTGAGGAAGCCCATCATTGGAATATACAAGCCAAGTTCTATAATGTAAAATTCCCACTAGCATATGAAAGCGACAACATAGGATACTCTCTATCATGAAGATCATAGTGCTACTTTGAAGCACAAGTGTGGTAAAAGGATAGTAACATTGTCCCTTCCCTCTTTTTCTCTCATTTCTCTCCTTTTTTTTATTTGGGCCTTTTCCTTTTTTATGGCCTATTTTTTTTCTTTTCTCTTTTTTTTTTCTTTTCATCCGGAGTCTCATCCCAACTTGTGGGGGAATCATAGTCTCCATCATCCTTTCCTCACCACAATTCTCTAATAATGATGATCATCACACCTTTATTTACTTACAACTCAAAAATTACAACTCGATACTACAACAAAATATGACTATATGTGAATGCCTTTGACGGTGTACCGGGATGTGCAATGAATCAATAGTGACATGTATGAAAGAATTATAAAGGTGGCTTTGCCACAAATACGATGTCAACTACATGATCATGCAAAGCAATATGACAATGATGTAACGTGTCATAACAAACGGAACAGTGGTAAGTTGCATGGCAATATATCTCTGAATGGCTATGGAAATGCCATAATAGGTAGGTATGGTGGCTGTTTTGAGGAAGGTATATGGTGGGTGTATGATACCGGCGAAAGGTGCGCGGTATTAGAGAGGCTAGCAATGGTGGAAGGGTGAGAGTGTGTATAATCCATGGACTCAACATTAGTCATAAAGAACTCACATACTTATTGCAAAAATCTATTAGTTATCGAAACGAAGTACTACGCGCATGCTCCTAGGGGGATATATTGGTAGGAAAAGACCATCGCTCGTCCCCGACCGCCACTCATAAGGAAGACAATCAATAAATAAATCATGCTCTGACTTCATCACATAACGGTTCACCATACGTGCATGCTACGGGGAGCACAAACTTTAGAACAAGTATTTCTCAAATTCACAACTACTCAACTAGCATGACTTTAATATCACCATCTTCATATCTCAAAACAATCATAAAGAATCAAAATTCTCATAGCATTCGATGCACTTTATATGATAGTTTTTATTATACCCAACTTGGATGTTCATCACATTAGGACTAATTTTATAGCCAAAGCAAATTACCATGCTGTTCTATAAGACTCTCAAAATAATATAAGCGAAGCATGAGAGATCAATAATTTCTGTAAAATAAAACCACCACCGTGCTCTTTAAAAAGATATAAGTGAAGCACTAGAGCAAAATTATCTAGCTCAAAAGATATAAGTGAAGAACATAGAGTATTCTAATAAATTCCGATTCATGTGTGTCTCTCCAAAAGGTGCGTAAAGAAAGGATGATTGTGGTAAACTAATAAGCAAAGACTCAAATCATACAAGATGCTCCAAGCAAAACACATATCATGTGGCGAATAAAAATATAGCCTCAAGTAAAGTTACCGATGGACAAAGACGAAAGAGGGGATGCCTTCTGGGGCATCCCCAAGCTTAGGCTTTTGGTTGTCCTTGAATTTTACCTTGGGGTGCCATGGGCATCCCCAAGCTTAGTCTCTTGCCACTCCTTATTCCAAAATCCATCAAATCTTTACCCAAACATGAAAACTTCACAACACAAAACTCAACAGAAAATATCATGAGCTCCATTAGTATAAGAAAAGAAACCACCACTTCAAGGTACTGTAATGAACTCATTATATATTTATATTGGTGTTAAACCTACTGTATTCCAACTTCTATATGGTTCATACCCCCCGATACTAGCCATAGATTCATCAAAATAAGCAAACAACACACGAAAAACATAATCTGTCAAAAACAGAACAATCTGTAGTAATCTGTAGGTTTAGAATACATCTGTAACTCCACAAATTATGAAATAAATTGGTGGACATGAGAAATTTGTATATTAATTATCTTTAAAAAGAATCAACCTAATCACACTCTCCAATAAAAAAATGGCAGCTAATCTCGTGAGCCCTAAAGTTTCTGATTTTTACAGCAAGATCGCAAAGACTTCCCCCAAGTCTTCCCAAAGGTTCTACTTGGCACAAACACTAATTAAAAACATAAACCCACATATAAACAGAAGCTAGCTTATTTATTTATTACTAAGCAGTAACAAAAATAAAATTGGGTTGCCTCCTAACAAGCACTATCGTTTAACGCCCCTAGCTAGGCATTTATAATTTCAATGATGCTCACATGAAAGACAAGAATTGAAGCATAAAGAGAGCATCATGAAACACGTGAAAAACACATCTAAGTCTAACATACTTCCTATGCATAGGCATCTTATAGGCAAACAAATTATCATAGCAAGCAAAAACTAGCATATGCAAGGAAGCGGAAAGAAACAATAGTAATATCAACATAACGAGAGGTAATTTAGTAACATGAAAATTTATACAACCATATTTTCCTCTCTCATAATAATTACATGTGGGATCATAAGAAAATTCAACAAAAATATCTATCACATAGAATATTTCAACACTATCCACATGGATGCAAAGTTGACACTCTTCCCAAATAGTGGGATTAACATTAACTAAAGTCATGGCCTCTCCAAACCCACTTTTATCAAAAATTGCATAAGATTGAACATTATCCAAATACGTGGGGTCTAAAGTTGACACTCTTCCAAACCCACTTTCAATATTGCAAACATTAATATCAATCTCATATTCATCAAGGGGCTTAAATAAATTTTCAAGATCATAAGAAGAATCACCCCAATCATGATCATTGCAACAAGTAGCGGACATAGCAAAACTAGCATCCCTAAGCTTAGGGTTTTGCATATTATTAGCACGATTTATATCAATAGAATTTATAATAAAATCATTGCAATCATGCTTTTTATTCAAAGATCTACCGTGAATTGCTTCATGAAGTATTCATCACACTTTTCAGATTCACGAATTTCAAGCAAAACCTCATAAAGATAATCTAGTGCACTCAACTCACTAGCAATAGGTTCATCATAATTGGATCTCTTAAAGATATTAGCAAGTGGATCAGGATCCATAAACTTTTAGCAAGCGAAGATGCAAGCAAAAAGAAGGTACATGGTAACACAAGCAAACAAAAGATCGAACGGAAGAAGGGCGAAGAAAACGACAAAGGTGAAGTGGGGGAGAGGAAAACGGGAGGCAAATGGAAAATAATGTAATGTGAGGGATAAGAGTTTGTGATGGGTACTTGGTATGTCTTGACTTGTGTGTAGATCTCCCCGGCAACGGCGCCAGAAATGGCCAGTTGCCGGGAGATCAAATCTTGACTTGACTTGGTGTAAGCCTCCCCAACAACGGCGCCAGAAATCCTTCTTGCTACCTCTTGAGCATGTGTTGGTTTTCCCTTGAAGAGGAAAGGGTGATGCAGCAAAGTAGCGTAAGTATTTCCCTCAGTTTTTGAGAACCAAGGTAACAATCCAGTAGGGGACTACACGCAAGTCCCTCATACCTGCACAAACAAATGAGAACCTTGCAACCAACGCGATAAAGGGGTTGTCAATCCCTTCACGGCCGCTTGCAAAAGTGAGATCTGATAAAGATAATAAGATAAATATTTTTGGTATTTTTGTTGTATAGATTGGAAAATAAAGATTGCAAAATAAAAGGCGGCAAAAATAGCAAGTAGATAGGAAAATAATATGATGGAAGATAGACCCGGGGGCCATAGGTTTCACTAGTGGCTTCTCTCAAGATAGCAAATTCTACGGTGTGTGAACAAATTACCGTCAAGCAATTGATAGAAAAGTGCATAGTTATGAGAATATCTAGGCATGATCATGTATATAGGCATCACGTCCACGACAAGTAGACCGAAACGATTCTGTATCTACTACTATTACTCCACACATCGCCCGCTATCCAGCATGCATCTAGAGTATTAAGTTCATAAGAACAGAGTAACGCATTAGGCAAGATGGCATGATGTAGAGGGATAAAATCAAGCAATATGATATGAACCCCATCTTTTTATCCTCGATGGCAACAATACAATATGTGCCTTCCTGCCCATGCTGTCACTGGGAAAGGACACCGCAAGATTGAACCCAAAGCTAAGCACTTCTCCCATTGCAAGAAAGATCAATCTAGTAGGCCAAACCAAACTGATAATTCGAAGAGACTTGCAAAGATATTAAATCATGCATAAAAGAATTCAGAGAAGAATCAAATATTGTTCATAGATAATCTTGATCATAAACCCACAATTCATCGGATCTCGACAAACATGCCGCAAAAAGAATTACATCGAATAGATCTCCAAGTGAATTGAGAACTTTGTATTGAGATCCAAAGAGAGAGAAGAGGCCATCTAGCTAATAACTATGGACCCGAAGGTCTATGGTAAACTACTCACACATCATTGGAGAGGCTATGGTGTTGATGTAGAAGCCCTCCGTGATCGATTCCCCCTCTGGTGGAGCGCCGGAAAAGGCCCCAAGATGGGATCTCATGGGTACAGAAGGTTGTGGTGGTGGAAATAGGGTTTCGTGGTTCTCTCGGATGTTTTCGGGGTATATGAGTATATATAGGCGAAAGAAGTAGGTCGGTGGAGCCACGAGGAGCCCACGAGGGTTGGGGCGTGCCCTCCTACCTCGTGGTCGCCTCGTTGCTTCCTTGACGTCCACTCCAAGTCTCCTGGATCACGATTGTTCCAAAAATAAATCTCCCGAAGGTTTTATTCCGTTTGGATTTTGTTTGGTATTCCTTTTCTGTGAAACACTGGAATAGGCAAAAAACCAACAATTTGCACTGGGCCTTTGGTTAGTAGGTTAGTCCCAAAAATAATATAAAAGTGCATAACAAAGCCGATTAAACATCCAAAACAGATAATATAATAGCATGGAACAATATAAAATTATAGATACGTTGGAGACGTATCAGGTATTATGACCTGCCCGCGGTAAACCGCCAGGGCAATTGTGATTTACTTGTGTGCAGGGTCATGATAAAATCTCATCTGCACAAATTGACGTTATCATAAGCATAAAGTGATACGCTCTTCAAATGGCGGATCAAACGATGTGGTGCAAAGCAAAAATGTGCACGATGGCACGACAGATCAAAGTTTTACTAGCCTATTACATGACTCAGTGAGCCAAAAAGATCAAGTGTTTTTCAAAGTTCAAGTATTTGAACCGCCCAGCGGATCAATCTTCTTGGTCTTGGCGACTTGAAGCTTCTGGATCATCCTTTTCCGGTTCTTCATCCTCCTCTGCCACCTGGAAGTTTCGTGATGACCAATCAATGCCACGTAAGGCATGGAATTCAGCTTCATCATCAATAAGATTCGACGGGTCAACTTAAGGGGCGAAAGTATGCTTACGAATTGGAGGAGTCAGATCCATCACTTTCTAAGCCGGCGTGGGTTTCTTTTGATTCTCTGCATCATAAACCGGTTGATACTTGGATAGATTTGTCTCATCAGCAATCAGAGTCGCCACAGGGCATATTTCCTTCACGCAAGAAGCGAAGTCCTTCTAATCAAAAGCAGTACCATCTTCCTTCAAACATGGATACCAAGTAGCTACCTCATCTGGGTCTAGCTCTGGTACCCATGCCTTAGCACGACTCAAGGCCGTCACGGCACCGGCTCTTGCACATGACCGTTTGATCTCTTGAATCCTTGTAGGCAGAATTGACAATTTTTTCAAGACATCGCTCAACAGATTGGGTCCTCGATTTGTTGGTGAAATTGTGGCTAGCGTGCGTTGAGCTCCAGTATACAGTTGTTCAACAAGCGTATATACGGCTTTCAGCTTCACCAGCGTATCTTGACTAAGATTGCTGCTGCTTGGACCTATATAACAATTGTGGAATAGTCAGTGGCGGTTTATAATATCAAACGAAGAGATTCAAGTTGAATGCTGGTAAGGCGACTCACCAAAGATAGCAGAAATCATCTAGGTGTAACGCCCCAAGACCGATGTGCCAGGTGTCGTCCAGTTATTCGCTATCGTTGCCATGTCATTTGCTTGCGTGTTGCATTTAATCTTGTCATCATGTACATTGCATCATCATGTTTTCGAAACTTGCATCCGTCCCGGTCTCCTCGTTCCGTCCATTGTCCGTTCTAAGCCCAGACACACTTGCACGCGTCCGCGGCATGTCCGAAATAGTATTTTATAACTGGCCATAAAATGTTCTCGGAATGGGATGAAAGTTGGCGTGTGGTATTATTATAGTGTAGATAGACCGCGTGTCAAGTTTCATCGCATTCGGAGTTTGTTTGACGCCCCAACGATTAACTATAGCGACAATATAGCCGGTCTAACGTCGAACGTTTTTGGTCTCCGGAAACAGTCGTCGGGCCTCCCTCTCTTCTCTTCTCTCAGCTCGAGACCGTCTACACAGGCCACTACCTACCGCCAGGTTCAACCTAACCTCTCTCGTCAGCCCGCGGCCCTCCTCACGCGCGCGTCCGAAAATTGTCCCGGACCCGACCCGGGCTGTCGCTACCATTGTGTCCGGATCATCCCCAAACATCTGCAAAATGTCATCATTTTCTTATTTGGACTCCCTAGCTATTTTATTCGCGATCGTCCGATTGTGATCGGAGGGACGACATAGCCTCTATCCTAATCCTTTGTAATATAAATAGTGGGCAACCCTAGAAATTAGGGATCTTGTCCCACCCATTCCGTGTCCACCGCTGCCACTATCTTCTTGGGGATCCGCGCTGCCCAATCTCCAGCCGCCACCCACACTCCCCCGAATCCTCCATCGAGCCAACCCCGGCTCCTCTGAGATCCATCCAGCCGCCCGACCCTCGCCGGAGATGAGTCCCGACAGCCCTGCTCCTTTCCCCCCTTGCTTCTCTTTCTCCCTCATCTCACATCTCCTCTCTCTCTCAGGAACCTTTTCTTCGATCCATCGCCATGAAGTGCCACAGGAGCTCCGCCACAAGTCCCAAGCCGCGCGTCGCCACCAGGGATCCGCTGGACGTGGCCTCTACCCTAGGACCCGTGCCCATGCCTCGGATCTGCCGCGTCGCCCTGGGTCCCCGTCAGCGTCGGCCCTCTTGTTCCTGCGCCGGACAGAGGAGCTCGACCCCTTCTTCCCGCTACGTTCTCTGCTTCTTCCTCGAGCCCGCAAGGGAGATGAGCACCCCTGCACCCCGCCGCATGTAGGGACTGCAACCATGTCGGCCTCTCGCCGGAGTCCTTCTCCTCGCCGCTGCCTCCCTGCAAGCACCGCCGCATCGCTTCCCTGCTTCCTCTTCGCGCTCATGGCGCCCGGAGCTCGTCCGGCCCCTGCCACCATGGATCCGGTGAGACCATCCTCGAATACTGCGCCTGTGCCCTGGATCCGTCAACCTTGCCGCCTCCGACGTCACCCTGGGTCCCCGTCAATGTCGGCCCTCTTGTTCCTGCGCCGAACAGAGGAGCTCGACCCCTTCTTCCCGCTATGTTCTCTGCTTCTTCCTCGAGCCCGCAAGGGAGACGAGCAGCCCTGCACCCTGCCGCCTGCAGGGACTGCAGCCATGTCGGCCTCTCGCCGGAGTCCTTCTCCTCACCGCTGCCTTCCTGGAAGCACCGCCACATCGCTTCCCTGCTTCCTCTTCGCGCTCATGGCGCCCGGAGCTCGTCCGGCCCCTGCCACCATGGATCCAGCGAGACCCTCCTTGAATATTGTGCCTGTGCCCTGGATCCGTCGACCTTGCCGCCTCCGGCGACGCCCTTTCGTTCCCCGCTGTTCCTCGTGTCGTCTCCATCCCGTGCGAGCCAGCGTCGCGTGCTCCAGCGCCACTGCTCCTCTGTCTTTCCTGTCGAACAGAGGAGACGCGCCCGTAACCTCCCCGCCTCGTGCGTCTGGGTCAGCCAGCGCCAAGCCAGGCCCAATGTGCCAGATCCGGCCCGCCTGGCCTCCCCCTCTTCAGCTGGGCCTTGGCCCTTGGTGAGTGCCCAGCCGCCCCCTGTTACAGCCTATTGCATTTTTTCTACCTTGCGATTTTAGCAATTATGCAGTAGTTTGGCTGTTTTGCAGATAACCCCCTAAGCTCCATGCATATCGTAACTCTCAAACCGTGAATCGCGTGTAAATGTTTTATATATGAAACTTGACTAGAATTTCATCTAGTTTCATAATTTGCAACTTTCATCCATGTTTAAAATGTTGTTTGGTTAAATTTGTTCATCTGCCATGATAAAATGATTTAATTCATAACTAAATAACTGTAGCTCGGTTTTAAATAATCTTTATATGTAAATGGGGTATAAAAATGCCTAGTTTAACTTGGTGTACTCACTTTGCATGTTTAACAACCCTAAAATTGTCTTTAGGGCAGAACAGTACCAAACCTAAAATATGCACATGAGGAGTTTCCGGACTTGTTGTTTTGTTGTTCCGGCCTAATTTAAACTTGACTAGATAGGTAGTTTTACTTTGCTTCACCCTCTTGCCATGTTTTAACAACATTTAATATTGTTGGGTACATAACCGAGAGAGAACTAAATAAGCCATGTGGTGTTTCTTTAATATGCAACTCGTTGCATATTGAGCTCCACTTAACTTGTAGTTTTGCTTGTGCACTTTGCCATGCCATGCCTCATTAAACCATACATGCATCATACATGATTGTGCATCATGCCATGTTATGCTTGGTTGTTTACTATGTTGTGTGCTTCTTTCCGGTGTTGCTTATTCGGGTTGGTTCCGATAACGTCGCGTTTGTGAGGACCCGTTCGACTACGTCTGTTTGTTTTCTTCATGGACTCGTTCTTCTTCCTTGCGGGATTTCAGGCAAGATGACCATACCTTCGAAATCACTTCTATCTTTGCTTGCTAGTTGCTCGCTCTTTTGCTATGCATATGCTGCGATACCTACCACTTGCTTATCATGCCTCCCATATTGTTGAACCAAGCCTCTAACCCACCTTGTCCTAGCAAACTGTTGTTTGGCTATGTTACTGCTTTGCTCAGCCCCTCTTATAGCGTTGTTAGTTAAAGGTGAAGATTGGAGCTTGTTCCATGTTTGGAACATGGTTATTTTGTTGGGATATCATAATATCTCTTATTTAATTAATGCATCTATATACTTGGTAAAGGTTGGAAGGCTCGGCCTTATGCCTGGTGTTTTTTTCCACTCTTGACGCCCTAGTTTCCGTCATATGGGTGTTATGTTCCCGGATTTTGCGTTCCTTACGCGGTTGGGTTATAGTGGGAACCCCTTGACAGTTCGCCTTGAATAAAACTCCTCCAGCAATGCCCAACATTGGTTTTACCATTCACCACCTAGCCTTTTCTTTCCCTTAGGTTCTGCAGACTCAAGGGTCATCATTATTTTAACCCCCCCGGGCCAGTGCTCCTCTGAGTGTTGGTCCAAACTAGAGCCCTGTGCAGCGCCCCCTCGGGGAAACTCGAGGTTTGGTTTTAGTTGTATGAAGAGCTCATCTGAGTGTGCCCTGAGAACGAGATATGTGCATCTCCTATCGGGATTTGTCGGCACATTCGGGCGGTGTTGCTGGACTTGTTTTACCATTGTCGAGGATGTCTTGTAACCTGGACACCGAGCCTGATCGGATTGTCTTGGGAGAAGGAATATCCTTCGTTGACTGTGACAGCTTGTGATGGGCTAAGTTGGGACACCCCTGCAGGGTTATGAACTTTCGAAAGCCATGCCCGCGGTTATGAGCAGATGGGAATTTGTTAATGTCCGGTTGTAGAAAACCTGAAGTTGATCTTAATTAAAATACATCAACCGCGTGTGTAACCGTGATGGTCTCTTCTCGGCGGAGTCCGGGAAGTGAACACGGTGTTGGAGTTATGCTTGACGTAGGTTGTTCTAGGATCACTTCTTGATCATAGTTGTTCGACCGTGCTTTTGCCTTCTCTTCTCGCTCTCATTTGCGTATGTTAGCCACCATATATGCTAGTCGCTTGCTGCAGCTCCACCTCATACCTTTTACCCTTCCTATAAGCTTAAATAGTCTTGATCACGAGGGTGTGAGATTGCTGAGTCCCCGTGACTCACAGATACTTCCAAAACCAGCTTGCAGGTGCCAATGAGTCCGTGCAGATGACGCAACCAAGCTCAAGGAGGAGCTCGATGAAGATCTTGTCCTTTATGTTGTTTCGTTCTAGTTGATCAGTAGTGGATCCCAGTTGGGGTCGATCGGGGATCTGTGTAGAATTTGGGGTAGTCTTCTTTTATTTTGGCTCCGTAGTCGGCCCTTGATTGTAACTGGTTGATGTAATGCTTTATTCATGTATTGTGTGAAGTGGCGAGTGTAAGCCATCTATGTATATCTTTCCCTTATGTATTACATGGGTTGTGTGAAGATTACATCACTTGCGACATTGCTTTCAATGCGGTTATGCCTCTAAGTCGTGCTTCGACACGTGGGAGATATAGCCGCATCGAGGGCATTACAAGTTGGTATCAGAGCCTTCTCCGACCTTAGGAGCCCCCTGCTTGATCGAATCGCTGGCGTTGTTGAGTCTAGAAAAATGTTTTGAGTCATTTAGGATTATATATATCGGAGAGTTAGAAATTCTTTTTACTCCCGAGTCCCTTCGTCGCTCTGGTGAGGCATCCTGATGTAGAGTTTTGACTCTTCTCTTCTCAAATTTTTCACTAAATTTTTTTAGGATCACGTGGGTATCTTGGAATCATTCCGATGGTTTTGTGATGAGAACATTGTTCTTGGTGCCTCCTGACATTTAGGGGTTGTGGCAGTGTCCCGGGGAGTTGAGCTCCGAGGTGTTGTCGTCACAATTTTATCGTTGCAGTTCTGGAATACCTGAGTTCAGTTTCACCGACATCGAAAATCTCTTTTATGTAGTTGTTGGTGAGATAACCTCGACGCCACCCAGTACTGGGGCGGGAGTTCGGGAGTATTGCCATAACTCGTATAATGGATGCTTTTCGAAGGTTGAGGTAAATGATTTCCGAAGGTTTCTTGGTTATGTGTTGAAGGATGGATACAACTGGATGTAGGATTAGCTAGATTTGGGTGAGATATTATGCTGCCCCTGTATCCCCAACACCTGATTGCATAACTGGAAAGTTTCGGGAGTTTATAAGTGGGAATCCAAGTAGATCCTAGGATATCTTTCTGACAGATGTATGGTATGAAATTGGGGTTCGACGTCTAGTGGTCCGCCTATTCACGGTTGGTTTTACAGTGGTCTCGTTGTGTCTTAAAGAGTCCTTGGCTATGCCGACTCGGGGACGCTTCGTATGTCATGTGCACTGCCTTGTACATGATGGTGTTGTACGATCGAGCCCGTGTAGGCCCCACCACAAAAACTTCGGACGAAATATCTATCATATGTTTGTTCTGGCTTTTTTCTGCAAGCCAATCCTTTGTTTTGTTTTTGAGTTGTGGTATTCAAGTTGCTTCGAAGTCAAATGTTGATTCCATACCTTTTCCTAAGCGGTGTTCTCATACCCCGATGTGAACACTAATCCTCCTCGGTCATCGAGTTTGTCATGTCAATCCTTTTAACCGGTGTGCTTCTCTTCAAGTGGATCCGATCATTGCAACATCCGCAAGATCAAGTATCAGTTCTTCTCAACGGTGTTTGTTTCATCCGTCCCCAAGTTGCCTTTGTTTTCCCGCCCACCCACCCTTTTTCTTCAAGGAAGCCGATGTCTTAACAAGTATCCTTTTATTTTTGTGAAGTCTCTCCATTCCTTTTTCGTCAATGTTCTTATCCGGTGATTCCCATGAAGATTCTAATGGAGCTTCAAGCTCGTCATTCCTCGTTCTTTTTCTTCTCCGGTGGATTCAATTCAAGCTTTTGGTGTTGATCATATCCTTTTTCCTCGTTTAAAGTACCTTCTCTTACCTGTGCTCCTCATATTCATTCTTTTCTCGCTATTCAATTGTTCTGGAGTGCTCATAATATCTAGAAGAATCGTGTTTCCACTCTGCTTTCATTCAAGCTCTTTCGAGGATGTTATCTCATTCAAGCCATTTAATTCTACCGGTGCTATCTCTCTTTTGAGTAATCGTTCTACGGTGTTTCTTTTGAGTGGGCCCTAACCCACAGGTATTTTTCCAGGATCTTACCTGACTCTTCTTATTCTCCCGGAGTTATTCTCAAATCTTCTAAAGTTTGACATAAGAATGAATTGTCATCAGTCAAATGTCTTTCTCCAAGATCTCTCAATTTCTTTCATCATTGGTTCAACTTTTCCATTCTTCTTTATTCCAGAGTGTCTCTACAATTCATGATGGTGTTTCTCGTCGTAATTCTTAGATTTTGAAGACCGAAGAAGAGTTTCTTTTAAATCTTGCCCCATTCTCGGCCATCATCTCATAATTGTTTTTGATTGTGAGAATCCTTTTCACCCATCCGGAGTAATTCAGGAGTTTTTTTCAGTTTGATTCTCTGGAGCCCATCATCTCAGAATTATTCATTCTCAGCTGTCAGCTCTCCTTCTCTAAATCTTACCGGTGCGTTTTCCAAGTATTCTCTTCCCAGCTCGGGATCTCTTCGTTTCATTTGTATCTAAATTCTCTCAAGCATCTTCATTCATTTGCAAATTCTTCTTGGTGTTTCGTTATCTTTTATTCGGTCTTTTTCAATTCTTGCGGTGATTCGTTCAAGATTTCTCTTCCTTCTTTATATTATCAATTCATTCGTTGTTTCCAAATCCTACCGGTGGTTCGTCAAAGACCTTCCCAAGTTTATGTTATATATCTCTTAATTTTTCTACGAGAATAAGTAATATGCCAAATCCATTGTTTTTCATCAATTTAATTGGAGAAGGATAAGCATAATGTAATTCTTAATCTTGTTTCATCGACTAAATTCAATTCCTTATTCCGGAGCCTCATCAAAATTCTCGGTTTCAATTGTTTCATCTTCTCTTCCTGCAATTCCAAGCTCTCTCAATTATATCATCGCGAAGATCCATCTAAATCATTGCAAGGATTCACCTTGTGTTTTCAATTTCTCTTTCTTTTCATTCCTTTGTTTACCGGAGTTCTTCATGAAGGTTCTACATGATGGTTCATCAAGGATTTAATTCCTTCTCAAAGTTTTCATCGAGATTCTTCTAAGGAGCTCAAGCATTCTTCATTTTGTAATCTGGAGTGCAATTCTTTTCTTTCGTATCATTGGAGGTGGTATTACGTCATTCTTGGTAATTTGAGTTCATGCTTCATGATTCACATATTGTTAAGAATGAGGTATTTTAAATCCATCAATCTCTTCATTGGAGTTATATTGGGTTATATTTCACCTAAAGCCTTCCCTGAGGATTGTTGCTATCATGGTGTTTATATTTGACCCAAGTTCTTCTTTATCCTTCCGGTGAAATAGTTTCTCGCCTCCTTATTCCTATCAATTCAAATCCATTGTTTCCGTTAGTGGCAGAATTTCACCTCATAGTTGTGAGATGTTCTCCATAAGCCCATATCAAGCTTATCCTTTTCGTTGGTGGTTTTTCCAACAATTTCGTTCGACCCTACTCCTAAGGATGCTTTTCAAGCTCATCGGAGGTAGAAGATATTGTTTTCTTCTCCGTTCTTTTGTTCCGACGATCCAACTTCTATTCTTTCATTCCGGAGGTATTATGATTTTGCTTTCTTCAACCATCATCTCGTTTCATCAAAGATCATGTTCTTTTCGTGCTAATCCAGTTAACTAGAGTGCCGCGTCCTCTTTTCAAGTATCCTCTCATCTTGTCAAGATCATGTTAAATCCCTTCCATTTCCAACCGGAGTGTTGTCGTATTTGATCTATATCGTTCTGTGTGCTTCTTCTTTCAACCGGGGTGTTTGCATGTGCTTCTTGTTCATTGCAACCTTTATTCTTATGTCTTTCAACCTACAAGGTTCTCGTAATGTTCCTTGTTCCTCTTTTCTAACGGAGTGTTTTCTACTTCGTTCATCTCCGTTGTATTCTTTTCCCGAAATGGCTTAACCTTTTCAAGGTTCTTTGGTTTCACTCGTTTGTCAAAGAAGCAACTTAGTTTTACCTCTTCTCTTTCTCTTTCATTTTTCCTCCGGTGCCATTCTAGATCTCGGGACGAGATCCTCTCGTAGTGGTGGAGTGTTGTAACGCCCCGAGACCGATGTGCCAGGTGTCGTCTAGTTATTCGATGTCGTTGCCATGTCATTTGCTTGCGTGTTGCATTTCATCTTGTCATCATGTGCATTGCATTATCATGTTTTTGAAACTTGCATCCGTCCCGGTCTCCTCGTTCCGTCCGTTGTCCGTTCTGAGCCCAGACACACTTGCACGCGTCCGTGGCATGTCCGAAATAGTATTTTATAAGTGGCCGGAAAATTTTCTCGGAATGGGATGAAAGTTGGCATGTGGTCTTATTATAGTGTAGATAGACCGCATGTCAAGTTTCATCGCATTCGGAGTTCGTTTGACGCCCCAACGATTAACTATAGCGACAATATAGCCGGTCTAACGTCGGACGTTTTTGGTCTCCGGAAACAGTCGTTGGGCCTCCCTCTCTTCTCTTCTCTCAGCTCGAGACCGTCTACACAGCCCACTACCTACCGCCAGGTTCAACCTAACCTCTCTCGTCAGCCCGCGGCCCTCCTCGCGCACGCGTCCGAAAATTGTCCCGGACCCGACCCGGGCTGTCGCTACCATTATGTTCGGATCATCCCCAAACATCTGCAAAACGTCATCGTTTTCTTATTTGGACTCCCTAGCTATTTTATTTGCGATCGTCCAATTGTGATCGGAGGGACGAGATAGCCTCTATCCTAATCCTTTGTAATATAAATAGTGGGCAACCCTAGAAATTAGGGATCTTGTCCCACCCATTCCGTGTCCATCGCCGCCACTATCATCTTGGGGATCCGCGCTGCCCAATCTCCAGCCGCCACCCACACTCCCCCGAATCCTCCATCGAGCCAACCCCGGCTCCTCTGAGATCCATCCAGCCGCCCGACCCTCGCCGGAGATGAGTCCCGACAGCCCTGCTCCTTTCCCCTCTTGCTTCTCTTTCTCTCTCATCTCACATCTCCTCTCTCTCTCAGGAACCTTTTCTTCGATCCATCGCCATGAAGTGCCACAGGAGCTCTGCCACAAGTCCCAAGCCGCGCGTCGCCACCACGGATCCGCTGGACGTGGCCTCTACCCTAGGACCCGTGCCCGTGCCTCGGATCAGCCGCGTCACCCTGGGTCCCCGTCAGCGTCGGCCCTCTTGTTCCTGCGCCGGACAGAGGAGCTCGACCCCTTCTTCCCGCTACGTTCTCTGCTTCTTCCTCGAGCCCGCAAGGGAGACAAGCACCCCTGCACCCCGCCGCATGTAGGGACTGCAACCATGTCGGCCTCTCGCCGGAGTCCTTCTCCTCGCCGCTGCCTCCCTGCAAGCACTGCCGCATAGCTTCCCCGCTTCCTCTTCGCACTCATGGCGCCCGGAGCTCGTCCGGCCCCTGCCACCATGGATCCGGTGAGACCATCCTCGAATACTGCGCCTGTGCCCTGGATCCGCCGACCCTGCCGCCTTCGGCGACGCCCTTTCATTCCCCGTTGTCCCTCATGTCGTCTCCATCCCGCACGAGCCAGCGTCGCGTGCTCCAGCGCCGCTGCTCCTCTGTCTTTCCTGTCGAATAGAGGAGACGCGCCCGTAACCTCCCCGCCTCGTGCGTCTGGGTCAGCCAGCGCCAAGCTAGGCCCAATGCGCCAGATCCGGCCCGCCTGGCCTCCCCCTCTTCAGCTGGGACTTGGCCCTTGGTGAGTGCCCAGCCGCCCCCTGTTACAGACCATTGCCTTTTTTTCTACCCTGCGATTTTAGCAATTATGCAGTAGTTTGGCAATTTTGCAAATAACCCCCTAAGCTCCATGCATATCGTAACTCTTAAACCATGCATCGCATGTAAATGTTTTATATATGAAACTTGAATAGAATTTCATCTAGTTTCATAATTTGCAACTTTCATCCATGTTTAAAATGTTTAAAATGTTGTTTGGTTAAATTTGTTCATATGCCATGATAAAATGATTTAATTCATAACTAAATAACCGTAGCTCGGTTTTAAATAATCTTTATATGTAAATGGGGTATAAAAATGCCTAGTTTAACTTGGTGTATTCACTTTGTATGTTTAACAACCCTAAAATTGTCTTTAGGGCAGAACAGTACCAAACCTAAAATATGCACATGAGGAGTTTCCGGACTTGTTGTTTTGTTGTTCCGGCCTAATTTAAACTTGACTAGATAGGTAGTTTTACTTTGCTTCACCCTCTTGCCATGTTTTAACAACATTTAATATTGTTGGGTACATAACCGAGAGAGAACTAAATAAGCCATGTGGTGTTTCTTTAATATGCAACTCGTTGCATATTGAGCTCCACTTAACTTGTAGTTTTGCTTGTGCACTTTGCCATGCCATGCCTCATTAAACCATACATGCATCATACTTGATTGTGCATCATGCCATGTTATGCTTGGTTGTTTACTATGTTGTGTGCTTCTTTTCGGTGTTGCTTCTTCGGGTTGTTTCTGATAACGTCGCGTTTGTGCGGACCCGTTCGACTACGTCCGTTTGTCTTCCTCGTGGACTCGTTCTTCTTCCTTGCGGGATTTCAGGCAAGATGACCATACCCTCGAAATCACTTCTATCTTTGCTTGCTAGTTGCTCGCTCTTTTGCTATGCCTATGTTGCGATACCTACCACTTGCTTATCATGCCTCCCATATTATTGAACCAAGCCTCTAACCCACCTTGTCCTAGCAAACCGTTGTTTGGCTATGTTACCGCTTTGCTCAGCCCCTCTTATAGCGTTGTTAGTTGCAGGTGAAGATTGGAGCTTGTTCCATGTTTGGAACATGGTTATTTTGTTGGGATATCACAATATCTCTTATTTAATTAATGCATCTATATACTTGGTAAAGGTTGGAAGGCTCGGCCTTATGCCTGGTGTTTTGTTCCACTCTTGACGCCCTAGTTTCCGTCATATGGGTGTTATGTTCCCGGATTTTGCGTTCCTTACGCGGTTGGGTTATAGTGGGAACCCCTTGACAGTTCGCCTTGAATAAAACTCCTCCAGCAATGCCCAACATTGGTTTTACCATTCACCACCTAGCCTTTTCTTTCCCTTAGGTTCTGTAGACTCAAGGGTCATCATTATTTTAACCCCCCCGGGCCAGTGCTCCTCTGAGTGTTGGTCCAAACTAGAGCCCTGTGCAGCACCCCCTCGGGGAAACTCGAGGTTTGGTTTTAGTTGTATGGAGAGCTCATCTGAGTGTGTCCTGAGAACGAGATATGTGCAGCTCCTATCGGGATTTGTCGACACATTCGGGCGGTGTTGCTGGACTTGTTTTACCGTTGTCGAGGATGTCTTGTATCCTGGACGCCGAGCCTGATCAGATTGTCTTGGGAGAAGGAATATCCTTTGTTGACCGTGAGAGCTTGTGATGGGCTAAGTTGGGACACCCCTGCAGGGTTATGAACTTTCGAAAGTCATGCCCGCGGTTATGGGCAGATGGGAATTTGTTAATGTCCGGTTGTAGAAAACCTGAAGTTGATCTTAATTATAATACATCAACCGCGTGTGTAACCGTGATGGTCTCTTCTCGGCGGAGTCCGGGAAGTGAGCACGGTGTTGGAGTTATGCTTGACGTAGGTTGTTCTAGGATCACTTCTTGATCATAGTTGTTCGACCGTGCTTTTGCCTTCTCTTCTCGCTCTCATTTGCGTATGTTAGCCACCATATATGCTAGTCCCTTGCTGCAGCTCCACCTCATACCTTTTACCCTTCCTATAAGCTTAAATAGTTTTGATCGCGAGGGTGTGAGATTGTTGAGTCCCCGTGACTCAAAGATACTTCCAAAACCAGCTTGCAGGTGCCGATGAGTCCGTGCAGATGACGCAACCAAGCTCAAGGAGGAGCTCGATGAAGATCTTGTCCTTTATGTTGTTTCGTTCTAGTTGATCAGTAGTGGAGCCCAATTAGGGTCGATCGGGGATTTGTGTAGCATTTGGGGTAGTCTTCTTTTATTTTGGCTCCGTAGTCGGGCCTTGATTGTAACTGGTTGATGTAATGCTTTATTCATGTATTGTGTGAAGTGGCGAGTTTAAGCCATCTATGTATATCTTTCCCTTATGTATTACATGGGTTGTGTGAAGATTACCTCACTTGCGACATTGCTTTCAATGCGGTTATGCCTCTAAGTCGTGCTTCGACACGTCGGAGATATAGCTGCATCGAGGGCGTTACAGTAGGATACATGGTGCTTTAAATCGGTAAGCTCAATGGTCACCTCTTGAAGAGTCGCTTCAGCTTTCTCAGCCCGCTGCGTCAAAGCAGTCTTTTCCTCAGCCCAGGTATTTCTTTCAGCCTCAAAACTGGTTTTCAGTTTTTCCGTTTCAGCCACGCTAAATTGGAATTTTGAATCCGCTTTCCGGGTCTTAGATTCTTGATTCTCCAGCCGGGTCTTTGCATCAGCCAATTGTGATTGAAGTTCGGCAGTGGCGTCCTGTAAAAACACAGAGTTACAAACACATTTATATCCGGGTTACATGAATATAAGTCCCAAGTATTTTGCAAGCAACAACACTTGGCACTTGGGGGCTAATGCCTACTGAAGAGTTCATCCTACAACGGCTTATATGACTAAGTCCCAAGCACTTTGCAAGCAACAGTACTTAGCACTTGGGGGCTAATGCATGTTTGCTCATATTTCATTACTACTCTATGATGACCCGGCAGTACCGTAGACAAACACAGCCGATTCATAGAGGCTACATGAGTAAGTTTCGATCTTTAAAACAATGATAAGTACCGGTTCATTCATGCTGATTAAATCGGCCCTTGGGGGCTATGGATGCAATGTTGATCATTAAAATCCGGTTTAAGTGAAAGACGCCTTTTTTATCTAAGAAGCTTTATATTCATTGCTATTTTAAAGTCTACATCATACTCAATTCTATTATACACAATAGACTTGGGGGATGACAGGATATGCATCGTGTACTTAAGCCGGAATTCATACCTCATATTTTTTATGCATCTGCTTCACCATATCGATTTCAAGATCGCGGCTGGTATGTACTTGGTTGAGGTAGCCAGAGAGTACTTCACTGTTGCTCAATTGAGAATAGTGGGCAACATCAAATCTCACTTTCTGCTATTCGATAAACTCCTGTTTAGCGGAGTGTTTGGCCAAGATAGTTGGATTTCCCGGTTCTGTAAAGTCGGTGCCAGCAATTATAACATCGTCGATATGTGTCTCCGACGGTTTAAGTGGGCTTGATGATTCAGTACTCAAAGGATTCAGTTTTGTATGGTCACTGGAAAGGTCAGGAATCTCTGGTGGGGCTTCATGGGCAGGTTCTTCTGGTTGTTTTTCAGAAACGTCTGATGCTGGGACTTGCTGCTCCGGTTCATGGACTTTAGGATCTTCAACCGGCCTAGTCACCTTTGCCTTCTTGTTAGGCTTTCCTTTTCTACTGCACGGTTCATGAGAGATCAGTACAAATATAAGAGCATAAGGAGATAGAGCATGAAAAGTGATGTTACCCAGGGGCAGTCTTGAAAGCCGGTAGTTGGGTTTGAGATGAATCGTCGGAGGAAGAGCGAGAAACCTCCTGATAGTTTGAATTGGAAGGAGTAAGTGGCTGATGAATGATACCCGCCAGGGGGTAAAAAGAGTTAAGTTTGGAAATACCTCGTTTTGCCATTTTCGTGGAGCTGGAGTATTTGATAAGCCGGACGATAACTCTTCAGCTCCGCTGGTCCAAGTTTGCCACCGACTCTCGTGCTGCTGTTGCCTCAAAAGAAAGTGAGGATCCAAACGAGCTAAGGGGTGTGAAAAGCTTACTTTCTGGGTTACCCGTCGTATTTTCTGTCTTGGCAAAGGCTCTGAGTCGGATGAAATAATAGTTACCTCTTCTTCAGCTGCTTGGTTTCCCCCCATGTATTCCTGAGCATAATCAGTGTCAATAAGGTAATTGAAAAAGGAGCCAAGGGAGTCAAGGGCTACCTCCGACTCAGAGCTATCATCTAGTTCAAACATGCTGGAGGCGCTTGATTTCTTATTATTTATCTTAGTGGTTTTCTTGGCGGCTTTCTTGGCAGCCCTGGCCTTCTTGGCAGCTTCATGGTCGTATTTCTTCTTCCAAAAATTAGAGTCAGCCTGTGAAAAGTCATCAAAGTTGAGTTAATAAGGCATATAATGATGAGGTAAAAGTAAATAAATTGGAGACTCACATCTGGTGGCGGGTTAAGTTTGCAAAAAGGGTTCAGACCCACTTTGTTGTAGTCTTCCGGATCTTCATTTAGAAGGTACTTTGTAACTTCATTAATGGCTTCGTCAGTTAAACGCACGGAGCTATGGCGCAGTGGATCCTTTATACCACCCATGTAAGTACACATTAAACTGGGCCGGAGGCTCAAGTCTATGATTCGCCAAGAAACCCAGCACCGAACCAAGTCAATGCCAGTTAACCCATTTCCTAGCAGAGCCTTGACCTTTGCAATGGTGGGAGCAAGCTTTGCATGTTCAGCAGTAGTAAGCTTTTCAGGAAGAAGATGCTTTGAGTCAAGATGCTGGACACGATAACCCGGCAATGGATTCTCGTCAGCCAGAGAAGTATCTTTGTAGTAAAACCATGTCTGATTCCAATCTTTGGGGTGACTCGGCAAGCGGGCATAGGGGAAGATAGCATCTCTTCTCCGTGGAATTGAGATTCCACCTAGTTCCAGGCTGGGTCCGTTCATAAACTCGTTTTGGCGGTTCAAATAAAAATATTCTCTAAAGCGTTCAACGTTGGTCTCCTCTTGAAGGTATACCTCACAGAAGACTTGAAAGTTGCAGATGTTTGACACGGAATTGGGTCCGATGTCTTGAGGATGGAGTTGAAAGAAGTGCAGAACGTTTCAGAAAAATCTAGAACTGGGTGGTGAGAAGGCCCGATTCATGTGATCAGTAAAAACAATGACTTCGTCATCCTTTGGCTGAGGTCTTTCTTCGCCTAGATCAGGGGCCCGATAATGCATGACATTCTTTGCTGGCAAGTACCCAATTTTGACAAAGTCTTTGAGTGTGTTTTCAGTGACAACGGAGGAAACCCAGTTACATGAAGTGACTGTCTTTGGTGGCATTGTGAAGAGAGAAGACTAAAGGAAAGAATTTTTTTGCCACATTAAGTTGATTCATTAAGCCAGAAGTAAAAAGCTACATTATATATTCCGAATGGCGGCTTAAATGGGGCCTAATGATATATGGGTAATAATAAGCCGGTGATGTAAGCCGCCATGACAAGCACTGGTATTCAAGATCTGACAAGAGCGAATTTTACTAAGTGTTGGGACAAACAGGTTTCACAGATTCGAGCTATAAGATTGGATCTGCAGCACTTCAGAGAAATGAAATAAAATCTAAACCTAAGGTGGCAGCAGCAGAAAAGTGGGCATGCCCAAATGAGATCTGTTGCAATGAGGATATATTCTGATATTAAAAAACAAGTGCTAAAACTGCTACTGCACAAGATTTGTGTCGTTTTCAGATCAAAACTATGCAATCTAGGAACGAGAAGGAGGAACGGTGATGAACGCCGATGAACAGGGAAACCCTAAAGCAGATCTATTAAGAGGAAAAGTGAATGCTTACCGATGCTGATGAACAGTGGAAGGGCGCCACGATGTTCTGGTTCGTTCAGGGTGATGCAGCGGCCGGAGTTGAAGTAGTGGACGAAGATCGACAGCGGCGGAGCTCGGGCGCGCTGGAGCGTTGTGATGAAGAAGATGAAGACGAGAAGGCAAAAGGGGGAGAGTGAAAAGAGGACACGTGGCCCTATTTATAAGGCTGGAAGGATAAGTGGCATGCGCGGGAATCGAGGAGACAAGAAAATGGATGTGTGACGGCGTGAGCGACTCGATTTTCGGAAGTTCATCAAGAGAGGATTTATTAAGATTTGGGTCCTATATAATATTAATAACAGGTGACGTCATGGTGCGGTACTACAATCTCAGGAGATGACATCATGGCGGGTTACAATATCTCACAAGAAGATGAAGAAGGATTTTTTTCTAAGTGTTGAAGATTGACATGAACAAAGTTCAAATCAACCTGAGGCCTAATGTTGGGGATATGACTATTGGATATGACCCGCCCAGGAGGGGCCGGGTTATCCCAATGGTGGTTCATAAACCATGCCCATGAATATGTTGAAGATGGCGGTTCATACAATAGGCTTGTTAAAGGGCCCAAAACCCAAAGGCGGCTTAAGGCCCGTAAGTGTAAACCGCCATGTATATGTGACTTGTATTGTAAGGCATGTAAGATAAGTCATCGGGCCGGACACGTTTGTATGAGCCGTCCGGGACTATGTAAGCCGCGGGGCGTCAACCTGTGTATATGAGGGGATGACCCGACAGCGGCTTAGGGTAAGAGACAACAGATCAAAGCCAAGCTAAGTGTATTCGCTCCTTGGTAATCAAAACCCTAGCAATACCACCTCAAATAGATTAGGCTTTTACCTTCACCGTAAGGGGCCGAACCAGTATAAACTCCTCGTGTCCTTTGTCCCATTTTAACCCCTTTAAGCTAACTATGTCACAATGGCTCCACAACTAAGTCTTTCCACTAGGACATCTGCCGTGACAATTCCACGACAGGGCCTATGGTATACATTACAAGGACATGCGTGATAAACTCCCCACATGTGTTGAGATGCTCGCCATGGAACGCGGCCCCGCAGCGGGGCGCAATGTAGTAAAGCGTCTCCAGCCAGACGTCGACGATGAGCCCCCAGCGATCGGCTTCTGGGACGCCGGCCAGTGACTCGGCCACCCTGAACGCGCGAGGCGGCACCGGATCACCGAGGATATCAACGGTGCTAGGGTTGGCCGGCACCGTGTCTGAAGAGCGTGCCTGCGCGAACAATGGTGAGCCCACCAAATGTTGCACGGCCATGGCTATGCAAAATAGTTTTTCTACCTGAGCCAGTACCTACCGGTCAAACATCGCCCACTCACTTGCTTTGTCTGAGGTAACGTTGCAATGGAACCACGTATTGTATGACCATTTATGATTGGCAGTAGAGCTCGTGCTCAGAAGGAAACGTTATGGAGGTCAGAATTATTTACTACTCACATTTTTCTCCACCATAACGTTTCTTTCTGAGTACACTAAACTCTGTCCTCCATAATCCATTAGCAGTTTAGCATTAAATCTTTCTACTAATGATGAATTAACATTGAATAGCCTATATGCCTCATAATAGATTATATACGTAGTAATCTAACAGAACAATACTTGGTTCGACGTGCCTTACAAATAGATAATTGGGTTTAATATAATAAGATCAATACTTAGAACGACATGCCTTAGAAATAGATAACATGATTAGTGTTTGGTTTAACTGGGAGACAAACCGGCTCAAACGAACCTAACTCATGTTTGTGATAGCACCAACTAGTACTAGTACCGGCTTCTCACCAAACGGGTTCTTCTTTGGAAATAAATTGAAATGAGTCATCTCCATTCAACACTGGTGTGATATTAATTGCAATATTTATAACTGACACATGTACCTTTTGGCATGCAAACGCAGATGACATTAATTGAGAATGTTGATTCTGTGTGCACAGACCAGTAGATTAATGTGTATCATTGTGTATTGGATATGTATCTGTAACCTACAAATTCATTAAGCTATTAATGCAGCCATCTTGATGCAGGAACTCACTGTCGCAGATATCAGGGTGCCGCGCCTCCGAGAGCCATTCGTCCGCCTCCCGACGCCATGTGTTCTCTTTCCCCAAGCAAAATTGTTGCATTTTATTTCCTGATCATATTTTGAATGCTAAATAACTTATGAGCCAAAATTTTGTTCGCGTTATATTTGAATTCAGAATGATAAGACCTTTAAAAAAAGACCGGTTTTAGATACATTATGGTTAGTTTGAATTTTACTGTTTCAATCAGTTTCACATTACAAAAAAAGAAGATTTCAGTCATTTGAAAAATGGATTTCACTCATTGTAAAATGCCTATTTCACACATTAGAAAACACATATTTTAGTCATTTCAAAAACTTATTTCACTTATTTCTGAAAGCCGATTTCAATCATTTTAAAGAAACTCATTTCTTTATATTCAAAAACCAATTTCACTCATGTGAAGAAACTGATGTCACTCAGTTCAGAAAAATAATTTCACTCAATTGAGAAAACATATTTCACTGAGTTGAGAAAATATAGTTTTTAGTCGTTTAAAAAAACAGTTTCATTCATTT
This sequence comes from Triticum urartu, assembly GCF_056163025.1. Taxonomy (NCBI): domain Eukaryota; kingdom Viridiplantae; phylum Streptophyta; class Magnoliopsida; order Poales; family Poaceae; genus Triticum; species Triticum urartu. The sequence goes on along the minus strand of NC_141877.1, from coordinate 445,018,168 downwards.
CAGAAAGCTGATTACAATCATTTCAAAACACACTCATCTCTTTATGTTCAAAAAACCAATTTCACTCATCCGAAGTAAAATACAAAGTGATATTCATTATCAAAATATGATAATGTCAAATTATATAAAAAATGGGGAATTGCTAAATAGACCGAGGAAATGACTATGGTGAATTTTGGGTTGCTCGGTATGAAATAGAGGTCGCAAAAAAAAGTGTGCCTTATAGATGCAAAATTTATTTATTCCGTGAAATTATAGTTAGCACGCACGCATGCCGCCAGTGACGGCAGGTGCCCGATGTCAACAATAAATTGTCATGAGGGGGTGCTAATATCAACAAAATATCGACTATATGATAAATGACTGGCCTTATTTCGGTTGAAATATTGACGCGGCGCGTAAACAAAAATATATAGCGCGCCAATGAAATATATAGACCGTGTACTTTGTCAAATATCCATATAATGCTAGACCCTGAGCGTCATAAAAAAGTTTAATGAATGTGCACACCCATGCATGCATACGGGGTGGTGTCCAAGTGCACACATTAATTAGAATAAAAAACAAAGGAAGTTTAGCCCACGTTCTCATGGTTGAGTCAACTAGGATTAAAGAAATAAACAAAAAAAAAGAAAAACGCAGCCCACTCCCACGATCCCATGACCTCAGAACATGGGCTGTTCTGAGGGCTTTTTTCCTAGCCGTTCCGCTGTGCTGCCGCCTAGTGCGATCTCTTTTCCCCAGCCAGCCGCTGCTGCTCTGCTGCTACTTTCCCTACTCATATTCTTGATCTCTGGCCTCACGCTGCTGCTCTCATCCACATATACACTCCTGCTGCAAGGCCTCCATCCGGCCAGAAGGCTGAAGAAGATAGACAAGGTGAGAATCATGATCCCTCTCTAATCTTCTTGCTCCTCCCTATATCTCTCATCATGTTCATATTTCTTCTTGGTTGATCATTGTGATACAAACCAAAGAGTATGCTCATGTGTCCTCATCTTGACATCTTGCCTTGGCTAATCATTGTGATACAAGCCAAAGTGCAATTATCTTCAAGAAAGGAAAATTGTCCTTGGTTGATCATTGCAATACGAACCAAGGAGCATATCTCACGTATTGTCATCTTGACATTCTGCCTTGGCTGATCATCGTGATATGAGCCAAAGAACAGTTATCACTAGTAGAAAAAGGGCCATTTATCCCGGTTTGTAAGGCTCATTTGTCCCGGTTGGGGAACCGGGACTAAAGGGTCGGTACTAAAACCCAACACCTTTAGTCCCGGTTCTTACACCAACCGGGACAGATGGGCCTCCACGTGGCCGCTACGGCTTGCCCAGGCAGGGGAGCCTTTTGTCCCGGTTGGTAGCACCAACCGGGATCAATAAGCTTCCACGCGTCAGCAGTTCAGGAGCTAGGGTTATTTTTCTGAGGGGGGGGGGGGGGGGTTGGGGGTTTTGTAGTGTTAATAAGGGGTTTCATATTGTTGGGGAACGCAGCAATTTTAAAAAATTTCTACGCACATGCAAGATCATGGTGATGCATAGCAACGAGAGGGGAGAGTATCGTCTACGTACCCTCGTAGACCGTAAGCGGAAGCGTTATGAGAACGCGGTTGATGTAGTCATACGTCTTCACGATCTGACCGATCCAAATACCGAACGTACGGCACCTCCGAGTTCAACACACGTTCAGCTCGGTGACGTCCCACGAACTCCGATCCAGCAGAGCTTCGAGGGAGAGTTCTGTCAGCACGACGGCGTCATGACGGTGATGATGATGCTACCGACACAGGGCTTCGCCTAAGCACTGCTAGGATATGACCGAGGTGGATTATGGTGGAGGGGGGCACCGCACACGGCTAAAAGATCAACTAATCAACTTATGTGTCCATGGGGTGCCCGTCTCCCCCGTATATAAAGGAGTGGAGGAGGGGGAGGGCCGCCCTCTACTATGGCGCACCCTGGGGAGTCCTACTCCCACCGGGAGTAGGATTCCCCCCTTCCATGTAGTAGGAGTAGGGGAGAAGGAAAGGGAAAAGAGAAGAGAAGGAAGGAGGCGGCGCCGTCCCTCCCCCTAGTACAATTCGGACTAAGCCTTGGGGGGCGTGCAGCCTCCCCTCTCTCTTTCCCCTAAAGCCCAATAAAGCCCATATACTCCCCGGCGAATTCCCGTAACTCAATAGTACTCCGAAAAATAGCCGAATCACTCAGAACCTTTTCGATGTCCAAATATAGTCATCCAATATATCGATTTTTACGTCTCGGCCATTTCAAGACTCCTCGTCATGTCCCCGATCTCATCCGGGACTCCGAACTACCTTCGGTACATCAAAACACATAAACTCATATTACCGATCGTCACCGAACGTTAAGCATGCGGACCCTATAGGTTCGAGAACTATGTAGACATGACCGAGACACATCTCCGAACAATAACCAATAGCGGAACCTGGATGCTCATATTGACTCCTACATATTCTATGAAGATCTTTATCAGTCAAACCGCATGGGGCCCATGGCGTGGCCAAGCCAGCAGGCCGTACGACCCATCTTCATCAACAAGGCATCCAAGACCCTCGCGAGGGGCCAAGCCTCGCGAGGCGGATGACGCAAGACCTCCTCAGGAGTGGCCTAGTCGGGCAGGCTCACGAGGAGCGGAGATAACAAGGCGAGGCAAATCTCACGAGGCTCTCGTGACGTGAGCCATGACGATCGACACCAGGCGGGCGCCAGCGCGCAGCGTGCTTGTTTCCTTTTTGGTGCTAGGGAGACCAGCGCAGGCGAGGAGTACCGAGGCATCAGGCAAAGGTTGCCATTTTGGTGCAACAAGACCAGGACCAGAAGGACGGCAAGACGGAGATCATCGTGGAGCCCAAGATGGCGTCACCACCAGAGCCTTTGGCAGGCGAAGGCCACTTTTGTCAGGATGGCTTGTACTAGCTGTCCCCCTTCAAATTAGCCCACCGTTGTTGGCTCTCTTCTCGCTCAATATTTGGGAAAGAGGACCAGGGCCTCTATAAATAGGACTAGCCACCACCATAGGCAAGGGAAACGACAAGGACGACGAAGGGGAACGAAAAGGACGACGAAGGGGACGGACGACAGAGAGAGAGGAGAGAGATCACTCTCACCCACACAAGTTAGCCAAGCACAAGAACACCTCAACCTCAGGAGGCTGTTCTTCCCCTTGTGTTGTTCATCATCAGCCCAAGAGGCAATCAACCACCACACTGGAGTAGGGTATTAGACCACAACGGTGGCCCAAACCAGTATAAATCTTGTGTCTTTCTGTGTTGCGAGTTCGTCGAGTTCGTCCGCGAGATCTTAGCGAGCTAGGGCATAGATCGGTGGGAGGAAAAGACTTCACGCGCACCCCAATGTTCGAACCTTAAGGGTTTGCCGGAACCCCACATCCGACATTTGGCGCGCCAGGTAGGGGTGCACCGTAGCTTCCCTTCCATCGGTTCATCGCTCCGTCGCTCCATCGTGTCCATGGAGGATGCTCGTCGTGCTCGAGCTGAGCGTCGGGCTGCCCTCACCGCCCGCGTTGCTCAGACGGCCCCCATCGGCGGGCCATCTCATCGTTCTCCATCTCCCGCCGCCAACGCTGCCACCGGCCCGGTGGGGAATGAGCATCAAGCGTCTTTGCTGCATCCTTCGGTGCGGCAGGACGGCCGCACCGCCACTCCATCATTGACCCCGGCCGGTTCTTCGTCTCATGCGCACCGCACTCCCATGGAGGCGCGGGCCACACTCCTCACCGCAAACAAACTCCTGCGCTACCGCCCAGTCGACAACCTCTACGAGGAGTGGCTCGACCGTGTCGCCGAGCTCGTTCGCGCCGCAGGGGGCTCCCCGGCGCTGTCCGTCTCTCTGCCTCACCCTCAGCCGGCCACGGGCGACGAGGCCCGAGGCGCGCCTCCACCACCCCAGCCCAAAGACGAAGCCATGGCACCAAGGCGTGCGGCCCTGCGGTGTGATCCGCCACGCCCGGTGCCCGTGCGTGAAGAGAGGAGCTGCCAAGAAATCCCTCGGCTACGAGGAGCTGCACCCGCGCTCCCCGCACCGCCTCGTCGAGACCGCGCGCCGCCCACAGCAGCGCCGCGCGGACCTCATCAAGACCAAGCTCCACCTCCAAGGCGGACCCCAATAACTACGGACGACTGCCGCGCCTTCAACCCCGAGCTGCGCAGCGTTGCCTGGCCAGTAAAGTTCAAGTCAGATCTGCCTCCTCGCTACGACGGCACCGCCGACCCCGCGGAGTTCTTGCAGCTCTACGAGCTGAGCATCGAAGCAGCCAACGACGCCGAGAAAATCATGGCAAACTGGTTTCCCATGGCTCTCAAGGACGGGACCCGCTCCTGGCTCCTGAACCTGCAACATGGCTCTATCTCCTCCTAGGACGAGATGCGCGACCGCTTCGTCGCCAACTTCCAGGGCACTCGCGACCGCCCCCCGGCCGCAGGCGACCTGCGCCGCATCAAGCAACAGCCAGGGGAGACCCTCCAGAAGTACATCCAGCACTTCAACAACACCTGCCTCAAGATCCCCAAGGTCACGGATGAGGCCATCATCTCCGCGTTCTCCGATGGTGTCCGTGGCATCAAGATGAAGGAAGACCTCACTATCCACGAGGAGCTCTGCACGTCTCAGGAGCTGTTCAACCTGGCGACCAAGTGCACAAGAGCTGAGGAGGGGCGCCTCTCCCTCCTTGAGCTGCCAGCCGCGGACACATAAGAGAAGAGAGCCAAGGCCAAGGAGGTGAAGCGCAAGGAAGTGGCAGTGCTAGCTGCGGAGCCCGACACCAAACGGGGTAGAGATCAGCCCGAGTCATCCCAGAACAGCCGACCGTTCTGCGCCTTCCACAACCTAAACACTCACAACACCAGCAACTGCTAAGAGCTCCGAGCCCTATGCGAGGGACGCTACGGTCGACACCCCGAGCGCAGCGACCGGGGCTACGGCCACGAAGGAGGACGAGAAGGAGGACGCTGGGACGACCGTGGCCCATGCTAGGAATGGCGCGACAGGCCTCGTGAGGACCGCTGGCAAGACCATCCTCGCGAGGGGGCCTGGAGGGACCAGCCTCATGAGGATCGCCCCCAAGGCAACGCCGGTCTATCTCCACTGCCGCCACCAAGAAGGAACGACGACCATCATCAGGACGAGGGCTAGGGGCTTCTAGGAGCCGCGTGCAATCACCTGCATCTTGGGCGACATCTTCAAACGGTTCACTCGCGAGGTGAACGCGGCGCTCCCCAAGCTTGAGGCCGCGCGCCCGCTCAAGTGGTCCCAGTGCACCATCACTTTTCACTCGGCAGATCAGCTCAAGTGCGCGGCCACCGCCGGTGTCCTCCCGATGTTGTGTTCCCCAGTCATCAGCAATGTGCAGGTTACCAAGACCCTCATCGACGGCGATGCAGGGCTCAACGTCCTGTCCGTCAACACATTCGACAACCTCCAAGTGCCATACGAGTAGCTCCAGCCTACCAAACCTTTCTCAGGAGTGATCGACGGCTCCACCACACCGATAGGGCAGGTCCGCCTGCCTGTCACCTTCGGCACACGCGACAACTACCGCACCGAGCTCATCGACTTCTACGTTGCGCACATTCGCTTGCCGTACAACGCCATCCTCGGGTATCCGGCCCTGGCCAAGTTCATGGTGGTAACCCACCATGGCTACAATGTCCTCAAGATGCCTGGAAGTGGCGGGGTCATCACGGTCCCGTGTGAAGAAAGGGATGCGATGTGCTCCCTCGAGCGCGTCTTCCAAGCTACAGCAATCGACGACCCCGACAACAAAAGTGAGGGTCCTCCGGAGGCCATCCCCAAGAAAAAGCAGCCGCGCCGCGCAGGACCTCAGGAGGATGGCGTCGCGGCAGGAGCGGGCTCTCTTCTGGAGGGCCTCAGGCCTTGCCAACCTCACGAGGGAGGCGCTTGGGCACCACTTGGAGGAGTGCTACGTGGCACGTTTTCCTCAGGAGAACATAGGGCAAGGGGTGCCCACTGCTCAAGAGTTCATCGCCAAGACCACACAGGAACTGCAAGACGCAAGACCCATGCGCGGTAACAGCCGCTCACAGGGTTCGGCTAACCACCCAGGCGAGGGTGCAGAACTGCGCGTCTGCATCGACATCCCAGGGCTCAACAGGGCCACGTCTCAAGAGCGCTTCTGGCCTTCGGGTGTGGGCCGTTGCGAGGGCCTGCCACACAGCTACGTGTGCATGCCGTTCGGCTTGCCGAGCGTGGCATCGGCCTATCAGCACGCCATGCGGCGTGACCTGGCGGCTCAAGAGGCCAGGTACCGCGCCGTCCTGGAGGAAACGGAGATGGTCTTCAGGGAGCCTCCTGAGCCCCCAGAGCCTCCCGAGGCTCAGGGCTCCGGTGGCTCATGAGGAGTCGTTTCTTCGACGCGCGCCTTCAGCTGCACCTACTCTGCTTCATCTACAGAACCAGGTGACATCTTCCAAGCTCGTTAAGCTGGGAGCGCCCCTTGGGCTGCATTATTCCCAGGCCGTGTGGGTCCGTCCCTACGGCATGTATCCCTTTCGCTTTTGTCTTTATCTTACCTTGCTAGGGGCGCCCATTGGGCTGCATCATCCCCAAGCCACTCGGGCCGGACCCGGTGGCATGTATCTTCCTGCATTTAGCCAAGCTGATTTGCCTTCCCTGCTTAACTTTCCTACGGTTATCACCTGCTCGATTGCCACCCGCCACAGGCACATTCACCCCGTGCAATCCACTTGCGCGTTAAAAGGGGGGCTCCTGAGCATCGCGACTCAGGAGCTCTTACTGGCTCTCCATCCCTCACCCCCTGGCCTTGACCACGGCATCGCGACCTGGCATACCAGCGGTGGCTAAGCTCGCTCGAGGGCCGGGACCTAAGGACGTATAGTGCTTGCACCTGACCGCCTTGCAGGAACACACAGTCACCAAGACTCAAGACTAGGCGCAACCTGCCTTGAGGTAGGGCCTCGTGAGTCCTGCGCTGGCTCACGAGTGCCCAGATACACCTGTAGCCCTGCCGTGCAAGCCACGTGTCAGGGCGGGGCTGTACACGCCCCGGGGGCTCCTCCCGGAGGGGGGCCCCCATCCCACGCACAAGTGGAAGCACCATGCTCCGCGCTGGCCGTCGACACTGCCGAGGAGCGACTATGCCCGTACACAAGCGGAAGCACTATGCTCCGCGCTGGTGATAAACAACTGAGGGCGGCCCCACGGTCATACCAACCTCAGGGAGCCCAGAGCTCAGCGTCCGGCCTCACCGCAATGCCTCCCCTCGGGAGAGCCGCGCGAGGGGGCTGCGCTCGGACCACACCCAAGCGCACGCCACCCAACCAGGTCTCCCGGACCTGGGCGTCGTGCGCCCCTCCTGAGGCCTCGGCGAGGAAAGGTATGGAAATTGTTTGCGCGTCAAGGGGGACTCCTGAGCATCGCGACTCAGGAGCCTAACTGGTCACGTAGCCCCTCACTCCTTGGTCCATCCTAGTCTCCGGTCGGCCCAATGGCGGTTGAGGTATGCGCGGGGCCGGGCCCTGCCGACATAGAACATCAGTCTATCCTCGCAAATTCTCCCTATAAGCTATTTGCGCGTCAAGGGGGACTCCTGAGCATCGCGACTCAGGAGCCTAACTGGTCACGTAGCCTCTCACTCCTTGGTCCGTCCTGGTTTCCGGTCGGCCCAATGGCGGTTGAGGTATGCGCGGGGCCGGGCTCTGCCGATGCAGAACGCAAAGCAAATAGGAAGGAAATCGCAAAATCTCGAAGCAAATATTACAAACATATTGTCCTCACACATTGTCCTCATGATACCAAATGAAAAGTCTAAACGCCTCCCCGAGGCCTAATGCATGTTGCAGGAATGAAACAGGAGAGTAGCCGCAGGTCACCCCTGGACGGCGCCATCACCTGCGAAAGGTGCTACATCGTGAGCAACGTTGTCTTCGCCTTCACCACTAGCTGCAGGATCGGTGGCATTGCCGGACAGAGGAGCGGAGACAAAGCCGCGGAACTTCTTCAGCAAGGCCTCCACCTGACCTTGCACGGCTACGGCGGCAGCCTCGTATTGGTCTTAAGCCACATGTGTCAGTGTCAAAACCGGCGGATCTCGGGTAGGGGTCCCGAACTGTGCGTCTAGGCCGGATGGTAACAGGAGGCAAGGGACACGAAGTTTTACCCAAGTTCGGGCCCTCTTGATGGAGGTAAAACCCTACATCCTACTTGATTAATATTGATGATATGGGTAGTACAAGACTAGATCTACCACGAGATCGGAGAGGCTAAACCCTAGAAGCTAGCCTATGGTATGATTGTTGTTCTGTACGTTGTCCTAAGGACTAAAACCCTCCGGTTTATATAGACACCGGAGAGGGTTAGGGTTACACAAAGTCAGTTATAATGGTAGGAGATCTACATATCCGTATCACCAAGCTTGCCTTCCACGCCAAGGAAAGTCCCTTCCGGACACGGGACGAAGTCTTCAATCTTGTATCTTCATAGTCCAGGAGTCCGGCTGAAGGTATAGTCCGGCCATCCGGACACCCCCTAATCCAGGACTCCCTCAGTAGCCCCTGAACCAGGCTTCAATGACGACGAGTCCGGCACGCAGATTGTCTTCGGCATTGCAAGGCGGGTTCCTCCTCCAAGTACTTCATAGAAGATTTTGAACACAAAGATAGTGTCCGGCTCTGCAAAATAAGTTTCCACATATTGCCATAGAGAGAATAATATTTACACAAATCTTAATCTGCTGACGTATTCCATAGTGTGACATCGCACCATGGCCAAGCCTTTATTCGAATCGTTTTATTGTCCACCCTCAGCGTGTCATGCAAGGCGGTTTCCTTGGCACGTCTCGTCGAAGCAGAGATCGTGTCCCCTTATTCCGGGATTCTCATCAATACGGGCGTGGGTAACCCAACCGCGCCATTGATTACGGTGCTTGGAGATAAGCGAGTTTTACCAGGCTGGTGGGGACACGTAGTTGCGTCCACCCATATAAGGGGATAAGGATCCACCTTTTCACCTACTCCTTCTTCCTCCTTTGCCTATCCATTTTCGCGCACTCGAGCTCCAGCGCCCAAGTCCGCACTCCCCACATCAACCTTCTCCAGCCATGTCCGGAGTGGGAGGCAAGTGGATGGTCTCCTCTGTCACGGAGGGACACATCAAAAAACTGAGGAAGGCCGGATACTTGTCTAACGACATCGCGTACCGGCTTCCCGAAGAGGGGCAGCTCCTCCCCACCCCAAGGCCCCATGAGAGGGTAGTGTTCCTTCCCCACTTCCTCCGCGGACTGGGCTTTCCTATCCACCCATTCGTCCGGGGACTCATGTTCTACTACGGCCTGGATTTCCATGATCTGGCCCCGAACTTCATCCTCAACATATCGGCGTTTATAGTCGTGTGCGAGGCTTTCCTCTGCATCCGCCCCCATTTCGTCCTATGGCTCAAGACTTTTGATGTCAAGCCGAAGGTGGTGCGCGGCAACCAGGCGGAGTGCGGAGGTGCCATGGTGGGCAAGATGCCCAACGTCTTATGGCTCGAGGGCTCCTTTGTGGAGACCCTGAAGGGGTGGCAATCGGGGTGGTTTTACATCACCGAGCCGCGCGACCCTGAGTGGGTCGCAGCCCCCGAGTTCCGGTCCGGACCCCCAACGCGGCTCACGTCCTGGAAAGAAACGGGCCTGTTGTGGGGCAGCAAAGGAGAGGTGAATGGACTGCAAACATGCATCCAAACCCTGGTGGACAGGCAGCTCAAGCTTGTCAATGTAGTCCAGGTTATGCTCATCCGCCGGATCCTCCCGTGTCAACAATGGGCCTTCAATCTGTGGGAGTTCAACCCGGCGCAGCACCGAACTCTGAGCAGGCTCTTCAACACGACGTACGAAGATGCCTGGAAGGTGCTTTTTAAGGGCGCCGAGGCTCCCGCATCCGCTACCGAGGATCACGGATTCAGCGCGCAGCGTCACCCTAGCGCGGAAATTGTTTGTACCTTTTACAGGGTACTAGTTTTTCATAGTTTAACTCTATGCGGGATCTAAGCTCCCTTACCTTTGATAGGATTGGCAGGCGAAGTCCGGACAGATCGTCTGTCCGGCTCCTTTGCCCGAAGACCCAGCCGATGCCCGCTTGTCGAAGCTGCTGGTTCCGGCACCCTATGTGGTGCCGGAGAAGAAGGCCACGAAGAAGGCCACGGGGACTCAAAAAAGTGCCCGGCGCCAGGAGGTGTCGAGTTCATCATCCGACGGCTCCAAGGCGCATTCCTCCCGTGAAGACGAGGAGGAGGAAGAAGAGACCTCTCCCCCTCCAGCGAGGGGAGAGAAGAAGAGAAAGGCCGCCCTCTCTGGGGAGGCCGGAGGATCCAAGAAGGGGAAAACCCTTCCTCCGGACTACTCCACCGACGCCGACGACGGTGGAGAGGAGTGGCCGCTCAGGGCCAAGCCCCTGGCGAAATCGTAAGTATCCGGATACCAGAGTAATTCATAGTATTCCTTTATTGCACAGCTTTCCCTTATGTCGAATATGATTATGCAGCCCACCCAAAGACCGGCTTGACGCGTCGTCGAGCGGTTCACTGGACTCGTCGGATGTGAATTCGCTTCCGACAGCCTCCTCCCCCCGCCCTACGGACGACACCGAAGTGTTGTCCCAACAGGTTCCAAGCCAGGAGGAGGTGGTCCTGGAGGCACCGCAAGGCGACCTCCCGAACTCCAGGAGTAAAGGGGAAAAAACCCCAGGGCTCCAAGTCCGGCCCTAGGCCAGACACCGCTCCGGAACCATCAAAGGTTGCAGAGTCTGGCGGGCGACTTCCTTCCAAGAGGAGCAAGCCCACCATGCCGGTGACCCCCGTCCAACCGGAGGCACCGGACAATCTGTTGGAGGTGCTCAAAGGCGCCTCCATCGACGAGGAGCACCGCACCATTATGAGTGCGGTGGTCCAGAAGGTTCAATCCGCCAAGAGTGGACCGACTGAAGCTTGTGCTAGCCTTTTAACAGGCTTTGAGGTAAGTAAAGAATGTGTAAATAATATTACCGCATAGACAGTAGCCCCTGATGCTCTGTTTGCCGTTCGGGAAGAAAAGCCGAATAGAGGACCAAATAAAATTCGTAGGAGTCTAACAAAAAGGAGTCAATATGCGTATGCAGGCTTCCCTGCTGGCGTCCGCCGCACTGACTGCGGAAGTGGACACGCTAAAGCAGAACCTCGAGCAGTCCGAGCAAGAGCTCGGGCGTGCCAAGAAGCAACTCGAGGACAAGGAAAGTAAGAAATACCTTGTTTAAATATATATATATATAAAAGGTGCAATTGCAAAAAATGACAGGATTATCGTGGCTATTGTAGGGGCCACGTCTGAGGTGGCGACCCTTAAGCAAGAGCTGCTCGAGGCCGAGAAGAGGGCGGCCACGGAGCGCACCGAGCGGGAGAAGTATCAGGCCCAGGTTGGCAAGGTGCAGCAAGAGCTCCAGGCTCTCATGAAAAAACATGAGAGTTTGGAGCTTGACTCAAAGACGCGAGCGTCCGAGCTCGCGGTGGCTATTAAAGATGCCAAGTCTGCCAAGGCCGAATCCCAAAAGACCCTCCAGGAGTTGGATGCGGTGAAAAAGATAGCGGCGGGTAAGGCATTCTTTATGCAAAGAAAACACATAAACGTGAGTTACTTGTTACTTACCCGAATCCGGAGCTCTCCAGGAGCGTTCGCAGATCTTCCCCGCAGCGTGGATGATGTCGCCGCATTCTATCAAGCCGAGGAGGTCAGCTCAACAGAGGTGTTCTGGTCTCAGTATGCTGAGGCTGGACACCCCGTGCCCCTGAGCGACCAGCTGAAGCAACTGGTCGAGCTCCACAAGGCGGCCGAACAGGCCATGAAGGGCCTCATAGTTCGGCTGTGGCCTGGAGAGGCTCTGCCTAGGAGCTATTTCGGGCTGGTGCGGCGGCTGGTGGGGGCCTGTCCAAGGCTCGAAGTCATCAAGCGCTCCGTCTGCATTGAAGGTGCCCGTAGGGCCCTTGCCCGTGCTAAGGTGCACTGGGGCAAGCTGGATGCTGAGAAGCTTGTGAAGGACGGGCCACCACCGGGGAAAGAGCATCGCAAGGCCGAGAATTATTATACGGATGTTCTGAAGGGTGCCCGCCTTATGGTGGATGAATGTTCCAGGGATGTAATTTTTGAGTAAAACTCGCTTGTTTTGTCCTGTGCGCTGAAAACTTGTTCATATGCGCTAAGCAATGCTATTGGAATTTAAAATATTACCTTCTATGCGGCTGTTTATCAATTCTGAGATATGGCGAGTCGTCGGCTTCTGCCCCCGTGCCGCTAGTGCTGGGGTGTTCGGGGATAAACCTGAGCACTCTTTTCCCCATGTTTGGGTCCTTCGAGGGAGGCTCTCAGCACAACGAACAAGGCAATCGAACTATAATGCGTGAACACTCTCACTTAGCCATAGAATTCTATAATTTTAAATTTCGGCGAAGCCCCTGGTATTCGGAAGACCGAGTTCGGGGCGCTATCCACGCCTTGGCCGGACAGAGTCGACTCCTCGCTCGAAGCGGCATAAGTCTTTAGGGACTCGAAAAACCTCTCGAACAGCGACCAGCTCTCGCTTCATCATGACACTCAGTTTTAGCTTTCTCTACTGAGGTGCTCGACCCAGCTCAACTGGGTCACAATCGCAGTAGTTCTCCTAGTGCTACCTTAGCCGATATAGCGAAACGTAAGGCACCAAAACATAGGAGCCGGGCAAACCCAACTATTGACCCAAGACATGATTCGGAGCCGATGCATATAATGCTATGAGTTCGGGGTGCCGCACTTGTTAAAGTGTTTGGACTTCTCACACCATATTGAGGGGTACTAAAGCCCCTGGCGTATTTTGGCCGCACCAAAGTGTACGGGTGCAACATGTCGTTAAGGAACGGATATTTGTAAAAAAAAGTAATGCAAAAATAGACAAAAGCTATGCATTGTTTATTAAAAAGGGCTGCGATGAAAGCAGAATGATACAAATTATGCGATAAGCAAAAGGTTGGACTATGTAACATGTCCGTTCCAGGGGCAGGCTGCGGGATGGTATGTGAAACAGGTATACTGCTCGTGATAGAGACCACCTGGGAGTTCCGTAATGCGGCATGGCTTGTCTGCTTCCCTGGTTCTTGCATCGTTTGTGCGGCAATTGAACTGCCGAACAGGCCTTCTGAAGAGTGGAGTCCTGAAAGTAAGAGAAAATTAAAAAATCGGCAGCCCCTGGTGCGGTTTAAGCCTTCGGGCGTGCCGTGATGGTGCCCCTCCCCCTGTACCCATGGTATTTCTAGTGCGTAGTTATGTACGCGAAGCACTGGTGTCGCATTTTTGCGAGGGATGGGGTTGGGGCCGCATTGCTACGCCTGCTCGGAACGTGCCAGGCGGTCTTGTTGTAGGTTACTCCGGGCGCGCTTGACGGTGTCCGGACGTTTAATGGCCGGACTAGAGAACTGCCTGGAGAGGCTGCTTTGTACTTCCGCTGCAAGGGCCGCCGTGTGCTCCTCCGTTCGGAGGGAGCGTTCGGTGTTTCCATTGACCGTAATTACTCCTCGAGGGCCTGGCATCTTGAGCTTAAGGTATGTGTAGTGCGGTACCGCATTGAACTTGGCGAATGCGGTTCGCCCGAGCAGTGCGTGATAACCACTGCGGAATGGGACTATGTCGAAGATTAACTCCTCGTTTCGGAAATTATCTGGAGATCCGAAGACCACTTCAAGTGTGACTGAGCCTGTACAGTTGGCCTCTACACCTGGTATTACGCCTTTAAAGGTCGTTTTGGTGGGCTTAATCCTCGAGGGATCTATGCCCATTTTCCGCACTGTATCCTGGTAAAGCAGGTTCAGGCTGCTGCCGCCGTCCATAAGGACTCTAGTGAGATGAAATCCGTCAATAATTGGGTCTAGAACCAATGCGGCGAATCCGCCATGACGGGTGCTAGTGGGATGGTCCCTTCGATCAAAGGTGATCGGGCAGGAGGACCATGGGTTGAACTTTGGGGCGACTGGCTCTACCGCGTATACGTCCCTTAACGCACGCTTCCGCTCCCGCTTGGGGATGTGGGTTGCGTATATCATGTTCACCATCCGCACTTGTGGGGGAAAACCCTTCTATCCATTGTTGTTCGGCGACCGGGGATCTTCGTCGTCATCGCTATGCAGCCCCTTGTCGGTATTTTCGGCATTTAACTTGCCTGCCTGCTTGAACACCCAACAATCCCTATTGGTGTGATTGGCCAGCTTTTCGGGGGTGCCATGTATCTGGCACAAGCGGTCGAGTATTCGGTCCAAACTGGATGGGCCCCTAGGATTTCTTTTGAATGGCTTTTTCCGCTGACCGGATTTGTAGCCTCTGAATCCGGCATTAACTGCCATATCTTCAGCATTGTCGCCGTTAATGCGGCGCTTCTGCTTGTTGCGACGCGACCTGCCACTACTGTCCCTGGTATCCGAATTACCAGGGTTCTTGGCCATATTGTTGCTACGAGCAAGCCAGCTGTCTTCTCCCGCGCAAAAGTGGGTCATGAGTGTCGTGAGTGCTGCCATAGATTTCGGCTTTTCCTGTCCAAGCACTACTAGGGAAAAGCCTAGCAGCAGCGCGGGTTTTCGGCCTTTTAGTAGCGCGGGGGCCGGCGCTACTAATAAGGCGCTACAGCTAACGTATAGCAGTAGCGCTGGTCCACCCGCGCTACTGCTACACAAGTGTTGCAGCAGCGCGCTTAAAGGAACCTCGCTGCTGCTAATAGCTATAGCGTGCTTCCCCTGTGCGCGCTACTGCTACAACCACACTGCTGCTAACTTTTCTCCATTCGCTACTGCTAATTTTAGTAGTTTTTTGTTTTTTTTGGCATATTTGTTTTGTATTTAAACGGGCTTTATAGAAGAATCTTTAGCACATACAAATGTCATCATGATACACATACAAATGCCCGCGAGACCACAAATGTAATCATAGCATATGCATACAAATAGTCTCATCATAATCATCATCCAACACAAAGTGGTATCTTGTCATCATCTCGAAAATAGCGATACATGCAAGTCTCGAATACTTGCAACTACAACGTCATCCATCTAAACAAAGGTATACGCGAGAAGAGCTATCACTATGAGTGACAGCAGAACTATGTAGTACATGAGATGGCGGTTACGAGTCCTCTCTCGCGCTAGCGTGAACCTCAAGTAACTAGCTTCTCCTTCTTGTCTGCTTTTGAAGCCTTTATGGCTGGCGTCCGAGAACCCATTCACTTGCGCCTGACACTCATGCCACTCATTGTACACCCCAGAACCTTCCCTTTCTACACGACATAGCAGTTCCATCTCGCCATCAAGAAACTAGGTACCTGTTAGAGATGCATGTTCATGAAGAGGATGTACAATCATATATATGCAACAAAATATACTAGAGAACACCAAAAAAGAAAGGGTTAGCTACTAGATGCAACATACAGTACGCAAATTAATTAACTAGAGGTACGCAGGTCATCGTACGCAAACTAACAAAGTAGCGTTACGCAAGTTCGGCAGGGATCGTGGACATCACAAAGTTGCATCGCTACAAATAGTATACAAGTTCAACCGACACATATCATCATCATCGGCATCATAAATCACTAGAAGTTCCATCCTTCCATATCATCGAGGATGGACCCTAGCTTCTTGAACGGCGTGAGGTCTAGACGTTGCATGCCTATGCGAGTTCGGACGTCAGCTCGCAATATAGGGCCGTGGTGGAACATCCCCTTCTCATCGACGACTTCTTTCATGATGATCGTCGCAATGTCACTTTGGATGCGAAAGAAGTCATCTCTAAGTCTATAATCCGCTTCTCCATGAGATTCTAGCCACTTGTGGATATGATCATCATTTCTGCTTCTCATGCGAAGCTTTTGGTGATCCGTGTTGAACTGAATCATGAGATGGAGGATGTACAATCCATCCTTCTTGCTTGGTTTTGGGACTTGGATGCAGGAGAAGTTAGTTTTATGCGCGAAACCCATCTTCTTGTTCCTTTGTTTCCTGATCTGCATGTGGCCACCTCTAAAGTTGAAGCCTCGGAGAGCATCATCTAGAATATTCACTATGTGGGTGTAGTCTTTTTTCTCGTAGTCTCTGGAAGGGTCAAAATACACGGCCTGGGAGACTTGCGGATAAAGAACGATAAGGACGGCGCGCCCATTGCTGCAGGGAAAAGACACCTCAAATTATTCCCCATAGAGAGAGAAGGAATGATTGAAATGTATGAAAGGGTTGTTCGAAACTGACTTACTTTGGATGATAAGGCACGAGGACAATTTCCCGGTCCTTATTCTGTACCATGAAGTTTTGGAGGTAGTCCCTAGCAGTTTCACGCTCAAAGTCGCCGAGACTCAAGAAAGACTCGTGCATCTAGTACGGATCCGCCACACAGATTTGCGAGACTTCTTCACTGTTCATGACAGAGCTCATATGTAGTGCAAAAAGGTGGACGATTGTAAAATCAAGCCGCCTTGTCAGAAACATCTCAAAGATATGGTTAAACCGCAGGAAGAACACCTCCGCGGGTCGTGTCTCGATGTAGCACTTCCCCTCAGGCACACAAGCCGCGTATGTCGGATATCCTGGATCCTTTGAGGCTAGTAGGCTTTTCTCAGTCGACAGCACATGGTCGTGCAGTCTCCTGAGATCCCCTGATAGTGCCTCCAGCGGTTTCGGCGGTAGCATCGGCTCGCCCGTGAGATGGAACATGGCCGCACCTTTCACGGGTACACGCTCTTCAGAATGCATCGTTTGGCTGCTATGTGCTCTGGCTCGTTTGGAGGCAGCTATCTTCCCCGATCTCTTTCTCTCCTTTTTCTTGGGCACACCTTCTAGACCCTTCCTTAACCCCTGCCCCAGTGTTCCCGGGCTAAGTACTGTACGACCCTCGCGCTGGGATAGTTGAGCCTGTGTTGAGGCGGCATCTTCAGGCGTGTCCTGTGAGGATTTCATGAAGAGAGACTTTTTGCAATCCCTGCTATGACCTTCCTGCCCGGGCATATCATCCATATCCTCATTAGCAAGCTGATAGCCCGATTCGTCATATGGTTGACTCATCAATTCTATGTCATAGTCATACGCGTTTGTATTGAGGAAATCCATAGGGTCGACCTCCGTCTCATCATCCATTCTCTGTTCTACAAGACAAATTACATCAGCCAGCACTATTGCACCCCCTTCATCATGTCATCCGCCGCTCTCACCCGGCACTACAGGAGCTGGTAATTGCGTAGGCGGGGTGGTGGTCTCCGCTCTCACCTCTGCTTCTTATGCCTCTTTTCGGTACCGGCATCGGCGTCGGTATCTTCCCCGCCGGTACCTTCCCCACCGGTCTCGGTGCCGCCATCGGTCCCGGCACCGTCGGTGTCGGTGTCGGCGTTAGTACCATCATCGAGGCGGACCTGCAAACCTTGCTTAGCAGTCAAAAAGTCAAGGTAGTCTTGTTCACCCTCATAATCCAGCTCATCTGCATCTTGGTCAGAAGGCCCAGTTTCTTCGTTGTTCGACATGTTTCCTATGATTAAGTGTCCTCATTTATTTCTAAAAGTATGAATAAATGAGAAATGAGATAAAAAGAAATCTATGTGCCAGCACTCGATATGCCAACTATGTAGCACAAATCATGCCTTTATTCACGAGAAATTTCGGCATGACCTTTGCTAAAAATGGACATATCGAGCGCCTGAAATTCACCGGAACCGAAATGAATCAACATTCTGGCGTAACATAGGCAACTCGGATCATTTACCAAAACATGACATGTCCAAAACATGACATATCCACATATCACATGTCCAGTTCAAATTTGCATATAAATTCAGCAAATTTTGAAACCTATCTAAATTCATAACTAAATAGATAACCTAATTAACATAACTAAAACCTAAGTAAATTAACCCTAGCTAGGAGAGAGAGAGAGGGGGGGTGGTTTACAGAGGGTGCAGGGCGAGGAGGCAGGCCCGACGACGGCCGAGGCTGGGAGGGGAGGAAGCAGAGGAGGGAGGCGAGGGCCGACGGGTCGGGGGCGAGCGCGGCTGGGTCGGGGGTGGCGGGGTCGGGGGCGAGCGCGCCGGGGTCGGGCGCGCCGGGGTCGGGGGCGGCGGGGTCAGGGGCGAGCGCGCCAGGGTCGGGGGCGAGCGTGCCGAGGTCAGGGGCGGGCGCGGCGGTGTGACGGGGCCGGGGAAGAGAGAGTGGGGATTTGGGGGAAAAGAGGCGGGATGAAGCAGGGAGAGGGAGAATTTTGGGTTAAGTGGACGTAGCAATAGCGCGTTTACACGAAACACGCTACTACTATTACGAGCAGCTATAGCGATTTTCTGCAGAAACCGCTACTGCTACCTTGACTAGTTGTAGCTCTTTTTCACTAAAGCACTACTGCTATAACCAGTTTCCCTTTTTTCTTTTCGTCAGCATAATAGGAACATATAGATTACATCATTGGACCCTTGCATAATAATGGCTAAGTGTGTATACAAAATAGGAACATATATATATTACATCATTGGACCCATGCATAATAATGGCTAATTAAGTGTGTATACAAAATAGGAACATATATTTCCATTTTGCAGAAGCATGAAATATTAATCACACCTCTATCTCGAGATCGAGCACACGGTGGAGATGATGATGTAGGGAGGTCAAAAGTGCACAAAGCTCTTCTTGACAAAGAAAGATCTAGTTAGGGGGCAAATAGGTCACTTAACTAAATGCTACATCTACCTAGCTAGCTAATTTGGGAGGAGACAACTTCAACTAGTGGAGGGGGAGGAAAAAGAGAAAGGCGATGAATTAATGGAGGTGGTGTAGTTATAGCTAGGAGTAATGAAGAGAGAGAAAGGTAGGTAGAAGAGGGAGAGTAACGGGGGGAGAAGTATTGAGGAAGAAGAAGAGTGAGAGAGGGAGGATGTGGGAGGTAGGGGAAAGGGAGGAGAGGAGATGGGGAGGGGAGATGGAAAAGGTGGTGGGTGCTACGTCTTAGCAGTAGCGCGGGAGAGAAAGCGCGCTGCTGCTAAGAGCGTAGCAACAACGCACTTTCCTGTCACGTGCTACTGCTAAACGGGCCAACCCTGTGCACAATTTCAAAATTAGCAGCAGCGAGGTGACAAAAAAGCGCGCTGCTACTATGGCATTAGCAGTAGCGCGCTCCCTGGCGCCGCGCTACTGGTAAACTTATGTCGTTGTGTACTGTCGGTGGATTTTTGTAGCGGCGCGGTTTAAGCGTCATGCGCTACTGCTAAGTTTGCACCAGTAGTGAGCTTTCCGTAGCCGTGCTGCTACTACTTAGCAGCAGCGCCTGTTTTTATGCCGGGCTGCTGCTAAGATTCTGTGTATAAGGTTTTCCCTAGTAGTGAAGGTGTCGGGCAAGCCACTCGTCGCGGATATTGTGCTTGAAGGCTGCTAGGGCCTCTGCGTCCGGACAGTTGACTATTTAATTTTTCTTTGTTAGGAACCGTGTCCAGAATTTCCTGGCCGATTCCTCTGGCTGCTGAATTACATGGCTTAGTGTTGGGGAACGTAGTAATTTCAAAAAATTTCCTACGCACACGCAAGATCATGGTGATGCATAGCAACGAGGGGAGAGTATGATCTACGTACCCTTGTAGATCGCAACGGAAGCGTTGACACAACGTAGAGGAGGTAGTCGTACGTCTTCTTCCCGATCCGACCGATCCAAGCACCGTTACTCCGGAACCTCCGAGTTCTTAGCACACGTTCAGCTCGATGACGATCCTCGGGCTCCGATCCAGCAAAGCGTCGAGGAAGAGTTCCGTCAGCACGACGGCGTGGTGACGATCTTGATGTACTA
The DNA here is from genome assembly GCF_056163025.1 of Triticum urartu. Lineage (NCBI taxonomy): Eukaryota > Viridiplantae > Streptophyta > Magnoliopsida > Poales > Poaceae > Triticum > Triticum urartu. The sequence goes on along the minus strand of NC_141877.1, from coordinate 444,998,326 downwards.
CCGACGCAGGGCTTCGCCTAAGCACTGTAACGGTATGATCGAGGTGGAATTTGGTGGCAGGGGGCACCGCACACGGCTAAGGAACGATCTCAAGGATCAACTTGTGTGTCTTGGGGTGTCCCCTGCCCCCGTATATAAAGGATGAAGGGGGGGAGGCTGGCCGGCCAAGGAGGGAGGCGCAGGAGGAGTCCTACTCCTACCGGGAGTAGGACTCCCCCCCCCCAATCCTATTCCTAATAGGATTCCTTAAAGGGGAGAGGGAGAGAGAGGTGGCCGGCCCCTCTCCTAGTCCTAATAGGACTAGGGAGAGGGGGGAGGCGCAGCCCTATGTGGGCTGCCTTCTCACCTTTCCACTGAGGCCCATGTTAGCCCATTTGGCTCCCGGGGGGTTCCGGTAACCCTCCCGGTAATCCGGTAAACTCCCGATTTCACCCGGAACACTTCCGATGTCCAAACATAGGCTTCCAATATATCAATCTTTACGTCTCGACCATTTCGAGACTCCTCGTCATGTCCGTGATCACATCCGGGACTTCGAACAACCTTCGGTACATCAAAATGCATAAACTCATAATAACTGTCATCGTAACGTTAAGCGTGCGGACCCTACGGTTCGAGAACAATGTACACATGACCGAGACACATCTCCGGTCAATAACCAATAGCGGGACCTGGATGCCCATATTGGCTCCCACATATTCTACGAAGATCTTTATCGGTCAGACCGCATAACAACATACGTTGTTCCCTTTGTCATCGGTATGTTACTTGCCCGAGATTCGATCGTCGGTATCCAATACCTAGTTCAATCTCGTTACCAGCAAGTCTCTTTACTCGTTCCGTAATACATCATCCTGCAACTAACTCATTAGTTGCAATGCTTGCAAGGCTTTAAAGTGATGTGCATTACCGAGAGGGCCCAGAGATACCTCTCCGACAATCGGAGTGACAAAACCTAATCTCGAAATACGCCAACCCAACATCTACCTTTGGAGCCACCTGTAGTACTCCTTTATAATCACCCAGTTACGTTGTGACGTTTGGTAGTACCCAAAGTGTTCCTCCGGCAAACGGGAGTTGCATAATCTCATAGTCATAGGAACATGTATAAGTCATGGATAAAGCAATAGCAACATACTAAACGATCGGGTGCTAAGCTAATATAATGGGTCATGTCAATCAGATCATTCAACTAATGATGTGACCTCGTTAATCAAATAACAGCTCTTTGTTCATGGTTAGGAAACATAACCATCTTTGATTAACAAGCTAGTCTAGTAGAGGCATACTAGTGACACTCTGTTTGTCTATGTATTCACACATGTATTATGTTTCCGGTTAATACAATTCTAGCATGAATAATAAACATTTATCGTGATATAAGGAAATAAATAATAACTTTATTATTGCCTCTAGGGCATATTTCCTTCACTTAGGTCATTGGAGTCTGGTGGTTGCACATAAGTGCCCTGGAAATTGTCGAGGAATGCGGCTTCCAGGTCCTCCCAACAACTGATTGATCCGGCTGGAAGCTGTTAAGCCAATGCCGAGCCGGTCCTTTAAGCTTGAGTGGGAGGTATTTGATGGCGTGGAGATCATCGCCGCGGGCCATGTGGATATGAAGGAGATAATCCTCGATCCATACCGCAGGATCTGTTGTGCCATCATATGATTCGATGTTTACGGGTTTGAAACCCTCGGGGATTTGATGATCCATTACTTCGTCTGTGAAGCATAGTGGGTGTGCGGCGCCTCTGTACTGGGCTATATCACGACGTAGCTCCAATGAGCTTTTTCTACTGTGTTCGGCCCTACCGGATTTGTGTCCGGCGTGACGGTTATTGTCTCGAGTCGTGGGGCGCCCACGCGATCCGTAGATCGATCTTGTTTCCCTTGCCTTGTCCTCCAGCATATCTCGCAAGTCTGGCGCATTTTCCCATGCCTTGGTATTTTTTGAGCGGCGCCGGGGTGCGGCTTGAGTGGAGGGTCGAGAGGCCTCTCTGTCGCGGCCATGGGGTGGCCGGTCGGCCGCATCATGCGCTGGTGATGTAGGTTTAGGTGCTTCCTCCTCTAATTGGGGTAGCAACCTGCGCTTTGGGTAGCTCTTGGAGGGGCGTTCGAGTTCATACTCTTCGGCCGCAAGGACTTTAGTCCATCTGTCGGCTTGCAAATCTTGATCAGCTCTAAGCTGTTGCTATTTTTTATTGAGGCTTCTTGCCGTGGCCATAAGCCTGCGTTGAAAACGCTCTTGCTCGACGGGATCCTCTGGCATGACGAATTCGTCGTCGCCGAGGCTTGCCTCGTCTTGGAGGGAGGCATATAATTATCGTCCTCGACCTCTCTGTCTGCCGCTCTCTCATGAGGGCTGGCTTCTCCATCCTCCTGTGCTGAATCTTGCTGGAGGGGGTTTTCTTCGTCACTCTCCAGAGTATTATTATCTCCCATGCTAGAATCACCGTATTTGCTTTGGCGGGATTTTGAGCAGCGCCGCTGACGCCGGCGCTTAGGCTGTTTCTTGGAGGGGTCATCCTCTGCTGTTCCATCGCCATCTCCTTCTTTTGGGGTGTCCACCATGTATATGTCATACGACGAGGTGGCTTTCCAGGGCCTAATAGGCGCTGGTTCTTTATCGTCTCCTGCATCGGCGTCCATACCGTCGATGTCTCCGGAGTCGAAGTCGAGCATGTCGATTAAATCATCGACAGTGGCTACAAAGTGGGTGGTGGGTGGGCTTTGAATTTCTTCATCGTCCGTATCCCAACCTTGCTGACCGTAGTCCGGCCAGGGCTCTCCTGATAAAGAGAGAGACTATAGTGTCTTCAGAATATCGCCGAAAGGCAAGTGTTGAAAGATGTCTGCGGCAGCAAACTCCATGATCAGCACCCAATCGGATTCGATCGGCAGGGGCGCGGAGGGTTCGGAGTCCGGCTCCTTGGAGTCACGAGTCTCGCGGAGTGCGGGGCTGGTGTTCGGCTCGATCGCCGTTGGGAACGCAGCCCCCGAGGCGGCGTCCAACCACCCATCCTTGATCGGCGCAGTTGGCTCCGAATTAAGGGTCGAAGCCGATGCGGGTGCGGCCTCCAGGGCACTGTTCAGCGGCAGAGCTAGATCATGCTCGTCGTGAATGTGCGCCGCGCTCGACAGTGGCTCGAATCCGTCGAAGATCATGTCCCCGCGGATATCAGCCGTGTAGTTTAAACTTCCAAATCTGACCTGACGGCCAGGGGCATAGCTTTTGATCTGCTCCAGATGGCCGAGTGAATTGGCCCGCAGTGCAAAGCCGCCGAAGAAGAAGATCTATCCAGGGAGGAATGTCTCACCCTGGACTACATCGCTATTGATGATCTTGGGAGCCATCAAGCCTAACGGCGACGACACAGAGGAACTCTCAATGAAAGTGTCGGATTTCGGGTTCCGGCAGACCCTTGAGGTTCGAAAACTGGGGTGCGCATGGAGGTTTCGCCTCCTACCTTCCTGCACCCCTCCGCCATGCTTGGATCTAAACTAAGGAAAGAACAACACAAGAGACACAGGGTTTATACTGGTTCGGGCCACCGTTGTGGTGTAATAACCTACTCCAGTGTGTGGTGTGTGGATTGCCTCTTGGGCTGATGATGATGAACAATACAAGGAAGAACAGCCTCGCGAGGGTCTGTTCTTGGCTGGGGCGATGAACTGCTGGGAGGAGTTCAACCACCTTTCTCTCTCTCTCTGCTCTCCCTTGATCGACCCTTCTAACGAGCCTCTTCCTTCCTCTCTCTTTTTTGTCCTCTCTCCTTTTCGTCCTCGTCTTCATCTCTCTTCCAGCTATGTGGGTGGCTGGTCCTATTTATAGAGGCCCTGGTCCTCTCCCCAAATATTGAGCGGGAAGGGAGCCAACAATGGCAGGCTAATTTGAAGGGGGATAGCAAGTATCAGCTATCCTGACAAAAGTAGTCTTCGCCTGCGCAAAGCTCTGGTGAAGACGCCGTCTTGGGCTCCACGGTGACCTCCATCTCATAGTCCTCCTGGTCTTGGTCTCGTTGCACCGAAATGGCAACCTTTGCCTGATACCTCGGTACTCCGCGGCTGCGCTTGCCTCCTTTGCACCAAAGAGGAAAGGAGGACGCTGCGCGGGCTGGCACCCACCTGGCGCCCTGGGTTGTCATGGCTTGCGTCATGGGCACCTTGTGAGGTACCCCGCCTTGATCTCTCCGCCTCCTCGTGAGCCAGCCTGACGAGGTCGTGCCTAAGGAAGCTCCGCGTCGTCCGCCCCGCGTGGCTTGGCCCCTCGCGAGGGTCTTGGGTTTGTGTTGGTGAGGATGGGCCGTGCTGGGCCCCCCTTTGAGCCACACCGCAGGCCACAGGCAGGCAAGTCTCGGGACCCCCGTTCCCAGAACACCGACAGTAGCCCCCGGGCCCAAGGCGCGCCCGGACTTGGCCGTGCAGGGAGGCGGAAGGGCAAGAGCGAAGCGCCGCGGGCCCTAACAGCCTACGGCCTTGGGCGCCGCGTGGAGGTTGATTGGACGTGGGCGCCTCAGTAACTGCGCGAGTTGATAAAGGAGTCGCATTCGCCTAGGCCCTGCTTCTTGCTTTCTCCGGTTGCTGCTCAGATCCCCTTTCTTGCGCCTCTCCTTCCTTCCTCCGAGATTTCCAGATCTGCTCTGACCGCGCGGCCTAGGGAGCCATGGCGCCTCGTCAGCCCCCGGCCGCAGCTTGGTACTCATCGGCCCTGGACTCGCCGAACATGTCGGAGGCGGGCCTTGCCCGATTGCGCCGGATGGCGAAGGCGTGGGGCATCGACGGGGAGAAGGTGTTCAAGGCCGGCTCCGCCACCCCTGAGGGTCAAAGGAGCACCTTCTATCTGCTCTTCGTAAGTGCCATTGTTGCTGGCCTGGTGCCTCCCTTCTCCGAGTTCTTCTTCTCTGTCCTCCGCCATTACAAGCTACAGGCTCTGCATCTCCATCCCAACACCGTCCTTATCCTGGCAATCTTTTCTTATTATTGCGAAGCACATGTTGGGGTGCAGCCCTCGGTGGCCTTGCTGCGCCACTACTTCTACCTCCGGACCTCTCATGGGACAGCTTCCGCGTGCGCGAGCTTCGTCGCGTCCGGCGGCGCCATTGCCATCTCGAACTCTGGGAAGAGGACTGAGGGCTTCACGAGCAAGTTGATCTTGGTGGATGCTGGGCGCATCCACCCTCGGCTGATCCTGCCCATGGAGCAGCCCACGAGCTCCAGCGACTGGGGTCGAGTGGAGCTGATGGACGCGGATCTGAGGCCGACCGACATGGCGGCGGCGAAGCTGACCGGCGCGTCGCTGCTGAGGGAGTTCCTGGAGCACCGGCTGGCTCCGCTTCGGCAGTACTCGCTTCCAATGTGGAGGCCCCGTCCGAACCCCGCGGCCTTGGGCGCCAGAGACCTGGCTGCGGTCCTCCAATCTCTGGTCAGGGGCAATGTGGCGAGGCTGGAGGGCGCTCCTATGCCCTTGTTCCTCCGCAACGACTGGGAGCGGGTGGTGAAGTCCATGCCCGTCTTCAATGGGGATGGGCCAGTGCCCCTGGAAGCTCCCGAGGAACCGGTGGACGTGCCCTCCGGCGACTCCAGCGAAGAGGAAGAGGGAGGGGAGCGCGGAAGAGGGCCTGACTCCGAGGCGACTGACGGAGAGTCGAGGGCTCCCCTCCCCCGGCGCAGGTCCCGCGTTCTCCGCCTCTCTCCGAATGACGATGAGGATGACGACGAAGACGACGACGAGCAGGACGGCGGGAGCTCGCCCCTAATCCCGAAGAAGGACAGGACCGGGCTGATCTCCCGCGGGTCTCCCCCGGCCCCAGGGCGAACCACAGACGCACCTTCCGCCTCCAAGCTTCCCGAGGTTGACCCTTCCAGCCGGCTTTCAGGCTTCAAATTTGGCCGGAGGCTGCTTGAGCTCACTGGCGACGTCCCGTAAGCATTCGATTCTTGTCTTTATCTCTTGCTCTGCTTCTGAGGCTTGACGTCCGCATCTTTGGATAGGTTGGCGCCCGCAGCAAAGAAGCCGAAGGGGGCTCCCGAGGTTCCATCCGTGGCGGCGCTTCTGCCCGCGAAGGAAGGTGACCGCGACGCACAGGCTTCTCCTGCCCGAACGTCCTCGCGAGGTTTGGCTGAGCCGGCTGGGGCGAGCTCAGCCCCCACGGCCCAAGTGGCTCCCGAGGTGCTCTTGCCTGCCGCCGCCACTACCGCTGTCGGGGCGTGGCAGACTCCGCCTCAGGATGTTGCGGCTGCGCTGCCGCCTTCTCCTCCTACTCCACCGGCCGCTGTCTCTCCAACTCCTTCTGCCGTTCTGGATCGTGCTGTTGCCGAGCTAGACCGACTGCGGCAGGATCTTCTTGGCGCCGACCCCCGCTTGGTGGCCGGGTGTTTAGAGCTGGCTTCTGGATGGGTTCGCTCTGATGCCTCGATTCGGGCGGCGCTGGTCCAGGCCTCGATGGCATGCGACGAGGAGAAGCAGGCCGTCCTGGAGGCGAAGGCTGCCCGTGATGCAGCCTTTGGGGAGGTGGTCGACGTCCGCGGTCGCTGCGAGGCGCTGGAGGACGAGCTGCAAGGCCTGCGGGATCGGCTCGCGGAAGAGGTCCGCCTTCGCCAAGTGCAATAAGAAGGCGTGAAGGCTCGCGAGGCAGCCGTCGAGGGCCAGGAGGCCAGGCTCAGGAAGCGCCGCGACCGCCTAGGCGCACTAGAGCAGGAGTTGGGGGCGTGGAAGGCCGAGCTGGACGGCAAGGCCCTGGTTCTTGCCGAGGACCGCGCGGCCTTCACGGAGTTGGAGGCGAAGGCTCGCTCCTCGCTGAGGACACTTTATGACAGCGGCCTGGAGAGCCCGCTGGCCGGCGCCGAGGACGGCCCCGCCAAGCTGCTTCCCTTCCTAGTTCACGCTCTTGAAGATGTCGCCCTTGGCCTTGGCCCCACGGCCGAGGCCGAGGCGCGTGTCCTGTCGTCTGCAGCACTGACGCGAGTCCTCACCCACATCTACCTTCACGATCCCGGTGTCGACCTCGACAGCCTGCTGGAGCCAGTGAGCGGTGAGCGTGCCGCTGCTGCTGCCGAGGCCATGAAGGGTCGCGCGGAGGCTTTGCTGGGGAAATTCCGGGCCTTCAGCACCAAGCCGGAGCAAGGCGCTGCTGACCCCGCTGCTCCGTGAGGCGAACCCGCTCCGCGCTGCTGCCTTGCCGCCAAGTGACTCCGTCGTGGCTCCTGTCCTGCTTTTAATTCCTGCACATGTATCATGCCTCAGGGAGGCGTTTAAACTTGAGTTTGGCATTGAAATAACAGTGTGGACTATAATATTTGCTTTTGAATTCCTTGGGATTAGCGCTTTTCCTTCCTACTTGCTTACGTTCTACGCCGGCAGAGCCCGGCCCCGCGCGTACCTCATCCAGCAATAGTCCCGACAGGAAACCAGGACGGGACCAAGGAGTGAGGGGCTACGTGACAAGTTAGGCTCCTGAGTCGCGATGCTCAGGAGTCCCCCTTGGCGCACGAACAACAAGTAGGGAGGTGTGATGCGGGTGGATCCACCGTTCTACGTCTACAGGGCCCGGCCGCGCGCGTGCCTCACCCAGCGATGGTCCCGACCGGAAACCAGGACGGGGCCACGGAGTGAGGGGCTACGTGACCAGTTAGGCTCCTGAGTCACAATGCTCAGGAGTCCCCTTTGGCGCACGAACAACAAGTAGGGAGGTGTGATGCGGGTGGATCCACCGTTCTACGTCTGCAGGGCCCGGCCACGCGCGTGCCTCACCCAGCGATGGTCCCGACCGGAAACCAGGACGGGGCCACGGAGTGAGGGGCTACGTGACCAGTTAGGCTCCTGAGTCGCGATGCTCAGGAGTCCCCCTTGACGCTCAAACGGCCTTCGTACCTTGGCTCCGCTCGGGGAGAGACGCGCGACGAACCAGGCCCGGGGGGGCCTGGCCAGGCGGCGTGCGTCTGGGTGTGACCCAGGCGCAGCCCCATGCCCAGCCCCCTCGCGCGGCACTCCCGAGGGGAGGTATTACAATGAGGCTAGACACTGAGCTCTAGGCTCCCTGAGGTTGATGCGGCCCGGGGGGCACCCTCAGTTGTTTTTCACCAGCGCGGAGCATAGTGCTACCGTATGTGTACGGGCATAGCCGCTCCTCGGCAGTGTCGTCAGCCAGCGCGGAGCATGGTGCTTCCATTGGTACGTGGGAGGGGGGCCCCTCCGGGAGGAGCCCCCGGGGCGTATACAGCCCCGCCCTGACACATGGCTGGCACGGTAGGGCCTGGCGAGGTGTATCTGGGCACCCGTGAGCCAGCGCGGGACTCACGGGGCCCTACCTCTAGGCGGGTTGCGCCTGGCATTGGGCCTTATCTTGTGATGTGTCCCTGCAAATTTGGTTAGATGTCGGCACTCTACGTCCTCGGGTCCCGGCCCTCGAGCTGGTCTCAGCCGTCGCTGGTATGCCAGGTCGCGATGCCGTGGACAAGGCCAGAGGGTGAGGGCTGGAGAGCCAGTAAGAGCCCTGAGTCACGATGCTCAGGTTCCCCTCCTTTAACATGCAAGTGGTCGGCATGGAGGAGAAGAGGTGCCGTGGACCGGCATCAAATAATCAAGCATGGTGGGTCTAACGCATGATCGGAAATAAACGCAAATGGGATACATGCCACTAGGCCTGGCCCGAGCGGCTTGGGGATCATGCAGCCTGAGGGGCGCCCCCAACAAGGTAAGCTAACAACATGGAATAAAGGGATACACGCCGCAGGGACGGACCCACGCGGCCAGGGAATAATGCAGCCCTGGGGGCGCTCCCAGCTGGAAATGAAACTTGAAAGATGTCACCCGATGATGTTGAGGATGAAGGGGTGTTGGTGTAGCAGGCTCAGGGGTGCTGCGGGAGCCGATCCTCACGAGCCCCCAGGCCCAGGGGCCTCGGGAGGCTCCGGAGGCGCTAGCGGCTCCTCGCGGGCCATCTCCATCCCTGCCAGGGCTGCGGAATGCCTGGCCTCTCGTGCCTCCGTGATGCCCCTCATGAGGCGCTGGTATGCGTCAGCCGCGTTCGGCAAGCCGTAAGGCATGCGAACGTAGCTGTGGGGTGGACCTCCGCAGCGCCCCACTCGCGAGGGCCAGAGGCGCTCCAGAGAGACGACTCGGTTGAGCCCTGGTATGTCGGTGCAGACGCGCAGCCCACCATCCTCACCTGAATGGGGGGCCACTGCTGGTAGGCGGCGGGCGCCTCTCATGACTCTTGACTCATGTAGCTCCTGAATGGCCTTCCTGACGAACTCCTGTGGGTCTGGATCTCCTTGCCTTGCTCCTTCTTGAGGGAAACGTGCTTCAAAACACGCCTCCATGTGGTGCCCAAGTGCCTCCCTCGTGACCCTGGCTAGGTCGGTGACCCTCCAGGGAGAGCCCCCGAGCCCTGCCTGAGGAGGGCGCCGGGCGCGCTTTCCTATGCGATGGAGGGACGCTCCCCCTGGCAGGCGCGGGCCCAGAGGGGCCTGCCTCCTGAGTGCTCGAGTCGAACGATGTCTTCTTCTTCTTGGGGATGGTCTCGGGAGGCCTCCTACTTCCACGACCCGGGTCTTCCAGTGACGCGGCCTGAAAGGCTCGTTCCAGGGAACACACCGCGTCCTTCTCTTCACAGGGCACCGTGATGACTCCGCCACTTCCTGGCATCTTGAGGACGTTGTAGCCGTGGTGAGTCACGGCCATGAACTTGGCCAGCACTGGGTACACAAGGATGGCGTTGTACGGCAGGCGAATGTGAGCGACGTCGAAGTCGATGAGCTCGGTGTTGTAGTTGTCGCGTGCCCCGAAGGTGACAGGGAGGCGGACCTGCCCAATCGGGACCGTGGAGCCGTCAATGATACTGGAGAAGGGCTTGGTTGGCTGAAGCTGGCTGTAGGGCACTTGGAGGTTGTTGAACATCTCCACGGACAGGACGTTGAGCCCTGCCCCGCCATCGATGAGGGTCTTGGTGACCACCATGTCGCTGATGATGGGGGAGCAAAGCATCGGGAGGACTCCGGCTGTTGCCGCACACTTGAGCTGATCTGGTGAGCTGAACGTGATGGCGCACGCCGACCACCTGAGAGGGCGTGTGGCTTTGAGTCTGGGGAGTACTGCGTTCACTTCGCGGGCGAACTGCTTGAAGATGCGCTGAGAGGCTGGGGCTTGAGCTCCACCCAGGATGCAGGCGATCGCGCGCGGCTCCTGGAAGCCCCGGCCTCCTCGTCCTAATGGCGGTCCTCGTTTCTCCTTGGTTGCGGCGGCAGCACTGGGAGGCCTGCGTTGCCTAGCGGGCGATCCTCGCGAGGCTGATCCCTCCATCCTCTCTCGCGAGGTGGGTCTTGCCAGCGATCCTCGCGAGGTTGGTCGCGCCACCCTTGGCGCGGCCCACGGTCTTCCCAGCGTCCTGCGTTTCTTCCTCCTCCTCGATCGTAGCACCGGTCACCGCGGTCGGGGCGACGGCCGATCCTTCCTTCACGCACGGCTTGGAGTTCTTGGCATTCGTTGGTGTTGTGGGTGTGGAGGTCGTGGTACACGCAGTACCGGCTGCCCTTGGGAGGTTCAGGCTGATCTCTGCCCCGCTTGGTGTCTGGTTCTGCCACAAGCACTGCAGCCCCCTTGCGCTTCACATCATTGGCCTTGAGCTTCTTCTCTTCTGGGTCTGCGGCAGGCAGCTCGAGGAGGGAGAGACGCCCCTCCTCAGCCCTGGCGCACTTGTTTGCCAAGTTGAATAGCTCCAAGGAAGTGCACAGGTCTTCATGCATCGCCAGCTCCTCCTTCATCTTGACGTCGCGCACTCCGTCGGAGAAAGCTGAGATGATGGCCTCCTCAGTCACCTTGGGGATCTTGAGGCGTGCGTTGTTGAAGCGTTGTATGTACTTCTGCAGGGTTTCCCCGGGTTGTTGCTTGATGCGGTGCGTGTCGCTCACGGCGGGTGGCCGGTCGCGAGTACCTTGGAAGTTGGCGATGAAGCGGGTGCGCATCTCTTCCCAGGAGGAGATTGCGCTTGGAGCCAGGTTCAGGAGCCAGGTGCGGGCCCCGTCCTTGAGCGCCATGGGAAACCAGTTTGCCATGACCTTCTCGTCTCCGTTGGCAGCTTCGACGCCCAGCTCGTAGAGCTGGAGGAACTCCGAAGGGTCGGCCGTGCCGTCGTAGCGTGGAGGCAGGTCTGGTTTGAACTTGCCGGGCCACGCGACGCTACGTAGTTCGGTGGTGTAGGCGCAGCAGCCCGCCGTGGCCACGGGAGTCCTTAGGTGATGGAGAGCCTGGTGTTGCATGTCCCCACGCGCTGGAGCAGGGGGATGGTTGCGACGTGCTGGAGCAGGGAGCGCCCGGGCAGCTTCTGGCGGGCGAGGGACTTCTTGGCAGCTCTGTTCTTGCTGCGCTGGCACCTGACGGAACGGGTTCCGCCCAGGGGCCATGCGCCTTGGAGCCATGGCGTCTTCTTGAGGAGGAGGCGGCCGGGGCGCCGCCGGAGCCTCTTCGCCCGCGCGGGGCGGGGTGCGGTGCAGCGAAACGGACGGCGTGGAAGAGCCCCCTGCAGCGCGGACGAGCTCGGCGACGCGGTCGAGCCATTCCTCGTAGACGTCGTCGATGGGACGGTAGCGCAGGAGCTCGTTTGCCGCGATGAGTGCAGCCCGAGCCTCCATGGGCGCGCGGAGCGCGCGGGACGAAGATCCAGCTGGGGCGAGCGAGGGAGTTGCGGTGCGGCCGTCTTGCCGCACGGACGGACGCTGGGACGATGCTTGCCGCTCATCCCCCGCCGGGCCGGTGGCGGCGTTGACGGCAGGTGACGGGGAACGGCGTGGATGCTCGCCGACAGGGGCCGTCTGGGCGACGCGGGAAGCGAGTGCGGCTCGGCGCTCGGCGCGGTCCCGACGAGCGTCAGACATGGGCGTGACAGTCGGAGGAGAACGGGGCAGTGGAAGACGAATTCCGGCGCACCCCTACCTGGCGCGCCAAATGTCGGATTTCGGGTTCCGGCAGACCCTTGAGGTTCGAACACTGGGGTGCGCGCGGAGGTTTCGCCTCCTACCTTCCTGCACCCCTCCGCCTGAAGGAAATATGCCCTAGAGGCAATAATAATGTTATTATTTTATTTCCTTATATCATGATAAATGTTTATTATTCATGCTAGAATTGTATTATTTGGAAACATAATACTTGTGTGAATACATAGACAAACCAAACGTCACTAGTATGCCTCTACTTGAGTAGCTCATTAATCAAAGATGGTTATGTTTCCTAACCATAGACATGTGTTGTCATTTGATTAACGGGATCACATTATTAGGAGAATGATGTGATTGACATGACCCATTCCATTAGCTTAGCACCCGATCGTTTAGTATGTTGCTATTGCTTTCTTCATGACTTATACATGTTCCTATGACTATGAGATTATGCAACTCCCGTTTGCCGGAGGAACACTTTCTGTGCTACCAAACGTCACAACGTAACTGGGTGATTATAAAGGAGCTCTACAGGTGTCTCCAAAGGTACATGTTGGGTTGGCGTATTTCGAGATTAGGATTTGTCACTCCGATTGTCGGAGAGGTATCTCTGGGCCCTCTCGGTAATGCACATCACATAAGCCTTGCAAGCATTTCAACTAATGAGTTAGTTGCGAGATGATGTATTATGAAACGAGTAAAGAGACTTGCCGGTAACGAGATTGAACTAGGTATTGAGATACCGACGATCGAATCTCGAGCAAGTAAAATACCGATGACAAAGGGAACAACGTATGTTGTTATGCGGTCTGAGCGATAAAGATCTTCGTAGAATATGTAGGAGCCAATATGAGCATCCAGGTTCTGCTATTGGTTATTGACCGGAGACGTGTCTAGGTCATGTCTACATTGTTCTCGAACCCGTAGGGTCCGCACGCTTAAGGTTTCGATGATAGTTATATTATGAGTTTATGAGTTTTGATGTACCGAAGTTAGTTCGGAGTCCCGGATGTGATCACGGACATAACGAGGAGTCTCGAAATGGTCGAGACATAAAGATTGATATATTAGACGGCTATATTCGGACACCGGAAGTGTCCCGGGTGATTTTGGAGAAAACCGGAGAGCCGGAGGGTTACCGAAACCCTACCGGGAGAAGTAATGGGCCATATGGGCCTTAGTGGAGAGAGAGAGGGGAAGCCAGGGTGGGCCGCACGCCTCCTCCCCCCTAGTCCGAATTGGACTAGGAGGGGGGCGGCGCCCCCCTTTCCTTCTCCCTCCCCACTTCCTTCCCCCTCCTAGTAGGAGTCCTACTCCTACTAGGAGGAGGACTCCTCCTGGCGCGCCAATAGGGGCCGGCCGGCCTCCTCCCCTTGCTCCTTTATATACGGGGGCAGGGGGCACCCCTAGACACACAAGTTGATCCACGTGATCATATTCTTAGCCGTGTGCGGTGCCCCCTTCCACCATAATCCTCGATAATATTGTAGCGGTGCTTAGGCGAAGCCCTGCGACGGTAGTACATCAAGATCGTCACCACGCCGTCGTGATGACGAAACTCTACCCCGACACTTTGCTGGATCGGAGTCCGGGGATCGTCATCGAGCTGAACGTGTGCTAAAACTCGGAGGTGTTGTAGTTTCGCTGCTTGATTGGTCGGGCCGTGAAGACGTATGACTACATCAACCGCGTTGTGCTAACGCTTCCGCTGTCGGTCTACAAGGGTACGTAGATCACACTCTCCCCTCTCGTTGCTATGCATCACCGTGATCTTGCGTGTGCGTAGGAAAATTTTGAAATTACTACGTTCCCCAACAGTGGCATCCGAGCCTAGGTTTTATGTGTTGATGTTATATGCACGAGTAGAACACAAGTGAGTTGTGGGCGATATAAGTCATGCTACTTACCAGCATGTCATACTTTGGTTCGGCGGTATTGTTGGACGAAGCGGCCCGGACCGACATTACGCGTACGCTTACGTGAGATCAGTTCTCCCGACGTGCTTTACACAAAGGTGGCTAGCGGGTGACAGTTTCTCCAACTTTAGTTGAACCGAGTGTGGCTACGCCCGGTCCTTGCGAAGGTTAAAACAGCACCAACTTGACAAACTATCGTTGTGGTTTTGATGCGTAGGTAAGATTGGTTCTTGATTAAGCCCGTAGCAGCCACGTAAAACTTGCAACAACAAAGTAGAGGACGTCTAACTTGTTTTTGCAGGGCATGTTGTGATGTGATATGGTCAAGACATGATGCTAAATTTTATTGTATGAGATGATCATGTTTTGTAACCAAGTTATCGGCAACTGGCAGGAGCCATATGGTTGTCGCTTTATTGTATGCAATGCAATTGCACTGTAATGCTTTACTTTATCACTAAGCGGTAGCGATAGTCGTGGAAGCATAAGATTGGCGAGACGACAACGATGCTACGATGGTGATCAAGGTGTCGCGCCGGTGACGATGGTGATCACAACAGTGCTTCGAAGATGGAGATCACAAGAACAAGATGATGATGGCCATATCATATCACTTATATTGATTGCATGTGATGTTTATCTTTTATGCATCTTATCTTGCTTTGATTGACGGTAGCATTTTAAGACGATCTCTCACTAATTATCAAGAAGTGTTCTCCCTGAGTATGCACCGTTGCGAAAGTTCTTCGTGCTGAGACACCATGTGATGATCGGGTGTGATAGGCTCTACGTTCAAATACAACGGGTGCAAAACAGTTGCACACGCAGAATACTCAGGTTATACTTGACGAGCCAAGCATATACAGATATAGCCTCGGAACACGTTGACCGAAAGGTCGAGCGTGAATCATATAGTAGATATGATCAACATAGCGATGTTCACCAATGAAACTACTCCATCTCACGTGATGATCGGACAAGGTTTAGTTGATTTGGATCACGTAATCACTTAGAGGATTAGAGGGATGTCTATCTAAGTGGGAGTTCTTTAGTAATATGATTAATTGAACCTAAATTTATCATGAACTTAGTACCTGATAGTATCTTGCTTGTTTATGTTTGATTGTAGATAGATGGCCCGTGTTGTTGTTCCGTTGAATTTTAATGCGTTCCTTGAGAAAGCAAAGTTGAAAGATGATGGTAGCAATTACACGGACTGGGTCCGTAACTTGAGGATTATCCTCATTGCTGCACAGAAGAATTACGTCCTGGAAGCACCGCTGGGTGCCAGGCCTGCTGCTGGAGCAACACCAGATGTTATGAACGTATGGCAGAGCAAAGCTGATGACTACTCGATAGTTCAGTGTGCCATGCTTTATGTCTTAGAATCGGGACTTCAACGATGTTTTGAACGTCATGGAGCATATGAGATGTTCCAGGAGTTGAAGTTAATATTTCAAGCAAATGCCCGGATTGAGAGATATGAAGTCTCCAATAAGTTCTATAGCTACAAGATGGAGGAGAACAATTCTGTCAGTGAGCATATACTCAAAATGTCTGGGTATAATAATCACTTGATTCAATTGGGAGTTGATTTTCCAAATGATTGCGTCATTGACAAAATTCTCCAATCACTGCCACCAAGCTACAAGAGCTTCGTGATGAACTATAATATGCAAGGGATGAATAAGACTATTCCCGAGCTCTTCACAATGTTGAAAGCTGCGGAGGTAGAAATCAAGAAGGAGCATCAAGTGTTGATGGTCAATAAGACCACTAGTTTCAAGAAAAAGGGCAAAGGGAAGAAGAAGGGGAACTTCAAAAAGAACAGCAAGCAAGTTGCTACTCAAGAGAAGAAACCCAAACCTAGACCTAAGCCTGAAACTGAGTGCTTCTACTGCAAGCAGACTGGTCACTGGAAGCGGAACTGCCGCAAGTATTTGGCGGATAAGAAGGATGGCAAGGTGAACAAAGGTATATGTGATATACATGTTATTGATGTGTACCTTACTAATGCTCGCAGTAGTACCTGGGTATTTGATACTGGTTCTTTTGCTAACATTTGCAACTCGAAACAGGGACTACAGATTAAGTGAAGATTGGCTAAGGACGAGGTGACGATGCGCGTGGGAAATGGTTCCAAAGTCGATGTGATCGCGGTCGGCACGCTACCTCTACATCTACCTTCGGGATTAGTATTAGACCTAAATAAATGTTATTTGGTGCCAGCGTTAAGCATGAACATTGTATCTGGATCTTGTTTGATGCGAGACAGTTATTCATTTAAATCAGAGAATAATGGTTGTTCTATTTATATGAGTAATATCTTTTATGGTCATGCACCCTTAAAGAGTGGTCTATTCTTATTAAATCTCGATAGTAGTGACACACATATTCATAATGTTGAAACCAAAAGATGTAGAGTTGATAATGATAGTGCAACTTATTTGTGGCACTGCCGTTTGGGTCATATCGGTGTAAAGCGCATGAAGAAACTCCATACTGATGGGCTTTTGGAACCACTTGATTATGAATCACTTGGTACTTGCGAACCGTGCCTTATGGGTAAGATGACAAAAACACCGTTATTCGGTACTATGGAGAGAGCAACAGATTTGTTGGAAATCATACATACAGATGTATGTGGTCCGATGAATGTTGGGGCTCGTGGCGGATATTGTTATTTTCTCACCTTCACAGATGACTTAAGCAGATATGGGTATATCTACTTAATGAAACATAAGTCTGAAACATTTGAAAAGTTCAAAGAATTTTAGAGTGAAGTTGAAAATCATCGTAACAAGAAAATAAAATTCCTGTGATCTGATCGTGGAGGAGAAAATTTGAGTTACGAGTTTGGTGTACATTTGAAACAATGCGGAATAGTTTCGCAACTCACGCCACCCGGAACACCACAGCGTAATGGTGTGTCCGAACGTCGTAATCGTACTTTACTAGATATGGTGTGATCTATGATGTCTCTTACTGATTTACCGCTATTGTTTTGGGGTTATGCTCTAGAGACGGCCGCATTCACGTTAAATAGGGCACCATCAAAATCCGTTGAGACGACGCCTTATGAACTATGGTTTGGCAAGAAACCAAAGTTGTCGTTTCTGAAAGTTTGGGGTTGCGATGCTTATGTGAAAAAGCTTCAACCTGATAAGCTCGAACCCAAATCGGAGAAATGTGTCCTCATAGGATATCCAAAGGAAACTATTGGATACACCTTCTATCACAGATCCGAAGGCAAAACTTTTGTTGCTAAATTCGGAAACTTTCTAGAGAAGGAGTTTCTCTCGAAAGAAGTGAGTGGGAGGAAAGTAGAACTTGATGAGGTAACTGTACCTGCTCCATTATTGGAAAGTAGTACATCACATAAACCAGTTTCTGTGACACCTACACCAATTAGTGAGGAAGCTAATGATGATGATCATGAAGCTTCAGAACAAGATACTACTGAACCTCGTAGATCAACCAGAGTAAGATCCGCACCAGAGTGGTACGGTAATCCTGTTCTGGAAGTCATGCTACTAGATCATGATGAACCTACGAACTATGGAGAAGCGATGGTGAGCCCAGATTCCGCAAAATGGCTTGAAGCCATGAAATCTGAGATGGGATCCATGTATGAGAACAAAGTATGGACTTTGGTTGACTTGCCCAATGATCGGCAAGCAATTGAGAATAAATGGATCTTTAAGAAGACGACTGACGCTGACGGTAATGTTACTGTCTACAAAGCTCGACTTGTCGCAAAAGGTTTTCGACAAGTTCAAGGGATTGACTACGATGAGACCTTCTCACCCGTAGCGATGCTTAAGTCTGTCCGAATCATGTTAGCAATTGCCGCATTTTATGATTATGAAATTTGGCTGATGGATGTCAAAACTGCATTCCTGAATGGATTTCTGCAAGAAGAGTTGTATATGATGCAACCGGAAGGTTTTGTCGATCCAAAGGGAGCTAACAAAGTGTGCAAGCTCCAGCGATCCATTTATGGACTGGTGCAAGCCTCTCGGAGTTGGAATAAACGCTTTGATAGTGTGATCAAAGCATTTGGTTTTGTACAGACTTTTGGAGAAGCCTGTATTTACAAGAAAGTGAGTGGGAGCTCTGTAGCATTTCTGATATTATATGTAGATGACATATTACTAATCGTAAATGATATAGAATTTCTGGATAGCATAAAGGGATACTTGAATAAGAGTTTTTCAATGAAAGACCTCGGTGAAGCTGCTTACATATTGGGCATTAAGATCTATAGAGACAGATCAAGACGCTTAATTGGACTTTCACAAAGCAGATACCTTGACAAAGTTTTGAAAAAGTTCAAAATGGATCAAGCATAGAAAGGATTCTTGCCTATGTTACAAGGTGTGAAATTTAGTAAGACTCAATGCCCGACCAATGCAGAAGATAGAGAGAAAATGAAAGATGTTCCCTATGCTTCAGCCATAGGCTCTATCATGTATGCAATGCTGTGTACCAGACCTGATGTGTGTCTTGCTATAAGTCTAGCAGGCAGGTACCAAAGTAATCCAGGAGTGGATCACTGGACAGCGGTCAAGAACATCCTGAAATACCTGAAAAGGACTAAGGATATGTTTCTCATATATGGAGGTGACAAAGAGCTCATCTAAATGGTTACGTTGATGCAAGCTTTGACACTGATCCGGACGATTCTAAATCGCAAACCGGATACGTGTTTACATTAAATGGTGGAGCTGTCAGTTGGTGCAGTTCTAAACAAAGCATTATGGCGGGATCTACATGTGAAGCGGAGTACATAGCTGCTTCGGAAGCAGAAAACGAAGGAGTCTAGATGAAGGAGTTCATATCCGATCTAGGAAGTCATACCTAGTGCATCGGGTCCAATGAAAATCTTTTGTGACAATACTGGTGCAATTGCCTTGGCAAAGGAATCCAGATTTCACAACAGAACCAAGCACATCAAGAGACGCTTCAATTCCATCCGGGATCTAGTCCAGGTGGGAGACATAGAGATTTGCAAGATACATATGGATCTGAATGTAGCAGACCCGTTGACTAAGCCTCTTCCACGAGCAAAACATGATCAGCACCAAAGCTCCATGGGTGTTAGAATCATTACTTTGTAATCTAGATTATTGACTCTAGTGCAAGTGGGAGGCTGAAGGAAATATGCCCTAGAGGCAATAATAATGTTATTATTTTATTTCCTTATATCATGATAAATGTTTATTATTCATGCTAGAATTGTATTATCCGGAAACATAATACTTGTGTGAATACATAGACAAACCAAACGTCACTAGTATGCCTCTACTTAACTAGCTCATTAATCAAAGATGGTTGTGTTTCCTAACCATAGACATGTGTTGTCATTTGATTAACGGGATCACATTATTAGGAGAATGATGTGATTGACATGACCCATTCCATTAGCTTAGCACCCGATCGTTTAGTATGTTGCTATTGCTTTCTTCATGACTTATACATGTTCCTATGACTATGAGATTATGCAACTCCCGTTTGCCAGAGGAACACTTTGTGTGCTACCAAACGTCACAACGTAACTGGGTGATTATAAAGGAGCTCTACAGGTGTCTCCAAAGGTACATGTTGGGTTGGCGTATTTCGAGATTAGGATTTGTCACTTCGATTGTCAGAGAGGTATCTCTGGGCCCTCTCGGTAATGCACATCACATAAGCCTTGCAAGCATTTCAACTAATGAGTTAATTGCGAGATGATGTATTACGAAACGAGTAAAGAGACTTGCCGGTAACGAGATTGAACTAGGTATTGAGATACCGACGATCGAATCTCGGGCAAGTAAAAAACGGATGACAAAGGGAACAACGTATGTTGTTATGCAGTCTGACCGATAAAGATCTTCGTAGAATATGTAGGAGCCAATATGAGCATCCAGGTTCCGCTATTGGTTATTGACCGGAGACGTGTCTCGGTCATGTCTACATTGTTCTCGAACCCGTAGGGTCCGCACGCTTAAGGTTTCGATGACAGTTATATTATGAGTTTATGAGTTTTGATGTACCGAAGTTAGGTCGGAGTCCCGGATGTGATCAGGACATAACGAGGAGTCAATTGGACTAGGAGAGGGGGCGACGCCCCCCTTTCCTTCTCCCTCCCCACTTCCTTCCCCCTCCTAGTAGGAGTCCTACTCCTACTAGGAGGAGGACTCCTCCTGGCGCGCCAATAGGGTCCGGCCGGTCTCCTCCCCTTGCTCCTTTATATACGGGGGCAAGGGGCACCCCTAGACACACAAGTTGATCCACGTGATCATATTCTTAGCCATGTGCGGTGCCCCCTTCCACCATAATCCTCGATAATATTGTAGCGGTGCTTAGGCGAAGCCCTGCGACGGTAGTACATCAAGATCGTCACCACGCCGTCGTGCTGACGGAACTCTACCCCGACACTTTGCTGGATCGGAGTCCGGGGATCGTCATCGAGCTGAACGTGTGCTAAAACTCGGAGGTGCCGTAGTTTCGGTGCTTGATCGGTCGGGCCGTGAAGACATACGACTACATCAATCGCGTTGTGCTAACGCTTCCGCTGTCGGTCTACAAGGGTACGTAGATCACACTCTCCCCTCTCGTTGCTATGCATCACCATGATCTTGCGTGTGCGTAGGAAAATTTTGAAATTACTACGTTCCCCAACACCGCCATGCTTGGATCTAAACTAAGGAAAGAACAACACAAGAGACACCGGGTTTATACTGGTTCGGGCCACCGTTGTGGTGTAATACCCTACTCCAGTGTGTGGTGTGTGGATTGCCTCTTGGGCTGATGATGATGAACAATACAAGGAAGAACAGCCTCGCGAGGGTCTGTTCTTGGCTGGGGCGATGAACTGCTGGGAGGAGTTCAGCCACCTTTCTCTCTCTCTCTCTCTGCTCTCCCTTGACCGACCCTTCTAACGAGCCTCTTCCTTCCTCTCTCTTTTTCGTCCTCTCTCCTTTTCGTCCTCGTCTTCGTCTCTCTTCCAGCTATGTCGGTGGCTGGTCCTCTCCCCAAATATTGAGCGGGAAGGGAGCCAACAATGGCGGGCTAATTTGAAGGGGAACAACAAGTATCAGCTATGCTGACAAAAGTAGTCTTCGCCTGCGCAAAGCTCTGGTGATGACGCCGTCTTGGGCTCCACGGTGACCTCCGTCTCGTAGTCCTCCTGGTCTTGGTCTCGTTGCACCGAAATGGCAACCTTTGCCTGATGCCTCGGTACTCCGCGGCTGCGCTTGCCTCCTTTGCACCAAAGAGGAAAGGAGGATGCTGCGCGGGCTGGCACCCGCCTAGCGCCCTGAGTTGTCATGGCTTGCGTCATGGGCACCTCGTGAGGTACCCCGCCTTGATCTCTCTGCCTCCTCGTGAGCCAGCCTGACGAGGCCGTGCCTGAGGAAGCTCCGCGTCGTCCGCCCCGCGTGGCTTGGCCCCTCGCGAGGGTCTTCGGTTTGTGTTGGTGAGGATGGGTCGTGCTGGGCCCCCCTTTGAGCCACGCCGCAGGCTGCAGGCAGGCAAGTCTGGGGACCCCCGTTCCCAGAACACCGACAGAAAGCACCAATGTCGGTGTCAAAACCGGCGGATCTCGGGTAGGGGGTCCCGAACTGTGCGTCTAGGCCGGATGGTAACAGGAGGCAAGGGACATGAAGTTTTACCCAGGTTCGGGCCCTCTTGATGGAGGTAAAACCCTACGTCCTGCTTGATTAATATTGATGATATGGGTAGTACAAGAGTAGATCTACCACGAGATGAGAGAGGCTAAACCCTAGAAGCTAGCCTATGGTATGATTGTTGTTCTGTATGTTGTCCTAAGGAGTAAAACCCTCCGGTTTATATAGACACTGGAGAGGGTTAGGGTTACACAAAGTCGGTTACAATGGTAGGAGATCTACATATCCGTATCGCCAAGCTTGCCTTCCACGCCAAGGAAAGTTCCTTCCGGACACGGGACAAAGTCTTCAATCTTGTATCTTCATAGTCCAGGAGTCCGGCTGAAGGTATAGTCCAGCCATCCGGACAACCCCTTATCAAGGACTCCCTCAATAGGCTCCAGCAGCTCGTCAAGACAAGCGTTGGGGTCGCGAAGGTGCAGGTGGCTGAAGACGCGAGTCAATGCAGCTGAAGACAGGATGCGAGCTTCCGCCTCCGCCATAGGACCGACGCCATCAATGACTTCCTCGAGCGCCTGCACCAAGAGAGGAAGCAGCCCCGCGGGGCCATCCTCGTCGGTGGCCAGCGACTTCTCCAGGCCATGCTCGTAGAGCGTCTTCAGTGCCTTGTGGGACCTCTTCTCGAGATCGGCAAAGGCCGCACGGTCTTCGGTCAGGACTCGCGCCTTAGCGTCGAGCTCGGCCTCCCTCGCCTTCGCCTCCTGCTCCAGCTCTTCCAACCGGTTGCGCTCGGCGGCCTGCGTCCGCCCCAACTCCGCTAGCTCAGCATCACGGTTCTTGACGGTGTCCTGCCGGGCCTGCATTTCCTCCTCCTTCGCTTGGTGGCAGCGTGCTTCTTCGGCGTGCTTGGCGCGCAGGCCCTACAGCTCGTCCTCCAGCACCTAGCAGCAGTCGCGGGCGGCCTCTGCATCTTTCAACGCCATCTCACGATCGATTGCGGCGTTGATGGCACTCTGCTTCTCCTTCTCAGAAGCCGCAGTGGCCTAGCCCAGCGTCGTGCGAACCGCCAAGTCGGAATGGAGCCAGCCTAAGGCCAGCTCGAGGCACCCGGCCACAAGGTGTGGTTCTGCGCCTAGGAGATCCGCCTGCAGCTGGGTCATCTCCGAGAGAGCACGTTCCAGAGTAGCAGCAGGAGCAGAAGAACCCGGGAGTGGAGGTGCAATAGTGGGAGGAGGCGACATCATCACCAGGGCCTGGGAGACCGCGACCTCCAGAGCAGTTGGGACCTCGTCAGCCGCGCCAGGCACCGGCACTTCCGGAGCTAGCAGGGCCATGGGGGTTGGTTCCACGTGGCGATGCTCCTCTTGGCCCCGCGAGGATGACCGGGCTGGGGAGATGCATGCGCTGCTCCCCCCTTTCTCTTCGGAAGGAGGCACGGACGCCGCATCCTCCTTCATCTTCTTCGCAGAAGACGATGTCCTGATCAACCAAGGGCCAACATCAGGAAATGAAGAGTGCAACAGGGACAAGGTGATGCTTGAGACACTTACTGATCCAGCGCGACATACTTCCGCTTAGGAAGCCTGAAGCCTGACAGCATCGGGACGGAGGCGGCATCGCGAGGCACCAATGACGACCTACCTCTCATTGGGATGGGGGCTGCTCCCTCTCCCTTTGGCGGGCGTCGGCCTCAGCATCGTCAGGAAGGGCGCGGAGGATCTCGGCCTTGCTCAGAGGGGAAGTCTCCCCAACCTCTTCCAGAGTCTTCTCCGGGTCCACCTCCTCTTCCCCCTCCCCGCGAGGCTCGTCAGAAGGCACCTCCACTGGTTTCGGTGCCGTGGGGGTTCCCAGGAGCGCCGGCGGCACCAATCCATGTGCATCAAAGGTCGGCCTGGAGGCGACGAATTCCTACCGATCCTTGCGTTGGAACAAGGGGACGAAGGCGCTTGGTGGGTACTCCTGGTTGTCCCCAACTATGAGGCACAGGACAGCAGCCAATTCATCGTCAGGCAGGGCCCCTGGCCTCAGGCGGGTCATGTTCCCCTCTTCTCCAAGCTCCCACAGGAGGCGTGCACGCGCCTGGAGTGGAGCTACTCGCTGGGTCAAGAACTCTCTCAGAAGCATGACCCCCGTCACCTTTGCCGCCCTCGCGTTGCCCGGCTTCAGGTCGGTCACCATCTTCCCCAACACTAACGAGGCCCGCTCATCAGCAAGCTCCGCCCTGGGCCATCCCCCATGGAAAGAGGGCGCCGCCGTGGGCAATGCCAGACGCGGATCAGCGCACTTGGAGTCCATCATAACCCATTTGGATCGAATGTTGTCGGCTCTCTTCTCGGTGCTCAAGATCGAGTTGGCCTTGCCGGATGCGACGAAGTTAGCGCATCTAGAGATGTTACCCTCGCTGACATGGAGGAAGAAGAAATGGCGCAGGAGCGCCACGGACGGCATCACGCCCAGGTACGCCTCACAGTAGTAGGCGGAGATGGATAGGAGGAGGACAGAGTTGGGATGGATATGCAACGCCTGCAGCCCGTAGTGGTCGAGGACTCCATAAAAGAAACCGGAGAAGGGAGGAACCAACCCGACAGCGAAGCTGCTCGAGAAGAAGGGGAAGAAGGTCCTTTCCTTAGGCTCCGGAGCGTCGGAGGCAAGCCGAAGCTCGGTCTTCCCCCACTCATTGCTCTCTCCCGCCGTCGGCAGGCGCACAGAGGCAAGGCTCTTCTCCGTGATGGTGGGCACCTCAAGGGGCGTCTCATACCAAGCCGGCACTGAGGAAGCCTTGGCCCTGCGCGGTGCCATGGATCGCAGCTACGGGATGAGATTGGAGCGGATCTGGAGATAGCGGTGGCGGAGAGCAAGGAAGGGGATATGGAGCAAGGCGGGGAAGAAGTAATGAAGGCAAGTGTTGCCTGCGCCAGCCTTTTCTCAGGTCGGGCAGTTGTCGAGGCAGCGTGGGGAAGCGGAGACGCCCACGTCCAATCAACTGCCATGCGTCAACCGAGGCCGCGGGCTTTTGGCGGCCCGCGGTGCTCCATACTTGACCCTTGGCTTCGCCGCGAAGCCAAGCCCGAGCGCACCTTGGGCCCGGGGGCTACTGTCGGCGTTCTGGGAACGGAGGTCCCCAGACTTGCCTGCCTGCGGCCCACGGCGTGGCCAAGCCAGCAGGCCGTACGGCCCATCTTCATCAACAATTCATCCAAGACCCTCGCGAGGGGCCAAGCCTCGCGAGGCGGACGACGCAAGACCTCCTCATGAGTGGCCTAGTTGGGCAGGCTCACGAGGAGCGGAGATAACAAGACGAGGCAAACCTCACGAGGCTCTCATGACCTGAGCCATGACGATCGACACTAGGCGGGCGCCAGCGCGCACAACGTCCTTGTTTCCTCTTTGGTGCTAGGGAGACCAGCGCAGGTGAGGAGTACCGAGGCATCAGGCAAAGGTCGCCATTTTGGTGCAACAAGACCAGGACCAGAAGGATGGCAAGATGGAGGTCATCGTGGAGCCCAAGACGGCGTCACCACCAGAGCCTTTGGCAGGTGAAGGCCACTTTTGTCAAGATGGCTTGTACTAGCTGCCCCCCTTCAAATTAGCCCGCCATTGTTGGCTCCCTTCCCGCTCAATATTTGGGAAGAGGACCAGGGCCTCTATAAATAGGACTAGCCACCACCATAGGCAAGGGAAACGACAAGGACGATGAAGGGGAACGAAAAGGACAACGAAGGGGACGGACGACAGAGAGAGAGAGAGAGGAGAGATCACTCTCACCCACACAAGTTAGCCAAGCACAAGAACACCTCAACCTCAGGAGGCTGTTCTTCCCCTTGTGTTGTTCATCATCAGCCCAAGAGGCAATCCACCACCACCACACTGGAGTAGGGTATTACACCACAACGGTGGCCCGAACCAGTATAAATCTTGTGTCTTTCTATGTTGCGAGTTCGTCGAGTTCGTCCGCGAGATCTTAGTGAGCTAGGGCATAGATCGGTGGGAGGAAAAGACTTCGTGCGCACCCCAGTGTTCAAACCTTAAGGGTTTGCCGGGACCCCACATCCGACACGTCGGTATATCAATACCTAGCTCAATCTCGTTAGCCACAAGTCTGTTTACTCATTCCGTAAAGCATCATCCCGCAACTAACTCATTAGTTGCATTGCTTGCAAGGCTTATAGTGATGTGCATTACCGAGAGGGCCCAGAGATACCTCTCCGACAATCGGAGTGACAAATCCTAATCACGATCGATGCCAACTCAACAAGTACCATTGGAGACACCTGTAGAGCACCTTTATAATAACCCAGTTACGTTGTGACGTTTGATAGCACACAAAGTGTTCCTCCGGTAATCGGGAGTTGCATAATCTCATAGTCATAGGAACATGTATAAGTCATGAAGAAAGCAATAGCAGTAAACTAAAATGATCAAGTGCTAAGCGAACCGAATGGGTCAAGTCAATCACATCATTCTCCTAATGAGGTGATCCCGTTTATCAAATGACAACTCATGTCTATGGTTAGGAAACATAACCATCTTTGATCAACGAGCTAGTCAAGTAGAGGCATACTAGTGACACTCTGTTTGTCTATGTACTCACACATGTATTATGTTTCCGGTTAATAGAATTCTAGCATGAGTAATAAACATTTATCATGAAATAAGGAAATAAATAATAACTTTATTATTGCCTCTAGGGCATATTTCCTTCAGTCTCCCACTTGCACTAGAGTCAATAATCAAGTTCACATCTTTATGTGATTAGTTCACATCTCCATGTGACTAATACCCAAAGGGTTTACTAGAGTCAATAATCTAGTTCACATCGCTATGTGATTAACACCCAAAGAGTGATCATTTTTTGCTTGTGAGAGAAGTTTAGCCTACGGGTCTGCAACATTCAGATTCGTTTGTATTTCGCAAATTTCTATGTCTACAATGCTCTGCACGGAGCTACTCTAGCTAACTGTTCCCACTTTCAATATGTATCCAGATCGAGACTTAGAGTCATCTAGATCGATGTAAAAAGCTTGCATCGACGTAACTCTTTACGACGAACTCTTTCATCACCTCCATAACCGAGAAATATTTCCTTAGTCCTCTAAGGATAATTTTGACCGCTGTCCAGTGATCTACTCCTAGATCACTATTGTATTCCCTTGCCAGAATCATGCTAATGTATACAATAGGACTGGTAAACAACATAGCATACTTTATAGAACCTATGACTGAGGCATACAAAATGACTTTTCATTCTCTTTCTATTTTCTGCTGTGGTCGAGTTTTGAGTCTTTACTCAACTTCACACCTTGCAACACAGGCAAGAACTCCTTCTTTGACTGTTCCATTTTGAACTACTTCAAAATCTTGTCAAGGTATGTACTCATTGAAAAAACTTATCAAGTGTCTTGATCTATCTCTATAGATCTTGATGCTCAATGTGTAAGCAGCTTCATCGAGGTCTTTCTTTGAAAAACTTCTTTCAAATACTCCTTTATGCTTTCCAGAAAATTCTACATTATTTCTGATCAACAATATGCCATTCACATATACTTATCAGAAATGATGTAGTGCTCCCACTCACTTTCTTGTAAATACAGGCTTCACCGCAAGTCTGTATAAAACCATATGCTTTGATCACTTTATCAAAGCATATATTCCAACTCCGAGATGCTTGCACCAGTCCATAGATGGATCGCTAGAGCTTGCTCACTTTGTTAGCACCTTTAGGATCGACAAAACCTTCTGCTTGCATCATATACAACTCTTCTTTAAGAAATCCATTAAGGAATGCAGTTTTGACATCCAATTGCCAGATTTCATAAAATGTGGCAACTGCTAGCATGATTTGGACAGACTTTTAAGCATCGATACGAGTGAGAAAAACTCATCATGGTCAACACCTTGAACTTGTCAAAAACATTTTTGCAACAATTCGAGCTTTGTAGATAGTAACACTACTATCAGTGTATGTCTTCCTCTTGAAGATCCATTTATTTTTAATGACTCACCGATCATCGAGAAAGTCAATCAAAGTCCATACTTTGTTCTCATACATGGATCCCATCTTAGATTTCATGGCCTCAAGCCATTTCGCGGAATCTGGGCTCATCATTGCTTCCTCATAGTTCGTAGGTTCGTCATGGTCAAGTAACATGACATCCAGAACAGGATTACCGTACCACACTGGTGCGGTTCTCACTTTGCTTGACCTACGAGGTTCGGTAGTAACTTGATCTGAAGTTAAATGATCATCATCATTAGCTTCCCAACTAATTGGTGTAGGAGTCACAGGAACAGATTTCTGTGATGAACTACTTTCCAATAAGGGAGCAGGTACAGTTACCTCATCAAGTTCTACTTTCTTCCCACTCACTTCTTTTGAGAGAAACTCCTTCTTTAGAAAGGATCCATTCTTAGCAATGAATGTATTGCCTTTGGATCTGTGATAGAAGATGTTCCCAACTGTCTCCCTTGGGTATCCTATGAAGACATATTGTAGGATCGAAAGTATGTCTAGAGGGGGGGGGTGATTAGACTACTTGACCAAATAAAAATCTAGCCTTTTCCCAATTTTAGTTCTTGGCAGATTTTAGCTATCTTAGCACAAATCAAGCAATCTCCACACAATTCAAGCAAGCATGCAAAAGAGTATATGAGCAGCGGAAAGTAAAGCATGCAACTTGCAAGAATGTAAGAGAAAATTCCTTATTTGACACTATCTTAAAATCTGCTTCCTTATTTGACACTGAAAAAAAAATTCTTCCCTATTTGACACAAGTTCTAAATTTTATTCCCTATATGACATTTCCATTCATTTTGAGCCTAAATGACACCTGAAAAGACTCTTTTGCCCCTCATGTGGTATGTGTGTAGGGGGCAATAGCGCACACACGCAGCACCAGTGCGAGGACAGGAGCACACACAGCAACATATACACATGCACCAACACACACGCACGCGCGCACACACGCAACAACACGCACGCGCACGTGCACACACACACACACACACACACGCAGCAACACACATGCACGTGCACGCACACACACAGCAACACACACGCACGCAGCACACACACACATACACAAACACGCAGCAGCAGCACACACGCAGGCAGCACATAGGCACGCAACAGCACACACACACACGCAGCGGCACACATGCACACACACACATGCAGCAGCAGCACACATGTGCGTGTGCACCCACACACGCAACAGCACACACACGCGCACACACATACCGCATGAGGGGCAAAATCGTCTTTTCAGGTGTCATTTAGGCTCAAAATGGACGGAAGTGTCGTATAGGGAATAAAATTTAGGACTAGTGTCAAATAGGGAAGAAAAAATTTTCCAGTGTCAAATAAAGAACCAGATTTTAAGACAGTGTCAAATAAGGAATTTTCTTAGAATGTAAAGGGAAGGGTTTGGAGGATTCAAACGCAATTGGAGACACATATGTTTTTGTCGTGGTTCCGATAGGTGGTGCTATCGTACATCCACGTTGATGGAGACTTCAACCCACGGAGGGTAACGGTTGCGCGAGTCCACGGAGGGCTCCACCCACGAAGGGTCCACGAAGAAGCAACCTTGTCTATTCCATCATGGACGTCGCCCACGAAGGACTTGCCTCACTAGCGGTAGATCTTCATGAAGTAGGCGATCTCCTTGCCCTTACAAACTCCTTGGTTCAACTCCCCAATCTTGTCGGAGGCTCCCAAGTGACACCTAGCCAATCTAGGAGACACCACTCTCCAAGAAGTAACAAATGGTGTGTTGATGATGAACTCCTTTCTCTTGTGCTTCAAATGATAGTCTCCCCAACACTCAACTCTCTCTCACAGGATTTGGATTTGGTGGAAAGAAGATTTGAGTGGAAAGCAACTTGGGGAAGGCTAAAGATCAAGATTCATATGGTTGGAATGGAATATCTTGACCTCAACATAAGTGTAGGTGGTTCTCTCTCAGAAAATGTGTATTGGAATTGTAGGCATGTTCCGATGGCTCTCTTCATGAATGAAGAGTGGGTGGAGGGGTATATATAGCCTCCACACAGAATCTAACCGTTACACACAATTTGCCAAACTCGATGGGACCGAATGGTTAAACTCAGTCGGACCGATCCAGCAAACCTAGTGACCGTTAGGATTTTCGGTGGGACTGAGATGCAACTCGGTAGGACCGATATGGTTAGGGTGAGGGCATAACGTAATCTCGGTGTGACCGATTACACAAACTCGGTGGGACCGATTTTGGTAATAAGCTAACCAGAGAGTTGGTCAGGTAAACTCGGTGGGACCGATTCGCTCATCTCGGCGAGACCGAAATGTTACAAAAGGGAAACAGAGAGTTGACATTGCAATCTCGATGGGACCGATCGCTCATCTCGATAAGACCGAAACATTACGAAGGGAAACAGAGAGATTACAATCCCATCTCGGTGAGACTGAGATCCCTATCGGTGAGACCGATTTGCCTAGGGTTTGTGGCAGTGGCTATGACATTTGAAACTCGGTGTCACCGGATAGAAAGAATCGGTGGGGCCGAGTCTGACTTTTGGTTTAGGTCATATGTGGATGTGGGAAGGTAGTTGAGGATTTTGGAGCATATCACTAAGCATTTTGTGCAAGCAAGCCATTAAGCAACACCTCATCCCTCCTTGATAGTATTGGCTTTTCCTATAGACTCAATGTGATCTTGGATCACTAAAATATAAAATGTAGAGTCTTGATCTTGAAGCTTGAGCCAAACTTTTTGTCCTTAGAATTTTGAGGGATCCACTTTCCTCATCCATGCCATGCCATTCATTGAGCTTTTCCTGAAGTATTAATCTTGGAATAATGTTAGCTCAATGAGCTATATGTTGTTAGGAATTACCAAAACCACCCAGGGATAGTTGCACTTTCACACATTTCTCCGATTTGGGTTTGAGCTTATCAGGATGAAACCTTTTCACATAAACATCGCAACCCCAAACTTTAATAGACGACAACTTTGGTTTCTTGCCAAACCATAGTTCATAGTGTAACGCCCTCGATGCGGCTATAGCTCCCACGTGTCGAGGCATGACTTAGAGACATAACCGCATTGAAAGCAATGTCGCAAGTCAGGCAATCATTACAACATCCCATGTAATACATAATAAAAGGGAGAGATAACATAGTTGTCTTACACTCACCACGTCACATCAGAGTACATAAATAACATCCATCATACAAATCACTCATGGCCTGACTACGGTGCCAAAATAGAAAAGACCCCCAACAAGCGACAAGGCCCTGAATCAATAACCCCAACTAGGCACCACTACTGATCGTCGGGAAAGGAAACATAATAACGCTGAGAGTCCTCGTCGAACTCCCACTTGAGCTCGTACTCGTCACCTGGAGCGAAAACATCTAGACCTGCATCTGGAATTATAGTATCTGTGAGCCGCAGGGACTCAGCAATCTCGCACCCTCGCGATCAAGACTATTTAAGCTTATAGGAATGGACAAGGCAAGTATATGTGGAGCTGCAGCAAGCGACTAGCATATGTGGTGGCTAACTTATACGCAAAAGAGAGCGAGAAGAGGAGGCAAGGCGCGAGCGAGAATCTAGAGGAATAACCTGCGCAAGCATTACTCCAACACCGTGTCCACTTCCCGGACTCCGCTGAGAAGAGGCCATCACGGCAACTCACGCAGTTGATTCATTTTAATTAATTAAGGTTTAAGTTATCTACAACCGGACATTAACAATTCCCATCTACCCATAACCGCGGGCACGGCTTTCGAAAGTTCAATCCCTGCAGGGGAGTCCCAACTTAGCCCATGACAAGCTCTCACGGTCAACGAAGGAAAAGACCTCCTCCCAAGACGTTCCGATCAGACTCGGTATCTCGGTAACTCAAGACACTTCGACAGGTTAAAACAAGACCGGCAACACCGCCCGAATGTGTCGACAAATCCCGATAGGAGCTGCACATATCTCTTTCTCAGGGCACACTCAGATTGTCCTAGGTACGGGTAGGCCAGCCCAGAGTTGCCCCTGGTGGCCACCGGTAGCTGACAGGTGGACCAACACTCAGAGGAGCACTGGCCCAGGGGGGGTTAAAATAAGATGACCCTTGAGTCTGCAGAACCCAAGGGAAAGAAAAGGCTAGGTGGCAAATGGTAAAACCATGGTTGGGCATTGCTGGAAAAGCTTTAATCAAGGCGAAATATCAAGGGGTTCCCATTATAACCCAACCGCGTAAGGAACGCAAAATCCGGGAACATAACACCGATATGACGGAAACTAGGGCGGCAAGAGTGAAACAAAACACTAGGCGAGAGGCCGAGCCTTCCACTCTTTACCAAGTATATAGATGCATTAAGATAACATAGCAATATAATGATATCCCAATAAGTAAATAAATGTTCCAACAAGGAACGGCTCCAATCTTCACCTGCAACTAGCAACGCTATAAGAGGGGCTGAGCAAAGCGGTAACATAGCCAATCAACGGTTTGCTAGGACACGGTG
Source organism: Triticum urartu (assembly GCF_056163025.1). Taxonomy (NCBI): domain Eukaryota; kingdom Viridiplantae; phylum Streptophyta; class Magnoliopsida; order Poales; family Poaceae; genus Triticum; species Triticum urartu. The sequence goes on along the minus strand of NC_141877.1, from coordinate 444,966,362 downwards.
GGTTAGAGGTTTGACATGGCATTTGGGAGGCTGACAAGCAAAAGGTAGGCATCGTAGCATTGGCATAGCAAGAGCGAGCAAACTAGCATAGCAAAGATAGTAGTGATTTCGAGGGTATGATCATCTTGCCTGCACAGTTGTCAGAGTTGACTGGATCCTCACAAGCAAACTCAACGGGATCCTCGGTAGCGAACTCGTCTCCCGGCTCTACCCAAACAAGACAAACAAGCAACAAGGATACAATCAACCACGTGCAAGACCAAGCAATATGATGAAATGATGATATGCTATGCGGGATGCGATGCGGGATGCAAAATGCAAAATATGACAGGAAATGCATGAACCTGGCCTCAACATGGAATTCCAAGGGTGCCACTGGATAGAGGGGATGAAATCGCTTGAAAACGATATAAAGATCATTGGAATCGGAGTTACGGTTTGGAAATGGCAAGCGTTTTAAGATATGACACCGGTCTGCGATTTACAGCAAGTAGGCATCTAAATGCAACGAAATGAACATGCTACAGCCACCAAACATGAAAACAAAATATATGGCAGTGATGTACACAAGATGCTTAACAAAACACTAGCACTGATCCATAGGCAAATTCATCCATTAAGAGGTTCAAACAAGCATGGCAAAAATGAATATGCAAAACAGATTCCAGACTTAGTGAAATTAACACTAGCCTGAAATTTCAGATCACGAAGCCCTCTTCGGAGCAGCAAAACAACATGATAGAAAACCTGAACATGACAAGTAAGAACATGGCATGGAGCTACTCAACAAGCTTAACAAAAGACCCAAAGTGACCTGGGGTCAAAAGGGTTCACAAAATACTCTACCAAGCTCACGAACAAAGCATGGATGGATATAGCATAACATAAATATCAAAACTCCCTTACTGATAAACCTCAAAAGAGGCACGGATCACTAAGAAACAAGCTGGACATATAGCATCATGAACTAAAATATCCCAGACTTAGTGAAAAACAACTAAGTCCCTGAAATCAGCAATCTCAGGTACCTCTCTTTGCAAGCTTGCACAAGACAACACACACACTCTAAAAATGCATGGGTGGCACCTCTGAAAAGAAGACAAAATGATCAACAATTCATCCCAAAGGGGCACAGGCATATCATGCACGGATTAATCATGGCAAAAATGACAAAAGTCTATGATGAACTAACGGATCTGCAATTTAACTCACGAAGCCTCCTTCTAACAGCATTTCGGGCACCAAGATGAACTCAAATGCAAATGATGCAATGGAATAAAATGATGTACATGTCGAGACGAAGATTTTGATATATTATATGCCCAAAACGGAGCTACGGTTGCGGAGATACAAGAAGTCAAAGAATGCATAAAAAATATGGAGATTAGGGTTTGGGGAAAAAGTCAACCGATGCCCAGATCCAGATCTGGATCGGCACGCTTCCCGAGGCGGCGCCGGAGTTACTGTAGCTCGCCGGAGAACGCGGGGGTCGCCGGTCGGGGAGGAGGAAGAAGAAGCCGGGGTGAGGCCGGGCGGCGCCGGAGGAGGGGGCGGCGACCGCGGGCGGCGGCGCCCGGGGCGGCGGACGGTGGCGGGGAGCGGCCGGGCGGCGGGCGGCAAGGTCCGGCTCGGCGGCGGTGGCGGCCCGCGGCGGCGGCGCCCGCCTGAGCCGGGGAAGGCGGCGGCGCTGGTGGAGGCACAGGGGCGCGGGGCGCTCGGGCCGGGGGGGCTCCCCGCGGGCCTGGCGGGCCCGGCGGCGGCGATGTGGGCGCGGCCCACGTGGCGGCGCGCGATTTGCTGCGGCTGCGGGGCGGACAACGTCCGGCGCGGGCGGACACGTCCGGCCCGGCGCGGGGAAGGAGATCTGTTTTTTTTAGGAGGACGGGGAGGAAGACGAGATCCGAAATGGGGGGTGTTTAAATAGGCATAAGTGGAGCTAGGAGAGTCCAAATGAGGTGCGGTTTTCGCCCACGCGATCGTGATCGAACGCTCTAGGACATGGAGCAGAGTTTGGTGGGTTTTGGGACAAATTTGGGGGGTGTTGGGCTGCAACACACACGAGGCCTTTTCGGTCCCTCGGTTAACCGTTGGAGTATCAAACGAAGTCCAAATGACCCGAAACTTGGCAGGCGGTCTACCGGTAGTAAACCAAGGCCGCATGACAAGTCTCGGTCCAATCCGGAAATGTTTAATCCCCACACATGAAAGAAAGCTAGAAATGGCCATCGGAGGAGAACGAAGCGCCGGAATGCAAAACGGACAACGGGGAAAATGCTCGAATGCATGAGATGAACATGTATGCAAATGCAATGCACGTGACGACATGATATGCGATGCACGAAAAACGAGAACAACACACGGAGACAAAGACCCGAACCCGAGAAATAAATATAACTTAGCGCCGGAGACGGCAAGAGTTGGATACAAATATGGAAAGTTATATCCGGGGTGTTACAACACTCCACCACTACGAAAAGATCTCGTCCCGAGATCTAGGACTGAAAGAACTCCGGGTACTCAGAACGGAGGTGATCCTCGCATTCCCAGGTAGCTTCACGATCGGAATGGTGAGACCACTTGACTTTGAGAAATTTGATTGACTTGTTGCGAGTCTTGCGTTCAGTCTCTTCAAGAATAGCAACTCGGTGCTCACGATAGGAGAGATCTTCTTGGAGCTCAATGTCCTCGAAGTTGACGGTGCGTTCAGGCGTCTTGAAGCACTTTCGGAGTTGGGAGACATGGAACACATCATGAACATTGGCAAAGTTTGAAGGAAGCTCGAGCTGATAGGCGAGGTCGCCTCTCTTGCTAGCAATCTTGAAAGGTCCCACGTATCTAGGGGCAAGCTTCCCTTTGATACCGAAGCGACGAGTACCTTTCATAGGAGAGACGCAGAGGTAAACATGATCTCCGATCTCGAAATCCAAATCACGGTGCTTACTATCATAGAAGCTCTTCTGGCGGGATTGGGCTACTTTGAGGTTATCACGAATGACTTTGCACATTTCTTCTGCTTCTGTGATTAAGTCATTACCCAGCAGCTGACGTTCACCGGTTTCAGACCAGTTGAGAGGGGTACGGCACTTCCTGCCATACAGAATTTCAAAGGGGGCCTTGCCCGAACTTGCTTGAAAGCTGTTGTTGTATGAGAATTCAGCATAAGGAAGACAGTCCTCCCACTTCATGCCGAAAGAAATTACGCAAGCCCTGAGCATATCTTCAAGAATCTGGTTGACACGCTCGACTTGACCGCTTGTTTGAGGATGGAAAGCAGTGCTGAAGCGGATGTTTGTGCCCATGGCCTTCTGAAAAGAATCCCAAAACTTGGAGGTAAAGATGCTGCCACGGTCTGAAGATATCACTTGAGGAATACCATGCAGAGAGACAATGCGAGAGGTATAGAGTTCCGCCAATTGAGCTGCAGTGATCGACTGTGATAGGCAGAAAATGAGCCGCTTTGGTGAGCTTGTCGATGACAACGAATATAGCATCATTGCCACGCTTGGACTTTGGAAACCCAGTCACGAAGTCCATTTCGATGTGGTCAAACTTCCATTCTAGAATGGCAAGAGGTTGGAGGAGACCAGCTGGCCTTTGGTGTTCTGCCTTCACTCTTCTACAGACATCACATTCATTCACGAATTGAGCGATCTCGCGCTTCATTCGAGTCCACCAATAAGCTTGCTTGAGATCCTGATACATCTTCGTACTCCCAGGGTGGATGGAGAGGAGAGAATTGTGAGCCTCGTTCATGATCACTTTACGAAGTTCTCCTTTGGGCACAACAATACGATCCTCGAAGAAGAGAGTGTCCTTGTCATCAAGGCGGTAGCACTTGTACTTGGACTGACTCTTGGCAATCCCAATCATCACCTTTTTCACCATAGCATCAAGAAGCTGGGCTTGGCGAATCTGGTCTTCTAAGGTAGGAGAGACTTGAAGGTTGGCGAGGAAACCTTGAGGAAAAACTTGCAGATTCAGTTTGCGGAAAGCTCCACAAAGCTCGGGTTGATAAGGCTTGAGAATCAGACTGTTGCAATAGGCCTTTCTGCTCAAAGCGTCAGCAATCACATTGGCCTTGCCTGGAGTATACTCAATACTCGGATTATACTCTTGAATCATCTCGACCCATCGAGTTTGCCTTAGGTTGAGATTAGGCTGAGTGAAGATGTACTTGAGACTCTTGTGATCAGTGAAAATGTCCACTTTTCTTCCCAATAGAAGATGTCTCCAAGTCAAAAGAGCATGCACAACTGCCGCCAACTCGAGATCATGAGTGGGGTAGTTCTTCTCATTAGGCTTCAACTGGCGAGATGTATAAGCAACAACTTTCTTCTCTTGCATCAAAACTGCACCGAGACCTTGGAGAGAGGCATCACAAAAGACCTCGTACGGCTTGGTTTCATTAGGCGGAGTCAGAACTGGAGCAGTGATCAACTTCTCTTTCAAAGTGTTGAAAGCAATATCACACTCCGGAGACCAAACATACTTGACGTGCTTCTGAAGAAGATTTGAGAGAGGCTTCGCGATCTTGGAAAAGTTTTCAACGAATCTTCGGCAATAGCTTGCGAGACCGAGAAAACTGCGGAGTTGCTTCACGTTCTGAGGAGGTTCCCAATTCACAATTGCGGAAACCTTCTCGGGATTCACGGAAATGCCCTTGGCAGAGATGATATGGCCAAGATAAAGAACCTCATCGAGCCAAAATTCACACTTGGAGAACTTGGCGTAGAACTGATGTTCCCTGAGCTTATCGAGAACCAAACGCAAGTGCTTGGCATGATCTTCCTTGTTCTTCGAGAAAACCAGAATGTCATCGAGATAGACCAAAACGAAGTCATTGGTGTAGGCGTTGAAGATGAAGTTCATCATGCGAGAGAACGTCGGAGGAGCGTTGGCGAGGCCAAAAGACATGACGGTGTATTCATATGAACCAAAGCTTGTTCTGAATGTTGTCTTGGGAATATCTTCTTCACGAATGCGAATCTGATGATAACCCATACGGAGATCAAGCTTGGAGAATACTTGAGCACCCTTGAGTTGTTCGAACAGCTCATTGATGTTGGGAAGTGGTTATTTGTTCTTGATGGTCTTCTTGTTCACTGGACGGTAATCAACACAAAGTCGGTCCGTTCCATCCTTCTTCACAAAAAGAACACCACAACCCCACGGAGAAGTACTAGGCCGGATAAGACCCAATCTTTCTTGCTCATCGAGTTGTTTCTTTAACTCCTTCAACTCTTCGGGGCCGAGCTTGTAGGGACGTTTGCACACAGGTTCCGTACTGGGCTCAAGTTCAATAACAAATTCAACTGGCCGGTGCGGAGGCATTCCTGGGAGCTCTTCTGGAAAGACGTCTAGATATTCGCACATGACTGGAATTTGAGAGATGGCATCCAATTCACCCTTCTCATTGAGAGAAAACAGACGGATGGTATTATCCCGAGCGGCAAAGATAATTACATCCTCAGACGAATGAGTCAATTGGATCTGCCTGGCTGCACAATCAAGATGTGCCTTGTGCTTAGAAAGCCAATCCATCCCGAGAATAAGATCAATATCCGAGTCACCGAGAACCGTAGGAGAAGCAAGAAACTTGAACTCGCCCATCGTGATAGAAACATCCGGAACGATGGAGTTAGCCTGCATGCGCTTGCCGGGAGAGACAACTGCTAAAGGACTAGGCAAAACTTGCGAAACCAATTCATGCCTATTTGTAAACGGTCTCGAGATGAAGCAATGCGATGCACCAGTGTCAAAAAGGACTTTTGCAGGAATATCATTAACAGGAAGGTTACCCATGATCACATCTGACGAGTCCTCTGCCTGAGCTGCATTCATCAAATTGACCTTGGCGTGCTTAGGGTTATGCTTGACCACAGCTGTACTTGCCGATCTCACAGGAGGAGGAGGAGGAAGACGCCTCTGGTTGAAACACTTGTTAGCATAGTGACCCTTCTGTTGGCACTTGTTGCACGTGACCTCTGAAAGTGGATGGTGATACGGAGCACTCGATCTTGGAGCTTGAGATGAAGTTTTGTTCTGAAAGCCTGGGTTGGGTGGGTGGGAAGAACCACTGCCACCTTTGCTCTTCTGCTGATACGGCTGACGGAACGGAGGAGGAGGAAGCCAAAACTTCTGCTGCTTGGCCACTTGAGTAGAGGAAGAAGGCGTAGTGTCTCTGACTCGCTTCCTGGAAGCATCACACCTCAACTGAGCAGCCTCTTGCTTCAGTGCCATGTTCTAGAACTCATCGTATCTCAACGGCTCAAAGAGGACAAGAGCGAGCTGAATTTCTTCACGAAGACCACCCCTGAACTGATAGATCATGCTCTTCTCATCAGGAACATCCTGCTTGGCAAAACGGGCAAGCTTCTGGAACAATTTGTTGTAGTCATAGACAGACAAAGAACCTTGCTTCAGATTGCGGAATTCCTCATGCTTGCTTTCAACCACGCTCTGCGGAATGTGATGAGCTCGGAAATCTCGACGGAAATCATCCCAAGTGATAACACGTCCACCTCTGGAATCCTTGTACTGCTGGAACCATTCTGCAGCTTGATCTTTGAGTTGGAAGGAAGCGAACTTGACAAAGTCCTCAGGCCTGACGTTACTGCACTCGAAATGCTTACACAGATCCACAAGCCAATCGTCAGCATCGGTTGCCTCAACACAATTGCTGAAAGTCTTTGGCCCATTAGCAAGGAACTGGTTGAGTGTAGCAAAGTGACTCTGATTGCTGCCTTGATTCCCTTGACTGCCTTGATTGCGCTCTTGGATAATTTGCATGATCAGCTGAGTGTTTGCATTGGTTGCGGCCATCACAGCTTGCCATGCCTCTGGAGGAGGTGGAGGCGGTGGCGGATCTTGATTCTGGTTCTGACTGGTGCTCTTAGCGGGAGCCATCCTGAAGAGGTTGACCACCGTTAGCACATAGACAGATAAATATTGAAGCTGAAACCAACGGAATGAAAATTGCAACATATAGTCTTCACATCCGAACAAAATGAACGAATGTATTTCTCTTGAAGTGGTCACATATTCCTAAATTGCGAAGCCGCGAAGAATCAGGTAGAAGGGGTACAACAACGAGGGATGGAATCAACATATGACGTCGAAGCAAAACGAATGCCACAACTCGAAATAAAACCAAGGGTTGGCTTGCGGAATAAGCCGGAACAAATACATGATAGAAATTTCGTCCGAAGTTTTCGTGGTGGGACCTACACGGGCTCGATCGTACAGCACCATCATGTACAAGGCAGTGCACATGACATACGAAGCGTCCCCGAGTCAGCATAGCCAAGGACTCTTTAAGACACAACGAGACCACTGTAAAATCGACCGTGAATAGGCGAACCACTAGACGTCGAACCCCAATTTCATATCATACATCTGTCGGAAAGATATCCTAAGGCTACTTGAATTCCCACCTATGAAATTCCCGAAATTTTCCCGGTTATGCAATCAGGTGTTGGGGATACAGGGGAAGCATAATATCTCACCCAAGCTAGCAAATCCTACATCCAGCTGTATCCATCCTTCAACACATAACCAAGAAACCTTCGGAAACCATCTATCTCAACCTTCGAAAAGCATCCGTTATACAAGTTATGGCGATACTCCCGAACTCCCGCCCCAGTACTGGGTGGCGTCGAGGTTATCTCACCAACGAACTGCATAAAGGAGATTTTCGATGTCGCGCACAAATCTCAAGTATACCAGAATTGCAACGATAAAATTATGACGACAATACCTCGGAGCTCAACTCCCCGGGACACTGCCACAACCCCTAAAGACAGGAGGCACCAAGAACAATGTTCTCGTCACAAAACCATCGGAACAAAACCAAGATACTCGCGTGATCCTAAAAAAAATTTAGTGAAATTTGAGAAGAGAAGAGTCAAAACTCTACGTCAGGATGCCTTACCAGAGTGATGAGGAGACTGGGAAGTAAAAAGAATTCCTAAGCTCTCCGATATATAATTCCTAAGGACTCAAAAAAAATTTCTAGACACAACTCGGCTGCTAAAAACGATCAAGCAATGGGGGCTCCTAAGGTCGGGGAAGGCTCTGATACCAACTTGTAACGCCCTCGATGCGGCTATAGCTCCCACGTGTCGAGGCACGACTTAGAGACATAACCGCATTGAAAGCAATGTCGCAAGTCAGGCAATCATTACAACATCCCATGTAATACATAATAAAAGGGGGAGATAACATAGTTGGCTTACACTCACCACGTCACATCAGAGTACATAAATAACATCCATCATACAAATCACTCATGGCCCGACTACGGTGCCAAAATAGAAAAGACCCCCAACAAGCGACAAGGCCCTGAATCAATAACCCCAACTAGGCACCACTACTGATCGTCGGGAAAGGAAACATAATAACGCTGAGAGTCCTCGTCGAACTCCCACTTGAGCTCGTACTCGTCACCTGGAGCGAAAACATCTGGACCTGCATCTGGAATTATAGTATCTGTGAGCCGCAGGGACTCAGAAATCTCGCACCCTCGCGATCAAGACTATTTAAGCTTATAGGAATGGACAAGGCAAGTATATGTGGAGCTGCAGCAAGCGACTAGCATATGTGGTGGCTAACTTATACGCAAAAGAGAGCGAGAAGAGGAGGCAAGGCGCGAGCGAGAATCTAGAGGAATAACCTGCGCAAGCATTACTCCAACACCGTGTCCACTTCCCGGACTCTGCCGAGAAGAGGCCATCACGGCAACTCACGCAGTTGATTCGTTTTAATTAATTAAGGTTTAAGTTATCTACAACCGGACATTAACAATTCCCATCTGCCCATAACCACGGGCACGGCTTTCGAAAGTTCAATCCCTGCAGGGGAGTCCCAACTTAGCCCATGACAAGCTCTCACGGTCAACGAAGGAAAAGACCTCCTCCCAAGACATTCCGATCAGACTCGGTATATCGGTAACTCAAGACACTTCGACAGGTTAAAACAAGACCAGCAACACTGCCCGAATGTGCCGACAAATCCCGATAGGAGCTGCACATATCTCTTTCTCAGGGCACACTCAGATTGTCCTAGGTACGGGTAGGCCAGCCCAGAGTTGCCCCTGGTGGCCACCGGTAGCTGACAGGTGGACCAACACTCAGAGGAGCACTGGCCCAGGGGGGGTTAAAATAAGATGACCCTTGAGTCTGCAGAACCCAAGGGAAAGAAAAGGCTAGGTGGCAAATGGTAAAACCAAGGTTGGGTATTGCTGGAAAAGCTTTAATCAAGGCGAAATATCAAGGGGTTCCCATTATAACCCAACCACGTAAGGAACGCAAAATCCGGGAACATAACACCGATATGACGGAAACTAGGGCGGCAAGAGTGGAACAAAACACTAGGAGAGAGGCCGAGCCTTCCACCCTTTACCAAGTATATAGATGCATTAAGATAACATAGCAATATAATGATATCCCAACAAGTAAATAAATGTTCCAACAAGGAACGGCTCCAATCTTCACCTGCAACTAGCAACGCTATAAGAGGGGCTGAGCAAAGCGGTAACATAGCCAATCAACGGTTTGCTAGGAAACGGTGGGTTAGAGGTTTGACATGGCATTTGGGAGGCTGACAAGCAAAAGGTAGGCATCGTAGCATTGGCATAGCAAGAGCGAGCAAACTAGCATAGCAAAGATAGTAGTGATTTCGAGGGTATGATCATCTTGCCTGCACAGTTGTCAGAGTTGACTGGATCCTCACAAGCAAACTCAACGGGATCCTCGGTAGCGAACTCGTCTCCCGGCTCTACCCAAACAAGACAAACAAGCAACAAGGATACAATCAACCACGTGCAAGACCAAGCAATATGATGAAATGATGATATGCTATGCGGGATGCGATGCGGGATGCAAAATGCAAGATATGACAGGAAATGCATGAACCTGGCCTCAACATGGAATTCCAAGGGTGCCACTGGATAGAGGGTATGAAATCGCTTGAAAACGATATAAAGATCATTGGAATCGGAGTTACGGTTTGGAAATGGCAAGCGTTTTAAGATATGACACCGGTCTGCGATTTACAGCAAGTAGGCATCTAAATGCAATGAAATGAACATGCTACAGCCACCAAACATGAAAAAAAAATACATGGAAGTGATGTACACAAGATGCTTAACAAAGCACTAGCACTGAGCCATAGGCAAATTCATCCATTAAGAGGTTCAAACAAGCATGGCAAAAATGAATATGCAAAACAGATTCCAGACTTAGTGAAATTAACACTAGCCTGAAATTTCAGATCACGAAGCCCTCTTCGGAGCAGCAAAACAACATGATAGAAAACCTGAACATGACAAGTAAGAACATGGCATGGAGCTACTCAACAAGCTTAACAAAAGACCCAAAGTGACCTGGGGTCAAAAGGGTTCACAAAATACTCTACCAAGCTCACGAACATAGCTCGAACACAATCAGTTTTCAGACTTGGTGAAAACTGAGACATGCTGAAATATAACTCACGAAGGCATGTAAACGAGCTCGATGCACTCACCATGGTGCAAGTCACAGCAAGGCAAGCATACATCCATCCAGAATGCACAATATTATAGCTACACATGGCAAGAACAAAGGCATAGCATGCATGGAACACTAACGGTAGCATCGGCAAAATCGCAAACAAGTTGACCATCTGCCCAGATTAACAACGAAGCAAAAGTTGAGCTCGATTGAGTCAACCTAGAGCACTCCACATATGCAAAAAAAGACATGGATAGATAGAGCATAACATAAATATCAAAACTCCCTTACTGATCAACCTCAAAAGAGGCACGGATCACTAAGAAACAAGCTGGACATATAGCATCATGAACTAAAATATCCCAGACTTAGTGAAAAACAACTAAGTCCCTGAAATCAGCAATCTCAGGTACCTCTCTTTGCAAGCTTGCACAAGACAACACACACACCCTAAAAATGCATGGGTGGCACCTCTGAAAAGAAGATAAAATGATCAACAATTCATCCCAAAGGGGCACAGGCATATCATGCACGGATTAATCATGGCAAAAATGACAAAAAGTCTATGATGAACTAACGGATCTGCAATTTAACTCACGAAGCCTCCTTCTAACAGCATTTCGGGCACCAAGATGAACTCAAATGCAAATGATGCAATGGAATAAAATGATGTACATGTCGAGACGAAGATTTTGATATATTATATGCCCAAAACGGAGCTACGGTTGCGGAGATACAAGCAGTCAAAGAATGCATAAAAAATATGGAGATTAGGGTTTGGGGAAAAAGTCAACCGATGCCCAGATCCAGATCTGGATCGGCACGCTTCCCGAGGCGGCGCCGGAGTTACTGTAGCTCGCCGGAGAACGCGGGGGTCGCCGGTCGGGGAGGAGGAAGAAGAAGCCGGGGCGAGGCCGGGCGGCGCGGGAGGAGGGGGCGGTGACCGCGGGCGGCGGCGCCCGGGGCGGCGGACGGTGGCGGGGAGCGGCCGGGCGGCGGGCGGCGAGGTCCGGCTCGGCGGCGGTGGCGGCCCGCGGCGGCGGCGCCCGCCTGAGCCGGGGAAGGCGGCGGCGCTGGTGGAGGCACAGGGGCGCGGGGCGCTCGGGCCGGGGGGGCTCCCCGCGGGCCTGGCGGGCCCGGCGGCGGCGATGTGGGCGCGGCCCACGTGGCGGCGCGTGATTTGCTGCGGCGGCGGGGCGGACAACGTCTGGTGCGGGCGGACACGTCCGGCCCGGCGCGGGGAAGGAGATCTGTTTTTTTTAGGAGGAGGACGGGGAGGAAGACGAGATCCAAAATGGGGGGTGTTTAAATAGGCATAAGTGGAGCTAGGAGAGTCCAAATGAGGTGCGGTTTTCGCCCACGCGATCGTGATCGAACGCTCTAGGACATGGAGAAGAGTTTGGTGGGTTTTGGGACAAATTTGGGGGGTGTTGGGCTGCAACACACACGAGGCCTTTTCGGTCCTTCGGTTAACCGTTGGAGTATCAAACGAAGTCCAAATGACCCGAAACTTGACAGGCGGTCTACCGGTAGTAACCCAAGGCCGCATGACAAGTCTCGGTCCAATCCGGAAATGTTTAATCCCCACACACGAAAGAAAGCTAGAATGGCCACCGGAGGAGAACGAAGCGCCGGAATGCAAAACGGACAACGGGGAAAATGCTCGAATGCATGAGATGAACATGTATGCAAATGCAATGCACGTGACGACATGATATGCGATGCACGAAAAACGAGAACAACACATGGAGACAAAGACCCGAACCCGAGAAATAAATATAACTTAGCGCCGGAGACGGCAAGAGTTGGATACAAATATGGAAAGTTATATCCGGGGTGTTACACATAGGGTGTTGTCTCAACGGATTAGACGGTGCCCTAATTAATGTGAATGCAGCTGTCTCTAATGCATAACCCCGAAACGATAGTGGTAACTCGGTAAGAGACATCATAGATTGCACCATATCTAATAAAGTACGGTTATGATGTTCGGACACACCATTACACTGTGGTGTTCCAGGTGGCGTGAGTTACGAAACTACTCCGCATTGTTTCAAATGAAGACCAAACTCGTAACTCAAATATTCTCCTCCACGATCAGATCGTAGAAACTTTATTTTCTTGTTAGGATGATTTCCACTTCACTCTGAAATTATTTGAACTTTTCAAATGTTTCAGATTTATGTTTCATCAAGAAAATATACCCATATCTTACTCAAATCATTTGTGAAGGTCAGAAAATAACGATACCTGCCGCGAGCCTCAACACTCATTGGACTGCATACATCAGTATGTATTATTTCCAATAACTCTATTGCTCGCTCCATTGTTCCGGAGAACGGAGTTTTAGTCATCTTGCCCATGAGGCATGGTTCGCAAGTACCAAGTGATTCCAGATGTCCATCAGAATGGAGTTTCTTCATGCTCTTTACACCAATATGACCTAAACGGCAGTGCCACAAATAAGTTGCACTATCATTATCAACTCTACATCTTTTGGCTTCAATACTATGAACATGTGTATCACTAAGATCAAGATTCAATAAACCATTCACCTTGGGTGTATGACCACAGAAGGTTTTATTCATGTAAATAGAATAACAATTATTCTTTGATTTAAATGAATAACCATATTGCAATAAACATGATCCAATCATATTATGCTCAACACAAACACCAAATAACATTTATTTTAGGTTCAACACTAATCCCTAAGGTAAAGGGAGTGTGCAATGGTGATCTTATCAACCTTGGAATCATTTCCAACACACATCGTCACCTCGTCCTCAACTAGTCTTTGTTTATTTTGCAACCTTCTTATCCGCCAAGTATCTAGGGCAATTTCACTTCCAATGACCATTTCCTTTGAAGTAGAAGCACTCAGTTCTAGGCTTGGGTCTAGCTTTGGGCTTCTTCATAGGAGTAGCAACTTGCTTGCTATTCTTCTTTGAAATTCCCTTTCTTTCCTTTGCCCTTTTACTTGAAACTAGTGGTCTTGTCAACCATCAACACTTGATGCTTTTCTTGATTTCTACCTTCGTTGATTTCAGCATCACGAAGATCTTGGGAATTGTTTCCGTTATCCCTTGCATATTATAGTTCATCACAAAGTTCTAGTAACTTGGTGATAGTGACTAGAGAACTCTGTCAATCACTATCTTATCTGTAAGATTAACCCCCACTTGATTCAAGTAATTGTAGTACTCAGACAATCTGAGCACATGCTCACTGGTTGAGCTATTCTCCTCCATCTTGTAGGCAAAGTACTTGTCAAAGGTCTCATACTTCTCGACTCGGGCATGAGTCTAAAATACCAATTACAGCTCTTAGAACATCTTATATGCTCCGTGGCGTTCAAAACGTTTTTGATGTCCTGGTTCTAAGCCATAAAGCATGGTGCACTAAACTATCAAGTAGTCATCTAGCTTTGTCAAACGTTCATAACGTCTATATCTGATCCTGCAATAGGTCCGTCACCTAGCGGTGCATCAAGGACATAATACTTCTGTGCAGCAATGAGGATAACCCTCAGATCACGGAGCTAGTCTGCATCGTTGCTACTAACATCTTTCAACTTATTTTTCTCTAGGAACATATCAAAAAATAAACGGGGAGCTACATCATGAGCTATTGATCTACAATATAGTTATGAAAATACTATTAGGACTAAGTTCATGATAAATTAAAGTTAAATTAATCATATTACTTAAGAACTCCCACTTAGATAGACATCCCTCTAGTCATCTAAATGATCACGTGATCCAAATCAACTAAACCATGTCCGATCATCACGTGAGATGGAGTAGTTTTCAATGGTGAACATCACTATGTTGATCATATCTACTATATGATTCACGCTCGACCTTTTGGTCTCCAGTGTTCCGAGGCCATATCTGCATATGCTAGGCTCGGCAAGTTTAACCCGAGTATTCCGCGTGTGCAAAACTGGCTTGCACCCGTTGTATGTGAACGTAGAGCTTATCACACCCGATCATCACGTGGTGTCTCGGCACGACGAACTGTCACAACGGTGCATACTCAGGGAGAACACTTATACCTTGAAATTTAGTGAGAGATCATCTTATAATGCTACCGCCGAACTAAGCGAAATAAGATGCATAAAGGATAAACATCAGATGCAATCAAAATATGTGACATTATATGGCCATGATCATCTTGCGCCTTTGATCTCCATCTCCAAAGTACCGTCATGATCTCTATCGTCACCGGCATGACACCATGATCTCCATCATCTTGATCTCTATCAATGTGTCGTCACATGGTCGTCTCGCCAACTATTGCGTTTGCAACTATTGCTATCGCATAGCGATAAAGTAAAGCAATTACATGGCACTTGCATCTTATGCAATAAAGAGACAACCATAAGGCTTCTGCCAGTTGCCGATAACTTTAACAAAACATTATCATCTCATATAACAATTTATATCTCATCACGTCTTGACCATATCACATCACAACATGCCCTGCAAAAACAAGCTAGGCGTCCTCTACTTTGTTGTTGCAAGTTTTACGTGGCTGCTACGGGCTGAGCAAGAACCGTTTCTTACCTACGCGTTAAAAACCACAGTGCGGTATAGTGATTGCTTTTTGATCATCAGAAAGAACCCTGTTCATTGAATCCGATTCAACTAAAGCTGGAGAAACAGACACCCACTAGCCACCTGTGTGCGAAGCACGTCGGTAGAATCAGTCTCGCATAAGCGTACGCGTAATGTCGGCCTGGGCCACTTCATCCAACAATGCCGCTGAATCAAGAATCAACTAGTGACGGCAAGCAATTTGTATGTACCCTCGCCCACAACTCCTTTGTGTTCTACTCATGCATATAACATCTACGCATAAACCTGGCTCGGATACCATTGTTGGGAACGCAGTAATTTCAAAATTTTACTACGCACATGCAAGATCATGGTGATGCATAGCAACGAGAAGGGAGAGTATCGTCTACATACCCTCGTAGACCGTAAGAGGAAGCATTATGAGAACGTGGTTGATGTAGTCGTACGTCTTCATGATCCGACCGATCCAAGCATCGAACATACGGCACCTCCGAGTTCAACACACATTCAGCTCGGTGACGTCCCACGAACTCCAATCCAGCAGAGCTTCAAGGGAGAGTTCCGTTAGCACGACGGTGTGATGACGGTGATGATGATGCTACCGATGCAGGGCTTCGCCTAAGCACTGCTACGATATGACCGAGGTGGATTATGGTGGAGGGGGGCACAGCACACGGCTAAAAGATCAACTGATTAACTTGTGTGTCCATGGGGTGCCCCCCTCCCCCGTATACAAAGGAGTGGAGGAGGGGGAGGGCCAGCCCTCTACTATGGCGCACCCTGGGGAGTCCTACTCCCACTGGGAGTAGGATTACCCCCCTTCCATGTAGTAGGAGCAGGAGAGAAGGAAAGGGAAAAGAGAAGAGAAGGAAGGAGGGGGCGCCGCCCCTCCCCCTAGTCCAATTGGGACTAAGCCTTGGGGGGGCGCGCACCCTCCCTTCTCTCTTTCCCCTAAAGCCCAATAAGGCCCATATACTCCCCGGCGAATTCCCGTAACTCTCCGGTACTCTGAAAAATACCCGAATCACTCAGAACCTTTCCGATGTCTGAATATAGCCGTCCAATATATCGATCTTTACGTCTCGACCATTCCAAGACTCCTCGTCATGTCCCCGATCTCATCCGGGGATCTGAACTACCTTCGGTACATCAAAACACATAAACTCATATTACCGATCGTCACCGAACGTTAAGCGTGCGGACCCTACGGGTTCGAGAACTATGTAGAAATGACCGATACACGTCTCCGGTCAATAACCAATAGCGGAACCTGGATGCTCATGTTGGCTCCTACATATTCTACGAAGATCTTTATCGGTCAAACCGCATAACAACATACGTTGTTCCCTTTGTCATTGGTATGTTACTTGCCCGAGATTCGATCATCGGTATCTCAATACCTTGCTCAATCTCGTTACCGGCAAGTCTCTTTACTCGTTCTTTAAAGCATCATCCCGCAACTAACTCATTAGTTGCATTGCTTGCAAGGCTTATAGTGATGTGCATTACCAAGAGGGCCCATAGATACCTCTCCGACAATCGGAGTGACAAATCCTAATCTCGATCTATGCCAACTCAACAAGTACCATTGGAGAAACCTGTAGAGCACCTTTATAATCACCCAGTTACGTTGTGACGTTTGGTAGCACACAAAGTGTTACTCCGGTAATCGGGAGTTGCATAATCTCACAATCATAGAAACATGTATAAGTCATGAAGAAAGCAATAGCAGTAAACTAAAACGATCAAGTGCTAAGCTAACGGAATGGGTCAAGTCAATCACATCATTCTCCTAATGATGTGATCCTGTTTATCAAATGACAACTCATGTCTATGGTTATGAAACATAACCATCTTTGATCAACGAGCTAGTCAAGTAGAGGCATACTAGTGACACTCTGTTTGTCTATGTATTCACACATGTATTATGTTTCCGGTTAATACAATTCTAGCATGAATAATAAACATTTATCATGAAATAAGGAAATAAATAATAACTTTATTATTGCCTCTAGGGCATATTTCTTTCACATATATTGTGTTAGCTAGCTAATAGAGAGAAGTGTCCTCTCTTATCTCCGTGCTTGGTCGACGCTACGTACTATATTTATAAAGAGGACTCGACACGCTAGCTAGTAAGCAAATGAAGGGAACCATTAAGTACAAAAGATCATCAGGAACATATATATACAGAGAGAAGTGATCGACCTCTCCTTCTCCAAGAGATTGGTCGAACAACAAGTTTTCATATATCTATCCGATGCTACTGGCTACATATATACAATATCAAGATCTCTTACAGTATAATCCCCTAATTATATATGAACTCAGCTTCCACATGGTATTCTCTGGCTTTATTGATCACGTGGTCAAGAAAGAATCCCGCCAATTCCTCTTGAATTGCTTTCATGCAATCTTGTGGTAGGACTTCATCCCGCATGTGCCACGTCTAATTTGAAGAAGGGGGTTAATACATATATATGAACGAAACTCAACAGAAATGATGGTGTAATAAAATGAAATTGTGAATATTATTTCTTACGCACATCAAATTGTCTTTTAGAGTAGTGCTACCTCTTTTAGCACTGCGTTGGTTTTCCCCGAAGAGGAAGGGATGATGCAGCAAAGTAGCGTAAGTATTTCCCTCAATTTTTGAGAACCAAGGTATCAATCCAGTAGGAGGCTACGCGCGAGTCCCTCATACCTGCACAAAATAAATAAATCCTCGTAACCAATGCAAATAGGGGTTGTCAATCCCTATAGGGCCACTTACGAGAGTGAGATCTGATAGATATGATAAGATAATATTTTTGGTATTTTTATGATAAAGATGCAAAGTAAAATAAAGGCAAAGTAAATAACTAAGTAGTAGGAGATTGATATGATAAAGATAGACCCGGGGGCCATAGGTTTCACTAGTGGCTTCTCTCGAGAGCATAAGTGTTCTACGGTGGGTGAACAAATTACTGTTGAGCAATTGACAGAATTGAGCATAGTTATGAGAATATCTTGGTATGATCATGTATATAGGCATCACGTCCGAGACAAGTAGACCGACTCCTGCCTGCATCTACTACTATTACTCCACTCATCGACCGCTATCCAGCATGCATCTAGAGTATTAAGTTAAAACAGAGTAACACCTTAAGCAAGATGACATGATGTAGAGGGATAGACTCATGCAATATGAAGAAAACCCCATCTTGTTATCCTCTATGGAAACAATACAATACGTGCCTTGCTGCCCTTACTGTCACCGGGAAAGGACACCGCAAGATTGAACCCAAAGCTAAGCACTTCTCCCACTGCAAGAAAGATCAATCTAGTAGGCCAAACCAAACTGATAATTCAAAGAGACTTGTAAAGATAACCAATCATACATAAAAGAATTCAGAGAAGATTCAAATATTATTCATAGATAGACTTGATCATAAACCCACAATTCATCGGTCTCAACAAACACACCGCAAAAAGAAGATTACATCGAATAGATCTCCACAAGAGAGGGGGAGAACATTGTATTGAGATCCAAAAAGAGAGAAGAAGCCATCTAGCTACTAACTATGGACCCGTAGGTCTGAAGTAAACTACTCACACTTCATTGGAGAGGCTATGGTGTTGATGTAGAAGCCCTCCGTGATCGATGCCCGCTCCGGCGGAGCTCCGGAACAGGCCCCAAGATGGGATCTCGTGGATACAGAAAGTTACGGCAGTGGAATTAGGGTTTTTTCTCCGTATCTGATCGTTTGGGGGTATGTGGGTATATATAGGAGGAAGAAGTACGTCGATGGAGCAACAGGGGGCCCACGATGGTGGAGGGCGCGCCTGGGGGGCAGGTGCGGCCCCCTGCCTCGTGGCCTCCTGTTGATTGGCTTGACATAGGGTCCAAGTCTCCTGAGTTGTATTCGGTGAGAAAATCACGTTCCCGAAGGTTTCATTCCGTTTGGACTCCGTTTGATATTCCTTTTCTTCAAAACCCTAAAACAGGCAAAAAAACAGCAATTCTGGGCTGGGCCTCCGGTTAATAGGTTAGTCCCCAAAATAATATAAAAGTGGATAATAAAGCCCAATAATGTCCAAAACAGTAGATAATATAGCATGGAGCAATAAAAAATTATAGATACATTGGAGACGTATCAAGCAGCCCTGCTTATTTTTGCAAGTCGCGTTGTAGATGAACTCGCAGATGTAGTATCCACATAAATCATTCCCTTGTTCCTGCCACAAGCATTTACGAGAAATAGAGGTCAATCAAACTGATAATGAAGCATTATAAATGGCATTGATGAAAGTAGCTAGAATCAACGGGAGATGCGCGGAACTAGCTAGCTAGTAATCGCAGCTCCCCCGGCAGTCCTGGAGCTTCTGCGGTGAATAGTTTCCAAACCCTGTGAGACAAAGAAAACAATTACTTGATATCAGGAAATGAACTAAAAGTTGCCGATATGGTGCGATAATGATCGATTGAACTTACTTCTTGAGAATTTTAGTCATGTCCGCATAGGTCTCAGGATCTTTTCGTCTCGAGTCTAAGACGGTTACTAGTCCCTGCTCAAGCTTAATCTCCAGGAGAATATAGTGGAAGCTGCGCACGCATGCATAACTCATCAATTACATTACTATAACCTCGAGTAATAAGGGAAACCGAATATGCACAAGACAGTAACACTCACTTGAAGTTGTAAGGAAAGAGTATTTTATCTTTGTTTTGATTTATTAGCAACGATTTGAGCAAGTTGGCCTCGGTTTCTTTGGCATCAAATTTAACTGTACATTCATCTATAAGATTTGTGTTAATGAACCCAATATCATAGATTTCTGCTTGCCTGCATTCGACGATCTTCAATCTGCATAATATAGTTAGGATAATTATATATACATGCAATGAAAGCTATATATATAGGGAGACTTAATGACAGAAGTAGTACTCATAGACAGTAGCAAGTGGCCGTTAATTTATCGAGGGCCTTTTGATTGATCCACTGGAAGAACTCCTTAAATGGAACAGACAACAGTTCACTTCCAACGAGGTTGTGCTCCTCTTTAGCTCCCAGCGTCAAAGTATCCTTCCCCCCAGACTCTCTCATCTTTTCATGTGCCAATCATGGAATCTTCGCATCATCGTTGTCAGAGTAGTTCCATCTTTGACGAGAGGCTTCCCGTACTGGTATTTGTGTTCGTCCACCTCCATTATATCATAATGTGCATCGTCGGGCAGGTAATCTTCAGGATTGGTATAACTGGGCACCATCCTTGGATCATTAGCGACGATATCGCTAGACACCTTGAGAGGGGGGCACGATTGGTTCGCTTGTTCGCCGAGCTGGGCAATTTTTTTCCCAGCTCGTCGTTCTGCTAACCTTCGATCACTGATAGTACTTCCTGACCGCTCCGCTTCGATAAATGACTTTCCAATAATGCAATCATAGTTGGTTTTCGGCGGAGACATTGGTGATTTCTTCAGGGCATCGAGTGTGCGCTTTGCTTTCACCGAATCTATCTTCTCCTCCGGAGGTGGATGTTTCTTTGCTTTCACCCCTTCAAAGAAGTCCCACACTTCGGCTTCCATGATCTTCGTGTTTTCCTCTACGGTCCTCTTGTATGGTAACTTCTCTAGAGGCTTGAGAGATTGACCGAATCTGTATTGCCTCCCGCCTCTGGCTGTACTGCTAGATGCCAGAGCAGACGGAGCGGCTGCGGCTGTCTTCTTTCCTTGCTTATGAGGCGGAGGAGAAGGACTATGATGCACCGGAGCAGCCGGAGCGGTGGCGGGTATCTTCCGCCCTTGTTGACGAGGCGGAGAAGGAGGAGGTTGACTACTCGGGCGCGCCGGCGCAGGCGGAGAAGGAGGCGGAGTGCCGCCACACGCAGGAGAAGGAGGCAGAGTGCCCTGATCACTCGCCGGAGGAGGAGGCGGAGTGCCCTGACTCGCCGGAGGAGGAGGAGGCAGAGGCGTCTAGTTCGGAAGGTTGATGAGCTTCTTCCGCCATAGGCATGGAGTCTTCAAAGCAGAACCCAGCCAAGTCTCCCCTTCACCGGTAGGGTGGTCAAGCTCGAGGTCCTCAAATCCCTCCGTTATTTCGTCCACTGTCACCCTAGCATATCCTTCTGGAATTGGACGGCAGTGAAAAGCTGCGCCGGGTTCAGGAGGTCGAACAAAGCCGACAGCCGCCTTGACTTTGAAGTTCTGCCATTGCGTCATAAGGTGGCAATGTTGAGACTCCGTGATAGCATCCATGGGGTAGCTAGCAGGAGCCGTGAAGACAAGCTCCAGCTGAAGCAGCTCGGTGGAAGCCACGCTGCTTCACTGCTAAGATGGCGGGGTAACTTCGGGGGTAGCTTCAGTAGGCCGCCTACTGTGAACTGCTTCTCATTCCTCTAGCGCTTGCACCCTTGCGTGCAACTTCTGCATTTGGGTATGCTCCACTTTCCTCCTCCTCTCCTAGCATTTGTAACCGCCTGTGTCTGGAAACCCAGCCTTCCACGGGACGGAGCCTGGCGTGCCTCGTGTCCGTCCAGGGTGCTCAGGATTCCCGAGGGCCATTGTGAGCTCATCGTTCTCTCTGCCTGGAACAAACGTCCCTTGCTGCGCTGCGGCAATATAGTCCTGAAGCTTCATGATGCGCAGTTGCTCGTTCGTCCAAATGCACTTCCCTGTTATAGGGTCCAAGGTTCCACCAACCCCGAAGAACCAAGTCCGGCAATGGTCTGGCCAGTTTAATGTCTCTGGTTCGACCCCTTTATCAAGCATGTCATTCTCAGCCTTGGCCCACAATGGCCGGGCTTTGAGGTAGCCACCTGACCCTGTGCGATGGTGATGCTCCTTCTTTGCAGCATTTATCTTCTTTGTCGCTGACATCTTCTTACTCTTGTCCGATGTCTTATGGGCCACAAATGCGTCCCAGTGATCTCTGATCTTCTGATACCGACCGGTGAATTCTGGTGTCTTTTCTTCGTCGACAAACTTTGTTTTTAGCTCATTCTACCACCTCCTGAATATATCTGCCATCTTCTTAAGAGCATGAGACTTGATCAATGGCTCTTTAACTGGCTTCTCCGAATCCTCCTCTGGCGGTAGGGTGAAATTTGCCTTCAGCGTGATCCAAAGATCATCTTTCTGCATATCGTTGACATAAGACACCTCAAGGTCTTCCTTCTTAGGCTTATACCATTGTTGGATGCTGATCGGGATCTTGTCCCTAACAAGAACACCGCACTGAGCAATAAATGCTTCCTTGGTCCGGATGGGTTCAATCAGTTGGCCATCGCACGCGATTGTTGTGATCATGAACCTTTCATCTGCTCGCAACTTTTTCTTCGGGCCTCGTTTCTTTACCGAAGTTGTGCTCGATCCGGAGGGCTAGAAAAAAGAAGAAAGACAAGAGTTAATATGTGTACATACCAAAACAATGAATGCATCAATTAGCTAGTCGGCACAGGCTTAATTAATATAAATATACCTAACCAGACTCTGTTCGGTCACCGGAGCCGTCATCATGGTCTCCTTCTTGCACTGGCATTCGGTCACCGGAGCCATCATAATCATGTCCTTCCTCCTCCATTGTTTGATAACCGTAGCCTGCTTCACCCTCTCCTTCCAGACCATCGGTTTTGTTGAGATACGACATGACATCACCTCCGGCTGCGGTTATATCCCCCAACACCTGTTCTGTGGCCTCATCTCGGTCGTGCTCCATAGTTTCTGCAAATATTACAACATGGCAATTATTATACAAACATGACAGATGGATATATCAGTGGCAAACATAGACCTAGCTAGCTAATCACAACAAGGAATCATATTAGTGGCCTCGACGCTTCTCTAGGGTTTGGGGTGGCCTCGGCAACGCTTCAAGGGTTCAGGGTGGTCTCTGATACGTCTCCAACGTATCTACTTTTCTAAACACTTTTGCCCTTGTTTTGGACTCTAACTTGCATGATTTGAATGAAACTAACCCGGACTGACGTTGTTTTCAGCAAAATTGCCATGGTGTTATTTTTGTGCAGAAATAAAAGTTCTCGGAATGACCTGAAAATCAATGGAGATTATTTTTGGAATATATAAAAAATACTGGAAGAAGAATCCATGTCAGGGGGCCCACACCCTGTCCACGAGGGTGGGGACGCGCCTACCCCCCTGGGCGCGCCCCCTGCCTCATGGGCCCCGTGATGCTCCACCGGCCTCAACTCCAACTCCATATATTCGTGTTCGGGGAGAAAAAAATCAGAGAGAAGGATTCATCGTGTTTTACGATACGGAGCCGCCGCCAAACCCTAAACTCTCTCAGGAGGGCTGATCTGGAGTCCGTTCGGAGCTCCGGAGAGGGGAATCCATCGCCATCATCATCATCAATCTTCCTCCATCACCAATTTCATGATGCTCATCACCGTCCGTGAGTAATTCCATCGTAGGCTTGCTGGACGGTGATGGTTTGGATGAGATTTATCATGTAATCAAGTTAGTTTTGTTAGGGTTTGATCCCTAGTATCCATTATGTTCTGAGATTGATGTTGCTATGACTTTGCTATGCTTAATGCTTGTCACTAGGGCCCGAGTGCCATGATTTCAGATCTGAACCTATTATGTTTTCATGAATATATGTGATTTCTTGATCCTATCTTGCAAGTCTATAGTCACCTACTATGTGTCATGATCCGGCAACCCTGAAGTGATAATAATCGGGACCACTCCCGGTGATGACCGTAGTTTGAGGAGTTCATGTATTCAATATGTGTTAATACTTTGGTCCGGTACTCTATTAAAAGGAGGCCTTAATATCCCTTAGTTTCCAATAGGCCCCCGCTGCCATGGGAGGGTAGGACAAAAGATGTCATGCAAGTTCTTTTCCATAAGCACGTATGACTATATTTGGAATACATGCCTACATTACATTGATGAACTGGAGCTAGTTCTGTGTCACCCTATGTTATAATTGTTACATGATCGATCGCATCCAACATAATTCTCCATCACCAATCCATTGCCTACGAGCTTTCCATATATTGTTCTTCGCTTATTTACTTTTCCGTTGCTATTGTTACAATCACTATAAAAACCAAAAATATTACTTTTGCTATCGTTACCACTACTATCATATTACTTTGCTACTAAATACCTTCCTGCAGATATTAAGTTTCTAGGTGTGGTTGAATTTACAACTCAGCTGCTAATACTTGAGAATATTCTTTGGCTCCCCTTGTGTCGAATCAATAAATTTGGGTTGAATACTCTACCGTCGAAAACTGTTGCGATCCCCTATACTTGTGGGTTATCAAGACCATTTTCTGGCGCCGTTGCCGGGGAGCATAGCTCTATTCTTTGAGTCACTTGGGATTTATATCTACTTATCATTATGAAGAACTTGAAAGATCAAAGAACCAAGATTTTTCCCTCAACTACAAGGGGAGGTAAGGAACTGCCATCTAGCTTTGCACTTGATTCACCTTCTGTTTTGAGTAAACTTGCGACACCTACACATGTTATTGATCCCGATAGGTCGCATGTTATTGATCCCGATAGGTCGCATGTTATTGATGATGCCACTTCTTCTGTCAGGACCCCGATTCCAAGTCACATCGATCTAGCCGGTAACACCTCATATCACATTGCGGCCTCACGCACGGTATTCCCACGGGTGTCACCTTACCATGGCCCGGGACCGTTTGCGCCTTTTGGCTCACGTATATCATAGTGTCGCTAGCATCCATATGACAGAGAACCCGGGCCGACATGGCTAGTCATGAACCCAAAGCGGCTCAGACCTACGGAGATAGGCATACATGAATCACATCGAGCATGTCGGTCATCAGCGAGTGAATCCGGGCTGTAGCACTGGCCTAACAGGACTCCGGGGAACCCGGGCTGTAGCAGGCTAGGCAGGCCTCCGGATGTCACCGCGTGACATTTCCCCGAAGGGACAGACATAGGAACGAAGTGAAACACATGCCGGCCAGTCAAGTATCCTGAGCAGTAGTGCTGGGCTAGCAGGACTCCGGTGAACCGGGCTGTAGCGGACAACTATGGCTCGAGGAACACTAGACTACATTTCCCCATAAGAAAGGCTGCCAAGGACAAACAACTAGATTGTCGGATCCCACTCATACCAAGCATTTCAATCATACACACAATATGCCCGATATGAGTACATACAACATGGCATCACAACAAAACTCTACAACTGAAGTACTTTATTTAAAGGCTTCAGAGAGCCATACATAATATTTTCATACAGGTACGGGTCACATGACCCAACACTCAAGTCATACAAGCATACAAGCACATGCGGAAGCAAATAGTCTGAGTATAGACACTAGAAAGAAAGAAGGCTTCTCGAAGCCTGTCTATCTACATAGGTCCCTCCATCGCCAGGATCACCACCTGGGTGGCTAGTCACTCATCGACATCAAGGTCTACGTAGAACCCATCGGAGGGGGCGGTGTTGTCGTCTGAAAACAGTAATTAAGCAAACATGAGTACAAAGGTACTTAGCAAGTCTTACAACAGAACCTACTATACATGCTCATTCTCAAGAAGGTGGTGGAGTTATTGCAGCAAGCCAGCTTTGACTCTTGGCTAAGCTATCCTATGAGACTCCACTAGTAAAATAGTTTTGACACACGAGTCCACTACTCACCAACACAATACTCCATCGGGGATCCTCCCTCGCCATCCTACGAGAGGGCCATCCTCGGTACTCACACTTATCTTGAGTGTTTTAGTAGTAACCATTAACTTGTCTATGAACTGTATAGGCAACCAAGTAGTCCTTTACCGCGGACGCGGCTATTCGAATAGATGATGTTAACCCTGCAGGGGTGTACTTCTTCATACACGCTTTCACCACTTACCGCCGTTTACACGACATGTACTCGGCAACCTTCAAGCGGAAGCCCAATGAGGGTGTCGGCCACGGCCCACCTAAACACTCAAGTCTCTAGTCCAGGTTTATCGCCTATCCAGGTTCCATCCGCAGGGAGTCCAGCCGAAGTTTCCACATACGGCCCCGAACGATGTGAACAGGGTCCCGAGACGCCAAACGGGCACCCGGCATACCCGGCCATGGTGTATCTACCGCAACATAGCCCACCCCTAGGGTCAGCGCTACGCACGGCCGCCAACACATAACCTACAAACACCAGAAACTAATTGCAACTCCTGGACAGAGTACTAGGGTGATTAAGAAGCCGAGAGGGTCCATTGGTTTCGGGCCCAATGTATGGTAGTAACTGAATCTTAAATCACACATACAGATCTCAGTTCTTAGGGACGGCCTCAATGAAACAACCCACCATGTACTCCTACATGGCCTCTCATCGATACCTTTACCAAAACATGTTCAACACATCCCTCACATTACCGACATAATCATTTCACTCTAACCCATCACCCAGATGAACCAGACCTGACACAACTCTAAGCATAGCAGGCATAGCAAGGTAGGAAACACATACATGGCTCAATCAACTCCTACACAGGCTAGTGGGTTTCATCTAGTTACTGTGGCAATGACAGGTCATGCAGAGGATAAGGGTTCAACTACCGTAGCACACAGCAGTTTGAATCGCGTTGTCTTAATGCAGTAAACAAGAGCAGAAGCGAGAACATGGGTTTGTATCGGAATGATCAATGGGTCGCTTGCCTGATGTAGTGGTAGTAGGGTACTGCCCTTCAGACGGATACTCGGGATTATCCTCGGAGGCAGAACCTACCACAAAAGACACACCGAACATAATCAACACATGACAATATGCAACAATATGATGCATGCTATGACATGGCAAAATGAAAGTGTCTTGGCCTAATGCAAGCTAAAACGGAAAGTAATGAACTCATTTGAATCAAAGATTCAAATGTTAGCTCATTTAACATGGCCTTATTGGTGCATTACCTTATTCTGCTTAACAGCAAGGTTAACTTGTTTTGTCATGCATGAAGCCATTACAGATGGATAGACTGAATTTTTCTGATCATTTTTCATATATAAATTGTTTGATTTGGAGCTATGGTTGATTTTCTATGATTTTTGGAAGTTTTGGTTATTTTCTGGAATTTCCTATATAAGAATAATTCCAGTAATTGAATTAATGCGTCAGCATGACATAGGTGTGACGTCAGCGGTCAACTGGGTCGGCCAGGTCAAACCTGACTGGTGGGCCCTGTCTGTCAGTGTCTCAGCTAATTATCAGAATTATATTAGTGCTAATTAACTGCCAATGGGGCCTGGGCCCACATGTCAGTGGCTAAACTAATTAAAATTAGTTAAAACTAATCCTTAACTAATTAGCAGGCCGGCCCCACCTGTCATAGACTCAGGGGGGAGGTCAACCTGGGCCCACACGGGGTCAAACAGAGTCAAACTCGCCGGTGTTTAGCCACCGGCGAGGCCAGACGTGGCGGAAGGCTCGGGTTTTGCACTCCGGCGACCAAAAGGACGGCGGAGACCATCTACGTGTTGCGGAGAGTGAGCCGCGTCGAGTGGTGGTAGTAGGTGCAGCTCGGGTGGTCGGAAACATCGCCGGCGACGAGATTGGCGGCGGCCGGAGCTCGGGTAAGGTTGAACTAGTCACTAGGGTGCACAGGGAGGCGCGTGGTTTGGTGCGTTGAGCTCCTGGGGGTGCGGTAGGGCTAGTGGACAGGGTGGCGCGGCCATTGGGTGGACGGAGCCTCGTCGGCGACGAGCTCCGTGGCGGTGCGTGCGGGTGATCTACGTGCAGTCGCTACAGGGCTCGAGAGAGGAAACAAAGAGGGTGGGGAGGTGGCTGAGCTCACGGGAGTCACGTCGAGGCAGTCGGCGAGGTCGGGGACGAGCTGATGTGGCGGGGACGGTGAAGGGGATCTCCGGTGGCCGGAGTTGAGGACGAGCTCTGTCGGTGTACTAGAGTAGGGGTACCCTAGTATCCCGAACTTGTGCACGGGCAGTCGCAGCATCCCGCGGCAAGGCTTGCCGGGTGACCGCCAAGGTCCTCCGTGGTTCCTTTGGAGCCATTCAAGAACAAAGTGTCCAAGCCAAGAAGACAAGACCCCGGCAAGAGGAGCTTGCCGGGAAGGCTAACAAAAGCATCCCAAGACCCCGGCAAGAGGAGCTTGCCGGGAAGGCCACCCAAGGCATTGCAAGGAATTTGCCGCGGCGCACCACGCACCCCGGCAAGGCCCGGTGAGCGACAAGCTCCCGGACGCGACAAGACAATGACAGCGGCAAGGCGTTTGCCACGGCAAGCCACCTCCCTGGGCCCGCGCTCGAGCACATCCACTAACGTGTCGCTCTGGGGCCCTTCCAGGCGTACGTGGCGGGAGGCTGTGCAGCCAGCGGCGTGCGGTGGCAAGCGGCGCTTACAAGATCGCCATCATGGCGAACGGTGGCGTCCCTGGCAGTCCCTTTTCGCACTGTTTAGGCGACATAGACGGGCATTTAAGGCCCTTGTCCCCTGCTGTCAGGGTTAGGTATGATACACTGTAGCAGGTAGCTGTGCCTACCACAGCACCTTTCCATTTTTGCCCTTCACCTCCGTTGCCACCTGTCGGTAACCCCTTGAGCATATAAAAGGAG
The DNA here is from genome assembly GCF_056163025.1 of Triticum urartu. Classification (NCBI taxonomy): domain Eukaryota; kingdom Viridiplantae; phylum Streptophyta; class Magnoliopsida; order Poales; family Poaceae; genus Triticum; species Triticum urartu. Next base: position 444,937,748 of record NC_141877.1, on the reverse strand, counting down.
GCCCGTGTGTGACGTAGAGGGGGGTTAGCTGGTTCGAACACTCACGCTCGGTCTTGTTAGCTGCGGGTGTGTACTGTAGCACTCCGCGCTCCCGAGCAAGAAATCAATACAAATCACAAAGCAGGAGTAGGGTTTTACGCATCCGTGCGGCCCGAACCTGGGTAAATCGCTCGCGTGCATCACCTCGATCCGCTCTTTGCACGATCTCCGCCCCCGCCGAACCGAAAGGGACCCGGCCCGCCGGTCCCATAGGTGCCCGTGGATCAGTACCCCGGCATCTTTGGCGCGCCAGGTAGGGGGCGTCGAAGTTGTGTGAACCAGATCCTGCGTTCTCGCGAGCTAGATCTTCATCATGTTCATCGACATGCCGCCGAAGAAGAAGGTTTCGGAGGCAGCTGCCCCGTCCACGCCGAACCCACCATCGCCGGAGCAAACGGCTGGTGGGGCGGACGCCGGCGGAAGAACGGGCGTCGGCGAGGGAGCTCACGGTACTGCCAGGTCCAAGGACAAGGCTGCGCTGCCCATCGGCGGCGTAGCCGCCTCCCACAACGACCGGGCGCACTCCAAGACCTCGGCGTCCGTACATGCGCCGCGCCCATCTCACGAGGCGCGGGACCGGCAGCGTCATGGTACTCACGGTACCATGCGTTTGCTAGACCAAGATCGGGCTGGTTGATCTCGGAGCGCTCAGGACCACCATGCACGCCAACATGCTGGCGCGAGCGAGGCACGGTCGCCTGGACAGGATACTGCTCCTTCTAACGTAGTTAGAAGTCCGAGCATATCCCGCTCCTCGCACCGTTCGCCACCACCACCCGCTACTGCAGCAGAAGCTTTGGCGCGAGCTCAGCTGCTCCTAGACTACCCTCCAACGGCGGACAAGATCGACGATTGGAGGGCAACCATCCAGAGTCTCATGGGCTTCGCCAACGGCGACACTCAGCGGCAACCGAGCACGTCGCAGCCGCGGCAAGCCAGCCAGGCACAAGCCGGAGACGACAAGACTGGTGGGGGTGCAACTACTGTGCACTCTCCGCCCCAAAGGCCGAGATCGCCGACTCGCCGGATCCACCTCGACAGCGACTCCACCGCGTCGTCGGATCCGCGAGCTCGTCGCGATCAGCGCCAAGTTCTTCAAGAACGACAACAAGAAGACGCTCGTACCCGCATCGAGCGCCGAAGGGAAGCGCGACGTCAATCAGACCAGCGCGCTGGGCCCTCTGTTGACATGCATGCGCCAGGGGAACCAGGCGACTTGCCGTACGCGGTAGGTTGCCCTGCGTTCACTCATGAGCTGCGGCAAGTCCAGTGGCCCAGCACGAAGAATTTCAAACCAGACATACCAGAGAAGTACGACGGCAAGACGCATCCGTCGGAGTTCCTCAGCATCTACACCATCGCGGTGCAGGCTGCCGGGGGGCGGGACGACAAGATCCTTGCCAACTACTTCCCGCTGGTGCTCAAGCCCAACTTCAGGTCCTGGCTCATGCACTTGCCGGACAACTCCATATCCTCCTGGGCTGATCTATGCCATCAATTTGTCGGTGCCTTTACAGGCGGCCACAAACCTCATGGCCAAGAGAGTGACCTTCACCTGCTCGCACAGAAGGAAGGAGAGCCCCTGCGCAAGTACATTCAGAGGTTCAGCCGTGTACAGTATAACATCCCAGACGTCCACCCCGCCGCGGTCATCAGCGCGTTTCATCAGAACGTGCGTAACCGCAGGATGCGGGAGGAGATGGCGATGTGCAGGATCAGAGACGTCAGTGAGCTGTATGCCCTGGCCGACAAGTGTGCACGCGCTGAGGAAGGGAGGAGACTTCCCGGAGAGAAGACCGGAGCAGAAGGATCTGACAGTGAGGATGCCGCCCCGACAAAGAAAAACCGGCGGCGGAACAGGAAGAAGAAAGGCAAAGATGTGCTAGTCGTTGAGCAGTCCGGCAACGAAGGTGGCGCCAAGAAGGCCAAAGTTGGTAGCTCCGGCAACGAGGTTGCCGCGTGCACCAACTGCCAAGCTGTGGCAGTCGCCGACAAGCAGGACGGCTCCGACAAGCAATACTGCAAGATTCACCGAACCAAGGGCCATGACCTCCAGAGCTGCAAGAAGGTCGAGCAGCTTGTCCAGCAGCAAAAGGCTGAATACGAGCGGCGAGACAAGGAGAGGGCCCAAGGAGGTGCTGGAGAATCCGGCAAGAAGCGCGCCGGCCGGGGAGGACGCCGCGGCAAGGCCAAGCAGCGGCAAGGAGACAGACCTCCCCGCGGCCGCGACAAGGATGAAGACGACGACGACGACGAAGACATGGATGATGTTGAGACCAGTGAGCAGGAGTTTCAGAAAGCCACAGAGGTCTTGTGCGTTGACGGCGGTGCTTCTCTGCACACTTCACACCGCCAACTCAAGCAGTGGGTACGGGAAGTCAATGCAGCGGAACCACCTGTCGAATCGCGCAAGCTTCTGAAATGGTCCAGCACGCCTATCATCTTTGACATTGAGGACCACCCTGATCGCACAACTGCGGTCGGGTGCTTGCCGATGTTGGTTTCACCAACCATCCGCAACCTCAAGGTCACTAAGATGTTAGTTGACAGCGGGGCCGGCTTGAACCTGATCTCCTCCGCTGTACTCCAGAAACTCCAGATCCCTGACAGCGAGCTCGAAGAGACCGGCACATTCCAAGGAATTAACCCGGGAAGGAGCAAGCCGAAGGGGAAAGTCACGCTGCCCGTAACATTTGGCAGCGAGCTGAACTTTAGGACTGAGAGGGTCACTTTTGACGTTGCCGATATTCCATTGCCTTACAATGGGATACTTGGCAGTCCAGCACTCGCCAAGTTCATGGCAGCCTCTCACTATGCATATAACATGCTGAAGATGCCAGGCCCGATAAGCGTCATCTCTGTCCCTGGCGACAAGAAAGATGCTCTTATCTGTGCCGACAAGATCTACCGGGAAGCAGCAGCCACAGCGGAGTGCGAGTCACTTGCCGCTGAAGCTCCCGGGGGGAAGAAGACCAAGTCCGGCAAGAGTTCTGATGCCCACTCCGGCAAGCGCACCTCTTCGGAGTGCTGCGCTGCCATCGAGGACGCACCATCGAGCTCCACCGGCAAGTGTAAGAAGACGATGGCAGCTCCGCCAGAGACGAAAAAGGTGTCCGCCGAGGAGGACGGCACTGGTGGTACCTTCACCATCAGTGCCACTCTCGACCCTAAATAGGAAAGCACGCTCGTTGCTTTCCTGCGGGCGAATGTCGACGTGTTTGCGTGGCAACCGTCTGACATCCCCGGTGTTCCCAGGAAAGTGATTGAGCACCACCTTGCCGTTTGTCCTCATGCGCGGCCCGTCAAGCAGAAGATCAGGAAACAAGCAGTGGAGCGCCAAGAGTTCATAGCAGAAGAGATCAAGAAATTGGAAGCAGCAGGCCTTGTCAGAGGAGTGCTCCATCCTACGTGGTTGGCCAATCCTGTAGTCGTGCGCAAGGCAAACGGGAAATGGAGACTTTGTATCGATTTCACCGATGTTAACAAAGCTTGTCCCAAAGACCCATTTCCTTTGCCGCGCATTGACCAGATTGTTGACTCCACAGCCGGATGTGATTTGCTTTCATTTCTTGACGCATATTCAGGATATCATCAGATCTTCATGGCAGAAGAGGATGAGGAGAAGACCGCATTTATTACTCCATGTGGCACGTACTGTTTCGTACGAATGCCTTTCGGATTAAAAAATGCTGGTTCAACATTTGCAAGAGTAGTCCATGTTGCCCTTGAGCCGCAAATACACAGAAATGTGGAAGCCTACATGGATGATATAGTGGTCAAGAGCAAGGACAGGGCAACTCTGATTCAAGATTTGGACGAAACCTTTGCAATTCTGCGCAAGATCAGCCTCAAGCTCAACCCAGAGAAGTGTGTGTTTGGAGTTCCTTCCGGCAAGCTTCTCGGGTTCTTCGTGTCTCAGCGGGGAATTGAAGCCAATCCCGACAAGATCAAGGCCATTGAGCAGATTGAAGCACCCAAGCGCGTCAAGGATATACAAAGACTTACTGGTTGTGTGGCTGCTCTCAGCAGGTTTATCTCTCGGTCTGCTGAGCGCGCCCTGCCGTTTTTCAAATTATTGAAAAAGGCAGGCCCAATGAGATGGACTCCGGAGGCGGAGGCTGCACTGCAAGACTTGAAGAGATACCTGTCCTCCCCTCCAATACTTGTCGCACCTAAGCCACAAGAGAAGTTGCTGCTGTATATAGCGGCAACCAATCAAGTGGTTAGTGCTGCGTTAGTAGCAGAGAGGGAGGTAGATGACGAGCCTGCAACCATGGCAAGCATATCCAGCTACAAGCAGGGGGCTTCCCCGACAAGCTCTGGTCCTGACAAAGATGGATCTGCGCAGATGCACAAGGAGACACAGAAGAAAATGGTGTAGCGCCCAGTTTACTTTGTCAGTTCCCTTCTGCAGGGGGCTAGGTCAAGGTACTATGGTGTGCAGAAATTGCTTTTCGGCCTTCTCATGGCCTCGAGAAAGCTGCGCCATTACTTCCAAGCACATGAGATCACAGTTGTCACTCGCTTTCCGCTGAAGAGGATATTACAGAATCCAGAAGCGACAGGCAGGATTGTTGAGTGGGCACTGGAACTGTCAAGCTTTGGCCTCAAGTTTGAGAGCACTTCAACTATCCAAAGCAGAGCATTGGCAGAATTTATAGCAGAATGGACGCCAACACCAGATGAAGAAATTCCAGAAACGAGCATCCCCGTCAAGGAAGCGAGCAAAGAATGGCTGGTGTACTTTGATGGTGCCTTTTCACTGCAAGGCGCCGGCGCTGGTGTGCTGCTTATCACACCCACCGGAGAGCACCTCAAGTACATAGTCCAGATGCACTTTCCCAAGGAGCAGGCAACAAACAATACTGCAGAGTATGAGGGATTGCTTGCCGGTCTCAGGATCGCGGCAGACCTTGGGATCAAGAAGCTCATTGTCAGGGGTGACTCACAGCTTGTCGTCCGCCAAGTAAACAAGAGTTATAAGAGTCCGTTGATGGAAGTTTACGTCGACGAAGTGAGAAAGCTAGAAGAGCGTTTTGACGGCTTACAAATGGAACATGTTCCAAGAGCTCAGAACGCCATTGCTGATGGCTTGTCAAAGTGCGCCGCACTTAAGCTACCTGTGGAACCAGGGATCTTTGTGCTCAAGCTGACTCAACCATCCGTAACACCATCAACTGGACAGAGCAAGAAGAGGAAGTTGATTTCTGGTGACTATTTGCCGGCAGAGCTTCCCGAAACCGCCGCCAAGAAGGTCCCTAAGATCAACGCCGAAGGCGCTGAGGAGCAGTCTGCTCCGGCAAGCCCTAGGGTTTGTTCCGTTGAAGCAGAAGCTCCCGACAAGTTTTGCTCCGGCAAGCTTGTCAGGGAACGTCAAGCTCCGGTGGAGCCGCAGGTTCTTGCCGTAGAAGCGGATGTTCCCGCAGCAGCACATTTGCCTTTAGTCCTTGTTGTCGAGCTGCAAGCTCTAGCATGGGCACAGCAGATAGTCCGTTTCCTTCAGACAGGAGAACTTCCCGAAGAGCAAGAAGAAGCGGAGAGAGTAGCCCGGCAGTCAAGTATGTACTAGTTTGTCGAAAAGACACTGTACAGAAGAAGACTCAACGGTGTGAAATTGAAGTGTATTCACCGGGAAGACGGACAGAAGCTGTTGGCAGAGATACATGGAGGCATATGTGGTCACCACATTGGCGCAAGAGCACTTGTCGGCAAAGCATTCCGGCAAGGTTTCTTCTGGCCAACAGCCCTCCAGGATGCAACTGCACAAGTAACCAAGTGTGAAGCGTGCCAGTTCCATTCCAAGCAGATACACCAACCAGCTCAAGCTCTCCAGACGATTCCTTTATCCTGGCCATTTTCCGTCTGGGGGCTCGACATCCTCGGCCCCTTTCCCCGAGCCGTCGGGGGCTTTGAGTACTTGTACGTTGCAATCGACAAGTTCACAAAGTGGCCGGAAGTGGAACCAGTGAGGAAGGTGACCGCACAGTTAGCCGTCAAGTTCTTCAGGTCGATTGTTTGCTGCTTCGGGATCCCTAACAGGATAATCACCGACAACGGTACACAATTCATGAGCCGCACCTTCATGCAGTACGTCCAAGATCTTGGCGCCAAGGTCTGCTTCGCTTCTGTTGCTCACCCGAGAAGCAACGGTCAAGCGGAGAGGGCAAATGCTGAAGTGCTGCGCGGGCTCAAGACCAGAACTTTCGACAGGCTGCACAAGTGCGGAAGAAACTGGATCGAGGAGCTGCCGGTGGTTCTTTGGTCGATCAGGACGACGCCAAATCGAGCCACTGGCCAGACACCTTTCGCTCTAGTCTATGGAGCAGAGGCAGTTATCCCCACGGAACTCGTATACGGGTCACCTCGAGTGCTCGCTTATGATGAGCTTGAGCAAGAGCAGCTGCGACAAGATGACGCGCTGCTCCTTGAGGAAGACCGTCTTCAGGCTGCTGTGCGAGCTGCTCGCTACCAGCAAGCTTTGCGCCGCTACCATAGCCGCAAAGTTAATGCCAGAAGTCTCGAGGAAGGCGACCTTGTTCTTCGGCGCATTCAGTCCGCCAAGAATTCCAACAAGTTGACGCCGAAGTGGGAAGGCCCTTACCGGGTGAAACGAGTTACTAGGCCTGGCGCTGTCCGCCTTGAGACCGAAGATGGAATTCCGGTGAGCAACTCCTGGAACATTGAGCATCTTCGTAAGTTTTACCCGTAAGGCGCGGTTGTCGGAACCTGTTCCAGCAACCACCTTTTGTACAAGTCTTGCCGCTGTTGCATGTAATCCTTTGTACAAAGCCGAGTGCAGAACCCGTGCATAAATAAAGCTCATGTGCCCCGCGCATTTTGTCGATTTTATGCTTTCTATTTTTTTGCATATATGATCTGACACTTTGTGCAGCACCTACTCCACGGTAAGCAATAACGAGCCGTAAAGCTCCATATCTGTATTGTCTCTTCTTTCTTTTGAAAGGAAGGTTCTCCTCGCCCACAAGTTTGCCGGGGGGAGAGGAGAAGATGATGGTATGGACCAGGCGTCGTTCAAGAAAGTTTCGCCTTGCCGGGAAGCAAACAACAGAAAAGCTAAGTTGCCAAAGTTTGAGCAATTAAATTTTTTTAATTCAAGTTATTTCCCTTGAACGACCGTGCTTTGTATGGAAAACCTGTGCGCGGAGGAACCAACTCGTAACTAGTTGTGCCCTCACTTTGTTTTGAGCCCGCTCAACAAATTAAGTGAGCTGCTAGCGCCCTTACTTTGTTTCGAGTCCGCTCAACTAATTAAGTGAGCTGCTAGCGCCCTTACTTTGTTTCGAGTCCGCTCGACAACTTAAGTGAGCTGCAACTAGTTGCGACAAGGTTTCTTGCCAGTAGCGGCACCGCCAGTAGGCTGCTGACGTTCCGCACTCAGCGCTCGCGGCTCTGGTGCCTGCACTGGCAAGTTCCCTAAAAGCGTAGGGTAAAAAGACATACAAAGGGAGGAGTCAAGTAAAGGGAATAACATTGCGAATCATTGCCCAGAACAGAGTTATATTACAAAAATAACTTGTCGCGGCTCTAATAGACTGTTTTCATAACTTGATCGACAGCGACAAGGAAAGGAGAAATGGGCGGCCTAATCTACGCGATCGCCTTCAACCCTCTTGATCCCGCTCACCTTGTCCACGATGGGTGCGACAAGGGCTTTGAGCTCCTCCAGATCAGCTTCTGGCGGCAAGGTCCTGAGGATGTTGGTGAGGCGGAGGCCCGGATTGCGGAAGGCCACCTTCATCAACACTTTCTCGAGGGCCCCTGCGCAGACCCTGCGCGACTCGTCAGCCAGTTGCTTGGGGATCCTCTCCCGGAGTCGCTGAAGGGCTGTCGCCACGCCCTTGAAGAACAGAATGAGCTTGGCGCTGGGTTGGAGGTTGTCGTCGGAGGGATACCCGAGATCCTCCATCCCTAGTTGCGCCAGCTCCTTGTCGATGTCCGTGGCGGCGTTCACAAGACTCTCCGTCCAGTGCGTCACGGTCTCCCTGAAGGCGTTCTGGGCGGTGGCAGCACTCTCCAGCAGCGCCTTGTCGGCCTTGATTTCCTCCTTCAAGGCCGCCTCCCGCTTCTTGGCGCTGTCCAGAGTCTTGGTCAAAGTGGTTAGCTTCAACTCAAGATCCACGTTGGAGACCTTGGCGGCGCTGAGCTCCTTGCCCTTCTCGGAGAGATCGGCCTCCAGCCGCGTCACCTTCGTCTTCAACTCCTCCTTGGCGGCCTCGGCGGCAGCGGCGGCGTCCTCTGCTTGCTTGAGGGCTCCGCCAAGTTTCTCCTCGCGCGAGGCAAGCTCTTCCTCGTGGGCGTCAAGATTGACCTTCCGCTGCGCCAGCTCGCCCTCCTCCGCGGCTAGCTTCACAGCGGCAAGTCACTGGCGCTCTTCGGCTTCGGCCTTCTCGAGGAGAAAGGCCTTCCGCGCTTCAGCAAGCTGCTCCCGCTCCTCCGCTAGGGATCGGAGGGCTTCCCGGTGGAAACCCCCGAGCTCTTCCGCGCGCTTTTCAATGTCTGCTCCCGCCTTCGCGACAAGCGCCTCGCGGGACTCCAGCTTGGCTTGTCGCGCGCGGTAGAGCGACATCAACTTCCGTAGCAGCCGCTCTTCTTCGGGCTCGTTGCTGCTGCTGCTTGGCGCGTCGACCAGCGTCAACCCCGCGGAGGCAAGCACTTCTCCGTCGAAGATCTCCCCCTCGACCGGCGCTCTGGAGCTTGATGCCCAGGGAAGATTGATGAAGACGTCGTCGCCGGCCTTCAGGTAGACGCCTGGCTGGGGCTCTTCGGAGCCTGGCGCTGCGGCAGCGGCGGACGGGTCAGCGGTCGGTGTAGCGCCTGGCGCTCCTGCGGCCTCAGGGCCGTCAGTGCGATCGCCGGACCCCTCGCCAGTTGCCGCGGCGTCAGCCTTGGCGGCCTCTGCGCCGGGCGGCATCTCCAGCACCAGTTGCCTCATCGGCGGCGACCTCGGCTTCCATCTGCTCTGCAGCGGATGGATCTGACAGCCGGAAAAGGGAGAGAGTCAAGCAAAATCCAGCAGAAACTCAAGAAGATCAGAAAAAGAAGAACCCAAGGGAAGTTTTGAAGCAAGAGGAGTACCTGCACCAGGTTCTGCAGTTGTGGTCTCCGCTGTCGGGGGGCCGCTGGTGCCCTCCCTTGCCGGAGACTTCTCCCTTGCCGGAGAATCCTCCCTTGCCGGAGACTTCTCCCTTGTCGGAGAATCCTCCCTTGCCGGAGACTTCTCCCTTACCGGGAAGCCCTCCCTTGCCGGAGAATTCTTCCTTGTCGGGGGATTCTCCCTTGGCTCCTGGTGGGGCTGCTTGGCTCCTACACAAGTCAACAAGCAGATATCAGCAAAGACAAGTACCCAAGCGCGCCTCGCAGCAGAAAGTAAATCATACACTTACGCTGGGGGCTGCCCTGGAGAAAAGTCGCCGGGTCCGGCAAGGTTGTCTCGGGCGCGCCACCTGCTGTCGCAGTGGGCTCGTCCTCGATGACGATCACTGGGGCCTTAGCTCTCTTTGCCGCTCTCTGGGCCAGGGAAAAGCAAGTGAGAAACAAGACAAAACAGCAAGAATTAAAGAACTATAAGTACAGCAAGAGAAGCTTACTCTTCTTCTTCTTCCTCGTCGGAGCTGAACGCGGAGAAGACGAAGTCCGGCGCGTGCCCGGCGTGAGGAGGCGGAGGGGTAGCTTCCCTTGGCCGCTTGGCGGGTGCGGTGGCGGCGGTCTGAGACGACCCCGCTCCGGCTGTCGGCATGGCGTGAGTAGCGGCAGGGACTGAAGCGGTGGTCCGGCTAGACTCCACTCCAGTTGCCGCCGCAGCCTGAGGCGCTCCCGCGGCAACGGTGTTTGCCGCGGTGGAGCGTGTCACGCGGCGCGGCGACTGTTGACCCGCTTGCCGCTCCGCCACGTCACCGGCCTTGCGGAGACGCCTTCTTGGTGGGGATGGAGGCTCTGCTTGCGGCAAGCTGCTCGAAGATGAGGAGGAAGAAGAGTTGATTCCCAACGAGCCGCTCGTGTCCTTGGCGGGCTCGCTCGGCTCGGCATCGCGCCCGGCAAGCTCCTTCTTGCCGGCGGGCTCCCCTCGCTCGGCACGGCTTGCCGCTTCCGCTGCATCAGCCTCCTCCACAGTGAATCCGAACTGGAAGGGCCCCAGAGCGACACGTTAGTGGATGTGCTGGAGCGCGGGCCCAGGGAGGTGGCTTGCCGCGGCAAACGCCTTGCCGCTGTCATTGTCTTGTCGCGTCCGGGAGCTTGTCGCTCACCGGGCCTTGCCGGGGTGCGTGGTGCGCCGCGGCAAATTCCTTGCAATGCCTTGGGTGGCCTTCCCGGCAAGCTCCTCTTGCCGGGGTCTTGGGATGCTTTTGTTAGCCTTCCCGGCAAGCTCCTCTTGCCGGGGTCTTGTCTTCTTGGCTTGGACACTTTGTTCCTGAATGGCTCCAAAGGAACCACGGAGGACCTTGGCGGTCACCCGGCAAGCCTTGCCGCGGGATGCTGCGACTGCCCGTGCACAAGTTCGGGATACTAGGGTACCCCTACTCTAGTACACCGACAAGCTCGATGTAGCGTCTCCGGGGTGAGCGAGCGCTCGGGGCTCGACCTACTCGATGTAATCGACGACGGAGGGGCTCGTGGACACGATGGCGCGACGCGAGGACGACGGAGGGCGCAGCTACGATGACGGTGCGGCAACAGGGGCGTCGGCCATGGTGGGGAACGGCGAAGGGAGAGAGGCAGGGGGAATGGCGTGTCCAGGGGCTTCGGTGTGCGACGTGGAGGCGTCCAGGGGCGTGGGCGGCAAGCAGGTGGCGCCGTGGCGAGCTCAGGCACGCTGGCGTCACCTCCCTGCCTGCCTGGCGGGGAAGAAGCAGCTGGCTGGCGCGGGCCAGCACAGTGCTAGGCCGCCAGGTGGGCCGGCTGGTGGGTTAGGTGGGCTGCGCCAGGTAAGTTCCTCTCTCTCTCTCTTTCTTTCTGTTTTTTTATTCTATTATTTCTGTAGCTTCATGGCTTTATTAAAAATGACAGGGCATTTCCATAAATCATAAAATTAATCATGGCCACTGCTTAGAAAATATTCAACAGCAAACATTTTGGTTTATGATTATTTGAGCATTTAAAATATTTTATAGCATTTAAATGCCCAAATGCAAATACTATAAGAATTAATTCAATAACCTTAGGATGTCCTAGAAAAATGTGCACCATTTTTGTCCAAGGTTTTAACCCAAAACAAAAAGGGTGGGCTTTTTAGAAGGGCATTTCAGGTTCATTGAAAAAGTTTTTAGTAAACCCTAGTTGTTCCAGGGGGTGCTGGGGGTTCTATCATCCCCATTTCAAATTTAAGGGAAATTTAAACATGATGCACACTCTAATGCTTGAGCTGGCTAGGGTGTGACAACTCACCCCCACTCAAAAGAATCTCGTCCCGAGATTTAGGATCCTCCGGGAAGAAGGTGGGGTACTCGAGTCAAAGATGATCCTCCCTTTCCCAAGTGGCTTCTTTCTCGGAATGGTGTGACCATTGAACCTTGAGAAACTTGATATTATGGCGTCGAGTGGTACGCTCGGCTTAATCAAGGATACGAACGGGATATTCCCGATATGAGAGGTTATCTTGTAGATCAAGCGTTTCGTGGTCCACTCCACGGATAGGATCCGCGAAGCAACGCCTGAGTTGAGAAACGTGGAAGACATCGTGAACTCTGGAAAGATGCGAAGGTAGTTCCAATTGGTAGGCAACTTCTCCTCGTTTGGCAAGAATGCGAAAGGGTCCAATGTAACGAGGAGCCAATTTGCCTTTGATACCGAAACGATGGGTTCCCTTTAACGGAGTAACCCGAAGGTAAGCCTTCTCGCCGACTTCATAAGTCATGAGCTTATGTTTACGATCATATTGGCTCTTTTGACGAGATTGGGCTGTTCTCAATTTCTCACGAATAACGCGAACCTGCTCTTCTGCTTCCTGAATCATATCCGGGCCAAAGAGTTGTCTTTCCCCGGTTTCTGACCAGTTAAGAGGCGTTCGACATTTTCGTCCATAGAGAACTTCGAAAGGAGCTTTGCCCAAGCTACCTTGATAACTATTGTTATAGGCAAACTCCGCGAATGGAAGGCATTTCTCCCAACCCATTCCGAATGAGATGACAGAAGCTCGGAGCATATCTTCCAGAATTTGATTGACTCGCTCTACTTGACCACTTGATTGAGGATGGAAGGTGGTGCTAAAAGAGAGACGAGTTCGCATAGCATTTTGGAAACTTTCCCAAAATCGAGAGGTGAAGAGACTCGCATGGTCGGAGTTAGTTTCCAATGGGACACCATGAAGTGACACTATTCGGGAGATGTATAACTCAGCTAGCTGGCTAGCGGTGATACTCTCACGAACAGGTAGAAAGTGGGCTACTTTGGAAAGACGGTCGATCACGACGAAGATGGCATTATTCCTTCTCTTGGTCCTGGGAAACCCAGTCATGAAATCCATACTGATTTTATCCCATTTCCACTCAGGAATAGCCAAAGGTTGAAGGGTGCCAGCGGGCCGTTGATGCTCTGCTTTAACACGACGACAAACGTCGCAATTAGCAATGTATTGAGCGATTTCTCTCTTCATCCTAGTCCACCAAAATCTCTGGCGTAGGTCTTGATACATTTTAGTACTACCGGGATGAATGGTGAGAGGGGATTCATGAGCTTCCTTAAGGATCAGCCGCCTCAGGTTTCGTGCCTTGGGAACCACTAAGCGGTTTCCAAAGTATACGACACCTTGATCATCAACGGAGAAACAATTCGCGACTCCTTTCTTAATGTTTCTCCTAATACGGGAGATTCCCGAATCTACCTTCTGTGCCTTGATGATCTGATCTGTAAGGGTAGGTTTCGCCACCAGGGTGGATAGGAATCCTCGAGGAACAATGTGAAGATTAAGCTTACGAAATTCCTCATGGAGAAGTGGTTGACTTTGTTGTAACATCAGGTTGTTACAATAAGATTTACGACTTAGCGCATCAGCCATAACATTGGCTTTGCCCGGGGTGTAGGTTATTCCTAAGTCGTAATCCGAGATCAACTAGACCCAACGTCTTTTCTTGAGATTCAAATCCGGTTGGGTGAACATATATTTCAAACTTTGGTGATCGGTGAAGATCTCGCAACGATTACCGAGGAGGTAATGTCGCCAAGTTTTAAGCGCATGGACCACAGCTGCAAGCTCTAGATCATGTGTTGGATAATTTTCCTCATGTGGGTGTAATTGCCGTGAATCATAGGCAATTACCTGACGATATTGCATGAGTATGCAACATAGTCCTTGTCGCGAGGCGTCACAATAGATAATAAAGTCCTTGGAGAAATCTGGTGGTACCAGTACGGGAGCAGATGTCAGGCGTCTTTTCAGTTCCTGAAAGCTGAACTCACACTGTGGAGTCCACTCGAACTTTTTATCTTTCTTGAGGAGTTCAGTTAGAGGTTTAGCAACCTTGGAGAAATTCTCGACGAAGCGGCGGCAGTAGCTCGCTAAGCCAAGGAAGCTCCGAACTTGCTTGGCCGTCTCATGTGGAGTCCAATCAAGGACGGCTTGAACTCGCTCGGGATTGACAGCAATACCCTTACCAGAGATTACATGGCCTAGATAGGTCACTTCTGGCAACCAAAATTCACACTTGGAGAACTCGGCATAAAGGCGATGCTCTCGAAGTTTCGTCAATACCAGCCTTAGATGTTCGGCATGTTCCTCTTCATTCTTGGAGTAGATGAGTATGTCATCGAGGTATACTACGACGAATTTATCCAAATACTCCATGAAGACCGAGTTCATTAACCGAGAGAAGGTGGCTGGGGCATTGGTTAGACCGAAGGACATAACGGTGTACTCGTATTGGCCATAGCGAGTAACAAAGGCCGTTTTGGGAATGTCCCCGTTTTTGATTTTGATTTGATGGTAGCCCAACCTCAAATCCATCTTGGAAAAGACTGAGGATCCAGCGAGCTGATCATACAGATCGTTGATCCTGGGAAGCGGATACTTATTCTTGATAGTGACCAAGTTGACGGGTCGGTAATCTACAACCATTCGATCCGTTCCATCCTTCTTCTTGACAAAGAGGATGGGGCAAGCCCAAGGAGAGGAACTAGGACGGATGTAACCCTTTTTCAAGGACTCATCGAGTTGGTTCTTAAGCTCGGCTAGTTCTAAGTGTGCCATCTTATAGGGTCTTCTAGAAATTGGAACAGTTCCTGGAACAAGGTCTATCACAAACTCGACATCCCTATCGGGTGGAACACCTGGCAGTTCTTCTGGAAAGACATCCGGAAAGTCTCGGACTACCGGAACATCCTCAAGGTCTGGAAGGGGGTTGGCATTTAGGGAGTAAAGCTGGCGCTTGGCCACTCGAGTTAGGACATTGACTGTCTTGCCCGATGGGTGAGTAAGTTGAACGGTTCTAGTGGCACAATCAATCTTAGCATAATGAGCTGACATCCAGTCCATACCCAAGATGATGTTTATGTCCGAGGACTTGAGAGCTCTTAAGGATGCAAGGAAGACAAGTCTATCGACAAGAATTTCGTTCCCATGGCTTACTCTAGAAGTTTGCCATCTAGAGCCAGGGGTTTGAATTTCCATGGTAGCGGGCATGTCACAGAATGTCGTGTTATGCAATCGAGCATAGTTCTCGGATATGAATGAATGAGATGCTCCAGTATCGAAAAGAACAGATGCCGGATGGCAATTAACAAGGAGCGTACCAAGGATGACGTTAGGATCCTCATGAGCCTCCTGGCTGAAACATAGTTAACATGGCCACGTGCAGTGGTGACCAGCTTGGCATAGATTGTCTTTCCCGCTGGGTTACCACGACCAACGGACTTCCCAGACTGATTGGGGTTGTTGTTCTAAGGACACTCTCGGCTATAGTGACCCGGCTCTCCACACTTGAAACATGTCACAACATTGGGGCGTGGAGCAGCATTAGCAGCGGGGCCACCATAGGGTTTGGGCGGTGCAAACTGCTGGTTGGGACGAGGCGCCTGAAAGGATGGCCTCGGAATGAACCTGGGTGGCAGTGTCGTGCTTGGAATCCACACCCGGCGCTTCTGAGCTCCAGAGCCGGATGAGGAGCCAAAATCACTTGAGTGCTTGCGTGAAGCGTCATAATCAGTCTGGCCTGTCTCAGCATTGATGGCTTTATTGACCAACTTCTGAAAGGAGGTGCACTCATGCAGACGAAGATCGCGGTGAAGCTCAGGGCTAAGTCCCTTGAGGAACCTTGCCTGCTTCTTAGCGTCGGTAGATACTTCTTCAGGAGCATAACGTGCCAGATTCCCAAATTCACGGCTATATGCATCGACAGTCAGTCTTCCTTGGGTGAAATTGCAGAACTCCTCCCTCTTGCGATCTATGAGACCTTCCGGAATGTGATGCTCACGGAAAGCCTCACTGAATTCAGCCCAAGTAGTGATTTGGCCGACCGGGCGCATGGCTTCAAAATTTTCCCACCAAAGGCTAGCAGGGCCTTTGAGGTGATAGGCAGCATAAGTAACCTTATCAGCTTCGGCTACGTTGGCGGAACATAGCTTGTGGGTGATGCTGCGAAGCCAGTCATCCGCGTCGAGGGGCTCGACGAAATGGTTAAACTTTGGTGGGTACGGCTTGATAAAGTCATTGATTGACACCAAGTCATTTCGCTGATGGCATGCAGTGTTCTGCTCAATCTGCTCCAACAAGCGTTTAGTCTCACGCTTGTTTCTTTCTGCTTCCAGCATCACTTCGGCTAGAGAAGGCGGGTGAGGCAGATTTTCACCCCTAACTGCACTGGCTTCCCCCTGCTCCGGAGCAGCAGGGTTGCTACGGGTGTTGACCATCCTAGGAGAAAACAAAACAACGATTTAGATAAGGATGGCACAACCTAGCAAGGAAGTGCAGAATGTAATGGATAACATGGAATGCAGAGATGTTCATTGCACGACATGGTAATATAGAAACTGCCATATATATATATATCATTGGTCATACACACCATACATAGTTTAGTACAAGCCCAGGCTAGGGTACAACTATGGTGAAAGACGTTACATCTTGTCGGAGGCATTCCAAGCTCCTATACATTATTTGTCTACACCTCCGGGATTGATTACACACAAAGTCATATTCCACAAGTCACGCAGGACAGTGGAGATACAACTATTACAATACTAGTGATACTACTACTAACTTAGACAGCTCCGTAGTAGTCCTCATAGAAGTCACCTCCATAGCCTGGAAGTTCAACGTGATCATCCGGGAACAGACGGTCCTGAGGAGCTTGTGGACCAAAGGGGCTAGGATGAGGTCTTGGACCAACAAACGGTGGCCTGCGGGGACCACGGGGTGGGGTGATGCCTCCCACATCACGCCAATCCACCATGTCTGGCAGAGCAGATCTCACAGGATACAGATCCCTTGTATCCATACATCCAGCTTGCACCGCAGGTGCAAACCGAGTCAAAGTGGCCCAATGATCAGCACGGGTGTTGAAAAGCTCCAGCCTCAAGGCCCGATTCTCTCGGTCCTTATCCTCGAGCATATCGGCGGTGGTACGAGTTAGTGAGTCCTCCTGAGTGGAGTCAGCATAGATAGCCTGGAGATACCCTTGCGCTCCCGGAAGTGAAGCTGGCATGTAACGGAAGTCGGTGTTCCGAAGCAGGCCAGTCCGGACTCGCATGATGGTCATCATGGAATAGGCAGCATCCTGCACAGCCATCTCAATAGTAACCCCGAGTCCATAGGAACAGTGGAGGGGCTCGGTAGATCCAGGATAAGAAGGAAATATCCTGACGGTGCGGAAATATTGGCTTTGATTAAAGTCTCGGAATTGCTCTTCGACAGTGTATTCGGGATACCAAAGGTAACCCGTCTCGATCATTACCCAGACTAACATAGCAGTATGACCGGGCACATCGAGGCACCGGGTCAGGCGAACCACTTGGTTTTGAGCATGAGTGGCCATCTGAAAGCACAACCACAATGCAAAGGCATTAGAATTTCTAGGGAAAATTGGACAGCATAACAACTGTAAATGCTCAGAAAAAGATTTGAGACATCCACAACAGTTTGCAATACCACTCAACAGCATCATATCAAGATTCTGATTCAACTGGCAACACACTAAAAGTAGTAGAAGTTGTACTGAGGCTTGTAGCAACAATCCTATAAGCTACTACGGATTAGTAACACGTGAACCTGATAGAAGAAGAGAGCCTAGTCCTTAACCCACGTTGAATGAGAAGAGAATTACTCAGATCAGAGGGCATAAGGTAAAGGAGTAAAAGAGCCTTACGTTCCCTCCCACAATCAATTCCCCTACATATAACTAAAGCATTTCTAGACTCGACATCGACCAGTTTGGCTCAACGAACCTACAGGCAGTCCGGCTCTGATGCCAACGCTGTCAGGACCCCGATTCCAAGTCACATCGATCTAGCCGGTAACACCTCATATCACATTGCGGCCTCACGCACGGTATTCCCACGGGTATCGTCTTACCATGGCCCGGAACCATTTGCGCCTTTTGGCTCACGTATACGATAGTGTCGCTAGCATCCATATGACAGAGAACCCGGGCCAACATGGCTAGTCGTGAACCCAAAGCGGCTCAGACCTACGGAGACAGGCATACATGAATCACATCGAGCATGTCGGTCATCAGCGAGTGAATCCGGGCTGTAGCACTAGGCTAACAGGACTCCGGTGAACCGGGCTGTAGCGGACTACTATGGCTCGAGGAACACTAGACTACATTTCCCCATAAGAAAGGCTGCCAAGGATAAACAACTAGATTGTCGGATCCCACTCATACCAAGCATTTCAATCATACACACAATATGCCCGATATGAGTACATACAACATGGCATCACAACAAAACTCTACAACTCAAGTACTTTATTTAAAGGCTCCAGAGAGCCATAAATAATATTTTCATACAGGTAGGGGTCACATGACCCAACACTCAAGTCATACAAGCATACAAGCACATGCGGAAGCAAATAGTCAGAGTACAGACCCTAGAAAGAAAGAAGGCTTCTCGAAGCATGTCTATCTACATAGGGCCCTCCATGGCCAGGATCACCACCTGGGTGGCTAGTCACTCGTCGACATCAAGGTCTACGTAGAACCCATCGGAGGGGGCGGTGTTGTCGTCTGAAAATAGTAATTAAGAAAACATGAGTACAAAGGTACTCAGCAAGTCTTACAACAGAACCTACTATACAGGCTCATTCTCAAGAAGGTGGTGGAGTTATTGCAGCAAGCCAGCTTTGACTCTTGGCTAAGCTATCCTACGAGACTCCACTAGTAAAATAGTTTTCGCACACGAGTCCACTACTCACCAACACAATACTCCACCGGGGATCCTCCCTCGTCATCCTACGAGAGGGCCATCCTCGGTACTCACACTTATCTTGAGTGTTTTAGTAGTAACCATTAACTTGTCTATGAACTCTATAGGCAACCAAGTAGTCCTTTACCACGGACGCGGCTATTCGAATAGATGATGTTAACCCTGCAGGGGTGTACTTCTTCATACACGCTTTCACCACTTACCGCCGTTTACACGACATGTACTCGGCAACCTTCAAGCGGAAGCCCAACGAGGGTGTCGGCCACGGCCTACCTAAACACTCAAGTCTCTAGTCCATGTTTATCGCCTATCCAGGTTCCATCCGCAGGGAGTCCGGCCGAGGTTTCCACATACGGCCCCGAACGATGTGAACAGGGCCCCGAGACGACAAACGGGCACCCGGCATACCCGGCCATGGTGTATCTACCGCAACATAGCCCACCCCTAGGGTCAGCGCTACGCACGGCCACCAACACATAACCTACAAACACCAGAAACTAATTGCAACTCCTAGACAGAGTACTAGGGTGATTAAGAAGCCGAGAGGGTCCATTGGTTTCGGGCCCAATGTATGGTAGTAACTGAATCTTAAATCACACATACAGATCTCAGTTCTTAGGGACGGCCTCAATGAAACAACCCACCATGTACTCCTACATGGCCTCTCATCGATACCTTTACCAAAACATGTTCAACACATCCCTCACATTACCAACATAATCATTTCACTCTAGCCCATCACCCAGATGAACCAGACCTGACACAACTCTAAGCATAGCAGGCATAGCAAGGTAGGAAACACATACATGGCTCAATCAACTCCTACACATGCTAGTGGGTTTCATCTAGTTACTGTGGTAATGACAGGTCATGCAGAGGATAAGGGTTCAATTACCGTAGCACACAGCAGTTTGAATCGCGTTGTCTTAATGCAGTAAACAAGAGCAGAAGCGAGAACATGGGTTTGTATCGAAATGATCAATGGGTCGCTTGCCTGATGTAGTGGTAGTAGGGTACTGCCCTTCAGACGGATACTCGGGATTATCCTCGGAGGCAAAACCTACCACAAAAGACACACCGAACATAATCAACACATGACAATATGCAACAATATGATGCATGCTATGACATGGCAAAATGAAAGTGTCTTGGCCTAATGCAAGCTAAAACCGAAAGGAATGAACTCATTTCAATCAAAGATTCAAATGTTAGCTCATTTAACATGGTCTTATTAGTGCATTACCTTATTCTTCTTAAACAGCAAGGTTAACTTGTTTTGTCATGCATGAAACCATTACAGATGGATAGACTGAATTTTTCTGATCATTTTTCATATATAAATTGTTTGATTTGGAGCTATGGTTGATTTTCTATGATTTTTGGAAGTTTTGGTTATTTTCTGGAATTTCCTATATAAGAATAATTCCAGTAATTGAATTAATGCGTCGGCATGACATAGGTGTGACGTCAGCGGTCAACTGGGTCGGCCAGGTCAAACCTGACTGGTGGGCCCTGTCTGTCAGTGTCTCAGCTAATTATCAGAATTATATTAGTGCTAATTAACTGTCAGTGGGGCCTGGGCCCACATGTCAGTGGCTAAACTAATTAAAATTAGTTTAAACTAATCCTAAACTAATTAGAAGGCCGGCCCCACCTGTCATAGACTCAAGGGGAGGTCAGCCTGGGCCCACACGGGGTCAAACAGAGTCAAACTTGCCAGTGTTTAGCTGCCAGCGAGGCCAGACGCGGCGGAGGGCTCGGGTTTTGCACTCCGGCGACCAAAAGGACGGCGGAGACCATCTACGTGTTGCGGAGAGTGAGCCACGTCGAGTGGTGGCAGTAGGTGGAGCTGGGGTGGTTGGAAACGTCGCCGGCGATGAGTTTGGCGGCGGCCGGAGCTCGGGTAAGGTTGAACTAGTTGCTAGGGTGCACGGGGAGGCGCGTGGTTTGGTGCGTTGAGCTCCTGGGGGTGCGGTAGGGCTAGTGGATAGGGTGGCGCGGCCATTGGGTGGCCGGAGCCTCGTCGGCGACAAGCTCCGCGGTGGTGCGTGCGGGTGATCTACGTGCAGTCACTACGGGGCTCAAGAGAGGAAACGGAGAGGGTGGGGAGGTGGCTGAGCTCACGGGGGTCACGTCAAGGCAGTCGGCGAGGTCGGGGACGAGCTGATGCAGCGGGGACGGCGAAGGGGATCTCCGGTGGCCGGAGTTGAGGACGAGCTCGGTGCAGCGTCTCCGGGGCGAGCGAGCGCTCGGGGCTCGACCTACTCGATGTAATCGATGAAGGCGGGGCTCGTGGACACGATGGCGCGGCGCGAGGACGACGGAGGGCGCGGCTATGATGACGGTGCGGCAACAGGGCCGTCGGCCATGGTGGGGAACGGCGAAGGGAGAGAGGCAGGGGGAATGGCGTGTCAAGGGGCTTCAGTGTGCGACATGGAGGCATCCAGGCGTCCAGGGGCGTGGGCGGCAAGCACGTGGCGCCGTGGCGAGCTCAGGCATGCCGGCGTCACCTCCATGCCTGCCTGGCGGGGAAGAAGCAGCTGGCTGGCGCGGGCCGGCACAATGCTAGGCCGCCAGGTGGGCCGGCTGGTGGGTTAGGTGGGCTGCGCCACGTAAGTTCCTCTCTCTCTCTCTTTCTTTCTGTTTTTTATTTATTCTATTATTTCTATAGCTTCAGGGCTTTATTAAAAATGACAGGGCATTTCCATAAATCATAAAATTAAGCATGGTTACTGCTTAGAAAATATCCAACAGCAAACATTTTGGTTTATGATTATTTGAGCAGTTAAAATATTTTATAGCATTTAAATGCCCAAATGCAAATACTATAAGAATTAATTCAATGACCTTAGGATGTCCTAGAAAAATGTGCACCATTTTTGTCCAAGGTTTTAACCCAAAACAAAAAGGGTGGGCTTTTTAGAAGGGCATTTCACGTTCATTGAAAAAGTTTTTAGTAAACCCTAGTTGTTCCAGGGGGGTGCTAGGGGTTCTGTCATCCCCATTTCAAATTTAAGGGAAATTTAAACATGATGCACACTCTAATGCTTGAGCTGGCTAGGGTGTGACATCTTCTTTGCATGATACTTATGATGAATTTACTTCTACGCTTGATACTACTGTGCCACTTGGTGAATTTCTTGATGAACAACTTGCTAGGGCTAGAGAGAATGAAATTATTGAAACTGATAATATAGATGAAAGTGATGATTAAGATTCTCCCCCTAGATATGAATTGCCTGTTGTTCCTGAGGGTTATGTTATGGATGAAAAAACTGCTAGAGATTTTCTTGCTTGCAATGATCGATCTGATCTTAAGAAACTATTAGCTAAGCTGAAAGAAAAATCTCTGAATGCTAGAATGAAATATGATCCTGCTTATGCTACTTCACCTATCTTTATTACTGATAAGGATTATGATTTCTCTGTCGATCCTGAGATAATTACTTTGGTTGAATCTGATCCTTTCTATGGCTATGAACCTGAAACTGTTGTGGCACATCTTACTAAATTAAATGATATAGCTACCCTGTTCACTAATGATGAGAAAACTCGCTACTATTATATCCTTAAATTATTTCCGTTCTCATTAAAGGGTGATGCTAAGATATGGTTTAACTCTCTTGATCCTGGTTGTGTGTGTAGTCCCCAGGATATGATTTACTACTTCTCTGCTAAATATTTCCCCACTCATAAGAAACAAGCTGCTTTAAGGGAAATATATAATTTTGTGCAAATTGAAGAAGAGAGTCTCCCACAAGTTTGGGGGAGGATTCTCCAATTACTTAATGCTTTGCTTGATCATCCTCTCAAGAAAAAAATGAAATACTTGATGTCTTTTATAATGGACTAACCGATGCTTCCAGAGATTACCTGGATAGTTGTGTTGGTTGTGTTTTCAGGGAAAGAACTGTTGATCAAGCTGAAATTCTATTGAATAATATGTTAACCAATGAAAATAATTGGACACTTCCTTAACCAACTCCTAAGCCAACTCCGAAGAAAAGGGGTATTCTATTTCTCAGTCCCGAAGATATGCAAGAGGCAAAGAAATCTATGAAATAAAATGGTATAAAAGCTGAAGATGTTAAGAATTTACCTCCTGTTGAAGAAATACATGGTCTTAATTCATCACCTATTGAACAAACACACGGTCTCGATAACCCGACACAGGTAGTAAAGGTAAATTCTCTCTATAGATTCGATAAATCTGAAATCCCATTTACTAAGTTTGCTGGCCCATGCTTAGATGAGTTTGATGACTTTATGGTTAAACAAGAAAACTTCAATGCTTATGTTGGTAGACAATTGAAACACAATGTTGATATGCTTGAACACTTGGGTGATTATATGGCTATGTTAAAGGTGAACTTAAACTTATTAGTAAACATGCTTCTATGGTTACCACTCAAGTAGAACAAGTACTTAAAGCTCAGAATGATTTGCTCAATGAATTAAATAATAAGAAAAATGATAATGATGTTAGAGTTATGACTATAGGTGGTAAAGTGACTCAGGAACCTTTGTATCCTGAGGGCCACCCTAAGAGAATTGAGCAAGATTCTCAGAGAACTAATATTGATGCACCTAGTCCTTCTAAAAGGAAGAAAAAGAAAAATGATAGGACTTTGCATGCTTCTAGTGAACCTGTTATAGACACACCTGAGAATCCTTATGATATTTCTATCTCTGATGCTGAAACACAATCTGGTAATGAACATGAACCTAGTGATAATGTTAATGCTGATGTTCATGTTGATGCTCAACCTAGCAATAATAATGATGTAGAAATTGAACCTGCTGTTGATCTTGAAAACCCACAATCAAAGAATCAACGTTGTGATAAGAGAGACTTTGTTGCTAGGAATCACGGTAAAGAAAGAAAACCATGGGTTCAGAAACCCATGCCTTTTCTTCCTAAACCATCCAAGAAAAAGGATGATGAGGATTTTGAGCACTTTGCTGAAATGATTAGACATATCTTTTTGCGTATGCGTTTGACCGATATGCTTAAAATGAATCCTTATGCTAAGTATATGAAGGATATTGCTAAAAATAAGACAAAGATACCGAAAGCTGAAAATTCCACCATGCTTGCTAATTATACTTTTAAGGGTGGAATACCAAAGAAACTTGGAGATCCAGGAGTACCAACTATACCATGCTCCATTAAAAGAAACTATGTTAAAACTGCTTTATGTGATCTGGGAGCCGGTGTTAGTGTTATGCCTCTCTCTTTATATCGTAGACTTGATTTGAATAAGTTGACACGTACTGAAATATCTTTGCAAATGCCTGACAAATCAATTGCTATGCCTATCGGTATTTGTGAGGATGTGCCTGTTGTGGTTGCAAACGTTACTATTTTAACGGACTTTGTTATTCTTGATATTCCCGAGGACGATAGTATGTCTATTATTCTTGGAAGACCCTTTTTGAATACTGCAGGGGCTGTTATTGATTGCACCAAAGGCAATGTCACTTTTCATGTTAATGGTAATGAGCATACGGTACACTTTCCGAGGGAACAACCTCAAGTCCATAGTATCAATTCTATTGGAAAAATTTCAACAATCACTATTGGAGGTTTTGAATTTCCTCTTCCTACTGTCAAGAAGAAATATGATATTCTTATTGTTGGGGACATGCATATCCCCGTTGAGGTAACCTAGTGTTATTCGAAAATTCTCCGGTTTCATGTTATTCGAAATGAGTTTGTTAACAAGACCTGATCAACCTTGTTAGTGGATTCCTTTTGATGGCATGAGATGGGATGAATTTAGAAAACACAACTCCCTGTACCCTCTTTTTACTTTCTATTATTTATATTAAATAAAGCAAAAATAGTAATTTCTGTCAGTTCTCTGAATTATCCGTGCAATAAAAGAATACCTCGAAAATAAAAGTTCTCCAAATGCCCTGAAAATTTAATATCATTTTTTCTGAAATATTTGAGAATATCTGGCATTGAGAACACATCAAGGGGAGCCAGCACCTGGCCACGAGGGTCCAGGGCGCGCCCTACCCCCCTGGGCGTGCCCCCGGCCTCGTGGGCCCCTGGTGGCCCCCTCCACTTATTCCATCCACCACACATTCCTTATTCCTCCCAAAAAATCACTAGCCAGCTCAAACCCGAGTTCTTGCTCATCTTGCTGCCCTTTTTAATCTCCTTGCTCAAAGCTCCGTTCACAAAACTGCTTTGGGGGATTGTTCTTTGGTATGTGACTCCACCAATGGTCCAATTAGTTTTTGTTCTAGTGCTTTATTCATTGCAAATTTTTTCTGCCTAGGTGCCCCTGTTCTTGAGCTTGCTTGTCAAATTTATATGGTCCCAAGTAGCTCTAATGCATGATATGGCCTCTAGGCACTTGTAGGAGTAGTTGCTATCAATTTTTTTGAGTTTGGTTCACTTTTATTTTGACGTTACTAAAAATTTCAGAAATTTTCAGAACAAGATGAAGAGATTTTTGAGGGGCTCATCGAGCCGAAGCTCGAAGGATAAACAAAGTGAAGAGAACAAGAAGCCCAAGTATAATCTCCCTCGTACTGCGGAGGTTCGGCCGTGTGAATGGCCTTGTGATGATTTCTTGAGAGAAGTCGGAATTCATGAAGATTTTTATTATTTGGCTGAGAATGCAGGCCTCACCGCCTTCCTCCACGACCAACGCGAACAGTATCTCTTACTCACCAATATCTTTGTGTAAAACTTTCATTTCCATGCTAGGAGCTCACCACCTTCGGTGGAATTTTATTTGTATGATGAGCATAAGGAGATGTCACTTCGTGATTTTTGTCGGGTTTGTTTGATACCTTTTGAGGGCATGAAAGTGCTAGTGATCGACTAGAGGGGGTGAATAGGCGATTTTTATGAAAGTCTTCAAAACATGGAAGTTTTGAAGACAAATGATAGAAGTAAACCTATTACCATGCAACGGAAGGTAGACTACACTAAGCAAGCCATAGTCAAGTATTCAATGAAATGAAAGCACAAACACTAATAGCAGCTAGGTAGTATAGATCAGGATGGAAGATAGTATGAAGCCAATCAGAACAAGCAGTCACACATTGAAGACAAATAGATAATGCAAACAGGCAATGACTTCACAAGGATCAATCTGCAAGTAAAGAGATGGGAAGGATGGAACCAGTGGCTCGTTGAAGACAATGATTTGTTGGACCAGTTCCAGTTGCTGTGACAACTGTACGTCTGGTTAGGGAGGCTGAGATTCAACTCAGAAGACCGTGTCTTCACCTTATTCCCCTTGAGCTAAGGACACCCAGTCCTCGCCCAATCACTCTGGTAAGTCTTCAAGGTAGACTTCCAAACCTTCACAGACTTCGTTCACCGGCGATCCACAATGACTCTTGGATGCTCAGAACGTGACGCCTAACTGGCTGGAGGATTCACAGTCCTCAAGTGTAATAAGTCTTCAGATCACACATACAAGAAGACTTTAGTGATGCCTAACACTCTTTGGCTCTGGGTGTTTAGGGCTTTGTCCTCGCAAGGAATTCTCTCTCAAAGACTTCGAGGTGGGTTGCTCTCAAACGACAAAAGCCGTACACTAACTCTGAGCAGCCAACCGTTTATGGTTGTAGGGGGTGGGCTATTTATAGCCACTAGGCAACCCGACCTGATTTGTCCGAAATGACCCTGGGTCACTAAGGAACTGACACGTGTTCCAACGGTCAGATTTCAAACACACACACACAGCAACTTTACTTGGGCTACAAGCAAAGCTGACTTATCCAGCTCTGGATAAGATTTGCTCTCATTGTCTTCGCTCAAAGACATAGGATTTTGGTTAAGCATTACTTCAGTCATTCTGACTGGTTCTCTTGGACCCCACTTAACAGTACGGTGGTTCCTATGACTCAACAAAGAAGAAAAAGAACGACGAAACAACTAAGTCTTCGCGCTCCATAGTCTTCACGCGATGTCTTCTCTTATCATAGTCTTCAATGTGAATGTCTTCACATACCACCTTTGACTTCAATGTCTTCATACATTTTTAGGGGTCATCTCTGGTAGGAAAACCGAATCAATGAGGGACTTCTACCTATGTTATCCTGCAATTCTCACAAACACATTAGTCCCTCAACCGGGTTTGTCGTCAATACTCCAAAACCAACTAGGGGTGACACTAGATGCACTTACAATCTCCCCCTTTTTGGTGATTGATGACAAACTGGTTGAAGTTTTCAACGGGGAATAAAATATGTGAAATTGTAAAGAATTGGGTATTGTCTTCATAAGTGGCAAAGGCTCCCCCTGAAGATGTGCATATAAGTAATTTGCTCTTGGAATGCAAATGCACATGGCAGGTTGTACTTGTGGAGATCCTCTTCAACTTATGATGACAATTCATCATGCATGATTTGATGTAATGAAGATAATGACATGCATAATGAAAAATGGACGTCTGCAAAATGACCTAAGTGCGGAAGTTATCATCGCACATGCGGAATTTATCATCGCATGACAAAATAGCAAATAAGTAGCAGACGAACATCAAGTTTAAGCGTTACAACTCGAAGAACCAAATGTATCGAAAAGCAAGAGTTGTAAGCACTTGGCAAAAGTAGCAAAAGGTAAAGCAACCACCCGTATGGACCCGCTTGAATACTATCAACTCATATGCTTCTCCCCCTTTTGTCAGTAAGGACCAAAAAGGTTTGAAGATAGAGAGTGCCTACTCGTTCCCATGAGGTGCAGGCGAGGCAGCAGGGTCGTCGTTGAGGTCCGGTGGTGCAGAAGAACTTGGTGCAGTGTCGACATGCGCTGAAGTTGGAGGAGGTGAAGTTGCATCATCTTGGTCATCGATGACTCTGGCATTCACTATCGCAGCTAAGGACGAATAGTCATAGTATTCAAGTGAGGGAGTCCGACGCAAGTGAGCATTCCGTGGAGGAGTAGAGTCAAACTTGAATCTTTCGGTGAAGCCATCGTCCTGCAGATCAGCTTCAGCACTAAGCAAAGTCAAACTCTTCCACGACCTCCGACAGGTTTCATGAGTGACAAAGGCATTCTTGGTGGCAAGATTGCGTATGCGGTTGACATCCACCAAGAGGCTTTGCATCTGACGCTTGAGCCAGTCATGATGTTTGTCCTGTTTCTGGTGTAGCGCGATGAGAAGCTCTCGGTCATTGAGAACACGAGATCGCCTTCGAGGCCTTTGTGCAATGGTGCTACCAGTGGCGTCAGTTTGAGCGCGAGGGGCACGTGTGTTGCCAGCCAAGGGATAAACACACGAGACTGCCTGAACTCCTTCAATGGGTTGGGTGAAGCTTTGGTGATCAACATTGTGAAGATAAATGGGATCCTTATCAGGCTCTGGGTAAATAGCTTCAACAGACAGATCAACCTCTGGCAAGAAGACAAGATGATTGCGCACAGACGGCTGATAGTTGATGGCAGAGTGAAGCTTGATAAGGCGCATGACCCATGGAGCATAGAACTTCAGACCTGTCGAAGCCAGATGCAGCCAACTGCCTAATGAAGAAGTCTTGAGCATTGAAGCTGATGCCATTGAAGATGTAGAAAACCAAAGTCTTCATAGCTCCTTCAAGCTTCACTGCAGATGAATGTCCCTTGATAGGCCATAGAGTTTTTCTGAGGATGTGATAAATGGTGCGAGCCAGATACTCTAGGTCTTCAACAAAGAATTCAGATGGGTAGTCAGCGTCGTGAGGCAAAGTCTTCATCATGCTCAACATTTGGCTCATGTTTGGTTCTGGCTTCTGAAAAATGCTCTCCAAAGCATTCTGGTGTTGTTGACAACCTGGTTCATAGTATTCACCAGGAGTGGGTAGGCATGTGAGCTCAATGATATCAAGAGCTTTGGCTTCATGATGGACATTGCCTGTCATCCACTCAAGGACCCAAGTCTTTGGATCCCTGTTGTAACCTCGGATGTGAAGAGTTGCATAGAACTGTAGCAGAAGCTCTTCATTCCAGTGTTCCTTATCTGTGACAAACTGCAGGAGTCCAGCGTCTCTGAAGCAATCCAACACTTCTTCAAGGCAAGGCAGGCCAGCTATAGCTTCAGTGTCGAGACGCATATGTGGAAATATGCGCCCTTGATTATATAAGATGCAGGAATAGTAGCTGCGCTGCTGATAGCTCCAGAACCGATCTAATGAAATGCGAGGTTTGGTGTAAGGGTTCTTGGCGCTGTTGAAGAAGGTGTTGTGTGCCACGAAGCCATTCACATTGAAGACCCCAGGTGAAGTTGCAGTGCCTGGGAATCATGGAAGTCTTGGCTTGGGCTTATGGATGGGAGGTCTGTGCTCGACATGATAGTCAAATTGTGGACCCGCGGCAGGTGGAGGAACCAGAATGGGCCATCGGACCATAACAGGCTGACCATGATCAAATGCCAGCTCAATTGTATGAGGTCTTGGAGGGGGTACAGGAGCATTGACATTATCGTTGATATGGACTTCAGGGACCACATTGGCTTCAGGTGCTTTAGTATTGGCTTCAAGCGCTGCAGTGGCTTCAGGTGCTTGCACTTCTGGCACCGCATGAGCGTCAAGCACCACGTTAGCTTCAGCCATGACAATGTCATTGGCTTCAGTGTTAATGTTGGTGGCTGCCTCAGGATTGTTAACCTCCACTTCAGAAGCAGGAGGGTCGGACACGTTCTCCTCGAGAACAACATCTTGGTGGGACGGGGGTGTAGCAACTCTTTCTACTTCAACTCTTGGTTCTTCTCTATCATCGGCTGATGCAGCCGGAATATCTTCAGCGGTTTTGGCTTCAGATTCTGACACATGCACGGTGGGAGTGACTTGGGGCCTCGGTCCTTTGCGAAGCCTACGTAATGTTGGCAACGCTTGCGGAGATGGAGTGTGCTGGGCCTCAAAGTCATCGTCATCTTGCACGGGTGAGGTGACTTGTGGTTGGGGAGAACTTGGAGAGTCTTGTCGTTGTGGGTGATCAGCCGATGATGCATCCTGAGCAGTTGGCGTCAAAGGCCGACCAATGTTGATGAGTTCGCTGTGCGTGAGCACAGGCGATGATACCAACTGGTGCTTGATCTGAGGAAGGACTTCATCATCTTCAACATTGTCGTGAGGACCAATGTCTTCAGCTGCGGTGGGGTCAACAGCTGGATTCTCTTCAGCTTCAGGAGCCTCTGTGGAAGCAGTCTCATGAACTATCATTTGGCGTTCTTGATGTTCAGACGCAGGACGAGCCACTGAGATTGGTTCGACCTCAAGGGGCTCTGTGGGAGCAGCCCAGTCTCTCTTCTTGGTTTTTCATTTCTTGGTTGGAGGTGCATCATCAGTGGTGGCCTTGGTTTTGCGTTTCCTGGCTTTGGCTTCAGCTGCCCTTGTTTTCTTCAGTTCTGAAGCCACTGTGGGGACCTTAAGCTTCGAGCCTGTCATACTGGCTGGGAAGACAATTGGATGTACTTCCTGCCTTGGTGCTTCGGGTTCTGCCACAGCTGGCTTCTTCTTCTTCTTGGCCGCCATTCTGGGGTCGATGCCTGGTCGCCCAGCCTTGCACTTTTCAGCTTCATTGTATCCCTGAACACATTTAGCAGCAAGATCCTTCATGCGCTCAAGAGAACCTTTGGCTTCTTCGCGTTTGGTTCGGAATGCTTCCTTGAGTTCACGCATCATGACCTGGAAGTTCTGAATGTTTTCAACATTGAGCTTGGCCATATGCTTCTTGAATTGAGCCTTTTCATAATCTATCTTATGCTTCAGCTCAACAATTTTCTGAGCTAGAGCCAGTTCAGCAGCAATGGCTCCATGGAAGGCGACGCTGAGGCCAATGGGAAGCTGAAGATCATCAAAGCTGACGTTTGGGCTCTCAAACCACGCATCAATGAACTTGTTTAAGATTTCCACGTCAAAGAGAGGAAGGTCATTGAAGATTTCTGTCTCTTGCTTGCTCTTGATCAACTGCTCAAGAGCGTCATCGCCAAGATCGTCGTCGCTGGATAGATCAATGGCGTCATTCTCGTTGCGCAGAACAGCAGCAGGGGTCAGTGCTTGGCTGGTGGGTTGCATGGGCATCTTCACTTTGGAGGGCTTGGAGATGCGTGACAGATCTTCATACTGCACACTGTGTTCAGGAGGTGCAGTGGCCAGAGGCTTCGCCTGTGAAACCTTTGGTGCAGGGGCAGGCTTCGAAGCTTTAGGTTTCTTCAGCTTCTTTGGCTTCGGTGGTGCAAGCGCTTCGTCAGAATCAGCGACGTCTGCAGGTTGATCCACGACTGCCCCTTGAATCTTTATGTGAGTAATGAGACCTTCTAAGTTATAGAAGGTCCCAACCAGATTGGGTTCAGCTTCGCGTGTGCCGTCAGCACGAGGAGCAGAGGGGCCTGGATTGAAGTCTAATCCCCATGACTTCTTGTTTTCTTTGGCCGAGTTCTTGGCAAACTGGAATTTGCGCTTGAACAGATTGTCGTCACGACACCATAGCAATGAAGATGGGTCTGCATCGGCAGGATGTGGTCCACAGACCATGCAAGGATAGAAGCCTTGTTCAATGGCTTCAGCTCTGGATCTGGGTTGAAGATTTCTGTACAAGATGTCTCCCCACAGTCTCTTGATGGCATTTTTCTCAGCATATTCCTGGGTCACAAACCTGTACTTGAACCATTGTTCTGCCCAATATCTTTGAATCCATTGGATTCGGGTTTTTCGCTAATTGTAGTCCTCCTCTGGATCTGTCTTGTACAGCTCATAGAGGTCTGGAGGCAAATCTCTTGAGGTGTTGCCACGATGCTGTCTGCCACCCTTCCTTGCAGATTTCTCTGTTGCCATGAAGTTTAGACTGAAAGGCTTCAAAACTGTCAAAGTCTTCCATCTACTGGTCAGACAAGAACTGGCTTCAGGAGAATTTATATGATGCTATAAGAACTCTGCAAATGAATGCAGACTATGAGAACCAAGGGATTCTCCCACGGACATGTACCTGTGACAGCGTTAAAGGTGAGAGGGAAGGGGAAGAGGTCATATGCATTCTCAGAAGATTTTTGAAGATAAATCAGTTTAGAAGACATTGACCTCATAGTGCGAAGACATTCACTCATAGGTAGAGAGTTGGTTCCAGATTTGTACGAATCCACGAATAAGTACAAGTGAGGAATCTAACTACTTTGTGAAGCATAAGTGAATATACTAGGCATGTTATGAGATCCAGTATGAGATAGATCCAACTTGTGTGAACAGAAACTACTTGTGGTTGAAAAGGATGAATCTATCGGATCAAAAGGGATGTAAAAAGGAGGTTTTATTTACCACACGAGGAACTGCTAGACGGAGTGGGAGAGGAGGCCGAGCAGTTCGGTCTTCCATGCCCTAACTTGGCGACGGAGGACACCTACGGCGACGGCGGAGAAGACGATGTCCGCGGCCGGCATGAGGATGGCGTCGGTGAGGTCGTGGCAGCTAAGCGCTTCGTCGCCGGCATCGTCAAGGGCTAGCAGTGGCGCTAGGGTTTGTGCGAGGGTGGAAGAAGAAATAATGACTGGGGTGAGGCGTGTTTTTATAGGGACAGGGACGGCACAGTGTTATTACACAGGTGCCCCTGGCGGTTCACATCTGAAGGACACGTGGCGATCATGCAACACATTGGAGGTTGTTCCATGTTCCCACGCACGCCTGGATTGTCGGGTGGTCGTTCCCACTTCTCCGGGTTTCAGGTTGAAGGATTTAGCATTGAAAACAGATTAATGTTTGTCTCTGTGTCTTCTGTTGACAAGGACTCAGAGAAGACATTTTGACAATGTCAATAGAATGCATATGATTTGGATAGATAGACTTAAGATAGAAGCATATAGGGGTTAGGGTCCGATCACATTCACTTAGTTCAAAAGATTCAACGTGAAGACATAGCTATAAGTGAATGTTGTAGAGGACAGAAACCAAATTGAAGATAAACATGAGGCCATGTTAACATTGAAGACAAGCAGAAGGTGAAGACTTTGCAAATGTAACGCCATGAGAAAAATACTTCTAAGAGAAGAATTTGGTGGTGGCGTTACCCACCGTATAGGAAGTATTAGACCCAGACACGGCGCACAATTATCGTGGCGCTCCGAAGTCAAATTCCACGTTAATGTATTCACACTCAGAATGCAAGTCTTCATTGATTGAAGACATACGTTACTTCGTGTGTTGCACATCTAAGTCATCAACATGCATAAGTGTTAGGATGTGTGCCTGTTCACAGGACATTTGAGGATTCCAAGATATTTAGCTCACACCGTAACTTGCAAAATCTCTTCTCATCCAAGGGCTTTGTGAAGATATCTGCCAGTTGCTCTTCGTGTTGACGTGTATGATATCAATATCTTCCTTCATGACATAATCTCTGAGAAAGTGATGACGAATTTCAATGTGCTTTGTCTTCGAGTGCTGAACTGGGTTGTTAGCAATCTTGATGGCGCTCTCATTGTTGCAGTAGAGTGGCACTTGCTTCAGATGAATGCCATAGTCCTTGAGAATTTGCTTCATCCATAGAAGCTGAGCGCAGCAAGATCCAGCAGCAATGTATTCAGATTCAGAAGTGGAGAGAGATACACAGTTCTGCTTCCTTGAAGACCAACATACAAGTGATCGTCCCAGAAAGTGAGATGTGCCTGATGTAGACTTGCGATCCACCTTGTCACCAGCATAATCAGCATCCGAGAATCCAACTAGATCAAACTCTGAGCCCTTTGGATACCACAATCCTAGTGTTGAGGTGTGAGCCAAATATCAAAGAATTCGCTTCATAGCTAAGTGATGCGATTCCTTTGGTGCCGCTTGGAATCGGGCACACATGCAAACACTAAGCATGATATCTAGCCTAGATGCACATAAATAAAGCAAAGAACCAATCATGGAGCGGTATACCTTTTGATCGAACTCTTTACCATTGTCGTCAGGACCCAGATGGTGTTTAGCTGGCATTGGCGTCGTGTAACCTTTGCAGTCTTGCATTCCAAACTTCTTCAGGCAATCTTTCAGGTATTTCTCTTGAGATATGACCAAGGAAGAATTTCAACTCTCCCATCATGGACATCTGATATTGCTCTTGCATCATGTATCCAAACTCATCATTGTATTTCTGATTAGTGCAACCGAAAATAATGTCATCCACATATATTTGGCACACAAACAGTTCACCATCATATGTCTTCGTGAAGAGAGTGGGATCCAGGGAACCAGGTTTGAAGCCTTTGCTCTTCAGGAAGTCTTCGAGTGTGTCATACCAAGCTCGAGGGGCTTGTTTAAGGCCATATAGTGCCTTGTTGAGCTTGTAAACCATGCCAGGATGTTTTGGATCTTCAAATCCAGGCGGTTGTGCAACATACACTTCTTCTTCAATCTTGCCATTGAGAAAGGCGCTCTTCACATCCATTTGATACAGAAGAATGTTATGATGATTTGCATAGGCCAGCAGTATGCGTATAGCTTCAAGCCTAGCCACAGGAGCAAATGTTTCATCGAAGTCAATTCCTTCAACTTGAGTGTATCCTTGAGCAACGAGACGAGCTTTGTTTCTGACAACTTGACCATGCTCATCTTGCTTGTTACGATATATCCATTTAGTGCCTATGATATTGTGCTTACGAGGATCAGGACGCTTGACCAGTTCCCATACATTATTCAGTTCAAATTGTTGAAGCTCTTCTTGCATAGCTTGAATCCATTCAGGTTCCATGAAGGATTCATCAACTTTCTTGGGTTCAGATATTGAGACGAATGCGAAGTGCCCACAGAAATTTGCTAGTTGTGTTGCCCTTGAACGAGTGAGTGGACCAGGTGCATTGATGCTGTCAATTATTCTCTCAATCTGTACTTCATTTGCAACACGAGGATGAACAGGACGAAGATTTTGCTCTTGCTGATCATTGTCATCGTTATTAGGATTGTCTTCAGGCTAAGCATTGTCTTCAGGTTGATCGAGCACAGAGATGATGAGTTCCTCTTCAGGCTGAGCTTCAGACGGTATGATTTCTCCAGTTCCCATAAGCTTGATGGTTTCACTGGATGGAACTTCATCTAGCACATTTGGCAGGTGCTCTCTTTGCGAGCCGTTAGTCTCATCGAACCGCACATCCACAGTCTCTTTATAGTGAAAGAGGTTGAAGACTCTGTAGCAGTGCGAGTCCTTTAC
This sequence comes from Triticum urartu, assembly GCF_056163025.1. Lineage (NCBI taxonomy): Eukaryota > Viridiplantae > Streptophyta > Magnoliopsida > Poales > Poaceae > Triticum > Triticum urartu. Next base: position 444,903,211 of record NC_141877.1, on the reverse strand, counting down.
GTATCCAAGCATAAAACCTTCATGTGCTTTCGGTGCAAATTTTGAAGTGTGATGTGGATCCTTGATCCAGCACCTGGCACCAAATACTCTGAAGTAACTGACATTTGGCTTCTTACCAATGAGGAGCTCATAAGATGTTTTGTTCAGAAGCTTGTGAAGGTAAACACGGTTGATGATATGGCATGTAGTATCAATGGCTTCAGGCCAGAACTTTCTTGGAGTCTTGTATTCATCGAGCATCGTCCGAGCCATCTCAATAAGTGTTCTGTTCTTGCGTTCCATGACGCCATTCTGCTGCGGCGTGTACAGAGCTGATAATTCATGAGTGATGCCCAAAGTATCAAGATAAGTGTCGAGGCCGGTGTTCTTGAATTCAGTGCCATTGTCACTTCTGATGTGCTTGATCTTGACACCATAGTTTTTCATGGCTCGGTTGGCGAAGCGTCTGAAGACATCCTGCACTTCAGTCTTGTAGAGGATTATATGCACCCAAGTATATCTTGAATAATCATCAACAATGACAAAGCCATAGAGACAAGTAGTAGTAGTAAGAGTTGAGTAGTGAGTGGGACCGAAGAGGTCCATGTGGAGCAGTTCGAAGGGTTGAGTCGTTGTCATGATTGTCTTCGAGGGATGCTTGGCCCTTGTCATCTTTCCTGCTTCACAGGCACCGCATAGGTGATCCTTCTTGAACTTGACGCCCTCAATGCCTATGACATGCTTCTTCTTTGCAAGAGTGTACAAGTTCCTCATGCCAGCAGGCCCTAGTCTCCGATGCCAGAGCCAGCATTCTGAAGCTTTTTCTAGAAGACATACGGCAAGCTGTGGTCCTGCTGAGAAATCTACCACGTACAAATCATATTTCCAATACCCTTCAAAGACTAGAGACTTGTCAGATTCCATTAGAACAAGGCAATGATATTTTCCAAATATCACAATCATGTTTAAATCGCAAAGCATTGAGACAGACATTAAGTTGAAACCAAGGGATTCAACAAGCATCACTTTATCCATGTGCTGATCCCTTGAGATTGCAACTCTACCTAGACCCAATACCTTGCTTTTACCAGTATCAGCAAATGTGATGTGACTCTTGTCAGATGGACGTAAGGTTGAGTCCATGAGAAGACTTCACTTGCCAGTCATGTGATTAGTACACCCACTATCAATAATCCATTCTGAACCAGCTGGTGTCATACCCTACAGTGCAGTTAGGGGGATAGGCTTCACGAAGAGAATTGTGAAGCATAAACATTTGACGAGCAAGTGGATTATGAAAGCTTAGATCAAGGTTAGGACTGATAGGGCAAGTAGCAAGCGACTCAGGAAGAAAATACATAATAAGACCATTTGGGCATTTGATCGTGTGCCCTACAAGTTGTTTAAGGTCCCCAGCAATAGCTTCAGACGCATTTGATTTTCGGCTGGAGACCCTTCCCTACAAAAGAGAGTTAAGCTTTCTTAGCCACCCACATCTTCAAGGGTGGCTTCGAAGCAATGAGTCTAAGTGCAGCATTTGAGAACTTTGGCTTTGGAGCCCTAGCAAATAGTCTTGCAGTTGGACAATAGTACTCATAAGAACAAGCAGAGTAGTTCTTGGTCTTATGAACATGGAGGTTTGATGAAACGCGCTCATATTCATAGGCCTGAGTATGGTTTCCCTGCAAAACATTTGCGTTAGTGCGACTCAGGTGAGTCCTTTGTCTGTATGAAGCCTTTGGACCATATGAAGCCTGTGGTCTGGGGTTTGTCTTCTTCACTTGTGGTGTCATGACGACATTCACAGGAAGATTCTCCAACCACTTTTTCGGCACCCAGACTTTCTTCATAGGTGGCCCATTCCTGCAGTTAGTACCAATAAACCTGGCAAACACTTCACCATTTTGATTCTTAAATAGTTTATAGTTTGCATCAAAGGATTCATTAATAACAATGGGATAGCACAAGTGAAGCCAGACAGGGTGGATGGATCCACTGAAGGTTCCTTTGTAGCAACCCATGTGGTTTGGGGGTACTGCTCAGGTTTCCAGTAAGAGCCATCAACATTCTTTTTCCTTTCGAACCCAAGACCCTCTTTCCTAGGGTTTCGGTTCAGGATCTGCCTTTTGAGGACATCACATAGTGTCTGATGCCCTTTGAGACTTTTTTTACATCCCTGTTTCAAGCAATGTCTTCAACCTAGCATTTTCATCAGCAATAGCAGTGGTATCCTCAGCAGAGGGGTTAGTTACCACATCAACAGTTGAAGATATTGCAATAGTAGCAGCAGTAGAACATCCAGCAATAGAAGTAGCGTTGTCACGCTCAATGCATTTAAGACAAGGTGGTTCAAATCCTTCCTGAGTGGAACTAATCTGTTTGGCGTGAAGTGACTCGTTTTCCTTTTGAAGATCTTCATGAGCCGCTCTCAATTTCTCAAGATCTTGCTTCCTTTAAAGATAATCATAGGAAAGCTTTTCATGAGTTGTTGAGAGCATTTTATGATGACTTTCAAGTTCCTCATACTTAACATGAAGATTTTTATGTCTTCAATTAAGGACTGAGATCGAGTCATTTCAGCGTCTAACAGGTCATCGCTTTTGTCTAACAGTTTTTGAATATGTTCCATAGCTTTCTGTTGTTCAGTTGCAATTTTAGCAAGTGTTTTGTAGCTGGGTTTGGAACCACAATCAGAGTCATCTTCACTGGATGTTTGATAGTGAGTAGTGCGTGTGTTTACCTTGGCACCGCGTGCCATGAAGTAATAGGTGGGAGCAGAGGTGTCCTGGTCATTAGCATTGGCGTCGGTGATGAAGTCATTGTCTTCAATGTTGAAGATCGACTTGGAAACGTAGGCTGTAGCTAGACTTGCAATGCCAGAATCGGACTCCTCCTCAGACTCCACCTCCGCCTCCTCAGAAGCAGACTCCTCCTCTGAATCCATTTCCTTGCCAACAAACGCACGAGCCTTGCCAGATGAGCTCTTCTTGTGTGATGATGACTTTGATGAAGACTTGGAAGAAGACTTTGAGTATTTCTTCTTCTTCTTCTTGTCGTCAGAATCATATTCCTTGCTCTTCTTCTTCTTGTTGTTCTCATTGTCCCACTGCGGACACTCAGAGATGTAGTGGCCAGGTTTCTTGCACTTGTGACATGTTCTCTTCTTGTAGTCATGAGCAGAGGCTTCATCATTCCTTGAGCTAGATCGTGAGGACTTTGTGAAGCCTTTCTTCTTGGTGAATTTCTGGAACTTCTTCACAAGCATAGCAAGCTCCTTTCCAATGTCTTCAGGATCATCAGAACTGCAATCAGATTCTTCTTCAGATGAGGAAACAGCTTTTGCCTTCAAAGCACGAGTTCACCCATAGTTGGGACCGTAGATGTCTCTTTTCTCAGACAGCTGAAACTCATGTGTGTTAAGCCTTTCAAGTATGTCAGACGGATCGAGTGTCTTGAAGTCAGGGCGTTCTTGAATCATCAGGGCTAGGGTGTCAAACGAGCTGTCAAGTGATCTCAGGAGTGTCTTGAAGACTTCATGCTTGGTGATCTCAGTAGCGCCGAGGGCTTGAAGCTCATTTGTGATGTCAGTGAGTCGATCAAACGTTAGTTGAACATTCTCATTGTCGTTTCTCTTGAAGCGGTTGAAGAGGTTACGAAGGACACTGATTCTTTGATCTCTCTGGGTTGAGACGCCTTCGTTGACCTTGGAGAGCCAGTCCCAGACTAGCTTAGATGTTTCCAGAGCACTCACACGGCCATACTGCCCTTTGGTCAGATGACCACAGATGATGTTCTTGGCAGTGGAGTCCAGTTGAACGAACTTCTTGACATCAGCAGTGGTGACACCTTCACCAGCCTTGGGAATGCCATTCTTGACGACATACCTGAGGTCGACATCAATGGCTTCAAGATGCATGCACATCTTATTCTTCCAGTAGGGATATTCAGTTCCATCGAAGACTAGGCACGCAGTGGAGACTTTGATTATCCCTGCAGTCGACATAGCTAAAACTCCAGGTGGTTAAACCGAATCACACAAAACAAGGGAGTACCTTGCTCTGCTACCAATTGAAAGTGCTAGTGATCGACTAGAGGGGGGTGAATAGGCGATTTTTATGAAAGTCTTCAAAACATGGAAGTTTCGAAGACAAACGATAGAAGTAAACCTATTACCATGCAGCGGAAGGTAGACTACACTAAGCAAGTCATAGTCAAGTATTCAATGAAATGAAAGCACAAAGACTAATAGCAGCTAGGCAATATAGATCAGGATAGAAGATAGTATGAAGCCAATCAGAACAAGCAGTCACACAGTGAAGACAAATAGATAATGCAAACAGGCAATGACTTCACAAGGATCACTCTGCAAGTAAAGAGATGGGAAGGATGGAACCAGTGGCTCGTTGAAGACAATGATTTGTTGGACCAGTTCCAGTTGCTGTGACAACTGTACGTCTGGTTAGGGAGGCTGAGATTCAAGTCAGAAGACCATGTCTTCACCTTATTCCCCTTGAGCTAAGGACACCCAGTCCTCGCCCAATCACTCTGGTAAGTCTTCAAGGTAGACTTCCAAACCTTCACAGACTTCATTCACCGGCGATCCACAATGACTCTTGGATGCTCAGAACGTGACGCCTAACCGGCTGGAGGATTCACAGTCCTCAAGTGTAATAAGTCTTCAGATCACACAGACAAGAAGACTTCAGTGATGCCTAACACTCTTTGGCTCTGGGTGTTTAGGGCTTTGTCCTCGCAAGGAATTCTCTCTCAAAGGCTTCGAGGTGGGTTGCTCTCAAACGACAAAAGCCGTACACTAACTCTGAGCAGCCAACCGTTTATGGTTGTAGAGGGTGGGCTATTTATAGCCACTAGGCAACCCGACCTGATTTGTCCGAAATGACCCTGGGTCACTAAGGAACAGACACGTATTCCAATGGTCAGATTTCAAACACACACGGTAACTTTACTTGGGCTACAAGCAAAGCTGACTTATCCAGCTCTGGATAAGATTTGCTCTCATTGTCTTCGCTCGAAGACATAGGATTTTGGTTAAGCGTCACTTCAGTCATTCTCACTGGTTCTCTTGGACCCCACTTAACAGTACGGTGGTTCCTATGACTCAACAAAGAAGAAAAAGAACGACGAAACAACTAAGTCTTCGCGCTCCATAGTCTTCACGCGATGTCTTCTCTTATCATAGTCTTCAATGTGAATGTCTTCACATACCACCTTTGACTTCAATGTCTTCATACATTTTTAGGGGTCATCTCTGGTAGGAAAACCGAATCAATGAGGGACTTCTACCTGTGTTATCCTGCAATTCTCACAAACACATTAGTCCCTCAACCAGGTTTGTCGTCAATACTCCAAAACCAACTAGGGGTGGCACTAGATGCACTTACAGGGCAGCATAGAGGAACCACATCCTGATGATGTGGAGGGATTTATTGATATGATTAATGTAGGGGAAAGGAGGAAAGTTTCCGATGCAAGAATCACTAGCATACATTTTCCTGTTCTACGTTACTTTTCAATATTTGCTAGTAGATGCTTAATTGGTCACGGGAACTATGGGAACCTTAGTGCTCCTGATATTGTTATTTTGCACCATGCCTTGTTTCAAGATACTACCTTCAGTTTAGGCGCTATTGTTGCTAAGTGGTTAAACCTGAACTGTACTAAGGGCCCCGTCTTAGGAGGCATCTATGCCTCACGCCTTGCTGCACACTTTAACATACCTATTAGGCATTATGAGAAAGAGGAAAAGTTGTTGCCTAATATTTTTCTAGATTATAAGAGCATGATAGCGCATGATTTTATTGTTAAGAATAAGAAAAAGATGCTTAACTACAGACTGATATTTGGTAAGAATAACTTTGAGACTACTACCTTTCCTGCTCCCTCTTTGTTTAACATATTTTCAGGCAAGTACCTTGTATTGCCGGAGGACGTTTATGCATACTGGAGCATGACACCGGCTCTAGAGCCTGAGCTGGAACCACCCCTGGACCCTTATCGACAGTCAGTTTACCAGTGGGATCCGGAGGAGATCGCCAACCAATGGCACCCAGAGGACACTCCTCCTTACACCAGATAGGGCCACTTTGATCCATGAGCATAGACCAACTTAGGCCAAAAGCCTAAGCTTGGGGGAGTACGTATCTCTCACTGACATTACATTCATGTTCACACACTCATGCCAATTGTCGGTGCTCATACTTTTTCACTGTATCATCCAGGATAGTTTATTTCCTTTTTAGATTTCTTCTTGTGTGCCTTAATAAACCTTAAGAAAAACCAAAAAAATTAGTTGTAGATTTTAGTTAGGTTACTTTCCATGCCTGTAGTAGTAGTAATTAAAAATAAAACCCAAAAAGATTGATCGTTCTTCTTTTGCTTGTTGGGAGCTTTCCCGTGTAAATAGTGAAGGAAATATGCCCTAGAGGCAATAATAAAGTTATTATTTATTTCCTTATATCATGATAAATGTTTATTATTCATGCTATAATTGTATTAACCGGAAACATAATACATGTGTGAATACATAGACAAACAAAGTGTCACTAGTATGCCTCTACTTGACTAGCTCGTTAATCAAAGATGGTTATGTTTCCTAACCATAAACAAAGAGTTGTTATTTGATTAACGGGATCACATCATTAGGTGAATGATCTGATTGACATGACCCATTCCATTAGCTTAGCACCCGATCGTTTAGTATGTTGCTATTGCTTTCTTCATGACTTATACATGTTCCTATGACTATGAGATTATGCAACTCCCGTTTGCCGGAGGAACACTTTGTGTGCTACCAAACGTCACAACGTAAATGGGTGATTATAAAGGTGCTCTACAGGTGTCTCCAAAGGTACATGTTGGGTTGGCGTATTTCGAGATTAGGATTTGTCACTTCGATTGTCGGAGAGGTATCTCTAGGCCCTCTCGGTAATACACATCACATAAGCCTTGCAAGCATTGCAACTAATGAGTTAGTTGTGAGATGATGTATTACGGAACGAGTAAAGAGACTTGCCGGTAACGAGATTGAACTAGGTACGGGATACCGACGATCGAATCTCGGGCAAGTAACATACCGATGACAAAGGGAACAACGTATGTTGTTATGCGGTCTGACCGATAAAGATCTTCGTAGAATATGTAGGAGCCAATATGAGCATCCAGGTTCCGCTATTGGTTATTGACCGGAGACGAGTCTCGGTCATGTCTACATTGTTCTCGAACCCGTAGGGTCCGCACGCTTAAGGTTTCGATGACAGTTATATTATGAGTTTATGAGTTTTGATGTACCGAAGTTAGTTCGGAGTCCCGGATGTGATCACGGACATGAAGAGGAGTCTCGAAATGGTCGAGACACAAAGATTGATATATTGGACGGCTATATTCGGACACCGGAAGTGTTCCGGGTGATTTCGCAGAAAACCGGAGAGCCGGAGGGTTACCGGAACCCCCCGGGAGAAGTAATGGGCCATATGGGCCTTAGTGGAGAGAGAGAGGGGCAGCCAAAGGTGGGCCGCGCGCCTCCTCCCCCCTGGTCTGAATTGGACTAGGAGAGGGGGGGCGGCGCCCCCCTTTCCCTCTCCCTCCCCACTTCTTTCCCCCTCCTAGTAGGAGTCCTACTCCTACTAGGAGGAGGACTCCTCCTTGGCGCGCCATAGAGGGCCGGCCGGCCTCCTCCCCTTAATCCTTTATATACGGGGGCAGGGGGCACCCCTTGACACACAAGATGATCCACGTGATCATATTCTTAGCCGTGTGCGGTGCCCCCTTCCACCATAGTCCTCAATAATATTGTAGCGGTGCTTAGGCGAAGCCCTGCGATAGTAGTACATCAAGATTGTCACCACGCCGTCGTGCTGATGGAACTCTTCCCCGACACTTTGCTGGATCGGAGTCCGGGGATCGTCATTGAGCTGAACGTGTGCTAGAACTCAGAGGTGCCGTAGTTTCAGTGCTTGATCGGTCGGGCCGTGAAGACGTACGACTACATCAACCAAGTTAACGCTTCCGTTGTCGATCTACAAGGGTACGTAGATCACACTCTCCCCCTCTCGTTGCTATGCATCACCATGATCTTGCGTGTGCGTAGGAAATTTTTTGAAATTACTACGAAACCCAACAAATAGTTTTGTTTCTTTTCTTTCCTTTGGGGTCGAGAGGAGAATACCATGATGAAAATGTTGAGTGGCTCTCATATGCATTATAGTTGATCTAACAAAGAGCCCATATTACCTTGTCTCCTCTTTTGAATTGAATGCTTGCAGATTCCAACTTAGTCCAATGCATGTGCACTATTATTATTATCCACACTATTCGGTCGTGCAAGTGAAAGGTGTTGGGGAACGTAGTAATTTCAAAAAAATTCCTACGCACACGCAAGATCATGGTGATGCATAGCAACGAGAGGGGAGATTGTTGTCCACGTACCCTCGTAGACCGAAAGCGGAAGCGTTATCACAACGCGATTGATGTAGTCGAACGTCTTCACGATCCGACCGATCCAAGTACCGAACGCGCGGCACCTCCGAGTTTAGCACATGTTCAGCTCGATGATGTCCCGCGAACTCCGATCCAGCAGAGCTTCACGGGAGAGTTCCGTCAGCACGACGGCGTGGTGACAGTGATGATGTTGCTACCGACATAGGGCTTCACCTAAGCACCGCTACGATATGACCGAGGTGGAATATGGTGGAGGGGGCACCGCACACGGCTGGTAGAGATCAACTGATCAACTTGTGTGTCTAGAGGTGCCCCCTGCCCCTGTATATAAAGGAGCAAGGGGGGAGGCCGGCCGGCCCTCTATGGGCGCGCCAGGAGGAGGAGTCCTCCTCCTAGTAGGAGTAGGACTCCCCTTTCCTACTCCTACTAGGAGGAGGAAAGGAAGGAGGAGAAGAAGAAGGAAGGGGAAGGAGGAAAAGGAGGAAAGGGGGGCCGGCCCCCTACTCCAATTCAGTTTGGGCTAGGGGGGCCACGCGCCCTGCCTCCTCTCTTCCACCACTTGGCCCATGAGGCCCATTACTTCTTCCTCATATTCCCGTAACTCCCCGGTACCCCCGAAAATACCCGAATCACTCGGAGCCTTTCCGATGTCCAAATATAGTCGTCCAATATATCAATCTTTACGTCTTGACCATTTCGAGACTCCTCGTCATGTCCCCGATCTCATACGGAACTGTGAACTCCTTCGGTACATCAAAACATATAAACTCATAATATAACTGTCATCGTAGCGTTAAGCGTGCGGACCCTACGGGTTCGAGAACTATGTAGACATGACCGAGACACGTCTCCGGTCAATAACCAATAGCGGATCCTGGATGCTCATATTGGCTCCTACATATTCTACGAAGATCTTTATCGGTCAGACCGCATAACAACATACGTTGTTCCCTTTGTCATCGGTATGTTACTTGCCCGAGATTCGATCGTCGGTATCTCAATACCTAGTTCAATCTCGTTACCGGCAAGTCTCTTTACTCGTTCTGTAATACATCATCCCGCAACTAACTCATTAGTTGCAATGCTTGCAAGGCTTAAGTGATGTGCATTACCGAGAGGGCCCAGAGATACCTCTCCGACAATCGGAGTGACAAATCCTAATCTCAAAATACGCCAACCCAACAAGTACCTTCAGAGACACCTGTAGAGCACCTTTATAATCACCCAGTTACGTTGTGACGTTTGGTAGCACACAAAGTGTTCCTCCGGTAAACGGGAGTTGCATAATCTCATAGTCATAGGAACATGTATAAGTCATGAAGAAAGCAATAGCAACAAACTAAATGATCAAGTGCTAAGCTAACGAAATGGGTCAAGTCAATCACATCATTCTCCTAATGATGTGATCCCGTTAATCAAATGACAACTCATGTCTATGGTTAGGAAACATAACCATCTTTGATCAACGAGCTAGTCAAGTAGAGGCATACTAGTGACACTCTGTTTGTCTATGTATTCACACATGTATTATGTTTTCGGTTAATACAATTCTAGCATGAATAATAAACATTTATCATGATATAAGGAAATAAATAATAACTTTATTATTGCCTCTAGGGCATATTTCCTTCAAAAGGCAGCAATGATGATTATATGATGAACTTATTGAGATGAGGAAAGCTGATATGAACTCGACCTCTCTTGTTTTTGTAAATATGATTAGTTCATCGTTCCTGATTCAGCCTATTATGAAAGAAACATATTTGCAATGAAAATTAGAGATTATAGTTGCTTATGCCATGCTTGATTAGATAGGAGTTTATAATGGTTTACCTTGCGTGGCAACATGCTATTAAAATGGTTGTGATGTGGTATGATAGGGTGGTATCCTCCTTTGAACGATTCGAGTGGCTTGACTTGGCACATGTTCATGCATGTAGTTGAAACAAAATCAACATAGTCTCTACGATATTTATGTTCATGGTGCATTATATCCTACTCATGCTTGCATTCGGTGTTGATTAATTTTAATGCATGTTCATGACTGTTGTCGCTCTCTAGCTAGTCGCTTCCTAGTCTTTTTCTAACCTTCACTTGTACTAAGCGGGAATACTGCTTGTGCATCCAATTCCATAAACCCCAAAGTTATTCCATATGAGTCCACCATACCGACCTATATACGGTATCTACCTGTCGTTCCAAGTAAATTTGTATGTGCCAAACTCTAAGGCCCCGTTTGGATGCAAAGTATTACTAGAATACCATAATTTTCTGAAAAACTATAGTTTTAAATACTTTGAGACGTTTGGCTATACCAAAAACTATAGTTTTATAAACAATGGTATTGTTGATACTGTGGTTTTTTAGAGTATTAAAAAAGAGGTCTGTAGCTCCTTTTTCTCAAACTGAGGAAAATTCGCTCATGTCATCCGCTCATTGACAACTGTGCAACTTGGTTTGTAAGCATAACAAACCACACGGCAGTATCCTTTTGTAATATTGATTAATTCCTCTCCATGGCATGCACTACACTAGTTAAACAGGATGTTGATTCCTATTATTTGTAATTAGCTACGGGCGATCACGTCCGCAACTTCCTAGCTCGGCGATCAGAAGGCCATACAGCGTTGCATGCAGCTGGCCCCTCATTAGCACACACTGATTGATCCAGTCGTGTGTAGCTCCGTAGTTGTAATATAAGTTAGATGTTAGATTAAGTTGCATGACTATCGGTCAAAACTACAGTAAAACAACACCAGCCAAACATATCGGCAGTTTTTCTAAAACTGAGAAAAATGCAGTTTTCTAAATACTGTAGTATTCATTGCTCATGCATTGCAATACCGAAGTTTTGAAATACTATGGTATTTTAAAACTGCGCTGCCAAACTAGGCCTAAACCTTCAAATAAACATTATGTTTTGTATGCTTGAATAGCTCATGTATCAACTAGGGTTGTCTCTTGTTGGGGAACGTAGCATAAATTCAAAATTTTCCTACGTGTCACCAAGATCAATCTATGGAGTCATCTAGCAACGAGGGAGAAGTGGATCTACATACCCTTGTAGATCGCGCGCGGAAGCGTTCAAGAGAACGGGGTTGATGGAGTCGTACTCGTCATGATCCAAATCACCGATGATCCTAGCGCCGAACGGACGGCACCTCCGCGTTCAACACACGTACGGAGCAGCGACGTCTCCTCCTTCTTGATCCAGCAAGGGGGAAGGAGAGGTTGATGGAGATCCAGCAGCACGACGGCGTGGTGGTGGAAGTAGCGGGATTCCAACAGGGCTTCGCCAAGCGCTGCGGGAGGAGGGAGATGTGTCACGGGAGGGAGAGGGAGGCACCAGGGCTTGGATTTGATTGCCCTCCCTTTCCCCCACTATATATAGGGCCAAGGGAGAGGGGGAGGGCTCAGCCTTGCCCCTTCCTCCAAGGAAGGGTGCGGCCAAGGGGGGGGGGAGTCCATCCTCCCCAAGGCACCTCGGAGGTGCCTTCCCCCTTTAGGACTCTCCCCTCCTCTTGTCCCTTTGGCGCATGGGCCTCTAGGGGCTGGTGCCCTTGGCCCATGTAGGCCAAGGCGCACCCCCTACAGCCCATGTGGCCCCCCGGGGCAGGTGTCCCCACCCGGTGGACCCCCGGGACCCTTCCGGTGGTCCCGGTACAATACCGGTGACCCCGAAACTTGTCCCGATGGCCGAAATAGCACTTCCTATATATAATTCTTTACCTCCGGACCATTCCGGAACTCCTCGTGACGTCCGGGATCTCATCCGGGACTCCGAACAACATTCGGGTTACCGCATACTAATATCTCTATAACCCTAGCGTCACCGAACCTTAAGTGTGTAGACCCTACGGGTTCGGGAGACATGCAGACATGACCGAGATGACTCTTCGGTCAATAACCAATAGCGGGATCTGGATACCCATGTTGGCTCCCACATGTTCCATGATGATCTCATCGGATGAACCACGATGTCAAGGACTTAATCAATCCCGTATACAATTCCCTTTGTCTAGCGGTATTGTACTTGCCCGAGATTCGATCGTCAGTATCCCGATACCTTGTTCAATATCGTTACCGGCAAGTCTCTTTACTCGTTCCGTAACACATCATCCCGTGATCAACTCCTTGATCACATTGTGCACATTATGATGATGTCCTACCGAGTGGGCCCAGAGATACCTCTCCGTCACACGGAGTGACAAATCCCAGTCTCGATTCGTGCCAACCCAACAGACACTTTCGGAGATACCCGTAGTGCACCTTTATAGCCACCCAGTTACGTTGTGACGTTTGGCACACCCAAAGCACTCCTACGGTATCCGGGAGTTACACAATCTCATGGTCTAAGGAAATGATACTTGACATTAGAAAAGCTTTAGCATACGAACTACACGATCTAGTGCTATGCTTAGGATTGGGTCTTGTCCATCACATCATTCTCCTAATGATGTGATCCCATTATCAACGACATCCAATGTCCATGGTCAGGAAACTGTAACCATCTATTGATCAACGAGCTAGTCAACTAGAGGCTTACTAGGGACATGGTGTTGTCTATGTATCCACACATGTATCTGAGTTTCCTATCAATACAATTATAGCATGGATAATAAACGATTATCATGAACAAGGAAATATAATAATAACTAATTTATTATTGCCTCTAGGGCATATTTCCAACAGTCTCCCACTTGCACTAGAGTCAATAATCTAGTTCACATCGATATGTGATTAACACTCAAGGTCACATCCCCATGTGATTAACACCCAAAGAGTTTACTAGAGTCAATAATCTAGTTCACATTTACCATGTGATTAACACTCGATGAGTTCTGGGTTTGATCATGTTATGCTTGTGAGAGAGGTTATAGTCAACGGGTCTGAACCTTTCAGATCCGTGTGTGCTTTACAAATCTCTATGTCATCTCCTAGATGCAGCTACCACGCTCTATTTGGAGCTATTCCAAATAACTGTTCTACTATACGAATCCAGTTTACTACTCAGAATAATCTGGATTAGTGTCAAAGTTTGCATCGGCGTATCCCTTTACGACGAACTCTTTTACCACCTCCATAATCGAGAAAATTCCTTAGTCCACTAGTTACTAAGGATAACTTTGACCGTTGTCCTGTGATCCATACTTGGATCACTCTTGTACCCCTTGACTGACTCATGGCAAGGCACACTTCAGGTGCGGTACACAGCATAGCATACTGTAGAGCCTATGTCTTGAGCATAGGGGACGACCTTCGTCCTTTCTCTCTATTCTGCCGTGGTCGAGCTTTAAGTCTTAACTTCATACCTTACAACTCAGGCAAGAACTCCTTCTTTGACTGATTCATCTTGAACACCTTTAAGATCATGTCAAGGAATGTGCTCATTTTAAAGTACCATTTAAGCGTTTTGATCTATCCTTATAGATCTTGATGCTCAATGCTCAAGTAGCTTAATCCAGGCTTTCCATTGAAAAACACTTTCCAAATAACCCTATATGCTTTCCTGAAATTCTACGTCATTTCTGATCAACAATATGTCAACAACATATATTCATCATAAATTCTATAGTGCTCCCACTCACTTCTTTGGAAATGCAAGTTTCTCATAAACTTTGTATACACCAAAATCTTTGATCATCATCAAAGCATACATTCCAACTCCGAGATGCTTACTCCAGTCCTCAGAAGGATTGCTGGAGCTTTGCATACTTATTAGCATCTTTCAGGATTGACAAAACCTTCCGGTTGTATCACATACAACCTTTCCTCAAGAAAATTGTCGAGGAAACAATGTTTGACATCCTATCTACAAGATTTCATAAATAATGCAGTAATCGCTAATATAATTCCAACAGACTCTTAGCATCGCTACGAGTGAGAAAGTCTCATCGTAGTCAACTCCTTGAACTTGTCGGAAAACATCTTAATGACAAGTCGAGCCTTCTTAATGGTGACATTTACCATCATTGTCCGTCTTCCTTTTAAAATCCATATGTACCTAACAGCCTTACGACCATCAAGTAGTTCTTCCAAAGTCTACACTTTGTTTTCATACATGGATCCTATCTCGGATTTTATGGCCTCGAGCCATTTATCGGAATCAGGGCCCACCATCGCTTCTCCATGGCTCGTAGGTTCATTGTTGTCTAGCAACATGACTTCCAAGACAGGATCACGTACCACTCTGAAGTAGTATGCATCCTTGTCATCCCACGAGGTTTGGTAGTTACTTGATCTGAAGTTTCATGATCACTATCATAAGCTTCCACTTCAATTGTTGTAGGTGCCACAGGAACAACTTCCTGTGCCCTGCCACACACTAGTTGAAGAGACGGTTCAATAACCTCATCAAGTATCCACCATCCTCCCAGTCAATTCTTTCGAGAGAAACTTTTCCTCGAGAAAGGACCCGGTTCTAGAAACAATCCCTTATTGCTTTCGAATCTGAGACAGGAGGTATACCCAACTGTTTTGGGTGTTCTATGAAGATGCATTTATCCGCTTTGGGTTCGAGCTTATCAGCCTGAAACTTTTTCACACAAGCGTCGCAGCCCCAAACTTTTAAGAAATGACAGCTTAGGTTTCTCTAAACCATAGTTCATACGGTGTCATCTCATCGGAATTACGTGGTGCCCTATTTAAAGTGAATGTGGTTGTCTCTAATGCCTAACCCATAAACTATCATGGTAATTCGATAAGAGACATCATGGTATGCATCATATACAATAGGGTGCAGTTATGATGTTCGGACACACCATCATACTATGGTGTTCCAGGCTGTATTAGTTGTGAAACAATTTCCACAATGTCTTAATTCTGTGCCAAACTCGTAATTCAGATATTCATCTCTATGATCATATCATAGATATTTTATCCTCTTGTCACGACGATCTTTCAACTTCACCCTGAAATTACTTGAACCTTTCAATAATTCAGACTCATGATTCATCAAGTAAATATACTCAACATCTACTCAAATCATCTGTGAAGTAAGAACATAACGATATCCACTACATGCCTCAGCACTCATTGGACTGCACACATCAAAATGTATTACTTCCAATAAGTTGCTTTCTAGTTCCATTTTACTGAAACCGAGGCTTTCAGTCATCTTGCCCATGTGGTATGATTTGCATGTCTCAAGTGATTCAAAATCAAGTGAGTCCAAACGGTCCATTTGCATGGAGTTTCTTCATGCATATGCACCAATAGACATGGTTCGCATGTCTCAAACTTTTCAAAAATGAGTGAGCCCAAAGATCCATCAACATGGAGCTTCTTCATGCGTTTTATACCGATATGACTTACGTGGCAGTGCCACAAGTAGGTGGTACTATCATTACTATCTTTTGGCATGAACATGTGTATCACTACGATCGAGATTCAATAAACCATTCATTTTAGGTGCAAGACCATTGAAGGTATTATTCAAATAAACAGAGTAACCGTTATTCTCCTTAAATGAATAACCGTATTGCGATAGACATAATCCAATCATGTCTATGCTCAACGCAAACACCAATCTCGATGGTAGAGGGAGCGTGCGATGCTTGATCATATCAACATTGGAAACACTTCCAACACATATCGTCAGCTCACCTTTAGCTAGTCTCCGTTTATTCCGTAGCTTTTATTTCGAGTTACTAACACTTAGCAACCGAACCGGTATCTAATACCCTGGTGCTACTAGGAGTACTAGTAAAGTACACATTAACACAATGTATATCCAATATACTTCTATCGACCTTGCTAGCCTTCTCATCTACCAAGTATCTAGGGTAATTCTGCTCCAGTGGTTGTTCCCCTTATTACAGAAGCACTTAGTCTCGGGTTTGGGTTCAACCTTGGGTTTCTTCACTAGAGCAGCAGCTGATTTGTCGTTTCATGAAGCATCCCTTTTTGCCCTTGCCCTTCTTGAAACTAGTGGTTTCACCAACCATCAAAAATTGATGCTCCTTCTTGATCTCTACTTTTGTGGTGTCAAACATCGTGAATATCTCAAGGATCATCATATATGTCCCTGATATATTATAGTTTATCATGAAGCTCTAGCAGCTTGGTGGTAATGACTTCGGAGAAACATCACTTTCTTATCTGGAAGATCAACTCCCACTCGATTCAAATGATTGTTGTACTCAGACAATCTGAGCACAAGCTCAACAATTGAGCTTTTCTCCTTAGTTTGTAGGCTAAGAAAATCATCAGAGGTCTTATACCTCTTGACATGGGCACGAGCCTGAAATCCCAATTTCAGCCCTCGAAACATCTCATATGTTTCGCGACGTTTCAAAACGTCTTCGGTGCCTCAACTCTAAACCGTTTAACTGAACTATCACGTAGTTATCAAAATGTGTATGTCAGATGTTCGCAACATCCACAGACAACGTTCGAGGTTTAGCACACTGAGCGGTGCATTAAGGACATAAGCCTTCTATGAAGCAATGAGGACAATCCTCAGTTTACGGACCTAGTCCGCATAATTGCTACTATCAACTTTCAACTAAATTTTCTCTAGGAACATAATTAAACAGTAGAACTGAAGCGTGAGCTACGACATAATTTGCGAAGACCTTTTGACTATGTTCAGGATAATTAAGTTCATCTTATGAACTCCCACTCAGATAGACATCCCTCTAGTCATCTAAGTGATTACATGATCCGAGTCAACTAGGCCGTGTCCGATCATCACGTGAGACGGACTAGTCAACGTCGGTGAACATCTTCATGTTGATCGTATCTTCTATACGACTCATGCTCGACCTTTCGGTCTTCTGTGTTCCGAGGCCATGTCTGTACACATGCTAGGCTCGTCAAGTCAACCTAAGTGTTTCGCGTGTGTAAATCTGTCTTACACCCGTTGTATGTGAACGTTAGAATCTATCACACCCGATCATCACGTGGTGCTTCGAAACAACGAAATGTCGCAACGGTGCACAGTTAGGGGGAACACTTTCTTGAAATTTTAATGAGGGATCATCTTATTTACTACCGTCGTTCTAAGCAAATAAGATGTATAAACATGATAAACATCACATGCAATCAAATAATAGTGACATGATATGGCCAATATCATATAGCTCCTTTGATCTCCATCTTGGGGCTCCATGATCATCTTGTCACCGTCATGACACCATGATCTCCATCATCATGATCTCCATCATCGTGTCTCCATGAAGTTGTCACGTCATCTATTACTTCTACTACTACAGCTAACGGTTAGCAATAAAGTAAAGTAATTACATGATGTTTATGTTGACACGCAGGTCATAAATAAATTAAGACAACTCCTATGGCTCCTGCCGGTTGTCATACTCATCGACATGCAAGTCGTGATTCCTATTACAAGAACATGATCAATCTCATACATCACATATATCATTCATCACATCCTTTTGGCCATATCACATCACATAGCATACCCTGCAAAAACAAGTTAGACGTCCTCTAATTGTTGTTTGCATGTTTTACGTGGCTGCTATGGGTTTCTAGCAAGAACGTTTCTTACCTACGCAAAGACCACAACGTGATATGCCAATTGCTATTTACCCTTCATAAGGACCCTTTTCATCGAATCCGATCCGACTAAAGTGGGAGAGACAGACACCCGCTAGCCACCTTATGCAACTAGTGCATGTCAGTCGGTGGAACCATTCTCACGTAAGAGTACGTGTAAGGTCGGTCCGGGCCGCTTCATCCCACGATGCCGCCGAATCAAGATAAGACTAGTAACGGCAAGCATATTGAACAAAATCAACGCCCACAACTACTTTGTGTTCTACTCGTGCATAGAAACTACACATAGACCTAGCTCATGATGCCACTGTTGGGGAACGTAGCATAAATTCAAAATTTTCCTATGTGTCACCAAGATCAATCTATGGAGTCATCTAGCAACGAGGGAGGAGTGGATCTACATACCCTTGTAGATCGCGCGCGGAAGCGTTCAAGAGAACGGGGTTGATGGAGTCGTACTCGTCATGATCCAAATCACCGATGATCCTAGCGCCGAACGGACGGCACCTCCGCGTTCAACACACGTACGGAGCAGCGACGTCTCCTCCTTCTTTATCCAGCAAGGGGGAAGGAGAGGTTGATGGAGGTCCAGCAGCACGACGGCGTGGTGGTGGAAGTAGCGGGATTCCAACAGGGCTTCGCCAAGCGCTGCGGGAGGAGGGAGATGTGTCACGGGAGGGAGAGGGAGGCACCAGGGCTTGGATTTGATTGCCCTCCCTTTCCCCCACTATATATAGGGCCAAGGGAGAGGGGGAGGGCTCAGCCTTGCCCCTTCCTCCAAGGAAGGGTGCGGCCAAGGGGGGGAGGAGTCCATACTCCCCAAGGCACCTCGGAGGTGCCTTCCCCCTTTAGGACTCTCCCCTCCTCTTGTCCCTTTGGCGCATGGGCCTCTAGGGGCTGGTGCCCTTGGCCCATGTAGGCCAAGGCGCACCCCCTACAGCCCATGTGGCCCCCCGGGGCAGGTGGCCCCACCCGGTGGACCCCCGGGACCCTTCCGGTGGTCCCGGTACAATACCGGTGACCCCGAAACTTGTCCCGATGGCCGAAATAGCACTTCCTATATATAATTCTTTACCTCCGGACCATTCCGGAACTCCTCGTGACGTCCGGGATCTCATCCGGGACTCCGAACAACATTCGGGTTACCGCATACTAATATCTCTATAACCCTAGCGTCACCGAACCTTAAGTGTGTAGACCCTACGGGTTCGGGAGACATGCAGACATGACCGAGATGACTCTTCGATCAATAACCAATAGCGGGATCTGGATACCCATGTTGGCTCCCACATGTTCCATGATGATCTCATCGGATGAACCACGATGTCAAGGACTTAATCAATCCCGTATACAATTCCCTTTGTCTAGCGGTATTGTACTTGCCCGAGATTCGATCGTCAGTATCCCGATACCTTGTTCAATATCGTTACCGGCAAGTCTCTTTACTCGTTCCGTAACACATCATCCCGTGATCAACTCCTTGATCACATTGTGCACATTATGATGATGTCCTACCGAGTGGGCCCAGAGATACCTCTCCGTCACACGGAGTGACAAATCCCAGTCTCGATTCGTGCCAACCCAACAGACACTTTCGGAGATACCCGTAGTGCACCTTTATAGCCACCCAGTTACGTTGTGATGTTTGGCACACCCAAAGCACTCCTACGGTATCCGGGAGTTACACAATCTCATGGTCTAAGGAAATGATACTTGACATTAGAAAAGCTTTAGCATACAAACTACACGATCTAGTGCTATGCTTAGGATTGGGTCTTGTCCATCACATCATTCTCCTAATGATGTGATCCCATTATCAACGACATCCAATGTCCATGGTCAGGAAACCGTAACCATCTATTGATCAACGAGCTAGTCAACTAGAGGCTTACTAGGGACATGGTGTTGTCTATGTATCCACACATGTATCTGAGTTTCCTATCAATACAATTATAGCATGGATAATAAACGATTATCATGAACAAGGAAATATAATAATAACTAATTTATTATTGCCTCTAGGGCATATTTCCAACATCTCTATCTTCCATGCTAGGCGGGTTATTCTCAAGAGGAGTGGATTCCGCTCCTCACTCACGGGAAAATGGCTGGTCACCAAGATGCCCAGTCCCATGCTTTAAGCAAATCAAATCAAAATAATTGCAAATAAAACTCCCCTGGGATTGTTGTTAGTTGGAGGCACCCGTTGTTTCGGGCAAGCCATGGATTGATGCTTGTTGGTGGTGGGGGAGTATAAACTTTACCATTCTGCTTGGAAACCGCCTATAATGTGTGTAGCATGGAAGATATCGAGATCTCTCGGTTGTTATGTTGACAATGGAAGTATACCGACCAAAATATTATTCATATCTATTTCAAAATCGAGCTCTGGCACCTCTATAAATCCCTACTTCCCTCTGCGAAGGGCCTAGCCATTTACTTTTATGTTGAGTCATCATCCTCTTATTAAAAAGCACCAGTTGGAGAGCACCGCTGTCATTTGCATCCATTACTGTTAGTTTACATTGAGTATGACTTGACTGGATCTCTTTTACCATGAATTACAATGTCTAGTAAGTCCTTGATCTTTAAAGGTGCTCTGCATTTATGTTTTGCGGTCTCAGAAAGGGCTAGCGAGATACCATCTTGTTATATCATATCATGATTGTTTTTAGAAAGTGTTGTCATCTGAGATTTGTTATTATTGCTCGCTAGTTGATTATGCGATTGATATGAGTAAACATAAGACCTAAGTGTTATTGTGAATATGGTTAGTTCATAATATTTGCTGCAAACTTGAATGCTGGCTTTACATATTTACAACAATAAGAGCAAACAAAGTTTGTAAAAGTTTTTCTTTATCACTTTTAGTTTATCAACTGAATTGCTTGAGGACAAGCAAAGGTTTAAGCTTGGGGGAGTTGACACGTCTCCAACGTATCTACTTTTCCAAACACTTTTGCCCTTGTTTTGGACTCTAACTTGCATGATTTGAATGGAACTAACCCGGACTGACGCTGTTTTCAGCAGAATTGCCATGGTGTTATTTTCGTGCAGAAATAAAAAGTTCTCAGAATGACCTGAAAATCAACGGAGATTATTTTTGGAATATATAGAAAATACTGGAAGAAGAATCCACGTTAGGGGGCCCACACCCTGTCCACGAGGGTGGGGGCGCGCCTACCCCCCTAGGCGCACCTACCCCCTAGGCGCGCCCCCTGCCTCGTGGGCCCCCTGATGCTCCACCGACCTCAACTCCAACTCCATATATTCGTGTTCGGGGAGAAAAAATTAGAGAGAAGGATTCATCGCGTTTTATGATACAGAGCCGCCGCCAAGCCCTAAACTCTCTTGGGAGGGCTGATCTGGAGTGCGTTCGGGGATTCGGAGATGGGAATCTGTCGCCATCGTCATCATCAACCTTCCTCCATCACCAATTTCATGATGCTCACCGCCGTGCATGAGTAATTCCATCATAGGCTTGTTGGACGGTGATGGGTTGGATGAGATTTATCATGTAATCGAGTTAGTTTTGTTAGGGTTTGATCCCTAGTATCCATTATGTTCTGAGATTGATGTTGCTATGACTTTGCTATGCTTAATGCTTGTCACTAGGGCCCGAGTGCCATGATTTCAGATCTGAACCTATTATGTTTTCATGAATATATGTGAGTTCTTGATTCTATCTTGCAAGTCTATAGTCACCTACTATGTTTTATGATCCGGAAACCCCAAAGTGACAATAATCAGGACCACTCCCGATGATGACCGTAGTTTGAGGAGTTCATGTATTCACTATGTGTTAATGTTTTGGTCCGGTACTCTATTAAAAGGAGGCCTTAATATCCCTTAGTTTCCAATAGGACCCCGCTGCCACGGGAGGGTAGGACAAAAGATGTCATGCAAGTTCTTTTCCATAAGCACGTATGACTATATTCGGAATACATGCCTACATTACATTGATGAACTGGAGCTAGTTCTGTGTCACCCTATGTTATAACTATTACATGATCGATCGCATCCGACATAATTCTCCATCATCGATCCATTGCCTACGAGCTTTCCATATATTGTTCTTCACTTATTTACTTTTCCATTGCTATTGTTATAATCACTATAAAAACCAAAATATTACTTTTGCTACCGTTACCACTACTATCATATTACTTTGCTACTAAATACCTTGCTGCAGATATTAAGTTTCCAAGTGTGGTTGAATTGACAACTCAACTGCTAATACTTGAGAATATTCTTTGGCTCCCCTTGTGTCGAATCAATAAATTTGGGTTGAATACTCTACCCTCGAAAACTGTTGCGATCCCCTATACTTGTGGGTTATCAGTCTCGATGACAACGCTCTTTTAACTTGGTAAATTTGGGTGGCCTCCGCGGCGCTTCTAGGGTTTGGATCAACTTGTGCACATTGCCACACCCTCGACCCTCGACCGCTCAGCGATCCATGACCCTCTACGTACCCTATTTCCCGACCCTCGACCCCCTCATGTCACATTTGTCTAGTGTCAAAGGATTCAACAAAACCATGTCTTCATCATTAGGCGAAAGTAACAGGCGCATGATGGTACGAAGCTCTCTAAAGTTACTTTGGAACGGAGTCCCAGATAGGATAATTCGCATTTTGGTACAAAGTTCAGCAAGAGCCTTCCGAATATCGCTATTTGGAAGGCCTTTGCTGAAATTCGTACAAAAAGACGAATTATTCTATTCGGGACTCCCTTCCAAAATAACTTAGGAAAACTTCGTACCATCATGCCCCGGTTACTTCCGGCTAATGATGAAGCCATGTATTTCTTCAATACTTTGACACTAGCTAGGCAACCTCTCGACCCCTCCTCAATCCACGACCCTCGACCCCTCGGCGATCCTCGACCCTCGACCCTCGAACCCTCGGCAGTCATCGACCCCTCGGTGTTCCTCGACCCTCGAACCCTAGGCCCCTCGACGACCCTAGAACCCTCGACCCCTCGGCATTCCTCGACCCTCGAACCCTAGGCCCCTCGAACCCTAGGTCCCTCGACGACCCTCAAAACCTCGACCGCTCGGCGATCCACGACCCTCTACCCTAGTTCCCGGCCCTTGACCCCCTCATGTCACGTTTGTCTAGTGTCAAAGGATTCAACAAAACCATGTCTTCATCATTAGGTGAAACTAACAGGCGCACGATGGTACAAAGCTCTTCAAAGTTGTTCTGGAACGGATTCCCAGATAGGATAATTCACTTTTTGGTACAAAGTTCAGCAAGAGCCTTCTGAATATCGCTATTTGGAAGGCCTTTGCTGAAATTCGTACAAAAAGACGAATTATTCTATCGGGACTCTGTTCCAAAACAACTTTGCAGATCTTCGTACCAACATGCCCCGGTTACTTCCGCAAATGATGAAGGCATGGATTTCTTCAATACTTTGACACTAGGAAACCTCTCGACCCCTCGGCGATCCCTGACCCTCAACCCTCGAACCCTCTTCCCCTCGACGATCCTCAACCCTCGACCCTCGAACCCTCGTCCCCTCGACCCCTTGGTGATCCTCGACCCTCGACCACTCGGTGACCCTCGACACCCTCGTTCCCGATAAAAATAAGAAGAAGAAGAAAAAAGAGGAGAAGAAGAAAAAAGAGGAGAAGAAGAAAAAGAGGAGAAGAAGAAGGAATGGAGGAGATATTTTTTCTTCTTCTCCTCTATTCCTTCTTCTTCTCCTTTTTTTCTTCTACTTCCTCTTCTTATTTTTTCTCTCCTCTTCTTCTCCTTCTTCTTCGCCTTCTTCCTCTTTTCTTCTTTTTCCTTATTTTCCTTCTTCCTCGACGACCCTAACCCTAAACAATACAACTTCCTCGACGTCCCCGCCTCTCTCATGAACAAAAAAAATCTATGAATAAAAAATACATCATATTCTATGAACAAAAAAACATCATATTTCATCCACATCCATGCATACATCATATATATGATCATCTATGAACAAAAAACATCATATTCTATAAAAAAATCATCATATATATGAACAAAAACAATTATCATAACAAACATATATATCATCATATATATGAAAAAAACAAGCATATATATGAAAAAAACAAGCATATATATCATCATATATATGAAAAAACAAGGACAGGGAGGGCGCCGGCCGGACCAAGGTGAGGAGGGGCGCGGGGACGGCGGCGAGGACGGCGACGGCGATGACGTCGACAGGGCAGGGGGCGCGCGCTTGGGGCAGGGGGCGACGGCGACGAAGGGGGCGTGGCAGGGCGACGACGAGGACGGGGGCGGGCCGGGGCGACGCGCGTCGGGGCAGGGCCGGGGCGGCGACGGCATCGGGCGACGGCAAGGGCGCGGGCGACGGCGACGACGAGCGGGCGACGATGATGGCGACGGTGGGGGCGGCGGCGGGTGCAGGGGCAGCGCGACGACGGACGTGGACGACGGCGACGAGGAGCAGGGCGTCGGGGCAGAGAGCGGCGTCAGGGAGAAACTACTGAAAATTTGCAAAGTGTTTCTTATATAGCCAGCCCTTTGGTCCCAGTTCGTAGCACCAACCGGGACAAAAGCACCCCTTCAGTCCCGGTTGGTGCCACCAACCGGGACCAAATGTCTCTTTTCAGCAGCCCAAAGGGCGGGAAGCAGAGACCTTCGGTCCCGGTTGGTGGCACCAACCGGGACTAAAGGTGGGCATTAGTCCCGGTTAGTGCCACCAACCGAGACCAAAAGGTGGGTATTGGTCCCGGTTGGTGCCACCAACCGGGATGAAAGGGGGTGCTGCTGTCGCGGCCAAAAGTTTAGTCCCAGCTCGCTAGCTGAGAGGCTTCCGCACCGGTTTATAAGCGCGGCTGACGATGTCCTGGACTAGGGGGTACTCACCACGTCATCTCCCGATCTGTTAGATTGGGCCGAGGACCCCCATGGCCATATACTCATGGGCCAGTTCGGACAGCTGCCGCATACAAAGAAGATTCCACAAGACTTGGTGATCAAGACGAGGACTCCTCCCCACCGGCGTATTCGGCTAGGACTCTTGTTATCCTAGGCCTCTGGTGCATTATATAAACCGAGGACAGGCTAGTCGATAGATCATCATCAACAATCATAATCATAGGCTAGCTTCTAGGGTTTAGCCTCTACGATCTCGTGGTAGATCAACTCTTGTAATACTCATATCATCAAGATCAAATCAAGCAGGAAGTAGGGTATTACCTCCATCGAGAGGGCCCGAACCTGGGTAAACATCGTGTCCCCTGTCTCATGTTACCATCGACCTTAGACGCATAGTTTGGGACCCCCTACCCGAAATCCACCGGTTTTGACACCGACAATGGTGCTTTCATTCAGAGTTCCGCTGTATGATCGGCAAAAGGATCGATAGCTCGTTTGCAGATTAACTACGACGTCGACATCTTCGTCACCGGCTCGACTGGTCACCTTGGCTAGACCGAGGACCGCGCCCTACCTCCGATCATCATGTTCGTATGAGGGCCTTCATCAACATCAACTCTGATCTCTATCAAGATCATGGAGGAATCATCCAGGGAGCCCGCAGGCTCAACGTCAACATTGCCCTCGGGCGACCGTGCTGTTTTTCTGGACATCGAACTTGTATCCGCCGCCATCGCCTCCTCAAGTATTGTTTTAATGATTTCTTCAGTGGAATTGTTCGGAATTAAGTCTACGACAACCCTGGAAAATTTTGTTGAGTTCCGATGGAGAAATCTCTGGCAATCCGCGATATACCGGAGCCCTGTCAAATCTAGATGAAAATATGGACGAGTTTAGGGCGTGGTGCTCAGCTTTTAGCTCGGACGTCCTTTGGAAAATCCAACCGTTGACCGGCTGCAGAATTCCCATATCTACCACCCCTCAAACTTTCAGCTCGATCCAACCGTCCAAACTTCGGGAACCTTCCGATTAGTGCATCATTTTTCGGATCTATTTTCTGCGCGAAAACGAATCCGACCCGAGTTCGTCTTTTTTATGAATGGGATTTCGGACATCCTTTTTGAAGGAAGTTTTGTAGGGGGTATTGTGGGTTTTGTTCCCGAACACATCACACTAACTTTAAAATCTTTTGAACATGATCTTCACCATCATGCTGGTGTCAAACCAGTCCGGCAATATTGCTCCACGGCTGTCGACCTGCGCTAGACACGTCGTCACTTTGTTGAGCCGAGCTCAACTTCTTCGGATCATCATCTCGGCAAGCCAAACAGGAGTTCGGCATCACGAAGGATAAATCATCACCAACATCGACGCCCCACGGATTACACGGAGCAGGCACACCGACATCGCCGCACGGTCACTTCATCAAGACGGCATTGACCACGTCACGACCTGCATCGGCAGGGCAGCACTGTTGCTCCTTCAAGCCGGTGACCATCACACCGACCTACTTCGACTCATCGTCTGACATCGAGGCTTCGACATCTCGGTTGGACCGGGGGCTTCGCCATCTCATCATCAACCTACTCCGGAGACTTTGGCGTCACTAGCCGACCAGCTCCGTCACGTTAGCTCGACCGAGGGCTTTGCCTCGGCGAGCCAACCTTTGCCAACATTGCCATGCTGTCGCTTTATCGCCCATCAAGCAATGGGTGTGCGGATCGAGTCCCAATTTTGGGAATCACCTTTCTTCAGATTGCTACAACAAATAAATCAGGTGCTATTAATCCTAGTATTTTTTGCTTGTTTGAGTTTATTTTTCCCAAGGAATTATTACTCTGGTTTGTCCATCATATGTATACAGGTCTATCAAATGGTGGCCGCATTAACGATGGTCGCATGGTGGTTCGGTCAGTTTTCGTACATAGTCCGGCGAACGCCACATCCGGAACTCGGACCGACCTGTGAATTCAGGCTTTGCCACGCCTTTACCGCATCACGCCGACGCCCTGCATCGACATTGACTTTGGTGCCAGGCCATATTTCTTTTATTACTCACTTTGCATAAATTATTCATTATGCAACGATTTTTTAAATTGTTATTATTACTATTATCTCCGGTTTGCACTATTTTTTGTGCACAGGAAAATGATCCGGGTTGGGCAGTGTCGTCAACTCGGCATACTTACATACCACGTCACCTCGGATGGACGGGGGGCTTCGTCAACACTTCATTACCCTATGCCGGGGACTTCGGCATCACTCTGCCGACCTTCATTGACCGTGCTATGTCACCACTTTGGAGTGCCGAGCTCTTTGCTCCGCCACCTCAGGGCCGGCTTGGGGGATGGAACCTTGTCCCGCATCAAGCTCGGACCGCGTCATCAATACCAAACACATTAACCAGCTAAGTTGCCTTCATGCTCAAAGTTTTAAATTTTTAACTTGTGTTCGGTTCGACCAAGCATTATACTTTTTTTGGAAAAAAGTTGCTTGTAAAAAATTTCCTTGTCAAAACTTTGTTTGTGACACACAAATTCAAATACCCCATTTACTTGGGGGCTTCCTTTATGAAGCCTTTCCTCTTGCAAATGATTACACTTGTACGTCTTCGTTCCTTGTTCGTGTATTACGCCACAATATGCACCATGTTGACTTAAGCGATTTGCAAGCTGGGTTGCCTCGCTCCTGTGTTTACCCCTACGTTCCCGATTGTTCGGCTAGGGAGTAAAGGGAGCACCTTTGCGATTGTCACGATCGGGTCATCTGAGGCGGACCTCAGACTGGGTGAAGCGGAAAGCTAGCGCTCTTATTATTTTCAATTATGGTCGGCACATGACGGAACTCATGAGTACAAAAAATCTATTGCACAAGTCTCATAGTAGCAATGAGCAACCGAAGAAAGGTATCGGTGGGGGTACTATTTTCTTTGAAGATGCTTCTTACACTTCGTCAGTAATATAGCATAAGTTCCATGAGCGCGCTTTGTCTGTTACAGCCTTATGGCCTGATTGCCTGGTTATCGGAAACACCATCGATATTCTCGACAGGTGGAGTACATAACACTTTTCGGCCCTTAACCGAAGAGGGAGAAGCCGACGGTCGGTTAAGACGCGTTTAAAGTTTGGCTGAACACAGATATGATATAATTACTTCGGTACATAGAATCATTATACATAAAATTCTTTTACCCAAGTCACTTGGGGGCTCTTAAATTTATATGAGCCGTTTTATAATAAGTGTTCTTCTTCTTAGTCGTTGCAGAGTTTTTTTTTTATTATTATTATTTATCACTCCTTTTTTCGACATGAGTGTGTGGTCACTAGCCGGGGAGCCTAATTTCTCTCTCAAAGCCGCTAGAGTTTAGTTTGCTAAACTGGCCCAATGAGAAGTACTCCGCCTTCGAGATAGGAGGTTGAAGCCGTAGGCTGACCCGCTTGAACTCTTGAGATAGGATGTGTCATGTTAAAGCACGACAGAAGCACTTTTTTCTACAGTCCAATTTTCATATTGGCACCGAACACTTGATCTTATTCGGACGTCAGGTTTTCACTGACATTTTTTGGTTTTCCAAGCCTATGGTACTTTTAAACTATTTGTGTATTCCAGCATTAGTCTGGTAGTACAACGCCGGACACCTTTAGAGATTCGGCAAAAACACTCTCGGATATTGCCATATATGCATCAGTTTCGAATTGTGTCTTCGGTCAATAGTTGGGTTGCCCGGCTCCTGTGCTTGCCTCCTACGTTCCGCTTTGTTCGGCTAGGTGTGCAAAGGGAGAACCACTGCGATTGTGCTTCCAGCTCGCATGGTTAAGCATCTTAGTGGAGAAAGCCGAAAATTGACTGTCACAATAGGCGTAAACTGGTCAGCAATCCGATGACTATGTTAAATGACGGGTCGTTCATAACATTGGCCGAAGTGTTTACGGCTTGACCACGGATGTCCACGAACACTAACCGGGGGCTCATAGCTAGCTTCCCCAGTTTAAAGCTCCTATGACTAAGCGAAAGTTATAA
Source organism: Triticum urartu (assembly GCF_056163025.1). NCBI lineage: Eukaryota > Viridiplantae > Streptophyta > Magnoliopsida > Poales > Poaceae > Triticum > Triticum urartu. The sequence continues at coordinate 444,874,350 of NC_141877.1, read as the reverse complement.
ACCCCGCATATCTGATTGCCTCGTTTCCGCTAACACAACTGCCTTCGGGCACCGAGACATCGGCTAAGGGTTGTTTTGTTATTGCGGAAACACCCTGCGTAGTATCTACCAAGGGGTAGAGGTCGACGATGGGCCACTTTCAACTGATAAACGGTCGTAATGGAATCAAAATAATGATGTAAAGTACTTGGATATATATAATCATTACACATAATCCGTGATTTTACTCTGGATGTCGATCCTTAATTCGGCCACCCGTGCCCACATTAAGGCTCGGGGGCTACTGGGCTTTGCGCTCATTATTCACAAATATTAAAGGGGCACATCGATCCCCTGATCTGGTGTTGCCACCCGACCAGTGTCTCGGGGGCTACTGCATTGCCTATTCAATGTAGAAAATTCAAAGGGCTCAGTGTTCGGCTTGATCGAACTATGGGAATGCGCGTCTTCGAACAACAGTAAGTACCATCTGGACCTATCTGGCATCAAGCTAATATATCACAGCGACTTTTCACGACCCTCTCTCAGGGGCCCGTCCGCTGATCATTATTATTTCTAATATATTACACTGTGTTTTTATTCCTATGTATGCTGTCGAGCTAGGAGTTGATCCTCAGGACGATTTCGCGCATCGACCTGAGTCTCAGGGGCTATTGGGAACAGCGGTTTTATGCTTGCCTTTAGGTGCATCTCGGGTTTTAGACTGATACACACCTTGAGGGCTACTGGATATACATCGGCAGAGAATAAACTGCACCAGTTAAAAATATTCATAAAAAATCAGCCTGCGGTCGGGGTGGTGCACCACCTTGGAAGCAGTCCGGCATAAAGCTCGGGCGCTAGCGGCTAGCTCCATAGAGGGCATTTCTGGCATTAAGCTCGGCTAAACTCCTTCAACTTTTTTGGACCAAGATGATCTATGGCATCTTGGATATAGTCCGGCGTTGGAGCTTGGACACAGTCCGGTGTTGGAGCTCGGATACATTTCGGTGTTGGAGCTCGGAAGCAGTCCGGTGTTGGTGCTCGGCTGCAAAAGATACCTCGAATGCAGTCCGGCGTTAGAGCTCGGACACAAGAGGACACTGCCTCCCGGGAACAACTTCAATCCCGAGGTGTGGCATAAAAATAGCAAGGCATTGATAAAGGCCGGAAACTTAAGGGGGTTCCTCGGATACCCGACGTGTAAACTCTTCGGATTCACTTTGGCGATCCTCAAAATCGAAGATGAGAAGATTTTTTTTGAACCAGTTTTCAAGACCGACGACCGAAGATGAAGAACAGTTCGGAAGAATCGAGGAGCATCCCTAACTTGAAGAACGGTTCAGGGGGCTACTGACGGTGTCCTGGACTAGGGGGTACTCACCACGTCATCTCCCGATTTGTTAGATTGGGCCGAGGACCCCCATGGCCATATACTCATGGGCTAGTTCGGACAGCTGCCGCATACAAGGAAGATTCCACAATACTTGGTGATCAAGACAAGGACTCCTCCCCACCGGCATATTCGGCTAGGACTCTTGTTATCCTAGGCCTCTGGTGCATTATATAAACCGAGGCCAGGCTAGTCGATAGATCATCATCAACAATCATAATCATAGGCTAGCTTCTAGGGTTTATCCTCTACGATCTCGTGGTAGATCAACTCTTGTAATACTCATATCATCAAGATCAAATCAAGCAGAAAGTAGGGTATTACCTCCATCGAGAGGGCTCGAACCTGGGTAAACATCGTGTCCCCTGTCTCCTGTTACCATCAACCTTAGACGCACAGTTCGGGACCCCCTACCCAAGATCCGCCGGTTTTGACACCGACAGCGGCTCTGCCTCCCCTTTTGAACTCCTCTGAACTGCAGGCTTACGGGCCTAAACACACTGTATCTGCCTGTGGGCCTACTGGGCCTTCCGCGGGTCTGAATCCTGGCCCATGGGTGGGTTTCTAGTCGTATTCACGCCATGGTGGCCCAGTAGGTGGCATTTTTTCCAGTTTTTTTCTTTGTTGCTTTTTTTTGTTTCTACTTACAACAAAAATTTTACTGTTGCTATTTCTATTTATTTTATTAAAGTTTATTTTATTTTATTTTGTTTCTACTTATTTATTAAAGTTTATTTTGTTTTATTTTGTTTCTACTTATTTATTAAAGTTTATTTTGTTTCTACTTATTTAATTTATTTAATTTTTTCCATTTTTATTTATTTTATGAAAATTCTATTTGCTTTTAATGTTTTGAACAGAAAATACTTTGATAATTTTAGTTGCATAAAGTTTTCTAGTTCATTCTTTTAGTTTATTATTTTTGCTATTAGAGTTTCATAAAAGTTTTCCAGATCATTCTTTTTTATATTACTTCATTCTTTGAGCTAAATGACCCTGAAATTGAAAAGCACTTCAGATGAACTCTGAAGAGGTTGAAAATTGGCATGGTATCATCATTTCACCCACATACCATGTGCTAAAAAGTTGAGAGGGTTACGGAAAAAACTGGATGCACTTCGTGTACAAAACAGACAATCTCTTTCGATGTATCAGGGTTTCGGACGAAAGCACATCTGTTACAAAGGGATTTCATTTTTTTGAACTTATTTGAACTCCAGACTTTTGTGTGTTCAAAATGCACCATTCAAAGCCACATCATCAATTTTCAACCCTTTCTGACTTCATTTGTTATTTTTCATGCATTTGCTGATTTTTTAGCTATATGACCCTGAAAATGAAAAGCACTACAAATGAACTCTGACAAGGTTGAAAGTTGGCATGATATCATCATTTCACCCACATAGCATGTGCTAAAAAGTTTAGAGGGTTACGGCAAAAACTGGATGCACTTCGTGTACAAAACGGACAATCTCTTTCGAAGTATCATGGTTTCATATGGAAACTCGTCTGTTACATGGATATTCTAGATCAAAGGCATCATCATAATAGTTGTGGAGAGAAATTCTTCACTTGTGTCCTTTGCTTATTGCGCCATAACCATGGATAATCTTCATCGTTTAACAGGGTGCTTGAGTCAGCCTTGACTTTGAAGGGAGGAATTTCATGAAACTTTTCATAATCTTCAGACATGTCTATCTTGCCCTCCACTCCCATGATGTCTCCTTTTCCTGAAAGAACTATGTGGCGCTTTGGCTCATCGTATGATGTATTCGCTTCCTTATCTTTTCTTTTTCTAGGTTTGGTAGACATGTCCTTCACATAGAAAACCTGCGCCACATCATTGGCTAGGATGAACGGTTTGTCAGTATACCCAAGATTGTTCAGATCCACTGATGTCATTCCGTACTGTGGGTCTACCTGTACCCCGCCTCCTGACAGATTGACCCATTTGCACTTAAACAAAGGGACCTTAAAATCATGTCCATAGTCAAGTTCCCATATGTCCACTATGTAACCATAATATCTGTCCTTTCCCCTCTTGGTTGCTGCATCAAAGCGGACACCGCTATTTTGGTTGGTGCTCTTTTGATCTTGGGCGGTCGTGTAAAATGTATTCCCATTTATCTCGTATCCTTTGTAAGTCAATACAATCGAAGATGGTCCCCTGGACAACGAGTACAACTCATCACAAACAGTGTTGTCACCTCTGAGACGTGTTTCCAACCAACAGCTGAAAGTCCTGATGTGTTCACATGTAATCCAGTCGTCACACTACTCTAGGTGTTTGGAGCGTAGACTATTCTTGTGTTCATCGACATACGGGGTCACCAAAGTAGAGTTCTGTAGAACTGTGTAGTGTGCCTGAGACCAAGAATGCCCGTCCCTGCATATTATTGAGTCCCCTCCAAGCATGCCTTTTCCAGTCAGTCTCCCCTCATACCGCGATTTAGGAAGACCTATCTTCTTAAGTCCAGGAATGAAGTCAACACAAAACCCAGTGACATCCTCTGTTTGATGGCCCATGGAGATGCTTCCTTCTGGCCTAGCGCGGTTACAAACATATTTCTTTAGGACTCCCATGAACCTCTCAAAGGGGAACATATTGTGTAGAAAGACGGGGCCCAGAATGACAATCTCGTCGACTAGATGAACTAGGACGTGCGTCATGATATTGAAGAAGGATGGTGGGAACACCAGCTCGAAACTGACAAGACATTGCACCACATCACTCCTTAGCCTTGGTATGATTTCTGGATCGATCACCTTCTGAGAGATTGCGTTGAGGAATGCACATAGCTTCACAATGGCTAATCAGACGTTTTCCGGTAGAAGCCCCCTCAATGCAACAGGAAGCAGTTGCGTCATAATCACGTGACAGTCATGAGACTTTAGGTTCTGGAACTTTTTCTCTGTCATATTTATTATTCCCTTTATATTCGACGAGAAGCCAGACGGGACCTTCATACTGAGCAGGCATTCAAAGAAGATTTCCTTCTCTTCTTTGGTAAGAGCGTAGCTGGCAGGACATTCATACTGCTTTGGAGGCATGCCGTCTTTTTCATGCAAACATTGCAGGTCCTCCCATGCCTCCGGTGTATCTTTTGTCTTCCCATACACGCCCAAGAAGCCTAGCAGGTTCACGCAAAGGTTCTTCGTCACGTGCATCACATCGATTGAAGAGCGGGCCTCTAGCTCTTTCCAGTAGAGTAGGTCCTAAAATATAGATTTCTTCTTCCACATGGGTGCGCGTCCCTCAGCGTCATTCAGAACAGATAGTCCGCCGAGACCCTTTCCAAAGATTACATGTAAATCATTAACCATAGCAAGTACGTGATCACCGGTACGCATGGCGGGCTTCTTCCGGTGATCTGCCTCGCCTTTGAAATGCTTGCCTTTCTTTCGACATTGATGGTTGGTCAGAAGAAATCGACGATGGCCCAGGTACACATTCTCCCTGCATTTGTCCAGGTATATACTTTTGGTGTTAGCTAAACAGTGCATGCGTGCATGGTATCCCTTGTTTGTCTGTCCTGAAAGGTTACTAAGAGCAGGCCAATCGTTGATGGTTACAAACAGCAACGTGTGCAGTTTAAATTCCTCCTGTTTGTTCTCATCCCACACACGTACACCGTTTCCATTCCACAGCTGTAAAAGTTCTTCAACTAATGGCCTTAGGTACACATCAATGTCGTTGCCAGGTTGCTTAGGGCCTTGGATGAGAACTGGCATCATAATGAACTTCTGCTTCATGCACATCCAAGGAGGAAGGTTATACATACATAGAGTCATGGGCCAGGTGCTTTGATTGCTCCTCTGCTCCCCGAAAGGATTAATGCCATCCGTGCTAAAACCAAACCATACGTTCCTTGGGTCACCTGCAAACTTAGCCCAGTACTTTCTCTCAATTTTTCTCCACTGCGACCCGTCAGCGGGTGCTCTCAACTTCCCATCTTTCTTACGGTCCTCTCTGTGCCATCGCATCAACTTGGCATGCTCTTAATTTCTGAACAGACATTTCAACCGTGGTATTATAGGAGCATACCACATCACTTTTGCAGGAACCCTCTTCCTGTGGGGCTCGTGGTCAACATCACCAGGGTCATCTCGTCTGATCTTATACCGCAATGCACCGCATACCGGGCATGCGTTCAAATCCTCGTACGCACCGCGGTAGAGGATGCAGTCATTAGGGCATGCATGTATCTTCTGCACCTCCAATCCTAGAGGGCATACGACCTTCTTTGCTGCGTACGTACTGTCGGGCAATTCCTTATCGTTTAAGCTTCTTCTTCAATATTTTCAGTAGCTTCTCAAATCCTTTGTCAGACACAGCATTCTCTGCCTTCCACTGCAGCAATTCCAGTACGGTACCGAGGTTTGCGTTGCCATCTTCGCAATTGGGGTACAACCCTTTTTTGTGATCCTCTAACATGCGATCGAACTTCAGCTTCTCCTTTTGACTTTTGCACTGTGTCCTTGCATCAACAATGACCCGGCGGAGATCATCATCATCGGGCACATCGTCTGGTTCCTCTTGATCTTCAGCAGCTTCCCCCGTTGCAGCATCACCGTATTCATGGGGACATAGTTGTCATCGTCCTCTTCTTCTTTGTTGTCTTCCAACATAACACCTATTTCTCCGTGCTTCATCCAAACATTATAGTGTGGCATGAAACCCTTATAAAGCAGGTGGGTGTGAAGGATTTTCCGGTCAGAGTAAGACTTCGTATTCCCACAATTAGGGCATGGACAACACATAAAACCATTCTGCTTGTTTGCCTAAGCCACTTCGAGAAAATTATGCAGGCCCTTAATGTACTCGGAGGTGTGTCTATCACCGTACCTCCTTTGCCGGTTCATCTGCCTGCATTATATATAATTATGTGTGTCAAAAACCATTACAGATTCACATGGATAGATAAGTGACCAAATTAATAGAAGTTCATCATCACATTAAAACCAAAGTACATATATAGTTCTCATTGAACACCATATAGCTCTCCAGAGCATCTAGTTAAACCATACATTGAAACTATGTAAAACCTTTCAATGCAACAACAAATGCGATCATAATCACAACCAAGGTAAAATTTGATCCAACAGCATAATGATACCAGGCCTCGGTATGAATGGCATATTTTCTAATCTTTCTAATCTTCAACCGCATTGTATCCATCTTGATCTTGTGATCATCGACGACATCTACAACATGCAACTCCAATATCATCTTCTCCTCCTCAATTTTTTTTATTTTTTCCTTCAAATAATTGTTTTCTTCTTCAACTAAATTTAACCTCTCGACAATACGGTCAGTTGGAATTTCTGGTTCAACTACCTCCTAGATAAATAAAATCTATGTCAACTTGATTGGCATAATTGTCATAAACAATAAATGAACCAAATAGTTATAAAAGATAATATATACCACATCTGAATCATAGCCAGGATCAGGGCCGACGGGGGCGGATACCAAAACCATCGCACTATATAATAACAAGCAATAATAAAAGTAAGAAAATTAGACAAGTATCTATTTAAAGTAAGGATTTTTTTTCTTTCAGAAGAAGATAAGAACAAGAGGCTCACTACGGTGGTGCAGGCGACGAGATTGGCGCGGGCGATCGACGGCGGTGAAGACGGAGACGGGACGTGACGGACCGACAAATCTTGGGGAAAATGGAGCTTGGAGGTCGAGCTTCGAGAGGAGAAAACTTAACTGGTGTGGCTCATGCATTTCATCGAACACCTCGTGTGCATAGGAGGTGAGCTAGAGCACCACAAAGCTCTCCCCTCGCCGGCCAGAAAAAACAGAGCAGTGTGGAGTGCTCTGCTCGTGGGCGAGGGGTATATATATAGCCATCTCATTGGTCCTGGTTCGTGACTGGAACCGGGACTAAAGGCCCCCCTTCTGTCCTGGTTCTAGGCACGAACCGGGACAAATGGGTCCACATAAACCGGGACAAATGCCTCCCGAGGCCCGCCGGACCCCTGGGCGCATGAACCAGGACATATGTCCCCCATGGGTCCCGGTTCTTGACTGAACCGGGACTAATGGGCTTGGCAGGCTCCAACCAAAGCCCTGTTTTCTACTAGTGTATGTTCAGGAGAGTAAAATTTTCACTTGGTTGGTCATTGTGATACAAGCCAAGGAGTATTCTCCATATATCTTCATCTTGATATTTTGCATTGGCTGATCATTGTGATACGAGCCAAAGAGCACTTATATTTAAGAGAGGAAAATTTTTCCCTGGTTGATCATTGTGATACAAACCAAGGAGCATTCTCCATATAGCTGCATTTTGACATTTTGCCTTGGCTGATCATTATGATACAAGCCAAAGTGCGAATATGTTTAAGGGCAACAAAAATACTTCTTGGCGGATCATCATGATACAAATCAAGGAGCATACGACATATAATTCCATCTTGTCATCTTTGCCTTGGTTGATCATCGTGATACGAGCCGAAGTGCGATTATGTCAAAGAGGATAAATTTCACTCCTTGGTTGATCATGGTGACCCAAATTAAGGAGGATATATTTTCCTTTCCATTGTAGATGAGAGCGACGCGAAGATAAAGCTTGGGGAAAAACAAATATCAAACATACACGAACCCTAGAGGTTTGTGCCTACAAAAAAAATGCACTCGTCATTTGCTGCATGTTTGAGTTGCATAAAATAAGACCATGTAAATTGTGCATGTACCTCCTGATCTAGTGCATAAAAAAATGTATAAATTAGGTGTTTGCCAGATTATATTTGAATCCTCTAGTTGGTTACACTGCGGACATATATGCTATGCCACGTCAATAGTAATACAAACAGGGTGTACAAATGTTATATACATCTGTCATATAGATGATTAAATAAACATACTCTAATGCATATAGAACGTGCCGAGTGAAATCCAACGTGTGTAGACATGAGATAATGAAAATACTAGTTGTCTCAGTTCACACTTAAATAAAATATGCCCATAAAAGAAAATTAATGTGTGTAGGTTAAGTAAAATATAATTCTATATATCTAGAGCGTAGAGGCTCTATGCAACACACATATACTGTCCACTGATGGTTAGAGTATATGCATGTGACCCATACTAAAATAAAAGATATTGCATCTCATCAAACATATCAAACAAGATAACATACGGGATGGTTCTAATATTAGAACCCCCTTTTGCTAAATTTCCATGCATGCGCAGAGGCCAACATGAATTAAATCATGTGCCTCATCATCTTATGCATGTTCATATGTGCATTAATAAAATATGTAACATGCATGTATTAAGTGGATACTCTTCTAGTCGACTTATCACTCGTTAAAATGAAATGACCTAAAAACTGATTAAGATAGCCGCATGATCATACTAGCATATGTTGGTTAAGTCGACTACATAAATTAGGTGTCTCATGCAAAAAAGCATGCATTGCACTCATACTCTACGTGCTGCTCATAAGAGTGCAAGAGTAAAAATATAAATGAACAAGACACATGATAACTTGAAGAAGATCGAGAATGCTCCCTCGAGCACACCGGTGTCAACGACAGCGAGGCGGAGCGATTTTTCTTTATCATTTTATAGTAGTCATGTGTTGCAATTCTATGTAATAAGATAGTTGGAATTCTTAATCAGAGGTTTTCTTTTCGGAGATGTAATTAATAGAATTTTTATGTAAATATAAGAGTTCTGAAAATAATGTACCTGCAATGTTTGATCTTTATTTTTATTTTATGCATTTAAGTTTCACTAGCAAAAGAGCCCGTGCGTTGCAACGGGGGAGAAAACATAACACACGTTCTTAACTCAACAACCATCACTCAAGACCATAATAGGTTCATCTCCTTTATTTTTGCGAGGCATCATATTTGTGTTGCTACTTATCCTCCTTCTCACTCTCGCCTGTGATGGCCTCGGTGTTCACACAAAAAACATGTGTTGAATATGGTTAATCCTAAGGCGTCCATCCCTCTCTCTCTCTCCCTCCCTCTCTCTCTCTCTCTCGTTTTCTCTCACTCTCGCGATGAGAAATCTGTTGTTTTCCCCTGCGACATTTTTCAGAGGTATGCATGTGTAGTTATCGATATTTTCTTTTTCGTATATGGTTATAGTGGGGTGTTTATTTGCAATCCGGATCGCCGCTGGTATGAAAAAAATGAATCTTGCGCTATAAATTATAAATTTGCTTCCATAACAATATTTTAAAAATATTTAACAGGTAAAATTAACATCATATTTAGATTCCACATATTTTTCTAATAAAATTTCATATATAATATGTTAAAATCAAAGTTACGGTTTAAAAGATACATATAATTTAAAAAATCATCTGGTTTGACTCAAATATATTCCAAAATAATATTTAAAAATACTTAACAGGTAAAGATAATCCCATATTCATATTCTACATATTTTTCTAATCAAATTTGATATATAACATGTTCAAATCGGAGTTACGATTTAAAAGATATGGATGATTTTAAAATGCATTTGTTTGACTTAAATATGATCCGCGGATGAATTACCTAAAATATCAGGGGGTTTTTCAAAAAATATAAAAATAACGGTTTGGGTGTGACTTAAATCCGGACGGCGGGTTGATTTCAAGAAAAGACAGGGACTTTTATGTAAAATACAAAAATAACGATTTATTTTAACTTAAAACAGAATTGCGGGTTGAATTTTCTAAAAAATGCCATGACGGACGAAAGAAACCCAATTTGCTTTATTATTAGGTAAAGAAAAATAGAAGGATTTTTCTAAAAAATGCCATGACGGACGAAAGAAACTCAATTTGCTTTATTATTAGGTAAAGAAAAATAGAAGGATTTTTCTAAAAAAATGCCATGACGGACGAAAGAAACCCAATTTGCTTTATTATTAGGTAAAGACTATGTATCAATGACGTGGACGCATGTCTCACGCCCGCCATTTTCCCGTCATCACCAGTACCCACAAGGCGCGTGGGGTACCAGCAGAGTGTCGCGTCGCCGGCCAGCTTCTCGCCGCTAGTGTGGGGGTACACGCCGACCTTTTGATCGCCGGACTTTGGCTATGTTCGATCGCCGATCTGTGGCATGATGATCGTCGAACCTGTGACACTTTTTGATAGCGGGAAAGAGAACTATGAATTTTTGTGCGTTTGGGGGATCGAAACCTAGGAGCGCGGCTGGAAACTTGTTTTTCCTCAGATCAAAAAACCGTTCGGCGCGCAAAGGCATTTACCGGATGCGCTGGGGGCCAAACAACTGAAGATGCCCTGGGTTCGCTGGAGGAGGCGCACCATGCAAACGTTTCCCTTTAGCTGACGTGTCACGCAGGCCTGCTTTGAGATGCGGGTAAATGATCCAACGGCCGCCAGGCAGTTCGCGCGAGAGTTCAACTCGAAGGAATAACAACAGGAGCCACGAACGCGGGACTGACCACCGCTCGCGTAGTCGCTTCCGCGGGGACGCGCAGAAGCTTCGCCGCCCTATAGTTTACCACTTTCGTCAATGGATCAAGTTCTGCCCACCCCCACTCCCACTTTCCAACCTCGCAGCCCTCCGGCGGTCCTCCCCAACTTCCTGCCTGCGGGCCTGCGGCCGTCCTGCTCGCCGGCGGTGCGAGGGGAGGGGGGCGCACCCACCAGCAGCGACCTACCTAGCAGTTTCTCCGTCTCTACAGTAGCTACTGTCGACCGTTGACTGCGACTCCCTGCGCCGTATGTGCCATGCCACCGCAGGTACAGAGGTAAGGGCCCAGATCTGCTCTTCAGTTCTTCCTCCCCTTTTCTCTGGTTTTGTGATGTCTCATAAGATTTACTTCACACACCTCGCCGGCCACATCCATGTACTCCTGGTAGTTTTTCCTTTTGGGGTATTTTCTGCTGATTTGGGAGACATTTGTAATCAATTCTGATTGGGCCCAAAGTTTAGGCTCTATAAGCCTTCAGTAAAACATATGCTTGAATGAGTGGCTGCAGCAAAATGTCCATTCTTTGTTTACAATTGTGCATATGCATTCCTAAAACAATGCATACACATGTCCATATCTTCTCTGAAAGAATTTTGTGGTATTATTAGGTCGATGGAATGTCGAAGTTGTCCTACTAGGAAATAGACAATACCATGGAGAACAAGTTACAGCATGTAAGTGCGACGCCGAGGGATTTTACATTCCAATTGTTAAAGCAAATTACAAATAATTTTTCTGAGGACAACAGAATTGGTGTTGGCGGGTACGGAGTAGTCTACAAGGTATGATTGCTATATACCATTTTTCTTTTCAAATGATACTATCACAAACTACGAGAACCCATGTACCATATTAACACGATAATTTAACAGGGAACACTCGACAATGGTGAAGTGATTGCTGTGAAGAAGCTTTATTACAAGCATCCAGGACTTGACAGCGACAAGCAATTTCAGAACGAGTGTACTAACCTTATGAGGGTCCATCATCAAAATATAGTAAGGTTAGTTGGCTACTTCCATGAAATTCGTCATATATGCGTAGAGCACAATGGGAGATATGTTTTTGCTATGGTGGAAGATAGAGCTCTCTGCTTCGAATACTTGGAGGGTGGAAGCCTTGACAGACATCTCACGGGTATGATATGCTCTACTTAGACAGTATTCTTTTTTGCATGAACGCAAAAACAATCCCCCAATTAAGGCTTGGTAGCATATTTTTGTTTATCTCTACAGATGAATCCTGCGGATTTGGTTGGCACACGCGTTACAAAATCATTAAAGGAATTTGTGAGGGATTAAATTACCTTCATAATGGATCAAAAGAGTCGATTTTCCATCTGGACTTGAAACCAGCCAATATATTGCTGGATAGGAATATGATGCCAAAGATAGGAGATTTTGGTTTGTCCAGACTCTTTGATTCAACAGAAACCTGTTCCACAAAAGGAATTATAGGAACACCGTAAGCTTATAACTGATGAAAAGTAATCGACTTCGTTGGTTATAACTTGTTATTGAAGTAAGTGTACTTGATACATGCAGTGGATACATGCCACCAGAATACATCAATAGGTTCCACATCACACCAAAGTTTGACGTATTCAGTTTGGGCGTTACAATTATAAAAATAATGGCAGGACACCAGGGCTACTCCAAATTGGCGGATATGTCTTCCCAAGAATTTATTCAACTTGTAAGAAAATATATGTTTTCCAAATATTATGTTCTATCGACTTACCAGTGTGCATGCATGTCACCTTCCACTTCCAGTATATTATGTCTCAATTCTGTAGGTACATGAAAAGTGGGAAAAGGCATTGCAGGCAACTGTGTTGTCGCATACATCACATGGAGTTAAGAAATGCATTGAAATAGCGTTAAGATGTGTGGAGGCTGACCGAGTGAAAAGACCTACTATAGCTGAGGTTGTGGATGAATTGAGTAAGATTGATACTGCCATTATCGATGAATTAAATGAGATTGATACAGCCAGAAGTTCACCAATAGAGCAGGTATATTCTCACACTGCTGGAACAGTGATATCTCCATCTTTGACATGGCTTTTCTTTGGATCTGTTCACAGGTTGTGCCTTTACCGAAAAAGGCTTTCGCCCCGCTTTATAGATAAAGCAAACCGCACGAGCCAAGCATCCAACAAGGTTCACACACACACAAGGTCCACAAACACACATAGTATCAAATGGGGTTAATGCTGAGGGCACAGCTCAACAAGCCCTGAAACCTCAAAACACACACACGCACAGCACCAAATGGGGTTAATGCTGAGGCTGTGCCTTTCTCTTGCTATGTGGACATATATGGAAGAGTTAAATTAAACTCATTGCCATATTCTCTAAATAATGAATACCACTAATATACCCCTGCCCTTTAATTATAATCTTCCCTTCATTACACCTATACTATTTATTAACTTAACCTTTTGTATTCTATAACAGTATAGCTTGCTAGAACTAAAAAATAAGTTCTGTCGTATGTGCTTATTGGATTTGATATTTAATAGATAGATGGGTATTATTATTTGCAGCCTGATTCAGTTAGGTTCCTGGATTAACTAGAATTGTCCACCACATTTTCTAAGATGAATAACTAACCATGTATTGAGATAATGGAACTTTTCGTTGCTCTAGTATGTAGACGATTCGCAGCTAAGCATCTGCATCCAGGATGCACACATCCATAAAAGTTTACAACGCTGAAACAAAGTTTCTGGTAATGGTAACACACACACCCCGGTGAAAGAAATAATTACACAGTCCAGTAAACAATATGTTGGATTAAAAGGTTCAGCAAAAGAGCAAATGTGGTGGTCCTCATCCTCCGATGAGGTGTAAAACCTAGACAGCCAACCAGCTCGTGAAAAGTCCAATCTTGTACACGCTGAGAGCGCCATTCCCCTTCCTCTTGCCACAGTAGTAGCACCCAGGTTCGCTGCCAGCGCCAGGGCTGCCCAAACATGTGGCCGCTCCAACTAATAAGTTTTCCCAAAATCTTTTAGGTCCCCGTAAGAGCTAATTGTCAAACATATCAGTAGTGCTCTGTGGTGAAGGAATGCCGGATCTGACCATACACCACATAAAATGCGTGAACTCATTAAGAACAAGTGCTGGACAGATTCCTCATGTTTGCAAAAAGCACACTTACTACATCCTGCCAATTCCATTTTTATAAGTTACCTTTATTTAAAATTACGCTTGAGAACCAAAAAGGATATTTATCTATAGAAGAACCTTCATCTTGCACATTCACCTATTTTATATCAGGGTGTTCTCTAAATAGATATTGCGATGTTCTGATGCATAAAATAACTAGTTATACTGTACATTATCCATAAAATATATTGACTTCATAACATGTACAATAAGCTCAAAATTATTTGGTTGTGTCTTCCCACCCGACAAACTGAAGTAGATTGCCAGCTCTTTGATGTTTCAACCAACCACTGTAATCTGTTTTAAGTGAGTCTACAGAATACGACTAATAGTTTTTAAATACTGCTATATTTTTTTGAGGGAAAATACTACTAGTATATGTTCAGAGTCTAAGAGAGACTCATGTAGACAAGAACTGAAGCTCTAAAGTTCGTTGTTGTAGGTAACCAACTTACGAAGCAATCAGGCCTTCAACCCATGTGTGAACTCAGGTAGGCAAATAGTACTTAAGACCTGACCTTTCCAACTGTTGCTATGCTTCTCTCCGCTCATACCATTTTCAGATGATGGCCAAGGCCAATTGACCATAGCTTGCATCAGCCAGTTCCAAATTTCTGTGCAAAGTTTTCCTAAAAAACAGAATCAAACATCTGAAACTTGCAAAACATGATAAGTTAACTATGGACCTGAGGTAAATCAATGCAAAAGTATCCACCAGAGAACATTTTCTCTTAAAATATTAAGCTAATTTGGTATTTTTGTGTATGTTTTGTTCCTTAAAGAGTACTGAAGACATAATATGCAGGAATGTTCTCAAAAGGTGGTGGTAAAGATGGGAAAATGATTAGTTCCTGCAGCAGTCAAGCCATTCGAGCCTCTTCGGATTCAGTGCTTCTAAGTGCGGATATTAAATGCCAGAACTTGCCATCAGCCAGTATTAAAATCTTCAGTTATGATAATCTCAGGTTAGCCACAAGGAAGTTCCGCGCTAACACTCTGCTCGGTGAAGGAGGATTTGGACGTGTATATAAAGGATGGATTGATGAGAACACATTGTCACCTTGCAAACCTGGCACTGGTATAATTGTTGCAGTGAAAAGATTAAGCCAGGAGAGTTTGCAAGGGCACCAAGAGTGGTTGGTGAGCATAACTGTTATTCTATTTTGTGTTGTTGTCCTCGAAGCTATGATTCATGTTTGGTATTAGCGCAGTTTCGAAATTTTATCTGGAAGGGATGACTTCAAATTTATCAGTTACAGCTTCAGAGGTGCTGATGGAATATTGGAGGATTTTTAACTCTGTTAACTTTATAGGCGGCAGAAGTTAATTACCTAGGTCACCTTTCCCACCCCAACCTTGTGAAGTTATTTGGGTACTGCTTGGAGGATGAGCACCAGCTACTAGTATATGAGTTCATACCACGTGGGAGCTTGGACAATCATCTTTATAGGAGTAAGTTGAAGCAGGATTTCGTGCTCCGCTGTTGTCCACTGTTATGTATGTCATATTTATGAATTGCTATATAAATCACTGATGTAGGAGGCCCATGTCAACCTCTTTCATGGAACCTGAGAATGAAAGTTGCACTTGGAGCTGCAAAAGCACTAGCTTACCTTCACTGTGCAGAGACAAATATCATTTTTAGAGATTTTGGGAGTTCCCATATTCTACTTGACAGAGTAAGTGAATCGTCAGTACATCATACTTCACCTATATGAGCATGTGATGTCTACTGAAAGGAATGCATCATACTACTGTGCAGGACTATACTGCGAAGCTCGCTGGTTTTGGACTGGCAGTTAATGGTCCTGTTGGTGAGGAGAGTCATTTAACCACAAGGGTTGTGGGGACACATGGTTATGCAGCTCCAGAATACATTGCAACAGGTAATCTTCAGAATACAACTTCTGACATTATGCAAATGTGTTTATGGAAAACCTTTAAAAAATGCGCATGACGGTCAATTCGCACATTGCTTTCTACCACATTGTTTCAAACGGAGTTTTACCATTACAAACATTCCGTCCGATGGGTCAACAGTGATCTTCACTATATCAATAGTGTTTGCACATGCAGAAATTTAATAATGAGGTCATCTGGTCCGTCATACAAGAGGGGTATATATAAGGTTGTGTACAAGTGAATTGAGTTGGAAGTAGAAAGCTAATCCGCTAATAGGAACAAATGAGTAATTCATACCACGGGTGCTTTGCTCTCTGCACACCCGGTCTACCGACCTTCGCTACGGCAGACGCTGACCTCTGATAGAGTTCCGATCATATATCTACAATCTTCATTTGAAGACTAATTTCCGTCCTTATAATAACATGTAAGGAATCGACAAATACGAGTTCTTCAACAACTAAATATCCAACACGTACGGCCGCGTGTCACAACTATCATGTCTTAGACGACTTCACGGCATCAAAAGTTCTGTCCAGAAGTCAAAATCCTGAAAGTTACAGTACAGACATGTACTCCCTCCGTTGACAAATATAAGATGTTTTGGATATTTCAATATGGACTACATACAAACTGAAATGAATGATCAAACACACTAAAACGTGTCTATATACATTCGATTCACAAAAAAGTTAGAACATCTTGTATTTGTGAATGGAAGGAGTATTCTGAAACTTGATAAGTTACAAAAGAGGAAAGTGCTAAAAACCGAAAGGTTACTAGAAATGAAAAGGTACTGGTCAAGAGCTGACCGCATTGGGGCTGGCTAACAGCTGCCTGCCAGATAGCATCGCCACTTGCCTTCCATTGCTTTAAAAGTACTCTCTCCGTTTCACAATAAGTGTCGTGGTTTTAGTTCAAATTTGAACAGTCTCACACAAGATTGGCCATTCACACTTATTTCTGGAACGGAGGGAGTATTATTTACTGTGGGCTCGAAAAGTTCTACATGGTCTTTTAAGAGAGGTGTAAATGGCCTTGTTTATTATTTTGAACCATTTTATTTTTGTTAATCCATTACTTCAGTGTGAAGATGTTGCCATGGTGTCTTTCTGGTAGTTATCACCTTTATCCAAAGCCTAACAATTCTACACTTGCAGGCCATCTTACACAGAAGTGTGACATCTATTGCTTTGGAGTATTACTTCTGGAGATGTTGTCAGGTCTCCGCGTCCTTGACCCGAACCGGCCAGCAGGGGAGCAGCATCTTGTGGACTGGGCCAGACCATATCTCGAACATAAGCACAAGATACGCTGTGTCATAGATGCCAATCTAGGTGGTATTTACTCGTTCAGTGCCGCACAGAAAATCGCTGCCCTTGCCCTCGAGTGCGTTTGCTTGGACCCCAAAAAGAGGCCGACCATGGATGCGGCGGTCTCTGTCCTTGAAGGTGTTCAGGAAGACGAGGAACCAGAAGCAGCGGAGCACCAGGAATCAGGCAAAAAGGTCACTGCGAGTGCAAGCAGGAAGAACGGCAAATCTCGCTGGAATATCTTCGGAGGGGGGCGGTCGTGATCCAAAGCCATCTGTTCGCTTGGCATAGCAGGCCAGGGTTTGATCAGAGTTGTTACTGAGCTTGGTGGTTGCAAACGAATCATCACGCAGACGCATGAGCTAAATTTATGAAGTCGTCCACAGATGCTGCTATTATCAACACTGGACAGAGTCAAGATGTAGTATATTTGATGATGACGGCCGAAACACCTTACACCTCAGAATCAAGCACGATTTTGCCCGCCGAGAAACAAGATGACTCACAGCTCACTGATAAGATGAAGACGACACCAATCTTGATTACACATTGACGTGGTATCGGCAGTGCTGTAAAGGTAAAACATGTCTTGGCTGTAATTTATGTTCATAATAGGCAATAATAGCAAACCGAATTGAAAAACCTGTTAGCAATCTGTACCAAGTCTGCAACTCAAGAGGATTGACAATGGAGAGAATTCTTTTTTATTGTTGCATTAAACCCAAGAGGATTATGCAATCTCCCCGTTGCCGTGGCTGTCGGACATGGAGTTCCCTGGCCCTAGGTTGCACCATTTTCCCATATGGTTAAAATCATGGTTGGGGATGGTCAGCGTGTGCTTTTTTGGCGTGATAGGTCCCCATGGTTTTTCTGCTGGACATGAGGCTCAGAACCAGATGTCGGCGTGCTATGTATGTGTGCCTCCAGGAAGAAGATACGGGCAATACAACGTGCAGCTCATGCCTCGGCTATGAACGCGACGACGCGGTCCATGAGCCGCTTGGCGCTGTCGCAATGGAGCTTCCCAAGGAAGAACACGTGGCCCTCCCCCTCCAGCTCCAGCCAAGCCGCCCTCCCGCGCCACCCGCTCGCGGCCACGGCCTCGTAGTACGCGCGGTTGCGCGCGGCCAGCCCGTCCTCGAGCCCCGTGGTCACCAGCATCCTCGCGCACGCGAGCCTCTCCAGCGCCGGCGACGCCAGCGGGTTCATCCTCGGGTCGTCCGCGCCGCCCACCGCCGACCCGCGGCACGCGTAGGACCAGAGGAGCCCGGTCACCCTGGCCGCGGCCGGGGGCTCCCCCTCGATCGCCGTGTTCCCGCTGAACCACGGGTGCAGCAGTACCGCGCCCTCGATCCTCGGCCCGCCGTCCCTCACGAGCATCTCGTGCGCGATGTTGGCGCCGGCGCTGTCCCCCGCGACGAACAGCTTAGAGGCGTCGCCGTGGTCGGCGATCCAGCCGTCCTGCGCCGAGGCAGCCCACCGGAGCGCGGCCCAGGAGTCGTCGTAGGCGGCGGGGAGCGGGTGCTCCGGGGCGAGGCGGTAGTCGACGGACACCGCGAGGACGCCGGCCGCGGCGGCGAGCGCGTTGAGGTAGTTGTGGTACGTGGGGTCGCGGGCCGACCCGATGAGGAAGGCGCCGCCGTGGAAGTAGACGACGACCGGGAGCTTCGTGGAGGCGTCCTGGAGCTTGTTGGGGAGGTAGAGGCGCACGGAGAGGCCCGTGCCCGCGTCGAGGACGACGTCCTTGGAGGTGACGCCGGTGGCCTCGTCGACGCCGGCGGGCAGGATGGTGGGGTCGTTGAGGCGGTCTATCTTCCCGCTCCTGTAGACGCGGAAGCTCCCCGGCGCCTCTAGCAGCACCTCGTCGCCGGCGGCGGCGGCATCAGATGTCCCCGGGGCAGTCACCGGAGGAGCCCCACTCGTGTCTGAGGCGGAACGGACTGTCGATCGCCACACGCCCTGGCATCTTATTTGAGGCAAGAATGTGGTCGACAAGGAAGGCCGTTGGAGTTGGGGTAACCTTCTTGTTCGATCAACTGGTAGCCGCCGGCGAGGTCGGGTGGCCGCGCAAGCAGCGCAGATGGCGACGACTCCGCTCCTGATGGTGGTGGCCATGGAGGCCGAGTGTTCTTTTTGTCCGAGTGTTGCTCAGACGGCCTTGGTGTAGTAACAGGCTAGCAGATAAGAGCCAGGTGTTGCTTAATGTTTAGGCCGCCTTGGATGCAGTAACAGTGCTAACAGATACTCTCTCCATTCCACAATGTAGTGCTTCCTCTATCTCCGTGCTTCAACTTTAACCGTAAATTTAACTACCAAGACCGATTGCGGCGGGAGCAAAAATTATATCAGTGAATTCGTATTTGAAAGAAGTTTTCAATTATATAATTTTTTCTCCCGCTGCAGTTGGTCTCGTTGGTTAAATTTATGATCAAAGTTGGATCTCGGAAAGCGCGGGCGCACTAGAAACGGAGGGAGTAAGGTTTTGCGTGGTGGCAAAGGTCCGGCCGGTCCAGGATCATCATCATGCAGCCAGCCAGTAATCCTAAACACGCATGCATGGACCTTACCGACCGCTTGTGCTTTAGGACAGATCACGTTGTAGAAAGGACACGTGAGAACGTTACCTCAAAAGATCGGGCACGTTCTAAAAGGGACACGTCGAGAGACCAAGCGCACGCCGACATGGGGGCAAGATCTTCCGTCTGTCCATACCGCCCGCGCAACTGAGCCGCCCACGCGATTTCCCCTGGTCCCCGGCTGAACAGCGCAATCACCAGCGATGGCACGTTCTGCGCGGCGTGGGTTCAGATACGCCACTCTAAAGAACAAAAGAAAAAAGAAAAATAAACGAGGGGTTTTGCGGTTATCCACTTCTGAGTCGAGGCTCAGCTGCACCCGCACTGATGAAAAAATTTAAAATAAATACAAAAAAATTCAAAAATTGTTTACTGTTCACACATCATTATGATCCGATTTGTCTTTTTTGCTGAGAGCTTCTCAGATGTCCAAATGATTTGAAAATTGGAACGAACCTCACGCATCAAATTATCTATCATACAAAAAAATTAGAATTCTTTGAAATTTTCTAGTATTGTTTTGATTTTCTGACCAGGTGCAGATGAGCCTAGGCACCGAAACGCCGCACTCGGGGTTTTGGGGCATGTTTTAAAGTCTATTTTCAGTTATACTCTACTACCTCCATCCTGATTTATTGGTCCCTTTTGATCATAAATTTAACTAGCAAAATGTTATTGCATATCAAACAATATGTTGTTGGATTCGTATTTGAAAGTACTTTCTAATGGTATTATTTTTGTTATGTGTAACTTATATTTTGTTAGTTAAAATTATAGTCAAAATATGACACAAAATATGATGAGGATTGGTAAACTAGGACGGAGGTAGTATACGACGATTAATCAACTATAGTCCATCCACATACATATACCAAACTGGCATGTCACAGCATGGTTCACAGACAATGTCTTGATTGCTTATGAGAATATCCATTACTTGAAAAAGAAGAAAGGTAGAGGAAATGCATGTGCAGTCAAACTTGACATGGCGAAAGCCTATGACCGCGTCGAGTGGTCTTATTTGCGACAGGTAATGAGGAAAATGGGGTTCTCAGAACAGTGGATAGGGAGAGTGATGGCGTGTGTGGAGACTGTCTCTTCAGTCCGGGTGAATGGGCGCTTTTCTGAATTTTTCAAGCCATCCAGGGGAATTCGACAAGGGGATCTCTTGTCACCTTATCTATTCTTGTTGTGCGCCGAAGGTCTGAGTAGCATGTTGAAGTACAAGGGGCCTGCTCATTTGGCTAAAGGTATGAGAGTGGGAACCCATGCACCTTGGATCTCGCACCTCTTATTTGCAGATGATTGCATGATTTTCTCCCAGGCTACGATTCAGGGTGTAGAAAGGCTCCATGATATTTTGGAGTTGTATAGAGAAGGTTCCGGCCAGCTGGTAAACAAGGAGAAATCGGCTATTTTCTTTAGTGCCAACAGCTCGGATGAAGAGAAGGCAATTTTTCATGAGAGAATGGATGTTCACACAGAAGCTTTAGCTGAGAAGTACTTGGGATTACCCATGGCACTTGGGAGATCTTCTAAGGATCAATTCGACCATATTGTTACAAGTATAAGGAAGTTGGTTACTGGCTGGGCTCCAAGGGCCTGTTTGGATGGGAGCCAAGAGTTGCCCTGCCAATTTTTTGGTCATTGACTGATGGGTTGAAAGGTGTTTGGATCACAGCCATTTTTTAGAAGCCTTACCAACTTTTTGGTCACCCTACTGAGATGTGTAGCCATTCTGCGCCCGCGTGCTGGCGAAAGGCTGGCGGCAAATTTGCTCGCCAAAAAATTGGCACGCCCTAGTTTTGGTAGGGCTCGTGTGGGCACTATCCAAACAGGCCGCAAAACTTATGAACAGTGCAGCCAGGGAGGGTTTGATCAAGTCAATTTGCCAAGCAATACCTACTTACTCGATGTGTTGCTTCAAATTGTCAAAGAAAACATGCAAAAAAATTATTAGTGTGGTGGCACAATATTGGTGGGGAGGAGACGGAGTAAAAAGAAAGATGCATTGGAAAAAGTGGCGGGATATAGTGGTACCCAAATGTGTTGGTGGAATGGGTTTTAGGGACCTCCAGTTATTTAATAAAGCCATGTTAGCTAAACAAGGATGGAGGCTATTGACTAATCCCGAATTGCTATGTGCAAGACTTCTAAGAGGGAAGTATTATAACGGCAAAGACTTCATGACCGCTACAAGAAGAAGGGGATCCTCACACACATGGCGCGCCATATTGTTTGGTAGAGAAGCTCTTGAGCTGGGCCTAATCAAGAGGGTCGGTGATGGCGAATCAATTAAAATATGGGATGATCCGTGGATCCCAGCCAACTATAATTACAAGACCTTAGTAAAGCTTCCTCTTGCTGCAGTTAATAGAGTTAATGAGCTACTGAATGTAGATAGCAGAACATGGGATGAGGAATGTGTGAGAACTAATTTTACTGTGATTGATGCTGAAGCTATCCTGCGAATTCCAGTCAATGCGGGAGAGGATTTCTGGGCATGGCAACCTGATGAGATGGGCATTTTCTCTGTGACGTCGGCTTATAAGTTGTTGACTGAGGAACAGGGTAGGATGACCCAGGCGTCAGGCTCGGACAATGGGTACTATAAGGCGTTTAAGATACTTTGGCGAATGGAGGTTCCTCCCAAAGTAAGATGTTTCTGGTGGAGAGTTATTCACAACTTTATTCCGTGTCGGGTTGTGCTGCAACATCGTCATATTGAGAAAATACCTTACTGTGAGGACTGTGGTGTTGAAGAAACTACATACCATGCTCTATTCACTTGCAATTGGGCTCGCAGGTTCTGGGAGCAGATGAAGGTACGCACTGGGATTAAAATTCCAAATCTTCATCCTGATTCATGGCCCCTTGATATGATACAGGGAGGTAAGGTGTATCACTTTTCAGCATGTACGATCTTATGCGGGGCATGGTCAGTTTAGTCTGAGCGCAATGCCAGAAGACATGGGGAGCAACGACGATCAATTGCAAAATCTATCCAGTGGGCAATAGATATTGCAGTAGATTTATCACAACTTGGGAAGGAACAACAAAAGTCTAGTCTGCGGGTGCAGACTTGCTGGAAGCCACCGGATGAAAATGTTCTAAAACTGAATGTGGATGCTCAGTATGGGGAGGCTGCAGGTCATGGGGGTACCGGATGTGTTGTTCGTGGTACAAATGAGAACCTTATTCAGGCACAATCCAGATGGTACGAATTTGCCGCTTCTGCTAGAATGATGGAAGCATATGCAATTCGTGATGCGGTCCGGTTAGCGAGCGACATGGGATGGCAGCGGATCAAAATCGAGACTGATGCTTTGCAAGTTGTCAACTTGTGGAAGACCCAAGCATTTGAAAGGGCTGATATTGCATGTCCTATGCAGGAGGTCAAGGAGCTATGCAGGAACTTTGCTAGTTTTGGTATATCTTTTGTTCGCAGGGAAGCCAATATGGCGACTCATCTCTGTGGTCATCAAGCTAGTGAGGTTCGTCGGAGATGTCTTTGGATCAACTTTGTTCCAAATTTTCTCCGTGATTGTATTACCCGCAAATGTTTTACGACTGAGTAATCTATAGAGCTCCTGAATTGCAAAAAAAAAAAAGATAGCATGCGCCTTTTTACACTTCTGTAACCGAAGCACAAAGCCGGTCGACACAATACAAAGTAACAAGAACGATAAACACCAACGAAGAATGCCTCTTTATTGTACACCACAAGAGATGATTGCTTTGCTTTGCTGGCACAAAATTGCTCTCCTCAGGAGTCATATATGTATTCCCTATTGGACCGCTAACCGCTGGAGATGGTCCATGAACACCTCGAAGCTCACGTCGTCCGTGAATATCACGTCTCCTCCGGGAGCAGGGTTGTCAGAGTTATATGCCACGGATGGATTTAGCTTTGCCAGTAAAAATCGAGCCTGCAGGTTCAGACGAAAATGATATTTATCTATTCCTTCAATACTAATAAAATCACAAGTGCAGAAGAATTACCTGAGATCCATATTGATCACAAACAACCAAACGGGGCACAGGAAACCGCTCTTTGATTATGGCATCAGATTCGTCATGTGGAGCTTTTAACAACTGGGCAAACGCCTGAAAATCATGCAAGACGCAAGACTAAGCACTGGAAGGCACACTGGATGAAGTCTTTCATGATCGATGAACTAGACTCGTGTGCATCTCAGTAAACCAACATTATTCTGCAGTATAGCTGACAAACAATTACCTCGTGGCCTTCTTGATCTTGGTAACCAGCCTTTCGCCATTGTGCAATGGTTATCCCATGGAAGATGACGACAGAAAAATAAGAATCCAACAAAAGGATCTTGTCAGGACCAATTGCAGTTGCATCCAAGAGAACAGGCATTGGCCCTGATTGGAAGGAGTAGGATATAAGTGAAGGTTGAATCATTGCAACTGCATTGCCCACATTTTCCCTCTCCAACATCATCCTAAAATATGCGGTTTCATCGGGGCTATTATTGAAAACCTGCATTAAGGTAAGCAATTCAGTATGTCAAAATGTAAATTTCCATCTTTGTAGCATTGTTTAATGAAGAAAGGCCAGAACCCTCAACCTGGACAAACTGAGAACGCCTCAAGTTAAACATAAACTGGGGGAATATTGATAGACGTGGAGACAAACTGAAAGATGAGGGTGTTTCCTTCTGATAGTCTCCAAATTTGGTACATAAACGTATCAAAGCACGGTCAAGCCATCTTATTGGATCAAAATCAGCCTGAAAACATCCAGATAAGGTAGTGTTACATAAATATGGAACTATAACTTGAATTTATAATCGTTTAAGGCCTGAATTATTTCAGATAATCTATGTGACATCAACAGCCAAGTCACTGCCTACAGCTCAAGTGCTGAACAATACTGCTAAAAAAATTATCCATATCGGCAGAAGTAAGAAATGCATTCAATTTGTAAATTCTAAAAATGGAGTAATATTGCGAACTATTTAATTTAATTTTGAAACACATGGATGTACCTCAGTTTCCATCTTAAATGAGACCAAGCGTGCCACAACTGCGGCTGCGGCTTCTTGATCAAAGCCATCTATCAGCTCCTGAAACAGGAAAAAAGTTTATTAATAAACAAATAAGTATTTTGTTCAAAAGAATAACAAGCAAACACCAGAAAACCCGTCGGATTCGAAAGGAACTGGCATGAGCAACAATATGGCTGTTTTCTGAACATAGATCTTGCCTCCTCTTCTTTCTTTCTTTTAGCCTTTGCAATTTTATTGTAGGTAGCTAAGTTAAGCTTTCCATTCAGTTTTGTTGTTGTGTTTTTGTACTTTTTATGGTTTTATTTGGTCTAGTCGTTGGCCACCGTTTGTGGATTGTACTTTTGCGCCTTGTACAGAGTCTTCTAATAAGGAACAGCAAATATTTCAATGCCAAAAAAGAATTGTGCTCACTAGAAGAAGTGTCATCAATAATTCATGATTAGCAAAGTGATCAAAGATAAGAGAAACTAGCCTGCACAGTAGCAGCACCAGAAGCCCATTGTCTGGAGATCGTAGTAGTTCGCAATCTCATCTGGCCCTCATGATGCTGATAACTGAATGTGACACCCTCAAGTCAGCCAGGTAAGTACATCTAAAGCAGAATCAGATTGTTTGGAAAATTGAGAAGGAAAAAAAATGTTCCTTACTAGGTTACAAATTGAAGGTAGAGCTGTTCGCCTGTCTGCTGAGCGACTGTATCTGGGCCAACTTTTCTTGAGATGTCATATACAAAGCAAAGCGATGTTTTCTTGTCAAGACCACACATCTTCCAGGCGCTGGTGTTTCCCTGACCAATAACAGTATCTGCAGACAGAGGACTTTTCTGCATACGATAACTGCAACATTAGAACGGCACACAATTGCAGTCTTGTCATTGTATACGCTTTACAGCTAAAAAGTTAACAACATGGTTGTACCTTCTCCAGGGAAGAACAAGGCCCAATAATGCCTTGAATCTTTACATCTTTTGAGCAGTTAATCTCGAGAATACCACTGTTGAGGCAATTCAAAAATATTAATGTAAAATTCAAATAAAGATGTCACCTTCACACAAACATTGGGTGTATTATATTGATTGATTGATAAATTTTAGATTCATTTATGGTATCTTCGGTACAAGGGTCGATCCGGGTGGCCTTGATATGCAGCAGAGCAGCTGAGCTACCTTGAAAGCTTCACTGGCACATGTACGACTTTATAGGATAGTATGGAAATTTTAAACGAGGAACCTTCACACTATGGTGAAAAAGAGGTAGGCAGCAGTTTGCCAACAAAATAAAAATAAGAGCAAGAGAAAATAATTGTTTACTTGAATGATAATCCAAGGCCGTTGTCTGCTGACTGAAAGATGCGAAGAAGCGAGTCTTTGAAAACAGAGTGACCAAAACTTTCAGCAAGCACAACAATTCCCCCAGTCTTCTCAATTGCAACCTTCATTTCAGCAACACCAACCTGAAAATCAAGCATAACGAAAATATTACTTCAGACAAAATAACCATGCATCTAAGCCACGCATCAAATAGTGGACACAAAGGTGAGTTTCCATGGCTTCATTAGGCAGTGTAGTAGCTTTTCAAAAGCACGTGTTTTCAATCAGTTTTTGATACAACAGTTAGTTGAGAGCATTTTTTATCCACAACAGCAACATCTTACTAGAGAATAAGCAACTACTACTATAAATAACTAAATGCCATGTGCAGTACCACACAATGACCGTGGACATGCCCTTCATAACTGACTGTCTATCAACTCTGTGGTCCTATTACACAGCCACTAGAAGCAACTAAGTGTTTCTTACATTTTATTACTTGCAAACATTGGATATAGTACCTGTGTTGAGGTCCCTCACTAGCATACAACTCACACAAATACACAGTAATAGCTCAGCTATTGCTTTACATAAAATGGACCCATTTGGCTAAAAAAAAGGTTGCTAATTTGCATTATGGTGATACTGCTGTTGGTCAGGAATCTAGTTCATGTCTTAGAATTGTGCATATGGCTGATATCTGACGCACTAACATAGATATGTGATATTGATATGGACTTTCAGCACAAGCAACAGCTAAATAACTACAAATTCTAGACACGTAAGCAATAATCAACGGTTCTAGCTACACACCTCTCATAGTAATAGCTGCAAAATCAAGGAGAAAAGGGTGAAAGAGTTAGAGAACGCATTCGACAAGCTGATTTCTATCCATACAAGGGTATGTGTGGCCTCATACTTAGTACCCTCTCCATTCTCTTTTGCTTGTCATTATAGACATCTGTTGAAATATATGTGGATTGTGCAAACTTTCTTCATTAGTTCAGACTTTTGGTTCTACTGGTTGGTGCATGAAACTTACTAATATAGACGTTGTCTCCAGTACACAACTTTGATCATACCTTTTTCTAATTATAAATGCAATGATACAGAAGTACTTATGATGCCAATTCTACTCAATATAATTTTGACAAATCTAAGTAGCTGTATATGCTAGGAAACAGTTTACAGATTGAACTGCACTAATACAACATCTATACAAGAAATAAGGAGTATAAATAAAATAAGCAACAGACCTGGTCGACTGCACAAGCAAACAAATCCAGCACATGTCCTTGGTGCACAAGCTGCTTAGCAATCTGATCATAGAACTTAACAGCTTTATCAAAAAGTGGAGCCGAGTCTTTATCAAGGTCTTTGTGTGAGCGAATTGGTTCTGTTAAGGATTTGGATACAATCTGAAAATTTTGCAGAACGCTCATCACATTACACAAGAATCATATAAAAGAATATGTATACATTATACAATTTATTGTGATATATGTAAATCATAGATAAGATAAGTTCCAAGCATAATCAACATATGTACTCAGAGCAATTTGGCAGAAAACAGTGCATATTGCTGTCCTTCAATAGGGGAGCTTTTGGTGCAGAGATTTGCTCTAAAACCAATGAAAACAGTGAGATAAACATGAGTTTACCTTTTCAAGAAAAGAAACAATAGTATTTTGTCACAAAGCAAAGGTGGAATGCTAGAGCATGCAAAAATGACTTAATGTTCAAATATAAAATAGTAGTGTTTCTTAGAACATGAGGAAAGGATGGTGCTCCAAGAGTAAGAACCTTTCCAGTTTCACATCTAAACATGTGAACCCATAATTGTGATAGTATGATAGACAACCAAATAGCTCAAAAGATGGCAATTATTCAATATTAATTGGACTTACAGAACCAGGTCCCTCTGTAGATGGACCCCCAACAAATGCCATGATCCTAGCACCTGATCCAGGGACACAAACCCCCAAGAGACTGGCGGCCACACTTAATGCAGCTCCAGTGCATCTTGATGCACGTTGATCAGCTGGAATATGCCAAGGGTCCTTTTGCAGCTCTTCAATAACCTATACATACAGTGATAATCATTGTATCATGGACTTGCCACATTAAAAATTTGGGATAAGAACAGTTATATAGACAATATGATTTTCTATTGAATGATATCGATTCTTAACTGAGTTCAGTACAAACTCGCACTCTGAAGCAGGCACAAGGAACCTAGAGATGCTCTCTGATGAAAGACCATCCCTAGTTCCAGCTATAACCCCTGTGGTGGGCTTTTGTTTGCCTGCAAAGAAGCACATTTGCTCCAATATTTGTTCCTTGCTGACCTCCTTTGTTCCCTTGAACACATATGACTTCGGCAACAAACCAAAACCCAATTCATGCACCTACATGCACCAATATTGAAAATATATTGCTAAATAAAGCATTGAATACAGAACAAAACATTTAAGGACAGAGCATTATGAGTAAACACAGAACTATACCTGTACATATGTCCCAAAAGTAATGAATCCAACAAGGGAATTATCTGGCAATAGCTCAGTAGCCTGTGCCAGAGCAGACTTCAAATAACCAATTTCTTCCTCGATAATGCAAGTATCCACAACAAAGATGAAAACAGGAGGCATTACAGGACCTGTTTCTGCAGTGGATATGTACTCAATAGTGGTATACTGAGGGAAGAGTTCTGGAGGAAGATTGTTTTCTGAGATTGAGGAATAGTGTTGAGGGAACTGATTGCGCTGAAAGCAGAATGTACAGAGCCAGATCTTAGCACTATAGTCGACTCTGGAGAAGGGATTGAGGATGGAACGACACATGCGGCAGCGAAGGGGAGCATATGGCACTACTGGCATATCAGGAATTGACTTGAGAGGAGTATAGATGGCAGAAACAGGGACGACACAGCTCACAGCATCCTCCTTTGTGCCTGGAATAACGTTCCATGGCATCCTTATCCCATCCAGAGCCTCAAGCTCAAGAAATTCAGACATTTTGTATACAGCAGTCTTAAGATAACTGTGTCAGGTGGCCTCCGCAAGTGAAATGGTACCCAACCTGCAAATTTCAGATCAATAGCAAGTGAAAAGTCAGTTGAGCATAAGCAAGCGAAAACCACCACAGAAAGACAATTCAATCCAATCTGCTCAAATACTATCTGATACAATAGTTCTTCTACATCAAAATTCTAATGTTGCACATTCCTAGAATCCTATTTCACCAAAACGAAGTTGCTGGCAGTACACAGTAGTGTAACCGATGGTTCAACCTGATCGTACAACTTCGAATATCAATACGCCAACCCTTCAAGCAGCATCGATCGCTCCTGATAACTCTCCGGTTTATACATAACTTATAAAACTTGACTCCAAATAGCCGCACGAAACGATCACACGAACCTTTTTGCATTCGTATCAAACAAATAACCGAATGTGGTGACCCGCAGCACAAAATTGCACCCAGGAAGCCCAAAATTATCACAAACTAGCGAAGTGGCCAGGGTTGATTTCGACTTGTTCTACTTCTATGACAAAACCACCGCAAAATATTCGAGATCGCAATTGCTTCCCGGCCCCGCCCACCAGACACTACCGAAAATCCTCGCAGCTAAAGACGGAGAACCCTAGTCCCGAGATCTCTCCAAGGACGGCCTCGCCTTCAGGAAAAGGAAAGGCAGGAGCGGCAAGCAGAGGCGGCGCTTACCGGCGGATCACTCGCGAACACTGCCGCGCCGCGAGAAACTGGAGGGCAGGTCGCCTCCTGGTGCCGGCCAGCCGCACCGGCGTCGGCGTCGGCGTCGCCGGCGTCGGAGGAGGAGGCGATCGAGGCGGCACGGTGGAGCGCGCGATGCGATCCGGATTCAGGAGGGGACTCTGCACCCAGGCGACAGGAGGAGACGGGTGAGGTGGCGCCGGATTGAGGTCTTTGTGGGGCCGGTGTTCGGGGATGAAGGGCTCGGATGGGCGCGTCGGAGGCGAGGCCGGATCGGACGGCTCGTACGAGGCCTGCCTGCGTGGCCTGTCCTGTGTAGACACCGGGTGTCTCGGCGCTGGCAAATTTATGCCGCCCCGACTTTTCCGACAACCGCGAGGCTCGAGTTCGCTCTCCACGTCCGAACCGGACTGGCGGTCCGTCCGGGAACCAAAACCGGTCTTCTCCGGTTTTTTAAGGTGCAAAGGCCTTTTAGCATAGCAACCACACGCCAAAGCCCAATACCGACGGGGGTCCTTTTTTTTGGATTTAAACATCCCAAAATTCTAAATTTTGGAATGTTATAATAAATAGATAGATTTGACTGATTGTTTGATTGATTGTCTGAAAGTGAGTGAATTTAAAACTTTTTGAAAGTTAAATGAGAGGGAATAAAAGGACTTTCCCAAACTTTCATATTTGCTTTCTGATCTCCATGAATTCAAATTCTTTTCAAATACAAAACCCTTGAGTGAAGATGATATGACTTCTTCCATTAAATTAAACGAAAGGGTATTTGGAAATATTTGAAATTCATTTTGAAATAATTCAATTCTGAAACTTTATGCAACTCAATGATTTTCACGAGAGAAGATAAAATAACTTCTTCAAATTATATGAAATATGAGTTGGGAGTTTCAAAGGATCAATTTCAAAGTTTTTTTGAAATTATTTTCAATTTGGATTTAATTGAGTATTATTCAAATTATTTTTCTCCAAAAACAAAATACATGGAAAATAGGGTAACATGATTCCCTATAATAGAAAATTGGAGAGAAATTAATTTGAAATCATTTTGGTATTTTTAAAATGATTTTTACTGGATTTTATTAGAGCAGAATCACTCTTTGAATTATTTGAATTTTTCTGGATTTTATTTGATTTTATAAAAATGTCCATGTTGTAGAAAATCTTTTTCTGAAAATTTTGATATATTATATGCCTATATAATATTTTAGTTTATTTTTAATTTTTTTTTGTTTTTGTTTTTGTTGCCTGTGAAAAATGTTTTAAAAAAACTCTTCGAACAGTGCCAGGCCGAAGCCCAGCACTGCTCTCTCTCTCTCTCCGCGCCAGGCCAGCCGGCCTAGCAGGCCGCGGCCCAGCCCGCGTCGCCCCGTCCCCGACCTCCGCTCGGTCTCCCGAGCCAGCACGGGAGCGCCGCCGCCACCATGGACGCCGTGTCGCCTCCGGCCTCCTCCTCGCCCCCTTCTCCAAGTCCTCCTCCCCTCCCCTCCTATAAAGGGCGCCGCCCCGGCCCCGTTTCCCTCTCTCTCCTCTCGCTGCGCACCGCCGAATCGCGCCGCCTCGCCGGACTTCGCCACCGCCGCTGCACGCTTCGCCGCCCTGTGCCGCGCGCCGCCGCCGCTGCTGTCGCCGGCCTGCTGCTTCGCCCCGCGCCGCTCCCCGCCCTAGCCGCGCCGCCACCCGCCGCTGTCGCCGCTCCTCGCAGTCGCCGGAGCCGCGCCGCCCTCGTCGGAGATCCGCCGCCGGTTCCTCACCGAAGAACCGCCCCGAACCGGTATAAAACCGCCCAGGTCCGGTTTATTTTCCTTTATTTCGGTTTTCGTTTAAAAAACGGTTTAGTTTTTTTTAGATTGATCTATTCAGAGAACGTTCGCTGGTTAGGTATAGAAAACGAACGTTCACCTTTTAGTTTTTTTTCTTTTTCTGTAATTTCGGCTAGGGACCTAGATGTGAATACTTTATTTACAGAATAGTCCCTATACTTCAAACAAGCACAACTTTTTACTCGTTAGTCCAAATCCAACGAAACCAACGCCCACTTCTTCGTTATGATCTCCTCTATCCAGTAATCCAACTCAAACATGTTTTTGAAAATTTTAAAATTTGAATTAGATCAGATTTGAATTCAAACTTCTTTTGATCATATCTTTTTATCCGTAACTCCGCTTGAGTTGATTCTTTTTGCAAATCGAAGCTCTTGACCTAAATTTTCTGATAAGGCCAAATTCACATAATTTTGGTACTATTAGAAATTGTTTTATGTTGCAAGAGCTATTTGCTTGGTTTTGATGTTTTCCGAATTGACTTCTTCGATCTTTCTGGTCTTTTGAGTGATTGCTTATGTGTGGTTACTATTGCTTGCTTACAATAGATTGACCGGAGTGTGACGAGTAGATCTATCAAGAGTTTGAGTGCGAATCATCTTCATCGACATTGCAGGCAAGTTCACACTTTGATCATATCCCCTTCCATACCCAGTTTTATTGCATTAGATCAATCCTCACACATTGCATGATTAGGATCTAATTAAATTGTGGGATGGGAAGTATATGAGGTAGTACCTATTACCTGTTTATTATCAAACCTTTGGGAGTTACTTCTACGTTTGCTTATTATGCCATGCTATGCTAGTAGACGTGGATTGGGTGAGTGATATCCATGACAGATGTGAGATTGATAATTAAGGGTTTATCTAATGTGGCAACCTAACACACATCTGGATGGATTGAGGCACCTGGGGTTTCCAGGATTTGCCTGTTTTTATTTGGACCGCCACCCAGGCCCAAAGGGATCATGAGATTATTCATACTAGAAACTTCTGTGTGCAGCCACAAGCCATTATGGGCTCTGGCATAGTTGACTAGGTTGTGCGAACTCTTATAGGGTAGACTAGCAGATGTAGGGGAAAGTAGGTGTACTGGTCTATCCGTCGTAAGGTGCTAGCGCTTCTGAAAGAGTGTGTCTCGGTCATCCGTTTCTCAAACACCATGTAGTGCGAGAAATCCAACGGAGGCGATCGAGTCTTGTGGGGAAAAGTGTGCAAACCTCTGCAGAGTGTATAAAGTAATCATGATTAGCCGTGTCCCCGGTTATGGACATCTTGAGTGTTTAGTTCTTGGATTATCCTGTTGATCTCATCATGTTACTTTAAATGAATATTGTTGGGTTTAATGATGTTACTTAATTGGGATTGAGAATGCTGTCAACCATTCTCAATGTTCAACAACCACCATGATAGTTAATTAAAATGTATTCCTTTGCAGTAGGGAAAAATTGGCTTTACGCAAAAACCTTATAACCATAGAGCTTTTCCACCAGCCAAATATGCATGTAGTGATAGTCTTTATTCATCATTCTCTATGGTGTGAATTTGCCAGTACATTCAATGTACTGACCCGTTCCGGGCTGCAACGTCTCATGTTGCAGGATTATCTTACGACGAGTAAGTGATACGTTAGGGTTACGATTTCTACACTCAACTTTGCCGTTGGTGTTGATGGGAATCCACAACCTTGTTGCTTCCGCTATATGGATTGAGGTAATAGTATTTACGTTACTTTATACATGTGATTTACCTCTGTTATAAATCCTTCGAGTACTGTGTGTGTCAGCATACCAATCCAGGGATGACACTTAAGCACATAGACGTGACCCATTCGGGTCGGGTCGCTACAATGGATTACATGAGAGCAACTAATTGAGGAGCACTCCTTCGGGAGTGGGGCGCTCTCAGCGGCTGCCACGTGTCGCACTCTCGTCGCTCTTATGGGATTTATTTATTATTATTTTTTGGCACGCATTTTTGGCTTTTTAGATGTTTTTTCAGTTTTTCACCGGTTTTCTTACCTTTTCGACAAAAAATTTCAAAAAATTATTTTTACGCAAAAAAACGTGTTTTCTTTATTTATTTTCTTCATGAGAGGTACGGTTTAGCTTCCGCGAGAGGCCCATGCCTCTTGGAAACAAAAAAATGTGTTTTTTTTCTTTTTTTTCCTTTCGTGAGAGGCACGGTTTTGCTTCCGCAAGAGGCATGGTTGTGCCTCTCGGGAACGAAAAAAAAGCATTATCTCTCTTTTTTCCTTTCGTGAGAGGCATTGCTTAGCTTCCGCGAGAGACATGGCCCTGCTTCTCGGAAACGAAAAAACACATATTTTTCCTTACATGAGAGGTACGGTTTTGCTTCCGTGAGAGGCATGGACGTGCCTCTCGAAAACGAAAAAAAATACATGTTTTTTTGTGCTTCTTCGAGAGACACGGATTTGCTACCGTGAGAAGCATGGTTGTGCCTCTCGGGAACGGCTTTCAGAAAGGGAAAAAATAACATGCTCCTGGTTCGGTTTTTTTATGAGAAAAAGTTCGTCAAAACTTATCAATGTGGGATCTAGTTTTGAAGATCTCGACGCGAGGAATCCAACAATGAAAATGGTTCGAGATTTGGACGCATGGTTTAAGAGATAAAATGTTTTGAATAAACGGATCTAGAAAAAAAAGGAAAATTCCCAGGTTGCGACAAGCGACGCACATGCAGTGCGCCACATGTCGCAATCTGGGGATAGAAATCTTTGAAATGAGTACTTCTCAATTAGTGATTTCGGGATTACATTCAATACTATGTGTATCGGCGCTTGTGTGTGGAAAAGCACCAACACTATCGGACGGCTCTATATCCAATGTTTCCTTATTGCATGCGCTGTAGCCGGGCGACTCACGGAGCGCCCGCTCCGTTCTCTCTCCTACTTTCTCTCCCCTCCAGCTTGATTTTTTCTGACGTGGAACGCCTTGCAGCCGGCTGACTATGCACTATTGCACTTGCTCTAAACAAATTGAATGATTCATATGACCAGCTGACCATTGTTTTCTCTCTTAACCACCTAATCTATCAAATACCGTTTAGTTGGGTTTGCTCACATGATTTGCTGACCTGGACAAGATCAAAGCAGTATTTGACCAATTGGGCTCTCTTGTCAGGTGACCCATCACCTTACACGTGCGCCGCTCCCATCAGCACTCATCCTTGCTGGCGCTCCCCTACCCAAGCTCGCCCTCGGGGCCACTCAACCTTGCGAGTGCGGTGTCGCCGCTGGAGCCGGCATGAATCTCCCTGCGTGCCATTGATCTCCTTTTTCGATGAGTCCCCTGCCCCTCCTCGGCTTCCTCCTCTCCTTAGTGCTCCTAAAGTCGTGAACCCTTCCACGAGCATCCATACGCCCTCACCGCGAGTAGTCGCTCTACCACCAATCATCAACGGTGAAGTCCTTGTCGCCGAGTAGCACCCCGGTCAAAGCCACCCTGCCATTTGGCTCCACCTTACTGAGATGAACTCCTGTCCTGGGGAGCCCTCTGCAGCACAACACCGAGCAAGCCAAGCCCGATGCACTTGTTCGGCATGAACTGAGCACTGACTATGCTCTGGCATACATGAGGGCAGAGGGGTTGTGGCTCATGGTAGGGCGCCATTGGTCAAATGCTGCTTTGACCTCACCCAAGTTAGCAAACCCACCATAGATGGTTTATGAGCGGCATTTGATAGATTAAGGGGTTGGGTAGTAAATTGACTTTTTTCTAATATCAAGAGGGGCTCATTTGGACGCTTGATACGTCTCCAACGTATCTGCATTTTTTGATTGTTCCATGCTCTTATAGTATCAATCTTGAATGTTTTATATACATTTACAGGCAATTATATCAATTTTTAGGACTAACCTATTAACTTAGTGCCAGTGTCAGTTGTAGTTTTTTGCTTGTTTTTAGTTTTCCAGAATATTAGTACCAAACGAAGTCCAAATAACACGAAACTTTTTAATGATTTTTTTCTGGACAAAAGAGACACTAGAAGCTTCGGGAGGAAGTCAGGAGATGAGGGAGGTGGCCACGAGCCATCAGGGCATGCCCAGGGGGTAGGTGCGGCCTAGTGCCTCATGGGCCCGCCTTTGCTCCGTTTGACCTAATTCCGCTTTTATAAATTCTCTAAAATCAGGAAACTAACAGAGAGCCACCAGAAACCCTTTTTTCGCTGCCGCAAGCTTCTGTTCTCGAGAGATCTCATCTGGGGGCCTTCTCCGGCACTCTGTCGAAGGGGGAATCAATCACGGAGGGCTCTACATCAACCTTGTTGCCCTTCCGATGATGTGTGAGTAGTTTACTACAGACCTACGGGTCCATAGTTAGTACATAGATGGCTTCTTCTCTCTATTTGATCTTCAATACAATGTAATCTCGATATTCTCGGAGTTCTATTCGATGTAATCACTTTTTGCGATGTGTTTGTTGGGTCCAATGAATTGTGAGTTTATGATCAGGTGATCCATGAATATTTTTTTGAGTCTTTTCTGAACTCTTTTATGCATGATTATTATAGCTTCGTATTTCTCTATGATCTATTAATTTGGTTTAATTTGGGCAACTAGATTGATTTATCTTGCAATGGGAGACGTGCTTTGTGATGGGTTCGATCTTGCGGTGCTCAATCCCAGTGAAAAAAAGGGACATGATATGTATTTGTATCATTCCCATTAAGAATAAAAATATGGAGTTTATTCATGCGTGAGTTTACTTTGTCTACATCATGTCATCTTGCTTAAGGTGTTACCCCGTTCTTTGTGAACTTAATACTCTAGATGCATCCTGGATAGCGGTCGATGTGTGGAGTAATAGTAGTAGATGCAGAATCGTTTCGGTCTACTTGTCTTGGACGTGATGCATATATACATGATCGTTGCCTTGGATATCGTCATAATTATTTGCTTTTCTATCAATTGCCTAACAGTAATTTGTTTAGCCACTGTATGCTATTTTCAGGAGAGAAGCCTTTAGTGAAAACTATGGCCCCCGGGTAATACTTTTATCATATATTAAAATCCAAAAATACCTTGCTACAATTTTATTTACTTTTATTTATTTTGTGTTCAATCAATCTATCTACCACTACAAAATTTGATCTTGCAAATAACCGTTGAGCGATTGACAACTGATGCGGCTTGAGCTATGTCTGTATTTCCTCAAAGAGGAAAGGATGATGCAGCACAGCTATGGTAGGTATTTCCCTTAGTGATAAGACCAAGGTTACCGAACTAGTAGGAGAACCACGCAACACTATGTAAACGGCACCTGCACACAAAGAACAAATACTTGCAACCCAACGTAAAAGAGGGGTTGTCAATCCCTCCCGGGTAAAAGATAGATAAAAATTGTAGTAGATTGGATAAATAGATCTCGCAAGAACGCAAGATAAAATAAATAAATAAAATTACAGCACCGTATTTTTGGGTTTTTGACTTAATAGATCTGAAAATAAAAGCAAATAAAAATATATCTCAAAGGCAAATATAATAAAGAAGAGACCCGGGGCCGTAGATTTCACTAGTGCCTTCTCTCGAAAAAAATAGCATATAGGTAAACAAATTACTGTTAGGTAATTGATAGAACTTCAAATAATCATGACGATATCCAGGCAATGATCATTATATAGGCTTAGTAGACCGACTCCTGCCTGCATCTACTACTATTACTTCACACATCGACCGCTATCCAGCATGCATCTAGTGTATTAAGTTCATGGAGAAACGAAGTAATGCAATAAGAACGATGACATGGTGTAGGCAAGATCTATTCATGTATGAATAGACCCCATCTTGTTATCCGTAATAGCAACAATACATACATGTCGTTTTCCCTTCTGTCACTGGGATCGAGCACCGTAAGATTGAACCCATTACAAAGCACCTCTTCCCATGACGAGAAAAATCGATCTAGTCGGCCTAACTAAACCAAAGATTCAAAGAAGAAATACGAGGCTATAAGTAATCATGCATATAAGAGATCAAAAGGCTCAAATAACTTTCATGGATAAAAACATAGATCTGATCATAAACTCAAAGTTCATCGCATCCCAACAAACACACCGCAAAAAAAGCATCAAATAGATCTCCAAGAGACCATCGTATTGAGAATCAAAAGAGAGAGAGAGAGAGAGAGAGAGAGAGAGGAAGTCATCTAGCTACTAACTACGGACCTGTAGGTCTACAATGAACTACCCATGCATCATCGGAGAGGCACCAATGAGGAAGATGAACCCCTCCGTGATGGTGTCTAGATTGGATATGTGGTTTCTGGAACTTGCGGCGGCTGAAACTGATTTTCGTCGACTCCCCCTAGGGTTTCTGGAATATTGGGGTACGCGTCCTAGTGGGTTGTGCCCCCCTCGGGACACCCCTCTGGTACTTCTTTGGCCCATCATGTGTCTTCTGGCCCAGAAAAATTCTCCAAAAAGTTTCGTTGCGTTTGGACTCCGTTTGGTATTGATTTTCTGCAAAAACAACAAGCAAAAAAACAGCAACTGGCACTAGGCACTATGTCAATAGCTTAGTCCCAAAAAATGATATAAAGTTGCTATAAAATGATTGTAAAACATCCAAAAATGATAATATGATAGCATGGAACAATAAAAAAATTATATATACGTTGGAGACGTATCGACAACCCCTTGTTTGCATTGGGTGCAAGTATTTGTTATTTTGTGTGCAGGTACTGCTAACGAGTTGTTTCATGATGTCTACTACGCAACTTTATTCTTGTAGACACATGTTGGGTCTCCAAGCGCAGAGTTTTGTAGGACAGTAGCAATTTTATCTCAAGTGGATGACCTAACGTTTATCAATCTGTGGGAGGTGTAGGATGAAGATGGTCTCTCTCAAACAACCCTGCAACTAAATAATAAAAAGTCTCTTGTGTCCCCACACACCAAATATAATGGTAATTTGTATAGGTGCACTAGTTCGGGGAAGAGATGGTGATAAAAGTGTAATATTGATGGTAAAAATATATTTTGATAATCTAAATAAATAAAAACAGCAAGATAGCAAATAGTAAACGAGCACAAAAACGGTATTGCAATGCTTGAAAATGAGGCCTAGGGTCCGTACTTTCGCTAGTGCAATCTCTCAACGGCGCTAATATAATTGGATCATATAACCACCCCTCAAAGTGCGATGAAGAATTACTCCAAAGTTCCTATCTAGCGGAGAACATAAGATGAAATCGTTTGTAGGGTACGAAACCACCTCGAAGCTATTCTTTCCGATCGATCTATCCAAGAGTTCGTACTAAAATAACACCAAATAATTTCAGATTCATAATACTCAATCCAAATTTCAAAGAGTGCCCCAAGATTTCTACCGGAGAAACAAAGACAAGAACGTGCATCAACCCCTATGCGTAGATTACCCCAATGTCACCTCGGGAATCCGCGAGTTGAGTGCCAAAACATATATCAAGTGAATCAAAATAACACACCAATGTCACCACGAGTATTCATTTGCAAGACATATATCAAGTGCTCTCAAATCCATAAAAGTATTCAATCCGTTAAAACGAAATCTCAAAGGGAAAACTCAATTCATCACAACAAGATAGAGAGGGGAAAACACCATATGATCCGACTATATTAACAAAGCCCATGATACATCAAGATTGTGACATCTCAAGAACACGAGAGAGAGAGAGATAGAGAGAGAGAGAGATTAAACACATAGCTACTGGTATAAACCCTCAGCCCCGAGGGTGGACTACTCCCTCCTCATCGTGGTGGCCGCCGGGATGATAAAGATGGCCACTGGAGATGATTCCCCTTCGGGCAGGGTGCCGGAACGGGGTCTAGGGTTTTCGGTGGCTACAGAGCCTTGCGGCGGCGGAACTTCTGATCTAGGTTAACCCTGAGGGTTTTTGGAATATTTGGGAATTTATATGGTAAAGAGAGGTGTGGAAGTCCACCGAGGTGGGCACAACCCACCTGGGTGCGCCTGGGCCCCCAGGCGCCCCCTGGTGGCTTGTGCCCCCCTCGGGGCACCCGCCAGGTGCTGCTCTGGCCCATTGGTGGTCTTTTGGTTCATAAAAAATCCACAAAAAGTTTCGCGATGTTTGGACTCCGTTTGATATTGATTTCCTGTGATGTAAAAAACAAGCAAAAAACAGCAACTGGCATTGGACACTGGGTCAATAGGTTAGTCCCAAAAATGATATAAAATTGCTATAAAATGATTGTAAAACATTCAAGAATGATAATATAACGGCATGAATACTTCATAAATTATAGATACATTGGAGACATATCACTGCATGATTTTCCCACTGGATTGATAACCTTGGTTCTTAACTGAGGGAAATACTTATCTCTATTGTACTACATCATCCCCTCCTCTTCGGGAAAATCCCAACGCAGCTCACAAGTATCAACACTTTGGTGCTATCATCCGAGATATCAAGGAATGTTCTTCGATAATCCCATAGATGAAACTTCCAATGAACATTATATTCAGAAAAAAAATAGAAAACAATTTCTAAAAATTCCACAATATTTCATGGTGAAATCACATTCAAGGAGATCTAGAAAAAAATGGATCTCCATACTCCTTTTTTGAAGTTTCTTTAAGAGCCTTTTTTTTGCTGTAGAGGCACTCACCCGAGACCTAGGGTAGGTGTCAACCACAACACTAATAGTGTAGCCATTAGATAACCGGATGAAAAGGAAAACTATTGAAAGCAATCACTTGAAGATTAAACTGTTGAGCGACCAAGACGAATGATATGATAGTGAGAGCAAGGGCACACCTACAGAGACAAGCTCTGACACACGTCGCCTCTGCCATACCGGGAAAGGGAACTCTATGCCCTTCATCCTAGGATCGATGGCGTCGACCCACTGTAACTACGTCGCACACACTACAAGAAGTGATCATCAAACCAGGCTCGACTGACCACATATTGTCTCGCTTAGCCGTCATACGACCATC
Organism: Triticum urartu; assembly: GCF_056163025.1. Taxonomy (NCBI): domain Eukaryota; kingdom Viridiplantae; phylum Streptophyta; class Magnoliopsida; order Poales; family Poaceae; genus Triticum; species Triticum urartu. The sequence continues at coordinate 444,833,685 of NC_141877.1, read as the reverse complement.
AATCACGTCATCTCTTGCCCGTGATCCCAACGGTCCCTAGGCGGCACCCCAAGGCAGGTATGACGCACACAATGACGCCACCGCCGCCCAATCTGAGGCAAAATTCGGCAGAGAGCAGGTGAGGGAGTCTTGGATTAGGGGGTGTCCAGATAGCCGGACTATACCTTCGGCCGGACTCCTGGACTATGAAGATACAAATTGAAGACTTCGTCCCGTGTCCGGAAGGGACTTTCCTTGGCGTGGAAGGCAAGCTTGGCGATACGGATATGTAGATCTCCTACCATTGTAACCGACTCTGTGTAACCCTAGCCCTCTCCGGTGTCTATATAAATCGGAGGGTTTTAGTCCGTAGGGACAACAATCATACCATAGGCTAGCTTCTAGGGTTTAGCCTCCTTAATCTCGTGGTAGATCTACTCTTGTACTACCCATATTATCAATATTAATCAAGTAGGACGTAGGGTTTTACCTCCATCAAGAGGGCCCGAACCTGGGTAAAACATCGTGTCCCCTGCCTCCTGTTACCATCCGCCTTAGACGCACAGTTCGGGATCCCCTACCCGAGATCCGCCGGTTTCGACACCGACATTGGTGCTTTCATTGAGAGTTCCTCTGTGCCGTCGCCATCAGGAAGGATGCCTCATCCCGTCTTTAAAGACGGCACCGTTGCTAAGGGAGCTTTGGCTGTCGGCCAAACTCTCAGGCTAGGTGGTTTCCTTATGACCCCCCGTTCGGCTGCTGTGCCGACGATGACCTCTCGGGTCATCGAAAGCAATCTTCACGTCAGCTCGGAATTCGCCGAGAAGCTAGATCCAATGGAGCTCTCTTCCCTAAATGAGCTCTTGGATCGCTTCGCCGCCCTGGGAGTTGCTACGGATTACGACCAGATTGGGCCTAAACCCGATCTGAGAGAGATTAACTCTCCCCAGGTCACCCATCACGTTGCCGTGGTAGAGGGACAGTGCGGCGACCCTTCATCTATCTTAAGGACTAGCTATGTCCGGATTCCCGATCCCTCCAAGCCGGATACCCGCGGAGGGGAGGACATCACTCAAGACCTGAACTTAAAGTCAGGCGACGGGCTAGATTCATTGGACAGCGTCCAAGAATCCAAACTTCTGAGTTCGGAAACTCCTTGGCCCCTGGGTCTTAGATTGGGTGAGGTTTCAGATTTGATTCCACCCACCCACCCGTACATAAGCGATCTATCCCAAATTAGGCAAGAGCCCGAAGAAACAGTACATCATTACTGGGCCAGATTCCTCCTGGTTATGAACAGGATAAAGGACTGCCGCGAGGAAGACGCAATTTCATTCTTCTGCAATAATTGCACGGACAAGGGAATCCTCAATGCCATAAGTCACCATGATATTACACGCTTCGCTGACTTGGCATCCATAGTACGAAAGTACTGTGCGATGGAAAGCGCCTGGAAAACCGAAATAAAATTTTGGGACAATCCGGCCCTGAATACAAACCCAGTCCGAAATAAAAGGGTGCATCATCGCCAGAAACCCGGGTTCAATACCAAAAAGCAAAAGCCCTCTACAGGGCACGGAACCATACTGGAAGGATGGCTTAATGGACCCTGTAAAATTCACAGTGCAGAGGGCGCCACACCAACTCACAGCCTTAGAGCATGTTGGATACTCCGGCAGGTGGCAAAAATTGGCGAAGATCTTCTAATTCCAGAAGCCACAGAAAGCCACCCCAGAGACACCAGTACGGTATTAACAGTCTTCGAGACTTTCGCATCAAATAATATGCGAAAAAGAACACTCCGCAGCCTTGCCGAAGTCTACCAAGTAGCAACAACAAACCCATGGAGTGACACGGCTATTACTTTTAATGTCAGTGATGAACCTAAATTCCGAACAGCCCGAGCACCAGCCGCATTGGTCCTCAGTCCAATAGTGCACGGCTTTCGTCTTACCAAGGTACTCATGGATGGCGGCAGCGGATTGAACCTCATTTATGAGGAAACCCTTCAAAAAATGGAAATAGACTGGAACTGCATTGAGCGAAGCAGCACAACCTTTAGAGGAATAATCCCCAGTCGGGAAGCGCGTTGTATAGGAAAAATTACACTAGATGTGGTGTTTGGCACGCCGGATAATTATAGGTCCGAAGAGGTCACGTTCCAAGTGGCCCCGTTTAGTAGCGGATATCACGCTCTGCTAGGGCGGGAAGCATTTACAATCTTCCAAGCAATACCCCATTACGGGTACATGAAGCTCAAGATGCCCGGGCCTAACGGAATCATCACTCTCGCTAGTGATATGGACATAGCACTCCGCGCCGAAAACAAGACAGCCGCATTGGCCCTCGAGGCGCTATCCGAAGCCCTAACGGCTGAGGAACTGACTGCGCTGCGCTCCACGGTGAATAGGGACGATGTGATACTCGACAAAAGATCCAAGTCCACCTCCTTTAAACCGGCAGACGAAATAGTTAAATTCCAGGTCCATCCAACGGACCCCAATAAAACAGCTTCCATCGGGGCACAGTTAAACCCTGATGTAGACGCCGCACTGCGAGAGTTCCTACGAGAGAACTGGGACATTTTCACCTGGCACCCTTCAGACATGCCAGGAATCCCACGCAGGCTGGCCGAACACAGCTTAAATATCCTAAAAGGATTCAAGCCAGTCAAACAGGCTCTTCGGCATTTTTCTGAACCTAAGAGACAGGCCATGGCAGAGGAACTAGCCAAACTATTGGAGGCCGGATTCATCAAAGATATAAAACACCCGTACTGGCTAGCAAACCTGGTGATGGTACCAAAGAAGTACAAATCCTGGCGCCTGTGCGTTGATTTTAAAGACCTTAACAAGGCTTGCCCAAAGGATCCCTTCCCTCTCCCCACATCGATCAAATTATCGACGCTACCGCAGGACACGATTCGTTGTGTTTTCTCGAGGCATACTCCGGCTACCATCGAATAAAGATGGCAGAGTCAGACCAAGCCGCAACGGCATTCATTACACCATACGGCCCATTCTGCTTCAACACAATGCCCTTCGGGCTCAAAAACGCTGGCGCAACATATCAGCGCATGATTCAGACATGTCTGGCAAACCAGATCGGCAAAACAGTGGAGGCATACGTAGATGATGTGGTCGTTAAAACAAGACATGTCGAATCTCTAGTAGACGACTTGAGGCTAACATTCGATAACCTTCGAACATATGACATCAAGCTCAACCCGGAAAAATGCGTTTTCGGCGTTCCAGCCGGACAGCTCTTGGGCTTCATTGTATCCGGTAGAGGAATTGAAGCAAATCCAGCCAAGATCCGAGCTCTATCACAATTGGATATCCCGAAGGACCTCAAGCAAATACAAAAATTAACCGGATGCGTGGCGGCTCTAAGCCGCTTTATCTCCCGCTTGGGAGAAAAGGCCCTACCCCTTTACCGCCTCCTTTGGCGCACCGAACACTTCGAGTGGACGGATGCAGCCACGGCCGGACTCGATGAAATAAAAGCCATCTTGGCAACAAACCCAGTCCTCGCCACGCCAAACATTGGCGAACCAATGCTATTATACATTGCAGCAACCCATCAGGTCGTAAGCGCAGTGCTCGTCGTAGAACGAGAAACGGACGGACACAAATTCCCCCTTCAAAAGCCAGTCTACTATGTGTCCACTGTCCTTACTCCGTGCAAGTCATGGTACCCGCATTATCAAAAGATTGCGTACGCGGTATTTATGGCATCCCGGAAGCTGCGACACTACTTTCAAGAGTGTTCAATAACAGTAGCCTCAGAAGTGCCACTTAACGATATTATAAACAACCGCGACGCGACGGGCCGGATTGCAAAATGGGCCATTGAGCTCCTCCCGTTCGACATAACTTACAAGCCACGACAAGCTATCAAGTCGCAAGTTTTGGCCGACTTCGTCGCAGAATGGACGGAGGCCGAACTCCCTAAAGAGTACGGCACATATTCAAACTGGGTCATGCACTTCGACGGCTCCAAAATGTTGGCCGGTCTAGGGGTTGGCGTCGTTTTGACGTCCCCCACAGGAGACACAGTTCAATACGTACTCCAGATAATGTACACAGACTCCAACAATGCAGCCGAATATAAGGCCCTTTTACATGGTCTCCGGATGGCAGTATCCATGGGCATTCAACGCCTAGAGGTGCACGGGGACTCAAACCTTGCAATATCCCAAATAAATGGAGACTTTGATGCCAAGGATCCAAAAATGGCAGCTTATCGCAACGCTGTCCTAAAAATGTCAGCTCGGTTCGAAGGGCTCGAATTTCACCATATAGCCCGGGAAAATAATCAGGCGGCAGATGTCCTGGAACGCATCGGCACAAAACGCGATGTAGTCCCCCCAACATCTTCTTGGAAAGGCTGTTCAAGCCATCCGTAGTATGGGAAGGGGAACCCGGCAATAACAGCCCGGACCCAACCGCACTGCCCGGCTTTTATTGGCCGACGGCCCGGGCAGACGCCCAGGACTTAGTCCAACGATGCGTCGGTTGCCGGCTTTTTGCAAACCAAAGCCATATGCCACCCACCGCCCTCCAAACTATCCCGATCACTTGGCCCTTCGCGGTCTGGGGGCTTGACATGGTTGGACCCCTTAAAGGCGGAACCCACAAGAAAAAATACTTACTGGTCATGGTGGATAAGTTCACCAAATGGATAGAAGCCAAGCCTGTTAAGACGGCCGAATCCGGACCGGTGATAGACTTTATATCCGGGGTTGTACACCGTTACGGCGTCCCCCACAGCATCATCACTGATAACGGCACGAACTTTACGGCCGACGAGGTAAAACTCTGGTGCAAAAACATGGGCATCAAGCTCGATTATGCTTCCGTCTATCACCCACAAACTAACGCCCAGGTCGAACGTGCAAATGGTCTTATCATGAGCGACATCAAACCCAGATTAGTGCGGTCCCTTAAGGAATCTAATACGCACTGGGTAGAGGAGCTCGACTCCGTACTCTGGGGGCTACGGACCATGCCGAATCGCACCATCGGATACACACCATTCTTCATGGTGTACGGTGCAGAGGCAGTTTTGCCCTGCGACATAATTCATGACTCACCTCGAGTGCGCATGTACGAAGAAAGAGAAGCCGAGCTCGATCGGCAGGACAGTTTGGACGCCTTGGAGGAAGAGTGTGACGTGGCAGAAGCCCGTTCCACATTCTATCAACAGCAGGCTCGAAGATACCAAAGCAGAGAAGTACGGGCCAAAAATTACAATGTTGGCAAATTAGTTCTACGCCTACCGGACAAGAAAAAGGACAAACTCAAGCCCAAGTGGGAAGGTCCCTTCATAATTTACCAAGTCCCGATTGGTGGAGCGTACCGCCTGCGAGATGCATCGGATAACTGACTGGAGCCGAACCCATGGAACGCAGCTCGTCTCCGAAGATTCTATGCCTAGCGCCGGACTCTCTGTTCGTCTCCTTCCTATGTCCATTTTTTATACTTTCTGTCTTACATTTCTCTCCTTCTCCCCTCTCTCTCTGTCTCTCTTATAGCCTTTAAAGGCTCATAAAGTGACGCGCTATCCACGCTCATTAAACCTGGGGGCTTCTTTAAACAGAAACTTATTTATACGGGCTTCATGCCCAACACATGTGTCACACTTCCGCATGTACCTTTTATTCACCATTATATGCATCGATATGACTTAAGTTTTGGCCAAGCTGGGTTGCCTGGCTCCTGTGCTTACCCCTACGTTCCCGATTGTTCGGCTAGGTGGTAAAGGGAGCACCTCTGCGATTGTTACTGTCGGGTCAGCCGGATGTACCTCAGACTGGGTGAAGCTGAAGGCTAGCGTTCTTAAGGGAATATTGGGTCGGTGAACTAAAGATGATCTTTTTTTCACTTATTTATCTATATGCCCCAGATGTTTTTCCTACATCTCTTTTCGCAAAATGGACATGCACTTTAGGGCATGCCTCCCAGGGAAAGGAACCCCTAACGGAACTATTCTCCCTGGAAGATGTTTCTTACTAACCATGTAATATAACATAACTAGTTGGGCACTTGTTTGTTCAAGCACTAATGACCCCTACGCCTGGTCTCCATGCATACCCTGGTTCTTATATAACCGCGAGGGTATTCAGACACACTCCGGACCGTCAGGTCCCGAGGTTGAAGCGAAAATGTCGGCCATGACAAAGATCTACAATCCGGCTAGAAGGCATTACACATGTCAATTAAAATTACATAGTCAATCTGACTGATTATATTCCTCTTCAATACCATCTAACAGGCTGTCTAGCTTACAATACTGTTGGGAATACTTTGTGGCCAATTCTACTTGGCCGTATACTAAGCTCACAGGGATCTCCTTCCCATCAGGCCCCACGGGTCCGACCTCGGCCATGCGGTTTGGGTCAACCTTCATGTACCGCGTCTTCACCATGGCCCAGGCCTCCCTGGCGCCTTGACGGCAGGCCGACATCTTCCACAATCGGAAGCGCCGCCGTGCTCCCTTCAGCTTCTCTACAAGCTCTCCAAGGCCTTCGGGCATGGAGACGGATGGCCACAAGGCCTGGGCGACGCCTTGCATCACCTGCCGAACTCGCTCGTGCAGTTGTGAGAGCTCGGGAAGAAGGTCACCCGTAGAACCGGGCATTTCCTCTGCAGGACGACCTGTTAGCATACCTACAGACATTACTCTGTTAGTCGACTTCCTCGCCGAACTCTTTTTTCAAAGTTCGTTTAAGCACTTACTAAATATGCCGCGTCGAAGCCGCTGATTCTCCTTAACGGAGTCCAACAGCTGGGCACGAACATCCTTCAGTTCAACGCCCAGCTTGGTGTTGGCATCTTGGAGATCGTTCTTCTCCCGCCTCACCTTTCTCAGCACACTCTCACCAGCCTTCAGCTGGCATATGAGTTGTTGCTTTTCCGGATTTAATCCGGCGCAATCTGCAATTTCATTTGTCAGATTTGCACCCACGCCGCACTTCGCAAAATACTTATCTTTCGAAGCGTATATTACCAGAGGGGGTCTCCTTGGGCTCCCCTATCATGGCTAGTGCGGCCTCAAGTTGTGCTTTGCACTCTTCCAGCTCCTAGGACAGTAGGGTATTCTTTTCTGTAAGAACCTGCATAACAAATGATCCTTAAATCAGTTATTCTAAATGTTTCAAGTCTCAGGGGCTACTGGTATATATATAATTACCAAAATTTTCTTACCCGTATGTCTTTTACATACTGCTCCGTGGCTCTGGCTAGACCATTTTGAGCGACACGGAGGTACGCATCTCCCGAATTGAAGGCATCCAATGCCTCTTGGGAGAAACAAGCGTCGTGAAGAACTGTCCAGCGACGCCTGTGGTTCATGGCACTCTCCACCTCAGAATTGGTGGCAGATGGCCTGTCCGCATCCTCTGTCGGAGGAGCGTCCGGTGCGCGCCTTGTGTTCGCCTCCGCTTTCGGACCAGGCTTTGGAGCCTGGATGGTGGAGGCGTGATTGGCAACCCCTCCGGATATAGTCCGGCGAGGTCTCTTCGTCCTGAAGAGAGCACGAGCGTTAATATGCCTTGAAGGAATAACACCTGGGAATAAGATGGCGTGCTATACCTTTGCACCGGTGTCTCAATCCGGACCGCACTTCTTTTCAGCCCGCGGGGCCTTTCCGCCCCTCGTTGGCTAGTCGCCGTAGGCTCGGCCTCCCGTCTCAAGGACCTCCCCTGCAAAACACGGTTGTCATACGGCAATCAAAAACACGTGAGGATAGATCCCTTTTCAAAGTGCTGGGACTCCGGTCTCAGTTACTTGTGAGGCTGGGAGTAGCCCTGGGTAATCGGCCGTAATGGCCACCAAGGCATTGTCCTTGCTCAATTGATGAAACACCCCATCAATCAGCTCCACAGATAAGTCCGGATTCTCTTGAGAGGTCGGGTCGAGAGACCATCCCGGATCCTCGGGTTGTGGAGGAGGGCTGTTTATTTCTTTAACAGCCTGGCGCAGTTCCTGCGTTGAAGTCGTTAGACTGAATATTTAACGATGGGAATGTAAAACGGATGGGCAAGTAAAAGTGTCCACTTACCCAACTTGGAGGATTGTACATAGAAAATCCACCCTGTGGGTTGACGCGGAGAAATTCATCCTCTTCTCCCTTGTACAAAGCGGACAAGATCTTTATTAGAGCGGCAGCCGAATCCGGCCCCTTACGGCCGTGGCGGGTGGCGTTGTCCTCCTCGTTGAAGTCCCACATGGGGTGTCCTCTATACTGGAGCGGTTTCACCCCTCGCATGATGCATGCGACCATGACCCCGATCATGGTCTGTCTGGAATGAGCTAACAATCTTATCTGGCCCATCAGGTAAAGAACGTCCTTGTCGCTTTCCCTCTGAGGGCTCCATGGACGCCAGCTTAGGCACTTCTTTAGGGGAGCACTGTCGAACTCAGGGAGGCCGATCCGGACAGGATCCGGCAGCGGGACGTCCTCTATATAAAACCATTCCGAAGGCCAGTCCTCGGACGCCTTCTTTGGGGTTCCGGATAGATATCCGGTCCCGGCGATGCGCCACACTTTGGCTCCGCCCACTTGATATATTGACCCCTTCTGAGAACGGGGCACAAGGCAGAATAGCCTTTTCCACAGCGTGAAATGAGCCTTGCAGCCCAGAAACAGCTCGCAAAGGGCTACGAAGCCCGCGATATGCAATATGGAGGCAGGCATGAGGTTGTGCAACTGGAGGCCATAGAACTCCAGGAGCCCCCAGAGAAATGGATGAATTGGAAATCCGAGCCATCTTATTAAGTAAGGGACAAGGCATACCCGCTCTCCTTTGGAGGGATTGGGGGCGCTCTCCGCTTGCTCTTCGCCATTATAGGTGGCAAGTCCGTCTCGAACCGGGACCATATAGGCCGGGGGGAGAAATCCCTTGGGTTGGAGCGTCACTAGCTTGCTGTGCGGGATGGAGCATCTCTCCCAATCTCCAGGCTGAGGGCTGGAAGGGCGAGAGGAGGAGCTGCGGCGGCCGGCCATGATAGAATGGACCTCTGTCGGATACGCTCTGATGAATACTCGCGGAGGGGAGAAGGTGTGGTTTGGATCTAAATCCTCGTCCCCTTAAATAGGCGGCTCATTCACGCGGCTAGGGGTGTAAATATAAAAACACCCTGACTTTTCGTATTTGTTTGACACGTGGAAGACGGCCATTATTGGGCGTAGAAGCCAAGGAGCGCTACATTTACAAGAAACCAGACATTATTCGACAGGTACACGGAATTTGGAGGAGAACCCGCCTTGCAATGCCGAAGACAATCTGCGTGCCAGACTCGTCGTCATTGAAGCCTGGTTCGGGGGCTACTGAAGGAGTCCTGGATTAGGGGGTGTCCGTATAGCCGGACTATACCTTCGGCCGGACTCCTGGACTATGAAGATACAAATTGAAGACTTCGTCCCGTGTCCGGAAGGGACTTTCCTTGGCGTGGAAGGCAAGCTTGGCGATACGGATATGTAGATCTCCTACCATTGTAACCGACTCTGTGTAACCCTAGCCCTCTCCGGTGTCTATATAAACCGGAGGGTTTTAGTCCATAGGGACAACAATCATACCATAGGCTAGCTTCTAGGGTTTAGCCTCCTTGATCTCGTGGTAGATCTACTCTTGTACTACCCATATCATCAATATTAATCAAGCAGGGCGTAGGGTTTTACCTCCATCAAGAGGGCCCGAACCTGGGTAAAACATCGTGTCCCTTGCCTCCTGTTACCATCCGCCTTAGACGCATAGTTCGGGACCCCCTACCCGAGATACGCCGGTTTTGACACCAACAGCGGGGATGTGGATGAAAAGAGAGGACCTCAACATCGCCTCTAGCAAGAAAAGTGGTGCCCTTGGGTGTTGCCAACGTCAGGCCAACTCCACCACGCGACCCTATCCTGTCCGCCCCCGTCCGTTTGGGGTAAAACGGACGAATAGCGCGGCCCAGCGCACGACCTCAAACGGACAAAAGTCCGGATTCCGTCTGTTTTCGACCCATCCCCGGCCCAAACTTGCGCTCGGTTTGGGGTGAAACGGACGCGCGCGGACGGCCTGGACGCACGCCCTTGTCCCCCTCGTGGCCCGCCTGTCGGGGACACTAGCAGTCCCTCCGCTCCCAACGCTTCCACCCTCTCTCTCCCACCCCGCCCCGCCGCCGGCGCCGCCGCTATTCTCCGGCCGCCTCCTCACCGCGCAGCCCCCGGCCGTCCCTACCAAACCGCGCCTTGGCCGTAGTTTTGGTCGTCGATCGGAGGTTTGGCCGTCGCCGTCTTTGCCAGTCGTAGAGGGGACAGGACCGTCGGCGACGCACCACGGCGTCCTCGGCAGCTTCCGACGAGAGCTCCACAACGGCCAGTAGCCGGCCGGCAACCACCCCTGCTGTGTCGAGGTGATCATCGTGGCCTCTTCACCACCACGCCCGCAAGGTGTTCGGCATTTTTCCCACAAAGGTATGGACAGTGGAGACGAGTTTTTCTTCCATCACTTCCTTTGTTCATCGGACGATTCGTCGTCGGATGATGAAGATATTGTGGTGGTTGCACTGGTCGTTCACGACCACATTCAACGGCAGCTTCCTCGGTACAGGGGGTCACTCCCTGGCCGTGCTCCCAACCTGAACCGCAACAGGGAGAGAGGCCACGCCTTGCTCTATGCTGATTACTTTGCCAACACCCCTCTCTTCAAGCCAGATAAATTCCGTCGCCATTTTCGAATGGCTAGCCATGTGTTCAATCGTATCCGAGAGGGAGTGGTTGCTCATGACCCATACTTCGAGTGCAAGACGGATGCCCTTGGCAAGCTTGGATTCTCCTCTTACCAGAAATGCACCACGGCCATCCGCATGCTTGCATATGGAATTCCAGGCGATCTGGTGGATGAGTATGTGCGTATGAGTGAGACAACATGTCTGGTGTCAATGTACAAGTTTTGCCAGGCTGTGATCGAGGTGTTTGACCTAGAGTACTTGAGGCAGCCAAATGCCGCTGATACAGAGAGATTGTTGGCGACCAACGCAGCTAGAGGCTTTCTAGGCATGCTTGGCAGCATAGATCGTATGCACTGGGAGTGGAAGAACTATCCATTTGCTTGGAAGGGCCAGTACAAAGGGCATGTCAAGGCGTGCACTGTCATATTAGAAGCGGTGGCATCACATGATCTTTGGATATGGCATTCTTTCTTTGGCATGGCAGGTTCTCACAATGATATCAACGTGCTGCAGCATTCTCCAGACTTCGCGAGGCTTGCAGAAGGCCACTCCCCACCTGTCAACTTTGAGATCAACGACCACCATTACAACAAGGGATACTATCTAGCAGATGGTATATATCCTCAGTGGTCAACTTTTGTGAAGACAATCTCGAAACCCCAAGGTGAGAAGAGAAAGAGATTTGCCCAAATGCAAGAGAGTGTTAGAAAGGATGTGGAACGTGCTTTTGGTGTGCTACAATCCCGGTGGGGTATCATTCGAAACCCTACACTGTCATGGGATGAAAGGAAGCTTTAGGAGGTGATGACTGCTTGTGTGATCATGCACAACATGATCGTCGAGGACGAGCGTGATGAGAGTATCTTCGACCAATGATTTGACTATCAAGGTGAAAATATTGAGCCCCTGCACCAAGACCCAGCCACATTTGAACAGTTTGCCCAATTCCACCGTGAGATGCGTGATTAGCACACTCATTTGAATCTTAAAAATGACTTGGTTGAGCACGTGTGGGATCACATTGGCAACCAATAGATGTATTGGTCCATTTTATGTTTAGTCAAGACAATTTCGATTTGGTTGTAAAACTATTTTATTAAAGACAATTTCAATTGGGTTGTAAAACTATTTTAATTTTCAGACAAATATTTGGGTTCAAAACTAGTTTTGATGAAAATTTGGGCATTTTTGGCCCTGACGGACAGGATGGGGCAAAAGGATGCGTCCGCGCGCTGGGCGCACGGCCACCGCATCCCAGGACACACCCGGACACGACCCCAAATCCCTACCCAAACGGACAGAATCCGGACAAAATGGACGTCCATTTGGGGTCGCGCGGTGGAGTTGGCCTCATGGCCACCACTTGCTCCGAAACCGACCCTACGCTACCAGCAATGGTGGATCTAGAATTTAACAATGTGGGGGTCAACCATGATCGACACTCCAATGGCTATAAAAAATATACACTATAATACACATAAATTAGTATGATGAACAAACATTGCAGTAGTAAAATAAAATTTGTAAATTGTTTGAGGGGGCAGTGGCCCCCATGGCCCCACCCCTACCAGCACCCCACTTACTCCAGTATCAGCAAAGTCCACCTGCTACCGGACCCCATTGGGGAGAGGATAGCCGGAGGGAAGGAGACGAATACCTTTAGATATGGGACGAGAAGCCGATGAAAGACCCTCGCACGGCCGCCACTAGCGTGACCAACAGAGAAAACAAAAAGAAAAACATGTGACGAATATATAGCTAAGAGCATCTACATGTGGCCTTCCCAAATGTCCGCGGATGCTTCTAGTCAGTGACTGAAAGGAGAGAGAAGAAAAAAGTGATCCAACCGAACTCCTCATATCGTGCTTATACGTCCAGGCTATCCATGAACCCTAATATTCAGACCAACTATAGGGAGGATATGAGGGCTCGTGAATGCGCCGGGACGTGCCCGGTCAGTACACCACATAGGACATGACCCGCCTTTTCTCTTTCTTTTATTCTTTCTTTTCTTTCTCCCTCTTCGTCTCCATCAATCATATGCAAGTGATCGAACATAGAAGAAGAAAATAAGAAGTATGACTGCATGAACAGATAATAAGGGGCTCAAAACAAACACACTCGGGTACTAAAATTAAGATAATGGTGGCCTTTCCCTCGCTAAAGTCAAGATTTTGTTTTGATTTGCAGGAGCTTTGGTAGGGTCGCTCATCATTAAGTGGGGGTACTTTATTGAAAGCCTCCAATTCAGACGAACGATGATCATGTCATATTTGCTGTCATTTGCCATCTCTTTTGAAGCGAATTATGACCTGGTACATGCGAGGGTGCGACTTCGAGGGCTAGTACTACTAGTCCAATCTTTTCTTTCTAAACAAGCCAAAGATTCGAATTGCCATTTTTATTAAATAAGAAGATGATTTTAGGAGTTCAGGCCAAATGCCAAATTACAAGCATCACTCTCGCGACATTATGTTACACAAAGATTTCATCCCAGCAAGGCACCACAACGACGCCTCCGCTTTGTTACGGGTCACAAGCTCACCTACCGGAATCGCATTGTTGCAAAACACTCGTGCATTACGCTCGTTGCAGATTTCCCAAGAGATATGAAGCACATGGAAGATAAGAGCATCTACAGCGGGACATAACAAATATGACTCCTTAAACACCCGCGGACACGAGTGACCGGGCATGTCCATTTTGAGCCCCTATTTATTCATCTGCACAGCCACACTCCTCATTTTTCTTCTCATATGTCCGATCACTTGCACGTGATTGGTGAAGATGAAGAGAGAAAAATAAAAGAATTAATAAAGAAAGAGAAAAGATGGTTTGGGGTGGGGGTCGTGTCCTACGTGGCGGAATGCCCGGGCGCGTCCGCGAGCCCTCATATCCTCCCCATATTTGAAATGGATATGAGGGCTCGCAGACAGCCCGAGCGTATAGGGATGATACGAGGGATCCGGTTGGGTCACGTTTTCCCTTCTCTCTCATTCTGGTCAGTGATCGGACGCGTCCGCGGGCGTATGAGGGATGGTTTGAGGCGTCCGGTTGTAGATGCTCTAAGCGCCCTTCAATATTGTGACCTTCCGAAAGCGTCTTGCGCCACCACGGACGACCAAGCCAAGTTTTAATCAGTTTCCCCAATCCATAGGATGAACATCATGGATGACATTGAAAGAGAAGGTGAGCTGCTGATTTCGTACTTTGCTTGCATAGCAGGTAGAGGTTACAGTTTGGCCAGCCCCTACGCCGAAGCTGGCCTGTCGTCCAAATTCTATCTTTTAATTCACTATGCTCTCTAGTTTGAGAGCCCTCACAGTCATTTGAGGCTGGCAATTTGGGATTTGGTGTCTTGATTTTGACCTGGTCCCCATCATGAGACGTCGTGCGGAGGGTACCGATGCTGGCTGGACTCCTTACGTAAAAGTATGTGCCTGTTGTGGCCTTGTGGGCCGGCGGTGTCGGTGGGACCAAGGGCTGGCTTAGGCTCGGGTCAAAATTGGTGGGCGGCCCGGTCGGTTCTTCACGAGACGAGACTTGCCTGCTACCCGCGCATGCGCCCATCCGTGCTCCGCGTATGTGGCTTAATTTGATTGGAACAAAATAAGGCCCGGCCCCATCCTGTTTAAAATAGGGGGGTGATTAGATTAGGAAGGAAAAAGGAAAAAAGACAGTCGTAGGATGAAGTGGGAGCATGCAGAGGAAGCAAGGCGGATCGGTTCTTGACGGAGGGGAGGTGCTGCGCTGGGTTCCCATTGCCACCGTCGTTGCCGCTCGAGGAGGTCGGGCGGTGCCAGCGCCCAGCGTCGTGCGCTTTGGAGTTCTGCGCCTCTCCGCTAGGATCTATTCTTTTTGTGGGTAATCGCTGTCCTCGCCGTCGGCGACATTTGTGGCTCTGTGATTCTGCCCTGGACCAGGTGCGAGGCCGTGGTGATTTTGGGCGGAATTTGCGGGAGCTGCAGCGGCCTTGCCGCTTTGGTCTGGCAGGTTCGGTGTCTGCTTGCGTCCTTCGCGCTGCTGACGTGCTTTGTTCCGGACTCTGCTTCTTCATATGTGACTGCTGCCTCTCTTCCAGTCCTTCCGTGCAGCTTGGTTCTTCTCTCTAATTATCCCATCTCCATCTTCATATGGGTTGTTTCTTTCCCACGGTCGTTTTTTAGGGCAGCGATCTACGCCGGTGCACCGGCCCAACTGTTGGGCCGGTCAAGCCCGAGCCGTCCGATGCGGTTAGTGTGAACCGTTAGATCTGCGCGCGAGTGTGTACCGAACCAACCGTTGCAGCAAAAAAAGACACGTTTTGTTGCAATCGTTGTACAAACAGCCACAACTTGAAAAATAGGGGAGCTAGATCCCCCGCGTCTGCCCGTCCCCGATCCGCAGCGGCGGTGGCCGGATCCGCCTGTTTTTCGTTCCCCACAGCCAAATCACGTCGAGGAGGGGCTCCCCCATCTATCAAGTGGCCTTGGAATTGCTTCAATCATGTCTTACATACGTAATGACCTCCTTGCCTCCATGGATTTGCGCTCAAGTTCCGCTGTCGTTCATGGCCGAAGTCCCCTGAGGCGGCAAGGCCCTGGTGGTAGTGGACTGGTGCTGCAACGGTACTACAACCCTGGTGTGGTCTTCCAAGATGCAGCACGGCATGGCCGGGATGAAATTGATCTGGTATGATTTCCAATTGCAACCCTAGATCCTTTTGTTCACAAAAAAATGTTGCAACCTTTGATTTCAATTGATGAGCATGAGATTAAAAAGAGATGTTCTCAACATACTCATGTTTGATTTTTGTGTAATGTTTCGGATATGTTGTCAATTAATGCTAGCATCTTCCTGTTGACTGCTAGTAAAATGTTACAAGTATGTGTTGCACTTGCTACGTGCTACTTGTTGGATGTTACATGCTACATCCAAAAATGCTGCATGCAGGAGTTGTTTTGGAATTGTGATTGACATGTTGCATCCACTTTTTTTGTTCACGTTTTTTGCATGTTTTTTCACATAGCAAAAAAAACTGACTTGGGTGTTGATTTTGTTGTAGAATGTTGTTGTGGAGCCATCAATTTTCCTTGATGATGATATGCAAAATGTTGCGCACGAAGAAGAAGATGATGGCATTGATCTGAATGACACTCCGGGAAATGATAGTGACGATTCCTTGCAGCTGAACATGGATGGTGCATGAGGGAGTCCTGGATTAGGGGGGTCTCCGGACAGCCGTACTATATCCTTTGGCTGGACTGTTGGACTATGAAGATACGAGATTGAAGACTTTGTCCCGTGTCCGGATGGGACTCTCCTTGGCGTGGAAGGCAAGCTAGGCAATACGGATATGTAGATCTCCTCCCTTGTAACCGACCTTGTGTAACCCTAGTCCCCTCCGGTGTCTATATAAACCAGAGGGTTTAGTCCGTAGGACAACATACAATCATGCCATAGGCTAGCTTCTAGGGTTTCAACTCTTGTAATACTCATATCATCAAGAACAATCAAGCAGGATGTAGGGTATTACCTCCTTCAAGAGGGCCCGAACCTGGGTAAACATCGTGTCCCCTGCCTCCTGTTACCATCCGCCTTAGACGCACAGTTCGGGACCCCCTACCCGAGATCCGCCGGTTTTGACACCGACATTGGTGCTTTCATTGAGAGTTCCACTGTGCCGTCATCATAAGCGGGGATGGCTGATACGTCTCCAACGTATCTATAATTTTTGATTGCTCCATGCTATATTATCTACTGTTTTGAATGTTTATGGGATTTATTATACACTTTTATATCATTTTTGGGACTAACCTATTAACCCAGAGCCCAGTGCCAGTTTCTGTTTTTACCCTGTTTTACGGTTTCGAAGAAAAGGAAAATCAAACAGAGTCCAATTGACCTGAAACTTCACGGAACTCATTTTTGGAAGGAAAGAAGCCTAGAAGACTTGGAGTGCATGTCGGGGGACCTACGAGGAGGCCACGAGGCAGGGGGGCGCGCCCTCCACCCTCGTGGGCCCCTCGTGCCCCCCTGACGTACTTCTTCTGCCTATATATCTCCATATACCCTAAAAACATCTGAGAGCACAATAGATCGGGAGTTCCGCCGCCAGAAGCCTCCGTAGCCACCGAAAGCCAATCTAGACCCGTTCCGACACCCTGCCGGAGGGGGAATCCTTCTCCAGTGGCCATCTTCATCCCGGTGCTCTCCATGACGAGGAGGGAGTAGTTCTCCCTCGGGGCTGAGGGTATGTACCAGTAGCTATGTGTTTGATCTCTCTCTCTCTCTCTCGTGTTCTTGATTTGGCACGATCTTGATGTATCGCGAGCTTTGCTATTATAGTTGGATCTTATGTTTCTCCTCCCCCTCTTCTCTCTTGTAATGAATTGAGTTTCCCCTTTGAAGTAATCTTATCGGATTGAGTCTTTAAAGATTTGAGAACACTTGATGTATGTCTTGCCATGCGTATCTGTGGTGACAATGGGATATCACGTGATTCACTTGATGTATGTTTTGGTGATCAACTTGCGGGTTCCGCCCATGAACCTATGCATAGGGGTTGGCACACGTTTTCGTCGTGATTCTCCGGTAGAACTTTGGGGCACTCTTTGAGGTCCTTTGTGTTGGTTGAATAGATGAATCTGAGATTGTGTGATGCATATCGTATAATCATACCCACGGATACTTGAGGTGACATTGGAGTATCTAGGTGACATTAGGGTTTTGATTGATTTGTGTCTTAAGGTGTTATTCTAGTACGAACTCTAGGGCTGTTTGTGACACTTATAGGAATAGCCCAACGGATTGATTGGAAAGAATAACTTTGAGGTGGTTTCGTACCCTACCATAATCTCTTCGTTCGTTCTCCGCTATTAGTGACTTTGGAGTGACTCTTTGTTGCATGTTGAGGGATAGTTATGTGATCCAATTATGTTAGTATTGTTGAGAGGACTTGCACTAGAGAAAGTATGAACCCTAGGCCTTGTTTCCTAGCATTGCAATACCGTTTACGCTCACTTTTATCATTAGTTACCTTGCTGTTTTTATATTTTCAGATTACAAAAACCTTTATCTACTATCCATATACCACTTGTATCACCATCTCTTCGCCGAACTAGTGCACCTATACAATTTACCATTGTATTGGGTGTGTTGGGGACACAAGAGACTCTTTGTTATTTGGTTGCAGGGTTGCTTGAGAGAGACCATCTTCATCCTACGCCTCCTACGGATTGATAAACCTTAGGTCATCCACTTGAGGGAAATTTGCTACTGTCCTACAAACCTCTACACTTGGAGGCCCAACAACGTCTACAAGAAGAAGGTTGTGTAGTAGACATCAAGCTCTTTTCTGGCGCCGTTGCCGGGGAGGTGAGTGCTTGAAGGTATATCTTTAGATCTTGCAATCGAGTCTTTTAGTTTCTTGTTTTATCACTAGTTTAGTTTATAAAAGAAAACTATAAAAAATGGAATTGAGTTTGTCTCATACGCTTCACCTTTTTAATATCTTTCGTGAGTATGATGGAAAGGATAATTGTGCTCAAGTGCTAGAAGAAGAAATCCATAAAATGTTTGGCACTAAATATTTGAATGATGAGCATGATTGCAATGTTTTTAGTACGAATTCTTTGAATATCCATGATACTAATGATGATTGCACTAGTTATGATGAAAATGTCTCCTATAAACATGTCAATTTTTGTGGAGTGCATTGGGTTTGTAAGTACACACCAAATAGGGAAGATAGATATTGCAATAGGCATAAGTACTTAGAAACTGAATTGTTGCAAGAAAGTCTTGATGATTGTGCTGAAAAATTCAATATTTTTCGCACCCCTTGTGAACTTTGCAATGAACATGGTCATTTAAATCTCCAATGCAAATTGTTTCATGACCGAATCTTATCCAAAAATTGTGATAATTTGATTACCCTTGAGCATCATAAAGAGCTTAGTCTTATTTTGGGGTATGAGGAAATGAAACGTATAACGGAGGGTATTCCAAAGTTTAATCTTGATAAAGTTCTTCATTTTGATCTAGAGAAAATTTATATGTATTGTGCGGTAAATTGCATTGAAAATCCTTATATTGCCAACTACATAAAGAAAAGAAAACAAATAGAAGATGAAGAGAATACTAATGAAAGGGAAGAGACTTCCCAATATCCTCCTATTATTTCTTATGATGAATCAGGTAACGAGGAGGAGCCTCCTATTCAACCAATCTCATTAATAAAGAGCTCTGAAAAGAGGATTGAACCCACACATGATGTGGTGAAGAAGAAGAAAAGAAAAAGGAAGAGAGGTAAAAAGACATCTCTCCCAAATAATGCTGCGCCTATTACTATTGTGCCTCATGAAAATATAATTGTGGAAGATAATGATACTTCTTATGATCTTGAAAATATTTTTGGCACTTTCTTGGAAGAATATGATAAATGCTATACTATTGGTGCTATCCATACTATTAACGATGAGAGTGATTATTCTTATGATATGAAAAGGCCCAAGCTTGGGGATGCTATGTTTGATTAAGGTGATGTTTTTGAGAATATATTTGCTGCAATTAATGTTTGCCACAAGCTTAGGGAAGCTATGATTAATGAAGATGATATTTTTAGTCTCCCAAGTTTTGATATGCAAGTTTATAATGATGATAGCATGCCTCCTACTTATGATGATTATTGTGATGATACATATGCTATAAAAAGTAGTGAGGATTATATTTATAAAACTTGTCATGATTATCATTACCCCTTCTCTGAACATTACTCTTTTAATGTGGAAACAATTTATAATATTCAAGTCTCTTATGATACTCCCACTATCCCGAATTTTGCTTATGTGGAGAGTAGTAAATTTTCTATGCTTGTGGATCATGAAAATAATGCTTTAGGTGCTGGTTATATTGTTGAATTCATTCATGATGCTACTGAAAATTATTATGATGCAGGAATATATGCTTGTAGGAATTGCAATAATATCAAGTTTCCTCTCTATGTGCTTAAAATTTTGAATTTATGCTTGTTTTACCTTCCTATGCAAGTTGATTATTGTTCCCACAAGTTGTTTGCTCACAAAATCCCTATGCATAGGAAGTATGTTAGACTTAAATGTGCTAGTCATATTCTTCATGATGCTCTCTTTATGTTTCAATTCTTATCTTTTATGAGCATCATTGAAATCATCATGCCTAGCTAGGGGCGTTAAATGATAGCGCTTGTTGGGAGGCAACCCAACTTTATTTTTGTTCCTTGCTTTTTGTTCCTGTTCAGTAATAAATAATTAATCTAGCCTCTGTTTAGATGTGGTTTAATGTGTTTAATTAGTGTTTGTGCCAAGTAGAACCTTTGGGAAGACTTTGGGAAAGTCTTGTTGATCATGCTGTCAAAAACAGAAACTTTAGCGCTCACGAGAATTGCTGCCATTTTTATTTTGAGAGTGCTATTTAGTTAATTCTATTTGAAGATGATTAATAGATAAATTCCTCAGGTCCAGCAATTTATTTGAGAATTTTATGAGTTCCAAAAGTATACGTTTGATCCAGATTACTACAGATTGTTCTGTTTTTGACAGATTCTGTTTTGCGTGTGTTGTTTGCTTGTTTTGGTGAATCTATGGCTAGTAAATTAGTTTATAAACCATAGAGAAGTTGGAATACAGTAGGTATAACACCCATATAAATAAAGAATGAGTTCATTATAGTACCTTGAAGTGGTGATTTACCTTCTTATACTAACGGAGCTTACGAGTTTTCTTTTAAGTTTTGTGTTGTGAAGTTTTCAAGTTTTGGGTAAAGATTCGATGGACTATGGAATAAGGAGTGGCAAGAGCCTAAGATTGGGGATGCCCAAGGCACCCCAAGGTAATATTCAAGGACAACCAAGAGCCTAAGCTTGGGGATGCCCCGGAAGGCATCCCCTCTTTCGTCTTCGTCCATCGGTAACTTTACTTGGAGCTATATTTTTATTTACCACATGATATGTGTTTTTCTTGGAGCGTCAATTTATTTTGTTAGGATTTGCTTTCAGTTATTTAGAAAAATGTTTTGCATCTTTTATTTCAATAAAAGTGGCATTGATAGCCTTTACTACGCCTATGTTACAAGTATACATGTTGCTGTTTGAAAACAGAAAGTTTACCGCTGTTGCAATAATTCCCTAGAAAAGTAAGAATGTGATAAAATGTTGAAACCTTTTGCATATTAAGCTCTGATAAATTTACTACAGTGTTAATTTTCTTTCATAATTTTTGGAGTTAGGGAAGTATGGATGTTGCAGCATTCTTTACAGACTATCCTGTTTAGGCAGATTGCTGTTATGTTTGCATTGTTTGCATATGTTTGCTTCTCTAATGATTATATTTGAGGATAGGACTATTAAATATGCAGAGGCATTTGGTATGCAATGTTGAATAATAATTTTAGGTATCTGCTACAGTAGAGTATGATAAGGTTTTGGCAATGGTTTATACTAACTTATCTCACGAGTCCTTGTTGAGTTTTGTGTGGATGAAGCTTTTGAGATTTAGGGAGACCGTGATATGAGAGGAATTAAGGAGACACAAAAGCTCAAGCTTGGGGATGCCCAAGGCACCCCAAGATAATATTTCAAGAAGTCTCAAGCATCTAAGCTTGGGGATGCCCCGGTTGGCATCCCACCTTTCTTCTTCAACAACTATCGGTTAGTTTCGGTTGATCCTAAGTTTTTGCTTATTCACATGATGTTTGCCATTCTTAGAATGCCATTTTATTTTGTTTTGCTTGCTGTTTGAATAAAGTATCAAGATCTGAAATTATTAAATGTTAGAGAGTCTTCACATAGTTGCATAATTATTCGACTACTCATTGATCTTCACTTATATCTTTCGGAGTAGTTTGTCATTTGCTCTAGTGCTTCACTTATATCTTTTAGAGCATGGTGGTAGTTTTATTTTGAAGAAATAGATGAACTCTCATTCTTCACTTAGATTATTTTGAGAGTCTTAATAGCATGGTAATTTGCTTAAAATCCTGATATGCTAGGTATTCAAGATTAGTAAAAACTTACATATAGAGTATTGAATACTGAGAGAAGTTTGATGCTTGATGATTGTTTTGAGATATGGAGATAATAATATCAAAGTCGTGCTAGTTGAGTAGTTGTGAATTTGAGAAGTGCTTGTGTTGAAGTTTGCAAGTCCCGTAGCATGCACGTATGGTAAACGTTGTGTAACAAATTTGAAACATGAGGTGTTATTTGATTGTCCTCCTTATGAGTGGCGGTCAGGGACGAGCGATGGTCTTTTCCTACCAATCTATCCCCCTAGGAGCATGCGCGTAGCGCCGAGGTTTTTGATGACTTGTAGATTTTTGCAATAAGTATGTGAGTTCTTTATGACTAATGTTGAGTCCATGGATTATACGCACTCTCACCCTTCCATCCTTGCTAGCCTCTTCGGTACCGTGCATTGCCCTTTCTCACATTGAGAGTTGGTGCAAACTTCGCCGGTGCATCCAAACCCCATGATATGATACGCTCTTTCACACATAAACCTCCTTATATCTTCCTCAAAACAGCCACGATACCTACCTAGTATGGCATTTCCATAGCCATTCCGAGATATATTGCCATGCAACTTTCCATCATTCCGTTCATCATGACACATTCATCATTGTCATATCGCTTAGCATGATCATGTAGTTGACATATTATTTGTGGCAAAGCCACCGTTCATAATTCCTTCATACATGTCACTCTTGGTTCATTGCATATCACGGTACACCGCCGGAGGCATTCATATAGAGTCATCTTTGTTCTAGTATCGAGTTGTAAATAAATAGAAGTGTGATGATCATCATTATTAGAGCATTGTCCCAAGTGAGGAATAAATAAATAAAAGAGAAAGGCCATAAAAAAGAGAAGGCCCAAAAAAGAGAAAGGCCATAAAAAATAGAAGGCCCAAAAAAAGAGAAAGGCCATAAAAAAGAGAAGGCCCCAAAAAAATGAGAGAAAAAGAGAGAAGGGACAATGCTACTATCCTTTGCCACACTTGTGCTTCAAAGTAGCACCATGATCTTCATGATAGAGAGTCTCTTGTTTTGTCACTTTCATATACTAGTGGGAATTTTTCATTATAGAACTTGGCTTGTATATTCCAACAATGGGCCTCCTCAAGTGCCCTAGGTCTTCGTGAGCAAGCAAGTTGGATGCACACCCACTAGTTTCTTTTGTTGAGCTTTCATACATTTATAGCTCTAGTGCATCCGTTGCATGGCAATCCCTACTCCTTGCATTAACATCAATCGATGGGCATCTCCATATCCCATTGATTAGCCTCGTTGATGTGAGACTTTCTCCTTTTTTGTCTTCTCCACATAACCCCCCTCATTATATTCTATTCCACCCATAGTGCTATATCCATGGCTCGCGCTCATGTATTGCGTGAAAGTTTATGAGTTTGAGATTACTAAAGTATGAAACAATTGCTTGGCTTGTCATCGGGGTTGTGCATGATGAGAGCATTCTTGTGTGACGAAAATGAAACATGACTAAACTATATGATTTTGTAGGGATGAACTTTCTTTGGCCATGTTATTTTGAGAAGACATGATTGCTTAGTTAGTATGCTTGAAGTATTATCATTTTTATGTCAATATGAACTTTTGTCTTGAATCTTTAGGATCTGAATATTCATACCACAATTAAGAAGAATTACATTGAAATTATGGCAACTAGCATTCCACATCAAAAATTCTTTCTTTTATCATTTACCTACTCGAGGATGAGCAGGAATTAAGCTTGGGGATGCTGATACGTCTCCAACGAATCTATAATTTTTGATTGCTCCATGCTATATTATCTACTGTTTTGAATGTTTATGGGCTTTATTATACACTTTTATATCATTTTTGGGACTAACCTATTAACCCAGAGCCCAGTGCCAGTTTCTGTTTTTTTACCCTGTTTTAGGGTTTCGAAGAAAAGGAAAATCAAACGGAGTCCAATTGACCTGAAACTTCACGGAACTCATTTTTGGAAGGAAAGAAGCCCAAAAGACTTGGAGTGCACGTCGAGGGACCTGCGAGGAGGCCACGAGGCAGGGGGCGCGCCCACCCCCTGGGCGCGCCCTCCACCCTCGTGGGCCCCTCGTGCCCCCCTGACGTACTTCTTCCACCTATATATCTCCATATACCCTAAAAACATCCGAGAGCACAATAGATCGGGAGTTCTGCCGCCAGAAGCCTCCGTAGCCACCGAAAGCCAATCTAGACCCATTCCGGCACCCTGCCGGAGGGGGAATCCTTCTCCGGTGACCATCTTCATCATCCCGGTGCTCTCCATGACGAGGAGGGAGTAGTTCTCCCTCGGGGCTGAGGGTATGTACCAGTAGCTATGTGTTTTATCTCTCTCTCTCTCTCTCTCTCGTGTTCTTGATTTGGCACGAACTTGTGAAGGAAATATGCCCTAGAGGCAATAATAAAGTTATTATTTATTTCCTTATTTCATGATAAATGTTTATTATTCATGCTAGAATTGTATTAACCGGAAACATAATACATGTGTGAATACATAGACAAACAGAGTGTCACTAGTATGCCTCTACTTGACTAGCTCGTTGATCAAAGATGGTTAAGTTTCCTAACCATAGACATGAGTTGTCATTTGATTAATGGGATCACATCATTAGAGAATGATGTGATTGACTTGACCCATTTCGTTAGCATAGCACTTGATCGTTTAGTTTGTTGCTATTGCTTTCTTCATGACTTATACATGTTCCTATGACTATGAGATTATGCAACTCCCGTTTACCGGAGGAACACTTTGTGTGCTACCAAACGTCACAACGTAACTGGGTGATTATAAAGCTGCTCTACAGGTGTCTTCGAAGGTACTTGTTGGGTTGGTGTATTTCGAGATTAGGATTTGTCACTCCGATTGTCGGAGAGGTATCTCTGGGCCCACTCGGCAATGCACATCACTATAAGCCTTGCAAGCATTGCAACTAATGAGTTAGTTGCGGGATGATGTATTACGGAACGAGTAAAGAGACTTGCCAGTAGCGAGATTGAACTAGGTATTGAGATACCGACGATCGAATCTCGGGCAAGTAACATACCGATGACAAAGGGAACAACGTATGTTGTTATGCGGTCTGACCGATAAAGATCTTCGTAGAATATGTAGGAGCCAATATGGGCATCTAGGTCCCGCTATTGGTTATTGACCAGAGAGGTGTCTCGGTCATGTCTACATAGTTCTCGAACCCGTAGGGTCCGCACGCTTAACGTTCGTTGACGATATAGTACTATATGAGTTATGTATGTTGATGACCGAATGTTGTTCGGAGTCCGGGATGAGATCACGGATATGACGAGGAACTCCGGAATGGTCCAGAGATAAATTTTGATATATGGGATAGTAGTGTTTGATCTCCGGAAGGGTTCCGGAATTCACCGGAAGGGGTTCCGTATGTTTCTCGAAATGTTTGGGCACGAGAACACTTTATCTGGGCCAAAGGGGAAAGCCCAGGAGGCTTTTGGAAAGTGCAAAAGGAAGTTTTGCGGAGACCAGAGGCTAGACGCCAGGAACCCTGGCGTCTAGGGGGTAGACGCCGGGAACCCTGGCGTCTAGCCCTGGAGTCCGAGAAGGACTCTTGCTTTTCGGGTGAAACCGACTTTGAGGAGGCTTTTACTCCAAGTTTCGACCCCAGGGCTCAACATATAAATAGAGGGGTAGGGCTAGCACTAAAGACAGATCAAGAAACACCAAGCCGTGTGCCGGCAACCCCGTCCCCTCTAGTTTATCCTCCGTCATAGTTTTCGTAGTGCTTAGGCGAAGCCCTGCGGAGATTGTTCTTCACCAACACTGTCACACGCCGTCGTGCTGCCGGAACTCATCTACTACTTCGCCCCTCTTGCTGGATCGAGAAGGCAAGGACGTCACCGAGCCGAACATGTGCAGAACTCGGAGGTGCCGTGCTTTCGGTACTTGGATCGGTCGGACGTGAAGACGTATGACTACATCAACCGCGTTGATATAACGCTTCCGCGAACGGTCTACGAGGGTACGTAGACAACACTCTCCCCTCTCGTTGCTATGCATCACCATGATCTTGCGTGTGTGTAGGAATTTTTTTGAAATTACTACGTTCCCCAAGAGTGGCATCCGAGCCTAGGTTTTATGCGTTGATGTTGTGCACGAGTAGAACACAAGTGAGTTGTGGGCGATATAAGTCATACTGCTTACCAGCATGTCATACTTTGGTTCGACGATATTGTTGGATGAAGCGGCCCGGACCGACATTACGCGTACGCTTACGCGGGACTGGTTCTACCGACGTGCTTTGCACACAGGTGGCTGGCGGGTGTCAGTTTCTCCAACTTTAGTTGAATCGAGTGTGGCTATGCCCGGTCCTTGCGAAGGTTAAAACAACACCAACTTGACAAACTATCATTGTGGTTTTGATGCGTAGGTAAGAACGGTTCTTGCTAAGCCCATAGCAGCCACGTAAAACTTGCAACAACAAAGTAGAGGACGTCTAACTTGTTTTTGCAGGGCATGTTGTGATGTGATATGGTCAAGACGTGATGAGATATAAGTTGTTGTATGAGATGATCATGTTTTGTAACCGAGTTATCGGCAACTGGCAGGAGCCATATGGTTGTCGCTTTATTGTATGCAATGCAATCGCCCTGTAATGCTTTACTTTATCACTAAGCGGTAGCGATAGTCGTAGAAGCATAAGATTGGCGAGACGACAATGATGCTACGATGGAGATCAAGGTGTCGCGCCGGTGACGATGGTGATCATGACAGTGCTTCAGAGATGGAGATCACAAGCACAAGAAGATGATGGCCATATCATATCACTTATATTGATTGCATGTGATGTTTATCTTTTATGCATCTTATCTTGCTTTGTTTGACGGGAGCATTATAAGATGATCTCTCACTAAATTTCAAGATAAAAGTGTTCTCCCTGAGTATGCACTGTTGCCAAAGTTCGTCGTGCCCAGACACCACGTGATGATCGGGTGTGATAAGCTCTACGTCCATCTACAACGGGTGCAAGCCAGTTTTGCACACGCAGAATACTCAGGTTAAACTTGACGAGCCTAGCATATGCAGATATGGCCTCGGAACACTGGAGACCGAAAGGTCGAGCGTGAATCATATAGTAGATATGATCAACATAATGATGTTCACCATTGAAAACTACTCCATTTCACGTGATGATCGGTTATGGTTTAGTTGATATGGATCACGTGATCACTTAGATGATTAGAGGGATGTCTATCTAAGTGTGAGTTCTTAAGTAATATGATTAGATGATTAGATCGACGGTAGCATTATAAGATGATCTCTCACTAAATTTCAAGGTAAAAGTGTTCTCCCTGAGTATGCACCATTGCCAAAGTTCGTCATGCCGAGACACCATGTGATGATCGGTGTGATAAGCTCTACGTTCATCTACAACGGGTGCAAGCCAGTTTTGGACACGCAGAATACTCAGGTTAAACTTGACGAGCCTAGCATATGCAGATATGGCCTCGGAACACTACAGACCGAAAGGTCGAGCGTGAATCATATAGAAGATATGATCAACATATTGATGTTCACCATTGAAAACTACTCCATCTCACGTGATGATCAGACATGGTTTAGTTGCTATGAATCATGTGATCACTTAGATGATTAGAGGGATGTCTATCTAAGTGGGTGTTCTTTAATAATTTGATTAATTGAACTTTAATTTATCACGAACTTAGTCCTGGTAGTATTAGCATATCTATGTTGTAGATCAATAGCTCGTGTTGTTGCTTCCCTATGTTTTATATATGTTCCTAGAGAAAACTAAGTTGAAAGATGATAGTAGCAATGATGCTGACTGGGTCCGTGATCTGAGGTTTATCCTCATTGCTGCACAGAAGAATTATGTTCTTGATGCACCGCTAGGTGACAGACCTATTGCAGGAGCAAATGCAGAAGTTATGAACGTTTGGCTAGCTCAATATGATGGCTACTTGATAGTTTAGTGCACCATGCTTAACGGCTTAGAATCGGGACTTCAAAGATGTTTTAAACGTCATGGACCATATGAGATGTTCCAGGAGTTGAAGTTAATATTTCAAGCAAATACCCGAGTTGAGAGATATGAAGTCTCCAACAAGTTCTATAGCTAAAAGATGGAGGAGAATAGCTCAAGCAGTGAGCATGTGCTCAGATTGTCTGGGTACTACAATCGCTTGAATCAAGTGGGAGTTAATCTTCCAAGATAAAATAGTGATTGACAGAATTCTCTAGTCACCATCACCAAGTTAGTAGAACTTCGTGATGAACTATAGTATGCAAGGGATGACGAAAGTAATTCCCAAGCTCTTCGTGATGCTGAAATCGACGAAGGTAGAAATCAAGAAAAGCATCAACTGTTGATGGTTGACAAAGACCACTATTTTCAAGAAAAGGGCAAAGGGAAAGAAAGGGAACTTCAAGAAGAACGGCAAGCAATTTGCTGCTCAAGTGAAGAAGCCCAAAGTCTGGCCCTAAGCCTGAGACTAAGTGCTTCTACTGCAAAGGGACTGGTCACTGGAAGTGGAACTGCCCCAAGTATTTGGCGGATAAGAAGGATGGCAAAGTGAACAAAGGTATATTTGATATATAGATTATTGATGTGTATTTTACTAGTGTTCGTAGCAACCCCTCGGTATTTGATACTGGTTCAGTTGCTAAGAGTAGTAACTCGAAACGGGAGTTGCGGAATGAACAGAGACTAGTTAAGGGTGAAGTGACGATGTGTGTTGGAAGTGGTTCCAAGATTGATATGATCATCATCGCACACTCCCTATACTTTTGGGATTAGTGTTGAACCTAAATAAGTGTTATTTGGTGTTTGCGTTGAGCATGAATATGATTTGATCATGTTTATTGCAATACGGTTATTCATTTAAGTAAGAGAATAAATTGTTGTTCTATTTACATGAATAAAACCTTCTATGGTCATACACCCAATGAAAATGGTTTGTTGGATCTCGATTGTGGTGATACATATTCTCATAATATTGAAGCCAAAAGATGCAAAGTTAATAATGATAGTTTAACTTATTTGTGGCACTGCCGTTTAGGTCATATTGGTGTAAAGCGGATGAAGAAAATCCATGCTAATGGGTTTTTGGAATCACTTGATTATGAATCAGTTGATGCTTGCGGACCGTGCCTCATGGGCAAGATGACTAAGACTCCGTTCTCCGAAACAATGGAGCAAGCAACTGACTTATTGGAAATAATGCATACTGATGTATGCAGTCCGATGAATATTGAAGCTCGCGGCAGGTATCATTATTTTCTGATCTTCACAGATGATTTGAGCAGATATGAGTATATCTACTTGATGAAACACAAGTCTGAAACATTTGAAAAGTTCAAAGAATTTCAGAGTGAAGTGGAGAATCATCGTAACAAAATAAAAGTTTCTACGACATGATCCCAGAAGTAAAATATTTGAGTTACGAGTTTGGCCTTCAGTTAAAACAATGTGAAATAGTTTCACTACTCACGCCACCTGGAACACCACAGTATAATGGTGTGTCCGAACGTCGTAACCGTGCTTTATTAGATATGGTGCGATCTATGATGTCTCTTACCGATTACTACTATCGTTTTGGGGTTATGCATTAGAGACAACTGCATTCATGTTAAATATGGTTTGGCAAGAAACCAAAGTTGTCGTTTCTTAAAGTTTGGAGTTGCGATGCTTATGCGAAAAAGTTTCATCTTGATAAGCCCAAACCCAAGTCGGAGAAGTGCGTCTTCGTAGGATACCCAAAAGTAACTGTTGGGTATACCTTCTATCACAGATCCGAAGGCAAGACATTCATTGCTGAGAATGGATCCTTTCTAGAGGAGTTTCTCTCGAAAAAAGTGAGTGGGAGGAAAGTAGAACTTGATGAGGTAACTATACCTGCTCCCTTATTGGAAAGTAGTTCATCACAGAAATCTGTTCCTGTGACTACTACACCAATTAGTGAGGAAGCTAATGATGATGATCATGTAACTTCAGATCAAGTTACTACCGAACCTCGTAGGTAAACCAGAGTGAGATCTGCACCAGAGTGGTACGGTAATCCTGTTCTGGAGATCATGCTACTTGACCATGACGAGCCTACGAACTATGAGGAAGCGATGATGAGCCTAGATTCTGCGAAATGGCTCGAGGCCATGAAATCTGAGATGAGATCCATGTATGAAAACAAAGTATGGACTTTGATTGACTTGCCCATTGAACGGCAAGCCATTGAGAATAAATGGATCTTCAAGAGGAAGACGGACACTAATAGTAGTGTTACTATCTACAAAGCTAGAATTGTCGCAAAAGGTTTTCGACAAGTTCAAGGTGTTGACTACGATGAGAGTTTCTCACTCGTATCTATGCTTAAGTCTGTCCGAATCATGTTAGCAATTGCCACATTTTATGAAATCTGGCAAATGGATAAACAAAACTACATTCCTTAATGGATTTATTAAAGAAGAGTTGTATATGATGCAACAAGAAAGTTTTGTCAATCCTAAAGGTGCTAACAAAATATGCAAGCTCCAGCGATCCATCTATGGACTGGTGCAAGCATCTCGGAGTTGGAATATATGCTTTGATAAGTTGATCAAAGCATATAGTTTTATACAGACTTGCGGTGAAGCCTGTATTTACAAGAAAGTGAGTGGGAGCACTACAACATTTCTGATAAATATATGTGTATGACATATTGTTGATCGGAGATAATGTAGATTTATTCTGCAAAGCATAAAGGAATGTTTGAAAGGAGTTTTTCAAAGAAAGACCTCGGTGAAGCTGCTTACATATTGAGCATCAAGATCTATAGAGATAGATCAAGACGCTTGATAAGTTTTTCAATGAGTACATACCTTGACAAGATTTTGAAGTAGTTCAAAATGGAACAGTCAAAGAAGGAGTTCTTACCTGTGTTACAAAGGTGTGAAGTTGAGTAAGACTCAAAACCCGACCACGGCAGAAGATAGAGAGAGAATGAAAGTCATTCCCTATGCCTCAGCCATAGGTTCTATAAAGTATGCCATGTTGTGTACCAGACCTATTGTATACCCTGCCCTGAGTTTGGCAAGGGAGTACAATAGTGATCTAGGAGTAGATCACTGGACATTGGTTAAAATTATCCTTAGTGGAATAAGGATATGTTTCTCGATTATGGAGGTGACAGAAAGTTCGTCGTAAAAGGTTACGTCGATGCAAGTTTTGACACTGATCCAGATGAATCAAAGTCTCAATCTGGATACATATTGAAAGTGGGAGCAATTAGCTAGAGTAGCTTAGTGAAGAGCATTGTTTACATAGAAATTTGCAAAATACATAACGGATCTGAATGTGAAAGACCCGTTGACTAAGATTCTCTCACAAGCAAAACATGATCACACCTTAGTACTCTTTGGGTGTTAATCACATAGCGATGTGAACTAGATTACTGAATCTAGTAAACACTTTGGGTGTTGGTCACATGGAGATGTGAACTATAGGTGTTAATCACATGATGATGTGAACTATCGATGTTAATCACGTGGTGATGTGATCTAGATTATTGACTCTAGTGCAAGTGGGAGACTGAAGGAAATATGCCCTAGAGGCAATAATAAAGTTATTATTTATTTCCTTATTTCATGATAAATGTTTATTATTCATGCTAGAATTGTATTAACCGGAAACATAATACATGTGTGAATACATAGACAAACAGAGTGTCACTAGTATGCCTCTACTTGACTAGCTCGTTGATCAAAGATGGTTAAGTTTCCTAACCATAGACATGAGTTGTCATTTGATTAACGGGATCACATCATTAGAGAATGATGTGATTGACTTGACCCATTTTGTTAGCATAGCACTTGATCGTTTAGTTTGTTGCTATTGCTTTCTTCATGACTTATACATGTTCCTATGACTATGAGATTATGCAACTCCCGTTTACCGGAGGAACACTTTGTGTGCTACCAAACGTCACAACATAACTGGGTGATTATAAAGGTGCTCTACAGGTGTCTCCGAAGGTACTTGTTGGGTTGGCGTATTTCGAGATTAGGATTTGTCACTCCGATTGTCGGAGAGGTATCTCTGGGCCCACTCGGTAATGCACATCACTATAAGCCTTGCAAGCATTGCAACTAATGAGTTAGTTGCGGGATGATATATTACGGAACGAGTAAAGAGACTTGTCGGTAACGAGATTGAACTAGGTATTGAGATATCGACGATCGAATCTCGGGCAAGTAACATACCGATGACAAAGGGAACAACGTATGTTGTTATGCGGTCTGACCGATAAAGATCTTCGTAGAATATGTAGGAGCCAATATGGGCATCCAGGTCCCGCTATTGGTTATTGACCAGAGAGGTGTCTCGGTCATGTCTACATAGTTCTCGAACCCGTAGGGTCCGCACGCTTAACGTTCGTTGACGATATAGTACTATATGAGTTATGTATGTTGATGACCGAATGTTGTTCGGAGTCCGGGATGAGATCACGGACATGACGAGGAACTCTGGAATGGTGCATAGATAAAGTTTGATATATGGGATAGTAGTGTTTGATCTCCGGAAGGGTTCCGGAATTCACCGTAAGGGGTTCCGGATGTTTCCCGAAATGTTTGGGCACGAGAACACTTTATCTGGGCCAAAGGGGAAAGCCCACGAGGCTTTTGGAAAGTGCAAAAGAAAGTTTTGCGGAGACCAGAGGCTAGACGCCAGGAACCCTGGCATCTAGGGGGTAGACGCCGGGAACCCTAGCGTCTAGCCCTGGAGTCCGAGAAGGACTCTTGCTTTTCGGGTGAAACCGACTTTGAGGAGGCTTTTACTCCAAGTTTCGACCCCAGGGCTCAACATATAAATAGAGGGGTAGGGCTAGCACCAAAGACAGATCAAGAAACACAAAGCCTTGTGCCGGCAACCCCGTCCGCTCTAGTTTATCCTCCGTCATAGTTTTCGTAGTGCTTAGGCAAAGCCCTGTGGAGATTGTTCTTCACCAACACCGTCACCACGCTGTCGTGCTACCGGAACTCATCTACTACTTCGCCCCTCTTGCTGGATCGAGAAGGTGAGGACGTCACCGAGCTAAACGTGTGCAGAACTCGGAGGTGCCATGCTTTCGGTACTTGGATCGGTCGGACGTGAAGACGTATGACTACATCAACCCCGTTGATATAACGCTTCCGCGAACGGTCTACGAGGGTACGTAGACAACACTCTCCCCTCTCGTTGCTATGCATCACCATGATCTTGCGTGTGCATAGGAATTTTTTTGAAATTACTACGTTCCCCAACATCTTGATGTATCGCGAGCTTTGCTATTATAGTTGGATCTTATGTTTCTCCTCCCCCTCTTCTCTCTTGTAATGAATTGAGTTTCCACTTTGAAGTAATCTTATCGGATTGAGTCTTTAAAGATTTGAGAACACTTGATGCATGTCTTGCCATGCGTATTTGTGGTGACAATGGGATATCACGTGATTCACTTGATGTATGTTTTGGTGATCAACTTGCGGGTTCCGCCCATGAACCTATGCATAGGGGTTGGCACACGTTTTCGTCGTGATTCTCCGATAGAACTTTGGGGCACTATTTGAGGTCCTTTGTGTTGGTTGAATAGATGAATCTGAGATTGTGTGATGCATATCGTATAATCATACCCACGAATACTTGAGGTGACATTGGAGTATCTAGGTGACATTAGGGTTTTGATTGATTTGTGTCTTAAGGTGTTATTCTAGTACGAACTCTAGGGCTGTTTGTGACACTTATAGGAATAGCCCAATGGATTGATTGGAAAGAATAACTTTGAGGTGGTTTCGTACCCTACCATAATCTCTTCGTTCGTTCTCCGCTATTAGTGACTTTGGAGTGACTCTTTGTTGCATGTTGAGGGATAGTTATGTGATCCAATTATGTTAGTATTGTTGAGAGGACTTGCACTAGCGAAAGTATGAACCCTAGGCCTTGTTTCCTAGCATTGCAATACCGTTTACGCTCACTTTTATCATTAGTTACCTTGCTGTTTTTATATTTTCAGATTACAAAAACCTTTATCTACTATCCATATACCACTTGTATCACCATCTCTTCGCCGAACTAGTGCACCTATACAATTTACCATTGTATTGGGTGTGTTGGGGACACAAGAGACTCTTTGTTATTTGGTTGCAGGGTTGCTTGAGAGAGACCATCTTCATCCTACGCCTCCTACGGACTGATAAACCTTAGGTCATCCACTTGAGGGAAATTTGCTACTGTCCTACAAACCTCTGCACTTGGAGGCCCAACAACGTCTACAAGAAGAAGGTTGTGTAGTAGACATCAATGGCTCGTCTCGTTGTCAAGGTAAACATCACTTCTGGGGGAGCCCTGGCTGTAGGCCAAACTCTCCGACTAGGCGGCTTCGCCATGACCGCCCGCTCGGCCGTTGCGCCGACGATGACTTCTCGGGTCATCGAAAATAGCCCCCACACCGGCTCAAAATTCGTCGAGCAGTTGGATCCAATGGAGTTCTCCTCTTTGAACGAGCTCTTGGATCGCTTCGCCGCTCTGGGAGTCACTACGGACTACGATCTGATCGGGCTTAAACCCAACCAAAGGGAGATTAACTCTCCGCCGGTCACCCATCAAATAGCGGTGGTGGAGGAGCAATGCGGCGGTTCTCCCTCTATCCTGAGGATGAACTATGTCCGGATTCCCGAGCTCTCCGAGCCGGATACCCGCTCATGGGAGGACATCGCCCTAACCCTGAACCTAGAATCAGGTCGCATACCGAACTTGCGGAGCAACATCCCAGAGCCCGAACTTCCAAGATCGAAAACTCCCCTGCCCCGGGATCTCAGATTGGGTCAAGGTCCGGACTTAAATCCACCCACCCACCCAGATACAAACGATCTTTCCCACATTAGGCAAGCGCCCCAAGAGATAGTACATCACTATTGGGCCAGATTCCTCCTTGTAATGAACAAGGTCAAGGACTGTCGCGAGGAAGACGCAATTTCGTTCTTTTGCAACAATAGCATGGACAAGGGGATCCTCAACGCCATAAGTCACCGTGACATAGCACACTTCGCTGACTTGGCGGCCATAGTACGGAAGTACTGTGCGATGGAAAGCGCCTGGAAAACCCAAACAAAATTTTGGGACAATCTGGCTCTGACAAAACCCCCAGTCCGAACTAAAAGAGTGCACTCTCATAAGTCGCCCGACTCAATTACAAATAAGCAAAAACCCACTACAGGGCATGGAACTATATTGGAGGGATGGCTTAACGGGCCCTGCAAAATTCATAGTACAGCGGATACCATATCAACACATAGCCTTAGAGCATGTTGGGTACTCCGGCAGGTGGCCAAGAGCGGTGAGGATCTCCTCATCCAAAACACCCCAGAACACCCTCCCATGGATAACAATATAGTATTAACAGTCTTCGAGACCTTCGCCTCAAATAATAGG
Source organism: Triticum urartu (assembly GCF_056163025.1). Taxonomy (NCBI): domain Eukaryota; kingdom Viridiplantae; phylum Streptophyta; class Magnoliopsida; order Poales; family Poaceae; genus Triticum; species Triticum urartu. The sequence continues at coordinate 444,798,518 of NC_141877.1, read as the reverse complement.
CGTAAGCAAGCACTCCGCAGCCTTCCCAAAGTCTGCCACGTAGCAGCAATAAATCCATGGAGCGACACGACCATTACTTTCAATGCCAGTGACGAACCTAAATTCCGAATAGCCCGAGCACCAGCCGCTTTGGTCCCCAGTCCAATTGTGGACGACTTTCGGCTCACTAAAGTGCTCATGGACGGCGGCAGCGGATTAAACCTCATTTATGAGGAGACTCTTCAAAAAATGGAAACAGACAGCAACCGTATTAAGCAAAGCACCACGACCTTCCGAGGAATCATCCCCAGTAGGGAGGCACGTTGTGCTGGGAAAATCACACTAGATGTGGTATTCGGCACTCCGGACAATTACAGGTCCGAAGAAATCACATTCCAAGTGGCCCCGTTTAGCAGCGGATACCACGCCCTTCTAGGGCGGGAGGCATTCATGATTTTTCAAGCCATACCCCATTACGGGTACATGAAGCTCAAAATGCCCAGACCCAATGGAATCATCACTCTAGCTAGTGATCCGGACATAGCACTCCGCGCCGAGAACAAAACAGCCGCACTGGCCCTCGAGGCATTATCCGAAGCCCTTGTGGCGGAGGAATTAACCGCGCTGCGCTCCATAGTGGACAGGGACGACGTGATACTAGACAAAAGATCCAAGTCCACCTCCTTCAAACAGCGGATGAAATAGTCAAATTCCAAGTCCATCCAACGGACCCCACAAAAACAACATCCATTGGGGCACAGCTAAACCCCGCCGTAGACGCCGCACTACGGGAGTTCCTGCGCGCGAATTGGGACATATTCGCCTGGCATCCTTCAGACATGCCAGGAATCCCACGCAGGCTGGCCGAGCATAGCCTTAACATTCTAAAAGGATTCAGGCCGGTCAAGCAGACTCTTCGGCGTTTCTCCGAACCTAAGCGACAAGCCATGGGAGAGGAGCTAGCCAAATTACTGGAGGCCGGATTCATTAGAGAAATAAAGCATCCGGACTGGCTAGCAAACCTGGTGATGGTGCCAAAGAAGGAAAAATCCTGGCGCCTATGCGTCGACTTAAAGGACCTTAATAAGGCTTGCCCAAAGGATCCCTTCCCCCTCCCTCGCATCGATCAAATTATTAATGCTACTGCAGGACACGACTCATTGTGCTTCCTCGATGCATACTCCGGTTACCACCAAATTAAGATGGTGGAGTCCGACCAAGCCGCAACGGCATTCATCACTCCATACGGCCCCTTCTGTTTTAACACAATGCCCTTCGGGCTCAAAAACGCCGGCGCAATGTATCAGCGCATGATTCAAACATGTCTGGAAAACAGATCGGCAAAACAGTGGAGGCATACGTCGACGATGTGGTCGTTAAAACCAGACACGTCGACTCCTTAATAGACGACTTGAGGGTCACGTTTGACAATCTCCGAACATACGACATTAAGCTCAATCCGAAAAAATGCATTTTCGGCGTACCCGCCGGAAAGCTCCTGGGCTTTATAGTCTCCAGTAGAGGAATTGAAGCAAATCCGGCCAAAATCCGGGCCCTGTCGCAGTTGGCTATCCCAAATGACCTCAAGCAAATCCAGAAGTTAACTGGATGTGTGGCGGCTTTAAGCCACTTTATCTCCCGACTAGGAGAAAAGACACTCCCCCTTTATCGCCTTCTTCGGCGCACCGAACACTTTGAGTGGACGGACACAGCCATGGCCGGACTAGAAGAAATAAAAGCCATCCTGGCCACGAACCCAATCTTGGCCGTGCCAGATGTTGGCGAACCAATGCTATTATATATAGCGGCAACTCACCAAGTTGTAAGCGCATTGCTCGTCGTCGAACGAGGGATGGACGGACATAAATTCCCACTTCAAAAGCCGGTATATTATGTATCCACCGTCCTCACTCCATGCAAATCATGGTACCCACATTATCAAAAGATAGCATACGCGGTATTCATGGCATCCCGGAAATTACGACACTACTTTCAAGAGTGTTCAATTACGGTGGCCTCCGAAGTACCACTCAACGACATAATAAACAACCACGATGCCACGGGCCGGATTGCCAAATGGGCTATCGAGCTCCTCCCATTCGACATAACATATAAACCACGGCGAGCCATTAAGTCGCAAGTACTGGCCGATTTCGTAGCCGAATGGACAGAAGCCGAATTCCCTAAAGAGTACGGCGCATACTCCAATTGGATCATGCACTTCGACGGCTCTAAAATGCTGGCTGGTCTGGGGGCTGGCGTCGTCCTGACATCCCCCACCGGAGATATAGTGCAATACGTACTCCAAATACTATATACAGACTCCAATAATGCAGCCGAATACGAGGCCCTATTACACGGTCTCTGGATGGCAGTCTCCATGGGCATTCAACGGCTGGAGGTGCATGGGGACTCGAACCTCGCAATATCCCAAATAAATGGAGACTTCGATGCTGGATCCAAAAATGGTGGCATATCGCAACGCCGTCCTCAAAATGTCAGCTCGGTTCGAGGGGCTTGAATTCCACCATGTGGCTTGGGAAAACAACCAGGCGGCGGACATCCTCGCCCGTATCAGCGCTAAACGCGACCCTGTCCCACCGAACATCTTCCTGGAAAAACTATTTAAACCATGCGTGGTATGGGAAGGGGACACCGGCAACAATAGTCCGGACCCGGCCACAACCCTAGATACCGAACACTCTGACACAATCGGAGGCTCTGCCATCGAAATAACACCTTCAGCCCACGTAATAATGTCCGTCATCGCCCCGTGGACAGAACCATTCCTGGCCTACCTAACCAGGCAGAACTACCCGAGGACCAAAATGAGGCACGCTGCATAGTGCGGCGATCTAAAGCCTACAAGGTCCACGAGGGAGAGCTTTATAAGAAAAGCACTACCGGAGTCCTTCAAAGGTGCATCTCCGAAGAGGAAGGGCGGAAGATTTTGGCAGAAATCCATGCTGGACTCAGTGGCCATCACGCCGCAGCCCGGGACCTTGTAAGTAAGGCCTTCCGTACATGCTTCTATTGGCCGACGGCCCGGGCAGATGCGCAACATCTGGTCCAGCATTGCGTCGGTTGCCAGCTATTTGCAAACCAAAGCCATATGCCGCCTACCGCTCTCCAAACAATCCCCATTACTTGGCCCTTTGCGGTCTGGGGGCTTGATATGGTCGGACCCCTTAAAGGGGGAACCCATAAGAAAAAATACTTACTGGTCATGGTGGATAAATTCACCAAATGGATAGAAGCCAAACCTGTCAAAACGGCTGAATCCGGACCGGTGATAGACTTCATATCCGGGGTCGTGCACCATTATGGCGTCCCCCACAGCACCATCACTGACAACGGCACGAACTTTACAGCCGACGAGGTGAAACTTTGGTGCAGCAACATGGGAATCTAGCTCGATTATGCTTCTGTCTATCACCCGCAAACTAACGGTCAAGTCGAGCGAGCGAATGATCTTATCATGAGCGGCATTAAACCTAGATTAGTGCGGTCCTTAAAGGAGTCAAACACACACAGGGTAGAGGAGCTCGACTCCGTACTATGGGGGCAGCGGACCACGCCGAATCGCACTACCGGATACACACCGTTCTTTATGGTGTACGACGCAGAGGCGGTTCTGCCTTGCGACATAATTCACGACTCACCTCGAGTGCGCATGTACGAAGAAAAATAGGTCGAGTTCGATCGGCAGGATAGTTTGGACGCCCTGGAGGAGGAGCGTGACGTGGCAAAGGCCCGTTCCGCATTCTATCAGCAACAGGCTCGAAGGTATCAAAGCAGATATGTACGGGCCAAAACCTATAACGTTGGCGAACTAGTTCTACGCCTGCCGGAGAAGAAAAAGAACAAGCTCAAGCCCAAATGGGAGGGTCCCTTCATTATTGACCAGGTTTTGACCGGTGGAGCGTACCGTCTGCGAGATGCATCGGATAATCAACTCGAGCCAAACCCATGGAATGCAGCCAGCCTCCGAAGATTCTACGCCTAGTGCGGGACTCTATGTTCGTCTCCTCACCTCCGTCAATTTTTTGCATATCTGTCTTTTCTCTCTTTCTCCCTTTTTACTCTCTTCAAGGCCCTTAAAGGCTATACTTGTGTCCTGGTTACACAATCTGGACGCGCTAACCGCGCTCATTATACCTGGGGGCTTCTTATACAGAAGCTTAATCTAACTATCTTCCTGGGCTTTACGCCCCATACATGTGTTATTCTTCCGCATGTACCTTTTTTCGCCATTATATGCATCGATATGACTTAAGTTTTGGCCAAGCTGGGTTGCCTGGCTCTTGTATTTATGCCCTATGTTCCCGTTAATTCGGCTAGGGCATAAGGGGAGCACCTCTGTGATTGTTACTTTGTTACTGCCGGGTCAGCCGGATGTGTACCTTAGACTGGGTGAAGCCGAAAGCTAGCATTCTTAAGGGAATATTCGGTCGGTGAATAAAAGATGACTTTTATCTAATTTGAAACATGCCCCCAGATGTTTATATCCTGCGTCTCTTTTCGCAGTTCGGACATGCACATTAGGGCATGTGTACCCAGGGAAAGGAACCCTTAACGAAACTATTCTCCCTGGAAGATGTTTCTTACTACCCATGTAATATAACATAATTAGTTGGGTACTTGTCTGTTCAAGCACTTATGACCCCTATGCCTGGCCTCCATGCATACCCTGGTTTTTACATAACCGAGCGGGTATTCGGATACACTCCGGACTATCGGGTCCAGAGGTCGAAGAGAAAAGGTCCGCCATGACAAATGATTTACAATCTGGCTAGGGACATTACATATGTCACTTGAATTACACAGTCGCTAAGACTGATTCAATTCTTCTTCTATACCATCCAACAGGCTGTCTAGCCTACAATCCTGTTGGGAATACTTTGCGGCTAATTCTACTTGATCATACACTAAACTGACGGGGATCTCTTTCCCATCAGGCCCCATAGGTCCGACCTCGGCCATGTGGTTCGGGTCCGCTTTGGTATAACGCGTCTTCACCATAGCCCAGGCTTCCCTTGTACCTTGTCGGCAGGCGGATATCTTCCATAATCGGAAGCGCCGTCACGCTCCCTTGAGCTTCTCTATAAGCTCCCCTATGCCTCCGGGCGGGGACGCGGATGGCCAAAAGGCTTGGGCAATACCCTGCATCACCTGCCGAACTTGTTCATGCAGTTGTGAGAGCTCTGGTAGAAGATCACCCAAAGACCCGGGCATCTCCTCCGCGGGACGACCCATCAGCATACCTGCAGACATAACTCTGTTAGCCAGCTTCTTCGCCGAACTCCTTTAAAAGTTCGTTCAAGCACTTACTAAAAATGCTGCGCTGAAGCCATTTATTCTCCTTCACGGAGTCCGCAAGCTGGGCTCGGACATCTTTCAGTTCCACGCCTAGCCGGATATTGGCGTCTTGGAGACCATTTTTCTCCCGCCTGACTCGCGTAAGCACGCGCTCGCTAGCATTTCGCTGTCGATCATCACGTGCCGCATCCACCGCCACGGCCTCCGGATTCACTCTGGGGCCACCTGCAACATCTATTGTTAGATTTGCATACATGTCGCATACTACCTGGTACCCGTATTATTTGCAATGGAAACAAGTGTTACCAGAGGGACCCTTCTCGGACTCCTTCAACGCGGCAACAGTGGCCCCTAGCTAGGCCTTGCACTCGTCCAGCTCTTGAGACAATTGGGAATTCTTCTCTGTAAGAACCTATACAAATAATGATCCTTAAATTAGTTGCGTCAACTGTTTCAAGTCTCAGGGGCTACTAATACATATAATCATCAGATTTGCTTACCCGTATATCCCTTACATATTGGTCTGTGGCTCTGGCTAGACCATTTTGAGTGGCACGGATGTACGCGTCTCCGGAATTGAAGGCATCAAATGCCTCTGGCGAGAAACAAGCGTCACGGAGTACGACCCGGCGACGACTGTGATTCATGGCGCTCTCCACTTCGGAATTTGTAGTGGATAGTCCGTCCGCATCCTCTATAGGAGGAACACCCGGCGTCTGCCCTGCGTTAGCTTCCGCCTCTATGTCCGGCTCTGGAGCCCGACTGGTCAAGGCGTGATCGGCAACCTCTCCGGATATAGTCCGGCGAGCGTTTTTTCTGCTAGGAAACACAAACGTCATTATATTTTAGGAAAGACGACAACCACAGAGTGAGGTTTTGTGTCATACCTTTGTGCCGGCATCTCCGTTCTGACCGCCTTCCTTTTTGGCCTACCCGGCTTCGGTGCCTCTTGTTGGCGAGTTGCCGCGGGTTCGGCACGGCGTCCCGAAGGCCTTCCCTGTAAAACACCATATGTGTACGGTAGGTGAAGTGCATAAAAAGGGGATCCTTTTGGGGAGTTGGGACTTTGGTTTTTCTTACGTGCGACGCAGGGAGTAGTCCAGGATAGTCGGCCGTTATGGCCACCATGGCGTCATCGCAGCTCAATTGATAGAATTGCCTGTCTATCAGCTCCACGAATATGTCCGGATCCTCTTCGAGTCCGGGATCGAGGGCCCGGTCAGGGTCCTCCGGTTGTGGAGGTGGGCTGTTGACCTCCCGTACAGCTTTTCACAGTTCCTGCCGTGAAATGGCAGGGTGAGTACCTACGACAAAGAATGCGGGAAGGTCGGGAGTAAAGAGGTACAACTCACCCAGCTTGGAGGGTTGTACATGGAGAATCCATCCCGTGGCTTAATACGGATGAACTCCTCTTCGTCTCCCTTGAACAACTTGGACATAATTTTTGCTAAAGCAGCAGCGGAGTCCGGCCCCTTGCGCCCGCAACGGGTGGCATCATCTTCCCCGTTAAAACACCACAGGGGGTGCCCTCGATATTGAAGTGGTTGCACCCCCCGCATTATGCATATTGACATAACCTCGATTATTGTCAATCCTGATTGAGCCAGCGCTTTAATCCGGTTCATCAGTTAAAGGACTTCTCCGTTGTCTTCCTCCCCGGGGCTCCGTGGGCGCTAGCTTCGGCGTTTCTTCAGAGGAGCATTGTTGAACTCAGGAAGACCCCACCGAACAGGGTCTGGAAGGGGGACACCCTCCATGTAAAACCACTTCGAAGGCCAGTCTTCGGACGTCTTCTTCAGAGTACCGGACAGGTATCCGGTCTCGGCGATGCGCCATATTTCGGCTCCGCCCACTTGATAAAGTGATCCCTTCTGTGTGCGGGGCACATGGCAGAATAGCCTTTTCCACAGCTCGAAATGAGCCTCGCAGCCTAGAAACAGCTCACAAAGGGCAACATAACTGGCGATGTGTAATATGGAAGCAGCGGTGAAATTATGCAGCTGGAGGCCGTAAAACTCCAGGAGCCCGTGGAGGAACGGATGAATTGGAAATCCGAGTCCCCTTAGTAAGGGACAAGGCATACCCGCCGCCCTTAGAGGGACTAGGGAAGCTCTCCGCTTGCTCCCCGCCATTATAGGTGGTGAGCCCGGCTCGGACGGGGACCATATACGTTGGAGGGAGAAATCCCTGGGTCTGCAACTCTACTAATCGGCTGTGCGGGACGGAACACTTCTCCCAATCACCGGGCTTAAGGCTACGGGAGCGAGAGGAGGAGTTGCGGTGGCCGGCCATGATGGAATGGATTTTTCCGAGCGCGCTCCGATGGATTCTCGCCATGGGAGGATGGTGTAGATTGGATCTAAGAATCCCCATCCCTTTAATAGACGATTTATTTACCTGGCTAGGGGGCGAATGTAAAACGCCCTGGCTCCTCGCATTCGCTCGACGTGTGGAAGATAGCCCTTATTGGGCGCAGAAGCCAAGAAGTCTAACATTTATGGGATCCGGACACTACTTAGCAGGTATTCAGGATTTGGAGAAGAACCCGCCTTGCAATGCCGAAGACAATACTGCGCGCCGGACTCATCGTCATTGAAGCCTGGTTCAGGGGCTACTGAGGGAGTCCTGGATTAGGGGGTCTCCGGACAGCCGGACTATATCCTTTGGCCGGACTGTTGGACTATGAAGATACGAGATTGAAGACTTCGTCCCGTGTCCGGATGGGACTCTCCTTGGCGTGGAATGCAAGCTAGGCAATACGGATATGTAGATCTCCTCCCTTGTAACCGACCTTGTGTAACCCTAGCCCCCTTCGGTGTCTATATAATCCGGAGGGTTTAGTCCGTAGGACAACATACAATCATTCCATAGGCTAGCTTCTAGGGTTTAGCCTCTACGATCTCGTGGTAGATCAACTCTTGTAATACTCATATCATCAAGAACAATCAAGCAGGACGTAGGGTATTACCTCCTTCAAGAGGGCCCGAACTTGGGTAAACATCGTGTCCCCTGCCTCCTGTTACCATCCGCCTTAGACGCACAGTTCGGGACCCCCTACCCGAGATCCGCCGGTTTTGACACCGACAGTGCAGCTCCAAATCATTGCAATGCCCATGTGGCCGGTGACAATGCCAATGGAAATGCTGCAACACTTGTTTGATGAACCAGATGAAGATATATCATCACAGCCAGTTGTCCCTTTTATTGGAATGGTTTTTGACAATGTTGAAGAAGCTCAGCGAGTTTACAATGAATATGCTTCGAAGATGGGCTTTGGAACTCGCATTATGGCGTCAAAGCATAGTAGGAAAAATAGCTTGGAGCATAAGCGCATTCTAATCTATAGAGTTTTTGAGTGCATACACTCGTGGAAAGATCCTTCGAAGAATGTTGGTGGAAGCATTTCTGGCGGGGCTGCAACAAATCAGAGTGATGATGTTGATATGAGCTATGCTAGTAATAAAAAATCTCCAAGCAAACAAGCTAGCATCTATATGGATGTGAGCGACAAGAGGCGAAGAAACTAGTTGGAGCAGTATGATTGCAAGGCTCGTATGGGTGTTAGCCTCAAATACGGTAGCTGGGTTGTGACAGTTTTTGAGGCCGATCACACACACCAGCTGATGTTGCAAAGGGGGCGTCGGAGATTTTGCCGCTCTCAAAGAAAGATCCCGGATGCAGACATGCAGTACATCACTTCGCTGCACTATCGCAACATATCAACGGCTAGTATGATGGGCTTGCTTGGAGATGCACGGTGTTGTGATCCAAGGAGTTTGCCGTATGTGCAGACTGATGTGACAAATTCAAGAGCAAAGTTGTGAAGGGGCCTGTCAGAGCGTGATTTGGAGCTGACAATCGAGTACTTTGAGAGAAGACAAGTGGAGAATCCCAACTTCTTTTTCTTAAAGCTAGAAGAAGATGAAGATGTTAGGGTGCTTTTCTAGGTTGATGGGAGAACAAGGGCCTTGTATCCAAAGTATAAAGATTGTGTGTTTTTCGACATCACATTCTGCACAAATCGCTACAACTTGCCCTTTGCTCCGATTGTTGGCATTAATAACCACACACATACTGTTTGCTTGGGGTGCACTTTGTTGCCTGATGAGACCATCGAAACTTTCAAGTGGGTCTTCAAGTAATGGATGTTGGCAATGAATAACGAGCATCTGTTGAACATTATGACTGATCAAGACCAGTCAATGGCTACAACCATCTCAATGGTATTTCCAGATTCAACACACAGATGTAGCAAGTGACATGTCTTCCTAGTTGCAAGGACAAAACTAGGGAAGATGCTGGGAAAGGATGCACCTTTTGCTGAAGCATTCTATGGTTGCATCAATGATTCAGATACCATTGAGGAGTTTGAAGAACGGTGGAAGCAGATGGTCGAGTTATTTGGTGTGGCTAATAAGAAACACCTCAAGAACATGTGGAACAGCAGGGAGATGTGGGCCCCTGTGTACTTTAGGAATAAGTTCTTCCCATTCACAGGAACAACTGGGCGGTCTGAGGGCCTGAATTCCTACTTGAAGACTTTAAATCATCATGGAGACTCGGTTTGGACATTTGTGCAACAGTTTGAGCTTTGTCAGGAGCTAATGCCTGACCGCGAAGACAATGTTGGCTTCATCAATGAAGCGACGGGGCCGCCACTCTGGGGCAAGTAAGTCCAAAGTCATGTAGCATTTTTTTTAGTTTTCCAGTATAGTTTGGTTGCAACATTTCTTTGAAACATATGTAGTAATTCTTATTGATGTTGGAAGCTTTTTTGTTTGCAGTTACAACATTGAAAAGCAGGCTGCAGATTTCTATACCAGAGAGGTATTTTCCAAGTTTTAAAAACTATTGGCTAAATCAACAGGCTATGGGCTGCAATATCAGTTGCAAGGGGATGTCATCTGGTTTCGCCTTGTTGCAAATTATAGCGTCAACCCTAAAGTGCACACGGTGCGTGTTGCCCCTAAAGACAAGACATACATGTGCAACTGCAACATGTTTGAGATGTGTGGGCTGATCTACCCACATATCATCCATGTCATGGTGCACATGAACGTGCAAACGATACCTGCGACTTACATGCTTCCAAGATGGTCTACGAGAGCAACCGACCTTGCGCCTGAACCGGGTGATGGGCATAGAGCTATGCATTTCGGCGTCCCCACGACAAACACCCTAAAGTTTAACTCTCTATGCCTGAAGTTTGGGAAACTCGCTTCTGATGCATGCTTCAATGATGAAGCTTATAGTTTTGTCTCTGGGCTAATTGATCAGGGCAGTGTTGGGGTTGCTGCAATAAAAGCTAGAGCAACCGATGGGGTTGCAGGAGACGAAGAAGCCCAAGGTCATGCAGCAAATGAATAAGTCTCAGGGGGTCCAAGTATAGGTCAGCAGGATCCAACCCCCGTAGGACTGCGGAACCCACCAAAGTCAGCAAAGAAGGGGAGGTCAAAGGAGAAAGAGAAGCGCAGGAAGCCACTAATTGAGATTCGAGAAGATGAAATGAAGAAGAAAGCAAAGAAGGACGCGGCGAAAACAAAGAAAGCTCCAAAGCCAAGGGAAAAGAAGACCATGCAAATATTGTGAAGATGAAGATCGCAACGTGAAGGACTGCCAACTCCTTGCCGCTTTTCTTGCTGCGGGTGCGAGCGCGAAAGCTCCGGGTGTCGAAACAATCCTTACACTTTAGGATATTTCGTGAGGGAAAAAATGATGAATTGCCTTGTAACACCCCATGACTTGTGATAAAAAGTTGTGTTGACTAGTTGTGAATGTTTGTTTTGTGGGATTGCAACATATTAAGACATGCGTGGTTTGAAAAAAAAGCAGAATGTTGCTTTTTACAAGAGTTGATTTAAAAAAAAATCTTATTGTTATATGTTTGTGAGAGCTTACTTTTTGTAGTATGATGGTGCCAACATTTGTAGAATTTTTTTAAAAAAGCAGAATGTGGGTTTTTTCTTATTTTTAAAAAAAATATTATTCAATGGTTGTTGTAACCACAACTTGATCCATGTTTAAAAAGAATATGTTTTAAGCTTTTGAAAAACATGGTTGAATCTTTTTGAAAATATGGTTGAAGCTTTTGGGAAACATGTTTGAAGCTTTAAGAAAACATGTTTTGAAGATTTTTGAAAAGCATGGTTGCAACTTTTTAAAAACATGATTGAAGCTTCTGTAAACAAGGTTGCAGCTTTTAGGTAACATGGTTGAAGCTTTTGAAAAACATGGTTGAAACTTTTTCAAAATATGGTTGCAGCTTTTAGGAAACATGGTTGAAGCTTTTTGAAAACATGGTTGAAGCAAACATAACAAGTTTGAAAAGGAAAAGGCCTTGAATGATTTGAAGTGTTGATCTATGCAGCAAAAGTTAGGAAAGGAAGCTTATTTACATTATGCTTCCAGCAAAAATATTGTAGGGATGTAGCTAATTTGCAGGTAAAAATGTAGATTTTGGCTCTGCAACATATCTAACAGAAGGTTGTAGCTATTTTGTGTGAGCCTCCAGCAATTTAAGTGTGACAAATGTAGCATTCACAAATTATTTTTCAGGGAAAATGTTATGAGGGGAAAAATGCACAGAGATTCCCTTGAAACTTCGATGGATGAAGTTTGAGATATTTTCATATTTCAGAACCAGTGAAACAAAAAACAATTGTGGATGCATGATCATGTTGGCAAACAGAAGAATGCATCAATTAAAAACATAAGAAGTGCATCATCCAAATATCAAGTTATCATCGGTTTACATACCAAAAGGACACATATGTTTACCAAAGGTATCAATAGTTTACATACGAACGCGCACTACTCTAATCCTATCAGAATGCTACCACCTCATACATGATCTAGACCTAACGAAGAAACAAGCTTGTTTGTCTTGAACCTTCCAGAAAATCAAGCCGCCAACTCTTCCTTGAATGCCCGCTCCTTTGGGGCATTGTTCATTGGGTGAATAAAGAGATTGTGCGCCACATCCATGCGGTATCACGCCATGTCTTCCTGTAAAAAATGAATGCAAAAAGTAAAAGTATGATACTAATTATTCTTGTGTTGCATGAGTATTGAAAACAAAAAGTAAACAAGTATGATACTAGTTATTCTTGTGTTGCATGAGTGATGAATGCAAAAAGTTCACACCCATCCACCGCAAAATATTGATATGGATGTAGCAAAATTATGATATGTATGAAGCAAAAACAAAATGTAGTTGTAGCACACTAGACATATGGATGTAACAAAAAAGCCTAGTAGGTATGAACTTAAACCACATATGAAGCAAAAACAGAACATGGTATTCTTGTGTTGCATGAGTATTGAAAACAAAGAAAGTAGATTGTAACAAAATGACAAGACAAAAAAATTAAAAATGTGTACCTGCTTGAACTCTCTCATTGACTTCCCATCATAGTTCTCCACATATTTCAGCCCAAAAAAGCCGCAATCATATCTGCGAGATAAAAAAAAGTTCTCCATCATAGTTCCCATGCATAGTTGAAACAACAAAATGTTGAAATGGAACACATGATTGATCCAACATTGACATTGAATTCACTGCACTCTTGTGCGAGGGTTGCAAAGTTTGTTATCTAGCACCGAAAACACACGCAAAAGTTTGAAAAATAAAATGAGGTGTGTAAATTTGACATAAGGGCATTTATGTAGATGAACCAAAAGGGAAAACAGAAAAAAATAGGGAGCATGATCCTACCAGGTTATTGGTCTGCTTCTTCAAAGGAGATTGTTTTCCTTTTGAATGGATTGAGTCAAATACATTCCACTGCTTGTGAAGCAAGTTTGTGCAAACAACTATCCAATGACGATCATGAACAATTGTGAAAAAGAGCTGGAAAAAACAAAAGAAAGGCAAAAAGGTACTCGGTTACAGCCGCGTCGCATCATTGGATCATATTTGAAAGTATTTTGTGGTGTGAAACAAAATAAAGCTCTTTGAAACTTACGAGGTCAAACTTTTGAACCTTGAACTTTGTGATAGCCCTTTCAAGCTCATTCATGAGTTTTGTTGGTTGGAAGGTTAATGGGTCTTGTTTTAGTAGGATCTACACAACAAAATGGTTAGTGTGTGTTGCAACGAAAAATGTGAAAGAAAGAAAGGAATGAAGCATTGCTTGTTTTTACAAAACTTACCCCTGCGTGGATTGAGGACATGTATTTCTTCACATCCCTATCTTTTGCTGCACAGGATGCGAGGTTGTTCATCTCGATACATAGTGACATAATCTCATCATTCATATCCCCGCGAGGCTTGAAGCATACAAGGAATTTCTTGTATCCAATGAAAAATCCACCTATCTTGATGAAAGGTGTCCTGTTACCATAGATGCAACCGAATGAATCATTTGTTTCGAGCAAAAAAAATAAAAAATAGAAAGCAAAAACAAATAGGGCTTAGGTACCTCACACTTGTTCATTGGGCTGTGATCTCCTCAATGGTTTCCCATGCTTTACATACTTCTCATACATATCTGCAACTTTATCGACCTTTTGCTTCTTTGCCTTGGTATTTTTTATGGCTGGAACTTTGGCCATCCACTTCTTCCTAGTGTTCTTGTCATGTGTGCTAGCGCCACTGCTTGCATCAGCAAATTGCTCTTCTGTGTCGACCATCTTAGGAGCTGTAGCAAAAAAAATGGATGAGTTTGCAAGAGATTGTACAAAAAGAATTTGCTGGAATCACACAAATGTGAAAAAAATGATATGGAGAAAAACAAAAAGAAATGATGCAAGAGGAAGGAAGCATACTTGGGCTATCATCATCGTCTGAAACAGGAAACACGGGGATGTTTGCATAGATGGGGCTTAGTGTGCTCTTCTTGATTGTAGGCTCATCCATGCAATGCATCAACTCATAGTCTCCGGAGCCCTTTCGGAACAACTCACAGGATGACTCGTTGTCCCAAATGCCGGCTGTCGCACTCCTGGGTGCATCATAGAAGAGTGGGGGCTGTGAGGTGAGACGTTGCCTTCCATCTCGAAACTCACTCTTTGTTGCTCACGAGTTCCAATAGCCTCTATTGCAACTGTTGGGTTATGTAGTAATTTCAAAAAAATTCCTACGCACACGCAAGATCATGGTGATGCATAGCAACGACAGAGGAGAGTGTTGTCCACGTACCCTCGTAGACCGAAAGCGGAAGCGTTAGCACAACGCGGTTGATGTAGTCGTACGTCTTCACGGCCCGACCTATCAAGCACCGAAACTACGACACCTCCAAGTTCTAGAACACATTCAGCTCGATGACGATCCCCGGACTCCAATCCAGCAGAATGTCGGGGAAGAGTTCCGTCAGCACGACGGTGTGGTGACGATCTTGATGTTCTACCATCGCAGGGCTTCGCCTAAGCACCGCTACAATATTATCGAGGATTATGGTGGAGGGGGGCACCACACACGGCTAAGAGATCAATGATCAATTGTTGTGTCTATGGGGTGCCCCTGCCCCCATATATAAAGGAGCAAGGGGGAGGAGGTGCGGCCAGGCAAGGGGCACGCCAGGAGGAGTCCTACTCCTACCGGGAGTAGGACTCCCCTCTTTTCCATGTTGGACTAGGACTTGGGGGGAAGGAGAGAGAGGGGAAAGGAAAGGGGGGCGCCGCCCCCTCCTTGTCCAATTCGGACTTGGGGGGGAGGGGCGCGCGGCTGCCCCTTGGCCTCCTCTCCTCTTCCTCCACTAGGCCCATTAAGGCCCATTAGGTTACCGGGGGGTTCCGGTAACCTCCCAGTACTCCGGTAAAATGCGATTTCATCCGGAACACTTCCGATGTCCAAACATAGGCTTCCAATATATCAATCTTTATGTCTCGACCATTTCGAGACTCCTCGTCATGTCCGTGATCACATCCGAGACTCCGAACAACCTTCGGTACATCAAAACATATATACTCATAATGAAATTGTCATCATAACATTAAGCGCGCGGACCCTACGGGTTCGAGAACTATGTAGACATGACCGAGACACGTCTCCGGTCAATAACCAATAGCGGAACCTGGATGCTCATATTGGCTCCTACATATTCTACGAAGATCTTTATCGGTCAGACCGCATAACAACATACGTTGTTCCCTTTGTCATCGGTATGTTACTTGCCCGAGATTAGATCATCGGTATCTTAATACGTAGTTCAATCTCGTTACCGGCAAGTCTCTTTACTCGTTCTGTAATACATCATCCCGCAACTAACTCATTAGTTGCAATGCTTGCAAGGCTTAAGTGATGTGCATTATCGAGAGGGCCCAGAGATACCTCTCCGACAATCGGAGTGACAAATCCTAATCTCGAAATACGCCAACCCAACAAGTACCTTCGGAGACACCTATAGAGCACCTTTATAATCACCCAGTTACGTTGTGACGTTTGGTAGCACACAAAGTGTTCCTCCGGTAAACGGGAGTTGCATAATCTCATAGTCATAGGAACATGTATAAGTCATGAAGAAAGCAATAGCAACATACTAAACGATCAAGTGCTAAGCTAACGGAATGGGTCAAGTCAATCACATCATTCTCCTAATGATGTGATCACGTTAATAAAATGACAACTCATGTCTATGGCTAGGAAACATAACCATCTTTGATCAAAGAGCTAGTCAAGTAGAGGCATACTAGTGACACTCAGTTTGTCTATGTATTCACACAAGTATTATATTTCCGGTTAATACAATTCTAGCATGAATAATAAACATTTATCATGATATAAGGAAATAAATAATAACTTTATTATTGCCTCTAGGGCATATTTCCTTCAGTCTCCCACTTGCACTAGAGTCAATAATCTAGATTACACAGTAATGATTCTAACACCCATGGAGCCTTGGTGCTGATCATGGTTTGCTCGTGGAAGAGGCTTAGTCAACAGGTCTGCTACATTTAGATCTGTATGTATCTTGCAAATCTCTATGTCTCCCACCGATCCCGGATGGAATTGAAGCGTCTCTTGATGTGCTTGGTTCTCTTGTGAAATCTGGATTCCTTTGCCAAGGCAATTGCACCAGTATTGTCACAAAAGATTTTCATTGGACCCGATGCACTAGGTATGACACCTAGATCGGATATGAACTCCTTCATCCAGACTCCTTCATTTGCTGCTTCCGAAGCAGCTATGTATTCCGCTTCACACGTAGATCCCGCCACGACGCTTTGTTTAGAATTGCACCAACTGACAGCTCCACCGTTTAATGTAAACACGTATCCGGTTTGCGATTTAGAATCGTCCGGATCAGTGTCAAAGCTTGCATCAACGTAACCATTTACGATGAGCTCTTTGTCACCTCCATAAACGAGAAACATATCCTTAGTCCTTTTCAGGTATTTCAGGATGCTCTTGACCGTTGTCCAGTGATCCACTCCTGGATTACTTTGGTACCTCCCTGCTAGACTTATAGCAAGGCACACATCAGGTCTGGTACACAGCATTGCATACATGATAGAGCCTATGGCTGAAGCATAGGGAGCATCTTTCATTTTCTCTCTATCTTCTGCAGTGGTCGGGCATTGAGTCTTGCTCAACTTCACACCTTGTAACACAGGCAAGAACCCTTTCTTTGCTTGATCCATTTTGAACTTCTTCAAAACTTTGTCAAGGTATGTGCTTTGTGAAAGTCCAATTAAGTGTCTTGATCTATCTCTATAGATCTTAATGCCCAATATGTAAGCAGCTTCACCGAGGTCTTTCATTGAAAAACTCTTATTCAAGTATCCCTTTATGCTATCCAGAAATTCTATATCATTTCCAATCAGTAATATGTCATCCACATATAATATCAGAAATGCTACAGAGCTCCCACTCACTTTCTTGTAAATACAGGCTTCTCCAAAAGTTTGTACAAAACCAAATGCTTTGATTACACTATCAAAGCGTTTATTCCAACTCTGAGAGGCTTGCACCAGTCCATAAATGGATCGCTGGAGCTTGCACACTTTGTTAGCTCCCTTTGGATCGGCAAAACCTTCCGGTTGTATCATATACAACTCTTCTTCCAGAAATCCATTCAGGAATGCAGTTTTGACATCCATCTGCCAAATTTCATAATCATAAAATGCGGCAATTGCTAACATGATTCGGACAGACTTAAGCATCGCTACGGGTGAGGAGGTCTCATCGTAGTCAATCCCTTGAACTTGTCGAAAACCTTTCACAACAAGTCGAGCTTTGTAGACAGTAACATTACCGTCAGCGTCAGTCTTCTTCTTGAAGATCCATTTATTCTCAATTGCTTGCCGATCAACGGGCAAGTCAACCAAATTCCACACTTTGTTCTCATACATGGATCCCATCTCAGATTTCATGGCTTCTAGCCATTTTGCGGAATCTGGGCTCACCATCGCTTCTTCATAGTTCGTAGGTTCATCATGATCTAGTAGCATGACTTCCAGAACAGGATTACCGTACCACTCTGGTGCGGATCTTACTCTGATTGATCTACGAGGTTCGGTAGTAACTTGATCTGAAGTTTCATGATCATTATCATTAGCTTCCTCACTAATTGGTGTAGGTGTCACAGAAACCGGTTTCTGTGATGTACTACTCTCCAATAAGGGAGCAGGTACAGTTACCTCAGCAAGTTCTACTTTCCTCCCACTCACTTCTTTCGAGAGAAACTCCTTCTCTAAAAAGGATCCATTCTTAGCAACGAATGTCTTGCCTTCGGATCTATGATAGAAGGTGTACCCAACAGTCTCCTTTAGGTATCCTATGAAGACACGTTTCTCTGATTTGGGTTCGAGCTTATCAGGTTGAAGCTTTTTCGCATAAGCATCGCAGCCCCAAACTTTCAGAAACGACAACTTTGGTTTCTTGCCAAACCACAGTTCATAAGGCGTAGTCTCAACGGATTTTGATGGTGCCCTATTTAACGTGAATGCGGCCGTCTCTAAAGCATAACCCCAGAACGATAGCGGTAAATCTACATCATAGATCGCTCCATATCTAGTAAAGTACGATTACGACGTTCAGACACACCATTACGCTGTGGTGTTCCGGGTGGCGTGAGTTGCGAAACTATTCCGCATTGTTTCAAATGTAGACCAAACTCGTAACTCAAATATTCTCCTCCACGATCAGATCGTAGAAACTTTATTTTCTTGTTACGATGATTTTCAACTTCACTCGGAAATTCTTTGAACTTTTCAAATGTTTCAGACTTATGCTTCATTAAGTAGATATACCCATATCTCCTTAAATCATCTGTGAAGGTGAGAAAATAATGATATCCGCCACGAGCCTCAACATTCATCGGACCTCATACATCTGTATGTATGATTTCCAACAAATCTGTTGCTCTCTCCATAGTACCAGAGAACAACGTTTTAGTCATCTTGCCCATGAGGCACGGTTCGCAAGTACCAAGTGATTCATAATCAAGTGGTTCCAAAAGTCCATCAGTATGGAGTTTCTTCATGCGCTTTACACCGATATGACCTAAACGGCAGTGCCACAAATAAGTTGCACTATCATTATCAACTCTGCATCTTTTGGTTTCAACATTATGAATATGTGTATCACTACTATCGAGATTCATCAAAAATAGACCACTCTTCAAGGGTGCATGACCATAAAAGATATTACTCATATAAATAGAACAACCATTATTCTCTGATTTAAATGAATAACCATCTAGCATCAAACAAGATCCAGATATAATGTTCATGCTTAACGCTGGCACCAAATAACAATTATTTAGGTCTAATACTAATCCCGAAGGTAGATGTAGAGGTAGCGTGCCGACCGCGATCACATCGACTTTGGAACCATTTCCCACGCGCATCGTCACCTCATCCTTCGCCAGTGTTCGCTTAATCTGTAGTCCCTGTTTCGAGTTGCAAATATTAGCAACAAAACCAGTATCAAATACCCAGGTGCTACTGCGAGATCTAGTAAGGTACACATCAATAACATGTATATCACATATACCTTTGTTCACCTTGCCATCCTTCTTATCCGCCAAGTACTTGGGGCAGTTTCGCTTGCAGTGACCAGTCTACTTGCAGTAGAAGCACTCAGTTTCAGGCTTAGGTCCAGATTTGGGTTTCTTCTCCTGAGCAGCAACTTGCTTGCTGTTCTTCTTGAAGTTCCCCTTCTTCTTCCCTTTGCCCTTTTTCTTGAAACTAGTGGTCTTGTTGACCATCAACACTTCATGCTCCTTTTTGATTTCTACCTCTGCAGCTTTCAGCATTGCGAAGAGCTCGGGAATAGTCTTATTCATCCCTTGCATATTATAGTTCATCACGAAGCTCTTGTAGCTTGGTGGCAGTGATTGGAGAATTCTGTCAATGACGCTGTCATCTGGAAGATTAACTCCCATTTGAATCAAGTGATTATTATACCCAGATTTTGAGAATATGCTCACTGACAGAACTGTTCTCCTCCATCTTGCAGCTATAGAACTTATTGGTGACTTCATATCTCTCAATCCAAGCATTTGCTTGAAATATTAACTTCAACTCCTGGAACATCTCATATGCTCTATGACGTTCAAAACGTCGTTGAAGTCCCGGTTCTAAGCCGTAAAGCATGGCACACTGAACTATCGAGTAGTCATCAGCTTTGCTCTGCACGACGTTCAGAACATCTGGTGTTGCTCCAGCAGCAGGCCTGGCACCCAGCGGTGCTTCAAGGACGTAATTCTTCTGTGCAGCAATGAGGATAATCCTCAAGTTACGGACCCAGTACGTGTAATTGCTACCATCATCTTTCAACTTTGCTTTCTCAAGGAACGCATTAAAATTCAACGAAACAACAGCACGGGCCATCTATCTACAATCAAACATAAACAAGCAAGATACTATCAGGTACTAAGTTGATGATAAACTTAAGTTTAATTAATCATATTACTTAAGAACTCCCACTTAGAAAGACATCCCTCTAATCCTCTAAGTGATCACGTGATCCAAATCAACTAAACCATAACCGATCATCACGTGAAATGCAGTAGTTTTCAATGGTGAACATCACTATGTTGATCATATCTACTATATGATTCACGCTCGACCTTTCGGTCTCAGTGTTCCGAGGCCATATCTGCATATGCTAGGCTCGTCAAGTTTAATCTGAGTATTCTGCGTGTGCAAAACTGGCTTGCACCCGTTGTAGATGGACGTAGAGCTTATCACACCCGATCATCACGTGGTGTCTGGGCACGATGAACTTTGGCAACGGTGCATACTCAGGGAGAACACATTTATCTTGAAATTTAGTGAGAGATCATCTTATAATGCTACCGTCAATCAAAACAAGATAAGATGCATAAAAGATAAACATCACATGCAATCAATATAAGTGATATGATATGGCCATCATCATCTTGTGCTTGTGATCTCCATCTCTGAAGCACCGTTATCATCACCATCGTCACCGGCGCGACACCTTGATCTCCATCGTAGCATCGTTGTCGTCTCGCCAATCTTATGCTTCTACGACTATCGCTACCGCTTAGTGATAAAGTAAAGCATTATAGGGCGATTGCATTGCGTACAATAAAGCGACAACCATATGGCTCCTACCAGTTGCCGATAACTTGGTTACAAAACATGATCATCTCATACAATAAAATTCAGCATCATGTCTTGACCATATCATATCACAACATGCCCTGCAAAAACAAGTTAGACGTCCTCTACTTTGTTGTTGCAAGTTTTACGTGGCTGCTACGGGCTTTAGCAAGAACCGTTCTTACCTACGCATCAAAACCACAACGATAGTTTGTCAAGTTGGTGCTGTTTTAACCTTCACAAGGACCGGGCGTAGCCACACTCGGTTCAACTAAAGTTGGAGAAACTGACACCCGCCAGCCACCTGTGTGCAAAGCACGTCGGTAGAACCAGTCTCGCGTAAGCGTATGCGTAATGTCGGTCCGGGCCGCTTCATCCAACAATACCACCGAACCAAAGTATGACATGCTGGTAAGCAGTATGACTTATATCGCCCACAACTCACTTGTGTTCTACTCGTGCATATGACATCAACGCATAAAACCAGGCTCGGATGCCACTGTTGGGTTATGTAGTAATTTCAAAAAAATTCCTACGCACACGCAAGATCATGGTGATGCATAGCAACGAGAGGGGAGAGTGTTGTCCACGTACCCTCGTAGACTGAAAGCGGAAGCGTTAGCACAACACGGTTGATGTAGTCGTACGTCTTCACGGCCCGACCGATCAAGCACCGAAACTACGACACCTCCGAGTTCTAGCACATGTTCAGCTCGATGACGATCCCCGGACTCCGATCCAGCAGAATGTCGGGGAAGAGTTCCGTCAGCACGACGGCGTGGTGACGATCTTGATGTTCTACCATCGCAGGGCTTCGCCTAAGCACCGCTACAATATTATCGTGGATTATGGTGGAGGGGGGCACCACACACGGCTAAGAGATCAATGATCAATTGTTGTGTCTATGGGGTGCCCCTGCCCCCATATATAAAGGAGCAAGGGGGAGGAGGTGCGGCCAGGCAAGGGGCACGCCAGGAGGAGTCCTACTCCTACCGGGAGTAGGACTCCCCTCTTTTCCATGTTGGACTAGGACTTGGGGGGAAGGAGAGAGAGAGGGGAAAGGAAAGGGGGGCGCCGCCCCCTCCTTGTCCAATTCGGACTTGGGGGGGGCGCAGCTGCCCCTTGGCCTCCTCTCCTCTTCCTCCACTAGGCCCATTAAGGCCCATTAGGTTACCGGGGGGTTCCGGTAACCTCCCGGTACTCCGGTAAAATGTCAATTTCATCCGGAACACTTCCAATGTCCAAACATAGGCTTCCAATATATCAATATTTATGTCTCGACCATTTGGAGACTCCTCGTCATGTCCGTGATCACATTCGGGACTCCGAACAACCTTCGGTACATCAAAACATATAAACTCATAATGAAACTGTCATCGTAAGTTAAGCGTGCGGACCCTACGGGTTCGAGAACTATGTAGACATGACCGAGACACGTCTCCGGTCAATAACCAATAGCGGAACCTGGATGCTCATATTGGCTCCTACATATTCTACGAAGATCTTTATCGGTCAGACCGCATAACAACATACGTTGTTCCCTTTGTCATTGGTATGTTACTTGCCCGAGATTCGATCGTCGGTATCTTAATACCTAGTTCAATCTCGTTACCGGAAGTCTCTTTACTCGTTCTGTAATACATCATCCCGCAACTAAATCATTAGTTGCAATGCTTACAAGGCTTAAGTGATGTGCATTACCGAGAGGGCACAGAGATACCTCTCCGACAATCGGAGTGACAAATCCTAATCTCGAAATACGCCAACCCAACAAGTACCTTCGAAGACACCTGTAGAGCACCTTTACAATCACCCAGTTATGTTGTGAAGTTTGGTAGCACACAAAGTGTTCCTCCGGTAAACGGGATTTGCATAATCTCATAGTCATAGGAACATGTATAAGTCATGAAGAAAGCAATAGCAACATAATAAACGATCAAGTGCTAAGCTAACGGAATGGGTCAAGTCAATCACATCATTCTCCTAATGATGTGATCCCGTTAATCAAATGACGTTAATCAAATGACAACTCATGTCTATGGATAGGAAACATAACCATCTTTGATCAACGAGCTAGTCAAGTAGAGGCATACTAGTGACACTCTGTTTGTCTATGTATTCACACAAGTATTATGTTTCCGGTTAATACAATTCTAGCATGAATAATAAACATTTATCATGATATAAAGAAATAAATAATAACTTTATTATTGCCTCTAGGGCATATTTCCTTTAGCAACTTGTAGGTTCAATCCGGTGACTTCATCCTTGTTGATGCTAGGTGTTGTACCTTCAGCTTGAGCTTGAGCACCAATGCCGGCATTTGCAGCTTTAGCATCATTCTCTTTTCCGCGACATTTGTCCATGATAGGTGCTTCAAAGGAAAATTTGGATCATTGATAGCTGTGATGGCGTCTCCAACATCACGAAGGAGAGCGGCCATCCAGTTGCACTGCAATCCCTTTAAACACTGTCCAAACTTGCCTACTACATCATCCACCTCCGCTGCAAAAATACCCTTGTGCTTGTCGTACAACATTTGAACTGAGTTGGTACCTACAAGAAGGCAAGTGTCCAACATTTTTAGTGACAAGTATATCCAGATTTTGAAATGTATGGATGTAAAAAAACACAAATGTGGGGGTAGCACATTAGAGGTATGGATGAAGCGAGAAACAGGTAGGTGTGCTACTGTGTCACTATGTATCAAATAAACAGTGTGATTGTAGCAATTTACTGTCATGGATGAAGCATAAAACACAAATGATCTATACCTCTAGGTAGCAAATTATTGATATGGATGTAGCAAAATTATTATATGTTTGAAGCAAAAACAGAATGTAGTTGTAGCACAATAGACATATGGATGCAGCAAAAAAGCCTAGTAGGTATGAACTTAAACCACATATGAAGCAAAAACAGAACATGTTTGTAGCACATCAGAATGAGGGATGCATAAAAAAATACACTTGCAACTGGGTATAGTAAATAATGCGAAGCCAAAGGCACACAGGAAATGAATACAAATAAAAAGATAGTGTAGATGGGGAAAAAGTACCCTTAGATCTTGCATGCTAGGGAATGATTGATGCAGCCAATCGTTGAGCGATGATGATAGGTGTGGTTCAGCTTCAACATTTTGTTGAGCCTCGTTTGATTGAGAGTCCTTTGCTTGAATTTCAGCACCTTGAATTTGGCTTCCTTGGCCACTAGGTGCTTCAGCACTAACTCCCTGACCACTGGATGCTTCAGCACCAACTTCCTGTCCCACGAGTTGTGCTGCATAGGGGGTGTTGCACGAACTCCGGATCTAGGAAAATAAAACATGAGTGGAAGAAATAGGAAGGCTGCCATAACCTAAATGGAAAAGCAAAGATTGCTACATGCAAATTCAGTGAGCAAAAAATAGGGGGTGTTAATACTCCATTGGCAAAGGAAAATACATAGGCGGGATGTAGCAAAATTACTTGGGTGTGTTTCCCGTAGAAAGGTTGGACAAGAGTGAGCTTGTTTTTGTCAACTTTATCCAACCAATTAAAATCCTTTTGACAAACAAAACGTATCCTCGGCACGAAATAATCAATGGCATGATCATTTGGGAGGCCGGCCGGGATATCAATATGATCCATGTATATGATCTGCATAGAAGGGAAAAGGACATTAGCCAACAAAAACATAAATGCAAGCTATAGAAATGTATAAAAGGTTTCATGCAGTAAAGAAAAAAGATGGAGCTATTTCATAATGTTGCGTTGCATACCGCTAACATGGGAAGGCATGAAGCAATCTGAAACTCTGCTGCTTTTTCTGTATTTGCTTGCATCCTCTTCTTGTCTTGAAAGACTCCAACCTCCTTCATCGCTCGTGCCAACAAGTGCTCATCCCAAGAGAATTCATGCACCAAAGACATATCTTCCAAGGAAGCTAGATACTCGAGATTCACCATATTGCCAGTGTTGGGCACAAAACTGTTGCCAACGCAAGGAGTGACCAAGTCCTATTTATCATAACCACGTCCTCATCGCTGCAACTAGTGAGCAACTTGACAACATGGGCGATTGGAGCTCTGTTCCCCTCCTTGTAGATGCTACAAAGATCATGTTCATCACTCTTCTTAAGCAGCTTCACGGGTCTATCACCGGATGGCACGTTGAAAATCCTTTTCACCATGAGCTTGCTGAATGTGATGGATTTATTCTTGTGTTTGAACTCAGAGAGTATGTGATTCGTGTTCATCACAACAAACTCAATGAGCTCATGGGGCACCTTGAAAGGCCGGATGTCCAACAAGTCTCCAAACAGTCCCTCCCTTATGATTCTCTGTTTTTCCGGTGTTACTTGCTTCCCAATCTCAGCCAGCCTTTTTGAGTTAAACCTTTACTTAAAACCACATAGATTGCCTTTCTTCTTATTCTTCTTCTTAGCCTTCTTACTCCCCTCATTCTCACCATCAGTGCCTGCAACATCTACAAAAAGAAAAAAAAACAAGTCAATAAAACCCTAAAACTGCATCATCAGTAGCTAGGAAAAAACATACATGAACACCTAAAAAATCTGTAAAACCTATGAAACATACAAGCACGCATAAAAAAATGTATAGAATAAAACATTGCACTATGAAATTAGCATTTATTACAGTACGTCTGCTATAGAATAAAACCTAGGAGATTTTGCAGCACCAAGAGACCTATTTACAATTTTACATGGCAAACAAGGATGCCTCTATGCGGTGTGTGATTCCTTCAGGATCTCAAACAAGTTAATTTTCAGCGTCATTCCATTTAGCGCTGGAGCTTGAGATACACAAGTAAGAGTTCACAGGTTTCGTGTAACTTCTGCTGCTGCGAACACGCGTTCGGCGCAAGGCCGGTCATAACTCCGTCACTCCGTGTAAACTACTGGTAAATCTGCTGTATAAAATTCATGTTCAAAGATGAATTCATTTCTGTTCGTTCTAGTTTCAGCAATCAAATCTGAATGATCCTCGATTCAGAAGCAGGGGTATTGGGCTGTGGAATTCAAACTTGGTTCATCATACGCAACAAAAATGGTTTGGAATAAATATTGATCTAGTACATTTGCTGGTAAACTCTAGTACTCCTACATGCTTGCAGATGATGATCTTAGACAAAGTGCACGTACATTTGCAAAAGTGCAAAATTGGTCTCAGCCGTATATACAACACAAAAACACAAACATAGCAGTGTGCATCCATCTTCACATGCAGTGACCTGAAGTTTACTTTGTTCTACTTTATCATCTAAAACAAATGTTCCTCAAAGTTTCCCCTCGGAAGCATTCAGTGACCATTTAAACACAACAATACCATTTCCCTGTATCCCATAGTTCGTGGATGAACAAAATCCCAAATCCTAATCCCAATCCCAATCCCATCCCAAATCCCTAGCCAATAGAAGATTCAAATCCACTACCCCGCCCCCTCCCTCTGCCCGCGGGAACACCACCCCGCCCCCTCCCTCGACCCGCGGGAACACCACCCCGTCCCCGTCCGCGCCGGCGCCGGCGCCGGCCCGTGGGAACACAAACGGCTCGCCCGTACCATAACCCGCCCTTACCCTAAAGCCAATGGGGGAGGGGGAGACAACAACGAAAGGGAGAGCACGAGGGGAGAGTTACCATCCGGGGGGCCATAGATCGCCGGAGAATCGAGATCCGCCCTGGGCCGCCGCCGCCGCTCCTGATCTCCAGGCGCCAACAAGCCCGTCGCCCGCCAGTCGCCCTGCCTCCTCGCACCAAAATGACACCCCGTGCGGTTGCAGTATAAACTGGGGAAGGGATAACCTGTGCGCATTTAAAAAAACATGGGTTTGGTAACACGTGGCGCAGACAGCGTCCTTGGATCAAAAGAGATCCAACGCACGGAGCCCCGACCGGCGCCCCGGTCACAAACACTTCCCTTTTTTAACATCAGTACAGACACAAGCGCTCATATACACGCGCATACACTCATCCCTATGAACGGACACACGCATACCGTACCCCTATGAGCACCTCCGAAAGACTGAGCCGGCATATCATCTTGAAATTTATGAAGTCACTATAGGCACCTCATCATCGATGAGAACGTCTCCTCCCATTGAATGCGCATCGCCGGAAATCCTAAAATAAATCCAAGAATAAATGCGAGCAATAGGATTTGAACCCTGCTGGGCTGGGATATCACAGTCCCTCTAATCATTAGTATTGTTCAAATGTCTGCAAACAGAAACAATATCTTGGACAAAAGTGGCAGGTCATGTTATGGTGATTGATCATGCATTGGTTATAACCATCAATTAAGCAAGCACTTTTTTGCCAAAAAAGATAGTGTTTCGCATTGTTCTAAATATCAGCCAGTTAATCGGTATCTTGGTCAGTTAATCGCTATTAGGCGGGTCACCGGATAGCTGATTAATTGATTTAGCGGCTGATTAATTGGAAAAATCACCTATTTATCCCTATTGTAATGCAAGAAACTTTCTACAATAGTATTTTTTGGACAAAATTAATGTTAGTTCTGCATTCCTTATGATCTCTTTTGGGATAGCTTGTACTTTATGCCCACACCTTGCTTTCTTCTGTTCAACTATGTTATATGTTGCACTTTGCACCATGTATGGTTCAACAAATGAGAAGTTTTAGTGAAGTATGCCCAACAGGACCACCCTGGCTACAACCAACGCAGTGAAGCGCGCGAAACACTTTTAGTTGTTGATGACCAACCAAGTAAATAATTTGCATTTGAGAGAGCCTAATTTTTCCAGGCCAACAAAGGCATATCCGTGTCAACAAGGCCAAGAAACTGTGTGTTATATGCCGCAGCCAGGATATTGAATCAGTCTCCTCGTGATTGAGTTGAACCTGCGACAATTATGCCTAAAGGTTGATGAACTCTGTTATGTGGTTGACCGTGAGGTTGCTAGTAATGTCTATTATGAAAATCCATAGTAGTTTTTTTTCTCTAGAATACAAACAAGCATGCATATCATATATTCATAAAAGAAGTAGCCAAGATGGTCGACACAACGCCTTTCGGCAAAGTGCTACACCAAAAGGTTAACACCACATCCACCAAGGCAACAACGACACACAACTCGCCTTGCTCAAACTCAAGCCAAACAATGGCGAAGAAGACAGACACAGAGTACGCAGGCCGCGTCCCAACCAAACGGAACACCTTAGAGCTCGACAAAAACGCCAAAGCAAACTAGATCAACGCACTCTCCACTCATGGCGGGGAGATCGGCAAGTGGAAATCCATGTTGTTGTGTAAGGCCTTCTGGACAGTTTTTTTTTTCTTGTAGGGTCCAGTCTTAGGTTCACCGTGACCAGAGCTACTTGATCTTCAGTCCTCGCCCCACGATCCAAGCTGTGGCCGTCGGCTCTCTGACTCGTGCACAGTCCCACACATTACCCGGCTCTCTGCATTCTGACACACTCCGCAGTACAACACCGTATCGATTTGCCCGGATTTGGTCTCGCCGGATCAGGATTCCGATATCATCGCCCGATGGCCGTAGGCCGCAGCATTGTCGACAATGTCGACCGCAGTGGAGCGCCGGAGTGCCCCGCCGGTCCCTCCCCGGATGCCGCCGCTTTGGCATCCCGTTCTCTTTCCCTTTTGGTCATGTCATGTCATCTGACAAGTCGTCGAGTGAAGTTAGCCAACCGTGCGCGCGCAAGTGCGCTCCTGCTTCGCTTTAGTTTGTGCCTCTACAGTTCACCGTACTGCATGGATAGAAAGCCGTTTTCAGAAGATACAGCAGAGGGAGCCGGAAAGCAAATTCACCAAGGAAACTAGTGCACTGAAAGTACATGCGTGTGAGTTATGGAGATTACGATCACTCGAACACTTGGAGATAAACCGCAGATTCTTCCAAGGAGAAGAGACAACGAGACCACTTACAACACTCTGAAACCGTCTCAACGTGACTGTGATTTCTGTGTGCGCCCAGTATTCAGCTCAAATTTGAACTGAATACCCGAGAGCACGCAGAATTTGTACCCAATCCAACCCAGGGCATTAAGGTTCTTGCTTGTCAACGGCGGCGTCGCTCAAGTCGCTGTGATCTTGTGACCGTATGCAGGGCGCGGGCTCGTCGCGACGGCGAGGTTGCGGCCGCTGCTCTGCTTTCGCCATTGCCAGGAATCGGCCGGCGTGCTGGGCAGCGGCGGCACGGCGGGGCGGCGGCACAGCCCGAACGGCCACCCCTCGCAGTCCCGGAAGCCCTCCCACGTCGCCGGCGGGCCCATGTCCGTCAACGACGCCACGGTCGCCGCCCGGCTCGTGCTGCGCGTGAAGAAGCTCTTCACCGAGAAGAAGGCCTCGCTCTCGGCGTCGCCGTCGTCGCTGCCCGCCTCCGCCTCTCCCTTCTGCCCCCCTTCCACCACGACGAACTTCTCAGGGCTGGACACCTTCTCCAGAACGAGCGGGGTGAAAGACCACACGAAGGCGCTGGACAGAGTCGGCGAGCCCGCGCCGCACCGCGACTCCTTCCTCAGCTGCCGCCTCCTCATCTCGTTGAGTATCACCTGCAGCATCAACGCAAGGCATCTTACTCTGCCGTTACTTATGACCTCAAGTGAATCGAGCAAGAACATGACTGTAGCATGCTCTGCCGCCACCTGTTTCGTGTCGAGCATGTCGTCGTCGTCGTCGCTGTCGTCGTCGGAGCTCCACCGGGCGCCGGGGGTCCTGAGGCAGGGGACATGGCAGTGGGCGTAGGTCTCCCGGATGAGGCAGGAGAGGGACTTGCAGTGGTTAGCGGCCGGGAGCCTGGGGTGGTACTCGTGCGCCAAGCAAGGCATCGCTCCGGCTAACCGCGAGGGATCGGTCGATCTGGTCGAGTTGCCTGTGCAACGCTCATGCGATCGGCGATGGATGCTTGTATCAGTGTATGTATGTGTGTGATCTCTGCTGAGGATGGAGCGAGCTGTGCGTATAAATGGGGGGAGGATCTTGTCGCCGTGGCAGGCGAATGGGTTTTCAGCTGAGGGACGTGGACGCGCATGACAAGCGCCCCGCAACGTAAAAGGAGAGGAGGCTCTCGATTGCGCCGGAGCCCGTAGCTAGCGAGTTTAGGATCCTTTGGGTTCAAGGCTAAGTAAGAAATACTCGAGCTCGACAGTGTACTTGCAATTGACCGGGTTTTTAAATTTTATTTCAGTCATGCTAAACATGGACTTTAGTGTATCCGTGTACGATAATGAAGGACTGAAAGCGCCAAACAGAGCATCGACAACAGCTTGTTGTTTGATCCACAAGGTTTCTTGACCCGGGGTACCAACCAAACCGGTATGCATGTATGCTACGCTTTTGGGGTGGAACGTCGCCGTTGAGATAAACCGGCCGTCTTGACTGACCACACGCGCGTATGTATGTGAGTATGTGGGTTTTCAGTTGCCGCGGCGGCGTCAGATCATGCGTCGACCGGTGGAAGCGGCCAGCACTACTCCGCCTCCATCCTGCCCTCACCGGTGCAGGTGCAGTGCCGTCTTGAAGCAAACGCCAAGACCAACCTCGCACCCACTCGACTCGATGATGCCAAGTGTGCGTGGGCGCCGTGCCGACCAAAGGCCCAAGAACACGGAAGCCGAGAACATTCGCTCTAGCAAAGCTGCGCGATTGAGTTTGAAAATGACAGGGTTATGTGCTATTCTCCCCGGTTCCAAATTACTTGTCGTATGTATGGATGTATCTAGATATATTTTAATTCTAAATATATCCATTTCTATAACGAGTAATTTGGAACGGAGGAAGTAGCTTTGTATGCGCATGTTCCTGGTGCCGCGACCGCGAGCCACACAAGCTCTACGTCTGCCTCCGTCTCCTGTTGTGCAGTGCACACCAACTGCTCAATGAAATGTCCAGCTGAGGTAAAATGAGAAGGAAGAAGACGGTTGCCACCTAGGCGACAACCGGTCAAAACCATACTAAATCAACAGGAAAATCATTTTTGACGTGTAGGTGGCCTAAAACAATTCGGTTTGAGAAGCTAAGGGACTAAGAGCATCTTCAACAGCCGCGCGATATAAGCGTCGCGTTAAAAAAATACAGTTTTTTGCACGCATGCAGCCGCTCCGGGCAATCCATGGAGGCGCGAAAAACGCGTGCGCGTCATAAGTGGTTCAGCGCGCGGGACGAAACGGTATCGCGCGCCGCTTATTTCGTGCGCCCGCTCCCGCGCGCTGCACACTCGAGCGCCCGCGCCGCGACTTCCACCTACCCCTAATCCAGGCATTGGCGACGTCGCCCGCACCACCCCATTTGCTCCGGCGACCCGACGACGCTTCCCCGGCCTATCCCGCGCCGCCGCTGCTTCCTCCGTCTCCCTCTAGTCGTCGCCGCCTCTCGCGCGCGCCATTCCTCCGACGAACGGCACCCGGCCGCCCACTGCCGCTCGGTGCCCACAAGGTGTTCGACAAAACGCTTGCAAGGTATGTATTGCTTCAACTTCACATTTGTTTACATGAATTTGGTGCATGTTGTTTGTAGTTTTTATAGACTAGTTTAAATTCAACATTGTAGATGAGTTCGTCATATGATTCTTTTTTTTGCGGGGTAGTTCGTCATATGATTCTTCTGAAGAATAATTTGATATTGAAGAGGAGGAGGACCTTGCAATAATCCTAGCTATGCACATCAATAAAAAACCGAAGCACGGTGGTTCGGTTATGGGTCGGCAGAAAATTTGGAGGGATAAGATCGATGCCGACAACAAATTGATGAGGCACTATTTTGTGGATAATCATGTGTACCTCGAGTCGTACTTCCGGCGCCGGTTTAGGATGAGCACCGAGCTGTTCAGACGCATTGCAGAGAAACTGGCGAGCCATGATTGGTTTTTTCAGCAAAGGAGAAATGTCGCCGGAGAACTTGGGCATATCACCTTTAAGAAGGTGACAACCACTTTGGGTATGTTGGCATTGAAGGAAATATGCCCTAGAGGCAATAATAAAGTTATTATTTATTTCTTTATATCATGATAAATGTTTATTATTCATGCTAAATTGTATTAATCGGAAACATAATACATGTGTGAATACATAGACAAACAGAGTGTCACTATTATGCCTCTACTTGACTAGCTCGTTAATCAAAGATGGTTATGTTTCCTAACCATAGACATGAGTTGTCATTTGATTAACGGGATCACATCATTAGAAGAATGATATGATTGACTTGACCCATTCCATTAGCTTAGCACTTGATCGTTTAGTTTGTTGCTATTGCTTTCTTCATAACTTATACATGTTTCTATGACTATGAGATTATGCAACTCCCGTTTACCGGAGGAACACTTTGTGTGCTACCAAACATCACAATGTAACTAGGTGATTATAAAGGTGCTCTACAGGTGTCTCCAAAGGTACTTGTTGGGTTGGCGTATTTCGAGATTAGGATTTGTCACTCCGATTGTCGGAGAGGTATCTCTGGGCCCTCTCGGTAATACACATCACTTAAGCCTTGTAAGCAATGCAACTAAATGAGTTAGTTATGGAATGATGTATTATGGAACGAGTAAAGAGACTTGCCGGTAACGAGATTGAACTGGGTATTGAGATACCGACAATCGAATCTCGGGCAAGTAACATACCGATGACAAAGTGAACAACGTATGTTGTTATGCGGTCTGACCGATAAACATCTTCGTAGAATATGTAGGAGCCAATATGGGCATCCAGGTCCCGCTATTGGTTATTGACCAGAGAGGTGTCTCGGTCATGTCTACATAGTTCTCGAACCCGTAGGGTCCGCACGCTTAAACGTTCGTTGACGATATAGTACTATATGAGTTATGTATGTTGGTGACCAAATATTGTTCGGAGTCCGTGATGAGATCACGGACATGACGAGGAACTCCGGAATGATCCGGAGATAAAGTTTGATATATGTGATAATAGTGTTTGGTCACCGGAAGGGTTCCGCAATTCACCGGAAGGGGTTCCGGATGTTTCCCGAAATGTTTGGGTACGAGAACACTTTATTTGGGCCAAAGGGGAAAGCCCACAAGGTTTTTGGAACGCGCAAAAGGAAGTTTTGCGGAGTCCAGGGGCCACATGCCGGGAACCCTGGCGTCTGGCCCTGGAGTCCGAGAAGGACTCTTGCCTTTCGGGTGAAACCGACTTTGTGGAGGCTTTTACTCCAAGTTTCGACCCCGAGGCTCAACATATAAATAGAGGGGTAGGGCTAGCACCCAAGACACATCAAGAAACACCAAGCCGTGTGCCGGCAACCCTGTCCCCTCTAGTTTATCCTTCGTCCTAGTTTTCGTAGTGCTTAGACGAAGCCCTGCGGAGATTGTTCTTCACCAACACCATCACCACGCCGTCGTGCTGCCGGAACTCTTCTACTACTTCGCCCCTCTTGCTGGATCGAGAAGGCGAGGACGTCACCGAGCCGAACGTGTGCAAAACTCGGAGGTGCCATGCTTTCGGTACTTGGATTGGTCAGATCGTGAAGACGCACGACTACATCAACCGCGTTGATATAACGCTTCCGCGAACGGTCTACGAGGGTACGTAGACAACACTCTCCCCTCTCGTTGCTATGCATCACCATGATCTTGCGTGTGCGTAGGAAATTTTAGAAATTACTACGTTCCCCAACAGGCATACGTTATTCCGGCTGATCCAGTTGATGACCACTTGGCCATGGCTGAGAGTCAAGCCATCATGTGTGTCAATTGCTTCGCGTCGAAATTGTGCAAGTGTTTGACTCGGAGTATTTGAGATCTTCCAATGTTGAAGACGCCGCAAGGCTTTTGGAGATGAACAAAGCTCGCGGGTTCCCAGGTATGCTTGGCTCAATAGATTGCATGCATTGGACTTGGAAGAACTTTCCTAAGGCATGGCATGGGCAATTTCACGGCCAAAAAAGGGTTCCACTATAATACTTGAAGCAGTGGCCGGTCAAGAGATTTGAATTTGGCATGATTTTTTTGACTAGATCTTTGAATGACATCAACGTTGTTAATCGGTCACCACTCATGAATAAGATTGCAAATGGTGAATTGCCATCGGTGCAGTCTGTAGCAAATGACCATAGATACAACTATGTCTATTATCTTGTGGATGGCATCTACCCAAAGTGGCAAACATTTGTGTAGCCGTTGAAAAAACCGGAAGGTAAGAAAAAACTAGATTTCCATAATGCTCAGGCGGCGGCTAGGAAAGATGTGGAGAGAGTTTTTGGAATTTTGCAAGCCCATTTTGCTATTGTGAGAGGACCAGCTAGATTTTGTGATCAAAAGATGCTTTGATACATCATGTACGCTTGTCTGATCATGCACAACATGATCATCAAGAATGAGCATGGTCAAGATTTAGACTACTCTCAGTATGAGCTCTTGGGACATCTCGTGCGAGTGCGACGGAGGGTTCCGAGGATGGCCTGATTTGTTGTCTCCTATCATGCCATTCAACGTGCCAAAATGCATGATGATCTTCAGAAGGATCTCAACGAGGAATGGTGGGCATGGAATGGCCGACAAAGAGCATGATGATTTGTTGTTTGATGTTGTATTGTTGAACTATTTGTTGTATTGGAAGATAAACTATTTGTTTGAGTTGTAATAAAATTGAACTATTTATTTGATTTTTTTGTGTTCGATCTTCTTGGTTTTGTTTGGAGTGCATATGTTGTTTGTGTTGGGCGTGCACGCCGTTTTTTGCGGCGCCTGTTGGAGCGACTCGCGCGCACTATATTTTGCAGCGGCCGCTGGAGCTAGCGCTCAGATGCACGTAAAAATTGGCTATTTCGACACTGTAAAGGCGTTTTCTGTGCGCCACGTGTTGTGTGCCTGTTGAAGATGCTCCAAACTTTGCCTATTTTGAAGTTGAGGGCCATTTCTATTACAAAACAATAAAGGTGAGCTACCTGCGACAGACCACATCAATTTGGCGTTCTCGGTCATCCGATGGTTCTATCTGACGCTCCATATCTCTTCATTGTGTCACGGTTCATGTCTGCCAATTTTCACTACATTGGCCGCATGGCCCGCTCGGCTCACCGGGCCACTACTCCACCCAAGCATTCTCTTGTTAATCAAGAAGACTGACCCATGTGCGTAGACAAACCCGGAAAGAGGATACTTCCAGCTCGTACCGTGCTTTCCTGTCTCTCCATCTCTGCCGATGATGATGTGTCGCCCCACGGCGCGCATTGTCAATGTCGCACCTCGTCTTCTGCACTTCTTTTTGACTAGGTGTTGGGGCGCGCCCGTGGTACGCCTCTTGAGGGGGAGCTGGGCGGTGCCTGTTTGTAGTCGACCCTTTAACGCTCTTTCCTATTCTAATTAGCGTTTGGGATGATTGTTTTAATTAACAAACTTAGCAGTAGAAATAAAAATATATATACAGAGAAAGGGCATTATGGATGTAACACCCACGATGCGGCTATATCTCCCACGTGTCGGAGCACGACTTAGAGGCATAACCGCATTGTAGGCAATGTCGCAAGAGGGGTAATCTTTACACATCCCATGTACTAAATAAGAAAGAGGTACAGAGTTGGCTTACAATTGCCACTTCACACAATACATAAATATAGCATTACATCATCCAGATACAATCAAGGTCCGACTACGGAACCAAAATCAAAGAAGACTACCCCTAATACTACAGATCCCCGATCGCCCCGACTGGGCTCCACTACTGATCAACTGGAAACGAAACATCACAACGAACAAGATCTTCATCAAGCTCCTCCTTGAGCTCGGTTGCGTCACCTGCACGGTATCATCGGCACCTGCAACTGGTTTTCGGAAGTAATATGTGAGTCACGGGGACTCAGCAATCTCACACCCTCGCGATCAAGACTATTTAAGCTTATGGGTAGGGAAAAGGTATGAGGTGGAGCTGCAGCAAGCACTAGCATATATGGTGGCTAACATACGCAAATGAGAGCGAGAAGAGAAGGCAAAGACACGGTCGATAAACTATGATCAAGAAGTGATCCTAGAACAACCTACGTTCAAGCATAACACGAGACCATGTTCTCTTCCCGGACTCCGCTGAAAAGAGACCATCACAGCCACACACTCTGTTGATTCATTTTAATTAAGTTAAGTTTTAGGTTTTCTACAACCGGACATTAACAAATTCCCATTCTGCCCATAACCGCGGGCACGGCTTTCGAAAGTTCAAATCCCTATAGGGGTGTCCCAACTTAGCCCATCACAAGCTCTCACGGTCAACGAAGTATATTCCTTCTCCCAGGACGGCCCGATCAGACTCAGAATCCAGGTTACAAGACATCTCGACAATGGTAAAACTAAACCAGCAAAGCTGCCCGAATGTGCCGACAAATCCCGATAGGAGCTGCACATATCTCATTCTCAGGGCACACTCGGATGAGACATCCTACGAGTAAAACCAACCCTCAAGTTGCCCCGAGGTGGCCCCGCAACACTCAGAGGAGCACTGGCCCGGGGGGGTTAAAATAAAGATGACCCTCGGGCTCTGGAAACCCAAGGAAAAAAGGCTAGGTTGTTAGTGCAAATGGTAAAACCAAGGTTGGGCCTTGCTGGAGGAGTTTTATTCAAGGCGAACTGTCAAGGGGTTCCCATTATAACCCAACCACGTAAGGAACGCAAAGTCAAGGAACATAACACCGGTATGATGGAAACTAGGGCGGCAAGAGTGGAACAAAACACCAGGCATAAGGCCGAGCCTTCCACCCTTTACCAAGTATATAGATGCATTAATTAAATAAGAGATATTGTGATATCCCAACAAATATCCATGTTCCAACATGGAACAAACTCTATCTTCACCTGCAACTAACAACGCTATAAGAGGGGCTGAGCAAAGCGGTAACATAGCCAAACAACGGTTTGCTAGGACAAGGTGGGTTAGAGGCTTGGCTTAGCAATATGGGAGGCATGATATAGCAAGTGGTAGGTATCGTAGCAAAGGCATAGCAATAGAGCGAGCAACTATCAAGCAAAGATAGAAGTGATTTCAAGGGTGTGGTCATCTTGCCTGCAAAGGTCTCCGAGTAGACGAAAGCTTGATCCTCGTAAGCGTACTCAACGGGTACCTCGAACACGAACTCGTCTCCTGGCTCTACCCAAGGCAAGAACACAAGCAAAGGAAACAATAATCAACCACGGTGCAATGCGCAGGCAACATGATGCAAAACATGGCATGACATGCGGGAAGTGATATGCAATGCATATGCATGCTCCGGAAAGGAAAGATTGAACCTGGCCTCAACTTGGAAAACCAAGAGTGCCACTGGAAAGATGAGTTGATTTCGGTCGAAATCGATATAAAGATCACCGGAATCGGATGCACGGTTTGCAAATGGCAAGCAAAACAAATATGGCACCGATCTGCGATTAACATCACGAGGCCATCTAAAAGCATCAAGAACAACAAGCTGCTGCACTCTAACATGACAACAAATCACATGGCAGTGATCCACTCAAGATGCTTGACAAAAAATGAACACTGAGCTATGGCTAATTCACACAATAGCAGGTTCAAACAAGCATGGCAAAAGTGCAAAAGATAACAGGTTCACAGACTTAGTGAAAATAACAACATGGCAGGATTTAACATCAGGAAGCAATGTTTAGAGCAAGATAACAACATGCTACAGGAACATATCATGGCAAATCAGAGCATAGCATGAAGCTACTCAAAGCATACAACAAAAGTCCCTTACTGACCATAAGCCAAAAAGGGATCAGAAACTACAATGGCAACCATGTGAACATAGCAAGTTTCGTTAACAGATTCAGACTTAGCAGAAAACTGGAACATGGCAAAACAGATTCACGTAGGCATGTTTACGAGCTCGATGCACTCACCACAAGGCATTGCATGACAAACTAAGCATATATCCAGCAAGTAGACATGGCATAGAAGCTAAACATGGCAAGAACAACCTCATAGCATGCACGTATCAACTACAACAACCTCGGCAAAATTGCTTATCACGTAAACAATATGTCAGGAACATTTTATAGCAAAAGTAGAGCAAGATTGAGTCATGCTAGGGTGCTCCATAATTACAAACAAAGACATGAATGGATAGAGCATAACATTATCTCAAAATCATCCTTAATGAACATGCTCAAAAGAGGCATGGATCACTCTGCAGCAACATGAATACATAGCATAAAAATATTAACAGGACAAAGACTTAGAAGATTTCTAAGTCCCTGAAATCAGCAACATCACGAGAGCTACTTTGCATGCTTGTGCTAGTCACCACAGATATCACAAAAATACATGACATACACCCTTGTAAAGATGGCATGGCATACTAGAAAACACATGAAGGGCTCAAGTTCATAGGAGGCACACATTAATCATGGCAAAAATGACAAATGTCCAATTACTGATAATAATCTGAAACTAAC
The DNA here is from genome assembly GCF_056163025.1 of Triticum urartu. Taxonomy (NCBI): domain Eukaryota; kingdom Viridiplantae; phylum Streptophyta; class Magnoliopsida; order Poales; family Poaceae; genus Triticum; species Triticum urartu. Next base: position 444,760,335 of record NC_141877.1, on the reverse strand, counting down.
ATTACATAGCACTCTTGCAACAACATTTAGGGCAGCAAGATGAACTCAAATGAACATGGTGCAATGGAATGAAATGAAGTGCTCGTCGAGACGAACAATCTGATATGCTACACGCCCAAAACGGAGCCACGGGTGTAAAGTTATGATGCGATGAAGTATGCATGAAAATGTGCGGATCTAGGGACTTAGCAGAATTCCGGAAAAAAAACAGATCGAGTGCGATATAGCTAAGTTGTGCACGGGGCCAGGGATAGGGCTGCTCACCCTGGGCTTCAGCCCACGAAGAGGGAAGAGGCAGGCCGGGGCTGGGCCGATGGAGCCGGGCCGGGGAGGCCGAGGCCCACGCGGCCACGTGCGGTCAACGGGGTGGGGATCGGGTTCTTCCCGATCTGGACGACGAGCGGCGGCGCTCTTGGCGAGGGCGGCGCGGCGCCGGTGGTGGCCGACCCAAGGCAGCGAGGCGCGCCGGTGAGGCAGGCGGGAAGGCGCGCCGGCGGGGAGGCATTCCGGCGCGGCCGCGGCTGCGGGTGGTAACCGGAGCAGGCAGGCGCGGCGAGGTCCGGCATGGCGCAGGCGGCGGGGCATGGCGCCTGCGGCGGCGCGCACAGTCAACGGCGGCGGCCGGCGACGGGAATCGGCGGCGAGGCACGCGGACGCTCGGGCGGATGGCGGCGTGCGGGCGCGGCCCGGTTCGGGCCCGACGGGGGCCGGATCTGGGCCAGCGGGTCAGGCGCGGTGGAGGGGAGCCGGCGGTGGCGACGTGGCGCGCCGTGAGTGGAGGGGAGCGGCGGCGGGGGCGACGTGGCAGCGCGCCCTTGGTCGGAGTGAGGTGGCTGCGGGGCGGCGAACATGTCCGACGGCGCGGCATGAAATGTCCAGCGGCGGCGGGGAAGGTTAGGGTAGGGTTTCGTCCGTGAATTTTTGGAGGAGAGCACATATATATAGGTAGAGGGAGCTAGGAGACTCCAAATTATGCACGGTTTTCGGCCACGCGATCGTGATCGAACGACCGAGATGATGGAGGGGGTTTAGGTGGGTTTTGGGCCACTTAGGAGGGGTGTTGGGCTGCAACACACACGAGGCCTTTACGGTTCCTCGGTTAACCGTTGGAGTATCAAACGAAGTCCAAATGGCACGAAACTTGACAGGCGGTCTACCGGTAGTGAACCAAGGCCGTTGGGCAAGTCTCGGTCCAATCCGAGAACGTTTAACACCTGCACACGAAAAGAGGTAGAAAGGAACACCGGAGGACATAGGAGCGCCGGAATGTAAGACGGACAATGGGGAAAATGCTCGGATGCATGAGACGAACATGTATGCAAATGAGATGCACATGATGACATGATATTAAATGCATGACACGCAAGCAAATGACAAGGCAACAACAGCGAATAACTGGAAGACACCTGGCACATCAGTCTCGGGGCGTTACAACACTCCACCACTATGAGAGGATCTCGTCCCGAGATCTAGAATGGCACCGGAGGGAAAAACAGAATAGAAGGAGAAAAGGTAAAACTAAGTTGCTTCTTTGACAAACGAGTGAAACCAAAGAACCTTGAGAGGTTGACAAATTGAACGAAAGAAAACAACGAAGATGCACAAAGTTAAAAAGACTCCGTTAGAAAAGAGGAACAAAGAACATTGCGAAAAAACCTTGAGGTTGAAGGGCAATATATATATTGAAACTACTCCGGCTAACAAGATAGAGAAGGATTAAGAATGATATAATTTGGACAGCACTCCGACTGAAAATGGAAGGAACTAACAAGAACTTGACAAGATGAGAGGATACTTGATGAAATCAACAACACGCTACCTCCGGAACTATTGAAAGAATGGCACAATGGGTAAGAACGATTTCAGACGGCACTCCGGTTGAGAAGGGAGGCACAAGTTGATAAAATGGGAAGAACTTGAATGTTGGACACGACACTCCGGTTGAATGGATTAGCAAAAGGAAAGAACATGATCTTGGCAAGACGAGATGATAGGACGAAAAGAGAAACATCACAATGCCTCCGAAAGAAAAGAAAGAACGGAATGGAATGAACGGAGGGAAACGAGGTCTTGAGAGAGTATGCTTACAACAAATGCTAGAACGGAGTTGTTGGGTTATCAACAACGAAACGAATAAACTTGTAGTGGGCTTATGGAAAACATCTCAAAACTGAGGTGAAATTCTGGCACTAACGAAAAACAATAGATTGGATTGATATGAGCAAGAAGACGAGAAACTTATTTCACCGGAAGGATAAATGAAGAACTTGGATCATTTATAAGCACCATAGATAGCCACAATCCTTAGGGAAGGCTTTAGGTGAAATATAACCCAAGATAACTCCAATGAAGAGATTGGTGGATTTAAAATACCTCATTCTTAACAACAGGTGAATCATGAAACATGAACTCAGATTATCAAGAATGACATAATACCACCTCCAATGATACGGTAGAAAGAATTGCACTTCAGAATGCGAGATGAAGAATGCTTGAGCTCCTCTGAAAAGAATATCAAAGAACACTTCAATAATGAATTAAATCCTTGATGAACCATCATGTAGAACCTCCATGAATAATTCCGGTAACAAAAGGATAACGAAAAGAAAGAGAAGTTGAAAACACAAGGTGAAGCCTTGCGATGATTTAGATGGAGCTTCGCGACGAGATAAAGTGGAAACTTGGAATACCGGGAGAAAAGATAAAGCATCTCGAACCGAGAATGTGATATGATGAACCACTCCGGAAAGCAGGAATTAAACACTTGGATGAAGCAAGAATAAGAATTACATTATGCTTATCCTTCATCAATTAAATTGATGACAAGCAACGGATTTGGCATACTACTTATTCTCGTAGAAAGATTAAGAGAGATATCGCGCCAACTTGGGAAGGTCTTCAATGAACCACCGGTAGAATTTGAAAAGCACGAATGCATTGATATGATAAACGAATGAAGAGGAATCTTGGAAGAACCACCGTAAGAATTGCAGATGAACGAAGAAAAGAGATGAATCACCGGTAAGAATTTGAAAACGAATAAAGATACTTGGGGAAATTTAGATGCAAGTGAACGAAGAGATTCTGAGATGATTAGAGAATACTTGAATGAAGCACCGATAAGATTGGAGAACGAGAGCTGAACGCTGGAATGAATAAATCTTCTGAAATGATGGGCTCCGAAGGAAAGAAATGAAAAACAACTCATGGAAATGCCCCGGATGGATGAAAAGAATTCTCACAATCAAAACAATTAAGAGAGGATGGCATCAAGCTAGAATCACGAATCCTTGAGAGAACGGATACGATTTGGAGGAAAAACTCTTCTTCGGTCTTCAAATGTTGATAATGATGATGAGAAGCAACACCAAGAATTGTTGAGGCACTCCGGAATGAACAATAGAAAAGGTTGAGACAATGATGAAAAGAATTTGAAAGATCTTGGAGAAAAGCATTTGACTGATGGAAAATTCATTCTTACATCAAACTTTGAAAAGAATTTAGGATAGCTCCGGGAAAATTAGAAGAGTCAGGTAAGATCCTGGACAAAGACCTGTGGGTTAGGGCCCACTCAAGAGAAACACCGTTGAAATGATTACTTGAAAAGGATATAGCACCGGTTGAATTAAATGGCTTGAATAAGTTAAGACCTCGAAATGGGTTGAACGGATCTTGGATGACAAGACGAGCCTTCTGAGATATCTTCAGCACTCCGGAACAATAGAATATCGAGAAGTGGACGATTATGAGGTGCAACGGCATGGAAAACATTTGAAACGAGTTAAGGGATATGATCAACACCAAAAGCTTGAATTGGATCCCCCAGAGAAGAAAATGAGTGAAGAGTGCCGAACTTGAAGCTCCATTAGAATCTTCCTGAGAATCACCGGATAAAACATTGAACGAAAAGAATGAAGAAACTTCACATCAATAAGATGGGTACTTGATTAAGAAATTCGAGTCCTTGAAGAATAAGGGTGGGAGGGCGGGAAAAACAAGACAATTTGGAATGGATGAAGCAAACACCGTTGAGAAGAACTGATAATTGATCTTGCGAATGTTGAAGTGATCGGATCCACTTGAAGAGATACACACCGGTTGTAAAGGATTGACATGACAATCTCGATTATCATGAAGGATTAATATTCACATAGGAGTATGAGAACACTGTTTAGGAAAGGTATGGAATCAACACTTGACTTCGAAGCAACTCGAATACCACAACTGAAAACAAAAACAAAGGATTGGCTTGTAGAATAAGCCGAAACAAACATATGATAGAGATTTCGTCCGAAGTTTTCGTGGTGGGGCCCACACGGGCTCAATCGTACATCACCATCATGTACAAGGCAGTGCACATGACATACGAAGCGTCCCCGAGTCAGCATAGCCAAGGACTCTTTAAGACACAACGAGACCACTGTAAAACCAACCGTGGATAGGCGGACCACTAGACGTCGAACCCCAATCTCATAACATGCATCTGTCGGAAAGATATCCTAAGAGCTACTTGAATTCCCACTTATCAACTCCTGAAATTTTCCCGGTTATGCAATCAGGTGTTGGAGATACAGGGGAAGCATAATATCTCACCCAAAACTAGCAAAACCTACATCCAGATGTATCCATCCTTCAACACATAACCAAGAAACCTTCGGAAATCATTTACCTCAACCTACGAAAAGCATCCGTTATACGAGTTATGGCAATACTCCCGAACTCCTGCCCCAGTACTGGGTGGCGTCCAGGTTATCTCACCAACAACTGCATAAAAGAGATTTTCGATGTCGGCGAAACTCAGGTATTCCAGAACTTCAACGATAAAATTGTGACGACAACACCTCGGAGCTCAACTCCCCTGGACACTGCCACAACCCCTAAATGTCAGGAGGCACCAAGAACAATGTTCTCGTCACAAAACCATCGAAACAATTCCAAGATACCCACGTGATCCCAAATTTTTTTAGTGAAATTTGAGAAGAGAAGAGTCAAAACTTCTACGTCGGGATGCCTCACCAGAGCGACGAAGGGACTGAGGAGTAAAAAGAATCCTACTCTCCGATATATATAATCCTAAAAGACTCAAAACATTTTTTTAGACTCAACAACGCCAGCGATTCGATCAAGCAGGGGGCTCCTAAGTCGGGAAGGCTCTGATTACCAACTTGTAACACCCACGATGCGGCTATATCTCCCACGTGTCGGAGCACGACTTAGAGGCATAACCGCATTGTAGGCAATGTCGCAAGAGGGGTAATCTTTACACATCCCATGTGCTGAATAAGAAAGAGGTACAGAGTTGGCTTACAATCGCCACTTCACACAATACATAAATATAGCATTACATCATCCAGATACAATCAAGGTCCGACTACGGAACCAATATAAAAGAAGACTACCCCTAATGCTACAGATCCCCGATCGCCCCGACTGGGCTCCACTACTGATCAACTGGAAACAAAACATCACAACGAACAAGATCTTCATCAAGCTCCTCCTTGAGCTCGGTTGCGTCACCTGCATGGTATCATCGGCACCTGCAACTGGTTTTTGGAAGTAATCTGTGAGTCACGGGGACTCAACAATCTCACACCCTCGCGATCAAGACTATTTAAACTTATGGGTAGGGAAAAGGTATGAGGTGGAGCTGCAGCAAGCACTAGCATATATGGTGGCTAACATACGCAAATGAGAGCGAGAAGAGAAGGCAAAGGCACGGTCGATAAACTATGATCAAGAAGTGATCCTAGAACAACCTACGTTCAAGCATAACACGAGACCGTGTTCTCTTCCCGGACTCCGCCGAAAAGAGACCATCACAGCCACACACTCTGTTGATTCATTTTAATTAAGTTAAGTTTCAGGTTTTCTACAACCGGACATTAACAAATTCCCATTCTGCCCATAACCGCGGGCACGGCTTTCTAAAGTTCAAATCCCTGCAGGGGTGTCCCAACTTAGCCCATCACAAGCTCTCACGGTCAACGAAGGATATTCCTTCTCCCAGGACGGCCCGATCAGACTCGGAATCCAGGTTACAAGACATCTCAACAATGGTAAAACTAAACCAGCAAAGCTGCCCGAATGTGCCGACAAATCCCGATAGGAGCTGCACATATCTCATTCTCAGGGCACACTCGGATGAGACATCCTACGAGTAAAACCAACCCTCAAGTTGCGCCAAGGTGGCCCCGTAATCTACTCGGTCCGGACCAACACTCAGAGGAGCACTAACCCGGGGGGGGGGGGGGTTAAAATAAAGATGACCCTCGGGCTCCGGAAACCCAAGGGAAAAAGGCTAGGTTGTTAGTGCAAATGGTAAAACCAAGGTTGGGCCTTGCTGGAGGAGTTTTATTCAAGGCGAACTGTCAAGGGGTTCCCATTATAACCCAACCACGTAAGGAACGCAAAGTCAAGGAACATAACACCGGTATGACGGAAACTAGGGCGGCAAGAGTGGAACAAAACACCAGGCATAAGGCCGAGCCTTCCACCCTTTACCAAGTATATAGATGCATTAATTAAATAAGAGATATTGTGATATCCCAACAAATATCCATGTTCCAACATGGAACAAACTCTATCTTCACCTGCAACTAACAACGCTATAAGAGGGGCTGAGCAAAGCGGTAACATAGCCAAACAACGGTTTGCTAGGACAAGGTGGGTTAGAGGCTTGGCTTAGCAATATGGGAGGCATGATATAGCAAGTGGTAGGTATCGTAGCAAAGGCATAGCAATAGAGCGAGCAACTATCAAGCAAAGATAGAAGTGATTTCGAGGATGTGGTCATCTTGCCTGCAAAGGTCTCCGAGTAGACGAAAGCTTGATCCTCGTAAGCGTACTCAACGGGTACCTCGAACACGAACTCGTCTCCCGGCTCTACCCAAGGCAAGAACACAAGCAAAGGAAACAACAATCAACCACGGTGCAATGCGCAAGCGACATGATGCAAAACATGGCATGATATGCGGGAAGTGATATGCAGTGCATATGCATGCTCCGGAAAGGAAAGATTGAACCTGGCCCCAACTTAGAAAACCAAGAGTGCCACTGGAAAGATGAGTTTATTTTGGTCGAAATCAATATAAAGATCACCGAAATCGGATGCACGGTTTGCAAATGGCAAGCAAAACAAATATGGCACCGATCTGCGATTAATAGCACGAGGCCATCTAAAAGCATCAAGAACAACAAGCTACTGTACTCTAACATGACAACAAATCACATGGCAGGGATCCACTCAAGATGCTTGACAAAAGATGAACACTGAGCTACGGCTAATTCACACAATAGCAGGTTCAAACAAGCATGGAAAAAGTGCAAAAGATAATAGGTTCACAGACTTGGTGAAAATAACAACAAGACAGGATTTAACATCAGGAAGCAATGTTTATAGCAAGATAACAGCATGCTACAAGAATATATCATGGCAAAGCAAAGCATGGCATGAAGCTACTCAAAGCATACAACAAAAGTCCCTTACTGACCATAAGCCAAAAAGGGATCAGAAAATACAATGGCAACCATGTGAACATAGCAAGTTTCGTTAACAGATTCAGACTTAGCAGAAAACTGGAACATGGCAAAACAGATTCACGTAGGTATGTTTACGAGCTCGATGCACTCACCACAAGGCATTGCATGACAAACTAAGCATACACCCAGCAAGTAGACATGGCAAGAACAACCTCATAGCATGCACGGATCAACTACAACAACCTCGGCAAAATTGCTTAACACGTAAACAATCTGTTAGGAACATTTTATAGCAAAAGTAGAGCAAGATTGAGTCATGCTAGGGTGCTCCATAATTGCAAACAAATATATGAATGGATAGAGCATAACATTATCTCCAAATCATCCTTAGTGAACATGCTCAAAAGAGGCATGGATCACTCTGCAGCAACATGAATACATAGCATAAAAATATTAACAGGACAAAGACTTAGAAGATTTCTAAGTCCCTGAAATTAGCAACATCACGAGAGCTACTTTGCATGCTTGTGCTAGTCACCACAGAGATCACAAAAATACATGGCATACACCCCTGTAAAGATGGCATGGCATACTACAAAACACATGAAGGGCTCAAGTTCATAGGAGACACACATTAATCAAGGCAAAAATGACAAATGTCCAATTACTGATAAGAATCTGAAACTAACATTACATAGCACTCTTGCAACAGCATTTAGGGCAGCAAGATGAACTCAAATGAACATGGTGCAATGGAATTAAATGAAGTGCTCGTCGAGACGAACAATCTGATATGCTACACGCCCAAAACGGAGACACGGTGTAAAGTTATGATGCGATGAAGTATGCATGAAAATGTGCGGATCCGGGGACTTGGCAGAATTCCAAAAAAAAAACAGATCGAGCGCGATATAGCTAAGTTGTGCACGGGGCAAGGGATAGGGCTGCTCACCCTGGGCTTCGGCCCACGAAGAGGGAAGAGGCAGGCCGGGGCTGGGCCGATGGAGCCGGGCCAGGGAGGCCGAGGCCCACGCGGCCACGCGTGGTCAACGGGGAGGGGGTCGGGCTCCTCCCAATCTGGACGACGAGCGGCGGCGCTTTCCGGCGAGGGCGGCGCGGCGCCGGTGGTGGCCGACCCAAGGCGGCGAGGCGCGCAGGTGAGGCAGGCGGGAAGGCGTGCCGGCGGGGAGGCGTTCCGGCGCGGCCGCGGCTGCGGGCGGCGACCGGAGCAGGCAGGGCGCAGGCGGTGGGGCATGGCGCCTGCGGCGGCGCGCGCAGTCAACGGCGGCGGCCGGCGATGGGAATCGGCGGCGAGGCGCGCGGACGCTCGGGCGGATGGCGGCGCGCGGACGCGGCCCGGTTCGGGCCCGGCGGGGGCCGGATCTGGGCCGGCGGGCCAGGCGCGTTGGCGATGTGGCGCGCCGTGAGTGGAGGGGAGCGGCGGCGGGGGCGACGTGGCAGCGCGCCGTTGGTCGGAGTGAGGTGGCTGCGGGGCAACGGACATGTCCAGCGGCGCGGGATGAAATGTCCGGCGGCGGCGAGGAAGGTTAGGGTAGGGTTTCGTCCGCGAATTTTTGGAGGAGAGCACATATATATAGGTAGAGGGGGCTAGGAGACTCCAAATTGAGCACGGTTTTCGGCCACGCGATCGTGATCGAACGACCGAGATGATGGAGGGGGTTTAGGTGGGTTTGAGGCTACTTAGGAGGGGTGTTGGGCTGCAACACACACGAGGCCTTTACGGTTCCTCGGTTAACCATTGGAGTATCAAACGAAGTCCAAATGGCACGAAACTTGACAGGCGGTCTACCGGTAGTGAACCAAGGCCGCTTGACAAGTCTCGGTCCAATCCAAGAACGTTTAACACCCGCACCCAAAAAGAGGTAGAAAGGAACACCGGAGGACATAGGTGCGCCGGAATGCAAAACTGACAACGGGGAAAATGCTCGGATGCAAGGTTGTCAAAATCGTGATTCTGTTATACGATTCTACGACTTTACGATCCAAACTAACCCCTATGATTCTACGATTTTAGTTCATAGAATCTATATTTCTACGATCCTGATAGTGAAGATTCTACGATTTGCGATCTTACCATCGGAGCTCCGATCCGATTCAAAATCGCGATTCTGACAACCTTGCTCGGATGCATGAGACGAACATGTATGCAAATGAGATGCACATGATGACATAATATGAAATGCATGACACGCAAGCAAATGACAAGGCAACAACAGCGAATAACTGGAAGACACCTGGCACATCGGTCTCGGGGCGTTACAATGGATCTGAACATGAAACATCTGACTGATAATAGTGCACTTTACATAAGCAACAAGATAGATTTAGCGTCTTGAAAAGCTTGTGATAGGGCCAAAAGCAAACCATAGGTTATCACAGGATAGAGCATAATTAAGAGTACTTAGTGCTAGATTATATTGACACAGGGGCTGCAGTGTCTTCGATGGTGCATCTAGAGGCGGTGCACGGTGAAAACCAGGCGGCGCTTTTAAGTGATCCTGAAACAAAATGCACAGACGTCTCCTTCGTGAATGTTGGCATGGCGACGAAACTCAGACTAGTTGGTGGTTATAGTGGCCCTCTTGTCGGAACTAACATTAGAACACCAGTTTCCAAAGCTGAAATACAAAGTTAGTTTCAGAGAAACAACATAGTCTAATATTAATAATATACCATGTAATTACTCATTCGTGTTTTCCATAAGAAAATACATTATCCTGCCAAAACAACCAAGCTGTGGCAGTACAAAAACTACGCAGGAACACATATGCAAGAGGTGATTATCAAAACAAAAGGACTGATAAATTTAGCATCAACAAATGTATAATTCTTTTGTTTTCAAATTCATAGTTTAAAGCAAATAAAGATGGGCCAGAAATCAACATATGTTAAACTGTTGCTGCCAACAGTTCTATAGTTAATCGCTAATCATCAATCTAATCTAATTTCACAGCATACTCTGTAGCACTAAAAGCATACTGCTGAAGTGACAACAAATCCATATCTCCAAAAATGACACCTCTTTGCAAAAATTCTTCCCCGGGATAAGGACGAGCATCAAATAACAAACATAGATCCATGCGGGTAATATAAAATGCATAGGTCCAACATATCTATTAATCCATCTAGCTAGAAGCCTAGAACTGCATATACATGTTCCAAATCAGTGAAATAGCAAGATCCAAAACACAAAATCAGATCCATGACTATGTATGTGTGGGCTCCAGTCACAAATATGTTGGAAAAAATATTAAGCATCGGCTGGAAGCAGTGTAAAAATTCAGAGACGTTCATGGCATTATAGAAAAAGGATAAAAGGCCTTTGCCAAACGAAACAGACATGGCTTGCTGATCCAAACCCGAGTAGCCCCCAAATTCTCTATGTCCTGCTGCATCAAGGTAGAAATGAAGGAGAAGAGACACGAGAGAACAAATCGCTCAATTCATCGGGACTACAAAAAAGATTCTTCAGGAATATATATGTTTAGAAAAGCACATACCACTCTGTCTCCCTCCGAAAGCCGCCACGAGCAGCACCACAATGCACGTCCAGAGCAGCACGGTGGTACCACCCACAGGCTAACCCATGCCGCCGGCCACGCCTTCGCGGCCTTCACGACAGCACCCATCTGATCTGTAGCGCCTCACGGGGAAGATCTGCAGAACAATAAAAGAAACTACATTCTACGACATTAGATTTATGTGTACTTGATGTAGAGAGAAAACTACAATAATACATGGCTCTTCTAATTGGTAAATCTGCTTGGATTATGTAAACATCAACCAGATTGGTGCACAACACTATACCTGTAATATGCACAAGATCATACACCCTAAATGTGCTGGAAAGGAAGTTAACAAAATAATTTGTAATTTACAGCGGCGGAGTTTATGTTTCCACTTTTTGGAACAAAAACCTATAAATCCAAATCTCATAGGGTGCCTCGTTGCATATACACCATACAGTAAGCAAACATGATTGGACAACACGTAGGCATGTATAAATCCCACTTTGCAATGAACAACTGTACGTGCTCCAGGAGTTCCCATGCAACATCAAGAAGCCAAATGGTAGACAGAATTGGAAGTCATGGGTCCCAAGTTAAGTCAAAATGTGGCAAGTTATACCAAGCTTTACCTATTTAGTCTGATGCCCTTGTTTTATCAGGATCATCTTGCTCAGCAGTTGTCAGCCTTGCTCTCAGATGCTTGAAGCTTGAATTCAGTGAAACTGCCAAAGTATTACCCTTGCATAAGTATTATTTATATTCCTTTATTCAACTTTTGTATAATGTTCTCGTAACAGTCGACATTTAAAGATGGGCCTGTACAGATTGGAAATTAAAATCCTAAACTCAGACTAACAATTTTCTTAGAGATCCAGGAGTTCTTAGTAAAGACATATACAACAAAAATGACATGTGCAGGTGATCCACTATGTGCAAGTGCAATCCTGCAACTATTGTGGGCATAAACCAAGTAGAAGAAGGAAATAACCTAACAAATGCAAGAGTCAGAAAACTCCACGGTTTTGGAAAATAGTTTGTCATAGGAGTCAAGAGGTCTTTTAAAAAATAGGAATCAAGAGGTACGACGACAGAACCTGAATTTGCAACTGACGGTTTCGAACAGAGATAATTAGGAAGACCTGTGAAAGTTGAAGCACCTGAAATGAGTTTAGTAGTTAGAACTGATGGCAGGTAGCCAAATTAAAGCCAAGCACTCAATGTCCAACTTATTTACCTGCATTTTTTCACTGATGAAGCCTCAGTTTTTGTAGCAGGACCCGTAGTACCAGGCATGGTGTATGACTGAGAGTGGAATACTAAAAGCACCTGGAACCAGTTTAGTAGTTATAACTTAGAAGTGACATCAAGTAGACAAATAATACAGCAGGCTACGTGAAGCAAATAATGACAACAGGAAACTTAAGAGGTACAACTGGGCATTTCTAAAAGGCTACAATTTCATCGATTAGTTGAGCAGTTAGTGTCTTAGAGATGACAGCAAGTAGACAGGCATTGGTAAAGAACAACGCCCAGCTTGGTTGTTACGTTGTAGTGCTGCTATGAATTACCATGTGACATAACATGTACTACAAGAGATCGACCGTGACATGCATGATGGATTAGAAAAAGATTGAAATTAATGGATGCAGGTAATACACAATTTTATATGTAGACATGTGTTACTAATTTTGAATGAGTTCATACACGTTTTCATCAGCATAAACATTCACTGGGATCTACTAAGGAAATCCATGACACATACTGAACCCCTGTACTCGCCCCAAAAGCCATGGAAATGGATGGTAACAACATGATGCAGATTCACACATACCCATGCTCAGGTCCAACATTCCAAAGGAAATGATCCCCAAAATTCAGAGACAGGGTAACTGAAGCAACGCTGGCAGTGACATAATCTAGGAGGTGTCGAGGTTAGTGATTGATGCACACCTATTTAACTGACCTATTTTGCCAAGTTCACTGAAGAGATCATTGAGCAGGTCGGGCTCATGTTTCTCCCTATCGGCTTTGTGGATCTTCCTCGGAGCTTTCTTCTTGCACTTTCTGATGGTGACAGGCCTATGAATCGAAAGCTATTACATTAGCAACAATGGAACACGGGCACAGCTCTCACGCGCGTCCATTTACTCCCAGCGTACGTTTAGATAATGAAATTGAACAGTAGAATAATCCATTGATTGAAACCCGGCCCCAAACGAAACGAGATGTAGAAGCGCTCCAAGACACCTTACCCATGGCCATGGACGAGCTTCTCGGCGGCGGGGTGCTCGTGCCTGGGGCGGCGTCTCCCCTCACGGCGGGCAGCATGGTCTACCCCGCAGACGTCTGAGGAAACCAAGAAACATCTGTCGTAGCCTATAGACAAGAAGTCAGAAACACGTCCCAAGTCCAAATCCAGAGAGAAAAAGGATGGCAAGAAGCAGACTATGCACCTCAAACGGAAACGGGTTGGAGAAAAATGTTGCTGCCATCGCCGTGCCGCCTCGCGGGTCTGCGCTAAGGGCTGAGCCTTCTCATCGCCGCCGTTTTCGGAGTGGCCGTGGTCTCCGGTGGTGCGTCCATCGGCCACGGCGAGTGAAACGGGCGGAGAAAAGAGGGAGAAGGATGGAAAAGGGGAAAAGGAGTCTTCTGCGATGGCGGTGCGGGCGCGCTAGCCCTCTTCTGGGACGGTAGTGCGGGCCCTGCCCCTGCTGCCTCCGCCACAAGTGGGTTGAGAGAGAGAGAAGGGAGCGTGGGGAGGAGACATGGGTTGGAACGGGGCAGGTGTATCTAGGACCTCTTCCTTCTTCTCTCTTTCTTCTGACTCGAAGGAAACAACAAGTGGTGGGGCAGCAACGAAGCAAACAAAAAGGCAATGCCATCGCCATCCCCTGCTGCCCACGTGGCATAGCCCAGCGTCCGCTCCTTCCCCGCACGTTAATGCTTCTTGATGTACGTCTAGGTCTGTCTAAATATGTCCTTGGTACAACTTCTCAATCCTTGAATCACTTCTCCATGATTCTTGCTGCAGATTCTTCGTATCTTCACGATGTTGCCTTGGCTGATGGTTGCACCCGTCGAAGACTGCCCTCACGCTCTCCGCTTCCTCTCTCTTTTTTCTATGTGCGTCTAAACTCTCTGCGAAATTGTAGGGGTATGCCGCTTCACCCCCTCTATCACGCCTAAGGTCTCGACTATGTTGGTGCCTCTGCCTGTATTCCATCCCCTTGTTCATGCTTCCATCATTTCCTCAAAATGTTTCTTTATCAGAATATTTTGCACACACATAGCCTATAAGCATAACATTTTCGTCTGTTTATTGCAGATTCGCTAAATAACTAGCAAATCACTTCATCACACCCCCTTAATTTGGTACTTTCACATGCCAATTTGTGATATTCCAATGTATATGTCCATCTATTGGCTGGTGTGGGAAACAAAAACACCTTCTCATTTGAGATGGCCTGGTTCGAACGCGAGGGGTTCTTAGACATCATAGCCAGGGAGTGGGCCAAGGGTGTTGGAGGAAGGACGGCGGTCGAGCGCTGACAGAACAAAATTAGGCATTTGAGAAGTTTCTTACGGGGTTGGGCTAAGCACCTCAGTGGGGTGTATAAGATTGAGAAGGATAGGCTCCTCTCTCTTGTACAGGCCTTGGACGTAAAAGTCGAATCCACGATATTGCTGCCCGCCAAGCTCCAGGTTAAAAATGAGGCGGAGAAGAGGCTGAAGGAACTTCTCCGAGAAGAAGAACTGAAGTGGGCTTTGCGTGCCAAGGTCCGCAAAGTAGTCCAAGGGGACACGAACACTCAATTCTTTCACCTCATTGCTAATGGTAAGCACAGAAAGAAGCGGATCTTTCAGCTAGAGCAGGATGAGGGTACTATTTTAGGTCAGGATAATCTCAAAACCTATATTACTGACTACTATAGACAGTTATTTGGACCGCCGGAGGACAATTGTGTGTCCCTCGATGAGTCCAGGATCGAGGACGTGCCTCAATTGTCTACTGCTGATAATGATATCCTGGTTGCCCCATTCTCAGAAAAGGAGGTGTTAGATGCTATTGCACAAATGAAAAATAATAAGGCTCCCGGCCCGGATGGGTTCCCGGCTGAGTTCTATAAAAAGTGCTGGCATATTATTAAGGGGGATTTACTACCGATGTTTCATGATCTATTCTCTGGACAGCTTCATTTATTTCACTTGAATTTTGGAACTATCACTTTGCTCCCGAAGAAAACGAATGCTGTGAGGATTGAGCAGTTCAGACCGATCTGCCTCCTCAATGTTAGTTTCAAAATATTCACCAAGGTCGGGACTAATTGGCTCACACAGATTGCGCAGTCTGTGGTGCAGCAATCCCAAACTGCTTTCATGCCGGACAGGAACATCCTTGAAGGGGTGGTTGTTCTTCATGAAACGCTCCATGAAATCCATTCCAAAAAATTAGATGGAGTAATTTTTAAGGTGGATTTCGAAAAAGCGTACGATAAGGTTAAGTGGCCATTCCTCCAACAGGCACTGCGTATGAAAGGTTTTGATGAAGCCTGGCGCCGACAGGTCGAGTCCTTTACGCAAAAAGAGAGTGTGGGAATTAAAGTGAATGACGACATAGGTCATTACTTCCAGACACATAAAGGCCTAAGACAAGGAGATCCGATGTCCCCTATCCTGTTTAACATTGTGGTGGATATGTTAGCAATTTTGATAGGAAGGGCTAAGGAGAATGGTCAAGTGGGTGGGTTGGTACCTCATCTTGTTGAGGGAGGTGTCTCCATTCTTCAGTACGCCGATGATACAATCATCTTTATGGAGCATGATTTGGCCAAGGCAAGAAATATGAAGCTAGTGTTATGCCTATTTGAACAATTGACCGGGTTAAAGATTAACTTTCATAAGAGCGAGTTGTTCTGCTTTGGTAGAGTCAAAGATGACCAGGAGTCTTACAGGCAATTGTTTGGGTGCGAGTTGGGGAGTTTACCCTTCTCTTACCTTGGTATTCCGATTCACCATCGTAGGCTTACAAACAGAGAATGGAAGTGCATCGAGGATCGATTTGAGAAAAAAACTGAGCTGTTGGAAGGGTAAGCTCATGTCATACGGAGGCCGCTTGATATTGATTAATTCGGTGCTCACGAGTATGCCTATGTTTCTCTTATCTTTCTTTGAGGTCCCAGTTGGTGTTAGGAAAAGACTGGACTTTTATCGATCGCGTTTCTTTTGGCAGGGTGATGAACTTAAAAGAAAATACCGGCTTGCTAAATGGGACATCATCTGTAGACCGAAAGACCAAGGGGGTCTTGGTATCGAAAATCTCGAAGTTAAGAACAGATGCCTTCTTAGTAAGTGGTTGTGGAAGCTGTCTTCCGGGACTGAGGCCATGTGGGCGCAGATCCTACGCAGCAAGTACCTCCAGACTAAAACATTGTCCCAGGTCGCAGTCAGGCCGACTGATTCGCCTTTCTGGAAAGGACTAATGAAAGTCAAACAATCTATGTTCAATAGGACGAGATTTGTTATTGGAAACGGTACAAGTACACGTTTCTGGGAGGATACTTGGCTTGGTGAATCACCTTTGGCCATTCAATATTCGTCTTTATATCGGATTGCTCAATGACACGAGGTGTTTGTGGCAACGGTATTCCAATCTGTTCCCCTTAATATTCAGTTTCGACGGTCGCTAGCGGGCAATCGTTGGGAACAATGGCTCCATCTAGTTAGGATACTGATGGAGGTTCAACTGTCTCACCAACCCGATATATTGCGCTGGAAGTTGACTAGCTCTGGAGTATTTACAGTTAAATCAATGTATATTGATGTTATTAATTCGAATGCTATTCCAACTTCCAAGCATGTTTGGGGTGTCAAAATTCCTTTAAAAATTAAAGTGTTTATGTGGTTTGTCCATAAACAAATTATTTTGACAAAGGACAACTTGATTAAGCGCAATTGGACAGGACCTACTAGGTGTAGTTTCTATGATCGGGATGAGACGATTAAACATCTATTCTTTGATTGCCCGTTGGCCAAAGTTCTTTGGCGGACGATCCATATTGCTTTTAATATTACTCCACCGACTTCGGTCAATGCTTTATTTGGGACATGGCTTAATGGGGTTGAGCCTGCATTAGCAAGACATATTCGGGTTGGAGTTTGCGCTTTGTTATGGACTATCTGGAATTGCAGAAATGATTTGGTTTTTAACAGAACATCACGGATTCATTTTTTGCAGGTTATTTTCCGAGCTACGGCACTGATCCGTTCATGGTCGCTACTCACTCTGATGGAGGCCAGGGAGCATTTGGTTACTGGATCTATCCGTTGGAAGATGGTAGCTCGGGATATCTTCAACCGGTTTGGATGGTGGTCTTGTAATAGGATAGACAATTAGTTTCCCTATCTATTTTTAGCCAGCCTATCTATTTTTAGCCAGCCTCTATGTGAGCTGCATTTATCTTTTGCTTTTGTCTGGCCGGAGACTATGGAACCTTGTTGGCACTTTTTGTTTTTTGATTAATAAGATGGCCGTATGCATCGTTCTGATGTAGAGGCCGGGGAACCCCCCTTTTCGAAAAAAAATTGGCTGGTGTGGGAATATCTGGACCTAAGAATCAGGCTTCCTGCCCATGCAACATGTTCTGATACAACAATGGCTATTGGTTGGAATCAATATTATAGATTTTTATCTCACCATCAGGTTAACTATAGTTTCTTTGACTAATTTTCTAATATTTTATGACGCTTCACACTTCTCATATCCAGTGCTTACCCGTTGTTATCTCTTGTATATATACAGTTTTGCACTTGCCCTCTTTGAGGCACCTAATTGTAATTTTGACGAGTTAACTATAATAATTTTAGTCCTTACAAAGAAAAACTATAATAATTTTAGAAGTCAGTTGCATCACTAAAGTTTGAATGAATTAATTACCATGATTTTAAATAGCAGCTGCACCATTAAACACATCAATTGTTCACTTCACACACGCAAAGGGCATCGAGTGTTGAACCGGCGTAGGTCATGTGGCCATTTGATGTTGGTTGACGACTACTTTGCGCTATTCGAGCCTTATTTCCATTGCAATTTTCGGATGCGGCGACAAAGTGCTTGATCGCCTCTACCATGATACCTGGGTTATGATGATTATTTGACCATAAAGAAGGATGCCATTATAACCACCGGGTCTCTGTTTATTAGAAGTGCACCGCTGCAATGAGGGTGCTTGCGCATGGCACAATCGCAAATTCATGGCATGAGTAGCTCCAGATGCATGAAAGTACATGACTTGAAGCCATTGTCAAATTTGCTACTGCAGCGGTGGAGTTGTTTGGGCCAGAGTACTTGAGAGAAGCAACTCTTGTAGACACGGCAAGGCTCATGGCAATTGCTGAAGCAAGAGGGTTTCCGGGTATGCTAAGATTAGCAGATTGCATACACTGAAAACTAATGAGTATAACATGGGGTACTATCTTTGTTATGGTATCTATCCTCCATGGGTGACTTTCGTCAACACTATCTTCGAACCAAGGGGTAACAAAAGATGTCACTTTGACCAAAAACAAGAATCTGCTAAAAAGGATGCCGAGAAGACATTTGAAGTGTTTCAAGCCCGCTTTACTATTGTTTGCGGACCCGCTAAACTATGTGACACAGAGGCATTCAGGGAGGTGATGATAGCTTGTATGATCATGCACACAATATTTGTGGAGGATGAGGGTGATGGAGTTTGCCATGGTCTGGATTTTCAAAACGTGGCTGATTCTAACTAACTTTCAGAGTAGAATCCAGAGACAACTAAGGATTTTATCCAAATGCATCATCAGATTTGACATTGAGGAACTCATGAGCAGTTGCAGAATGATCTGGTTGATCACCTTTGGGCGTTTCATACGGACAATTAGTACATGCGTCCGGCTAGGACGAATTTAAAGTTGAACTTCACTCAAAAACTTTATGTTTGGATTGTAATATTTTTATTTTTATTGTTTAAAATTTGTGTTGTTTATTTTTGATTGTTTTCAATAGTGCGGATATAAAGAAAATGGGAGCGGGCATTTGGTGCATCCAATTGGACGGTTGCTGCCCCATTCCTATCCGTGAACACGTCTGGACGTGTCCACAGACATTTGATGGTGTCCATTTAATGGGCCACGTTGGAGTTGCCCTAATTGCACATCGTTAAATCACAGAGTTCTCACCATGGTGTTGATATCAAATTCCAACTTCAGAAATAATCAAACCAATAAAAAATTACTTGACACACAAACATCACCTCATCGGATCGGAAAACCAAGATTTGTGATGACACAAACTTTATTCATACGAAACTACGGTCACGAAAATAGTTTTATTCGTACGAGACTAAGATCACTATTAGACACTAATGGAGGCGGCAGAGAGGGAAGCGGCGTCGCAGGGAGTGGTTGTGGACCTCGAGGAGCAGTGTTCACCCCCCTCCCCCCGCGGCGCTCGGCCTCCCGAACCCCGTCCATGGCAGCAGCGGAAGTGGAGGCAAGGATGCAGGTAGAGGAGACGACAAGGGTGCAGACAGAGCAGGACGCAAGGATGGCTACGGAGCAGGCGACATGGATGGTGCCCGGTCAGCGAGTGACCCGTCACGCTCGAACTTGAAATTTATTTTGACATGCCCGGATTGTTAAGCTATGATTTATTTTGCTTTGTGTTGAACCACATTTGAGAGATGTGTGGTTGTCCGACAGGCCAAACGGGAGGCCATCGGCGCTGTTCGTGGCCGTGGACGCTCTTACTGTGCGCCGTCTGCCGTGCGTGCGTTGTCGCCGGCGGGAGGCTTCCGTGCCGGACCAGCTGGCCTCAGCCCGACGCCGACGCGGCCCGACGCACGTCGAGGCTGGCCTGAATCAGCCCAACTCCCAGCACTTTCCACTCTCTAGTCTACTCTAATCTAGAATGAAAAATAAAAAAGAGGACAAAGGGGATGAGCCCCTTTCGGAAAGCAAGAGTCGATTCGGCACTCGGGCATCCCTGCCGTGCCTTCACCCAGCAGCAAAGCAACCAAGGTAAACCAGAGCACCACCGCCCGCCCGCAGCCGCAGCCAGAACCCCCCGCCCCCAAAATTACCACCTTGGAATCCAGCAACCAAGCAGCCGAGCCCCGTCTATGGCGGATCAGGAGGCCGCCGAGCCGGGCCCGCCGTCGTGGCCCCCCTGGACCTCCCTCCTGCTCCGAGCCATGAGCAGGCGCCGCACCTGGGCGGCGCTCTTCCTCGCCGTCTACGCCGCGCTGCTCTCCTCCTCCTGGAGCCTGCTGGCGTCCGTGCGCGCCTGGTACTACGCCGCGGCCGCGGGCTCGGCGGCGCACCCGGCCGCGTGGCCCGCCGCGCTCTACGCATCCGTCATGTACGGCGCCGTCTTCGGCCTGCTCTCCATGGGCGCCGCGCTGGCCGTCGCCGCGCCCGCCATGCTGGTGACCTGGATCACCGTGCTCGTGCTGCTGGCGTTCGCGGGCAAGCCCCGGCGGTCGCTGGTCGCCGAGGCGCGCCGCGCCACGGCCGACATCGCGCGGCTCGCGCTCCGCGTGCTGCTCTGCGAGGGCAACGCCGTCGCCGCCGTCTGCGCCGCCGCCAGCTTTGCCGCCCTCCTCTTCGGCCGCCGCGACGACGCCGGCGCCGACGCCGGGCGGCGGCTGATCTGAAAGCTTTTTCCAGTTCTTTTCACGCCCTTTTATTTGTTTATTTTCTGTTCATTGTAGCTGTGCTGTCCGGATGCAGCCGTTGTGTACCAGCAGTTTGGGGGTTTCATTCTTGGCAATGGAGGTTCTTGTTTCTGTAATGGCGGCGCCGATTAACTATTAACCGGTAGTGATCTTTAAGCTGTAAGCCGGAGCCGGGCTGTGGTCAGGCCTGACGGCGAGGTTGCTGCTGCTGCTGCTCCGCTTGCGCCATTGCCACGAGTCGGCCGGCGTGCTGGGCAGCGGCGGCACAGCCCGAACGGCCACCCCTCGCAGCCCCGTAAGCCCTCCCACGCCGCAGGCGGGTCCATGTCCGTCGACGACGCCACGGTCGCTGCCCTGCTCGTGCTGCGCGTGAAGAAGCTCTTCACCGAGAAGAACGCCTCGCTCTCGTTGTCCCCGTCACTCGCCGCCGACTTCTCTTCCTCCTCCACGGCGACGCACTTCTCACTACTCGAGACCTTCCCGCGAACGCTTCTCGGGTGGAGCGGAGTGAAGGACCACGCGAAGGCGCCCGACAGAGTCGGCGAGCCCACGCCGCAGCTCGACGGCCGCTTCCTCATCTCCCGCTTTCTCATCTCGTTCAGTATCACCTGAATGCAATAATATAGTTACACGGATGTGCCGTGCTCACATGAATGGGTCAAGAACAGAGCACGCTCTGACGCTACCTCTTTCGTGTCGAGCATGGCGCGGTCGTCCTCCTCGCTGTCGTCGTCGCCGGAGCTCCACCCGGCGGCGGGGATGCCGAGGCAGGGGCCATGGCAGAGCGCGTAGGTCTCCCTGACGAGGCAGGAGAGGGACCTGCTGCAGTGGTTAGCGGCGGGGAGCCTGGGATGGTGCTCGTGCGCCAGGCAAGGCATTGCTAACTGCACGCAGAGGATCGATCAAGCTGCTAGTGCAACGCTCACGACACGCGATGTAGTATGTGATCTCGGGTGTGCGTATAAATGGGGGAGCGATCTTGTTGTCGCTGCGACCGGCGCGAATGGGTTTTTCATGAGGTGACGAGGGGTTGAAGTGGACGCGCATGACAAATGACAAGTGCCCCGCAACTTGGACGGAACAGGGGTGGCTCTCGATTGTGGTTGTATTGTATCGTACTAGTGCGTAGAGCTCGTGTGTGATCCTTTGGGTTCAAGGCTACGTAACAGCCGCCTTGTTCTGAGCTGGAAAGTGTACTGGTCCGTGTGCTTCAACCAAACAGGACCTTAGCTTAGGTTCGTGTGGTAACAAATCGATCGGTGTGAAGAGACAGGTTGAGCTGTATACGCAACAAAATACAACGTACACTACGGTCCAAATAAAAAAAAAGATGACAAGTGTGACCGGGTACACGCACATAGTCATGTTACAGGTGAGTGACTTGCCGTTAACGGCGGATTAGGTTTTACTAATAAACATATGCTGATAGATCATCCCTTGGCAACATCATACAAAACGAGACCGTTCTGTGTAAGATGCCGCCCATGCTTAGCAGTATAGACCAGACACGGCAGAAAGAGTAATGCCAAAAATATTGCAGTAATTTATAGCAAAAGACACAACAAATTAGGACCTGCTCTTTGTTGTTGTTTCGTCAGTGCAATTGACAGGAGAAATCATCCAAGTCAAAGAAATGAGCAGCAAGCATTCACCTCAGCTGTCGTACATGTGAACATCAGAACCAGCGACAGGTGAGGGAGCATCAAGTCATAGCCAATAATAAGCAAAATTAACGGAATGAGACGTACAGATAACAACCCACAGCGACTTGAATCGACAAAGGCGGTTAGCTGAGCACAATGGTCAAAAACATCATCATCTCAATACAACCATCAGGAGCTCAGGTACAGAGGAGTGAATATGCCACTGCCAGCAGTACACGCTATGTCGACCATGATCGGAGGTGCTTCAAAAGAGCAGGGTAGAAGGTGTTCAAATCAGTACAACGAATCAAGCTTTATTTATAATCAGCCTTGTTTTAAGAGAGCATGAGCCACAGCCCAGAACAACAGACGTTGGTAAAGAATCAGGTGCCTGCGCTTCTATTTCCCCATCTTCACTCACCGAAATTCCCATTTCACCAAGTTCGCAGGCTGTGATCGAAAAATAATCGCCGCATCTACAGGCGTACAATAGCTCAACGCCATCGCCAGAGCTTTCAACGATCATATCCTCGATTTCGATATCGGTTGCGATGACATCAAGGCTCTGTCTGGACGATTGTAGTTGTTTATCATACTCTGCTCGACATTTGGGGTAGCGTAGGGTTTCCCATGCCTTCTGTACACTGAAAAAGCCATGTTGCTCGCCGGTAGACACAGATGGTTCGAGAGTCGCCTGTGCTTTGTCAGGATGTGTGTTTAAAGCAGCACACTTGTATGCTGCACGTATCTCGTCATATGTAGCATCTTCAGGCACAGATAGAACTTCATACAAGGTCTTCTGGTTGGAGATGCCGCTGCCTTGAAGCATTTGCAGAAGCTGGGCCACTGACCCTATACTGGACAAGTAAAAAAGGGGCCTCAGAGAAACAAATAAACAGAGAAAAACATGCAGTTAACTCTAACCACTTCATCACAAAACAATTGCTAGACAAAGCAGAATAATACTTGCTTTGGGACTGAAAAATGGAACCGGGGGGGCGTTTTTGCCCTCCTGATAGTCTAAAAACTTATTTTGGGACGAAGGGAGTACTACCTACCATCCATGTAACACAGATTTTCATCATCAAGAAAGAAAAGTCACTGCCAAAATGTGGTATATTCCACTAGCGTAAGCAATGTTCAGAAACAACATTTCTATCAAATAACAAGCTTCAGATGAAATTTTGAGCTGCCTTCTATACCAAGCAGTATATATATTTGATATTACGGTTCCTTAAGAATTAGAGGTCACCCCAGGAACTTCCAAAATTCACTCGAGGGAAACCCGCTAGATCAACAGCATAACTAGGAAAAGATGGTGATGGCGCTACCTTGGATTCGGAGGCGAAGCAGGGCGGGCCAGCGGTGTCGGAAGTGAAGCAGGGCGGTAGGCGGCGTTGGAGGAAGGAGGTAGGGGGCGGCGGCGTCGTAGGCGAGGAGGAGGACGGCGTCCGTGTGCTCAGGCGCCGGGGGCGATGTAGGGCGCGGAGGAGGAGGAAGATCGGGGGCGGGGGATTTGGGAGGGAGGGTGGAGCCAATCCACCGGCCGGTGAAGAGAAGGGACTCCGGTGGCAGGAGATTCAGCCGCCGCCGCCGCCGCCGCCGCCGCCCGAGGGAGGAGAGCCAAACCTACCAGGGCTCGGGTATGCCCGGGTCGACGATGAGTCTTTTCTTTCTTTTTTTGGCCGTGAGGCTCCAGGGTGAGGTTGAGAAGGGGAATAGAAAACCAGGTCATACACATGGTAAGCAATCCAAACAATTAAAAAAAAAAGGAACATAGAACGATGTGGAAAATACCAGGATACAGCTGGTTGTAGATTAACCTCATAAACAATTTTCATGGAAAAATTAGCAATTCAGAAAAAAGTCAGTAATCTTTGAAACTTTTTTTGTGAGAAACTCAACTTCAATCGTCATAGTACAAAGAACATTAAAGATAATAAAAATTACAATCAGATTCGTGGACCATCTAGCGATAACTATTTGACATTAATAAAAACTCGTAAAAAATCTAAGCATAAAATAGACTGTCCGGAACGACATAGTTTTTCTAGACAATTCGCGAAGCTTTATTACGCCGTCACCAGCTGAGCTGGGACGAAAAAAAGGTTCCCGGGCCCTATGTGAGAGCTTTATTACGCCCTGCCTATTTTTTTATGGCTTGCTTCAGGCTTCCGCGGGGCCTATGTGAGAACATCACTTCCATCATCCGTCAGTTCTGGTGGAGAAGCAAAGCGGGCAAGAGGAAGCCTAGCGGGGTGGCTTGGGATTATGACTAGGCCAAAACACTTGCGCGGTCTGGGTTTTCGCGATACGGAAATTTTTAATCTTGCTTTGCTTGCCAGACAGGCCTGGAGAGTATTGACCGAGCCTAATTCTCTGAGCGCAAGAATTTTGAAGGTTGCATACTTTCCGGAGTCCACATTATTGGAAGCTGAGCTAGGCGGGAGACCGTCCCAGATTTGGAGGGCAGTGCTTGATGGACGGGATATGCTAAGACAAGGTATTATACATAGGATTGACAATGGACATACAACAGATATCTGGCAGCATAACTGGCTACCGATACAGGGCATGATGAGAGCCATCACGTCGAGGGTTTCGAACCCGCTGATTTTCGTGTCTCAACTAATCTCCACTACGACTGCCACATGGGACGAAGCACTAATCCGACCAGTTTTCCTCCCAATAGTCGTTGAGGCAGTCTTGAGCATTCCCCTTTGCACTAGAAATATCAATGATTTTTGGGCATGGAGCAGGGAGAAGAGGGGTGGCTTTTCGGTAAGGTCAGCTTACAGGATGATCATAAACATTAAACTTTTGAGAGAATCTTGGATTGATGAAGTGGAGGGATCTTCAGGATCTGAACAAGAGAGGAACTCGTGGTCATCATTATGGAAGGTAAAGTTACCACCCAAGGTCAAATTCTTTTTGTAGAGACTTGTAGGAAGCTCTATTCCAACAGCCGACGTGCTTGAGCAAAGACATATGGCGGACTCGGTGGCTTGCATGCTTTGTGGAGCTCTGGACTCTTGGAGACACACGATGATCGACTGCGCCATGGCCCGCTGCGTATGGGTGCTCCCGGAAGAAGAGCTGGTCTAGAAAATGTGTCAACATGTCAACGATGATCCACGTGATTGGTTGTTTGCACTCAATGAAGCTCTTAATCCGGACCGGTTCACTCGGATGGCCATCACTCTATGGGTAGTCTGGGATGCGAAGAGAAAAGTTGTCTATGAGGACATTGTGAAGCCCCCGATTCAATCGTACACTAATCATACACGCAAATGTGTATGATTAAGATCAAGGACTCACGGGAAGATATCACAACACAACTCTAGACACAAATTAAAATAATACAAGCCAGGGGCCTCGCTGGCTCAAATACATAGCTCGATACACAAGAGTCAGCGGAAACAAAAATATCTGAGTACATACATAAATTAAACAAGACTGCCTTAAGAAGGAAAGTACAAAAACAACAACGATCGAAGAGGCAAGGTCTCCTACCCGGGACCTCCTAACTACTCCTGGGCGTCAGCGGTCTCCATGCAGTTGGAAATATGCCCTAGAGGCAATAATAGAGTTGTTATTTATATTTCCTTATATCATGATAAATGTTTATTATTCATGCTAGAATTGTATTAACCGGAAACTTGATACATGTGTGGATACATAGACAAAACAAGGTGTCCCTAGTATGCCTCTACTTGACTAGCTCATTAATCAAAGATGGTTAAGTTTCCTGACCATAGACATGTGTTGTCATTTGAAGAACGGGATCACATCATTAGGAGAATGATGTGATGGACAAGACCCATCCGTTAGCTTAGCATAATGATCGTTAAGTTTTATTGCTATTGCTTTCTTCATGACTTATACATATTCCTCTAACTATGAGATTATGCAACTCCTGAATACCGGAGGAACACCTTGTGTGCTATCAAACGTCACAACATAACTGGGTGATTATAAAGATGCTCTACAGGTATCTCCGAAGGTGTTTGTTGGGTTGGCATAGATCGTGTTGGGGAACATAGTAATTTCAAAAATTTCCTACGCACACGCAAAATCATGGTGATGCATAGCAACGAGAGGGGAGAGTATGTCTACGTACCCTCGTAGACCGAAAGCAAAAGTGTTAGCACAACGCGGTTGATGTAGTCGTACATCTTCACGATCCGACCGATCCAAATACCGAACGCACGGCACCTCCGAGTTCTGCACATGTTCATCTCGATGACGTCCTCGCCTTCTTGATCCAGCAAGAGGGGCGAAGTAGTAGACGAGTTCTGGCAGCACGACGGCATGGTGA
The DNA here is from genome assembly GCF_056163025.1 of Triticum urartu. Lineage (NCBI taxonomy): Eukaryota > Viridiplantae > Streptophyta > Magnoliopsida > Poales > Poaceae > Triticum > Triticum urartu. Next base: position 444,733,667 of record NC_141877.1, on the reverse strand, counting down.
TGGTGTTGGTGAAGAACAATCTTCGCAGGGCTTCGCCTAAGCACTACGAAAACTATGACGGAGGATAAACTAGAGGGGACAGGGTTGCCAGCACACGGCTTGGTGTTTCTTGATGTGTCTTGGGTGCTAGCCCTACCCCTCTATTTATATGTTGAGCCTTGGGGTCGAAACTTGGAGTAAAAGCCTCCACAAAGTCGGTTTCACCCGAAAGGCAAGAGTCCTTCTTGGACTCCAGGGCCAGACGCCAGGATTCCCGGCGTCTGGACCCAGACGCCAGGGACCTTGGCATCTGGCCCATGGACTCTGCAAAACTTCCTTTTGCGCTTTCCAAAAACCTTGTGGGCTTTCCCCTTTGGCCTAAATAAAGTGTTCTCGTACCCAAACATTTCGGAAAACATCTAGAACCCCTTCCGGTGAATTCTGGAACCCTTCCGGAGACCAAACACTATTATACCATATATCAAACTTTATCTCCGGACCATTCCGGAGTTCCTCGTCATGTCCGTGATCCTATCTGGAACTCCGAACAACATTCGGTTACCAACATACATAACTCATAAATACTATATCGTCAACGAACGTTAAGCGTGCGGACCCTACGGGTTCGAGAACTATGTAGACATGACCGAGACACTTCTCTGGTTAATAACCAATAGCGGAACCCGGATGCCCATATTGACTCCTACATATTCTACGAAGATCTTTATCGGTCAAACCGCATAACAACATACATTGTTCCCTTTGTCATCGGTATGTTACTTGCCCGAGATTCGATCGTCGGTATCTCAATACCTAGTTCAATCTTGTTACCAGCAAGTCTCTTTACTCGTTCCATAATACATCATCCCACAACTAACTCATTAGTTACAATGCTTGCAAGGCTTATAGTGATGTGCATTACCGAGTGGGCCCAGAGATACCTCTCCGACAATCGGAGTGACAAATCCTAATCTCAAAATACGCCAACTCAACAAGTACCTTCGGAGACACCTATAGAGCTCCTTTATAATCACCCAGTTACGTTGTGACGTTTGGTAGCACGCAAAGTGTTCCTCCGGTAAACGGGAGTTGCATAATCTCATAGTCATAGGAACATGTATAAGTCATGAAGAAAGCAATAGCAACATACTAAACGATCAAGTGCTAAGCTAACAGAATGGGTCAAGTTAATCACATCATTCTCTAATGACGTGATCCCGTTAATCAAATGACAACTCATGTCTATGGCTAGGAAACTTAACCATCTTTGATTCAACGAGCTAGTCAAGTAGAGGCATACTAGTGACACTCTGTTTGTCTATGTATTCACACATGTATTATGTTTCCGATTAATACAATTCTAGCATGAATAATAAACATTTATCATGAAATAAGGAAATAAATAATAACTTTATTATTGCCTCTAGGGCATATTTCCTTCAGTCTCCCACTTGCACTAGAGTCAATAATCTAGATCACATCGCCATGTGATTTAACATCAATAGTTCACATCACCATGTGATTAACACCCATAGTTCGCATCATCATGTGACCAACACCCAAAGGGTTTACTAGAGTCAATAATCTAGTTCACATCGCTATGTGATTAACACCCAAAGAGTACTAAGGTGTGATCATGTTTTGCTTGTGAGAGAAGTTTAGTCAACGGGTCTGCCACATTCAGATCCGTATGTATTTTGCAAATCTCTATGTCAACAATTCTCTACACGGAGCTACTCTAGCTAATTGCTCCCACTTTCAATATGTATCCAGATTGAGACTTAGAGTCATCTAGATCAGTGTCAAAACTTCCATTGACGTAACCCTTTACGATGAACCTTTTGTCACCTCCATAATCGAGAAACATATCCTTATTTCACTAAGGATAATTTTGACCGTTGTCCAGTGATCTATTCCTAGATCAATATTGTACTCCCTTGCTAAACACAGTGTAGGGTATACAATAGATCTGGTACACAGCATGTTGTACTTTATAGAACCTATGGCTGAGGCACAGGGAATGATTTTCATTCTCTTTCTATCTTCTGCCGTGGTTGGGCTTTGAGTCTTACTCAATTTCACACCTTGCAACATAGGCAAGAACTCTTTCTTTGACTGTTTCATTTTGAACTAATTCAAAATCTTGTCAAAGTACATACCCATTAAAAATCTTTATCAAGCGTCTTGATCTATCTTTATAGATCTTGATGCTCAACATGTAAGCAGCTTCACCGAGGTCTTTCTTTGAAGAACCCCTTTCAAATACTCCTTTATGCTTTCCAGAAAATTCTACATCATTTTTGATCAACAATATGTCATTTACATATATTTATCAGAAAGGCTGTAGTGCTCCCACTCACTTTCTTGTAAATACAGGCTTCACCGCAAGTCTGTATAAAACTATATGCTTTAATCAACTCATCAAAGCGTATATTCCAACTCCGAGATGCTTGCACCAGTCCACAGATGGATCGCTGGAGCTTGCACATTTTGTTAGCACCTTTAGGATTGACAAAAACCTTCTGGTTGCATCATATACAACTCTTTTTTTAATAAATCCATTAAGGATTGCAGTTTTGTTATCCATTCGCCAGATTTCATAAAATGCGGCAATTGCTAACATGATTCGGACATACTTTAAGCATCGATACGAGTGAGAAAATCTCATCGTAGTCAACACCTTGAACTTTGTCAAAACCTTTTTCCGACAAGTCTAACTTTGTAGATAGTAACACTACTATCAACGTCCGTCTTCCTCTTGAAGATCCATTTATTTTCTATGGCTTGCCGATGATCGGGCAAGTCAACCAAAGTCCACACTTTGTTCTCATACATGGATCCCATCTCAGATTTCATGGCCTCAAACCATTTTGCGGAATCTGGGCTCATCATCGCTTCCTCATAGTTCGTAGGTTCATCATGGTCAAGTAACATGACCTCCAGAATAGGATTACCGTACCACTCTGGTGTGGATCTTACTCTGGTTGACCTACAAGGTTCGGTAGTAACTTGATCTGAAGTTACATGATCAGCATCATTAGCTTCCTCACTAATTGGCGTAGGAGTCACAAGAACAAATTTCTGTGATGAACTACTTTCTAATAAGGGAGCAGGTATAGTTACCTCATCAAGTTCTACTTTCCTCCCACTCACTTGTTTCGAGAGAAACTTCCTCTCTAGAAAGGATCCACTCTTTAGCAATAAAGATATTGCCTTTCGGATCTGTGATAGAAGGTGTACCCAACAGTTTCTTTTGGGTATCCTATGAAGACACACTTTTCCGATTTAGGTTTGTGCTTATCAGGCTGAAACTTTTTCACATAAGCATCACAACCCCAAATTTTAAGAAACGACAGCTTAGGTTTCTTGCTAAACCACAGTTCATACGGTGTCGTCTCAACGGATTTATATGGTGTCCTTTTTAATGTGAATGCAGTTGTCTCTAATGCATAACCCCAAAACGATAGTGGTAAATCGGTAAGAGACATCATAGATTGCACTATATCAAATAAAGTATGGTTATGACGTTCAGACACACCATTATGCTGTGGTGTTCTAGGTGGCATGAGTTTGTGAAACTGTTCCACATTGTTTTAATTGAAGACCAAACTCGTAACTCAAATATTCGTCTCAGCGATCAGATCATAGAAACTTTATTTTCTTGTTACGATGATTTTCCACTTCACTCTGAAATTCTTTGAACTTTTCAAATATTTCAGACTTATGTTTCTTCAAGTAGATATACCCATATCTGCTCAAATCATCTGTGAAGGTCAGAAAATAATGACACCCGCCGCGAGCCTCAACACTCATCGGACCTCATACATCAGTATGTATTATATCCAATAAGTCAGTTGATCGCTCCATTGTTCTGGAGAACAGAGTCTTAGTCATCTTCGCCCATGAGGCATGGTTCGCAAGCATCAACTCATTCATAATCAAGTGATTCCAAAAGCCCATCATCATGGATTTTCTTCATGCGCTTTACACCAATATGACCTAAACGACAGTGCCACAAACAAGTTGCACTATCATTATTAATTTAGCATATTTTGGCTTCAATATTATGAATATGTGTATCACTATGATTGAGATCCAACAAACTATTTTCATTGGGTGTATGACCATCAAAGGTTTTATTCATGTAAACAGAACAACAATTATTCTCTGACTTTAAATGAATAACCGTATTGCAATAAACATGATAAAATCATATTCATGCTCAACACAAACACCAAATAACATTTATTTAGGTTCAACACTAATCCCGAAAGTATAGGGAGTGTGCGATGATGATCATATCAATCTTGGAACCACTTCCAACACACATAGTCACTTCTCCCTTAGCTAGTCTTTGTTCATTCTGCAACTCCTGTTTCGGGTTACTAATCATAGCAACTGAACCAGTATCAAATACTGAGGGTTGCTATAAACACTAGTAAAGTACACATCAATAACATGTATATCAAATATACCTTTGTTCATTTTGCCATCCTTCTTATCCGCCAAATACTTGGGGCAGTTCCACTTCCAGTGACTAGTCCTTTTGCAGTAGAAGCACTTAGTCTCATGTTTAGGTCCAGACTTGGGCTTCTTCACTTGAGCAGCAACTTGCTTGCCGTTCTTCTTGAAGTTCCCCTTCTTCCCTTTGCCCTTTTCTTGAAACTAGTGGTCTTGTTAACCATCAATACTTGATGCTTTTCTTGATTTCTACCTTCGCCGATTTTAGCATCACGAAGAGCTTGGGAATTGTTTTCGTTATCCCTTGCATATTATAGTTCATCACGAAGTTCTAGTAACTTGGTGATAGTAACTAGAGAACTTTTTCAATTACTATCTCATCTGGAAGATTAACTCCCACTTGATTCAGGCAATTGTAGTACCGAGACAATCTGAGCACATGCTCACTGGTTGAGCTATTCTCCTCCATTTGTAGGCAAAGTACTGTCAAAGGTCTCATACCTCTTGACACGGGCATGAGTATAAAATACCAATTTCAACTCATGGAACATCTTATATGCTCCATGGCGTTCAAAACGTCTTTGAAGTCCCGGTTCTAAGTCGTAAAGCATGGTGCACTAAACTATCAAGTAGTCATCATACTGAGCTTGTCAAACATTCATAATGTCTGCATCTGCTCCTGTAATAGGTCTGTCACCTAGCGTTGCATCAAGGACATAATTCTTCTGTGCAGCAATGAGGAAAGTCCTCAGATCACGGACCAAGTCCGCATCATTGCTACTATCATCTTTCAACATAGTTTTTCTCTAGGAACATATCAAAAAAACGGGGAGCTACATCGCGAGCTATTGATCTACAACATATATATGCTAATACTACCAGGACTAAGTTCATGATAAATTAAAGTTCAATTAATCAAATTATTAAAGAACACCCACTTAGATAGACATCCCTCTAATCATCTAAGTGATCACATGATTCATAACAACTAAACCATGTCCGATCATCACGTGAGATGGAGTAGTTTTCAATGGTGAACATCAATATGTTGATCATATCTTCTATATGATTCACGCTCGACCTTTCGGTCTCTAGTGTTCCGAGGCCATATCTGCATATGCTAGGCTCGTCAAGTTTAACCTGACTATTCTGCGTGTCCAAAACTGGCTTGCACCCGTTGTAGATGAACGTAGAGCTTATCACACCGATCATCACGTGGTGTCTCGGCATGACGAACTTTGGCAACGGTGCATACTCAGGGAGAACACTTTTACCTTGAAATTTAGTGAGAGATCATCTTATAATGCTACCGTCGATCTAAGCAAAATAAGATGCAAAAAAGATAAACATCACATGCAATCAATATAAGTGATATGATATGGCCATCATCATCTTCTGCTTGTGATCTCCATCTCTGAAGCACCGTCATGATCACCAGCGTCACCGGCGCGACACCTTGATCTCCATCTTAGCATCCTTGTCGTCTCGCCAACTTTTGCTTCTACGACTATCGCTACTGCTTAGTGATAAAGTAAAGCATTACAGAGCGATTGCATTGCATACAATAAAGTGACAACCATACGGCTCCTGCCAGTTGCCGATAACTCGGTTACAAAACATGATCATCTCATACAATAAAATATAGCATCATGTCTTGACCATATCACATCACAACATGCCCTGTAAAAACAAGTTGGACGTCCTCTACTTTGTTGTTGCAAGTTTTACGTGGCTGCTACGGGCTGAGCAAGAACTGTTCTTACATACGCATCAAAACCACAACGATAGTTTGTCAAGTTAGTGATGTTTTAACCTTCTCAAGGACCGGGCGTAGCCACACTCGGTTCAACTAAAGTTGGAGAAACTGACACCCGCCAGCCACCAGTGTGCGAAGCATGTCGGTAGAACCAGTCTCGCGTAAGCGTACGCGTAATGTCGGTCCGGGCCGCTTCATCCAACAATACCGCCGAACGAAAGTATGACATGCTAGTAAGCAGTATGACTTGTATCGCGCACAACTCACTTGTGTTCTACTCGTGCATATAACATCTATGCATAAAACCAGGCTCGGATGCCACTATTAGGGAATGTAGTAATTTCAAAAATTTCCTACGCACACGCAAGATCATGGTGATGCATAGCAATGAGAGGGGAGAGTATGTCTACGTACCCTCGTAGACCGAAAGCGGAAGCGTTAGCACAACGCGATTGATGTAGTCGTACGTCTTCACGATCCGAACGATCCAAGTACCGAACGCACGGCACCTCCGAGTTCTGCACACGTTCAGCTCGATGACGTCCTCGCCTTCTTGATCCAGCAAGAGGGGCGAAGTAGTAGATGAGTTCCGGCAGCACGACGGCGTGGTGACGGTGTTGGTGAAGAACAATCTTCGCAGGGCTTCGCCTAAGCACTACGAAAACTATGACGGAGGATAAACTAGAGGGGATGGGGTTACCGGCACACGGCCTGGTGTTTCTTGATGTGTCTTGGGTGCTAGCCCTACCCCTCTATTTATATGTTGAGCCTTGGGGTCGAAACTTGGAGTAAAAGCCTCCACAAAGTCGGTTTCACCCGAAAGGCAAGAGTCCTTCTCGGACTCCAGGGCCAGACGCCCGGGACCCTGGCGTCTGGCCCATGGACTCCGCAAAACTTCCTTTTGAGCTTTCCAAAAACCTTTTGGGCTTTCCCCTTTGGCCCAAATAAAGTGTTCTCGTACCCAAACATTTCGGGAAACATCCGGAACCCCTTCCGGTGAATTCCGGAACCCTTCCGGAGACCAAACACTATTATACCATATATCAAACTTTATCTCCGGACCATTCCGGAGTTCCTCGTCATGTCCGTGATCTTAATCGGAACTCCGAACAACATTCGGTTACCAACATACATAACTCATAAATACTATATCGTCAACGAACATTAAGCGTGCGGACCCTACGAGTTCAAGAACTATGTAGACATGACCGAGACACTTCTCTGGTCAATAACCAATAGCGGAACCTGGATGCCCATATTGGCTCCTACATATTCTACGAAGATCTTTATCGGACGAACCGCATAACAACATACGTTGTTCCCTTTGTCATCGGTATGTTACTTGCCCGAGATTCGATAGTCGGTATCTCAATACCTAGTTCATTCTCGTTACCGGCAAGTCTCTTTACTCGTTCCGTAATACATCATCCCGCAACTAACTCATTAGTTATAATGCGTGCAAGGCTTATAGTGATGTGCATTACCGAGTGGGCCCAGAGATACCTTTCCGACAATTAGAGTGACAAATCCTAATCTTGAAATACGCCAACTCAACAAGTACCTTCGGAGACACCTGTAGAGCACCTTTATAATCACCCAGTTACGTTGTGATGTTTGGTAGCACACAAAGTGTTCCTCCGGTAAACGGGAGTTGCATAATCTCATAGTCATAGGAACATGTATAAGTCATGAAGAAAGCAATAGCAACATACTAAGCAATCAAGTGCTAAGCTAACGGAATGGGTCAAGTTAATCACATCATTCTCTAATGATGTGATCCCATTAATCAAATGAAAACTCATGTCTATGGTTAGGAAACTTAACCAACTTTGATTCAACGAGCTAGTCAAGTAGAGGCATACTAGTGACACTCCGTTTGTGTATGTATTCACACATGTATTATGTTTCCGGTTAATACAATTCTAGCATGCATAATAAACATTTATCATGAAACAAGGAAATAAATAATAACTTTATTACTGCCTCTAGGGCATATTTCCTTCAGATCGAGATTAGGATTTGTCACTCCGAGTATCGAAGAGGTATCTCTGGGCCCTCTCAGTAATGTACATCATAATAAGCCTTGCAAGAAATGTGACTGATGAGTTAGTTACGGGATGATGCATTATGGAGTGAGTAAAGAGACTTGCCGGCACGAGATTTAACTAGGTATGAAGATACTGACGATCGAATCTTGGGCAAGTAACATACCGATGATAAAGGGAATAACATATGTTATCATTACGGTTTGACCGATAAAGATATTCGTAGAACATGTAGGAACCAATATGAGCATCCAGGTTTCGTTGTTGGTTATTGATCGGAGAGGTGTCTCGATCATGTCTACGTAGTTCTCGAACCCTTAGGGTCTGCACGCTTAACGTTCGATGACGATTTTGTATTATATGAGTTATGTGATTTGGTGACCGGATGTTGTTCTGAGTCCCGGATGAGATCGCGGACATAACAAGGAGTCTCGAAATGGTCGAGAGGTAAAAATTCATATATAGGACGATAGTATTCGGACACCGGAAGTGTTCTAGAGGTACTGGGTACGTACACTACAAAAAAAGACACATCCGTGACATTTTGGGCCGAACGAATTTTTTCCTGTCATACTTATGACACTTCATATGACGATAATTGTGACAAAACCCGGTATCATTATAGATGTGGTGGGGTCCTACTTCTACAACAAAAAATCTTGACAGAAAATGGGCTTTTCGTCCTGGGTGGGGCGGAGACGCAGCTGCATGACATTCTTTGGGCCGTCCATGATGGAAAAAACCATGGTAGAAGTGATGGGTGGGTGGGGCCGAGCGATGCGTGTTTCTCTCGTACACGTACGCGCGTGGGTGCGAGGCGTTGGGCTCTAACTGAACCCGAGCGATGCGTTGGGCTCTAACTGAACCTGAGCGATTGCACTGCAGGCTACGCGTTATACTGAACCCGAGCGATCGATCGATCCCTTGCTGTTAACAGAACCCGAGTGATTCCTTCGCTAATGCTGTTAACTGAAGCCGATCGATGCTGCCTCTGAATGAACAGTGAGCATTGTTAGGGGGTTTGGATGAACAGTTCCCGGTGGGGGTCGGATGAACAGGAACCCGTGGTAGTAGAGGCCGTTGACGCTGGATGAATAGTACCCCGATCGATCGAGCCGGTGGATGAACAGGACCCCGTGGAGGGCTGAATGAACAGGACCCTGTGGAGGGCTGGTTGAACAGTAGCCGGTGGAGGGCTGGTTGAATAGTAGCCGGTAGAGGGCTGGTTGAACAGTAGCCCATGGAGGGGTGGTTGAACAGGACCCCGTGGAGAGGGCTGGTTGAACAGTAGCCGGTGGAGGAGCGCATGGTGGAGGCTGGATGAACAGGAGCCCGTGGATGAACAGTCGCAGGTGAAGGCTGGAGGAGGTCGACGGTGGATGAACAATAGCCCGTGGAGGCTGGAGGAGGTCGACGGTGGAGATGAACAATATCCCGTGGAGTCCCGTTTTGCGGTACACCACACCCCTCCCGATGGACAGGACCCCCGTTTCGACCATAGCGCTCCAACACAAGTCTGTTTCCTCCGTTTTGCGGTACGCCACACCCCTCCCGATCAATAGGACCTCGTTTCGATCATAGGAGGTCCGTTTACTCCGTTTTGCGGTACGCCAGACCCCTCCCGATGAACAGGATCCCGTTTCCACCGTGGCCGATCGACCACAAGGTCGTTTCCTCCGTTCTGCGGTACGCCAGGCCTCGTTTCCATCGCTTGTTCCGTCCAAGCCGGTTGGCTCCTGATGAATAGCACGCATTCCGTTGCCTCTCGATGAACACGACGCATTCCATTGCCTCCCCATGAACACGACGACGACGCAATTTCTCCGTTTCGACCCAGCCACAGCCATGTACACGAGCGCTGGCCGTACATATGTGCGAGTAGGTGTTCGAGACCCCGCCCGTATGTACGTACGTGGCTGTATTAATTTCTTGCACCCTGGCCGCTGTACGTACGTGTACATGCTACGTGCGCGCATCTACTACCACACATGCGCGCCTCTACTACCACACGTGCGCGCCTCTACATCGACCAGTATGTACGTACACGTCCGCGACCAGAATGACAACACTACGTACGCTTTGACCGGGTGGGTCCCGACTGTCAGACACTTCCTTGCGTGCGAAGATGTAGCTGGTGGGTCCTAGCAGTCAGGGGGAGAAAACATTATTTTTCAGGGTAAAAAGGATGCAGTTGCATGCATGCATCCATGGGCGTGGCGCGTCCCCACTGTCAGCCTCTCATATACAGTCTTCCGATCTCGGTTGTTGACCATGTTGACCACACCGTGCCGAGCGCACCAAGGCCGATGGACGACGACGAGGCCCCAGACTGGAACGACCCGTAGATGGGGAAGATGCGGCAGTGGAGTCGCAGATGGAGAGGAGCGGGAAACTTGACTGGTTCGGATGGGCGGCAACACTGCCGCGGTGCCGCCCACGGGAGACAGGAGCAAGAACAGAGGTTGAAGAAGGAGCACGGTTGTTGGATTAACATCCAACGGTCTAGTTGCTAGAATCATTTGTTGATTAAGTTGACAAAGCCCTGCGTACACGTCCGCTTAGTAGGCCCACAAGTCAGCCATCAAATCTGACGGGTCCTAGCTGTCAACGAGAAGAATAATTTTTTCGCATAACAAGGAGGCACTTCCTTTCGTGTGAAGATACAACCGGTGGGTCCCAGCTGTCAGGGGGAGGAAACATTTTTTCACCTTAATAAGGAGGAACTTTCCTTGCATGCGACCATGGACCTCGTGGGTTCCAGCCGTCAGGCTCTCCACGTACAGTCCTGTTCCGATGACTCTCGTTTGTTGACCACGCCGCATCAAGCACAGCGAGGCGGTGGGCGACGGTGAGGCCCCGGACGGGAACGACCCGGAGATGGGAAGACGCGGCAGTGGAGTCGCAGATTGAGACGAGGAGAAGGGTTATAACTGGTTCTGGTGCAGCGTGGGGCTGCAGTCGGTGGAGAATAACAGGAGGTGTGGAGGGGTGGAGGGATAGCCTGGCTGGCGGTGGGGTAGCACTTCGCAGCGATGCGTGCTAAGCAGAGCCGCTAGCCGCCGGAGGCCGGACCAGCGGTCCCGACGACGCTGGAGGAAGAAGACGAGAGATTGAAGGTGCATGCTGGCCGTTGGATATAAATCCAATGGCTGTGGATGTCATAATCATTTGTTGACCAAGTTGACAACGCCCTACATAGGCTTTGACCTATCGGCCCACATGTCAGCCTGCAAAAATGTGGCATATATTTTATCCATGTTTTGTCAATTTGCTGGGCTGGGTGAACAAATAATTCCGTGTCAATGCGGCCCATTTATATTTTCTAAGAAATCCCAGCCCATTTGCACTTTTTTGAAATACACGAATTTGTTGGGCTCGTTCTATATATAATGTTAGGTTAGAAGGAGCAATTAATATAAAAAAATAAACCAGAGCGACACATTTTATATATATAATTAACAAATTAGCGAGTTATTGCTCAAAATAAAAATGAGCGCGTTATTATTACATTGGTCCTTAAATTCTTCGCAAGCTTTTGTACGCAATCACCAGGATTTCCTTGCCTGTGAGTCAAAAACAACCAGGATTTTCCTTCCCAATTTCTGTTAAACATTTACTTTTATAAGTTAATAACATGTGGGATGTTTTTATAATGTATATATAAGTCTCTATAAAATATACGATAATAGTAATAATATAAATATATATAATGTGGTTAGAAGGGAATACATAAATTGGAGACAACATTATTATTCTTATTTATAGATAAATAGAACAGAGATATGCGTTTTATTAAGAGAAATACATTGGGGTGCCGATCTTTAAGAAAAAGCCCATAGGCCGGTATGGACCTCAAAAAATAAGTTGAAAAACCACTGTCTCCGTATGTCATGGGCTACGCATGTTAAAAAACAAAACCTAGGCCTAGCTAATACTTGTTCGCCCTCTGGAAAAAAAATGATACCAGCTAGATCCCCGAATGAACTGGATTAAAGAGGGGGCCGGCGGCGCGACTAAAGAAGCACATCAGGAGTGATTTTTTTCTTTAGTGGATGGCTCTCGATAGCGTTTTTTACTTGCCTATGCACCATACAACTTGTATTTTTAGCCTCCCAGTCTGTGGTGGACCAGCAGCCCAGTTGTTGGGCGGGCCAACCTACAGAAACCAGCACTCGATTTTTCATCAAGCCCCCAAAACAACGCAGTACTATATTTGTTTTGAGGCCAAAAACATTACGGCGGGAGTTGAGCGGGGGAGGGGAAGACGGAGCAAAAAGATTAAAAAGAGCTAATGCACTGTTGCTACCCTAACAAAGCAGGTGCATTTCTTCTCAGGAAGAAGGTGTGTCGTTGACACCCACACGTCGCAAATCCCATAGTAGGCATAATAACAAGTTCACACACGAGTACAATAGAAAAGGTACACATTCGTATCAAACTCAAGTTCATAGGACACATACATATTCATAGCCAACATTCACAATCAACAACTCAAAAAATTCATATATACACAAGTTCATCATGTCTATGCATCCAAATGATTGATAGATCACGCGACAATATTCATAGATAATTCATAAAAAGATTCAGATATACACATGTTTAGTATGTTTATGCATCCAAATGATTGAGATCACATCCAATATCATCCATGGACGAACTTTAATTACCTAGGGTACAGACTGGTAAATGTTGTTCAGTCGGAGGTACTTCTTGCTAAAATTAATGCTTGCACGAGTAAACTTTCAAGTACATAAGAGGCAGCACGGACAATCTGAACTTTGCTTGTAGGTTTATCATCAAATAGTGGCCTCATGCCGAGGGAGGTTTGAGCAACTTGGCCACTACTTTCATCCAACTAGCTTACTGGCTCATCTTGGTCCTGTAGCTCGCCAAAATTCTACTTGCAGACAAGAAAGGAGGCGGTTGAGAAAATGAACCACCCAAATTTTTTGTGTAGTTCAACTGAAATGGAGCATCCCTGGTGTGCAGACTGATTAAGTGCCAGATGAATATACGCGTCAACCAACTTGTCTGGAATCTTTAGACTCCATACCATACAGTTCGCTACCATATGCGCCGATAACCGGCACAAGTTGGGATCAAAGACTGGACTGCGTTTTTCTGAGCTATGCGCCAAGCAATATTTTTGGCGTTCACTCTCCTAATACTTGGAGTTTGACAACTGATTGACGCCGGTTGATACTCTAATGAATATAGGCACTTCTTCTTGTCAACATCGATGCTTGTCTGAGTGAACTTTGGAGTACATAGCAGCAGCATAAGTACCTGTCCATCTGATCTTTTTGTGCAGTTCTACCGAAATCACCCAATGTAATGATTTGCCTGCGAGTTCAGGCTCCAAGTTACTCCTTTATGAAATCGGAAAACAGTAGCACAATACCAAATTACCAATACATATGACAAGTACAATAATCAGGATAAAGACCAGTACCAACCTGTGTGAGGTTGCATATCAATTACTATTTCCTTTGACTGGAAGCCAAGATAAGCCAAGCGATTGACAGCAAAGGAAGGAAGCAAGCCCAGATTAGCGACTGACAGGAAAGGAAGGAAGCTGTCGAGGCAATGAAGCACCCAAAGTTTTTGTGCAGTTTCACCAAAATCGAGCATCCCTGTTGGCACATATATTGAGAGAGTGAGATTACTGTAATAGTGGCACTAGTTGATGAAACATACACTAACAAATAGAAGCACCCTCATTATCTTAATGGGTAAAGTTAGCAACATAGTAGTCTTGCTTAAAGAGAGGTATTAGTTTATTTAATCAATGCCAATTAGCTCAACACTCAAAGCATTTCCATGTATCATAGGTTGCAAAACTTTAACGTGCAAAGATAAAGGAGTTTCTCACGACAGTAGCACAATTCAAATAGAGATGACAGCAAACTAATATGGATGAAGGCCTTAGGCCGGTACCAACCTGAGCAAAAAAGCTTATTCATGTAGTCCCAGAAGAGATGATAAAGCACTCGCTCGAATCACTCGATAGTATATATTTTTGTGCACTTCAAATGTATGGTTGAAATCACTCTTGTTTACCAGTGCTGAGATTATATCGAAAGATTATCAAGAACTTCCAACAGAGTTAAAGCACTGGCTGGGATACAGTTCATTGTATTGTCTTGTGTAGTTCCACTAAAATGTATGATTGGCATAACATGATCCCTGTTTGCACAAGTAGGAACAAGGTGAAACCTTCATTAGCTTAGTGAGAAAGGATAGAAAGACATTAGCATATTACTCTAACAGTACCATCAAATTCATCATGGACATGCGGTTTGACCGATAAAGATCTTCGTAGAATATGCAGGAGCCAATATGAGCACCCAGGTTCCGCTATTGGTTATTGGCCGGAGATGTGTCTTGGTCATGTCTACATAGTTCTCGAACCCATAGGGTCCGCACGCTTAACATTCAATGACGATTTGTATTATGAGTTATGTGATTTGATGTACCGAAGGTTATTCGTAGTCCCGTGTGAGATCACGGACATGACGAGGAGTCTCTAAATGGTCGAGACATAAAGATCAATATATTGGAAGGATATATTCGGACATCGGAAAGGTTCCGAGTGATTTGGGTATTTTTCGGAGTACCGGAGAGTTACAGGAATTCGCCGGGGAAGTAATGGGCCTTAATGGGCCATACGGGAAAGGAGAGAAGGGCCTCAAGGGGTGGCTGCGCGCCCCCCTCTTTCCTTCTCTCCCACTTCCCCTTCCTTCTTCTCCTACTCCAACTAGGGAAGGGGGGAAACCTACTCCTACTAGGAGTAGGAATCCCCCTTGGGGCGCGCCATAGAGAGGGTCGGCCCTCCCCTCCTCCACTCCTTTATATACGGGGGAAGGGGCACCCCATAGAGACACAAGTTGATCTTTAGCCGTGTGCGGTGCCCCCTCCACAGTTTTCCACCTTGGTCATATTGTTGTAGTGCTTAGGCGAAGCCATGCGTCGGTAATTTCATCATCACCGTCAACACGCCGTCGTGCTGACACAACTCACCGTCGGCCTCAACTCGATCAAGAGTACGAGGGACGTCACCGAGCTGAACATGTGCAGATCGCGGAGGTGCCATGCATTCGGTACTTGATCGGTTGGATCGCGAAGACGTTTGACTACATCAACCGCGTTACTTAACGCTTCCGCTTTCGGTCTACGATGGTACGTAGACATACTCTCCCCCTCTCGTTGCTATGCATCTCCTAGATAGATCTTGCGTGATCGTAGGAATTTTTTTTGAAATACTGCATTCCCCAACAGTGGCTTCAGAGCCAGGTCTATGCGTAGATTTATATGCACGAGTAGAACACAAAGGAGTTGTGGGCGTGGGTATATACATATTGCTTGCCGTCACTAGTTGATTCTTGATTCGGCGGTATTGTTGGATGAAGCGGCTCAGACCGACATTACGCGTACGCTTACGCGAGACTGGTTCTACCAACGTGCTTCGCACACAAGTGGCTGGTGGGTGTCAGTTTCTCCAACTTTAGTTGAATCGGATTCAATGAACAGGGTTCTTTCTGAAGATCAAAAAGCAATCACCATACCGCATTGTGGTTTTTGATGCGTAGGTAAGAACGGTTCTTGCAAAGCCCGTAGCAGCCACGTAAAACTTGCAACAACAAAGTAGAGGATGTCTAACTTGTTTTTGCAGGGCATGTTGTGATGTGATATGGTCAAGACGTGATGAGATATAATTTGTTGTATGATATGATCATGTTTTATTGAAGTTATTGGCAATTGGCAGGAGCCTTATAGTTGTCTCTTTATTGCATAAGATGCAAGCACCATATAATTGCTTTACTTTATCACTATACGATAGCAATAGTTGCAAAAGCAATAGTTGGCGAGGCGACCATGTGACGACACATTGATAGAGATCAAGATGATGGAGATCATGGTGTCATGTCGGTGACGATGCAGATCATGACGGTACTTTGGAGATGGAGATCAAAGGCACAAGATGATGATGGCCATATCATGTCACATATTTTGATTGCATATGATGCTGATCTTTTATGCATCTTATTTTGCTTAGTACGTCAGTAGCATTATAAGATGATCCCTCACTAAATTTCAAGGTATAATTGTTCTACCTGAGTATGCACCGTTGTGACAGTTCTTCGTGCTGAGACACCACGTGATGATCGGTGTGATAAGCTCTACGTTCACATACAATGGGTGCAAGCTAGTTTTGCACACGCAGAATACTCGAGTTAAACTTGAAGAGCCTAGCATATGCAGATATGGCCTCGGAACACTGGAGACCAAAAGGTCGAGCGTGAATCATATAGAAGATATGATCAACATAGAGATGTTCACCATTGAAAACTACTCCATCTCACGTGATGATCGGACATGGTTTAGTTGATATGGATCATGTGATCACTTAGATGATTAGAGGGATGTCTATTTAAGTGGGAGTTCTTAAGTAATATGATTAATTGAACTTTAATTTATCATGAACTTAGTCCTGATAGTAATTGCATATCTATGTTGTAGATCAATAGCTTGCGTTGTAGCTTCCCGTTTAATTTTGATATGTTCCTAGAGAAAAAGAAGATGAAAGATGATAGTAGCAATGACGCGGACTTGGTCCGTGATCTGAGGATTATCCTCATTGCTGCACAGAAGAATTATGTCCTTGATGCACCGCTAGGTGACGGACCTATTGCAGGAGCAGAGGCAGACGTTATGAACGTTTGACAAGCTTGGTATGATGACTACATGGTAGTTTAGTGCGCCATGATTTACGGCTTAGAACCGGGACTTCAAAAACGTTTTGAATGCCATGGAACATATAAGATGTTCTAAGAGTTGAATTGGTATTTCATACTCATGCCCGTGTCGAGAGGTATGAGACCTCTGACAGTACATTGCCTACAAGATGGAGGAGAATAACTCAACCAGTGAGTATGTGCTCAGATTGTCTAGTTACTACAATTGCTTGAATCAAGTGGGAGTTAATCTTCCAGATAAGATAGTAATTGATAAAGTTCTCTAGTCACTGTCACCAAGTTACTAGAACTTAGTGATGAACTATAATATGCAAGGGATGATGAAAACGATTCCCGAGCTCTTCGTGATTGACGAAGGTAGAAATCAAGAAATGCATCAAATGTTGATGGTTGACAAAACCACTAGTTTCAAGTAAAAGGGCAAGGGAATGAAAGGGATCTTCAAGAAGAATGGCAAGAAAGTTGCCACTCCCATGAAGAATCCCAAAGATAGACCCAAGCCTGAAACTGAGTGCTTCTACTGCAAAGGAAATGGTCACTGGAAGTGGAACTGCCTTAGATGCTTGGCGGATAAGAAGGATGGCAAAGTGGATAAAGGTATATTTGATATACATGTTATTGATGTGTACTTTACTAGTGTTTATAGCAACCCATCAGTGTTTTATACTGGTTCTGCTGCTAAGAATAGTAACTCGAAACAGGAGTTGCAAAATAAACAGAGACTAGTTAAGGACGAGGTGATGACGAGAGTTGGAAGTGATTCCAAGGTTGATAAGATCACCATCGCACACTCCCTTTACCTTCGGGATTAGTGTTGAACCTAAAATAAATGTTATTTGGTGTTTGCTATTAGCATAAATATGATTGGATCATGTTTATTGCAATACGGTTATTCATTTAAGTCAAAGAATAATTGTTGTTCTATTTACATGAATAAAACCTTCTATGGTCATACACTCAATATAAATGGTTTATTGAATCTCGATCGTAGTAATACACATATTCATAATATTGAAGCCAAAAGATGCAAAGTTAATAATGATAGTGCAACTTATATGTGGCACTGCCGTTTAGGTCATATTGGTGTAAAGCGCATGAAGAAACTCCATGCTGATGGACTTTTGGAATCACTTCATGCTTGCGAACTATGCCTCATGGGCAAGATGACTAAGACTCTATTCTCCGTAACAATGGAGCAAGCAACTGACTTATTGGAAATAATACATACTGATGTATGCGATCCGATAAGTGTTGAGGCTCGCGGCGGGTATCGTTATTTTCTGACCTTCACAGATGATTTGAGCAGATATGGGTATATCTACTTAATGAAACATAAGTCTGAAACATTTGAAAAGTTCAAAGAATTTCAGAGTGAAGTGGAAAATCATCGTAACAAGAAGATAAAGTTTCTACGATCAGATCGTGGAGGCGAATATTTGAGTTACGAGTTTGGTCTTCATTTGAAACAATGTGGAATAGTTTCGCAACTCACACCACCTAGAACACCAGAGCATAATGGTGTGTCCGAACGTTATAATCGTACTTTATTGGATATGTTGTGATCTATGATGTCTCTGACCGATTTACCACTATCGTTTTGGGGTTATGCATTAGAGACAGCTGCATTCACGTTAAATTGGGCACCATCTAAATCCGTGGCGATGACACCGTATGAACTATGGTTTGGCAAGAGGCCAAAGCTGTCGTTTCTTAAAGTTTGGGGTTGCGATGCTTATGTGAAAAAGTTTCAAACTGATAAGTTCGAACCCAAATCGGAGTAGCGCGTCTTCATATGATACCCAAAAGAAACTTTTGGGTACACCATCTATCTTAGATCCGAAGGCAAGATATTTTGTTGCTAAGAATGGATCGTTTCTAGAGAAGGAGTTTCTCTCGAAAGAAGTGAGTGGGAGGAAAGTAGAACTTGATGAAGTAATTGTACCTTCTTCTGAATTGGAAAGTAGTTCATCACAGAAATCAGTTCCAGTGATTCCTACACCAATTAGTGAGGAAGCTAATGATGATGATCATGAAACTTCAGATCAAGTTACTACCGAACGTCGTAGGTCAACTAGAATACGGTCCGCACCAGAGTGGTATAGTAATCCTGTTCTGGAAGTCATGTTACTAGACCATGACGAACCTATGAACTATGAGGAAGTGATGATGAGCCCAGATTACGCAAAATGGCTTGAGGCCATGAAATCTGATATGGATCCATGTATGAGAACAAAGTATGGACTTTGATTGACTTGCCCGATGATCGGTGAGTCATTGAGAATAAATGGATCTTCAAGAGGAAGACGGACGCTGATAGTAGTGTTACTATCTACAAAGCTCAAACTGTCGCAAAAATGTTTTCAACAAGTTCAAGGTGTTGACTACGATGAGATTTTCTCACTCGTATCGTTGCTTAAAAGTCTGTTCGAATCATGTTAGCACTTCCTGCATTTTATGAAATCTGGCAAATGGATGTCAAAACTGCATTCCTTAATGGATTTCTTAAAGATGAGTTGTATATGATGCAACCAGAATGTTTTGTCGATCCTAAAGGTGCTAACAAAGTGAGCAAGCTCCAGCGATCCATCTATGGACTGGTGCAAGCATCTCAGAGTTGGAATATATGCTTTGATAAAGTGATCAAAGCATATGGTTTTATTCAGACTTGCGGTGAAGCCTATATTTACAAGAAAGTGAGTGGGATCACTACAACATTTCTGATAAGTATATGTGAATGACACATTGTTGATCGAAAATAATGTAGAATTTTCTGGAAAGCATAAAGGAATGTTTGAAAGGAGTTTTTCAAAGAAAGACCTCGGTGAAGCTACTTACATATTGAGCATCAAGATCTATAGAGATAGATCAAGATGCTTGGTATATTTTCAATGAGTACATACCTTGACAAGATTTTGAACTAGTTCAAAATGGAACAGTCAAAGAAGGAGTTCTTGCCTGTGTTGCAAGGTGTGAAGTTGAGGAAAGACTCAAAACCCGACCGTGGCAGAAAATTGAAAGAGAATGAAAAGTCATTCCCTATGCCTCAGTCATAGGTTCTACAAAGTATGCTACGTCGTGTACCAGACCTATTGTGTACCTCACCATAAGTTTGGCAAGAGGGTACAATAGTGACTGTCGGTGTCAAAACCGGCGAATCTCGGGTAGGGGGTCCCGAACTGTGCGTCTAGGCCGGATGGTAACAGAAGACAAGGGACACGAAGTTTTACCCAGGTTCGGGCCCTCTCGATGGAGGTAAAACCCTACGTCCTGCTTGATTAATATTGATGATATGGGTAGTACAAGGGTAGATCTACCACGAGATCGAGGAGGCTAAACCCTAGAAGCTAGCCTATGGTATGATTGTTGATGTGTATGTTGTCCTATGGACTAAAACCCTCTGGTTTATATAGACACAGGATAGGGTTAGGGTTACATAGAGTCGGTTACAATGGTAGGAGATCTAAATATCCGCATCGCCAAGCTTGCCTTCCACGCCAAGGAAAGTCCCTCCCGGACACGGGACGAAGTCTTCAATCTTGTATCTTCATAGTCCAGGAGTCCGGCTGAAGGTATAGTCCGGCTATCCGAACACCCCCTAATCCAGGACTCCCTCAGTAGCCCCTGAACCAGGCTTCAATGACGACGAGTCCGACGCGTAGATTGTCTTCGACATTGCAAGGCGGGTTCCTCCTCCATGTAATTCGTAGAAGATTTTGAACACAAAGGTAGTGTCCGGCTCTGCAAAATAAGTTTCCACATATTGCCATAGAGAGAATAATATTTACACAAATCTAATCTGCTGACGTATTCCGTAGTGTGACACACCATGGCCAAGCCTTTATCCAAGTCGTTTCATTATCCCACCTCAGCGCGTCATGTGAGGCAGTTTCCTTGGCATGTCTTGTTAAAGCAGAGATCGTGTCCCCTTATTCCGGGATTCTCATCAATACGGGCCTGGGTAACCCAACCGCCTCTAGGACTCCTAGATTATAGGCAAGTCCAAGCGGACACGGAGAGGACGCTTGAGATTCACCCTCTTTATAAAGGGGACAAGGCTTTTATTTTTCCCTCCCGTGCTCAATCGAATCCTTCCCACACCTCAAGCTCAAACGCCCGAAGTTCAGGTCAGGTGCTCCGAACCTCCAGTCATGTCCGGATCTAGCCTTAAAGGCCGATGGGTGCCTTCCTCCATCACGGAACAAGACATCAAAAAGTTGAGGGAGGCCAGATATCTGACCGCCGAAATTTCGCATCGGCTGCCTCCCCGAGGGCAGGCCGTCCCTACCCCCGAACCCAACGAGAACGTCGTGTTCGTCTCCCACTTCCTCCGAGGTCTAGGCCTTGCTCTGGATCCTTTCGTCAGGGGTTTGATGTTTTATTACGGGCTAGACTTCCATGATCTAGCTCCGGACTCCTTTCTTCATATCACGACATTTATTATCGTATGCGAGGCCTTCCTCCGGGTTGCTTATGGCTCAAGACCTTTGAAGTGAAGCCAAAGATGATCGAGGGGCAGCATGCGGCGTGTGGAGGTGCCTCAATACGCAAGATGACGGGAGCTCCGTGGCCCAAAGGTTCCATCCCAGAGGTGTATGAATTGTGGCAACATGAGCGGTTCTACATCATGGCTCCTAGAAGCGCCAAGTGGGCAGCCGCCCCTGTTTTCCGCTCGGGCCCTCCACCACAACTGATGTCATGGATCAGCAGGGGTCTGAGCTGGGGTCCAGCCAAGGACGTGCCTATACTGCAAATCCGCATTCGAGATCTCTTCAATGGAGATTTCAGTTTGGTTGCGATCATACAAGTTATGCTGGTTCGTCAAGTCCAGCCTTGCAAACGCTGGCCCCTTCGCCTATGGGAGTTCAATCCCAAGGGACCGCGTGTCATTCAAGATTTTCTCGGCCTGACGCACGAGGATATGTACAAGTCATTCTTTGGACCTCAGGTGGAGTGTCCGGAAATCACCGAGGACGTGGGCCTGAGTAGTAACCGCGCCGCCGAACAGGTAAGGCATCTTCCGGCCGAACATACTATCTCTCCTTTGTTACGAAGTTATTTCTGAGAGTTCGCTTTTTTACCAGGACTGGCTAACAAAGGCGAAGTTGATTCGGTGTTCGGCCCCCCTCCCTGAGGGCTTGGAAAATCCGGTATTGGAAAAGATGCTCCAGACCGCACCTTGCCCGGAGCCCTTAAAGGAAGATACTGTGGAGGGCAATGCGGGCGGACGCGGGCCCCCAACGCTGCCCATTCTAGCCGAGGGAGCGAGCGTCTCCATGAAGGAAGACGACCAGAAGAGGAAAAGGACTGCACCCGGGGATTCGGAAGCCGAAACTTCCAAATGGGAGAAGAAGTCTCCCACAGAGGGTCCTACCTTGGGGGGCGCCGTTGCCGCACAAAGTCCGCGGGGGGATCAATTCTCCCGCGAGTCGTAAGTGACCCGAAATACTTTAATAGTACAGATATGCCGTTTTTTCTTCTGAGAAGATAACCACCGCATATATTTTTGTAGTTCGGGCCTTAGCCCCTCTCAAATGAGCTCATCTTCGGGGGGTCTTCTTCCAGAGATGATGGAGAGCGAAATGCCTCCTCCGGACTCCTCCGCTCCGGAAGCGGGCGACCCTGAAGTGTCATCGCGGAGGGCCTCTCCGAGTCCGGTGAGGCCAGAAGATAATCCCATTGACCCCCGAAGCTCCCGGTGTCCGGCTCCCGAAGAGAGCAGACAAAAGAGTCCGGCATCGTCTAGTGTGCGATCAGACGTTTTGAGGGAGTTGGTGGGGCAAGCGGCCATCTCAGATGAACACCGTGTGCTGATGAATATGGTGACGGAGAGAATATCGTCCACCGAAAGCGGATTGCATGAAGCTTTTATGAGTCTACTGACAGGCTTTGAGGTATGTAAAAAAAATGTATGATAGTCCTGCACATGCTAGGTGTGCCCTGTGTAGATAGTAGCCCCTGAGACTCTGGTTGTCGTCAGAAACGACGACAAACAGAGGATCATATTCTCCGGTAATAACCATACTGCCTCTATGTGCAGGTGATGGAAGCTCCGGTGGCTAGTCGGACTAGCGAATTTGCCCATTTAGAACGGCAGTTGGATGCGGCAGACGCCGACATCGAGCTTGTTAACAAAAGGCTTGACGAGGCACAGGGTAAGTGTCATTATCTGGTAAACGTCACATAGGAAGAGCAGCATGATGCCAGTATCTTTAATATGTTGTGACTGCACATGGAGCTTCCACTGTTGAAGCCTTGCGGGCAGAACTTGCCCGAGCCAAGGAACAAGCGAGGTTGGGTAATGCGGCTGCTTTGAAGGCGGCCGAAGAGTTGCAAGCCGAGAAGGCCGCACATGGCGAGAGCCGAGACAAGATGGCCAAGATGGCCATAGAATTAAAAGCCGCTGCCGACCGTTGCTGGGTTCTTGAAAAGGAAAACCAGGCGAAGGCATCGGACCTTGAGAAGGCTACTGCGACGAGAAAGGACCTCCGCTCTGCTATGAGGGCAAAGAAGGAGGATCTGCGGGAAGCCGGGGATATTGTAGCTGGGAAATCCTTTATGTTGCGGAGGAAGTTCGGAGATCCACGATATGCCCCTCTGGATCGGCTGTGGAGCTCGGAGGATGTATATATGGATTTGGAGGCGAGCGCTGCCGATGCGGCCAAGTACTTCCAGGGTCAGACGGACCGTGGAGTAGACCAGCTATTTTGGAGACAATTCCATACTCCCGAGCGTCCACTTTCATTGACTGACCAATTAGCTGAATGGGCCGAACTAAATAGGTTGTACGGACTCTCCATGAGGTCCGTTGTGGATCAGCTATGGCCGGAAAGGTCAAAACCGAACATCTATTTCAGCTTGGTGCAGCAGTTCCTTGACGTGGTGCCACGCATTAATGCGATGAAGAGGTCGGCGTGCATAGAGGGCGCACGGATGGCCTTTGCCCGTGTTAAGGCATATTGGGCGGAGATGGATGCTACCCATGTTGCAGCGCGGGATTCGGCTATAGGTCGAAAGGCTGCTGAGCACTACTATGAAGAAGTTCTTGAGGGTGCCCGCTTGATAGAGACCCAGTGCTCAAAAAATATTATGTTTGAGTGATATGTAATCTCATTGTAAGCGAAATGCTTTTATAAATTTTTATAAGGCTATTTTTATACTTTTGCGTGAAAGTAATATGATGCCTCCTGAGCGGCCGTTTATGTATACATGTGTATAACCTGAAAGATTGCAGTCGTCGGCTTCAGCCCCCACGCATATAATGCGGAGGTGTTCGCAAAGACACGCGTTCACACTTAACCCAACCTTTTGGTCCTATTAAGGAGGTGATAGCGGAGCGAGCGAGGCAACCGGACTATAATGCTTTAGCACTTTCACTTAGCCATAGGAGTTTGACAGTGGGGCTACTAGATAGCCCCTGGTGGCTCCGCACTCTCCCGGTTCCGGGGTGCGTACATGCCTAGCCGGAAAACGGCCCTTCGTTAAGGCGGAGGAATTCTAACATTCCCACAGGTCATCGAGTGGTTGACCAGTCTCACGCTATATCATGACAGTCAGTTTTCGGCTTTCTCTACTGAGGTGCTCTTTCGGATGAACCAGGGCACAATCGCAGTAGTTCTCCTAGTGCTACCTTAGCCGGTAAAGTGGAACGTAAGGCACCAAAACACAGGAGCCGGGCAAACCCAACATTTGACCAAAGACAATGATTCGGAGCTGATGCATATAGGGCCAAACTCGCGACGCCGAACACTCCCTAAGGTATTCGGTCTTTGTGGTATAAACCGGGCCTAAATAATGGCCTTTGTAAGAAGCCCCTTGTGTCCAGGTACGTGCATTGTTCTGGCGTGGCCACATGCCAAGACGTCAGCATCCTTCTCAACGGTGGATATGTATCAACAAGAGAAAGTAAAAAGGTTTACGCAGGGTCTTAATCTAAAAAGAATCCTTGGAGCGGGTCCCTGCTGCACGTCTGCGCCTGTGTCTCCGTTGTGCCGTATCCTGGACGGGTGTAGCACGATGATCGTTTGTAAAAGAGAGGAAGTTAAGTGAAAAAGTTGTCGTGCAAAAGGATAGTTTTTAAAGAAACCATGTATAATTGGAGATGATAAGAAATTGCCACTTGTCTGTCCGCGTTGAGCCCCTTGTATTGACAAATAGGGGTGTGACCACTTATTCGGTATAAATAGTGGCGCCGGACTTGATTAGTTGTGTCTGAGGTCTTGACGACCTATTGGATGCTTTCGCTGGTCCGGACGCCTTTAATGTGCGGCTACCAAGGCAGCCTCACCCTCTTCGGCGCGTAGAGAGCGCTTGATATTTCCATGCACTGTAATGATGTCACGTGGACCGGGCATCTTGAGTGTGAGGGAGGCGTAGTGTGGTATTGCATTAAAGCGAGCGAAAGCTTCGCGTCCGAGCAGTGCTTGATAGCCACTTTGAAACGGAGCGATGTGGAAAGTTAAATGCTCACGACGGAAGTTATCGGGGGAGCCGAATATAACTTGTAGTAAGAGGGAGCCCGTACAACGAGCCCTTGGGCCTGGCGTTACTCCTTTAAAGGTAGTATTGCTATGGCGAATTTGTGTTGGGTCTAACCCCATCCCGCGGATTGTATCCTGATATATTAGGTTGAGGCTACTGCCGCCGTCCATCAAGACTCGTGTGAAGTGATATCCGCCAATTACTGGGTCTAATACCAGGGCAGCCCATCCTGCGTGTCGGATACTTGCTGAGTAATCACGATGGTCGAAAGTGATCGGTTGAGACGACCAGTGGCAGGACTTCGCGGTGACAGGCACTTGGGTATATTTTCCTGAGAGTGCCGCGTTGTTTTTTCCCTTGATCACGTGTAACACGTTTACTGTTTTGACTTCTGGTGGAAATTTCTTTTGTTCCCCCGTGTCTTGCTTAGGGGGCTCGTCCTCGTCTTCACTTGGTGTATCCTCCCCCTTGTGTATGGCGTTGAGCTTGCCGGACTGCTTGAAGACCCAACATTCTCTGTGGGTATGATTAGCGGGTTTACCAGGGTACTATGGATCTGGCATACTTGGTCCAGAATTTTTTTGAGGCTGGACAGTTCATCCCTGGTGCCTTTAGGGGGCGGCTTTTGACCTGGCCGAGTGCTTTTGAATCCGGCATTTACTGCCATGCCCTTCGTGCTGTCTTCTTTAATCCGGCGTTTGTTATTGCTGTTGCGCCGTGATTTCCCGTTTCCATCTCAAACTTCAGATGTACTGGGGTCGCTGGTGCTGCATCTGGCTAACCAGCTGTCCTCACCCGCGCAAAAGCGGGTCATGAGGTTTGTTAATGCGGCCATCGTTCTTGGCTTATTTTGGCAAAGGTGTCTGGCGAGCCATTCGTCACGGACGTTATGCTTGAAAGCTGCCAAGGCTTCGGCGTCCGGACAGTCGACAATCTGGTTCTTTTTAGTAAGAAACCTGTTCCAAAGCTTTCGGGCTGACTCTCCGGGCTGTTGAGTTATATGACTCAAATTGTCCGCATCCGGAGGTCGGACATAAGTCCCTTGAAAATTTGCCCGAAAGGCGTCTTCGAGCTCTTCCCAACTTCCAATGGAGCTTTCGGGGAGGCCTTTGAGCCAGTGACGAGCTGGCCCTTTGAGCTTGAGGGGTAAGTACTTGATGGCATGGAGATCATCTCCTCGAGCCATATGGATGTGAAGGATGTTGTCCTCAATCCAGACCCTAGGGTCTGTTGTTCCGTCGTATGCCTCTATGTTTACGGGCTTGAATCCTTCTGGAAATTCATGGTCCAGCGCCTCACCGGCGAAACATAGGGGGTGTTCGGCACCCCTGTAGCTGGGTGTACCGCGTTGTTGGGGTGTTTGTTGTGTTGCATTGTATGCTGGGGCGCGCTTGCGTGGTCCATAGATGGATCTTGGTGCGCCGTCCTTTGGGTGCGAGCCCTCGCATGGGTCGCGTATTGTATTGTGAGCGGCATTGTATGCCGCTCTGTGTTGGTAGAGGGGTCGTCTATCCGACCAGGTGGCTACTTTGATATTTGGTTGTGGGGGGTCTGAGGCCTCCTCATCGAATTCGGGTAGCAACTTCCGCTTTGGGTAGCTCTTGGAGGGGCGATTGTCATCGTACCTCGCTGCTGTGTTGAGTATTTTGCTCCATCTGATGTGGAGTGTGTCTTGCGCAGCCTTGAGCCTTTGCTTCTGCTTTTTCAGACTCCTCGCGGTAGCAACAAGCCTTTTACGGGCAGTCTGCTGCTCCGGGTGCCTGTTCGGCGTTACGTCGTCCGGACCATTGTCCTTGATAGGATTTGTTTGTTCGGTTTGATTATTCGGATTGCCGTTGTCCGGCAGCTGTTCGCCCTGCTCCAGCGCTGGGTCTGTGTGATCGCTATTTCTGTCAAGGCGGGATTTGGGGCGGCGCTTGCATCGCCGCTTTGACTGCTTTTCGAGGGAACAAGCCTTCGGTGCGTCCTTCCGCTCCTCGTCGTCATCTTTCGGTGTGTCTGTTGGGTAACGTAGTAATTTCAAAAAAATTCCTACGCACATGCAAGATCATGGTGATGCATAGCAACGAGGGAAGAGTGTGATCTACGTACCCTTGTAGACCGATAGCGGAAGCGTTATGACAACGCGGTTGATGTAGTCGTACGTCTTCACGGCCCGACCGATCAAGCACCGAAACTACGGCACCTCCGAGTTCTAGCACACGTTCAGCTCGATGACGATCCCCAGACTCCAATCCAGCAAAGTGTCGGGGAAGAGTTCCGTCAGCACGACGGTGTGGTGATGATCTTGATGTACTACCATCGCAGGGCTTCGCCTAAGCACCGCTACAATATTATCGAGGATTATGGTGGAAGGGGGCACCGCACACGGCTAAGAATATGATCACGTGGATCAACTTGTGTGTCTAGGGGTGCCCCCTGCCCCCGTATATAAAGGATCAAGGGGAGGAGGCCGGTCGGCCCCTATGGCGCGCCAAGGAGGAGTCGTCCTCCTAGTAGGAGTTGGACTCCTACTAGGAGGGGGAAAGAAGTGGGGAGGGAGAAGGAAAGGGGGGCGCCGCCCCCCCTCTCCTAGTCCAATTCGGACCAGGGGGAGGAGGCGCGTGGCCCACCTTTGGCTTCCCCTCTCTCTCTCCACTAAGGCCCATATGGCCCATTACTTCTCCCGGGGGGGTTCCGGTAACCCTTCGGCTCTCCGGTTTTCTCCGAAATCACCCGGAACACTTCTGGTGTCCGAATATAGCCGCCCAATATATCAATCTTTATGTCTCGACCATTTCGAGACTCCTCGTCATGTCCGTGATCACATCCGGGACTCCGAACTAACTTCGGTATATCAAAACTCATAAACTCATAATATAACTGTCATCGAAACCTTAAGCGTGCGGACCCTACGGGTTCGAGAACAATGTAGACATGACCAAGACACGTCTCCGGTCAATAACCAATAGCGGAACGTGGATGCTCATATTGGCTCCTACATATTCTACGAAGATCTTTATCGGTCAGACCGCATAACAACATACGTTGTTCCCTTTGTCATCGGTATGTTACTTGCCCGAGATTCGATCGTCGGTATCTCAATACCTAGTTCAATCTCGTTACCGGCAAGTCTCTTTACTCGTTTCGTAATACATCATCTTGCAACTAACTCATTAGTTGTAATGCTTGCAAGGCTTATGTGATGTGTATTACCGAGAGGGCTAGAGATACCTCTCCGACAATCGGAGTGACAAATCCTAATCTCGAAATACGCCAACCCAACATTCACCTTTGGAGACACCTGTAGAGCTCCTTTATAATCACCCAATTATGTTGTGACGTTTGGTAGCACACAAAGTGTTCCTCCGGTAAACGGGAGTTGCATAATCTCATAGTCATAGGAACATGTATAAGTCATGAAGAAAGCAATAGCAACATACTAAACGATCGGGTGCTAAGCTAATGGAATGGGTCATGTCAATCACATCATTCTCCTAATGATGTGATCCCATTAATCAAATGACAACACATGTCTATGGTTAGGAAACATAACCATCTTCGATTAACGAGCTAGTCAAGTAGAGGCATACTAGTGACGTTTGGTTTGTCTATGTATTCACACAAGTATTATGTTTCCGGATAATACAATTCTAGCATGAATAATAAACATTTATCATGATATAAGGAAATAAAATAATAACATTATTATTGCCTCTAGGGCATATTTCCTTCAGCGTCCACCATGTATACGTCATATGACGAGGTGGCGCTCCAGGTCCTGATAGGCGCTGGTTCTTCCTCGTCTCCTTCATCGGTGTCCATGCCGTCGATGTCTTTGGAGTCGAGGTCGAGCATGTCGGTTAAATCGTCGACAGTGGCTACAATGTGGGTGGTGGGTGGGTTTTGAATTTCTTCATCGTCCGTACCCCAACCTTGCTGACCGTAGTCCGGCCAGGGCTCTCCTGATAAAGAGAGAGACTTCAGTGACTTTAGGATATCGCCGAAAGGCGAGTGCTGAAAGATGTCCGCGGCAGTGAACTCCATAATCGGCGCCCAATCGGATTCGATTAGCAGGGGCGCGGAGGGTTCGGAGTCCGGAGAGGAGTCCGGCTCCTTGGAGTCACGAGTCTCGCAGAGTGCGGGGCTGGTGTTCGGCTCGATCGCCGTTGGGATCGCAGCCCCCGAGGCGGTGTCCAACCACCCATCCTCGATCGGCGCAGTTGGCTCCGAATTAAGGGTCGAAGCCGATGCGGGTGCGGCCTCCAGGGCACTGTTCGGCGGCAGAGCTAGATCATGCTTGTCGGGACAGTGCGGCGCGCTTGACAGTGGCTCGAATCCGTTGAAGATCAAGTCCCCGCGGGTGTCAGCCGTGTAGTTTAAACTTCCAAATCTGACCTGACGGCCAGGGGCATAGCTTTCGATCTGCTCCAAATGGCCAAGTGAATTGGCCCGCAGTGCGAAGCCGCCGAAGACGAAGATCTATCTGGGGAGGAAGGTCTCACCCTGGGCTGCATCGCCATTGATGATCGTAGGAGCCATCGAGCCTAACGGTGAAGACAGAGAGGAACTCTCAATGAAAGCACCAATGTCGGTGTCAAAACCGGCGGATCTCGGGTAGGGGGTCCCGAACTGTGCGTCTAGGCCGGATGGTAACAGGAGACAAGGGACACGAAGTTTTACCCAGGTTCGGGCCCTCTCGATGGAGGTAAAACCCTACGTCCTGCTTGATTAATATTGATGATATGGGTAGTACAAGAGTAGATCTACCACGAGATCGAGGAGGCTAAACCCTAGAAGCTAGCCTATGGTATGATTGTTGATGTGTATGTTGTCCTACGGACTAAAACCCTCCGGTTTATATAGACACTGGATAGGGTTAGGGTTACATAGAGTCGGTTACAATGGTAGGAGATCTAAATATCCGCATCGCCAAGCTTGCCTTCCACGCCAAGGAAAGTCCCTCCCGGACACGGGACAAAGTCTTCAATCTTGTATCTTCATAGTCCAGGAGTCCGGCTGAAGGTATAGTCCGGCTATCCGAACACCCCCTAATCCAGGACTCCCTCAGTGATCCAGGAGTGGATCACTGGACAACGGTCAACAATATCCTTAGTGGAATAAGGAAAATTTTCTCAGTTATGGAGGTGACAAAGAGTTCGTCGTAAAGAGTTACGTCAATGCAAGCTTTGACACCGATCTGGATGACTCTGAGTGTCGATCTAGATACATTTTGAAAGTGGGAGCAATTAGCTAGAGTAGCTCCGTGCAAAGCATTGTAGACCTAGAAAATTTGCAAAATACATACGGCTCTGAATGTAGCAGACCCGTTGACTAAATTTCTCTCACAAGCAAAACATGATCACTCTTTGGGTGCTAATCACATAGGGATGTTAACTAGATTATTGACTCTAGTAAACCCTTTGGGTGTTGGTCACATGGAGATGTGAACTAATCACATAAAGATGTGAACTATTGGTGTTAAATCACATGACGATGTGAACTAGATTATTGACTCTAGTGCAAGTGGGAGACTGAAGGAAATATGCCCTAGAGGCAATAATAAAGTTGTTATTTATATTTCCTTATATCATGATAAATGTTTATTATTCATGCTAGAATTGTATTAACCGGAAACTTAGTACATGTGTGAATACATAGACAAACAGAGTGTCCCTAGTATGCCTTGATATGTCTCCGTCGTATCTACTTTTCCAAACACTTTTGCCCTTGTTTTGGACTCTAACTTGTATGATTTGAATGGAACTAACCCGGACTGACGTTGTTTTCAGCAGAATTGCCATGGTGTAGTTTTATGTGCAGAAAGCAAATATTCTCGGAATGACCTGGAACTCCACGGAACATCTTAGAAAAAATAAAAAAATCCTCGCCGAAGATGAAGACCAGGGGGCCCACACCCTGTTCACGAGGGTGGGGGGCGTGCCCCCCCTAGGGCGCGCCCCCTACCTCGTGGGCCCCCTAGATGCCCTCCGATGCCAACTCCAACTCTATATATTTGCTTTCAGAGAGAAAAAAATCAAGGAGAAGAAATCATCGCGTTTTACGATATGGAGCCGCCGCCAAGCCCTAAAACCTCTCGGGAGGGCTGATCTGGAGTCCGTTCGGGGCTCCGGAGAGGGGGATTCGTCGCCGTCATCATCATCAACCATCCTCCATCACCAATTTCATGATGCTCACCGCCGTGCGTGAGTAATTCCATCGTAGGCTTGCTGGACGGTGATGGGTTGGATGAGGTTTATCATGTAATCGAGTTAGTTTTGTTAGGGTTTGATCCCTAGTATCCATTATGTTCTGAGATTGATGTTGCTATGACTTTGCTATGCTTAATGCTTGTCACTAGGGCCCGAGTGCCATGATTTCAGATCTGAACCTATTGTGTTTTCATGAATATTTGTGAGTTCTTGATCCTATCTTGCAAGTCTATAGTCACCTACTATGTGTTATGATCCGGCAACCCCAAAGTGACAATAATCAGGACCACTCCCAGTAATGACCATAGTTTGAGGAGTCCATGTATTCACTATGTGCTAATGCTTTGTTCCGGTTCTCTATTAAAAGGAGGCCTTAATATCCCTTAGTTTCCAATAGGACCCCGCTGCCACGGGAGGGTAGGACAAAATATGTCATGCAAGTTGTCGTGGGTTTGTCACGGCAGATGTCCTCGTGAAAGGACTTAGTCGTGGAGCCATCACAACGGGTTAGTTTAAAGGGGTTAAACCGGACAAGGGGACACGGGAGTTTATACTAGTACGGCCCCTTCGATGAAGGTAAAAACCTACGTCTAGTTATGATTGGTATTGCTAGGGTTTCGAAGGCCAGGGAGCGAATCTGCTTTTTCTGGCTCTCGAGTTGTTGTTGTCTGTCTCTAAACCGCGGTCGGGTCGTCCCTTTATATACATAGGTTGACGCCCGCTGGGCTACAGAGTCCCGAAGCCGGATTATAAACGTTTCCGGTTCGGCCTCTCTCTTACTATATTACTATACAAGTTACATGACTAGGCCGGTTTACATTTACAGACTGTAACCCGCCTTTGGGCCCTCCGTAAAGCGCCAGCATCTTTACATCTTCATGGGCTTCTAATCTTCAAAGAGTCAACCCGGCTACATAAGGCCGGTTTACCTCCAGTAGTAATATCCCTAACATTAGGCCCCAGATTGGTTTGAACTTGTTCATGTCAATCTTCCACACTTTAGAAAAAATCTTCTCTCTTATCTTCATTTTTGATCTTGTAAACCGCCGTGACGTCATACTTCAAAATTACAATAAACCGCCGTGACGTCATCCATCTGTTGATGTCGAAGATTTCCTTCATTTAATATATATCCAGTCATCAAGGCGACACCTTTATTAACTTATCCATTTTTTGGGCTCCTCGATTCCCGTACTTGCCATTTTATCACTTCGCCTTATAAATAGGACCGAGGGGTCATTTTCACCGTTTCCCCTGTGCCTCTTTGCGTCGTCTTCCTCGTGCCGCTCAGCCTCTGGAGCTCTGCCGCCACCGTCGACCATCGCCTCTGCTCCGACCTTGGCCGCTGCATCACCCTGAACGCACCAGAATACTGTGGCGCCCTTCCGCTTCCTCACCAGCTCCGGTAAGTTCTCTGCTTCTTTCACCATAGATCTGTTCTAGGGTTTCGACATTCTTCGCAGTTCTTCCGAAGTTCATCAGTGCTATTCTTCCCTGTCCTTCCTTTTAATAGATGGACACTTCATGCTTGATGCATCTCTTGCCGTAGCTTACCTACCATGGTCATCACAAATCCTTATGCGCAAAGAACTGATCTAGTCTGTCAAAAATTGCTTCAGTTCTGCACCCCTTCAAGATCCAATTATTTTTGCTTTTCTGTCTTAGTTTTAGATCCAAAAGTTTTATACATCACTGTGAGATCTGTTTCTATGCTCCTGTGAGATCTATTTCTCCTCGCACCAATATAAGCGGTTTTAGCATTGTATAAATAGTCTATGCCATTAGCCCTCTGATAAACCGGAAGAGCATGTTACCTTCACAATTATGCTCCGGTTTAACAGTGTCTGATCAACCCTATGCTAGCATTACCTTTCTCTCTCATTATACTAGTCTCCGGGTTGTACCATTTATCATATCAGCATGTTTCTTACTCCCTTGTCTCTTGTGTATAATCATGCATAATTTATAAACCGGCCTTTCATTTTCAATTTGTTCGCTTTGCAATGGCCAAACAATTCACTGCCTGCAACTGGGCTCGTTCCCGGGTTACTGAGGATCAATTGAATGAGATGCTTAGCATCAGATCTCTGCCTAAGAAAACTGAGATCAAATGGCGAGTTCCAGGAACAGAGAATCCTCCAACCCCAAGACAAGGCGAGGTGGTAATCTTTGTTGACCATATAGGCCGTGGTTTCAAACCGCCAGGGTCAAAATTCTATCGAGATGTACTTGCCAGCTTCCCAACTGTATCCACAAGATATTGGTCCCAACTCAGTCTCCAACTTATGTAATTTCCAAGTCTTCTGTGAAGCCTATTTACAAGAAGAACCAACTGCAGAATTGTTCCGGGATTTCTTTCACTTAAATCGGTGCACAGAGTTTGTGAATGGCCCGAACACAGAGCTTGGTGGTGTCTCGATTCAAAAGCGGAAAGAAGTGGAATTTCCTCATGCCAAACACCATAGCCACCCAAAGGAATGGAACCAAACATGGTTCTATTGCACAGACACTTCGCTGAGGATGAAAATCCCCTCCCCGGCTTCCGTGATCATAGATTATCCAATACTCACCCAATGCCACAACGCCTGAGCTCTTCAGAAAGGGCAAAATACGCTCCTCAAATTGCCAAGCTCTGGGCCTTTATGGCAAACGGTTTAACAGGCATGGATTTTGTGCGCTGTTGGATATCCTGGAGTATCTTGCCGCTAAGTCGGCGTCCTGGTTTAATGTGCGAATATACCGGCGAAGTTGACGATCCTCAACGCCACTTCAATATCCAATTATCTGAGGAAGAAGTTACCGAAGGTGTAAAGAAAATTCTGAATGAATCGGAACTGGTCTGTAGTCAAACCGGTCTGAGTCCTTTCTATACCAAGAACAAACCGCCTGCTGTAAGCATTACACTTCCTCTTCATCTCTAATATCTTTAACTTATATAAGTTGTAACCCTTCTTCTTTGTACATATATAGGGTGATGACCCTTTCTGGAAACAGAAATCCATAGATAAAGCGGCAAAGCCAATTAGAGACAAAGTGGTCAAACCAACCCGCCCGAAGACCAAAGCCATAAAACGGACGTCAAAGCAGAAAACGGCTGACCGGATTAATATGGAACTTGATGATGATACTGATGACCCAGAAGTTGAGGTAGAACTTGACTCACTTGGCTCTCTTTTTATGCATCTTGTTAACAATGATCTTCCTCAGGAGGAGGCAGAAGCTAGTCAGGCTGATGACGTAGAGGTAATTACCCTTTCCTCCGGTTCAGACTCTATGCCAACACAAAAAACTCGCCAAGCAATCCGGAAAGTAAGATTTTCTCATCCTCTTGCTCACTTGGATCCAACATTTATTTTGAAGACTCAACAACATGAAGCTCGCCGGACAACCCGGCATAGTGGCCAACAGGTCACCTCTACCGGTTTACCTGATACTCCGGTTCGGAAGCGCCGGACTGAGGTCTCTCCTACTTCTGACCATTCTTACCCCAAGGCAGTTTATTTCAGACAGCCTCTTAATCCGTCTGATTCAAATTATCAGGTGACACCTCCTTCCTCTTCTGGTGAATCGACAGCAACTCAACTCCCCCCTTTGAAAACTGTGGCCGGGTAAGTTATGAAAAAACCTTTCCTTTCAATGCGCCTTACATCTTTTGAACAGGATGTTAATCCTTTTTTATTCTGTTTGCAGGGCCAAAGCGAGACCCAGCAAGAAAGCTCGGGTCACCAATCCGCCAGAAGACCCTGTTGCTCAAGAAGAAGAACCAAGAGGTGAACCGGAGCAGACTGGTGAACCGGAAGGCCTTCATCCTGAAACAACTTTTGATGATCCGCCCCTTGACGGCCAACATTTTTACAAACCAACAGATGCTGAGCCTGCCGCCGCTGATACTGAACCGACAGAACCAAACCGGGCTAATCCAATGAAAGACACTCAAATTCCATCATCATCCACCCAAAATCCTGAAGGCCAAGGTGATGACGTTATTATTACTGGAACAAGCCATAGCTCTCCTGGTCATCCCGTCATTTTGGCTCAGCATAGTGCCAAAGAAGAGCAAATTGCCAGGGATAAAGGTAAATGGAGCAGCGACTTATCAAACTATGCTCATCTTAACGCTGATGAGCTTCATTCTGGCTTCTTGAACCGTCTGCACTCAAACTGGGATTATGAATCCGGTTTGGTGAATTTGATGAAAGAATGATATGAGGTAAATGCTTCTCCCTTGTACATTGATTTATAGCTGAAATACTATTCCAAGTAGCCTCCAAGAGCCGTTTGATGATTGTTAATCATAAACCAGGTCTTTGTAACACTTCAAGCATCCCATCATTGATCCTTGCAAAGACGTGTCCTCAATCATAGATAAGACTCATATTTGAAAAAGAATTAGATAACATTCTGCAGCATAGCCCCCAAAGGACGGTTTAACTTGGCAAGTTAATCCGGTTTTTAATCCACACCGCCGGTTTAGAACAAACGTACATTAGCCCCCAAGTGTCAAGGATAATGCTTGTATTGTTCTGGAGACTTGTATAGAGGGTAGCATTTGGGAGCAAATAGGCATTAGCCCCCAAGTATGAAGTGGATAATTTGTTATATGCTTTATACTTAGTGCATAAATATGTTGTTTTGTTGAATATACCTTCAATGTTGCAGGCTGAACTGAGAAGCAAAAATGCCCAAAACTCTGACTTGCAAGAAAATGTGAAGTCCCAACAAGCCGAAGCTGCAAAAGCCAAAGAGGAGCTGACGCAGGCCTGGCCGGATTGGAAAAATTGAAAGAATCCTTCAATCGAGATTGTGCTGAATGGGAAACCAAAAAAGCCAGTTTGACCAAAAGAGTTGTAGATGTCGAGGAAGCTCTAAAACCGGTGGTTGAAGAACTAGCCGGTTTGAAGCGCCAAATCAACGCTATGACCTCTGCTATCTTTGGTAAGTGTCTGCTTATGTATGTTGCACCAGTCAATGAATCTTAAAACTGGCCAAAATGTTGATAAAATCTTTGGTAGGAACTCGGATCACTCATCTTGGTGCAGATATGCGGATGAAGCTCAAAGCGGCATATGCATTGGTTGAGCAGCTATACTCTAGATCTCAACGAGCCATTAGTACAGCGGCTTATAACAAACCGGCGCCAACATTGATTAAGGAGACCCTTGAAAAGCTGGGCATGTTACCGGCGTGTATTGTCGAGTTGAAAAGAGCCGCTGCAAGAGCAAGAGCATTAACCACCCTTATTCGAGCCAAGGCCTGGATTCCAGACCTTGAAGCAGAGGATATCATTAAAGGATATCCAGGCGTTAAAGAAGACGGTTCAAACTTTGACAACGATGATCTTCGGCGGCTGACCAAACAGATGCGGCCAGCGGCCAGCAAATTGGCTGAGGACACCGATTTGTCCCATTTTCAACCGTTTTATGATCTAGAAGGGAAAAGACAGCCGGCCGATATCCATGAAGTCGAAGAACTTGTGCCTCTGATTCGTAAGCACACTTATGCCCCTGATATTAACCCTTCTGATCTTATCCATGAGGAGGCAGTGTTCCAAGCTTTAACCGGAATCGACTGGTCAACATCTGATTTCCAGCGGCTGGGGAGGGATAAAGAAGTGCCAACACCAACTGATCCGCAACCTTCAAACCGTCGTGATGAAGAGTCCTGATCCGGTCGCCGGTTTATATGGCTACTGTGAAAAACAATGGCACTGTTTGAACCGCTTTGAAGCTTCATGTAATAGGATAGCTGAAACTTTGTTTATCTGCCATGCCATTGAGCATGTTTCATAATGCTTTGTGACAATCTGTGCCGCCCTTTAGGATATATTTTATGCATAGCCTATGATGACTTGCCTTCCTGGGTCCAAAAAACTTAAAAGTGTCTAGCGGTTTACCGCTAAACATGTCATAATATCCAAGAAGTATATAGTACTTTAGCTGAATAATCAAGTGTTTATACAATAAATAATGTAGAGAACATACATCATTGATTGACCAAACGTGTATACAGCAAAGGTGTTTAACACCAACCCGATACATTTGGTAATTTCATCTTCATAATGTCGGTCTATCTATTAAACCGGACCGGTATAACTACCGGATTTTCTTTATAACACTGGTGATTTAGTCAAACCAGACCGGGTCAATGACCACCGGTTTATAATTGATCATGTGCCAACAACTAGTGGTTGGAAAGCAAGTCGGGTCAAGGATGCCGGTTTATCAAAAAAATAGTTATGATTGTCAACAAACAAAATTCAAATAGGAAAATATGCGAGGCTTTTTACGAGCTGTCAGGCTCCAAATCGAGGCTTTTCATGGGCTGCCAGGCCTCTGAGTTAAACCATTTAACAAAGCCTTTTAAGATGGGCCTCCAATTAACCAATCATCGTTTTAACTGTGACAAGTTCAGGGTCTGTAAAAGATTTACTTGACAAACGTTCGATGGGTCATGCCAGGATTACCTGGATAGGAGTGGCTTACTTGATGAAGGTAGGTTAACCCGGGGTGGTGAATACACCAGGCTTCCAAGTCGTGGCTTGATAGCCAATTACGAGGGTCCTTTCAAACTCTTTGTTGCTTTGCAAAAAAGAGCCCCCAAGTAACTTTGTGAGCGATGCTCAGCGTGTGCCTATGTTTGAGTTTGTACTGTGTACAATACCCTCTTTGGCTCCACAAATTTTTCCTTATGTGGCTGAAATGCCTATCAAGAGGTGTAGCTGTGGTTCAAACATGACCAAGCCCCCTAGTGATTTTCTTTATCTCTATGCAGCTGCTAAAGCCGGTTTAACAAAGACTCCGCTTTGACCGTTAACTTGTAAAATCACACATATGATATAAGAAAGAACAGATACCCCACTTATAATGGAGGCTCCGGTTTATTAGATGGTATATACACTGTCATAAATATGTACAGGTGAAGAGCCTATGGCTTCAAGTATAGTAAGGCCGAAGGAGAGCTACGTTCCATGGCCACTTTGTCTCCTCCTCCGATTGTCGTAAGTCTTTAT
This sequence comes from Triticum urartu, assembly GCF_056163025.1. Taxonomy (NCBI): domain Eukaryota; kingdom Viridiplantae; phylum Streptophyta; class Magnoliopsida; order Poales; family Poaceae; genus Triticum; species Triticum urartu. The sequence goes on along the minus strand of NC_141877.1, from coordinate 444,694,989 downwards.
GCTCTCGAACATCAACGAGGTAGTAGGATCCGTTGTGCAGATTTTTGCTGACCACAAAGGGTCCTTCCCAAGGGGGGGATAACTTGTGCATATCAGTCTGATCCTGGATGAGCCGGAGCACCAAATCACCTTCTTGAAAGGTTCTAGTTTTAACCCGGCGGCTGTGATAACGTCGAAGATCTTGTTGATAAATCGCCGAACGTGCTGCTGCAAGATCCCGCTCTTCATCCAACAGGTCCAGAGAATCCTGACGTGCCTTCTCATTATCAGCTTCAACATAAGCTGCCACACGGGGCTTATCGTGACGGATGTCACTAGGAAGAACCACCTCCGCTCCATAAACCATGAAGAAAGGCGTGTAACCCGTAGACCTATTGGGTGTGGTGTTGATGCTCCATAACACAGAAGGTAGCTCCTCGACCCAACAACCCGGCATCCGCTTTAAGGGAACCATAAGCCTTGGTTTGATACCCCGTAGAATTTCTTGATTTGCCCTTTCCGCTTGACCATTAGATTGGGGGTGAGCCACTGATGCTAGATCAAGCCGGATGTGCTCACGTTGACAGAATTCTTCCATCTCCCCTTTTGATAAGTTAGTACCATTGTCTGTTATAATGCTATGTGGAAAGCCAAACCGGAATATCACCTTTTTGATGAATTGAACCGCTGTGGCTGCATCACACTTGCTGACTGGCTCTGCCTCTACCCATTTAGTGAATTTATCAACTGCTACTAACAGATGGGTCTTCTTGTCCTTGGAGCGCATGAAGGGTCCAACCATATCCAGCCCCCAAGTTGCAAATGGCCACGTAATTGGAATCATCCGCAACTCTTCAGCCGGAACGTGCGCATGGTGGGCAAACTTTTGACATCCATCACATCTTTTGACTAAATCCTCCGCATCAGCATGCGCCGTCAACCAGTTAAAACCGTGGCGAAAAGCTTTGGCAACCAACGACTTTGAACCGGCATGGTGACCGCAATCCCCTTCATGAATTTCTCGCAAAATCTCACAACCTTCTTGAGGAGAAACGCATCGCTGAATTGCTCCTGAAACACTGTAACGATGTAACTCCCCGTTGAGTATGGTCATGGACTTGGACCGCCGGATTATCTGTCGAGCCAACGTTTCCTTAGCTGGTAACTCGCCCCGGTTCATGTAATCCAGATATGGGATCGTCCGATCCGGTATGGCATGCAGAGCTGCCACCAACTGAGCCTCCAGATCAGGAATAGCCAAATCTTCTTCGGTTGGTATTTTGACTGACGGATTGTGCAATACATCAAGAAAGACATTGGGCGGAACCGGTTTACGTTGGGAACCAAGACGACTTAAAGCGTCCGCCGCTTCATTCTTCCACCGGTCTATATGGTCCACCTGATAACCTTTAAAGTGACCAGCCACTGCGTCCACCTCTCGCCGATATGCAGCCATGAGTGGGTCCTTAGAATCCCAGCCAGACACTTGCTGAGCCACTAGATCTGAATCACCGAAGCACTTAACCCGGCTAAAATTCATCTCTTTAGCCATCTGAAGACCGTGGAGTAAAGCCTCATATTCAGCTGCATTGTTAGTACAAGGGAACATTAAATGGAGGACATAACAAAACTTGTCACCTCGTGGGGAAGTTAATACGACTCCAGCCCCCGAACCCTCTAACTGTCTGGATCCATCAAAATGAATAGTCCAATATGTATTATCTGGTTTCTCCTCAGGTGCCTGTAACTCTGTCCAATCGTTGATGAAATCTACAAGTGCCTGGGACTTGATCGCTATGCGGGTATATATTTGAGCCCGTGAGGTCCAAGCTCAATGGCCCACTTGGCAATCCGGCCAGTTGCCTCTCTGTTTTGAATGATGTCACCCAGAGGGGCTGAACTGACCACTGTGATAGGATGGCCCTGAAAATAGTGTTTGAGCTTCCGGCTTGCCATAAACACCCCATACACCAGTTTCTGCCAATGTGGATACCTCTACTTTGACTCAATGAGCACCTCACTGATATAATAAACCGGCCGTTGAACCGGATACTCTTTGCCAGGCTTCTTGCGCTCTACCACAATGGCTACGCTGACAGCCCGGGCATTAGCAGCCACATATAATAATAATGGCTCTTTATCGATCGGTGCTGCCAGCACGGGCGGTTCCACTAGCTGCCTCTTCAAATCTTCAAACACCTTATCAGCTACCTCACTCCAGACAAAGTTATCTGTTTTCTTGAGCATCTGATATAAGGGGATGGCCTTCTCTCCAAGGCGGCTGATAAACCGGCTCAAGGCTGTAATCCGGCCGGCCAGACATTGCACATCGTTAATACATGTCGGTTTAGCCAAGGACGTAATTGTTGCAATCTTTTCCGGATTAGCCTCAATGCCTCTGTTTGAAACCAGAAAGCCTAAGAGCTTGCCTGCCGGGACACCGAAAACACACTTCTCCGGATTGAGCATCATCTTGTAAACCCGGAGATTGTCAAAGGTTTCCCGTAGATCATCTATCAATGTCCCCTCCTTTCTAGATTTGACCACAATATCATCCACATACGCATGAACATTGCGCCCAATTTGCTTATGAAGGCAATTCTGAACACATCGCTGGTAAGTTGCCTGGGCACTCTTGAGTACAAAGGGCATGGAAACATAGCAGAAGGCTCCACAGGGAGTTATAAAGGCTGTCTTCTCCTGGTCCTTAACTGCCATTTTGATCTGATGATAACCAGAGTAAGCATGCAAAAAACACAAACGGTCACAACCCGCCGTAGCATCAATTATCTGATCAATGCGAGGGAGAGCAAAGGGGTCTGCAGGGCAAGCCTTGTTTAAATCTGTGTAGTCCACACACATGCGCCAAGTGTCGTTTTTCTTAAGAACCAGCACCGGATTGGCTAACCACTCTGGATGAAAAACTTCCACAATAAACCCAGCAGCCAACAAACGGGCTACCTCTTCACCTATAGCCTTGCGTCTTTCCTCATTGAAACGGCGAAGGAACTATCGGACCGGTTTGAATTTAGGATCAATGTTGAGTGTGTGCCCAGCAAGTTCTCTCGGTACACCTGGCATGTCAGAAGGTTTCCATGCAAAGATGTCCCGATTCTCACGGATGAACTCGATGAGTGCGCTTTCCTATTTGGGATCCAGGTTAGCGTTGATGCTGAACTGTTTGGATGAATCGCCAGGGAAAAAGTTAACCATTTTAGTGTTTGTAGCTGATTTGAACTTCAATGCTGGATCATGTTCCGTAGTTGGCTTTTTTAAGGAGGTCATGTCTGCCGGATCAACTTGCTCCTTATAGAATTTTAACTCCTCCGTGGCACAAACCGACTCAGCATAAGCCGCATCGCCTTCTTCACACTCCAAAGCAATCTTTCTACTTCCATGTACTGTGATAGTCCCCTTATGACTTGGCATTTTAAGCTGTAGGTAAACATAACATGGCCTTGCCATAAACTTAGCATAAACCGGCTGCCCAAACAAGGCGTGGTACGGACTTTTGATCTTCACTACCTCAAATGTTAATGTTTCTGACCTTGAATCATAGCCATCTCCAAAAGCTACCTGCAGAGCTATCTTACCAATAGGATATGCAGACTTACCAGGCACCACACCATGAAATACCGTATTTGATGGTTTAAGATCCTTATCTTTCAACCCCATACGGCAGAATGTATCATAATACAAAATATTGATACTACTTCCCCCATCCATGAGCACTTTAGTGAACTTATATCCCCCAACTTGAGGGGCTACCACCAAGGCCAAATGACCTGGATTATCAATCCAGGGCGGGTGATCCTCTCTACTCCACAAAATAGGTTGCTCCGACTAGCGTAAATACTGAGGTACTGCTGGCTCAACAGAGTTGACTGCCCTTTTGTGAAGCTTCTGATCACGTTTGCACAAACTAGTAGTGAAGACATGATATTGCCCGCTGTTCAGTTGTTTGGGATTGCTCTGATAACCCGACTGCTGCTGCTGCTGACTCCCCTGATGGTTGTAACCTCCCTGGTTGCCTTGGTGTCCTTTATTGACGTGTCCGGTTTGATTGCCTGGAACCGGAACCACCACTTCCGTAACCCGGCCCGTGGAAACCTCCTCCTGAACCGTCAGGCGGGCCGCTGTCATATTGGAACATATTGGAATTCTTGAAATCCCGCATGATATACCAATCTTTCCAGAGATGTGATGCCGGTTTATCCTTCGATCCGTGCTTTGGACAGGGCTGATTTAACAAATGCTCCAAACTATTGCCTAGACCTCCACCCCTCTCGGGCTGCTTGCCTTTACGGCGCTGGCCGTTCTCCTGCGCGTTGGTATTTGCGACAAAGTCCAAACCACTGTCGGCCTTGCGCTTACCAGCGTTTCCATGGCCTGCCGAATTATGTTGTTGGCCTTTGGCATTGCCGTTCTTCTTACCCTTCTCCGGTTTGTCCTCCTCTGAATCCGGATCCTTGGTATTATATGAATCGGCATATTTAACCAAAGCGGCCATGAGTGTTGACATGTCGTTGCAGTGATGTTTGAGCCTTCCCAACTTCTGTTTCAATGGTTTGAAATGGCAATTGCCCTCTAATGTTAACACTGCGGTGTCTGCATTGATACGATCTGATGAATGCAAAATCGCCGAGACCCGTTTGACCCAATGGGTCGTGGACTCCCCTTCCTCTTGGACACAAGCGGCCAGTTCTCCAATTGACATTGGCTGCTTACACGTATCCTTGAAGTTCTGGATAAACCGATGCTTCAGTTCGGCCCATGATCCAATAGAGTTGGTCGGCAAGCTCTTCAACCAAGTGCGAGTTGTTCCTTCCAACATCATGGTGAAATATTTAGCACACACTGCCTCATCCACATCTAACATCTCCATCGCAATCTCATAGCTCTCCACCCACGCCTCTGGCTACAAATCAGCGGTGTAATTTGGTACCTTACGAGGTCCCTTGAAATCCTTGCGTAGTCGCACATTACGCAAAGCGGGAGTTAAACACGGTACCCCTAAGGAACTGAACATCGCCCCTGGCTCCACGGAGGCGGTGGGGTGAACCGGAGTATGCTGTCGTGCTCCGTGTCGAGCTGTCCACTCGGCCTCTCGACGTGCGCGGCCATGGTCCACAACATCTTGCGCATTAGCACCTTCCTCAGCCGGGTTGTTCCCTCGTGGCAAATTTCGGTGACGTGCACTACTGGACACGGCCGGTTCATCCTCCACGTGTCTGCTATAACTCCGGCTTGGACGGGGAGTGGAATGAATCCTCTCACGGCTGTGTGAATATGCTTGTTGTTGATTTAGTGTTGTCTGAAGGAGATCCCTGGCTCGACGCGCTTCCACTGCAACTGGTGACTCGCCGTCGGTTGGGAGGGCCGCCAGGCGTGAAGCGGCGGCCACAATGTTGTCCAACGGGTTGGAATAATGCCCGGGCGGAGTTGATGGCACAACGTTGTTCTGGCGAGGCAGGTCCATCGTGCGTGGCTGAACCGGCGCTCCTGCTCCCGGCACTCCCGCTCCCGGCGCCCCCGCCCGGTTTAGCGTGGGTTGTTTACCAGCTCCTGCACCTGGCGTGTTGAAAAGATTCTGCGGCTCATAAATCAACGGGAGGCGTGATCGGTGCCTTCTTGTCATGACTTCCTCTGAAGCATTCTGATCCAGTCTAATCCGGTAAGCCTGTGCGTCCAACTCGGCCCGCTCCGTAGCCATCCTGGCGTTCTCTGCTACCAGGTCCACTTTAGCCTGGGCTATCTGATCTTTCACTTTTACAATGTCCACATCGTGCTGATCCCTGGCTGCTGCGTCTACCTCCGCGGACATCAATGTTGCCAGAGCATCGAACAAATCAGACAAGACTTGGGTTGGAGGTGGCGCCGAGCTTCCTGCCCCCGCTGGTGTGGCCGTCGTTGAACCGGAGAGCATTGCTGCGGCAGTAGACGAATGAGGCGCCGATTATGTGCCGACCATGAAGATGGCGGACCGGTTTGGCAGACCCGGGGAATCCGAAATACTGTTGCCCTCGGATCCTCCCTCAATCCGGTCGTCCTGCAACTGGTAAAGCGATTCGGTTTCTCCAGAAGACTCGTCATCAGAGCAGATTACGGTTTCTCCATCGAACACCGGTCCGTCCTCGTACCTCGATCCATGGACGATAGCTATGAAAACGTGCCTTGCCTCGGGCTGAACCGGGGAAGTACTTGCACGCCGAGCCGTTTCGATGATGTCGGTGCAGATGTCTGGCTCGGGGGCCGGTTCGCTGATCTTGCTGATGAAGACGTGAATCCCACCAAAGGGGACCCGATACCCGTATTCGATTGAATCGGCCTCGGGACCCCATCCTGTGTTGTCGATGTAGAGCTTGCCGCGGCGACTCTTCGTCATCTGGCCCACAGCGTATCCCTTGAGTCCATCGAAGCTGCCCTTCAAGAACTCAAAACCATCGTGCGATAGCCCCATGGTGGGCGCCAACTGTCGTGGGTTTGTCACGGCAGATGTCCTCGTGAAAGGACTTAGTCGTGGAGCCATCGCAACGGGTTAGCTTAAAGGGGTTAAACCGGACAAGGGGACACGGGAGTTTATACTAGTTCGGCCCCTTCGATGAAGGTAAAAGCCTACGTCTAGTTGTGATTGGTATTGCTAGGGTTTCGATGGCCAGGGAGCGAATCCGCTTTTTCTGGCTCTCGAGTTGTTGTTGTCTGTCTATAAACCGCGGCCGGGTCGTCCCTTTATATACATAGGTTGACGCCCGCCGGGCTACAGAGTCCTGAAGCCGGATTATAAACGTTTCCGGTTCGGCCTCTCTCTTTCTATCTTACTATACAAGTTACATGACTAGGTCGGTTTACATTTACAGAATGTAACCCGCCTTTGGGCCCTCCGTAAAGCGCCAGCATCTTTACATCTTCATGGGCTTCTAATCTTCAAAGAGTCAACCTGGCTACATAAGGCTGGTTTACCTCCAGTAGTAATATCCCCAACACAAGTTCTTTTCCATAAGCACGTATGACTATATACGGAATACATGCCTACATTACATTGATGAATTGGAGCTAGTTCTGTATCACCCTATGTTATGACCGTTACATGATGAACCGCATCCGGCATAATTATCCATCACCGATCTGGTGCCTATGATTTTTCCATATACTAGTTTACGCTTATTTACTTTCCCGCTGCTACTATTACAATCACTACAAAATACCAAAAACATTACTTTTGCTGTCTTTACTTTTGTTGCCGCTACCACCACTATCATATTACTTTGCTACTAAACACTTTGTTGCAGATACTAAGTTTCCAGGTGTGGTTGAATTGACAACTCAGCTGCTAATACTTGAGAATATTATTTGGCTCCCCTTGTGTCGAATCAATAAATTTGCATTGAATACTCTACCCTCGAAAGCTGTTGCGATCCCCTATACTTGTGGGTTATCAAGACAAATTTCTGGCGCCGTTGCCGGGGAGCATAGCTCTATTCTTTGAGTCACTTGGGATTTATATCTGCTGGACACTATGAAGAACTTGAGAGATCACGTTACTTTTATATACTCAAAATATTTCCGTTCTCATTAAAGGGTGATGCTAAGATATGGTTTAATTCTCTTGATCCTGGTTATGTGCGTAGTCCCCAGGATACGATTTATTACTTCTCTGCTAAATATTTCCATGCTCATAAGAAACAAGCTGCTTTGAGGGAAATATACAACTTCGTGCAAATTAAAGAAGAGAGTCTCCCACAAGCTTGGGGGAGGCTTCTCAAGTTGCTTACTGCTTTGCCTGATCATCCTCTTAAGAAACCCGAAATACTTGATATCTTTTATAATGGACTAACCGATGCTTCCAGAGATTACCTGGATAGTTGTGCTGGTTCTCTTTTCAGGGAAAGAACACCGAATGAAGCTGAAATTCTATTGAATAATATGTTGACAAATGAAAATAATTGGGCACCTCCTGAGCCACCTCCCGAGCCAGCTCCTGCTCCAATTACTGAGCCTATTCTTAAACCAACTCCGAAGAAGAGAGGTGTTCTATTTCTCAGTCCCGAAGATATGCAAGAGGCAAAGAAATCATTGAAAGAAAAAGGTATTAAAGCTGAAGACGTTAAGAATTTACCTCCTATTGAAGAAATACATGGTCTTAATATACCACCTGTTGAAGAAACATATGATCTCAATTCTTTATTTACTGAATAACCTCCTGATCCTAATATCCCGACACAGGTAGTAAAGGTAAATTCTCTCTATAGATATGATAAAGCTGAAGTTCCTCCTACTAAAATTGCTAGTCAGTGCTTGGATGAGTTTGATAACTTTATATTTAAGCAAGACGACTTCAATGCTTATTTTGGTAGACAATTAAAAGAAAATGCTTATATGATTAGACGCTTGGGTGATTATATGGCTAATATTAAAGGTGAACTTAAACTTGTTAGCAAACATGCTTCTATGGTTACCACTCAAGTAGAACAAGTACTTAAGGCCCAAAAAGAAGTGCTTGATGACATGAATAGTAAGAAAAATGATTATGCTGTTAGAGTGGCTACTAGAACTGGTAGAATGACTCAGGAACCTTTGTATCCTGAAGGCCACCCTAAGAGAATCGAGCAAGATTCTCAAAGAAATAATATTGATGTTCCTAGTTCTTCTAAAAAGAAGAAGAAGAAAAATGATAGAACTGTGCAAACTTCTAGTGAACCTATTGCTGAACCACCTGATAATCGAAATGATATCTCTATGTATGATGCTGAAATACAATCTGGTAATGAACATGAACCTAATGAAAACATTAATGATGATGTTCATGATGATGCTCAACCTAGTAATGACAATGACGTAGAAATTGAACCTGCTGTTGATCTTGATAACCCACAATCAAAGAATCAACGTTATGATAAAAGAGACTTTGTTGCTAGGAAACATGGTAAAGAAAGGGAACCCTGGGTTCAGAAACCCATGCCTTTTCCTCCGAAACCATCCAGGAAAAAGGATGATGAGGATTTTGAGCGCTTTGCTGAAATGATTAGGCCTATCTTTTTGCGTATGCGATTAACTGATGTGTTCAAAACAAATCCTTATGCTAAATATATGAAGGATATCATTACTAATAAAAGAAACATACCGGAAGCTGAAATTTCCACCATGCTTGCTAATTATACTTTTAAGGGTGGAATACCAAAGAAACTTGGAGATCCCGGAGTACCTACTATACCTTGCTCCATTAAAAGAAATTATATTAAAACTGCTTTATGTGATCTTGGAGCCGGTGTTAGTGTTATGCCTCTCTCTTTATATCGTAGACTTGACTTGAATAAGCTGACACCTACCGAAATATGCAAATGGCTGATAAATCAACTGCTATACCTGTCGGTATCTGTGAGGATGTGCCTGTTGTGGTTGCAAACGTTACTATTTTAACGGACTTTGTTATACTTGATATTCCCGAGGATGATAGTATGTCTATTATTCTTGGAAGACCTTTTCTTAATACTGTAGAGGCTATTATTGATTGCAACAAAGGCAATGTCACTTTTCATGTTAATGGTAATGAGCATACGGTGCACTTTCCGAGGAAACAACCTCAAGTTTATAGTATCAACTCCATTGGAAAATTTCCATCGATTATAATTGGAGGTTTTGAATTTCCTCTTCCTACTGTCAAGAAGAAATATGATATACTTATTATAGGGGATGTGCATATCCCCGTTGAGGTAACTTGGTGTTATTCAAAATTTCTCCGGTTTCATGATTATCGGAATGAGTTTGTTAACAAGACTTGATCAACCTTGTTAGTGGATTCTTTTTGATGAGCATGAGATGGATGAAACTAGAAGCACAACCTTCTGTACCCCACTTTTATTTTCTGTTATTTATATTAAATAAAGTAAAAATAGTATTTTTCTGTCTGTTTCCTGACTTATCCGTGCAATATAAAAATATCCCGAAAATAGAAGTCCTCAGAATGACATGCCAATTTAATATGTTTTCCCGGGAATATTTGAGAATTTACTATGCAAAAATTACCGCGGGAGGAGCTGCCACCTGGCCACGAGGGTGGTGGGCGCCCCCCCCCCCCCCTCTAGGGCGCACCCCCTGCCTCGTGGGCCCATGGTGGCCCTCCTCCACTTATCCCAGCACCCATCTTCTTCCTTTGTCTCACACAAACCCGAAAAACCAACTCAAGCACGAGTTCCAGCCACTTTTGCTGTGATTTTCGATCTCCTTGCTCAAAGCACCTCTCGCAAAACTGCTTGGGGAGATTGATCCTTGGTATGTGACTCCTCCATTGGTCCAATTAGTTTTTGTTCTAGTGCTCTATTCTTTACAAATTTGTGCTACATAGGTGACCATGTTCTTGAGCTTACATGTCAAATTTATATGGTTCCAAGTAGTTCTAATGCTTGATATAGGCTCTAGGCACTTGTAGGAGTAGTTGCTATCAATATTATTGAGTTTGGTTTACTTTTATTTGGAAGTTACTAAAAATTTCAGAATTTTTCAGAGAAAAACAATATGCTTAGGAAGATGTTCCAAGGTGGTTCCTCTAAGAAGCAAGGACCCAGGATTGCTATGCGCGATGCTGACGAGGATCCACCAAGAGACGCTCCAGTACGGCCTTGCGAATGGCCGTCGGAAAATTTTATGGACCGTGCGGGAATTAAAGAAGAATTCAAAGCATATTTGCGCAATGCCGGTCTTGAGGATTTTGAGGCTAACAAATGCCCCCAGTATCGTGATCTCACAAGTTCATTTGTGAGGAGGTTTGAGTATTCATCTTCGCGTAATTCTCCTTCAGTCATGTTTGATCTCTATGACAAATCTTATACCATGGACTTAGAGGATTTCACTTCTGCTTGCAAACTTCCATCATGGGGTAGTGTTAGGGATCCCCCTAAATCTGAATTTAGAAACTTTCTTGCTAGTATAACTGTGGGGGAATCTAGAGATATAACGCAGGCTACCATAGGGAGCATTCACTTTCCTGCTATACATTATTTTGCTCTCTTCATCGGTATATGCATAAATGCTAAGGATGAAGCATGTCACATATGTGTCCCTGATCTTAGCATTCTTAGGAGTGCTGTGTTAGGAGACCAGTCTTATCATATGGGAGCCATTGTAGCTCGTAGGTTGCATCATAATAGACATAATGGAGATTTCTTTGGAGGAATTTATGCAACCCGCTTAGCTCATTTTCTTGAGATAGACATTCGTGAGGGTGATACGGAGTTGCCTCCTGCATATTTAGATTATAACTCTATGGCTTCGCACCAGTTTGTCGAGAGGCCTGAACCACCTCTCTTATATCGTTTATTTTTTGATAAACGATGTGTTTTCCGTATTACTCTCCCTGCTCCTGCCTTCTTTGATTCACAGACAAAAGGAAGATATGTTATTACCAGAGAGGAGGCAGAAGAGTACGAGAGGAGAGTGGAGGCAGTTCGACTCCATGCTGCAGCTCAGCAGGCGATAACCGTTGCACATCAGTATGATCCCAACTATTCTTCGTCGCAGTACGACCCCAACAACTCTTATTATGGATATCCGCCAGGCCAGCCGTGGCCATAGACCAACTTATGCCAAAAGCCTAAGCTTGAGGGAGTACGTATTTCTCACCGACATTACATTTATGTTCACACACACTCATTACTAGATGTCGGTGCTCATACTCTTTCACTGTAATATCCATGCTAGTTTATTTTCTTTTTCCTGCTTTCTTCTTGTGTGTTTGTTAAACCTTAAGAAAAACCAAAAAAAATTAGTAGTAGTTTATTTTTCTGCTGTAGTAGTAATAATTAAAAAGAAAACCCAAAAATATTTCCCGTTCTCCTTTTGCTTGTTGGGAGCTTTCCCGTGTAAATAGTTTTATTTCTTTTCTTTTCTTTGGGGGTCAGTAGGAGAAGACCATAATTAAATTGTTGAAGTGGCTCTTATAAGCATTATTGTTGATTTAACCAAGAGCCCATATTGCTTTGTCTTCTCCTGTTTATTGAATGCTCGCAGATTCCATCTTAGTCCAATGCACGTACACTCTTATTATTATTCACATCGTTCGGCCGTGCAAGTGAAAGGCAATTATGATGATATATGATGAACTGACTGAGATGAGAAAAGCAGGTATGAACTTGACCTCTTTTGTTTTTGTAAATATGACGAGTCCCTCGTTCTTGATTCAGCTTATTATGAATAAACATGTCTGCAATGACAATTAGAGATCATAGTTGCTTGTGCCATGCTTGATTAGCTATGAGTTATAATGACTTATCTTGTGTGCCAACATGCTATTGCGATGATTATGATGTGGTATGATGGGGTGGTATCCTCCTTTGGATGATTTAAGTGACTTGACTTGGCACATGTTCACGCATGTAGTTGAAGCAAAATCAACATAGCCTTCACGATATTTATGTTCATGGTGGATCATATCCTACTCATGCTTGCATCCAATGTTTATTAATTTTAATGCATGTACATGGCTGTTGTCGCTCTCTAGTTGGTCGCTTCCCAGTCTTTTGCTAGCCTTCACTTGTACTAAGCGGGAATACTGCTTGTGCATCCAATCCCTTAAACCCCAAAGTTATTCCAGATGAGTCCACTATACCTTCCTATATGCGGTATCTACCTGCCGTTCCAAGTAAATTTGTATGTGCCAAACTCTAAACCTTCAAATAAACATTCTGTTTTGTATACTCGAATACCTCATGTATCAACCAAGGCTGTCCTTATCTTCCGTGTTAGGCGGGTTATTCTCAAGAGGAGTGGACTCCGCTCCTCACTCACGAGAAAATGGCTGGTCACCGGGATACCCAGTCCCATCCTTTATGCAAACTAAATCAAAATTAATTGCAAACAAAACTCCCCCTGGGACCCGATGTATGTTGGAGGCACTCGTTGTTTCGAGCAAGCCATGGATTGATGCTTGTTGGTGGAGGGGGAGTATAAACTTTACCATTCTGTTTGGGAACCGCCTATAATGTGTTTAGCATGAAAGATATCGCCATCTCTTAGTTGTTACGTTGATAATGAAAGTATACCGCTCAAAATGCAATTTATCTCTATTTCAAAACCGATCTCTGGCACCTCTACAAATCCCTGCTTCCCTCTATGAAGGGCCTATCCATTTACTTTTATGTTGAGTCATCACCTTCTTATTAAAAAGCACTAGCTGGAGAGCACAGCTGTCATTTGCATTCATCACTGTTAATTTATATTGGGTATGACTATGATTGGATCTCTTTTACCATGAATTACAATGTCTAGTCAGTCCTTGATCTTTAAAGGTGCTCTGCATTTATGTTTTGCGGTCTCAGAAAGGGCTAGCGAGATACCATCTTGTTATATCATATTATGATTGTTTTGAGAAAGTGTTGTCATCCGAGGTTTATTATTATGACTCGCTAGTTGATTATGCTATTGATATGAGTAATTATGAGACCTGAGAATTATTGCAAAGGTGGTTAGTTATGATCTATGCTGAAAACTTGAATGCTGGCTTGACATAGTTACAACAACAAGAGCAAACAGAGTTTGTAAAAGTTTTTCTTTCTTTATTTCAATTTGTCAATTGAATTGCTTGAGGACAAGCAAGGGTTTAAGCTTGGGGAGTTGATACGTCTCCGTCGTATCTACTTTTCCAAACACTTTTGCCCTTGTTTTGGACTCTAACTTGTATGATTTGAATGGAACTAACCCGGACTGACGTTGTTTTCAGCAGAATTGCCATGGTGTTGTTTTATGTGCAGAAAACAAATATTCTCGGAATGACCTGAAACTCCACGGAACATCTTAGAAAAAATAAAAAAAATCCTCGCCAAAGATGAAGACCAGGGGGCCCACACCCTGTTCACGAGGGTGGGGGCGCACCCCCTAGGGCGCCCCCCCTACCTCGTGGGCCCCCTGGATGCCCTCCGACGCCAACTCCAACTCTATATATTTGCTTTTGGAGAGAAAAAAATCAGGGAGAAGAAATCATCGCGTTTTACGATATAGAGCCGCCGCCAAGCCCTAAAACCTCTCGGGAGGGCTGGTCTGGAGTCCGTTCGGGGCTCTGGAGAGGGGGATTCGTCGTCGTCGTCATCATCAACCATCCTCCATCACCAATTTCATGATGCTCACCGCCGTGCGTGAGTAATTCCATTGTATGCTTGCTGGACGGTGATGGGTTGGATGAGATTTATCATGTAATCGAGTTAGTTTTGTTAGGGTTTGATCCCTATTATCCATTATGTTCTGAGATTGATGTTGCTATGACTTTGCTATGCTTAATGCTTGTCACTAGGGCCCGAGTGCCATGATTTCAGATTTGAACCTATTATGTTTTCATGAATATATGTGAGTTCTTGATCCTATCTTGCAAGTCTATAGTCACCTACTATGTGTTATGATCCGGCAACCCCGAAGTGACAATAATCGGGACCACTCCCGGTGATGACCATAGTTTGAGGAGTCAATGTATTCACTATGTGCTAATGCTTTGTTCCGGTTCTCTATTAAAAGGAGGCCTTAATATCTCTTAGTTTCCAATAGGACCCCGCTGCCACGGGAGGGTAGGACAAAAGATGTCATGCAAGTTCTTTTCCATAAGCACGTATGACTATATATGGAATACATGCCTACATTACATTGATGAATTGGAGCTAGTTCTGTGTCACCCTATGTTATGACTGTTACATGATGAACCGCATCCGGCATAATTATCCATCACTGATCTGGTGCCTACGAGTTTTCCATATACTGGTTTACACTTATTTACTTTCCCACTGCTACTGTTACAATCACTACAAAATACCAAAAACATTACTTTTGTTGTCTTTACTTTTGTTGCTGCTACCGCCACTATCATATTACTATGCTACTAAACACTTTGCTGCAGATATTAAGTTTCCAGGTGTGGTTGAGTTGACAACTCAGCTGCTGATACTTGAGAATATTCTTTGGCTCCCCTTGTGTCGAATCAATAAATTTGGGTTGAATACTCTACCCTCGAAAGCTGTTGCGATCCCCTATACTTGTGGGTTATCATGCCTCTACTTGACTAGCTCGTTAATCAAATATGGTTAAGTTTCCTAGCCATGGACATGTGTTGTCATTTGATGAATGAGATCACATCATTAGAGAATGATGTGATGGACAAGACCCATCCGTTAGCTTAGCATAATGATCATTCAGTTTTATTGGTACTGCTTTCTTCATGACTTATACATGTTCCTCTGACTATGAGATTATGCAACTCCCGAATACCAGAGGAACACCTTGTGTGCTATCAAACATCGCAACGTAACTGGGTGATTATAAAGATGCTCTACAGGTGTCTCCAATGGTGTTTGTTGAGTTGGCATATATCGAGGTTAGGATTTGTCACTCCGTCTATCAGAAAGGTATCTCTAGGCCCTCTCGGTAATGTACATCACTATGAGCCTTGCAAGAAATTACTAATGAGTTTGTTGCGGGATGATGCATTACGGAACGAGTAAAGAGACTTGCCGGTAACGAGATTGAACTAGGTATGATGATACCGACGATCGAATCTCAGGCAAGTAACATACCGATGACAAAGGGAACAACGTATGTTGTTATGCAGTTTGACCGATAAAGATCTTCATAGAATATGTAGGAGCTAATATGAGCATCCAGGTTCCGCTATTGGTTATTGAACAGAGATGTGTCTCGGTCATGTCTACATAGTTCTCGAACCCATAGGGTCCGCATGCTTAACGTTCGACGACGATTTGTATAATGAGTTATGTGATTTGATGTACCGAAGGTTGTTCGGAGTCCCGGATGAGATCACGGACATGACGAGGAGTCTTGAAATGGTCGAGACGTAAAGATCGATATATTGGAAGGCTATATTCTGACATCGGAAAGGTTCCGAGTGATTCGGGTATTTTTCGGAGTACCGGAGAGTTACGGGAATTCGTCGGGGAAGTAATGGGCCTTAATGGGCCATACGGGAAAGGAGAGAAGGGCCTCAAGGGGTGGCTGCGCGCCCCCCATGGGCTGGTCTGAATTGGACTAGGGAGGGGGCAGCGCCCCCCTCTTTCCTTCTCTCCCTCTTCCGCTTCCTTCTTCTTCTACTCCAACTAGGGAAGGGGGGAAACCTACTCCTACTAGGAGTAGGATTCCCCCTTGGGGCACGCCATAGAGAGGGCCGGCCCTCTGCTACGTCTTGAGCTTGCGTTGGTTTTCCCCGAAGAGGAAGGGATGATGCAGCAGAGTAGCGTAAGTATTTCCCTCAGTTTTTTAGAACCAAGGTATCAATCCAGTAGGAGGCCACGCTCAAGTCCCTCGTACCTGCACAAAGCGATAGCTACTCGCAACCAACGCGATTAGGGGTTGTCAATCCCTTCACGGTCATTTACGAGAGTGAGATCTGATAGATATAATAATTTTTGTATTTTTGGTATAAAGATGCAAAGTAAAAAGTAAAAGCAAAGCAAGATTAAAGCGATGGAGATTGATATGATGAGAATAGACCCGGGGGCCATAGGTTTCACTAGTGGCTTCTCTCAAGAGCATAAGTATTCTACGGTGGGTGAACAAATTACTGTTGAGCAATTGACAGAATTGAGAATAGTTATGAGAATATCTAGGCATGATCATGTATATAGGCATCACGTCCGTGACAAGTAGACCGAAATGATTCTGCATCTACTACTATTACTCCACTCATCGACCACTATCGAGCATGCATCTAGAGTATTAAGTTAAAAACAGAGTAACGCCTTAAGCAGGATGACATGATGTAGAGAGATAAATTCATGCAATATGAAATAAACCCCATCTTGTTATCCTCGATGGTAACGATGCAATACGTGCCTTGCTGCCCCTTCTGTCATTGGGAAAGGACACCGCAAGATCAAACCCAAAGCTAAGCACTTCTCCCATGGCAAGAACTACCAATCTAGTTGGCCAAACCAAACGGATAATTCGAAGAGACTTACAAAGATAACCAATCATACATAAAAGAATTCAGAGAAGATTCAAATATTATTCATAGATAGACTTGATCATAAACCCACAATTCATCGGTCTCAATAAACACACCGCAAAAAGAAGATTACATAGAATAGATCTCCACAAGAGAGGGGGAGAACTTTGTATTGAGATCCAAAAAGAGAGAAGAAGCCATCTAGCTACTAACTATGGACCCGAAGGTCTGAGGTAAACTACTCACACTTCATCGGAGAGGCTATGATGATGTAGAAGCCCTCCGTGATGATGACCCTCTCCCGGCGGAGCTCCGGAACAGGCCCCAAGATGGGATCTCGTGGATACAGAAAGTTGCAGCGGTGGAATTAGGTTTTTGGCTCTTGTTCTGATCGTTTGGGGGTACGTATGTATATATAGGAGGAAGGAGTATGTCGGTGGAGCACCGAGGGGCCCACGAGGCAGGGGGCGCGCCCTGGGGGGGCGCCCCCCCATCCTCGTGACCTCCTCTTTGACTCCTTGGAGTAGGGTCCAAGTCTCCTGGATCACGTTCGGTGAGAAAATCACGTTCCCAAAGATTTTATTCCGTTTGGACTCCGTTTGATATTCTGTTTCTCCGAAACACTGAAATAGGCAAAAAAACAGCAATTCTGGGCTGGGCCTCCGGTTAATAGGTTAGTCCCAAAAATAATATAAAAGTGGAAAATAAAGCCCAATATAGTCCAAAACAGTAGATAATATAGCATGGAGCAATCAAAAATTATAGATACGTTGGAGACGTATCACCCTCCCCTCCTCCACTCCTTTATATACGGGGGAAGGGGGCACCCCATAGACACACAAGTTGATCTTTAGCCGTGTGCGGTGCCCCCCCTCCACAGTTTTCCACCTCGGTCATATTGCCGTAGTGCTTAGGCGAAGCCCTGAGTCGGTAACTTCATCATCACCGTCAACACGCCGTCGTGCTGATGCAACTCACCCTCGGCCTCAACTGGATTAAGAGTACAAGGGACGTCACCGAGCTGAACGTGTGCAGATCGCGCGTTCGGTATTTGATCGGTTGGATCACGAAGATGTTCGACTACATCAACCGCGTTACTTTATGCTTCCGCTTTCGGTCTACGAGGGTACGTAGACATACTCTCCCACTCTCGTTGCTATGCATCTCCTAGATAGATCTTGCGTGCTTGTAGGATTTATTTTTTTGAAATACTGCATTCCTCAACACCTCGCCCATGAGCGTGGTGGCTGGCAGGACGAGGAGAAGCTTTCATTCACTACACGCTCTCCCTCCCGCACGCGGTGGACATGCAGCAGTTCAATCGGTGCCAGTTGGCCAGAAGTATACTGTAGTACTCCTCCACTGCAGTAGTACTCCATCATTGTTCGACTTCCCGAAGAGGCGAAGAGCCAAGCGCAGCCCGGGCGCTCGTGTGGCAGTTTCATGTGTAGAGTAGTCTAGGATAGCGTGTACCGTGCCTGTAAGCTTAAAATCGTTGGGGTCGGCTCCATGCTTTTTTTGATTAAAATAATCTTCTGGCCCTACCTGTCACCCTGATGATTCTAGTTTGCACGCTCATCTGGTCAAGACGGGAATATATATTTTAATTTGTGGTGGGGTAAATGTTAGAGGTTGCAGCAAATGGAGTATTGCACGCTGCGGGTCTTTCAGCCAAGTTTAGAGGCAACTGATAACCCACAAGTATAGGGGATGAATTGCAGGCTCTTTGATAAGTAAGAGTGTCGCACCCAACGAGGAGCTAAAGGTAGAACAAATATTCCCTCAAGTTCTATCGACTACCGATACAACCCTACGCACGCGTAACGTCCGCTTTACCTAGAACAAGTATGGAATTATAAGTACTTTGTAGGTGTAACGGGATAGGTTTGCAAGAATAAAAGAGCACGTAAGTAAAACTAGGGGCTGTTTTAGGTAAAGAAGCAATAAAGTTAGTATAGCGAGTGTGGAAAAGTGGTGGTAGGAGTTGCGAAATTGTCCCTAAGCAATTGACTATTTTACTAGACCAATAGCAAGTTTTATGTGGGAGAGGCCACTGCTAGCATGTCATCCCTGACTTGGAATTCTATGCACTTATGATTGGAACTATTAGCAAGCATCCGCAACTACTAACGTTCATTAAGGTAAAACCCAACCATAGCATTAAGATATATTGGTCCCCCTTCAACCCCGTATGCATCAATTTCTATGCTAGATTGAAGCTTCTGTCACTCTTGCCCTCCAATACATAGTCCTATTAACATACAACTAACCCTATGGTGTGATCCACACGCACGCTCATATGATGGGCACCAAAGGACAACAACATAACCACAAGCAAATTAAATCAATCATAGGAATTCACCAATTATCAATAGGACAACGAAAATCTACTCAGACATCCACTACTAGAAATCCACATTTTACCTAGGGCCATATACCCTAGGTGAAATGCAAAAAACCATAGGGAAAGACTTTACCTAGAGCTTGCCCTAGGTAAAGAACCCTAGGTGTAGTATAGTCAGGAAAGATCTCTTTCCCTAGAGTGCATGAGGAAAGCCCTAGGGAAACCATCTTTACCTAGGGGCACAAACCCTAGGGAAAGATTGTAGGGTCCATCTAAATTGTGTCACCCCACAACTTTCCCTAGAGTTCTTTCCCTAGCAGATGTTTGAATAATACCCTAGGGATACATCATATTCATATCTTCCCTGTACAAAATGCAATTTGAATATAAATTCATATCAACCATAATTCAAAAAATTAAATCATAGCGAAATTTCAAATTTGTAAATCACATCCAAAATTCATTATGCACCACATCAGATTCATAATCAATGAACGCATACATCAGATATGTAGTCAACTAAAGGCCAAATTCAAAAAATAAGCTATGACAAGTTAGTCATTGCAAGTAGAACACCGTGACCAACATGTACAAGCATTTGTTGGTCACGCCGAGTATCAAATAAACTTGTTACAACATGCTATCTGTACATGCACCCGACATCATTAACTATCAAGAGGTTGGCTTCCAAGGAGTGACAAGCTGAGGTAGTTCCAGATGCATTATCAATAAAAATCCAAACATCCCTGCAACACCAGCGTTAGGCTCCAGAATCAAATCTTGTGGAGAAGCATCCAGAGTGACATTATGGTCCTGAAATTATGATGACAAGCAGTTTAGCACATAGTTATAAGGCTCGAGTATTCTAGTAGAATTTTGGAAGCATAATTATAATGTGCACAATATGGACAGGACAAGAGAATGTAATCCCTCCCCACAGCACACATAGCCCTGGCAATAATATGATCATGCTTCGCACTGAAGCAGCAGAACCATACATACCACCACACATAAAGCTCATCGCAAAAGCAGGCATTTGAACATCAGAATTGCAGGAACATACAAAGTTTGTATAATCCGAAGTTAATTTCAGAAAACTTACATGAACTGCATGTTGCTAAGCACACAAATTTAGTGGTTCTTGGCTCTTTTCAAGGATCTGCAAGACATGGTCCCGGTTGTGAAAACATACATGTGCATGCTCATGTAAATCAACTTGTTAGCCGTGTCTCAAATAGATTATATTACGTACATGGCCAGTTAAGCGATGTGTTGTGTACACACTACTCAGATCATGCTTACTCTGTTCTACAGGAAAAACGAAGCAAAGGAAAGGATAGCTCTATGGATTAGTGTTCCCCTAGTTCTGTAAAGCTTCAGCTGAATTTGAGCCGCAGAAAATAGCAGAAGAAACTAATCGATCAAAATATACTAAATCTATTGATATGGTTGTCATAGCTCTGAATTACAATAATAGAGGTAAATAATTTGCTCATATTTAATTGGATGTTGATTTTATGAATGGAAACGAATTTAAGCAAATCATCACTCTAAAATCTATAACTGACTGAAGCAAAATGGTCTTACATCCATGCAAGAGCTCTCCCTCTATGAGATGCATGTACATATGCTGGTGAATCTGTATCCCAAGTTGAAGTTGCTTCTCCATGCTAGAAACACCAATGTAGCCTTTAAACATTCCTCGGTACCTTTAAATCACAAAAACATTCAGTCAGGAAATCTGTTTTAAGTTAACAAATATGTTTTTAAGTTAACAAAATGGGATCATTAGAAGGAAGATTGTTCCAGTAACCATCATGATTTCCCTGAAAAGAGAGGATATATAATACCGATCAACAACTTTGGTTGCTTTGCCCACACAAACAATCAACAATCTAGTTGACATAGTATCCAGAGTACTAGCATGCAACGACAGAGCTTCACAGGGGCGAACCTGGGCAGTTGCCTCCCAGCAAAAAGGAAAAAAATTAGTACCAGGTAGTAGTACTGCACACTACAACTCATAAGGCACAGTTATCACATCCTTCTCACGCTCTGCATAGGAGACAAACAAGCAGCGACCCAATACTGTAGCGCGTCTTCTACTCTTTTGTCTAGCGCGGACTTTGCTACCGGTGACGCATGAGCATGGGGTCGGGGAGCCAGGACACATGCCACTGGAGCTTGCTGGTGTTGGGGCCAGATGCCAGAGGC
The DNA here is from genome assembly GCF_056163025.1 of Triticum urartu. NCBI lineage: Eukaryota > Viridiplantae > Streptophyta > Magnoliopsida > Poales > Poaceae > Triticum > Triticum urartu. The sequence goes on along the minus strand of NC_141877.1, from coordinate 444,673,522 downwards.
TGGTGGTTAGAGCTCCTGGGCTCGTCTAGTCGCAGCCATGCTTACGCATCAGGCCACTGCCGGTGTCATGTACAAGTGATGCTATGAGCAACAAGAGCAGTCTAGCCTCACTCTCCCCACTGGGAATTACAACTCTTTTGATTATGCTTTTTCAGTGTAGATCCTTTCATGTTTCATCTTAACTTGTTGGAGTTCTAATTAAAAATTGTTGTTTAGAGACATAATGGTTAAAAGAAAGACCAATAATTTTATATTTTCTAGGACAAGTGCCAAGCGTGTATTTTCTACTTCGAAGATTATTAAGACAATGCAACGTAATACTCCCTCTGTTCCTAAATATTTGTCTTTCTAGAGATTTCAACAAGTGACTACATACGGAGCAAAATGAGTGAATCTACACTCTAAAATATGTCTATATACATCCGTATGTGATAGTCCATTTGAAATCTCTAAAAAGAAAAATATTTAGAAACGGAGGAAGTATGTTGGAAGATGATTTTTTATCCAGTAGCTTATGTTAAGCACAAAGAGTAAAATCACAGTCAAGAATTTCTTATGCAATTTAGGGGCGGGAAGAAAGAAAGAGTTGATCCTTAGTGATTAACTCAATACTACATATTTATTTAGTATTTTGGTTCAGTTTCATTTGTTACCAAGTAGCTTATATATAATTAATGTTAGAAATGTACTTTGTAAGCTAATGTGGATAAGATCAATGTAATTATCTATGTTCTCAATATTATGCAAAATCTAACTTGTTTAAGTGGATGGCGTCCGCATATCCGTGAGTAACCGCGAACAGAAAAAATAATCTAACACGGTTGTTGAACTAACAAAGATTAATGCAATTTTTTCTTCGCGGACATGCAGATGCCATCCACTTGCATCCCTTATAGCCATATGATTTTGTATTTGATTTTTTGTTTTACCTTCACCCCTCCTGAGATTTCTTTCAAGATCCGCCACTGTTAGCATGGACAACCTGCATCATAGCAGCCGTATATCTGTCTTTAATTCTGAACTTGAACTTAAAAGATTTACCTACTAGATCTTGGATGTGAAAATGCTACTTTTAAGTTCTGGATCTGGACATAACGGGCAAGCTGAAACATCTAACTTGATAGACCTGTAAGCTCTGGATCTGGACATAACGTGCAAGCTGAAACACCTAAATGAATAGACCTGTAGTACTAAACCTGCAGGAGCGGATGTGCAAAGGGGAAACTGATATTCTGCCACAACGGCAAGCTAGCCGAAAGCAGCAGTAAAGTAATCTATGCATAATTTCTTGACAAGCAAATCACAGAGACGAGCATCGCTTGCAAGATCTGCACACAGAACAAATCAGAACATATACAGCTACCTAAACCAGAGAGCGAGAGATAGGGAGAGAACCTTAGGAGAGAAGTCGAGGTGGTGGACGCGATCTTGATCTAGCGGGAGGTGGATGCCGTTATCCTCGCCGTAGTGCTCGAGGGGCAGGAGAGGAGGGGGCGGGGGCGGTGCAGAAGAGTATGGGGCCGTCGGGGAGGAGCTCGCCGGGGACGGTAGTGTCAGGGTGGTGCTCGTCGGGGACAACCACGTCGGGGAGGGGGGGGGGGGGGGGGGGGGGCTCGAGGTGGCGTTGAGAAGGCGACGGTGGCGGCAGTGAGATCCGCGAGAGGACATTGTGCCCACCGCCGGATGGTCCGACTCGGTCACCGATGTGGGGGAGAAGGGGAGGAAGAGCCTAGGCGGCGGAGCAGGGCCGGTAGGGGCGCGGCGGGGTGGTGGTGCGCGGCGGGGCGGTGGCGCACGGCGGGCCATGCGATGGGGCCATAGGGGAGAGGAAGATTGAGGAGAGAAGGAGGGGGGGGGAGGTGTTTGTGGCGGCGGCTTGAGGTACGGGTGAAGGAGACCAAATTTAGCCGAAATTTTTGGCACTGCGCGCCCTTTCTCCCTTCGCTATCTCACTGCAGAACAGGCCCTCATGCGCGGGGGCAAATAAAAGGCGCGCAGCCGTCGACGCGGGAGGCCATATCTTGTGTTTTCTCGGGGTGGATGCTATGCACGTGGCACCAGTACTTTGGGAAATTTTATTTTCCAGTTTTCCAGCAAAATTATCTTTCCCTAGAGGGGCACTGTTCATTACTTTTCTTTCCCTTTGGGGAGATTAATAAGCTCTAGGTGAAGGCCTTGGCCCTAGGTAAAACATAGATTTCTAGTAGTGATCATAGGATGGCAACACATCATTGGATAATAATATGAAGCATAAAGCACCATATTCAAGTAGAAGGTACAACGGGTTGCGGGAGAATGGACCGCTATAGATAGATGGGGGAAGGTGATGAAGATATTGGTCAAGATGACAGAGGTGTTGGTGTAGATCGTCGTCACATGATAATGGCCCCGGCGGCGTTCTGGCACCACCGGGAGAGAGGGGGAGAGAGCCCCCCTTCTTCTTCTTCTTCTTCTTCTTCTTCTTCTTCTTCTTCTTCTTCTTCTTCCTTGACCTTCTCCCTAGATGGGAGAAGGGTTTCCCCTCTGGTCAATGGCCTCCATGCGGCGGAGGGGCAAGAGCCCCTCCGAGATTGGATCTGTCTCTCTCTGTTTTTGCGTTCTAGATTCTGCCCTTTCACCGTTTCTTATATTTCCGAAGATCCGTAACTCCGATTGGATTGAAATTTGAACACAATTTTTATCCGGATATTAGCTTTCTTGCGGCGAAAGAAGGGCACCAACTGCCTTACGGGTTGTCCACGAGGGTCAGGGGCACGCCCCCTACCTCATGGCCCCCTCGGGCATCGTCTCGCATTGATTCCACTTCCCAAAATTCACATATATTTCAAAAAAATCTCCGTCAATTTTTATCTCGTTTGGACTCCGTTTGATATGGATTTTCTACGAAACAGAAAACATGCAACAAACAGGAACTGGCACTGGATCAATATGGTAGTCCAAAAAATAGTATAAAAAATTGCCAAAAGTATATGAAAATTGTATAATATTGGCATGGAATATCAAAAATTATAGATACGACGGAGACATATCAGCATCCCCAAGCTTAATTCCTTCTCGTCCTCGAGTAGGTAAATGATAAAAAAGATAATTTTTTGATGTGGAATGCTACCTAGCATAATCTTGATCACATAATCTAATCATGGCATGAATATTAAGACACGAGTGATTCAAAGCCATAGTCTATCATTTGACATTAAGACAATAATACTTCAAGCATACTAATGAAGCAATCATGTCTTTTCAAAATAACATGGCCAAAGAAAGTTATCCCTACAAAATCATATGGTCTGGCTATGCTCCATCTTCACCACACAAAATATTCAAATCATGCACAACCCCGATGACAAGCCAAGCAATGGTTTCATACTTTTGATGTTCTCAAACCTTTTCAACTTTCACGCAATATATGAGCTTGAGCCATGGATATATCACTATAGGTGGAATAGAATATGATGACGGAGGTTGTGTGGAGAAGACAAAAAAGGGAGAAAGTCTCGCATTGACGCGACTAATCAATGGGCTATGGAGATGCCCATCAATTGATGTCAATGCGAGGAGTAGGGATTGCCATGCAACGGATGCACTAAGAGCTATAAGTGTATGAAAGCTCAAACTGGAAACTAAGTGGGTGTGCATCCAACTTGCTTGCTCATGAAGACCTAGGGCATTTGAGGAAGCCCATCGTTGGAATATACAAGCCAAGTTCTATAATGAAAATCCCACTAGTATATGAAAGTGACAACTCAAGAGACTCTCCATATGAAGAACATGGTGCTACTCTGAAGCACAAGTGTGGTAAAAGGATAGTTACATTGTCCCTTCTCTTTTTTCTCTCATTTTTTCTCTTTTTTTGTAGGCTTCTTTGGCCTCTCTCTTTTTTTGGGGTGGCTTCTTTGGCCACTTTTATTTTGATAACCTCACATGGGACAATGTTCTAATAATCATGATCATCACACTTTTATTTACTTACAACTCAATATTACAACTCGATACTAGAATAGAATATGACTCTATATGAATGCCTCCGGCGGTATACCAGGATGTGCAATGATCTAGCATAGCAATGACATCAAAAAGGGGACAAGCCATGAAAACATCATGCTAGCTATCTTATGATCATGCAAAGCAATATGACAATGATGCTCAAGTCTTGTATATGAAGATGATGGAAGTTGCATGGCAATATCTCGAAATGGCTATGGAAATGCCATGATAGGTAGGTATGGTGGCTGTTTTGATAAAGATATAAGGAGGCTTATGTGTGATAGAGCGTATCATATCACGGGGTTTGGATGCACCGGCGAAGTTTGCACCGACTCTCAAGGTGAGAAAGGCAATGCACGGTACCGAAGAGGCTAGCAATGATGGAAGGGTGAGAGTGTTTATAATCCATGGACTCAACATTAGTCATAAAGAACTCACATACTTATTGCAAAAATCTATTAGTCATCGAAACAAAGTACTACGCACATGCTCCTAGGGGGATAGATTGGTAGGAAAAGACCATCGCTCATCCCCGACCGCCACTCATAACGAAGACAATCAATAAATACCTCATGCTCCAACTTTGTTACATAACGGTTCACCATACGTGCACGCTACGGGAATCACAAACTTCAACACAAGTATTTCTACAATCCACAACTACCCGCTAGCATGACTCTAATATCACCATCTTTATATCACAAAACTATTACAAGGAATCAAACATATCATATTCAGTGATCTACAAGTTTTATGTAGGATTTTATGACTAACCATGTGAATGACCAATTCCTGTCATCTCTCTAAATAGATATAAGTGAAGCAAGAGAGTTTAATTCTTTCTACAAAAGATATGCCCATGCTCTAACAAATATAAGTGAAGCAAAGAGCATTCTACAAATGGCGGTTTTCTCCGTGTAGGGAAACAGGCAATCCAAACTTCAAATGATATAAGCTAAGCACATGAAGCATTCTATAAAGCCATACTCAAAAGATATAAGTGAAGTGCAAAGAGAATTCTATAAATCAACCATGGACTATCTCGTACCAGCATGGTGCATCAAAGAAAAGTGAAAACTAAATGCAAAATGCAAAAGACGCTCCAAGATTTGCACATATCACATGAACGAAACGAATCTGAAAACATACCGATACTTGTTGAAGAAAGATGGGATGCCTTCCGGGGCATCCCCAAGCTTAGACGTTTGAGTCTCCTTGAATATTTACTTGGGATTCCTTGGGCATCCCCAAGCTTGAGCTCTTGTCTCTCCTCCTTCTCCTCACATCGACACATCCTCGATCTTCGAACACTTCATCCACAAAAAACTCAACAGAAAGCTTGGTAAGATCTGTTAGTATAATAAAGTAAATCACTACTCTAAGTACTGTTGCAAACCAATTCATACTTTGTTTTTGCATTGTAGCTACTGTAATATAACCTTTCCAGGGCTTAATCCACTGATAGAAATTGATAGTTTCATCAAAACAAGCAAACGATGCATCAAAAACAGAATCTGTCTTAAACAAGACAGTCTGTAGTAATCTGAAATTCACCATACTTATGGTACTCCAAAAATTCTTAAAAAATTATTAAAAATAAAAAATTTGTATATAAAGACAGCGCAAAAAATTTCAGAACCGTTTGACGTTCCAGTAAAAAATGTAAAATCGCGCACTACAGCCAAAGTTTCTGTCTTGCACCGCACAAACCAACAAGCAATGTAAACATCCTAAAGGAAAATCTTGGCACATTATTATTGTTTTTAAACTTTATAAAAGCACACACAAAAAATAAATGACTCTGTAAAACTTCCGGGTTGTCTCCCTGGTAGCGCTTTCTTTAAAGCCATTAAGCTAGGCATATAGTGCTCAAGTAATGGATCCACCCGGGTCCCAAGCTATATCAAAGCCAATTTTAATTAACAATGATTTGTGATTTAGTAGTGAACACAAAGTAACATATATCATGCAACAACGAAGTCTAACTCTCTTCTTATGCATCGGCGTGTCATAAAAGAACAATTCATGCACACATAGTAAAGGCCAATGCATAGTATAAACAGTTTCTTGCAATTTTATCATATTGGAAACATGGAGAGGCGGAGATGTAGTTCCTCTCTCATAATAATTGCAAGTAGGAGCAGAAAGCACATGCATATTATATCTATCAAAATCATCATGTGTAGTAGTAAAATGCAACCCATCAATATAATCCTTAATAAGGGCAAACTTCTCCGATATAGTGTAGTCGGGAGAATTCAAAAAGATAATAGGACTACCATGCGTGGGTGCAATAGCAACAATTTCATGTTTAACATAAGGAACTATAGCAAGTTCATCTCCATAAACATAATTCATATTGGCATCTTTGCCACAAGCATAGCAAGCATCATAAAAAAGGGATATTTCAAAAGAATAAACGGGGTCATAGCAATCATCCTTCGGTAAGCACGAAGGGAAATTAAACAATGTATGAGTTGAAGAGTTACTCTCATTAGAAGGTGGGCACGTGTAGCTAATCCGCTTTTCCTCCTTTTTTTCTTCGCTCTCCTCATCATCCTTTTCATCCAATGAGCCCACAGTTTCATCAATTCCTTCTTCCATAGACTCCTGCAAAATATTAGTCTCTTCTTGGACAGCAGAGGAGTCCTCAATATATGGTTTAACATAGGCATTAGAAGCATAATTATCATAATAATATTTAAGTATGGCAAAATTTTCAGATTTTTAAAGAGTACCATCATACTTTCCAATCAAAGAAGCAACTTCATAAGCACCCTCAAAAGCAACAAATTCTTCAATTTGTTGAACATCATAGTAATTATAAACACCCTTAGCATACGAAGATACGATTCCATTATCACTAAACTCACATTGGTAGGGAAGGTGTTTCTTAGGGTCTTCAGAACAACAAGTAAAATCATATATTTCACATAAATTCCAAGCATAGCATTGCAAACGATGAATTTGATCCAGTAAAAGTTTCCCTTTTTGAGATAAGCGGTGTCGCACATAATTGAAAGGATCAAGATGGACCTAGAGGGGGAGGTGAATAGGTACAATTACAAATTTTAATTATTACTTAGCAATTTTAGGCAATAGTGCGGAATATGAAAGTGAGCCTAACAATTTCAAGTGATGCTAAGAGCTAAGCAAGATAACCAAGTAACACAAGTATGTAAGTAAGTAAGAGTATGATATAAGTAAGTGCTAAGAGACAAGTAACCACAAGTAGAGAGTTAGGGTTAGGAATAATCGCAACTCCGGGAGACGAGGATATATGCCGATGTTCACTTCCTTGGAGGGAAGCCACGTCATCGTTAGAGAGGTAGGTGTTACCACGAAGGTACACCAATGCCACGAAGGCTCACCCTATTCTCCCTTTGAGACAACACCACGAAGGCGTTTCTCAACCACTAGTGGTAGACCTTGGGGTGGTCTCCGAACCCTCACAAACTTTCTGGAGGTAATCACAATGGTTGATTCCTCTCCGAATGACTCCTACCGCCTAGGAGTCTCCAACCTCCAAGAGTAACAAGAACGATGGAGAAAAGCTCAAGACTTGCTCAAATCACAAATTCCTTTGGTGCAAAGGTGGGGAAGGAGTGGATCTATCACTTGATCGGACAACTTCTCTCAAGTGCTCTCAAATCCCTTGGGGATCTAAGATTTGGTGTGGAAGAGTGTGAGAGAGAGTGAAATGTGTTCTTAGCAAGCTCAAAGTGAATGGTCAACCTTATCCCATAGAAGGAAGAAGGCTATATATAGTGGCAGTGGAAAAGTAACCGTTTGAGCCACTTCAGGGCACTGTAGAGGTCGGGCATCCGGACTGGACCGGATGTCCGGTGGCACAAATATGTCCGGACGTCCGACAACCATCGGTCGTCCGGTTGTTGGGAATCCATATGCCACGACGCCAGTACACAGCCATCAGACGTCCGAGACGTGCCGGTCGTCCAGAGACCGGACGTCTGAAGAAACCGGAAATCCGTAAATCATGTTCTATTGAGAAGGTGTCGGTTTCTGGAGAAAAACGGACGTCCGGCAACCGGATGTCCGGAGAGGCCCAAATATCCGTAAATATCATTATGTGAAGAAACACCAGACGACCGTGGAGAACCGGACGTCCGGTCAGCTGTGATGGATCAGACGTCCATAGAGTACCGGACGTGCGGTGAAAATAGAGTTTGTGGGTTTTGAGAAAATCTTTCACTAGATCCAACGATCCCCTCTTAATAGTGCGAGATCCCTATACTCAAGAAACAAAGCTGTAAACCAGAGCTATTTTCTTGTATCTTCGATATTTGAATGATATGCATTTGACCCTAGTTGTGATCCGCACACGCCCTTGAGACTTAATCCTGAGATATACTTGATAAACATGATTAGTCCCATATATGCATGTTGTCATCAACATCAAAATAAGATTAAGGGCATGATTGCACCTTTGATCTCCCCCTTTTTGGTAGTTGATGACAACATACATGCACTTCTTAAAATAATAAAAACTTTGAATATCAAAAGGATTTGTTGCGGAGCTCCCCTTAATAATGTGCACAAAGACAAATAAGCATGAGAGGAGCTCCCCCTCAGTGTGATACCAACACATCCAAAACACAAGTTGCACATGATAACATTCAAACAGATTCATAAGTAGATTCATCACTCACATCATAGAACCTAAAGTAACAATGGTCATAACAAGGTTCATGGTACGATACATATCATAGTGCAATACAAGTTATCACATATTACAGTACTCAATGGATAAGTGCTAAGTGCTACTCCCCCTTGGCAGCAAGTACTAAAAAGGGGGGGCAAGATGAGCAGACAGAACAACAACATCATCATCAGAACCCTGCCTCATCATCATCATCATCATGAGAACCACTGCCACCAGCCTTGTCAAAGAAGGTTAGCCCACTCAGGACCCGAGGGAAAACCAAAGTCAGAAGGTGGTTCGTCAGGAAGACGTTCATCATCACTCACATCATAAACTCTGGAGTCTCTCAGACGAGCCTTTAGAGCATTCTTGGAAGTGACCATGCGAGTGACAACATCGTGATTTTGGGAGCAATGAAAGGTAAACACCTTCATCATGGTAGAGTGAGCCTTCCCAAGAAAGCGAGAAATGTGACCAAATGGTGCAGATCCGGAGGGAGCAGGACGAGGAATGCTAGCAGCTGTGCGGCGTGGATGAGCAGAAGAGGAAGAGTTCCTGGGAACATAATCATCGGCCATGTGTGCGGGAATGACCCATCGGTCATGCAAATGAGTGTGGACAATAGGAAATGGAGCCACACTCTCAATGAATGCTTGAAGAAAGGGAGCATGAGGAAAGGCCCGCTTGTGCTGGAGAGAAGCGAGGCGAATTTCATGCCACAGAAAATGAGGGACATTGATCTTCCCTTTTGGAGATGCATAAAGGCGATGCATGAGATCGATGCAGTAGCTACTTCAAGAGCCCTTGTCACCCATCTTAGGATAAATGGTGCGAATGACACATTAATAGATAATGAAGAAATGAGCGCGCCAAATGGGGACTTGGTTAAAGCCTTTATGTTTCTCCTCATCAGTCAGTTCTGCTATGGGTTTGATAAGATTAGCACATGCATTAGTGCCCTTGGGTCTATATTCGGGGTCATCATTGTGAATTTTGAACCCGGTGTCAGGAAAACCCAGGGCAGCAACAAATTGAGAATAGGAAGCCGAGAGCTTTGTGTAGGAGGTCATCCAAGTAACAGTGTTATTTGGACCGAAGAAACATGTGGCATAGAATTGATGAATGGCGGCTTGGTTAAACTCATGTTGAAATGCAAATGGAGCAGCAAGATTGGACGACTCAATGAGCTCAATAGCCCCGGAATATTTCTCCGGATGAGTACGAATATGCTCTAAATCAATGCACAAATGCAGAGAAAGACCCTTAGGAATGATGACAGTGGTAAAAATGTCAGCTTGGACATTAGTGCGAAAATGATTGTCCTGAGAGTCACGAGCAACCATAAATTGATCAACATCACGACACAACTTAAGATAGGAAGTAATGGGAACCTCATTGAACTGCTTAGCATGGCAGTCGAGGGGGTAAAGGAGGTTCAAGAGAGATATGACGAGCATCACCGTGAGGTTGCACCGAAGGAGGAGGAGGCTTGAAGGTGGGACGACAAGTACCCGACTTGGGTGCGGAGGTGCGAATAATGACAAACTCGGGCTGCTCCAAATCATCCTGCTCATCCTCATAGTCGGAGCCCTCCGAAGAGGAGTTGCTAGTAGAGCTGTGAGGGCGAGCGACACGCTTCCGAGGACGAGCCCGCTCCTGTGAGTCACCAGAGCCACCACGACTGTAGGATCGAAAGTATGTCTAGAGGGGGGGTGATTAGACTACTTGACCAAATAAAAACTCAACCTTTTCCCAATTTTAGTTCTTGGCATATTTTAGCTATTGTAGGACAAGTCAAGCAATCATCACCAAATTCAAGCAAGCATGCAAAGAGTATATTGGCAGCGGAAAGTAAAGCACGCAACTTGCAAGAATGTAAAGGGAAGGGTTTGGAGGATTCAAACGCAATTGGAGACACGGATGTTTTTCCCGTGGTTCGGATAGGTGGTGCTATCCTACATCCACGTTGATGGAGACTTCAACCCACGAAGGGTAACGGTTGCACGAGTCCACGGAGGGCTCCACCCACGAAGGGTAATGGTTGCGCGAGTCCACGGAGGGCTCCACCCACGAAGGGTCCATGAAGAAGCAACCACCCACGAAGGGTCCACGAAGAAGCAACCTTGTCTATCCCACCATGGCCATCGCCCACGAAGGACTTGCCTCACTAGCGGTAGATCTTCACGAAGTAGGCGATCTCCTTGCCCTTACAAACTCCTTGGTTCAACTCCACAATCTTGTCGGAGGCTCCCAAGTAACACCTAGCCAATCTAGGAGACACCACTCTCCAAGAAGTAACAAATGGTGTGTTGATGATGAACTCCTTGCTCTTGTGCTTCAAATGATAGTCTCCCCAACACTCAACTCTCTCTCATAGGATTTGGATTTTGTGGAAAGAAGATTTGAGTGGAAAGCAACTTGGGGAAGGCTAGAGATCAAGATTCATATGGTAGGAATGGAATATCTTGGTCTCAACACATGAGTAGGTGGTTCTCTCTCAGAACATATGAGTTGGAATTGTGTATGTGTTCTGATGGCTCTCTCCATGAATGAAGAGGAGGTGGAGGGGTATATATAGCCTCCACACAAAATCCAACCGTTACACACAATTTTCCAATCTCAGTGGGACCGAATCAACAAACTCGGTCGGACCGAAAAGGTAAACCTAGTGACCGTTAGAGATTTTCGGTGGGACTGACATGCAACTCGGTAGGACCGATATGGTTAGGGTTTGGGCATAACGTAATCTCGGTGAGACCGATTACACAAACTCGGTGAGACCGAGTTTGGTAATAAGCTAACCAGAGAGTTGGTCAGGTAAACTCGGTGGGACCGATTTGCTCTTTCGGTGAGACCGAAAAGTTACAAAAAGGAAACAAAGAGTTTACACTGCAATCTCGGTGGGACCGATTCGCTCTTTCGGTGAGACCGAAAAGTTACAAAAGGGAAACAGAGAGTTTGCAATCCCATCTCGGTGAGACCGAGATCCCTATCGGTAGAACCGAATTGCTAGGGTTTGGCAGTGGCTTATGACAAGTGAAACTCGGTGGCGCTGGATAGAAAGAATCGGTAGGACCGAGTTTGGCTTAGGGTTTAGGTCATATGTGGATATGGGAAATTAGTTGAGGGTTTTGGAGCATATTACTAAGCACATGAAGCAAGAGGCTCATTAAGCAACACCTCATCCCTCCTTGATAGTATTGGCTTTTCCTAAAGACTCAATGTGATCTTGGATCACTAAAATATAAAATGAAGAGTCTTGAGCTTTTGAGCTTGAGGCAATCCTTTGTCCTTAGCATTTTGAGGGTTCCACTTTCACATCCATGCCATGCCAATCATTGAGCTTTCCAGAAATAGTCATCTTGGAATAGCATTAGCTCAATGAGCTATATGTTGTTATGAATTACCAAAACCACCTAGGGATAGTTGCACTTTCAACGATGAGACATGCGAGATGGCCCACCGATGACCTGCTTGCGCGCGGAGTGCTTGGTCTTGGGCATCTCGACCTAGAGGAGGAGGAAGACCCAAATTAGCAACCCCCACCATAGATCGAAGAATCAATGGATGAGGGGAGAACAGATGGGTGCTACCTCGGAGTGAAGAACGCGGAGGAAGATGGCGACCAGAGCGAATCAGGCAAGGGGCCGCGCCAGGGACTGCGGCGACCTGAGTGATGTGGCGTCGGCGAGGGGCACGAGCGGCGAGCGGCCGCGGTGAGGAGCCGCGAGACAGGGGCGCCGGCGGTGGGGAGCGAAAGGATTAGGGTAAAATGACCCGAATCGCACCCCACGCTATATATATGTGCCCGAGAAAGTCCCGGACGACTGGAGTCCTACGGACGTCTGGTGCCTGAGCCAGGGGAAGAATTAACGGACGACCGGACGTCCGGACTGAGTGTAACAGAGAACTTTTTACGAACGACCGGAGTTCTTCAGACGTCTGGTGCCTGAGCCAGGGGAAGAACTAACGGACGACCGGATAGACCGGACGTCCGGACCGAGTGTAACACAGAGCTTTTTATGGACGACCGGAGTTCTACGGTCGTCCGATGCCTGGGCCTGGGAAAGAATTATCGGAAGACCGGATAGGCCGGACGACCGGCCCGTGGGCACCAGAAGGCTTTTTATGGACGTCCGGACAGTACCGGACGACCGACACACATAAATTTTTCTATAAAAGACAACTGAGATGATGACTAGGGTAGGAGATGATGATGACAATGATGAATTAGTATAATGTCAAGTAGTGAGTATCCTATGTCAATACAACAACAACAACACCAAAACACATACCGCTCATATATTGTTCTAGTGACAAGAGCGGTGGCTAGGGCCACCATGTATGAGTATATGTGACATGGCTCCGCAAAGAATGGAACCTTGGGTGCATAATCACTACTCCATCATTGAAAGCTCCATAGTAAGAATAACATGATACCTTTGGTAGTGTTTGTTCTTTTTATGCATTTCATAGGGTGAGAGTATGTAACATCCCAAATTTTCAATTTGGAATGTTATACATTAGATCATCATTGCATATCATATTTTATTTTTTTTGCATTTTGGTTGATCCTAGAAATTCTACGCAACTCAATGACCCACGGAGAGAGTTGGGGATTTCGTTATTTTCATATTTGAGTTTTCTCAAATTTTGAGAATAGGATCATTTGATTTTAATTATTTTATCATCAATTATTTCTATTACAAAAATATGAGAGAGGGAATAAAATGACTTCCCAAAATAAAGAAATATTGAGGATTTAATAATAAAATCAAATAAGATTTCGGAGTTTTTCGGTGTTTTATTTGAATTTAGGAAAAATGTGCGTTTTTCAAAATTGCATTTAGGCCCCAAATAAATGTTCACCTTGTTAGGCTTGATTTTAGAAACCCGTGAAAATTTATTTCGGAATTTTTGGAGTCTGCTTACTATTTCTTTTTATTTTTCTTCTGCGCGTAAAAAAAATACGCACCGACCTAGGGCCGTGTCCGACTAGGACTCCCGGCCCGTTAGGCTATATATAGCCGGGGGAGGCCCAGCCGAAACCCTACCCAGCCCCAAGCCGCCCCAGCCGCCACCGCCGCCGCGCCACCGCCGCCGCCCCGCCCCGCCGCCGGACGCTGCCGCACGCCGCCCGAGGTCCGCCGCCACCTCGATTTCCGCGCCGGTTTTTTTTTCGAAAAAACGTTCGGTTTTTCCGTCGGTTTTTCCATCGGTATTTTTTCCAGTTTCGGATTTTTTTAAATAGATCGGGTTTTTCGGTTTATTTAAATAGCGAGCGTTTGTCCGTTCGTTCGTTCTAGCGAACGTTCGTCGTTTTTTTTCTCGGATTAAATCCGCGATTTTTCTGATCGCGATTCCTGATCCGATTTTTGTTTTAATATATCTTTTCGCTCGTTTATCGGAATCAGGCGATTCAAGCGCCTGGAGTTTTGTCTCGAAACCCTCTATCCGTTTAACCAACTTAAACAAGATTTTGCTACTGTAAAATTTGCCCTAGATCCAAATTTCTAGAACGAAGTTGTTTTCTTTCGCCGTTTGACTTTCGTTGTTTCATTCGATTTGATTCTTTTTGCCAACCGGAGTTCTTAAGTTGAACCTTCTGGATAGATCTCTTATTTGAGTTTTACCCGTGCATTAGATGAGTACTTATTGTATGCTTGTTTGTTTGTCTGCGATAGAATACCCGGAGTGCGCCGCTTGTTACTTCGAATCTCTAGGTTTCGCGGATCATCAGCAAGGCAAGTAACACTTTGATCATACCATTTCTACTACCCAGTTTTATTGCATTAGATCAAATCCTCACACATTGCATGATTAGGATTCTAATTAAATTGTGGGATGGGAAGTAGTTGAGGTAGTACCTATTACCTGTTTATTATCAAACCTTTGGGAGTTACTTCCGTGTTTGCTTATTATGCCATGCTATGCTAGTAGACGTGGATTGGATGAGTGATATCCATGACAGATGTGAGTTTGTTAATTAATGGTTTACCTAAGGTGGCAACTTAAACACACATCTGGGTGGATTGAGGCACCTAGGTATTCCAGGACTTGCCTGTTTTCTTTCGGACCGCCACCCAGGCTCAAAGGGATCATGAGACTATTCATACTAGAAACTTCCGTCTGCAGCCACAAGCTATTATGGGCTCTAGCATAGTTGACTAAGTCGTGCGAACTCTTACAGTGGTAGACTAGCAGATGTAGGGGATGTAGGTGGTACGTTCTACCCGATCGTAAGGTGCTAGCGCTTCTGAAAGACTATGTCTCGGTCATCCGTCTTCTCAAACACCTTGTAGTGCGAGAAACCAAACGGAGGCGATCGAGTCTTGTGGGGAAAAGTGCGCAAACCTCTGCAGGGTGTAATAAACTAATCATGGTTAGCCGTGTCCCGGTTATGGACATCTTGAGTATCTAGTACCTGGATTATCATGTGAATCTCAACATGTTACTCTAAATTAATTTTGTTGGGTTTTGTTTAATGATGATGCTTAATTGGGATTGAGGATGCTGTCAACCATTCTCAATGTTTAACAACTACCATGATAGTAATTAAATTTATTCCTTTGAAGTAGGGAAAAATTGGCTTTACGCAAAACTGTAACCATAGAGCTTTCCACCAGCCAAATATGCATATAGTATAGCTGTTTCATTCCATTACCCTCTATGTGTTACATTGCCAGCATATTCCATGTGCTGACCCGTTTCAGGATGCAACGTTAATGTTGCAGACTTTTCAGACGACGATTAATGAGTTTTTAGGTCGTGGTTCTATACTCAGTGATGCCGTTGGAGTTGATGGACTCACTTATCTTCCAAGCCTTCCGCTGTTATCGTTATTAGATGGCCTTAAGCCATATTAATTGTAATAAGTTCTCATTTGAGACACTCGATGTAATAAGTGTGTGATTGCTACTCTATTATAAATCCTCCGAGTACTGTGTGGTGTCAGCATTACTGATCCAGGGATGACACCGGAGCACAGAGATCAAACTGTTTGAGGTCTGGTCGCTACAGAGATGGTATCAGAGCACACGCTGACTGTAGGACACGACCACTAAGTTAGAGACCTGGATCACTATTCACTCTCTTCTCTTCTGACCTCTCATCTTTTCTACTCTTTAGGATGGCGGATGCAAGGAACAAGTTCACGCAACCAGATGAAGATACACCCTTTGGATGTCACTTGAAGGAAGTCACTAGATACCTGAACATAGGGGTACCAAGCTTCACCGGAACCTACAACGCCACTTTACCTAAAGAAGAGTGCTGGATGATTCAAGTTCAAGTTCCAGGAAGGACGTTCATGCCAGTCACTGAGCCCATAGAGTTTTCTTTTGATGCACCAACTTGGAGTCTAGGAAAGAGCATGGCAGCTCACATCGCCATGGGACGCATTGGAGAAGTCTACCGCAATGACCTCAAGGATACTATCTACCAGATTTGTGGGCGCCGAGATGAGCACTGGGAGATGATCAGCACCAGGAAGGATAGATCAATTGCAGCTTTTATCCAGGAGTTAAACCAGCACATTCGACGACAGGAGAACCAGATGTGTGCCGACATGATAGATCTGAAGAAGGCTAAGACTAGAATCAAGGAACTGGAGGAAGAACTCAAGGCTACACGTGAAGATTATGAAGAAGAAATTGAAGTATTGGTGGAGAAAAATGACGACCTAATCAAGAAGATTGGAATATTTATGGGAGGCCCTACACCAGTAGAGGAAGACGAAGAACCCAAGGAGATTAGCCCGGAAGACTACATCATCATCGACGACACCGATTCAGATCTAGATGGAAGCGATGATGACTATGTTGATGAAGCTGGAGCAGATATCATGGAGTCTGTAACCGAAGAATATTTCTAGTAGACCACCTCATCAGTAGTAGTAGTCCACCATGTAAATATAGTAGTCCGAGCACTTTTGCGATAGTTAGATCGATTGTATGCCCTTGTTTGATTGAATGAAGTGAATTGTTTGTTTTTGCCTCATGTGCATATGGGTAGTGTTTTCTCTTTAGACCCCCTCCATTCTTAGATCTCATCTTTTCTAAACCCTCAGATGCCTCCGAGACGTGACCCCGGATTTGCCTTTCCACCGGAGCTCACTCAGTTGATCCAGCAGTAGAACACATTGATGCAGTTGCTAGTCCAGAATCAGAATCAGGGGAACAACAACAACAACCCACCACCACCACCACCAATTGACCACTTAGCCCGTTTTCTTAGGCTGAATCCTCCGGTGTTTTCCAGTAGCACCGAGCCGATAGTAGCAGATGATTGGCTCTGCAAGACAGCTAGAGAGTTGACTACAGCAGGATGCACATATGCGGAGAAGGTGAAGTTTGCCGCACATCAACTTGAAGGACCAGCAGCATCATGGTGGGAGAATTTCATAGCCACTTTCCCTGTCGACACTGTCACATGGGACCAGTTTCAGCAGGCTTTTCGTACTGCGCATGTTTCAGCAGGAGCTATGGCCATGAAGAAGCGTGAGTTTCGCAACTTGCGCCAAGGAGGACGGACAGTTGGCCAGTATGTGGAGGACTTTAGTAAGTTAGCATGTTATGCCCCAGATGACGTCGCTACGGATGCATCTAAGCAGGAGAAGTTTCTGGAAGGACTGAATGATGAGTTGAGCATGCAGTTGATGGTAGCAACCTTCAACAACTACCAGGAGTTGGTAGATCGTGCTCTTATGATTGAAGGGAAGCAGCAGCAAATTGAGAATCGCAAGAGGAAGTATGGACAAGGAAAGTACACTTCAGGAGCTCAGCAGAAGCCACGTTTTACCCCTAGACCGGGAGGACATTTTCAGCATACCCATGGAGGAGGTAGCTCGCACAATCACAATGGCACCAGGAATGTAAATGGAAATGGAGGAAGCAATGGTCAGAATCGCACCAACCCATCAACCCCAGCCAAGGACCTGAGCCAAGTCACTTGCTTTAAGTGTTCGAAGACCGAACATTATGCCAATGAATGCCCTGAGATACAAAATGGAAATGGCAATGGAAGCTCTGGGAAGAAGCCGAACCCTTTTAATAGGGGACAGGTGAACCACGTTAGCGTGGAGGAGGTTGAAGCTCAGCCTGATGCAGTAATAGATAAGTTTTTGGTTAAGTCATTTACTGCACTCGTTCTTTTTGATACTGGTGCATCGCATTCATACATCTCCAGGGGATTTGTGGATAAGTATAACCTACCAACCCAAGCCCTTAGGTCACCCATGTTAGTAACCTCGCCTGGAGCAAAGTATGTGGCTAGTCTATGGTGTGATCGGTTACCATTAAGGATTGGTAACTATGTTTTTCCCTCAGACCTAATAGTATTGGAATCTCAAGGATTGTATGTGATATTAGGCATGGATTGGTTATCAAAGTATGAAGGAAATATTAAATGCGCTAGTAAGTCAATTTAGCTTACCACCCCAGAAGGGAGAAGGATCAAGTATGTATCCCGACATGTGCCGAAGAGTACTCAAGTAAATTGCTTAATAGGAGTTGTGCAGGAGGAAGTACCAGTGGTAAGGGATTTTCCTGAAGTATTTCCAGAGGAGTTGCCAGGCATGCCACCGGATAGAGATATTGAGTTTTTGATTGAGCTATTGCCAGGCACCGGGCCAATATCAAAGAGACCATATAGGATGCCAGCAAAGGATTTGGTAGAAATTAAGAAGCAGATTAAGGAGTTACTGGATAAGGGATATATTCGCCCAAGTTCTTCACCTTGGGGATCGCTAGTACTTCTAGTGGAGAAGAAGGATGGATCATTAAGGATGGTTGTTGATTATCGAGGATTGAACAAAGTAACGATTAAGAACAAGTACCCACTACCAATGATCAATGATCTGTTTGATCGATTGCAAGGAGCTAAGGTATTTTCCAAGATCGATCTGCGATCAGGATACCACCAGTTGAAGATTCGAGAACAGGATATTCCTAAGACAGCTTTTACCACCAGGTATGGGCTGTATGAGTATACCGTTATGTCATTTGGTCTGACTAATGCACCTGCCTATTTTATGAACATGATGAACAAAGTATTTATGGAGTTTTCGGATAAGTTCGTCGTAGTGTTCATTGATGATATCCTGGTTTATTCGAAGAATGAAGAGGAGCATAAGGAGCATTTGCGTTTGGTACTTGGAAAGCTCAAAGAACATCAATTATATGCCAAGTTCAGCAAATGTGAGTTTTGGTTGAAGGAAGTAGGATTCCTCGGACACGTTATATCTGGAGAAGGTATAGCAGTAGATCCTACCAAAGTAGATACCGTGACCAAGTGGGAAGCACCAACTACAGTGGGAGAGATCCGGAGTTTTCTTGGACTCGCAGGATACTACCGGAGATTCATTGAGAATTTCTCAAAGATTGCGAAGCCTATGACGGAGTTATTAAAGAAAGATACCAAGTTCATATGGACGGAGGAATGCGAGGCTAGTTTCCAGGAGTTGAAGAAACGTTTGGTTACCTCACCAGTGTTGATTTTGCCAGACCAGACCAAAGATTATGAGGTGTATTGCGACGCTTCACGTCGAGGACTTGGAGCAGTGCTTATGCAGGAAGGGAGAGTTGTTTCATATGCCTCAAGACAACTGAAGCCTCATGAGTTGAATTATGCCACGCATGATTTGGAGTTAGTAGCCGTAGTGCATGCTTTGAAAACATGGAGGCATTTCCTCATTGGAAACCATTGTGAGGTGTACATGGATCATAAGAGTTTGAAGTACATTTTCACACAGAAGGAGTTGAATCTTAGACAAAGGAGATGGTTGGAACTCATCAAGGATTATGATATGAGATTGCAATACCATCCCGAAAAGGCTAATGTAGTAGCTGACGCCTTAAGCCGTAAGAGCCATGTCAATACATTAATGACGGGAGAAATACCCAAGGAGTTAGCAAAAAATCTTCGTGAACTATGTTTGGAAATAGTTCCGAGAGGCTATGTAGCAGCATTGGAGATTCAGTCAACCTTGATGGATAGAATCAGAGAAGCTCAGAAGACTGACAAAGAGTTTGCCGCTATAAAGGAGAAACTGAGCAAAGGAAAAGCTAAAGGATTTCGTGAGGATGAGCACGACACCCTATGGTTTGAAGACCGTGTTTATGTGCCCAATGACCCGGAGATCAGGAAGTTGACTCTGCAAGAGGCACACGATTCACCATATTCGATTCACCCAGGAAATACCAAGATGTATTTGGATTTGAAGGATATTTTCTGGTGGACCGGAATGAAGAAGGATATTGCGGAGTATGTAGCAGTTTGTGATGTATGTCAGAGAGTAAAGACAGAGCATCAGAAGCCAGCAGGATTGTTACAACCATTGCCGATACCCGAATGGAAGTGGGATAAGTTAGGCATGGATTTTATCACGGGATTACCCAGGACTCGTTCAGGCTACGACTCGATTTGGGTTGTAGTTGATCGATTGACGAAAGTAGCTCATTTCATCCCAGTAAAGACCACTTACACCAGTGCTAAGTTGGCAAAGATATACTTGACCAGGATCGTATGTTTGCATGGAGTTCCAAGGAGTATCGTATCAGATAGAGGAACCCAGTTTACCTCAAAGTTCTGAAGCAGTTGCACGAAACTTTGGGTACCAGGCTAGAATTCAGTACAACTTTTCATCCACAGACAGATGGACAGACCGAGAGAGTCAATCAAATTTTGGAGGATATGCTGAGAGCTTGTGCGCTAGATTACGGATCTAGTTGGGACGACAATTTGCCATATGCAGAGTTCTCTTACAACAACAGTTACCAAACCAGTTTAAAGATGGCCCCTTTTGAAGTCTTGTACGGAAGGAGGTGCAGGACACCGTTGTCATGGGACGAAGTTGGAGACCGCCAGTTGTTTGGACCTGACTTGATTAAAGAGTCTGAACAGAAGGTGAAGTTGATTCGCGATAGGCTCAAGGTAGCCCAGTCCAGACAGAAG
Source organism: Triticum urartu (assembly GCF_056163025.1). NCBI lineage: Eukaryota > Viridiplantae > Streptophyta > Magnoliopsida > Poales > Poaceae > Triticum > Triticum urartu. The sequence goes on along the minus strand of NC_141877.1, from coordinate 444,652,923 downwards.
AGTTATGCAGATTCTAAACGCAAGGAGACCGTTTACGAAGTCGGAGATAGAGCTTATCTTCGAGTATCTCCACTTCGGGGAACAAAGCATTTTGGAGTTAAAGGGAAGTTAGCGCCACGATTTGTAGGACCATATCGAGTTTTGGAGCGTATAGGAGAAGTGGCCTACAATTGGAATTACCTGAAGGATTGTCAGGAGTTCATGATGTGTTCCACGTTTCCCAGTTGAAGAAGTGTCACGCGGAGATGGCTGACATACCGATGAGAGACACAGTGCCTTTGGAAACTATTCAGTTGGATAACGACTTGACCTACGAGGAGAGACCCGTTAAGATTCTCGAGTTTGCCAATCGAGTCACTCGCAGCAAGGTTATCAAGTTTTGCAAAGTTCAGTGGAGCCACCACACAGAGGATGAAGCCACCTGGGAACGAGAGGAAGAATTGCTCAAGGACCACCCTCACCTATTTCCTAGCCAACCCGAATCTCGAGGGCGAGATTCATCTTAAGGGGGGTAGGTTTGTAACATCCCAAATTTTCAATTTGGAATGTTATACATTAGATCATCATTGCATATCATATTTTATTTTTTTGCATTTTGGTTGATCCTAGAAATTCTACGCAACTCAATGACCCACGGAGAGAGTTGGGGATTTCGTTATTTTCATATTTGAGTTTTCTCAAATTTTGAGAATAGGATCATTTGATTTTAATTATTTTATCATCAATTATTTCTATTACAAAAATATGAGAGAGGGAATAAAATGACTTTCCCAAAATAAAGAAATATTGAGGATTTAATAATAAAATCAAATAAGATTTTATTTCGGAGTTTTTCGGTGTTTTATTTGAATTTAGGAAAAATGTGCATTTTTCAAAATTGCATTTAGGCCCCAATAAATGTTCACCTTGTGAGGCTTGATTTTAGAAGCCCGTGAAAATTTATTTCGGAATTTTTGGAGTCCGTTTAGTATTTCTTTTTATTTTTCTTCTGCGCGTAAAAAAAAACGCGCACCGACCTAGGGCCGTGTCCGACTAGGATTCCCGGCCCGTTAGGCTATATATAGCCGGGGGAGGCCCAGCCGAAACCCTAGCCAGCCCCAAGCCACCCCAGCCGCCACCGCCCCGCCCCACCGCCGGCCGCCGCCGCCGCACGCCGCCCGAGGTCCGCCGCCGCCTCGATTTCCGCACCGATTTTTTAATTTTTTCAAAAAACCGTTCGGTTTTTCTGTCGGTTTTTTTAGTTTCGGAGTGTTTTAAATAGATTGGTTTTTCTGGTTTATTTAAATAGCGAGCGTTCGTCCGTTCATTCGTTCTAGCGAACGTTCGTCGTTTTTTTTCTCGGATTAAATCCGCGATTTTTCTGATCGCGATTCCTGATCCGATTTTTGTTTTAATATATCTTTTCGCTCGTTTATCGGAATCAGGCGATTCAAGCGCCTGGAGTTTTGTCTCGAAACCCTCTATCCGTTTAACCAACTTAAACAAGATTTTGCTACTGTAAAATTTGCCCTAGATCCAAATTTCTAGAACGAAGTTGTTTTCTTTCGCCGTTTGACTTTCGTTGTTTCATTCGATTTGATTCTTTTTGCCAACCGGAGTTCTTAAGTTGAACCTTCTGGATAGATCTCTTATTTGAGTTTTACCCGTGCATTAGATGAGTACTTATTGTATGCTTGTTTGTTTGTCTGCGATAGAATACCCGGAGTGCGCCGCTTGTTACTTCGAATCTCTAGGTTTCGCGGATCATCAGCAAGGCAAGTAACACTTTGATCATACCATTTCTACTACCCAGTTTTATTGCATTAGATCAAATCCTCACACATTGCATGATTAGGATTCTAATTAAATTGTGGGATGGGAAGTAGTTGAGGTAGTACCTATTACCTGTTTATTATCAAACCTTTGGGAGTTACTTCCGTGTTTGCTTATTATGCCATGCTATGCTAGTAGACGTGGATTGGATGAGTGATATCCATGACAGATGTGAGTTTGTTAATTAATGGTTTACCTAAGGTGGCAACTTAAACACACATCTGGGTGGATTGAGGCACCTAGGTATTCCAGGACTTGCCTGTTTTCTTTCGGACCGCCACCCAGGCTCAAAGGGATCATGAGACTATTCATACTAGAAACTTCCGTCTGCAGCCACAAGCTATTATGGGCTCTAGCATAGTTGACTAAGTCGTGCGAACTCTTACAGTGGTAGACTAGCAGATGTAGGGGATGTAGGTGGTACGTTCTACCCGATCGTAAGGTGCTAGCGCTTCTGAAAGACTATGTCTCGGTCATCCGTCTTCTCAAACACCTTGTAGTGCGAGAAACCAAACGGAGGCGATCGAGTCTTGTGGGGAAAAGTGCGCAAACCTCTGCAGGGTGTAATAAACTAATCATGGTTAGCCGTGTCCCGGTTATGGACATCTTGAGTATCTAGTACCTGGATTATCATGTGAATCTCAACATGTTACTCTAAATTAATTTTGTTGGGTTTTGTTTAATGATGATGCTTAATTGGGATTGAGGATGCTGTCAACCATTCTCAATGTTTAACAACTACCATGATAGTAATTAAATTTATTCCTTTGAAGTAGGGAAAAATTGGCTTTACGCAGAACTGTAACCATAGAGCTTTCCACCAGCCAAATATGCATATAGTATAGCTGTTTCATTCCATTACCCTCTATGTGTTACATTGCCAGCATATTCCATGTGCTGACCCGTTTCGGGCTGCAACGTTAATGTTGCAGACTTTTCAGACGACGATTAAGGAGTTTTTAGGTCGTGGTTCTATACTCAGTGATGCTGTTGGAGTTGATGGCCTCACTTATCTTCCAAGCCTTCCGCTGTTATCGTTATTAGATGGCCTTAAGCCATATTAATTGTAATAAGTTCTCGTTTGAGACACTCGATGTAATAAGTGTGTGATTGCTACTCTGTTATAAATCCTCCGAGTACTGTGTGGTGTCAGCATTACTGATCCAGGGATGACACCGGAGCACAGAGATCAGACTGTTTGAGGTCTGGTCGCTACAGAGTACTCATTAGTTGAGTGTCTCCCCCTAAATATATGCCTACATCGAGACAAGACATTACGACAATGCATGCATGGGTACTAGTTTTCACATAATGTTGTCAAGCTCAAAGATACCAAGTTCACGCCTAAGTTGATAAAACCTTGCTTCATCCAATGGCTTCGTGAAAATATCTGCAAGTTGCATATCTGTCCCAACATGAGCAATAGCAATATCACCCTTCTCCACATGATCTCTCAAGAAGTGATACCTAATATCAATGTGCTTGGTGCGGGTATGATCTTTGGGGTTCTCAGTAATATTGATGGCACTTTCATTATCACATAGAAGAGGCACATGTCTATAGGTGATACAGTAATCCTTCAAAGTTTGCCTCATCCATAGTAATTGAGTGGCACAACTAGCGGTTGCAATGTATTCAGCTTCTGCGATGGAGAGAGCAACACAATTTTGTTTCTTCGAGGACCAACTTACCAAGGAGCATCCAAGAAACTGACAAGCACCGGAGGTGGACTTACGATCCACTTTGTCGCCAGCCCAATCCGCATCCGTGTACTCAATGAGATCAAACTTAGCATCCTTGGGGTACCATAGACCCAACTTTGGGGTGTGAACAAGGTATCTAAGAATATGCTTAACCGCCTTATGATGACTTTCCCTAGGGGAAGCTTGATATCTAGCACACATGCATACACTAAACATGATGTCTGGTCTAGATGCACAAAGATAAAGCAATGAACCAATCATAGAGTGATAAATAGATGGGTCGAAAGGAATACCATTTGTGTCTTCAGTGAGTGCAATTTCGGTTGACATGGGTGTCTTACATGGACTAGCATCAGACATGCAAACTTCTCTAAGATAGCCTTGAGGTATTTTGCTTGAGACAAGAAAATTCCTTCTTGAAATTGTTGAATTTTAAATCCGAGGAAGAACTTCAAATCCACATTGAGTGACATTTCAAAATTCTTGGTCATGGAAGCCGCAAACTTCTTGCACAAATGAATGTTAGGGGAACCAAAAATGATATCATCTACATAGATTTGGTATAAGATCAAATCACCCTTGTCCCTCTTAGTAAAAAGAGTGGGATCGATCACCCCTCTCACAAAACCATCATCGAGTAGAAACTTCTTAAGATGATCATACCAAGCACGAGGTGCTTGTTTGAGGCCATACAAAGCCTTATGAAGTTTATACACATAGTCTTTGTGATCAGGATCAACGAACCCAGGTGGTTGTGATACATATACTTCTTGTAGAGGACCGTTAAGGAAAGAACTCTTCACATCCATTTGATGTAATGTAAAACCATTGAAAGCAGCATAAGCAAGTAAGATGCGAATGGATTCAAGATGGGCAACGGGGGTAAAGGTCTCACCAAAGTCTAAACCTTCAACTTGTGAGTACCCTTGTGCCACTAACCTCTTGCCTTGTTACAGATGATTACACCATTCTCATCTTGCTCATTCTTGAAAATCCACTTTGTTCCAATGACGTTGTGCTCGGTAGTTGGCCTCTTGACTAATGACCACACTTGGTTGCGTTCAAAACTGTTCAACTCTTCTTGCATAGCAACGAGCCAATCGTTGTCCATCAATGCATCTTGTACCTTGAGAGGCTCAACACTAGACACAAACGAGAAGTGAGCACAAAATTTTGTCAAGTGTTTACGAGTAACTCTACCTTATGATATGCTGGTGAGAATTTTGTCAACATCAACACGACCGGCCACATGAGGCATGATGGAGGTACGAGTTTCACGAGGTTCAACTTCATGTCCATCATCCACGTCCTCAACATATGGATCATTAATGTGTGGTGGAAGATCTTCTTCTTCATCTTGCATTTGTTGAGGTTCATCGTTAATGATTGCACTTTCTTGTTCTTGGCCTTGAGGATGATCTTGTTCTTGATGATTATCATGAAGATGAACTTGATCATCATCTTGTACTTGGTCTATGGGCATTGGTTGAGCAATCGGAGCTTGTGGTGGTATGGGCGTTGAGGTAGTTTGATGATGCGTGAAGCTTCCATCTTCTTCTTCATCATCATGAGGTTCTTGTTCCATCGGAAGAACTGCACCAACACCCATGGTCAAGATATCTTGAGAAGAATCTTCTTCACCTGCATCACTTAGATCAACTTGCTCCCCATGGGAGCCATTAAATTCATCAAACACCACGTCACAAGTTTCTACAACACATCCATTAGATTTGTTGTAGACTCTATAGGCGTGAGAGTTTGATCCATAGACAACAAATATGCCCTCAATGGTTTTGGATTGAAATTTTCCTAACCGTTCTCTTTTGTTGAGGATGAAACATTTGCACCCAAATACACGAAAGTACTTGACATTTGGCTTGTTCCCAGTTAAGAGCTCATATGGAGTCTTTTCCAATATAGTGCGGAGAAAGAGCCGGTTTGATGCATGGATGCGGTGTTGACAGCTTCGGCCCAAAAACTATGTGGCGACTTGTATTCATCCAACATGGACCCTGCCATCTCCACAAGTGTGTGGTTCTTCCTTTCTGCTACACCATTTTGTTGGGGAGTGTATGGAGCTGAATATTGATGCTCAACCCCTTCATCACTAAGAAATTCTTCCAAGGTGTAGTTCTTTAACTCAGAGCCATTATCACTTCTTATTGCTAAGATTTCTTTGTCAAACTTGCGTTGAGCTTGCTTGGCAAAATCAATGAAGGTGATCTTCGTCTCGTCCTTGGACTTGAGGAAGAAGACTCATGTATATCTTGAGTAATCATCAACAATGACAAGTCCATACTTTTTCCCACCAAGACTATCCCATGAAGGGGCCCAAAAAGATCCACATGAAGGAGCTCCAGAGGCCTTGAAGTAGACACAATATTCTTGGGTGGGTGCTTTGATTGATGTTGCTTCTCGGCTATGCATGCACTACACACACGATCATTCTCAAAAGAGACATTTGTTAGTCCAAGGATGTGATTACCCTTTAAGATATCTTGAAGATTTCTCATGCCGACATGGGTTAGCCGGCGATGCCATAGCCACCCCTTGTCGGCCTTGGCCATTAGACAAGTTGCATGGAATGTGCTCTCTTTCGAGAAATCAACCGTGTAAAGGTTGCCATCCAACTCTCAAACAAAGGCCACTTCGAGAGTATCTCTCTTAAATACTTTCACATCCGTTAGTCCAAAGAGTGTATCATAGCCAACAGAAGCCAATTGGCGAACATAAAGCAAATGGTATTTAAGGGATTGGAAAAGCATGACATTTGCAAGAGACATGTCATTTGTGATTGCCACTTTGCCCAACCCTAGTACCTGTCCTTTTGATCCTCCACCAAACATAATGCTCATAAATGGTTGAATAGCTTCCAAGAAATCATAGAGCAATTTTCTATCTCGGGTCATATGATTGGTACATCCACTATCAGTCACCCATTTTACTCCACTGGAGAAGGCAACCTACACACAATTATGACTTGGTTAGAGGCACCCATTTTGCAATGGGACCTCTCAAGTTATTCACAAGGGTCTTAGGGACCCAAATAGCATAAAACCAGAATGCATTTCGAGGACCAACAAACTTAGCATAAACTTCTCCATCCTTAGTCTTACGAAGTACATAGAATGGAGGCATGAACTCTTTCGGCTTGTTGAGAGTGGACATGCCCCTTGTAGCCTTCCCACACACAACCTTACCTTTCTCCTTGTGCCCTTCTCGTACAAAAGTTTCTTTGAGAGGGGTGGTGCACTTTTGATAGGATGCCTTCTTCTTGCTTGTGCTTGGGTCAAACCCGAGTCCCTCTTTGGCAAACACCTCATTGTGTTGGCTCAATACCTCATTAAGGTTATTTTGTCCTTGAGCACATGTCATGAGACCTTTCTCGATTTGAGCCTTAAGAAAGCTATTCTCCTCAAGAATATATGTAGATCACTACTAGATTTAGTAGTACAAGAATCAACATTGATAATAGGAGAAGAGTAAGCCTTGGCTAGAGTTTCAAGATAAGTAAGCTTGAGAGTCTCAAAACTCTTTGTAAGAAGAGTAAGCTCTTCTTCCTTAGTCTTGAGGGACATGGATAGCAAGTTTTATGTGGGAGAGACCACTGCTAGCATGTCATCCCTGACTTGGAATTCTATGCACTTATGATTGGAACTATTAGCAAGCATCCGCAACTACTAACGTTCATTAAGGTAAAACCCAACCATAGCATTAATATATATTGGTCCCCCTTCAATCCCATATGCATCAATTTCTATGCTAGGTTGAAGCTTCTGTCACTCTTGCCCTCCAATACATAGTCCTATTAACATACAACTAACCCTATGTTGTGATCCACGTGCGCGCTCATATGATGGGCACCAAAGGACAGCAACATAACCACAAGCAAATTAAATCAATCATAGCAATTCACCAATTACCGATAGGACCAACGAAAATCTACTCAGACAGCATAGGATGGCAACACATCATTGGATAATAATATGAAGCATAAAGCACCATGTTCAAGTAGAGGGTACAACGGGTTGCGGGAGAGTGGACCGTTGTAGATAGATGGGGAAAGGTGATGAAGATGTTGGTGAAGATGACGGAGGTGTTGGTGTAGATCACCGTCACACGATGATGGCCCCGCCGGCGTTCCGGTGCCACCGGGAGAGGGGGAGAGAGCCCCCTTCTTCTTCTCCTCCTTCTTCTTCTTCCTCGACCTTCTCCCTAGATGGGAGAAGGGTTTCCCCTCTAATCCATGGCCTCCAAAGATTGGATCTGTCTCTCTGTCTCTCTCTGTTTCCACATTCCAGATTATGCCCTTTCACCGTTTCTTATATTCCCGGAGATCCGTAACTCCGATTGGATTGAAATCTGAACACGATTTTTATCCGGATATTAGCTTTCTTGTGGCGAAAGAAGGGCACCAACCGCCTTACGGGGTGTCCATGAGGGTCAGGGGCGCGCCCCCTGCCTCGTGCCCCCCTCGGGCATCGTCTCGTGTTGATTCCACTTCCCAAAATTCACATATATTCCAAAAAAATCTCCGTTAGTTTTTATCTCGTTTGGACTCCATTTGATATGGATTTTCTGTGAAACAAAAAACATGCAACAAACAGGAACTGGCACTCGGCACTGGATCAATATGTTAGTCCCAAAAATAGTATAAAAAGTTGCCAAAAGTATATGAAAGTTATATAATATTGGCATGGAACAATCAAAAATTATAGATACGACGGAGATGTATTAGTAACCATGTGGGGCCAGTGCTATGAGGTGTCGCGTCAACTCGTACAACAAGGAGAAGCTTGATTTTACTACTACACGCATTCTCCCTCGCCCATGCGCGTGGTGGCTATCCCTCCCGCACGCGGTGGACGGACATGCAGCAGTGGAATCGATACTGTAGAAGTAGTAGTAACATCATTGTTCGTCTTCTCGAAGAGGCGAAGAGCCAAGCGCAACCCGAACGTGGCAGTTGCGAACACTCGCGCGGCAGTCTTTGTGTAGGGGTGGGGCGTGGTGCGGAGCCTTGGAGCACGCATATAGCCAGGCTCTTGCATGAGACAAAATTGCTATTTGATCCCACTATTGGAGTACTAGGACTTGCTAGTATAGCCCTGTAAACCGGAAAGGAGTATTTTCCTTTTTAGAGATTTCAACAAGTGACTAGACTACACCGCGTGCAGTACTGGCTCAAATCTCAAATATCATCAACCAAGGCATTTTGTGATTGGAGGAATGTATCTCGTACCTTTAGCAGCTGTGGTAAAGTGGCCTCGAAGTTGGACTGGACAAAGCAACCATCATTTCATTGGAACGCTCGTTGAAGCCCTTTCTCCCCTTTCTTGAAGAAAACCTCACTCCAGGCTACTCACTTCTGCCATTTTTCTTCTTTACCGACGAAGGAAAGGTGGGCGAATCAGTGATGCTACTATATTTTCATTCCAAGAATCTTCTTTTTGCGAAGCACCGACCGATTCTCATAGCCTATTCTTTTCCCGTTTTCATTGCGATTGTGGTTTCCTTTCGATTGCTTTTTGTTTGTAAGTTCATTGATGGATCCTGGAGCACTAGGCAAAGAGTTGCCAACGGACAACCCACTGGAGACAGCGATCTCCAGGAAGCGAGCACCGACCAACGAGTTGACCATGTTGGCGGGCCAACCCATGGAGACAAAGAACTCCAAGAAACAAGCACTGGCCAAAGAGTTGATGACGTTGGCGGACGAACTCCTCAAAGAAAGTTGGAAGGACAGCAAGGGCCCCACCGTGCCTACCCTAAAAACTCTAATGGCCACCTATGTGATGCTCAAGGCCGAGTATGAGGAGATAGTTTCCGTTGAGAAGCAATATTCCCCTTGTTGGGGATATAACTACTGGAGGTAAACCGGCCTTATGTAGCCGGGTTGACTCCTTGAAGATTAGAAGCCCATAAAGATGCAAGGATGATGGCGCTTCATGGAGGCCCAAGGCCCAAAGGCGGGTTAAAGCCTGTAAATGTAAACCGGCTTAGTCATGTAACTTGTATTGTAAGATGGAAGGACAGAGACCGAACTGGATACGTTTATGATCCGGCTCGGGACTCTGTAAATCGGCGGGCGTCAACCTATGTATATAAAGGGACGAACCGGCAGCGGTTTAGAGAGATAGACAACAACAACTCGAAAGCCAGACAAAGCGGATTCGCTCCCTGGCCTTCAAAACGTTAGCAATACCAATCACAACTAGACGTAGGCTTTTACCTTCCTCGAAGGGGCCGAACCAGTATAAAATTCCCCGTGTCCCTTGTCCGGTTTAACCCCTTAAGCTAACCTGTAGCGATGGCTCCACGACTAAGTCCTTTCACAAGGACATCTGCTGTGACAAACCCACGACAGTTGGCACCCACCATGGGGCTATCGCACGATGGTTTTGAGTTCTTGAAGGGAAGCTTCATTGGACTTAAGGGATACGCTGTGGGCCGGATGACGAAGAGTCATCGCAACAAGCTCTACATCGACAACGCAGGATGGGGTCCCAAGGCTGATTCAATCGAATACGGGTACCGGGTCCCCTTTGGTGGGATTCACGTCTTCATCGGCAAGATCGGCGAACCGTCCCCCGAGCCGGACATCTGCACCGACATCATCGAAATGGCTCGGCGTGCAAGTTCTTCGCCGGTTCAGCCCGAGGCAAGGCATGTTTTCATAGGTGTCATCCATGGATCGGGGTACGAGGATGGGCCGGTGTCCGATGGAGAAACCGTAGTCTACTCTGATGACGAGTCTTCTGGAGAGTCCGAATCGCTTTACCAGTTGCAGGACGGACGGATTGAGGGAGGATCCGAGGGCAACAGTATTCCGGATTCCCCCGGCCTGCCAAACCGGGCCGCCATCTTCATGGCCGGCACACAATCGATGCCTCATTCATCTACCGCCGCAGCAATGCTCTCCGGTTCAACGACGGCCACACCAGCAGGGGCAGGAAGCTCGGCGCCACCTCCGGCCCAAGTCTTGTCTGATTTGTTCGACGCTCTGGCAACGTTGATGACCGCGGAGGTGGATGCAGCAGCCAGGGATCAACACAATGCGGAGATTGCAAAAGTGAAGGATTAGATAGCCCAGGCTAAATCGGACCTGGCAACAGAGAATGCCAGGATGGCTACCGAGCGGGCCGAGTTGGAAGCGCGGGCCTACCGGATTAGACTGGATCAGAATGCTTCAGAGGAAGTCATAAGAAGAAGGTATCGATCACGTCTCCCATCGGTTTATGAGCCACAGAATCTTTTCAACACGCCAGGTGCGGGAGCTGGTAACCAACCCACACTCAACCGAGCGGGGGCGCCGGGAGCAGGAGCGCCGGTTCAGCCGCGCACGACGGACCTGCCTCGCCAGAACAACGTTGTGCCATCGACGCCGCCCGGGCATTATTCCAACCCGTTGGACAACATTGTGGCTGCCGCTTCACGCCTGGCGGCCCTCCCAACCGACGGCGAGTCACCAGTTGTAGTGGAAGCACGTCGGGCCAGGGATCTCCTTCAAACAGCGCTAAATCAACAGCAGACGTATTCACACAGTCGTGAGAGGATCCATTCCACTCCCCGTCCAAGCCGGAGTTATAGCAGACACGTGGAGGACAAACCGGCCGTGTCCAGTAGCGCACGTCGCCGAAATTCACCACGGGGGAACAACCCGGCCGGGGGAGGCGCTAATGCGCAAGATGTTGTGGACCATGGCCGTGCACGTGGGGAGGCCGAGTTGACAGCTCGACACGGAGCACGACAACATACTCGGTTCACCTCACGGCCTCCGTGGATCCAGGGGTGATGTTCAGTTCCTTAGGGGTGCCATGTTTGACTCCCACTTTACATAATGTGAGACCGCCCACGGATTTCAAGGGACCTCGTAAGGTACCAAATTACACCGCCGATTTGCAACCAGAGGCGTGGGTGGAAAGCTATGAGATGGCAATGGAAATGTTAGATGTGGATGAGGCAGTGTATGCTAAATATTTCACCATGATGTTGGAAGGAACAACTCGCACTTGGTTGAAGAGCTTGCCAACCAACTCTGTTGGATCATGGGCCGAATTGAAGCACCGGTTTATCCAGAACTTCAAGGATACGTGTAAGCAGCCGATGTCAATCGTAGATCTGGCCGCTTGTGTCCAAGAGGAAGGGGAGTCCACGACCCATTGGGTCAAACGAGTTTCAGCGATTTTGCATTCATCAGATCGTATCAATGCAGACACGGCAGTGTTAACATTAGAGGGCAATTGTCGTTTCAAACCGTTAAAACAGAAGTTGGGAAGGCTCAAACGTCACCGCAATGACATGTCAACACTCATGGTCGCTTTGGTTAAATACGCCGATTTAGATAATACCAAGGATCCGGATTCAGAGGAGGACAAACCGGAGAAAGGTAAGAAGAACGGCAATGCCAAAGGTCAGCAACATAATCCGGCAGGCCATGGAAGTGGTGGTAAGCGCAAGGCCGATAGTAGCTTGGACTTTGTTGCAAACACCAATGTGCAGGAGAATGGCCAGCGCTGTAAAGGCAAGCAGCCCCAGAGGGGTGGAGGTTCAGACAACAATTTGGAGCGCCTGTTAAATCAGCCCTGTCCAAATCATGGATCGAAGGAGAAGCCGGCGTCACATCTTTGGAAAGATTGCTATATAATGCGGGACTTCAAGAATTCCAATATGTTCTAGTATGACAACGGCCCGCCCGGCGGTTCAGGAGGAGGTTTCCACGGGCCGGGTTACGGAGGTGGTGGTTCTGGTTCAGGGTTTCCAGGCAACCAAACCAGACACGTCAATCAAGGACACCAAGGCAACCAGGGAGGTTACAATCATCAGGGGAGTCAGCAGCAGCAGCAGTCGGGTTATCAGAGCAATCCCAAACAGCTGAACAACGGTCAATATCATGTCTTCACTACTAGTTTGTGCAAACGTGATCAGAAGCTTCACAAAAGGGCAGTCAACTCTGTTGAGCCGGCAGTACCTCAGTATTTACGCTGGTCGGAGCAACCTATTTTGTGGAGTAGAGATGATCACCCGCCCCGGGTTGATAATCTAGGTCATTTGGCCTTGGTGGTAGCCCCTCAAGTTGGGGGGTACAAGTTCACTAAAGTGCTCATGGATGGGGGAAGTAGTATCAATATTTTGTATTATGATACATTCCGCCGTATGGGGTTGACAGATAAGGATCTTAAACCGTCAAATACGGTCTTTCATGGTGTGGTGCCTGGTAAGTCTGCATATCCTGTTGGTAAGATAGCTTTGGAGGTAGCTTTTGGAGATGACTACGACTCAAGGTTAGAAACATTGACATTTGAGGTGGTAAAGATCAAAAGTCCGTACCACGCCTTGTTTGGACGTCCGGTTTATGCTAAGTTTATGGCAAGGCCATGTTATGTTTATCTACAGCTTAAAATGCCAGGTCATAAAGGGACTATCACAGTACATGGAAGTAGAAAGATTGCTTTGGAGTGTGAAGAAGGCGATGCGGCTTATGCTGAGTCGGTTTGTGCCACGGAGGAGTTAAAATTCTATAAGGAGCAAGTTGATCTGGCAGACATGACCTCTTTAAAAAAGCCAACTACAGAACATGATCCAGCGTTGAAGTTCAAATCGGCTACAGACACTAAGATGGTTGACTTTGTTCCTGGCAATTCATCCAAACAGTTCAGCATCAGCGCTAACCTGGATCCCAAATAGGAAAGCGTGCTCATCGAGTTCATCTGTGAGAATCAGGACATCTTCGCATGGAAACCTTCTGACATGCCAGGTGTACCGAGGGAACTCGCTGAGCACACACTCAACATTGATCCTAAGTTCAAACCGGTCCGGCAGTTCCTCCGCCGTTTCAACAAGGAGAGACACAAGGCTATAGGTGAAGAGGTAGCCCGTCTGTTGGCTGCTGTGTTTATTGTCGAAGTTTTTCATCAAGAGTGGTTGGCCAATCCGGTGCCGGTTCTTAAGAAAAACGGCACTTGGTGCATGTGTGTGGACTACACAGATTTAAACAAGGCTTGCCCTGCAGACCCCTTTGCTCTCCCTTGCATCGATCAGATAATTGATGGTACGGCAGGTTGTGACCATTTGTGTTTTCTGGATGCTTACTCTGGTTATCATCAGATCAAAATGGCAGTTAAGGACCAGGAGAAGACAACCTTTATAACTCCCTTTGGAGCCTTCTGCTATGTTTCCATGCCCTTTGGACTCAAGAGTGCTCAGGCAACTTACCAGCGATGTGTTCAGAATTGCCTTCATAAACAAATTGGGCGCAATGTTCATGCGTATGTGGATGATATTGTGGTCAAATCTAGAAAGGAGGGGACATTGATAGATGATCTATGAGAAACCTTTGATAATCTGTGGGTTTACAAGATGATGCTCAATCCGGAGAAGTGTGTCTTCGGTGTCCCGGCCGGCAAACTCTTAGGCTTTCTAGTTTCAAACAGAGGCATTGAAGCTAATCTGGAAAAGATTGTAGCAATTACATCCTTGGCTAAACCGGCGTGTATTAACGATGTTCAACATCTGGCCGGCCGGATTACAGCCTTGAGCCGGTTTGTCAGCCGCCTTGGAGAAAAGGCCATCCCTTTATATCAGATGCTCAAGAAAACAGATAACTTTGTTTGGAGTGAGGCAGCTGATAAAGCGTTCGAGGATCTGAAGAGGCAACTAGTTGAACCACCCGTGCTTGCAGCACCGATCAATAAAGAGCCATTATTATTATATGTGGCTGCTAATGCCCGGGCTGTTAGCGTAGCCATTATGGTAGAGCGCAAGGAGCCTGGCAAGGAGTATCCGGTTCAACGACCGGTTTATTATATCAGTGAGGTGCTCATTGAGTCAAAACAGAGGTATCCACATTGACAGAAACTGGTGTATGGGGTGTTTATGGCAAGCCGGAAGCTTAAACACTATTTTCAGGGCCATCCCATCACAGTGCTCAGTTCAGCTCCTCTGGGCGACATCATTCAAAACAGAGAGGCAACTGGCCGGGTTGCCAAGTGGGCCATTGAGCTTGGACCTCATGGGCTCAAATATATACCCCGCACGGCGATCAAGTCCCAGGCACTCGTGGAATTCATCAACGATTGGACGGAGTTACAGGCACCTGAAGAGAAACCAGATAATACATATTGGACTATTCATTTTGATGGGTCCAGACAGTTGGAGGGCTCGGGGGCTGGAGTCGTATTAACTTCCCCATGAGGTGACAAGTTTTGTTATGTCCTCCGTTTAATGTTCCCTTGTACTAACAATGCAGCTGAATATGAGGCTTTACTCCACGGGCTTCAGATGGATAAAGAGATGAATTTGAGCCAGGTTAAGTGCTTCGGTGATTCAGATCTAGTGGCCCAGTAGGTGTCTGGCACTTGGGATTCTAAGGACCCAGTCATGGCTGCATATCGGCGAGAGGTGGACACAGTGGCTGGTCACTTTAAAGGTTATCAGGTGGACCATATAGACCGGCGGAAGAATGAAGCAGCGGACGCCTTAAGTCGTCTTGGTTCCCAACGTAAACCGGTTCCGCCCAATGTCTTTCTTGATGTGTTGCACAATCCGTCAGTCAAAACATCAACTGAAGAAGGTTTGGCTATTCCTGATCCGGAGGCTCAGTTGGTGGCAGCTCTGCGTGCCATACCGGATTGGACGATCCCATATCTGGATTACATGAACCGGGGCGAGTTACCAGATGAGGAAACATTGGCTCGACAGATAATCCGGCGTTCCGAGTCCATGACCATCCTCAACGGGGAGTTACATCGTTACAGTGTTTCAGGAGCAATTCAGCGCTGTGTTTCTCCTCAAGAAGGTCATGAGATTTTGCGAGAAATCCATGAAGGGGATTGTGGTCACCACGCCGGTTCAAAGTTGTTGGTTGCCAAAGCTTTTCGCCACGGTTTTTACTGGTTGGCGGCGCATGCTGATGCGGAGGATTTAGTCAAGAGATGTGATGGATGTCAAAAATTTGCCCGCCGTGCGCACGTTCCGGCTCAAGAGTTGCGGATGATTCCAATTACGTGGACGTTTGCAACTTGGGGGCTTGATACGGTTGGACCCTTCAAGCACTCTAAGGACAAGAAGACCCACCTGTTAGTAGCAGTTGATAAATTCACTAAATGGGTGGAGGCAGAGCCAGTCAGCAAGTGTGATGCAGCCACGGCGGTTCAATTCATTAAAAAGGTGATATTCCGGTTTGGCTTTCCACATAGCATTATAACAGATAATGGTACTAATCTGTCAAAAGGGGAGATGGAAGAATTCTGTCAACATGAGCACATCCAGCTTGATCTAGCATCAGTGGCTCACCCCCAATCTAATGGTCAAGCGGAAAGGGCAAATCAAGAAATTCTACGGGGTATCAAACCAAGACTTATGGTTCCCTTAAAGCGGACGTCGGGTTGTTGGGTTGAGGAGCTACCTTCTGTGTTATGGAGTATCAACACCATACCCAATAGGTCTACGGGTTACACACCTTTCTTCATGGTTTATGGAGCGGAGGCAGTTCTTCCTAGTGACATCCGTCACGATTCGCCCCGTGTTGCAGCTTATGTTGAGGCTGATAATGAGAAGGCACGTCAGGATTCTCTGGACCTGTTGGATGAAGAGCGTGATCTTGCAGCAGCACGTTTGGCGATTTATCAACAAGATCTTCGACGTTATCACAGCCGTCGGGTTAAAACTAGAACCTTTCAAGAAGGTGATTTGGTGCTCCGGCTCATCCAGGATCAGACTGATATGCAAAAGTTATCCCCCCTTGGGAAGGACCTTTTGTGGTCAGCAAAAACCTGCACAACGGATCTTACTACCTCATTGATGTTCGAGAGCATGAAGACTCACGTCAATCGGAGGAGGAGACAAAGAGGCCATGGAACTTAGCTCTCCTTCGGCCTTATTATACTTGAAGCCATAGGCTCTTCATATGTACATATTTATTACAGTGTATATATCATATAATAAACCGGAGCCTCCGTTATAAGTGGGGTATCTGTTCTTTCTTATATCATGTGTGTGCTTTTACAAGTTAACTAACAAAGCGGAGTCTTTGTTAAACCGGCTTTAGCAGCTGCATAGAGATAAACAAAATCACTAGGGGGCTTGGTCATGTTTGAACCACAGCTACACCTCTTGATAGGCATATAAAGCCACACAAGGAAAAAATTGTGGAGCCAAAGAGAGTGTTGTACACAGTACAGACTCAAACATAGGCACACACTGAGCATCGCTCACAAATTTACTTGGGGGCTCTTTTTTGCAAAGCAACAAAGAGTTTGAAAGGACCCTCGTAATTGACTATCAAGCCACGACTTGGAAGCCTGGTGTATTCACCTAAAACCCCGGGTTAGCCTGGCTTCATCAAGTAAGCCACTCCTATCCAGGTAATCCTGGTATGACCCATCGAACGTTTGACAAGTCAATCTTTTACAGACCCTGAACTTGTCACAATTAAAACGATGATTGGTTAATTGGAGGCCCATCTTAAAAGGCTTTGTTAAATGGTTTAACTCAGAGGCCTGGCAGCCCATGAAAAGCCTCGATTTGGAGCCTGGCAGCTCGTAAAAAGCCTCGCATATTTTCCTATTTGAATTTTGTTTGTTGAAAATCATAAGTATTTTTTGATAAATCAGCGTCCTTGACCCGGCTTGCTTTCCAACTACCAGTTGTTGGCACATGATCAATTATAAACCGGTGGTCATTGACCCGGTCTGGTTTGACTAAATCACCAATATTATAAAGAAAATCCGGTAGTTATACCGGTCCAGTTTAATATATAGACCAGCATTATGAAGATGGAATTATCAAACGTATCGGGTTGGTGTTAAACACCTTTGCTGTATACACGTTTGGTCAACCAATGAGGTATGTTCTGTACATTATTTTTTGTACAAACACTTGATTATTCAGCTAAAGTACTATATACTTCTTGGATATTATGACATGTCTAGCGGTAAACCGCTAGACACTTTTAAGTTTTTTTTTGGACCCAGGAAGGTAAGGCATCATAGGCTATGCATAACATATATCCCGAAGGGCGGCACAGGTTGTCACAAAGCGTTATGAAACATGCTTGATGGCATGGCAGATAAACAAAGTTTCAGCTATCCTATTACATGAAGCCTCAAAGCGGCTCAAACAGTGCCATTGTTTTTCACAGTCGCCATATAAACTGACGACCGGATCAGGACTCTTCATCACGACGGTTTGACGATTGCGGATCAGTTGATGTAGGCACTTCTTCATCCCTCCCCAGCCTCTGGAAATCAGCCGTTGACCAATCGATTCCGGTTAAAGCTTGGAACACGGCTTCCTCATGGATAAGATCAGAAGGGTTAATATCAGGGGCATAAGTGTGCTTACGAATCGGAGGCACAAGTTCTTTGACTTCATGGATATCGGCCGGCTATCTTTTCCTTTCTGCATCATAAAATGGTTGAAAATGGGACAAATCGGTATCCTCAGCCAACTTGCTGGCCGCTGGCCGCATCTGTTTGGTCAGCCGCCGAAGATCGTCATTGTCAAAGTTTTAACCGTCTTCTTTAACGCCCGGATATCCTTTAATGATATCCTCTGCTTCAAGGTCTGGAATCCAGGCCTTGGCTCGAATAAGGGCGGTTAATGCTCCTGCTCTAGCAGCGGCTCTCTTCAACTCGACAATACACGCAGGTAACATGCCCAGCTTCTCAAGGGTCTCCTTAATCAAAGTTGGCGCCGGTTTGTTATAAGCCGCCGTACTAATGGCCCGCTAAGACCTAGAGTATAGCTGTTCAACCAATGTATATGCCGCTTTGAGCTTCATCCGCATATCTGCACCAAGATGAGTGATCCGAGTGCCTGCCAAAGATTTTATCAATATTTTTGTCAGTTTTAAGATTCATAGACTGGCGCAACATACATAAGTAGACACTTACCAAATATAGCAGAGGTCATATCATTGATTTGACGCTTCAAACCGGCTAGTTCTTCAACCACTGGTTTCAGGGCTGCCTCGGCGTCTACAGCTCTTTTGGTTAAACCGGCTTTTTCGGTTTCCCATTCAGCACGATCTTGGTTGAAGGATTCTTTTAGCTTTTCCATTCCGGCCAGGGCCTGGGTCAGCTCCTCTTTGGCTTTTGCAGCTTCAGCTTGTTGAGATTTCACATTTTCTTGCAAATCAGAGTTTCGGGCATCTTTGCTTCTCAGTTCAGCCTGCAACATTGAAGGTATATTCAAAAAACAACATATTCATGCACTAAGTATAAAGCATATAACAAGTTATCCACTTCATACTTGGGGGCTAATGCCTATTTGCTCTCAAATACTACACGCTATACAAGTCTCCAGAACAATGCAAGCATTATCCTTGACACTTGGGGGCTAATGTACGTCTGTTCTAAAAACGGCTGTATGGATTAAAAATCGGATTAACTTGCCAAGTTAAACCGGCCTTTGGGGGCTATGCTGCAGAAAGTTATCTAATTTTTTCACAGATGAGTCTTATCTATTATTGGCGACACGCCTTTGCACGGATCAATGATGGGATGCTTGAAGTGTTAGAAAGACCCGATTTGTGATTAACAATCATAAAACGGCCCTTGGGGGCTACTTGGGATAGTGTTTTAGCTATGAATCATAAAACAAAGATAGAAGAATTTACCTCATATCACTCTTTCATCAAGTTCACCAAACCGGCTTCATAATCCCGGTTTGAGTGCAGACGGTTCAAGAAGCCTGAATGAAGCTCATCAGCGTTAAGATGAGCATAGTTTGATAAGTCGCTGCTCCATTTACCTTTATCCCTGGCAATTTGCTCTTCTTTGGCACTATGCTGAGCTAAAACAACGGGATGGCCAAGAGAGCTGTGTCCTATTCCAGTAATAATAACGTCATCACCTTGGCCTTTAGGATTTTTGGTGGATGATGATGGAATTTCAGTGTTTTTCATTGGACTAGCTCGGTTTGGTTCAGCCGGTTCAGTATCGGGTGTGGCAGGCTCAGCATCTGTTGGTTCATTGGTATGTTGGCTTTCAAGGGGCGGATCATCAAAAGTAGCTTCAGGATGGGGGCCTTCTGGTTCATCAGTCCGTTCCGGTTCACCTCTTGGTTCTTCTTCTTCAATGACAGGGTCTTCTGGCGGATTGGTGACCCGAGCTTTCTTGCTGGGTCTGGCTTTGGCCCTGCAAAATAGAATAAAAAAGGATTAACATCCTATTCAAAGGATTTAGGGCGCATTGAAAGGAAAGGTTTTTTATAACTCACTCGGCCATAGTTTTCAAAGGGGGGAGTTGATTGCTGTCGATTCACCAGAAGAGGAAGGAGGTGTCACCTGATAATTTGAATCAGACGGATTAAGAGGCTGTCTGAAATAACCTGCCTTGGGGTAAGAATGGTCAAAAGTAGGAGAGACCTCAGACCGGCGCTTCCGAACCGGAGTGTCAGGTAAACCGGCAGAGGTGACCTGTTGGCCACTGTGCCGGGTTGTCCGGCGAGCTTCATGCTGTTGAGTCTTCAAAATAAATGTTGGATCCAAGTGAGCAAGAGGATGAGTAAAGCTTACTTTCCGGATTGCTTGGCGAGTTTTTTGTGTTGGCATAGAGTCTGAACCGGAGGAAAGGGTAATTACCTCTACGTCATCAGCTTGACTAGCTTCTGCCTCCTCCTGAGGAAGATCATTGTTAACAAGATGCATAAAAAGAGAGCCAAGTGAGTCGAGTTCTACCTCAACTTCTGGATCATCAGTATCATCATCAAGCTCCATATTAATCCGGTCAGCCGTTTTCCGCTTTGACGTCTGTTTTACGGCTTTGGTCTTCGGGCGGGTTGGCTTGACCGCTTTGTCTCCAGTTGGCTTTGCCGCTTTCTCTATGGATTTCCGTTTCCAGAAGGGGTCGTCACCCTATATATATATATAAAGAAGGATTACAGATTGTATAAGTGAAAGATATTAGAGATGAAGAGGAAGTGTAATGCTTACAGCAGGCGGCTTGTTCTTAGCATAGAAGGGATTCAGACCGGTTTGACTGCAGACCAGTTTTGATTTGTAAGTGCATCTAGTGCCACCCCTAGTTGGTTTTGGAGTATTGACGACAAACCTAGTTGAGGGACTAATGTGTTTGTGAGAATTGCAGGATAACACAGGTAGAAGTCCCTCATTGATTCGGTTTTCCTACCAGAGATGACCCCTAAAAATGTATGAAGACATTGAAGTCAAAGGTGGTATATGAAGATATTCACATTGAAGACTATGACAAGAGAAGACACCACATGAAGCCTATGGAGCTCGAAGACTTAGATCCTTCGTAGTTCTTTTTCTTTTGTGTTGAGTCATAGGAACCACCGTACTGTTAAGTGGGGTCCAAGAGAACCAGTCAGAATGACTGAAGTGATGCTTAAACAAAACCTATGTCTTCGAGTGAAGACTATGAGAGCGAATCTTGTCCAGAGTCGGACAAGTCAGCTTTGCTTGTAGCCCAAGTAAAGTTGCCGTGTGAGTTTGAAATCTGACCGTTGGAACACGTGTCAGTTCCTTAGTGACCCAGGGTCATTTCGGACAAATCAGGTCGGGTTGCCAAGTGGCTATAAATAGCCCACCCCCTACAACCATAAACTGTTGGCTGCTCAGATTCAGAGTACGGCTTTTGTCGTTTGAGAGCAACCCACCTCGAAGCCTTTGAGAGAGAATTCCTTGCGAGGATAAAGCCCTAACCACCCAGATCCAAAGAGAATTAGGCATCACTTAAGTCTTCTTGTCTGTGTGATCTGAAGACTTATTACACTTGAGGACTGTGCATCCTCCAGCCGGTTAGGCGTCGCGTTCTGAGCATCCAAGAGGCATTGTGGATTGCCGGTGAACGAAGTCTGTGAAGGTTTGGGAGTCTACCTTGAAGACTTACCAGAGTGATTGGGCGAGGTCTGTGTGACCTTAGCTCAAGGGGAATACGGTGAGGACTGGGTGTCCTGAGCTGCGTGTTCAGGACTGGGTGTCCGGGACTGTGTGTCCTAAGGTTTAAATACCTAGCCGCCCTAACCAGACGTACAGTTGTCACAGCAACTAGAACTTGTCCAACAAATCATTGTCTTCAGCGTGTCACTGGTTTCATCTTCCCTTCCCTTTACTTACTGTTACTCCTTGTGAAGTCATTGTATGTTTGCACCATCTTTTGTCTTCACTGAGTGACTGCTAGTTCTGTTTGGCTTCACAATATCTTCCTACCCGATCCTTACTACATTGCTGCTATTAGTCATTGTGCTTTCACTCTATTGAATACTTGACTATGGCTTGCCTAGTGTAGTCTACCTTCCGCTGCAGGGTATTAGGTTTATCTCTATCGTTTGTCTTCATAACTCCCACGTTTTGAAGACTTTCATAAAAATCGCCTATTCGCCCCCCCTCTTGTCGATATAACGCACTTTCAATTGGTATCAGAGCAAGGTGCTCCCTTGTTCTGTGTGATTCGGTTTAACCACCTGGAGTTTTAGCTATGTCGACT
Source organism: Triticum urartu (assembly GCF_056163025.1). Taxonomy (NCBI): domain Eukaryota; kingdom Viridiplantae; phylum Streptophyta; class Magnoliopsida; order Poales; family Poaceae; genus Triticum; species Triticum urartu. The sequence continues at coordinate 444,630,956 of NC_141877.1, read as the reverse complement.
GCAGGGATAATTAAAGTCTCCGCTGCGTGCCCCGTCTTCGATGGAACTGAATATCCCTACTGGAAGAATAAGATGCGCATGCATCTTGAAGCCATTGACGTCGATCTATGGTATGTCGTCGAGAACGGAGTTCCCAAGGCTGGAGAAGGTGTCACTGCTGCTGATGTCAAGAAATTCGTTCAACTGGACTCTACTGCCAAGAATATCATCTGTGGTCATCTGACCAAAGGACAGTATGGCCGTGTGAGTGCTTTGAAGACATCTAAGCTGGTCTGGGACTGGCTCTCCAAGGTCAATGAAGGCGTCTCAACCCAGAGAGATCAGAGAATCAGTGTCCTTCGCAACCTCTTCAACCGCTTCAAGCAAAATGACAATGAGAATGTCCAGCTCACATTTGACCGACTCACTGACATCACAAATGAGCTTCAAGCCCTCGACGCTACTGAGATTACCAAACATGAAGTCGTCAAGACACTACTGAGATCACTTGATAGTTCGTTTGACACCCTAGCCCTGATGATTCAAGAACGTCCTAATTTCAAGACACTCGATCTATCTGACATACTTGAGAGGCTCAACACACATGAGTTTCAGCTTTCTGAGAAAAGAGATATCTACGGTCCAAACTATGGGCGAACTTGTGCCTTGAAGGCAAAAGCTGTCTCCTCATCTGAAGAAGAATCTGACAGCAGTTCTGATGATCCTGAAGACATTGGAAGGGAACTTTCTATGCTTGTCAAGAAGTTCCAAAAATTCACCAAGAAGAAAGGCTTCAGAAAGTCTTCCCGATCAAGCTCAAGGAATGATGAAGCTTCTGCTCATGACTACAAGAAGAAAACATGTCACAAGTGCAAGAAACTTGGCCACTTCATTTCTGAGTGTCCACAGTGGGACAATGAGAACAAAAAGAAGAAGAAGAGCAAGGAATATGACTCTGACGACAAGAAGAAGAAGAAATACTCAAAGTCCTCTTCCAAGTCTTCCTCAAAGTCTTCATCACACAAGAAGAGCTCATCTGTCAAGGCACGTGCGTTTGTTGGCAAGGAAATGGATTCAGAGGAGGAGTCTGCTTCTGAGGAGGCGGATGTGGAGTCTGAGGAGGAGTCTGATTCAGGCGTCGCAAGTCTGGCTACAGCATACGTTGCCAAGTCCATCTTCAACACTGAACACAATGACTTCATCGCCGACACCGATGCACATGACAAGGACTACTCCGCTTCTACCTACTGCTTCATGGCACGCGGTGCCAAGGTAAACACACGCACTACTCACTATCAAACATCTAGTGACAATGACTCTGATTGTGGTTCAAAACCCAGCTACAAAACACTTGCTAAAATTGCAACTGAACAACAGAAAGCTATGGAACATATTCAAAAACTGTTAGACAGAAGCGATGATCTGTTAGGTGCTGAAATGACTCGATCTGAATCCTTAATTGAAGACATAAAAAATCTTCACGTTAAGTATTAGGAACTTGAAAGTCGTCATGAAACTCTCTCAACAACTCATGAAAATCTTTCCTATGATTATCTTCAAAGGAAGCAAGATCTTGAGAAATTGAGAGCGGCTCATGAAGATCTTCAAAAGGAAAGTGAGTCACTTCACGCCAAACAGATCAGTTCCGCTCAGGAAGGATTTGAACCACCATGTCTTAAATGCATTGAGCGTGATAATGCTACTTCTGTTGCTGAATGTTCTACTGCTACTGCTGTTGCAATATCTTCAACTGTTGATGTGGTAACTAACCCCTCTGCTGAGGATACCACCGCTATTGCTGATGAGAATGCTAGGTTGAAGACATTGCTTGAAACAGGGATGCACAAAAGTCTTAAAGGGCATCAGACACTATGTGATGTCCTCAAAAAGCAGATTCTGAACCGAAACCCGAGGAAAGAGGGTGTTGGGTTCGTAAGGAAAATGAATGCTGATGGCTCTTACTGGAAACCTGAGCAGTACCCCAAAACCATGTGGGTTGCTGCAAAGGAACCTTCAACAGATCCATCCCATCTATCTGGCTTCACTTGTGCTAACCCCATTATCATTGATGAATCCTTTGATGCATACTATATACTGTTTAAGAATCAGAATGGTGAAGTGTTTGCCAGGTACATTGATACTAACTGCAGGAATAGACCGCCTATGAAGAAGATCTGGGTTCCGAAAAGGTGTCTGGAGAATCTTCCTGTGAATGTCATCATGACACCTCACGTGAAGAAGAAAAACCTCAGACCAAAGGCTTCATACGGACCAAAGGCTTCATACAGACAGATGACTCACCTGAGTCGCACTAACGCAAATGCTTCGCAGGGAAATCATACTCAGGCATATGAATATGAGAGCGGTTCATCAAACCGCCATGTTCATAAGACCAAGAACTATTCTGCTTATTCTTATGAGTACTATTGTCCGCCTGCAAGACTGTTTGCTAGGGCTCCAAAGCCAAAATTCTCAGATGCTGCACTTAGAATTATTGCTTCTAAGCCACCCTTGAAGATGTGGGTGGCTAAGAAAGCTTAACTCTCTTTTGCAGGGAAAGGTCTCTAGCAGAAAACCAAAATCGTCTGACGCTATTGCTGGAGACCTTAAACATCTTGTAGGGCGCAAGATCAAATGCCCGAATGGTCTTACTATGTACTTCGTTCCTGAATCGCTTGCTACTCTCCCTATTAGTCCTAATCTGGATCTAAGCTTTCATAACCCATTGGTTCGTCAAATGTTTTTGCTTCACAATGCTCTTGGTGAAGCCTATCCCCCTAACTGCACTGTAGGGTACGACACCAGTGTCTTCAGAATGGATTATTGATAGTGGGTGTACAAATCACATGACTGGCAAAAGAAGCCTTCTTATGGACTCAACCTTACATCCATCCGACAAGAGCCACATCACATTTGCTGACACTGGTAAAAGTAAGGTATTGGGTCTAGGTAGAGTTGCAATCTCAAGGGATCAACACATGGATAAAGTCATGCTTGTTGAATCCCTTGGCTTCAACTTAATGTCTGTCTCAATGCTTTGCGATTTGAACATGATCGTAATATTTGGAAAATATCGTTGCCTTGTACTAATGGAATCTGACAAGTCTCTAGTATTTGAAGGGTATCGAAAAGATGATTTGTACGTGGTAGATTTCTCAGCGGGACCACAGCTAGCCGTATGTCTTCTAGCAAAAGCTTCAGAATGCTGGCTCTGGCATCGGAGGCTAGGGCATGCTGGCATGAGGAACCTCCACACCCTTGCAAAGAAGAAGCATGTCATAGGCATCGAGGGCGTCAAGTTCAAGAAAGATCACTTATGCGGTGTCTGTGAAGCAGGGAAGATGACGAGGGCCAAACATCCCTCGAAGACAATCATGACCACTACTCGACCCTTCGAACTGCTTCACATGGATCTCTTCGGTCCCACTCATTACTCAACTCTTACTACTACTGCTTGTCTCTATGGCTTTGTCATTGTTGATGATTATTCTAGATATACTTGGGTGCACATAATCCTTTACAAGACTGAAGTGCAGGATGTCTTCAGACACTTCGCCAATCAAGCTATGAACAATTATGGCGCCAAGATAAAGCACATCAGAAGTGACAATGGCACTGAATTCAAGAACACAGGACTTGATACATATCTTGATACCTTGGGCATCACACATGAATTCTCGGCCCCGTACACGCCACAGCAGAATGGCATCGTCGAATGCAAGAACAGAACACTCATTGAGATGGCCAGAACGATGCTAGATGAATACAAGACTCCAAGAAAATTCTAGCCTGAAGCCATTGATACTACATGCCATACAATCAATCGTGTTTATCTTCACAAGCTTCTGAACAAGACATCTTATGAGCTCCTTACTGGCAAGAAGCCAAATGTCAGTTACTTCAGAGTATTTGGCGCCAGGTGCTGGATCAAGGACCCACATCACACCTCAAAGTTTGTACCAAAAGCACATGAGGGTTTTATGCTTGGATATGGAAAGGATTTGCACTCCTACAGAGTCTTCAATCTCTTTCATTACAAAGTGGTTGAAACAGTGGATGTGCGGTTCGATGAGACCAACGGTTCACAAAGAGAGCAACTGCCAAATGTGCTAGATGAAGTTCCATCCAGTGAATCAATCAAGCTAATGGGAACTGGAGAAATTATACCTTCTGAAGCTCATCCTGAAGAAGAACTTATCATCTCAGCACCTGATCAATATGAAGACAATGCTCAGCCTGAAGACATTCCTTCTAACAACGACAATGATCAGCAAGAGCAAAATCTTCGCCCTGTACATCCTCGCATTGCCAATGAAGTGCAGATTGAAAGAATAATTGATAGCATCAATGCTCCTGGTCCACTCACTCGTTCAAGGGCAACTCAGCTAGCAAATTTCTGTGGGCACTTCGCATTCGTCTCAATAACAGAACCCAAGAAAGTTGAAGAAGCCTTCATGGAACCTGAATGGATTCAAGCTATGCAAGAAGAGCTTCAACAGTTTGAGCTGAATAATGTATGGGAACTGGTTAAGCGTCCTGATCCACGAAAGCACAATATAATAGGCACCAAATGGATATACCACAACAAGCAAGATGAGCATGGTCAAGTTGTCAGAAACAAAGCTCGTCTCGTTGCTCAAGGATATACTCAAGTGGAAGGCATTGACTTCGATGAAACATTTGCTCCTGTGGCTAGACTTGAAGCCATACGCATACTGCTGGCTTATGCAAATCATCATAACATACTTCTATATCAAATGGATGTGAAAAGTGCTTTTCTCAATGGCAAGATTGAAGAAGAAGTGTATTATGCACAACCGCCTGGCTTTGAAGATCCAAAACATCCCGACATGGTATACAAGCTCAACAAGGCACTGTATGGCCTCAAACAAGCCCCTCGGGCCTGGTATGACACACTCAAATACTTCCTGAAGAGCAAAGGCTTCATACCTGGTTCCCTAGACCCCACTCTCTTCACGAAGACTTATGATGGTGAACTGTTTGTGTGCCAAATATATGTGGATGACATTATCTTCGGCTGCACCAATCAGAAGTACAATGAAGAGTTTGGATATATGATGCAAGAGCAATATCAGATGTCCATGATGGGAGAGCTGAAGTTCTTCCTCGGTCTTCAAATACGACAACAACGCAACGACATCTTCATATCTCAAGAAAAGTATCTCAAAGATTGCCTGAAGAAGTTTGGTATGCAAGACTGCAAAGGCTTCACAACACCAATGCCAGCTAAACATCATCTGGGTCCCGACGACAATGGTAAAGAGTTCGATCAAAAGGTATACCACTTCATGATTGGTTCTTTACTTTATCTATGTGCATCTAGGCCAGATATTATGCTTAGTGTTTGCATGTGTGCTCGATTTCAAGCGGCACCAAAGGAGTCGCATCACTTAGCTATGAAGCGAATTCTTCGATATTTGGCTCACACCCCAACTCTAGGATTATGGTATCCAAAGGGCTCAGAGTTTGATCTGGTTGGATTCTCGGATGCTGATTATGCTGGTGACAAAGTTGATCGCAAGTCTACATCAGGCACATGTCACTTTCTGGGACGATCACTTGTATGTTGGTCTTCAAAGAAGCAGAACTGTGTATCTCTCTCCACTGCTGAATCTGAATACATTGCTGCTGGATCTTGCTGCGCTCAGCTTCTATGGATGAAGCAAACACTCAAGGACTATGGCATTCATCTGAAGCAAGTGCCACTTTACTGCGACAACGAAAGCACCATCAAGATCGCCAACAACCCAGTTCAGCACTCGAAGACAAAGCACATTGAAATTCGTCATCACTTTCTCAGAGATCATGTTGTGAAGGAAGATATTGATATCATACACGTCAACACTGAAGAGCAATTGGCAGATATCTTCACCAAGCCCTTGGATGAGAAGAGATTTTGCAAGTTACGGTGTGAGCTAAATATCCTGGAATCCTCAAATGTCCTATGATCAGGCACACATCCTAACCCTTATGCATATTGATGACTTAGATGTGCAACACACGAAGTAAAGTATATCTTCAATCAATGAAGACATACATTCTAAGTGTGAATACATTAATGTGGAATTTGGCTTCGGAGCGCCACGATAATTGTGCGCCGTGTCTGGGTCTAATACTTCCTATACGGTGGGTAACGCCACCACCAAATGTTCTGTTTGAAGTGTTTCACTCATGGCGTTACATTTGCTATGTCTTCACATTTGATTTGGCTTCAATCTCAACATATCTTCATGATTATCTTCACTATGTTGATTATATAGATATATATATATATATATACTAGTGTTCTGTCCTCTACAGCATTCACTTATAGCTATGTCTTCTTGTTGAATCTTTTGAACTAAGTGAATGTGATCGGACCCTAACCTCTCTATGCTTTCTATCTCAAAGTCTATCTCTCCAAATCATATGCATTCTATTGAAACTGTCGAATGTCTTCTCTGCGTCCTTGTCAGCAGAAGATACAGAGACAACCATTAAGTCCGTTTTCAATGCTCATTCCTCCACATGAAACCCGGAGAAGTAGGAACGACCACCCGACAATCAAGGCGTGCGTGGGACGTGGAACAAACCCCAAAATTCCGCATAATGGCCACGTGTTCCTCAGATGCGGATCGCCAGGGGCACCTGTGTAATAACGCAGTGCAGCCCCTATACCTATAAATACACATTTCACAGCGGTCATTATCTCTTCTTCCACTCTCGCACGAACCCTAGCGCCACCGCTAGCCCTCGACGACGCCGGCGACGAAGCGCTTCGCTGCCGCAACCTCTCCGACGCCGTCTTCACGCCGACCGCGGACATCGTCCTCTCCGCCGTCGCCGTAGGTGTCCTCCGTTGCCAAGTTAGGGCACGGAAGATCGAACTGCTCGGCCTCATCTTCCACTTCGTCTAGCAGTTCTTAGTGTGGTAAATAAAACTTCCTTTTTACAACACCGTTGATCCTATGGATTTGTCACTTTCTACCACAAGCAGTTTCTATTCACACAAGTTAGATCTCTTTCATACTGCATCTCATAACATGCCTAGTATATTCACTTGTGCTTCACAAAGTAGTTAGATTCCTCACTTGTACTGATCTGTGGATTCATACAAATCTGGAACCAACTCCTTATCTATGAGTGAATGTCTTCGCACGATGAGGTCAATGTCTTCTAAACTGATTTATCTTCAAAATCTTCTGAGAATGCATATGACCTCTTCCCCTTCCCTCGCACCTTAATGTTGTCACAGGTACATGTCCATGGGAGAATCCTTTGGTTCTCATAGTCTGCATTCATTTGCAGAATTCTTACAGCATCACATAAATTCTCCCGAAGCCAGTTCCTGTTGGTCCAGCAAGCGAAAACCTTTGAAGCCTTTGAACGTGTTGAAGCCTTTCAAGTTAAAGTTTATGGCTTCAGAGAAATCAGCAAGGAAGGGTGGCAGAAAGCGTCGTGAAGAAACATCCAGAGATCTGCCAGATGACCTCTCAGAACTGTACAAGACAGATCCTGAAGAGGATTACAATCAACGCAAGACCCGAATCCAGTGGATTCGAAGATATTGGGCAGAACAATGGTTCAAATACCGATTTGTAACCCAGGAATATGCTGAGAAAAACTCCATCAAGAGACCATGGGGAGACATCCTATACAAGAATCTTCTACCCAGGTCCAGAGATGAAGCCATTGAACAAGGCTTCTATCCATGCATGGTCCGTGGGGCACAGCCTGCTGATGCACACCCATCGTCACTACCATGGTGTCGTGACGACAATCTGTTCAAGCGCAACTTCCAGTTTGCCCAGAACTCAGCGAAGCAGAACAAGAAGACTTTGGGGTTAGACTTCAACCCTGGTCCCTCAGCACCAAGGGCAGATGGCACACGAGATGCAGAACCCAATGTCATCGGTCCTTTCTACAACCTTGAAGGCCTCATCACCCATATCTTGGTTCAAGGGACTGCAGTGAATGAGCCTGCAGCTGACGCTGAATCAGATGAAGCGCCTGCAGTGCCGAAGCCAAAGCAGTTGAAGAAGCCTAAAGCTTCAAAGCCTGCCCCTTCACCAAAAATCTCATGGGCGAAGCCACTGGCAACTGCACCTCCTGAAGACAGTGTGCAGTCCGAAGATTTATCACGCATCTCCAAGCCCCAGAAGGCCAAGATGCCTCTGCCACACACCGGCCAAGAGCTAACAGCTGCTGCCATTCTGCGCAATGATGACATTGATCTGTCAAGTGATGAAGATCTAGCAGATGACGCTCTTGAGCAACTCATCAAGAGCAAAGAAGAAGCAGAAATCTTCAATGATCTGCCTCTCTTTGATGTGACAATCATCCACAACTTCATTGATGAGTGGTTTGACACGCCCAACATCAGCTTCGAAGATCTGCAGCTACCCATTGGCCTCAGTGTCGCCTTCCAAGGCGCCATTGCTTCAGAGCTAGCTGTCGCCCAGCGCATTGTTGAACTGAAGCAAAAGATTGACTATGAAAAGGCTCAGTTCAATAAGCATATGGCCAAGCTCAGTGTGCAAGAAGTGAAGAACTTCAAGAGTATGATGCACAAGCTCAAGGAAGCCTTTGTAAAGAAACGCGCAGAAGCTCAGGGTTCGCGTGAGCGCATGAAGACTCTGGCTGACAGATGTGTGCAAGCCTATAATGAGGCTGAGAAGCGCAAGGCCCTTGGGCGTCCTGGCATCGACCCCAGGATGGCCGCAAAGAAGAAGAAGAAGCCTGCTACCGCTGAACCCGACGCACCAAGGCAGGAAGCAGTTCCGATTGTCTTCCCAACTAGACTGACTGGCTCAAAGCCAAAAAGCCGGTCAACCGCTTCAGAGCTCAAGAAGACAAGGACTGCTGAGGCTGAAGCCAGGAAGAGGAAACATCCTGAAGCCTCTCCTACTTCCCCCTCCAAGAAGAAGAGGAAGACCAAGAAAGATCGGGCTGCTCCCACAGAGCCTTTGATAGTTGAACCTATTTCTATGGTCTATCCTGAAGCTGAACGCCAACTGACAATCCATGAACCTGCTTCCACAGAGGCTCATGAAGCTGAAGACTTTCCAGCAGCTGATCCCATCGCTGCTGAAGACATTGGTCAACATGACCATGTAGAAGATGGTGCAGTCCTTCCTCAGAACAACGAACTCATCAGCATTGGTCGTCCACTGACGCCAATTGCACAGGATGCTTCATGGGTGGATCACCCACAAGAGGAAGAAGACTATGAGGCCCAGCCCACTCCAACTCCACAGGCGTCGCCCGCGTTGCGCAGGCTTCGCAAAGGTCCAAGGCCTCAAGTCTCTGCTGAAGACAATCCGGCTACATCAGCTGCGGAAGAAGAAGTCCCACAAGTTGCCACTCCCCTGTCCCATCAAGAAGCAGTTCTCAAGGAGAACGTGCTTGTGACCGACCCTCCAGCTCGTCAAGTGGAGGATGAAAATCTTGTGGCTGCCACAACCACCAATGAAACTAATGTGGAGCCCTCCCCAATGGAAGAAGAAGATAGCGAAGCCACTGATCTCGTCACTTCTGTTCCTGAGTCTGCTGCTGGTCCCCAGTTCGACTATCATGTTGAGCACAGGCCTCAGGTACAGAAGCCAATCCCAAGATTGCCAAGGTTCCCAGGTCCTGCATCAGCACCTGGCTCCTTTAATATCAATGGCTTCAGGGCAGACAACACATTCTTCGATAGCTCCAGGAACCCCTACTCAAGGGAAAGGATATCATCTGATCGGTTCTGGAGCTATCCTCAGCGAAGCTATTACTCATGCATTGTTTACAACCAACATCGCATCTTCCCACACAAGCGCCTTGACATTGAAGCTATAGCTGGTCTGCCCTGTCTGGAAGAAGCTTTGGATTGCTTCAAGGAAGTTGGCCTGCTGCCGTTCGTTACTGACCAAGGGCATTGGAATGAAGAGCTGCTGCTCCAATTCTATGCCACACTTCACATCAGCGGGTATAGCAGAGATCCGAAGACTTGGGTCCTGGAGTGGATGACTGGAAACGTTCATCACGAAGCCAAAGCCTTTGAAATCATTGAGCTCATTGGCTTGCCCACTCCTGGCGATCTCTACAAGCATGGCTGTCAGCTGCATAGTGAAGTTATTGAGAGCATCTTTCAGAGGACTAAACCTGATATGAGTCAGATGCTCAGCATGATGAAGCCATTGCCCCAAGATGCTGCTTATCCCAGGGAGTTCTTCGTTGCAGACCTTGAGTATCTGCCAAGAACCATCTATCACATCATCAGGCAAACTCTCTGTCCCATCAAAGGGCACTCTCCAAATGCCAAGCTTGAGGGTGCAATGAAGACTTTGGTCTTCAATATTCTTCATGGAAAATGCTTCAATGCACAGGACTTCTTCATTCGCCAACTTGTTGCATCAGGCTCTGATCTGTTTGGCTTGAAGTTCTACGCCCCATGGGTAATGCGGCTAATCAAACTTCACTCCGATATCTCATGTGAGCCATCTGCTCGCAATCATCGGATTTTTCTGCCTGATGTGGATATCTCTACTGAAGCCATCTATCCTGAGCCTGCCAAGGAACCTCTAAGTCTTCAGAATGCAGAGCATCAGAGTTTCTCTCAGAACATTGAAGGAGTTGAAGCAGTCACTTGGGTGTATCCTTTGGCTGGCACTACACGTGCACCACACACTGCTTCCACTCAAGCCACTGATAGTACAACTGCTCCACGACCCAAGAAGCGCACTCGTGTTCTCAACGACCGAGAGCTTCTTGTGGCTCTTCATCAGAAACAAGATAGGCATCATGACTGGCTGAAGCGTCAGATGAAAAGCCTCTTGGTGGATGTCAATCGCATTCGCAATCTTGCCACCAAGAATGCTTTCGTTGCCCATGAAACCTGTCGCCGCACATGGAAAGGGCTCATGATGATGTGTTCTGAAGATGATCTTCAAGAGGATGGCTTCACTGAGCGATTCAAGTTTGACTCCACACCTCCTCGAAGGGCTGTGCTGCGAGGAACTCCATCCCTTGAAGACTCTGAGTTCTCTTCCTCTGCTGCAACTGTGACTGCCAGAGTTATCGAGGATGAAGACGATGCTACTTCATCGCCACCTCCTTCAGCATGCTTCAACTCTGCTCCAAGCTCTTCAGCACCGCCAAACACCACCAACGACCCTGCTGCTTCACCAACTCCTCATGGGAACGAGTAGATGCTCTATGTCTTCAAACCTTTTTGGTCCTTACTAACAAAAGGGGGAGAAGCATATGAGGTTGATAGTCTTCAAGCGGGTCCATATGGGCGGGTGCTTTATATTTTGCTTCGTGCTTACAACTCTTGTTTTGCTACATTTGGTTCTTTGAGTTGTAACACTTAAACTCGATGGTCGTCTGCTACTTATCTGCCACCTTGTTTTGCGATGATAAATTCCGCATGTGCGACGATAAATTCCGCACTTAGATCATTCTGCAGACGTCCATTTTCCATTATGCATGTCATTATCTTCATATACTTTCACATGCATAGTGGATTATCATCATAAGTTGAAGTGGATCTCCACAAGTACAACCTGCCATGTGCATTTGCATTCCAGAAGCAAATTACTTATATGCACATCTTCAGGGGGAGCCCTTGCAACTTATGAAGACAATTCCTTATCCTTTACAATTTCACAGATTATATTCCTCGTTGAAAACTTCAACTAGTTTGTCATCAATCACCAAAAAGGGGGAGATTGTAAGTGCATCTAGTGCCACCCCTAGTTGGTTTTGGAGTATTGACGACAAACCTAGTTGAGGGACTAATGTGTTTGTGAGAATTGCAGGATAACACAGGTAGAAGTCCCTCATTGATTCAGTTTTCCTACCAGAGATGACCCCTAAAAATGTATGAAGACATTGAAGTCAAAGGTGGTATATGAAGATATTCACATTGAAGACTATGACAAGAGAAGACACCACATGAAGCCTATGGAGCTCGAAGACTTAGATCCTTCGTAGTTCTTTTTCTTTTGTGTTGAGTCATAGGAACCACCGTACTGTTAAGTGGGGTCCAAGAGAACCAGTCAGAATGACTGAAGTGATGCTTAAACAAAACCTATGTCTTCGAGTGAAGACTATGAGAGCGAATCTTGTCCAGAGTCGGACAAGTCAGCTTTGCTTGTAGCCCAAGTAAAGTTGCCGTGTGAGTTTGAAATCTGACCGTTGGAACACGTGTCAGTTCCTTAGTGACCCAGGGTCATTTCGGACAAATCAGGTCGGGTTGCCAAGTGGCTATAAATAGCCCACCCCCTACAACCATAAACTGTTGGCTGCTCAGATTCAGAGTACGGCTTTTGTCGTTTGAGAGCAACCCACCTCGAAGCCTTTGAGAGAGAATTCCTTGCGAGGATAAAGCCCTAACCACCCAGATCCAAAGAGAATTAGGCATCACTTAAGTCTTCTTGTCTGTGTGATCTGAAGACTTATTACACTTGAGGACTGTGCATCCTCCAGCCGGTTAGGCATCGCGTTCTGAGCATCCAAGAGACATTGTGGATTGCCGGTGAACGAAGTCTGTGAAGGTTTGGGAGTCTACCTTGAAGACTTACCAGAGTGATTGGGCGAGGTCTGTGTGACCTTAGCTCAAGGGGAATACGGTGAGGACTGGGTGTCCTGAGCTGCGTGTTCAGGACTGGGTGTCCGGGACTGTGTGTCCTAAGGTTTAAATACCTAGCCGCCCTAACCAGACGTACAGTTGTCACAGCAACTAGAACTTGTCCAACAAATCATTGTCTTCAGCGTGTCACTGGTTTCATCTTCCCTTCCCTTTACTTACTGTTACTCCTTGTGAAGTCATTGTATGTTTGCACCATCTTTTGTCTTCACTGAGTGACTGCTAGTTCTGTTTGGATTCACAATATCTTCCTACCCGATCCTTACTACATTGCTGCTATTAGTCATTGTGCTTTCACTCTATTGAACACTTGACTATGGCTTGCCTAGTGTAGTCTACCTTCCGCTGCAGGGTATTAGGTTTATCTCTATCGTTTGTCTTCATAACTCCCACGTTTTGAAGACTTTCATAAAAATCGCCTATTCACCCCCCTCTAGTCGATATAACGCACTTTCACGATTCATTTAGAATCTTCTTTACACCTTCAGTAACTTCTTCCTCAGATAATTGGATGTTGCAATGGCGTTGAGGGTCGTCAACCTCACCGGTATATTCGCACATTAAACCGGGATGCCGACTTAGCGGCAAGATACTCCAGGATATCCAGTAGCGCACAAAATCCACGCCTGTTAAACCGTTTGCCATAAAGGCCCGGAGCTTGGCAAGTTGAGGAGCGTATTTCGCCCTTTCTGAAGAGCTCAGACGTTGTGGCATTGGGTGAGTATTGGATAGTCTGTGATCACGAAAACCGGGGAGGGGATTTTCATCCTCAGGCGAAGTGTCTCTGCAATAAAACCATGTTTGGTTCCATTCCTTTGGGTGGCTATGATGTTTGGCATGAGGAAATTCCACTTCTTTCCGCTTTTGAATTGATACACCACCAAGCTCTGTGTTCGGGCCATTTACAAACTCTGTGCGCCGGTTTAAGTGAAAGAAATCCCGGAACAGTTCGGCAGTTGGTTCTTCTTGTAAATATACTTCACAAAAGACCTGGAAGTTGCATAAGTTGTAAACTGAGTTGGGACCAATATCTTGTGGATGCAGTTGGAAGCTAGCAAGCACATCTCGATAAAACTTTGACCCTGGCGGTTTGAAACCACGGCCTATATGGTCAACAAAGACCACCACCTCGCCCTGCCTCAGGGTTGGAGGATTTTCTGTTCCTGGTACTTGCCATTTGATCTCAGTTTTCTTAGGCAGAGAGCCGATGCCAACCATCTCATTCAACTGAGCCTCAGTAACTCGGGAACGAGCCCAGTTGCAGGCAGTGAATTGTTTGGCCATTGCAAAGCAAACAAACTGAAAATGAAAGGCCGGTTTATAAATTACGTATGATTATATAGAAGAGACAAGGGAGTAAGAGACATACTGATATGTGAAATGGTACAACCCGGAGACTAATGCAATAAGAGAAAAAAGGGTATACTAGCACAGGATGGCTCAGACACTGTTAAACCGGAGCATAATTAGGAAGGTAAAATGCTCCTCCAGTTTATCAGAGGGCTAATGGCATAGACTGTTTATACAAGGTCAAACCGCCTATATTGGTGCGAGGAGAAACAGATCTCACAGGAACATAAAAACAGATCTCATAGTGACAGATAAAACTTTCGGATCTAAGATAAGACAGAAAAGCAATAATAATTGGATCTTGAAGGCGTGCAGAAGTAAATCAATTTATGACAGACTAGATCAGTTCTTTGCACATAAGGATTTGTGGTGACCATGCTAGATTAGCTACGGCAAGAGATGCGTCAAGCATGAAGTATCCATCTACGTACTAAAGGAAGAAAGGGAAGAACAACATTGATGAACTTTGGAAGAACTGCGAAGAACGTCGAAACCCTAGAACGGATCTATGGCGAAAAAAGTAGAGAACTTACCGGAGCTGGTAAGGAAGCGGAAAGACGCCGCAGTATTCTGGTGCATTCAGGGTGATGCAGCGGCCAGGGTCGGAGTAGAGGCGACGGTCGACGGTGGCGGCGGAGCTCCAGAGGCTGAGCGGCGCGAGGAAGATGACGCGAAGAGGCATGGGGGGAAAGGTGAAAATGACCCCTCGGTCCTATTTATAAGGCGAAGCGATAAAACGGCAAGCACGGGAATCGAGGAGGCCCAAAAATGGATAAGTTAATAAAGGTGTCACCTCGATGACTGAATATATATTAAATGAAGGTAATCTCTGACATCAACGGATGGATGACATCAGGGCGGTTTATCATAATTTTGAAGTATGACGTCGCGGCGGTTCACAACATCAAAAGTGAAGATAGGAGAAGATTTACAACATGAACAAGTTCAAACCAATTTGGGGCCTAATGTTGGGGATATTACTACTGGAGGTAAACCGGCCTTATGTAGCCGGGTTGACTCCTTGAAGATTAGATGCCCATAAAGATGCAAGGATGATGGCGCTTCATGGAGGCCCAAGGCCCAAAGGCGGGTTAAAGCCTGTAAATGTAAACCAGCTTAGTCATGTAACTTGTATTGTAAGATAGGAAGGATAGAGACCGAACTGGATACGTTTATGATCCGGCTCAGGACTCCGTAAATCGGCGGGCGTCAACCTATGTATATAAAGGGACGACCCGACAGCGGTTTAGAGAGAGATAAAACAACAACTCGGAAGCTAGACAAAGCGGATTTGCTCCCTGGCCTTCGAAACCTTAGCAATACCAATCACAACTAGACGTAGGCTTTTACCTTCCTCGAAGGGGCCGAACTAGTATAAAATTCCCCGTGTCCCTTGTCCGGTTTAACCCCTTAAGCTAACCTGTAGCGATGGCTCCACGACTAAGTCCTTTCACAAGGACATCTGCCGTGACAAACCCACGACACCTCTGTCAAGGTGATGGCCCCCATCGAGGACGAGGAGATGGCCCCCGGAGGGATGGGATCCCCCGGTGAGCTGCACAATGTAAAAAATAATGGTTTACCATAGTTGTGGTTTTTGATTATTTGCAATGTGCTTGCTAATATGTTAGGGTTGTGTAGGTGCCGGTGGATGTCCTTGATGATTCCGATGTCGCGGCCCGTCCTGTGGACAACGCCCCAGAGACCGTTTTCAATGTCACGGTCTGTCCTGTTGACATCGCCCCGGAGATTGATTCCGATGCCGCTGTCCATCCAGTGGAAATCACCCCAAAGATCGATTCCGATGTCGCGGTCTGTCCTATGGACATCGCCCCAGATCGATTCCCATGTCATTGTCCGTGCTGTGGTCATTGCCCGAGAGATCGATGACAAGAAATAGTTGGTCGCGCTAATCCTTCAGGGTAGTTTACATTGCCCTGTGTTTAATTACCAGAACGATGCGTGTTATCAAACCATCTTAGGGCTAGTGCACTGTCTTGTGTTGGAGGTACTTGCTACTTTTGTTTGATAGTGAATCATGCAAACCCTCTCCGAGTTATGGAAACAGATGTATCCTCACCAGCTTTTGATGTAATATATCGCATGCTTATATGTAAGTTCGAACTGTTTATCATATCAGCAGGGCTTGTTTGATGATTCTTGGTGTTAGTAGGCTAGCTACTATGCCAGCTATAGTACTTGCAAAACACTCACTGAAGAGAAATGTTGGGGCTGATTTTGATCGAGGGATAACTGTTACCTGCCAAATAATGGAGCACTGTTAATCTCCTGCGCTGGCCCACAAATTTACACCGGCATCTATTCGAGGACACTGATGGATGCCATTCAATGCTACCCGCATACCTTTCGACAACTATATGAACTAACCGGACGAAATTCGTGCAAATAAAGCAATTTCAAATTAACCGGATGAAATTCATTACATTTCGAAAACTTTTCCTACAAACTGGACGAAATTCATTATATATTTCGCACAAACCATACTAAAACCTACTCTAAACCTAATCTAAACGATCATCGGCGCCCGACCACCATGTTCGGCCATGAACCCGAGAAAGCCGGCCATTGCCTTTGCCTCCTCCGCCTCGATAACCTCCTCCTCCGGTGCACAAGGTTCTGAAGATTTCTGCCTCCACGTCGTCGTCAGGCGGCTAATCGGCCGCCGATGTTTATCCCACCAAGCTTGGCATCGACTGAGTGGAGGAGCGGTGGCCTTCCTGGGACCAGAGCCGCGGCTACCTACCGTGTACTACTCTTCCTCGCTGTCGGCTACGCCCGCGCACGCGCGCCGGCTTCGTGGTAGTGGCGGTGGAGGGCGACCGGGGGGGGGGGGGAGCCGGCGATCCCCTTTGTCTGCTCCTGCGACAGTACGTCCAAGAGAGCTTTGCAGCGCGCCCGGAGCGGAGCCGCCGATGTCCTTCGTCTGCTCCCGTGACAATACTTCCAAGAGAGTTTTGGAGCGCCAGGAGGCCATGGTTGGAGTGGTGCCGACAGAAGGAAGGGACCGGAGGAGAATGAGTGTGGGTCTTTGGCTATGGCTAGAAGCTGGGGCTCAAGTTAATATAGCGGGCGAATGGCAATGAGCCACAACAGACGGATGGACGGCTGGCGCGGGAGTATGTTCGTCGGGGGTGAATGCGGACTCTGCTTCAGTGACTTAACTGCAGGTGCGTTGGGTCACTGACATGTCGGCCCAATGGGCATCTGGCCCGCATGTCAGTGACACATCAACTGCACCTGCAGTTAAGTCCGGTGAATGCGGCATTGATGCTCTAGAGAGACGGTGACCGTTTCAGGCGGGAAGCGCGCGCTAGCGATGGAAGGGGTTTCGGTAGGCCAGGGCGGGTAGATGCTGGCGTGGTGGTAAAATGCGAAATCATGGATGACGAGCCTTTGAAGTGCATGCGGCACATATTGACAACCAGGCGTCCATGCAACCGGTCTTGTCGCCAGCTAGCCTTCGACGACCACCATTAAACACCACAGAACCATGCATAACTTATGAATAATGGACGAATCGATCAGACACACACTCGTGTGCAGTGGCACTATGATCGGTCGCTCACGATAGTACATACTCAGTACCATAGTATCCTCTCTAGCTAGGCTGTTTTATATATTGTCGTTGCGATGGATGATATACATGAGCAAGGCGCTGAGTCCCGAGTATGACCGTTGGTGTTGAGCCATGTGAATACATGCTCGGCGTTCCTGGAGGCCTCCATCAAATGTCTAAACAGTAATGTCAGGCATCGCCAGGGTGCGCAGGTGACGGCCTCGCCGTTTGTGTTGCGCCATGAGAAGGACTTTGATTGAGAGGGCGACGTGCATGCATTAGCGTGGTTTGACAGCGTGAGCGTGAGTGTCTGCACGCGTACATGCTACTTACCTCTATGGATGGTGTGCGCTAATGTGTGCATCACATATAATATAATGATCAAAGTGAGCTATCAACACAAGTTTGATGACCGCCAATGTACTTTACTCGGTAATAAATGACCAGGGTTGAAGGTGAATCCAAATTTCCTTCGTCTTTTGTCCGTGAGCTCTTGACAAACCAATGCACTAACCGTTGTCCGGCCACTCCACCCCAGACTCTCACCAAGCATTGTTCATGCCACCGCGCCGCACACTAACCGGTAAGGAAGCGATGGCATCCCGCCGCGCCGAGTTCCTCGACGCCCACGACCGCACGCAAAATGGTAGGGAAGTGATGTCATCCCGCCGTGCCGAGTTCATGGCCGCTCGCGAGTCACACCTACGTGGGCGGAATTTGAAGATGCCAAGGCCGAATGGGCGGTAGAGCAAGAGGCGGCCAAAGCCACACAGAGGGAGCGGAGAAGTCAGAAAGCACTCAAGAAAAGAGAGGCCCGCAGCCGAAAGAAACAAGAGGACGCACGCGCTGCTGCGGAGAGGTCGGCGGAGATCCAAGCATGGAGGGGTGTCACCGACAAAGCCGGGAAGGAGAACGACGGCGTCTGGCCAGCATGTGAGAAGCAGTAGTACTAGTAGTTAGTGTGTGTGTGTGTGTGTCTGAGTACGAGCATGTACTAGTACTACTATTTACTACTGTAGTTGTTAGAGCAAATTACCAGTACATTAGCCTAGACTCAATGGAAAAGTTCCCATCCTATGCATCAAATGGCATATCTTTCTCTATAGGAATTGAGATGCATGTCATCTCACTTCCTATGATTTTCATATTCCTATAAAATTCCTATCCTATGAACGAAAGGAGGCCTCCACTGGAGTAACTATTGTAGCTAGCAGTACTGCTAGTACTGTAGTTTTCTTCAAGAAGCGGAATTCAACGAAGTCATGATGGTTCCTTCGTCCGAGCAACTTCACAGTGGGAAGGGTTGGGCCTGTGATTTGACAGCTCATTAGTCATTATTACTGCGGCGCGGCGACCGGGGTGACTCTCCCTTGGAGTTCTGCGTGCATGGAAAGTGGACCAGGATGGTCGACGTCCCACATGTTGGCGAAAGAAAGTATTCTTTCCGATATCGAGGAGCAAGGAAACCGTGTGGTATAGTATCACTACTGATTTATATTTTTTTTCTAATGAATGCTAGCGTTTCAACTCTTACGACGAAGGAGTGCCAAACACGGCATGTGCTTGATGTCCCACACGTCAGCAAAAGGAGTGGGACATGAACAACGTGGTAGAGCGTCTCCACTTCTTCCACTTCTGGGTTGGAGACCACATGTAGTAGTACTAGTGGTATGAACGATACAAAGTGCGACCCAAAGAGAAAGACACGTCTAGTTGGAAGGTATCGGGGCATACACGTAAACAAATATAAAACCTAATATATGCCTCCAATGAATATAGTAGTAGTAGAGTACTTAGGCACGTACTCCATAACATCACCGTGCATTGCACGTAAAACATTTAGTGGTATGTAGTAAGAGACAAATGCCTATATGCCACGCATGTCCATACTATTTGTACCTTTCTACTTCACTTACTGCGCTACATTACTTAGGTTCGTACATCCACTCCTGGGTACATGTCCCTCTCGTAGTTCCAGTCCCACGTGTTCTTCATAGATGGAACGATCCATATCATCGCAGTTAGTGTGGCTCCCCACGATGGAGACTTATCCAAACTATGGCCAGCCTCGACGCAGAGCAGTCGTGTGCACCGGGAAGCGGCACTCTCTCGGCTGTCACGCTGCTTCAAAGCCTGCGCCAGTGAGAGGTCGCCTCCGCTCTGGTCGGGCATTAATGCGGCACTGACGCTCCAGGGCGACGCTGACCGTTTCACGCGGGAAGCACGCTGGCAAGGGAGTATTGGTTTTGAACCGTTTCAGGTGTAGTACTGGTAGTTTGCAAAACTACTCAAGTATTGCACTCAGTTTCCTAAGAAATTGTGGTAAAAACGTTACTCCACAGCCTGCTTCCCTTCTCCTTCCTCTTCCATCGCCCGCGCACGTCTGCGGGAAGCGACCGGTCAACCCTTATATAGGAGTGCTAGCACAAAAAGATGCATACATGACCACTAAAATTTCCAGATTAAAGCGCCATGTCGTTACCGTCGGCCGGGCCATGGCTACCGGGCGACCAGAGAAGAGGCGGCGGGAGGGGAATGAATGCAGCTACTGTTTGGGCTGTCCGGCTTAAATAAATATGCACCATTACGTGTACCCGCTGATGCACAAATTGTAACATACGTGTCTGCTTAAGTGGGCGTCACGTAACTGGTGTGTGTGTGAGATTCTGAGAGACAGAGTGCGTGTGTGCGACTCTACTCTTCGGACATGTACTCAACCTTTTGCATCGGGATATAAGTATAATGGTATTACACTTTAGCTAGTGACTTACGTGGCCATGTTAACGTGGTTGTGTAAAAAAATTGTCACTTCCTGCTCATGATTTGCGTTATATAATTACAAGCAAGATGCTCGTGCATTGCACGGAACATCAGTATGCATTTTTTTTACAAAACACCTGTTGTGATTGACCCATGCAGGAGTAATCCCATGTGTAAAAACTAATGATATCTAGAGAATTTTATCGGAAAACTGGTATCTCGATAATTTCATAAAAAAAATGAAAGATGAGAGATAAGGTGAGGAGTGGAGCGTGGTGGTGACTGGTGGTCGGACTGGGCGGAGGCATGGGGATGGACGGCGCCGGCAGACGGCAGCGGCCACCATGCTAGATTGTTCCAGAGACTTCCTTTTTTAATTGCTCAGCAATGAGGTTGTGGGAGATAAGGATGTGGAGAGAGGTGCATGTTGGGGAACGTAGCAGAATTTTTAAATTTTCTACGCATCACCAAGATCAATCTATGAGGTCATCTAGCAACGAGGGAGAGGAGTGCATCTACATACCCTTGTAGATCGCGAGCGGAAGCGTTCAAGAGAACGGGGTTGAGGGAGTCGTACTCGTCGTGATCCAAATCACCGAAGATCCTAGTGCCGAACGGACGGCACCTCCGCGTTCAACACACATACGGTTGGGGAAGACGTCTCCTCCTTCTTGATCCAGCAAGGGGAAGGAGAGGTTGATGGAGATCCAGCAGCACGACGGCGTGGTGGTGGAAGCAGCGGTGATCTCGGCAGGGCTTCGCCAAGCTCCAACGAGAGGGAGAGGTGTTACGAGGGGAGAGGGAGGCGCCAGGGACTTGGGTGCGGCTGCCCTCCCTCCTCCCACTATATATAGGGCCCCTAGGGGGGGTGCCGGCCCTAGGAGATCCAATCTCCAAGGGGGGGGCGGCCAAGGGGGGGACTTGCCCCCCAAGTCAGGTGGGGCGCCCCCACCCCTAGGGTTTCCAACCCTAGGCGCAGGGGGAGGCCCATGTGGGGCGCACCAGCCCACCAGGGGCTGGTTCCCCTCCCACTTCAGCCCATGGGGCCCTCCGGGACAGGTGGCCCCACCCGGTGGACCCCCGGGACCCTTCCGGTGGTCCCGGTACAATACCAATTACCCCCGAAACTTTCCCGATGGCCGAAACTGGACTTCCTATATATAAATCTTCACCTCCGGACCATTCCGGAACTCCTAGTGACGTCCGGGATCTCACCCAGGACTCCGAACGACTTTCGGGTTACCGCATACTAATATCTCTACAACCCTAGCGTCACCGAACCTCAAGTGTGTAGACCCTACGGGTTCGGGAGACACGCAGACATGAACGAGACGACTCTCCGGTCAATAACCAACAGCGGGATCTGGATACCCATGTTGGCTCCCACATGCTCCTCGATGATCTCATCGGATGAACCACGATGTCGAGGATTCAAGTAATCCCGTATACAATTCCCTTTGTCAATCGGTACGTTACTTGCCTGAGATTTGATCGTCGGTATCCCAATACCTCGTTCAATCTCATTCCCGACAAGTCACTTTACTCGTACCGTAATGCATGATCCCATGACCAAACACTTCGTCACCTTGAGCTCATTATGATGATGCATTACCGAGTGGGCCCAGAGATACCTCTCCGTCATACGGAGTGACAAATCCCAGTCTCGATCCGTGTCAACCTAACAGATACTTTCGGGGATACCTGTAGTATACTTTTATAGTCACCCAGTTACGTTGTGACGTTTGGTACACCCAAAGCACTCCTACGACATGCGGGAGTTACACGATCTCATGGTCTAAGGAAATGATACTTGACATTAGAAAAGCTCTAGCAAACGAACTACACGATCTTGTGCTATGCTTAGGATTGGGTCTTGTCCATCACATCATTCTCCTAATGATGTGATCCCGTTATCAATGACATCCAATGTCCATAGTCAGGAAACTATGACTATCTATTGATCAACGAGCTAGTTAAATAGAGGCTCACTAGGGACATGTTATGGTCTATGTATTCACTTATGTATTATGATTTCTAGATAACACAATTATAGCATGAATAATAGACAATTATCATGAACAAGGAAATATAATAATAATCATTTTATTATTGCCTCTAGGGCATATTTCCAACAGTCT
Source organism: Triticum urartu (assembly GCF_056163025.1). Taxonomy (NCBI): domain Eukaryota; kingdom Viridiplantae; phylum Streptophyta; class Magnoliopsida; order Poales; family Poaceae; genus Triticum; species Triticum urartu. Next base: position 444,608,524 of record NC_141877.1, on the reverse strand, counting down.
CCCACTTGCACTAGAGTCAATAATCTAGTTACATTGTGATGAATCGAACACCCATAGAGTTCTGGTGTTGATCATGTTTTGCTCGCAGAAGAGGTTTAGTCAACGGATCTGCGACATTCAGATCCGTATGTACTTTGCAAATATCTATGTCTCCATCTTGAACATTTTCATGAATGGAGTTGAAGCGACGCTTGCTGTGCCTAGTCTTCTTGTGAAACCTGGGCTCCTTGGCAAGGGCAATAGCTCCAATGTTGTCACAGAAGAGAGTGATCGGCCCCGACGCATTGGGTATGACTCCTAGGTCGGTGATGAACTCCTTCATCCAGATTGCTTCATGCGCTGCCTCCGAGGCTGCCATGTACTCCGCTTCACATGTAGATCCCGCCACGACGCTTTGCTTGCAACTGCACCAGCTTACTGCCCCACCATTCAAAATATACACGTATCCGGTTTGTGACTTAGAGTCATCCAGATCTGTGTCGAAGCTAGCGTCGACGTAACCCTTTACGACGAGCTCCTCGTCACCTCCATATACGAGAAACATATCCTTAGTCCTTTTCTGGTACTTCAGGATGTTCTTGACCGTTGTCCAGTGTTCCATGCCGGGATTACTTTGGTACCTTCCTACCAAACTTACGGCAAGGTTTACATCAGGTCTGGTACACAGCATGGCATACATGATAGACCCTATGGCTGAGGCACAGGGGACGACACTCATCTTTTCTCTATCTTCTGCCGTGGTCGGACATTGAGCTGAGCTAAATTTCACACCTTGCAACATAGGCAAGAACCCCTTCTTGGACTGATCCATATTGAACTTCTTCAATATCTTATCAAGGTATGTGCTTTGTGAAAGACCTATGAGGCGTCTCGATCTATCTCTATAGATCTTGATGCCTAATATGTAAGCAACTTCTCCAAGGTCCTTCATTGAAAAACACTTATTCAAGTAGGCCTTAATATCGTCCAAAAGTTCTATATCATTTCCCATCAAAAGTATGTCATCCACATATAATATGAGAAATGCTACAGAGCTCCCACTCACTTTCTTGTAAACGCAGGCTTCTCCATAAGTCTGCATAAACCCAAATGCTTTGATCATTTCATTAAAGCAAATGTTCCAACTCCGAGATGCTTGCACCAGCCCATATGTCGGTGTCAAAACCGGCGGATCTCGGGTAGGGGGTCCCTGAAGGAAATATGCCCTAGAGGCAATAATAAAGTTATTATTTATTTCCTTATATCATGATAAATGTTTATTATTCATGCTAGAATTGTATTAACCAGAAACATAATACATGTGTGAATACATAGACAAACTTAGTGTCACTAGTATGCCTCTACTTGACTAGCTCGTTAATCAAAGATGGTTATGTTTCCTAACCATGAACAAAGGTGTTGTTATTTGATTAACGAGGTCACATCATTAGTTGAATGATCTAATTGACATGACCCATTTCATTAGCTTAGCACCCGATCGTTTAGTATGTTGCTATTGCTTTCTTCATGACTTATACATGTTCCTATGACTATGAGATTATGCAACTCCCGTTTACCGGAGGAACACTTTGTGTGCTACCAAACGTCACAACGTAACTGGGTGATTATAAAGGAGCTCTACAGGTGTCTCCAAAGGTAGATGTTGGGTTGGCGTATTTCGAGATTAGGATTTGTCACTCCGATTGTCGGAGAGGTATCTCTGGGCCCTCTCGGTAATGCACATCACGTAAGCCTTGCAAGCATTGCAACTAATGAGTTAGTTGCGAGATGATGTATTACAGAACGAGTAAAGAGACTTGCCGGTAACGAGATTGAACGAGGTATTGGATACCGACGATCGAATCTCGGGCAAGTAACATACCGATGACAAAGGGAACAACGTATGTTGTTATGCGGTCTGACCGATAAAGATCTTCGTAGAATATGTAGGAGCCAATATGGGCATCCAGGTCCCGCTATTGGTTATTGACCGCAGACGTGTCTCGGTCATGTCTACATTGTTCTCGAACCGTAGGGTCCGCACGCTTAACGTTACGATGATAGTTATTATGAGTTTATGCATTTTGATGTACCGAAGATTGTTCGGAGTCCCGGATGTGATCATGGACATGACAAGGAGTCTCGAAATGGTCAAGACATAAAGATTGATATATTGGAAGCCTATGTTTTGATATCGGAAGTGTTCCAGGTGAAATCGGGATTTTACCGGAGTACCGGGAAGTTACCGGAACCCCCCGGGAGCTATATGGGCCTTTATGGGCTTTAGTGGAAAGGAGAAAGGGGCAGCCCAAGGTGGCCGCGCGCCTCCCCCCTTCCCTAGTCCTATTGGGACTAGGAGAGGTGGCCGGCCCCCTCTCTCTCTTTCCCCCCCTCAAGGAGTCCTATTCCAACTAGGATTGGGGGGGGGGGGGATCCTACTCCCAGAGGGAGTAGGACTCTCCTGGCGCGCCCCCCTTGGCCGGCCAGCCCCTCCCCTTGGATCCTTTATATACGGAGGCAGGGGACACCCCTAGACACACAAGTTGATCCTTGTGATCGTTCCTTAGCCGTGTGCGGTGCCCCCTGCCACCATATTCCACCTCGATCATATTGTAGCGGTGCTTAGGCGAAGCCCTACGACAGTAGAACATCAAGATCGTCACCACGTCGTCGTGCTGACGGAACTCCCTGACGCTTTGCTGGATCGGAGCCCGGGGATCGTCATCGAGCTGTACGTGTGCTAAGAACTCGGAGGTGCCGGAGTAACGGTGCTTGGATCGGTCGGATCGGGAAGACGTACGACTACTTCCTCTACGTTGCGTCAACGCTTCTGCAGTCGGTCTGCGTGGGTACGTAGACAACACTCTCCCCTCTCGTTGCTATGCATCACCATGATCTTGCGTGTGCGTAGGAATTTTTTTGAAATTACTGCGTTCCCCAACAGTGGTATCAGAGCCTAGGTTTTATGGTTTGATGTTATATGCACGAGTAGAACACAAGTGAGTTGTGGGCGATATAAGTCATACTGCCTACCAGCATGTCATACTTTGGTTCGACGGTATTGTTGGACGAGACGACCCGGACCGACATTACGCGTACGCTTACGCGAGACCGGTTCTCCCGACGTGCTTTGCACATAGGTGGCTTGCGGGCGACAGTCTCTCCAACTTTAGTTGAACCAAGTGTGGCTACGCCCGGTCCTTGCGAAGGTTAAAACGGAGTCTATTTGACAAACTATCGTTGTGGTTTTGATGCGTAGGTGAGATTGGTTCTTGCTTAAGCCTGTAGCAGCCACGTAAAACTTGCAACAACAAAGTAGAGGATGTCTAACTTGTTTTTGCAGGGCATGTTGTGATGTGATATGGTCAAGGCATGATGATGAATTTTATTGTATGAGATGATCATGTTTTGTAACCGAGTTATCGGCAACTGGCAGGAGCCATATGGTTGTCGCTTTATTGTATGCAATGCAATCGTGATGTAATGCTTTACTTTATCACTAAACGGTAGCGATAGTCGTAGAAGCATAAGATTGGCGAGACGACAACGATGCTACGATGGAGATCAAGGTGTCGCACCGGTGACGATGGTGATCATGACGGTGCTCCGGAGATGGAGATCACAAGCACAAGATGATGATGGCCATATCATATCACTTATATTGATTGCATGTGATGTTTATCTTTTTATGCATCTTATCTTGCTTTGATTGACGGTAGCATTATAAGATGATCTCTCACTAAATTATCAAGAAGTGTTCTCCCTGAGTATGCACCGTTGCCAAAGTTCGTCGTGCCCAGACACCACGTGATGATCGGGTGTGATAAGCTCTACGTCCATCTACAACGGGTGCAAGCCAGTTTTGCACACGCAGAATACTCAGGTTAAACTTGACGAGCCTAGCATATGCAGATATGGCCTCGGAACATAGAGACCGAAAGGTCGAGCGTGAATCATATAGTAGATATGATCAACATAACGATGTTCACCATTGAAAACTACTCCATCTCACGTGATGATCGGTTATGGTTTAGTTGATTTGGATCACGTGATCACTTAGAGGATTAGAGGGATGTCTACCTAAGTGGGAGTTCTTAAGTAATTTGATTAATTGAACTTAAACTTATCATGAACTTAGTACCTGATAGTATCTTGCTTGCTTATGTTGATTGTAGATAGATGGCTCGTGCTGTTGTTCCGTTGAATTTTAATGCGTTCCTTGAGAAAGCAAAGTTGAAAGATGATGGTAGCAATTACACGGACTGGGTCCGTAACTTGAGGATTATCCTCATTGCTGCTCAGAAGAATTACGTCCTGGAAGCACCGCTGGGTGCCAGGCCTGCTGCTGGAGCAACACCAGATGTTATGAACGTCTGGCAGAGCAAAGCTGATGACTACTCGATAGTTCAGTGTGCCATGCTTTACGGCTTAGAATCGGGACTTCAACGACGTTTTGAACGTCATGGAGAATATGAGATGTTCCAGGAGTTGAAGTTAATATTTCAAGCAAATGCCCGGATTGAGAGATATGAAGTCTCCAATAAGTTCTATAGCTGCAAGATGGAGGAGAACAGTTCTGTCAGTGAGCATATACTCAAAATGTCTGGGTATAATAATCACTTGATTCAGATGGGAGTTAATCTTCCAGATGATTGCGTCATTGACAGAATTCTCCAATCACTGCCACCAAGCTACAAGAGCTTCGTGATGAACTATAATATGCAAGGGATGAACAAGACTATTCCCGAGCTCTTCGCAATGCTGAAAGCTGCGGAGGTAGAAATCAAGAAGGAGCATCAAGTGTTGATGGTTAACAAGACCACTAGTTTCAAGAAAAAGGGCAAAGGGAAGAAGAAGGGGAACTTCAAGAAGAACGGCAAGCTAGTTGCTGCTCAGGAGAAGAAACCCAAGTCTGGACCTAAGCCTGAAACTGAGTGCTTCTACTGCAAGCAGACTGGTCACTGGAAGCGGAACTGCCCCAAGTATTTGGCGGATAAGAAGGATGGCAAGGTGAACAAAGGTATATGTGATATACATGTTATTGATGTGTACCTTACTAGAGCTTGCAGTAGCACCTGGGTATTTGATACTGGTTCTGTTGCTAACATTTGCAACTCGAAACAGGGACTACGGATTAAGCGAAGATTGGCTAAGGACGAGGTGACGATGCGGGTGGGAAATGGTTCCAAAGTCGATGTGATCGCGGTCGGCACGCTACCTCTACATCTACCTTCGGGATTAGTATTAGACCTAAATAATTGTTATTTGGTGCCAGCGTTGAGCATGAACATTATATCTGGATCTTGTTTGATGCGAGACGGTTATTCATTTAAATCAGAGAATAATGGTTGTTCTATTTATATGAGTAATATCTTTTATGGTCATGAACCCTTGAAGAGTGGTCTATTTTTGATGAATCTCGATAGTAGTAACACACATATTCATAATGTTGAAGCCAAAAGATGCAGAGTTGATAATGACAATGCAACTTATTTGTGGCACTACCGTTTAGGTCATATCGGTATAAAGCGCATGAAGAAACTCCATACTGATGGACTTTTGGAACCACTTGATTATGAATCACTTGGTACTTGTGAACCGTGCCTCATGGGCAAGATGACTAAAACACCGTTCTCCGGTACTATGGAGAGAGCAACAGATTTGTTGGAAATCATACATACAGATGTATGTGGTCCGATGAATATTGAGGCTCGTGGCGGATATCGTTATTTTCTCACCTTCACAGATGACTTAAGCAGATATGGGTATATCTACTTAATGAAACATAAGTCTGAAACATTTGAAAAGTTCAAAGAATTTCAGAGTGAAGTTGAAAATCATCGTAACAAGAAAATAAAGTTTCTACGATCTAATCGTGGAGGAGAATATTTGAGTTACGAGTTTGGTGTACATTTGAAAAATTGTGGAATAGTTTCGCAACTCACGCCACCCGGAACACCACAGCGTAATGGTGTTTTCGAACGTCGTAATCGTACTTTACTAGATATGGTGCGATCTATGATGTCTCTTACTGATTTACCGCTATCGTTTTGGGGTTATGCTTTAGAGACGGCCGCATTCACGTTAAATAGGGCACCATCAAAATCCGTTGAGACGACGCCTTATGAACTGTGGTTTGGTAAGAAACCAAAGTTGTCGTTTCTTAAAGTTTGGGGCTGCGTTGCTTATGTGAAAAAGCTTCAACCTGATAAGCTCGAACCGAAATCGGAGAAATGTGTCTTCATAGGATACCCAAAGGAGACTGTTGGGTACACCTTCTATCACAGATCCGAAGGCAAGACATTCGTTGCTAAGAATGGATCCTTTCTAGAGAAGGAGTTTCTCTCGAAAGAAGTGAGTGGGAGGAAAGTAGAACTTGACGAGGTAACTGTACCTGCTCCCTTATTGGAAAGTAGTACATCACATAAAACTGTTTCTGTGACACCTATACCAATTAGTGAGGAAGCTAATGATGATGATCATGAAACTTCAGGACAAGATACTACTGAACCTCGTAGATCAACCAGAGCGAGATCCGCACCAGAGTGGTACGGTAATCCTGTTATGGAAATCATGCTGCTAGATCATGATGAACCTACGAACTATGAAGAAGCGATGGTAAGCCCAGATTCCGCAAAGTGGCTTGAAGCCATGAAATCTGAGATGGGATCCATGTATGAGAACAAAGTATGGACTTTGGTTGACTTGCCCGATGATCGGCAAGCAATTGAGAATAAATGGATCTTCAAGAAGAAGACTGACGCTGATGGTAATGTTACTGTCTACAAAGCTCGACTTGTCGCAAAAGGTTTTCGACAAGTTCAAGGGGTTGACTACGATGAGACCTTCTCACCCGTAGCGATGCTTAAGTCTGTCCGAATCATGTTAGCAATTGCCGCATTTTATGATTATGAAATTTGGCAGATGGATGTCAAAACTGCATTCCTGAATGGATTTCTGGAAGAAGAGTTGTATATGATGCAACCAGTAGGTTTTGTCAATTCAAAGGGTGCTAACAAAGTGTGCAAGCTCCAGCGATCCATTTATGGACTGGTGCAATCCTCTCGGAGTTGGAATAAACGCTTTGATAGTGTGATCAAAGCATTTGGTTTTATACAGACTTTTGGAGAAGCCTGTATTTACAAGAAAGTGAGTGGGAGCTCTGTAGCATTTCTGATATTATATGTGGATGACATATTAATGATTGGAAATGATATAGAATTTCTGGATAGCATAAAGGGATACTTGAATAAGAGTTTTTCAATGAAAGACCTCGGTGAAGCTGCTTACATATTAGGCATTAAGATCTATAGAGATAGATCAAGACGCTTAATTGGACTTTCACAAAGCACATACCTTGACAAGATTTTGAAGAAGTTCAAAATGGATCAAGCAAAGAAAGGGTTCTTGCCTGTGTTACAAGGTGTGAAGTTGAGTCAGACTCAATGCCCGACCACTACAGAAGATAGAGAGAAAATGAAAGATGTTCCCTATGCTTCAGCCATAGGCTCTATCATGTATGCAATGCTGTGTACCAGACCTGATGTGTGCCTTGCTATAAGTTTAGCAGGGAGGTACCAAAGTAATCCAGGAGTGGATCACTGGACAACGGTCAAGAACATCCTGAAATACCTAAAAAGGACTAAGGATATGTTTCTCGTATATGGAGGTGACAAAGAGCTCATCGTAAAAGGTTACGTTGATGCGAGCTTTGACACTGATCTGGACGATTCTAAATCGCAAACCGGATACGTATTTACATTAAACGGTGGAGCTGTCAGTTGGTGCAGTTCTAAACAAAGCGTCGTAGCGGGATCTACATGTGAAGCGGAGTACATAGCTGCTTCGAAAGCAGCGAACGAAGGAGTCTGGATGAAGGAGTTCATATCCGATCTAGGTGTCACACCTAGTGCATTGGGTCCAATGAAAATCTTTTGTGACAATACTGGTGCAATTGCCTTGGCAAAGGAATCCAGATTTCACAAGAGGACCAAGCACATCAAAAGACGCTTCAATTCCATCCGGGATCTAGTCCAGGTGGGAGACATAGAGATTTGCAAGATACATACGGATCTGAATGTTGCAGACCCGTTGACTAAGCCTCTTCCACGAGCAAAACATGATCAGCACCAAGGCTCCATGGGTGTTAGAATCATTACTGTGTAATCTAGATTATTGACTCTAGTGCAAGTGGGAGACTGAAGGAAATATGCCCTAGAGGCAATAATAAAGTTATTATTTATTTCCTTATATCATGATAAATGTTTATTATTCATGCTAGAATTGTATTAACCGGAAACATAATACATGTGTGAATACATAGACAAACTTAGTGTCACTAGTATGCCTCTACTTGACTAGCTCGTTAATCAAAGATGGTTATGTTTCCTAACCATGAACAAAGGTGTTGTTATTTGATTAACGAGGTCACATCATTAGTTGAATGATCTGATTGACATGACCCATTTCATTAGCTTAGCACCCGATCGTTTAGTATGTTGCTATTGCTTTCTTCATGACTTACACATGTTCCTATGACTATGAGATTATGCAACTCCCGTTTACCGGAGGAACACTTTGTGTGCTACCAAACGTCACAACGTAACTGGGTGATTATAAAGGAGTAGGTGTCCCCAAAGGTAGATGTTGGGTTGGCGTACTTCGAGATTAGGATTTGTCACTCCGATTGTCGGAGAGGTATCTCTGGGCCCTCTCGGTAATTCACATCACATAAGCCTTGCAAGCATTGCAACTAATGAGTTAGTTGCAAGATGATGTATTACGAAACGAGTAAAGAGACTTGCCGGTAACGATATTGAACTAGGTATTGGATACCGACGATCGAATCTCGGGCAAGTAACATACCGATGACAAAGGGAACAACGTATGTTGTTATGTGGTCTGACCGATAAAGATCTTCGTAGAATATGTAGGAGCCAATATGGGCATCCAGGTCCCGCTATTGGTTATTGACCGCAGACGTGTCTCGGTCATGTCTACATTGTTCTCGAACCATAGGGTCCGCACGCTTAACGTTACGATGATAGTTATTATGAGTTTATGCATTTTGATGTACCGAAGATTGTTCGGAATCCCGGATGTGATCATGGACATGACGAGGAGTCTCAAAATGGTCAAGACATAAAGATTGATATATTGGAAGCCTATGTTTGGATATCGGAAGTGTTCCGGGTGAAATCGGGATTTTACCGGAGTACCAGGAGGTTACCGGAACCCCCCGGGAGCTATATGGGCCTTTATGGGCTTTAGTGGAAAGGAGAAAGGGGCAGCCCAAGGTGGCCGCGCGCCTCCCCCCTTCCCTAGTCCTATTAGGACTAGGAGAGGTGGCCGGCCCCCTCTCTCTCTTTCCCCCCCTCAAGGAGTCCTATTCCAACTAGGATTGGGGGGGGGGGGGAATCCTACTCCCAGAGGGAGTAGGACTCTCCTGGCGCGCCCCCCTTGGCCGGCCAGTCCCTCCCCTTGGATCCTTTATATACGGAGGCAGGGGACACCCCTAGACACACAAGTTGATCCTTGAGATCGTTCCTTAGCCGTGTGCGGTGCCCCCTGCCACCATATTCCACCTCGATCATATTGTAGCGGTGCTTAGGCGAAGCCCTGCGACAGTAGAACATCAAGGTCGTCACCACGCCGTCGTGCTGATGGAACTCCTCCCCGACGCTTTGCTGGATCGGAGCCCGGGGATCGTCATCGAGCTATACGTGTGCTAAGAACTCGGAGGTGCCGGAGTAACGGTGCTTGGATCGGTCGGATCGGGAAGACGTACGACTACTTCCTCTACGTTGCGTCAATGCTTCCACAGTCAGTATGCGTAGGTATGTAGACAACACTCTCCCCTCTCGTTGCTATGCATCACCATGATCTTGCGTGTGCGTAGGAATTTTTTTGAAATTACTGCGTTCCCCAACTGTCCCGAACTGTGCATCTAGGCCGGATGGTAACAGGAGGCCAGGGACACGAAGTTTTACCCAGGTTCGGGCCCTCTTGATGGAGGTAAAACCCTACGTCCTGCTTGATTAATATTGAATATATGGGTGTTACAAGAGTAGATCTACCACGAGATCAGAGAGGCTAAACCCTAGAAGCTAGCCTATGGTATGATTGTATGTTGTGATTGTGGTCTTACGGACTAAAACCCTTCGGTTTATATAGACACCGAAGAGGGTTAGCTTTACACAAGGTCAGTTACAAAGGAGGAGATATCCATATACGTATTGCCTAGCTTTCCTTCCATGCCAAGTAGACTCACATCCGGACACGGGACGAAGTCTTCAATCTTGTATCTTCATAGTCTAATAGTCCGGCCAATGGAGATAGTCCGGCTGTCCGGAGACCCCCTAATCCAGGACTCCCTCAGTAGCCCCTGAACCAGGCTTTAATGACGATGAGTCCGGCGCGCAGTTGTCTTCGGCATTGCAAGGCGGGTTCCTTCTCCGAATACATTACAGAAGAAGTTGAATACGAGGATAGTGTCCGACCCTGCAAAACAAATTCCACATTCCACCGCAGAGATAATAACATTTTCGCAGATTTAATCCGCTAGCTTGTTTTGGCAACATGACATCATGTCATGACCCGGTGACTATTCGAACCGTTTCTTTTAGCGAGCCCCACACATAACGCGAGGCAGTTTTTCGACACGTCTTGTCAAAGCAGAGATCGTGTCCCCTTATTACGGGATTCTCATCAATACGGGCGTGGGTAACCCAACCCGCCATCAATTGCGGCACTTGGGGGATAAGCGAGTTTTACTTGGCAAGTGGGGACGTTTAATTTTGTCCGCCCATATAAAGGGATAAGGATTCACCTTTCTATCCACGCCTTCTTCCTCCTCTGCTCATCCTCTCCCGCATACTCGAGTTCTAGCGCCCATGTCCTCATTTCCATCTCAACCTTCTCCAACCATGTCCGGAGCGGGAGGCAAGTGGATGGTCTCCTCCGTCACGGAGGGAGACGTCAAGAAACTGAGGAGAGCCGGATACCTGCACGACGACATCGCGCACCGGCTCCCAGATGAGGGACAGCTCATTCCCACCCCTGAGCCCCATGAGAGGGTGGTATTCCTCACCCATTTCCTCCGCGGACTGGGATTCCCTCTCCATACCTTTGTCCGGGGGCTCATGCTTTATTACGGCCTGGATTTCCACGATCTGTCCCCGAACTTCATCCTCAACATCTCGATGTTTATCGTCGTGTGCGAGGCCTTTCTCCGCGTCAAGCCCCACTTCGGCCTATGGCTGAAGACCTTCAACGTCAAGCCGAAGGTAGTGAGCGGCCGCCAGGCGGAGTGCGGAGGCGCCATGGTGGGCAAGATGCCCAACATCACATGGCTCGAGGGCACCTTCGTGGACACCATAAAGGGGTGGCAATCGGGGTGGTTCTATATCACCGAGACGCGTGACCCCGCATGGGTAGCGGCCCCCGAGTTCCAATCTGGCATCCCCATGCGGGTCACCTCCTGGAAAGAGAAGGGCCTGTCCTGGGGTAATTCAAAAGAGCTGACTGGACTCCAGTCATGTATTCAGAACATGGTGGACAAGAAGCTCAAGCTTGTTAACATAGTCCAGGTTATGCTCGTCCGCCGGATAGTCCCGTGCCAACAACGGGAGTTTACCTTGTGGGAGTTCAATCTGGCGTAGCACCGAACTCTGAACAGGCTCTTCGACACGACTCGTGAAGATGCCTGGAGGGTGCTGTTCAAGGGCGCCGCGGTCCCTCCTCCCATTACTGAGGATCGCGGATTCAGCGCGAAGCGCCAAGCCAGTGCGGTAAGCTGTTTTACCTTTTACAGGATACTTATTTTCTATACAGATTGACTCTGTGCGGGATCTAAATTCCCGTGTCGTTAATAGGACTGGCAGAGAATGGCCGGACAGATCGACTGTCCGGCTCCCTTGCCTGAAGGCCCCGCAGACGCTCTTCTGACGAAGATGCTGACTCCGGCCCCTTATAAGGTGCCAGAGAAGACCAAGAAGGCCAAGGGAGCTCGAAAGAGTTCCCGACGCCAGGCATCGTCGGACTCACCGTGCGATGATTTTGTGGCGCACTCTTCCCCCGAAGATGAGGAAGAGGAAGAAGAGGCTCCCCCACCGACTGGGGAAGACAATAAAAGGAAGGCCGCCCCAACTGGGGAGGCCGGAGGGTCCAAGGAGGGAAGGATGCTCCTTCCGGACAGCTCCACCGCCGCCGACGAAAGTGAAGATGAGTGGTTGCCCAGGGGCAAGCCCCAGGGGAGATCGTAAGTATTCGGATACCAAAGTAACCCATAGGATTCCTTTGTCACATTGCTTTCCCTAACGCCGAACTCAATTGTGCAGGCCGCCCCGAGCCAACATCGAGGTATCCTCGGACGACTCCCTGAGCACGTCGGACATGGATAGCGATCTAGTCCCGACGGCCACCTCCCCTCATCCGACCGACGACACCGAGGTGCTGTCTCAAGAGGCATCGGATCGAGGGGGGACAGTCCCAGAGGCGCCTCAAGGCGACCTTCCGGACTCTGGGAGCCGAGGGGACGGGGTCCCCGAGAGCTCCGAGTTCGGCCCTCAACCGAACACCGCGCCGGACCCTCCAACGGCTCTGAGCTCGGGTAGGCGGTCCCCCTCTAAGGGAGGTGAGACGCCTGTGCCGGTGACCTCTGTCCATCCAGAGGCGCCGGACACTATGTTGGAAGTGCTTCGCAGCGCTTCCATCGAGGAGGAGCACCGCACTATCATGAGCGCGGTGATCCAGAAGGTTCACTCCGCCAAGAGCGGATTGATTGAAGCCTGTACTAGCCTTCTAACAGGCTTCGAGGTAAGTGTTTTAAAATGTAGTAGAAACATTACCGCATAGACACTAGCCCCTGATGCTTTGTTCGGTGTTCACAGAGAAAAGCCGAACAGAGGATCAAATAATATCGCAAGAGTCTAATATAAGTATGTCAATATGCATATGCAGGCTTCACTGCGGGCGTCCGCCGCACTAACGGCGGAGGTCGCCGTACTGAAGGAGGCCCTCGAGGGGTCCCAGAAGGAGCTCGGCCTTGCTAAGAGGCAGCTCGAGGAGAACAAGGGTAAGTAATACCCCGTCTATAGATGAGAAAAAGGACGCAATTGCTAAATGACAGGATTATTGTATGTTTGCCAGGGGCCACGATCGAGGTGGCGACCCTGAAGCAAGCGTTGTCCCAGGCCGAAGAGAAGGCGGCCCAGGAGCGCACCGAGCGAGAGAGGCACGATGCTCGGGTGGGCGAGGTGCAGCAAGAGCTCCAGGCTCTCGTGACGAAGCACGAGGCGTTGGAGCTTGACTTGAAGACGCGAGAGTCTGAGCTTGCCGCGGCCCATGAGAGCGCGAAGAGTGCCAAGGCCGAGGCCCAGAAGGCCCTTCAGGAGATCGACGTGATGAAGAAGATAACGGCGAGTAAGGCTTTCTATATGCAAAGCGAGCATGTAAAGGTGAATTACCGATTACTTACTCGAATCCGGAGCTCTTCAGGAGCATTCGCAGATTTGCCCCGCAGTGTGTCCGATGCCGCACAAGTCTACTGGGCCGGGGACGGGAGCTCGACGGAGAAGTTGTTCTAGTCTCAGTATGCTGAGGCCGAACATCCAGTGCCATTGAGCGACCAGCTGAAGCAGATGGACGAGCTACATAAGGCGGCCGATCAGGCCATGAAGGGATTCATAGTCCGGTTGTGGCCTGGCGATGCCCTTCCGAGCAGCTTCTTTGGCCTGGTGAGGCGGCTTGTGGATGCCTGCCCACGGCTGGAGGTCGTCAAGCGATCCATCTGCATTGAAGGTGCACGCCGGGCCTTCGCCCGTGTGAAAACGCAGTGGGTCAAGCTAGACGCCATGAAGCTTATCAAGGAGGGGCCGCCGGAGGGCAAGGAGCACCGCCGCCCCGAGATGTACTACGAGGGTGTTCTGTCGGGCGTCCGTCTTATCGCGGATGAGTGTTCACAAAATGTAATATTTGAATGAGACTTGCTCGTTTTGTATCCTGTGTGATGAAAACTTGTTTCATATGCGCTATGCAACGCTTGTGTGAATTTAAAATATTACCTTCTGTTTGGCTGTTTATCCAATCTGAGAGATGGCTAGTCCTCGACTTCTGCCCCCATACCACGAGTGCTGGGGTGTTCGGGATAAACCTGAGCACTGTTGTTCCCATGTTTGGGTCCTTCGAGGGAGGTGCTCAGCACAACGAACAAGGCAACCAGACTAATAATGCTTTATCACTCTCACTTAGCCATAGAATTCTATAATTTTAAATTTTGGCAAAGCCCCTGGTATTCGGAAGGCCGAATTCAGGGTGCGATACACGCCTGTAGGCCGGATGGAGCCGGCCCTTCACCCTAAGCGGCATAAGTCTTTAGGGACTCGAAAAACCTCGCCGAACAGCGACCAATCTCTCGCCTTATCATGATAGTCAGTTTTAGCTTTCTCTACTGAGGTGCTCGGCCCAGCAGAACCGGGGCACAATCACAGTAGTTCTCCTAGCGCTACCTTAGCCGATAGAGCGGAATGTAAGGTACCAAAACATAGGAGCCGGGCAAACCCAACATTTGACCAAAGACATGATTTGGAGCTGATGCATATAATGCTATAAGTTCGGGGTGCCGCACTTGTGAAAGTGTTCGGACTTTTCACACCATATTGTGAGTACGTAAGCCCCTGGTGTATTGGCCGTACCAGAGTGTACGGTTGCTAGGCGTCATTTATGAAACATAGATATGTATACATATAACAAAAGTGTGATAATAGTCGTAATGTCATGCATTGTATATTAAAGAATTGCATTAAAGCAGAGTGATACAGATTGTGTAATAAGCAAAAGAGTAGGACTATGCCCCTTCCAAGGGCGAGCTGAGGAATTATATGAAATCTGTAATCCACCTGGGAATTCCGTAGTTGTCGGCCTCCTTGGTTGTTGTATCATGTGTTCGGCAATAGAGCTGCCAGATAGTGTTTCTAGAGATTGAAGTCCTGAAAGAAAAAGAAAAATAACCAAAGGGGAAGCCCCTGGTGCGGTTTAGGCCGCATTTTGGGGCGTGTCGTGGTTGTGCCCCCGCTCCCCACCTGTGCCCATGGTATTTTTAATGCGTAATTATGTACGCGTAGCACGAACAACGCCGTTGGGCTGGGATTGGGGTGGCTGCCGTATTGCTACTCGAGCTCAAATCGCGCCAGGCGGTCTGTTTGCCGATTGCCCCGAGCGCGCTTGAAGGTGTCCGGGCTTTGAAACGCCGAACTGGTAGATTGCCTTGAGAGGCTGCTTTGCGCTTCTGCTGCAAGGGCCGTGGTGTGCTCCTTTGTTTGGAGAGAGCGCTCTGTGTTTCCGTTGACTGTAATAACTCCGCAGGGTCCTGGCATCTTGAGCTTGAGGTATGCACAATGTGGCACCGCATTGAATGTAGCAAATGCGGTTTGTCCGAGCAGCGCGTGGTAACCACTGCGGAACGGGACTATATCGAAGATTAACTCTTCGCTTCGGAAGTTATCCGGGGATCCGAAGACCACTTCCGGTGTAATTGAGCCCGTGCAGTGGGCCTCTACGCCTGGAATGACGCCTTTAAAGGTCGTCTTTGTGGGTTTGATCCTTGAGGGGTCTATACCCATTTTTCACACCGTGTCCTGATAAAGCGGTTCAGGCTGCTGCTACCGTCCATAAGGACTCGAGTGAGGTGAAATCCGTTGATGATTGGGTCTAAGGCCAGTGCGGTGAATCCGCCGTGACGGATACTAGTGGGGTGGTCCCTGCGATCGAAGGTGATCGGACAGGAGGACCAAGGGTTGAACTTTGGGGCGACTGGCTCCAGCGCATATACGTCCCTGAGCACACGCTTCCGCTCCCTCTTGGGGATGTGGGTTGCGTATATCATGTTCACCATCTGCACTTGCGGGGGAAACCTCTTCTGTCCTCCAGTGTGCGGCTGCCGGGGTTCGTCCTCGTCATTGCTATGCGGCCCCTTGTCCTTGTTTTCGGCGATTAACTTCCCGGCCTACTTGAACACCCAACAATCCCTGTGGGTGTGATTGGCTGGCTTGTCTGGGGTGCCGTGTATTTGACATGAGCGATCGAGTATATGGTCCAAGCTGGGCGGACATGGCGTACTTTGTTTGAATGGCTTTTTCCGCTGACCGGGTTTAGAGCCTTTGAATCCGGCATTGACTGTCGTATCCTCAGTACTTTCGCCGTTAATGCGGCGCTTATGCTTGTTGCGACGTGACCTGCTGTTGCCGTCCTTGGTATCTGAGGTACCATGGTTCTTTGATATGTTGTTACTGCGAGCCAACCAGCTGTCTTCTCCCGCACAAAAGCGGGTCATGAGCGTCGTGAGGGATGCCAGAGATTTCGGCTTTTCCTAACCAAGGTGCCGGGCTAGCCACTCGTCTCGGATGTTGTGCTTGAAAGCCGCTAAGGCCTCCGCATCCGGACAGTCGACGATTTGATTTTTCTTTGTAAGGAACCGAGTCCAGAATTTCCTGGCCGACTCTTCTGGCTGCTGAATTATGTGGCTCAAGTCATCGGCGTCTGGTGGTCGCACATAAGTGCCCTGAAAGTTGTCGAGGAATGTGGCTTCCAGATCTTCCCAACAGCTAATGGAGTCCGCTGGCAAGCTATTAAGCCAATGTCGCGCTGGTCCTTTGAGTTTATTGGGAGGTATTTGATGGCATGTAAGTCATCACCGCGGGCCATGTGGATGTGGAGGGGGAAGTCCTCAATCCATACTGCGGGATCTGTTGTGCCGTCGTATGATTCAATGTTTACAGGTTTGAAACCTTTTGGGAATTGATGTTCCATTACTTCGTCTATGAAGCATAAGGGGTGTGCGACGCCTCTGTATTGGGCTATATCGCGACGCAGCTCGTATGGGTTCTACCCGCTGTGTTCGGCCCGGCCGGATTTGCTTTTACTGTATCCGGCGTGACGTTTACCGTCTCGTAGAGTGGGGCGCCCTCGTGATCCGTAGATCGATCTTGAATGCTTTGCTTTGTCCTCCAATATGTCTCATGGGTCTGGCGTATCTCCCCATGCTTTTTTGTTTGGATGGCGTTGGGGTGGAGGCTGAGCTTTCGGCAGGAATGCCTCTCTATCGCGGCCATGAGGTGGCCGATCAGCAGTATCATATGTTGTGGTTCTAAGTCTGACAGTAGTGTAGGGGGGTAAGTATGGAGAGGCAAGATCTTACCTGTGGGGAAGTTGTAAGCACGCAAGGTTTACGAGTTCAGGCCCTTCTCGGAGGAAGTAATAGCCCTACGTCTCGGAGCCCGGAGGCGGTCGACTAGATTATATGAATATGGGTTACAGAGGTGTGAACCCTTGTCTCGGAGGAGGGGGTGGCTTATATAGAGTGTGCCAGGACCCCGGCCAGCCCACGTTACAAAGGGTTCAATGTACATTAAGGCAGAGCGTTACTGGTAACGCTAGTAATAAAGTGCTATGATGACCATAAAAGCTACTTAATGACCGACCGTTAGCATGCGGAGTGACTTCAAGTCTCCTGGCCATCGAGTGGTTGGATCTTGGTCGAGTGATTGTTTCTTGGTCGAGCGGAACACCTCCAAGTCGATTGAAAGGTGGTTTCTTCTAGAGATGTCCTTGGGTAGAGCAGTTAGGACAGGCCCATGACCCTACCCTAGGTACATAGCTTCATCATTAGCCCCCGAATGGATCGAGGTTTGAGTGGGGAAGGAGTTGAGAACCCCTCCGACTCGTTTCTCATGCCGTGAGCATATCTTGTTCCGGATCAATGGACCTGAGTGATGACAGCAACTTCCTTTTCAGTCGCCTTGATCCATTCTTAATTCTTCGTCGAGTGAGTTTCTTCGCTTGTAGGGCTCCGAGTGACGGTGCGGAGGAGATCTTTGGTCTGACCAGTTGTTTGCTGCGCGCAGATTTCGCGGGATCCGAATTTTGGGAAGTGCGCGGGCTGGGGGAGGCTGCAGTAATCAGATGGGATAGAGCGGAGCCGCCTCGATCCCCACGCCACCTTTTTCGCCACGTATCGCGTGCATGGTCGTTACGGGATTTGACAGAGCCGTCTGGGCCTACCCGTCAGCCACTCGGAAGCGGCCTGATATAAAGCGCCGGACCGGAGTCTCCCGAACAGTGCATCTCATTTCCTCTTCTCTTCCTCACGCCCCTCCGCTGCGCTCGCTCTCGCCCCAGCGCCACCGCACCGTATGCGTCTCGCCGGCGACAATGGGGAAGGAGAAGACGGCGACTCTGGAGCGGGCAAAGAAGGCGATAACAAGGTCGAAGGGGAAGGCGACCAGCCGGGGCGGATCTTCCTCGCGGTCCGGCCTGCCGAGGGGCTGGATCCAGGGCGACAGGATCCACTCGAGGATCTCCCAAGAAGACCTCGATGACTTGGCCGAAGGGGGGCTGATCCCCTATGACTCGGCGCGGCTTCCGAGGAAGGAATCTGAGCCGCAGCCTCGGGAGGGTGAGCGTGTCCTTCTTGCCACCCACGTCGACCGTGGATTTTCCTTGCCCCCTCACCCCTTCTTCCGAGGGTTTCTGAACTTCTTTGGGGCACAACTCCATCATTTTACCCCCAACTCAATCGTTTATCTAACCGCTTTCATTTCTTTGTGTGAGAACTTCCTGGGTTGTTGGCCTCACTGGGGTCTCTTCAAGCATATTTTCACTTGTCGCTCCCAGACAGTGAAAAAGGCTAATCGGAGTGACGAGAGGACCCAAGTGATCCAGATGTGTGGGGGTCTTGGCATCCAGACGAGAGGGAAAAGCTCCTTCCCGGCCATGATTCTTCCCGACTCAGTTCGCGGATGGCAGTCGACCTGGTTTTACTGTAAAGACCAGTCGACACCGGGGCAATCGACTGGCCTCCCTCCCTTTACCATGGACCGAGTGGAAAAACCCTCCCCTTTGAAGGTGCTCCCGGAGGAGAAGGCGCACGTGAAGGTGCTGGTCGACCGAGTGGTCCAGCTTATTCGCGACGAGGTCACTGGTATGGATCTCTTGGAAGTCTTTCTTCGGCGGCGCATCCAGCCTCTCCAAGACCGAGACCATCCGATGTGGATGTATTCGGGTCTTGAAGACTCCACTCAGATCCACCCGGAGGAGGTCGATGACGACACGCTGGAGAAGTGGCTGTCTGGCATTACTTGGAATAAGGACAATCCCAGGGGAGCCAGGAGAGTCCCTCCATTCGACCAGTCCCACGCACCCGAGCAGGTCTGATTCTGAGTTTTTGCTTGTAATCTGAATTCACTTGCGTATCTGCCTATATTGCGTCGAGTGACTTTGATCTACCTGCTTTCTTTCAGGCCATTATCGAAATGTATTCAATGCCCAACGGGGAGCAGGAGCAAGCTCTGGAAGGCAAGGCGAGTGGCGGCGAAAGCGGCGAGTGGACTTCCGATGGTGAAGTGGATGGAGGGAGCGACGGCTCAAGTGGTGGAGAAGAAGTAGAGTCGCCTCCTCGCAGGGAGAGGCGATCCAAGCTTGACCAAGAACGGCCGAGTGCCCGTGACAAGGCAACTGCTCCAGCTGGTCAGTCTTCGAAGCACCCTCGGATCTCTTCGCCAACCCGGACTGAGAAGGCGCCAAAGCACCCCAGAGTTGTAGAGCCGAAGACTCGGAAGGCGTTGCCAAAAATCAAGATTGATATCCCCATCGCTTCCGCGTGAGTGCCTCTCTTTGCATTCACTCGACGCTCCGTGCTGTTTGTTTTTCTTGTTTTAACTGGATGAACTTTGGAACTATCAACGCTGCTACCTCCGGGACCTCAGCTTACAGGGACGAAGGTGAGGTGATGGAGGACGCGGTCACTTCTAATCCGGGTATGATCCGTGCCATATTGTCTTTATTTTGGTTGATTCAACTGCAACGCGTACCATTGGGTGATGTGACTTTAACGATTGAACTTTGCATAGCTCCCAACGTTATTGACCTCCCTGATGATGATGAAGAGCCTGAGAGGCCTTCGACGAGGAAAAATAGGCGAGCTCCTGCAAGCGGGGCGCTACAGACGATGCCGAGGGCGAAACCAGTTGTTCAGGACACTGGCGACGTCAATCGGGGTTCTGTTACCTTCGCTGAGCCACTGTCGAGTGCCCTGCCTTCTTCGTCGACTGCTCAGGCCCCTGTCGACCCGCCTTTAGTTTTTGCGACCCATCATGTCCCAGAGGACGAGGTGAATGCTGCTAAGGAAGCCATATGCCAGGCGGGCATTATGATGGAGAAGATGAAGACGGTGCGGGACGCCAGCCAAGCCGCCTATGATGCCAGCTCGGCTCTCCAGAGCAATGTTCAGGTTAGTTGGTCACCGCTTGTTCTGTTAGGATATGCTACCTGAAGATTCTTTCCGAAAACCGTTGCATCTGTACACCCACTGGGTGTGTCGATTGAATTTTTGGTCTAGTGGGGCACGCTGAGTGCACCCACTGGGTGTAGTCCCCGAGACTACGGTGGACTGCTGGCAGTCGACTGTAGTCTTTGTATTTTGTCGAATGTATAAACCGAACTGGTAGTTTATCTCTTCTACTCGATCTGGTCGAGTGGAATCAGAACCGGTGGGGGCACGCCAAGTGCACCCACTGGGTGTAGTCCCCGAGACCGTGGTCGACTGTTGGCAGTCGATTGTGGTCTGAGTTCTACTTTCTCTCTCTCTTTTTTTATTCCCCTCACTCGACTCCAGCGGACCAGTCGAGTGGGATCAGAACCGGTGGGGGCACGCTAAGTGCACCCACTGGGTGTAGTCCCCGAGACTATGGTGGACTGCGGGCAGTCGACCGTAGTCTTAGTATTTATTGTCTTTGTTTTTTTGCTGTAAAAATAACTTCTCCCCTTTGATTTCAGTAATGTTGTGATCTTGGAGCTCGCTTTGCTGACTTGGAGAAGCAGCAGATTCAACTGAACCTTGACATGGAGCTGGCCAGGACAGAGCTGCAAAAGGTCAGAGACGGCGCCGTAGGTAAGACGAGTTTGTCGACTGATCAGTTTTAGGCTTGAGTACCCTTCCGCTATTTCTGAATCAATCATCATTTCTTTGCAGAAAAACTGAGAGAAGCTCTGGCGAAGAAGGATCAGGATTTGGCCGCTGCTCGTAAGGAGGCTGACGACAAGACCGCTCTGGCCGAACAGAAGCTGGCTTCGGTCGGCTAGTTGGAGGAAGAGAATACCAGGCTTAAGACCGCTCTGAATGACTCCAACAAGGAGTGCTCGCGCTGGAAGAAGGCGAATCTCGTCCAGGGCGAGAAAATGGAAGGCATTGCTCACAGGAGCGATGATCTGGAGAGTTATCTGAGAAATCTTGCCAAGAAGCTGTTCATCAAGCTTGAAGGTGCATATTCTGTTCTGACTGACTTTTTTTTGAGTCGACTCAGTGTACGAAAATTGACTTATCCTTGGATCGTGAATGCAGAGTTTTGCCAGAACTTCGAAGAGGAGACTGGGCGGATCGAGCCTGGTTTGGATCCAATCAACTCTCCCGTGAAAGATGAAACTGCCATGAATCTGCTCCGTCTGGAATCTCGCATCGATAGTGCCGTGGACTACTTGGCTCGATTGAAGGTCGCCATGTCGTGGATTGACCCGGCACTTTGGCCAGAGGCTGAGCTCCAAAATGACATTGAGTCCCTGATGACTCGACTAAATGAAATCCCCGACCAAGTGCAGGAGTGGAAGAAGTCAGCTGCTCGGTATGGCGCTGACCTGGATCTGTATTTGGTTCGTGTCCACTGCAAGGAGGTGCGACAGGACAAACTGGCAGCAATCAAGGTCGCCAACACCCAGAAGCATGACTTCTGAACCTTTATGGAGACTTTCATCAGTGCAGCCACTCGGATAGCCGACGGCATCGACCTGGATGAGTTCGTCGAGCCTGCCAACCCTCCTCCCGCAGAGTGAACAAACTCTTATGTCCCACCTTAAATTTGCCTCGGAATGCCGAGTGGTTTTTGTAACCGTTAAACTTTTTCGGGCTGCATGTCCGAGTACTTCGATCTATGATTTGGAACCTTTGGAATTTACCCGAACTTGGTTTACCGTTGAATATCTTTACGAATCTCCTTCTGAGTGAACCCATTCTTCATTCGAGACAACTTTTGCATTCGCAGCGCAGCTCCGAAGGGGAGGGAAGCAGTCGACCTATGTCTTGTATTTGTGGCGAAGCTCCCCAGGAGAAGGTGGCGGTCGACCCAGACCCTGTTACCGCAGAGTGGGACGGAGCGCACATTGTATTTGTGGCGAAGCTCCCCAGGAGAAGGTGGTAGTCGACCTGCCCCTCGTCGTCCTTAAGGAATGAAATGTGTTTCGTACTGAGGCGCGTATTGGACCGCAGCTAAGCCTCCGAGTGGGAGGATTTCTCTCCACTCGGTAGGAGTTTTTCAAACTTAGGCGAGTGCCGGACTGCAGCTAAGTCTCTAAGTGAGAGAACTTAGGCGAGTGCTAGACTGCGGCTAAGCCCCCGAGTGGGAGGATTGCTCTCCACTCGGTAGGATTTTTTTCAAACTTAGGCGAGTGCTGGACTGCAACTAAGTCTCTAAGTGAGAGAACTTAGGCGAGTACTGGACTGCAGCTAAGCCCCCGAGTGGGAGGATTGCTCTCCACTCGGTAGGATTTTTTCAAACTTAGGCGAGTGCCGGACTACAGCTAAGTCTCTAAGTGAGAGAACTTAGGCGAGTGCTAGACTGCGGCTAAGTCCCCGAGTGGGAGGATTGCTCTCCACTCGGTAGGATTTTTTTCAAACTTTGGCGAGTGCCGGACTGCAGCTAAGTCTCTAAGTGAGAGAAGTTAGGCGAGTCCTGGACTGCAGCTAAGCCCCCGAGTGGGAGGATTGCTCTCCACTCGGTAGGATTTTTTCAAACTTAGGCGAGTGCCGGACTGCAGCTAAGTCTCTAAGTGAGAGAACTTAGGCGAGTGTTGGACTGCGGCTAAGCCCCCGAGTGGGAGGATTGCTCTCCACTCGGTAGGATTTTTTCAAACTTAGGCGAGTGTCGGACTGCAGCTAAGTCTCTAAGTGAGAGAACTTAGGCGAGTACTGGACTGCAGCTAAGCCCCCGAGTGGGAGGATTGCTCTCCACTCGGTAGGATTTTTTCAAACTTAGGCGAGTGCCGGACTGCACCTAAGTCTCTAAGTGAGAGAACTTAGGCGAGTGCTGGACTGCAGCTAAGCCCCCGAGTGGGAGGATTGCTCTCCACTCGATAGGATTTTTTTCCAACTTAGGCGAGTGCCGAACTGCAGCTAAGTCTCTAAGTGAGAGAACTTAGGCGAGTACTGGACTGCAGCTAAGCCCCCGAGTGGGAGGATTGCTCTCCACTCGGTAGGATTTTTTCAAACTTAGGCGAAACGGATTCGCAGCTAAGCCCCCGAGTGGGAGGCTGGCTCACCACTCGGTGGGAAACTGTTTTTACAAACTTAGGCGAACTGGATTCACAGCTAAGCCACCCACTGGGGGATTTCTTACGCAAACAAAAAAAAATAATCACTGGGAAAATTATAACGCTCTTGTCTTTGATAAATAAACTACAGGAGTTTTTCTTATTACATCTCATCCGAGTGAGAATTTAAGTATAAAAGGGGCGGAGTAGCTCCTTATTCCAGGCTCGTGGCTCATCAATCTGGCGATAGACATTGTAGAGGTGGTATGCTCCATTGTGGAGGACTCTGGTGACTATGAAGGGGCCTTCCCAAGTAGGAGCGAGCTTGTGTGGTTTCTGTTGATCCACTCGGAGGACTAAGTCTCCTTCTTGGAAGGCTCGGCTCTTCACATTTCTGGCATGGAATCGACGCAAGTCTTGCTGATAGATGGTTGATCGAATCAAGGCCATTTCTCTTTCTTCTTCTAGGAGGTCGACTGCGTCCTGCCGGGCTTGTTCTGCTTCATCTTCTGAGTAGAGCTCAACTGTGGGAGCGTTGTGAAGCAGGTCACTCGGTAAGACTGCCTTGGCTCCATAGACCAGAAAGAATGGGGTTCTTCCGGTCGATCGATTCGGGGTTGTCCTCAATCCCCAAATGACTGATGGAAGCTCGTCGACCCATGCACCTGCTGCGTGCTTGAGATCGCGCATCAATCGGGGTTTCAGTCCTTTGAGAATTAGGCCGTTTGCCCTTTCTGCTTGCCCATTCGACTGAGGGTGAGCGACCGAAGCATAGTCGACCCGAGTGCCCTGAGAGGCGCAAAAGGCCCTGAATTTGTTGGAATCGAAGTTTGACCCGTTGTCGGTGATGATGTTGTGTGGAACTCCATATCTGAATATCAACTCTCTGACGAAACTGATAGCGGTGCAAGCATCAAGATTCTTGATAGGCGAGGCGAGTGGCGGCGAAAGCGCCGAGTGGACTTCCGATGGTGAAGTGGATGGAGGGAGTGATGGCTCAAGCGGTGGAGAAGAAGTCGAGTCGCCTCCTCGCAGGGAGAGGCGATCCAAGCTTGACCAAGAACGGCCGAGTGCCCGTGACAAGGCAACTGCTCCAGCTGGTCAGTCTTCGAAGCGCCCTCGGATCTCTTCACCAACCCCGACTGAGAAGGCGCCAAAGCACCCCAGAGTTGTAGAGCCGAAGACTCGGAAGGCGTTGCCAAAAATCAAGATTGATATCCCCGTCGCTTCCGCGTGAGTGCCTCTCTTTGCATTCACTCGACGCTCCATGCTGTTTGTTTTTCTTGTTTTAACTGGACGAACTTTGGAACTGTCAACGCTGCTACCTCCGGGACCTCAGCTTACAAGGACGAAGGTGAGGTGATGGAGGACGCGGTCACTTCTAATCCGGGTATGATCCGTGCCATATTGTCTTTATTTTGGTTGATTCAACTGCAACGCGTACCATTGGGTGATGTGACTTTAACGATTGAACTTTGCATAGCTCCCAACGTTATTGACCTCCCTGATGATGATGAAGAGCCTGAGAGGCCTTCGACGAGGAAAAATAGGCGAGCTCCTGCAAGCGGGGCGCTACAGACGATGCCGAGGGCGAAACCAGTTGTTCAGGACACTGGCGACGTCAATCGGGGTTCTATTACCTTCGCTGAGCCACTGTCGAGTGCCCTGCCTTCTTCGTCGACTGCTCAGGCCCCTGTCGACCCGCCTTTAGTTTTTGCGACCCATCATGTCCCAGAGGACGAGGTGAATGCTGCTAAGGAAGCCATATGCCAGGCGGGCATTATGATGGAGAAGATGAAGACGGTGCGGGACGCCAGCCAAGCCGCCTATGATGCCAGCTCGGCTCTCCAGAGCAATGTTCAGGTTAGTTGGTCACCGCTTGTTCTGTTAGGATATGCTACCTGAAGATTCTTTCCGAAAACCGTTGCATCTGTACACCCACTGGGTGTGTCGATTGAATTTTTGGTCTAGTGGGGCACGCTGAGTGCACCCACTGGGTGTAGTCCCCGAGACTACGGTGGACTGCTGGCAGTGGACTGTAGTCTTTGTATTTTGTTGAATGTATAAACCGAACTGGTAGTTTATTTCTTCTACTCGATCTGGTCGAGTGGGATCAGAACCGGTGGGGGCACGCCAAGTGCACCCACTGGGTGTGGTCCCCAAGACCGCGGTCGACTGCTGGCAGTCGATTGTGGTCTGAGTTCTACTTTCTCTCTCTCTTTTTTTATTCCCCTCACTCGACTCCAGCGGACCAGTCGAGTGGGATCAGAACCGGTGGGGGCACGCTAAGTGCACCCACTGGGTGTAGTCCCCGAGACTATGGTGGACTGCGGGCAGTCGACCGTAGTCTTAGTATTTATTGTCTTTGTTTTTTTGCTGTAAAAATAACTTCTCCCCTTTGATTTCAGTAATGTTGTGATCTTGGAGCTCGCTTTGCTGACTTGGAGAAGCAGCAGATTCAACTGAACCTTGACTTGGAGCTGGCCAGGACAGAGCTGCAAAAGGTCAGAGACGGCGCCGTAGGTAAGACGAGTTTGTCGACTGATCAGTTTTAGGCTTGAGTACCCTTCCGCTATTTCTGAATCAATCATCGAGAAGCTCTGGCGAAGAAGGATCAGGATTTGGCCGCTGCTCGTAAGGAGGCTGACGACAAGACCGCTCTGGCCGAACAGAAGCTGGCTTCGGTCGGCTAGTTGGAGGAAGAGAATACCAGGCTTAAGACCGCTCTGAATGACTCCAACAAGGAGTGCTCGCGCTGGAAGAAGGCGAATCTCGTCCAGGGCGAGAAAATGGAAGGCATTGCTCGCAGGAGGGATGATCTGGAGAGTTATCTGAGAAGTCTTGCCAAGAAGTTGTTCATCAAGCTTGAAGGTGCACATTCTGGTCCGACTGACCTTTTTTTAGTCGACTCAGTGTATGAAAATTGACTTATCCTTGGATCGTGAATGCAGAGTTTTGCCAGAACTTCGAAGAGGAGACTGGGCGGATCGAGCCTGGTTTGGAACCAATCAACTCTCCCGTGAAAGATGAAACTGCCATGAATCTGCTCCGTCTGGAATCTCGCATCGACAATGCTGTGGACTACTTGGCTCGACTGAAGGTCGCCATGTCGCGGATTGACCCGGCACTTTGGCCAGAGGCTGAGCTCCAAAATGATATTGAGTCCCTGATGACTCGACTAAATGAAATCCCCGGCCGAGTGCAGGAGTGGAAGAAGTCTGCTGCTCGGTGTGGCGCTGACGTGGCTCTGTCTTTGGTTCGTGTCCACTGCAAGGAGGTGCGACAGGACAAACTGGCAACAATCAAGGTCGCCAACACCCAGAAGCATGACTTACGAACCTTTATGGAGTCTTTCATCGCTGCAGCCACTCGGATAGCCGACGGCGTCGACCTGGATGAGTTCGTCGAGCCTGCCAGCCCTCCTCCCGTGGAGCGAACAAACTCTTATGTCCCACCTTAAATTTGCCTCGGAATGCCGAGTGGTTTTTGTAACCTTTAAACTTTTTCGGGCTGCATGTCCGAGTACTTCGATCTGTGATTTGGAACCTTTGGAATTTACCCGAACTTGGTTTACCATTGAATATCTTTATGAATCTCCTGCTGAGTGAACCCATTCTTCATTCGAGACAACTTTTACATTCGTAGTGCAGCTCCGAAGGAGAGGGAAGCAGTCGACCTATGTCTTGTATTTGTGGCGAAGCTCCCCAGGAGAAGGTGGCGGTCGACCCACACCCTGTTACCGCAGAGTGGGATGGAGCACACATTGTATTTCTGGCGAAGCTCCCCAGGAGAAGGTGGCAGTCGACCTGCCCCTCGTCGTCCTTGAGGAATGAGATGTGTTTCGTACTTAGGCGCGTATTGGACCGCAGCTAAGCCTCCGAGTGGGAGGATTGCTCTCCACTCGGTAGGATTTTTTCAAACTTAGGCGAGTGCCGGACTGCAACTAAGTCTCTAAGTGAGAGAACTTAGGCGAGTGCTGGACTGCGGCTAAGCCCCCGAGTGGGAGGATTGCTCTCCACTCGGTAGGATTTTTTTCAAACTTAGGCGAGTGCCGGACTGCAGCTAAGTCTCTAAGTGAGAGAACTTAGGCGAGTACTGGACTGCAGCTAAGCCCCCGACTGGGAGGATTGCTCTCCACTCGGTAGGATTTTTTCAAACTTAGGCGAGTGCCGGACTGCAGCTAAGTCTCTAAGTGAGAGAACTTAGGCGAGTGCTGGACTGCGGCTAAGCCCCCGAGTGGGAGGATTGCTCTCCACTCGGTAGGATTTTTTTCAAACTTAGGCGAGTGCCGGACTGCAGCTAAGTCTCTAAGTGAGAGAACTTAGGCGAGTACTGGACTGCAGCTAAGCCCTCGAGTGGGAGGATTGCTCTCCACTCGGTAGGATTTTTTCAAACTTAGGCGAGTGCCGGACTGCAGCTAAGTCTCTAAGTGAGAGAACTTAGGTGAGTGCTGGACTGCAGCTAAGCCCCCGAGTGGGAGGATTGCTCTCCACTCGGTAGGATTTTTTCAAACTTAGGCGAGTGTCGGACTGCAGCTAAGTCTCTAAGTGAGAGAACTTAGGCGAGTACTGGACTGCAGCTAAGCCGCCGAGTGGGAAGATTGCTCTCCACTCTGTAGGATTTTTTCAAATTTAGGCGAGTGCCAGACTGCAGCTAAGTCTCTAAGTGAGAGAACTTAGGCGAGTACTGGACTGCAGCTAAGCCCCCGAGTGGTAGGATTGCTCTCCACTCGGTAGGATTTTTTTCAAACTTAGGCGAGTGCCGGACTGCAGCTAAGTCTCTAAGTGAGAGAACTTAGGCGAGTACTGGACTGCAGCTAAGCCCCCGAGTGGGAGGATTGCTCTCCACTCGGTAGGATATTTTCAAACTTAGGAGAAACGGATTCGCAGCTAAGCCCCCGAGTGGGAGGCTGGCTCGCCACTCGGTGGGAAACTGTTTTTACAAACTTAGGCGAACTGGATTCGCAGCTAAGCCACCCACTGGGGGATTTCTTACGCAAACAAAAAACAATAATAATCACTGGGAAAATTATAACGCTCTTGTCTTTGATAAATAAACTACAGGAGTTTTTCTTATTACATCTCATCCGAGTGAGAATTTAAGTATAAAAGGGGCGAAGTAGCTCCGCATTCCAGGCTCGTGGCTCATCAATCAGGCGATAGACATTGTAGAGGTGGTATGCTCCATTGTGGAGGACTCTGGTGACTATGAAGGGGCCTTCCCAAGTAGGAGCGAGCTTGTGTGGTTTCTGTTGATCCACTCGGAGGACTAAGTCTCCTTCTTGGAAGGCTCGGCTCTTCACATTTCTGGCATGGAATCGACGCAAGTCTTGCTGATAGATGGTCGATCGAATCAAGGCCATTTCTCTTTCTTCTTCTAGGAGGTCGACTGCGTCCTGCCGGGCTTGTTCTGCTTCATCTTCTGAGTAGAGCTCGACTCTGGGAGCGTTGTGAAGCAGGTCACTCAGTAAGACTGCCTCGGCTCCATAGACCAGAAAGAATGGGGTTCTTCTGGTCGATCGATTCGTGGTTGTCCTCAATCCCCAAAGGACTGATGGAAGCTTGTCGACCCATGCACCTGCTGCGTGCTTGAGATTGCGCATCAATCGGGGTTTCAGTCCTTTGAGAATTAGGCCGTTTGCCCTTTCTGCTTGCCCATTCGACTGAGGGTGAGCGACCGAAGCATAGTCGACCCGAGTGCCCTGAGAGGCGCAAAAGGCCCTGAATTTGTCGGAATCGAAGTTTGACCCGTTGTCGGTGATGATGTTGTGCGGAACTCCATATATGAATATCAACTCTCTGACGAAACTGATAGCGGTGCAAGCATCAAGATTCTTGATAGGCTTGGCCTCAATCCATTTGGTGAACTTGTCGACTGCTACCAGCACATGAGTGAAGCCGCTCCTGCCTGCTCTCAGTGGTCCAACCATGTCCAACCCCCAAACAGCGAAGGGCCAGACGTGTGGAATGGTTTTCAGGGCCGACGCAGGCTTGTGTGGCATGTTGGAGTAATACTGACATCCTTCACATTTGTCGACTATCTCTTTGGCCATCTCATTGGCTCTTGGCCAGTAGAACCCCGCTTGGTATGCTTTAGCCACTATGGTCCGAGAGGACGCATGATGGCCACAGGTCCCCGAGTGGATATCGTTAAGGATCATCTGACCTTCTTCTGGTGTAATACACTTCTGGCCGACCCCAGTCGCGCTTTCTCTATATAACTGTCCCTTTATGATTGTAAAGGCTTTGGATCGACGGACGATCTGTCGAGCTTCTTCTTCGTCTTCTGGGAGTTCTTTCCTTAGGATGTACGCGATGTACGGTTCTGTCCAGACGGGAGTGATAACCAGGACTTCCATGATCAAGTCGACCACAGCTGGCACTTCGACTTCAGTCGGATCCGTGGCACTTTTTGGCTATGGGGCCTCTTCAGTGAAGGGATCCTCCTGGACTGATGGTGTGTGATGTGTTCCAGAAACACATTGCTGGGAATGGCTTCTCTTTTGGAACCTATTTTTGCCAGATCATCAGCTGCTTGATTTTTCAGTCGGGGTATGTGATGAAGCTCTAACCCCTCGAATTTCTTCTCCAGTTTTCTCACTGCATTGCAATAACCAGTCATGGCTGGACTTCTGACATCCCATTCCTTCATCACTTGATTGATCACCAAATCTGAGTCACCATAGACCATGAGGCGACGGACGCCGAGTGAAATGGCCATGCGCAACCCATATAAAAGTGCTTTGTATTCTGCCTCGTTGTTAGAGGAATCAAAGTGGATTTGAAGAACATATCTGAGTTTATCTCCTCTGGGAGAGACCAACACCACTCCGGCTCCGGAACCATTTATCATCTTGGAACCGTCAAAGAACATGGTCCAATGCTCCGAGTGGACCTGAGTCGGCAGTTGCTGTTCAATCCACTCGGCGACGAAATCCGCGATTGCTTGGGACTTGATAGCTTTCTTTGCCTCAAACTTGATATCTACAGGAAGGAGTTCAATCGCCCATTTTGCCACTCGAACAGTCGCGTCCCTGTTATGCAAGATCTCTGACAATGGAGCGTCGCTGACGACTGTAATGGAATGATCAGAGAAGTAGTGGGCAACTTTCTTTGTGGTCATATAAATCCCATATACGAGCTTCTGATAATGAGGATATCTTTGCTTCGATGGTGTCAAGACTTCAGAAATATAATACACTGGGCGCTGAACTTTGAAGGTTTTCCCTTCTTCTTCCCGCTCGACCGTGAGTACCGTACTGAAGACTTGTCCTGTGGCTGCAATGTAAAGCAGCAAAGGCTCCTTGCTGATTGGGGCAGCAAGCACCGGCTGGGTGGAGAGCAGAGCTTTGAGTTCTGCGAACGCTGCGTCAGCTTCAGGAGTCCACTCGAACTTGTCAGATTTCTTCATCAATCGGTAAAGAGGTAATGCCTTTTCACCGAGACGAGATATGAATTGACTTAGGGCGGCCAAGCAACCAGTAAGCTTCTGAACATCGTGCACTCGCACAGGACTTTTCATTCGGAGTATAGTACCAAATTTTTCTGGATTGGCGTCAATTCCCCGTTCGAAAACGAGAAAACCGAGTAACTTTCCGCCAGGAACCCCGAATGTGCATTTTGATGGATTAAGCTTGATATCAAACCTTCTGAGGTTGGCAAAGGTTTCAGCAAGGTCAGTCAGCAGGTCGGAACCCTTCCGTGACTTGACCATAATATCATCCATGTACGCCTCCACATTCCGGCTGATTTGGGTGAGCAAACACTTCTGAATCATCCTCATGAATGTGGCTCCGGCATTCTTGAGGCCGAATGGCATGGTAACATAACAGAAGCACCCGAATGGAGTGATGAAAGCTGTTTTGATCTCGTCAGGTCCATACAGACGGATCTGATGGTACCCGGAATAGGCGTCTAAAAAAGACAGTCGCTCACATCCCGCAGTCGAGTCAACTATCTGGTCGATGCGGGGGAGAGGAAAATGGTCTTTCGGGGGCAGGCCCGATTGATATGTTTAAAGTCAATGCACATGCGAAGTGACTTGTCCTTCTTGGGGACCATGACAACATTGGCGAGCCACTCGGAGTGGTAGATTTCTCGGATGAACTTTGCCGCTAAGAGCCGAGCTACCTCTTCGCCAATGGCCTTTCTCTTCTGGACGGCGGACCGTCGGAGATGTTCCTTGACAGGTTTTATTTTTGAGTCGACTCTCAGGCGATGCTCAGCCAGCTCCCTGGAACACCTGGCATGTCAGAAGGCTTCCATGCGAAAATGTCCCAGTTCTCACGGAGGAACTGGATGAGCGCTTCTTCCTATTTGGAGTCGAGTGTTGTCGAGATATGAGCCGGAGCAGCGCCGGGATCGGTCGGGTGGATGTGAGCTGTCTTCGTATCGCCAGTCGACTGGAAAGCCGATTCTGTGGCGGGCTTCTTGGCTCGCAACAAATCACTCGGGTCTGCAGTCTTCTGGTATTCCTGCAACTCCACCACTGCCATCTGAGCATCAGCGATCTTCGAACCTTTCTGAAAACATTCTTCCGCTTTTTTCCGGTTGCCCGTAATAGTGATCACACCTTTGGGGCCAGGCATCTTCAATTTGAGATACACATAACATGGTCGGGCCGTGAAGCGTGCATAAGCTGGCCTGCACAAAATAGCGTGGTAGGCACTCTGGAAGTCTACAACTTCAAATGTCAACTTTTCCTTGCGGTAATTCTTGGAATCACCAAAAACCACATCAAGAGCAATCTGGCCGAGTGATTCAGCCTTCTTCCCAGGAATGACTCCATGGGAACTCATGTTGCTGGCACTGAGTCTGGACATCAGAATGCCCATCCCTTTCAACGTCTCAGCATATAATATGTTCAAACCACTGCCACCATCCATCAAGACTTTGGTCAGTCGAGTGCCTTCAACCACTGGGTCGACCACCAGAGCTTGCCTCCCAGGGGTGGCAATATGCGTTGGGTGATCGGACTGGTCGAACGTGATGGCAGTCTGAGACCATTGCAAATAACTTGGTGTTGCCGGAGCAACCATATTCACCTCTCGGTTGATGACTTTCAGTCGACTTTTGGTCTCAACATCAGCAAAAATCATCAGGGTGGAATTGACTCGGGGGTATCCATCGTCTCTATCTTCTATGTCCTCAATTTTGTTTGACTCCTTTTCTTTATCTTTGGGCTGCTTGCCCTGGAACTGCTGGATCAAGAGTCGACACTGTCGAGTGGTATGTTTCGGGTAAATGAAATTACCCTCTTCATATTTCTTTGTGTGGACGAGGCATGGCAAGTCCAACACATCATTTCCATCCTGGTCTTTAACCTTTTTAGGGTTCCAGGGCCCTTTAGGTTTCCCTTTAAACTTTCCTTGGGTTAAAGCCAAGGCTTCCCCGGGAGCCGCTGGCTCGGCTTTCCGCTTCTGTTTCCGATTGGAATTGCCCCTGGGTTCTTGGGCGACTGACTTGAGTTTGCCACTCCTGAGCCGATCTTCATCTTCGCCATTAGCGTACTTGCTGGCAATCTCCATCATCCGATTCAGGGACATAGCTTTGTCCTCCAATATGTCTCGAAAGTCTGGTGTATCTCCCCATGCTTTTTTATTTGGATGGCGTTGGGGTGGAGGCTGAGCTTTCGGCAGGAATGCCTCTCTATCGCGGCCACGAGGTGGCCGATCAGCAGTATCATACGCTTCTTCCTCCAGTCGGGGTAGTAACCTGCGCCTTGGGTAACTCTTGGAGGGACACTCAAGTTTATATTCCTCGGCTGCAAGGACTTCAGTCCATTTGTCAGCTAGCAGATCTTGATCAGCTTGAAGCTACTGCTGCTTTTTCTTCAGGCTATTTGCCGTGGCCATAAGCCTGCTCTTGAAGCACTCTTGCTCGACGGGATCCTCTAGTACGGCGAATTCATCGTCGCCGAGGCTTGCCTCGTCTTCGAAGGGGGGCATGTAATTGTCATCCTCCTCCTCTCCGCCAGCCGCTCTCTCAGGAGAGCTGGCTACTTCATCCTCCTGATCTAACTCTTGCTGGAGGGGATTTTTGTTGTCTTCGGCGCTATCTGGAGTGTTATTATCTCATGTGCCGGTATCACCACTTTTGCTTTGGCGGGACTTAGAGCTGCGCCGGTGACACCGGCGCTTGGGTTGCTTCTTGGAGGGGTCATCCTCCGCTATCTCGTCGCCGTTGCCTTCATTGGGTGTATCCACCATGTATATGTCATACGACGAGGTGGCCTTCCAGTGCCCTATAGGTGCTGGCTCATGTTCGTCTCCTACATCGTCGTCCATACCGTCGATGTCTTCGGAGTCAAAGTCGAGCATGACGGTTAAATCATCGATAATGGCTACAAAGTGGGTGGTGGGTGGGCGTCGAATTTCTTCGTCGTCCGTATCCCAGTCTTGTTGGCCATGATCCGGTCAGGGCTCTCCTGACAAAGAGAGAGACCTTAGTGAATTCAGAATGTCGCCGAAGGGCGAGTGCTGAAAGATATCCGCAGCGGTGAATTCCATGATCGGCACCCAGTCAAATTCGATTGGCAGGGGCGCGGATGGTTTGGGGTCCGGATGAGAGTCCTGCACCTTGGAGTCACGGGCTGCGCAGAGGATTATGCTGGTGTTTGGCTCGATCGCCATCGAGACTGCAGCCCCTGAGGCGGTGTCTAGCCACCCGTCCTCGATTGGCGCAGTTGGCTCCGACCTAAGGGTCGGAGCTGATGCGGGCGCGACTTCTGGGGTACTGTCCGGTGGCAGAGCTAGGTCATACCCATCACGACAGTGTGGCGCGCCCGGCTGTGGCTCGAATCCGTCGAAGATCAAGTCCCCACGGATGTTGGCCGTGTAATTCAAACTTCCAAATCTGACCTGATGGCCAGGGGCGTAGCTTTCAATCTGCTCCAGATGGCCAAGCGAATTAGCCCGTAGTGCAAAGCCACCGAATACGAAGATCTGTCCGGGGAGAAAAGTCTCACCCTCGACCGCATCGCTACCGATGATAGTAGGAGCCATCAAGCCTAACGGCGACGACACAGAGGAACTCTCAATGAAAGCACCAATGTCGGTGTCAAAACCGGTGGATCTCGGGTAGGGGGTCCCGAACTGTGCGCCTAGGCCGGATGGTAATAGGAGGCAAGGGACACGAAGTTTTACCCAGGTTCGGGCCCTCTTGATGGAGGTAAAACCCTACGTCCTGCTTGATTAATATTGAAGATATGGGTGTTACAAGAGTAGATCTACCACGAGATCAGAGAGGCTAAACCCTAGAAGCTAGCCTATGGTATGATTGTATGTTGTGATTGTTGTCCTACAGACTAAAACCCTTCGGTTTATATAGACACCGAAGAGGGTTAGGGTTACACAAGGTCGGTTACAAAGGAGGAGATATCCATATACGTATTTCCTAGCTTGCCTTCCACGCCAATTAGAGTCACATCCGGACACAAGACGAAGTCTTCAATCTTGTATCTTCATAGTCTAACAGTCCGGCCAATGGAGATAGTCCGGCTGTCCGGAGACCCCCTAATCCAGGACTCCCTCCCCATAGATGGAGCGCTGGAGCTTGCATACCTTGTTAGCATTCTTAGGATCGACAAAACCTTCCAGCTGCATCATATACAATTCTTCCTTAAGAAAGCCGTTAAGGAATGCCGTTTTGACGTCCATTTGCCATATCTCATAATCATAGTATGCGGCAATTGCTAACATGATTCGTACGGACTTCAGCTTCGCTACGGGTGAGAAGGTCTCATCGTAGTCAACCACTTGAACTTGTCGATAACCCTTAGCGACAAGTCGAGCCTTATAGATGGTAACATTACCATCTGTGTCCGTCTTCTTAAAGATCCATTTATTCTCTATCGCTCGCCGATCATCGGGCAAGTCTGTCAAAGTCCATACTTTGTTTTCATACATGGATCCTATCTCGGATTGCATGGCTTCAAGCCATTTGTTGGAATCTGGGCCCGCCATTGCTTCTTCATGGCTCGAAGGTTCACCGTTGTCTAACAACATGATTTCTAGGACAGGGTTGCCATACCATTCTGGTGTGGAACGTGTCCTTGTGGACCTTCGAAGTTCAGTAGCAACTTGATCCGAAGTACCTTGATCATCATCATTAACTTCCTCTCTAGTCGGTGCAGGCACCACAGGAACATTTTCCTGAGCTGCGCTACTTTCCGGTTCAAGAGGCAGTACTTCATCGAGTTCAACTTTCCTCCCACTTACTTCTCTCGAGAGAAACTCTTTCTCCAGAAAGGACCCGTTCTTGGCAACAAAGATCTTGCCTTCGGATCTGAGGTAGAAGGTATAACCAATGGTTTCCTTAGGTTATCCTATGAAGACGCATTTTTCCGACTTGGGTTCGAGCTTTTCAGGTTGAAGTTTCTTGACATAAGCATCGCATCCCCAAACTTTTAGAAACGACAGCTTAGGTTTCTTCCCAAACCATAATTTATACGGTGTCATCTCAACGGATTTAGACGGTGCCCTATTTAAAGTGAATGTAGCTGTCTCTAGAGCGTATCCCCAAAATGATAGCGGTAAATCAGTGAGTGACATCATAGATCGCACCATATCCAATAGAGTGCGATTACGATGTTCGGACACACCGTTACGCTGAGGTGTTCCAGGCGGCGTGAGTTGTGAAACGATTCCACATTTCCTTAAGTGCGTACCAAATTCATGACTTAAATATTCTCCCCCACGATCTGATCGTAAGAATTTTATCTTTCGGTCACGTTGATTCTCTACCTCATTCTAAAATTCCTTGAACTTTTCAAAGGTCTCAGACTTGTGTTTCATCAAATAGACATACCCATATCTACTTAAGTCATCAGTGAGAGTGAGAACATAACGATAGCCACCGCGAGCCTCAACGCTCATTGGACCGCACACATCAGTATTTATAATTTCCGATAAGTTGGTTGCTCGATCCATTGTTCCGGAGAACGGAGTCTTGGTCATTTTACCCATGAGGCATGGTTCGCACGTGTCAAATCATTCGAAATCAAGAGACTCCAAAAGTCCATCTGTATGGAGCTTCTTCATGCGTTTGACACCGATGTGACCAAGGCGGTAGTGCCACAAATATGTGGGACTATCATTATCAATCTTACATCTTTTGGTATTCACACTATGAATATGTGTAACATCACGTTCGAGATTCATTAAGAATAAACCATTGACCAGCGGGGCATGACCATAAAACATATCTCTCATATAAATAGAACAACCATTATTCTCGTATTTAAACGAGTAGCCATCTCGTATTAAACGAGATCCAGATACAATGTTCATGCTCAAAGCTGGCACTAAATAACAATTATTGAGGTTTAAAACTAATCCCATAGGTAAATGTAGAGGTAGCGTGCCGACGGCGATCACATCGACCTTGGAACCATTCCCGACGCGCATCGTCACCTCGTCCTTCGCCAGTCTCTGCTTATTCCGCAGCTCCTGTTTTGAGTTACAAATATGAGCAACCGCACTGGTATCAAATACCCAGGAGCTACTACGAGTACTGGTAAGGTACACATCAATTACATGTATATCACATATACCTTTAGTGTTGCCGGCCTTCTTGTCCGCTAAGTATATGGGGCAGTTCCGCTTCCAGTGTCCCTTTCCCTTGCAATAAAAGCACTCAGTCTCAGGTTTGGGTCCATTCTTTGGCTTCTTCCCGGCAACTGATTTACCGGCCGCGGCAACTCCCTTGCCGTCCTTCTTGAAGTTCTTCTTACCCTTGCCTTTCTTGAAACTAGTGGTTTTATTGACCATCAACACTTGATGTTCCTTTTTGATTTCCACCTCCGCTGATTTCAGCATTGAAAATACTTTAGGAATAGTTTTCACCATCCCCTGCATATTGTAG
Source organism: Triticum urartu (assembly GCF_056163025.1). NCBI lineage: Eukaryota > Viridiplantae > Streptophyta > Magnoliopsida > Poales > Poaceae > Triticum > Triticum urartu. The sequence goes on along the minus strand of NC_141877.1, from coordinate 444,571,331 downwards.
TTCATCACAAAGCTCTTGTAGCTAGGTGGGAGCGACTGAAGGATTCTGTCAATGACCGCCTCGTCCGGGAGGTTAATGTCCAGCTGGGACAAGCGGTTGTGCAACCCAGACATTTGAGTATGTGCTCACTGACAGAACTATTTTCCTCCATCTTACAACTGTAGAACTTGTCGGAGACTTCATATCTCTCGACCCGGGCATGATCTTGGAAAACCATTTTCAGCTCTTCGAACATCTCATATGCTCTGTGTTGCTCAAAACGCTTTTGGAGCCCCGGTTCTAAGCTGTAAAGCATGCCGCACTGAACGAGGGAGTAATCATCAGCACGTGACTACCAAGCGTTCATAACGTCTTGGTTCTCTGGGATGGGTGCTTCACCTAGCAGTGCTTCTAGGACATATGCTTTCCTGGCAGCTATGAGGATGATCCTCAGGTTCTAGACCTAGTCCGTATAGTTGCTGCCATCATCTTTCAGCTTGGTTTTCTCTAGGAACGCGTTGAAGTTGAGGTTGACATGAGCGTTGGCCATTTGATCTACAAGACATTTTGCAAAGGTTTTTAGACTAAGTTCATGATAATTAAGTTCATCTAATCAAATTATTTAATGAACTCCCACTCAGACAGACATCCCTCTAGTCATCTAAGTGATACATGATCCAAGTCAACTAGGTCATGTCCGATCATCACGTGAGACGGACTAGTCATCATCGGTGAACATCTTCATGTTGATCGTATCTTCTATACGACTCATGTTCGACCTTTCGGTCTTCCGTGTTCCGAGGCCATGTCTGTACATGCTAGGCTCGTCAAGTCAACCTAAGTGTATTGCGTGTGTAAATCTGGCTTACACACTTTGTATTCGAATGTTAGAATCTATCACACCCGATCATCACGTGGTGCTTCGAAACAACGAACCTTCGCAACGGTGCACAGTTACGGGGAACAGTTTCTTGAAATTATTGTGAGGGATCATCTTATTTAAGCTACCGTCGTTCTAAGCAAATAAGATGTAAAACATGATAAACATCACATGCAATCAAATAGTGACATGATATGGCCAATATCATTTTGCTCCTTTTGATCTCCATCTTCGGGGCGCCATGATCATCGTCGTCACCGGCATGACACCACGATCTCCATCATCATGATCTCCATCATCGTGTCTTCATGAAGTTGTCTTTTCAACTATTACTTCTACTACTATGGCTAACGGTTAGCGATAAAGTAAAGAAATTACATGACGTTTATGTTGACACGCAAGTCATAAATAAATTAAGACAACTCCTTTGGCTCTTTCCGGTTGTCATACTCATCGACATGCAAGTCGTGATTCCTATTACAAGAACATGATCAATCTCATACATCACATATATCATTCATCACATCCTTTTGGCCATATCACATCACATGGCACATGCTGCGAAAACAAGTTAGACGTCCTCTAATTGTTGTTGCAAGTTTTTACGTGGCTGCTATAGGTTTCTAGCAAAAACATTTCTTACCTACGCCAAAAACCACAACGTGATATGCCAATTTCTATTTACCCTTCATAAGGACCCTTTTCATCGAATCCGATCCGACTAAAGTGGGAGAGACAGACACCCGCTAGCCACCTTATGCAACTAGTGCATGTCAGTCGGTGGAACCAGTCTCACGTAATCATACGTGTAAGGTCGGTCCGGGCCGCTTCATCCCACGATGCCGCCGAATCAAGATAATAGTAGTAACGGCAAGTAAATTGACAAAATCGACGCCCACAACAACTTGTGTTCTACCCGTGCATAGAAACTACACATAGACCTAGCTCATGATGCCACTGTTGGGGAATGTAGCAGAATTTTAAAATTTTCTACGCATCACCAAGATCAATCTATGGAGTCATCTAGCAACGAGGGAGAGGAGTGCATCTACATACCCTTGTAGATCGCGAGCGGAAGCGTTCAAGAGAACGGGGTTGAGGGAGTCGTACTCGTCGTGATCCAAATCACCGAAGATCCTAGTGCCGAACGGACGGCACCTCCGCTTTCAACACACGTACGGTTGGGGAAGACATCTCCTCCTTCTTGATCCATCAAGGGGAAGGAGAGGTTGATGGAGATCCAGCAGCACGACGGCGTGGTGGTGGAAGCAGCGGTGATCTCGGCAGGGCTTCGCCAAGCTCCAACGAGAGGGAGAGGTGTTACGAGGGGAGAGGGAGGCGCCAGGGACTTGGGTGCGGCTGCCCTCCCTCCCCCCACTATATATAGGGCCCCTAGGGGGGCGCCGACCCTAGGAGATCCAATCTCCAAGGGCGGGCGGCGGCCAAGGGGGGACTTGCCCCCCAAGTCAGGTGGGGCGCCCCCCACTCCTAGGGTTTCCAACCCTAGGCGCAGGGGGAGGCTCATGGGGGGCGCACCAGCCCACCAGGGGCTGGTTCCCCTCCCACTTCAGCCCATGGGGCCCTCCGGGACAGGTGGCCCCACCCGATGGACCCCCGGGACCCTTCCGGTGGTCCCGGTACAATACCGATTACCCCCGAAACTTTCTCGATGGCCGAAACTAGACTTCCTATATATAAATCTTCACCTCCGGACCATTCCGGAACTCCTCGTGATGTCCGGGATCTCATCCGGGACTCCGAACAACTTTTGGGTTACCGCATACTAATATCTCTACAACCCTAGCATCACCGAACCTTAAGTGTGTAGACCCTACGGGTTCGGGAGACACGCAGACATGACCGAGACGACTCTCCGGTCAATAACCAACATCGGGATCTGGATACCCATGTTGGCTCCCACATGCTCCTCGATGATCTCATTGGATGAACCACGATGTCGAGGATTCAAGTAATCCCGTATAGAATTCCCTTTGTCAATCGTTACGTTACTTGCCCGAGATTCGATCGTCGGTATCCCAATACCTCGTTCAATCTCGTTCCCGGTAAGTCACTTTACTCGTACCGTAATGCATGATCCCGTGACCAAACACTTGGTCATCTTGAGCTCATTATGATGATGCATTACCAAGTGGGCCCAGAGATACCTCTCCGTCATAGGGAGTGACAAATCCCAGTCTCGATCCGTGTCAACCCAACAGATACTTTCGGGGATACCTGTAGCATACTTTTATAGTCACCCAGTTACATTGTGATGTTTGGTACACCCAAAGCACTCCTACGGCATCCGGGAGTTACACGATCTCATGGTCTAAGGAAATGATACTTGACATTAGAAAAGCTCTAGCAAACGAACTACACGATCTTGTGCTATGCTTAGGATTGGGTCTTGTCCGTCACATCATTCTCCTAATGATGTGTTCCCGTTATCAATGACATCCAATGTCCATAGTCAGGAAACCATGACTATCTATTGATCAACGAGCTAGTTAACTAGAGGCTTACTAGGGACATGTTATGGTCTATGTATTCACACATGTATTATGATTTCCGGATAACACAATTATAGCATGAATAATAGACAATTATCATGAACAAGAAAATATAATAATAATCATTTTATTATTGCCTCTAGGGCATATTTCCAACAGTGCGGGTATATTTTGTAAAATTATTATAGTTTTCTTTCTAACAGTCAGATATAGATCGAACGGTCTAAATTACAAGATGGCAGGCACACCATCATCACCAACTCGGTTTTTTATGAGTAGAGATGATAAGTTTGCTAACTACTAAAGTAAAGTGGAATTTGTCCATGTTATACAAGTAAATTAAGGTGATTGTTTATCATACAGGTAAGGTTGGACGAAGGGTGGTAGGAACAAATGCTCTGCCTAGAGCATGTGTGTGTGAGATGGAGTCTTAGTGTGTGCGTGTGTGTCTAGGGGGGTGGGTGGGTGCGTGCGTGTGTGCGTGTGTGTGTGAGATGGAGTCTTAGTGTGTGTGTGGGTGGGTGCGTGCGTGTGTGTGTGGGGGGGTGGGGGTGCGTGTGTGTGTGACGCGGGGTCCTCGGTGGCGGATGTAATTTAAGTGTGCGTGGCTTCATCATAGAGAGGTGATGTGTATGGCAGAGGCCACCAACGATGGGGTGCGAGAGAGAAAAGGCCCGTAGAGAGGGAAGAGAAGGTGTGTGCGCGTGAGAGGAGTCGACATCGAGAGAACATGTTTGTTCGAGAGACACCAAGGAAGACTACTATATATTGATGGTGCATGTAGGCGGGAATTAAACAAAGGGATGGTCTTATTAGTTTCGGGGATATAGGGGAAGAGTGAGAGGGGGTAGCTAGAAGGAGATTGTTAAGTGTGAGTGTGTGTTTTACCCATCCATACGGAAGTTATGTGCACCAAGAAGAGAACGATTCGATGTGGCATTAGGGTTGAGGGTAATTAACTACGTATGGAGACATAGAGACCTTGAACGTGCATGTGCGAGAGGTATACATGTATATGTGGATCTATGTGTGTGTGCGCGCACGCATGATCGAGATAAAAGAAAGAAGACATAAGTAATAAGATCAACGACATGGGAGAGACGGATCGGTATGACAATATGCATGCATGTGAGAGTGTAGGGAAGAAGGCCTGACAATTGAGCATGTGTTTTTGTCTTTAAGAGATAGAGGCGTGGGCTGGAGCATGCATCTATGGCGAGCAGAGGGAGTGAGACACAAGATTGTGCAAAAGAGATCAACCTATAAATGCATGTATGGAGAGACATATACAGTGTGGGTGATAGAAAGCAAGAGTGCGTGCGAGAAAGAAATGTTGACGGAGAAACTACAGATGGATACAGAGATGGAAATGCTAGCTAGAGGGACATCGGCTAGGTTGAGTGTTGGAGATGACCGCCGGGTGGTTCAGAGGGTGAAGTTACATGTGTGTGAGAGAAAGATAAAAAGAGGGCACTTGACTGCATGTAGAGAGAAACATACATAGTGTGTGTGACAGGAAGCAAGAGCGAGGGCGAGAAAGAAGGTTGATGGAGAAACAGATAAATAGAAAGATAAAGATGCTAGCTAGTGTGTGTTAGAGTAGGAGTCGAGTGGATCAGAAGGCTGAGTTATGTGTGTGGGTGTGAGAGAGATGGAGAAAGGGTGCATGTGACTCACATACAAACAAATATCAGAGAGAAATAAGATCCCGAGAGACGGAGTTTTGTGTCTGCGAGAGAGAAAGATATTTCACAACGAGAGTGATAGCTAGAGAGACATATGAGGGACGCAAGATATCTCTAGGGAGAGAGAGTGTGTGTGAGCGACATACAAGAGAATGGTGGAGAGATATGAGACCCTGGGAGACAGAATTTGGGTTTGTGTGTGAGAAAAGATATTTAAGAGGAAGAGTCGTAGCTTCTCACACCTAAGGAGCAAAAGACATCTCTGTGTGAGAGGGTGTGTGCGAGTGGCACATAGGGGAATAGTAGAGAGAAATGAGACCCCGGGAGACGAAGTTGTTGGGGACCGTAGTAATTTCAAAAAAAAACCTACGCACACGCAAGATCATGGTGATGCATAGCAACGAGAGAAGAGAGTATCGTCCATGTACCCTCATAGACCGTAAGCGGAAGCGTTATGAGAACGCGGTTGATGTAGTCTTACGTCTTCACGATCCGACCGATCCAAGTACCGAACGTACGGCACCTCCAAGTTCAGCACACATTTAGCTCGATGACGTCCCACGAACTCCGATCCAGCAGAGCTTCACAAGAGAGTTACGTCAGCACGACGGCATGATGACGGTGATGATGTTGTTACTGACGTAGGGCTTTGCCTAAGCACCGCTACGGTATGATCGAGGTGGATTATGGTGGAGGGGGGGCACCGCACACGGCTTGGAACAATCAACTTGTGTGTTCTAGGGTGCCCCCTTCCCCATGTATATAAAGGAGGGAGGGGAGGCCAGCCGGCCTCTCTAGGCACGCCAAAGGGGGAGGAATCCTCCTCCTAGTAGGAGTAGGATTCCTCCTTTCCTAGTCCTACTAGGAGGGGGAAGGAAGGAGAAGGAAAGGGGGGCGCAACCCCTCCCCTAGTCCAATTCGGACTAGGCCCATGGGGGGCGCGCGACCAGCCCTCGTGGCTTCTCCTCTTTATCCCTAAAAGCCCACTAAGGCCCATATGTACTCTCATATTCCCGTAACACCCCCGGTACTCCGAAAAATACCCGGATCACTCAGAACCTTTCCGATGTCCGAATATAGCCTTCCAATATATCGATATTTATGGCTCGATCATTTTGAGACTCCTCGTCATGTCCCCGATCTCATCCGGGACTCAGAACAACCTTCGGTACATCAAAACACATAAACTCATAATACCAATTGTCACCGAATGTTAAGCGTGCGGACCCTACGGGTTCGAGAACTATGTAGACACGATCGAGACTCATCTCTGGTCAATAACCTATAGCGGAACCTGGATGCTCATGTTGGTTCCTACATATTCCACGAAGATCTTTATCGGTCAAACCGCATAACAACATACGTTGTTCCCTTTGTCATCGGTATGTTACTTGCCGGAGATTCGATCTTCAGTATCTCAATACCTAGTTCAATCTTGTTACCGGCAAGTCTCTTTACTCATTCTGTAATACATCATCCCGCAACTAACTCATTAGTTGCATTGCTTGCAAGGCTTATCGTGATGTGCATTACCGAGAGGGCCCAGAGATACCTCTCCGACAATCGGAGTGACAAATCCTAATCTTGATCTATGCCAACTCAACAAGGACCATCGGAGACACCTGTAGAGCACCTTTATAATCACCCAATTACATTGTGACATTTGGTAGCACACAAAGTGTTCCTCTGGTACTCGGAAGTTGCATAATATCATATTCATAGGAACATGTATAAGTCATGAAGAAAGGAATAGCAACAAACTAAACGATCATTGTGCTAAGCTAATGCTACCTCTTGAGCACTGCGTTGGTTTTCCCTTGAAGAGGAAAGGGTGATGCAGCAAAGTAGCATAAGTATTTCCCTTAGTTTTTGAGAACCAAGGTATCAATCCAGTAGAAGGCTACGCGCGAGTCCCTCACACCTACACAAAACAAATAAATCCTCGCAACCAACGCGATAAGGGGTTGTCAATCCCTACACGGTCACTTACGAGAGTGAGATCTGATATATATGATAAGATAATATTTTTGGTATTTTTATGATAAAGATGCAAAGTAAAATAAAAGGCAATGAAAATAAGTAAGTATTGGAAGATTAATATGATGAAGATAGACCCGGGGGCCATAGGTTTCACTAGTGGCTTCTCTCAAGAGCATAGGTATTTTACGGTGGGCGAACAAATTACTGTTGAGCAATTGACATAATTGAGCATAGTTATGAGAATATCTAGGTATGATCATGTATATAGGCATCACGTCTAAGACAAGTAGACTGACTCCTGCCTGCATCTACTACTATTACTCCACACATCGACCGCTATCCAGCATGCATCTAGAGTATTAAGTTCATAAGAACAGAGTAACGCCTTAAGCAAGATGACATGATGTAGAGGGATAAATTCATGCAATATGATAAAAAAACCATCTTGTTATCCTCGATGGCAACAATACAATAGGTGCCTTGCTGCCCCTACTGTCACTGGGAAAGGACACCACAAGATTGAACGCAAAGCTAAGCACTTCTCCCATTGGAAGAAAGATCAATCTAGTAGGCCAAACCAAACTGATAATTCGAAGAGACTTGCAAAGATAACCAATCATACATAAAAGAATTCAGAGAAGATTCAAATATTGTTCATAGATAAACTTGATCATAAACCCACAATTCATCGGTCTCAACAAACACACCGCAAATAGAAGATTACATCGAATAGGTCTCCACAAGAGAGGGGGAGAACTTTGTATTGAGATCCAAAAAGAGAGAAGAAGCCATCTAGCTAATAACTATGGACCCGTAGGTCTGAGGTAAACTACTCACACTTCATCGGAGAGGCTATGGTGTTGATGTAGAAGCCCTCCGTGATCAATGCCCCCTTCGGCGGAGCTCCGGAACAGGCCCCAAGATGGGATCTCGTGGATACAGAAAGTTATGGCGGTGGAATTAGGGTTTTGGCTCCGTATCTGATCGTTTGGGAGTACGTAGGTATATATTGGAGGAAGAAGTACGTCGGTGGAGAAACAGGGGGCCCACGAGGGTGGAGGGCGCGCTTGGGGGGGGGTAGGCGCGCCCCCTACCTCGTGGCCTCCCTGTTGGTTGCTTGACGTAGGGTCCAAGTCTCCTGCATCTTGTTCGTTCCAAAAATCACGTTCCCGAAGGTTTCATTCCGTTTGGACTCCGTTTGATATTCCTTTTCTTCAAAACCCTAAAATAGGCAAAAAACAGCAATTCTGGGCTGGGCCTCCGGTTAATAGGTTAGTCCCAAAAATAATATAAAAGTGGAAAATAAAGCCCAATAATGTCCAAAATAGTAGATAATATAGCATGGAGCAATCAAAAATTATAGATACGTTGGGGACGTATCAAGCATCCCCAAGCTTAATTCCTGCTCGTCCTCGAGTAGGTAAATGATAAAAATAGAATTTTTCATGTGGAATGCTACTAGGCATAATTTCAATGTAATTCTTCTTAATTGTGGCATGAATATTCAGATCCTAAAGATTCAAGATAAAAGTTTTAATATTGACATAGAAATAATAATACTTCAAGCATACTAACTAAGCAATTATGTCTTCTCAAAATAACATGGCCAAAGAAAGTTCATCCCTACAAAATCATATAGTTTAGTCATGCTCCATTTTCGTCACACAAGAATGCTCTCATCACGCACAACCCCGATGACAAGCCAAGCAATTTTTTCATACTTTAGTAATCTCAAACTTTATAAACCTTCACTCAATACATGAGTGTGAGCCATGGATATAGCACTGTGGGTGGAATAGAGTATAATGATGGGGGTTATGTGGAGAAGACAAAAAGGAGAAAGTCTCACATCAACGAGGCTAATCAATGAGCTATGGAGATGCTCATCGATTGATGTTAATGCAAGGAGTAGGGATTGCCATGCAACGGATGCACTAGAGCTATAAATGTATGAAAGCTCAACAAAAGAAACTAGTAGGTGTGCATCCAATTTGCTTGCTCATGAAGACCTAGGGCACTTGAGGAGGCCCATTGTTGGAATATACAAGCCAAGTTCTATAATGAAAAATTCCCACTAGTATATGAAAGTGACAAAACAAGAGACTCTTTATCATGAAGATCAAGGTGCTACTTTGAAGCACAAGTGTGGAAAAAGGATAGTAGCATTGTCCCTTTTTATTTCTCCTTTTTTAGGGCCTTCATTTTTTATTTGGCCTTTCTCTTTTTTTCTTTTTTTATTGGGACAATTCTCTATTAAATGATGATCATCACACTTCTATTTATTTACAACTCAATGATTACAACTCGATACTAGAACAAGGTATGACTCTATATGAATGCCTCCGGCGGTGTACCGGGATATGCAATGAATCAAGTGTGACATGTATGCAAAATTATGGACGATGGCTTTGCCACAAATACGATGTCAACTACATGATCATGCAAAGCAATATGACAATGATGAACGTGTCATGATAAACTGGATGGTGGAAAGTTGCATGGCAATATATCTCGGAATGGCTATGGAAATGCCATAATAGGTAGGTATGGTGGATGTTTTGAGGAAGATATAAGGAGGTTTATGTGTGAAAGAGCGTATCATATCACGGGGTTTGGATGCACCGATGAAGTTTGCACCAACTCTCAATGTGAGAAAGGGCAATGCACGGTACCGAAGAGGCTAGCAATGATGGAAGGGTGAGAGTGCGTATAATCCATGGACTCAACATTAGTCATAAAGAACTCACATACTTATTGCAAAAATCTACAAGACATCAGAAACCAAGCACTACGCGCATGCTCCTAGGGGGATAGATTGGTAGGAAAAGACCATCGCTCGTCCCCGACCGCCACTCATAAGGAGGACAATCAAAGAACACCTCATGTTTCAAATTTGTTACATAAAGTTTACCATACGTGCATGCTACGGGACTTGCAAACTTCAACACAAGTATTTCTCAATTTCACAACTACTCAACTAGCACAACTTTAATATCACTACCTCCATATCTCAAAAGAATCATCAAGCATCAAATTTCTCTTAGTATTCAACACACTCATAAGAGAATTTTATTATTAATCTTGTATACCTAGCATATTAGGATTATTTTAGAAAATACCATGCTATTTAAGTCTCTCAAAATAATCTAAGTTAAGCATGAGAGATCAATAGTTTCTATAAAACAAATCCACCACCGTGCTCTAAAATATATAAGTGAAGTACTAGAGAAAAACTATATAACTCAAAAGATATAAGTGAAGCACATAGAGTATTCTAATAATTTCCGAATCATGTGTGTTTCTCTCAAAAGGTGTGTACAGAAAATATGATTGTGGTAAACTAAAAATCAAAGACTCAAATCATAAAAGATGCTCCAAGCAAAACACATATCATGTGGTGAATAAAAATATAGCTCCAAGTAAAGTTACCGATAGAAGTAGACGAAAGAGGGGATGCCTTCCGGGGCATCCCCAAGCTTTGGATTTTATGTGTCCTTAGATTATCTTGGGGGTGCCATGGGCATCCCCAAGCTTAGGCTCTTGCCACTCCTTGTTCCATAATCCATCAAATATTTACCCAAAACTTGAAAACTTCACAACACAAAACTTAAAGTAGAAAATCTCGTGAGCTCCGTTAGCGAAAGAAAACAAAAGACCACTTCAAGGTACTGTAATGAACTCATTATTTATTTATATTGGTGTTAAACCTACTGTATTCCAACTTTTCTATGGTTTATAAACTATTTTACTAGCCATAGATTCATCAAAATAAGCAAACAACACACGAAAAACAGAATCTGTCAAAAACAGAACAGTCTGTAGTAATCTGTAGCTAGCGCAAGATCTGGAACCCCAAAAATTCTAAAATAAATTGCTGGACGTGAGGAATTTATCTATTAATCATATGCAAAAATAATTAACTAAGTATCACTTTCCAAATAAAAAAGGTAGCAGTTCTCGTGAGAGCTAAAGTTTCTGTTTTTTACAGCAAGATTAACAAGACTTTCCCCAAGTCTTCCCAACGGTTCTACTTGGAACAAACACTAATTAAACACAAAAAACACAACCAAAACAGAGGATAGATAAATTATTTATTACTAAACAGGAGCAAAAATCAAGGAATAAAAATAAAATTGGGTTGCCTCGCAACAAGCGCTATCGTTTAACGCCCCTAGCTAGGCATAAAAAGCAAGGATAGATCTAGGTATTGCCATCTTTGGTAGATAATTCTTCAATGAGGCATCTACCGTCCTTAGGAATTTCTTTCCTTTTATTGATTATCAAACTTTTAGGCACAAGATCGAAGAAATCATTGGCAGCAAATGGTTCCTTAATGATAGCCAAAAGATTAGGGTGAACACTTATAGATTTGAGATCCGCAGTTTCTTTGCTAGAGGATTCACCTTTATTTTTAGGAACATACATAAGACTGGCAATTTTAGTTGGAGGACTTGGAGTATTCTTTACGGAAGAAAAAGCGGTTCCCAAGTTGGTAATGATACCTTCAAGTTTATCGATTCTAATGGAATCATGATTTATTCTTTCATTAAATATAGGTTCCTTCTCTTTAATATTTTTCAAAGTTACTCCTACTTTAGATCCATATTGGGTAATTTGGTTGTGGATCTTTTTATCGAAATTTTAAATTAACTCAATGGTAGCAACTTTATTTTCAATAATTTTAAGTTTTTGCATTACATGCCCCAAAGTTAACATAGTTCCATTAACCAAAAGAGGTGGTGAGCCAAACAAATCTATCATAGCATTGTAAGAATCAAAAGTATGGCTACCCAAGAAGGTCCCTCCGGTAATGGTATCAAGGATATATCTGTGCCAAGGAGTAACGCCTACATAAAAATTGCACAGAAGAACGAAAGTAGATTGCTTCCTGGTAGATCTATTTTGAGCATTGCAAATTCTATACCAAGCGTCTTTTAGATTTTCTCCCTCCCTTTGCTTAAAATTTAGCACTTCATTCTCGGGAGACAACGGAGAAGATAGAGGACTCACCATAACGATAGGCAAACGGGGAACGGGCAAAAGTGGCAAATAGAGAAAGAGAGGGAGGATAGAGAGAGAGAGGGCAAATAAAATGGCAAGGGTGAAGTGGGGGAGAGGAAAACGAGAGGCAAATGACAAATAATGTAATGCGGGAGATAAGGGTTTGTGATGGGTACTTGGTATGTTTGACTTTTGCATAGACCTCCTCGGCAATGGCGCCAGAAATCCTTCTTGCTACCTCTTGAGCACTGCGTTGGTTTTCCCTTGAAGAGGAAAGGGTGATGCAGCAAAGTAGCATAAGTATTTCCCTTAGTTTTTGAGAACCAAGGTATCAATCCAGTAGGAGGCTACGCGCGAGTCCCTCACACCTACACAAAACAAATAAATCCTCGCAACCAACGCGATAAGGGGTTGTCAATCCCTACATGGTCACTTACGAGAGTGAGATCTGATATATATGATAAGATAATATTTTTGGTATTTTTATGATAAAGATGCAAAGTAAAATAAAAGGCAATGAAAATAAGTAAGTATTGGAAGATTAATATGATGAAGATAGACCCGGGGGCCATAGGTTTCACTAGTGGCTTCTCTCAAGAGCATAGGTATTTTACGGTGGGTGAACAAATTACTGTTGAGCAATTGACAGAATTGAGCATAGTTATGAGAATATCTAGGTATGATCATGTATATAGGCATCACGTCCGAGACAAGTAGACCGACTCCTGCCTGAATCTACTACTATTACTCCACACATCGACCGCTATCCAGCATGCACTAGAGTATTAAGTTCATAAGAATAGAGTAACGCCTTAAGCAAGATGACATGATGTAGAGGGATAAATTCATGCAATATGATAAAAAAAAACCATCTTGTTATCCTCGATGGCAACAGTACAATACATGCCTTGCTGCCCCTACTGTCACTGGGAAAGGACACCGCGAGATTGAACCCAAAGCTAAGCACTTCTCCCATTGGAAGAAAGATCAATCTAGTAGGCCAAACCAAACTGATAATTCGAAGAGACTTGCAAAGATAACCAATCATACATAAAAGAATTCAGAGAAGATTCAAATATTGTTCATAGATAAACTTGATCATAAACCCACAATTCATCGGTCTCAACAAACACACCACAAATAGAAGATTACATCGAATAGATCTCCACAAGAGAGGGGGAGAACTTTGTATTGAGATCCAAAAAGAGAGAAGAAGCCATCTAGCTAATAACTATGGACCCGTAGGTCTGAGGTAAACTACTCACACTTCATCGGAGAGGCTATGGTGTTGATGTAGAAGCCCTCCGTGATCGATGCCCCCTTCGGCGGAGCTCCGGAACAGGCCCCAAGATGGGATCTCGTGGATACAAGAAGTTACGGCGGTGGAATTAGGGTTTTGGCTCTGTATCTGATTGTTTGGGGGTACGTAGGTATATATAGGAGGAAGAAGTACGTCGGTGGAGAAACAGGGGCCCACGAGGGTGGAGGGCACGCCTCGGGGGGAGGGGGGGTAGGCGCGCCCCCTACCTCGTGGCCTCCCTGTTGGTTACTTGACGTAGGGTCCAAGTCTCCTGGATCTTGTTCGTTCCAAAAATCACGTTCCCGAAGGTTTCATTTTGTTTGGACTCCGTTTGATATTCCTTTTCTTTGAAACCCTAAAATAGGCAAAAAAACTGCAATTCTAGGCTGGGGCTCCGGTTAATAGGTTAGTCCCAAAAATAATATAAAAGTGGAAAATAAAGCCCAATAATGTCCAAAATAGTAGATAATATAGCATGGAGCAATCAAAAATTATTAATACGTTGGAGACGTATCAGCTAACGGATGGGTCAAGTCAATCACATCATTCTCTAATGATGTGACCCCACTTATCAAATGACAACTCTTTGTCCATGGCTAGGAAACGTAACCATATTTGATTACGAGCTAGTCAAGCAGGGGAATACTAGTGACACTCCATTTGTCTATGTATTCACACATGTACTAAGTTTCCGGTTAATACAATTCTAGCATGAATAATAAACATTTATCATGATATAAGGAAATATGAATAACCACTTTATTATTGCCTCTAGGGCATATTTCCTTCAGTCTCCCACTTGCACTAGAGTCAATAATCTAGTTCATATTGTCATGTGATTTAACACCAATAGTTCACATCTTTATGTGATTATTTCACATATCCATGTGACTAACTCACAAAGGGTTTACTAGAGTCAATAATCTAGTTCACACTGCTATGTGATTAACACGCAAAGAGTGATCATGTTTTGCTCGTGAGAGAAATTTAGTCAACGGGTCTGACACATTCAGAGCCATATGTATTTTGCAAATTTTCTATGTCTACAATGCTTTGCACGAAGCTACTCTAGCTAATTGCTCCCACTTTCAACATGTATATAGATCGAGACATAGAGTCATCCAGAAGTTTGCATCGACGTAACTCTTTACGACGCACTCTTTGTCACCTCCTGCTACCTCTTGAGCACTGCGTTGGTTTTCCCTTGAAGAGGAAAGGGTGATGCAGTAGAGCAGCGTAAGTATTTCCCTCAGTTTTGGAGAACCAAGGTATCAATCCAGTAGGAGGCCACGCACGAGTCCTCGCACCTACGCAAACAAATAAACTCCTCGCAACCAACGCGATAAAGGGGTTATCAATCCCTTCACGGTCACCTACGAGAGTGATATCTGATAGATATGATAAGATAATATTTTTGGTATTTTTATGATAAAGAGAAATAAAGATGCAAGTAAAATAAATGGCAAAGGAAATAACTAAGTATTGGAAGATTAATATGATGGAAAATAGACCCGGGGGCCATAGGTTTCACTAGAGGCTTCTCTCGAGAGCATAAGTATTACGGTGGGTGAACAAATTACTGTTGAGCAATTGACAGAATTGAGCATAGTTATGAGAATATGTAGGTATGATCGTGTATGTAGGCATCACGTCCAAGACAAGTAGACCGACTCATGCCTGCATCTACTACTATTACTCCACACATCAACCGCTATCTAGCATGCATCTAGAGTATTAAGTTCAAGAGAACAGAGTAACGCTTTAAGCAAGATGACATGATGTAGAGGGATAAACTCATGCAATATGATACAAACCCCATCTTGTTATCCTCGATGGCAATAATACAATATGTGCCTTGCTGCCCCTACTGTCATTGGGAAAGGACACCGCAAGATTGAACCCAAAGCTAAGCACTTCTCCCATTGCAAGAAAGATCAATCTAGTAGGCCAAACCAAACTGATAATTCGAAAAGACTTGCAAAGATAACCAATCATACATAAAAGAATTCAGAGAAGATTCAAATATTGTTCATAGATAAACTTGATCATAAACCCACAATTCATCGATCTCAACAAACACACCACAAAAGAAGATTACATCGAATAGATCTCCACAAGAGAGGGGGAGCACTTTTTATTGAGATCCAAAAAAAGAGAAGAAGCCATCTAGCTAATAACTATGGACCCATAGGTCTGAAGTAAACTACTCACACTTCATCGGAGAGGATATGGTGTTGATGTAGAAGCCCTCCGTGATCGATACCCCTCGGCGGAGCTCCGGAAAAGGCCCCAAGATGGGATCTCATGGATACAGAAAGTTACGGCGGTGGAATTAGGGTTTTGGCTCCGTATCTGGTAGTTTGGGGGTACGTAGGTATATATAGGAGGAAGGAGTACGTCGGTGGAGCAACATGGGCCCCACGAGGGTGGAGGGCGCGCCTGGGGGGGGGGGGGGGTAGGCGCGCCCCTACCTCGTGCCTTCCTCGTTGATTGCTTGACGTAGGGTCCAAGTCCTCTGGATCATGTTCATTCCAAAAATCACATTCCCGAAGGTTTCATTCCGTTTGGACTCCGTTTGATATTCTTTTTCTGCGAAACCCTAAAATAGGCAAGAAAATAGCAATGCTGGGCTGGGACTCCGGTTAATAGGTTAGTCCCAAAAATAATATAAAAGTGTATAATAAAGCCCAATAATGTCCAAAACAGGGTTTAATATAGCATGGAACAATCAAAA
This sequence comes from Triticum urartu, assembly GCF_056163025.1. Lineage (NCBI taxonomy): Eukaryota > Viridiplantae > Streptophyta > Magnoliopsida > Poales > Poaceae > Triticum > Triticum urartu. The sequence continues at coordinate 444,555,262 of NC_141877.1, read as the reverse complement.
ATTATAGATACGTTGGAGACGTATCACCTCCATAACCGAGAAACATTTCCTTATTCCACTAAGGATATTTTTGACCGTTGTCCAGTGATCCACTTCTAGATCACTATGTACCCTCTTACCAAACTTATGGTGAGGTACACAATAGGTCTGGTACACAGCATAGCATACTTTGTAGAACCTATGACTAAGGCATAGGGAATGACTTTTCATTCTCTTTCTATTTTCTGCTGTGGTCGGGTTTTGAGTCTTTACTCAACTTTACACCTTGCAACATAGGCAAGAACTCCTTCTTTGGCTGTTCCATTTTGAACTACTTCAAAATCTTGTCAAGGTATGTACTCATTGAAAATATATCAAGCATCTAGATCTATCTCTATAGATCTTGATGCTCAATATGTAAGTAGCTTCACCGAGGTCTTTCTTTGAAAAAATCCTTTCAAACATTCCTTTATGCTTTCCAGAAAATTCTACATTATTTCCGATCAACAATACGTCATTCACATATACTTATCAGAAATGTTGTAGTGCTCCCACTCACTTTCTTGTAAATACAGGCTTCACCGCAAGTCTGTATAAAACCATATGCTTTGATCACTTTATCAAAGCATATATTCCAACTCCGAGATGCTTGTACCAGTCCATATATGGATTGCTGGAGCTTGCTCACTTTGTTAGCACCTTTAGGATCGACAAAAACCTTCTGGTTGCATCATATACAACTCTTCTTTAAGAAATCCATTAAGGAATGCAGTTTTGACATCCATTTGCCAGATTTCATAAAATGTGGCAACTGCTAACATGATTCGGACAGACTTTTAAGCATCGATACAAGTGAGAAAATCTCATCGTAGTCAACACCTTGAACTTGTCGAAAACATTTTTGGGACAATTCGAGCTTTGTAGATAGTAACACTACTATCAGCGTCCGTCTTCCTCTTGAAGATCCATTTATTCTCAATGACTCACCGATCAGCGGGCAAGTCAATCAAAGTCCATACTTTGTTCTCATACATGGATCCCATCTCAGATTTCATGGCCTCAAGCCATTTTGTGGAATCTGGGCTCATCATTGCTTCCTCATAGTTCATAGGTTCGCCATGGTCAATTAACATGACCTCCAGAATAGGATTACCGTACCACTCTGGTGCGGACCTTACTCTGGTTGACCTACAAGGTTCGGTAGTAACTTGATCAGAAATGTCATGATCATCGTCATTAGCTTCCTCACTAACTGGTGTAGGAATCACTGGAACTGATTCCAGTGATGAACTAATTTCCAACAAGAGAGAAGGTACAATTACATCATCAAGTTCTACATTCCTCCCACTCACTTCTTTCGAGAGAAACTTCTTCTCTAGAAAGGATCCACTCTTAGCAACAAAGATCTTGCCTTTCGGATCTGTGATAGAAGGTGTACCCAACAGTTTCTTTTGGGTATCCTATGAAGACACACTCTTCTGATTTGGGTTTGAGCTTATCAGGCTGAAACTTTTCCACATAAGCATCACAACCCCAAAGTTAAAGAAATGACAGCTTAGGTTTCTTGCCAAACCACAGTTCATACGGTGTCGTCTCAACGGATTAGACGGTGCCCTATTTAACGTGAATGTAGCTGTCTCTAATGCATAACTCCAAAATGATAGTGATAAATCGGTAAGAGACATCATAGATCGCACCATATCTAATAAAGTACGGTTATGACGTTCTGACACACCATTATGCTGTGGTGTTCCAGGTGGCGTGAGTTGCGAAACTATTCTGCATTGTTTCAAATGAAGACCAAACTCGTAACACAAATATTCTCCTCCACGATCAGATCGCAAAAACTTTATTTTCTTGTTACGATAATTTTCCGCTTCACTCTGAAATTCTTTGAACTTTTCAAATGTTTCAGACTTATGTTTCATCAAGTAGATATACCCATATCTGCTCAAATCATCTGTGAAGATAAGAAAATAACGATACCCACCGCGAGCGTCAACACTCATCGGATTGCATACATCTGTATGTATGATTTCCAATAAGTCAGTTGCTTGGTCCATTGTTCCGGAGAACGGAGTTTTAGTCATCTTGCCCATGAGGCATGGTTTGCAAGCATCAAATGATTCATAATCAAGTGATTCCAAAATCCCATCAGCATGGAGTTTCTTCATGCGCTTTACACCAATATGACCTAAATGGCAGTGCCACATATAAGTTGCACTATCATTATTAACTTTGCATCTTTTGGCTTCAATATTATGAATATGTGTATCACTACGATCGAGATTCAATAAACCATTCACCTTGGGTGTATGACCTCAGAAGGTTTCATTCATGTAAACAGAATAACAATTATTCTTTGTCTTAAATGCATAATCATATTGCAATAAACATGATCCAATCATATTATGCTCAACGAAAACACCAAATATCATTTATTTTAGGTTCAACACTAATCCCGAAGGTAAAGGGAGTGTGTGATGGTGATCTTATCAACCTTGGAATCACTTCCAACTCACATCATCACCTCGCCCTTAACTAGTCTCTGTTTATTTTGCAACTCCCGTTTCGAGTTACTACTCTTAGCAACTGAACCAGTATCAAATATTGAGGGGTTGCTATAAACACTAGTAAAGTACATATTAATAACATGTATATCTAATATACTTTTGTTCACTTTGCCATCCTTCTTATCCGCCAAGTATCTAGGGCAGTTCCACTTCTAGTGACCATTTCATTTGCAGTAGAAGCACTCCGTTCCAGGCTTGGGTCTAGCTTTGAGCTTCTTCATGGGAGGAGCAACTTGCTTGCTATTCTTCTTTGAAGTTCCTCTTTCTTCCCCTTCGCCCTTTTCTTGAAACTAGTGGTATTGTTAACCATCAACACTTGATGCTATTTCTAGATTTCTACCTTCGCCGATTTCAGCATCGCGAAGAGCTTGGGAATTACTTCCGTTATCCCTTGCATATTATAGTTCATCACTAAGTTCTAGTAACTTGGTGATAGTGACTAGATAACTTTGTCAAATACTATCTTATCTGGAAGATTAACTCCCACTTGATTCAAGCAATTGTAGTACCAGACAATCTGAGCACATGCGCACTAGTTGAGCTATTCTCCTCCATCTTGTAGGCAAAGTACTGACAGAGGTCTTCTACCTCTCGACATGGGCATGAGTATGAAATACCAATTTCAACTCTTAGAACATCTTTTATGCTCTGTGGCATTCAAAACGTTTTTGAAGTCCCGGTTCTAAGCCATAAAGCATGGTGTACTAAACTATCAAGTAGTCATCATACCAAGCTTTACCAAACGTTCATAACGTCTGCATCTGCTCCTGCAATCGGTCTATCACCTAGCGGTGCATTAAGGACATAATTCTTCTGTGCAGCAATGAGGATAATCCTCAGATCACGGATCCAATCCGCATCATTTCTACTAACATTTTTCAACTTAGTTTTTCTCTAGGAACATATCAAAAATAAACAGGGAGCTACATCGCGAGCTATTGATCTACAACATAGTTATGCAAATACTATTAGGACTAAGTTCATGATAAGTTAAAGTCCAGTTAATCATATTACTTAAGAACTCCCATTTAGATAGACATCCCTCTAGTCATCTAAATGATCACGTGACCCAAATCAACTAAACCATGTCCGATCATCACGTGAGATGGAGTAGTTTTCAATGGTGAACATCACTATGTTGATCATATCTACTATATGATTCATGCTCGACCTTTCGGTCTCAGTGTTTCGAGGCCATATCTGCATATGCTAGGCTCGTCAAGTTTAACCCGAGTATTTCTGCGTGTGCAAAACTGCCTTGCACCCGTTGTATGTGAACATAGAGCTTATCACACCCGATCATCACGTGGTGTCTCGGCACGACGAACTTTGGCAACGGTGCATACTCAGGGAGAACACTTATACCTTGAAATTTAGTGAGAGGCCATCTTATAATGCTACCGTAGAACTAAGCAAAATAAGATATATAAAAGATAAACATCACATGCAATCAAAAATATGTGACATGATATGGCCATCATCATCTTGTGCCTTTGATCTCCATCTCCAAAATACTGTCATGATCTCCATTGTTGCCGGCATGACACCATGATCCCCATCATCTTGATCTTTTATCAACGTGTCATCACATGGTCGTCTCACCAGCTATTGCTATCGCATAGAGATAAATGATACGTCCATTTTGCATCATGCTTTTATATCGATATTTATTGCATTATGGGCTGTTATTACACATTATGTCACAATACTTATGACTATTCTCTCTTATTTTACAAGGTTTACATAAAGAGGGAGAATGCCAGCAGCTGGGATTCTGGGCTGGAAAAGGAGCAAATATTAGAGACCTATTCTGCACAGCTCCAAAAGTCATGAAACTTCACGGAAGACGTTTCAGAATATATAATAAATATTGAGCGCAAGAAGTTCACCAGGGGGGCCACACCCTGCCCACGAGGGTGGGGGCGCGCCCTACCCCCTGGGCGCCCCTACCTCGTGGGACCCTTGGTGGCCCTCCGCTGGCCATATTCTGCTATATGAAGTCTTTCGATGAGGAAAAAATCATAAGCCATCTTCTCGGACGAAACTCCACCGCCACGAGGCGGAACCTTGGCGGAACCAATCTAGGGCTCCGGCGGAGCTGTTCTGCTGGGGAAACTTCCCTCTGGGAGGGGGAAATCATCGCCATCGTCATGACCAACGCTCCTCTCATCGAGAGAGGGCAATCTCCATCAACATCTTCACCAACACCATCTCCTCTCAAAACCCTAGTTCATCTCTTGTATCCAATTCTTGTCTCCAAGTCCGGGATTGGTACTAGTAGGTTGCTAGTAGTGTTAATTACTCCTTGTAGTTGATGCTAGTTGGTTTATTTGGTGGAAGATCATACGTTCATATCCTATATGCATATTAATACCCCTCTGATTATGAACATGAATATGCTTTGTGAGTAGTTACGTTTGTTCCTGAGGACATGGGAGAAGTCTTGCTATTAGTAGTCATGTGAATTTGGTATTCGTTCAATATTTTGATGAGATGTATGTTGTCTCTCCTCTAGTGGTGTTATGTGAACGTCGACTACATAACACTTCACCATTATTTGGGCCTATAGAAAGGCATTGGGAAGTAATAAGTAGATGATGGGTTTCTAGAGTGATAGAAGCTTAAACCCTAGTTTATGCATTGCTTCGTAAGGGGCTGATTTGGATCCATATGTTTCATGCTATGGTTAGGTTTACCTTAATACTTTTGCTGTAGTTGCGGACGCTTGCAATAGAGGTTAATCATAAGTGGGATGCTTGTCCAAGTAAGGGCAGCACCCATGCACCGGTCCACCCACATACCAAATTATCAAAGTACCGAACATGAATCATATGAACGTGATGAAAACTAGCTTGACGATATTCCCATGTGTCCTAGGGAGCGCTTTTCTCTATATAAGAGTTTTTCCAGGCTTGTCCTTTGCTACAAAAAGGGATTGGGACACCTTGCTGCACTTTATTTACTGTTGTTACTTGTTGCTCGTTACAAATTATCCTATCACAAAACTATCTGTTACCACTTATTTCACTACTTGCAGAGAATACCTTGCTGGAAACCGCTTATCATTTCCTTCTGCTCCTCGTTGGGTTCCACACTCTTACTTATCGAAAGGACTACGATAGATCCCCTATACTTGCGGGTCATCAAGACTCTTTTCTGGCGCCGTTTCCGGGGAGTGAAGCGCCTTTGGTAGGTGGAATTTGGTAAGGAAAAATTTATATAGTGTGCTGAAATTTACTGTCACTTGTTACTAAGGAAAGTAATCCTCTGAGGGGCTTTTTCGGGGTATCTTCACCCCGACCAGTAGAGCAAAGAGTTGCTCCTCAACCTACTGAACCTACTGAAAATGAAAATGTCTGCTTTGAAATTCCTTCGGGTATGATAGAAAAACTGCTAGCTAATCCTTTTGCAGGAGACAGAACAATGCATCCTGATGAACACCTAATATATGTGGATGAATTTTGTGGATTATTTAAGCTTGCAAGTGTACCCGAAGATGTTGTTAAGAAGAAGGTCTTCCCTTTATCTTTGAAAGAAGATGCATTGACATGGCATAGGCTATGTGATGATATAGGGTCATGGAACTACAAACGGTTGAAATTGGAATTTCATCAAAAGTTTTATCCTATGCATCTTGTTCATCGTGATCGCAATTATATATATAATTTTTGGCCTTGCGAAGGAGAAAGCATCACTCAAGCTTGGGGGAGGCTTAAATCAATGTTATATTCATTCCCCAATCATGAGCTCTCAAGAGAGATGATTATTCAAAATATATATGCTCGGCTTTCTGATAACAATCACACCATGCTCGATACTTCTTGTGCTGGCTCTTTTATGATGAAGACTATTGAATTCAAATGGGATTTATTGGAAAGAATTAAACGTAACTCTGAAGATTGGGACCTCGACGAAGGTAAGGAGTCAGGTATGACACCTAAGTTTGATTGTGTTAAATCTTTTATGGATACCGATGTTTTCTGTAAATTTAGCACTAAATATGGACTTGACTCTGAGATAGTAGCTTCTTTCTATGAATCTTTTGCTACTTATGTTGATCTCCCCAAGGAGAAGTGGTTTAAATATCATCCTCCCATAGAAGTAAAAGTAGCTGCACCTATTAAAGTTGAAGAAAAGACTATCACTTATAATGATCCTATTGTTCCTACTCCTTATATTGAGAAACCACCTTTCCATGTTAGGATAAAGGATCATGCTAAAGCTTCAACTGTGGTTCATAAAAGCAATATTAGAACTTATACACCTCCTGAGCAAATTAAAGTTGAACCTAATATTGCTACTGTTAAAGATCTCTTGTCTGATAATATTGATGGGCATGTTATTCATTTCCTTGATGAGACTGCTAGAATTGCTAAACCTAGTGCTAAAGATAAAAACAGACCTTTGGTAGGCATGCCTGTTATTTCTGTTAAAATAGGAGATCATTGTTAAAATGGCTTATGTGATATGGGCGCTAGTGCAACACCTTACAACTTATACAAAGAAATTATGCATGATATTGCAAATGCTGAGATAGAAGATATTGATGTCACAATTAAACTTGCCAATAGAGATACTATTTCACCAATTGGAATTGTTAGAGATGTTGAAGTCTTGTGTGGGAAAACTAAATATCCTGCTGATTTTCTTGTTCTTGGTTCCCCACAAGATAGCTTTTGTCCCATTATATTTGGTAGACCATTCTTAAACAATGTTAATGCTAGGATAGATTGCAAAAAGGATGCTATTACTATCGGTTTAGATGATATGTCTCATGAATTTAATTTCTCTAAATTTAGTAGACAACACCGTGAAGAAGAATTACCTAGTAAGGATGAAATTATTGGTCTTGCTTCTATTGCCGTACCTCCAAGTGATCCTTTAGAACAATATCTGCTAGACCATGAAAATGATATGTTTATGAATGAAAGAAGGGAAATAGATGAAGTATTCTTTAAACAGGAACCTATTCTAAAACACAATTTGCCTATTGAAATCCTAGGGGATCCTCCTCCACCCAAGGGTGATCCCATGTTTGAGCTTAAACCGTTGCCTGATACTCTTAAATATGCTTATCTTGATAAGAAAAAGATATATCCTTTTATTATTAGTGCTAACCTTTCAGAGCATGAGGAAGGGAGATTATTGAAAACTCTGAAGAAGCATTGTGCTGCTATTGGGTATACTCTTGATGATCTTAAGGGCATTAGTCCCACTCTATGTAAACATAAAATAAATTTGGAAGAAGATGCTAAACCAGTTCGTGATCATCAACGACGGCTGAATCCTAAAATGAAAGAAGTGGTAAGAAAGGAAATACTAAAGCTCCTTGAGGCAGGTATAATCTATCCCGTTGCTGATAGTCAGTGGGTAAGTCCTGTCCATTGTGTCCCTAAGAAGGGAGGTATTACTGTCGTTCCTAATGATAAAGATGAATTGATTCCTCAAAGAATTATTACAGGTTATAGGATGGTAATTGATTTCCGCAAATTAAATAAGGCAACTAAAAAGGATCATTACCCCTTACCTTTTATCGATCAAATGCTAGAAAGATTATCTAAACATATATATTTTTGCTTTCTAGATGGTTATTCTGGTTTCTCTCAAATACATGTGTCAGCCAAGGATCAATCAAAGACTACTTTTACTTGCACTTTTGGTACTTTCGCTTATAGACGTATGCCTTTTGGTTTATGTAATGCACCTGCTACCTTTCAAAGATGCATGATGGCTATATTCTCTGGCTTCTGTGAAAAGATTTGTGAGGTTTTCATGGACGATTTCTCCGTCTATGGATCTTCTTTTGATGATTTCTTGAGCAACCTTGATCGAGTTTTGCAGAGATGTGAAGAAACTAATTTTGTCTTGAATTGGGAAAAGTGCCACTTTATGGTTAATGAAGGTATTGTCTTGGGGCATAAAGTTTCTGAAAGAGGTATTGAAGTTGATAAAGCTAAGGTTGATGTTATTGAAAGGATGCCATGCCCCAAGGACATCAAAGGTATAAGAAGTTTCCTTGGTCACGCCGGATTTTATAGGAGGTTCATTAAGGACTTCTCAAAAATTTCTCGGCCTTTGACTAATTTATTACAAAAAGATATACCATTTGTCTTTGATGATGATTGTGTAGAAGCATTTGAAATACTTAAGAAAGCATTGATCTCTGCACCTATTATTCAGCCACCTGATTGGAATTTACCCTTTGAAATTATGTGTGATGCTAGTGATTATGCTGTAGGTGCTGTTCTAGGGCAAAGAGTTGATAAGAAATTAAACTTTATTCAATATGCTAGTAAAACCCTAGACAATGCACAAAGAAATTATGCTACTACTGAAAAAGAATTCTTAGCAGTTGTATTTGCTTGTGACAAGTTTAGGCCTTATATTGTTGATTCTAAAGTAACTATTCACATTGATCATGCTGCTATTAAATATCTTATGGAAAATAAAGATGCTAAACCTAGACTTATTAGATGGGTTCTCTTGCTACAAGAATTTGACTTACATATTGTTGATAGAAAGGGAGCTGAGAACCCCGTTGCAGGCAACTTGTCTAGGTTAGAAAATGTGCTTGATGACCCACTACCTATTGATGATAGCTTTCCTGATGAGCAATTAAATGTCATAAATGCTTCTCATACTGCTCCATGGTATGCTGATTATGCTAATTACATTGTTGCTAAGTTTATACCACCTAGTTTCACATACCAGCAAAAGAAAAAGTTCTTGTATGGTTTGAGGCATTACTCTTGGGATGACCCACATCTTTATAAAGAAGGAGTAGATGGTGTTATTAGACGTTGTGTACCTGAGCATGAACAGGAACAGATCATACGCAAGTGTCACTCCGAAGCTTATGGAGGACACCATGCTGGAGATAGAACTCCACATGTAACATCCCAAATTTTCAATTTCGAATGTTTTACAAATATTAGTTAAGCATCTATGCATTTTGTTTGAATTGCGTGGCATTTGGATATTTTTTTAGAGGCATTTGAGTTGTTGTTTGAGTTGGATTCAACTTGGCAATTGAAAGTTATCCCTGACAAATACTTGAGAAAAAGTATGAGAGGAGCTAACATGACACTCCAAAAATGTCAGAAGAAAATATTGCAAAAAGGTTTGAATTCAAATTTGAATTTTATTTGGAGTTTGTAGAAAATGTTTTTTTTAGTTTCTGTATTGCCTCTGGAAAAATGACCACGTTGTAGGATTATTTCCCCTGAGAATTTTGATATATATGTCCTATATAAAAATATTAGAGTTTTCTCTTAATTTAGGTTTTTCTCTCTGCCTTTATTCAAGAAAAGGGGAAAGAACCCCGAACTGGCCAGGCCAACCGGCCCAGCGAGCCACAGCCGCGCCCGCACCCGAATCCCCTCGCTTCGGTCGCCCGACCGAATCCCCCGTCTCCCTCTCTCACCGACGCGCCGGCCCCACCTCATCTCTTTCCCCTCGCCCACGCTATGCCGCGCCAGAGCGCGTTCGCCGCCGCCGCCGTGTTCGGATTCCACGGGATCACGATCCCGAGTCGCCCCCTGCTCCAAGTTGATGTCCTATAAATTCCTACGCCTCTTCTCCTCCGACCCCCCTAAAACCCTAGACCAAAAGCCACCACAGCTCACGCCCTCCTCCTTTGGATCTCGCTGTCAACCGCCGCAGTCCGCCGTCTGTTCCGACTCCGGTGAGGATCGCCCTGCCCTCAAATCTTGTCAGCCGAAACCCCTCAACCGCGCGCACCTCCCTGACATCCTCTCTCCGTCTAGGGATCGCCGAAGCCGCCGCCTTGAGCATCACCGCCCGTCGCCGGAGTTGCAGAGCACCAGGAGCCCCGCCGAGCTCGTTCCACTCATCTCCGTCGTCCCCGACCTCAGCAACCGCCACCCTCGAACCCGCCTTGCTCCGCCGCATCACCCCGACCTCGCCGCCGTCGCCCCGGACCACCAAAACACCACTACCGCCAACGCCCGAGCCCTCCTCGCCATCGACCGCCGCGGTAAGCCGCTGGACCCCAACCCACCGTTCGATCGGCAACCTACGGTGTAGATTAGAAATAGCGAATGGGTACTTTTTTTTATTAGACCGGTTTTACTTTACGTTTTGTTTCCGGTTTAGTTACTAGGTTTAGTTAGACCAAACCGATCGGTTTATTTTTGTTAGCCCATGGACACAGTGAATCTATTAATCGCTCGCGCGTTAGATAGTTTTAGAGCGCTCACTGTTTCGGCCCGATAGCACGTTGGTTTGTTTTCTTTTCTTTTTTCCTTTTTTTTCGTTTCTGTTTTCTTCAGATTAGTTTCAATTTTGTAAAATTTGTATCTTTTAGGTTATTTATTATTTTTAGTTGATTCTTTTTTTGTTAGTTTACAAATTTCTTGCAGCTTCTGTAGAAATTATATTCGGCCATGTTTAAGTTTATAAAAATAGTTTTATATTAATTTTAGTCAGATTAGTATTTCGGCTATAAATTGAGCTAGGATTATTATTTTTAGATGATTCTTTTTGCCACTGCTTAGTTTTGACCTAGCCTAGCGGTAGGAACTTGTTGGGGTATTTGTAGATTGTATTAAAATTAGTTTTAGTCGAAATCAAGCTTTTCTAGTTTTATTTAGCTTGCTGCTGTTTCCTGTTGTTCAAGTTATTATAGAATTTTAGTTTACCCCTGTTATATTTTACTTTAGATTAGTTTCTGTAGCTACAGAGGGTGAACATTTATTTACAGCAAAATAAAAAGTTTTATTTTATTTTTGTTTTAGGTATAACAGGAATCCTATAATAGATATTGACGTGATTCTTTTTGCACCTAGTTTATATGATATTTTTCCTTTATGTTAGTTAGCAAAACCCTTGTTTTGGATCTATTAAGAAAAGTGTTAGTAGGTTAAAACTATTTCTTTGTTGTTGCTTGATGTGATGAAAACCTTGATGTTGTTTTCCTCGAGTTTTCTTCGATTTTTGGTTTGAGTGCTTGTGTGTTTTCCTTTAGCTTGCTGATATGTTATTAGTGAAATACTTATTTGTGCTATTGTTTGACTCGGTAGAATTTCCAGAGTGCGAAGCTTGCTATCTCGAGTCACTAGCGTTTGAAGACCGTCAGCCAGGCAAGTCATTTGATCATGTTTTACAATACCTATGATTTTGTTGCATTAGAATTATTCCTCCCCACCATGCATGCAGTAGGAGAATTTTAATTTATGTCTTGAGTAGTATCATGAGGTAGGATGAACCCATTTCCCCTTGCTACTATTGCCCGGGACGATGTAGTTATCTTGCTATGCTCGTAGACGGGGTTGGTTGAGAGATTCATAAGGGAGATGTGAGAGTCTGGATGATGACAACCCCATGACTTCAAGCTCAAGATGGACTTCAAATTCACTATTGGGTGGAGGACGGTTGACGGGCAACCTGGAGAAACCAGCGGATGGCCGGGATGCATGGAGAAGTGCCATGACATCTTGCGGAAAGCTTCACCCAGCCACGAAGAGACGGATGGATACCCCTTGACCGGAAGCTTACCTGTGCAGCCGCAAGCCATTATGGGATCTGGCTGGGTTGACCGTAGGCGTGACTCTGGACGGACGGTGCCGGCAAATGTAGAAGAACGGTAGGACATGGATGGGTACCGGCAGTGCTCAGAGAAACTCTACGGAAGACCCTGTTTCGTTCATCCCGTCTTCAAACACCAGGCAGTGCGAGGACATAAAGGAGGGAACGATTCTTGCGAGTAAACTACACAAGACTCTGCAGAGTAACAACCTAATCGATTAGCCATGTCCCCGGTTACGGACAAATGAGCCTCTGGAAACTGGAGTATTTCGGAAATCTCAACACCAAAAAAATCAATTAATTGAGGGGTTGATTAATAATTGGGAATGAGACATTGGTTGGCGGAACCATCTCAATACTTACCAACATTTTGTAGTAATTGTAAGCAAGTCCTTTGTCGTAGGGAAAAACTGGCTTTTTCGCAAAAACATACAACTTAGAGCCCCACAGCCAAATTGCATATAGTGTTAGTATTATTATTGTTGTTCTCTCTATGACTTGCCGGCATATTCTAAATGCTGACCTACACGGCTGCAACGTCTCATGTTGCAGAGGAGTTTTCCGACCAGGAGTGAGGCTACGATCTACGCTTGGCGATTGCCCTATGGAGTCGGATGGACTCGCTATTCGTCTACGCTTCCGCAGCTTTATTTAGTTTATTTCTCATGAGTTGGCCTTCGGCCGAATTTATTATGATGTAATAAAGACTCGATATGAGAATCGTGTAATAAATTTAGGTGTGATTGAACTTTGAATCTTTTCATCAATGTACTGTGTGTGCCAGCATGATCTTGGGATGGTGCAGCTACACAGAGACTTGACCGATTTTGGGTCGGGTCGTTACACCACATAAGGTATTGCAATCTGGTTTTTATTGGCCTACTCTCTTCAAGGATGCCCGTAAGTTTGTCTTATCATGTGATGAATGTCAAAGAATAGGTAATATTAGTAGACGTCAAGAAATGCCTATGAACTATTCACTCGTTATTGAACCATTTGAGGTTTGGGGCTTTGATTATATGGGACCTTTTCCTGCCTCTAATGGATATACACATATTTTAGTTGCTGTTGATTACGTTACTAAGTGGGTAGAAGCTATTCCAACTAGTAGTGCTGATCATAACACTTCTATTAAAATGCTTAAAGAAGTTATTTTTCCAAGATTTGGAGTCCCTAGATATTTAATGACTGATGGTGGTTCACATTTTATTCATGGTGCTTTCCGTAAAATGCTTGCTAAGTATGATGTTAATCATAGAATTGCATCCCCTTATCACCCTCAGTCTATTGTTCAAGTAGAATTGAGTAATAGAGAGCTCAAATTAATTTTGCAAAAGACTGTCAATAGGTATAGAAAGAATTGGTCCAAGAAACTTGATGATGCATTATGGGCCTATAGAACTGCATATAAAAATCCTATGGTCTATGGAAAAGCATGTCACTTACCTCTCGAACTAGAACACAAGGCATATTGGGCTATTAAAGAGCTCAATTATGATTTCAAACTTTCCGGTGAGAAGAGGTTATTTGATATTAGCTCACTCGATGAATGGAGAACCCAAGCCTACGAAAATGCCAAGTTGTTTAAGGAAAAAGTTAAAAGATGGCATGATAAAAGGATACAAAAGCGTGAGTTTAATGCAGGTGATTATGTATTGCTATACAACTCTCGTTTAAGATTTTTTGTAGGAAAATTTCTCTCTAAATGGGAAGGTCCTTACGTTATCAAGGAGGTCTATCGTTCCGGTGCCATAAAAATCAACAACTTCGAAGGCACAAATCTGAAGGTGGTGAACGGTCAAAGAATTAAACATTATATCTCAGGTAATCCCATCAATGTTGAAACCAATGTTATTGAAACCGTAACCCCGGAGGAATACATAAGGGACACTTTCCGGAACATTTCAGACTCCGAAAAGGAATAGGTATGTGGTACGGTAAGTAAACCGACTCCAAAACAGTTTTCAAGGCAATATTTCTCCGTTTTCGAATATTTAGAAAAACAGAAACATAAGAAGCAGTCCGGGAAGGACAAGAGGTCTCCACGAGGGTGGAGGGCGCGCCCTACCCTACTGGGCGCGCCCCCTACCTCGTGGGCACCTCGTGCGCTCTCTGGACTTCGTTTTCGTACACAACACGTATTTTGGTCGGTAAAAATTCATTATATAATCTCCCGGAGGTTTTGACTCCCGTATCACACAATTATCCTCTGTTTGTGTTTCGGGCTATTTTTTTGATAGATCCAGGACGTCATGTCATCTTCAAGTGCCCCCAAGGACCAGTTCTTCGAGAAGGTCATCAACCCCTACCTCGTGGAGGTGCTTCAACACCCTCAAACCATTGAGATGCGTGAGGGGTTGTTGCACATCCGTGATGCTGAAGGACCAAGGAAGACCGGAAGCACGGAGGCAAGGCTCGAGGCATTGGAGCAAGATGTTTTCAAGTGTCAGGAGATGGTGGAGCGTGGACTCAATTCCAATCACATTATGATCATGGAGTTCACCAACAACCACAAGCTGCACGTCAAGGACATTGGGGAGGCCATCTTCAAGCTTCATGAGAAAATCGAGCACCTCCAAGCCCAGATCTATGACCTGCAAAATCAAAACTGTGAGTATTAATATAGATTCAAGAGGATGAGTTTGGCTGCAGATTTGAGGTTTCAGGAGACTCGATCATCCTTCTATGATGGTGAGCCTATGCCTTGGAAGAAGGACGACAAACCTACGCCATCAACAAAACCATCACCTTCTCCACCAACAAAGAAGAATTTAGTATCTGGTATGGGCACTCCCCTTGGCAACTGCCAAGCTTGGGGGAGTGGCCCGGTATCGTATCACCATCACTTTTATCTTTACCGTTTTTCTTAGTTCGATCTTTTTGGTAATATCTTATCTAGTAGAATAAAGTCTATGGCATGATCTTGTTTTGAGTTTTGCTTTATGATCCCTCTATGTAATCAAGTCCGTGAGCTATTTATAATAAAGATTCATGTTGAGTCAAGGGCTTGATTATTTTGCCATGATCCTAAGTGAATAAAAGAAAAGAGAAAT
Source organism: Triticum urartu (assembly GCF_056163025.1). Classification (NCBI taxonomy): domain Eukaryota; kingdom Viridiplantae; phylum Streptophyta; class Magnoliopsida; order Poales; family Poaceae; genus Triticum; species Triticum urartu. The sequence goes on along the minus strand of NC_141877.1, from coordinate 444,540,111 downwards.
AAATAAAAAAAGGGAACAAAGAGATCATATGGATCTTATGGAGGGTAATGAGCTCACATAGAAAAAGTATGATGAATAAAAGTTGTTGAGAGTTGACAAACATAGTTTTGGTCATCGTTGCAATTAATAGGAACTAATAAAGAAAGAGAGGTCTTCACATATAAATATACTATCTTGGACATCTTTTATGATTGTGAGCACTCATTAAAATATGACATGCTAAAGAGTTGACGTTGGAAAAGGAAGACAACGTAATGGGTTATGTTTTCTTACATCTGAGATAAATTATATTGTCATGGATCATCCAACATGGTTGAGCTTGCCTTTCCCCCTCATGCTAGCCAAATTCATCGCACCAAGTAGAGATACTACTTGTGCTTCCAAATACCCTTAAACTAGTTTTGCCATGAGAGTCCACCATACCTACCTATGGATTGAGTAAGATCCTCCAAGTAAGTTGTCATCAGTGCAAGCAATAAAAATTGCTCTCTAAATATGTATGACTTATTAGTGTGGGAGAAAATAAGCTTTATACAATCGTGTGATATGGAAGAAATAAAAGCGACAGACTGCATAATAAAGGACCATATCACAAGTGGCAATATAAAGTGACGTTCTTTCGCATTAAGATTTTGTGCATCCAACCATAAAAGTGCATGAAAACCTCTGCTTCCCTCTGCGAAGGGCCTATCTTTTACTTTTATCTCCTACCTTGCATAAGAGTCATGGCGGTCTTCACCCTTCCTTTTTACATTTTATCCTTTGGCAATCACAGTATGTTGGAAAGATCCTGGTATATATGGCTAATTGGATGTGAGTTTTCATGAACTATTATTGTTGACATTACCCTTGAGGTAAAACATTGGGAGGCAAAACTATAAGCCCCTATCTTTCTCTGTGTCCGATTAAAACTCCATACCCATAAGTATTGGATGACTGTTAGCAATTGTGAAAGACTATATGATAGTTGAGTATGTGGACTTGCTGAAAAGCTCTTATATATTGACTCTTTCCTATGTTATGATAAATTGCAATTGTTCCAATGACTGAGATTATAGTGTGTTAGTTTTCAATGAAGTTTATGATTCATACTTGCAATTGTGATTGAATTATTACTCTAGGATAAGAAATCATATGACAAAGAATTATATAAGTTGCTGTTCTAAGAATGATCATGATGCCCTCATGTACGTATTTTATTTTTATCGACACCTCTATCTCTAAACATGTGGACATATTTTTCGATTTCGGCTTTCGCTTCAGGACAAGCGAGGTCTAAGCTTGGGGGAGTTGATACGTCCATTTTGCATCATGCTTTTATATCGATATTTATTGCATTATGGGCTGTTATTACACATTATGTCACAATACTCATGCCTATTCTCTCTTATTTTACAAGGTTTACATAAAGAGGGAGAATGCCGGCAGCTGGGATTCTGGGCTGGAAAAGGAGCAAATATTAGAGACCTATTCTGCACAGCTCCAAAAGTCCTAAAACTTCACAGAAGACGTTTTCAGAATATATAATAAATATTGAGCGCAAGAAGTTCACCAGGGGGGCCACACCCTGCCCACGAGGGTGGGGGCGCGCCCTACACCCTGGGCGCGCCCCCTACCTCGTGGGCCCCCTGGTGGCCCTCCGATGACCATCTTCTACTATATGAAGTCTTTCAATGAGGAAAAAATCATAAGCCATCTTCTCGGACGAAACTCCGCCGCCACGAGGCGGAACCTTGGCGGAACCAATCTAGGGCTCCAGCGGAGCTGTTCTGCCGGGGAAACTTCCCTCCGGGAGGGGGAAATCTCCACCAACATCTTCACCAGCACCATCTCCTCTCAAAACCCTAGTTCATCTCTTGTATCCAATTCTTGTCTCCAAGTCCGGGATTGGTACTAGTAGGTTGCTAGTAGTGTTAATTACTCCTTGTAGTTGATGCTAGTTGGTTTATTTGGTGGAAGATCATATGTTCAGATCCTATATGCATATTAATACCCCTCTGATTATGAACATGAATATGCTTTGTGAGTAGTTACGGTTGTTCCTGAGGACATGGGAGAAGTCTTGCTATTAGTAGTCATGTGAATTTGGTATTCGTTCAATATTTTGATGAGATGTATGTTGTCTGTCCTCTAGTGGTGTTATGTGAACGTCGACTACATAACACTTCACCATTATTTGGGCCTAGAGGAAGGCATTGGGAAGTAATAAGTAGATGATGGGTTGCTGGAGTGACAGAAGCTTAAACCCTAGTTTATGCGTTGCCTCGTAAGGGGCTGATTTGGATCCATATGTTTCATGCTATGGTTAGGTTTACCTTAATACTTTTGTTGTAGTTGCGGATGCTTGCAATAGAGGTTAATCATAAGTGGGATGCTTGTCCAAGTAAGGGCAGCACCCAAGCACCGGTCCACCCACATACCAAATTATCAAAGTACCGAACGCGAATCATATGAACGTGATGAAAACTAGCTTGACGATATTACCATGTGTCCTCGGGAGTGCTTTTCTCTATATAAGAGTTTGTCCAGGCTTGTCCTTTGCTACAAAAAGGGATTGGGCCACCTTGCTGCACTTTATTTACTTTTGTTACTTGTTGCTCGTTACAAATTATCCTATCACAAAACTATCTGTTACCACTTATTTCAGTACTTGCAGAGAATACCTTGCTGGAAACCGCTTATCATTTCCTTCTGCTCCTCGTTGGGTTCGACACTCTTACTTATAGAAAGGAATACGATAGATCCCCTGTACTTGTGGGTCATCAATAAAGTAATGCAATTACATGGCACTTGCATCTTATGCAATAAAGAGACAACCATAAGGCTCCTACCAGTTGCCGATAACTTAAACAAAACATGATCATCTCATACAACAATTTATATCTCATCACATCTTGACCATATTACATCACAACGTGCCCTGCAAAACAAGTTAGGCGTCCTCTACTTTGTTGTTGCAAGTTTTACGTGGCTGCTACGGGCTGAGCAAGAACCGTTCTTACCTACGCATAAAAAACCACAACGCGGTATAGTGATTGCTCTTTGATCTTCAGAAAGAACCCTGTTCATTGAATCCGATTCAACTAAAGCTAGAGAAACAGACACCCACTAGCCACCTGTGTGTGAAGCACGTCGGTAGAACCAGTCTCGCGTAAGCGTACGCGTAATGTCGGTCTGGGCCACTTCATCCAACAATGCCGCTGAATCAAGAATCAACTAGTGACGGCAAGCAATATGTATATACCCACGCCCACAACTCCTTTGTGTTCTACTCGTGCATATAACATCTACGCATAAACCTGGCTCGGATGCCACTGTTGGGGAACGTAGTACTTTCAAAAAAATTCCTACGCACACGCAAGATCATGGTGATGCATAGCAACAAGAGAGGAGAGTATCGTCCACGTACCGTCGTAGACCGTAAGTGGAAGCGTTATGAGAACGCGGTTGATGTAGTCTTACATCTTCACGATCCGACCGATCCAAGTACCGAACGTACGGCACCTCCGAGTTCAGCACACGTTCAGCTCGATGACGTCCCACGAACTCCAATCCAGCAGAGCTTCACATGAGGTTCCGTCAGCACGACGACATGATGATGGAGATGATGTTGTTACCGACGCAGGGCTTTGCCTAAGCACCGCTACGATATGATCGAGGTGGATTATGGTGGAGGGGGGCACCGCACACGGCTTGGAACAATCAACTTGTGTGTTCTAGGGTGCCCCCTTCCCCACGTATATAAAGGAGGGAGGGGAGGCCGGCCGGCCTCTCTAAGCGCGCCAAAGGGGGGAGGAATCCTCCTCCTAGTAGGAGTAGGATTCCTCCTTTCCTAGTCCTACTAGGAGGGGGAAGGAAGGAGAAGGGGAGGAGAAGGACAGAGGGGGCGCAGCCCCTCCCCTAGTTCAATTCGGATTAGGCCCATGGGGGGCACGCGGCCAGCCCTCGTGGCTTCTCCTCTTTATCCCTAAAATCCCACTAAGGCCCATATGTACTCCCGTATTCCCGTAACTCCCACGGTACTTCAAAAAATACCCGGATCACTCGGAACCTTTATGATGTCCGAATATAGCCTTCCAATATATCGATCTTTACGGCTCGATTATTTCGAAACTCCTCATCATGTCCCTGATCTCATCCGGGACTCGGAACAACCTTCGGTACATCAAATCACATAAACTCATAATATCAATCGTCACCGAACGTTAAGCGTGCGGACCCTACGGGTTCGAGAACTATGTAGACATGACCGAGGCTCATCTCCGGTCAATAACCAATAGCAGAACATGGATGCTCATATTGGATCCTACATATTCTACAAAGATCTTTATTGGTCAAACCGCATAACAACATACATTGTTCCCTTTGTCATCGGTATGTTACTTGCCCGATATTAGATCACCGGTATCTCAATACCTAGTTCAATCTCGTTACCGGCAAGTCTCTTTACTCGTTCCGTAATACATCATCCCGCAACTAACTCATTAGTTGCATTGCTTGCAAGGCTTATAGTGATGTGCATTACCGAGAGGGCCCAGGGATACCTCTCCGACAATCGGAGTGACCAATCCTAATCTTGATCTATGCCAACTCAACAAGTACCATCAGAGACCTGTAGAGCACCTTTATAATCACCCAGTTACGTTGTGACATTTGGTAGCACACAAAGTGTTCCTCCGTTACTCGGGAGTTGCATATTATAGTCATAGGAACATGTATAAGTCATGAAGAAAGGAATAGCAACAAACTAAATGATCATCGTGCTAAGCTAACGGATTCGTCAAGTCAATCACATCATTCTATAATGATGTGATCCCGCTTATCAAATGACAACTCTTTGTCCATGGCTAGGAAACTTAACCATCTTTGATTAACGAGCTAGTCAAGCAGAGGAATACTAGTGACACTCTGTTTGTCTATGTATTCAAGTTTCCGGTTAATACAATTCTAGCATGAATAATAAACATTTATCATGATATAAGGAAATATGAATAACCACTTTATTATTGCCTCTAGGGCATATTTCCTTCAGAAGTTTATGTTTGTGTGAGAGAAAGAGATTTCACATGGAGAATCATAGTTAGAGACACATAACAGGGAGCGAGATATACTTAAAGAGAGATAGAGGGATGGAGGTCGAGGGAGAGAGTATCGTCAGTGTGTTACGAAGATAAAAGATCATTGTCGACATACAAGTAGCACGAGAGATACTCGAGAGACGATGAACACGTATAGGTCTAGAGAGATACTCCTATATAAGCATGAGTGATAGCTATATGAGACGAATATCTGGATTAAAGGGGATTCAAATATTTAAACTAGAGATCACAACATCGATAATATCATAGCGCAAATTGGTGCATCAAACATGCATATTCATTTGAATTTGGGGACACGTGTAATGTTATATAGTTTATCAATATTAGTGATCCATAGATTCTTTAATTAGAGACAATGCATGGTTTATATGCAATTAATGTCTAAATGGGGTTACACTATATGTTGCGTGTGTGAAACACATTATACATGTTTGAGAAGTAAAAAATAAAAACCCGCATGAAACACACATTAATTGGAGACAGTTAGCGAGGAATGCATACATTGGATTTCAACATAAAGTGGTTTCAAATATTTGAAAATCCAAATTAAGATGGATACAACCTTATGAATCTGAGATCATGCCATTTGTAAACCATATTTATGTATAAAGGGTGTTGTGCTTTTGAAAGTATATATATAATGATGTATATAGAATTTTATTCCAATTGAAAATGGATCCTGCCCGAACAAAAATAAAATACAAACTGGATTCAAATTGAGTTGGCATGGTAAACGTGCACTCTTGCTCTACAAAATTTTTAACGAAGCGGGGAAAGTCGCAATAACCGCCTGAAACCAAAATCTGCGAGATGGAAATTACTGCCTATCCCTGCCATGCAAAGCCTATCGACTCGATTTCTATAGGGATAGGTTCGTAATTTGACACAAACGTGACATAACTGCCTCTCACCCGGATTCATACATGGTGGGCGCCAAAACACAGTGTCTCCTCAGCCGAAATCGAATCCCTCCCCGATTCATACACGGTGGGCATCAAAAACAAACTCTCGTCGGCAAATGTTCAGTGTATGTGAGATTAGCGTCCTATCCCCAACCGACTAATATTGTTGTGATGTAGGAAATTTTAAAGGGGGGCTAAGTTTGTAAATTTCATCGCATTTGAGATAAGCGCGCCCTGAAGACATGGTTCCCCCCTTCCTCTCTCCCTCCATTTCCCCATTCGTACTTGATGTCTACTACACAACCTTCTTCTTGTAGACGTTGTTGGGCCTCCAAGTGCAGAGGTTTGTAGGACAGTAGCAAATTTCCCTCAAGTGGATGACCTAAGGTTTATCAATCCGTAGGAAGGGTAGGATGAAGATGGTCTCTCTCAAGCAACCCTACAACCAAATAACAAAGAGTCTCTTGTGTCCCCAACACACCCAATACAATGGTAAATTGTATAGGTGCACTAGTTCGGCGAAGAGATGGTGATACAAGTGGTATATGGATAGTAGATAAAGGTATTTGTAATCTGAAATTATAAAAACAGCAAGGTAACTAATGATAAAAGTGAGCGTAAACGGTATTGCAATGCTAGGAAACAAGGCCTAGGGTTCATACTTTCACTAGTGCCAGTCCTCTCAACAATAATAGCATAATTGGATCACATAACTATCCCTCAACATGCAACAAAGAGTCACTCCAAAGCACTAATAGCGGAGAACGAACGAAGATATTATGGTAGGGTACAAAATAACCTCAAAGTTATTCTTTCCACTCAATCCGTTGGGCTATTCCTATAAGTGTCACAAACAGCCCTAGAGTTCGTACTAGAATAACACCTTAAGACACAAATCAACAAAAACCCTAATGTCACCTAGATACTCCAATGTCACCTCAAGTATCCGTGGGTATGATTATACGATATGCATCACACAATCTCAGATTCATCTATTCAACCAACACAAAGGACCTCAAAGAGTGCCCCAAAGTTCTACCTGAGAATCACGACGAAAACGTGTGCCAACCCCTATGCATAGGTTCATGGGCGGAACCCGCAAGTTGATCACCAAACCATACATCAAGTGAATCACGTGATATCCCATTGTCACCACAGATATCCACGGCAAGACATACATCAAGTGTTCTCAAATCTTTAAAGACTCAATCCGATAAGATTACTTCAAAGGGGAAACTCAATTCATTACAAGAGAGTAGAGGGGAGGAGAAACATAAGATCCAACTATAATAGCAAAGCTCACGATACATCAAGATCGTGCCAAATCAAGAACACAAGAGAGAGAGAGAGGTCAAACACATAGCTAGTGTACATACCCTCAGCCCCGAGGGAGAACTACTCCCTCCTCGTCATGGAGAGCACCGGGATGATGAAGATGGCCACCGGAGAAGGATTGCCCCCTCCGGCAGGGTGCCGGAACGGGTCTAGATTGGTTTTTGGTGGCTATGGAGGCTTCTGGCGGCGGAACTCCTGATCTATTACCCGTTCTGGAAGTTTTAGGGTATGATGATATATATGGGTGTAGGAAGTACGTCGGAGGAGCCACGGGGGCCCCATGAGGCAGGGGGCGCGCCCTAGGGGGGTGGGCGTGCCCCCCACCCTCGTGGGCAGCCCGTGTCCCCCCTGACATGCACTCCAAGTTCCGTGGGTTGCTTTCCTTCCAAAAATAACTTCTCCAATTGATTTGGTTCCGTTTCGACTCCGTTTGATATTCCTTTTCTTCGAAACACTGAAATAGGCATAAAACAGCAAATCTGAGTTGGGCCTCCGGTTAATAGGTTAGTCCCAAAATGATATAGAAGTGTATAATAAAGCCAAATATTGCCCAAAACAGTAGATAATATAGCATGGAGCAATCAAAAATTATATATACGTTCGAGACGTATCAGCATCCCCAAGCTTAATTCCTGCTCGTCCTCGAGTAGGTAAATGATAAAAATAGAATTTTTGATGCGGAGTGCTACTTGGCATAATTTCAATGTAATTCTTCCTACTTATGATATGAATATTCAGACCCGAAAGATTCAAGACAAAAGTTTAATATTGACATAAAAACAATAATACTTCAAGCATATTAACGAAGTAATCATGTCTTCTCAAAATAACATGGCCAAGGAAAGCTATCCCTACAAAATCATATAGTCTCGCTATGCTCTATCTTCATCACACAAAATATTTAAATCATGCACAACCCCGATGACAAGCCAAGAAATTGTTTCATACTTTTGGTGTTCTCAAACTTTTTTCAATCTTCATGCAATACATGAGCGTGAGCCATGGATATAGAACTATAGGTGCAATAGAATGGTGGTTGTGGAGAAGACAAAAAGGAGAAGATAGTCTCACATCAACTAGGCATATCAACGGGCTATGGAGATGCCCATCAATAGATATCAATGTGAGTGAGTAGGGATTGCCATGCAACGGATGCACTAGAGCTATAAGTGTATGAAAGCTCAAAAAGAAACTAAGTGGGTGTGCATCCAACTTGCTTGCTCATGAAGACCTAGGGCATTTTGAGGAAGCCCATCATTGGAATATACAAGCCAAGTTCTATAATGAAAGATTCCCACTAGTATATGAAAGTGACAACATAGGAGACTCTCTATCATGAAGATCATGGTGCTACTTTGAAGCACAAGTGTGGTAAAAGAATAGTAGCATTGTCCCTTCTCTCTTTTTCTCTCATTTTTTTTATTTTTTTTATTTGGGCCTTTTCTCTCTTTTTTATGGCCTCTTTTTTTTGTTTTTTTATTTGGGCTTCTTTGGCCTCTTTTATTTATTTTTCGTCCAGAGTCTCATCCCGACTTGTGGGGGAATCACAATCTACATCATCCTTTCCTCACTGGGACAATGCTCTAATAATGATGATCATCACACTTTTATTTACTTACAACTCAAGAATTACAACTCGATACTTAGAACAAGATATGACTCTATATGAATGCCTCCGCCGGTGTACCAGGATGTGCAATGACTCATGAGTGACATGTATGGAAGAATTATGAACGGTGGCTTTGCCACAAATACGATGTCAACTACATGATCATGCAAAGCAATATGACAATGATGAAGCGTGTCATAATAACGGAACTGTGGAGAGTTGCATGGCAATATATCTCGGAATGGCTATGGAAATGCCATAGTAGGTAGCAATGGTGGAAGATATATGGTGGGTGTATGATACCGGCAAAAGGTGTGTGGTATTAGAGAGGCTAGCAATGGTGGAAGGGTGAGAGTGCGTATAATCCATGGACTCAACATTAGTCATAAAGAACTCACATACTTATTGCAAAAATCTATTAGTTATCGAAGCAAAGTACTACGCGCATGCTCCTAGGGGGATAGATTGGTAGGAAAAGACCATCGCTCGTCCCCGACCGCCACTCATAAGGAAGGCAATCAATAAATAAATCATGCTCCGACTTCATCACATAACGGTTCACCATACGTGCATGCTAGGGGAATCACAAACTTCAACACAAGTATTTCTCAAATTCACAACTACTCAACTAGCATGACTCTAATATTACCATCCTCATATCTCAAAACAATCATCAAGTATCAAACTTCTCTTAGTATTCAACACACTCATAAGAGAATTTTATTATTCTTGAATACCTAGCATATTAGGATTTTAAGCAAATTACCATGCTATTAAGTCTCTCAAAATAATCTAAGTGAAGCATGAGAGTTCATCTATTTATTCAAAATAAAACTACCACCATGCTCTAAAAGATATAAGTGAAGCACTAGAGCAAATGACAAACTACTCTGAAAGATATAAGTGAAGATCAATGAGTAGTTGAATAGTTATGCAACTATGTGAAGACTCTCTAACATTTAAGAATTTCAGATCTTGGTATTTTATTCAAACAGCAAGCAAAGCAAAATGACATTCTAAGAATGGCAAACATCATGTGAAGAAGCAAAAACTTAGGATCAACCGAAACTAACCGATAGTTGTTGAAGAAGAAAGGTGGGATGCCAACCGGGGCATCCCCAAGCTTATATGCTTGAGACTTTGAAATATTATCTTGGGATGCCTTGGGCATCCCCAAGCTTTAGATTTTGTGTCTCCTTAATTCCTCTCATATCACGGTCTCCCTAAATCTCAAAAGCTTCATCCACACAAAACTCAACGAGGACTCGTGAGATACGTTAGTATAAACCATTGCAAAAACCTTATCATACTCTACTGTAGAAAATCACTAAAATTATTATTCAACATTGCATACTAAATTCCTCTACATATTTAATAGTCCTATCCTCAAATAGAATCATTAAAGAAGCAAACATATGCAAACAATGCAAACATAACAGCAATCTGCCTAAACAGGATAGTCTGTAAAGAATGCTGCAACATCCATACTTCCCGAGCTCCAAAAATTATGAAACAAAATTACCACTGTGGTAAATTTATCAGATCTTAATATGCAAAAGGTTTCAACATTTTATCACATTCTGAATTTTCTAGGGAATTATTGCAACAGCGGTAAACTTTCTGTTTTCAAACAGCAACATGTATACTTGTAACATAGGCATAGTAAAGGCTATCAATGCCACTTTTATTGAAATAAAAGATGCAAAACATTGTTATAAATAACAGCAAGAAAATCCTAACAAAATAAATTGACTCTCCAAGCAAAACACATATCATGTGGTGAATAAAAATATAGCTCCAAGTAAAGTTACCGATGAACGAAGACGAAAGAGGGGATGCCTTCCGGGGCATCCCCAAGCTTAGATGCCTGGATATCCTTGAATGTTACCTTGGGGTGACTTTGGCATCCCCAAGCTTAGGCTCTTGTCACTCCTTATTCCATAGTCCATCGAATCCTTACCCAAAACTTGAAAACTTCACAACACAAAACTTAACAGAAAACTCGTAAGCTCCGTTAGTATAAGAAAATAAATCACCACTTCAAGGTACTGTAATGAACTCATTATTTATTTATATTTGTGTTAAAACTACTGTATTCCAACTTCTCTATTGTTTATAAACTATTTTACTAGCCATAGATTCATCAAAATAAGTAAACAACACATGAAAAACAGAATCTGTCAAAAACAGAACAGTCTGTAGTAATCTGGATCAAACGTATACTTATGGAACTCATAAAATTCTCAAATAAATTGCTGGACCTGAGGAATTTATCTATTAATCCCCTGAAAAAATAATTAACTAAATAGCACTCTACAAATAAAAATGGCAGCAATTCTCGTGAGCGCTAAAGTTTCTGTTTTTTACAGCATGATCAACAAGACTTTCCCCAAGTCTCCCCAAAGGTTGGCACAAACACTAATTAAAACATAAAAACTCAATCATAACAGAGGCTAGAAAAATTATTTATTACTAAACATGAACAAGAAGCAAGGAACAAAGATAAAGTTGGGTTGCCTCCAAACAAGCGCTATCGTTTAACGCCCCTAGCTAGGCATAATGATTTCAATGATGCTCACATAAAGGATAAGAATTGAAACATAAAGAGAGCATCATGAAGAATATGACTAGCACATTTAAGTCTAACCCACTTCCCATGCATAGGGATTTTTTGAGGAAACAACTTGTGGGAACAAGAATCAACTTGCATAGGAAGGTAAAACAAGCACAACTTCAAAACTTTAAGCACATAGAGAGGAAACTTAATATTATTGCAATTCCTACAAGCATATATTCCTCCCTCGTAATAATTTTCAGTAGCATCATGAATGAATTCAACAATATAACCAGCACCTAAAGAATTATTTCCATGATCTACAAGCATAGAAAATTTACTACTCTCTACATAAGCAAAATTCTTCTCATGAATAATAGTGGGAGCAAACTCAACAAAATAACTATCATGTGATTGAAAATTAAGATCAAGATGACAAGTTTCATGGTTATCATTATTCTTTAAAGCATACGTGTCATCACAATAATAATCATAGATAGGAGGCATGCTTTCATCATAATAAATTTGCTCATCAAAACTTGGGGGACAAAAAATATCATCTTCATCAAACATAGCTTCCCCAAGCTTGTGGCTTTGCATATCATTAGCATCATGGATATTCAAGGAATTCATACTAACAACATTGCAATCATGCTCATCATTCAAATATTTAGTGCCAAACATTTTATAGATTTCTTCTTCTAGCACTTGAGCACAATTATCCTTTCCATCATACTCACGAAAGATATCAAAAAGGTGAAGCGTATGAGACAAACTCAATTCCATCTTTTATAGTTTTCTTTTATAAACTAAACTAGTGATAAAACAAGAAACTAAAAGACTCGATTGCAAGATCTAAAGATATACCTTCAAGCACTCACCTCCCTAGCAACGGCGCCAGAAAAGAGCTTGATGTCTACTACACAACCTTCTTCTTGTAGACGTTGTTGGGCCTCCAAGTGCAGAGGTTTGTAGGACAGTAGCAATTTTCCCTCAAGTGGATGACCTAAGGTTTATCAATCCGTAGGAGGCGTAGGATGAAGATAGTCTCTCTCAAGCAACCCTGCAACCAAATAACAAAGAGTCTCTTGTGTCCCCAACACACCCAATACAATGGTAAATTGTATAGGTGCACTAGTTCGGCGAAGAGATGGTGATACAAGTGGTATATGGATAGTAGATAAAGGTATTTGTAATCTGAAATTGTAAAAACAGCAAGGTAACTAATGATAAAAGTGAGCGTAAGCGGTATTGCAATGCTAGGAAACAAGGCCTAGGGTTCATACTTTCACTAGTGCAAGTCCTCTCAACAATAATAGCATAATTGGATCACATAACTATCCCTCAACATGCAACAAAGAGTCACTCCAAAGTCACTAATAGCGGAGAACGAACGAAGATATTATGGTAGGGTACGAAACCACCTCAAAGTTATTCTTTCCAATCAATCCATTGGGCTATTCCTATAAGTGTCACAAACAGCCCTAGAGTTCGTACTAGAATAACACCTTAAGACACAAATCAACCAAAACCCTAATGTCACCTAGATACTCCAATTTCACCTCAAGTATCCATGGGTATGATTATACGATATGCATCACACAATCTCAGATTCATCTATTCAACCAACACAAAGGACCTCAAAGAGTGTCCCAAAGTTCTACCGGAGAATCACGACGAAAACGTGTGCCAACCCCTATGCATAGGTTCATGGGCGGAACCCGCAAGTTGATCACCAAAACATACATCAAGTGAATCACGTGATATCCCATTGTCACCACAGATATCCACGGCAAGACATACATCAAGTGTTCTCAAATCTTTAAAGACTCAATCCGATAAGATTACTTCAAAGGGGAAACTCAATTCATTACAAGAGAGTAGAGGGGGAGGAGAAACATAAGATCCAACTATAATAGCAAAGCTCGCGATACATCAAGATTGTGCCAAATCAAGAACACGAGAGAGAGAGAGAGATCAAACACATAGCTACTGGTACATACCCTCAGCCCCGAGGGAGAACTTCTCCCTCCTCGTCATGGAGAGCACCGGGATGATGAAGATGGCCACCGGAGAAGCATTGCCCCCTCCGGCAGGGTGCAGGAACGGGTCTAGATTGGTTTTTGGTGGCTACGGAGGCTTCTGGCGGCGGAACTCCCGATGTATTATCCATTCTGGAAGTTTTAGGGTATGACGATATATATGGGTGCAGGAAGTACGTCGGAGCCACGGGGGCCCCACGAGGCAGGGGGCGCGCCCCCCACCCTCGTGGGCAGCCCGTGCCTCCCCTGACATGCACTCCAAGTTCCCTGGGTTGCTTTCCTTCCAAAAATAACTTCTCCAGTTGATTTGGTTCCGTTTCGACTCCGTTTGATATTCCTTTTCTTCGAAACACTGAAATAGGCATAAAACAGCAAATCTGGGCTGGGCCTGCGGTTAATAGGTTAGTCCCAAAATGATATAAAAGTGTATAATAAAGCCCAATATTTCCCAAAACAGTAGATAATATAGCATGGAGCAATCAAAAATTATAGATACATCGGAGACGTATCAGTACTCCGTGGGCGCCAAAACACCCTCTCCACCCCAGCCTCCTCCGTCTGCCACCCCAGCCTCCTCCGTCTGCCACCCCATCCACCACCGTCCTCCTCCACTATGCTGAAGCTGATACCCCGATGTCGTCGGCCATTACAAGAGATCGACCTCTCTCATCCACGGCTTCGGACCAGGATCCTTGCATCCCGTCCTCTCGCTTCATCCCCGCCGTCGTCCACCTTGCCGGCGCCGCTCCCACGACCGTCTCGTCCACCGTGCCCCGCCGCCACCGTCTACCCTCCTAGATCTTCTTCCACGCCACCGACAGCCCTCGCTACCGCAGCACCATCAAATTCTCAGTAGATGCATACACTGCGCCGCACCAGAGGCGGTACTCTTTCATATCTGCTCAACTTATTTATCGCAGCAAGAAAATAGATCGTCACTGCTTTACTCTGATTTCTTGTCCATCACTTACTTGTTAGTTGAAAGCAAACATTGGTTGCGAAGTTGCCTTTTTCTGGTTTGCACCACGCTCAACACTATACTCGCAATGCTTATGGTTTTCCCCTTTTATATTCCACACTAGTTAAATGACAATAGACTAAATTTCAAAATTGGGTCAGTCAATTTTTGAGAGCTCACCGGAGTTCGCCGGTGCGAAGGAAGGGGCTCGGGTGGGGATAGTGGTCGTGGGGGGCGGTGGTGGGACCTCGCCGAACGAAGAAAACTTGATGCGGGTGGGGGCGGGGTGGGGTGGGGGTGGCGGAGGAACAAAGGCGGTGGGGGCCGGTGGTTCGGCCGGTGGCCCGTGCGGTGTTCTATATGGGAAGCACAGTATGTTCCTTGTCAGGAAGGGGAGTAGGGACATCTGTAGTCGACACCTCTATTGGGCCGGTTCTGCTAAATGATTTCGCACTTCGAGTTGGTCTGCCATAATACCCCGAAAATGGTGGGAGCCGCGTGGTCTTTGATAGACTAAACTGATAGTAACAGTTGTGCGCCTTAAGATGAATAGAGCTGGCCTGTAGGTGATCGATAGGCTGCATATTAGTAGCGGCCAAACCCTATGTTTTCCAGCCAGTTCCGCTTTCCTGATTTATTTATGGTGGTTATGGTGTACCCTATTATCTACACTACGATCTGCCTACTGGCTCTGTGCTCTCGTTATCATGGTTTGGCAATAAACTTTCTATATGGTATATTATGAACCTATCATCTGCCAACTATCCTTACATCTAGGGGCCCCAACAGACAGCCTATTTTTTGTGTAGTTGTGCCAGATTATATTAACCTACTCACCATATTACAGCACACATGGGCTCTCTCATCAGAATCCAGTGATAGCACACAAGGGTTTACAGGGAGCCTCTATTGTATTACAATATCCTATGCATTACAAAGATAATCTCACTACTATTTGTGTTTTCATGCTTTACAGATATTGTACGTAATCACAATGAATATAAGAATGCGCACATCAGAAGAATATTGCGGAACAGTTCAATGGGTAACAAACTTGGCATCAAGGGATTGAGGTCCAGTGTGGATGCAACGAAACCCACATGCTCCCAGCCTATAGATTTGTATTGAGAATATGATCCTAATGACTATTCTGAGCTCAAGGAGTCAAAGGCAAATGGCCTATCATGTTCATCCAATAAGGTGCCTGTTCTAATTTGGCAAGGTTTTATTGCTTGAACATATCTTGCATAAGGTGTCTTGCATTTTTTTTGCTTCGTTGCACCGCCATCTGCTTAGTTTACTCATGATATATGCGAAGATGCCATGCCCATCCATTATCAACACATATTTCATTTGTCGTCATACCATGTTTTTCCATTCAAATGTTGTTCTTGTGTTTCAGACATCCAAAAGGAAGAGGGTGATTGCAGAATCTCAAGGAGTACAAGCAAAGTCCTTGAAAAAGGTGGTGCTACCGGAGAAATCACATAGCACCCGACATATATTGGCGATAGAACCAGCGCCGCAAAACCTAGGATATCGCAACTATGCTGGTCGCTGCTTTGCTCTTATGAGTACCTATTGTCCTATCGCTGTCCTTACATTCATACCTGGTGGATTATGTTACATCATTGTGCATTATAGCTTGCTTATTCACCATTCTCTCCAAATTATCAGATCTATATTAATGCTTAAATTAATGTAGAATAAACCCAATGCCTATGAAGAAATTTAGTTATGCATTGTTCTTGTAAGTATCTGTTGTCCTTATATTTGTCAGCTAGTTCTTCATGTACACTTTGCAGCTTATTTTCCCTTGTCCTCCATTTTTCTACACATCAGATCTACATTTACTCTTGCCAAAATATTGAATAAAACCAATGTTACTGAAGATGTTTAGCTCCGCATTGCTCTTGTCAATGCCTTCTGCCTGTATGCTGTATTTACATTTGTACTCTGCATCTTAAGTTAAATAATCGCCATTTGTTCCTATATTATCACATCTATATTTACTCTTAACAAAATGTAGAATATAGGCAATACTCTTGAAGAAGAGTGTGAGGTAAACTTCTTGAATTGCCCCCCCCCCATCAATATGGACAAGGCCTTTATAGAGCCTCTCTTCACTACTAATGTAAGTTTGTTCTCCTCGAGCCTTCAAACTTTGTTGTTTATATTTGGATAGGTATGAGTGCAAATGCTATTTATTTTTGTCGTCTGCATCAAATTTCTTGTTCAAAGTTTATAAAGTAGAAGTACATAAACATAAGTTTGTCATTCTCAATTTCAGTCTTTAGTTGTACAATCTAGTTCCTTATTCGTACCATGTAAATTAAACTAAACATAGCAAGTTATCTTCTTTAGCACTATGTGTATGCTTGTGTTCTTGATCTGTAATCCAGTGGTGTGGTGAGACTACCAACAAAAGCACAATGTCATATCCTGCTATGTCTCAACTATGAACAATGCCATATTATATTAATGTTATTTAAATCGTGTCTCTTTATTTACCAATCTGAAATGGTATAAATTAACAGTACACTCACCATTCATGCTTATACGTTGTTTAGAACTACATCTATGCTTGTGTTCTTGATTTGTAATCCAGTGGTCTGGTGAAGCTGGCCGCTCCTGCACAATGCCATTTCCTGTCGTCTTAACTATGAACAATGCCTATTATGTTAATGCTATTTTTAAACCGTGTCCCTTTATTTTTGACAAAGAAACGAGATGAATTGACAGCGTTGATGCTTATATGTGCAAAACTTGTTATCTACCTACTTGTTTCTCTTTCAGGGTGACAACACTACTGCTAGGAAGAACTGCCACAATGATAGTGAGACGAACCCATTGTTTATCCCTCTAACACATATTCCAGAGGAGAAGGCAAAACATATTAAGGGTAGGGATACAACCACGAAGTCACATCTTGATGTAGTGTCAAACTTACTCAGTGACACGAGCTCGATGAAGTCGCCGCCTAAATCTGTTCGACTTCTTCAGTCTGAAATTCAAGCAGAAATACATGCTTCCACTCAAATATGACTGGAACTCCAATATCTATGCAAGATTAACCGCGAGTATAGGAAATTTATTGATGCTATGCAGCTTAAGTTGGTGGATATGAGCGCCAAAGAAGCGCAGTCTCATCAGGTTGCTAAGCTGCTTGCGCTACAGCTGCTGGGTCGGGCTAACCTTTCTTGAACTATGTTGAAGTGTTGTCGGTTCTATCTATTATTTTGTCCACCTATTAACTTCCACTGGCGGCGAACTTTGATGCCGAGGGGATGTAATATGCTGTAATTTCTTTGTTGTATAGTCTAGGTTTATTCTTGGTCAGTATGCTGTAATTCTGGCCGAAAGGTTCATTTATCTCAGTGTTGTCAGCCTTCAGGGCGGCCCGTTACTCATATGGGCCAAAACGTGGGCCTATAATCATCTTGGGCCATTAGCAGGTCTAAACCTTATGGTTGTTTCCCGCCTTTAACAGGCTGAATAAAGTTCTGGCTAGCTGGGCCAGAGAATACAATGGGCTTTTAACAGGCTAAAACCTATATTGGGCTAGCGTAGCCAAAAAATTCACAGGCCAATATAGGCCGAAACTGCCTAAGGCCCATGTTTGGCCCAAATAGGACGAGCAGTTAACATGCCAAAATATGGCTTGGGCCCGTTTGGCCCAATAAAATTCTGGGCTTTAAGCAGGCCGGTATCTACGCGGACCATAGGCCTAAAAGTGTCACGGGCCATTATCAGATGGGCTGTAAGCATGCCGTATTCAACGCGGGCTGTAATTAGGCCCAACTGTTACACGGGCCATTAATAGGCCGGTAAGAGGCCTAAAGTTACGTTGGACAAGAAATAGCCCAGTGTCTGCATGGGCCGTTAAATTGCCTAAAGTTAAACCGGCCGACAACATCCCAGATGCACCACTGGCCGCTAACAGGCCAAAACTATTATCGGGTCGAACTGGTAAACGGGCATTTAACAGGCTGAAATACAAACCTATCTTAGAATGGGCCCAAAAGAACAGTGGCCTGTTAACGGGCGTGATCCGATATGGGCCGTAATTTGGCCCAAAACATGGCAGGCTATGAACGGGCCTGATCTGGTATGGGCCTTAATTTGGCCCAAAACATGGCAGGTTGTTAACGGGCCAGCCCACTAGTGCCTGAAAAAACATGGTGGGCCTTTAGTTGGGCCGGCCTTTTCACCGGAATGGGCCTCTGTTGGGCCGTGCCATGTGTCGACGTATCATAGGCGCCTCCTGTCCAATGAGTGGATGACATCTATCCCAACGGTGAGCAAACACGTGTTTCCTCCGGCCAATGAGTATTTTACACATGGAAAATCCCCATTGGTCTGGGCTGTTAACGGGTTCGGATCCAAAACCGGACCCGATAGCTTAATGGCGTTCCGTTACGATGGATGCCACGTGTTGGTCACCCTTGACGAAAGCACTTCTATGACGCGTGATTTATCGTCATGGAAGTGGACACTTCCATGATAATTTTGGTAATGTCATGGAACACTTCTACGACGGCACAAGTATGACTATCTTGATTTTGTCATAAAATTGTCATGGATGTACATGCATGACAGAAAACGTGACCTACTGTGACAAACACATATCATCACGGAAGTGTTTTTTTTGTAGTGGTATCGGGTCACCGGGAGGGGTTCTGGGCAACCCCCGACAAACTATATGGGCCTAATGGGCCAAGTGTTGGACAGACTAGCCCCAAAAGGGGCTGGTGCGCCCCCTATAGGCTGAATAGGAGGAGAAGGAAAGGAAGGGAAGGGAGAAGGAAAGGGGAGGATTCGGCCTCCCCCTTTCCTTCCCCCTCTCTTTCCTTCCTCCTCCGATGGATATGGAAGGGGGAGGCCGACTTGGAGGAGGCGCCCAAGTAGGATTACTCCTACTTGGGGCACCCCTTGCAGCCCCTCTCCCTCTCCCACCTATATATATATATATATGGGGGGGGCACCGCTATAACACACATCAATTGTTCCAAGCCGTGTGCGGCACCCCCTCCACCATTTACTCCTCCGGTCATATTGTCATAGTGCTTAGGTGAAGCCCTATGCGGATCACTTCTCCATCACCGTAACCACGCCGTCATGCTGACGAAACTCTCCCTTGACACTTTGCTGGATCAAGAGTTCGAGGGACGTCATCGAGCTGAATGTGTGCAGAACTCGGAGGTGTTGTACATTCGGTACTTGATCGGTTGAATCGAGAAGACGTTCGACTACATCAACCGTGTTAAACTAACGCTTCCGCTTTCGGTCTACGAGGGTACGTGGACACACTCTCCCCCTCTTGTTGCTATGCATCTCCAAGATAGATCTTGCGTGATCGTAGGCATTTTTTTGAAATTGCATGCTATGCTCCCCAACAGTGGCATCCGAGCCAGGTCTATGCGTAGATGATATGCACGAGTAGAACACAAAGAGTTGTGGGCGATCATAGTCATACTACTTACCACCAATGTCTTATTTTGATTCGGCGGTATTGTTGGATGAAGCGGCCCGGACCAACCTTACATGACCACGTTCATGAGACCGGTTCCACCGACATACATGCAACTTGTTTTGCATAAAGGTGGCTGGCGGGTGTCTGTTTCTCCAACTTTAGTTGAATCGAATTTGACTACGGCCGGTCCTTGTTGAATGTTAAAATAACAAATTTGACGAAACATCATTGTGGTTTTGATGCGTAGGTAAGAACGGTTGTTACTAGAAGCCCGTAGCAGCCACGTAAAACTTGCAACAACAAATTAGAGGACATCTAACTTGTTTTTGTAGGGCATGTGGTGATGTGATATGGTCAAGACATGATGTGATATACGTTATTGTATGAGATGATCATGTTTTGTAAAAGTTATCGGCGACTGGCATGATCCTTATGGTTTTCTCTTTATTGTATGAAATGCAATCGCCATGTAATTGCTTTACTTTATCACTGTGCGTTAGCGATAGTTGTAAAATCAATAGTTGGCAAGACAACCATGACACTACGATGGAGATCAAGGTGTCAAGCCGGTGACGATGGAAATCATGACGGTGCTTTGGAGATGGAGATCAAAGGCACAAGATGATGATGGCCATATCATGTCACATATTTTGATTGCATGTGATGTTTATCTTTTATGCATCTGATTTTGCTTAGTACGGCGGTAGCATTATAAGATGATCCCTTACTAAAATTTCAAGGTATAAGTGTTCTCCCTGAGTATGCACCGTTGTGACAATTCGTCGTGCCGAGACACCACGTGATGATTGGGTGTGATAAGCTCTACGTTCACATACAACGGGTGCAAGACAGTATTGCACATGCGGAATACTCAGGTTAAACTTAACGAGCCTAGCATATGCAGATATGGCCTCAGAACACTGAGACCGAAAGGTCGAACGTGAATCATATAGTAGATATGATCAACATAGAGATGTTCACCATTGAAAACTACTCCATCTCACGTGATGATCGGACATGGTTTAGTTGATATGGATCACATGATCATTTAGATGACTAGAGGGATGTCTATGTAAGTGGGAGTTCTTAAGTAATATGATTAATTGAACTTTAATTTATCATGAACTTAGTCCTGATAGTATTTGCAAATTATGTTGTAGATCAATAGCTCACGATGTAGTTCCCCATTTATTTTTTGATATGTTCATAGAGAAAAATAAGTTGAAAGATGATAGTAGCAATGATGCAGACTTGGTCCGTGATCTGAGGATTATCCTCATTAATGCACAAAATAATTATGTCCTTGATGCACCGCTAGGTGACAGACCCAATGCAGGAGCAGATGCAGATGTTATGAACATTTGACAAGCTCGGTATGATGGCTACTTGATAGTTTAGTGCACCATGCTTTACGGCTTAGAACCGGGACTTCAAAAAAGTTTTGAACACCATGGAACATATGAGATGTTCCAAGAGCTGAAAATGATATTTCAGATTCATGCCCGCGTTAAGAGGTATGAGACTTTGACAAGTACTTTGCTTAGAAGATGGAGGAGAATAGCTTAGCTAGTGAGCATGTGCTCAGAATGTTTGGGTACTAAAATCGCTTGAATCAAGTGGGAGTTAATCTTTGAGATAAGATAGTGATTGACAGAGTTCTCTAGTCACTGTCACCAAGTTACTGGAACTTAGTGATGAACTATAATATGCAATGGATAGAAAAAAATAATTCCCGAGCTCTTCGCGATGCTAAAATCGGCGAAGGTAGAAGTCAAGAAAAAGTATCAAGTGTTGATGGTTGACAAGACCACTAGTTTCAAGTAAAAGGGCAAAGGAAAAGAAAGGGAACTTCAAGAAGAATGACAAGCAAGTTGCCACTCCCATGAAGAAGCCCAAAGCTAGACGCAAGCCTGAAACTGAGTGCTTCTACTTCAAAGGAAATGGTCACTGGAAGCAGGAACTGCCCCAAATACTTGGCGAATAAGAAGGGTGGCAAAGTGAACAATGGTATATATATGATGTACATGTTATTGATGTGTACTTTACTAGTGTTCATAGTTGCCCCTAGGTATTTGATACCGGTTAAGTTGCTAAGATTAGTAACTCAAAACATGAGTTAAAAATTGAACAGAGACTAGTTGACGGCGAGGTGATGATCTGTGTTAGAAGTGATTCCAAGGTTGATAAGATCACCATCGCATACTCTATCCACCTTGGGGATTAGTATTGGATCTAAATAAACGTTATTTGGTTTTGTGTTGAGCATGAATATGATTGGATCATGTTTATTGCGATACTGTTATTCATTTAAATCAGAGAATAATTGTTGTTCTGTTTACATGAATAAAACCTTCTATGGTCTTACATCCAATGAAAATGGTTTACTGAATCTCGATCGCAGTGATATACATATTCATGATATTGATGCCAAAAGATGCAAAGTTAATAATGATAGTGCAACATGTTTGTGGCACTGCCGTTTAGGTCATATTGGTGTAAAGCGCATAAAGAAACTCCATTCAGATGGACTTTTGGAATCACTTGATTACGAATCATTTGATACTTGCGAACCATGCCTCATGGGCAAGATGACTATGACTCCGTTCTCCGGAACAATGGAGCGAGCCACTGACTTATTGGAAATAATACATACTGATGTATGCGGTCCGATGAGTGTTAAGGCTCGCGGCGGGTATCGTTATTTACTAATCTTCATAGATGATTTGAGCAGATATGGGTATATCTACTTAATGAAACATAAGTCTGAAACATTTGAAAAGTTCAAAGAATTTCAGAGTGAAGTGGAAAATCATCGTAACAAGAAAATAAAGTTTCTACGATCTGATCGCAGAGGCGAATATGTGAGTTACGAGCTTGGTCTTCATTTGAAACAATGTGGAATAGTTTCGCAACTCACACCACATGGAACACCACAACATAATGGTGTGTCCGAACGCCGTAACCATACTTTATTAGATATAGGGCGATCTATGATGTATCTTACCAATTTACCGCTATCATTTTGGGGTTATGCTTTAGAGACGGCTGCATTCACGTTAAATAGGGCACCATCTAAATCCGTTGAGACGACACCATATGAATTGTGGTTTAGCAAGAAACCTAAGCTGTCATTTCTTAAAGTTTGCGGCTGTGATGCTTATGTGAAAAAGCGTCAACCTGATAAGCTCAAACCCAAATCGGAGAAATACGTATTCATAGGATACCCAAAGGAAACTGTTGGGTACACCTTCTATCATAGATCCGAAGGCAAGATATTCGTTGCTAAGAATGGATCCTTTCTAGAGAAGGAGTTTCTCTTGAAAGAAGTGAGTGGGAGGAAAGTAGAACTTGATGGGGTAATTGTACCTTCTCCCGAATTAGAAAGTAGTTCATCGCAGAAATTAGTTCCAAGATGCCTACACCAATGAGTGAGGAAGTTAATGATGATGATCATGAAACTTCAGATCAAGTTAATACCGAACCTTGTAGGTCAACCAGAGTATGTTCCGCACCATAGTGGTACGGTAACCTTGTTCTGGAAGTCATGTTACTAGACCATCACGAACCTACAAACTATGAGGAAGCGATGATGAGCCTAGATTCCAATAAATGGCTTGAGGCCATGAAATCTGAGATATGATCCATATATAAGAATAAACTAGCACATATGCCCGTGCGTTGCAACGGGAAAAATTAATGTTTTGTGCAAACATAATGTCTCACAACCTATATATGACAAAAATATATATTTAGAAACTACATCCGTGTAGAAATCTAGTGATATACTTTTCATGACATATAACACATATTTAATTCCTCAAATCGATAACCTAGAAGTAGACAAATGACTCATACACCAAGACAGAGATAGTACCTCAAGTCCTTCATGTAGAATTTATTAAGACCACAACTTTTCTTTTAGTTATTCCACCAGTTTACCCATAATCCTTTCTTTAATTAGCCATATCCGTTTAAATATTCTATTTAGGCACACAATCCTTCCTTTATTAGCTCATTCGCTTAATTAGCTCACCCTAAACATAATGACTGTCACTCGTATATTCATAGTGAATTGGGATTAGTAAATAGAAAGGCGCATAGGTCTTGTGTTCAATTCCCACAATGTTGATTTATTTAGACCCAATTATTTTTCACGGTCTCTATGAAAGCCATAAAAGGCCCATCAACATACAAATACCTGGCCCAGATTGCTTAACGTGTGTAAACCAAACGAAAAGGACTAAACCAAACCAAGAATACCTATTCTCTTTAATAGTAGGTATAGCTTGTGGAGTTTGGTGGACTTTCCCAATGATAGGCAAGCCATTGAGAATAAATGGATCTTCAAGAGGAAGATGGACGCCGATAGTAGTGTTACTATCTACAAAGCTCGACTTGTCGAAAAAGGTTTTTTGACAAGTTCAAGGTGTTGACTACGATGAGATTTTCTCGCTCGTATCTATGCTTAAAGTCTGTCCGGATCATGTTAGAAATTGCCACATTTTATGAAATCTGGCAAATGGATGTGAAAACTACATTCCTTAATGATTTATTAAAGAAGAGTTGTATATGATACAACCAAAAAGTTTTGTCAATCCTAAAGGTGCTAACAAAATGTGCAAGCTCCAACGATCCATCTATGGACTGGTGCAAGCATCTCGGAGTTGGAATATACGCTTTGATGGGTTGATCAAAGCATATAGTTTTATACAGACTTGCAGTGAAGTCTGTATTTACAAGAAAGTGAGTGGGAGCACCACAACATTTCTGATAAGTGTATGTGAATGACATATTGTTGATCGGAAATGATGTATAATTTTTTGGAAAGCATAAAGAGTGTTTGAAAGGAGTTTTTTCAAAGAAAGACCTCGGAGAAGCTGCTTACATATTGGGCATCAAGATCTATATAGATAGATCAAGACGCTTCATAAGATTTTTCAATGAGTACATACCTTGACAAGATTTTGAAGTAGTTCAAAATGGAACAGTCAAAGCAGGAGTTCTCGCCTGTATTGTAAGGTGTAAAGTTGAGTAAGACTCAAAACACGACCACGACGGAAAATAGAAAGAGAATGAAAGTCATTCCCTATGCCTCAGCCATAGGTTCTATAAAGTATGCTATGCTATGTACCAAACCTATTGTGTACCTTGCCATGAGTTTGGCAAGGGGGTATGATAGTGATCCAGGAGTGGATCACTGGACAACGGTCAAAGTTATTCTTAGTTACCTAAGAGGACTAAGGAAATATTTCTCGGTTATGGAGGTAATAAAGAGTTCATCGTAAAGAGTTACGTCGATGCAAGATTTTACACCGATCCGGATGACTCTGAGTCTCAATCTGGATACATATTTAAAGTGGGAGCAACTAGCTAGAGTAGCTCCATGCAGAGCATTGTAGACATAGAAAATTTGCAAAATACATACGGTTCTGAATGTGACAGACCTGTTGAATAAACTGCTCTCACAAGCAAAACATGATCACACCTTAGTACTCTTTGGGTGTTAATCACATAGCGATGTGAACTAGATTATTTACTCTAGCAAAACCCTTTGGGTATTAGTCACATGGCGATGTGAACTAATCACATAAAGATGTGAACTATTGGTGTTAAATCACATGACGATGTGAACTAGATTATTGACTCTAGTGCAAGTGAGAGACTGAAGGAAATATGCCCTAGAGGCAATAATAAAGTTGTTATTTATATTTCCTTATGTCATGATAAATGTTTATTATTCATACTAGAATTGTATTAACCGGACACTTGGTACATGTGTGGATACATAGACAAAACAAGGTGTCCCTAGTATGCCTCTACTTTACTAGCTCGTTAATCAAAGATGGTTAAGTTTCCTGACCATAGACATGTGTTGTCATTTGATGAACGGGATCACATCATTAGGAGAATGATGCGATGGACAAGACCAATCCGTTAGCTTAGCATAATGATCGTTAAGTTTTATTGCTATTGCTTTCTTCATGACTTATACATATTCCTCGGACTATGAGATTATGCAACTCCCGAATATCGGAGGAACACCTTGTGTGCTATCAAACATCACAATGTAACTGGGTGATTATAAAGATGCTCTACAGGTATCTCCGAAGGTGTTTGTTGGGTTGACATAGATCGAGATTAGGATTTGTCACTCCGAGTATCGGAGAGGTATCTCTGGGCCCTCTCGGTAATGCACATCATAATAAGCCTTGCAAGCAATGTGACTAATGAGTTAGTTATAGGATGATGTATTACAGAACGATTAAAGAGACTTGCCGGTAACGAGATTGAACTAGGTATGAAGATACTGACGATCGAATCTCGGGCAAGTAACATACCGATGACAAAGGGAATAACGTATGTTGTCATTATGGTTTGACCGATAAAGATATTCGTAGAATATGTAGGAACCAATATGAGCATCCAGGTTCCGCTGTTGGTTATTGATCGGAGAGGTGTCTCGGTCATGTCTGCGTAGTTCTCAACCCTTAGGGTTCGCACACTTAATGTTGATGACGATTTTGTATTATATGAGTTATGTGATTTGGTGACTGAATGTTGTTCCGAGTCCTGGATGAGATCACCCACATGACGAGGAGTCTCGAAATGGTCGAGAGGTAAAGATTCATATATAGGACAATAGTATTCGGACACCGGAAGTGTTCTAGGGTTACCGGGTACGTATCGGGTCACCGAAAGGGGTTTCGGGCAACCCCCGGCAAACTATATGGGCCTAATGGGCCAAGAGTTGGACAGACCAGCTCCAAAAGGGGCTGGTGTGCCCCCTATAGGCTGAATAGGAGGAGAAGGAAAGGGGAGGATTCTGCCTCCCCCTTTCCTTCCCCTCTCTCTTTCCTTCCCCCTCCGATGGATATGGAAGAGGGGGGCCGACTTGGAGGAGGCGCCCAAGTAGGATTACTCCTACTTGGGCGCCCCTTGCAGCCCCTTTCCCTCTCCCACCTATATATATGTGGGGTGGGGCACTGCTAGAACACACATCAATTGTTCCAAGCCATGTGCGGCGCCCCTCTCCACCGTTTACTCCTCCGGTCATATTTGTCGTAATGCTTAGGTGAAGCCCTGCGCGGATCACTTCACCATCATCGTCACCACGCTGTCGTGCTGACGAAACTCTCCCTCAACACTTTGCTGGATCAAGAGTTCGAGGGACGTCATCGAGCTGAACGTGTGCAGAACTCGGAGGTGCCGTATGTTCGGTACTTGATCGGTTGAATTGAGAAGATGTTCGACTACATCAACCGTGTTAAACTAACGCTTCCGCTTTCAGTCTACGAGGGTACGTGGACACACTCTCCCCCTCTCATTGCTATCCTAGATAGATCTTGCGTGATCGTAGGAATTTTTTTGAAATTGCATGCTATGTTCCCCAACAGTAGTAGTAGTCGACGGGGTGGCATCTGGCTCCTTGGATCCACCACCTGATCGCAGCAACCGGGTATAGGGGAAAAGCGATGGCAAAGCAACCGTGAGTACCCATCCAAAGTACTCGCAAGACTTACATCAGGTCTATACTAAGTATGCATCAGTATCAAAGGAATGAGCTGTATCTATGGACTGAACTGACCGCTCAATCTGTTGAGTGTGTCTTTGTAGGATACATCGATGAGCATAAGGGTTATCGGTGTGGGGATCCTATCGGTCAGCGGATACGTATTTCCCAGGATGTGACCTTTGATGAGTCTCGTCCTTTCTATCCATGCTCATCCTCCTCGACCTTTTCTATGGAGTACATCTCTTTTCTCACATTTCCTGATACACCTCCCTTTGTGCCCCATATTCCTACCCCTTCTCCCTCCATTAATTGTTGCCGATATGGCGCCTTCCTCTCCCACAATTTCTTCTCCTTCCTTGTCGCATGACTCTCCACCTTCCCCATTTTCACCTTCATCCCTGATGTCTTCCCCAACTACACCTTCATCAATGATGCCTTCCTTGTCAGCAACGATGTCTTCCCCGTATCCATCTCCGGTGATTCCTACACGTCCCTCTTTTAATTTTGATTACAATCGTCGTCCACGTGTTGTGGATGCGTCCACTGATGCTCCATCTACTTCTGGTGTGCCGCCTACCTCTTCTAAGCCGACTTATGGTCTTCGGGCTCGACCTTGTCCTCCTCCTGACCGCTATTCTCCTTCCCAATATAGTCTTTCAGCTGTACTTGAGCTTACCACTTATCGGGATGCTATTGTTCTTCCTGAATGGCAGCTTGAGATGGCAGAGGAGATTGCTTCACTTGAGCGCATTGGCACGTGGGATCTTGTTTCTTTTCCTCCCCGTCTTCGTCCCATCACTTGTAAGTGGGTCTATAAGGTTAAGACTCGCTCTCGTGGTTCTCTTGAGGGCTATAAAGCTCATCTTGTGGCTCGTGGCTTTCAACAGGAGCATGGTCGTGATTACGACGAGACTTTTGCTCCCATGGCCCATATGACCACTATCCGGACACTTCCCGTTGTGGCTTATGTTCGCCATTGGTCTGTGTCTCATCTTGATGTCAAGAACGCCTTTTTTAATGGTGAGTTGTGTGAGGAGGTTTATATGCAGCCACACCTGGGTATTCTGTTCCTAATGGCATGGTTTTTCATCTCTGCCGCTCTCTCTCTCTCTATGGTCTTAAGCAAGCCCCCGACGCTTGGTTTGAGGCTTTTGCTTCTGTGGTGACTACAACTGATTTTTCTCCTAGTGCTCATGATCTAGTGTTGTTTGTCCACCTCTCTGCTCGTGCCCGCACTCTTCTCCTTCTTCTTCTTCTTCTTCTTCTTCTTCTTCTTATTCTTCTTCTTCTATATGTTGATGACATGATCATCACTGGCGATGATCTTGAGTACATTGCCTTCGTCAAGGCCCGTCTCAGTGAGCAGTTTCTTAAGTCTAATCTTGATCCTCTTCGTTACTTTCTTGGGATTGCGGTTTCCTCCACCTCTAATGGCTTTTTTATTTCCCCAGAAAAGTATATCCAGGATCTTCTTGCTCGAGCGGATCTCAGTGATGAGCACACTATTGAGACTCCTATGGAGTTTAATGTTCACCTTAATGCTTCTGATGGTGAGCCCTTGTCTGATTCGACTCGTTATCATCATCTTGTTGGGAGTCTTGTTTATCTCGCCGTCACTCGTTTGGATATCTCCGATCCTGTCCATATCCTGAATCAGTTTGTTTCTTCTTCGACTTTGGTTCACTATAGCCACCTTCTTTGTGTTCTACGATACCTTCGTGGCACGATCTCTCACCGTCCCTTCTTTCCTCTAGCAGAAACCAGAGCAATTGGAACAGGAGGAGCAACTTTAAGCTTATTGGTAGACCAGTTACTTCAAGTAGCATAAGACATCATTTCTTATTGTATTTCTTTGGTATTGCAGACGCAGATAGATTTCTCTACGGACACATCATTTACTTGGTATCTATAATATCAGTTTCTTTTGAAAAATAAACTATACGGGCACATTGTTATTGAAGGAGGCAGTATATTGTAGGGTTTGGTCCTCCAGTCCTTTGCACGGGTAAAAACCAAGCCGCCTTCCGGTTTGGGCACTGCGGCGCTCCTGTGCACCAGGTCCGTCACAGCTCTCGGCGGCTTGTCCGTAGCAACCGCCAACCGGGTCACCCGTGGCACAGCTACATCGGCACGTGACGGTAGTAGCAGCATATACTATACCGCTCGCCCGGCGCCGAGACCCACCCGCCAAGCACCAACCGCCCGCCCCACACGGGAAGACCGCACGCAGCTCGCTCGCGCGCAATTTCCCGCGAAGAACCCCCACGATCGCGCCTCCTCCCCGACCCCAGCGCATGCATCTACCCCCCCGCCTGGCGCAGGCGTGCGCGCTCGCATGCGGCCACAGTGCCGCGGGCGCGTAGTGGCGCCCCGCGCGGGCCGGCCAAGTACGCCGGCGCCCCGCGCCCGCGCGACACGTACGACCCGCTCCCTTCCCCCTCTCATCTCGTCTCCCGCTTCCTCTCCTTCCTAGCTAGCTACAGTGAGTAGCTGCTGTTAATTATACTAGTAGTAGCTGGTAGTACTCCTGCTCGGAATCTCTCGGCTCGGACGTCGTACGACCACCTATAAGCTCGCTCGCTCGCGGCCTCCACCGTTTCATTTCCCACCTAATCCTATCGTTATCTCCTCCCACCCAGCCCCAGCCCCACTCCGGCCCCGTAACACCCAGCGAGCAGAGCACAGCACCCACCACCGGCACAGCCGCGCGCGTGGGTGGGTGGAAAAAAGTAGAGAGAAAGAACAGGAGAGAAGGAAGAAAAGGAAAAAGGCATGGCCGCCACCGCCGCGGCCACCGTGACGGCGACGGCGGCGGCGTCGAGCTGCAGCAAGCGCGAGAGCGCCGGCATTGCGGCGCCCGCCGACTTGTCAGTCTCCCGCTCCCTTCCTTCCTTCCACCCACGGCACAGCGCTGACCGTTCGAGGCTGTGCTGCCGCGTATGGAATAGTTCTTCTGCTCACTCTTTGGCCTCTTTTTGTTGTGGTGTGCAGGGCGAAGAAGGCGAAGAAGGGGAGGTCGCCGCCGGCGGAGGAGATGGAGGGCTTCTTCGCGGCGGCGGAGGGCGACGTCGCGCGGCGCTTCGCTGCCAAGTGAGTTCTACCGCACATGCATGCGTCAGGCAACAGCTTCCTCCTATACTCTTGGGGAAAAGCCGCCGTGGATTTATATGGGAGTAGCTAGCTAGCAATGCATGCGCAGCAGTGGGCCTGTAAATTCTGCTCTCGAGTAACATGAGGCCTCTGCTGCTCAAGATCTGGGGTGTCAGTCAGTTTGGTGTTGCACACAACACACGCACACTCACACTGTAAAAAAAACGCAAGCATGTGCTTTGCCCTCCAATTCTCTGTCGCCGTTTTTCTTTTTCTCTTGATTGAAAAGGCCAGCTGCTGGTGCTAGTGTATGAAGGAATTTGAACAAAATCACTACACATATAGACTGTTCTGAGCACACACACAAAAAAAGGTAATTCGGGGGATCTTGGTTTTTGGCATTTGTCAAATTAGCTCAAGCAATTATATTTCCAGAAACAAAAAGTGAGGTTGGCAGTGCAGTACTACTCCTGTTCTTTTCTAACGTTTGGATCTTGCGCTTTGGATTGAAGGTACAACTATGACGTCGTCGCAGACGCTCCCATGGACGGGCGGTACGAGTGGGTCCGACTGAGGCCGTAGGAAGGAGGGATATGCCGCCGCAGCCAGTCAAGCGTCAGAACTCAGAAGCCCGCACAGACAGACAGACCACGTTGTGTCCTTTTTAATCAATTCTTTTGTAGTTACCCTGTCATGCTTTGTTAGCTGTAATTATTGCTCACGAGATGCCTAATCATGTAAAAGCTCACCATGTATAAGTCGCCAGTGGATGCCCTGTTTCACCTGTAGCTAGCTTCGCTTTTATTTAACTTGTCGTCATATGTTTTGTTTCATCAAGAAAAACAAGGCGTCGTTATCTGTGTACATTGTCTCGTAGCAGGAGTACTTTTGTTCTGACACTGCATATCTCAACACATCATAGCATGGTAAGTCCAGCCTACTTTCAAAGCAAAAACAATCAGAGCTAGGACAAATCCGACCCGTGAACATTTCTAGACGTACCCGGACATGATCCGAGACAGCGCCCACGGCCCCTTAAATGCCCTACTGCACATCACACTGCTCGTATTAAAACCTCAAATCCATGCACATCGATCATACACATGAATCGCATAAATAGCATTTGTTCATAGCGAAAAAAAATACATAGTTCAAACATAAAATTTATTTTGAATGCACAATTCAAACATTAAACTCCTTGTTTCTATTATGTGTCTGCATATGCTCCACAAGCGCGCACATTTAGATCCTGAAGATTCCGATACATCTTCAGAAAGTTCACAAATATGCTTCACATCATGTTTCGGGAGGCGGACTTGTACTCTTGGCTTCTCAAAATCATGTGTTCGGGCTGCCCCTTCACCTTCACCACCCTCGACAATCATATTGTGCAAAATGACAAAACATGTCGCCAGCTGCCACAAAGTCTCCGATTCCCATATCATTGCAAATCCACAAACAATACCCAACGAGTTTGAAGCACTCCGAATGCCCTCCCCATATTCTTCCTAGGTACTTCTTGCACTATTGTAAAGATGGCTTTGTTTGTTGCCATGGGGATCGTATATGGTCTTCACAAACGGAGCCCACTAAGGATATATACCATTTGACAAAGTAGTATCCCATACGTTGTAGTTGTGCCCATTGACGGTGTAGTTGTATGGCGACGCATCCCCATCACAAAGTCTTGTGAACATCGGAGATTGTGGAGCACATTGATGTCCTTGTGAGAACCAACCATGCCAAAGAAAGCATGCAAATCCACAAGTCCTTTGATGCCACTGGTTCTAGTATGATGGCGACCTCTTTCGAGTGGCCTTGGTACATCTCGTGCAAACCTTTGAGGCAATTTTTCCATTGGCAATGCATGCAATCAACTGAACCGAGCATACCTGAAAAACCCCTCGTTGCTCCAATAGCCGTCAACCTTTTTGTATCCTGCATAGTTGGTTCTCTCAGATACTCCACTCCAAACACCTTCACCACGACGCAGGAAAATCTCACAATGACATCAATGCATGTGCTCTCCCCCATCCGAATCATCTCACCAATGGCATCGGTGACGGTACCTAGTGCAAACATCCTCAGAGAACCCGTGCATTTCTGCAAACGGAGAGAACGAGAGTTGTCCGCAACAATCCTTCTTGAGATCAAAATAGGGATCATGTGCCTCCACTCCCTCCCCCATGTGGAAGAACAAGGGTTTGCACATACGAAAGCGTCTACGGAAAACCGTTTCAAGGAATGCTGGTACGGGTTGGCAGTAGTCCTTGTAGAGCAGTCGTGCATCTACGATCCTAGTTTAGAACTCTCCTTCCTTTGATTGAACCCTTGAAGTTTAGAATGTGCTCCACGTCCCTTCATTTCCGCCGATCATCATCATCATCATCATCATCATCATCAACTCAACTTCTTTGTCGTCCAAATCCGACGAATCGATGGACCCTTTTTGAATGAATTCACCAAGCTCCTTGTTTCGATACTCCTCATCCGACTAATAGACGAATCAATCGTTTTTCCTACAAAACATAAAATATGACAGGAGGAGCGGGAATACCACGGCAGTGTCTGTGTCCGGGTGACGGTGTCCTGGATTAGGGGGTACTCAACACGTCGTCTCCCGAGCAGATGTATCGGGTCGAGGACCCCTATGGCAGTTCACTCATGGGCCACTTCGGGCAACCCATGCCGCATACAAGGAGGATTCCATAAGACTTGGCGCCCAAGAAAGGACTCCTCTAAACCCTAGGCCTCCGGTGTGTTATATAAACCGAGGCCAGGCTAGTCAATAGAACATCTTATATTCATTAGATCAATCTTGTGGTAGATACACGTACTCTGTACTACACCCCATATGAATACAATCAAAAGCAGGACGTAGGGTTTTACCTCCATTAAGAGGGCCCGAACCTGGGTAAAATCTCGTGTCCATGTTACCATTGCTCCAAGATGCCTAGCTTAGGTCCCCTACTACGAGATATGTTGGATATAGAACCGACATTGGTGCTTTCATTGAGAGCCTGCTGGCAGTCGCCATGGTGTGATGGGAATTCATATCGTCTCCGGCGCGATCTACGTGTCAGAGCCGAGCCTTATTATTGATGTCGGCATCTTCGTCGTCGGCTCGATTAGTCACCTTAGCTCGACCGAGGACTGTGCTCCGTCTCAGATCATTATGTTCGGACGAGGGCCTTCATAATCAACTCCGATCTCTATCAAGATCATGGAGGAATCATCGATGAAGATCGGGGGCTCAACGTCAACATTGCCCCCGGGAGACCGTGCTGTTTTTCTGGACAGCAAACCTATATCCGCCAACACCACCTCCTCGAGCGTCACTTTGATTGTTGCTTCAGTGAAATTGTGTGGAATTGAGTGTACAACAACCCTGTAAAATTTTGTCGCATTCCGATGGAGGAATCTTCGACGATCTATGATATATTGGAGGCCTGTCGAGTCTTGACAGGAATCTGGACAAGTTTAGGGCGTGGTCTTCCAAGCCTAGCTCGGTGGTCATTTGGTAGATCCAACCGTTCATTTTCTGTGAAATTTCCTTATCTACCACCTCTCAAAATTTCAGCCCGATCCAACCGTTCAAACTCCGGGAACCTTCCGATTAGTGCATCACTTTTCGGATCTGTTTTCTGCGCGAATACAAATCCGACCTGAGTTCATCTTTCTTCATGAACGGGATATTGGACAACCTTTTTGGAAGTATGTCTTTCTAGGGTATTTTGCATTGTTCTTAAACACGTGCCCATAAAATTTTAAGCCTTCTTTGAGGTATTCTTCACCGTCACGCTGGTGTCAAACCAGTCCGGCAACATTGCTCCATGGCTGCCGACCTGCGCTAGACACGTCGTCGCTTTGTTGAGCCGAGCTCAACTTCTTCGGATCATCATCTCGGCAAGCTGAACAAGAGTACGACATCACGAAGGATAAATCATCACCAACATCGCAGCCCCACGGATTACACGGAGTGGGCACACCGGCATCGTCGCACGGTCACTTCATCAAGCCGACATTGACCGCGTCACAAGTCACGACTTGCGTTGGCATGGCCGAACTGTTGCTTCTTCAAGCCAATGTCCATCGCGCCGAACTGCTTCAACACCTCGGCTGACATTGCAGCTGCAACGTCTCCTTACCGACCCGCTCCGTCACCTCGGCTAGACCGGGGGCTTCGCCATCTCTTCATCAACCTACTTCGGAGACTTCGGCGTCACCAGCCGACCAGCTTCGTCACGTTAGCTGGACCGAGGGCTTTGCCTCGGCGAGCCAACCTTTGCCAGCATCGCCATGCTGTCGCTTCATCGCCCATCAGGCAATGGGTGTGCTGATCGAGTCCTAATTTTGGGAGTAAACTTTCTTCAGATTGCTATAACAGATAAACCAGGTGCAATTAATCATAGTGATTTTTTCTTGCTTGGGTTTACTTTTTCCGAGGAA
Source organism: Triticum urartu (assembly GCF_056163025.1). Lineage (NCBI taxonomy): Eukaryota > Viridiplantae > Streptophyta > Magnoliopsida > Poales > Poaceae > Triticum > Triticum urartu. The sequence goes on along the minus strand of NC_141877.1, from coordinate 444,505,087 downwards.
TTATTACTCTGGTTTTTGTTCCATCATCTGTACACAGGTCTGTCAAGTGATGGCCGCATTAATGATGGTTGTGTGACGGTTCGGTCAATTTCCCGTCTGTAGTTCGGCGAACACCTCATCAGGGACTCAGACTGCCCTATGAATACAGGCTTTGTCACGCTAGCGCCCTGCACCGACATTGGCTTCTCAGCCAGGCCACATCTCTTTAGAAAAAAACTTATTTTGCATAAAATAATTATCGAGGTTTTTCTTCTATATTTATATTAATATTTTTTGGACCACACTATTTTACATGTGTAGGTAATCGACTTTGACTGCGTCACGCGGTCACTTCGGCAAGCCGACACCATCGTCCCAATCAGCGTAAATTGGCTCACGTGATCACCTTGTTGATCGAATTGCCATACCAAAATGTTCGGTTGCCTCGGGGACTTCGGCATCGCTGAGAGAGCTCTACCTCATCGAGTGTTGGGCACATGGGTCATATTTCTTTTATTACTCACTTTGCATAAATAATTAATTATGCAAGGAATTTTAATTTTATTTTATTATTACTACTATTATCTCCGGCTTGCACTATTTTTTGTGCACAACTAATGATTTGGGTTGGGCGGCGTTGTCACCTTGGCGTACCGACGTACCACGTCACTTCGGCTGGACCGGGGCTTCGTCATCACTCCATTAACCCACATCACGGACTTCGGTGTCATACTGTCGGCCTGCTCCGTCGCCTCAGTCGGACTGGAGGTTCCACCCAACCACATTAGCCGTGCTATGTCGCCACTTCGGAGTGCCGAGCTATTTGCTCTGCCACCTCGGGACCGGCTCAGGGGCTGGGACCTCGTCCCGCCATAAGCCCAAGCCGCGCATCGACACCGAGCACATTAACCAGCTAAGTCACTTCCATGCTCAGTTTTTTTATTCTTGTTCTATTTGACCAAAAATTATATTTATGCTAAAATATGTTTGTCAAAAACGAGGTTCGCTAAAAACCACTTTTCTTTGCCCGTGTTAACTGGGGCTCTTAAATTTATATGATCCATTTTATAATAATTGTTCTTCTTCTAAGGTGTTGCAAAGTCTTTTTCTACCACTCCTTTTTCGACTCGAGTGTGTGGTCAATAGCCGGATAGCCTGTTTTGTCTCTAATGCTGCTCGAGTTTAGTTCGTTAAACTAGCTTAATGAGAAGTACTCTGCCTTCGGGATAGGAGGTTGCAGACGTAGGCTGACCCGCTTGAAGTCTTGTGATCAGATGTGTCATATTAATGCACGATAGAAGCACAAAAGTAAGACCAATTTTCGGATTGGCGCCTAATGACTTGATTTAGTTCGGGCGTAAAGTTTTTACTGAAATTTTTTGGTTTTCCAAGCCTATGACACTTTTAAACTATTTGTGTGTTTCCAGCGTTAGTCTCGCAGTGCAACACCAGACACCTTTAGAGATTTGGCTAAAACATTCTCGGATATTGCTATATATGCATCGGTTTCGAATTGTGTCTTTGGTCAATAGTTGGGTTGCCCGGATCCTGTGCTTGCCTCCTATGTCCCACTTTGTTCGTCTAGGTGTGCAAAGGGGGAACCACTGCGATTGTGCTTCCAGCTCGAATGGTTAAGCACCTTAGTGGAGAAAGCCGAAAACTGACTGTCACAATGGGCGAAAACTGGTCAGCGATCCGATGACGGTGTCAAACTATAGATCGATACCGATTACCCCGTGCTAAACGATGGGCCTTTCATAACATTGGCCGAAGTGTTATTGGATAGACTTTGGTCGGTGTCGAACACTAACCGGGGCTCGTAGCTAGCTTCCCCAGTTTAAAGCTCCCATGACTAAGTGAAATTTATAAAGCCCGCATATCTGATTGCCTTGTTTCCGCTAACAAAACCGCCTCCGGGCACCGAGACATCGGCTAAGGGTTGTCTTGTTACTACGGAAACACCCTGCGTAGCATCTACAAAGGGGTAGAAGCCGACGATGGGCCACTTTCAAATAATAAACGGTCGCAACGGAGTCAAAATAAATATCATCAGTGTTTGTATTCATTATACAGGCGTTGCATTTCGTAATTATTGTTATAAAGCCATAAATATGCATCAATTTGACTTAAGATTTTGGCCAAGCTAGGTTGCCTAGCTCCTGTGCTTACCCCTATGTTCCTGATTGGTCGTCTAGGCGGTAAAGGGAGCACCTTTGTGATTGTTACTACCGGGTCATCCGAGTTAGTACCTCAGACTGGGTGAAGCCGAAAGCTAGCGATCTTAAAGGATATAATTGGTCGGCAATGACGGAAATGAAAATTTAGGTTCGCTAAAGACCACATACTTCGGGAACTTTCCCCGGACTAAATCCTCAGTATTTTTTCTCCCACATTGATCGGAGGTGAGGTTTCATGATCATGGTCGGCATGACAACCCAAAGAAAGGAACCGATAGCGGGACTATTTTCTTTGGAAGATGTTTCTTACATTAAATACTAATGTAACATTCTCTGCATACCTTTGTTTATAAAACCGTATGGCCGGATTGCCTTGTTTGTCATAAATATTTGCCCTCATAAAGGCTTTATAAAGTGGGAGAAACACTCCCCGGCTACTGGCCGAGGAGGTTGAAGCCGATGGTCGGTCAACAAAGTTTTGTACAGTGCGGATCCAAGCATTAATGATGTAGAGTACTTGGATACATAGAATCATTACACATAATTTGTGATTTTACTCCGGACATCGATCCTTAATTCGGCCACTCATGCCCACATTAAGGCTCGAGGGCTACTAGGCTTCGGGCTTATCATTTACTAATATTAAAGGGGAACTTCGATCCCCTGATCTGGTGTTGCCACCCGACCAGTGTCTCGGGGGCTACTACATTGCCTATTCAATACAGAAAATTCAAAGTGCTCAGTGTTCGGCTTGACCGAACTATGGGCAAACGCATCTTCGGATAACAATAGGTACCATCTAGGACTTATCTGACATCAAGCTAATATATTACGACGACTTCTCAAAACCCTCTCTCAAGGGCCCGTCCGCCGATCACTATCTCCTCTAATGTGCATCTCGGATTTTTTGGCCAACACACACTGAGGGAGTCCTGGATTAAGGGGTGTTCGGATAGCCGGACTATACCTTTAGCCGGACTCCTGGACTATGAAGATACAAGATTGAAGACTTCGTCCTGTGTCCGGGAGGGACTTTCCTTGGCGTGGAAGGCAAGCTTGGCGATACGGATATACAGATCTCCTACCATTGTAACCGACTCTATGTAACCCTAACCCTACCCGGTGTCTATATAAACCGGAGGGTTTTAGTCCGTAGGACAACGTACACATCAACAATCATACCATAGGCTAGCTTCTAGGGTTTAGCCTCCTCGATCTCGTGGTAGATCTACTCTTGTACTACCCATATCATCAATATTAATCAAGAAGGACGTAGGGTTTTACCTCCATCGAGAGGGCCCGAACCTGGGTAAAACTTCGTGTCCCTTGTCTCCTGTTACCATCCGGCCTAGACGCACACATCGGGACCCCCTACCCGAGATCCACCGGTTTAGACACCGACATTGGTGCTTTCATTGAGAGTTCCTCTGTGTCGTCGCCGTCAGGCTCGATGGCTCCTACGATCATCGATAGCGATGCAGTCCAGGGTGAGACCTTCCTTCCTGGACAGATCTTCGTCTTCGGCGGCTTCGCTCTGCAGGCCAATTCACTTGGCCATCTGGAGCAGATCGAAAGCTACGCCCCTGGCCGTTAGGTCAGATTTGGAAGTTTAAACTACACGGCTAACATCTGCGGGGACTTGATCTTCGACGGATTCGAGCCACTGCCGAGCGCGCCGCACTGTCACGACGAGCATGATCTAGCTCTGCTGCCGAACAGTGCCCTGGAGGCCGCACCCGCATCGGCTTCAACCCTTAATTCGGAGCCAACTGCGCCGATCGAGGATGGGTGGTTGGACGCCGCCTCGGGGGCTGTGATCCCAACGGCGATCGAGCCGAACACCAGCCCCGCACTCTGCAAGACTCGTGACTCCAAGGAGCCGGACTCTTCTCCGGACTCCAAACCCTCCGCGCCCCTGCCGATCGAATCCGATTGGGCGCCGATCATGGAGTTTACGGCCGCAGACATCTTTCAGCACTCGCCTTTCGGCGATATTCTGAAGACATTAAAGTCTCTCTCTTTATCAGGAGAGCCCTGGCCGGATTACGGTCAGCAAGGTTGGGGTACGGACGATGAAGAAATTCAAAGCCCACCCACCACCCACTTTGTAGCCACTGTCGACGACTTAACCGACATGCTCGACTTCGACTCCAAAGACATCGACGGTAAGGACGCCGATGAAGGAGATGATGAAGAACCAGCGCCTACTAGGCCCTGGAAAGCCACCTCATCGTACGACATATACATGGTGGACACCCCAAAAGAGGGAGATGGCGATGGAACATCGGAGGATGACCCCTCCAAGAAACAGCCTAAGCGCCGACGTCAGCGGCGCCGCTCAAAATCCCGCCAAAACAAACACGGTGATTCCAGCACGGGAGATAATAATACTCTGGAAAGCGCCGAAGAAAACCCCCTCCAGCAAGATTTAGCACAGGAGGATGGAGAAACCAGCCCTCATGAGAGAGTGGCAGACAGAGAGGTCGAGGACGATAATTATATGCCTCCCTCCGAAGACGAGGCAAGCCTCGACGACGACGAATTCGTCGTGCCAGAGGATCCCATTGAGAAAGAGCGTTTTCAACGCAGGCTTATGGCCACGGCAAGAAGCCTCAAGAAAAAACAGCAATAACTTAGAGCTGATCAAGATTTGCTAGTCGACAGATGGACTGAAGTCCTTGCGGCCGAAGAGCACAAACTCGAACGCCCCTCCAAGAGCTACCCAAAGCGCAGGTTGCTACCCCGATTAGAGGAGGAAGCACTTGATGCGGCCGACCGACCACCTCGTGGCCACGACAGAGACGCCTCTCGGCCCTCCACTAAAGCCGCACCCCGTACCAAGGCACGGGAATATGCGCCAGACTTACGAGACATGTTGGAGGACAAGGCAAGGCAAACAAGATCGATCTACGGATCGCGTGGGCGCCCCACGGCTCGAGACGGTAACCGTCATGCCGGCCACAAATTCAGCAGGGCCGAACACAGCTCATTGGAGCTACGTCATGATATCGCCCAGTACAGAGGCGCCGCACACCCACTATGCTTTACAGACGAAATAATGGATCATCAAATCCCTGAGGGTTTCAAACCCGTAAACATCGAATCATACGATGGCACAACAGATCCTGCGGTATGGATAGAGGATTATCTCCTTCATATCCACATGGCCCACGGCGACGATTTCCACGCCATCAAATACCTCCCACTCAAGCTTAAAGGACCAGCTCGGCATTGGCTTAACAGCTTGCCAACAGGATCAATCAGATGTTGGGAGGACTTGGAAGCCGCATTCCTCGACAATTTCCAGGGCACTTATGTGCGACCCCCAGACGCCGATGACCTAATTCACGTAATCTAGCAGCCAGAAGAATCGGCCAGGCAATTCTGGACACGGTTCCTAACAAAGAAAAATCAAATAGTCGACTGTCCGGACGCTGAGGCCCTAGCAGCCTTCAAGCACAATATCCGTGACGAGTGGCTGGCCCGGCACCTTGGACAGGAAAAGCCAAAGTCTATGGCAGCACTCACGACACTCATGACCCGCTTTTGCGCGGGAGAAGACAGCTGGCTTGCTCGTAGCAACAATATGACCAAGAACCCTGGTAATTCGGATACCAGGGACAGTAGTGGTAGGTCGCGTCGCAACAAGCAGAAGGGCCGCATTAACGGCGACAATACTGAGGATACGATAGTTAATGCCAGATTCAGAGGCTCTAAATCCAATCAGCGGAAAAAGCCATTCAAAAGGAATCCTAGGGGCCCGTCCAGTTTGGACCGAATACTCGACCGCTTATGCCAGATACATGGCACCCCCGAAAAGCCGGCCAATCACACCAACAGGGATTGTTGGGTGTTCAAGCAGGCAGGCAAGTTAAATGCCGAAAATGAAGACAAGGGGCTGCATAGCGATGACGACGAGGAGCCCCGGCCGCCGAACAACAGTGGACAGAAGGGTTTTCCCCCACAAGTGCGAACGGTGAACATGATATACGCAACCCACATCCCCAAGAGGGAGCGGAAGCGTGCGTTAAGGGACGTATACGCGATAGAGCCAGTCGCCCCAAAGTTCAACCCATGGTCCTCCTGCCCGATCACCTTTGATCGAAGGGACCATCCCACTAGCACCCGTCATGGTGGATTCGCCGCATTGGTTCTAGACCCAATTATTAACGGATTTCATCTCACTAGAGTCCTTATGGACGGCGGCAGCAGCCTGAACCTGCTTTACCAGGATACAGTGCAGAAAATGGGCATAGATCCCTCGAGGATTAAGCCCACCAAAACGACCTTTAAAGGCGTAATACCAGGTGTAGAGGCCAACTGTACAGGCTCAGCCACACTTGAAGTGGTCTTCGGATCTCCGGATAATTTCCGAAGCGAGGAGTTAATCTTCGACATAGTCCCGTTTCGCAGTGGTTATCACGCACTGCTCGGGCGAACCGCATTCACTAAGTTCAATGCGGTACCGCATTACGCATACCTTAAGCTCAAGATGCCAAGCCCTCGAGGAGTATTTACAGTCAATGGAAACACCGAATGCTCCCTCCGAACGGAGGAGCACACGACGGCCCTTGCAGCGGAAGTACAAAGCAGCCTCTCTAGGCAGTTCTCCAGTCCGGCCACTAAACGACCGGACACCGTCAAGCGCGCCCGGAGTGACCTACAACAAGACCGCCTGGCACGATTCGAGCAGCATAGCAATGCGGCCCCAACCCCAACCCTCGCAAAAGGCGAAGCCAGTACTTCGCGTACATAACTACGCTCTAGAGATACCATGGGCATAGGGGGAGGGGCACCATCACGGCACGCCCGAAACACGGCTTAAACCGCACCAGGGGCTACCGATTTTTTAATTTTCTCTTACTTTAAGGACTCCACTCATCGGAAGGCCTGTTTGGCAGTTCAATTGCTGCACAAATGATGCAAGAACCAGGGAAGCAGACAAGCCACACCGCATTACGAAACTGCCAGGTGGTCTCTATCACGAGCAGTATACCTGTTTCGCATACTATTCCGCAGCTTGCCCCTGGAACGAACATGTTACATAGTCCAACCTTTTGCTTATCACATTAATTGTATCGTTCTACTTTGATCGCAGCCCTCTTTAATAAACAATGCATAGCTTTTGTCTATTTTTGCATTACTCTTTTATATATATATATATATATATATATATATATATGTTCCTTAACGACATGTTGCACCCGTACACTTTGGTACGGCCAAAATACGCCAGGGGCTTCAGTACCCCTCAACATGGTGTGAGAAGTCCGAACACTTTAACAAGTACGGCACCCCGAACTTATAGCATTATATGCACCGGCTCCGAATCATGTCTTGGGTCAATAGTTGGGTTTGCCCGGCTCCTATGTTTTGGTGCCTTACGTTCCGCTATATCGGCTAAGGTAGCACTAGGAGAACCACTGCGATTGTGCCCCAGTTGAGCTGGGTCAAGCACCTCAATGGAGAAAGCTAAAACTGACTGTCATGATGAAGCGAGAGCTGGTCGCTGTTCGAGAGGTTTTTTCGAGTCCCTAAAGACTTATGCCGCTTAAGGCGAGGAGCCGGCTCTGTCCGGCCAAGGCGTGGATAGCGCCTCGAACTCGGTCTTCCGAATACCAAGGGCTTCGCCGAAATTTAAAATTATAGAATTCTATGGCTAAGTGAGAGTGTTCACGCATTATAGTCCGATTGCCTTGTTCGTTGGGCTGAGCGCCTCCCTCGAAGGACCCAAACATGGGAAAAAGAGCGCTCAAGTTTATCCCCGAACACCCCAGCACTAGCGGCACGGGGGCAGAAGCCGACGACTCGCCATCTCTCAAAATTGATAAACAGCTGCACAGAAGGTAATATTTTAAATTCAAAACAGCATCGCTTAGTGCATATGAACAAGTTTTCAGCGCACAGGACAAAACGAGCGAGTTTTACTAAAAACTTACATCCCTAGAACATTCATCCGCCACAAGGCGGGCACCCTTTAGAACATCCTTATAATAATTCTCGGGTTTGCGATGCTCTTTCCCCGGCAGTGGCCCGTCCTTCACAAGCTTCTCAGCATCCAGCTTGCCCCAGTGCACCTTAGCACGGGCAAGGGCCCTACGGGCACCTTCAATGCAGACGGAGCGCTTGATGACTTCAAGCCTTGGACAGGCCTCCACCAGCCGCCGCACCAGCCCAAAATAGCTCCCAGGCAGAGCCACTCCAGGCCACAGCCGAACAATGAGGCCCTTCATGGCCTGTTCGGCCGCCTTGTGGAGCTCGACCAGTTGCTTCAGCTGGTCGCTCAGGGGCATGGGGTGTCCGGCCTCAGCATACTGAGACCAGAACACCTTCTCCGTCGAGCTGCCCTCCTCGGCTCGATAGAATGCGGCGGCATCAGACACACTCCGGGGAAGATCTGCGAACGCTCCTGGAGAGCTCTCGATTCGGGTAAGTAACAAGTAACTCACGTTTATGTGTTTGCTTTGCATAAAGAATGCCTTACCCGCCGCTATCTTCTTCACCTCATCCAACTCCTCGAGGGTCTTCTGGGATTCGGCCTTGGCAGACTTGGCATTTTCAATAGCCACCGCGAGCTCGGACGCTCGCGTCTTTGAGTCAAGCTCCAAACTCTCATGTTTTTCCATGAGAGCCTGGATCTCTTGCCGTACCTTGCCAACCTCGGCCTCATACTTCTCCCGCTCGGTGCGCTCCGTGGCCACCGTCTTCTCGGCCTCGAGCAGCGCTTGCTTAAGGGTCGCCACCTCAGACGTGGCCCCTACAATAGCCATGATAATCCTGTCATTTTTTTGGCAATTGCACCTTTTTATATATATTTAAACAAGGTATTTCTTACCTTCATTGTCCTCGAGCTGCTTCTTGGCACGCCCGAGCTCTTGCTCGGACCGCTCGAGGTTCTGCTTTAGCGTGTCCACTTCCGCAGTCAGTGCGGCGGACGCCAGCAGGGAAGCCTGCACACGCATATTGACTCCTTTTTGTTAGACTCCTGCGAATTTTATTTGATCCTCTATTCGGCTTCTCTTCCCGAACGCCAAACAGAGCATCAGGGGCTACTGTCTATGCGGTAATATTATTTACACATTCTTTACTTACCTCAAAGCCTGTTAAAAGGCTAGTACAAGCTTCTGTCAGTCCGCTCTTGGCGGACTGAACCTTCTGGACCACCGCACTCATAATGGTGCGGTGCCCCTCGTCGATGGAGGCGCCTTGGAGCGCCTCCAACAGATTGTCCGGCGCCTCTGGTTGGACGGAGGTCACCGGAACGGTGGGCTTGCTCCTCTTGGAAGGAGGTCCCCCGCCGAACTCTGGAACATTTGAAGGTTCCGGAGCGGTGTCCGGCCTAGGGCCGGACTTGGAGCCCTGGGGGGTTTCATCCCCTTTACTCCTGGAGTCCGGGAGGTCGCCTCGCGGCGCCTCCAGGACCACCTCCTCCCGGATTGGAACCTGTTGGGACAACACTTCGGTGTCGTCCGTGGGGCGGGGGGAGGAAGCCGTCGGAAGCGAGTTCACATCCTACGAGTCCAGTGAGCCGCTCGACGATGCGTCGAGACGATCTTTGAGTGGGCTGCATAAACATATTTGACATAAGGGAAAGCTGTACAATAAATGAATACTATGAATTACTCTGGTATCCGGATACTTACGATTTGGCCAGGGGCTTGGCCCTGGGCGCCCACTTCTCTCCGCCGTTGTCGGCGTCGGTGGAGTTGTCCGGAGGAAGGGTTTTCCCCTTCTTGGACCCTTCGGCCTCCCTAGTTGGGGTGGCCTTCCTTTTCTTCCCTTCCCCCGCTGGAGGGGGAGGGGTCTCTTCTTCCTCCTCCTCGTCTTCATGAGAGGAGTGCGTCTTGGATTCGTCAGATGGTGAATCCGACACCTCCAGGTGCCGGGCACTCTTTCGAGTCCCCGTGGCCTTCTTCTTGGCCCTCTTCTTTGGCACCACATGGGGTGCCGGAACCAGTAGCTTTGCCAAGTGAGCGTCCGCTGGGCCTTCGGGCAAAGGAGCCGGACAGTTCATCTGTCCGGACGTCTCCTGCCAATCCTGTCAAAGGTAAGGGAGTTTAGATCCCGGATGGAGTCAAACTATGAAAAACCGATACCCTGTAAAAGGAAAAAACAGCTTACCGCATGAGCGTGACGCTGTGTACTGAATCCGCGATCCTCGGTAGCGGATGCGGGGGCCTCAGCGCCCTTGAAAAGCACTTTCCAGGCATATTCGTACATCGTGTCGAAGAGCCTGCTCAGAGTTTGGTGCCGCGCCGGGTCGAACTCCCACAGGTTGAAAGCCCGTTGTTGACACGGGAGGATCCGGCGGATGAGCATAACCTGGACTACGTTGACAAGTTTGAGCTTCTTGTTCACCAGGTTTGGACGCATGTTTGGAGTCCGGTCAGCTCTCCTTTCTTACCCCACGACAGGCCGGTCTCCTTCCAGGAGGTGAGCCACGTAGGGGGTCCGGACCGAAACTCGGGGGCTGCAACCCATTCGGGGTCGCGCGGCTCGGTGATGTAAAACCACCCCGATTGCCACCCCTTCAGGGTCTCCACAAAGGAGCCCTCAAACCATAAAACATTGGCCATCTTGCCCACCATGGCGCCTCCGCACTCCACCTGGTTGCCGCGCACCACCTTCGGCTTGACATTGAAAGTCTTGAGCTATAGGCCGAAATGGGGGCGGATGCGGAGGAAGGCCTCGCACACGACGATAAACGCCAAGATGTTTAGGACAAAATTCGGGGCCGGATCATGGAAATCCAGGCCGTAGTAGAACATGAGCCCCCGGGCAAATGGGTGGAGAGGGAAACCTAGTCCGCGGAGGAAATGGGGGAGGAACACCACCCTCTCATGGGGCCTAGGGGTGGGGATGAGCTGCCCCTTTTCGGGAAGCCGGTGCGCAACGTCGTTAGACAAGTATCCGGCCTTCCTTAGTCTTTTGATGTGCCCCTCCATGACGGAGGAGACCATCCACTTGCCTCCCGCTCTGGACATGGATGGAGAAGGTTGAAGTGGGGAGTGCGGACTTGGGTGCTGGAGCTCGAGTGCACGAGAATGGATAAGCAAGGGAGGAAGAAGGCGTAGGTGAAAAGGTGGATCCTTATCCCCTTATATAGATGGGCGTAACTACGTGTCCCCACCAGCCTGGTAAAACTCGCTTATCTCCCAAGCGCCGTAATCAATGGCGCGGTTGGGTTACCCACGCTCCTATTGATGAGAATCCCGGAATAAGGGGACACGATCTCTGCTTTAACAAGACGTGCCAAGGAAACCGCCTCGCATAAGACGCTGTGGTGGGACAGTAAAACGATTCGAATAAGGGCTTGGCCGTGTTGTGATGTCACACTACGGAATACGTCAGCAGATTAGATTTGTGTAAATATTATTCTCTCTGTGGCAATATGTGGAAATTTATTTTGCAGAGCCGGACACTACCTTTGTGTTCAAAATCTTCTATGAAGTACTTGGAGGAGGAACCCGCCTTGCAATGCCGAAGACAATCTGCGCGCCGGACTCGTCGTCATTGAAGCCTGGTTCAGGGGATACTGAGGGAGTCCTGGATTAAGGGGTGTTCGGATAGCCGGACTATACCTTCAGCCGGACTACTGGACTATGAAGATACAAGATTGAAGACTTCGTCCCGTGTCCGGGAGGGACTTTCCTTGGCGTGGAAGGCAAGCTTGGCGATACGGATATACAGATCTCCTACCATTGTAACCAACTCTATGTAACCCTAACCCTACCCGGTGTCTATATAAACCGGAGGGTTTTAGTCCGTAGGACAACGTACACATCAACAATCATACCATAGGCTAGTTTCTAGGGTTTAGCCTCCTCGATCTCGTGGTAGATCTACTCTTGTACTACCCATATTATCAATATTAATTAAGCAGGACGTAGGGTTTTACCTCCATCGAGAGGGCCCGAACCTGGGTAAAACTTCGTGTCCCTTGTCTCCTGTTACCATCCGGCCTAGACGCACAGTTCGGGACCCCCTACTCGAGATCCGCCGGTTTTGACACCGACACACACCTTGAGGGCCACTGGCTATACATCTCGGCAGAGAATACATTGCACAAATTAGAATTAAATCCATAGAGGGCATCTCCGGCATTAAGCTCGGTTGAACCCTTTTAACTTTTTCAAGACCGAGGTAATCTATGACACCTCGGATACAGTCCGGCGTTAGAGCTCGGATACATCCCGGCGTTGGAGCTCGGAAGCAGTCTGGTGTTGGTGCACGGCTGCAAAAGATACCTCGAATACAATCCGTCATTGGAGATCGGATGCAAGTGGACACTGCCGCACGGGAACAATTTCAAACCCGAGGTGTGGCATAAAAATAACAGGGCATTGATAAAGGCCGAGAAATTAAAGGGGCTCGTCGGATACCCGACGTGTAAATTCTTCAGATTCACTTTGGCGATCCTCAAGATCGAAGATGAGAAGATTTGTTGAACCAGTTTTCAAGACCGACGACCGAAGATGAAGAATAATTCGAAAGAATTGAGGAGCGTCCCTAACTTGAAGACCGGTTCAGGGGGCTACTAACGGTGTCCTAGACTAGGGGGTACTCAACACGTCGTCTCCCGAACAGGTGTATCGGGCCGAGGACCCCCATGGCGGTTCACTCATGGGCCACTTCGGGCAGCCCATGCCACATACAAGGAGGATTCCACAAGACTTGGCGCCCAAGACAAGGACTCCTCTAAACCCTAGGCCTTCGGTGTGTTATATAAACCGAGGCCAGGCTAGTCAACATCTTATATTCATTAGATCAATCTCGTGGTAGATACATGTACTCTGTACTACACCCCATATGAATACAATCAAAAGCAGGACGTAGGGTTTTACCTCCATCAAGAGGGTCCGAACCTGGGTAAAATCCTGTTTCCATGTTACCATTGCTCCAAGATGCCTAGCTTAGGACCCCTACTACGAGATATGCCGGATATAGAACCGACACCGGGGCAGCGAGAATGGCGTGACGGAGTTTTGTGCCGATGGTCGCGGCACTAGGGGGTAGGAATGATGGTGGAGCTAGGCATGGATGAGGGAGAAGAGAGGAGAGAAAAATGCAGGTCTGGTTAGGTCGGGGATGATTTGATGAAATTTAGGGCAGGTCCGGTCTGTCGGGTCTGAGGTTGTTGACACCAGATTTTGGCATGGTACGAAATGCAAGTAAGATGGCCTCAAATGGAGAAGTGATCTACATGAAATAGTTCCGTATTATCGACATGAACTTCTTCGAAGTTTAGGTCATCGCCATCTGATCTCATCTCAAGGGCCGAAGTTGTGCTCAAAGTACTAGGATTTTGTATTCATAGTACTTTTAGCCGATTAGGCCTCCAAGACAACCTCATATGAGAAACTTTTATACACGGACTGTCTTTGTCTTGTCGAAATGATTGATTTTGATATAAAAATCATCTCAGTACAAGGTCATATGCAATAGTTAAAGCCCGCACAGCACAGCCCTACCACGAGCAGAACGTGGTGCGCCAAATCAGACACGCATATAGCTGGTGTCTGATGGGTAGCGCCCTACATTGCCTATTTTGCACGAGCGATTCGACCCTCAGGATGGCTATGAATCTAAAAACGTTCAACATGAAAGTTCTTCATCTCATCGAAACAGTTAAATTTGCTTTTGAGAACATCTTCATCCAAGGTCGGTTGTGTCCTGTGAGACCCAAAAACCGAGCTAATGTCTCAGACTTACCTAAATCCGAGTTCAGTTAATTTTGGAAAGATTTGGACGGGATTTGAAGTATTTTCTTGTATGGAAAGTCGAATTGCCTCTTATATATGTGGGGGTGACGGACAATTGGAACAACACACAATTGACATATCGATATACTATTTTTCATCTACGTTTTATCTCTCCACTATTTATCTCTCTCTCTCTCGTTCTTCGCTGTTCCTCAAGTTTGAGAGTTGCGAATCCCAAGACACTAGGGGCGAGTGAATCGACCTAGGGAAGCCCATAGCCGCCACACTCCCTGACGGGGTCCCTTCCGGGTGTGCGGGGTTTCGGGTCTAAAAAACACTCGTAGACTGTCCTACGTATCACCCTGTCGGTTGGGTCTCCTTCCATGTGAGCTGCGGTGCATCACCCCCGGCGTCGAGGGTACAAGTGACGTGTTCGTGTGTCAACACAATTTTTGGCGACTCCGTTGGGGACGCAGCTTTGGACGGTCTCCAACCTATTCTTTCTACCAAGAGATCATCATCAAATTGCTGCAATCTACAAAGGTAATATGAATACCCAATTCCCCTTTGTATATGCAAATAATTCATATGTTGTTGCTAGATCGCCTAATGAGCTTAATGTATCAGCTAGCCCATGTTTAATCAATCATGCATCTAATTATGTGCAAGAGCCGATGCAAATAATCTTCATGCTTCAAATTCTTATGATTTTAGCAATCTACAACATATGTATCCTAACGCTCACGCATCGGCAACCCCACAAATCCATATACCGATGAAAAACATGATGGGGTTTGGTTAATCAATTTGAAACCACTATTGGGAAGGGGCTTATAGGTGAACCCCAAATAGTGCACGCCCTGCCACAGTTAATTTTGAAAGAAAGCACTGGCGATTCCTAAAGCACGCTCGCCACTGCTGGGCAAGTAGCTGTGACGGACGACGAAGTACCCATCACAACTCTGCGTTTTCTAATTTCTTCCCGACTGGCAAGCTACTTTGGCGTGCGAAGTCTGATGCCTGCCAAAGTTCGCTCGCACATATGTGGCAGGCAGATTTAATCGCGCGCCACCACTATATTTGGGCAGCCAGGCGCCAACCGTTTTCAAATATTTTCAGACTGCGGGTGGCGGGTTTTAGCAGTCACCCGCCACAACTATATTTGGTCACGTTTTCACCTCCCACGCTTATACTTGGGTGGCGGGGTACTCCACGCTCCCGCCACTGCTCTACGAGACATTACCTACCCCCGCACTACTTGAATCTCATTCTAGACCCAATCCCTTTCTCCCATCCTCTCTCGCCGCCGCCAACATCGTGGCGTCGTCCGTCACCACCGGCGAGGTCCCGGTCCGCCACCTCGAACGGCATCGAGGAGCAAATCTTCCCCATCGTCTGTGTCATCCGTCCCTGCCTCGAAGTTCGTCGGCGTTGCCGTGCAACGTGATACGTCTCCAACGTATCTATAATTTTTGATTGTTCCATGCTATTATATTATCTTTTTTGGATGTTTAATGGGTTTTATTATACACTTTTATATTATTTTTGGGACTAACCTACTAACCAAAGGCCCAGTGCAAATTGCTGCTTTTTTTGCCTATTTCGGTGTTCCATAGAAAAGGAATATCAAACGGAATCCAAACGGAATGACACCTTTGGGAGAGTGATTTTTGGAACAAACGCAATCTAGGTGACTTGGAGTGGACATCAAGGAAGCATCGAGGAGGCCACGAGGCAGGGAGGTGCACCCCTACCCCCGTGGGCCCCTCGTGGCTCCCCTGACCGACTTCTTTTGCCTATATATACTCAAATACCCCGAAAACATTCGGGAGCACCACGAAACCCTATTTACACCGCCGCAACCTTCTGTACCCGTGAGATCCCATCTTGGGGCCTTTTCCGGCGCTCTGCCGGAGGGGGAATCGATCACAGAGGGCTTCTACATCAACACCATAGCCTCTCCGATGATGTGTGAGTAGTTTACCACAGACCTTAGGGTCCATAGTTATTAGATAGATGGCTTCTTCTCTCTCTTTGGATCTCAATACAAAGTTCTCCTTGATCTTCTTGGAGACCTGTTCGATGTAATTCTTTTTGCGGTGTGTTTGTCGAGATCCGATGAATTGTGGGTTTATGATCAAAATTATCTATGAACAATATTTGGTTCTTCTCTGAATTCTTTTATGTATGATTTGTTATCTTTGTAAGTCTCTTCGAATTATCAGTTTGGTTTGGCCTACTAGATTGATCTTTCTTGCAATGGGAGAAGTTCTTAGCTTTGGATTCAATCTTGCGGTCCTTTCCCAGTGACAGCAGGGGCAGCAAGGCACATATTGTATTGTTGCCATCGAGGATAAAAAGATGGGGTTTATATCATATTGCTTGAGTTTATCCCTCTACATCATGTCATCTTGCCTAATGCGTTACTCTGTTCTTATGAACTTAATACTCTAGATGCATGCTGCATAGCAGTCGATGTGTGGAGTAATAGTAGTAGATGCAGAATCGTTTCGGTCTACTTGTCGCGGACGTGATGCCTATATACATGATCATGCCTAGATATTCTCATAATTATGCACTTTTCTATCAATTGCTCGACAGTAAGTTGTTTACCCACTGTAATACTTATGCTATTTTGAGAGAAGCCACTAGTGAAACCTATGGCCCCCGGATCTATTTTCCATCATATAAGTTTCCAATCTATTTTACTTTGCAATCTTTACTTTCATTCTATATCATAAAAATACCAAAAATATTTATCTTATTATCTATATCAGATCTCACTTTTGCAAGTGGTTGTGAAGGGATTGACAACCCCTTTATCGCATTGGTTGCAAGGTTCTTATTTGTTTGTGTAGGTGCGAGGCGACTTGCGTGTAGTCTCCTATTGGATTGATACCTTGGTTCTCAAAAACTGAGGGAAATACTTATGCTACTTTGCTGCATCACCCTTCCCTCTTCAAGGGAAAACCAACATAGTGCTCAAGAGGTAGCACAACGCTACCTCGAACTACTTCCCCATGTCCGTCGCCTGTGCTTTCCTCCGCATACAATGTCGTTTTCGACTCCAACGAACTCGCCGCCTGCCGACGCCTACGCCATCGACCTCCGCCTCTTACAGCCACCCTTCCGAATCTGGCCCCGTAAGCACACCTCCCTCTTTGTCAATGGTTACTTGTGGTATGAGTTTCTCTCTCTCTCTATTAGTGTAGTTAAAATGTACAACATATGGATAAAAAACGAGTATAACATTTTATTAGTGTAGCTAAAATTTGTTGCATGATGCATCATTAAATCTTCATAAGTGAAGATCTTAAAATTGATTGTGTGTGCTATACCAAAAGTACTACATATGGATGTAGGTGTATTCATAGTGAGTGTCAATGTTTTTGCGAAGCATGGATTAAGTTCCGTTTCGCTTAATTTATGGCACTCAATATGTCCAAATTCTATCAAAGGTCATGCTGTTTTTTCTAATTGTTATATCTAAATGCCAAATTGTTTAACGCAATTTAGATGAAGAAGCCAAGACACCTCGTTGGGGCTCCTACACCCATAGATGGGATTCCTATTGTCGTAGACATCGTCACGAGGGTGGCTCGGTACACGGACATCGTGCTTGCCTATGTCGAGAGTGCTCGAGCAGCCATCAAGAGCGCCCAGTCATACTCTGAGAGCGCTCAGGCATATTCCAAGAGCGCTAGAGCAGCCGCTGAGAATGCGCAAGCAGCTGCGGAGAGTGCGCGAGCAGTCAGCGAAGCTGCGAGGACAACCCAAGACGAGATCACGAAGATGACGGAAGGCGAGGATAGCTCATGATGTAGCTGAACAACTAGTGCACTGCTTCCATGTGATCTATATGATCAGTGCGAATGATGGAGCTAAACTTTTGCTTTTGAACTACTAATGAACTGTGCAACATGGTGATTTGTATCGTCTATAATGTTATGAAGATTATGATGTGGCTTTGCTCTATGTGATTGGATAACTATGAAATTTACTTGTCGGCTTCTTTATTTATTTATGTAGATGAAGTGGAACTGGTATGTGGTGTACACCGGGAGGAATCCTAGAATTTATGATTCTTGGGAGATATGCAAGGAGCAAGTGTACAATTACAAAAATAGCTACTACAAAGGATATAAGACTAAAAAAGAAGTCGAGGATCATTATGCTAACTACGCCCAGAGAGAAGTTGAGGATCATTATGTCAATTACGTCCGCAAAGAGAAAATCAACTATGAAGTATGCAAGACCATGTGGATAAGTGGACAAGTAAAGAATTTGATTTTTATCCACCTCATTGTCGTTATGGTATTGTTGTTATCATGGGGTCTTATATGTATGTGTTGTTGTTCTAATGATGCAACATGAGTTGTTGTACACTAATATGTATATCTATTTGCATGAAGTTTAGATTATTTCTATGTTAAATGTAATGTGTATGATCGCTTACGTTAGTTGTATGCTGTAATGTGGTTAGTCTGTAATGTGGTTATTTGTATCGCGTGCTGGAATGGCTGGAGGGACGTAGCTGTGGCGGACGACAGATATGGCCCGCCACAACTAATAACATATACCAATGGTGGGCAAGTAGCACTGCTCACCACAGGTAGACTCTAATAGTGGTGGGCGCCCAACGCCACTGATGGTATCATAGTAGTGGCAGAAGGTCAGTGGCGAGCGCCCCTGAGAGCCTGGCCCGCCACTGCTGGCCATTTGGCACCCGCCACTACTAGGCATTCCTGCAGTAGTTAACACCTAGTTAAAATTTCCAATAGCATACAAGAAAGTGTTTCACCCTTTTATTCATCAGCAACTAATTTGCAATATGTGAATCCAACATTGCCGATGGATGGGAGAATTGGCTATGCTACTACTAGATATTCGGCCAGTTACTCTCAGCCATCATATGCTACACCTCATGTTAGTAATTTTTCAGCATCGTACGCAACTGTAGATGTTCATAATTCGACCCCGCACCTTCATGGTCATAGACAAATAAGTGAAAACTCTGCAGGAACACACGTGCCATCATCTAATACTGTAACATATAATGCATGCTCTACGCAATTCGAGAATTTTGGCAACACTCACGAATCGTTGCTGAAAGAGTCTGAAAGTATTGCAGAGCAATCCTTTCCAGAAGCGGTTGTGGCTGCGCTAAAAAAGAGCTTGGCACAAAATAAGAAGATTAGATCTTGGAACAAAGAAAGCAAGCCTTGCCAATTGGTAGAATCAATGAAAAGAAGGATGATTCAGAACATGAAAGTGCTTCGGTTGAAAAAGCTAAATCAAGTAGTATATATTCCGAGTCCATCAAATCCAAAGAGGCAAGCATAATTGAGAACGGGCATGGCAAGAATAGGAAAACAACCATGCTTGATTTTGCTAAAGTTAATGGAACCTACTTCCCGCCCTATGAGTTTCGTGCCATAGAAATTGACAAGCCCTAAGGACAAGAACAAGTAGTCGAACAAAGTTCGACTGATAAGGGTCTTCAAAGTAATGATGCACAAAATCAAGAAAAAGATGATGAAAAGGCATTGGGGAGCCATCCAAAGACGAAGCAAGATATTGTTCAAGTCACACCACCATCATGCTCTCCCAACATATTTGAAGAGGTATGTCTAGCAAGTAATTTACCTGTTTTCAGATTTGGTCAAGACTTTATTATTGATGCTTCTATTAGAGAAATTCTCATAAGTAGTATTGAAAGACCAATGAAGAAGGGTAATTTATTTGTTAGCAATAAAACCATTACAGAGCATATCGGTCAACACATTGTACCATTCATAAAGACCGATAATGACTTATTGCAACCATGACTTTTGCCATTGCTTTATTTAAAGTTCATATCTAATTGGGTAGCTTTGCTTGTTTCATAATTGGCTTACACTTGTTCTCAGTTGAGACATGTGTGTTCTAACTATTTTAGTTTTAGAAATTTAAAGCCAAGCTTATATTCTATTGAGAAAACCGATGCTAGTATAATTTCTTATTTAGAGATAACGGAGATAGAATGCAAAACACAATGCATAGGCGAATGGAGTGATGCTAAAATTGAGCTATTCATTTGATTACTTCTAAAGTCGTTCTCACAACAAGATCGGCTACAAAATAAAAAGTATACCTTCAATTCAAGCATGTGTGATCAAATCTTTCATTTGTTGTTGAACAAGAATTATATAAGAATTCTTGATCACCATGATAGGCCATCAAACCAAGGACTAATATATTATAGGTTGCATCATTTGTTCAAACATAATTTTGAGGATTGCAATATGTTTCGTCAAATAGTTAAATCGGTCATTGATAAAGGACGATTGAAATTTGTTGAAACAATAAAGAATGACCATTCTATTTCGATTGGTCTTAATGGCAAAATGTTTTTGAATTGGGTCCTTCGAGACGATTCATTTAAACATGAGAAGGTAAAAACTATAGGTGATGGGATCAAGTTTTTGAGTAAAGAAGATGATGAAGAACACAATGAAGATATTCTTGAGGGCGAGAATTCCTTCGAAGGTACAATGAAGACTCCAAGCACTCGGGGCAGCAAGAAAATTCAAAGATTGATGCAAGGAAACCAAAATAAGACAAAGGCCGAAATAAGAACAAGGGAAAGAAGTCAAAATTTACTTTTGCAGAGTTACTAGCTAAATATCAAAAGACGGGGGAAGCAAAAGGTGCTTATCAGCCAAACAATGCAAAGGCATCAAGATCACCCCCTAGGCGCAAATCTCAGGACCAATATTGGCAAAGGGAAAATTTTAATGGAACTTATTCATATCCCTTTTTTGGGCCACCAATGCCAATGCCATGGATACCTCCCTATGCTCACGTAAATCCGTATTCATCATGAGACATGTATGATACAAGGGCACATTCTTCATCATATTATAAACCATCTCACCATTATTATGCAGCTCCAAGAAGACCAACATTCATTGAGCAGTCATATGTTCAAGACTATTTCAATAAAAAAGAATTGGTCCAGAGCTCAAGAAAGAAGAAAGTGGTGGTCAAACAAGTATATCAAGTTAAAAAAAGATGCTCGCAAGAGTGCCAGTTCAAATTTGATCTTAAAATATAAAGAGCCAATTAAAGAGTTAATGTCAACTACAAAAGGCAAAGAAGTGAAGCAATCAATTGTTAAAAATCAAAGTGCCAAATCTGAAGAGAAGAAGTTGACAGTGCACAAGGCCAAAAACGAATTGCCATTGGCCGAAACAGAATCACAACCGAGGTGACCACTCAGCTTATCATACTGTCAAAAGAAGAAATTACAAAAGCTTAGTGCACAAGAGCTGAAAAATAAGAACATGGCATGGGTTCCCAAACGTGGCGACCAAAACAAAACTGATGTGCAAGCTTCTCTTACCACAAGTACAACAAAAGTGAAGAAAGAGGAGGATGGAAGCGAAAAATAATTGAGCCGAAGGTTTGCATCACCCCATCAAAATCTTCGGTTAACACATCATCCATACTCGTCAAACATGGCATTGATATATTTGCCATGGAATTCATCCCCAGGTATGACCAGTTACCCTCCATGAGCCTATTTAGATCCATGGATGCAATATAATTTCTTATATCATGAAAGGATATTACCAAATCACTCTACGTTTGATTAGCTACAAGTTTGTTGCTAATCCAAAGGACCGAAATATTTGATTTGTTATTTTATCTGTTTATTTTGGCTATACTTGCTTTGGTGGATGAAGTTTACATAGGCTTATGGTAATGGCCAATATTTATCTATCGCCCTAATAATATGTCAAAGCATGGCTGGTGTAGTATTCTAACATCTTCCTTAGTTCGATTGGAGAGCAAGACAAGGTATGTGTGATGACCCACAAGTATAGGGGATCTATCGTAGTCCTTTCGATAAGTAAGAGTGTCGAACCCAACGAGGAGCAGAAGGAAATGATAAGCGGTTTTCAGCAAGGTATTCTCTGCAAGTACTGAAATAAGTGGTAACAGATAGTTTTGTGATAAGATAGATTGTAACGAGCAACAAGTAACAAAAGTAAATAAAGTGCAGCAAGGTGGCCCAATCCTTTTGTAGCAAAGGACAAGCCGGAACAAACTTTTATAATAGGAAAAGCGCTCCCGAGGACACATGGGAATATCGTCAAGCTAGTTTTCATCACATTCATATGATTCGCGTTTGATACTTTGATACTTTGATATGTGGGTGGACCAGTGCTTGGGTGTTGTTCTTACTTGAACAAGCATCCCACTTATGATTAACCTCTATTGCAAGCATCCGCAACTACAACAAAAGTATTAAGGTAAACCTAACCATAGCATGAAACATATGGATCCAAATCAGCCCCTTACGAAGCAACACATAAACTAGGGTTTAAGCTTTTGTCACTCTAGCAACCCATCATCTACTTATTACTTCCCAATGCCTTCCTCTAGGCCCAAATAACGGTGAAGTGTTATGTAGTCGACGTTGACATAACACCACTAGAGGCTAGACAACATACATCTTATCAAAATATCAAACGAATACCAAATTCACATGACTACTCATAGCAAGACTTCTCCCTTGTCTTCAGGAACGAACGTAATTACTCACAAAGCATATTCATGTTCATAATCAGAGGGGTAATAATATGCATATAGGATCTGAACATATGATCTTCCACTAAATAAACCAACTAGCATCAACTACAAGGAGTAATCAACACTACTAGCAACCAACTAGCACCAATCCCGGACTTTGAGACAAGAATTGGATACAAGAGATGAACTAGGGTTTGGAGATGAGATGGTGCTGGTGAAGATGTTGATGGATATTGCCCTGTCCCGATGAGAGGAGCGTTGGTGATGACGATGGTGATGATTTCCCCCTCCCGGAGGGAAGTTTCCCCGGCAGAACAGCTTTGCCTGAGCTCTAGATTGGATCCGCCAAGGTTCCGCCTCGTGGCGGCGGAGTCTCGTCCCGAAAAGTTCCTCCTTTATTTTTTCTCATCAAAAGACCTCATATAGGAGAAGATAGGCATCGGAGAGCCACCAGGGGGCCCACGAGGTAGGGGGCGCGCCCTAGGGGGGGCGCCCCCACCCTCGTGAGAAGGGTGTGGGCCCCCTGTCCTTCATCTTTGGCGTGGATTTTTCTTTATTTCTTTTAAGACTTTCCATGGAGTTTCAGGACTTTTGGAGTTGTGCAGAATAGGTCTCTAATATTTGCTCCTTTTCCAGACCAGAATTCCAGCTGCCGGCATTCTCCCTCTTTATATAAACCTTGTAAAATAAGAGAGAATAGCCATAAGTATTGTGACATAAAGTGAAATAACAATCCATAATGCGATAAATATCGATATAAAAGCATGATGCAAAATGGACGTATCAACTCCCCCAAGCTTAGACCTCGCTTGTTCTCAAGTGAAAAGCCGATAACAATAAATATGTCCTCATGTTTAGAGGTAGAGGCGTCGATAAAAATAAAATACGGACATGAAGGCATCATGATTATTCTCATAACATCAACATATATAGATTTTGTCATATGATTACTTATGTTCAAGTGATGATCTATTCACAATGCGAAAGTATAAATCATAAACCTTATTGGGCTCCGACAAACTATAATCTCAGTCATTGAAGCAATTGCAATTTATCATAACCTCGGAAAGAGTCTATGTCAGAGCTAAAAAGCAAGTCCACATACTCAATTATCATTTAGTCCTCCATAATTGCTAACACTCACGCGATACTTGTGGTTACGGAGTTTTAATCGGACACAGAGAAAGATAGGGGCTTATAGTTTTGCCCCACAACCTTTTACCTCAAGGGTAATGTCAACAATAATGGTTCATGCTCCCCTACATCCAATTATATATATATATATATATATATATATATCATGTTCTTTCCAACATGCTGAGCTTGCCAAAGGATAAAATGAAAAAGAGAAGGTGAAGATCACCATGACTCTTGCATAAGATGGAAGATAATAATAAAGGATAGGCCCTTCGCAGAGGGAAGCAGAGGTTGCCATGCGCTTTTATGGTTGGATATATAAAATCTCAATGTGAAAGAACGTCACTTTATATTGCCCCTTGTGATATGAACCTTTATTATGCAGTCCGTCGCTTTTATTACTTCCACATCACAAGATCGTATAAAGCTTATTTCTCCCACACCAATCAATCATACATATTTAGAGCAATTTTTATTGCTTTGCACCGATGACAACTTACTTGAAGGATCTTACTCAATCCATAGGTAGATATGGTGGACTCTCATGGCAAAACTGTTTTAAGGGTATCTGGAAGCACAAGTAGTATTTCTACTTGGTGCTGAGAATTTGGCTAGCATGAGGGGGAAAGGCAAGCTCAACAAGTTAGAGGATCCATGTCAACATACTTTATCTCAGATATAAGAAATACATAACTCATTACGTTGTCTTCCTTGTCCAACATCAACTCTTTAGCATGTCATATTTTAATGAGTGTTCCCAATCATAAAAGATGTCAATGATAATATATCTATATGTGAAACCTCTCTTTCCTTATTACTTCCTATTAATTGCAACAATGACCAAAGCTATGTCTGCCAACTCCCAACAACTTTTAATCATCATACTCTTTCTATGTGAAGTCATTACTCTCAATAAGATCAATATGAACTTTCTGTTTCTTTTTATTCTTTTTTTCTTTCTTTTATTCACCCAAGATCATGGCATAATAATCAAGCCCTTGACTCAACACTAATCTTTATTATATATAGCTCACGGACTCGATTACATACAGAGATCATAAAGCAAAACTCAAAACTAGATCATGCCATAAAATTTATTCTACTAGATCAAGATACTACTAATAGGATCGAACTAAAGAAAACGGTAAAGATAGGAGTTGTGATTGTGATACGATACCGGGGCACCTCCCCCAAGCTTGGTAGTTGCCAAGGGGAGTGCCCATACCCATGTGATCATGTCTCCTTCTTTGTTGGAGGAGACGGCGGAGGTGTTGTTGATGATGCGGGCTTGTCATCCATCTTCCAAGGCATAGGTTCGCCATCATAGAAAGATGATCGAGTCTCCGGAATCCTCAAATCTGCAGCCAAACTCATTCTTTTGAATCTATATTCATACTCACAGTTTTGGTTTTGAAGGTCATAGACTTGGGCTTGGAGGTGCTCGATCTTCTCATATAGCTTGAAGATGGCTTCCTCGGTGTTCTTGGCATCTGGCTTGTAATTGTTAGTGAACTCCGCGAGCATCGTGTAGATGGCGTTGATTCCACGCTCCACCATCCCCTGGCACTTGAAAACTTGTTGCTCCAATGCTTCGAGCCTCGTCTCTATGCTTCTGGTCCCCTTTGGTCCCTCTTCATCGCGGATGTGTAGCAACCCATCACACAACTCAATGGTTTGAGGGTGTCGCAGCACCTCCGCGAGGTAAGGGTTGATGACCTTCTCGAAGAACTTGTCCTTGGAGGCGCTTGGGGCTGTCATGATAACCTAGATCTATCAGAAAAACAGCTCGAAACAAAAATAGAGGAGGTTTGCGTGATACGGGAGTCAAAACCTTCGGGAGAATATATAATGAATTTTTACCGACCAAAATACGTAGCATGCAAGAAAACAGAGTCCAGAAGGCACACGAGGTGCTCACGAGGTAGGGGGCGCGCCCACCACCCTCGTGGGGCCCTCGTGTCCTTCCCGGACTGCTACTTATTTTTCTATTTTTCAAAATATTCCAAAATGGAGAAATATTGCCTTAAAAATTGTTTTGGAGTCGGTTTCCTTACCGTACCACATATCTATTCCTTTTCTGAGTCTAACACGTTCTGGAAAGTGTCCCTTATGTATTCCTCCGGGGTTACGGTTTCAATAATATTGGTTTCAACATTTATGGGATTACCTAAGATATAATGTTTAATTCTTTGACCGTTTACCACCTTCGGATTTGTGCCCTCGAAGTTGTTGATTTTGATGGCACCGGAACGATAGACCTCTTCGATAACATAGGGGCCTCCCCATTTAGAGAGAAGTTTTCCTGCAAAAAATCTTAAACGAGAGTTGTATAGCAATACATAATCACCTACATTAAACTCACGCTTTTGTATCCTTTTTTCATGCCATCTTTTAACTTTTTCTTTAAACAACTTGGCATTTTCATAAGCTTGGGTTCTCCATTCATCAAGTGAGCTAATATCAAATAACCTTTTCACACCGGCAAGTTTAAAATCATAGTTGAGCTCTTTAATAGCCCAATATGCCTTATGTTCTAGTTTGAGAGGTAAGTGACATGCTTTTCCATAGACCATTTTATACAGAGACATACCCATAGGATTTTTGTATGCAGTTCTATAAGCCCATAACGCATCATCAAGTTTCTTAGACCAATTCTTTCTAGACCTATTAACAGTCTTTTGCAAAATTAATTTGAGCTCTCTATTGCTTAACTCTACTTGACCACTAGAGCAAGGGTGATAAGGAGATGCAATTCTATGATTAACATCATATTTAGCAAGCATTTTACGGAAAGCACCATGAATAAAGTGTGAACCACCATCAGTCATTAAATATCTATGGACTCCAAACCTCGGGAAAATAACTTCTTTAAGCATTTTAA
The DNA here is from genome assembly GCF_056163025.1 of Triticum urartu. Lineage (NCBI taxonomy): Eukaryota > Viridiplantae > Streptophyta > Magnoliopsida > Poales > Poaceae > Triticum > Triticum urartu. Next base: position 444,478,634 of record NC_141877.1, on the reverse strand, counting down.
TAGAAGTGTTATGATCAGCACTACTAGTTGGAATAGCTTCTACCCACTTAGTAACGTAATCAACAACTAGAATATGTGTGTATCCATTAGAGGCAGGAAAAGGTCCCATATAATCAAAGCCCCAAACATCAAATGGTTCAATTACAAGAGAATAATTCATAGGCATTTCTTGACGTCTACTAATATTACCAATTCTTTGACATTCATCACAAGACAAGACAAACTTACGGGCGTCCTTGAAGAGAGTAGGCCAATAAAAACCAGATTGCAATACCTTATGTGCAGTTCTATCTCCAGCGTGGTGTCCTCCATAAGACTCGGAATGACACTTGCGTAGGATCTGTTCCTGTTCATGCTCACGTACACAACGTCTAATAACACCATCTACTCCTTCCTTATAAAGATGTGGGTCATCCCAAAAGTAATGTCTCAAATCATAGAAGAACCTTTTCTTTTGTTGGTATGTGAAGCTAGGTGGTATAAATTTAGCAACAATATAATTAGCATAATCAGCATACCATGGAGTACTACGAGAAGTACTTATAACATTTAATTGTTCATCACGAAAGTTATCATTAATAGGTAGTGGGTCATCAAGAATATTTTCTAACCTACACAGGTTGTCTGCAACGGGGTTCTCAGCTCCCTTTCTATCAACAATATGCAAATCAAATTCTTGTAGCAAGAGAACCCATCTAATAAGTCTAGGTTTAGCATCTTTCTTTTCCATAAGATATTTAATAGCAGCATGATCTGTTTGAATAGTTACTTTAGAATCAACAATATAAGATCTGAACTTATCACAAGCAAATACAACTGCTAAAAGCTCTTTTTCAGTAGTAGCATAATTTCTTTGAGCATTGTCTAGAGTCTTACTAGCATAATGAATAACATTTAATTTCTTATCAACTCTTTGCCCTAGAACAGCACCTATAGCATAATCACTAGCATCACACATAATTTCAAAGGGTAGGTTCCAATCAGGTGGCTGAACGATAGGTGCAATGACTAATGTTTTCTTAAGTATTTCAAATGCTTCTACACAATCATCATCAAAGACAAATGGTATATCTTTTTGCAATAAATTAGTCAGAGGCCGAGAAAATTTTGAGAAGTCCTTAATGAACCTCCTGTAAAATCCAGCGTGACCAAGGAAACTTCTTATACCTTTGATGTCCTTGGGACATGGCATCTTTTCAATAGCATCGACCTTGGCTTTATCAACTTCAATACCTCTTTCAAAAACTTTATGCCCCAAGACAATACCTTTATTAACCATAAAGCGACACTTTTCCCAATTCAAGACAAGATTAGTTTCTTCACATCTCTGCAAAACTCGATCAAGATTGCTCAAGCAATCATCAAAAGAGGAACCATAGACAGAAAAGTCGTCCATGAAAACCTCACAAATCTTTTCACAAAAGTCAGAGAATATAGCCATCATGCATCTTTGAAAGGTAGCAGGTGCATTACATAAACTAAAAGGCATACGTCTATAAGCAAAAGTACCAAAAGGGCATGTAAAAGTATTCTTTGATTGATCTCTAGCCGACACAGGTATTTGAGAGAAACCAGAATAACCATCTAGAATGCAATAGTGTGTATGTTTGCATAGTCTTTCTAGCATTTGATCAATAAAAGGTAAGGGGTAATGATCTTTCTTAGTAGCTTTATTTAATTTGCGGAAGTCAATTACCATCTTATAACCTGTGATAATTCTTTGTGGAATCAATTCATATTTATCATTAGGAACAACAGTAATACCTCCCTTCTTAGGGACACAATGGACAGGACTTACCCACTCACTATCAGTGACGGGATAGATTATACCTGCCTCCAGAAGCTTTAGTATTTCTTTTCTTACCACTTCTTTCATTTTAGGATTCAAACGTCGTTGAGGATCACGAACTGGTTTGGCATCTGCTTCCAAATTTATTTTATGTTGACATAGAGTGGGACTAATGCCCTTAAGATCATCAAGAGTATATCCAATAGTAGCACGATGCTTCTTCAGGGTTTTCAATAATCTTTCTTCTTCATGCTCTGAAAGGTTAGCACTAATAATAACAGGATATATCTTCTTTTCATCATGATAAGCATATTTAAGATTATCAGGCAAAGGTTTAAGCTCAAACACGGGATCACCCTTGGGTGGAGGGGGATCCCCTAAAATTTCAATAGGCAAATTGTGATGCAGAATAGGTTCCTGTTTAAAGAATACTTCATCTATTTCCTTTCTTTCATTCATGAACATATCATTTTCATGGTCTAGCAAATAGTGTTCTAAAGGATCACTAGGGGGTACGACAATAGAAGCAAGACCAATAATTTCATCCTTACTAGGTAATTCTTCCTCACGATGTTGTTTACTAAATTTAGAGAAATTAGACTCATGAACCATATCATCCAAGCCAACAGTAACAACATTCTTTGTGCAATCTATGGTAGCATTGACAGTATTTAAGAAGGGTCTACCAAATATAATGGGACAAAAGGTATCTTGCGGAGAAGTAAGAACAAGAAAATCAGCAGGATATTTAGTTTTCCCACACAAGACTTCAACATCTCTAACAATTCCAATTGGTGCAATAGTATCTCTATTGGCAAGTTTAATAGTGACATCAATATCTTCTAACTCAACAGGGGCAATTTCATTCTTAATTTCTTTGTATAAGTCATGAGGTATAACACTAGCACTAGCACCCATATCACATAAGCCATGGTAAAAATGATCTCCTATTTTAACAGAAATAACAGGCACGCCTACCATAGGTCTATGTTTATCTTTAGCACAAGGTTTAGCAATTCTAGCAGTTTCACCTTTGAACTGAATGACATGCCCATCAATATTATCAGACAAGAGATCTTTAACAATAGCAATATTAGGTTCTACTTTAACTTGCTCAGGAGGTGTACAAGTTCTAATATTGCTTTTACGAACAACAGTTGAAGCTTTAGCATGATCCTTTATTCTAACAGGGAAAGGTGGTTTCTCAATATAAGAAGTAGGAACAATAGGGTCATTATAAGTGACAGTCTTTTCTTCAACTTTAATAGGTGCAGCTACTTTTACTTCTATGGGAGGATGATATTTAAACCACTTCTCCTTAGGGAGATCAACATAAGTAGCAAAAGATTCACAGAAAGAAGCTATTATCTCAGAGTCAAGTCCATATTTAGTGCTAAACTTACAGAAAATATCGGTGTCCATAAAAGATTTAACACAATCAAACTTAGGTGTCATACCTGACTCCTTACCTTCGTCGAGGTCCCAGTCTTCAGAGTTGCGTTTAATTCTATCCAATAAATTCCATCTGAATTCAATAGTCTTCATCATAAAAGAGCCAGCACAAGAAGTATCGAGCATGGTGCGATTGTTTTCAGAAAGCCGAGCATAAAAACTTTGCATAATTATTTCTCTTGAGAGCTTATGATTGGGGCATGAATATAACATTGATTTAAGCCTCCCCCAAGCTTGAGCGATGCTTTCTCCTTCGCGAGGCCAGAAATTATATATATAGTTGCGATCACGATGAACAAGATGCATAGGGTAATACTTTTGATGAAATTCCAACTTCAATCTTTTATAGTCCCATGATCTCATATCATCACATAGCTTATACCATATCAATGCGTCTCCCTTCAAAGATAAAGGGAAGACCTTCTTCTTAGCAACATCATCGGGTATACCTCCAAGCTTAAATAATCCACAAACTTCATCCACATATATTAAGTGCTCATCAGGATGCTTGTTCCATCTCCTGTAAAAGGGTTATCTAGCAGTTTTTCTATCATACCCGAAGGATACTCATAAGGAATTTCATTTTCAATAGGTTCAGTAGGTTGAGGAGCAACTCTTTTCTCTACTGGACGGGGTGAAGATACCCCGAATAAGCCCCTCAGAGAATTACTTTCCATAGTAACAAGTGACAATAAATTTCAGCACACTATATAAATTTGTACTTACCAAATTCCACCTACCAAAGGCGCTACACTCCCCGGCAACAGCGCCAGAAAAGAGTCTTGATGACCCACAAGTATAGGGGATCTATCGTAGTCCTTTTGATAAGTAAGAGTGTCGAACCCAACGAGGAGCAGAAGGAAATGATAACCGGTTTTCAGCACGGTATTCTCTGCAAGTACTGAAATAAGTGGTAACAGATAGTTTTGTGATAAGATAGATTGTATCGAGCAACAAGTAACAAAAGTAAATAAAGTGCAGCAAGGTGGCCCAATCCTTTTGTAGCAAAGGACAAGACGGAACAAACTCTTATAATAGGAAAAGCGCTCCCGAGGACACATGGGAATATCGTCAAGCTAGTTTTCATCACATTCATATGATTCGCGTTCGATACTTTGATACTTTGATATGTGGGTGGACCCGTGCTTGGGTGTTGTTCTTACTTGAACAAGCATCCCACTTATGATTAACCTCTATTGCAAGCATCCGCAACTACAACAAAAGTATTAAGGTAAACCTAACCATAGCATGAAACATATGGATCCAAATCAGCCCCTTACGAAGCAACACATAAACTAGGGTTTAAGCTTCTGTCACTCTAGCAACCCATCATCTACTTATTACTTCCCAATGCCTTCCTCTAGGCCCAAATAACGGTGAAGTGTTATGTAGTCGACGTTGACATAACACCACTAGAGGCTAGACAACATACATCTTATCAAAATATCAAACGAATACCAAATTCACATGACTACTCATAGCAAGACTTCTCCCTTGTCTTCAGGAATGAACGTAATTACTCACAAAGCATATTCATGTTCATAATCAGAGGGGTAATAATATGCATATAGGATCTGAACATATGATCTTCCACTAAATAAACCAACTAGCATCAACTACAAGGAGTAATCAACACTACTAGCAACCAACTAGCACCAATCCCGGACTTTGAGACAAGAATTGGATACAAGAGATGAACTAGGGTTTGGAGATGAGATGGTGCTGGTGAAGATGTTGATGGAGATTTCCCTGTCCCGATGAGAGGAGCGTTGGTGATGACGATGGTGATGATTTCCCCCTCCCGGAGGGAAGTTTCCCCGGCAAAACAGCTTTGCCTGAGCTCTAGATTGGATCCGCCAAGGTTCCGCCTCGTGGCGGCGGAGTCTCATCCCGAAAAGTTCCTCCTTTATTTATTCTCATCGAAAGACCTCATATAGGAGAAGATGGGCATCGGAGGGCCACCAGGGGGCCCACGAGGTAGGGGCGCGCCCTAGGGGGGCGCCCCCACCCTCGTGAGAAGGGTGTGGGCCCCCCTGGCCTTCATCTTTGGCGTGGATTTTTCTTTATTTGTTTTAAGATGTTCCGTGGAGTTTCAGGACTTTTGGAGTTGCACAGAATAGGTCTCTAATATTTGCTCCTTTTCCAGACCAGAATTCCAGCTGCTGGCATTCTCTCTCTTTATATAAACCTTGTAAAATAAGAGAGAATAGCCATAAGTATTGTGACATAAAGTGAAATAACAATCCATAATGCGATAAATATCGGTATAAAAGCATGATGCAAAATGGACGTATCAATGTGTTCATGGAAATTTAGATGTATACCTATATTATGCTTGGATGGAGTTGAGACATTATGACCGATGTCATTCTAAATATGTTGCATAGACCAATTCATAGCAAATTGCTGAGTGGGCTTATGCTTTGATTTAATATGATTTGGCTTAGAAATCTTTCAAATCTATGAGAGGTCAAATCATTGGTGGTTTTATTATTGTGCATCGGATTTATGACATGCATAATATTGATATTAGCCTTGTGTCTCTAGTACTATAGAGATTATGTTTTGATGGTTGAATTCATAACAATGGCCAAGGTATTGGTGTTTTTATATATCTCATGATGGTGCTATTTTGTGAAGCCTTATCACTATGAAAAAAAGACACATCTGTGACATTTCGGGCCAAATGATATTTTTTCTGTCATGCTTATGACACTTCTATGACGATAATTGTGACAAAATCCGGTATAATCATAGATGTGGTGGGCTCCTAGTTCTATGACAAAAAATCATGACAAAAAATGGGCTTTTCATCCTGGGTGGGTCGGAGATGCAGCTGCATGACATTCTTTGGGCCGTCCATGACGGAAAACTCATGGTAGAAGCGAGGGCGAGGAAAATATTGGGGAGTTCCTGGTTACGGTGGTTGGTCAGGGGCTGAGCGGTGTGCGTTTCTCTCATACACGTACGCGCGTGGGTGCGAGGCGTTGGGCTCTAACTGAACCCGAGCGAGGCGTTCGCCTACTGAACCCGAGCGATTGCACTGCAGGCTACGCGTTACTGAACCCGAGCGATTGATCGATCTGGCTGTTAACTTAACCCGATCAAGCGATTCCTTCGCTACTGCTGCTAACTGAAGCCGATCGAACCTGCTGCCTCTTGATGAATAGTGAGCATTGTTGGGGGTGTTGGATGAAGAGTTCCTAGTGGGGGGTTGGATAAATTGTACCCCGTGGTAGTAGAAGTCATTGTCACTGGATGAACAGGACCCCGATCGATCGAGCTGGTTGGGGGGTGGATGAACAAGGCCCTATGGAGGGCTAGATGAACAGGACCGCATGGAGGGTTGGTTGAACAGTAGTCGGTGGAGGGCTGGATGAACAGGACCCCATGGAGGTTAGTTGAACAGTAGTCCGTGGAGGGCTGGATGAACAGTAGCCCGTGGAGGGGTGGTTGAACAGGACCCCGTGGAGAGGGCTGGTTGAATAGTAGCCGGTGGAGGAGCGGTGGAGGCTAGATGAACATGAGCCCATGGATGAACAGTCGCAGGTGGAGGGTGGAGGAGGTCGACGGTGGATGAACAGTAGCCTGTGGAGGTTGGAGGAGGTCGACGGTGGAGATGAACAGTAGCCCGTGGTGTCCTGTTTTGCGGTACGCCACACCCCTCCTGATGAACAGGACCCCCATTTCGACCGTAGCGCTCCAACACAAGTATGTTTCCTCCGTTTTGCGGTACGCCACACCCCTCCCGATCAACAGGACACCGTTTCGACCGTAGGCACTCGAACACAAGTCCGTTTCCTCTGTTTTGCGGTACGCCAGACCCCTCCCGATGAATAGGATCCCGTTTCGACCGTGGCCGGTCGAATAGAAGGTCGTTTCCTCCATTCTGCGTTACGGCAGGCCTCATTTCAATCAGTTGTTCCATCCAAGCCGGTTGGCTCCCGATGAACACGGCCATTCCATTCCGACCCAGCCGGTTGGCTACCGATGAACAGGACGCTGGCGCTGCCTCTCCATGTACATGAGCCGTGGCCGTACGTATGCGCGAGTAAGCGTTTGAGACCCCGCCCGTATGTACGTACATGGCCGTATTTACTTTCTTGCACCCTGGCTGTACATACGTGTACATGCTACGTGTGTGCCTCTACTACGACACGTGCCCTTCCTTACTCGGCCATGGTTCATCGCTGCAGCCTACAGGCAGATCGATCGACCAGTATGTACGTACACGTTCGCGACCAGAATGACAACGCTATGTACGCTTAGACTAGGTGGGTCCCGACTGTCAGGGAGGATAAGGAGGCACTTCCTAGCGTGCGAAGATGTAGCTGGTGGGTCCCAGCAGTCAGGGGGGAACATTTTTTTCACGAAATACGGTGGCCCGTCTGGTGGGTCCCTGCTGTCAGGTGGAGAAACCATTATTTTGCGCGTAATAAGGAGGCATTTCCTTGTGTGCGGCCGTGGACCCAACTGTCAGCCTCTCCACGTACAGTCCACTTCCAATGGATGTCGTTTGTTGACCATGTTGACCAGGCCGCGCCGAGAGTACCAGGGTGGTGGACGACGATGAGATAGAGCTAGTCATTACTACTGCGGTGCAATGATCGGGGTGAATCTTTCCCTGCAGTTGTGCACTCAATATTATTGCATGGCAGGTAGAGTCGGATTAAGGATGTCCCACATGTCGGCGAAATGAAGTTGAATTGTTTCTGGCATTGCTATCAATCCTTTAGGATTTGTTCATATGTACGCATAATTTTAATGAAATTGTACTGTGATGCTATGAAGGTTTGAACTTTGGTTCCCACAGGAAAAAAGGTTTCAACTTAGGATTCATGTGTCCTCTTGCCTCAAGATTATCTCGTTACAACATTCCATCGAATACAAATGAAACTACCATGGCTGCTAATGCATCTCAATGGTTCGCAGATCAGCGCCAATATTCACATCACAACTGAAGACAAAGTTGTGAGAAGGTGTACAAATAAAGAAAAAAATATAATTGATTGATGCTGTTCGTAGGCATGGCTCCATTTCCTGGGCACAGTGTTCATTGGTTGGCAGCTAGTTTCATCCAGCTCTATAGCAAAAAAAATAGGTGTATGGAGGACATCACAATCCGATCATTTTGTGCAGCTCCACTAAAATTGAGCTGACCATCCCTGTTTGCAAAGATATACAGTCAGTGTGATTACAATAATAGTGGAACTAGATGATGAAACATAACACACACAAATAGAAGCCGATCACCTCTGCGATCTCTCTTTAGGACTAACTACTTGTTGGAGAAGATTAGGCACGGAGTTGGATCAGGAGGATAGTGATAACCCACAAGTATAGGGGATCGCAATAGTTTTCGAGGGTAGAGTATTCAACCCAAATTTATTGATTCGACACAAGGGGAGCCAAAGAATACTCTCAAGTATTAGCAGTTGAGTTGTCAATTCAACCACACCTGAAAGACTTGATATCTATAGCAAAGTATTTAGTATAAAAGTAGTACGGAAGTAACGGTAACAGTGGCAAAAGTAACAGTAGTAGTTTTTGTAGCAATCATAACCGTTGGGGATATAACTATTAGGTATGACCCGCCCAGGAGGGGCCGGGTCAACCCTATGAAGATTCATCATAAAGAAGCCCAAGGTCATATGGCGATTCATAGATAGGCTTAGTAGAGGGCCCATACCCAAAGGCGGCTCGAAGCCCATGAGTATAAACCGCCATGTATGTAAACTTGTACTATAAGGCATATGTAAAAGGTCACCGAGCCGGATACGTTGTATAAACCGGCCGGGACTCTGATGGCCGTAGGGCATCTACCCGTGTATATAAGGGGACGACCTAGCGACGGCTTAGGACAAGAAACAACAGATCAAGAGCTGGGTCAAGCATATTCGAAACCCTAGCAATACCAACTACAAACTGGACTAGGCTTTTACCTTCATCGTAAGGGGCCGAACCAGTATAAACTCCCCGTGTCCTTTGTCCTGATTAACCCCTTTAAGCTAACCTCAACGCGATGGCTCCATGACTAAGTCCTCACACTAGGACATCTGCCGCGACAATTCCATGACAGTTGGCGCCCACTGTGGGGCTATTGCATGATGGTTTCGAGTTCTTAAAGGGCAGCTTTGAAGGGATCAAGGGATACGCCGTGGGCCGGATGACTAAGATTCGCCGCGGCAAGCTTTACATCGACGACGCAGGCTGGGGCCCCGAGGCTGGCTCAATTGAGTATGGGTAGCGGGGCCCCTTTGGGGGAATCCACGTCTTCATCGGCAATATCGGTGAACCAGACATCTGCACCGAAATCGTCGAGACGGCTCAGCTTGCGAGACCCGTCTAGTTCGGCTTGCCATGAACCGTGCCTTCTTGGGATTTATCCATGGAGTGGAATCTGAAGACAGGCTAGCATCTGGTGATGAGACCGTCGTTTATTCTGATGGCGAGTCATCCACCAGTGAGACAGAGTCTTTGTATCAACTGCCAGATGGCCGGCATGGGGGCTGTTTCGATGGCGACAGTATTCCAGACCCTCGTGAGCCACCGAATCGGGTAGCAATTTTCATGACCGGTACACAGCCCATACAACGGTGGTTAACCCGGTAGATCAAGATCAGCACAATGCGGCGATCACAAAACTGCATGATGAGATAGCGCAGGCCAAGGAGGAGTTAAACGCTGAAAGTGCTAGGATGGTCGAGGAGCGGACCACTTTGGACGCCCAGTCACAACGGATTCAAGCGGAGTCTTACCAGCTCATGTTGGATCAGAATGCTTCAAACAATGTCATGAGGAGGAGGTAGCAGACCCGTCTGCCGTTGGTTTACGAGGCAAGAAATCTTTTTAACATGCCAGGAGCAGGAACCAGTAACCCGGTGGGGGTAAACCTGGCTGAGGCACCTGGGACAGGGACACCGGTTCAGCCGCGCATGGTAGATCCACCTCATCAGAACAATAACCCGCCACAGCACGTGCCAACGCCACCGGGTCATTATTCCAACCCTTTGGTAACATGATCTCTACAGCATCTCGATTGGCAGCTATCCCGGTTGAAGGTGAATCACCAGCAGCAGTTGAGACATGGAGGGCGAGAGATCTTCTTTAGACAGTGCTAGTTCAGCAGCAGGCTTACTCTTACAGCCGTGATCGAGTCCATTCTACCCCTCGCCCGAGCCGGAGTTACAGCAGACATCTCGATGAGCCGGCTGTATCAAGCAGTGGGAGGAACTATAACCCGCCCTGTGGGCATGACCCGACGGGCGGTGGTGCAAATGCTCAGGACATGGTGGATCAAGGTAGAGCTCGTCGAGAGGCCGAGCTGGCAGCTCAGTATGCGGCTCGTCAACCAACTCCGGTTCGTCTGACCACCTCTGTGGAGCCAGGGGCAACCTGTTAAAACTTGGGTGTACCATGCTTGGTGCCAGATCTACGTAATGAGCGTCTGCCCAAGGATTTCAAAGGACCTCGCAAGGTGCCAAACTATATAGGCGATTTAAGTCCTGAGGCATGGATTGAGAGTTATGAGATGGCCATGGAGTTGCTAGATGTCAGTGAGGCGGCGTGTGCTAAGTATTTTCCCCTGATTCTAGAAGGAATAGCCCGCACCTGGTTGAAGGGGCTCCCTGCCAATTCCATCGGGTCATGGGCTGAGTTAAAAGCCCGGTTCATCTAGAACTTTAAGGATACGTGTAAACAGCCCATGTCGATTGTGGATCTGGCTGCCTGTGTTCAGGAAGAAGGTGAATCAACAACCCATTGGGTGCGCTAGGTCTCAAAGATCTTGCACTCGTCGGATCATATCAATGCCGACTCAGCTGTATTGATGTTAGAGAACAATTGCCGCTTCACACCCTTGAAACAGAAACTGGGGCGGCTCAAACATCACTCCAATGACATGGGGACACTCATGGCGGCTCTGGTTAAGTATGTTGATTCTGATAGTACCAAAGACCTTGAGTCTGAGGATGACAAAGCAGGGAAGGGGAAGAGGAACAACAACGCTAAAGGACAGCAGCATAACCCGGCGACAAGTCAAGGAGGCAATGGTAAGCGCAAAGCTGATAATAGTTTGGACTTTGTGGCAAATACCAATGCACAGAATAATGGCCAGGGTCATAAGGGTAGACCTCCCCCACAGACTGGAGGATCAGGCATTAATCTTGAGCATCTGTTGAATCAGCCCTACCCAAGGCATGGTATGCGACAAAGACCGTCTACTCATTTCAAGGCAGCCATGGACCAGGTGGCAGTCTAGGATCCAGTTCTCAGGGTCCGGGTTACGGTGGTGGCGGTTCAAGCTCTGGGTTCCAAGGTCATCAAGGTCATCAAGGAAATCAAAGCAATCAGGGTGGTTACCATCAACAGTCAGGTCAGGGGAGTCAGCAGCAGCAATCTGGGTATCAGAGTAACCCGAAACAGTTGAATAGTGGGTAGTACCACCTCTTCACCACGAGTTTGTGCAAACGGGATCAGAAGCTTCATAAAAGGGCATTAAACTCCGTTGAACCGGCAGTGCCCCATTACTTGTGCTGGTCTGAGCAGCCCATTGTGTGGAGTCGAGATGATCATCCGCCCAGGGTTGATAATCTGGATCATCTAGCATTGGTGGTCGCACCTCAGGTTGGAGGGTATAAGTTCACCAAAGTGCTCATGGACGGAGGGAGTAGCATCAATATCCTTTATTATGAAACCTTCCGTCGCATGGGGTTGAGAGATAAAAGTCTTAAGCCGTCAAACATTGTTTTCCATGGTGTGGTGCCTGGTAAATCGGCATATCCGATTGGTAAGATAGCTCTGGAAGTTGCTTTTGGAGATGATCATGACTCTAGATCAGAGACATTGACCTTTGAGGTGGTGAAAATCAAGAGCCCTTATCATGCCCTGTTCGGACGGCCGGCTTATGCTAAGTTCATGGCAAGGCCCTGTTATGTTTATCTGCAGCTCAAGATGCCGGGTCATAAGGGGACCATCACAGTGCATGGGAGCCGGAAGATAGCCTTGGAGTGTGAAGTGGGCGATGCAGCTTATGCTGAGTCAGTTTGTGCAACGGAGGAGTTGAAGTTTTATAAGGATAATGTTGACCCGACAGATATGCGTCTTTGAAAAAACCAACCACAAAGCATGATCCGGTTTTAAAATTTAAATTGGCAGATGACACCAAGATGGTTGACTTTGTTCCTGGTGACTCATCTAAGCAGTTCAGCATCAGTGCTAATCTGGATCCAAAATAGGAAAGCGCGCTCATCGAGTTCATCCGTGAGAACCGGGACATCTTTGCATGGAAGCCCTCAGACATGCCGGGTGTACCGAGAGAACTCGCTAAGCACACTCTTAATATGGATCCAAAGTTTAAACCGGTTAAGCAATTTCTTCGCCGTTTTAATGAGGAGAGACGGAAGGCCATTGGAGAAGAAGTAGCCCAGCTCTTGGCAGCTGGGTTTATCATTGAAGTTTTTCATCCGGAGTGGTTGGCTAACCCGGTGCTGGTACTTAAGAAGAATGGCACTTGTCATATGTGTGTGGACTACACAGATTTAAACAAAGCTTGTCCAGCTGATCGTTTTGCTCTCCCTCGTATTGATCATATTATTGATGCTACAGCTGGTTGTGAGCATTTGAGTTTTTTAGATGCTTATTCTGGTTATCATGAGATCAAAATGGCAGTTAAGGACCAGGAGAAGACGCCTTTGATAACTCCCTTTGGAGCCTTCTGCTATGTGTCTATGCCTTTTGGGCTCAAGAGTGCCCAGGCGACTTATCAGAGGTGTGTGCAAAATTGCCTTCATAATCAAATTGGGCATAATGTTCATGCTTATGTGGATGATATTGTGGTGAAATCCAGAGAGAAAGAGACACGCATAGATGATTTGAAGGAAACCTTTGATAAGCTCTGGGTCTACAAGATGATGCTTAACCCGGCCAAGTGTGTTTTTGGTGTGCCGGCAGGCAAGCTCCTGGGTTTTTTTAGTGTCTAACAGAGGGATTGAAGCTAATCCAGAGAAGATTAAAGCTATCACCTCTCTGGCTAAACCGGTGTGTATCAATGATGTGCAGCGTCTGGCGGGTCGTATCGCGGCGTTAAGCCGGTTTATAAGACGGTTGGGGGAGAAGGATATCCCTCTGTATCAGATGATGATAAAGACAAATAACTTTGTTTGGAGTAATGCTGCTGATGCAGCGTTTGAGGATTTAAAGAAGTAGCTGATTGAGCCTCCAGTGCTCGCAACCCCTATTGATAAGGAGCCTTTGTTATTATATGTGGCTGCTAATAGTCGGGCCGTCAGTGTTGCCATTGTGGTAGAAAGAAAGGAAGCAGGAAAGGGGTATACGGTTCAAAGGTCGGTTTACTATATCAGCGAAGTGCTTATTGAGTCCAAGCAAAGGTATCCACACTGGCAAAAGCTTGTATATGGGGTGGTCTTGGCCAACCGGAAGCTTAAACATTATTTCCTGGGTCATCCTATCACTGTGGTCAGCTCTGCTCCTTTAGGAGATATCATCCAAAATAGAGAAGCAACTGGCCGGGTCGCTATGTGGGCCATTGAGCTTGTACCTCATGGATTAAAATATGTGCCTCGCACGACCATCAAGTCTCAAGCACTGGTGGACTTCATCAACGATTGGACAGATCTACAAGATGCTTGAGGAAAAGCCAGATAACACATATTGGACTATTCATTTTGATGGGTCCAGGCAATTGGAGGGCTCGCGGGCTGGAGCTATTCTTGCTTCCCTCGAGGTGATAAATTTTGCTATGTTCTTCGTTTGATGTTCCCTTGTACTAATAATGCAGCTGAGTACGAGGCTTTACTCCACGGTCTTCGAATGGCTAAGGAAATGAATTTAAGCCAGGTTAGATGCTTCAGTGCCTCAGATTTGGTGGCTCAACAAGTCTCTGGTACTTGGGATTCTAAGGATCCACTCATGGCGGCTTATTGGCGAGAGGTGGACATTATTGCTGGTCACTTCAAATGTTATCAAGTTGAGCACGTTGATAGGAGAAAAAATGAAGCGGCAGACGCTTTAAGCCGGCTGGGCTCTCAACGTAAGCCGGTGCCACCTAATGTCTTTCTCGACGTCTTGGATAACCCATCGGTTAAGATTCCAACAGAGGAGGACTTGGCTATTCCTGACCCGGAGGCTCAGTTGGTGGCGGCTCTTCATGTAATCCCAGATTGGACAGTCCCTTATTTGGCCTATATGACTTGGGGCAAGTTACCTGAGGATGAAACCTTAGCCAGGTAGATAACCCGGCGGTCTAAGTCAATGTTGATTGTCAATGGAGAGTTACATCATCGTAGTGTCACAGGGGAGTTTCAACGTTGTGCTTTTCCAGAAGAAGGCTGTGAGATCTTACGAGAAATTCATGAAGGAGATTGTGGTCATCATGCCGGGTCAAAGTCTCTTGTGGCTAAAGCTTTCCGTCATGGGTTTTATTGGCTAAAGCTCATGCTGATGCAGAGGACCTCGTCCGCAGGTGTGATGGATGTCAGAAATTTGCACGCCGTGCCCATGTGCCGGCTCAAGAGTTGAGGATGATTCCAATTACTTGGCCATTCACAGTTTGGGGGCTCGATATGGTTGGGCCGTTCAAAAGATCCAAGGATAAGAAGACCTAACTTTTGGTGGCGGTTGATAAGTTCACTAAGTGGGTAGAGGCAAAGCCGGTCAGTAAGTGTGATGCAGCAACGGCGGTTCAGTTCATGAAGAAGGTGATCTTCTGTTTTGGCTTTCCACACAGCATTATAACGGACAATGGCACTAATCTCTCTAAGGGTGCCATGGAAGAATTTTGTCAACGTGAGCATATCCGGCTTGATGTGTCATCAGTGGCTCACCCCCAGTCCAATGGTCAAGCTAAAAGAGCAAACCAAGAGATCTTCAAGGGCATCAAACCCCGGCTTATGGTTTCCCTGCAGAGGACACCGGGTTGTTGGGTGGAAGAGTTGCCTTCCGTGTTATGGAGCATCAACACCACCCCAAACAGATCCACGAGATATACACCTTTTTTCATGGTTTACGGAGCAGAGGCGG
The DNA here is from genome assembly GCF_056163025.1 of Triticum urartu. Lineage (NCBI taxonomy): Eukaryota > Viridiplantae > Streptophyta > Magnoliopsida > Poales > Poaceae > Triticum > Triticum urartu. The sequence continues at coordinate 444,463,354 of NC_141877.1, read as the reverse complement.
TTCTACCGAGTGATATCCGTCATGACTCGCCTCGGGTGGCGGCTTATGTGGAAGAGGATAATGAAAGAGCACGTCAAGAAGCACTTGATATGTTGGATGAGGAGAGGGACACAGCAGCAGCTCATTCGGCAATTTACCAGCAAGATCTGCGCCGTTATCATAGCCGTCGGGTTAAAACCAGAACTTTTTAAGAAGGCGACCTGGTGCTCCGGCTTATGCATGATCAGACTGATATGCACAAGTTATCCCCGCCTTGGGAAGGACCCTTTGTGGTTAGCAAGAATCTAAACAACGGGTCATATTACCTTATCGATGTTTGAGACCACAAGGACTCACGCACGTGGAGGAGGAGACCCGCCGGCCCTGGAATATTGCTCAGCTTAGGCCCTACTACACTTGAGCCAGAGGCTCTCCTTATGTACATATTTAGACAATGTATATGTTATGATTGATATAATAAACCGGCATCCCTGCTAAAGCAGGGCCTCTGCCCTCCTCATAAATGAGTTTTTAATTACCAGGGGCTTCCAGCTTAGGCATGAAGTTATGATTACCCTTTGATCCGGCTATAAAAAATACTTGGGGGCTTCCTACCCAGGTTAAAGGACCCAAAGAGAGTCTGTTGTGAAAACATAGCTCAAACATAGGTACCTCTTGGGCACAACTCACAATATCACTTGGGGGATTGGTCGTATTTGAACCATAGCTTAAACCCTCTTGATTGGCGTAAGGCCACCAGGGAAATCACTTGGGGGCTTGGTTATATTCGAACCATAGCTTAAACCCTCTTGATTGGCGTAAGGCCACCAGGGAAATCACCTGGGGGCTTGGTCGTATTTGAACCATAGCTTAAACCCTCTTGATTGGTGCAAGGCCACCAGGGAAATCACTTGGGGGCTTGGTCGTACTCAAACCAAAGCTTAGACCCTCTTGATCGGCGTAAGGCCACCAGGGAAATCACTTGGGGGCTTGGTCGTATTCGAACCAAAGCTTATACCCTCTTGATCGGCGTAAGGCCACCAGGATGATCACTTGGGGGCTTTGGTCGTATCTGAACTATAGCTTAAACTCTCTTGATTGGCGCAATGCCACAATTATGACTATTCAAAACCTCTTGATTTTTTAGGTTTATTTAATGTTGCTTATCATACTTTATGATTCTAAGGCACCAGTGTTCATTAAACCGGCCTGGTTTTGACTATAAGTCGCCAATATAATATTCAGTGTCTTTAACAAAACCCAGTCTAGTTTTATTCATAAACCGGCAACATCTGATAATTATTAGGGTTCTAGTTGTGGGTTATAACCCTCACTACACTAGTTTGGTAAATCGACATTGTGATCAACCATCACAGGTATGATATCTTTTTAATGATTATTATTTCCACCAGCTTTGGTTATAAATCATGATAAATTCATGTTGGGGCAGTATAATCCGTCCAGCGGTAAATCGCCAGGACATTTTTATTTGTTGCATGAAGGAACAACTTGAGGATGGATAATATCATCAGGCATACGTTGCGTATCCTCACATGACGGATAAGTATCATAAAATAGCCAAATATGCACGAGGCCATAGCAAAGCAGAAAGTTTGAAGTTAGCCTATTACAAGGCATTTCGATCCCAAAAGATAACTGTTTTTAAGTCTCACAAATAGCAGCTGATAAACCGGCCCCGGCTCATGAATCCTGACCCGGCTGACTGGATGGTTGTGCCTCACCCCTTGTCGGTTCATCTTCCTCCACCGTCTGGAAGTTGGGTTTGGACCAGCCAAAGCCATAAAGGGCGACGAATTCAGCCTCGTCATCAATCAGACCAAACGGGTCAATCTCAGGGCGAAAGTGTGCTTACGAATTGGTGGGATTAAGTCCATCACTTTATATGAAGGAGTCGCCATCTTCTTATTATCTGCATCAAAATCCGGCTGATACTTGGTGAGGTTGGTTTCTTCACCAATGATGGTAGCATGAGGACGAATTTCCTTGACACAAGCAGCAAAATCTTCTTGGTCAAAAGGCGTTCCATCTTCTTTGAGGCTGGGATACCCACTTGCTACATCCGCCGGGTCTAATTCTGGCACCCAGGCTTTAGCTCGGCTTAAAGCTGTTATAGCTCCGGCTCTCGCACACGATCGCTTGATTTCTTGGAACCGAGCAGGCAAGATAGAAAGCTTCTTCAAGATGTCACTTAATAGAGTCGGCCCTTGATTCATGGGGGAGATGGTGGCAAGAGTCCGTTGGGCTCCGGTGTACAGCTGTTCAACCAGAGTGTAAACCGCGTTCAGCTTTACTACGGTATCTCGGCTCAGATTACTGCTCCTAGGACCTATAAAAGATTACACAATGAGTTAAGTAGTGGCTTATAATGGAAAGTACTCAATTTGAGTATGTAGCAAGGTGATTTACCGAAGATTGCAGAAACCATCTGAGACACTTGATTTTTTAAACTGGTGAGTTCAGCGGTAACCTCTTTCAGAGCCGCCTCAGCCTTTTCAGCGCGCTGCATCAAGGCAGTCTTCTCATTGGCCCAAGCCTCTTTCTCCGCCGTGAAGCTGGTCTTCAGCTTTTCGACCTCAGACACACTCAACTGGAATTTGGATTCAGCTTTCTTTGTCTCTGTCTCTTGAGTGGCCAGCCGGGTCTTGGCCTCAGACAGTTGGGATTCCAGTTCTGCGGTTGTAGCCTGCATACATCATAACGTTGTTCAGTTTCATGGCAGGTTATAAAAGACAAGTCCCAAGTGCTTTGCAAGAAATAAACACTTGGCACTTGGGGGGCTAATGTCTGTCAGCGCAAATTTTTCGAAGGGAACAACTCTTTCTAAAAAACTCCCAAGTGTTTTACAGGCAACAACACTCGGCACTTGGGGGCTAATACATATTGCTTGACTTTTTTCTACAAATGAGCCGGATAAAGCTGTCAACAGTCTCAGCCGGGTCATGAGGGCTATACGGTTCAGTTCTATGCAATAATTAGTAGGACCGGCTCATTCATACTGATTAAACCGGCCCTTGGGGGCTACACATGCAAATTGAAATATTATAAGCATCCGGTTTAGTTGCAAACCAGACTTGGAGGGAGTCTAAGACAGAAGTTTCTAAGGTATTCTAAGTCTATAGATCACTCAATATTTTCATAATCAGAAGACTTGGAGGCTAGCAGGGTATATAACTTATATAAGCAGGAGAACGTACCCCATATTTTTGGTGCATCTGCTTGACCATCTCAATTTCTGAATCGCTGCTAGAGTGCACTTGACTAAGATAACCAGATAACACTTCACTAATACTCAGGTGAGCATAGTGGGAGACGTCAAACCTCACCTTCTGCCTTTCCATAACTTCTTGTTTAGCAGAGTGTCTGGCCAGAACAGTTAGGTTCCCCAGTTCAACAAATCTGGTACCAGTTATTAAAACATCATCACTGTGTTCCTCCGGCGGGTTAGCTGAGCTTGACGGCTCAATACTTGATGGATTGATAGCAGTTTCGTCCGCAGACAGTTCAGGCACATCCAGTTGAACGTTGAAGGCAGGGTCCTCTGGTTGTTCAGCGTGTTCTTGCATAAAAGTTGACTACTCCGGGTCCTCAGGATGTTCTGGTACAAGGTTTGGCTTCTCCATTTTAGTGGTTTTTGGATTCTCAGCCGGCTTAGTCACCATTGCCTTCTTTGGCTTTGCTTGACCTCTAAAAAAGGATTTAGACAAGTTAGTATAATGATGCATATGTATGGATATATAAGAAGGGTGGTTATCTTTACCCGGGGGTGGTTTTGAAGGCCGGCAATTGAGTTTGTGATGAATCACCAAAGGAGGATCGGGAAATCTCCTGCAAAGATAGAATCGAAAATGAGTAATGAAAGTAATTCATTGAACAAATACAAGGGCTGAAGGTCAAAAAGAACCTCATTTTGGCGTTTCTGAGGAGTCTTTTGTAAGCCGGAGGGTAAATCGTCATCTCCACCAGACCGGGTCTGTCGGCGGCTCTCATGTTGCTGTCGTTTCAAAAGAAAATGAGGATCTAAATAAGCCAAGGGGTGTGAAAACCTTACTTTCTGGGTTACTCGCCGAAGTTTCTGCCTTGGTAAAGGTTCTGAGTCGGAGGAAATGATATTTACCTCTTCTTCAACCGCCTGGCTGGCCCCCGTGTCATCCTAGCAATAGTCAGTGTCAATAAGGTGGTTAAAAACAGACCAAGAGAGTCAAGGGTTACCTCCGACTTAGAGGTGTCATCCAGCTTGAGTAACTCAGAGGCGGTTGGCTTCTTCTTCGATTTTCTGACGGTTTTCTTGGCGGCTATCGCAGCAGCTCTAGCTTTCTTGCAGCCTCATGGTCATACTTGACTTTCCAAAAGTCAGATTTAGCCTGTGGAGGGATAAAATGTTGAAATTCATGCAAATATTTAAACTATTGAAGAAAAAGAAGTCAAAGGATTTACCTCTGGCGCCGGGTCAAGCTTGCAGAAAGGATTCAACCCTACTATGCTGCAGTCTTCATACTTGCTATTGACAAGAGTGGTTGCCATTTCCACAATGGCTTCTTCGGTCAGACGCATGGAACTATGACGTAATGGATCATCTGTTCCTCCGGTGTAGTTACACATCAAACCGGATCGGTGGCTCAGAGGGATAACCCGCCATGCGACCCAATAGCGGATCAAGTCAACTCCAGTTAAGCTGTTTCCAAGTAAGGCTTGAACATTTTTGATTGTAGGGACAAGTTTCTTGCATTCGGTGGCAGAAAGCTTATCAGGAAGTTGATATCTGGCGTCAAGACGATCAACACGGTAACCCGGCATTGGATTTTCATCAGACGGTGAGGAATCCTTGCAATAAAACCATGTTTGATTCCAGACCTTAGGATGGCTTGGCAGAACTACAAGAGGGAAGATGTCATCCCATCTGCGTTGAATCGAAATCCCGCCAAGTTCTAAGCTGGGACCGTTGGTGTATTCGTTCTGGCGGTTCAGGTAGAAATATTCTCTGAAAAGCTCCACAGTAGGTTCTTCTTGAAGATAAACCTCGCAGAAAACTTGGAAGTTGGAGATATTTGATATGGAATTGGGTCCGATATCTTGCGGATGAAGCTTGAAGAAATGCACAACATCTCTAAAGAATTTTGAGCCAGGTGGTGAGAAGCCCCGGTTCATGTGGTCAGTGATAACAATAATTTCACCATCCTTTGGCTGAGGTTTCACTTTAGCCAGGTCAAGAGCACGGTAAGACATGACACTTTTTTCCAGTAAGTATCCAATAGTGACAAAGTCTTTCAAAGTACTTTCGGTGATTATGGAAGGGACCCAGTTGCAAGTGGTCATTGCCTTCGAAGGCATGATGAAAGGACGATCTAGAAAGAAATAATTTGCCGGATCAAGTTAGTTGGCGGTACTGCAAATCAACAACTACAGAGCATGTTTATAATGGCGTTTTAAGCGAGGGCTAATGATATATGAGGTACAGATAAGCCGGCAGAGTAAGCCGCCATGACTACGATATTCAAGAATGACCAAAAACAAAATTGGCTAAGTACTGAGACAAACAAGTTCCACAGATGGAGGTTTCAAATTTGGATCTACCGCCATTTAGGAAAAAGGACAAATTCATCTATAAAAGGCGACAGTGGAAAAACAGAGAAGCCCTAGAGGAGATCTGTCACGGTGGGGATGTGCTCTAGTATTAAAACAAGTGCTAAAACTACCATCGTGCAAGATTTCCATATCTTTTGGATCTAATACGGGGATCTAAATAGAGGAAAATAAGGACGATGACGAACGCGAATGAACACCGAATAACACCGTTGAAACCCTGATGGCAGATTAGTGACGAACAGAGAAAGACTTACTGGAGCTGTAAGAGCAGTGGAGTTGCACCGCAGTTCTCTGGTCTTCTCAAGGCAATGCAGCGGCCGGAGTCGAGGACGAGGACGAAGGTCGATGGCGGCAGGGTTCATACAGGGACGGCGCGTTGTGAGGAAGGAAGGAGATGGAGAAGAATGGAAGATGGCTTTTGGGTCCTATTTATAAGGAGACAAGAAACAGGCAGGTGCGAAAGGCGAGGAGGCCAAATGATAGTTATCCAGCTAATTGGACGCCACGATTATCGGGAAGACATTAAGATAAAGATCCGTTAAAGATGACGTCATGGCGGGTTTCTAAAAATCTTGGAGATGACGTCATGGCGGGTTACAAGGTTTTTGCAGTGGGAATGGAAGGATTTTTCTAAGTCTTGAAGGTTGACATGAACGAGTCCAAATCAACCTGGGCCTAATGTTGGGGATATAAATATTAGGTATGACCCGCCCAGGAGGGTCTGGGTCAACCCTATGAAGATTCATCATAAAGAAGCCCAAGGTCATATGGCGATTTATAGATAGGCTTAGTAGAGGCCCAGACCCAAAGGCGGCTCAAAGCCCATGAGTATAAACCGCCATGTATGTAAACTTGTACTGTAAGGCATATGTAAAAGGTCACCGAGCCAGATACGTTGTATAAACCGGCCGGGACTCTGAGGGCCGCAGGACATCTACCCATGTATATAAGGGGACTACCTAGCGGCGGCTTAGGACAAGAAACAATAGATCAAGAGCCGGGTCAAGCGTATTTGCTCCCCGCTCATCAAAACCTTAGCAATACCAACTACAAACTGGACTAGGCTTTTACCTTCATCGTAAGGGGCCGAACCAGTATAAACTCCCTGTGTCCTTTGTCCTGATTAAACCCTTTAAGCTAACCTCAACGCGATGACTCCATGAGTAAGTCCTCACACTAGGACATCTGTCGTGACAATTCCACGACAGTAACAGTGGCAACGGAAAAGTAACTAAGCAAAGATCAATATGTGAAAAGCTCGTAGGCAATGGATCAATGATGGATAATTATGTCGGATGCAATTCCTCAAGCAACAGTTATAACATAGGGTGACACAGAACTACCTCCAATTCATCAATGTAATGTAGGCATGTATTCCAAATATAGTCATACGTGCTTATGGAAAAGAACTTGCATGACAACTTTTGTCCTACCCTCCCGTGGCAGCGGGGTCCTATTGGAAACTAAGGGATATTAAGGCCTCCTTTTAATAGAGTACCGGACCAAAGCATTAACACTTAGTGAATACATGAGCTCCTCAAACTACGGTCATCACCGGGAGTGGTCCCGACTATTGTCAGTTCGGGGTTGCCGGATCATAACACATAGTAGGTGACTATTGAATGGCAAGATAGGATCAAGAACTCACATATATTCATGAGAACATAATAGGTCCAGATCTGAAATCATGGCACTCGGGCCCTAGTGACAAGCATTAAGCATAGCAAAGTCATAGCAACATCAATCTTAGAACATAATGGATACTAGGGATCAAACCTTAACAAAACTAACTCAATTACATGGTAAATCTCATCCAACCCATCACTGTCCAGCAAGCCTACGATGGGATTACTCACGCACGGCGGAGAGCATCATGAAATTGATGATGGAGGAAGGTTGATGATGACGATGGCAACGGATTCCCCTCTCCACAGCCCCGAACGGACTCCAGATCAGCCCTCCCGATGAAGATTAGGGCTTGGCGGCGTCTCTATATCGTAAAACGCGATGAATCCTTCTCTCTCATTTTTTCTCCCCAGACGTGAATATATAGAGTTGGAGTTGACGTCGATGGAGTCTCAGGGGGCCCACGAGGTAGGGGGCGTGCCCTGCACCCTCGTGGAAGGGTGTGGGACCCCTGATGCTGATTCTTTTGCTAGTATTCTTTATTAATTCCAAAATGTGTCTCCGTGGATTTTCACCCCGGAAGATTAAGGACTGACTAGACATTGTAATTCATGGTAAAATAGATCCAGTCACAGTCATACTCAATGCAAATTAATAGCAATGCATGTGAATGACAGCGGTGCTCTCCAACTGGTGCTTTTTAATAAGAGGATGATGACTCAACCTAAAAGTAAATAGATAGGCCCTTCGCAGAGGGATGTAGGGATTTGCAGAGGTGCCAGAGCTCGTGTTTTGAAACATAGATAAAGAATATTTTGAGTGGTATACTTTCATTGTCAACATAACAACCAAGAGATCTTGATATTTTGCATGCTACACACATTATAGGCGGTTCCCAAACAGAATGGTAAAGTTTATACTCCACCACCAACAAACATCAATCCATGGCTTGTCCGAAACAACGGGTACCTCCAACTAACAACAATCCTAGGGGAGTTTTGTTTGCAATTATTTTGATTTGAGCATGGGACTGGGCATCCCGGTTACCAGCCATTTTCTCGTGAGTGATGAGCGGAGTCCACTCATCGTGAGAATAACCCACCTAGCATGGAAGATATAGATAGCCCTAGTTGATACATGAGCTATTCGAGCATACAAAACAGAATTTCATTTGAAGTTTTAGAGTTTGGCACATACAAATTTACTTGGAACGACAGGTAGATACCGCTTATAGGAAGGTATGGTGGACTCATATGGAATAACTTTGGGGTTTTATGGAAGTGGATGCACAAGCAGTATTCCCGCTTAGTACAAGTGAAGGCTAGAAAGAGACTGGGAAGCGACCAACTAGAGAGCGACAACAGTCATGAACATGCATTAAGATTAATCAACAATGAGTGCAATCATGAGTAGGATATAAATCACCATGACCATAAATATCATGGAGGCTATGTTGATTTTGTTTCAACTACATGCATGCTTGAACATGTGCCAAGTCAAGCCACTCGAATCGTTCAAAGTAGGATACCACCCTATCATACCACATCACAACCATTTTAATAGCATGTTGGCACGCAAGGTAAACCATTATAAACTCCTAGCTAATTAAGCATGGCATGGGCAACTATAATCTCTAATTGTCATTGCAAACATGCTTCATTCATAATAGGATGAATCGGGAACGATGAACTAATCATATTTACAAAAACAAGATAGGTCGAGTTCATACCATCTTCTCTCATCTCAATCAGTCCATCATATATCGTCATTATTGCCTTTCACTCGCACGATTGAACGGTGTGGATAATAATAATAGTGCATGTGCATTGGACTAAGCTGGAATCTGCAAGCATTTAATACAAGGGAGAAGACAAGGTAATATGGGATCTTGGTTAAATCAACAATAATGCATATGAGAGCCTCTCAACATTTTCATCATGGTCTTCTCCTCTTGACCCCCATAGAGTAAGAAAAGAAATAAAACTATTTACATGGGAAAGCTCCCAACAAGCAAAAGAAGAACGAGAATTCTTTTTGGGTTTTCTTTTAATTACTACTACTACAGGCATGGAAAGTAAACTAGCTAAAAGCTACAACTAATTTTTTTGTTTTTTCTTAAGGTTTTTCAAACACAAAGTAGAAGGCTTAGAAAAGAAAATAAACTAGCATGGATGATACAATGAAAAAGTATGAGCACCGACAACTGGCATGAGTGTGTGAACATGAATGAACTATCGGTGAGAAATACGTACTCCCCCAAGCTTAGGCCTTTGGCCTAAGTTGGTATATGGCCAATGCTGGCATGGTGGATATCCAAAGTTGTAGCTGGGGTCGTACTGAGATGCAGCAGCTACTGCCTGAAGAGCTGTAGCTTGGAGGCGAGCTGCCTCCGTCCTCCTCTCGTACTCGTTCGCCTCCTCCCTGGTTATAACATATCTCCTTTTTGCCTGAAAGTTAAAGAAAGTAGGAGCAGGGAGGGCAACATGGACAGTGCGATGTGTGTCAAAGATTAGTCCGTACTGGAGGAACTATTCGTTCCTCTCAAGAAACTGATGGCGAACCATAGCATTATAATCTAGATAAGCAGGAGGTAGCTCTATATCATTCACATGTATGGGTACATTAAGATAATTAGCTACACGAGTTGCATAAATTCCACCGAACAAATCTCCACTTATACTATTAAGATGCAACCTTTGTGCAACAATGGCCCCCAAGTTATATTGTTTATCTCCTAATACCACACTTTGGAGGACACAAAGATCTGGAACGCACATGTGACAAGCCTCATCTTTACCATTAATGCATCTACCAATAAAGAGAGCAAAATAATGTATGGAAGGGAAATGAATGCTCCCTATGGTGGCTTGTGTGATTTCCCTAGATTCCCCCACAGTGATACTAGCAAGAAAGTCTTTATATTCAGATTTGCAGGGTTCACTAACATTGCCCCACTGCGGGAGTTTACAAGCAGTATTAAAATCTTCTAAGTCCATGGTATATGGTTTATCATAAAGATCAAATAAAACAGTGTGAGAATTGCGCGATGATGTAAATTTAAACCTCCTCACAAAGGAATCAGTTAGATAGTGGTACCGCTGACACTTATCTGACACGAAGTCCTCAAGATCAGCATTACGCATATACGCGTCAAATTCATCCTTGATTCCTACCTGGACCATAAACTCCTCTAACGACCATTCACAAGGCCGCATTTGATCTTCCCTTGGTGGTTCATCGTCCGGCTCACGTATTGCAAGCCTTGGTCCTTGCTTCCTTGAGGAACCACCTTGGTACATTTTCCTAAACATTTTCTTTCTCCGAAAAATTTCTGAAATTTTTAGTGACTCAAAATAGAACCAAACTCAACAAAATTGATAGCAACTACTCCCACAAGTGCCTAGATGCCATATCATGCATTAAAACTACTTTGGACCATCTAAATTTGACATGCAGGCTCAAGAACGAGGTCACCTTAGCAGCAAAAATTTGCAATAAATAAAGCACTAGAACAAAAACTATTTCGACCATTAGAGGAGTCACATACCGAAGAACAATCTCCCCAAACAGTTTTGTGAATGGAGCTTTGAGCAAGGAGATCGAAAATGGCAGCAATATGAGCTAGAACACGGGTTTGAGCTATGGGAGGATTTTTTCTAGAGGAAGACGAAGTGAGTGGGTGCTGGAATAAGTGGAGGGGGGCCATGTAGGGTCCATGAGGCAGGGGGCGCACTCTAGGGGGGTGGGCACGCCCTACGCCCTCATGGCCCAATGGTGGGGCCCCCTGGTGTGTTCTCAGTGCCAGTAATTCTTAAATATTCTACAAAAAATCATATATAATTTTTAGGACATTTGGAGAACTTTTATTTTCAGGGTATTTTTATTGCAAGGATAATTCAAAAAATAGACAGAAAATACTATTTTTGCTTTGTTTAATCTAAATAACAGAAAGTAAAAGGAGGGTACAAAGAGTTGTGCTTCCTAACTTCATCCATCTCATGCTCATCAAAAGGAATCCACTAACAAGGTTGATCAAGTCTAGTTAACAAACTCTTTCCGAATAACATGAAACCGGAGAATTTTCGAATAACACTAGGTTACCTCAATGGGGATGTGCATGTCCCCAACAATAAGAATATCATATTTCTTCTTCACAGTAAGAAGAGGGAATTCAAAACCTCCAATAGTAATCATTGAAATTTTTCCAGTAGAATTGATACTGTGGACTTGAGGTTGTTTCCTCGGAAAGTGTACCGTATGCTCATTGCCATTAACATGAAAAGTGACATTGCCTTTGTTGCAATCAATAACAGCCCCTGCAGTATTCAAAAAGGGTCTACCAAGGATAATCGACATACTATCATCCTCGGGAATATCAATAATAACAAAGTCCGTTAAAATAGTAACGTATGCAACCACAACAGGCACATCCTCACAGATACTGATAGGTATAGCAGTTGATTTTCGGCCATTTGCAAAGATATTTCAGTAGGTGAAACTTATTCAAATCAAGTCTACGATATAAAGAGAGAGGCATAACACTAACACCGGCTCCAAGATCACATAAAGCAGTTTTAACATAGTTTCCTTTAATGGAGCATGGTATAGTTGGTACTCCGGGATCTCCTTGTTTCTTTGGTATTCCACCCTTAAAAGTATAATTAGCAAGCATGGTGGAAATTTCAGCTTCCGGTATCTTTATTTTATTAGTAACAATATCCTTCATGTACTTAGCATAAAGATTCATTTTAAGCATATCAGTCAAATGCATACGCAAAAAGATAGGTCTAATAATTTTAGCAAAGCGCTCAAAATCCTCATCATCTTTTTTCTTGTATGGTTTGGGAGGAAAAGGCATGGTTTTCTGAACCCATGGTTCTCTTTCTTTACCGTGCTTCCTAGCAACGAAGTCTCTCTTGTCATAACGTTGATTCTTTGATTGTGGGTTATCAAGATCAACAGCAGGTTCAATCTCTACATCATTGTTATTGCTAGATTGAGCATCAACGTGAACATCATCATTAACATTATCACTAGGTTCATGTTCATTACCAGATTGTGTTTCAGCATCAGAAATAGCAATATCATTGGGATTCTTAGGTGTGTCAACAACAGGTTCACTAGGAGCATGCAAAGTCCTATCATTATTCTTTTTCTTCTTCCTAGAAGGACCAGGTGCATCAACATTAGTTCTTTGAGAATCTTAATCAATTCTCTTAGGGTGGCCCTCAGGATACAAAGGTTCCTGAATCATTTTACCCCCTCTAGTCACAACTCTAACAGCATTATCATTTTTCTTATTTATTATTTAATTGAGCAAATCATCTTGTGCTTTAAGCACTTGTTCTACTTGAGTGGTAACCATAGAAGCATGTTTACTAATAAGTTTCTGGTCACCTTTAACTCTATACATATAATAACTCAACTGCTCAATCATATAAGCATTACGTTTAAATTTTCTACCAACAAAAGCATTGAAGTTTTCTTGTTTAACAATAAAATTATCAAACTCATCCAAGCATTGGCTAGCAGAATTATTATGAGGAATATCATAGCGACCCGACCAAAAATGGATCAAAGTCTCTGTGCTTAAGTGTCATCCCTGGATCGGTATGCTGACACACATAGTACTCGAGGAATTATAACAGAGTTCAATCACACTTTATTACATCGAGGTTCTCAAAAGAGTATTTGTTACAATAATATGGCCAAGGACCATCTAAATAAAAATAATTGCGGAAGCTTCAAAGGTAAATGAGTCCATCCAACTCCATGGCAAACTGAGTGTAGAACAACGACCTATTGCACCTTTAATCTTCGTCGAAAAAGTATGCAACATGAGACGTTGAAGCCGTGTAGGTCAGCACAGGGAATATGCTAGCAATTTCACACTGTAGAATAATAATGAAAAAATTATCTCTATATGCAAATTTAGCTGGTGGAGGCTCTAAGTTTAATTTTTGCATAAAGCAAATTTTACCCTACAACAAAGGAATAATTTTTTTATTACTACTAAGTTAAAATGCCATTACTGAGAAGGTTCCTCCAACTCAATCCCAAAATTCCCAAGTTATTAGTAACCCAATAATTTCATTAAATAGAGTGATGAGATCAACCAATAATTCACTTCTAGATACTCAAGTTGTCCATAACCAGGGACACGGCTAATCATGATTAGTTTGTACACTCTGCAGAGGTTTGCGCACTTTTCCCCACAAGACTCGACCACCTCCATGATCGGAAGATTGAGACATAGCCTTTCAGAAGCATTTCCCCTTAACCCTGGGTAGACCGGTACACCTACTTTCCCCTACATCAGCTAGTCTACCACGAAAAGAGGTCACACAACTTACTCAACTATGCCAGAGCCCATAATGGCTTGTGGCTGCACACGGAAGTTTCTAGGCATGAAATATCTTATGATCCCTTTGAGCCTAGGTGGCGGACCTAGGGTAATCACAAGGGTACTCCGGGATTCCCCTTGGGCAAGCACTAGTTTCTCCAGGTGCCCCAAACAATCCACCCAGATGTGTATTAAAGTTGCCACCTTATGTTGTCCCGAAATTATTATCTCTCACAACTTGCATGGATCACACATACCAATCCCCGTCTACGAGCATGGCTAAGCAATATATGATATAACGAATATTCCTGGGGTGATCAAAGGTCATAGGTTCCTACCACAAGAACTACAAAGCATAACCACATGTTCCCAAACCTACTCATGCAATCTTTGAGGGTGAAACTAATGCATAGTAAAAACTGGGTATTGAAAATTATGATCAAAGTGTGAACTTGCCTTGCTGATGTTCGCTGAACTGTAAAGATTCATGGTAGCAAGCTTCTCACTCCGGATGATCTAATGTAAGCAAGCAATAACATACATAAGCATACAAGCAAAGATCCAAAAAGAAAACAATTGAAAGACTTCGAAAAACTCCAAAACAACCAAATAAAGTTTCTGTACATAACATAATTTTTATAGTAGCAAAAATATGTGTGTTTGGGTCTAACAGAAAGTACACGTTACGAGCTTCGATTTGCAAAAAGAATCACCTAAAACGGAGTTACGAAACTCAATTTATGGCCTAACGAAGTTTGAATTCAAATCTGTTTGAATTAAAACTTTAAAATTTTCAAAAATATTTTTCGTTTAGTTCTCTGGATAGATGGGATTTCTATGAACTAGTAGGAAAAAGATTCAACTAAATCGGATCTATAGACTAAAAGATATACAAGAAAGAAGATTTGGTAAAGAATCTGAATTTGGAAAAAATCCTGAAAAAGAAAAAAAATTCGGCCAGAGACAAGTGGCGCTCTGTGATTCGCTGGCTGGGTGCTCACCAGACTTGTCGCCGGAGACGAGGAAGAAGGTGGCTCCGGTGTGCTTTGGCGAAGGACGCGTGCGGAACGATGTAGAGGAGGATGAGGTGAACCACTTAAACAAGTTGTGGTGGTAGATTGCTTCCTGTACGCACGGTGAGAGGTCGCCGGAATTCATGAACTCTGGCACGCAACTGGCGAGGTTAGGGAGGGGCAAAAACTCTAGAAGGAGAGGGCTTCGGACGAGGGTTGAGAGGGGCTCCCAGGGGTGCTTTATATAGGACAGGGGAGGTCCAGAGTTGGGTGGGGCGAGATGTGTTAATGGCTGCAGTTTCAAGCGCTCATGATGGCCATTATGGTTGTCTTTGAGGCCCACTAGGGGATGGGAGGGGTCGAGGGAGGCGAGGGGGTTCCGTTCAGATGCGTTTTGGAGCGGGGGAGAGGAAGATGAGGGGAGGAAGAGGTAGAGGCGCCATGGATGAATGTTTTGTAAGTGTTCACGTACAGAGAGGAGGAAGAAGGAGATAGCGCCTGGGCCTGGGCCTGCTGGACTGCGTTTTTTAAATGTTTTTTATAGAAGCAATGAAACACTGAAAATACAAATAAATATAAGTCTAGAAATGCCAGAAAAATTCACATAATTATATGGTCTTATATATGACCTAGTGAACTTTTATCCGGCCTAAAATTCAAGTTTCAAAAATAAACTTTTTGCTATGCTAATAAAATAACTTGCAAATAAAACTCAAAAAATGGTTCCAAATTCAATTTCCAATATTTTATTTTCTGATTGTGAAGAAGTCATTTTATCTTCTCTCTTTATTTTATTTTTGATATAATGGAAATGAATTTTTGGTGAAATCCAATTTGATCCATATCCCAACTTTGAAATTTCAACAGTGGGTTTTGGGGAAACTTCCAACTCTCTCTTTTGGTCCTTGAGTTGCTCAAAGTTCCTTGGATCAAAAATCAAATAAAACAAATGGGGCAAAAATGCATAAATCATGGATGCATATGAATGATCTATTACAAACATCCAAATTGAAAATTTGGATGTTACAAACCTACCACCCTTAAGATGAATCTCGCCCTCGAAATTCAGATTGGCTAGCAAAAAGGTGTGGGTGGTCCTGTCGGAGGTCTTCTTCTCGTTCCTAGGTGGCTTCTTCCTCAGTATGATGACTCCACTGAACCTTGCAAAACTTGATGACCTTGCTGCGGGTAACCCTGCTTGCAGTCTTGAGAATCTTGATGGGCTTCTCCTCATAGGTCAGATCACTATCCAACTGTATCGCCTCCAGTGGCACTGTATCTCTCAAAGGAATATCGGCCATCTCCGCATGGCACTTCTTCAACTGGGAAATGTGAAACACATCATGAACTCCTGACGAGGCTTCTGGTAATTCCAACTTGTAGGCAACTTCACCCATGCGTTCTAAAACTCTGTACGGCCCCACAAACCGTGGTGCTAACTTTCCTTTGACTCCAAATCATTTAACTCCTCGAAGTGGCGACACACGCAGATATGCTCTATCTCCGACTTCATAGGTTACCTCCTTGCGTTTAGTATCAGCATAACTCTTTTGTCTGGATTGGGCTACCTTGAGTCTGTCACGGATCGGCTTGACTTTCTCCTCTGAATCTGTAATTAAATTTGGTCCGAATAATTTACAGTCTCCAACTTCATCCCACACCAATGGTGTCCTGCACCTCCTTCCGTACAAAGCTTCGAAAGGGGCCATTTTCAAACTAGCTTGATAGCTGTTGTTATATGAGAATTCTATGTAAGGCAAATTATCATCCCAACTAGATCCATAATCTAGCACATAAGCTCTCAACATGTCCTCCAGAATCTGATTGACTCCCTCGGTCTGCCCATCTATCTGCGGATGAAAAGCTGTACTGAAATCCAGCCTGGTACCCAAAGTTTCATGTAACTTATGCCAAAACTTTGAGGTAAATTGTGTTCCTCTATCTGATACGATGGTTCTCGGAACTCCATGCAGACATACGATCCTGGTCATGTATATCTTGGCTAACTTCGCACTTGTATATGTGGTTTTCACGGGGATGAAGTGAGCTACCTTAGTCAAGCGATCAACCACTACCCAAATAGAATCATAGCCTGATCGGGTCCTCAGTAATCCTGTAATGAAGTCCATGCCAAGCTTGTCCCACTTCCAATCTGGTATCGGCAAAGGCTGAAGTAATCCTGCTGGTTTCTGGTGCTCTGCCTTAACTCTCTGACATACGTCGCATACTGCTACATACTCGGCAATATCCTTCTTCATACCATTCCACCAGAAACTTTCCTTCAAGTCCAAATACATCTTGGTGTTGCCCGGGTGTATTGAATAAGGCGAATCATGAGCCTCCTGAAGAATCAATTTCCTGATCTCTGGGTCATTTGGCACATAAATAAGCTGCTCAAACCATAAGGTTCCATGTTCATCCTCACGAAATCCTTCTGCCTTTCTTTGGTTCATCCTTCCCTTTATCTCCGCAATACCTTTGTCTAACTTCTGGGCTTCCCGGATCTTTCCCAACAAAGTGGATTGAATTTCCATTGCAGCAACAAAACCTCGTGGTACTATCTCCAATCGAAGATCTTTGAGATCATTAATTAACTCCCAAGGTAATCCTCCTGCAGTGAGGGTATTAACATAGCTCTTGCGGCTCAATGCATCTGCCACAACATTGGCCTTTCCTGGGTGATAGTGCAATTTCATGTCATAATCCTTTATGAGCTCCAACCATCTTCTCTGCCAGAGGTTCAACTCCTTATGCGTGAAGATGTATTTCAAACTCTTATGATCTGTGTAAACATCACAACGATTTCCGATAAGAAAATGTCTCCAGCTCTTGAGTGCGTGCACTACGGCTGCTAACTCCAAATCATGTGTGGCATAATTCCGCTCATGAGGTCGAAGCTGACGTGAGGCATATGAAACAACTCTTCCTTCTTGCATAAGAACACCTCAAAGTCCCTGACGAGAAGCGTCGCAATATACTTGGAAATCCTTGCGTATATTCAGAAGAATTAGCACTGGGGCTGTGACCAAACGTTTCTTTAGCTCCTGGAAACTGGCCTCACATTCGTTGGTCCAAACAAACTTAGTTTCTTTCTTCAATAACTCTATCACGGGCTTCGCAATCTTGGAGAAATTCTCAATAAACCTCCGATAATATCCTATGAGTCCAAGAAAACTGTGGATCTCTCCGACTGAGGTGGGTGCCTTCCATTCGGTGACGACTTCAACCTTGGAGGGGTCTACTGTTATTCCTTCTCCCGATATAACATGTCCAAGAAATCCGACTTCCTTCAACCAAAATTCGCACTTGCTGAACTTGGCGTATAACTGATGTTCCCTGAGCTTCTCAAGAACCAAGCGCAAATGTTCCTTGTGTTCTTCTTCATTCTTCGAGTAAATCAATATGTCATCAATGAATACCACAACAAACTTATCCAAGAACTCCATGAATACCTTGTTCATCATACTCATAAAATAGGCAGGGGCATTAGTCAAACCAAAAGACATGACCGTGTACTCATAAAGTCCATATCTCGTGGTAAAGGTTGTCTTGGGTATATCCTGTTCTCGAATCTTCAACTGGTGATATCCTGATCGAAGATCGATCTTTGAGAAAACTTTTGCTCCTTGTAGTTGGTCAAACAAATCATTGATCATCGGCAGAGGGTACTTGTTCTTGATTGTCACCTCATTCAACGCATGATAATCTACAACCATTCTCAAGGATCCATCCTTCTTCTCAACTAGAAGTACTGGGGCTCCCCAAGGTGATGAACTCGGTCGAATATAACCTTTCTCCAATAATTCCTTAATCTGCTTCTTAATTTCCTCCAGATCATTTGCGGGCATCCGGTACGGTCTCTTGGATATTGGTCTGGTGCCTGGTAACAATTCGATCAAAAACTCTATGTCCCGATCCGGTGGCAAGCCGGGCAATTCCTCAGGGAATACATCGGGATAATCCTTCACAACTGGTACTTCCTCCTGAACAACCCCCGAAAGAGAATTCACTCGAGTCCTCCTTGGCGTATGCCTCGACACATACTTGATCTGTTTCCCCTCTGGGTGGTGAGAAGAATCGACTTATTGGCACAATCAATATTACCTTCATACTTGGATAGCCAGTCCATGCCTAGAATTACGTCCAATCCTTGTGATTCTAGGATGATGAGGTCTATGGGGAAAACGTGTCTCCCTATGGTCAATGGCAACTGAAAACATCCCCGACTAGCCATATACTCTGCTCCTGGGGAACTCACTAACATAGGTGTTTTAAGGGCTACGGTCGGCAACTTAAACTTATCCACAAACCCCCTTGATATGAATGAATGTGATGCACCAGTGTCAAAAAGAACAACGGTTGTAAATGAATTAATCAAGAACTTAACAACAACGATGTCAGGCTGGTCATAAACTTCCTCCACATTGACATGGTTCACCTGACCTCTGGTGAAGGGATTGGGCTTCTTGCCTCCAGAGCTTCCATTACCGTTCCCGTTATTTGCCTCGGGACACTCAATGGTGTAGTGTCCGGTCTTCCCGCACTTGAAACAGGTAATGTGGCTCAGATCCTTCTTTGTCGGTGTAGCGGGGTTGGGCTGATGTTGATTGTTGTTTCCTCCGTTCCCATTGCCATTCCTATGGCCATTATGGTTGTGTCCATTCCCTCCATGATGTGAATGTCCTCCATGGTTATGGTGAGTGTGTCCACTATACTTGCCAGATCCTAGTCCATTATTTCCTGAGTACGGGGTATAGCGGGGCTTCTGCTGAACACCAGAGCTGTACTTTCCCTGTCCGTACTTCCTCTTGCGATTCTCCACCTCCTGCTGCTTGCCTTCCAGAATGAGAGCCTTGTCAGCCAACTCTTGATAATTGTTAAAGGTAGCCACAGTCACCTGAAGTCCCAGATCATCATTTAGTCCCTCCAGAAATTTCTCCTGCTTAGCAGCATCATCAGCCACGTCTCCGGGAGCATACCTGGATAACTTGCTGAATTCCTCCACATAATCACCAACAGAATGATTTCCCTGGCGTAAATTGCAGAACTCACGCTTCTTCAAACTCATAGCTCCGGCTGAAACATGTGCGGTACAGAACGCCTACTGGAACTGATCCCAAGTAACATTGGCTATGGGAAAATTGGTGGTGTAATTCTCCCACCATGATGCTGCTGGTCCATCCAGTTGATGTGCGGCAAAGCGCACCTTCTCAGCGTCAGTGCATCCTGCGATGGTCAGCTCCCTTCCGATCTTGCGAAGCCAGTCATCTGCAACGATCGGCTCCGTGCTGCTAGAGAACACCGGTGGGTTCAACCTCAGGAAATGGGTAAGGTTGTCGACTGGGGGTGGTGGCGGTGGGTTGTTGTTGTTCTGGTTCTGATTCTGGATGAGTAGTTGCATGAGGGCATTCTGGTTCTGGATCAACTAGGTAAGTTCCGGTGGGAATTCCAGGTCACGTCTTGGAGGCATCTGTTAGGTTTAGAGTGGACGAGAAATTAGAATAGAATAAAGGCCTAATGAGAGAAATCACTACCCATATGCTTATGATAGCAAGAAAATTTCAAATCAAGCAATTCACAGAGATCACACCACACAAGCAAAAACCTACAGGTAAGGTCATATCCACAAGAGATATGATCTCTTCATACTACTGCAATCATTCGTTGGACTCAACTTGGTAGTGGTGGTCTGAACTAAATCTCCTCAAATCAATGTCAACTCTAGCTTCTTCTTCTTCTTCTTCTTCGTCAATGATGCCTTCATAGGTCATGGTCTCATCGGGCTGAGCAACTTGGTGATGGGGTTCAACAATTATTTTATTGAAGTGGAGAAGAGATAGAAATGAATAGAGAAGAGTATAGACCAACGGATATTTAAGGAAGTCGTAAAATAAAGTTTTCTTCCTAGGCTTTCCATTTCCTACTGGTCGCGTCCTACAGTCAGCGTGTGCTCTAATACCATCTTGTAGCGACCCGACCCAAAATGGATCAAAGTCTCTGTGCTTAAGTGTCATCCCTGGATCAGTATGCTGACACACACAGTACTCGAGGAATTATAACAGAGTTCAATCACACTTTATTACATCGAGGTTCTCAAAAGAGTATTTATTACAATAATATGGCCAAGGACCATCTAAATAAAAATAACTGCGGAAGATTCAAAGGTAAATGAGTCCATCTAACTCCACGGCAAACTGAGTGTAGAACAATGACCTATCACACCTTTAATCTTCGTTGGAAAAGTCTGCAACATGAGACGTTGCAGCCGTGTAGGTCAGCACATGGAATATGCTATCAATTTCACACTGTAGAATAATAATGAAAAAAAACTATCTCTATATGCAAATTTAGTTGGTGGAGGCTCTAAGTTTAATTTTTGCATAAAGCAAATTTTACCCTACAACAAAGTAATAAATTTTATTTTACTACTAAGTTAAAATGCCATTACTGAGAAGGTTCCTCCAACTCAATCCCAAAATTCCCAAGTTATTAGTAACCCAATAATTTCATTAAATAGAGTGATGAGATCAACCAATAATTCACTTCTAGATACTCAAGTTGTCCATAACCGGGGACACGGCTAATCATGATTAGTTTGTACACTCTGCAGAGGTTTGCGCACTTTTCCCCACAAGACTCGACCACCTCCATGATCGGAAGATCGAGACATAGCCTTTCAGAAGCATTTCCCCTTAACCCTGGGTAGACCCATACACCTACTTTCCCCTACATCAGCTAGTCTACCACGGAAAGAGGTCACACAACTTACTCAACTATGCCAGAGCCCATAGTGGCTTGTGGCTGCACACGGAAGTTTCTAGGCATAAAATATCTTATGATCCCTGTGAGCCTGGGTGGCGGACCTAGGGTAATCACACGGGTAATCCGGGATTCCCCTTGGCAAGCACTGGTTTCTCCAGGTGCCCCAAACAATCCACCCAGATGTGTATTAAAGTTGCTACCTTATGTTGTCCCAAAATTATTATCTCTCACAACTTGCATGGATCACACATACCAATCCCGGTCTACGAGCATGGCTAAGCAATATATGATATAACGAATATTCCCGGGGTGATCAAAGGTCATAGGTTCCTACCACAAGAACTACAAAGCATAACCACATGTTCCCAAACCTACTCATGCAATCTTTGAGGGTGAAACTAATGCATAGTAAAAACTGGGTATTGAAAATTATGATCAAAGTGTGAACTTGCCTTGCTGACGTTCGCTGAACTGTAAAGATTCATGATAGCAAGATTCACACTTCAGATGATCTAACGTAAGCATGCAATAACATACATAAGCATACAAGCAAAGATCCAAAAAGGAAACAATTGAAAGACTTCGAAAAACTCCAAAACAACCAAATAAAGTTTCTGTACATAACATAATTTTTACAGTAGCAAAAATATGTGTGTTTGGGTCTAATAGAAAGTACACATTACGAGCTTCGATTTGCAAAAATAATCACCTAAAACGGAGTTATGAAACTCAATTTATGGCCTAACGATGTAGAGGAGGATGAGGTGAACCACTTGAACAAGTTGTGGTGGTAGATTGCTTCCTGTACGCACGGTGAGAGGTCGCCGGAATTCACGAACTCCGGCAAGCAATTGGCGAGGTTAGGGAGGGGCAAAAACTCCAGAAGGAGACGGCTTCGGACAAGGGTTGAGAGGGGCTCCCAGGGGTGCTTTGTATAGGGCAGGGAGGTCCAGAGTTGGGTGGGGGGAGATGTGTGAATGACTGCGGTTTCAAGCGCTCATGATGGCCATTATGGTTGTCTTTGAGGCCCACTAGGGGATGGGAGGGGTCGAGGGAGGCGAGGGGGTTCCGTTCAGAGGCGTTTTGGAGCGGGGGAGAGGGAGATGAGGGGAGGAAGAGGTAGAGGCGACGTGGATGAACGTTCTGTCAGTGTTCACATATAGAGAGGAGGAAGAAGGAGATAGCGCCTGGGCCTGGGGCTGCTGCACTGCGTTTTTTGAACGGTTTTTTTACAGAAGCAATGAAACACTAAAAATACAAATAAATATAAGTCTAGAAATGCCAGAAAAATTCACATAATTATATGGTCTTATATATGACCTAGTGAACTTTTATCTGGCCTAAAATGCAAGTTTCAAAAATAAACTTTTTGCTATGCTAATAAAATAAATTGCAAATAAAACTCAAAAAAAATATTTTGGTTCCAAATTCAATACTAAGTGTGTCGGGTTATTAAGACCATGTATTTCTTAAATAGGTGGTAAATTCTTAACATCTTCAGCTTTAATACGCTTTTCTTTAATAGAACTCTTTGCCTCTTGCATATCTTCAGGACTGAGAAAGAGAATACCCCTTTTCTTCGGAGTTGGCTTAGGAGTTCGTTCAGGAAGTGTCCAATCTTATCATTACTCAATATATTATTTAATAGCAATTCACCTTGCTCAACAGTTCTTTCCCTGAAAACACAACCAGCACAACTATCCAGGTGGTCTCTGGAAGCATCGGTTAGTCCATTATAAAAGATATCAAGTATTTCATTTTTCTTGAGAGGATGATCAGGCAAAGCATTAAGTAATCGAAGAAGCCTCCCCGAAGCTTGTGGGAGACTCTCTTATTAAATTTGCACAAAATTATATATTTCCCTTAAGGCAGCTTGTTTCTTATGAGCGGGGAAATATTTAGCAGAGAAGTAATAAATCATATCCTGAGTACTACGCACACAACCAGGATCAAGAGAATTAAACCATGTTTTAGCATCACCCTTTAATGAGAACGGAAATAACTTAAGGAAATAGTAGTAACGATTTTTTTCCTCATGAGTGAATAGGGTGGCTATATCATTCAATTTACAAAAATCTGCCACAACAGTTTCAGATTCATAGCCATAAAAAGGATCAGATTCAACCAAATAATTAACTCAGGATCGACAGAGAAATCATAATCCTTATCAGAAATACAGATAGGTGAAGTAGCAAAAGCAGGGTCATATTTCATTCTAGCATTCAAAGACTTCTCTTTCAGCTTAACTAACCGTTTCTTAAGATTATATCTATCTTTGCAAGCAAAAAGGTCTCTAGCAGGTTCTTCATCCATAACATAACCCTCAGGCACATTAGGCAATTCATATCTAGGGGGAGAATCTTCATCATCACTTTCATCAATATTATTTGTTTCAATAATTTAATTCTCTCTAACTCTAGCAAGTTGTTCATCAAGAAATTCACCTAATGGCACAGTATTATCAAGCATAGAAGTAGTTTCATCATAAGCATCATGCATAGCAGAAGTGGCATCATCATTAACATGCGACATATCAGAATCAATAGCAGGAGTAGGTGCCACCGGTTTACTCAAAACAGAAGGAGAATCAAGTACAGAGCTAGATGGCAGTTCCTTACCTCCCCTCGTAGTTGAGGGAAAAATCTTGGTTCTTTCATCTTTCAAGTTCCTCATAGTGATCAACACATATAAATCCCAAGTGACTCAAAGAATAGAGCTATGCTCCCCGGCAACAGTGCCAGAAAATGGTCTTGATAACCCACAAGTATAGGGGGTCGCAATAGTTTTCGAGGGTAGAGTATTCAACCCAAATTTATTGATTCGACACAAGGGGAGCCAAAGAATATTCTCAAGTATTAGCAGTTGAGTTGTCAATTCAACCACACCTGAAAGACTTAATATCTGCAGCAAAGTATTTAGTAGCAAAGTAGTATGGAAGTAACGGTAACGGTGACAAAAGTAATAGTAGTAGTTTTTGTAGCAATTGTAACAATGGCAACAGAAAAGTAACTAAGCAAAGATCAATATGTGAAAAGCTCAAAGGCAATGGATCAATGATGGATAATTATGTCATATGCGATTCTTCATGCAACAGTTATAACATAGGGTGACACAGAACTAGCTCCAGTTCATCAATGTAATGTAGGCATGTATTCGGAATATAGTCATACATGCTTATGGAAAATAACTTGCATGACATCTTTTGTCCAACCCTCCTATGGCAACGGGGTCCTATTGGAAACTAAGGGATATTAAGGCCTCTTTTAATAGAGTACCGGGCCAAAGCATTAACACTTAGTGAATACATGAACTCCTCAAACTACGATCATCACCGGGAGTGGTCCCGATTAATGTTACTTTGGGGTTACCAGATCATAACACATAGTAGGTGACTATTGACTTGCAAGATAGGATCAAGAACTCACATATATTCATGGAAACATAATAGGTTTAGATCTAAAACCATGGCATTCGGGCCCTAGTGACAAGCATTAAGAATAGCAAATTCATAACAACATCAATCTTAGAACATAATGGATACTAGGGATCAAACCCTAACAAAACTAACTTGATTACATGGTAAATCTCATCCAACCCATCACCGTCTAGCAAGCCTACGATGGGATTACTCACTTACGGCGGAGAGCATCATGAAATTGGTGATGGAGGAAGGTTGATGATGACGATGGCGACGGATTCCCCTCTCCGGAGCCCCGAACGGACTCCAAATCAGCCCTCCCGATGAAGATTAGGGCTTGGCAGCGGCTCCGCATCGTAAAACATGGTGAATCCTTCTCTCTCATTTTTTTCTCCCCGAGCATGAATATATAGAGTTGGAGTTGACGTCGGTGGAGTCTTAGGCGGCCCACGAGGCAGGGGGCGCGCCCTGCACCCTCGTGGACAGGGTGTGGGCCCCTTGATGCTGATTATTTTGCCAGTATTTTTTATTAATTCCAAAACGTGTCTCCGTGGATTTTCAGGTCATTTTGAGAAATTTTATTTCTGCACAAAAATAACACCATGGCAATTCTGCTGAAAACAGCGTCAGTCCGGGTTAGTTCCATTCAAATCATGCAAGTTAGAGTCCAATACAAGGTCATAAGTGTTTGGAAAAGTAGATATGTTGGAGACGTATCAGATAGAAAAACCAATCTCCCTTTCTGCAATCCCGCAGAAATGTAAAAACGTTGCCCGTGTGACATTTTGGCGGAACTGCACAACACACTCTTAAGAAAGAAGTGATTTGTGCAGTTCACCAAAAGCTTGCAATAGCAACGAGGTGAAATGGATAGCCCTGTTTGCAAAAGGAGGTAGATAGGAAACAATTACTACCCAATAACACGAGTTGAAGACACATACGCCGGCAAAAAAGAAGCATATTCCATGTAATAAGGGAAAGATAGCAGCATGGTGGTTTATCAAAAATGGTTTGAGGATGAGATTGCAAGATGGAAAGTACGCCGGCTGAGATACATTTTAAGCAAACAACTAAAGAAGATCCACATGCAGGATTTTCCACATGCAGCCACTGGCAGAGCTTCTGCAAGGCCGAGTGGGCCATGGCCCGCCCAGGTCTGGAGCAATTTTATATATATATATATATATATATATATATATATATATATATGCTTCATACCCAGCCAGCCAGCCCAGCCCAGCCCACGACCAGTACGCAGGTGCAGCCCACAACCGATACACACATCAGCCTCTGCCTCACACACTCGCACGGACGCACAGCCGCATGTCCAAAAAAAGCACACAATGGAGCTGCTGACCGCCATCTCATAGCACAGCCGCCGTCTACAGCGGACCCGCCTTCGGCCGGCGCTGCCCACGGGCGCAACGCACATCAGTCCCTATCTCCCCTAGTTCCCTTCATCCAATGCCCCACCGGCCACAACCACTCCTTAGCCGACCCACGCGTGAACGCGCACACGCAGCCGCGAGCAGGTTAGCCGGCGATGGCGGCGGCGGCGCGAGGGCGAGGCAGTGAACTTCCATCTAGGAAAATCCTTCTCTGAATCCTTACAAGCTGTGAAGGCAAATCAATTCAAATCATCTCAATTTTATTCCCCTGAACAGAACCTAGGTCATCTTTCATTGAACACAGTAGATGGTCACCTAGGTCATACTGCTTTAGTGTCAAGTGTCCACAGAACACAGTAGATGGTTTCTAATTTAGTAGGCAAGTTTCGTTTCCAGAATTGAACAATTGGGCTTCCTGTAGCATAAATAACTCATTCCATTGTGTTTACAGGTTACAAGTTGAGGTCTAGGCAGCCATGGGCAAGGCCAGTGAGCAAAAAATTGATTTGGTTTTCAGAAGAAAAAGAGATGATGACATGATTGGATTTGAGGAAGATCCTTCACCAATGGCAGATCAACCTTTGCCAATGCTTGAAATTGAACAGCCACACCCAGAGAGCCAAGATGAAGGTCTTCATGCAAATGAACCTATAACATTCCGAGGTGTCGAGTTCTTGTAGCGAGACCCAGGATTATGCCCGCAAATTTGGCAATATCCACCTGAACAAAGAGATAGTGTGCGGAGAGCATATTTGATATTAGGTCCTATGCAACCTCAGCTACAGATCTATGAACCTTCTGGTGAAAAGGGCATCAACGCCGCTTCTAGTACAAATGGTTTGAAAATTTCCAGAAATGGATGGAGTATTCGGAGGACTTGATTGACCTTTGTAGATGCCTTGTGGAGTCAGGAAGAAATGTTGTCTTCAATTTGATTGAAAGATTACTCTGTTTGCTCATTACCCTTCCAGTTTCTACGGCGGGTGCTGAGCGTGCATTTTCCAGTATGAAGATCATTAAAACAAGGTTGCGCAATACAATGGAGGATGACTTTCTTGC
Organism: Triticum urartu; assembly: GCF_056163025.1. Classification (NCBI taxonomy): domain Eukaryota; kingdom Viridiplantae; phylum Streptophyta; class Magnoliopsida; order Poales; family Poaceae; genus Triticum; species Triticum urartu. The sequence continues at coordinate 444,436,162 of NC_141877.1, read as the reverse complement.
CAATAACTTGTTAGTTAACATAGAGGGTGAACTTCTGGAGAAGTACAACTATGAAGATATCATTGAAGATTTCAAATGCGTGAAGGAACGGAATGTTGATTTGTAGTATGTAACTCCACACAACCTTGCCTGATGGTCAAATGGTATGGCTTATTTTGGTTTGGAGTAGTATATATGGTCAAATGTTATGGCTTATTTTGGTCTCTCTAGTATATATGTGTGTGTGTATATATGCATCTGCTCATCTTGTATTCAATGTGAACAGAAGGTATAGTGACTATATCTATTGAAATAGTATATATGCTTTAGAATTTGAAGAATATTGTGCTCTCTGGCCTGCCCAACTTTTTTTAAGCTCCGCCACTGGCAACGTGGGAAGATGGGCAGTGGAGCAAGGCCGGAGGAAGCTGTACCTGAGGGTCGTCGGGGTGTAACTAGGAGGGTGTCGGCGGCCATGATCTGCCCATACTGCGGCAGCGAGCAAGTGGTGAAGGCCCTACCGAGCCGGAGCTTGGTCAGAGAGAACAATCGGTACCGCAGATCGGGACGTGCTGCTTCAACGTCGTCGGACGGAGAAACAAAGCACATCCTCCCTTTCTGCCGGTGGACGGGATGCGGCCGGATCACTGGCCAATGGTGAGAGAGAGAGAGGCCGCTGCTGCCTTATGTGAGATGGTGTGATGAGAGACAAACCCCGGCAGGCAGGCAGGCTCCATTGTATATAGTGGAGCGTATTTTTCTTTTTTCCCAACGACAATCGCTTTATATTCTGTATGTGCCATTGAGGAATATAACTTTATTTAACACTAACGCGTCAAGTCAAACTTTGTTCCAGATACGTGTGGTACATGACCCTCCTTCGAGTAAACAACCATTACACGCGTCAAATTATCATGTGGGCTGCCTTTTCGCAAAGAAATGAACTCCACCGTGTACCCGCGCGGGTGTGGCCGGGAACGAGACGTGAGTACGTGCGTCCTGCGTGCACCTCTTCTTTAGGTGCAGGTACGTACGTGGGTGCGTGTGAGAGAGATGGTTCGTGCAAAACAGAGGCGATGTGTCGATGATATCTCAAACAAAAAACATAACATATGCATTGTGTGTGAAACAGAGTCTTGGATATATCATATATAGAGGGAGCGATCCACGAGAAGAGAGTGGAGGGATCATCGGCGTGAGATGTCGATATAATCGAAAACAGGGATGAAGTGTGTGGTTGCGCAATCGATAAAGAGTGCCATGGAATTTGTGTTTTCCCACGTCAAAGATACAGGGCGGCTGGCCTACTGGAATTTGAGAGGGCAGAGGTGCAGTTTTTCTTTGTGGCATGGATACCTACCTACAATGTTCGACTATCGGCGTGTGGGGGGAGGGGGCAGAGACCTAACTATAGAGAGGTAGATCAACTAATATATGTGTGGAGAAGGAGAGAGACCTAGATATGTATTGAGGGAGATTGATCGGCATCCATGCATATGTGTAGCAGAGGAATAAGGTTGGGAGAAAGACAAAGGTAGAGTGTCGGAGGCTTGGTGGTGGAGTTGCTTCTCACAAATGGTGGGAGAGGCTTGCTAGACAAACGAAGGGTACGGGTGCAATATCAATAAGAGAGGGCCGAGGATGTCTGCTTGTCTATGCACGTGCGTGTGAGAGATGGGTCGGGAGGTATGCAAGGATAATGAGGGGGGACAATATGGTTGCGGTAAGCAGACGTAACTACATAGGAAGATCAACCGTCGTGTGTCCGAGAAAGGGAGAGACATAACTAGTGAGGTAAGTCTATCGGTGCGTGGGGAAAAAGAATTATAGTCGACCTAGCTATATGTAGGGAGATCGGTACGTATACATGCATGAATGTGTTCGAAGCAAATAAGGTCTGGAGAGAGGAACAGGGGGAGAGGGATGCGGCTAGGAGGTGGTGCGAGAGGCCTACTATGTCGAGGGGGAGGACTGTGCGAGTATGGGATCGATGAAAAGAGGGGCGGGAGTGTGCACCTGCGTGGAACCATATTGGACATAGGGGGCATGGACGGTGATAAGAGAAGAGGGGAAATGTGTGTTTGTGGTAGGCACACTTGGCTAGAGAGGTATATCGACCGGTGTGTGCCGGAAAGAAGGAGGCGGGGGGGCCTACACACACCGTGGGTGAATGACCTAAAGAGAAATAATGAATGTGTGCGATGAAGGGGATGCTGAGGGAGGGTGAGAGGGGGGCGGGCGTGTGCATGCACAATAGGAAGTTAGTGCTAGCTAGATACAAAGAGAAGAGGATCGTGAAGGTGTAAAAGACGAACATAGATCATAATTCATTATTAAAAAGTGGATACGGATACTTGAAGAAGATATCATAATGTAGAACATTGATTATAATTTGGCATAATGTGTGGCTTTTGCAGCTCAGGGCTAAATACTTGTCATAATGTAGGGGGCGGGGCACTATACTTTGTGTGATAAACACGGTGTACGTATGAACATGGTTTAGATTATGAATATCTAGTTAGTACATAGAATGTACTATTATTTGGAATCAACATCAAGTGTATTCAAACAAATGAATTCGAGTTCATATAGTACACATATTTCATATCTATCTCTATAGTACTCATGTGGTGTGTTGTTAAGGTAATACACGAATGATGGTTGAAATTGGCAACAATCATGATTGTAGATTCTTATTCAAATAGAGAAACGAATTCAAATTTAGTTCGAATTAAAGCCGTAGTATAGACATTTGGAATGCGCTAAAATGTTGGTATGAATAGGTTACATGAATTAGACAGCAAAAAAATTTAATTGGACATAACATGGATTCATAGCTTTGAATAGCATTTGTATAGTAAAACGGGACAAGACTCTCTCTTTGTGTGGTGTGAATAGTTTTATTTTTTTCATTTTTTGTTGAGGGAAGTGCAAATTGATTTGATATGTACAAATACAATATTACACGTTAGGCTTGTCCCTAAAATTCTACCAGCGCCTTGTTATATCCCAAAAATTCAGATATCGTGCTCCCAAAACTCGCACCTTCACAACCCGCGCCTTGCTATCCCGAAATTACAACGCGCGCGAAAACTCCCTCCAACTGCCAAATCCCGACACGCAAAATCCCCCTTCTAACCCTGAGCCGAAAGGGCCGCTAGTTCAAATCGGTGGGGTACTTTTGTAACACACCCTACATTTTGGACAAGTGTTTCCCTAAGTCATGGTTGCCCCTCCCATCGCCTCCTTTTCGCCATTCGAAATCCCATGCTACCATAACCTCTCTGCTCCAGCCACAAACCTCACCGTCCTCCGTCCACCACCTCACCGCTGCCCAGTCGGAGCCTCTTCCCCGACGACGTTGTCCACTGCAACAGCTCGACGTGCCTCATCCACCTCCCCGGATGAGGATCCGTCGTCCATCTCGTCGTCCTGCCGGTTCAGCCGCCCCGTCCTTGATACGTCTCCAATGTATCTATAATTTTTGATTGTTCCATGCTGTTATATTATCAATATTTGATGTTTTATAGTCATTTTATCATTTTTTGGTTCTAACCTATTGACATAGTGCCAAGTGCCAGTTGTTGTTTTTGCATGTTTTTTACATCACAAAAAATCAATACCAAATGGAGTCCAAATGCAAGGAAACTTTATGGAGATTTTTTATGGACCAGAAGACACCTAATGGGCCAAGGTTGCGCCTGGGGGGTGCTCCAAGGAGAGCAAAACCCACCAGGGCGCGCCAGGAGGCCCAAGCACGCCCTGGTGGGTTGTGCCCACCTCGGGTGCCCCCCCGAACTGCCTCTTTGCTTTATAAATACCCCAATATTCCATAAACCCTAGGGGAGTTGACGAAAATCAATTCCATCCGCTGCAGAGTCCAGAACCACCAGATCCAATCTAGACACCATCACGGATGGGGTTCACCACCTCCGTTGGTGCCTCTCCGATGATGCGTGAGTAGTTCTTCGTAGACCTTCGGGTCCTTAGTTAGTAGCTAGATGGCTTCCACTCTCTCGTTTCATTCTCAATACAATGGTCTCTTGGAGATCCATATGATGTAATTCTTTTTGCAGTGTGTTTGTTGGGATCAGATGAACTTTGAGTTTCTGATCAGATCTATCTTTTATATCCACGAAAGTATTTGAGTTTCTTTGATCTCTTTTATGCATGATTGCTTATAGCCTCGCATTTCTTATCCGATATTTGGTTTTTGTTTGTCCAACTTGATCTATTTATCTTGCAATGGGAAGAGGTGCTTTGAAGTGGGTTCAATTTTATTGTGCTTGATCCCAGTGATAGAAGGGGAATCGACACGTATGTATCATTGGTACTAAGGATAAAACGATGGGGTCTATCTCTACATATATAGATCTTGTCTACATCATGTCATCATTCTTATTGCATTACTCCGTTTCTCCATGAACTTAATACACTAGATGCATGCTGGATAGCGGTCGATGTGTGGAGTAATAGTAGTAGATGCAGGCAGGAGTCGGTCTACTAATCTTGGACGTGATGCCTATGTAATGATCATTGCCTAGATATCATCATGATTATTTAAAGTTCTATCAATTTCCCAACAGTAATGTGTTTACCCACCGTTTGCTATTTTTCTCGAGAGAAGCCACTAGTGAAACCTACGGCCCCTGGGTCTCTTTCTCATATTATTTGCCTTCGCTATCTATTTTATTTGCCTTTTATTTTCAGATCTACTAAACCAAAAATACAAAAATACCTTGATGCAATTTATTTTATTTGGCATTCGATCTATCAATATTTACAACTTTCTCACGCCCGTTTGCCAATTTCTGGCACTGTTACCCGAAAGGGATTGACAACCCCTTTAACACGTCGGGTTGCGAGTATTTGTTATTTGTGTGCAGGTGCTGTTTACGTTGTGTTGCATGGTTCTCCCACTTGTTCGATAACCTTGGTTTCATATCTGAGGGAAATACCTACTGCCGCTGTACTGCATCATCCCTTCCTCTTTGGGGAAATACCGACATAGATTCAAGCGACATCAGTCCTCCACCTCCAAGGAGCTGCTCCGACGATTGCCTCGTCTATAGCGGCGCTGCTCCATCCCCACAACGCCGCCTTAACCTGCTCCACCGGAACCGCATCATCCTCACCGACTCCTCGGACGAAGCCGAGGTCTACTCGTCACCACCAAAGAGGTTGTAAACTCATCGCATCGAACCCTCTCCTTAACTCGACCTCCCGGCGCCGATGATGCTCCATCCGCACCCCCATGGTGCGGCTACCTTGAAGCCGGCGCCGCAGGCGACATCTCCACGGCGGCTGTCCCCCAGTGGGAGGCCCCTTCAGCGGAGGCGTCCATACCAGCCGGATCTATTCCTGCTGCTCTGGCTCTCGCTCGATCATGTTGCTGCTGCTCCAGCTCTCGCTCACTCACGCTGTTGCTGCTCCAGCTCTGGCTCGCTCGCTCGCGCTGCTACTACTGCTCTCCCCCTTGCTCGTGCTGCTTCTCTGCTCCGATTTAGCTACACTTCAGTCAACTGAATTGACTTTTGGGTCTGTCGATTTTCAGGGGGTGGGAGGGCTCGCCAGAGTTAAGGAAGAACCACTTGCAGCGGTGAGGGGCGCTCGCCAGAGAGGTACCCCACTATCTATCTTAGGGTTCAGGGTGGGGGCGGTGGTCGCCGGTGGTAGGGAGCGCTGTGGTGGGGCGGTGGCGTGGGGATCGCCGGAGAAAAAGCTCGGCGTGGGGGGGCTAGAGGGCTGGCCGGGGCGGCGGCAGACCAGCGGTGGGGAGTGGTTTCGGGGCGGCGAGGCGGCGCGGGAGCGCCACGGGCGGCGGGGCCGGCAGTTCGGCCGGTGGTGGTTGGCGGCTCACGGGGGTGCAGGTTGAAGATGAACTACAGACCCTCCCTAAACTACATGTGATCGAAGTGCCTCTCTGCTACCATTGCATTCAGTTACGACAGTAACATTCGGATTCCACAGTAAATTTCAGTATCGCCAGTTAAGTTGAGAGTCAACAGTTTTTACCTCATCTGTTGTAGTTAGGTGGTTTTTGGCGATGTAAATTTTACATCTATCACTTTTTGGTAATATATTTTACATCATCTATTGGAGATGCTATTAGAATCCCACTTGAGATTAATGATGTATGTCTTATGCTGCTTCAGCCTCGACGTCTTACAGCTTGCCGGAGCTGCTCCAATGATGGAACCATCCATCACAACAGAGCAGTGCCCTGGACGTCGTCTACAGATTCCTGAGGTCTTCCTCCACACCTCTGACAGCCACCTCTGCCTCAACTTCTTCAGCGACCAACCCAATTATGCTGAGGTCGACACGGCTACGACAAATAGTTTTTGTACACTTGCCGCATCACTTATTACTCTACATTCATGTCGATCCAACGGAAAACATAGCAATAGGAAATTTTTCCTATGGCACTCTACTATTCAATTATTCATGCATTTTGTTAAAAGGAATGGAGCAAAACATCCACCTGGACCTACTTTTAAAAATCCTATGCATGAAAACAAGACCAAGTGCACTAGTGGCAGAATAACATTCTAACTGTACACGCTTTCGTATGGTTTCACTTCAACTTGGCCATGTTTCTTTGCATTCCTCTGCTCTTCCAATTCATGTGAACCAAACACCCAAGTTGACAGAAATCATGTGTTTACAAATGCTCTGTTTCCCATATGCATTCCTATCCTATTCCAGTGTTTTTCCTATCCCTGCATTTTTAGAATCATGCAAGCCAAAGGAGCCCTTATAGAATTACTTCAATTACAGGTAGGTGTCAAAGAAAACATTGTGTGGTTTGTCCTGCTCCTGCCGCGACATCGTCCACCTCACCTGAGCTCCTCCATCGACAGAAGCATCCACCAAACCAGACATCACGACTCCTAACCGTCTTTCGCCGCCTCAGATCTCCTTCCCTGCCGCCGGCACCCAGCGCAACAGCATCACCATCATTGACTCATCGGATGAACCTGAGGAGCACACGGGTCCACAAGAGACACTACAAAAAAATACACTTCCGTGATGATACGTGTTTGTCACAGTAGGTCGCTTTTTTGTCATGCATGTACATCCATGAAAAATTTATGATAGAATCAAGATAGTCATACCTGTGCTGTCGTAGAAGTGTTCCATGACATTACCAAAATTATCATCACGGAAGTGTCCACTTCCATGACAATAAATCGCGCGTCACAGAAGTTCTTTCGTCAAGGGTGACCGACACGTGGCATCCACCATAACGGAACGCCGTTAAGCTATGGGGTCGGGTTTTGGATCCGATAACCCGTTAACAGCCCCAACCAATGGAGATTTTCCACGTGTAAAATCATCATTGGCTAGAGGAAACACGTGTCGGCTCATCGTTGGGACAGATGTCATCCACTCACTGGACAGAAGGCGCCTATGATACGTCGACACGTGGCACGGCCCAACAGTGGCCCATTCCTGTGAAAAGGCCGGCCCATTTGACTTGGTCAAAAGCTGGCGGGCCGGCCCATGGAAAGCTTGTTAACGGCCTGTTCGCATATAGCCCATTTACAGCCCGCTAACCCAAGGCCCGTTACGCCCTATCCGAATTAGGCCCAGTAGCGTCATCTGGGTTGTCGAATATGATTCCATCCCGTTTTCACTTCTGGCCCATGTATAGCCCATGACGTCTTTCGCCCATATGAGGCCCTTTGTAACTCTTGGCCCATTCGCAGCCCGTGCTGAAACTGGCCCGTAATGAACAGTGTATTACTTTACACCCATTAACGGCCTATGGTGAAACTGGCCGTAATGAACAGTGTATCACTTTATACCCATTAACGGCCCGTTATTCGGTTGGGCCGTTTCTAGCCCAAGTTAACTTTCGGCCTTCTGAGGGCCCATTTATTCTTGGGCTCATTTGCAGCATTCGGTTACTTACGGCCCGTTACTGTCATTTTCTGTTTGTGGGCCAAATTCAGCCCGTCGTTACAGTCGGCCCGTTTGTGGACCGTTAGTCTGTTGGGCCATTTTCATAGCATCACCAAATATGGCCTATTAATGGCCCGTTATGGTCAGCCCATAAAACGTACGATTTCCATTAAAGGCCCATCTACGGCCCATTAAAGGCCCGTACAAGACCCATAAATGAGTCGGCGGCCCATGGATCCTACGAGACATACAAGGCCCATGGATCCTATGAGACGTACAAGGCCCATGGATCCTACGACACGTAGAAGGCCCGTGGATCCTACGAGACGTAGAAGGCCCATGGATCCTATGAGACGTAGAAGGCCCATGGATCCGACAGCCCGTGAAGGGCCATGGTCAGGCGAATTGGCCCCCGTTTGAACAATATAGCATATTCAAAGAATTATCCTACTCAATACTATCACCTCTAAAAAGCCTACACTATTACAACAAAGAGATCAAGGCATAGAAAGGTAGAATAATCCTACACTATACAATAAAGAAATTATAGCGGATTATACCCACTGGGCATTATGGTTCGGCACAGGTGATAATAAAGCATACACAAACAGCAAATTACATACACTGGGCAAATACAGCTCATACATCATGGACGCGCATCAACTTAACTCCATTTGAACTATAATATCTTCAGAAAATAGGATTGGCCGGATTCAGATAGCACAAATTTCAGTCCGCAAAATCTCCAATTCCTTCATGGTTACCTCAGTTTCTTGTTTCATTTTTTTGACTCCGGCATCTAATACCTGCATGTCCAGTCTCAACTTGTTGATTATATGTTGACAATCATGTACACGTTGTCTTGCCACCTCTAGTTGATGCTCGATAACATCAGCACATTCCAATTCCAATCCATAATAATTCGGTAACGCCCATGCCGCACTACTCGCAGATCTTTGTGTTGATGTCACTTCATCCTGAAATGTTTCTGTAAGTACACATGACTAGGGCAAAAATATAGTTACAACAGTGAAGCGAACAAGACATTATTTTGTACTACATGGCAAAACAGGACTAACAATAATGTTACACGTCACTTTCAAAAAAATGTTACACGTCATGAAGCATAAGCAGGTGATATTTTAAAAATTATAAAAAAGATAGTCTGTGCAGCCTGCATACAGAAATCCCTCTTAGCTCACCAGAGGAGCATGATGTTGGGGCCCAATCGAAAACACGGACAAGTTACAAATTTAGATAGCACGTTGCGTATAAGTAAGCAAGCAGTTGGCCATTTTGTGCCTTAATTAAAGTCTTAGGGAGCATAATGAACAGCAGAGGGTTTCAAACAAACATACTACAGCGGGCAAAACTATGCAATCATTAGCGTAGTATAAACTAGATTGTGAGCCTCATGAAATAATAGTTGGTTAATAGACTTTAAAGCTTCAGGCACACTTCGGCAGAGTAATTAAATGGTAAGGCCTTTAATTATGTCAACTAATAGTGATACAAGTACCGAACATCAGGCATGATTATTTGGGCATCTCATTAAGTAAGGACAAATAAAGCAATTGAAAAGAGAAAATTAACTATGCCTGAAACAAACAAGGAATTGAACTGTTGAGTTGCATACAGTGACTTACCTTAGCAGGTTGAAGAGGCTCAGCGCAACTCCTACTTCTCTTGCAAGGCTCCTTCCTAACATCTTGTACTTGGAAATCCTCAATCTTATCTTCATTGTACCCCCTCTGCAAGGTGACACCAACTAGTTACTCGTCTCATTGGAAGATAAATATGCATGCTTTCCAGTCTGTGAACACAAAAGGATGAGATTATAACAAAACAACACCACATAATTATGTCAACTAGTTACTCGTCTCCTTGGAAGATAAATATGCATACTTTCCTAACATACTTGCCTACTGTAGTGTACAGCCAAACCTTTATGTCACCTATGAGTTAGACAAGGCCCCACTACAGCAGCCCTTAGTGTTTAAATCGTTGACAAGCTCTGTTAGAGTGTTAGGTCAAGAACAACAAGTAATCAAAGCAAACAGACCTAGTATGGCTGGCTGATGCAAACAAGCAATTGAACAGATGTGTGAGCAAATCTTACATATCAAGAAAACAAGCAAACAAGGAGGCTTAAAGACCATCACTTGACTGACCAGATTTAAGGGGCATTTAAACATCATGTGCAATGTATGAACTAACATAAACATTGCATATTCCAGATTCTACAATGGAATGCACATGTATTAGGTTATGCCATGTATGATGATGCCTAAATGTACAGATAGCAGGCAGGAGTGATTCATCATTGCACGCATAATTGAATTGCAGGTTAAGGGCCAGTTCGGTTCCGCCTTTTTAGGGCATATTGTCAAAATAAGACATAAAAGATGTAAAGAAGTCATTTTTGAGTTATGGGCTTGGGCTTAACTAATTTCGCTTTGGAGGGGGCTGTTTCGGGTAGAACCTCACTAAAAATTGAAGGGAAGGGGAATAGTGAAATGACTCTGTTGTCTGCCTATATTACACTCAAAATGCAACTGCTGATGCCCGTGTCACACCTGACCCTCAAGTAAAAACAAACATGCAAGCATTCATTGCCCTGCCCGCTTGCATTTCCTCTCCCCTTTCCCTCTACCTCGATCCCCTGCCTGCAGCACTAGGGTTCCTCCAGCGAGCCGTCTCCAGTGGTCCCATCTGGCCTTGTCCTCGACGATGCTATGTCCAGCTAGGCTACATGGCCGGCGGGTAGGGGAAAATCTCCCTGGCTTCTCCTCCCTCTGGCGCCGCCCCTCATTCTCATGGTCTCCAGCAGCTACTCCACTGTGGTTCGTCCAACGCACTACTCCGGTGGGCGCTGTACAACTACGGCTGATGCCACACTGTGGCAGAAGGCACCTTATTCCCTCTCCCCTCCTCCCAGGCCATGGCCTTGAGGTGCTGTTGAAGGATGAGCTCATCCAACAAGGTGAGGATCTCCTTTGATTTTTGCCAAATTTTCATTCTGATCCACTATATGATGAATTACTATGAGCTGCTTCTGCTGCTGCTATATGATGCATTGCTATGAGCTGCTCCTGCTGCTGCTATATGATGAATTGCTATGAGCCGCTGCTGTATGATGAGTTGCTATGAGCTGCTGCTGCTGCTATATAATGAATTGCTATGAGCTGCTGCAGCTGCTGCTATATGATGAGTTGCTACAAGCTGCTCCTGTTGCTGCTATATGATGAGTTGCTACAAGCTGCTCCTGCTGCTGCTATATGATGAATTGCTATGAGCTGCTCCTGCTGCTGCTATATGATGAATTGCTATGAGCTGCTCCTGCTCCTGCTATATGATGAATTGCTATGAGCTGCTCCCGCTGCTGCTATATGATGAATTGCTATGAGCTGCTGCTGGTATATGATGAATTGCAGACTACTGTTGTTGTATGATGAGTTGCTATTAGCTGCTGCTGCTGCTATACGATGCTTTCAGGTGGTGCTGCTATACGATAATAACCAGCCACTTGGACCATTGAATTTCAATAAATAATTGTTCTTCATTTAAATGTGGGTCATGCGTTCTTCGTTTAAATTAGGCAATGGGATCTCTGTGGAAAACATTGACCAAAGTAGATTGTGCCAAGTAGATGGTATCTTTGTATTTGCATTTTGAGCAAATAGTGATGGTATGTTTTCCTATCATATTAATTACTGCATTGGGTTCAATTTGTGATGTTTGCAAGTCAAATTAATTTCCATATGGGCAGCAAAATGAAAAAATATAATGCAATCTAGACTTTCCACTGATCATACCAAAGATAAGCTGAAAACACAATGAAAAGAACTGGTTGGCTTATTACATGGAGCTTATATTCACAAGTGCTTATTTTCTTAGGATAACTCGTAATAACTGTCCCTAAGAAACTTGGCTAATAGAACTGGCATACAAATAACATGTCACGATGATTGCAATGGAGGAGTGACGTACCATGGCACACTGTATAGGCTCACCGCTGCCTCTCCTTTTTTTGCGATGTTCCATGAAATTGCCACATACATCTTGTACTTTTTCATTGTGTAACCCTATTTGCAAGTTGACACGGTTAATTTCAGACATCTCTACATGATACTACATTGCATATCCCTTGCGCATATTTAAACCACCAATTAACGATTGTGTGCGTACCATAAACTAGCCATGACTCTGTATGCTGGACTAGCAGGCGCTCTAAGGGAGCCCAATGTAGTGCACTGGAATTCCTACATGCCACCTACGATTTTGTGTAATGTACGGCCCCTGTTCCTAAATATATGTCTTTGTAGAGATTCCAGTATGGACCACATACAGATGTATATAGATGCATTTTTGAGTGTAGATTCACTCATTTTGCTCCGTATGTAGCCTATAGTGGAATCTCTAGAAAGACTTATATTTAGGAACGGAGGTACGAGGTAGTATCATGTATGACATCTACATATCTAATTTAGCAGCCAGTAGTAGAAATCATTGTCTGCACAAAGGGATTACTGGTCGAAAATCCTAGCAAAGCACGCTGGCAGGCACAGGACAATACACAAGAGAGAGATGCGCTTACAAGATCATAGCAATGCCTCAGTCCAGGATCTTGGTTGGCCAAGCTGTTAGATCCAGAAGAAACATCGTCCTTGTAGTTTTTGCCAGCTGCATAACAGGTAACAGCGACCGGTTAGTATATTTGAAGTACATCGGGCAGGTGATGCTGGACGGGTTTAAAGGTGACAAGTACCTAGGCCGTGGCGGGTGCTTGGCATCTCTCCAGACTGTGGGAATCAGGTTAGAAACGTCGAGGGTGATGACGCTGCGCTGGTTGTCGGGGTCCGGTAAGGAGATCTAGAACCGTCGAGTAGGGTGTTTGTGGAGCGGCTCCGGTAGGGTGGACAACGGTGTGGGCGAAGCGGATCTATGGCCGTGGACGAGGGCGTAGGTGAAGCTGCTACGGTGGTTGGGTTAAGGATGGTGTTGATGATGCGGATCTGCGACCGTGGACGGGGCGTCAGAAGCTGCTTCGGTGGTTGGGTTAAGGGTGGTGTCGACGATGCGGATCTGCGGCCGTGGATGGGGCGTCAGAAGCTGCTCCGGTAGGTTGGATGAGGGTGCGAGGAAGCGGATCTGAGGTCGTGGACTTGTGAGTTCGCAAAGCGGCCCCGGTAGGGTTGAGAATGGTATAGGCGAAGCTACTCCGGTAGGGTTGAGGAAGGTGTCGGCGAAGCGGCTTCAGTAGGGTTGAGGAAGGTGTTGGCGAAGAGGATCAGAGGCCGTCGACGGGGGCGTCGGTGGGGCGGCTCCGGGGGGTGTGGATGAAGCGTCTCCGGTGGGGAGTACGAATGAGCCGCTACAGATGCACGGCGGTTGACGAGAGTACCGGCAAAGCAGATCCGGCGCCGTGGACAAGGCCGGCACTGAATGGGCTGTGGTACAGTGGTAGATGAGCAGTCTACTTGTTTCTAGGGGAGGTGGGAGGGGTAGATGCGGCCGCAGAAGCAGATCCGATGAGGTGGACGCCGCTGGCAGTGAATGGGCTATGGTACGCCGGTGGATGAGCAGTCTAGGGTTTCGAGAGGGGAGGGGAGAAAGGGCAATGAAGTACGGACGGTGTGATGTAAGATGCTTTGGTGTTGTGGAGTTAGTCATTTTTGCGGGATGGGGAGAGGAAATGGGGGTGCCGTGTAGTGGGGTAACTGGAAGTTACCAAAGCAGCCCCGACCTATCATGTAGATGAGGGCGGTATTGTAACTATTGGTCTCCGTGCACCAAGGACAAAAGGGGGATTTCGCATGCTAAAGACTAAGGTGGCGGAAATTTTAGAAGGAGGCGCGAGATTTTGCCGCCCGCGGGATCGTTCGTATCCAGTTTCAACTAATTTTGGACCGTGCTAGCGGGAAGGTCATGCTAGACTGTGTACATGGGGCACGCGTCAGCAGTTAATAACTGGTGTGAAGTCCACCCCAAAAAAAAGACAATAGCTCGGGATGATGCGCCGATAACTTGGACGTTCACACGGGCGCGGCCAATCGTACGGGTGTAGTGGCGCGTTCACAAAAAAGGATCAAATGCTCAGCCTATGTATTTCTCGTGTAAATAGATAATTTAGTGCCATTGGTTATTTACTTTAAACATAATGCATTGACAAGTTAGTGTAGAGGCGCACAAAAAGAAATGGATATTGTAGTCAGCTACTTAAAAGTGTTACCTCATATAATTACATAGCCTCCATTTCATAAATTGCATACCCGTTGAATTCATATATGAATATTACATATATTACTTCAAAATAGAAACTTAAATCATCATGACTTATGAATTTGAATGCAAGAGTAACAATGGTGAATGTTCATGAGCTACATTGGTTGTTTGAAGAAACATCACTGTAACCTTGGCATGCACAGCTAAAAAGGCTTATTTAAATAGAAAAAATGTGATATGTGAGTGTCCAATCTTTATAGCATTGAATCGATATTGTACCTTTGGCCACGATACGAAGTAGATATTGACTTATGTTCAAGCGATGCACGTCCACGATCGCTAGATAGTGATACGTGAATGAATTGTGCAATCTCTCTCACACGCATACATATCTCATTTCCCTGTGGGCATCGGAATCACACACGCGCACTTCGTGTATTTCTCTCCCTCTGTCAGGGTTAAATTCGTCTTTCTACCCCGTCCTACAAGTCTCTCACACAGGAACACACACGCTCTCTATGTCTAACACGCCCACCCCTTTAATTCCGCCCACCCACAGCCAGTAATGTCTCTCACACATATGCTATCTACATATCCCTTAATATAGCTAGATATGTGTCACACAAACTCCTTCTCCCTACTAGCAAGATGCCCATGCGTTGCACGGAACATCAAGATGCATTTGTATGAGAAGTTTATCTTGTGGGAGAAAAGGATGAATGAGGGAATGCCTTATTTGCAAATGCGGAGAGGGGTGTGGGTATCTTTTTGCAAAATTGCCATAGTTTCATTCCTGTCCGTCGGATATAAATCGGATGGCCTATATTGCAGGATGGCAGGAACACCATCATCACCAACTCTGTTTTTTATAAGAGTAGAGATATGTGAGTGTCACTGCCCCCCCCCCCACACACACACACCCACACTTCCCAACACAGAAGGAGTAGGGTGACACCTCGATTTTGATACTAATCTATCGACTGGCTTCTCTCTCAAACATACACACACACACTACCCGGCACCGAAGGAGTAGGGTGGCACATCGATCTTGATAATAATCTATCTACTCCTCTTTCAAACACACACACACACACACACACTCGCTAGTTATGCCTCTGTGCCTACCGCACACACTCTCAATACGTCTTTCTCTCCCTCCCTCCCCCCCCCCCAACAATGACAGCAGAAGGGTGACAACTCGATCTGATCATAATCTGTCAATTGGTTTCTCTCTCAAACATTGTGTCTCGGTGCCTCTCTCGGTAGCCCCCTCGATATGTAGACTTCTCGCGCACGCACAGCTGTAGTGACGATGACGCTAAACCCAGTGTGCCTTGTTTTTACCGGCCTCGTGTGATAGTTTTCACCATGTTTTCTGTTAATTAACAAGGCAACCTTTTCTTTGTTACTACTAGTGAATATGAAATCATTCGAGGCAGACATAAAATATATCACTTCAACCCAATTATCGCAGCAACTATTTTGAAAGAAATTAGCTAGCTGCCCGTGCGTTGCACAGAACAACAAGATGCATTTGTATGAGTAGTTTATCTTGTGAGAGAAAAGGTTGAATGAGGGAAGGCCTTATTTGCGAACGTGGAGAGACGTGTGGGTATATTTTTGCAAAATTGCCATAGTTTCTTTCCTATCCGTTAGATATAAATCCGACGGCCTATATTGCAGGATGGCACGCACACCATCATCACCAACTCTTTTTCTACTCCCTCCGTCCGAAATTACTAGTCATCAAAATGGATAAAAAGAGATGTATCTAAAACTAAAATACGTCTAGATACATTTCCTTTTATCCATTTTGATGACAAATATTTCCGGACGGAGGGAGTATTTGTCTTTTTAGAGATTTCAACAAGTGACTATGACCGGACCTTACCAACATACTCAAAAAAGTAGTCCATAATTTTGATGTTACCCTCTTTTCTTGGTGGTGTAGTGCCATCTGGATACCTCATAAATAAATCAAGGACAAATCTGACCCCTTCCTGAAAAGACATACGGAGCAAAATGAGTGAATCTACACTCTAAAATATGTCTACATACACATCCATATGTGGTAGTCCATTTGAAATCTTAAAAAGACAAATATTTAGGAACGAATGGAGTATATATAAGAGTAGACATGGATATATATCTCCAGCATGGTCTACAACAAAAATGTGCTGGGCTGGTTAATGTCGGATGCTCGCAACGCGATGACATGAGTTCGAATTCTGTCTTTTAACTTTATATTTTTATATTATATATTACTCTACTTATTTAATATATACTTCTTTCGCTACTGTACTGACAGTGGAACCCATAGAGTACTTACAATATAAGACTAAGGATGGACTTGTTTCTTTTTAACTTTCTGTACGAAGTTGTAGCCACCCTGCAAGTCACGTGTACACTGTACATGCAATTAACTTTTTATAGAGGGACAATCATACAGGCAATTAACTCAAATGGATTGGATATCACCAACATAAAGAGCATCTCCAACGGCAGCCAGCAAATTTCCTCCCGCTTCCTTAAGCGGAGGACGACATCAAACGCCAGCGGCATACATTTTTACAACTCCAATCAACCAGATGAAATTCGTGCAAACACGGACTGATTTCATATAAGCATGAAGGATTTCGTATAAAAAGCCGGATCTTCATATAAACATGATGGATTTCATTACATTTACATGAACTAAGAGGTGCCAATCCGGCTCTCTTGTATAATTAATACTCCCTCCGTCCGGAAATACTTGTCCTAGAAATGGATGTATCTAGACTTATTTTAGTTCTAAATGGCCGCCCGCGAATCCCTTTGTCTTCCTCATGTCCGTCAGACACTTGCGGGGTCGACGAAGGTCCTCGGAAGAGACGAAGCAGCAAAGAAACCACCTGAATCCACGGTCGTCGCCTCGGCGGTGGCCTTCATGGGTACCAAGTGGCGGCGGCCTCCCGTGTTCTACTTCTCCTCGATAATGGCGGCGGACACGGAGAAGCTGGCCACCTTCTCATCGCTCTCCACGCACCCGGCTTCTGTCTCTGCCTGCATGGCGCTGCCGCAGGCACGGGAGGCGCACCCACAAACACAGGAGGCGCGGCCACCGCAGACACTGGTGGCGCGGTACGACGCGGCAGCGACAGCGCCGGTACCGGCGTGCTCACCGCCGTGCCGGCGTGGAGCAACTCTCCACTCCTCATCGAGCTGAACTGGAGCGGCGAGTTGCTGAACCACGCGCCTGCTTGGAGCGGCAACTGGCTCCGTCGGGCCAAGCGAGATTGGTGAAGCACCGAGCGGCCTCGCCCGTATCCGGAGGGCTCGACGGGCCACCCAGCCGGGTAATATGCCGGTGAATGGCTCATCGGAAGCCATCGGAAGAGTGGAGAAAATGGTGAAGGAGGAGATGGGGAAGCGGCGGAGGGGTGCAATTCTTGCCCGCTGTGTGTCTGGCCTCGTGTAAATAGAGGGCGGATGGTAGGAGCTTGGCCGGCGTCTGGCCTCGTTTAAACTGAGGGCGGGCGGGAGGAGCTCGGCCGGTGTTGCGTTTAATTCTGGCCCGCTCATGAACGGACGTGTGGCCGGAGTAGGATTCTCGGTTTGCATGCGGGTTTAACGAAGGGGTTTAATGGAGGCGCCGGGCGTGCAGCGGGCGGCGCAGTACTATTCGATTTGACAGCAGTAATGAGCCGGCAAATCATAAAGGCCCTTGCCTCTCGTGAAACCGACCGAGCTAGACTGCCCCGCCCTCTAGCCTTTTAAAAAATGTATATACTCCACTTTTGTACAGTAGTACTATTAAAAAGGCTTGTCACAATAATGGTGTCCAGCATAAGTGCACAACCCACCCCTCAAATAAAACTAAGCACCCTGGAATTCTTTGACAAAACTAAGCACCCTGAAATTCTTTGACAACTAAACTGCTGGCTATATGATGTTGGCCATATATATTGTATGTATATAATGTGAAGAAACGAGTGGTTTTCGTAAGATGACTTAATACTCACCTAGACGGAGGGAGTATTCGATTTGACAGCAGGCGGCGCAGTTCCCGATACGGCTTTAATGCAGACAAGGGAGGGAGTAGCGGTTCCCGATATGTTGAACGGCCAATGCATCCTCCTTCAATTAATGCATGAGGGAAGTAATGGGAGGAGGTACGGGAAAAGAGACTGCACCATGTGAATGCAACGCAGTTTGCCCTCATTGCCCTTATATAAAGGCGCCCCTCCATTCCAATGCATCTACCACATCGTACGCACCTAAGCATTTGCCTAAGCACCTACACTAAGCGCAAAAGAGCTCACTCCAGACCCATGGCAGCGATGCGCGTGAGCGGCCAGCGGCTGCGCCAAATGGTCCACGACGCTGGCCTGCAGCATGGCGCCGAGAATCGTCTCCAGACGGTGTTGGAGACCGGCTGGTGGATGGCCGCCGTCGACGCCAACTATGACTCTCAGTTGGACCAGATGATCGTTGACACCAGCAACAAGTTCACCGTCATCAAGAAGCTCGCGGACGACATCACCGTACTCCTCCAGTATGCGCGCCCGGGCTCCTCATTGCCTGCCACCCTAATCGGCCTCCATGGTCGGAACCTCTTTCAAGCACTGGTGGCCCTGCGACTGCCCGCCGACGCCACGAAGGATGTCCACCTGGAGGTCGCGCTCGCCGCGAGGCGCCTCGCCCTGCAAGAATTCGTCGACCTACACATCCACGTGTACGACCAAATCGTGTACATAGGTATCCAAGGCCAGTGAGGACGCTACGACGTTGGCCTTCCTCAACCGGCTGGAAGCCTTGGATGGCTTTGCTGAGAAGCACCTCGACCTTGCCACAAAAGCCGCCGCCCCTTAGCCGGTGGTCAGTGGCCCGTCGCACTAAGTTGAGGAGGAGGAGGTCGTACGTTCGTGGATCCATCTTTCTTCTTGCCTTCTCTAACCACCACTGCGATCGCATCATCATGGCCTTAATTCTTATTGTGCTGTTGCATTCTCGTTCTAGTCAATACCGACATGTGCGATCCCTTTGCTTAATTATATGCATCACTATAACTGGTACTCCATCCGTCAATTTATAAGTTGTGCTTACCTTTTCCATCAACTCCGTGCAACACGCGGGCATCTTGCTAGAAACACTACTCCCTCCATCTAGGTGAATAAGTCATCTTAGATTGTGTGTATGTCATGTGGGGCCTTAGTGTAGCTTGCCTAAGGTGTGGCTTGAACCAAACACTCACCTAAGTTAATCAAACTTGCCTAACCTTACATTCCACGAGATTTTGCCACATGTTAGAATCCAGAAAGCTCCACATGCAGAAGCATAATGCACAAACCACCAGAATCTCATGAGTGCAATGCACGTGTACCTTACTAGTACTAGTTGGTAGGAGTAGTAGTAAGAAACAAATTCCAGTTTTGGCACAAGCTCGTACTGCGGGAGCACCACAAGGCCTGCCGCAGGAGTTACATTTCCCTCTCAGGGCCCACGGGACCGAACTTCAGTGGCTTAGTGCCCGGCCTATGAGTCAATGACATGCGGACCTTAAATGCGGCTGGCGCACATGTCATTCTCATGGTGGTGGCGTGGTTCGCGACTCACTCGTTCGAGATGAACCGGCTGGTGGTGGCGTGGCCGTGGCGAGGGTGCCACAGCTGGGCATCGGGGCATTACGAGGCGTAGATGGCTACACCGGCGGGTACTACCTATAGTACATAAGTACTCCAGCTGAGGATTGATGCCCGGGATGAAATTGTCACAGCCGCTGGATGAAAATTCGATGGTGCGGGAGTACGGATCGGAGCACAACAGTGGAGCAGGCAAACCACGTCCAATCGGGTGTGTCTGTGGTAGAAAGTTGATGGTCGCCGCAGTTCAGCTGGCCCGCATGTCATGCACACAAAGGCAGAGGAGCGGTGGGGCGGAGAGGGATGAGGGGCATGTCGGGGGGATGAGGATCCCCTGACGCGAACAATCCAACCATTCTGTCACTGACATGTGGGACCCATAAGCGTGGGTCCCACCTATCAGCGAAGGAAAGGCAGGGCAAGGCAGTGATAGCCATGTCAGAGGATCCATGTCCACGTCGGGGGACGTCGTGCCGTGGGTTGGAGCAGCATCGTGGGAATCGCGTGTGGGTGTGGCAGTGGTAGAAACAAGAAACGTGATGGTCGCCATCGTTCAACTTCCATGGACAAGCTGTCATGTCTGCTGACACATGTATATCCAAACTAGAGTGTTTATATTTCAAGCACGTGAACAAGTATTATTCTACTACTTTGCATCCATTGCAATGCACGGGCCAGCACATTGGTAGTAGTAGTAGTGTCCATCTCTATCTCTAGAGGCCTTCCCTCGTTCATCATTTTCTCTCACAAGATAAACTACTCATACAAATGCATCTTGATGTTCCGTGGAATGCACGAGGATGTTTCCTTGGGGGTCTCTCCAGCGCGGCGTGGCTATAGTTGCAAGTTGACGCCCCTTGAGATGCCGACGTTGAGGGGCACTCGGATTTCCTCCGATGAGCAGGTAAGATGAGTTTGATCACGTAGTAAATGCATTCTAAAGACTACTTCTGTTTCCATTTCCTAATTCTCCCCCTGCCCACTGTTTCACAGGTTAGGCTCGGTGCGAGTGGAGATTGGCTTGCATATGTACGGGAGGGTACCAACATCAATTTGCACAACATTTACAACGGTGAAACCGTTCCTGTAGAACCTTTGTCCAACATTGGGATCAGCCATGCAACGGGCCACCGCATGAATTGGTACGATGGAACCACGGTGAGATTGAATAAGATAGCACGAACCTTGCACATGGCGGTCAAAGGTGGACCATGCTGTCTGTGGCCGATTTGTTGTCGTACGAGTAGGAAGACGTTGTGCTCATTTCTAACCGCATCTTCGCGGTGACAAACCAGGGGACTTATTTTGTATGGGACACATCCTACGATATACTCCCTCTCTCCCAGTTTATTTGTTCTGAATCTTTTCGTTTTATAAGTTTCAAATTCAAATTGAGAGCTCCCCATCACATGTTGAGATTACAATGTCCATTAAATCGTTGCGTGCATGTATAGTAAAGAAGCAAATCTTGAGTTTGGCATGAGTTCGTGCTGCAGGAGCACCACAAGCCCTGGCGCAGGAGTTACATTTCCCTCTCAGGGCCGTCGGGACTGAGCTTCAGTGCCTTACTACACCTACCTTTGAGTCAATAACATATGGACCCGGTAGGTGACTGGTCGACATGTAATGCTCCTGTAGGCAGAGGGGCAGTGGGGCCAAGAGGGGTGAGCCGCAGGTCGGGGGACGTGTGGTTTCATGGGTTCGAGCGGCATCGTGGGAATCGCGGGTGGCTGTGGTAGAAACTTGATGCTCGCCGCATTTTAGGTGGCCCAATGTCATGCACACAAAGGCAGAGAGGCAGTGCGGCCGAGAGGGGTGAGGCGCACATCGGGCGGGCGTGGTGCCGTGGGTTGGAGAGGCGTCGTGGGAATCGCAAGATGAAACGTGATGGTCGCCGTAGTTGAACTTCCATGGACAAGCTATCATGTCTTACGGACACATGCACTTCATACCGATCACTGGAAGGAGTAGCAGAGAAAGCTATATATGCGGATAAATAGTTCCTTATAGTCAAGCGGACCCACGCTACTACTCTGTTCCAAAGACATGCACACCATCAAAATAGTCCATCTATATCAATATACACCGAGAGGGAATAATTTTTTTTACAAGAGAGGAAATAGTTCATCCATCCATAATGCCCTCCTGCTGGTGCAGCCTCTTCTTTTTCTTCTTCTTCTTCTTCTTCTTCTTCTTCTTCTTCTTCTTCTTCTTCTTCTTCTTCTTCTTGTTCTCATTCTCTGTGGGAGACGGCTTCACAACAAGCTCTTTGGACCTTGCAGCTATCTTGAAACTCACACGGGCATCGAGGGCAGCATATTTTATCCGCTCGTACGTCAAGGGATAATTCTCCCATCTAGACGACCTTAATGCCACCGTCTCATCACCCTTCTGAAGATTTGTACCGAGCACAAAATTTTCTACATCGAATAGGGATGGCGTTTGTTTATCACAAACTTCTACAGGAATTTTGATTCTGGTTTGTAGGTCAGCGATGCTATTCAAATCAAGGTTGTACGGCTCTAGCTTTTGTTTGTCCCCTTTGATGGCTGCCCCACAGAAGTATACGTCCTCCCAAGACAAGAAATTGTGAAGCTCACCTGGTATGGAGGGCGAGTGTATGATGTGGTACACCAAAACTTCATCTTCGAGGCACAGCTAAAGGACGGTGGCACGCTGGATCTTCCCAGGGGCACGCTCCGTGTACTCTGCGTCGAGACCGATGACCCTCGTCTCTACCTTTTCGAGGGAGTTGGATACATTGTTGATCCACTGCCGAACAACCCTTGGGTGGACGGTGGCGGTGGCAACTATGTGCATCGAGCCTTCAACGAGGACATGTTGGACGCTAAAAACCTGCATCTCGATCTCTATCGCCATTTGGAACCGCTGGAACGGAGGGCTATGGTTTGGAGAATTAGGATTAGATGGCTAGTCTAACTGAAGTAGTAGATGATTATTTAAAGAGGTTAAAACAATGTGAACGTAGTGGGGTTTGGATGCAAATGAAGACGAAGGGGAGGTGAAGAAGCCGAGGAGAATCGGTTCCCGATGGAGAAGTAAATGGGAGAAGTGGCGTGCAGGCAGTTGATTAGACGGCTAGGTAGACTAAATGAAAAGGCTATGCAGGTAGACTGATGAGTCGTACCTGTTCGTGTACGTGCCCATCCTTCCTGATAGGTGGGACCTATGCAAACAGATAAAAAAATGTGTCGTAGTTTTTTTTGAGAGCGTGAGTGGGAGACACAACATTCTCTGGTTAAGGAATACTGTTGGGGATCGTAGCAGAAATTTAAAATTTTCTACGCATCACCAAGATCAATCTATGGAGTAATCTAGCAACGAGGGGAAGGAGAGTGCATCTACATACCCTTGTAGATCGCTAAGCGGAAGCGTTCAAGTGAACGGGTTGATGGAGTCGTACTCGTCGTGATCCAAATCACCGATGATCCCAGTGTCGAACGGACGGCACCTCCGCGGTCAACACACGTGCAGCCCGGTGACGTCTCCCACGCCTTGATCCAGCAAGGGGAGAAGGAGAGGTTGGGGAAGACTCCATCCAGCAGCAGCACGACGGCGTGGTGGTGGTGGAGGAGCGCGGGACTCCGGCAGGGCTTCGCCAAGCACTACGAGAGACGAGGAGGGAGAGGGGTAGGGCTGCGCCAACAGGGAGATTGAATCGTATGTTGGGCTGCCCCTTTGCCTCCACTATATATAGGAGGAGAGGGAGGGCTGCGCCCCCACCTAGGGTTCCCACCCCAAGGGGTGCGGCAGCCCTAGATCCCATCTAGGGTGGCGGCCACAAGGGGGAGAGGGGGAGGCGCACCTAGGGTGGGCCTTAGGGCCCATCTGCCCTAGGGTTTGCCCTCTTCCCCTCTTGGAGGTGCCTTGGGCCTTGGTGGGAGGCGCCCCAGCCCACCTAGGGGCTGGTCCCTTCCCACTATTGGCCCATGTAGGCCTCCGGGGCTGGTGGCCCCACCTGGTGGACCCCCGGACCCCTCCGGTGGTCCCGGTACACTACCGGTGATGCCCGGAACACTTCCGGTGGCCAAAACCATACTTCCTATATATCAATCTTTACCTCCGGACCATTCCGGAACTCCTCGTGACGTCCGGGATCTCATCCGGGACTCCGAACAACATTCGGTAACCGCGTACATACTTTCCCTATAACCCTAGCGTCATCGAACCTTAAGTGTGTAGACCCTACGGGCTCGGGAGCCATGCAGACATGACCGAGACAACTCTTCGGCCAATAACCAACAGCGGGATCCAGATACCCATGTTGGCTCCCACATGTTCCACGATGATCTCATCGGATGAACCACGATGTCGAGGATTCAATCAATCCCGTATACAATTCCCTTTGTCCAGCGATATTGTACTTGCCCGAGATTCGATCGTCGGTATCCCGATACCTTGTTCAATCTCGTTACCGGCAAGTCTCTTTACTCGTTCCGTAACACATCATCCCATGATCAACTCCTTGGTCACATTGTGCACATTATGATGATGTCCTACCGAGTGGGCCCAGAGATACCTCTCCGTTTACACGGAGTGACAAATCCCAGTCTCGATTCATGCCAACCCAACAGACACTTTCGGAGATACCTGTAGTGTACCTTTATAGCCACCCAGTTATGTTGTGACGTTTGGCACACCCAAAGCACTCCTACGGTATCCGGGAGTTGCACAATCTCATGGTCTAAGGAAATGATACTTGACATTAGAAAAGCTTTAGCAAACGAACTACACGATCTTGTGCTAGGCTTAGGATTGGGTCTTGTCCATCACATCATTCTCCTAATGATGTGATCCCGTTATCAACGACATCCAATGTCCATGGTCAGGAAACCGTAACCATCTATTGATCAACGAGCTAGTCAACTAGAGGCTTACTAGGGACATGGTGTTGTCTATGTATCCACACATGTATCTGAATTTCCTATCAATGCAATTCTAGCATGGATAATAAACGATTATCATGAACAAGGAAATATAATAATAACCAATTTATTATTGCCTCTAGGGAATATTTCCAACAAATACTCCCTCCGTTTAGGTGAGTATAAGTCACCTTATGAAAATCAGGTTTTCCCAAAACCTTTAGGCATGGAGCATTAACTTCCTGCTCGATCCCCTCCCAGCCTCGTTAGCCAGCGTTCTCTTCCTCTGCTGCCGCATTCTACCTTTCCGTTTTTCCTCTTCTCAAGTGTGGAACGATCTGCATGCCGTCCTTGATGCACTAGAACGACCACTGCATGCATCGCGGCAGAGCGTTGATTGGGCATGCACGAGAATTTGGTTCTGCTCGCAATATGGATGATACCTGAACGATGAAGTGAACAGGCATGCTAGCACGGGAGACCTATTTACGCTATACAATACAGGAGTACTCATGTACCTACTACTACTACTACTACTACTACTACTACTACTACTACTACTACTACTACTACTACTACTACTACTAGTAGTAGTAGTAGTAGTAGTAGTAGTAGTAGTAGTACAACTGTGGTACACTTGATGGTCAAAATACTATTCATCCGGTCCTCACAGTGAAGTGACAACACCCTGCACCTGACACTAGTCCAGGCGGCGTGTTCGGGTTACCAAAGTCAGCTTCACCCTGTGCACAGTGCAGTCTGTCACCGCCGCTGTACAGCACATTGGCGCCTCGCCTCGTCTCCCTCTCCGCTCCCATAGCACCACTCCATCTGCATCTCCGTCTCCATCTCACTGTGCCCCCGTGTACTGTCGCCTCACTCGCCTCCCCCAGTATCACTACTCCCTCGCTAGCCGCTCCAGCACCAACATCCTTCTCCCCCGTAAATCAAGCCCCCTTCCAAACTCCACCATGGCCGAACGCGAACCGCGCAGCATCCATATGAGCCGTGATTGGAGCAATCTCCCCAGTGACATCCTCGACCTCTGTTGTTCGTGTATGGATATGTTGAGCGCCCTGTGGCTGGCTGCATGCTCGAGGGACATGCACATGGCTATCGTCGAAGCGAGGCCTAAGCTTTTCAAGACACCCTGCTTGCTGCTATCTGGTCTTGCGAGATTGGCTCACCATGATACGGAGGCGTGCATGATGCCCCTCAACTTCAATCTGATCTCCATTAGCCGAAACTTCTTTGCAGGTATGTAGTGGGTCGCTGTACATCATTTCCCTCGACATCGATCCGATCACCATCGCCTGAAACTTCTTGGCAGGTATGTACTGGGTCGACATGAACTCCCACTGGATGGCTGCCTTCAGAGAAGACGGTAAAAGGTTGGTGCTCGTGAACTTCCAGACCTCCCATGAGATTATCCTTCCTCCGTTGGATTATATAGAGTATTACCATCGTGGTCCAAGTCATCTAGACTACTACGTCAGTTGGACGGACCTTGTTTTGCAGAAGATTGTAATCTTCCAAGTGCCCACACGACATGCGAATTACGCAGACTTCAAGCTAATTGCCTTGTTCGACCGTGGACTCGCCTATCTTTACGCCGGTGCCTTCTTTAGCTGGAGACAACTCGGCTCGCAGTGGATCATTGTCAAAGCTGATACACACTTCTTTGATGCTATTGAACACAATGGCATCATCTACGCGATCGACAAAGCAGATGGCACCACGTATTGCTGGGACGGCATGTGTAAGTTGTTTCCTCTCATGTTAATGATGACGCAATGACACTGTTTGAACTTTTTGTGATGATTGGCATATCTCTGTTTGAGCAGAATTTGAGTAGAACTATGGCAATGTATTAGAGACGCCGTAAATCAGCTATATTTGGAATGAGTTAATTCATTCAATTGTGACCATGTCATTACAGCCAATTTGTACCCTGAATAATCAAACAGTTAGGAATATATGGATATTATCCTTATTTTACAGTAATCTATATACTACTACTAAATATGAGTGTGTATCAATGGCCATGTTAGTTTCCTCATTTTCATGATGTAGAAACATGCACCACACTGTTGGTTTCATCTAACCATACATTAGGGAAGTAAATGTGCATATGGAGAACTCTATATTTGGAAGTAGTGAAATCCTGCAATACTTACCATGTGTACATACCTATATTCGCCCTTAAGCAATCAATGGCTAGAATAATATCCTCACAAAAAATTTGCCCACAGAACACGAGTATATAACAATGCATGGTCTGTTAGTTACCTTGAAGAATTTGTTTGTGAGGACGGAACATGATTACATAACATGCATGACATGGTAGTTTCCTGTGAAGAATCGATTGCAAGATAACATGAGTATAACCATGCATGGCACTTCTATATTTTCGAACCCAGTATACATTTCCCTGTATTTTCCTCCCAGTTCCAACAGGGACATATCAATGTTGTTTATTGCATTTTCCTACTCATACTCTGAACAATGCTGATCTTACATTAACAATGCCTATCCTTTTTGATATGATGCAGTGGCCGTACAGTTACTGCCCTTTGTAATCACACCACCTTTGCCAAAAACAGGGAAGCAAAACTGGTTCCTCGCTCGATCAGACGACGACAAAAGACTGATGATCATTCGGACACATGAGCCGGAAAAGTTATATTGCAAAAACCCCACTGTATACAAGCACCGTGTAATACGTGAGTATCCGAACAGTGGTTGTTACGTCTATGAGCAGGATACCAGCTTGTTGGGGCCTTTAGGATTTTTTAGTTGGAGGCAGGTAAACAGCCTTGGTTCACACTCTCTGTTTCTCGGACTCAATTATCTGATTAACCAGGAGATCACCGTTGGCAAGGACCTTGATGGCAGAGAGGCTCTATTTGCTATGGAAAATTGTGTCTACACGGTGATCCCTAGGAGTTCGGGAGCAAACTACCCTGATTGTCAACGATACAGCCTGCAGCCAAAAGAAGGTGAGAATGACAAAGGCATCCGGATTAACTTTGATCCTTGGATGTCTCAATTACGACAGGCAGTGATGTGGTTCGAGCCTTCAGGTTGATAGATAATTGGGCTGTTGCATCGAAAGGGTGGAGTACTGGTGTCTCCGGATCACTGGTCGCTGAAGCAGGGCTGCAAATTATGATGGTGTTGGATCATCTCTTCGAATGACTTTGTTGTCTTTGCTACTGGTTCTGGATGGGTAGTTCTTTCTTTTGTTATGCATATTCCTTGTCATTTGGTCATCCTCGTCTATGTCACTCTTACTATGTAATAGTTGCTTCTGTTTAGAATGTCATTCTTGTCTGGATCACGAGAGTCTGAGCGCTGCAGATGGTGCGTTTTGGTGGTGTAGCAAGACTTCTTATGAACTATCATGTCTTGCTGTTTATGTCAGTAGTAGTCACTAGTCAGTGTTTGAATGTTGTACATATCGTTGTTTCAAATTGTTTATTGTCTCGAACTACTGGTGAGCTAAATGAGGGCATCACCATTCTCCAGTGTTCAGAGTATATCTCCTTTTTTCAAGTTATATAATTTGAGCTTAGTGTCTTTTCGATGATGTACACTTGTTTGGGCCAGTGAGGTGTCGTTGAATATGGGCCGAGTAGTAACGCAATGCCAAATAGGTCAATTATGACTCTCAGGCCGGGCTCTCAAAAGATCCTAAAATAAAACTTCAGGCTCTCCAAAAAAGAATGAATAAGGCCTCTTAGGCCGACATGTGGGCGCCATCGGTGTTTTCGTGCGCTTGCACGCCGAGAGCATATTGGCGCGTGCTTGAAATTCATGCTACTCATTTTTATATACAAGGCCACAAACCCATATTACAGGTACCAAGGTAGAAACTAATGGCCACTTAAGCCAATGTTGCAAACTAGTCTTTTCTCCTCGCTTGACGTGTTAATTAATGTGTATTTTTTTCTCCAACACACAACAAGACAACTCTCTCACTCCTCGTTGGTTGATTAATGTGATGCATTAAAACTAACCTTCTCACCCTCACATGCATGCATTGGGTATTAATGTCCTCGGTTGCTAGTACAAGGCAAACCTCATAAATTTTATCTCGATTGGTGTTAGTGGCCTTGTATAGTTGCAAATTGTAATTTTTATAGTGGCCTTGTATACAAAAATGGAGGGAGTACCTTTTCATCCGCAGTCTCCCGCCCCTCCCCCACCTCTGGAATCTCGATTCCTACTCCAGTTCCCCCAAATCCCCCTCCTGTACTCCATGTACTCAAGCGCACTATCATGTCGCCGGTCAACGCAGATCTCCGAGCCGGAGATCCTGAGGTCCGTCCTACCTTCGGTCGCTGCGTGCTGTCGCTCAACAGTGGCATGGCGGCGCTTGACGACCAGTTTGCCAGCAAAGTGCTGATGGTAACCATCAACTACGACCGGCCTCCCGTCTCGCCGGATGACCTTGTCAAAGCTCTTGGCATTGCGCACGGCATCCAAATAAGTGACTTGCTCGTCGAAGTCTGTCCGCCACCGGCTGATTTCTTCGTCAGGTTCTGGACAACTTTCGACTGCAGTCGTGTGTTCGAATCTTCCCGGCGTTTGTTCTGCGATGGCGCGCTGGTGAGCTTTGGTCGGTGGCACCTAGGATGGGGCTCGGTGCCCTCTGAGCTTGAGTTTTTAACAAAGCTTACCTTCCACGGCATGCCTCAACGTGCTTGGAACAGCGAGTCCATGAACGAGCTTATCAATGACCTTGGAGGTGAGCTCGTAAGTATGTTTGTTCCTCCAGACAGCTGGGCTCTGACGGTTATGGCATGGATGAAGAAGCCATCCACCATACCGAAGGTGATTGGTGTTGAGATACCGGTGCAGGAACCGGGGTTGTACTATTCGTCGCCACCAAGGCCGCCGCGGACCACGTTAGGGATGTACCTGTATCGAGTGCTCATGCATGTCGAAGAAGCGGTCAATCCATCAATCGAAGTCCTGCCGCCACCGCTGGTGCCAGGGTCCGTCGACGACGTCCATTACATGAGTCAACGATAGACTTTCCCCGTGTTGCTCGGAACGATGGATGGCACAGGGCCTACTCCATCACGCGGCGAAGGCCACTGCTTCTGTGGGAGAAGAGGCAGGGCTGGCTGCCTGGATGTGCTCTAATTTGAGGTAACAACTGAATCTTGTCAGATACTAGTTAAATCCGAGCTATGGGTGTGAAGCACTGATATGCCAGTACATTTGATTGTGACCTGTTCTAATTTTGTACCTAAACTTTTTTTAGAAAGGGTTGTACGTCAACTTAATGTGCTAGGAGAACTTATTGTGTTGTCTGTCTGTTTTCTTTGCACAACATTCAAGATATTTCCCCGTCATTGATAAAGACGATAAACCGTTATGTACGACTTCGTTGGTTTCAACATAGCCCTTCCCGTAGCGATCCACTGCTTCCATCCTGATTGTGCCGCCTGCGTGAAATTTTTGTATGCAAGTTCAGTGTGCTATGATGTTCTATATGATTGTGTCAACTATATAAGTTTTTACTGAGCATCAGCAATGCATATGGCTGAAAGATGTATTTACGAGCATCGGCCGATGGGTCTCTCTCTCTATCTCTCTCTCCCACACACACACACACGCGCGCGCGCACACGCACAAGTGGGACCCGTTGAATTATTTATTTGCTTGTGACAGCTTTTAATTAGGTTCCACTATAATCTAACTTTTTACTTAAGTTATTAATTGAGCTCAGCGACTTCAAAAAGTTGTACAAAAGCCTTGTTTGGGTCTTTCCGGCGTCGCTGAATGTGGGCTGAGTAACCATGTTAGGTTGTACTGTACTACACGGGCCTTTTTTCGCTATTTTTTAAATAATACATTTTTAATTAATTTTCATAAATATTACATTGAGTAATTTTTTTAAAAAATAATACACCGTCGGCCCGCTGCAGGCCGACTGGCCCTAGTCGGCCCACAGCAGGCTGATTGGATTCCAGCCGGCCTACAGCTGGCCGACTGGCCCCTGTCGACCCACTATGGGCTGATTGGGGGAGCTAATTGGCTCGCTGTGGGCTAATTGTTTTTGCAAAAGTGTAAATCATGTATTTAAAAAATATGTGTATTGTGACCTCCTCCGCTCACTATGGGCCCACTGTTGACTAGAAATATGTTTTAAAAAGTGTTAATCATGTATTTAAAAATTGTTAAATGTGTGTATGAAAAATGTTCCTTATCTATACAAAAAAATTTAAATGTGTGTATAAAAAATAGCTTTTTTCAATATCAGCAATGCAACTGGGCCGACAGTTGTACACAATATCCGGGTGAACTTGTTATTCTCCGCCCCGCTGGGCTGCAAACTTTTCTAGGAGGTATGCATTAGGCTTAACAAGAAAATGGACTTTAAGAAATAATAAATGGGATGTAATTATAATAACTGCATAGTTATTATGCACCAAACATGTAATTAGTTTGAAAAATATATTATTTTTGGAATTTAAATTTTTTAATTTCATTATTTGTTGTGCGCGCAATATTTCGTTGGATTTTAACGTAATACAACTTTATTTTGAAATTATATTTAAACTGACTAGAAATTTCGGATAAAAATATTTCGGATCCCATCAAAATGTGGGAATTTTTTTTTGAATTCTGTTTTGAGCGGTTGTTTGAAATTATTAATCGTTGTCCTAGCTAGAAGTTGGGCTGTACTTTTAACAAACTGTAAATGAGCTGTAGTAAATTCCATTAGAATTAAAAAATGGGTTGTACATTCTTACAAATCGCAAATGGGCTATATGTTCTCTGCCAAATCCGAGCTGTGGACCTACTAAGTTGACGCGTACCAAGGGCTTTGTCAACTTAGTCAATATAAACGATTCTAACTGCAGTGATCGTACGATGTACATCCAACGGCCGTAGTGCTTCTTCAACCTCTGGTCTTCTTGCTCCAGCCGCCCAAAGTAGCGCCGGTCGTGTCGCGTGCTCCTGCCTCCTGTGGCCGGTTGTGATGCCGCAGAGGCCTCACCGCCCCGTACTACTCCCACCGCTGGCCGGGTCATCCCTCTACTCACCCACACCCCATGTTATTCTGCGGCGACGGCAGCCTCACACCGCAGCCGAACCAGTGAATCATCGTACTCCTCTCCGCGCGGGCTTCCATTGCCGCGTCTTCCCCGGCTCTGCGTCGTCCCCTTCCTAGGCCTCGCTGTCGTCCAGACCACCGCCCTGGTGCTCTCGGCGCGGCGTGGTCAACGTGGCCAACGACCGACTTCCATCGGAAGAGTACTGTACGTGGAGAGGCTGACAGTTGGGTCCACGGCAGCCGCAAGGAAGTGCCTCCTTATTACGCGTAAAATAATTATTCCTCCACCTGACAGCGGGGACCCACCGGACGGGCCACCATATTTCGCGAAAAAATGATTCGCCCCCTGACTGCTGGGACCCACAAGCTACATCTTCACACGCAAGGAAGTGCGTCCGAAAAAAAACGATTCGCCCCCCTGACTGCTGGGACCCACCAGCCCCCCGACTGCTGGGACCCACCAGCTACACCTTCGCACGCAAGGAAGTGCGTCCGGGCAAAAAAATGGTTCGCCCCCTGACTACTGGGACCCACCAGCTACATCTTCGCAGGCAAGAAAGTGCTTGACAGTCGGGACCCACCTGGTCGAAGCGTACATAGTGTTGTCATTCTGGTCGCGAACGTGTACGTACATACTGGTCGATGTAGAGGTGCACACGTGTCATAGTAGAGGCGCGCACATGTCGTAGTAGAGGCGCGCGCATAGCATGTACACGTACGTACAACGACCAGGGTGCAAGAAAGGAAATACGGCCACGTACGTATACATACGGGCGGGGTCTCGAACGCCTACTCGCGCATACGTACGGCCAGGGCTCGTGTACATGGCTGGGTCGGAACGGAGAAACAGCGTCGTTGTCATGTTCATGGGGAGGCAACGGAATGCGTCGTGTTCATGGCGAGGCAACGAAATGCATCGTGTTCATCGGGAGGGCTTGGATGGAATAGGCGATGGAAACGAGGCATGGCGTACCGCAGAACGGAGGAAACGGCCTTGTGTTCGACCGGCCACGTTTAAAACGGGATCCTGTTCATCGAGAGGGGTCTGGCGTACTGCAAAACGGAGGAAACGGACCTCCTACGGTCGAAACGGGGGTCCTGTTGATCGGGAGGGGTGTGGCGTACCGCAAAATGGACGGAACGGACTTGCGTTGGAGCGCTACGGTCGAAACGGGGGTCCTGTTCATCGAGAGGGGTGTGGTGTACCGCAAAACGGGACTCCACGAGATACTGTTCATCTCCACCGTCGACCTCCTCCAGCCTCCACGGGGTCCTGTTCATCCAGCCTCCACGGGCTCCTGTTCATCCAGCCTCCACCGCGCGCTACTCCACCGGCTACTGTTCAACCACCCCTCCACCGTCTACTGTTCATCCAGCCCTCCACACCACGGGGTCTTGTTCAACCACCCCTCCACGGGCACCCCTCCACCGTCTACTGTTCATCCAGCCCTCCACACCACGGGGTCCTGTTCAACCACCCCTCCACCGTCTACTGTTCATCCAGCCCTCCACACCACGAGGTCCTGTTCATCCACCCCTCCACGGGCACCCCTCCACCGTCTACTATTCATCCAGCCCTCCACCACACCATGGGGTCCTGTTCATCCAGAGGCAACGCCACCGCTCACTGTTCATCCAACCCCCCCCCCCACAACGCTCACTGTTCATCCCATCGATCGACTTCAGTTAGCAGTAGTAGCGAAGGAATCGCTCGATCGGGTTCAGTTAACAGCCATCGATCGATCGCTCGGGTTCAGTAACGCGTAGCCTGCAGTGCAATCGCTCGGGTTCAGTTAGAGCCCAACGCCTCGCTCGGGTTCAGTTAGAGCCAACGCCTTGCACACACGCGCGTACGTGTACGAGAGAAACGCGCATCGCTCGGCCCCCGACCTCCCACCGTAACCGGGAACTCCTCAAAATTTTCCTCACCCTTGCTTCTACCACGGTTTTTTCCGTCATGGACGGCCCAAAGAATGTCATGTAGCTGCGTCTTCGGCCCGCCCAGGACGAAAAGCCCATTTTCTGTCATGATTTTTTGTCATAGAAGTAGGAGCCCACCACATCTATGATGATACCGGGTTTTGTCACAATTATCGTCATAGAAGTGTCATATGTATGACAGAAAAAAAATTGTTCGGCCCAAAATGTCACGGATGTGTCTTTTTTTGTAGTGAGAGGTCGCACTCTTTTGTTTCTGCTTATGTTATGCATTGCTTAATATTACCTGCTACTTTATCGTCCCGTTCACCTCTTAGACTCCAATTCAGGTCCAAATTAATGTTCAAACTTGAGTTCTAAATTAGTTGTGGGGCACATATCGAGGTAGCTATGAATAGTATCTCTGTCTAATATCTGGTTCACCTAGGGTATGCCTATGTTGTTCATCTTGGGCGGGAAACAAATAGTAAAGCAATCATCATCTGTCTTTTTATTAAATTAAAGCAATCATTAGTCTGCCATCATTATTTTTGGATCCATCCACTGGTTGTTGATCACTCTAGATTTCGGCATGCTCTCCTTACATAATCTCACCATATTATTTTCGTATGCATGTCAGATATTGTACACAGTCATGCTGAACATGTAGAGAAAAAGATAAGAGTTTTGCACGGCAATACAATGTCATGCAGACATCGCTCCATGCTGGGTTCAATGGAACCCCCCCCCTCTCCAGATTGTAATCCAGAGGAAGATATCTATTCTGAGGCGGATTCAGACGCAGCTAACACTCCTATTTACCCCCCAAGGTGTTTGATCTAACTTGGCATTATGATGTTAGTCATATCATGCATATGTTGCCTTGCAGTGCCTACATTCGACGTCATATATGTCATCTGCTTAGTTTAGACATGTTCTGTAATGCCACCTGTTTAGTTTCTATATCATATATGGGAATTATGCAGTCTCATGTCTTTTAGCCAACCATAATATATGTGAATGTGCAATGTCATCCCGTTTAACCAGGCATCATATATTTGAATGATATCTTGTCCATCCTTTTCTTCATTACATTTCCATTTGTCGACAACGTTTGTACATTAAACTATTATTCCTATGAATCATCCATTTGAGTGGGTGATGGAAAAATCTGGAGTGAAAACAAGGCCTTCAGAGCAGATAGTGCTACATGTCGAAGCAGATCTCTTGTTGGGTCCCGATAGCTCCTCAGAAATGGATTCAGAGACAGATGACTAGTCCTATTCCCCCCCCAAGGTGTATGCTCTAATTTGGCATGGTTATACTATTCATATCATGCATATGGTGTCTTGTATTGCATAGTTTAGACATCATATACACAATATTCAACACCATGTTCTTAGTTCAGACATCATATATGTGAATGCCCTCTCTTAGCATATAAATCACATATGTGAATTAAATCATGTGATCCTAATTACTTAGATACCATGTATGTGAATTATGTCATGTGATCCTGTTTAGTTATTCATCATATCTTTGAATTATGTTATGCTATGTCATCCAGTTTAGATAGACATCATATATGTGAAATTATGTCATGATATCCATTTTAGTTAAACAATATACATGTCAACTATTTGATGCCCTCTTTTTTCCACACTATCTATTGCATCTGTCTCTCATATAATGCTTCCTGTTTATCAGCCATTTGAATTGGAGCGGGTGACGGCAGTATCTAGCGGAGTAAAAACACGGTCTTAAAATAAAACAGTGCTACCTCTTGGTGGATATAGCACCTCGGTTGTACATGCATGAGAACCAGCCCTACCACACATAACTCAGACTCTCGCAGATTGTACCCCTAATGCGGTGGACAGAGAACCAGCTTCACCCAATCTAACCCCAACCCCAGCAGATAGTAACCCAGTTCCTGTTGACACAGCACCATCTCCATCACAGAGCTTCCAAACAAGAGCAGTTAGTAAGGTAGCTCCAGTGCCCAAAGCGCCAGTACTACCACGGCGAACCCCAACTCCACCAGTTAGTACACACATTCCTGTGGAGGAAGCACAACCAGCCAGTCGTAGTTTAGCATCTAGCGTATTTGATGTTGTTAAAACCTATGTGCGTATCTTCCCATCATGGAAATATTATACTGAAGATGAAGGAAAATAGCTCTGTTGATTTCAATTTCAATTGTGTATACAGTTGACTTCTCATATCATGCACATTACTAGCATCACAACAGAGCCAATAGTGTTGTTGTACATGTAGACCCGTGGTACCCATCTGAAATCTTGTTGTGCCGTGTAATTTCCCATGCTTTGTATTCTTTTAGTGCTGCTTTTCTTGAACTGATATGATTTGAACCATGTCTCTATTTGATTTGGCAAGATAATGCAGTGACCACAGGACATAGATATATGTTTGTTTGATGCTTTTATTATGTACTACTTGGCAATAGAAGACTTGGTAGTTTAATCATGTCCACCTTACTAATGAACTGGTTCACCGAAATGAGTTTCATATACTAGTACATGCTAAACCTGTTATGTGTCTGCTTGTTTCTTCTTTTAGAATGCTGATAGAATATTTGGGAAGAGTGCCTTATTAAGCAATGGTAAAGGAAGCAATGCAGATAAGGTTCAGGATAGTGAGACATCCTTCTTGGTCTCCAACAAAGCTGATAAAATAGCTAAGGAAAACTATCTTGAAGACAGTGAGACAACCCCAAAGTCATGTCTTGCTTTAGTGTTCGAGTTACTGGCCACTACCGCTTGCACAAGCTATTCAAACTCACTGCCTGAATCAGTTCGGTTTCTTGAGTCTCAACTACAAGCTAAAAGACATTGATCAGCTGTGCTACGACAAGAAGCGGAAGGACTGCGGAAGTCCCTGGAGCATACAGATGCATACTTTCTGGTGCAACAGCAAGCATTGGAGGATTTTAGCGCCAAACAGGACAAAGCTAATAAGATTGCTAAGCTTATTGCCAGCATGGTGGATACCCAGGATAACGTTTCTAGAGCTCTTCTAAAGTTGTTTCAGTTATGGACTTGTTTTGCTGTCGTGTTTATTTGCACTGGTGGCCAATTTAGATGGCCAGTGTATGTAATATGCTACTTTGTTCCCTATATTTGCATTGGTGGCGAAGTTTGATGCCCAGTGGATGTAATATGTGTAATAGCCGTAATAGCCTAGCGTTAGTTGCTTGCTTATTTATTTCCTTATTGTCTTGTTTAGTTGTTTGCTTGTAGTAACTGTAGTTCTTTTTCCACGTTTTTCTAGTGGCCACAATAACCATGGCAACATACGGACTGTTGTGACCATGGTCCTGCTACCTATTGTAGTGACCATGGCCCTCCACGGGTTGTATGATCCATGGGCCTTCCACAGGTCATAGGATCCATGGGCCTTCTACGGGCCGTAGGATCCATGGTCCTTCTATGGGCCATCTCATCTATGGGCCTTCTACGGGCCGTATAATTGTTTCGCCAAACATGGGCCGTACTATTCGCGGACCAATGACAGACCACAAAATGGGCCATAAGCAGGCTAGAGTGGAAATCGTCTGTTTTATAGCCTGACCATAACGGGCCGTTAATAGGCCGTAATTGATGACGCTATGGAAACAACCTAACGTGTTAATGGGCCACAAACAGGCCGACTGTAACCACGGGCTGAATTTGGCCCACAATGGAACAGGCCAGTAACGGACCGTAAGCAATCGAATTCTGGAGATGAGCCCAAGAATAAATGGGCCCTTAGAAGGCCGAAAGCTAACAAGGGCTGGAAATGACTGGCAGACTAATGGGTCGTTAATGGGTATAAAGCAATACACTATTCATTACGGGCCAGTTTCACCACGGGCCGTTAATGGGCCAAGAGTTACAAAGGGACTCATATGGGCAAAAATACGTCATGGGCCATAAATGGGCCGGAAGTTACAACGGGCTGGAATCATACTGGACGGCCCAGATGATGCTACTGGACCTAATTCGGATAAGCCGTAACGGGCCATGACCTAGCGGGCTGTAAATGGGCTATATGCGAATAGGTCGTTAATAGGCTTTCCATGGGCCGGCCCGCTACCTTTTGACCAAGTCAAACAGACCGGCCTTTTCACTGGAATGGGCCTTTGTTGGGCCGTGACACGCGTCGACGTATCATAGGCTCCTTCGGTCCAATGAGTGGATGACATCTGTCCAAACGGTGAGGCGACACGTGGTTCCTCTGGCCATTGAGAATTTTACACATGGAAAATCCCCATTGGTTCGGGCTGTTGACGGGTTATCGGATCCAAACCAGAACCCGATAGCTTAATGGCGACCCATTATGGTGGATGCCACGTGTCGGTTACCCTTGACGAAAGCAATTTCATGATGCGCGATTTATCGTCATGAAAGTGGACACTTCCGTGATGATAATTTTGGTAATGTCATGGAACACTTCTATGACACCACAGGTATGACTATCTTGATTCTGTCATAAAATCGTCATGGATGTACATGCATGACAAAAAACGTGACCTACTATGACAAACACGTATCATCACGAAAGTGTGTGTTTTTGTAGTTCATGCCGCTTAAAATATTTTTTGCAAAATAATCAAAGCCGAATATCCAATGTTATTCGGCTTGGAGATTATGATTTCCATAGGTGCTACACATATTGAAGCTTTTAGTGATTTGTTATGAGTAGTGCAACAAATATCCAAGGGTTATCAATGTTTTGATAAATCACTTCTAGTTTATCTTGAGGTATGTCAAGATGTAAAATTTACCTTGGGTTGCTTTAATACTGCTCATATATCTACACATGACAAT
This sequence comes from Triticum urartu, assembly GCF_056163025.1. NCBI lineage: Eukaryota > Viridiplantae > Streptophyta > Magnoliopsida > Poales > Poaceae > Triticum > Triticum urartu. The sequence goes on along the minus strand of NC_141877.1, from coordinate 444,397,725 downwards.
TGAAGAGCAAATGAGTTGGCACAGCAAGCATCCGGCCACTATGTTGATCATGGTGTATTGCATATCTATCAGTAGCTGATGCTTAGTCTCTTCAACATAGGCAAGGCCGAGCCGAAGCCCACCGCTTGGGCCACTAATAAAAAATTTATGCAATCGAAAGAAAGCTCATTATTGATTATATGTAAGATCCTAGCGAGAGGGTAGACGAGATGGTTCAGCAGAAGACTTTGTGATGCACATTGGTATATGAAATTTTATTGCCGGACTATTGATGGTATTCTTTTCGAGTGCTTGAAAACTAAGCAATGAGTTGAGGAAATTCCACCCAAATTCGCATCAACAAAGTTCAAGTAAGCAATGGGAAATGGCCGATATATAGTTATCGTGCTAAGCATATAGATAGCCGATATATACTTATCGCCCTAAGCACATACAAATGGCTGATAGAGTGTTGACATCATCCTTAGATCAAACATTATGCAAGTTATTTTTCGGCATCCAAGCTTTTCCCAAAAACAGAGGGCATGTGTTGACACTAGATTTTGGCATGGTACGAACGCAATTAAGATGGCCTCAAATGGAGAAGTGATCTACATGGAATAGTTCCATATTATCGGCATTAGCTTCTTTGAGGTTTGGGCCATCGCCATCTGATCTCATCTCGAGGGCCGAAGTTGTGCTCGAAGTACTAGGATTTTGTATGAAAAGTACTGTTCGGCTGATTAGGCCTCCAAGACATCCTCATATAAGAAAACTTTAACACACGAATTTTCTTACTCTCGTCGAAACGATCGATTTTGATATAAAAATCGTCTAAATCCGAGGTCGTAGGCAAAAGTTAGTGTCCGCACAGCGCGGCCCTACCAAGAGCAGAACGTGGCGCGCCCAATCAGACACGCATATAATTGGGGTCAGATGGGTAGCGCCCCACATTACCTGTTTTGCGTGAGTAATTCGGCCCTTGGGATGGCTTCAAAGTTGTTCATCTCATCGAAACGGTTAAATTTGCTTTTGGGCACATCTTCATCTGAGGTCGTTTGTGACCCGGGAGACCCAAAAACGAACTGATGTCTCAGACTTACCTAAATCTGAGTTCAATTAATTTTGGAAAAATTTGGACGGGAGTTGGAGTCCTTTTCTTGTATGAGAAGTCCAGCCGCCTCTTACATATGTTGGGGGTGACGGCCGATTGGAACAACAGACAATCGCCATATCAATATACTACTTTTTCATCTATGTTTTATCTCTCCACTGTCTTTCTCTCTCGTTCTTCACTGTTCCTTGAGTTTGAGGGCTACGAATGCTGAGGCTCTAGCGGTGAACGAATCGACCTAGGGCAGCCCATAGCCGCCGCACTCCCTGACGGAGTCCCTCCCAGGTGTGCGGGGTTTTGGGTCTAAAAAGCACTCGTCGACTGTCTTGCGTATCGCGTTGTCGGTTGGGTCTCCTTCGGCGTGAGCTGTGGTGCATCACGCCCAGCGTCGACGATACACGTCACGTATTCGTGTGTCAATAGAGGTGAACGTGCCCGCGTGTCCGAGGCTCCCCATATACACCCCAGATATGGGCCGACTAGATTAGGATTTTGTGACAACCACCAACTGTGTCATGGGTGCAAGCTTAGGGCATTTGAGGAGCCTAGTTACTGATGTTGTTAGTAGAGCCAACTACTGGTTGTATCTAGTTGTCATATTATCTTTAACCAACCTAAAAGCTAACTTATATAATAGTTAGATATAAACATTTACTACTTTATCATTGTTTGGCCCACCCGCTTCTCTCATAAAGTTTTTTAAGCTCATGCTGCAACCTGCTCCTCTTCTCTCTTTTTCAACTTAGCACAAATATTATATTTAAATCATGGACTTTTATAACTACCAAACATTCAGATTTTAGCAATAGGCAAGAACGATGCTTACTTCGCTCTAATTATATACATGCATGCATTAGAATGACTAATTTTTCTTTCACATGCACTCCTCCCTCTAATTACATGCATATATGCACTAAAGGACGAAAAGCTGATGTCATCCTAGATTCTTTCTTTTTTCAAACTTCAAAATGTTTTGTAGCTCAAACCGTCGCTCCGATTAAAAAACCATGTTCACAAAAAAAATCATCTCGACGAGATCTTCGAAACTAGATCTCATGTTGATATGTTCTGATAAAAAAATTCGGACAAAAGTTACCACATCTGGGCTAGGTAAGTTATCACGTCTATCATACATAAGTTACCGTCTCATTTACACACAAGTTTTCGGGGTATGTTTTCAACAAACTTTTATCCTAGAGTCAAAAAGTGATTATGATGTTTGCAGTGAGTTATCAGCTTTGTTGTGTATATTATCTTGTTGCACAAAAGTTATCGGGGTATGTTTTACAACAATTTTCATTCCCTCGATTAAGAAATTACCGCGATATTTGTATATGAGTTATCAACTCTCATGTGCGTGTATTATCATGTTGTTTACACATGAGTTATTGGGAGGTATTTTTTAAGAACATTTTTCCCTGGTCAAAAAGTTACCACATCTGGATTAAGTAATTTATCAGCTCTGTTGTATGTATATTACCATGTTATTTAGACACAAGTTATCAGGGTATGTTTTCAACAAACTTTTATCACAGGGTCAAAAGTTACCGTGGTGTTTGTAGTGAGTTATCAACTTTATTGTGTGTATAATACCATGTATGCACACAAAGTATCGGGAATATGTTTTCCAACAACCCCCCCCCCCCCTCAACGGGTTCACCTAAGTATCAGGTATGCATTGCTTCTATTACCATGATATTCACGCAACCATTATCGAGGTTATATTTTTCAACAATTTTTCCTTGGGGTCCAAGTTATCATGTAATTACCATGATGTTTATACAGAAGTTATCGGGGTATATTTTTGACAACTTTTTCCCTTGAGGTCAAAGTTAGCCTGGTGTTTGTGCCTAAGTTATCAGGGTTGCCATGCAGAAATTACCGTGTTGTTTACACACAAATTACCGGGGAGATGTTTCAATAATTTTTTCACCCCTGGTCGAAGTTACCATGACATTTATACGTAAGTTATCGGGTCCCGGTTCACAAATTATCATGCCATTTGCACAGAAGTTACCGGGGAATGTTTCAACCCAAAAAATCCCTAATGTGAAGTTGCCATGATATTTACAATGAGGATACATGGGCAAGGTATACAACCCGTTGGTATATGGGAGACTACAAGACAACTTGAGAAATCCAAAAAAAGAAAAAGAAAAATGCTTTTTTTGGCTCATATGAAAGTGAAATAAAGGTTAGTTGTCATATTTCTACTTATTAGACAACAATCAAGGCAGGGCCAGTTGGTTAATACACTGATGCTACATTGTAGGGTAGTAGATTCGAGTCACACTTTAGACAATTACGTTTTCAATCCCGATCTGGACGTGGGCTGAGCTGGCGTAAGGGGCTGTGCGATCGAAACCTTGCTATTCACACAGAAAAAACTGGGGGTATATTGTATTAATTTTTTCATGTTAAAGAAAGGTTACCACGGTGTTGGCGTGTAATTTATCGGATCTTATATTTTAACAACAAAGAATCTTTGATGATCTTCCAGAATTTCCATGATGCTTGTACGTGAGTTATCAGGTATGCAGTGCGTAAGCAAATTTATACGGAAGTTACCGGGGTATGTTTCAACTACTTTCCCCCCGGTTCAAAGTTACCATGGTAAGGGTACGTAAGTTATCACTTCTACTTCTACTTTCATGTTTGAGGTCGTCTCTGATCATTTTTCTCTCCCTGGTGGCTGGAACCCTAGCCGCCGCCAGGAGAGGCCCTCTTTCAGCGCCGTCCTTCGACGGCTCCCATTCGCCGGCGACCCCAGTTGTCGGTGGTAGGGGGGTCGCCGGATCCACACGTGTGAATTGTTTTTACTTCCTTGTAAAGTAGATTCTTAGGTTGTTCATCATTTTGGCTTCGGCGGCGACGATGACGACGCTGAATAAAGATTCTTCGGATCCTTCCTTGACGAGGCCATCGATCCTATGGTTGGGGATGGATTTGGAAACCAGTCGGTTCAAGCAAGGATGGCGTGGCGGCGGCGCATCCTCGTGGTGGACCTGTGTCCTCGGGCTCCGCCGTTGCGACGACGTTTGCTCCAGCGTCGGCGCGGAGCTTGGGAGATAGTCCCGGAGCGGATGCAGATTGTGGTCTGTATCGACGACATCTGGAAGATGGAACGTGTGCTAGGTTCGTGGTTCGTGAATGGAAGGTATGGTTTCCTCCTTCTGCGTCTTACGTGGTAGGGTGCCAGATCTGAAGTTCGATGACGTGTCCGGAGTGCTGTCCCGGTCTGATTCGTTCAACGGCAATGACTTCACTTTTGGTGAGCCACCTTGAAGGTCCGCAAAGCTGCATGTCAGCAATGGAGCTGCGTCGAGCTCGGGTGAGGAGTTGATCTGTTATTCTTTTCTTCGATGGATGTCGTGGTGGTGCTGAAGGCAGGTGACGAGCATTGGTGTCAAGCTCGGAGATGTTCTGCTATCTTTTCGGTTTTGTCATGTCAGTTCTTACGTGACTTGTATTTAGTTCTTTATGATATGAATGAGATACGTATTACTATGCAAAAAAAGGTACATAGTTATCAGGTCAACTTGTGTAAATTACCATGATTACCATAGTTTGCGCACCGGCGTAAACTGACAGGTGACAGAAGGAACGACGTTCACGTCGCGTGACTCAAAAACAAACGGCGAGGGATATGTTCGATTTCGTTTCAAAAATAAAATGATGCACCAAATAAGATTTTCGATGGTTAAATAGCATCGTGCCATTTTCAAAGTGTAGGAAATTAATAGAGGGGTGTTGGCTATTAGGATGAGGTTTACTAGCAGAAGAGCCCGTGCGTTGCAATGGGAGAGAAAACATAACACACGCTCTTAAATCAATAACTATCACTCAAGACCACAATAGGTCCATCTTTTTTATTTTTGCGATGCATCATATTTGTGTTGCCGCTTATCCTTCTTCTCACCCTCGCCGACGATGGCCTCGGTGTTCACACAAAACAACAAAAAATGTGTGTTGAATATGATTAATCCTAAGACGTCTCTCTCTCCCTCTCTCCTCCCTCTCCCTCTCTCTCTTCCTCTCTCTCTCTCACGCTCGCTTGCTTTCTCTCACTCTCGCGATGAGAAATCTGTTGTTTTCCCTTGCGACATTTTTCCGAGGTATGCATGTGGAGTTATCGATGTTTCCTTTTCCGCATATGCTTATAGTGGGGTGTTTATTTGCAATCCGGATCGCCGCCGGTATGAAAAAAACGAATCTTGCGCTATAAATTATAAGTTTGCTTCCATAACAATATTTTAAAAATATTTAACAGGTAAAATTAGCATCATATTTAGATTCCACACTTTTTTCTAATAAAATTTCATATATAATATGTTAAAATCAAAGTTACGGTTTAAAAGATACAGATAATTTAGAAAATCATTTGGTTTGACTCAACTATATTCCAAAATAATATTTAAAAATACTTAACAGGTAAAAATAATCTCATATTCATATTCTAAATATTTTTCTAATCAAATTTCATATATAACATGTTCAAATCGAAGTTACGGTTTAAAAGATATGGATGATTTTAAAAAGCATTTGTTTGATTTAAATATGATCCGCGGATGAATTACCTAAAAAATCAGGGGGTGGGGGGGTTTCAAAAAATGTAAAATAACGGTTCGGATATGACTTAAAGCCGGGCGGCGGGTTGATTTCAAGAAAAGACATGGGTTTTGTGTAAAATACGAAAATAACGATTCGTTTTAACTTAAAACAAGACTGAGGGTTGAATTCCCTGAAATAGAGGAACTTTTCTAAAAAATGCCATGACGGACGAAAGAAACCCACTTTGCTTTATTATTAGGTAAAGATAAATATTTGCTATCATGATGGCTAGGGATCGAATCCCTCTTCCCACATAAAATTTGACTTTTTTTCTTGAATTTCGCAGATGAAAATCTCAAGGGAAAAATAACCAGCGTTCAAAAAATCTGATGTGACGTACGAATCAGGTCACGGGATCGATTTGTTCCAAAAAAATAGGGAGGAAAACTAGCGATCAAGTCGCATCGGGTCATGCAAAAAAAAGGAAACTACCCAACAAGATCGTGCGAAGAAAATTGGAAGGGAAATGTTTACACCCGGTGTGCCGGCCGAACCGTTGCGCCGGACGCACACGACGCGTTGGATCGAAGCAAATCTGTGTCCTGCGCCCTCTCCCAGATCCTTCTTTCTTTCTTCTCACTCCCCGGCGAACCACCACCGCCAGGTGAGCTCGCGCGGCCGCGCACGCCTCGCCCCGCGTCCCGCCGCTGACCAACAACCTCTCTCCCACCTCCCCCTTTGCGCCCCAGGCCCATCCCCTACTGTATTTTTGGGCTTCTTCGTATGCTCCGTGGTGCATAGATGCTCCTGCGACAGAGGTAACGGGACCGTATCGGGGCGCCGCGACGGAGGTGCTGGGACCGCGCCGGGGGCACCATGCCGAGCCATGCCGACGAGCCTCCATGGACGACCATGGTGAAGGTTGTGACGCCAACGAGTGGACAACGATGCTGGAGCCATCATTTTGTTTTACTTCAACCGGCGAAATTCAGAGCTGGAACCACAGCTGTTTTTTGTTGCAACCGATAAGTGAGTTGGAAACACAGCTGGTTTTTGCTACAACTGTATCATTTTTTTTGCTACATCCGGCGTCTTTATTTGCTACAATCTTTCGACGGTGTAGTTTGGCCGATGACGACAAACAACTGCAACTGGGAGATCAGAAAAGTTGCAATCCACGCCACGAAAAGGTACGACCGGCAATAAAAAAAAGCTACAACTATCAGACTGACGTGTTGCAACCAAAGACGGCAAACTTGTGGCCGGCGACAGTAGATAGCTGCAACCTACGACCAGGAGCTGCAACCGGCGTCCACTTTTGCTACAAGCTGCATTTTGCCCTGCTACCATCGGCGTCGAGTTTTGCTACAACCGGAATCAACAGTTGGAAAAAAGCTTCAACCGGCGATGTTTTTTGCTGCCACCGTTGATGAATTTTGCTACAACCTTTAATCAGGGGGTCCGACGGGGGCGCTGGACTGCGAGCGGCGAGGCGCGGGACTGCAAGCTGCCGGAGCTGCAACCGGCAACTGGCGTTGCCGGAGCCGCGGCCATCACCAACGAGGGGAGCTGCAACCCACGGGCGAAGTTTTTGCTGCATGTGGATCCCGACGAGAAACATGAGAGAAGACGGCGGAGACCGGCGGTGAGCGCGGCGACCGGTGGCGAGTGCGGCATCCAGTAGCGGGGGAGGGGGCGGAAAGAGGAGGTCCAGGTGACGGGGTGACGGCCGGCGGCTGGGAGAGAAGAGGAAGAAGGAGAAGGGAAGTCAACGTGGGGGATCGAACGGCTCCTAATTGCGCGCATCGAACGGCTAGGGCTGGACCGGCCGAAACTGTTCGGCCGGTGCGCCGGCGCCTAGCATCGACCAGATTGGAACGGGGAAATCGGGATCGATAGCACGAGCGTGAGCGAGCAATTCATATGTACCTGTTGCACAAAAAAAAGAACTAGCGAACGCAGCGCTCGGGATGCGGATGGGGCGACGGCCGAAGCGCAAGATCTGATTATGGGTAGGAATTTGGTGGACATGGTTCCACATGCATAGTTTATGAATAGTAAATTCAGAAAAATACTAAAAAATCTGAATATCTTTTGTAACATACATAGTTGACTCATATACTCACATACGAAGTTTCATGAAAAAATGACATCCATGGTATTCTAGACAAAAATAACAAAATCGATGCTATTTTAGAAACCATTGTTTGCTGAATAGTAAGGACCTGATTGTATTTTCTTCACTAAGGATGCCCACAAGTATTAGAAAACTTCACGCATGAGTAGAATGATCGACCAGTTTGATAATCCAAAATTTTCAGATTGTTTTGAATTTTTCTAGTGTTTGTTTTAAATTTAGTATTCACCTGGGTGCACGTGGAACCATGTTCACCTGTGTATTTTCGAATCACTATAGCTTACATTACCGTATTGTACTTGCTCTGTGTATTTTCGAATCATTATAGCTTACACTACCGTATTGTACTTGCTCTCAGACGATAAAAAAACATAGCATTTTGTGAACTGTACAAAAGAACATTTCGTTTTAAAACATCAGATGTCAGGGCTATGATGCCACGTGTATCTTTGTGTCCACATAGTCAGGAAATATTCCTAGTTTCCCAAGTATTTTATTACGCTCTACACGTGCTAAGCTATCATGCAGAAACATGCATGCCAAGTTGCCAACATTACACCATCGAACATAACACTTTATTCAAATAGAATATGATCGCCCGGGCCAGTTAATGTAGCGGATCTCAACTTGATTGCTCTTTCATTTACTCACATCGTGCTACAAGTATATTGCTACGAACAAACATGCTCATATATAACAGCACTGTGGCGCTGAGAAATATAGTGGTATATGGTTCGCCAGATAGACATGAAAATAGTTGGAAGAACCTCAAGGCTTGTAACCTACACATTTATCGCAGATCACTCTGCATTTTCTGTAGGTATCATACTCTGAGATCTTGATATTGCAGCTCATATATGTGTAGACTATAGCTTAGCCAGGGTCTGACTGTATGCTGGATCCATGCAGACAACCACCTGAACAAGTCCCAAATTAAGAAGAAAAAAATGTAAGGTGAAATACAACTGCCAAGAAAGGCATTCCTGTAGTTATGGGTTTATATCATGGCAACGGCGGTACCTTGCCAACGCTCCTGCCAGAATGGAGATGTTCTACTGCGTCTGCCACAGAAGCAACACCTACGAACTTCTTGGGGTCAAGGGAAACCTGTTGCATGCCGTGAGCAGCAAAGTAAGTTAGAACGAGAGAAAAACAAGAGTAGTGAAAATGGAGGGGCAACAACTAATATTAATTCAGTTAACAGCTGGAAAGTACGAAGCATCAGCATTCTGGTTAAAAGTAGGCAACGTGGGAGACTGGAATGCTGCGTATGCACCTTTTTCATTGCTTAACATAATATTACCGCGAAACGTATTTATTTATCAGGCTCTGCTTTGCGTGGCTTGCTGAGGTTTCTGCCCTGTTACCTAATGCAGGTCCTACTTGAATTATTCAATCGAGAGATATCTGTCTGGTTACTGACATTTGGCGGACTGCCATCACAGACAGAGAACACATACCTTTAACTTCCCAGACGCATGCAGATCGAAAAGCTTGTCAAGGTGTTTTTGCCACAGATCGGCATATTGAATCAGGAAAAATCCAGCCTGAGATCGTAAAGGAAATTAAGAGCTCATAGTTTTGAGTACACTACAGAAGAACTACATGTTGGATGCAGATTTCTATATGTATGACTCAATGTCTGCCCACATATAGTTTGTGACCACACATGTAATTTTGAGCAGGTGGGAGTGGTATAGTCACAGAAAGTTGAATGAGGTTGCTTCATCTGTTGCTGTGCTAACCAGAAAGGAACAAACGAACTCATGTTATCTTCGGATCAAATGTGTCCAGTGGAAAACAATATTTTTACCAGTGTTGTGGTTCGTTCAGCTTTAACTTCAGTAAGATTGCACTTGCTTGATTTCCTCATGACCAAATTATTAAGCAGCAAATATATTGCAGTGCATGCAAACTGAGTAGTTCCAGTGTTCTACTGCATACACATACCACAGTTTGGCTCTTTCCAAGAATCTTCTCACACAATCCATAGTAATTCCGTGGCATCCATCCATCCTTTCCTTGATACTGAAAACATCAGTTACTCTTCTCAGTACACTTATATCAATACAGTACAAACAAACTGCAAGTTCCTATCAAAACTAAGTACAAGGAGAAAAAGGATAATTAACAACGATATATTAGGTATGTATCAACATAATCATAATAGATCAACACGTTCCCAACTGTTGATGCAGATGCATAATCGATTGATTTCAACATTCAGTTTGTTGCGGCACTTCAGCTACTTCACTGATGAGTTTATGCAAACCGCTACTCAACTGCTCATTTGTTATAAAATCTATGAAATATTCTCTTTGGTGAACAACAACAACAACAAAGCCTTTTAGTCCCAAACAAGTTTGGGTAGGCAAATATTCTCCTTGGTGAAGCATGGAACAAATGAAACATAACCTATTCCCTCTCTGAAGTTGGCATTCAGAGTGTTAAATAGGTAACTGCAGGTTCAGAGAATGTCAAAAATATACATACCTGAGAGATCATACCAATTACAATGAGGCGTCCACGGACAGCAAGTGCATTCAAACACAAGTCAAACATTTCAGCGCCTACAGATTCATAAACTATATCTGCACCTCTTGGAAACTCCTTTTTCAGAACCTGGAACGAAACACTCATTAGTACCTAATTTTTTCAGTCAGGAAACAATTGCTAAAATTATCAAGAAGAATAAATAAAGGATTAGTGTAGTAAATTATAATTATGACCTAAAACATCGTATATTTGTTTACAGAGGGAGTAAGTTCAAACTAATCATTTCGGAGACACTACTATTATAGTAAACATTCTCCAGAGAGACATTAGATCATACATGTAATTCAAGCATTCCCAACACACATTCTGCATTATAAGTAGAGGTAGGACACAGCCTCGCAATAGGAGGATATAATGAACTAGACAATATATTTTGAACATACTGTCAAAGTACAAAGATAAAAAAAGAAGATGCTACCAATATGAGCACAACACACAACCACACATGACAGCAAAATTGCATCATTTGCATGCAAAGCGGTAGAAGTATGAAAATTAAAACTGGAAGAAGGCATACATCTTTTATCTTTTCATGTTGGTAGTTGATGACTCGATCAACCCCTAATGAAGCCAGAAGTGCAGCTTTATTCCCGCCACCACATGTGGCAATAACCTTGTTGCCAGCTAGTTTAGCGAGCTAGTGAAGTGACGGAGAAAATATCAGAACATACAGACATGGATCAGGGTAACAAAACATATAGCACATAGAGCAAAAAAAATCACAGATGATGACTTGCCCATGTCCTAGAAATATCGTATTCAATGCAAGAAAAGCACATGCAAGGGGCCAAAACATGCTCCAGTGGCAGTGCTGGCTAATCATGAAAGGCAAACTATATGTTTTCCGAGTGTATGAAATAGTTATCCTGTGCAAGTTCTTAAAGGGAAATGTGGATAAAACATTACTATCCTGTTTTAACGCCTAGATAACTATGAAGTAGACGAGCAACTGAGTATTGCATCAAACAAAATAAAGTAACGATGGCATAAAATAAAAAATGCCATCAACTGACCTGAACAGCAAACTGTCCTGTCCCACCAGCAGCAGCTGTAACTAAAATAACTTGTCCGGATGTCATTTGACCTGACTAAAGGGTAACAGAAAACAACCCAGACCAGACCAGACCAGGAGGGAAGTTATATTCCAGAAGTGAACTTAAGTTCTGGTGATCAAATAAGAGCTAAAAACACAGATGGTGTATGACAAAAGTGGTAACTGCATAGCAAGATAACCTTTTCAAGAGAAATTGAAGCAGTCAATCCTGATGTTAGCATAGCAACTACTTCGGGGTCTGATCTTGGCACCAGAAGAAGATGTTTGGCTGGAACCTTTTAGCAGGAAATTTTGAAGACAGAGGTAAGTATATGGAAAAGTAAAAATTCAAAAGGTCAGAAATGATTTCATTCAAAAGAGGGCGCAGATTAGGTGGTAATTTCTTCTGCAACAAAAATACATAGACTGCAGTACCACTGTAAATTCGGCATAGCCCCCAAAGGTCATAAGGGCCACAGCAGTGCCAACTTTGATATGTCTCACCGAATCTCCAACAGAAGCAACAATTCCCACAGCCTGCGTATATTGGTTTTTATAGATAAGATACATTAAATTCTCCTGTAAGAATGTAAGAACTAATGCAGCAACACCATATCAAATCGTTAGAGGTGCAAGCTGGTTTGATGGAGGCATATTGCATAGGCATGCCAATGTTCTCGGTTTACTCTACACCAAGAGTAACTGTTTCCCACCTAGCCGATCAAGAGTGAGCACGTTATCCTTGCCCTTCGGGGTCAGCCATAGTTTGTGCCATCATGTAGTTGGATGTCATACCAACAGGCTGACAACTCGGCTGTCTTAGAAAGTTCTTTTCATGCCGGCACAATTAAACAATCAGAGTCATTACAGCACTCAGGGGAAATGACAAGAATGGTGTACTTTTTTTCACAGAACATCTTCCTACATTGAAAATGCTTTTAAGTTCAAAATGGACATATGGGACCATCAGTTACCTCGAAACCAGCATCAAATGGAAGGTGTGCAGAAGCTTCTTTAGCATTACCACTGAAATAACGGCCAGAAGTGAAGTTCACCTGAAACAAGTCACTAACATTTCTGACAGTTCGGAAATAGTAAATCAAAATAGAAGCAATTGAAACATATATGAAAGGACTTACGTCACTAGCATTTACACCAGCGTATATTATTTTAACAAGAGCACTATGTGGTTCCATGGGCAATCTCAGCCGCACACGATCAATTCTTGTAGCATTGCGGAAATTATGGCTGAGCGTGTGAACCGTTCTACAGAACCATCATGAAAAGACAGACACTATTAGTAGCAGACACAATTTTCAATATCCATACAAACATTCTACCATGGTAAGAACTGACAGGGCTGTGCTTTGACGAAGTTAACCTACCATCTATAAGATAACTTTCAGACCAATGAGGATATTACACATGTAAAAAGAGACATACTACTCTAACCCCCCCCCCCCCCCCCAACACACACACAAAAGCGGTGGTGGATTAAGAACATTGTGTTTGGAGAGGTACAAGTGTTGTGCTCTAGTCTGAACCTTCGTGAAGAAATCCACCAACCGAAGTTCAGAAGGCAAATGTTGAAGTGCAATCAATTAATCCTGCACACAAGACCACATGAAGCGCATTGCCCACCTTTCTTCATTAACTTGCGCTTTTGGGTGAACTGACCAGTACATGCAACTTTACATGACATCAGATCTGGATTTTTTTCCCCGCACGCACAACTCGTGCTCTCCTCTCATCCAGATTGGTTTCAGTTTCTTTTCTTTTCCCCTGATCAATTTCTTCGAAGCCGGGTCTTGAACTGAAGACTCTTGGCTCTACCATGTGAGAAAATATGCAACTTGTATTTCTACGAGGCCATAAGCTAAGTTTATGCACGTAAATGTGTGGTAAATATACAGAACCCCCCTTCTAAAATGGGCACATTAAACAGCTAAATGTAAAGTATTATACAACTAACAATTTGGAGCTGTAGGAGGCGATGCATAATAAAGATTTAAGAAATTGGCATGCATATCATGTCCAAGAAATGGACTCGCATATTCTCTACTACAGATGTTAAAGTATGTTAACTGGCCAAGATTTTTTAAAGATGCAAAATGGCTGATAAATTATTCAGTAAAGGGACAGCAAATCTTTTTTTTAGCAGGAACAGTAGGGAGAGACGGCGCATCTGATAAAATGAAATATCCTGAATTTTTTGGGAGTTCAATTTTTTCTAAAACAAAAAAGCTAAGGGTGTTGCAACATAATCTTATATTATATTGTATTTATTTTTGGAGTTGCTCAAATCAATATCAAGTCGTTTGGAGGAAAATAATTTCCATAATATCCTGAGTCGATTTAGTATTTTATTTGAGTTCATCTTGTCTATCTTTTTTCACGGAATTTTTACAAAGTCATTTGTTTTTTTCCTCTACTGTTATTTCCAGTGCAGTAAAAAAATATTCTAAAAGTTAATATTATATTGATTCTCTCTCTCATTGGTCTTGGACACGTATGTACCAAAGCGTCTCTCTATTCTCTTGTTTTTTTCTCTTTCTTCCTTTCCCTTTCTACTCTGGACAGCCAGTGCAGCAATTAGGCCCATTCCAGCGAGGTGCAGCAGCCGCACAGCCCACTCGGCCAGCTGATCGAGCGAAGCGTCTTCCACCTCCCGCACGCACTTACATAACAGAAACGTCCATGGCTGCCGCCTCATCTACTCCTTGCGCCATCACTTCTAGGCCTCTTTACTCCTTGCCATCAACACAACACAAAAATTATGCCCCATCCAACCACGAATTCATTCAAACTAATTGTTCCACGCATAATGGTCTTAATCCCAGGCAAAAAACTGATGCATCGAATGCCAGCCGTTGGCATTCATCACTTGATCTCCCTCTCCCGGCCATTATTTTCCAAACCACTCACATCACTATGTTCGTCTGGACCTCCTCTATAAAAACCAACGAACATAGTGACACGAGTGGTTCGAAGAATGATGGCCGGGAGAGGGAGATCAAGTGATGAATGCCAACGGCTGGCATTCGGTGCGTCAGTTTCTTGCGTGGGATTAAGACCATGCATGGAACAATTAGTCTGCATGAATTCGTGGTTGGATGGGGCATAATTTTTTTGTGTTAATGATAAGGAGTAAAGAGGCCTAGAAGTGATGGGGCAACAAGTAGATGAGGCGGCAGCCATGGACGTTTTTGTTATGTACGTACGTGCGTGCGGGAGGTGGAGGACGCTTCGCTCGATCAGCTGGCCAGGTGGACTGTGCGGCTGCTGCACCTGGCTGGAATGGGCCTTGGGCCTAATTGCTGCGCTGGCTGTCTGGAATAGAAAGGCAAAGGAAGAAAGAGAAAAAAAAACAAGAGAATAGAGAGACGCTTTAGCACATACGCGAATGAGATAGACCGACAACAAGCAAGGTAAGGAACGTGTTGGGTCCAAGAACCAATGAGAGAGAAAATTAATATAATATAATATTGATTTTTATAATAAACTTTGACTACAATGGAAATAACAGTAGAGGAAAAAAATCAAATGACTTTGGAAAAAATCCGTGAAAGAAAGATAGACAAGATGAACTCAAATAAAATACTACGAATGACTAAATCGACTAAGGATATTATGGAAATTATTTCCTCCTGTCATATGCTAAATTAATTTCAAGCGACTTGGTATTATTGAGCAACTCCAAAAACAAATACAACATAATGTAAGATTATGTTTCAACATCCTTAGCTTTAAAAAAAATTGAACTCCCAAAAAAAGTCAGGACGTTCATAAAATCATACCCATCAATGCATAGCTGCAGTTTTGCAAAAAAAGTGCAAACAAAAGTTTGCTCACTGTCTGCTTAAGGGATCAGAGTAGTGACTTTAAGCATTTTAGGTATGGATAAAAGAACAAATAGAGTAATACTGACACGTTGCTGTTTCTTTGTGAGGATATTTGACAAGTCCTTAGAGAAATATGGATAGAACATAGCAGGATTACTTACATCTTCTCGAAGAATTCAGGTGTCTGGATGCTGGGGAATCTATTCTTTGTTACTGTCATTTTTGACTTTGTGGCATACACCAAATACTTCTTTTCTTCCTCTGATGTTGGCCAGTACACCATGCCTCTCCTTTTAGATATCCAAAGGCAGGCACCAGCCTTGCTCTCATCTTCTATAAGCTCAAATGCACCTAATCCAAACAGAAGACATCATATCCCTTCAGATAACATGGAGAAAAAAGTTAGAGCATCATAGGCAAAAGATATAGACCTATATATAAGTAGGTCCATAGATATCAAAATAGTTTAGTAGGTCTCTAAGCTTGCACAGTGCTACTTCAGGCAGGAACTTGAGGACTGCACTTGTAGAAAGGTAGTGAAGGCAGGAGAGCAGTACCTAGTACCGACCTGGCACATAGGGCTGGCATAGCCAAGGGACTGATTATAATAAAAGATAAAACATATGTAATTTAACAACTCAATGCTTTGAGTTAAACCTATTTGGCATTCAATTAAACCTGCATTTTTTTAGTTCAGGAACACAAGCAATATACTTTACAAGTCTAGGAACACGTCAGTTATTTCCAAACTTAGTTAATAGTTTGTAATAATGGATGCACATGTTTCACACGGAAAAACAACACAACCATCCATGTTCATTTTCATGATTTCATCATCAATTAAAACACCCGGTCTCAACTTATCTAAGGCTAACTGTAACCTGTAATCCTGAGACACCAGATGTAGGCAAAAATATATTTTTTGATTAACTGAACTATGTGAGAAACACAGTACCATTAATAACATCCTCCATCTTCAAAAACCCACCAAGCGCATCTACTAATACGCGGTTTACTTGTTCTCCCATATTTGTTTGGACAAACTGCATACACCAGTCCAATATATTTGTTAGAATAAATAATAAGCTACTATGTTTACGATAAATATAAAGTTATCATGACTTGCAGCATCTAAAATATGCTCCATCTGTCATCAACTACGAAATGTGGATATCAACTCACTAACATCAGCTAGTTTTCGCAGATGGAACAGTGAATAAAATTGGTCCACACAGTCATGCTGTTTGCTTTTAAAAAACTGAACTATGTACCATTCAAATTTAACTCGGCTAAAGAACGAAAATTGTACAAGGTTCTAATTGTGCATGGGTCATTCGAAAAGAGCCCTGGTCAGGGCCCTAAAATGGCTCTGGCCGACGACCTTACAGTGAGCAGTCACACTGGCTATTCAATCTAAGTTTTCCCATCCGCACAAATTTATGCAATGGAAAATGCAATGCACTGCACAGTACCACTCTCGGTCAAAAATATGCTCACAACTGTAGCACAGAAAAATAGGCACGGTCTGAATGTAAGTACAATAGTGCGAGTCAATAAGTGAGTATGTCACAGATACAATGCTAAGTATTTCTCTTGCCTCATGCAAATTATTAATACCTCAGGGCAGATCACATTGACACGAATGCCGTGCCGTTTTAATGGAGCAAGTGATCTTGTAAACATAATCACACCACCTGCAGATGAAGTTTGAGGTCATATTGTGCATAAAATAGATCATACATTATATAGAAGGAACACATAATTAGTTTGTAGTAATAGTGCAGCTGATGTCAACACGGAGCACTTTACATAGCCAACATGAACTTATGTACAAGTTTTGACTGTTAATAAATGATATGTCTAACTTACTGCAAAAGCAATTTCAGTCTGCCTAGTGCCTACAACACATACACCTTTTTTTAACCAATTAGCAATCTCTGAAAGAAAACACATATTAAAGCAGCTAATTTAAAATTGAAAAAGGGAATGCTACATTTTAACACAGAAGCAAACGAGTACATCAACTCTCTGCAGTCCACTTTATAGTGTAGATATCCATGTTCATACATGCATATTAAGATGGCTGAAAAGATTATCGACTTCTACATCGTATATATACATAGTTCACCAGTTTTTTTAGCAGATTAACAGGGGCTCTGCAAAGCTGATTTAGTAGAGCGTTGTGGAAGATAAAAGTAAAATAGCCCATCCCCAATGAAGTTTATTTCTTTCGGGAGGTCATTTCTGATGAAGATTCTAAGGATATCTTTGATCATTACTTACTCGTTAACTTGGTTCAAGAAAGGAAGGCACAAAACTAAGATACACATACAGCAAAAAAAAAAGTAAGTTCAAACAATTGCACTAAAGAGCAAGATCGATTTTACAAGGATGACCTGATACCGGAGTTTATAGCATGTTTATTTTAGTACGACATGATGACTTATAATCACCTTGATTACTATTTTTTAGGAGTGTATACCTTCTGTCACTACAATACGAGCCTACGTTTACCTTCACTAAATTTCAAAAAGAGAGTCAACACACCACATCACAGCTTACACATTACAAACAAAGTCACCATTTTAAGTACATTTCTTAATACAACGAAGAGAGATCAACCTTTTGTCCCACTATATATGGGTTCATAGTGCATAGGGTATAAGCCAGCAACTGAACCAATATTTATTATGGCACCAGGCTTCTTCTGTGCACGCATCATTTGAGTCTGCAGTGAACAAATCCAACCATAAGTAGTGTACATGTGCAATTTACAGGGAGTGATATTTCTCTTGCTCTTTGAACCATAAGTAGTTTGCAAATAACCATTCGTGCAATTGATATTTCTTTTCAAATATTGCACTAATAAAGAATTCAAACTCCATGAATAATGCAAGCCTGATTGTTTAATCTTCATTGGTTCAAAGTTATATCTTGTCTCTTGCTCTCAAGGAAACCCGACATGCAATATGATGACAAAAAAGGTATTATGCCTTCCATCCTCCGGTAATGAAAACATGGGAGGTAAATCCAACACTTTCTTTTCTCCTAAACAACCGCATCAACAGAAATTGTAGCCCATACACATCTCCATAATGCTCTACCTAAGTTAATAGATGGCGGACAGTACCAGCACTCTGTTACTACAGATAGTTTGAGTTAATAAATAGTACTAAATTAACTTGAAAAATTTACTCAAAAATTGTCAGCAGGGGACTTACTGCAATGCGAGTACCATCAATAACAGCAACAAGGTTCACATTTACAGCACGCCTCCATGTCTTGGTTCCATTGGATGTATCATCATAAACTAAGGATTTGTTGACAAATCCAGCACAGTTGATGCAGACATCTAATCCACCATACAAGTTTACATGTTTCCCAAAAGCAGCAGCAAGAGCATCTAGACATAAAATCAGTGTGACCATAAGATCATGGCAACATAGAGGGCAAGGAAAATTACACTTTCAGTCAATCGTCAAAACCATAAGGCAAGTAATCTGTTTCAAAACATAAGGCGAGTGATAGAATGCCCATGAAAGAATAAATCCACCATAACAAAATGACCTGTTGGAAAGCAAATTGAGGTTTCATGAGAGCACAAGAAAGCAATATCTATATTTAAAAAATTATGTGATGCCAAATTTATTCAGGAACAAATGTATGCAAAAAAAAAAATGTGATGCTTGAAACAAATCTTATGTTTGTAACATTGTGTCAATGAAGTAATGAGCTATACTTCCTTTGACGCTTGAACAAATTATCGAATGACATTAATTACGCTCTACCAGTGTAATGCCATTTGACGCTTGAACAAATTATTGGATGGCATTAATTATGATCTACCAGTGTAATGTCATTAATGACTTCAGTTGTGATGTTATGTTAACTGTTGCCTCCAATTTCTAGCAAACTGCGTTGGGCAAAAGCCAGCCTGAACCCTTTTTCATTACAGCAACATAGCCAAGCTATAAGTTTGGATCAAAAGTTATGTTGTAGCAGGCCAATTAATTGCTGCTACCTGCTTCCACTTACCTGCATCAGTAACATCACACTTGATGAACATAGCATATGGAACTTTAGAATCTCCATGAATCTGGCTGCTTCCCTTTTGAACCAATGACGCAACTTGTCCTCCGTGTTCTTCAGAGAAATCGACGACAGTCACAAATAGACCCTTGTGCGCAAGAGCAATGCAAAGCGCTTTCCCTTGAAGAACAAACAAGGACAGTTAGACCGTGCAATATATCTAGCGAAATCTCTTGTTCCACTACACCAAATCAATTTAATTGTGACTTTTGAGGTATGTAATAGGCAAGGGTGTGAAGCCCAATCCGGCCACAGAGAACGGAACGCGACTGGCATTGGCAAGGAGGTGTGTCCTTACCAATGCCGGAGCCGCCGCCGGTGACGAGGGCCGACATGCCGGGCTCCAGCTTCATCGCGGCGGCGCAGCGGAGAGGCCGACGAGGTCCTGTCTGGGAATAGCGGCGGAGAAGGCAAGGAAGGCACGGAGTGGGGCGAGGGTGGGGGACCGGGGAGGTACTAGAGTAGGGGACCGCCCGGCCGGCGGAGCTGCCGAGACGGGGACAGGCGGCGAGAACGAGGCGCCGCGGCGGCGCGGGCGGCGGCCCCTCGCTCTCGTTAATCTCGCCATGCCTCGCTCCGCTTCTCTTGTCCGTTTGGTTTGTTCCGTCCGCGAGACGGTTCGTCAATGTATCCGTTTCCTTTTTTGTTAAGGGGATGTATCGGTTTCCTGGTCTGGGCTGCCTA
The DNA here is from genome assembly GCF_056163025.1 of Triticum urartu. NCBI lineage: Eukaryota > Viridiplantae > Streptophyta > Magnoliopsida > Poales > Poaceae > Triticum > Triticum urartu. The sequence continues at coordinate 444,377,740 of NC_141877.1, read as the reverse complement.
CAACCTGGGCTGATTTTTCGTAGGGCCTGGGCCGGCAATATCTTTATGGGCTTACTCTAGGAAAAAGTCCAAAATAAACCAAGTTGTAGACGAAAGCTAAATCAAACACTAAACTTTGAATTCCGGAGATTGGTACTCTAAACTTGTAATTCCAGTCTATTTTCGACCCAAGACCTGTTTGGCACACCGGGAATACAACAATCCCGGCCGGGATAACCAGCTACTCTCACGGACAAGAATTTGGGCCGACCCACTATAACACAAAAAGAATTCATGAAGTTTAAAAAATGTTCGCACATTTCTAAAATTGTTCAGAAGTTAAAATATGTTCATGTTTTATATGTTCGGCACGAATTCAATTCATTTTGTGTTTTTAAAAACATATTTGTAATTCTGAAATTCTATTCGCATTTTAAAAACTGTTTACGGTTTCAAAAAAATTCACATTTGTCAAAAAATGTTCAGAATTCCATTAGTTTTTCACATGCTATGAAAAATGTTTCGGATTTTCAGAATTATGTCACAATTTTTGAATAATGTTTTTGGAATTTCATAAATTATACCGTAAATAATGTTTTTAAAAAATGTTTCAGATTATTGGCCGCTCACTCGACTGGGCCGGCCCACCAGATATAAAGCGAGTTTTTTTCCTTATCACGCACCATAGAAATTATTTCTTTCTTTTTCTTAACGCGCAATGTAATAATTCCAAAAGAGAAAAACCGTGGATTTAAACTTGGGACCTGGCAGGGTTGACCTGATTTGGTTAGCCACTACACCAGACGACTATGACTTATAATAAGAGGCCGAAAATATTTAATTTGAAACCAAAGCGTCAAACTTTGAAAAAAAATTAGGGGCAAATAAGTATTGAAAACGTATTTATTTCTGAAATCTTCGCACCTTTTATAAAAGTACGTTTTTGAAAATTTCGAATACTTTTAAAAAACCAACAACTTTCAGAAAGAGAACACCTTTTGAAACATAAACATTCTTTTAAACCAGAAAAAAAATTAAAGTGCAAACACTTTTTGGAACATAAATTTTTTATGAATCCTGAACAAAATTTTAAAGTGTGAACACTATTTGTACAATGTAAAAAAATTTGCGTGTTGTAAAAAAATGTGTCATAACCTTAACAGAATATACGTGACATGTGTTTGAAAAAAGTGTATGCAAATTTAAAAATGTTGAACCATGTAAAAGAGTGTTCGTGTAGTTTTGTAAAATGTTTATTTTCATTAATAAAATGTATGACATGTATTTGGAGAAATATTACCATGTATTCAAAAAAGTTTTGAAAACAGTTAATTAAAAAATGTCCATAATGTATTTGAAAATATCAAAAGTTTATCAAATATTTAATGTGTGCGTTAAAAATGTACATTCGGTACTGAGAAAAAATAGACATGTGTAAAAATTTAAAAGAAAAGAAAACATAAAAGAAAAAATCTAAGAAAATACAAATTAGTACGCGCGCGTGAGCGACTGCGCTACTGGGCCGGCCTAATTCAGCAGATCCCGGCAAATCCTCTAAAGGTTTAAAATAGACCGGGATTAGAGAGTTTGGTGCGCTGATTTCAGGGATTGAGAGTTCGGGGTTTGGTTTAGCTTTCCCCTACAATTTTAAGGTTTGTTTTGGACTTTTTCCCTTACTCTAGACGACGGAGCTGCACATCACACACTGCCGAGCCACCATAAACTAATGAGAATTTTCCCTAAAAAAAACTAATGAGAAATAAAAGTACTCCCTCTGTGCCTCCTAGGTACTTTTCTTTTCCTTTTCGTGAAACATCTGGCATGTCGATTGCTGATTACTTGATTGAATGCCATGCTAGTTTGCTTTAGTTTATTTGTCTTATTAAAGCATACACATTGATGATAAATTTACTAGACGTACACAACACCTTATGAGCCAGCTCAAAATATTTGCCATATCTCCTACGTATTTCTTAGTTGTGTTAATTTTTGCTTTGTAATACTTACTGAATGGTCAAATGATTTCTCTGCAGCTGCATGCCTGAATGCGGAGCTTCTTTGGGCAGAATCAGCTGCAAGTGGGAAGAGGAAAGGTAGTGATAATGAAAGTTTATGGTGGGCGGTGAGGTGGATTCTTGCTCGATTTCATGGGGAGTTGAGAGTTAAGCTGTGTCTCAAGTTCAAGATGAAATGCTTGAGCACGCTCAAAGCCTGGAACAAGGGCTTGGAAAATGCTCAAATAGTGTAAGTTTTCCTGCATGTTTTCCGTTGTTCTTTTTGACTAAGATGGTTGAACCTATCATTCTGTTGAGGAAGGTTGAAGATTTGCCGAACTGTTTCTTTGGCCATTTGTTCTTCGTAAGGAGCTCACTCTGCCGCTCAAAGATGCAAGTAACTAATTGGTGATGATGGCAATGGCCTGGATCTATTGGCAATGCTGATTAATTCCACTAGGACGCAAATTATTTAGAATGGCATACACTCCTACTCTCAGTGATCAACTGATAATCACGTTTTTGTTGAATAGTGCACATTTGCAATGCTGAAGTAGCTTTGTAGCCTATAAATTCTGATTTATTAAACGAGGATGGCAGACACTAAACTTAGTCCTAGATAATATTTGGCCAGGCTGCTGTATTTTCATTGCCCCTCTTGGCTTTCTCCTGCGGGAGCGCTAGAAAGTCACAACCTGAAAATTCTTTCTTTGGGAGGATTAGAGGAGTTTGCATCATTGTTTGGTCGTGTCAATTCTGATCTCATGTACTGGCTGTCTTAGCACTTACACGGTCATTTACTTGCTTACCTTGCAGGGAGCTTTGATGCTTGCAGATTTGTTTCTTTTCAAGCTACATACGGCTTCAACGAGAATTGCATTTCTTGTTCCTGGTGGATAAGTTGGAGAAGCGGAAGCATATCTGCATGATTCTGAATCTATGTTTCTGAAGTTGTCCATTTTGTTTGGCTGTGAATTAAGTGCATTATGATATGAAAGATGGGAGCCTTCAGTTTCTATTATATAAAAACTGTAGGAGCTTGTAATATAAGAACCTTCCGTTTCCGCTCGTGCCTGTAGATGGCTTTGTATTTGCAAACTAACATGTGGTTGGATAGTTAGAGGGACAGTGATATCCCAGTCCACCAGGGTTCAAGTCCTAATGCTCGCATTATTCCTGAATTTATTTCAAGATTTTTGGCGAAGCGCGTTCAGTGGGAGGAGACATTCCCGTCGACGACGAAGCGCTTACAGTGACTTTGAAATCTCAAGATGATATGCCGACTCAGTCTCTCGAAGGTGCTCATAGGATAGGGTGTGTGTGTGTGCGCGTTCATAGGGGTGAGTGTAATTTACCCCCTCGTTCCTGGGCCTACATGTGGGGCTGCGGGCTGCGGGCACGCTGCTCTTCACAGTATGAGCACTGAACACTTTGCTTTGCGTCAATTACTGATCTCCACTCTTAGTCTGTTCAATTCTATCGAGGTTGATCAATAGAGGCAAAAGTCACCTGCATATCTGCTGTGCAGGCGACCAGGGCAGCATATGCAGTGGTTCAAGTATCATTCTTATTCTTTGTACTTGGTATTAAATTCATGCTTCAGCCAGTTCATCTACAAGTTCAAACTTCCAAGCATCATTCTTTGTACTCCCTCTGATCCAAAAAAAGTGTAGTTTTTGTACAAAACTGCAACACTTTTTTTGGATCCATTGGTACTGGCTTCAGCCAGTTCAACTAAAAGTCCAAACTGCTGAAGAAGATTTCATTTGGAGCAGCTCTCATGCTTAGCTTTCATCTAACTTTTTCTTTTTTAAGGAATCAAAGAGCAAAAGCTCACTATATGAGCGCGCGCAAAATTTTCTTACACCCAACACAAATTCTGCACAAAACATGAAGTATAACGCACCACTGAACTGAGCAATCTATTCATTTATTTAGGCATGGCATGTGGGATCGTACACTTATTTGGTTTCTATATAACGCTTGGCCGGTTGCGAACTGATCAGACAACCGAGCTACACGGTGACTTCACTATGCAACTACTAAGTTCCTCGCCTCGACACTGAATGTGCACCTATAACGTACGCACTCGTCATAAATTACATTTCCTGCGTCATGTTTTGTGATGAAGTCTCTGCGGAGTACAGGCTACAGCTTAGCGAGGGTCTGGCTGTAAGCTGGATCGATGCAGACGACGACCTGAAGATGTTCCACAGGGAAATTTGTAAGCTACATCAGGGTAGACGTGAACAGGATCGTTTGTGGTTATAGAGATGGTGGGATCATACCTTGCCGACGCTCTTGCCAGAATGAAGATACTCTACCGCATCCACCGCGGAAGCAACGCCCAGGAATTTCTTAGGGTCGAGTGAGACCTGTCATACACGGTGTGACATGTTAAGCCAAAGTTATTAGAACAGAGAAAAGACAAGCACGTGTAGATGTGATAGAGTATGATTTTCTGTAGTAATGAGCTGTTGCTACAGTAGTTTAACAATTGGCAACCCACATCTTTGCTTGGTTTGTGATCTGACCATTGTTTGACATGCGCACCTACTTTAAACATGACCACCAATTGGCAGGGTGAATTAGGGTAGGCACCCAAAGCCCCAAACACCGGCAGTTTTTCTCAATTAATGTCACGCAAAGTAGCAAACAGCAAACACATAATGTGAAGCGTACCTTTAGCTTTCCAGAGGCATACAACTCAAATAGTTTGTCAAGATGATCTTGCCACATGTGAGCATGTTGAACCAGGAAAAATCCAGCCTGAAATTGGAGAGGAAGAAGTCCAGAGTTTTCTGCAACGGGGTTCATAGTTCTAAAGAGACAGAGTCCTATTGGATCCAAATCAATCTATACGGCTTAACATCTGTCTTGTATAGTTTATGAAGTATGCATAGAAGTAGTTTGCGGCTTCTGAAAGGTCTGATACGATATTAAAAAAATGGTATTTCTAGACCTAGATCCAGATAAAGAGATTCCAATCATAGCTAAAGGTTGCTGCTTGTCTATTGCTTTGGTACACAGAATTTCGAGCATATGAATCAAAATACCATGTTTCTTTTAATACTACAGTAAGGACAGCTGGATGCCCGGTGCACTGTCGAGGAGAACCTTTTATCTTAGTCTTGCTGAGAGAACTCTTGTGGTACATACGAACAATGTAACACATAAACTTTCAACATAGATGGCATTATTTCTTTGTATCATATCCAACTGCTAAAATTTACTTGATGATTTGGATCTAGGAGAACACAAGTTTCGCGATCAACTTATTGAATGAACATTGAGTACAAAGAAAGTACTCCTATATGCCAACTAAGAAAATCAGATACTGTGCTGCACACATACCACAGTTTGACTTTTAGCAAGAATCTTCTCACATAGTCCAGTGTAGTTCTTCGGCTTCCATCCCTCCTCTCCTTGATACTAAAAAAACATCAAGGGTTGTTCAGTACCAGTTGGTATCAGTTCATCCCTAAGATATGACATCTTAGTAAAAACAGCTACAATGAAAACAGGATTGGCCGACACTAATTCAAATAGGTGGTATGTACAAACCAAGAGATCAATGATTTCCCTAGGTGCACTCCATGCCTCCAGTTTACATACAGATGCATGATGGGAATATATTATGTAATAATGTTAGCAAGGACTCTTCAGAATATTCTCAGGAGGGTGCTTATTCACTCCACCAAATGAAAACACACAAATCATAAAGCTTTTCACAAAAAATTCAATATCCCAGTACATAATAATTCAAACGAAATAATTTTCAGAAGCTGTCAACATTACCTGAGAGATCATACCAATTACAATGAGGCGTCCATGGACTGCGAGCGCATTCAAGCACAAATCAAACATGTCCCCACCTACAGATTCATATATAATATCTACACCTTTTGGAAACTCCTTTTTCAGAACCTGGAATCAAGCATTCAAACAATCAGTGATTACTGAACACACTGAGAAGAACAAATAAGGGATCAGTGAAAATAACAGTCAATTGAAACCTATAATTTTGGCAACATACTACTGATTATAGTCATTCTCTGCAGAGACATTACAGCATAAATGTAATTAAAGCATTCCCAACCAACATTCTGCATCATCTGTGGCACGTGAAAGGCTATACAAGTGTAAGAATTAATTTCTTGGAAGATTATATTCTGGTAAGCAAGTAGAGGTAGGATACAACCGCACAAAAAATTAGATGGTAGACGGGCTAGAGAATATACCCAGCACAATTTGCAAGTCTACCAAGAAAGGTAATGCTATAAAAAAATTAGAGCATTTGAATTTGATGCGGCGGAAATATGAAAAGCAGAGACAGAAGAAAGCTTACATCTTTGATCTTCTCATGCTGGTAGTTGATAACTCGATCAACACCTAAGGAAGCTAGAAATGCAGCCTTACTTTCGCCACCACATGTGGCAACAACCTTGTTGCCCGCTAGTTTTGCAAGCTGGTGAAGTAACAGAAGAAATATTCAGAACATAAGGATATGGTTAGGTACTAAATCCAATAACAGTTGCTTAACAAAAATGAAAAATACATGGACAAAGGAGAGAACCTTGCCCATGTCCTAGAAATACCATATGTATTGCATGGCCAAAACATGGCCCCAAATGCTAGTTAACTATGAAAGACGAACTATACATGTCCCAACTGCATGAAATTGTTATCTTGTGCAAGTTTCAAACGGCAATGTCAAACATTATATTTATACGCTTAGGTAAACTGTAGAAATGGATGAACAATTGAGCATAACATCAAACAAAAAATAACATCAAACAAAAATAATCATATAAGTAGTATCAAAATAGCAACAGCCCACCTGAACCGCGAACTGTCCTGTTCCACCAGCAGCTGCTGTAACTAAAACAACTTGCCCAGATGTCATTTGACCTGCCTAAAGGCAGCAGAAATCAACTTAGATCAGAACAGGAAGGAATATATATTCAAAATTCAAAAGGTTAGTTGACTAAATATAAGGTCAAAGTCGCAAGGTATGCGACCAAAAAAGTGTATCAAAATAACCTTTTCAAGAGAAATTGAAGCGGTCAATCCTGATGTTAGCATAGCAACGACCTCCGGGTCTGGTCTTGGCACCGGAAGAAGATGTTTGGCTGGAACCTTTCATCAGAAAGATGTAAAGACTAATATTATAACTGGCAGACGAGGTGATAGTATTCTGAGGTACAAACTCAAAAGACTGGAGATGTTTTCACTCCAAGGAGGACAAGGTTAGTCGGCAATTTGTTGTGTAGCAAAAAGATATGGGCGTAGACCGCAATACCATCGTAAATTCAGCATAGCTTCCAAAAGTCATAAGGGCCACAGGACTGCCAACTTTGACATGGCTCACTGCATCTCCAACAGAAGCAACAATTCCCACAGCCTGCATATATTAAAATTCTCATGAGAAATTCTAATCGCCCAACAAAGATGTCAAGAGAAAACTTTCCGTATTTTCGGGCAGCAACATAGTTACGTATCACAACACCTGTGTAGCAACAGCATATTAAAATAAGCGCAAAAAAATAATTCGATGTAAGTACGTGACATACCAGTTTGATTTTGTTTAAGTACCAACCATAATTTAAATCGTGATTCAGTTTCACAACACAAGAAGTTATGGAAGTAAAGCTGATTAAGATTTCCCCTTTTGCATCATGTGCAATCATAGCCCCCAAAGATTAAGATTTGCATGACTGATTTATGAGCCAGTACTTGGGTCTCGACAGGATATCTTGCTCAATTGGTTGGACTAAACAAGTGTTGGTGAATTCACTCCTCTCCTCCTCTTATGTGTTCAGAGGTTGGGCATGATTTCGCTCTATGAATGGAGCCGGGGGGGGGGGGGGGGGGGGGGGGGGGTTAGTATCTTGTATGCACCATGTACTTGTGTTAGGCTCCGTTTAGCATCAGGGTGGAATATCATAACCTGGTTTGGCTAACCAGCGTTTGCCTATTTTACCGTTTCTTACTTTGTTTAACCAACTTATTATTAATTCCATGGCTAGTTTTCTGCAGCAGAATATAAAATAGGTTCAGCACAGCACAGTTCAACAACCGCAAACTGAGCCTTAAGTGTGTAGCTTATCTGCTTATGAATGAAGATATGATTTGCTTCTGAGTTCTGATTCCAGCAGATAGTTTTTTATATTTACCTCCGAGAATCTGATAGCAAGATGTCATGCTTCTGATTCAGTACGAGCCATATATTTTTTTCCCTCCCTCCAAATTTTGTAGCATAGTAAACTAGAAGTATGGTACGTATAGCAAGCGAACGAGTAGTCAACTAGTTGCAACTAGTCTATGAGCTGCTACCCAGCATCTAGACTTGACTTGAGTCTTGACTTGTAAACCCCATCGAATGATGTGAGTGAGTTTATCCTACAATTATCTGTACAAATTGCACTATCAATGGAATCATTATGTTGTACTCCCTCTGTAAATAAACTAATATAAGATCGTTTAGGTCACTAAAGTAGTGATCTAAACTATCTTATATTAGTTTACAGAGGGAGTGGAATTCTTAATACATATGCAAAAAAAGCATTATTGCCAGACATTGTTTAGAAGATTTAACTTGTATGGGTCGCAGTTGGTTTGACAAGAATATTGGCAAATCGTTTCAGTATGTCAAGGATTACGGGTGTATCCACAATTTATTTAGAGTTACGTAATAGCCTATTTCTTGTACCATGTCTCTATCTGGTGAAATTCTGAGTCAAAATGTCAAAATGTCAAAATATGGAAGCATATGCTGCGTTGTCAGAAATTCCGAATGATGGTGTAAGTTGTTACACAAAATAACATCTTAAGAACGTTATCCAACATTGAGGACGGCATTAACATAGACATGTAATACTATGGATCACCTCAAAACCAGCATCGAACGGAAGGCGTGCAGCAGTTTCTTTAGCACTACCACTGAAATACCGTCCGGAGCTGAAGTTTACCTGCATGACATCATTAAAAGCTTCCAGCAGTTAATCAACAGGGAGTCAAAGAAAAGCAATTAGACACTAAAATCCAAGGACTTACATCACTAGCATTTACACCAGCGTATATTATTTTAACTAGCGCACTTTGTGGTTCAATGGGCAATCTCAATCGCACACGATCAAGTCTTGTAGCATTGCGGAAATTATGGCTGAGTGTGTGAACAACTCTACAAAATCATAGAGACAATCATTAGTGTTGAGATCTCATATAGTGTGAAAGACGATAACTGACAAAGTATTGCCATTAGGGAATTTTGTAGTGTAGAAACTTAATTGACAAGCAATACAGTGTCGAGATCACATATAGTGTTAATGGTTTTTGGATACTTTTGCTGTTATACCTCTGAGGTCTCATCTATGTTGCTGATAAACAACATATATTTCAGAAACAGACACTCATAACATCTATAAGAAACAGGATAATATTTTGTGAATATCAATCCATTGTTACGCATAACAGAGTATGTAATTATTCAAAAGAAAACTTTGCAATATGTGATTACTGCACAATTCTGATGGTTAGATTTGGTCATTTAATCAGAAGGGAAGTTTTCAGTTTAACTTTCTACGAGTTCCTGAAACTGAATGAGTGGAATTATTCACACAAGTTTTTGTGGGATGTAAAAACTGCATAGGAAGCATCTTGACCAAAGATAACCTGAATGGTAGGGGGTGGAAACGAGATCAACTTGTCATTTTTGTGGGCAGGAGGAAAGCATCAACCACTTGTTTCTGGTGTGCCCTTTGGCTAGGTTTAATTTGGAATATAATCTGGTGTGCATTTGATTTGCCTTGTGTTCCTAGAACTGTGCCTAAATTGAGCAGGACTGGTTGAGTAGGTGGCAAGTGACATTTGCAGAAGAGCCGGTGGTAGAGGCCTGCCAACGAATACAGGCTTGAAGGTTCTCCGTTGCTGCAATGGGGAGAGAGATGCAATGATAGGAATGTTTTTGAGATGTTCCGCAAGAGCACGCGTGGAAGATGAACTTCAGCAAGCTTTTGCTGGAGAGCATCTACTATTTCTCAGTCTTATGTGAGAACTTATGGTGTGGCTCAGTGGGTTTGAATTGTCAGTTTGCTGTAAGTCATTCGCTCTCTTTAACATTTTCCATTTAGAACTATAACAAACTTCTACCTTTTGGGGGAAAACCCTCTTTTATCGGAGAAATTGGAGATATCATTTCAAACCAAAATTGAGGGTATTTTTGAGTGTCGTCTTTCAAGAAAGCTTGAACCCTCCAATATGACAAATGGAGGTAACAAAATTAGCTATTTGGTCAAGTATTTCTACCAGGCTACTAGCAAGAAAAGAACACTGGAACAGAAATCAGAATATAAGAGATTTTCTTTCAATCCGGAAACCTTGCAACAAAGTAAAATAGTACTCCCTCCGTCTAAAGGATTTCTCTAGAGAGTGCAGACACATAGTTAGAAAATACTGCAAGCTATGAAAATCACGTATCTAAAAGTTATTCATTTCCTGTCTAAGGGATTGATTCAGTGACTTTAAGCATTTTAGGATAGAATCGTACGAGAAAAAAAAATGTACTACTGGGGGTTAGAGAGTTGTGTTGTTGTTAACTTGAGAATATTCCAAGTGCTTACAAATATAAATATAACATAGCAGGGCTACTTACATCTTCTCATAAAACTCAGGTGTTTGGATGCTAGGAAATACATTCTTTGTTACTGTTCTTTTTGACTTGGTATAATTCAACAGATATTTTCTTTGTTCCTCTGCTGATGGCCAATATTCCATCCCTCTCCGCTTAGTTATCCAAAGGCAAGCACCAGCTTTGCTCTCATCTTTTATAAGTTCAAATGCGCCTAACCAAAATAGAAGAGGTTCGTTTCAGATAATAATTAAGAGAAAGAGAGAAAACATCATACGAAAGACATAATGCATACCTAGATATGACAGTAAATACCTAAACTTCTAGGTTGCTAAACATGTAGAAATGGTGGGCCGAACCATACTCACCTAGCAGGGATGTTTGACATGGACAAATTGATGCGCTCCAGCAAAGCGATAGCAATATATGCAAATTTACAGTTAAGCTCTTTAGCCTTTTAATGTTTGCAAATCAGCAAACCCCATACCCCATATTTTTGAGATATCATCACTGACATTCCATTCCCACATTCAGTTGGTCATGTTGTCATCAATTGATAAGTGAACAGAACAGACATGAAACATATGTTTAGGACTCACTGGTTCTACAAACAAATAGACCTTCTGGCAGGTGGTATTCCAAACAAAACCAGGTTCTGGTGATTTTCTACTGTCATTTCAACCATCTCTGCGAACCACACAAAGTTTTGGCCAGCCCTAACTCATACAAATTAAGGACAGAAATTTGAAGTTCTTAAGCTTGAAGAGTCAAGTGAGCATGTATTTTATCAATTTATAATAATATACCCATAAATGTATAAATGCCTATGTTAATTTTCATCATTTAGAACATCCCACCTCAAATAAAGATTCGAACAATTCATCGAAGACCAAATAGTAGCATGCGATAACTGTGATGCATACAATATGGAAAAATGCTGAAAGTACATGACATATTTAACTACAGCTTTAAAAGGTGAGATGTAGTATACCATTAACAACTTCCTCCATCTTCAAAAATCCACCAGTTGCATGTACTATTTTTTGATTTATTTGCTCAGCCATATTAGTTTGAACAAACTGCATACCACAAATAACACTAATGAAAGATCATCATGGCCTTTGTCCCTTCCAGCTGTTACTAATGAGATAAAATAATATGCTAATCTGTCTGGAATAGTTAGTTGGATTCTAAATTATACTCCAACCCTTGCAAATTACATCAAATAGTGGACATCCTCAAATTTTCTAAGATGGAATTATCGATAAAATTTGGCATTTGGCCCACTTAGTTGCTTTTGCCATTTAGCTCAACTACATGTCTATGCCAATCTATCTCAGGTAAAGAAAGGAGGATTGTCTAAGAGTGAGATTTCCTGTGTGAATGCTTGGTGCTGAAAGATATTTACCCCTGGTACTTGAGATTGCAATAGCTGCACTATCTGGTTAATCTGGTGACTTTTCAAGTTGATAGGAATTTACGTACTGGATAAAACATTGTGCTCTACTGTACGTCTGTACCATTGTCAAGTTAATATCTTGACAGACTATAAAACCCATCAGCAGATTCCCACAAGATTAGAATGAAAAAAATGCACAGCACTAGCTGAACTAATATGGCAAGCAAACTCAGTATGTGGTAGAAAAATAAATAAATAGACAAATAATATATACTCCCTCTGTAAACTAATATAAGACGTTTTAGATCATTAGTTTACAGAGGGAGTACATAATAGTATAATAATTGCCACCCATCATGCAATTCGCTAATACCTCAGGGCAGAGCACGTTGACACGAACACCATGGCGTTTCAATGGAGCAAGTGATCGAGTAAACATAACAACACCACCTGCCGAAAATGAAGCTTGAGATCACAAAGTGCACACATGCTTCAAATATATCATCATATGACATAAAGGACTAGAAGTTAATACTAAAACGTGTAGGCAACAGCATGTAACATTCTATATGACCGAAATATGAACTTTTGTACAGGTTATGGTAGCATGTATCTTGAACCATGTAGAAAAACAATCAGCATGAATATAAATTTCAATAAAACCAACATTCATAATTGGAATTCATATGTACTTAGGCCTTGCATCGGCACTGTGATCTGCTGCCAGAGAAAAAAAAGTAGAAGTATACAGGATGGTGTATGAACCTTTTGTCCCAGTATATATGGGATCGGCGAACATGGGATAAAGGCCCGCAGCTGAACCAATATTGATTATGACACCAGGCTTCTTCCGGGATCGCATTATTTGACTCTGGTGAATATATCCAACAGTAAGTTTTGTGCATATGGCATTTGGATGAAGTAGAAACAAGTAACATGTATAACAATAGTTATTATCTTCCGAATTATTCCAAGATAAAAAAAATTCAAAAATCCTCTTCTGGCTCCAAAGGAAACCATAAGAACAGGCCACGTTATGACAAAATCAGTACCACTTAATTTCCTTGAGTAATGGTTAATGGAAACAAATAAAGGGAAACCCAATACTTTCTTCCCTTAAACAACTGGATGAACAGACAATTAAAGCCTATGCAGAACTTCTGGGTTATATTATTTAGTATGTCTAAGTAATAAGAAAGCATAGACAGCACGAGATAGGATATTTGGCTTCCGGGCTCCATGGAGCCCGGACTTTTCTAAAATTCAAAAGCTGACTTTTTTAAGTTAAAAAAAACTGAAAATAAATACACAGGTACTTGGAGATATATACTGCATGTGTATAAAATTTTATTATGAAATGCGTTTTGAAGTGAGCTGTGTAAAAAAAATCATGTACTTTTATAGTGAATGGTACATATGCTACAAACACATGATTTTGTTACTTTTTTGTAGCTCGCATGAAAATGTATTTCACCATGAAATTTACAGAAAAGTAGTATGCATCCATAGGTATGTGTGTATTTTTTTCAGAATTTTTTTAAATCTAGAAATCAGTTTTTCTTTTTCAAAAACCAGGCTCCATGGAGCTCAGGAGCCAAACACAATTTCCATAGACAGCACTCAGTGTTACTGCAAGATTAGCAGATTGAGTTACTGAACAAATAAATATAACAATGTTATTGCAATAGTCAACACTTACTGCAATGCGAGTACCATCAATAACAGCGACAAAGTTCACATTTATGGCATGCCTCCATGTCCTAGTTCCGTCAGATGTATCATAATAAACTAATGTTTTGTTGGCAATTCCAGCACAATTGATGCAGATATCTAGTCCACCATATGTGTCTACATGTTTCGCAAAAGCAGCAGCTAGATCACCTGCATATCAAATCACTGTAACTTCAAATCATGGAAAACCTGAAGAGCAGCAAAATCATGCTGTTATTTAACATTTGAAACCATACGACAAGTAATCCGCATGACAAAACAAATCAGAACACACCAGAATTTTTTTTGTAATGCCTGACGTGCAAAAATAAAAATAAACAAAGCCCTGTTAAAAGAGATTTGATGCTTCTTTACAGCGAACGGAAATAAATACCATATTGATGCATTAGGTATTAAACCTAGATAGTAGAAATACAGCAGAGATGGTTGGTATTTGTTAGCTTTGTTTGGCAGTATTTTCAGCTTGTGCTTAGAAGGCAAAAGACTGAGATTAGATGTAACACCAGACATGCATGATCTCTACAATGGTATGATCTTCATATCACATTTAGAACGTAATGCTTGACAAGTATACTGTATGATTGAAGTGACGCTTGTCTTACCATACTTTGATTTGATGCACTTATTTTTCCAAAAATATTGCATCAACAAACAGTTAAAAAGTAGGTCCTCATGCAAATTAACTGCTCTTTGCTTGCTTCCCCTAAAACAACTCTTACCTTCAATAGAAACATCACACTTGACGAATATGGCAGACGGTACTCCAAGATCTCCATGAAACTTTCTGTTCTCCTTTTGAACTAGCGAAGTGACTTCTCTTCCATTTTGTTCAGAGAAGTCGACCACGGTCACAAATAAACCCTTCTGTGCAAAAGCGATGCAGAGCGCTTTCCCTTCAGAAAATCAAAAAGGAGTTAGCGGTCGATATGTTAATGCAATGCAATCTACTAAAATGATTGCCCTGCACAAAATCAAGTCGATGAGGAAAGGAAGGCAACATATTTCAAAGGTGGGAACATCATTTTGGCATAGTAGCTGACAGGTACCGAATACCGATACTGTACAGGTGCAAGTATAGATTGCCTGCTACCGTGCTAGTATCTTATAACTCTTGAGACATTTCTTGCTGTGTACGGGGGGCCACGGGCACAACAGCAGTACACAATTAGTTCTGTCGGTGTGACGTTCATAGTTCAAGTACACGATAGTAAATTAATCCATTATTGCAGCCGAAGAAGTACAACCGCATCCGTCCCCCGTTCGTTCATTTGTACAGGCACAATGATGTTGCAACTGTTAACCAATGCTTTCCAGGCAGTAACCCATCAGTTCATCACCACCAGATCAAGTACCACCCGGCGTAATTAGCCCACCCCTACCCGGTTCCCGCATCGAGCTCTCACCAACAGGTTACACTAAGCAAACCCGCTCCAGCTCACAGGTCAACCCGCAATTAAGCATCCCCCAGCCAGTAGCAAGCGCACTTGGCCACGCAGAACAGCGTGAGGCGCATCAGATCAGAGCCAGAATTTCGGCGAAGACAAACGCCCATGAGCGGACGCGGGGAAGGAAGAGGAAGGGCGCTCCCTTACCGATGCCGGAGGCGCCGCCGGTGACGAGGGCCGACATGCCGGGCTTCAGCTCCATCTCGCCGGCGCGGTGGGGGGAGACCGACCAGCTTCAGGCGAACGAGCGAGAGAAGCACGGAGTGAGACGGGGCGGGACGGGGGAGAGAGGAGTGGGTATGGGCAGCACGGCCGGCCTGCGGAGCTGCCAAGGCGGGAGCTGTCTGCTGGGGGAGACGAAGTCGTCCCGTCCTTCTTCCTCCGTTTGATCTGTTTGGGATTTGGGAGGAGAGAGAGCTCCGATTGGGAAAGTGACGGCAAGCTCCGTGACCGGTGAGGACGCGAATGGGGTGATCCAACGGCGCCACAGGCGAGTTGGGCGTGGCCGGTGATTATTTTTAATTCGGGAACACCAGTATGGTGTTGGAACACCAGTATCTTATTTTATTTTATTTTTTATTTTAAAAGATCATCCGGGCCGCGACCGTAAGATTTGCCGCATCAAGCGGTCGAGCGCGTCCCACCATTGCAACACAGGTCTTGTTGCAGAATTATTTCTACAGCACAGGTGTTGTTGCAGAATTTTTTTGCAACAGTTGTTTTGTTGCTTTTTTGCAACTGAGTTTCTGTTGGAATATTTGTTTTTGTAACCGAGGTCTTGTCGTAGACCATTGCAACACTATATATGTTTTAGAAACATAGCTCCTATTGCAAAAGCGCGTTTAACAAAGATGGTATGTGGGCTTTCACTTGGACATGTGTCACGCAGCGGAGGTGGCGGACGCGGTCGCTGCGATCCGCCGGGTGATGGTAAGAGTTTCCCTTTGTTTTAAATTGCTTGCCATGCCTCCCTGTCAATCTATTGTATGTTGGTGTTTTTTTTCTCTTTTGAAATGTACTGTATATGGGTGTTTTTTTTCATTTGAAATGTACTGTAACTTGGCGTTGGTGAGGGAAATACTGTTCCAGAAAAAGCAAGGAGGTATGGGGCAGGGATCTTCAATTCTTTAACTTAGCCATGTTAGACTAGTATTAGAGGCTACTAGGCGAACCAAATTGTCTTTGTTGCCTTAAAAGCATCTACAGGCGGCCATTGCAAATCCACTAATCTTATAAATCCGATCCCTCAAACGCCCGCGGACACGATTAGGCGTGTCCGCGGACAGTGACCAGTCACATTTTAAATTAGCCGCATCTAAGTCTTTCATATTTTAACCTCTAGATCCATAAAAAACATGCAAAAAAAATCTTACGTACTACTCCCTCCGTTCCTTTATATAAGGTGTATTTGTTTTTTACAAAGTCAAACAAGCGCAAGTTTGACCATGTTTTTAGAGAAATATATCAACATTCACAATATGAAATTTATATCATTTGATCCATCATGAAAAGTAGTTTCATATTTCATCTACTAGGTATTGCAGATGTTGTTATTTTATTCTATAATCTTGGTCAAACATTCAAATGGTTGACTTGCACAGAAACCAATACACCTTATATTCTAGAACGGAGGAAGTACATACTATGTACTACCCTAACTAATCTTCATCGTCGTAGATTTCCACGGCGTCGGTACCAGGCGTCGGGTGGACGGGCGTGTAGGAGGGCTCCGACTCATCCTCCTCCTGCTCGACCTCATCCTTGTAGGCGAGCATCTCCGCCTCCTCTACTGCCTGCTGCGCCTCCATCTCCTGTCGACGACGGCACCTGGCCTCCGTAGTCGACTCAGAGTGGAGGGAATCAAGGATGGCCTGCTGCTCCGCCTGCAGATCCATATCGCCAGCGTCCCCCAAATTCTCCTCCCCTGCTCATCCTTCTCCTCCTCCTCCTCCTCCTCCAACTCCTTCTTCGGATCCACTGCATCTGGAAGGAGCCCCGCGGCGATCGGGGCTTCGCGCCTTGCCCGGATCTGCTCAAGGAGCTCCAGCCGGCGCTCCCGCGTTAGAAATGGGTAGCTCCTCACCCGGCGGCGTGGCGGCATGGCGACTAGGTGAACGGGGAGTGGAAAGTGGCAGCGGCGGCAGACAAGCGGAGGAAAATATGGATGGTAGGGTTTCGGTGCCGGCAGTCGACTTAAATAGCCAGGCTAGGCACTACGCGGCCCGCCAGAGCAGCACCATGCGGCGACATCGGACCACTGGGTTCCCGAGCGATTCCGCGCAGGACCCCGCCGTCAGTCCAACATGGCGGGCGCGCTCGGGCGCTCCATATTTGGGCTGGATATGAGAGGTGCAGTCAGCCCGGGCGTTTGAGGCGCCCGTCTGGGTCAGATTTTCGTGACCGGCCAGTGACCAGACGGACCGCCTGGGCATTTGAGGCCGGTTTGGGGCGCCCGGTTGTAGATGCTCTAAGAGCAAAAAAATTGATTGTAACCTTTTGAATTGTGAGTTGAAGAAGCTTAGGCTAATCAGAAGCAAGAGGGTCTCTCTCTCTCTCGCAAGGCGACTAGCGAGAAGCCTTCTTTCTCTCAATCTCCGCTAGCGATCCCTTGGATTCGCCTCGCCTCTGCCAGCCACTCAGCGGTCGATGGTGGGGAAAGGAATCATGGTACCTGAGCTCTAACTACTCCATATTAGTGTTAGGAAACGTAGCGTGCAATTTCAAAAAAATTCTTACGCTCACGCAAGATCTATCTAGGAGATGCATAGCAACGAGGGGGAGAGTGTGTCTACGTACCCTCATAGACCGTAAGCGGAAGCGTTTGACAATGCAGTTGATGTAGTCGAACTTCTTCTAACTCCGACCGATCAAGTATCGAACGTACGGTATCTCCAAGTTCTGCACACGTTCAGCTCGGTGACGTCCCTTGTCTTCTTGATCCAGCAAGGCGTCGAGGTAGTAGATGAGTTCCATCAGCACGATGGTGTGGTGACGGCGATGGTGAAGTGATCCGCGCAGGGCTTCGCCTAAGCACTACGAAGATATGACCGTGGGAGTAAATGGTGGAGGGGCGCCGCACACGGCTATGCAATAGTTTGGGGGGTGCTAGGGGCGCCCCCACACACATATATATAGGTGGGGGAGGGAAGGCAGCCAGGGCGCCCCCTAGTGTTGGCCGCCGCCCCCTAGGGGCCCTGCCTTGCCCTGCCCCCCCTTTCCATGTATGCATGAAGGGGAAGGAAAGAGGGGGGTGAGGGAAAGAAGTGGGAATCCTAATCCACACTTTCCTTTCCCTTCCGCACTTTCCTTCTCCTCCTCCTCCTATGGCCTTATAGGGCGCACCAGCCCCTTGTGGGCTGGTGTGTTCCTTCACAAGGCCCATATGGCCCATAGGATTGCCGGGGGTACCCGAAACACCTTTCGATGACCCGATAAGTACCCAATAACCTCCGGAACATTTCCGGTATCCGGATACCATCTTCCTATATATCTATCTATACCTCTCGACCATTTCGAGACTCCTTATCATGTCCGTGATCACATCCGAGACTCCGAACAACATTCGGTCACCAAATCATATAACTCATATAATACTATATCGTCATCGAACGTTAAGCGTGCGGACCCTATGGGTTCGAGAACTATGTAGACATGACCGAGAAACCTCTCGGTCAATAACCAATAGCGGAACATGAATGCTCATATTGGCTCCTACATACTCTACGAAGATCTTTATCGGTCGAACCGTTATGACAACATACATTATTCCCTTTATCCATCGGTATGTTACTTTCCCGAGATTCGATCGTCAGTATCTTCATACCTAGTTCAATATCATTACCGGCAAGTCTCTTTACTCGTTCCGTAATACATCATCCTACAACTAACTCATTAGTCACTTTGCCTGCAAGGCTACTCATGATGTGCATTACCGAGAGGGCCCAGAGATACCTCTCCAATACTCGGAGTGACAAATCCTAATCTCGATCTATGGCAACCCAACAAACACCTTCGGAGATGCCCGTAGAGCATCTTTATGATCACCCAGTTTTGTTGTGACATTTGATAGCACACAAGGCATTTCTCCGGTATTCGGGAGTTGCATAATCTCATAGTCGAAGGAATATGTATTTGACATGAAGAAAGCAATAGCAATAAAACTGAACGATCAATATGCTAAGCTAACGGATGGGTCTTGTCCATCACATCATTCTCTTAATGATGTGATCCCGTTATCAAATGATAACTCATGTCCATGGTCAGGAAACCTTAACCATCTTTGATCAACAAGCTAGTCAAGTAGAGGCTCACTAGGGACTCAATGTTTGTCTATTTATTCACACATGTATTTAGGTTTCCGATCAATACAATCCTAGCATGAATAATAAACATTTACCATGAATAAGGAAATATAAAATAACAACTTTATTATTGCCTCTAGGGCATATTTCCTTTAGTCTCCCACTTGCACTAGAGTCAATAATCTAGTTCACATCGCCATGTGATTAACATGAATAGTTTACATCACCAGGTGATTAAAACCCATAGTTCACATCGCCATGCGACCAACACTACCATCAGTGTTCGTCTTCCTCTTGAAGATCCATTTATTCTCAATGGCTTGTCGATCATTGGGCAAGTCCACCAAAGTCCACACTTTGTTCTCATACATGGATCCTATCTCAAATTTCATGGCCTCAAACCATCTGTCGGAATCTGGGCTCATCATACCTTCTTCATAGTTCGTAGGTTCGCCATGGTCTAATAACATGACTTCCAGGATAGGATTACCGTACCACTTTGGTGCGGAACGTGCTTTGTTCGACCTACGAGGTCCAGTAGTAACTTGATCTGAAGTTTCATGATCATCACCATTAGCTTCCTCTCTAGTTGGTGTAGGCATCACAGGAACGGATTTCACTGGTGTGCTACTTTCCAATTCGAGAGAAGGTACAATTACCTCATCAAGTTCTACTTTCCTCCCACTCACTTCTTTCGAGAGAAACTCCTTCTCTAGAAAGGTTCCATTCTCGGCAACAAAGATCTTGCCTTCAGATCTATGGTAGAAGGTATACCCAATTGTTTCCTTAGGGTATCCTATGAAGATGCACTTCTCCGATTTGGGTTCGAGCTTATCAGGCTGAAGCCTTTTGACATAAGTGTCGCAACCCCAAACTTTAAGAAATGACAGCTTAGGTTTCTTGCTAAACCACAATGTCGTGGACTTACACGGCAGATGTCCTAGCGGAAGGACTTAGTCGTGGAGCCATCGCAACTAGGTTAGCTTAAAGGGGTTAATCGGGACAAAGGACACATGGAGTTTATACTGGTTCAGCCCCTCGCAGTGGAGGTAAAGGCCTACTCCAGTTTGGGGTTGTATTGCTTGGGTTTTGATTACCAGGGAGCGAATACGCTTGACCTAGTTTTCAACTTGTTGTTTCTTAAGTTAACCCGTCGCCGGGTCACCCCTTTATATACACAGGTTGATGCCCGGCGGCTTACAGAGTCCCGGCCGGCTCATACACTACGTGTCTAGGTCGGTGACTAACTAAGCTTGCCTTACAATACAAGTTATACATGTGGCGGTTCATCCTCTTGGGCCTCAAGTCGCCTCTGGGTCTTGGGCCGTCAATAGGCTTGCTATGACCCGCCATCTTCACTGATGAGTCGCCAGTGGTATGACCCGGCCCCTCCTGGGCGGTTCATACCCAGTAGTTATATCCCCAACATTAGGCCCCAGGTTGATTTGAACTTGTTCACATCAATCTTCAGTACCCGACTTGTCAAAATCTTACATCGTCATTTTAACAAATTTGCTGTAACCTGCCATGACGTCAGCTCACAGAACCTCCTTAACCCGCCATGACGTCATTTCACATTAATTTTGCACGAGGCCCAAAACATCTTTAACTGATCCTTATCTTAATGATCATCCCAAAAATCGAGGCGTCCATATAGCCACATGATGATTTCGGCCTCCTCAATTCCCGCGCATGCCCTGTATCCATCCTCTTATAAATAGGGACGGGGGTCCTTTTCATTTTCCCCCTTGCCTCCTCGTCTTCGTCTTCCTCTCGCGACTCCTCTGCAGGCTCGAGATCCGCCGTCGCCGTCCTCCGTCCGTTGCACCAACTCAGGCCGCTGCATCAACCTGATGAGTCCAGAGAACGCCGGCGCTCCACCGCAGTCCATCTGCATCCATAAGTATTCATCTCCTTATACCTCAGATCTGCATTAGGGTTATCCTTGTTCATCGGTGTTCTTCGACGTTCTTCGTTTTCTCCTTTAGCTCGAGTAGCTTTTGATCTGAACATGGTATGAAACTTGTGCAGTAGCAGTTTAGCATTCGTTTTTAACATCAGAATACCTCCTCTCCATAGAAAATCTCATCAGAGCACACAAACTTTTCTGCTGCCGCCACCTTAGGTTTAGATTTTTACTGCTTTTTCTGAACTGTTGTAGATCCAAAATTATTGCTCAAGTCATTGAAATCTGTTTGTCCATCACTTAGCAAAACTTTCACTAATAAATTTGAAGCATCATAACTGCCATGGCAGCTTATATCATAAACCCTGATCTGCCATATAACATTAAGTCCCGTTTTAAGCCGCCATCATGTGCTTCCTAACCTGTATAACCTGGTAATATTCTACGGTTTAACCATGCTTACTCATTCATCCTTTGAACTCTGGCCGGCTTAATAGCATAATCCTTCCAGTTTAACAGCATAATCCTTAACCCGGCAGGTACCATTAGTCCCCTTTTAAGTCGCCAATATGAATATCCGCGTACTTTACTGTTCATCTTCCGGCTTAACACATCCGCCGCTTATAGCACTTTACTTTTGAATCAACGGTCCGACTCAGCAACTTTAATCTTAAACCAACAATATTTCTTTCTTTCAAGCCTTCATCAAAATGGGCAAGACTGTCACTGCGTGCAACTGGGTTGTTTCCTGGGTCACCGAGGAAGACTTGAATGAATATGTTCAAACAGGTGTCTTGGCTAAAAAGTATCTCATTCATTGGAGGGTCCCAGGCACTGAAACTCCTCTTGAGCCCAAGGATGGTGAAATTATTGTCTTCACTGATCATATGCTCCGGGGCTTCAGCCCGGCTCAAAATTCTTTCGTGATGTGCTACACTTTTTCAAGCTCCATCCACAAGACATTGGACCAAATTCCGTTTCAAACATCTGCAACTTCCAAGTATTTTGCGAGGTGTACCTTCAACAGGAGCCCACCGTAGACCTATTAAGGGAATTTTATTACTTAAACTGGCAGAATGAGTTCATAGACTGGCCCAGCCTAGAGCTTGGTGGCATTTCTATACAGCGACGAAAAGAAGCCACTTTCCCAGCCACCACTCTGCCCAGTCATCCCAGAGACTGGAACCAAACCTGGTTTTATTACAAAGATACTTATCCGTAAGGGGAAAATCCTCTGCCGGGTTATCGCGCCAGCTGGCTTAGCAACAGGCACCCTCTTCCAGACCGCATCAGTACAACAGAACGGAAGAAGTATATGCCAGTTTTTTCAAAGATCCGGGCCTTGATGGCCAACGGCCTGACTGGAATTGATCTGGTTCGGTGTTGGGTCGCCTGGAGAGTCTTGCCCTTAAGCCGCCGTCCCGGCTTAATGTATGAATACACCGGCGAGTTAAAAGATCCTCAACGCCACTGCTAGATTGAATTGACTGAGAAAGACATCAATAACATGACCAAATCTCTGTTAAACGAGAGCTTAGAAGACTGCAGTAAAGTTGGATTGAATCCTTTATGCGTTCTGAACAAACCGCCAACTGTAAGCTTTTAACCAATTTCGCGATTGAATCATACCTTCATCCATATTGCCTTTTCATACCCATTTAATTTTTTGCAGGCCGATTCTCCATTTTGGACTAAGAAACCGCAGGATAAGCCGGCCAAGAAGCCCCGGATCAAGACCAAGGCTACAAAAAAGCCTGCCAAGAAGAAGTCCAATCCGTCCGAGTTATTTGACTTGGATGATAATGATGAGTCGGAGGTAACACTTGACTCCCTTGGCTCATTTTTTGTACGTCTTATTGATAATGATTGCTATCAGGATGATGCGGAAGGAAGCCAAGCCAATGCTGAAGAGGTAACTATCCTTTCCTCTGACTTTGAACCTTTGCCAAGACAGAAAGTTCATCAAGCAAGCCTGAAAGTAAGGTTTTCTCATCCTTTAGCTTATTTGGATCCCAACTTTATTTTGAAGAAGCAGCAACATGAAGCTCGCCGCACAACCCGGAATAGCGGCGGAGGAGTCCTTTCCTCCGGCTTACCCAACACACCAGCACCTCGCAAGAGTCGACCGGAGGTTTCAAATATTTCTGACTTAGCTTATCCCAAGGCGGGTCTTTTTCGTCAACCTCTTAACCCGTCTGACTCAAACTACCAGGGAACATCTCATTCCTCCTCCGGTGACTCGACTAGGACTCAAATCTCGGCTTTCAAGACCGTGCCTGGGTAAGAGTGTTAAATCTATCCACTTTGCTCTTTTAACTGTCATATTAACTCTGCCTTATGCTTTCTTCTCAGTGGGATAGCCAAACCCAGCAAGAAACAGAAAATTGACAAACCGGCTGAAGAATCCAAGACTGCTGAATTGGAGAAACAGTCGCATCTAAAACTTTGCATCAAGTGTCAGAAACTGCTGTGGATGATCCCCCTCCAGAAGACCACCCTGTTACCCAAGATCCATGGATGTTTATCCAGAAAATGATAAAACGCCCAGTCCTGCTCATCCGGCTAAGGAATCTGATGATATAATGATTACTGGGACGGCTTATCAGGCCCTAGGCAACCACATTGCCCTGTCCAAGCATAGCGCCAAGGAGGAGTTCTCTGTTGTTGACAAGGGAAAATGGAAAGTTGACTTGGAAGGCTATGCTCAATTTAGTGCTCAAGAGATTCACTCACCAGCCATGATTTCGAAGCCGGCCTGGTCAACCTAATGAAGGAGCGCTTTGAGGTAATCCAGCACAATCCTCTTCATAAATGTATCTCTATTAGCCGCCAAGTCTATAGAATATGATAGAATTGCATATACTGTAGACTTTTAGATAGTCATAAATAGATGAAGATCAAAACTAGTAGCCCCCAAGGGCCGGCTTAAACTATCAAGTTAAGCCGGGACTTTAATTAGCAATGATCAACTTTGTACCTGTAGCCCCCAAGGGCTGGTTTAATCAACATGAATAAACCGGGACTTATTCCCATGGATGAAAATAAAATCGAAGTATGTAGCCTTTATAAACCAGATCATATCATTTTGCCCGGGTCATCATATAAACTTGTCTTGAAAAGAGCAATAGGCATTAGCCCCCAAGTGCCAAGGAAAATACTTGTATTGTGCTTGGGACTTCAAAAATAATCATGATCATAATGCCTTCCATGTTTATTCATGTCGCAGGCTGAACTAAACGAGAAGGAATCCCAAGTCAAAGATCTAAGGGCCAATATCCAAACACAACAATTTGAGACTTCAAAAGCCAAATCAGAGCTGAAGACTGCATTGGAAAACATTGAGCAGTTGAAACAAAACTTCAGTACTGATAGAACCGTCTGGGAGACCGAGAAAGTAGCTCTATTAAAAAGAACGGAGGATGCCGAAGCAGCCCTTAAACCGTTAACTCATGAGTTGTCCAGTGTAAAACATCAAATCAACAGCATGACATTGGCCATCTTCGGTAAGTAACTAAAAATACTTTCCTTTGCACCAACAGTATATCATAGTCATCTGCCGGTTTATCCATAATTTTACTGATGTAGGCTCCCGAAGCACCAAGTTGGGTTCAGACATGCGCATCAAGCTCAAGGCTGTATATACTCTGGTAGAGCAGCTATACACTGGTGATCAACGGACAATCTCTGGTGCCCTCCCTCATTAAGGAAACACTGGAAAAGCTGTCGGTGCTGCCCCAAAGGATTGAGGATTTAAAGCGATCAGCCGCCAGAGCCGGCGCCATGGCTTCCCTAAGCTGGGCAAAGGCATGGCAAGTAGATCTTGATCCAGAAGATTTGGCTAATGGCTGCCCTAGTGTAAAAGAAGACGGGTCTCCCTTCAGCGTTGATGACTTTGCAAAAATAGCGAGGGAAATGAGTCCAGTAGCAAGAAAACTAGCTGAAGACACAGACCTATCCCAATATCAGACAGCTTATGATGCTGATAACAAGAAGGTGAAGGCGTCGGTTCATCAAGAGGTGGATCTCATCCCGCCGACTCGTAAGCATACCTTCGCTTCTGACTTGATCCATCAAATCTTATAGATGATGAGGTTGTATTTAGAGCTTTGACTTGTATCAACTGGGCCACGCCTGACTTCCAGCCAATGGGTAATCAAGAAGAAGAAGAAGAAGCGCAGGATGACCCGAAGGCTTCGACCCGCCAAGACTAGAAGTCTTAATTCATGAGCCGATTTACCAGTCATAGCATTTGGATGCTATGTCTCAAAAAACACTTATCCTTTTGGGCCGTCAGATGCCTTGTAAGAGGCTAGTTAAACAATCCTGATCTTGTCACACCATTGTGCGTGTTTATTTGCATAACACTGCTGATCCATCATTTGAAGATCTGCCACTTATGCTGATAATATCATCAATTATGCAAACCATGCTTATCATTTTTCTTGCACATAAGCAGATAACAAGTGCCCTGGCGGTTTACCCCAGGGCAGGTCACAATACCCCATATAAAAAACCACTGATGACAAAATAGTCCATAACCAGGGCCGGTTTATCAAAACCTCATATAATCACAGCAAAATAAATATCATACCTGTGATATTTGTTCATACTGCCGGCTTATCATACGTCGTGCAGTAAGGGTAACAGCCCAAAGACTGAGAGCACAATGCCCTCTTCAATTTATTCATACCGTCGGCTTATCATGCCATATGCAGCAAGGGGTAACATCCCAAAACTTAGAGCACAACACTCTAAGCACATAATCATCATACACTGGCGAGTTAAAGTCCAAAACCAGGCCGGGTTAATAAAACTCCGGATAGATTCATATATGAACCATAAGGCAATGTGGCCCTAATCAGTTTTCAACCATATATTAACATGACAACAGAAGATGAATCTCAAAAATTATTCAAAGCAAATATAAAGCAGAAAAACAATGCATTCATAGGCTGCCAAGCCTCAATATCAAGTGCTATTCAAGGGCCGCACAACTGCTGAATTAAACCTTAATTCAAACCCGTAAGCCGGACCTCACATGACCAATCGCCGTTTTAACCTTGACAAATTCAGGGTCTTTATAAGATTGATTGTCAAGAGTATGGTGAGTCATTCCAGGATTACTTGGTCGGAGTGGCAGGCAAACAAAGGCAGGATAACCCGGTTTTTTGGTGAATACACCTGGCGTCCAAGCCTATTACAAGGGACAACAAAGCTCTGTTCATTAACAGGAGCCCCCAAGTAATATTTCATTCCAGGTGTATAAGCCGGATTAATAGGGTAGTCATAGCTATGCTCAATGAGCAGGAATCCCCCAAGTATTTTGTAATCATGGCGTACAAGCCGGATCAAGAGGGTAGTCATAGCTATGCTCAATAAGCAGGAAGTCCCCAAGTGATCGTATGAAGTGACAATAAAGACTCATATTCTCAGAAATGAAACGACAAAGGCCCTGAATTATCAGGGATGCTGACTTTATTATATTCATCAAAATATATACATTGACAAAGTATGTACGTCACAAGAGCCGGTGGCTCAGGTGTAATAAGGCCGAAGATGAGCAATATTCCACGGCCGATGGGTCTCCTCCTCACGTGCGTGAGTCCTTGTGGTCTCGAACATCGATGAGGTAGTATGACCCGTTGTTCAGATTTTTGCTGGCCACAAAGGGCCCTTCCCAAGGTGGGGATAACTTGTGCATGTCAGTTTGATCCTGGATAAGCCGGACCACCAAATCTCCTTTTGTAAGGTTCTGGTTTTAACCCGGCGGCTATGATAGCGACACAGATCTTGCTGGTAAATCACCGAACGAGCCGCCGCAAGGTCACGCTCCTCATCCAATAGGTCAATGGCACCTTGACGTGATTTTTCATTATCAGCTTCAACATAAGCCGCCACGCGGGGCGAGTTGTGACGGATGTCACTAGGGAGAACCACCTCTGCTCCATAGACCATGAAGAAAGGCGTGTAACCCATAGATCTGTTGGGGGTAGTATTGATACTCCATAGCACTGAGGGCAATTCCTCCACCCAACAACCCGGTGTCCTCTGCAAAGGGACCATAAGCCGGGGTTTGATGCCTCTCAAAATTTCTTGATTGGCTCTTTCAGCTTGGCCATTGGACTGGGGTGAGCCACTGATGATACATCAAGACAAATATGCTCTCGTTGATAGAATTCTTTCATAGCACCCTTGGATAGATTAGTGCCATATCATTTATAATGTTGTGAGGATAACTAAAACAGAAAATCACCTTTTTGATGAACTGAACCGCTGTTGTCGCGTCACACTTATTGACCGGCTCTGCCTCAACCCACTTTGTGAATTTTTCAATCACCACTAAAAGGTGGGTCTTTTTATCTTTGGACCTTTTGAAAGGCCCAATCATATCCAGCCCCTAGACTGCAAACGGCGTGATTGGAATCATCCTCAATTCTTGAGCCGGCACATGAGCTCATCTTGAAAATTTCTGACAACCATCACATTTACTAACCAAATCCTCTGCATCGGCATGAGCCGTCAGCCAATAAAACCCATGACAGAAAGCCTTGGATATGAGAGACTTAGAGTTGGCATGATGACCATAATCTCCTTCATGAATCTCTCGTAGAATCTCACGACCTTCCTCGGGAGAAACACAATGTTGAAACACCCCTGTGACACTGCAGCGATGCAACTCTCCATTGACAATAGTCATTGACGTAGACCGCCAAGTTATCTGCCTAGCCAAAGTTTCATCTTCAGGTAACTCACCCCGTGTCATATAAGCCAAATATGGTACTGTCCAATCAGGAATAACATGAAGAGCCGCCACCAGCTGCGCCTCCGGGTCAGGAATAGCAAGATCTTCCTCTGTAGGCAATTTGACTGAAGGGTTATGCAGAATATCAAGGAAAACATTAGGTGGTACTGGCTTACGCTGGGACCCTAACCGGCTCAAAGCATCGGCCGCCTCATTTTTCCTGCGATCAACATGTTCCACTTGATAACCTTTGAAATGACCAGCAATAGCATCAACCTCACGGTGGTAAGCTGCCATGAGTGGGTCCTTAGAATCCCAAGTGCCTGACACTTGCTGAGCCACCAAATCTGAGTCACCAAAACACCTCACCCGGCTTAAATTCATCTCCTTAGCCATCCGAAGACCATGGATCAAGGCCTCATACTCAGCTGCATTGTTAGTACAAGGGAACATCAACCTTAAAACATAAAAAAATATCACCTCGTGGGGAAGTCAAAATAACTCCAGCCCACAGCCTTCCAACTGCCTGGATCCATCGAAGTGAATAGTCCAATATGTGCTATCCGGCTTCTCCTCAGGCATCTGTAGCTCAGTCCAGTCATTGATAAAATCCACAAGTGCTTGAGACTTGACAGTTGTCCGTGAAGGAAATATGCCCTAGAGGCAATAATAAAGTTATTATTTATTTCCTTATATCATGATAAATGTTTATTATTCATGCTAGAATTGTATTAACCGGAAACATAATACATGTGTGAATACATAGACAAACAGAGTGTCACTAGTATGCCTCTACTTGACTAGCTCGTTAATCAAAGATGGTTATGTTTCCTAACCATGAACAAAGAGTTGTTATTTGATTAACGGGATCACATCATTAGGTGAATGATCTGATTGACATGACCCATTCCATTAGCTTAGCAACCGATCATTTAGTATGTTGCTATTGCTTTCTTCATGACTTATACATGTTCCTATGACTATGAGATTATGCAACCCCCGTTTGCCGGAGGAACACTTTGTGTGCTACCAAACGTCACAACGTAAACGAGTGATTATAAAAGTGCTCTATAGGTGTCTCCAAAGGTACATGTCGGGTTGGCGTATTTCGAGATTAGGATTTGTCACTCCGATTGTCGGAGAGGTATCTCTGGGCCCTCTCGATAATGCACATCACATAAGCCTTGCAAGCATTGCAACTAATGAGTTAGTTGCGAGATCATGTATTACGGAACGAGTAAAGAGACTTGCCGGTAACGAGATTGAACTAGGTATTGAGATACCGACGATCGAATCTCGGGCAAGTAACATACCGATGACAAAGGGAACAATGTATGTTGTTATGCGGTCTGACCGATAAAGATCTTCGTAGAATATGTAGGAGCCAATATGAGCATCCAGGTTCCGCTATTGGTTATTGACCGGAGACGTGTCTCGGTCATGTCTACATTGTTCTCGAACCCGTAGGGTCCGCACGCTTAAGGTTTCGATGACAGTTATATTATGAGTTTATGAGTTTTGATGTACCGAAGTTAGTTTGGAGTCCCGGATGTGTTCACGGACATGATGAGGAGTCTCGAAATGGTCGAGACATAAAGATTGATATATTGGACGGCTATATTCGGACACCGGAAGTGTTCCGGGTGATTTTGGAGAAAACAGAGAGCCGGAGGGTTACCGAAACCCCCCCCGGGAGGAGTAATGGGCCATATGGGCCTTAGTGGATAGAGAGAGGGGCAGCCAAAGGTGGGCCGCGCGCCTCCTCCCCCCTGGTCCTAATTGGACTAGGAGAGGGGGGGCGGCGCCCCCCTTTCCTTCTCCCTCCCCACTTCTTTCCCCCTCCTAGTAGGAGTCCTACTCCTACTAGGAGGGGGACTCCTCCTTGGCGCACCATAGGGCCCGGCCGGCCTCCTCCCCTTGATCCTTTATATACGGGGGCAGGGGGCACCCCTAGACACACAAGTTGATCCACGTGATCATATTCTTAGCCGTGTGCGATGCCCCCTTCCACCATAATCCTCGATAATATTGTAGCGGTGCTTAGGCGAAGCCCTGCGACGGTAGTACATCAAGATCGTCACCACGCCGTCGTGCTGACGGAACTCTTCCTCGACACTTTGCTGGATCGGAGTCCAGGGATCGTCATCGAGCTGAACGTGTGCTAAAACTCGGAGGTGCCATAGTTTCGGTGCTTGATCGGTCGGGCCGTGAAGACGTACGACTACATCAACCGCGTTGTGCTAACGCTTCCGCTGTCGGTCTACAAGGGTACGTAGATCACACTCTCCCCTCTTGTTGCTATGCATCACCATGATCTTGCGTGTGCGTAGAATTTTTTTTGAAATTACTACGTTCCCCAACAGTGGTATTAGAGCCTAGGTTTTATATGTTGATGTTATATGCACGAGTAGAACACAAGTGAGTTGTGGGCGATATAAGTCATACTGCTTACCAGCATGTCATACTTTGGTTCGGCGGTATTGTTGGACGAAGCGGCCCGGCCCGACATTACGCGTACGCTTACGCGAGACCGGTTCTCCCGACGTGCTTTGCACATAGGTGGCTTGCGGGTGACAGTTTCTCCAACTTTAGTTGAACCGAGTGTGGCTACGCCCGGTCCTTGCGAAGGTTAAAACAACACCAACTTGACAAACTATCGTTGTGGTTTTGATGCGTAGGTAAGATTGGTTCTTGCTTAAGCCCGTAGCAGCCACGTAAAACTTGCAACAACAAAGTAGAGGACGTCTAACTTGTTTTTGCAGGGCATGTTGTGATGTGATATGGTCAAGACATGATGCTAAATTTTATTGTATGAGATGATCATGTTTTGTAACCGAGTTATCGGCAACTGGCAGGAGCCATATGGTTGTCGCTTTATTGTATGCAATGCAATCGCGCTGTAATGCTTTACTTTATCACTAAGCGGTAGCGATAGTCATGGAAGCATAAGATTGGCGAGACGACAACGATGCTACGATGGAGATCAAGGTGTCGCGCCGGTGACGATGGTGATCACGACGGTGCTTCGAAGATGGAGATCACAAGCACAAGATGATGATGGCCATATCATATCACTTATATTGATTGCATGTGATGTTTATCTTTTATGCATCTTATCTTGCTTTGATTGACGGTAACATTATAAGATGATCTCTCACTAATTATCAAGAAGTGTTCTCCCTGAGTATGCACCATTGCGAAAGTTCTTCGTGCTGAGACACCACGTGATAATCGGGTGTGATAGGCTCTACGTTCAAATACAACGGGTGCAAAGCAGTTGCACACGTGGAATACTCAGGTTATACTTGACGAGCCAAGCATATACAGATATGGCCTCGGAACACGGAGACCGAAAGGTCGAGCGTGAATCATATAGTAGATATGATCAACATAGTGATGTTCACCAATGAAACTACTCCATCTCACGTGATGATCGGACATGGTTTAGTTGATTTGGATCACGTAATCACTTAGAGGATTAGAGGGATGTCTATCTAAGTGGGAGTTCTTTAAGTAAATTAATTGAACCTAAATTTATCATGAAACTTAGTACCTGATAGTATCTTGCTTGTTTATGCTTGATTGTAGATAGATGGCTCGTGCTGTTGTTCCGTTGAATTTTAATGCGTTCCTTGAGAAAGCAAAGTTGAAAGATGATGGTAGCAATTACATGGACTGGGTCCGTAACTTGAGGATTATCCTCATTGCTCCACAGAAGAATTACGTCCTGGAAGCACCGCTGGGTGCCAGGCCTGCTGCTGGAGCAACACCAGATGTTATGAACGTCTGGTAGAGCAAAGCTGATGACTACTCGATAGTTCAGTGTGCCATGCTTTACAGCTTAGAATCGGGACTTCAACGACGTTTTGAACGTCATGGAGCATATGAGATGTTCCAGGAGTTGAAGTTAATATTTCAAGCAAATGCCCGGATTGAGAGATATGAAGTCTCCAATAAGTTCTATAGCTGCAAGATGGAGGAGAACAGTTCTGTCAATGAGCATATACTCAAAATGTCTGGGTATAATAATCACTTGATTCAATTGGGAGTTAATCTTCCATATGATTGCGTCATTGACAGAATTCTCCAATCACTGCCACCAAGCTACAAGAGCTTCGTGATGAACTATAATATGCAAGGGATGAATAAGACTATTCCCGAGCTCTTCGCAATGCTGAAAGCTGCGGAGGTAGAAATCAAGAAGGAGCATCAAGTGTTGATGGTCAACAAGACCACTAGTTTCAAGAAAAAGGGCAAAGGGAAGAAGAAGGGGAACTTCAAAAAGAACAGCAAGCAAGTTGCTACTCAAGAGAAAAAACCCAAACCTGGACCTAAGCCTGAAACTGAGTTCTTCTACTGCAAGCAGACTGGTCACTGGAAGCGGAACTGCCCCAAGTATTTGGCGGATAAGAAGGATGGCAAGGTGAACAAAGGTATATGTGATATACATGTTATTGATGTGTACCTTACTAATGCTCGCAGTAGCACCTGGGTATTTGATACTGGTTCTGTTGCTAATATTTGCAACTCGAAACAGGGACTACGGATTAAGCGAAGATTGGCTAAGGACGAGGTGACGATGCGCGTGGGAAACGGTTCCAAAGTCGATGTGATCGCAGTCGGCACGCTACCTCTACATCTACCTTCGGGATTAATATTAGACCTAAATAATTGTTATTTGGTGCCAGCGTTAAGCATGAACATTATATCTGGATCTTGTTTGATGCGATACAGTTATTCATTTAAATCTGAGAATAATGGTTGTTCCATTTATATGAGTAATATCTTTTATGGTCATGCACCCTTAAAGAGTGGTCTATTTTTATTGAATCTCGATAGTAGTGACACACATATTCATACTGTTGAAGCCAAAAGATGCAGAGTTGATAATGATAGTGCAACTTATTTGTGGCACTGCCGTTTGGGTCATATCGGTATAAAGCGCATGAAGAAACTCCATACTTATGGGCTTTTGGAACCACTTGATTATGAATCACTTGGTACTTGCGAACCGTGCCTTATGGGTAAGATGACAAAAACACCATTCTCCGGTACTATGGAGAGAGCAACAGATTTGTTGGAAATCATACATACAGATGTATGTGGCCCGATGAACACTGAGGCTCGTGGCGGATATCGTTATTTTCTCACCTTCACAGATGACTTAAGCAGATATGGGTATATCTACTTAATGAAACACAAGTCTGAAACATTTGAAAAGTTCAAAGAATTTCAGAGTGAAGTTGAAAATCATCGTAACAAGAAAATAAAATTCCTACGATCTGATCGTGGAGGAGAATATTTGAGTTACGAGTTTGGTGTACATTTGAAAAATTGTGGAATAGTTTCGCAACTCACGCCACCCGGAACACCACAGCGTAATGGTGTGTCCGAACGTCGTAATCGTACTTTACTAGATATGGTGCGATCTATGATGTCTCTTACTGATTTACCGCTATCATTTTGGGGATACGCTCTAGAGACGGCCGCATTCACGTTAAATAGGGCACCATCAAAATCCTTTGAGACGACGCCTTATGAACTGTGGTTTGGCAAGAAACCAAAGTTGTCGTTTCTGAAAGTTTGGGGCTGCGATACTTATGTGAAAAAGCTTCAACCTGATAAGCTCGAACCCGAATCGGAGAAATGTGTCTTCATAGGATATCCAAAGGAAACTATTGGATACACCTTCTATCACAGATCCAAAGGCAAGACTTTTGTTGCTAAATTCGGAAACTTTCTGGAGAAGGAGTTTCTCTTGAAAGAAGTGAGTGGGAGGAAAGTAGAACTTGACGAGGTAACTGTACCTACTCCCTTATTGGAAAGTAGTACATCACAAAAAACCTTTTTCTGTGACACCTACACCAGTTAGTGAGGAAGCTAATGATGATGATCCTGAAACTTCAGAACAAGATACTACTGAACCTCGTAGATCAACCAGAGTGAGATCCGCGCCAGAGTGGTACGGTAATCCTGTTTTGGAAGTCATGCTACTAGATCATGATGAACCTACGAACTATGAAGAAGCGATGGTGAGCCCAGATTCCACAAAATGGCTTGAAGCCATGAAATCTGAGATGGGATCCATGTATGAGAACAAAGTATGGACTTTGGTTGACTTGCCCGATGATCGGCAAGCAATTGAGAATAAATGGATCTTCAAGAAGAAGACTGACGCTGACGGTAATATTACTGTCTACAAAGCTCGACTTGTCGCAAAAGGTTTTCGGCAAGTTCAAGGGATTGACTACGATGAGACCTTCTCACCCGTAGCGATGCTTAAGTCTGTCCGAATCATCTTAGCAATTGCCGCATTTTATGATTATGAAATTTGGCAGATGGATGTCAAAACTGCATTCCTGAATGGATTTCTAGAAGAAGAGTTGTATATGATGCAACCAGAAGGTTTTGTCGATCCAAAGGGAGCTAACAAAGTGTGCAAGCTCCAGCGATCCATTTATGGACTGGTGCAAGCCTCTCGGAGTTGGAATAAACACTTTGATAGTGTGATCAAAGCATTTGGTTTTATACAGACTTTTGGAGAAGCCTGTATTTACAAGAAAGTGATTGGGAGCTCTGTAGCATTTCTGATATTATATGTGGATGACATATTACTAATTGGAAATGATATAGAATTTCTGGATAGCATAAAGGGATACTTGAATAAGAGTTTTTCAATGAAAGACCTCGGTGAAGCTGCTTACATATTAGGCATTAAGATCTATAGAGATAGATCAAGACGCTTAATTGGACTTTCACAAAGCACATACCTTGACAAAGTTTTGAAGAAGTTCAAAATGGATCAAGCAAAGAAAGGGTTCTTGCTTGTGTTACAAGGTGTAAAATTGAGTAAGACTCAATGCCCGACCACTGCAGAAGATAGAGAGAAAATGAAATATGTTCCCTATGCTTCAGCCATAGGCTCTATCATGTATGCAATGCTGTGTACCAGACCTGATGTGTGCCTTGCTATAAGTCTAGCAGGGAGGTACCAAAGTGATCCAGGAGTGGATCACTGGACAACGGTCAAGAACATCCTGAAATACATGAAAAGGACTAAGGATATGTTTCTCATATATGGAGGTGACAAAGATCTCATCGTAAAAGGTTACATTGATGCAAGATTTGACACTGATCCGAACGATTCTAAATCGCAAACCGGATACGTTTTTACATTAAACGGTGGAGCTGTCAGTTGGTGCAGTTCTAAACAAAGCGTTGTGGCGGGATCTACATGTGAAGCGGAGTACATAGCTGCTTCGGAAGCAGCAAATGAAGGAGTCTGGATGAAGGAGTTCATATCCGATCTAGGTGTCATACCTAGTGCATCAGGTCCAATGAAAATCTTTTGTGACAATACTGGTGCAATTGCCTTGGCAAAGAAATCCAGATTTCACAAGAGAACCAAGCACATCAAGAGACGCTTCAATTCCATCTGGGATCTAGTCCAGGTGGGAGACATAGAGATTTCCAAGATACATACGGATCTGAATGTTGCAGACCCATTGACTAAGCCTCTTCCACGAGCAAAACATGATCAGCACCAAGGCTCCATGGGTGTTAGAATCATTACTGTGTAATCTAGATTATTGACTCTAGTGCAAGTGGGAGACTGAAGGAAATATGCCCTAGAGGCAATAATAAAGTTATTATTTATTTCCTTATATCATGATAAATGTTTATTATTCATGCTAGAATTGTATTAACCGGAAACATAATACATGTGTGAATACATAGACAAACAGAGTGTCACTAGTATGCCTCTACTTGACTAGCTCGTTAATCAAAGATGGTTATGTTTCCTAACCATGAACAAAGAGTTGTTATTTGATTAACGGGATCACATCATTAGGTGAATGATCTGATTGACATGACCCATTCCATTAGCTTAGCACCCGATCGTTTAGTATGTTGCTATTGCTTTCTTCATGACTTATACATGTTCCTATGACTATGAGATTATGCAACTCCCGTTTGCCGGAGGAACACTTTGTGTGCTACCAAATGTCACAACATAAATGGGTGATTATAAAAGTGCTCTACAGGTGTCTCCAAAGGTACATGTTGGGTTGGTGTATTTCGAGATTAGGATTTGTCACTCCGATTGTCGGAGAGGTATCTCTGGGCCCTCTCGGTAATGCACATCACATAAGCCTTGCAAGCATTGCAACTAATGAGTTAGTTGCGAGATGATGTATTGCGGAACGAGTAAAGAGACTTGCCGGTAACGAGATTGAACTAGGTATTGAGATACCGACGATCGAATCTCGGGCAAGTAACATACCGATGACAAAGGGAACAGTTGTTATGCGGTCTGACCGATAAAGATCTTCGTAGAATATGTAGGAGCCAATATGAGCATCCAGGTTCCGCTATTGGTTATTGACCGGAGACGTGTCTCGGTCATGTCTACATTGTTCTCGAACCCGTAGGGTCCGCACGCTTAAGGTTTCGATGACAGTTATATTATGAGTTTATGAGTTTTGATGTACCGAAGTTAGTTCGGAGTCCCGGATGTGTTCACGGACATGACAAGGAGTCTTGAAATGGTCGAGACATAAAGATTGATATATTGGACGACTATATTCGGACACCGGAAGTGTTCCGGCTGATTTCGGAGAAAACCGGAGAGCCGGAGGGTTACCGGAACCCCCCCGGGAGGAGTAATGGGCCATATGGGCCTTAGTGGAGAGAGAGGGGCAGCCAAAGGTGGGCCGCGCGCCTCCTCCCCCTGGTCCGAATTGGACTAGGAGAGGGGGGGCGGCGCCCCCCTTTCCTTCTCCCTCCCCACTTCTTTCCCCCTCCTAGTAGGAGTCCTACTCCTACTAGGAGGAGGACTCCTCCTTGGCGCACCATAGGGGCCGGCCGGCCTCCTCCCCTTGATCCTTTATATACGGGGGCAGGGGGCACCCCTAGACACACAAGTTGATCCACGTGATCATATTCTTAGCCGTGTGTGGTGCCCCCTTCCACCATAATCCTCGATAATATTGTAGCGGTGCTTAGGCGAAGCCCTGCGACGGTAGTACATCAAGATCGTCACCACGCCGTCGTGCTGATGGAACTCTTCCCCGACACTTTGCTGGATCGGAGTCCGGGCATCGTCATCGACCTGAACGTGTGCTAAAACTCGGAGGTGCCGTAGTTTCGGTGCTTGATCGGTCGGGCCGTGAAGACGTACGACTACATCAACCGCGTTGTGCTAACGCTTCCGCTGTCGGTCTACAAGGGTACGTAGATCACACTCTCCCCTCTTGTTGCTATGCATCACCATGATCTTGCGTGTGCGTAGGAATTTTTTTGAAATTACTACGTTCCCCAACAGTCCGAGGCATATATTTCAAACCATGGGGCCCAAGCTCAATGGCCCATTTGGCTACCCGACCTATGGCTTCTCTGTTTTGAATAATATCCCCCAAGGGGGCAGAACTAACCATAGTGATGGGATGACCAAAGAAATACTGCTTTAGCTTACGACTAGCCATGAACACTCCATATACCAGTTTCTGCCAATGTGGATACCTCTGCTTGGATTCAATGAGGACCTCAGTGATATAATAAACCGGCCACTGAACCGGATATTCCTTGCCTGATTCCTTCATTTTCACAACAATTGCCACGCTGACAGCTCAGCTATCGGCAGCCACATATAACAACAAGGGCTCCTTATCAATAGGAGCAGCAAGGATTGGCGGTTCAACTAACTGTTTCTTCAAGGCTTCAAACGCCTGATCAACAGCATCATCCAGACAAAGTGATCTGTTTTCTTCATCATCTGGTATAGAGGGATGGCTTTTTCTCCCAACCGGCTTAAGGCCGCAATACGACCCGCCAGACGCTGAACATCATTAATACACACCGGTTTAGCCAAGGAAGTAATAGCCTTGTTTTTCTCCAGGTTAGCTTCAATGCCCCTTTCAGAAACCAAAAAACCTAAGAGCTTGCCCGCTGGCACACGAAAGACACACTTGGCCGGGTTAAGCATCATCTTGTAGACATGGAGGTTGTCAAAGGTCTCTTTCAAATCATCTATCAAGGTATCCTTCTTCCTGGATTTCACAACAATATCATCCACATAAGAATGAACATTGCGTCCAATCTGATCATGAAGGCAATTCTGAACACACCGCTGGTAAGTTACCTGGGCACTCTTGAGCCCAAAAGGCATAGACACATAGCAGAAGGCTCCAAAGGGAGTGATAAAGGTTGTCTTCTCCTGGTCCTCAACTGCCATCTTGATCTGATGATACCCGGAATAAGCATCCAAAAAACTCAAACGCTCACAACCCGTCGTAGCATCAATAATATGATCAATACGAGGGAGAGCAAAAGGATCAGCTGGGAAGGCTTTGTTAAGGTCTGTGTAATCCACACACATGCGCCAATTACCATTTTTCTTAAGTACCAGCACCGGGTTAGCCAACCATTTGGGATGAAAAACTTCAACAATGAATCCAGCTGCCAAGAGCCGGGCCACTTCTTCACCAATGGCCTTACGCCTCTCTTCATTAAAGCAACGAAGGAATTGTTTGACCGGTTTAAAGTTTGGATCAATATTGTGAGTGTGCTCAGCAAGTTCCCTCGGTACACCTGGCATGTCTGAAGGCTTCCACGCAAAGATGTCCTCGTTCTTACGGATGAACTCGATGAGCACGCTTTCCTATTTTGGATCCAGATTAGCACTGATATTGAACTGCTTGGATGAATCGCTAGGAACAAAATCAACCAACTTAGTGTCATCCGCTGATTTAAACTTCAACAGAGGGTCATGCTCTGTGGTTGGCTTCTTCAAAGGTGTCATGTCTGTCGGGTCAACATTATCTTTGTAAAACTTCAACTCTTCTTTTGCACAAACAGACTCAGCATAAGCAGCATCACCCTCTTCACATTCCAAGGCTATCTTCCTGTTCCCATGCACTGTGATGGTACCCTTATAACCCGGCATCTTAAGCTGCAGATAGACATAACAAGGTCTTGCCATGAACTTGTTGGGGAACATTGCAGAAAACAAAAATTTTCCTACTCGTTTCACCAAGATCATCTAGGAGTTCATCTAGCAACGAGTCATCTAATGCATCTACATACCTTTGTAGATTGCGCACGGAAGCGTTCAAAAGAACGGTGATGATGTAGTCGTACTCGACGTGATCCAAATCACCGATGACCAGCGCCGAACGAACGGCACCTCCGCGTTCAACACATGTACGGGACGGGAGACGTCTCCTCCTTCTTGATCCAGCAAGGGGGGAGGAGAGGTTGATGAAGATCCAGCAGCACGACGGCGTGGTGGTGGATGCAGGGCGTCACAGAAGCAGGGCTTCGCCAAGACTACGAGGGAGAGACGTAATGGGGAGAGAGGGAGGCGCCAGGGGCTGGTGTGAAATCCCTCCTCTCCCCCCACTATATATAGGGGTGCCAGGGGGGTTGGTGCGCAGCCTAGGAGATCAGATCTCCTAGGTGCGGCGGCCAGGGGAGGGTTTCCCTCCCCCCCAAGGCACCTCGGGGTGCCTTCCACCACTTGGACTCCTCCTTGGTGGAAACCCTAGGCGCATGGGCCTAGTAGGGCTGGTGCCCTTGGCCCATGAAGGCCAAGGCGCACCCCCTACAGCCCATGTGGCCCCCCGGGACAGGTGGCCCCACCCGGTGGGCCCACGGGACCCCTCCGGTGGTCCCGGTACAATACCGATGACCCCGAAACTTGTCCCGATGGCCGAAACAGCACTTCCTATATATAATTCTTTACCTCCGGACCATTCCGGAACTCCTCGTGACGTCCGGGATCTCATCCGGGACTCCGAACAACATTCGGGTTTCTGCATATACATATCTTCACAACCCTAGCGTCACCGAACCTTAAGTGTGTAGACCCTACGGGTTCGGGAGACAAGCAGACATGACCGAGACGACTCTAAGGTCAATAACCAACAGCGGGATCTGGATACCCATGTTGTCTCCCACATGCTCCACGATGATTTCATCGGATGAACCACGATGTCGAGGATTCAATCAACCCCGTACGCAATTCCCTTTGTCAATCGATATGTTACTTGCCCGAGATTCGATCGTCGGTATCCCAATACCTCATTCAATCTCGTTACCGGCAAGTCACTTTACTCGTACCGTAATGCATGATCCCGTGACCAGACACTTGGTCACTTTGAGCTCATTATGATGATGCATTACCGAGTGGGCCCAGTGATACCTCTCCGTCATACGGAGTGACAAATCCCAGTCTCGATCCATGTCAACCCAACAGACACTTTCGGAGATACCCGTAGTCTACCTTTATAGTCACCCAGTTACGTTGTGACGTTTGGTATACCCAAAGCACTCCTACGGTATCCGGGAGTTACACGATCTCATGGTCTAAGGAAAAGATACTTTGACATTGGAAAACTCTAGCAAACGAACTATACGATCTTGTGCTATGTTTAGGATTGGGTCTTGTCCATCACATCATTCTCCTAATGATGTGACCTCGTTACCAATGACATCCAATGTCCATTGTCAGGAAACCATGACTATCTATTGATCAACGAGCTAGTCAACTAGAGGCTCACTAGGGACATGTTGGTGTCTGTTATTCACACATGTATTACGATTTCCGGATAACACAATTATAGCATGAATAAAGACAATTATCATGAACAAGGAAATATAATAATAATGCTTTTATTATTGCCTCTAGGGCATATTTCCAACAGTCTCCCACTTGCACTAGAGTCAATAATCTAGTTACATTGTGATGAATCGAACACCCATGGAATTCTGGTGTTGATCATGTTTTGCTCTAGGGAGAGGTTTAGTCAACGGATCTGCTACATTCAGGTCCGTGTGCACTTTACAAATTTCTATGTCTCCATCTTGAACATTTTCACGAATGGAGTTGAAGCGACGCTTGATGTGCCTTGTCTTCTTGTGAAACCTGGGCTCCTTGGCAAGAGCAATAGCTCCAGTGTTGTCACAGAAGAGCTTGATCGGCCCCGACGCATTGGGTATGACTCCTAGGTCGGTGATGAACTCCTTCACCCATATTGCTTCATGTGCTGCCTCCGAGGCTGCCATGTACTCCGCTTCACATGTAGATCCCGCCACGACGCTTTGCTTGCAACTGCACCAGCTTACTGCCCCACCATTCAAAATATACACGTATCCGGTTTGTGACTTAGAGTCATCCAGATCTGTGTCGAAGCTAGCATCGACGTAACCCTTTACGACGAGCTCTTCGTCACCTCCATAAACGAGAAACATTTCCTTAGTCCTTTTCAGGTACTTCAGGATATTCTTGACCGCTGTCCAGTGTTCTTTGCCGGGATTACTTTGGTACCTTCCTACCAAACTTACGGCAAGGTTTACATCAGGTCTGGTACACAGCATGGCATACATAATAGAACCTATGGCTGAGGCATAGGGGATGACACTCATCTCTTCTATTTCTTCTGCCGTGGTCGAACATTGAGCTGAGCTCAATTTCATACCTTGCAACACAGGCAAGAACCCCTTCTTAGACTGATCCATATTGAACTTCTTCAATATCTTATCAAGGTATGTGCTTTGTGAAAGACCTATGAGGCGTCTCGATCTATCTCTATAGATTTTGATGCCTAATATATAAGCAGCTTCTCCAAGGTCCTTCATTGAAAAACTTTTATTCAAGTAGGCCTTGATGCTGTCCAAGAGTTCTATATCATTTCCCATCAAAAGTATGTCATCTACATATAATATGAGAAATGCTACAGAGCTCCCACTCACTTTCTTGTAAACGCAGGCTTCTCCATAAGTCTGCGTGAACCCAAACGCTTTGATCATCTCATCAAAGCGAATGTTCCAACTCCGAGATGCTTGCACCAGCCCATAAATCGAGCGTTGGAGCTTGCACACCTTGTCAGCATTCTTAGGATCGACAAAACCTTCCGGCTGCATCATATACAATTCCTCCTTAAGGAAACCATTAAGGAATGCCGTTTTGACGTCCATTTGCCATATCTCATAATCATAGAATGCGGCAATCGCTAACATGATTCGGACGGACTTCAGCTTCACTACCGGTGAGAAAGTCTCATCGTAGTCAACCCCTTGAACTTGTCGATAACCTTTAGCGACAAGCCGAGCTTTATAGACGGTTACATTACCATCTGCGTCTGTCTTCTTCTTAAAGATCCATTTATTTTCTATGGCTCGCCGTTCAACGGGCAAGTCAGTCAAAGTCCATACTTAGTTTTCATACATGGATCCTATCTCGGATTTCATGGCTTCTAGCCATTTGTTGGAATCCGGGCCCGCCATCGCTTCTTCATAGTTCGAAGGTTCACCGTTGTCTAACAACATGATTTCCAAGACAGGGTTGCCGTACCACTCTGGTGCGGAACGTGTTCTTGTGGACCTTCGAATTTCAGTAGGAGCTTGATCAGAAGTATCTTGATCATTATCATTAACTTCCTCTCTAGTCGGTGCAGGCACCTCAGGAACATTTTCTTGAGTTGC
Organism: Triticum urartu; assembly: GCF_056163025.1. Lineage (NCBI taxonomy): Eukaryota > Viridiplantae > Streptophyta > Magnoliopsida > Poales > Poaceae > Triticum > Triticum urartu. Next base: position 444,335,130 of record NC_141877.1, on the reverse strand, counting down.
GCCAGTTTCCGGTTCAAGAGGTAATACTTCATCAAGCTCTACTTTCCTCCCACTTACTTCTTTCGAGAGAAACTCTTTCTCTAGAAAGGACCCATTCTTGGCAACAAAGATCTTGCCTTCGGATCTGAGGTAGAAGGTATACCCAATAGTTTCTTTAGGGTAAAGGATATTGATGTTGCTGCCTCCATCCATGAGCACCTTTGTGAACTTGTAACCTCCAACCTGAGGTGCAACCACTACAGCCAAGTGACCCGGATTGTCAACTTAGGGCGGGTGATCCTCACGGCTCCAAAGGATAGGATGTTCAGACCATCGCAAGTAACCGGGAATCGCCGGCTCAACTGCGTTCACCACCCTTTTATGAATCTTCTGGTCTCGTTTACATAAACTCGTGGTGAATACATGATACTGTCCATTATTCAACTACTTCGGATTACTCTAATAACCAGATTGCTGCTGCTGATTCCCTTGACCAGACTACTGATTAAAACCACCTTGATTGCCTTGGCCCTGGAAACTAGAGTTTGAGCGGCCACCACCAAAGCCAGGCCCATGAGAATCGGATCATGAGCCGCCATTCGGGCCATGATTGTTCTGGAAAAAATTGGAATTCCTATACTCCCTCATGATGAAGCAATCCTTCCACAGATGATTGGTCGGCTTCTCTTGCGTACCATGCTTTGGGCAAGGCTGGTTCATCATTGATTCAAGGTTGAACTTCGGCCTGCCAAGCTGGGGCGGCTTTCCCTTCCGACGCTGATTATTATTCTGTGCATTGCAGTTAGCCACAAAGTCGAAACCACCCTCAGCTTTGCGTTTGCCGTTACTACCGTGACCCGCCATGTTATGCTGTTGTCCCTTCGCACTGCCACTCTTCTTCCCCTTACCCGCCTTCTCTTCATCAGAGTTGGGGTCTTTGGTACTATCAGAGTCGGCATATTTGATGAGAGCCACCATGAGCTCCCCCATGTCATTGTAGTGGCGTTTAAGCCGCCCCAGTTTCTGCTTAAGGGGGAGGAAATGGCAATTCTTCTCCAACATCAGGACTGCTGAACCGGCATTGATACTGTCCAATGAGTATATGATAGCTGAGACCGGCGCACCCAATTGGTTGTCGACTCGCCCTCACCTTGGACACAAGAGTCTAAATCCAGAATTGACATGGGCTGCTTGCACGTGTCTTTGAAATTATGGATAAAATGTGTTTTCAGCTCTGCCCATGACCTAATGGAGTTAGGGGTAGCCCTTTCAACCAAGTACTAGCCGGCCCATCCAACATCATGGTGAAATACTTAGCACATGCGGCATCGTCAACATCCAACATCTCCATAGCCATCTCATAGCTCTCAATCCAAGCCTCTGGGGGCTGATCCGCTGTGTAATTAGGCACCGTACAAGGACCCTTGAAATCCTTAGGCAAACACTTGTTGCGCAGAGCCAGCACTAAACATGGCACATCCAAGGTTCTAGAGGTCACTCCTGCCTTCACCGATGCTGATGGATAAACCGGAGATTGCTGTTGAGCCGCCAGCTCTGCCTCCCGACGCGCCCTGCCTTGATCCACCAAAGTCTAAGCGTCGACACCACCGTGCGCCGAGTCATGCCGACAAGGCTGGTTATGGTGCTGCTCACTGCTTGAAACTGCTGGCGAGTCAATGTGCCTGCTAGAACTCCGGCTTGGTCGAGGGGTTGAGTGAATCCGTTCACGGCTATACAAAATAGCCACCTGTTGAGCCACGACCGTTTGAAGAAGTTCTCTGGCCCTCCATGTCTCTATTGCAGCTGGAGACTCGCCTTCAACTGGGAGAGCCGCCAATCGTGTTGCCGTAGCGATCATGTTATCCAAAGGGTTAGAATAATGACCCGATGGTGTCGGAACATGCTGAGGCAGAGTTACATCCAAACGAGCGGATCCATAGTACGCGACTGAACCGACGCTCCGGTCACAGGCGCCTCAACCGCCCAGTTCACCACAGGAGGGTCACTAGTCCCTGCCCCAGGTGTCGGGGATATACCCCGCGGTATGAACCGACCAGAAATATGACCCGGCCGGGCTTGGCGGTTTACTAGAGATCCAGTTGACACTTGGCGATTCACTGGCGACCCGCCCTGACCAGACGGTTTACAAGCAACCTGCCTGAACATTATGACGCACTGGTAACCCGGTGGGCGGCGGACGATTGACAAGGCCCAAGGACCAGAAGGCCAGTTTATGTTAATGGTGGGTCGGTTTAAGAGGAAAGGCATGAGGAATATTTACCTTACAAGGAGTTAAGACCCGGACTTGTATCCGGTTTGTATTAGAAGGTAGACTAGTCCTAATCCTAATAGGACTGCACATGTAACCCGCCCCTCTAACTTATATAAGGAGGGGCAGGGCACCCCAAGAGGGGGGAAGAAAATAATCTTAGGGCTAGACATAACTAGGAGAGCCAGTTTACGGCGATTCCCTCATGATGATAATGAGACTTAGCCACAAACAACATGTAGGGTTGTTACCGGATGATGTTTCTCGGGGCCCGAAGCTGTCTAAACCCTTGTCTTATGTTGCATCTCTCGATTCTGCTCAACCCCTCTCAAGCTACCACATAGATGCGTTGGCCTCACGACTAAGTCCTCACACTAGGACATCTGCCGTGACTATTCCACGATAGTTGGCGCCCACCGTGGGGCCCACGCACGGTGGTGTTGAGTTCTTGGAGGGAGCTCTTCAGAGATCGAGAAGTTTGCATCCGGATGAGGAAAAGACCGGTTTCTTGGAAGGATCTGCATCAACGTTAAAGTTCACTAGAGATTTTTTATTGATGGTGCTCGTCGGTTCGTTTGGCAAGATCATCAAAGAAGATCTCAAAAGGTGAGGATTTTTGTTTGGTTCAACAAGTATTCGCCGGGTCGGATGGATGCAAGTCGCCAACAGGCGCAAGGCCAAGTTTCCGCCGAGTGACCAAGTCAAAAAATATAAGCAAAAGTACCGGTTCATCGCATCCAAGGGTTTCGAGTACTAGTGCATCGCCGGTCACGCCATCTGAGACCGAATCGGTCTTTTTCTTTGTCAACTCTGTTTGGGTCCATCAGGGAAGATTACTACAGGAAGGGCACGTCTCCATCTCGATCCGCGCTTTCAAGTCGGCCGCAGGTCACCTAGCCTGTGGCCTCCGAGCCGCGGCGACGACCCGCCACCAGCTGCTACACCTCTGCTGAGCTGCCTCCGAACAAATCGCCATGGCTCCAGGGTCAGGCCACTTCAAACGCAGGCCCTGCTGGCTCACCGGCCTCCACAAGTCGTCCGGGTGGCCTTGTTCCTCTGACCCCGTCCCGCACCGAGTCGCCGATGACTTCACCACCGAGGCCTCGTGTTTTTGACGCCTCTACCATTTCTGCTCCAACCACCACTCACCTGGACCGCCGTGGTCGCCTCCTCGACTGCAGGCCTGCCCTGTGTCTGAGCCGCCTGTCTGCTGAGAGCTGCCGTTATTTCAGTCAACCGAACCAACCAACTCAGTCTCAATCCGAGCCGCCTTCCACTGCCAGGCTGCTTCAAGGGCCGTCTGCGAGTCGCCACCTGGCCTTGACCGCGGTCGAAGCTGCTGTCCCATATTTCCGTGTGTTGTTCCAGCTACTGCGGTCTACCTCTGCCTTGGGCTTGCTTCAGTCGCGCCACGACGCGTCGCTAGCTCACCACCACTGCCGGATCAAGTCCCAGAAAAAAAATTCACCTACAGTCGTACATCAACAGGTTGCTGCTACCTGCGAATATGTGGTTGTGGCAGCAGCAAGAACTGCGCTGTACAACCACACGTGCTCAGACAAAAATTGCAAGGAAGGCCATGTGGGGTGTCATCATGCTGTGAAAAGCTGCAAGCCCGACGCTACGTGGCGAACAATCAACAATGTCCACAAATCTCTTTTTTCCTTATGTGGTAGCCAGGCACTCCTCTTACTACTACCGTCGCTCCATGTACCAAAAGCACATGAAAACCTCTGCTTCCCTCTGCGAAGGGCCTATCTTTTATTTTTGCCATATACCTTATACAAGAGTCATGGTGATTTTCACCTTTCCTTTTTACACTTTATCCTTTGGCAAGCACTATGCGTTGGAAAGATCCTGATATATATATATCCAATTGGATGTAAGTTGTCATAAACTATTATTGTTGATATTACCCTTGAGGTAAAAGGTTGGGAGGCAACACTATAAGCCCCTATCTTTCTCTGTGTCCAACTAAAACTCCATACCCATAAGTATTGCGTGAGTGTTAGCAATTATGAAAGACTAAATGATAGTTGAGTATGTGGACTTGCTGAAAAGCTCTTATATTGACTCTTTGTGGTGTTATGATAAATTGCAATTGCTTCAATGACCGAGATCATAGTTTGTTAGTTTTCAATGAAGTTTCTGATTCATACTTGACATTGTGAATAGATTGTTACTTTAGCATAAGAAATCATATGAATATATATATAGGGTGGGTATATTATGATAACACCCCTTAAGACCTTATTCTGCACACCAAAACGCCTTATTCTGCACACCACCAAGATCGCGCCGCCGCCCCTCCCCTCCCGGCCTTCTACCACGGCAGCGGCCTGGGCGAGCCGCCGCCCCTCCCCTCCCGGCCTTCTACCGCGGCAGCGGCCTGGGCGAGCCGCCGCCCCTCCCCTCCCGGCCTTCTTCCGCGGCGGCGGCCTGGGAGCGATGCCGCCCCTCCCCTCCCCGCTTTCTCCCGCGGCGGCGGCCTGGAAGCGACGCCGCCCTTCCCCTCCCGGCCTTCTTCCGCGGCAGCGGCCGACAGCGACGCTGCCCCTCCCCTCCCGGCCTTCTTCCGCGGCGGCGGCCAGGCAGCGACACCGCCCGTCGCCTCTCGGCCTTCTTCCGCGGCACGCACTGAGCAACACCAGCCTATCGGCCTTCTTCCACGGCAGCAGCTCGGTAGCACCGCCACCGAACTCCTCCGGGCCTGCAATTAGCTGTACTTCATCAGATGTGGATTGGTGCTGCCTCGACATCAAACCAATTCGAGCAAGGAGGAGTGTGCGCAAGGTTGCTTCATCCACGCTAGCTTCTTGGAATAAGTCTGCATCGACCTTCAGAGCAAATCCTCCTTCCCCGTTCACCTTGAGCAACGTCCAGACCGCCCATGAACTTCTGAAGGGCAAGTGGACTGCACGGGCGAACGTGAAAGTTGTGCAGGCGGACGAGAAGGGAACTTCCTCCTGTAAATGCAAGGAATCACTGCATCACGAGGTAAGCAGTACACTTCCTCAACCATCTCAGTGTAGTTATCATAGACAAAGTAGTACAAGAAGTACAACGCGCGATTATGTAGTACAAAACCTATGCAGTGCGGTTGCTTCAATTTGTTGTGGGGGAAAATGCAGTACGCTTGTATAGGTTCATTACAGATAATGATGCAGTGCGGTTGCTTCAGTTCACCTTGCGGGGTGATGCAGTCACCATGCAATGCTTCGGCAGTACCATTTTGAACACATTGCAGTCCGCATGATTCAGTTCATTTAACCTGGCAATGTAGCTCGGTCATTTTGTGTGCAGGAGATGACGTTCAGCAGATACAAAATGCCGCGCATAATTGACAGCACTGAGAACAACAACTTTCAGAAGAGTGGATATTCTTCTGAAAGAGATACTGGCTGGGTTACCCCTGAGATTCCTCATGGATTCTTCACGACGACAAACAGGGTGCAGTACTCTCCACAAGAAGATTTTTCACATGACGAAGATGTAGTTGAAGATGACGATGATGTCACATTCGTCTGGGAAGGCACTCACCAACGCGATGATGAAGACGATGACGATGAAGATGAGCCGATAATAGTTCTCAACCCAGAGTATAAGCACGAGCTCACTACGTTTGGACAGCATGTCCGAACAGACAATGATGACGCAGTTGAACACGATGTTGCAACAGATGATGATTATGTCTATGATGATGTGCCACTGCTCCAAAATTTTCAAACCAATCCACCGAGACATCGTCACAACACTGGATTACCACCACGTCCACCTATTGCACCCCAAAACAGAGCTCAGCGTCCACCTGCTGCACCGAAAAACAGAGCTCCAACCAGACCTGCTGCATCAACTTCGACGCTGCGGCCACCAACGGTGCCTCGGTCAAAAGTAAACAGCAGGTACAAATCCTCCTCACTGTTACCGCCGCGAGATCCTCAACTACACACATCTGCTATAACCCCGCCATGTCCAATACAACCCGGCGAGCTGCAAACACCATCAGGTGAACGACTCTACACACATGTAAGTTTATGGTCTGAAAAAAAATAATTGCAGTCCATTCAGATAACATTGCAGTGCACACTGATATTTCTTGTGAGCTTTGGCTAGGAACATTGCAAATGCTTTATTAAACTCGTATGCACTCCTCGTATTCAAAAAACAGAACAGAACAAATTTTCTCATATAGCATTTCAATTAATGCAGGAAAAAAACATGCCGCTGAACCTCGTACCTGCTGCTGGAATGAAATTCACCACGTACGACAAGGCATGGGACTTTTACAACAATTATGCAAGATGTGCAGGGTTTGGTATACGCAAGAGGGCAAAACACAGGACAAATGCCTACATTGTCTGCTCAAGAGAAGGGGTCCACAAGCAGGCTGTGTCAGATTATCACCGGGTACGTCAGAAGACATCAAAAAGGATTGGCTGCAATGCAAAGATTAGAGTCAAAAAAAGGAAGGATGGCAAATTTGTGATAGAAATGGTTCAACTCAACCACAATCACAAGATGCTGGAAAGCCCCGGGATGCTTTTGCACATGTGATCGCACAAAAAAGACGATCCTTTAATATACCAGTTAGTGAAAGACATGCAACTGGACAACCACACACATGCTCAGATGATGTCGACGCTGTCGCGTATGTCCGGTGGTCTGCAGTACATGGGACATACTAGCCGCGACTGGGTAAACAGGTAAGCACGTAACAGAGCATATCTCTTGAGCATTCTGTCTGTAATTATTCCCTGTTTGGTGAGATAAGTTTGCATTGTCTCTGAAAATGCAGGAAACAGAAGTTTGCCAGAGAAGAGTCTGAAGATGATGTCAAGAAACTTCTGAATTTCTTTGAGAAAATGCAAAAGATAAACCCAGAATTCTTCTATGATTATGACGTTGATGCAGATAACCGTGTAAGAAACGTCTTTTGGGCGAACGCAAGTTGCAGAGGATCGTATGAAGATTTTGGAGACTGCGTTACATTTGACACGATGTATAAAACTAACAAATTCCACATGCCGCTGGGAGTGTTTGTGGGGGTGAACCATCATCTATAGAGCATCATATTTGCTGTTGCACTCATGCGAGATGAAACAATACCATCATTTGAGTGGGTTTTCAAAACCTTTCTGAGGTGTATGAACAACAAGCCGCCAATCTGCATGCTCACAGGTACAAAAAAAATAAAAAACACCTGCATACTTACATTTTGTTTTGTTTTGTGCACTTATATTTCTTCCATCTATCTTGCAAACACACAAACAACTTAATAAAAAAACACTGTTTGTCTCTTCTTAGACCAGTGTTCTTCGATGAAGGCAGCATTAAAAACTATCCTCCCACAAACTCTGCATAAGCTGTGTCGGTGGCATATCATGAAGAAGTACAAGGACCACCTCGCCTTGCTGTATAAGGCGCACGAGAAGCTCAAGGACGAACTCAATGCAGTGCTGAACCACCCACTAATGCCGTCAGAATTTGAATGAGCATGGAAGAACCTCATTCAGAGGTACAACTTGCAAGACGACGAAGTGATGAATTCACTGTGGGATGACAGGCACGAGTGGATCTCAGCTTACTACAAGGAAATTTTCTGTGCTCGGATGACTTCCACACAGAGAAGCGAGAGCATGAACCGCATACTGAAGAAAATTTTTGTCAGGGAGAAGCATGATCTCCATCTGTTTGCTCAGCAGGTGTACAAGTGCATTCAGACCAGGAAGGCTGTCAACCACGCAGAGATAGTAGCAAATGAGGTAAACAAAATGTCAATCAAAAACTGCTTAAAAAATATGACTACAAAAACAAACAATTTTTTCATTTCTCTGGATCGTAACAGTGCATTTGTGATCATGCAGTCAGAGGTAAAAACAACAACAAAGTTTGGCTTCGAAGTTTAGCTATCAAAAGTGTATACAAGGGCAGTGTTTGCAGATTTCAAAGAAACACTCTACCGTAGCACTGCATTCAGAGCAGAACGGTGCCCTGAGAACCCGACAAAGTATCTCGTACACCACTACAACAGATCGGATGCATTTGACTGGGCAAGGCATAATTTCCAAGTGGTCGCCGATGAAGAGAAAGGTGTCTACGAATGTGAGTGCAAACTCTGGACACACACATGTGAGACTCCTAGCAAAAAAAATTTCTAGATTCTCATAGTCATGCACGAAAAGCTAACTTACTGAACTTTAAAAGTACATATGCATGTGTAATTCACAAAACTAAATGAAGTTCACTTCTTTAAAAAATGAACAAATAATGAAAAAAAATTATGTTTACTAATTTCATGCAGTTCACTTACAGAACAAAAAAAATCATGTTTGTCTGCAGGCCTCTTCTGCGTCCATGTCTTATGCATGCTTTCTCATTTGAGAGTACTCAACATTCCTGAGGTGTACATCATGAAAAGATACACCCATAACGCAAGATCAGATGCAACGTTTGACAGAAGAGACTACGAACAAACAACACCAGATGGAACCTCGCTTTTTTGCCGTAGAAAATTGCTGACAGAAACAACAATGGACCTTGCAAACAGAGCGACAAGGTCCGACGCTGGGTGCCACAGAGCATTGTCTGGTATGAGGGCACTGATAGAGGAAGTTGACGTGCTCAACGAAGAAGAAGAAGAAGCAGCAAAACTAAAGCAAGCAGAAAAATCCCAGCATGACAATAATGCCGAGCAAGTAGAAAATACTGAACACATTGGAACTGGTGCTATCAAAAAAGAAACAATTCTTCCACCTCCTGTTTCAAACACAAGAGGAAGGAAGAAAGGGGGAGATGCAACCCAGAAAAAGGTGGCATGCAAGGAGAAAAATGATGACAAAAACAGTAAGCCACAGCCTGAGCTGGACAGTGATGGTCACCCACTGGGAATAAGAAGGTGCAAGACATGTAATGAAATCAGCCGCCACAATTCCAGGACGTGTACAAAAAGAAATGAACAAGAAAAACGAGGACATGGAGATGCACAACAAAATAGAAATTCCACTCACAACACTAAGAAATGGACGAAACCGAGACGTTGTAGCATCTGCAAAAAGAGGAAGAGACACAATTCAAGAACCTGCCCCAAAAGAAAAAGAAAAAGATCAGAAAATGAGGAAGACGAAGAAGGTGAGATCAAAGAAGAAGATGATGACATAACTGAAGAAGAAATGGCTTATGAAGAAGCAGATGGAGAAGAGGAGGAAGAAGAAGAGAGTGAAGAGGACGAAGAACGTGAAGAAACTGAAGAAACAGTGGCGTATGAAGAAACAGATGATGAAGATGATGAAGAGGAAGAAGAGAGTGAAGAGACTGAAGAGAGTGAAGAGAGTGAAGAGGACGAAGAACATGAAGAAACAGTGTCAACAAGACCACCACAAGGAAATGCTGCTGTACAGAAAAAACCGAGAACAACACCACTTTCAAAAAACAAGGTAGGAGCAAAGAAGGATGCAGTCCACAGCGCTGGAAAACCAAAGCAGCCATCAACCAGAACGCGGGGAGCAAAGAAGGATGCAGTCCACAGCGCTGGAAAACCAAAGCAGCCATCAACCAGCACGCGGGGAGCAAAGAAGGATGCAGTCCACAGTGCTGGAAAACCAAAGCAGCCATCAACCAGCATGCGGGGGGCTACAAACACAAAGGTGCAGAGACAAGAACCAGCAACACCGCCATGGAAAACAAAAGAAAGTGCGACGTTAGACACGCTCCAGTCACCGCGCAGAAGCAGCAGGTTAACGACCAAATAGATGAACAAACAATAAATTAATCGTATGTATAGCAGTTTGCTTATCTCTATGACTTATGTATCAGTTTAAATTTTGTGTAAACACAAATTTCTCGTCGACTATGAGTTATTCAACTAAACCATGTAAAAGAGAAAATGGTATATAGAGTATACCATATATATATAGCAGTCTTGAGTAAAACATTGACACATTTTGATTCAAAAACCATGTAAAAAATGTTGTTAGCTCGCAGCAGTCCAACGAGTAGTACATATAAAACGCATTTCAATATGCAGTATGGAACTTGCAAATATGTAGTACGCTTCGAACTATCATGCAATACTATAGACTAACTACATGTAGTACACACCATACAAATTGGGAATTTTTTTGGAAACATGTAGTGCTCAGCTAACATATAAGCAGTTCACATATTGTAACCATGTAAACACAAATTTCCCACTGAATAAATAATTGAAGTGGTTCAGATCACAAAAGTGCTTGTTACAAAACACATCAAAAAAGATGAAGCGTTCAACACGCAAAAGTACTTATTACAAATCAACTTCATAACCTTAGCCGATCACGTCAAACGTGATTCTAACCGTACGATCCTCGAGTTCAAAGAAGTTGAGGACAACAACTTGCTCATACTTCAGGCCACTATCAATGACAAATTCCTTCCACCCTTTGTGCAGACACAGTCGCCCGTCAACGCCTATAGTGTACTTGGCTGGTCGAAGGTATCCATTACCAAGAATAACTTGAAGAAGTCCTTTCTTCTTGAGCCGGACATACATAACAGCTCGTTTAGGAATTTTCTGTAAAAAATAATAAAACTGTTTGAGAACGAAACTAGCAGTACAATTCTCATACTGTGCACAGAGATAGATGAAGTGCACAACAGTCAAACGAGTAGTACATATAAAACGCATTTCAATATGCAGTATGGAACTTGCAAATATGCAATACGCTTCGAACTATCATGCAGTACTATAGACTAGCTACATGTAGTACACACCAAAAAAATTGGGAAAAAAATGTGGAAATATGTAGTGCTCAGCTAATATATAAGCAGTTCACATATTGTAACCATGTAAACTAAAACATAAGCTACATGCACACAAGCATAAAAATAAAAAACAAGAAATAAGAACACATTGCAGTGCACTTCAAAAAACAAAGAAAAAAGTGCGTTCCTAAAATACTGCAAGTTCAGAATGCAATGGAATTATACCAAAAAAACACAAAGAAAAAAATCATATCTAACGAATCATACCATCTTGTAGTGAGTCTCCACATCTGTTGGCGTAAGCTGATGGACAAAAGGACTCGTGCAGCCAAGGCCACGCCGAATCAAGGCAGAATAGAACGCAGAAACGTTGATCTGGCCCATATCCAATCCTTCTGTGAATACTGTACCATATGCAAGCTGCTCGGCTCGCCCAGTTCGGCACAACACCTTCCCACCACGACGAGCACGACGGGCCTGCGAGCAAGCTGAACAATTGCAGTGCATCGGCACACCACAACCATGGCCGCAACAGAAAAGATACGCACAGGGGCCTGGAGCCATCGCAACAAAAATCTAGAAAAGCAAAACAATAATAATAGGCTGGAGAAAGGAGAGAACTTACGGCTAGCGCAGAAATGAAATGCAAAGGAAGGGTATAAGTTAGCCTTCATTTATATAAGAGGAATGCAAAAAGGTCAAAACTGGAAATTAAAGGGAACTTAATGGAAATTATGTTCCCAAGAATAAAGGACAATCAATAAAGGCTTATGTTACCAAAGAAAAAGGAACGAAAAAAGAAGGTGTACTTTGACTGCAGCAATTCCCATGAACAAAACCGCAGATCATTAAAAAAATACTCTGAAAAATTATAATCCACACACCATTTTATGTGTGTAGTTCTCCAAATTCGTACCAGGAAGTTCACTATATGTGTGGATGAAGTGCAGTACATGATAAAAAAAGCAAAAGAGAAGCACTTTCGCAGCATTGGCATAGCCAGTCACAACTTTTTGGCAAAAGGAGGATGCACGCAGTGCAAAATGTGTACACCTGTAGCACAGAACTATGACGAATGCAGTGCGCATAGGAGCACAAAAGCAGTGCACACCCGTACACTAAGAAAAAAGGATACGAAAGAGGAAAAACAATAAAGAAAAATAATACCGATGCAGTGCACAAAAATGTAGCCCAGAAAATGTGCAGTACGGTATGCGTGCACATGCAGTACTGAAATTAAATCAATGCAGTGCACGCATGATTTACTAAAAAAAGCACTGCACGCCCCAACGTTGAAAAAGTAACAAAGGAAAAAAAATTGACCACCCAGGTGCTACCGGCCCCAGCCAGTCTCGTAATAGGTCTACACCCAGAGAAGGGGAGTCGTTCTGAGCCACAGTGAATGGGGCCGGTTGCACATGGGCCCACAGGTCATAGAGCATATAGCTAAGAGCGCCGTGTATAAGTGCCCAGATAAGTATACGGAGGAGTTCGACCATAATGCCTCGCCAGCGCTTATAAACAGGTCGGGCGCGCCTTCCGCGGGCGAGGTGGGACTAAACATTAGGACGCACACACAGCGAAACGGGAACCAAGCCGTGCTCACAGGCCGACTTGGACCCAAGTACGTCTCTAAACTAGCCGAACACAGGCCCAACAAGGCCGACTAAGAAAAAACAATAAGTTTAAAAAATGGGGGGGCCCACCCCCCCTTTCCCTACCCGTCCCGTACCAGCGATTGCAGTAGGTACAAGCAAAAACAAGATGCAGTATGTAGCTGTAAACAATGCAGTGCATTACATTACACGATGCAGTGAGGTATGGCAATCCAGTTCCCGATTACCCCTACACGAATAAATAAACTCAAAAATTGGGGGGGGGGCAACCCCCCCATGTACCTTAACGTACAAACAAATAAAAAAACCAACTACAAAACGCAACTATAGGCTAAAAGCAATGCGTTTTTTGTTTTGGCAGAAAAAGCAGTTCGGTGTCATAAAGCAATGCAGCTTCGGCATGCACACACGTGCAGCACTTTGCTTGAATGCCAAAAAAATGCAGTTCTCTTATATTGGACAAAGAAGTTCGGCATCAAATGCGATACAGTTTATCGAACACATATCATACATATAAAGCGTGACAAAAATGCCAGTTCGCATAGACCGTGGTCGTCAACAAAAAATAAAATTATACACTTATATATATTGTATCAGTTATTGATATAAAATACACATACATATACAAAATCATCCACATGCACTGCTGCATAAACGAACAAGAAGAAACACAACGACAAAAAAAAGTCTTTTTCATACATTGTCTACCTTGGTCAGCACACACAAACACAACATCAAAACCTAGCTATTGTCCACGCACAGCCTTTTGCACCCAGTAGAAAAACAGTGCCCCAAATGACTGTTACTGCGTCTGCGACTGCGTGTGCGATTGCAATAGGGAAGTGAGCCCGAGGTCCGCAATCAGTTCACGTAACTCAGCTGGAACATCTACTCCGCCTTCCAATCTTCAGCAGCAGGCTGAAAAAAAGAAAACAAATGCAAACAAGTGATTAAAAAAAGGTTGTCATAAAGAACAAAAAAGTAAAAAGAAAACAGAGAAGCTGTTACGTCGGATTTCAAAATTTTCTCAACTAGACGTTGGCCGTCATACAACTACGTCATCCTCAGAACATAGATTCCGCACTCATTTGCTCCCTGCGCTGGCACGACCGGGTAAGATGGCTTCTCTGCCAATTTAACCCAGTCAGGAAGGTTCCTTGATTTATACATTTTTTCACCATAAATCGCCTTCAGCAGGTGAGTCATCCTCCTCATCTGGCAAAAAAAAGAAGCACAAGGTAAGAATAACACACATCACAGATCAAAAAGTTGATATTCAAATGAACCCAAAAAAAAGTTATTCTCAAACATCTAAAACAATCCCTCTTTTAGGTGCACGTGTGAGAAAAATGCAGTTCTGTCGCGCATATGTTGAAGTTCACTACATAAACAATTGCAGTTTATAAAAAAATACAGTGGGAGAAACACAAAGAAAGCTTTACGCTTGGCAAAGAAAAAAATAACATACCACTTCAGTGCAATCTGTGTGGTAGTCAGTCCTGCGCCACCTTGTCGTGACATCAGGATGGCCAGTGTACTTCCTACTGTCATGGATATCAAGGGTCTGGCGATGCTGGTTCATCGTGTATAAGGAATAATGACCATCCTTGAATCGCGGCATCATAATCTGTTCGCATAAAAAAATGAAATCAAAAGTTCTTTCGACACGTACCACTAGGACCACTGTTCCAAAAATAACTATAAAAAGAAATGCAACAAACCAGGAAAAAAAATGACAAAAAACAATGAATTTACCAGTTTTGCATCCAACAGGTTTGCGTCGTCGTTCACAAAAAAATTGAACTGCTTAACTGCATCTTCTAAAACAAACGAGCCATGCACAACTGGCAACACAGGATTTCCGTCACTATCTCTTGTCACAGAGGTTTCCATTTGAAGAACGTACTGCACACAAAAAAACAAAAAAAAGGACATGAAAAAAAAGAATAAACAATGCAAGCAGGCATGGACATGAAAAAGCCCAGTGTAGTAGGAAAAGAATGACAGCAAACATTTACCGTGATAAATAAAGGTGAAAGTAGCAAACGTTCACCGGATTGATAAGCTAAACCCAATTCAGGGTCTTGCTTCCAGTACTTGATGACAAAATCCATGATATACGAATCCATTAAAGCTCCTTTGCCAAATGTATCATAGATATAGTCAATACTGTAAGTATCGACATCACCAAAAGGACCATGCACCATAAAGAACGCGTTCCTGCAGTAAACATACACATATGGGATCAATAAAATTAGAATTAAAATCAAAACACACAAAAAGCATGAAAGGGCACACGCATCACATAAAAAACTTACTCGCGGTATTTGGTTACAAAATCTTTGCTGAGAACAAGATCCTTTATTTTAATCGCCTCATCCATATATCTGAACCTCGGAGGCTTCAATTTCTCTATAGAGCATCTCAACTTAAAAGCCCTCTCACCTGCCCTCTTGTTCGAAAATACTTCAACCTCATTCAAATGAGGACGATTAATTGCTGCACTCCTAGTCCTAGTTGCACGTGCACACGGTGTAACAAAATCATCATCATCAACATCATATACATCGTGTGGAGAGCTAGGTCGAGAGACACTTCCACCATCAGGTCCAGACGCCACATTTGTGTTCAAACCAGAATTATCTGGAGAGATTTCAATGACACAATCCTCCATAACCACATCAGAACCCTGGGACTCAAATAGTTGATGTACAGCCTTCATGAAGCCCCCAATCAAAACCTAAAAACGTGCAGAAAAAACATGGAAGCACTCAGTACAAAACACAAAAACCAAAAAACATGTATAGAGAAAAAATAGAATGCAGCCCACTGTTGTATACAACAATGCAGCCCGCACTTGTATACAGCAATACATCTCACATATAAATAACAAATGCAGCCCACTTCTCTACAGCAATGCAGCCCGCACTTGTATACAGCAATGCAGCCCACATGTAAAAGAACAATGCAGCCCACTTCTCTACAGCAATGCAGCCCGCACTTGTATACAGCAATGCAGCCCACATGTAAAAGAACAATGCAGCCCACTTCTCTACAGCAATGCAGCCCGCACTTGTATACAGCAATGCAGCCCACATATAAATAACAATGTAGACCACTTCTCTACAGCAATGCAGCCTGCACTTGTATACAGCAAAGCAGCCCACATATAAAAGAACAATGCAGCCCACTTCTCTACAGCAATGCAGCCCGCACTTGTATACAGCAAATGCA
The DNA here is from genome assembly GCF_056163025.1 of Triticum urartu. NCBI lineage: Eukaryota > Viridiplantae > Streptophyta > Magnoliopsida > Poales > Poaceae > Triticum > Triticum urartu. Next base: position 444,319,293 of record NC_141877.1, on the reverse strand, counting down.
GCCCACATATAAATAACAATGCAGCCCACTTGCCCATAAAGAAGCGGAACCAAGCAGTAGTCAAAAATAAAATAAAGCGAGGATAAAGAAGTTCAATAAAACAACCTTTATCTGCAAAAATTAGAAGTGATGTTAAATCAAGGCAACACTTCCTCGATGTTAGCCAGCTATAGAGCATGGCCTTTCTGATGTAGCCAATGTGCTCCACCCCAAACTTAGCAACTCGAACACCATCCCATGTCTGCAAGAATTGAAACATATAGAATCCACAATCATGCCTACAATAAAAAGAATAAAAAACATTAGTTTCACAAAAATTAAGTGAAAAAAAAACTTGAACGGTATGACACAGAAGGGCTGTAAAGAACGCACCCATTTGGCTGCAATGGGACAATGACATGTTTCAACACAAATCCATCAAGTGTGGGAGGATTTAGCAGCTCATCAGAACTCAAGCTACCTTCTTTCCATGCACGCTTGATATTTTTAACCATCCTCCTAAAAACCCTGACCGCATCAGGGCTGCCAGGTTTGTTGAGCGAGTCAAGAAATTCAAACCGCCTTTCTTTCACATTTAACGCAACTACACAATAATGACCAACACCATCCCTCGTATCTGGCGGATCAAAAGTTGCAAAAAGGACCTGTTGGAAGCATGAAAAATAAATAAAATTATTATAACAAGAAAAAACAGAACGCTATAAAAACAAAACAGGCAAAATACACATAAAAACGTCTCTCACCATATCCTTTTTATCAACACGCTCCTCGGCTTTTGAAGAGAACATCATTTTAACACTCCTGCCTACAGTACCACCATTCCAAATATTTGTCTGCAAATCAAAACCAAAAATCAAATAAGCAAAAAAAGTCATCGCACGAAATCAGAAAAGAAAATGAAAAAAACAAAACAAAAATTTCTGCATTCTTACACAAATATGGTACGGGACAACCATTGTCGGAGATCTCTTAAACTTATCTACCAGCAAAGAAACCCCAAGATCTACAAGCCTTGTAGTGAGCATCCCTTTATCCCAAAAGGATTGACCAACTTCGCCAATGCTAATATCACCCATCTCAGTTTTAAAAGCAATCATGTCCCTGAATTTTTCATGAAAAACTCAAACATAAGATACTAAAAAATAACAACAAATAAAAACAGGTAAATACAAAAATTAGATAATACATATGAAAAAAACAATTTCTAAAAAACCATACTTCTTCTTCTTGTCCTTCCGAGCCCTTGTAACAGCAGCGTACAACTCATTGTATCTTTTCAGAAGAGCTGGATCAATGCTCGACGGTGTCACAACAGGGAGTTCATCATCTGTAATAAAAAAGATGAAGTTCACTTATACAAACAATGAAGTTTAAATATTAAGATAAGGGAATTCTGCTAGCTATTTTGAAAATTATAGACAAAAGATCAAAGTTTCACTTATCATTAAACATCCAATACAGATACCATAGTAATTAAACAACATGAATGAGAAAAACATCAAACTGCACCGTTAAAAAAAATCTCTTGCCTTCAGTGTCAGAGTCTTCAGGCTGCTGTTCTTCAGAACTTAGCAAAATATTTTCTTGCATAGGTTGCGATGAATCCACCACAACCTCACTGGACTTTCCTTCTGCAGCAACATCAGCATTCTCTCGATTTACAACAGTCTGGTCAACATCAGCTTCCTTAGATACTTCAACTACATGAGGCTCCACTATCGATACTTCCGGAACATCATTGGACACCAGAGAGACAGGGGAAGCAACAACACTAGCAGCAGGGGAAACATTCTCCGGTGGCTTTTCAATGCCAACATCAGAATCTTCATGCCGACTGGTGGGAACAGCATCATGGGATCCTTGAGCTACAGAAGGATCTGCACACTCAACGGCAACCGATACAGAAGCATCAACACTGACACGGCCATCAACAGCACAACTGCCCTGATTCAGATCAACATGGACTTCCATGTTTTGTTCTCCAACCTGTGGAAAGTTTAAAAAACACCCAGTAACACAAAAATAAGCATGGGGATAACCAACACAACAACACACAGCACACTTATGTCAAAAGACTGCTGGCAACATACACATAACAACTACAGTCCACATATGCAAAACAACACCAACACACGTGTGTCAAACACAACTACAACTGCAACCCACATATACATAAAAAACTGCAGTTCGCTTTGACAAACGCTGCAGTTCAGTTATGTTAAATACCGAAGCTCACATACGTAAATAAGTATGGATCACACATGCCAAAAACAACTGCAGTTCACTTCTGTCAAACAGTGAAGATCACATATGTAAAACTATTGCAGCTAACATACGCAAATGAAAATGCATATGAATGAACATAACAGCGTACATCAAGTTTATAACAGACAACAAAAAATTAGATTACAACCCACTAACAGAACAAGTAATACAACTATACCTTATCAGCTACAACATCGAGAGGGGACGCTGCATCACCCAAGACATCATCCTTCCCAGAGCAATCGTAAGTCTCTTTGTGCACATCACGAGCAGCGACACCAGTCTACGGGCATAGAACAAACCAAAAAACGAGAAATAAGATGGTACCGACCGAAAAAGAAAAAACTCCAACTATGCACAAGCAGTACACACTTCACAACAGAGAAGTACACAAAAAATATGGGAACCAAACAAATGTAAGTTCAAATAAAAAGGGAAGCATGGCAGAACAGACATGGCAGGAGTATTTATACCTGACGAACTCCATCGTCTCTAGTTCCATCGACACCAGAAGATTCCACTCCAGCCTATAACAAAAAAAAATAGTGAGGAGCAGTCAACATAATACACAAAAAAGAGGTCCAAAGCCACAAAAAACCTAGAACATACATTATCAGCGCCAACGCCAGCGTCCTGACAGATCATTTCATCCATAATATGCCCAGCATCCTTCTCATACCGACCGCATTTTTCTTCTTGTGAATGTCTCAATTGAGCACACGAAGAATGAACATTTGTCACTGCAATCTTCAGGCTCTCAATCACACCACAATCAAAATTGTGAGCAGCAACAATATCTTCATCTCGTGGGCCATGGCCAACAGGGAAAAAACTAGCAACCGTCCTCAACCTGTCACCAGAGGTTGGCAAATCTTCAGTCAGCTTCAAAACCTTCAGAAGAAGCTCATCAATCTCCTCATGCTTTTTGCCGCCAACAAATGTCTGTTTATAAGAGCTTGTATTATCAAACATCTGTCGAGGCATGAAACCACGAGTATGCGGCACCTCATCATCACAGACAGGAAGCTGACTACAGATAGGCTCATAAAACCTATCATGAATGCTAGGCCCCGCATCAGAGCTGCCGTGTACAACTGCAACAGGACGGTTGTACACAATATCACCTGACGCCTTCCACTGCAAAAAAAGACAACACGCAAAGAGAAGTACACATGTGAGTACTAGAAGAGTTCACATTTATAATGACTGCACATTTTTTAAAAAAAAATATGATATTAAAAAATCAACTGCACTAACCGGCAGCTTCCCAAATTTGTAACTTTCCAAGTAAATCTTTCCCTTCACAAGCACATCCTCATTGTACAACTTCATCAGGTCCTTGGTCATCAGGTATGACGCGCGTGGCGTCAACGTGTGCATGACTGAAAATTTGCGAAACTTCAAGCAGTCAAGATACATAATCAGGGGGACAATGGCACAACCCTCTACACAATTCTGCTTGCTGCCTTCTGATTGCCACCTAACCACAGCTGCCTGCAACTCATCAACAACAAGCTGACAAAAGTCCATCTGAGCCATAGCCGCATAATCCATGTTCTCTACCATCGCAGCAACTCTACCCAAACGAACTGCAGGCCCCGGGCACAGCAAATTCTGGTAAAGTATCAGGAAGAACACCTTCATAGCAAGGTCAACACTCACATAATCATCTTCCTCCACCAACACCTTCAACTTCTCAAGCAAGTCCTTGACACCTATACTTTTTGAACGGTCAAAGCCAAGCTCATCCTTGAGGGCAGTGAATGATTCATCATGACCGCTAGAAGCAGGCATGGGTGCAGTGTGACGTCCCATAGGTAAATCAAAAATGTGATGAATTGCATCACGATTGATTCGAAGAACCCTGCCATTCCCAAAGTCCATTAACATAGTGGCAGGGTCAATCACTCCCATCAAATAGCACATAAGAATGCGCGACACATTTTTCTTTACTGTCAGATCAAAGACAACACCAAATCCAGCATCCCTAACACGGCTGCAATGCGCCTCTTTCAACAAAGAAGCAGCCTTGCAAACAGTGGGAAGCGACAAACGCACGGTCTTGTTAAATCGAGAATCATCTCCCTCACCATCATCTTCAGTTGCATTGATCTTACTAGACTTCTTCCGCTGTGTAAAGGGAAATGCAGTCCACATTAGAAGATTAGGCATAAAAAAAAGAGACATAGAAAATACAGAAAGAATAACAAATGAAGGAAACAAATGCAGTGCACTTCAACAAACCTTTGGAGCAGCATCCACCTCCTCGCCAGAATCACCACCAACATCTTCGTCGACATCATCATGGGCATGCTTGGGTACACTCTTAGATGAACCACAGTCTTTGCGTCTAGATGGATGAACACCCTTCACATAATCAGCAAGCACAAAGTCGTCGTCATCAGAATTGGGACCTTCAGTGACATGTAGTCGTTTGAGCTGAGGATCATCACTTCCACCAACTTCAGCGGTTCTCTTGCCAAGATTCTTCTTCATTCCAGCAACACGTGGACTCCGCCGAGGTGTACCACCTTCCTCAGCAACAGTACTCAACCTCTTCTTCACCTTGCCAAATTTACCACCCTTGGCACCATCTGCAGTTCTCCTCTGCTTCTCCTTTTCAGCAAACTCTTTTGACTCAATTTCAAACCTCAACTTCTTCTTGCTTTGCTTCAACTCATATTGACGAAGCTGTTCCGGGACCATCCAATCCTGTGTAACTTCCTCTGTACCATCAACAGACTGCGACTGTGTTTCAGACAAGACATGATGTCTCTGATCAAAGCTCACACCAACATTACCCTCTGCAAAATAATGGTCAATCAATTGAGTAACCTCCTCAAACCCAGGCGCCCCAGCATGGAAAACAGACACTACGTCAAAATAAAGTTTGTCTATGCTCGTTAAAAATTGCACAAAAAGAACAAATGCAGTACAATTAGACATATAAATGTAGTGCTCAACCATAAACTCAAAAATAAAAAATAATGCATTGTACAAAAAACTTGAATAAAACAACAATGCAGTTCACAAGTACATACACTGGAGTTCACATACAAAAATAAAATGCAGTGCTGCATATACTAAATTCACAGATATTCGCAACAAAAATGTCAAACTAGATAAAACAAAGCACACACAAAAATAAACAAATTAATCACATACCAGAAGAAGGGGCCACACTTATAGGAGAAGATTCAATCGGTGAATTCACTTGATGTCCTCCCTCAACACCATGATCCTTACCACCAGGACAAGGAGAGACAATTGGTGTATCATTATGAGCACTGCAATCACCTGCTAGATTCAAAAGAAACAAGAAAAAAGAAATTACAAAAACATCACATGACAAAATAATGCAAACGAACGCTGACAACTAACAGAGCATAACCCAATATGCAGGATGAATTAGGAAACTAGATAAACACCAAACAAAATAAACAAAGCCTAACGAATAAGCACTCCACATACCCTCAACTCCTTCTCCCGGCCTGCTCGGCGAAGACATAGCGTTTCCCTGCAACACAAAGGACGAAGTGACAGACATAAGCAACAAAATTGGTGAAAATCTCACGAAACCCTAGATCCGCATTGCTACACACAACTATCGACTTCAAAACGAGATAAAATCGACTGCCTAAGAAAAATTACACAAGCAAAAAGAGCTACAGCAACTACAAGAATCACAAAAACAAGGCGAGGGGACAATCAACACCGAGCCAAGCGGAACGTACTAAAGAAAAGTGTGTGGCAACGGCGGCGGGAAGGGGGGCGGCGACGAGAACAGACAGGAAAGGGCTGCGGGAGCGCAGCGGCAAGGGCTCACGGAGCGGACAGCGACGCCGAATGCAGGAATAAGGACCTCTTGAGGGCGGCGGTTCTCCGGGCAACGGCGGTTGCTGCGCGCGACAGCGGTTTTGCCCGAGGGAGAGATGCCTCGGTAGAAACTGCAAGAGAGGAGAGGGGATTGTTCTCGGTCTCTTTCTCTGATAGCGGAGCGGTGGAATAGCCTGGAAACGATACGTAGGAGGCCCGCGTGTCGCAAAAAGGGTCACAAATAACGGGCCGGCCCAAAAACAGCCCGGACAAAAATAAGTCAGTCTACATCAAAACGCACATATTACTAAAAAACAACAAAAAAACATGATGCAGTTCTCTGTGAAGAATCATGAAGTTCAAACGGTAAAACAACAAATAAAATACATATAGTTCATAAAAAAAGTTAAAATCAAAAACAAAACGCATGTTAAGAAAACACATCCGAAAAAAGTCTACCTTCAATTAAGTGCCACACAAAAAAATGTGCCCCCCCTCCGCTCTCCCCTTAAACCTCCCGTACAGTGAAGTAAGCACAGGCAAAAAAACAAATGTAGTACGCACTGCTGAAAAAATGCAGTGCATTTCTATATGGGATGTAGTACGCCATTATGCATTTCTTTTTCGGGATGAAGAAAAACGCGAACGCGGAAAAAGTAAACGCAGTGCGCAAGTACACGAACGTGCAGTACAGTATCATAAACAATGCAGTACAATCGTAATTTGCTAAGCAGTGCAGTCCCGTACATTCGAAAAAAAGATTACAAAAAAGTAAAAACACGGGAACAAAAATGAGAACTGTACATGCAGTAAGGAATGAAGTTCACATCTAGTACATAACCATGATCAATGCAGTGCACCGATGATTTACCAAAAAGCAGTGCACTCCACGACATTAAAAAGCATACAAAGAATAAAAACTGATCACCCAAATGATGCCAGCCCCAGCCACACAAAATTTGACAATGTACATGCGTCTCTGAACTACCCGAACACAGGCCCAACAAAACCGACTAAGAAAAAACAATAAGTTCAAAAAAAGTGGGGGCCCCCCTCCCCCCCTCCCTCCCATTTCCCTACCCGTCCCGTGCAAGGGACTGCAATAAGTACCGGCAAAAACAAGATGCGGTACGGTGCGGTAGAAGTATGCAGTGCATTCCGTTGCACAATGCAGACCGCCGAAGCATATAGCAAAAGACACGCAAAAAACGATGAAGTACACACATGTATACAATGTTGCAGTTCTGATTTGTACGCAACGCAGTGCGTAAGTGTAATCAATGCAGTTATGTTGTCACGCAGTATACATCTATAAAACATGACAAAATGCCCATTCGCATAGAAAAAGGTGGTGGTTAAAAAAATGTCCTGATCAAAAATAAAACAAACCCACCTTAAAAAAACCCACGTTCGCATACATCCACCCGATCGGAGCAGTTCCATCGCCACAAGCCCACGATCACAGATGCAAAAACCAACCCACGATCCGCACAACCGCATCATCAGCGCGATCGTGCAGTTCATCCGATGAGGCCATCCCACCCGCGCCCTCCCCTTAAATTCAGACCCCTGCCAAAGGCCTTCTCATCCACAAACAACACAAGTATCCATTGCGCTCCCACCAAAAGCACCAAGCCCTGCCACCGGCGATGACGTTCACCGACGAGTACAAGGGAGACAACGCCGTGGAGGCGCACAGTAACACCAAGTTGCACGTCATCCACACCAACGACAGGAAGCAGATGGCGATCACCCTCGCGCAGTATGAGCGCCACCTCAGCCTCCAGCGCCACAAGATCATCGGCATTGATCTCGAGTACAACAACGACCCTGAAGCGACGCAGAAACCCGTCCTCTGGCAGCTCTCCATCGGCAAGAATCACCCGGTGCTGCTCTTCCAAATGAGCGATAGTGAAAGGTGCACCGTCTTCGACAACTTCCTCGCCGCCCCCAGGTACACCTTTTCAGGCTTCTCCATCGACGGCGACAAAACCAGGCTGGAGCGCGTCAAACTGGAGGTCGCCAACTTCGTCGACATCCAGAAGGAGTGGAGGGTGCCCGAGGCAACCAAGCCATTGGACTCCCTCGGAGACGTCTCCGGCGTGCTCATCGATGACTACTACAACAACATGAAGAAGAAGATCACCGACGACGAGCACCAGCGCTGGGCCATCCTGCCTCTGTCCAGGAGGCACACCGAGTACACGGCAAAGGACGCCTACGCAGCGTACGAGATATGGAACCGCATCACCCTCACCAAGGACGGCCTTCCCCGTGCAAAGCTGGAGAAGGAGGAGCCCCCCAAGAAGCGCGCCAGGAGCAGCTGGGGATGGGGAGAGCCTGACTGGTGAAGAAGAAGATGGTGCCGGCCAGGAGCCAACAATGCCAGCGTTCTTTTAGAATTATCATCAAATTTGCTTTCTGTTGTTTGCTTATGTATCGTTAGTTTGCTTGTGTGCTGAACCTAGTTTGCTTGCCATGCACAATCGCTTTGTAATGATGAACTCTGATTATGTTAGTTTGCTTTCTGTTCAACTTAGCTTGCTGGTGATGAAATTGTCGTACAGAATATCTGTGATAATTTGTTTTCTGTTGTCTGCTAATGTATCATTAGATTCGAGCAGTGCAAAAAACGAAAAAAATAGTTGCAGTGTGCAAACAGGACGCATGCAGTGCAAGTTGTGTACGAATGCAGTACAGAATCTGTCCAATGAAGTCTTCACATACCCAACAAAGCGGTGCATGAACCTAAATTTGAAAAAAGAATACATAAGAGCAAAACCAGAAAATGAAAAACGCAAACACGTAAAATAATCAAATGAAGTACAGAAATATATGAACGTGCAGTACAGAACCATAATCAACACATTACGCGTATGATTTACTAAGCAGTGCACTCCCATACATTGGGAAAAAAGATTACATAATAGCAAAAAGACGGAAACAAAAAAATGGCAACTGTACATGCAGTACGTAATGCGTACACATGCAGTACAGAACCCTGATCAATGCAGTGCAAGCTCCCGACATTGAAAAAAACACCTAAGAAAGAAAAAAAAGAAAAAAAATGACCACCCAGGTGGCACCAGCCCCAGCCAGTCTCGTAATAGGTCTGCGCCCACAGAAGGCGAGTCGTTCTGAGTCACGATGCATGGGGCCGGCCACACATGGGCCCACAGGTCAGAGAGCATACAGCTGCGAGCGTCGTGTTTAAGCGCCCAAATAAGTAACAAGAGGAATTCGACACAGATGCCTCGCCACTGCTTATAAACATGTCGGTCGCGCCTTCCGCGGGCGAGGTGGGACTAAACATTAGACCGCACACAGCGCACCGGGAACCAGCCGTGTGCTCACAGGCCGACCTGGGCCCAAATGCGTCTTCACTACCAGAACATAGGGCCAACAAAAAAAAGAGAGGCCACTGGAAAAAATGTTACATACCATACACAAACACAGGCCCAACCACGCGTTCGTAGTTCGCCGTGATATGACAATGCAGTTCGCTATTTTCAAGTAAGCAGTCCTGTTGCTTCTTAAATGCATTCGTGTTCACTGAATCACACCCAATCCACCACCTAACGCAAACCACACCATTTATTACTTCCATTGCTCGATTGGTTGCGTAAAAACTTATCCATTCGTGCTACAGACTAACACAACTCCTCCCCCCGTTCCTCATTTTCCTCAAAACGTAGATCTAGGGTTCATCCCATCCACAGCTCTTCTCTGGAATTCCACTGAACCCACCATGGATTGTAAGTGCGGGTGCTTGGCAAGGATATCTCCAGTAGCGGACACATGCGTCTACGCAGAAGGCCTACAGCTCACCAACACCGAGTGGCGCAGCATGCTCGGCTGCCTGATGATACCGAACAGGGGGTTTCGTGCGCCATTTCTTCATCGCCTCACAAACGCAGATCTACAGGAAAGTTGGGTATGTTTTTCCACTCACAATTTTTGCACATAATCTAGACTGCAAATACACATCTGAATATATAGTTCAATCAATTTGTTCAGTAATATCAACAAAAAAAAACAGAATTTGTATTCTTGTTCAGATATGTTAGCTATTAAGACTAGATGTTTCCACCTATCTTTCTTTAGTACCACACCATGTATCGACATATGTACAAAAAAAAGGGTCAACAGATAAGTTGCAGTTATCTTAACATGTTGGAGAAGTACACTGTTACTGACATCGCAATGCACACATGTTGCAGTATAATATATATTCCAGTAAAACTAGGAGTCAATTGCGTATATAAGTTTGTTCATACATTGCAACTACTTTACAAAATACAATCATATGTATGTAACTATTTAAGTAAACATAAACAAATCATACTAAGTATAAAACAAAAACATTTGTTGTTTACTTACAAATTCTTTTTCCACCCATTACAATATGCAGAAACTGCCATCCACAATAAAATTTCATGCTCCGAGTTCAGGGAAGCTTACTTTGGAGACAGAACACAAGAATGGCTATGGAGACATGGAAGCTGACTACCACATCGACTCTGAAGATTGCATCAACATAACTACTGGTTGGAAAGATTTTGTCTCCCGGAATGGCTTTGAGGCCGGAGAAGTGGCCATGGTCTTTTTCTACAAAGAAGAAGACTCCATCAAGTTTACAATATTTGCACTCCACGCTGTCTAATATGAAGCAACCAATATTTCTAATGCTTTGCTTATGCTGTATGCTTTTAAAATTATGTCCAGCAGACATTTTGAACGATGCCTATTTAAAGTACGCAACCTCAACTATGTCATTTTATCATCCTTTTTAGACAAAGTTGCTGTTGGCAGTAATGCAGTTCTCTCGAACACATAGTGTGGTACTAATAATAACAAAAAGCAGCCATCTGAAATAGTAACAAGGAAATACAAAATGGTAGAAACTTTGCACTTAACATACGATGTTCAAAAACAATTATCATAGTATGCAGTTCAAAAAAATCTTATAATAACTATTCAGCTAACACAAGCGTATCATGGACCATCCATTCTAATAGCAGAATAGAAAATTAACAACACTGCTAATGCAGTACAGAAATGCATATTATGCAGTCATCTAGAACACAGAATGTAGTTTAAGAAAAGGAGAAATCTCATAAACAGCCATAACCACTGTAATACAGCTACAACGAAGTACGCTACCAAAGAAAATGCAGTGCACTACAACGTATGCCGCGACTACAACAAATAAAATTAAAGCACTGAAACTACAGACAATGTGATAGACTGATAGAGGTGTCAATTTCACTCGCACTTCCATAACTCGCATAAAATTGTACAGCCACTAAACTATCGAAAAATACACCCGCAAAAATTTACATGGAAGACATGGCAACTTGACGAACAACATCACCTTTCATTTAAAAACCGCGATTCAAAAAATGACAATTATACCCGCAATACAATGAATTCAAACCTACAGCAACAGTAATTACAATATTCAAACACGCGTGGACGGGCAAAAATCAACAAGAACAGAGGAGCGGACGAAGCTCACCCGCCCGCACAACCAAAATAGCAAGAAATTGAAAACTAACTCCTAAAAATTAACAAATTATAGAGTGAACGGACCGATTAAAACGAACACAATCAAACAATTCCTACTAAATAACAACATCCGAGCATAAAAAAATCGCATCTGACGCGAACACGAACGAACAGAGAAAGCTCGTCCGCCAAATCCCTCGATTTGCAAGCACTCTAGTATATTTTCCTGTAAATTAGAAAGAATAAGCTAAAATAAGATGCAGACACAAACTGAATCATCCTGCGACACCCGATTCCACATAGAACACGCGGGCGGAACACCGGAAAATGAAGCAGTTCTCCCGTGAAGCATTGCAGTGCCCAACGTCAAGAAGATGCAGTGCACTTGCGTTCAGCGTGCAGTGCGGAAGTGGTGTGCAGAATAGTTATTCTGCTAATATTAGCATAATAGACCGTCTGTATATATATATATATATATATATATATATATATATATATATATATATATATTATTTTGTTACCCTACTTGAACTAACGGTTTTAGTCGGTTGTACTGATGATTTTCGAGCGGTTGAATTGATGCTTTCAGTTCTGTTTAACAAATCGTCTTCTTTAGTTCAATTTTTTTTGCAATTTTTTTGTCAGAACGGGGCATGTAATATATCGTTGGAAAGCTCTTGACAACTATATTTCAAGTATATTGAACGTTTTTGCAAAATCATTATGGTTTAAGAGCAGTTTTGAAAAAACCATTTTTTTAAAAACCGAAAAAGTGAATCGTATTTTGGACTCAATTTTCAAATGGTTTGTCGGAATTGAGCAAATAAGATAGCGTTGGAAAGCCTGTGAAAATCCGCATCTTCCATATATCTATTATTTTTTCTAATTCTATACGAATTAAAAGTAATTTGGAAAACGGTAAAATTCTGGGTGAAATGTATTTTCTCGATTTTTTGCAAACGGTTTATCGGATTGATGCAAATGATACAGCGTTGGAAAGCTATGGAAAATGTGCAACATTTTTGTATTGAAATGTTTTTCTAATTCCTTACGGTTTAAAAGCGAATTCGAATACGGTCAAATTTGATTTCGAACATGATTTTTTTAAAAAGTTTGTCGAAATGAGGCAAATAATATATGGTTGGAAAGATATCAAAAATAGGAAACTTAGTCACGTTGAACGTTTTCTCAAATTCGCAACCATTGAAGAGTAATTTGGATTACGGTGAAACCCATCGTGCTGTTTTTTCCGTTAGAAAAAACAGAGTACTTGTATTGTTTTTTCTGTGTGTGTGTACTGATATATTATTTCACAGAGTAATTTTGAATACAGTGAAGCCTGTCATATTTTTATTTTTCGTTCCGGAAATAAAGTACTCGAACTGATCTCCGTATGGATTTGTAATAAGCACGTTTTCACAGATTGAACTTTTACTTTGTCTTTTGGATAAGGTTTTCCTCTTAAAGTTTCAATGGTTTACGGTAGCAGTGCCCCTGTACTTACATAGTTTATATCGTTGAACTGAATGATATTTTATTCAAAAAGAAAATCTTTTGTTTGTTTCTTTTTTTTGAACTTAACATTTTTTTACAACGATGTTCTGAACTTCTTTCATTTTACGGCTTGTACTTTTACCATTTGAATTTCTATGGGGTTTCTTTTTTTGCTTGAACTTTTACAATTTGAATTTCTGCCATTTCTTTTATTCCGAATGGACCATTATTTTTAACTCGTACTGATCAATATTTTTAATTCAAACCATTTTTGTTTTCATCATCTGACATTTTTTTCTAGTTTTTGTCTAGTTTTGGGTTGCACCCGAGGCAAATGAATCATCCCCAAATACTGATAGAAAATCATACATTTTCCTCACGAAACCAAACTTGTAAACTTTCCTACAATAATTCTTTGAATTTGCACACACAGCTTAATTGAACTTTTCAACATTGGATCCCCTAATTATACATAACAGTCAGTTTATACGAACTAGTTCTACTTGGACTGATGTCCGCGTTCCACTTGGACGGCTGCCAGTCACCATGGTGGACGAGCTAGTGGCCAAGTGCGGCCAAAGCCACCGGGGGACTGTAGGTGCTTGTGCTTATTCTCAGCTGCGAATTCACACAAGGTGGAGGTGATTAGGGGAAGCATGGTTCATGGGTGACCTTCATCTTGCCGCCGGATATGGGCTGCTCGCGCTCGTGGACGCCGTCGACCGGACGCGAGGCAGCACCACTCGTGGACTAAACTGAGTGTGTCACTGAAATAAGAACATCAGTTTATTGGAGGAATTCTCACTGAAATAAGATAAGGAAATGAAAGACATCTTAAAGTTTGCTATTATACAGACTATTAATTAGCTTTAGAGGACTCACATCCAAGGCATATTTTTTTATGTTATTCAAGACATTCATTTTTGTACTTTTCAAACAATCATACTTGAACTTTTCTCAAAAACAAAGAGGGCGTACTTTCTCAAAAGTTTCTAGTTGAAGTACAAGAAAAATGAATCATGCCACTTCACTAGCATACACAAGCAAACAATATTGACCATCTCTCTTCTCTATAAGCAGCCATAACTGAAAGTTCAGAGAAAAAATAGACCAGCAGGAAAGGCAAAACCAAACATGGAGAGAAATCATCTTCAAACCTGTGCTTCTGAACCATTCGAGTAGCATAACCAAACTAAAATGAACAATGAGAAATACGCAAGCAAACTGAACCATTCAACCACACTAACCATCATCCATCCATAGATTTCCACCACATTGTTTTGTACTGAAAGTGAGCATTTGTTTCCAGTTCTTACTATGCACATGGTCTCCAAAGTGCTCAAAGAGCTAGCTTGTCATGGCGTCAAGACGCACAAGTTTATTTCTTTTTTACCTGAAGCAAGAGAGTGAAGAAATAAAATTGCACCCAGAGTCAGCAATGACATGGACAGCTCACACAGGCATATTAAACTCTTGAACTTGCTCCACGGCAATCTTTGAACCTCATACAAGAAAACAATATATATCGTACATCATTTTTTATTTTTTATCTCGTTCAACCATGCACCAGAAAAAAATTAAAAACAACAAAATACCAGCTGTTTGGCTCCCAAACCTCATGCATATATATTTTTGAACTGATATTCTTTTTGTCATTGCACTGTTGTTGATATATAATCGGACCAAAATATCACCGCTACCAAGTCTGCACCAGCAAGTACGTGCATGAGTTCAGTTTTTCTAGACCATAGTTCAAGGCAGTAAGGATGCAAGTTTAAACATTAAATGGACCAAAACTTGTTTGAACACAAAATGTGCATACATGTTGTATACACAACACTTTAGAATTGTCCAAAACACAAGTTCAATATCAACACAACACACGTTCAGCTACAGTTAACTGGAAACGAAACGGAATGAACAGAAGACCACACCATGTAATTTGGACATTTAGTATAGTATGAACTCTAAACATAACTTACTAGAACAGGGCTTAATTTTTTCAGCTAGTGGTCCACAAGCAATTTCAACTTTCGGCACTTTTGGCACCGAGGTAATAGAAGTGAAATATGTGACAAAGATCTGAACTAAAAAAAGATTTTTGGAGATGGAAGAAGACTCGCGATCGGGTGAACCTGCGACCCCTACTCCCGCAGACTGACGACTCTGGTGAAGTGGAGCTGATGGAGGCAGGGTTCATATAGAATATAGGAACAACAACATCAAATTTTATACAAATATTTTGGTTCTCGTAGGGGCATTTTGACAAGTAACTATAGAGCATTAAATTTAGCACATAAGTAGCATGAGATTTGAATGAGCATTAGCAAAAATAAATAGCAACATGAGCTCCCTTTGTGGTTCATACATTTTGGACCGAAGGATAATTTAACATGATGGATCTTGAGCTGATGTACAGGGTGAACCTCTCTTGTGGTTCATATTTTGAAAATCCTTCAGTTCAGTTACCATCAACACGCAACACACATACAACCCAACGCAGGAGATGGCCGTGGAGCTTACCAACAGTGGGATCTCGGCGGTGGAGCTTGAGGGGTAAAAGGCGGGATTCTGGAGTGGAGCTCGGGGGTAGGGGGATGGCGGCCGGGGCCAAGATGGGAGCTGCGGTGTTCGCGCGGCTCCAGGGCCGACGAGATCCGGCGCTCGAGGACGGGATCCAGCGACCCAACGGTGAGGGGTCATGGCGGGGGGTGGGAGCAGGTGGTCGAGGCAGTATCCACACCTCCGGTGGCCAGTGGTCAGTGGAGGAAGGCAGGGCGGCTGGTGAGGGAGGTGGGTGGCGCTAGGGTGGAGGGAGGATGGCGGCGCTGGTAGAGCGAGGAAGACGAAGCAAGAGGGGAGGGGAGGAAGGCTGCCGGCATGGTGGGGCAGGACGCGGCCGGCTCGGTGGGGAAGGACGCGACCGACGCGGTGGGGAGGAATGCGGCCGGCGCAGTGGGGAGGGACGCGGTGGTCGCGGTGGGGAGGAAGGTGGACGACACAGTGGGGAGGGACGCGGCCGGCGCGGTGGGAAGGAAGGCGGCCGGCGCGCACAGAGGAAGAGGCGGAGGGAGTGTCGACAGGAGAGGATGGGTACGTTTTTGTTTTTTTAGGCCGTTAGGGTGGGATGTTTTTGTTTCTTTTACTGATTCGGGAAAACGCATCACGTCTCTCTATAGGCGCGGGGTAACAAAATATTATTTTATTACTAGTAACAGAATAGCCCTGTCTATTCCTAATATCTATTCCTTCTAATAATAAAGTACGGATTGATTCCGTGGATTCACCGTCATAATACGCTTCTTTTCATAAATTTACGCTTTCATTTTTTTATTATTAGGAATAGATTTATGCTTTTATTTTTTTATCTGTCCGTCCCATCTATCTTTTTCTATCTGACAAGGTGGTATTAATTTTACTATGTCCCCAATCCTCATCCCTCCTTCGTCGCCCAGCTGGGCCTAAATCCACGTGATATGGGCCTATTTTTTAAATAAGGTTATATGGGCCAGCTGGTCCTGTGGGGTAGTGGTTAGCGTAAAATAAAAATAGGTTTCGTATACATCAATAGCTAGCTAGCGCTTCTCGTACGTACGTCGTCGATCGGTCGGTACCAATCCTATCTCCGCCTCCAGCACGTCGCCGCCTCCTGCCACGACTTCGCCGCCGCGCGCCGCTGGCCCATCCCCCGCCGCCACTCCCCCCCCCCCCCCCCCCCCCCCCCAGTCGATTTTGCCTTGAACGCGAACGTGAGCTCGTGGGCGCCGCTGCAGCTGCATATGCTTCGACGGAAGGAGCGGGAGATGGCGCTGCTGGAGGCCGTGATTGGTGGAAGACGACGGGGAGTGTGACGAGGTCGGGGAGGAGAGGTTGGAAGGATGGACGTGGGAGTCAAGCCGCCACGAACGACGAGTCAAGCCGCACGGGCACGCGACCACCGTGTCTCCCGTCAATCCGGTCGCCCATGAGAGGGACGAATGCGATCATGAGTTCATGTCCATGTGCTGGCGGTGGAGGAGGCGGAGGAGGGCTCAACTCAAGGTGGCCCATCCTTGCGTCGGGGTCGTCGATGGGGATCAATTGACCACCGGCATGCAGCGGCTCAGGTCCGGACTGCTGCGCGGCCATGGGGCCATGGCCAGGCGGATCCACAACGCCCGGGTCAACGAGAGCGTCGGCCTAGACCTCTACTCCTTCAACACGCTGATCCGGGGCTGCGGGCAGGTGATCTGGAGCGTGCACGGAAGGTGTTCGATGGTCCGTTCTTTGGGCAGTTATGAAGAAAAGTGTGGATTACGCTATTCTCTGTTCCGATTCTTGCACCTGTTGGTTTTTTACATTCAGAGCTCTGGAAAATATGAGATGGTATGTGTCTTCTTTTCTGGTACAAGTACTTTAAATTGGAACCGTATCATTGCTACAATGAACAAAGGTTGTATTTTTTTACATTGATTGGTACGCAAATAGTTGTCTTAGCTGATCACGTGCTGCGTACGTATGCTTTCACTTAACCTTGCTCATGTCTGTTTGTTATTCTTTCCTAGCTGTATCTGCTTATGGTTTGCTGCTTGCCCCTGTGCTGTGCTACAGAACTTACCTAACATGCAGAAACCTGGATGCGGGAAGGGCTCTGCGGTCAAGGGAACAGACTATTGGGTAAATTAATTTTCTGTCAATTTTTGTTTCCCGTCTCTTCTTGCCTGCATGAATTAGTCCTTTTTCACTCTGCTTTCTGTTCTCTCTCTACAGAGCAGTGAAAAAGAAAATGAAGGAACAGATGGATGATTTTCAGGTATTGTTTTCAACTGGAAATGTCCAAATTGACATGTATGTGATGATTTTCCTCCTCTGCCTGTGAATAAATGTTCCCTCTAATCTTTTCTTTAGATACACACACAAAATGTTAAAACCAGTCCTTATTTCTGTTTACTACTAGGGCTATTTGATTTGATATACCTTCATAGAGCAGCAGCAGCGAGAAACCATTCTATTTTGCCATGTCTATGAGCCATCCAGGCTAGAACCCATATGAATTCTGAACATCTAGCAGGGTGCAAGTTACTCCGCTGATGCTTATATGTTCTACAAAGTAAAAGAAAGATACTACTCAACTATGTTTTTGCCAATTGTCCTATGGACTTTGAGTAACTTTACACAAATGTTTCTTAACCATTATGGTAGATTATTGATAGTATGCTATCAGCCTGATATCTCTGAAGACAGAATAGTATAATGTGTGTGATTCGGTGTTGTTTCCCTCTGATGCAGGTAATGAGAGAATCAATCGGGCAGGAGTACCGGGAAGTCGTTGAAAGAAGGGTATTCACTGTAACTGGTAATCGCCTTGATGAAGAGGTATAGTGGCAACATTTTTTCTTATATGGTTAAATTTGTGCTTTTTTTCTTTCTATTGTTTATCTTTCTTATAGTGTGCCTCCTTTATAACTTTGGAACCTGTAGACAATTGATGGTTTAATCGAGACAGGAAGAAGCGAGCAGATTTTCAAAGATGCAGTTCAGCAGCAGGAGAGCCCAGGTATATATATGAGTTATAATTTGGTCATGATCTGGACACTTGTGGGAAAAACAAGTAGAAATTCATTGAGTACTACTGTCAAACTATCTTCTCTATATAAGTGAAGTTTCACAGCCTCTACTTTTTGGTTATTTTTTCCTTTGTTGATGAAGGCACCCAGATGTTCATACATTCTTGTATGAACCAGCTTTCTATTGTCATGTTTTTATTATCGTTATTTGGTTATCGTCGATATTCACCCATTTTGATCATTGCAATAATATGTATCCCGTTGCAACGCACGGGCAATTTGTCGTCGGGTCGGTCTGATTGATTTTTTGGTGGACACATCTCAACGTCCTCTCCCGTTGTAACGCACGGACATTTGTGCTAGTCTATCCGTTATTATTAATAATAAAGCACGGATTGACTCCGTGGGTTCACCGTCACAATACGATTTCTTCTCGCTTTTTACGATTTGGGCTGGGCCTTTCTTCCCTATAATAAACAGAAACACGATGCGTTGCTGCACCAGACCCAGTCTCCTTTCCTATTCTTTCATCGATCTCCTTATTCCACGATGGTTCTTTTAGGTTTTCCTCCGTCCTATCCCTGCGGATCGACCCGGTCTCTCACCTGGAATCGAGTCCTTCACGACTCGGTCTCTCGTCCGTAGTTGCCTTTGTTTCCCCCATAAATAGGTTGCCCGAGAGACGGAGCCGCCAGATGAGCAGCGTAAAACCGAGATCGATCCCGCGGGCAATTCATCCAGGTGCGTGCCCTTGCCGAGGCTACCGGTAGCACGGCCGAGGCCAACGCCAACAGGCCCACGTCGTCGGAAGGTTTCTCGCTTTTGGATTTGCTGCACCGGCATGGTCATCTAGATGACGATCTTTGACAACAATGAGATCTTCAGGCCTTCACCATCTCCGATAAGGCGTCCACGTGGCACGTTAGGGACGGAAGATTCCTTCTGCTCAGCTAGGGAGGCACGGCGTTGTCATGGTCGCTGATGGCGTATAGCGCATGGGCTCATCGACGTGATGGCGATGCCAGTTCCAGGGTGCTCTCGAGGGCTTAGAGATGCCGAGCACGGCGGAGTGGACAGCCGACCACGGGTGCTGGCGGAAGGAGGAATCGTCACCGTGTGTCAACGGCTGCGGGGGAGGGTTCCTCATATACGGTTGTCCCCGCTTCGTCTCAAGATAGTCGCACCAGAAATAGCACACTCCCTTGCACGACGACAACAAGAAGTGGCAGAAGCGGCTGGCTGGATGGAAGCCGCGTAGCCGAGCCTTAGGGAGGCGGCAGCTCACTGCCTTAAAGTCAGAAGGAGGCCAACCACGCGTCCTCCAAGAGTAGATAAGCGTCCAGATCTCGCAGTTTATTCCACTGCTAATGCTTGTACGTTGGTCTAATTTGGGGTTTGCCTGCTTGATGACGCTCAACTTGGTCGACGTTCCAGCCTTAGCTTCCCATCCATGCGGTCCAGCGGTGCCCGTTCCTCTACTGTGTGGTTGCGAGGGCAGCTGGTCATGGAGGAGAGCGTAGGACGACGTGTACAAGTGGGCCCTCCTGACCCTCGCTGAGATCATTGGTTTTGAGTGCAAGAGACAGATCTTTCAAAATTCAATCACGTTTTTCTCCCGCTCCCCTTTTGGGATTTTGCTTAGTGTTACGTTTTTCAGTAGGGGAAGAGATGAAGCATGATGTTGAAGATGACCAAGATCAGGAAGATGGGGATAGCGCACAGTTGACAATTCCATCACAATCATTGTTTGTTGATTTATGCGTATATATGCTTGGGCAATTATGCAGCTTTTATGTGAAGATTAGAACCTTTTATTTTATTCAGGTATATTGTCTTTTATTCAGGAATGCTTACACAGAGAACATTGCAGAGCTAAAATTAATTTGACTAATCAGGAACAACGGCTGGATAGTCTGGATAGTGCCTTTTGATGGTATCCAGCAGCGACTCCTTTTGCTTATGGACTTTGGAAAGTATTTGATCTTTACCAACCGTGAACAACTCGTAGTATTATGGGGTTTCGGCATTCACTTCGCCACCTGAATGGCTTGCAGAAGCTGTGCGGGAGTAAGCTGACGGTTTGATATGGTCATGTATGAAAATGAATTTCACATATTCAACTTTGTGCCGGCAACTGTCAGCTTTCTCCTGCCAGTTGGTGTGGTAGGCGGATCAGATTAGAAGACTGGACGTGTGCAGCAGCTGGTCCTGTGATGATAAAAAAAAATTCAAATCGCCTATGAGATGTATCCTAACAATCCTGAAGATCTCGGTGCCTAGACATGATGTTCAGGGAACGCAATGAAGTTTCTAGAAATCATCACATGTTAGTGCAAAAATAATCATCCCAGCATAGTTGGCAGATGTTGCGTGAGCTCAGCTGGCGTGCACCGGTCAAGCTAGCAAATTCAGCTAACAAACTAACAGAAGTACAGGTCAATACGTGTACAGGTGCACCCTGCTTGACCTCTTATTCAGCTAACTGACGAAACTGAAAAACTTGACACTACGGTGCAGCAGGATTATCCATCAGCAGAAACTTCGCATGCTTTCTACAGTCTGAATAGCAGTGCTTGAGCTAATAGGCATGCGTGCATGTTGTCTTTCATACCCTTCAGTGTGAATATGTATTCCCAGTAGCCATCAATAGTTTTGTAGGCCCCATACAGAAAATTAAAGAAAAGGTTGGCATGAACACCCACAACACTACGTGATACACCTTAAATATTTGAGAGTGTTTATTTCTAAGTCGATGACTCTAACTGTTGATTACTTATCCAACATGAATTGGTTAGTTTCAATTATTCAACATTATGTGAAGAAACAGTATCCAAAATCTTTGCTTTCTTGCATTTTTCAGTTTCATGTGTTCATAGTGTATGAAGGTTATCATTGCACTTTTCCAAGCGGGGAAGAGTTAAAATATGGTGGCGGCGCATCTTAGGGTCGGGTAGGGAGAGGAAGCAAGACGATGTGGTTGTGAAGGGACGTTGGAGCTAAATGAGAGGTGAGGAGTGGGAGAAGAGACTCCGAAGCACATGAACATGTGACTGAAAAGCGGAGAATAGTGAAAATACAACAGTGGTGCATTTTTCTCTCGGTGCCCACTTCAAGTCAGCATGTAAATACATCTTTTTTTTTTTGTAAATCTAATTTCCTCCACATTTCTACATAAAGGGCAGCATGCAAGGTAGGAACTTCAATGACATGCAATATTCGAAGACATTCTGCGCCTTTTGCCCATAGTGCGGGAAAGTGCAAGCATCAATTGTAGATAGGACTGGATGAGGCCCACCATCATTACATATCCATTAAATTACAAGTCGGTGCAGGAAGGGGCAGGTGAAAGCGCCCGTGCTAGAATGTGATGACCAAGATCATTGCATTGGTATTAATCATGTTTGTTGTGAATAGAATCGCGAGTGGGTTTGTTTCCCCCGTTGCAATGCACGGGCATTTTTGCTAGTAATAATAAAGCATGGATTGACTCCGTGGGTTCACCGTCACAATACGTTTTCTTCCTATGAATTTACGTTTTTGGTTTGAATTTAAAACATATAATATGTGAGGTGGTACTAAAGTGTAAGAAAAAACGATTCAATTCCTCGAACCCGCAGTCCGTGCCTGTAGATACGTACGTACTTAATCAGGCCCATGAAGTTGTTCGTCTAGCCACGGCCCATAGCGATTCTAGCCCAACGAAGGCTGCCCACAAAAGGGGTAAAAGGCCGTGATAAAATATAATTGCCAAGGCAGGAATTTGAACTCAAAACCTCCCTGTCCTGTAATTAATCCGCTACCAACTGAGCTAGCCAAGTGCTTTGGTTAATCCCACCTCGCCACTTTATATCTCATCCTCCTAATTTATATAGGATTCCAGCCGACGTTGCAACGTGCAGCGAGATAAATAATAAGGAAAGAAAAGGATTTGAGACGGGGAACACTAATAAGGAAAGCCTTCCACGCCGAAGCAAATTTGAGAAAGAAATTTGTGCGGCAAGGGAAATAATAAGAAAGGAAAAGGAATTGAGACGGGGAATAAGGAAAGCAATCCACACCGAGGCAAAGGATTGGAGAAGGAAATTGCGATAGAAGATAATAAGGAAAGCGCTAAAATAAATTAAGAGGCTTCGCTTCGAGGAGAAGCGCTAGAATAAATCAACTGGATTTCAGGGAGGTATTAAAGGAACGATTTTGGTGTATTTGTACGTGCGTGCTTGTGTGTTCCAGCCGGCCGCAGAGATCAATCAGCCTGTGTGTTTGGTCACGATACCGGGCTAGGGTTAGGAAGAGTTAGATGGGCCGATCACAGAGCTTCTTCTTATATTCTGTATGATTTCAAAAATAGGTTTTAAAAATTATATCATTTTTTTCTCGAATACGCACGATAAAACCCATGCCATGGTTATTGGGTGAGGGCCGTGTGATATTTTCTTCTAATCTAGATACCGTCAACAATTTAGACATTGTCCCTTATCTGATTGTTTTGTTGGTCAGAGACCAAGATCTGTGACATATGTGGACGCGAACCAGATGTTGCCAACTCTTGCATCACCTTGATGAGGTCATCGGAATGCCGTTCCCAAGTAAAAATGTTGTCACTTAGTTAGCATCATCCTTACAAGTTTAGAGCAGCAAGACTCCAGAGCTTCGTCTTCCACCTATTTTCTCACCCATCGTTTCATAAAACCCTTTTTGCAACGTTATATTTTTTCTACACTCCCGTTGCAACGCACGGGCATTTGTACTAGTATATATTTATAAGAATGATCATGATGCCCTCATGTCCGTATTTTATTTTATCGACACCTCTATCTCTAAACATGTGGACATATTTTTCGTTATCGGCTTCCGCTTGAGGACAAGCGAGGTCTAAGCTTGGGGGAGTTGATACGTCCATTTTGCATCATGCTTTTATATTGATATTTATTGCATTATGGGCTGTTATTACACATTATGTCACAATACTTATGCCTATTCTCTCTTATTTTACAAGATTTACACGAAGGGGAGAATGCCGGCAGCTGGAATTCTGGGCTGGAAAAGGAGAAAATATTAGAGACCTATTCTACACAACTCCAAAAGTCCTGAAACTCCACGAAAGTTAGTTTTGGAATATATTAAAAATATTGGGCGAAGAAAGTACTGGAGGGGGGCCACCCACCGTCCACAAGGGTGGGGGGCGCGCCCTACCCCCCTGGGCGCGCCCCCTGCCTCATGGGCCCCCTGGCAGGCCTCCGGTGCCCATCTTTTTCTATATGAAGTCTTTTTCCCTGGAAAAAATAAGAAGAAAGCTTTCGGGATGAAGCGCCGCCGTCTCGAGGCGGAACCTTGGTAGAACCAATCTAGGGCTCCGGCGGAGCTGTTTTGCCGGGGAAACATCCCTCCGGGAGGGGGAAATCGTCACCATCGTCATCACCATTGATCCTCTCATCGGGAGGGGGTCAATCTCCATCAACATCTTCACCAGCACCATCTCCTCTCAAACCCTAGTTCATCTCTTGTATTCGATCTTTATCTCAAAACCTCAGATTGGTACCTGTGGGTTGCTAGTAGTGTTGATTACTCCTTGTAGTTGATGCTAGTTGGTTTATTTGGTGGAAGATCATATGTTCAGATACTTTATGCATATTAATACCCCTTTGATTATGAACATGAATATGATTTGTGAGTAGTTATGTTTGTTCCTGAGGACATGGGAGAAGTCTTGCTATAAGTAGTCATGTGAATTTGGTATTCGTTCGATATTTTGATGAGATGTATGTTGTCTTTCCTCTAGTGGTGTTATGTGAACGTCGACTACATGACACTTCACCATTATTTGGGCCTAGGGGAAGGCATTGGGAAGTAATAAGTAGATGATGGGTTGCTAGAGTGACAGAAGCTTAAACCCTAGTTTATGCGTTGCTTCGTAAGGGGCTGATTTGGATCCATATGTTTCATGCTATGGTTAGGTTTACCTTAATAATTCTTTTGTAGTTGCCGATGCTTGCAAGAGGGGTTAATCATAAGTGGGATGCTTGTCCAAGGAAGGGCAGTACCCAAGCACCGGTCCACCCACATATCAAATTATCAAAGTAACGAACGCGGATCATATGAGCATGATGAAAGCTAGCTTGACGATAATTCCCATGTGTCCTCGGGAGCGTTTTCCTTTATATAAGAGTTTGTCCAGGCTTGTCCTTTGCTACAAAAAGGATTGGGCCACCTTGCCGCACCTCGTTTACTTTTGTTACTTGTTACCCGTTACAAATTACCTTATCACAAAACTATATGTTACCGATAATTTCAGTGCTTGCAGAGAATACCTTACTGAAAACCGCTTGTCATTTCCTTCTGCTCCTCGTTGGGTTCGACACTCTTACTTATCGAAAGGACTATGATAGATCCCCTATACTTGTGGGTCATCAGGCGGCGAGCTTGGCGCGGTGGCGGTAGGGTCGACGGCAAGGTGCGGGCGGTCCGGCGCGGCGGGGCACGCGGTGGCACCGGCGAGGCGCGGCGGAAGAGCGCGCGGGCAACACGGAGACTCGGGGAGGCGCGGGGGCCAGTGCCGGGCTGGGAGGGCCGCGGTCGGGCCCCGGCGGGCCCGCGCGGGTGGCGGCGAAATGGGGCGCGGGCGCGGACTGACGTGGCGGCGCGGGACTTGCTCCAGGCGGCGGGGACGATGATGTGTCGGCCGCCGATTGGCCGGGGCGACACGTCCAGCGGACACGTCCGGCGGCGGGGTTTTTGTCCGGCGGCGCGAGGGGAAGAAGGTTAGGGTTTCATCCGCAATTTTGGGGGAGATGCATATTTATAGGTAGGGGGAGCTAGGAGTGTCCAAATGAGGTGCGGTTTTCGCCCACACAATCGTGATCCAATGACGGAGAGCATGGAGGGGGTTTAGATGGGCTAGTGGGCTGTTTTGGAGGGGTGTTGGGCTGCAACAAGAGAGGGGTTACCCGGTTAACCGTTGGGGCATCAAATGACCTCCAAATGGAACGAAATTTTACAGGCGGCCTACCGGTGATGTACCAAGGCCACTCGACAAATCTCGACCCATTCCGAGAACGTTTTGCTTATGTGGTGCTATCCATACTATTAATGATGAGAGTGATTATGCTTATGATATGAAAAGGCCCAAGCTTGGGGATGCTATGTTTAATGAAGATGATGTTTTTGAGAATATATTTGCTGCAATTAATGTTTGTCCCAAGCTTGGGGATGCTACGTTTAATGAAGGTGATATTTTTAGTCTCCCAAGTTTTGATATGCAAATTTATAATAATGATAGCATGTCTCCTACTTATGATGATTATATTGATGAAAGTGGGTTTGGAAGAGTGTCAACTTTAGGAAGTAGTGATCCCACAATATTGGAGGATGTTGAATCTTATTGTGATAATTATGAAAGTGGATTTGGAGAGGTTATGACTTTATTTGGTGATGTATCCACTATTTTGGAAGAGGTTTCAATCGATTATGATGAGAACAAAGTTGCTACTTATGATGATTATTGTGATGAAACTTATCATGGTTATGATTACCCTTTTTCTGAACATTACTCTTTTAATGTGGAAACAATTTATAGTATTCAAGTCTCTTATGAAACTCCCACTATTCCGAATGAGAAGAATTTTGCTTATGTGGAGAGTAGTAAAATTTATATGCAAGTAGATCATGAAAAGAATGATTTAGGTGCTGGTTATATACTTGAATTCATTCATGATGCTACTGAAAATTATTATGAGAGAGGATCATATGCTTCTACATATTGCAATAATATCAAGTTTCCTCTCTATGTGCTTAAAATCTTGAAGTTATGCTTGTTTTACCTTCCTATGCAAGTTGATTCTTGTTCCCATAAGTTGTTTGCTCACAAAATCCCTATGCATAGGAAGTGGGTTAGACTTAAATGTGCTAGTCATATTCTTCATGATGCTCCCGCTATGTTTCAATTCTTATCTTTTATGTGAGCATCATTGAAATCATCATGCCTAGCTAGGGGCGTTAAACGATAGCGCTTGTTGGGAGGCAGCCCAATTTTATTTTGGTTTCTTGATTTTTGGTTCTGTTTAGGAATAAATAATCCATCTAGCTTCTTTTTAGATGTGGTTTTGTGTTTTAATTAGTGTATGTGCCAAGTAGAACCTTTGGGAAGACTTGGGTAAAGTCTTTATGATCATGCTTTAAAAAATAGAAACTTTAGCACTCACGAGATTAGCTAAAACTTTTACTAGAGAGTGCTATTTAGTTGATTCTTTTTGCAGATGATTACTACACAAATTCCTCAGGTCCACCAATTTATTTTAGAATTTTTGGAGTTCCAAAAGTATATGTTTCATACAGATTACTATAGACTGTTCTGTTTTTGACAGATTCTGTTTTTCGTGTGTTGTTTGCTTATTTTGATGACTCTATGGCTAGTAAAATAGTTTAGAAACCATAGAGAAGTTGGAATATAGTAGGTTTAACACCAATATAAATAAAGAATGAGTTAATTACAGTACCTTGAAGTGGTGTTTTGTTTTCTTTCGCTAACGCAGCTTACGAGTTTTCTGTTAAGTTTTGTGTTGTGAAGTTTCCAATTTTTGGGTAAAGATTCGATGGACTATGGAATAAGGAGTGGCAAGAGCCTAAGCTTGAGGATGCCCAAGGCACCCCAAGTTCATATTCAAGGATAACCAAGAGCCTAAGCTTGGGTATGCCCCGGAAGGCATCCCCTCTTTCGTCTTCATTCATCGGTTACTTTACTTGGAGCTATATTTTTATTCACCACATGATATATGTTTTTCTTGGAGCGTCATTTTATTTTCTTTAGATTTTCTTTCTGTTTGAATAAAATACCAAGATCTGAAATTTTTAAATGAGAGAGAGTCTTCACAAAGCTACATAATTATTTAACTACTCGTTGATCTTCACTATTATCTTTTTGGAGTAGTTTGTCATTTACTCATGTGCTTCACTTATATCCTATGAGTAAATGGTTGAATGAGTTGAATGTCATAAATCTGAAATTATATATGTTTCATATGCCTTTCACATGGGGAGTAATGACTTTACATATAAGAAGTAGAGGTGGTAAATTTATTGAAGGTTAGCAAACATTGTATTGGTCACTTGAATAATTCATGAAAGAATATTGAAGGAAGAGAGATTTCACATATAAATATACTATCTTGGACATCTTCTATGATTGTGATCCCCATTAATTATTTTCAAACCTGAGCAAATTAGTTGAAGTTGGACAAGGAAGACAACATAATGAGTTATTCTTGGGTATATTTGTATAAGTTATATTGTTTTGGATCCTCTAACATGTGGTGCTTGCTATTTAGAATCCTTTGCTAGCCAAAATATCTGTACTAAGCGGGAATACTGCTTGTGCATCCAAATTCCTTGAACCAAGTTTCTTCCATGAGTGTCCACCATATCTACCTATATGCGGTATTTACCTGCCGTTCCAAGTAAATTTGCATGTGCCAAACTCTAAACCTTCAAATAATAATCTGTTTTGTATGCCCAAATCGCTCATGTAGCGACTAGGGGCTAGCAGTATCTTCCATGCTAGGTGGGTTATTCTCACGATGAGTGGACTCCGCTCATCATTCACGAGAAAATGGTTGGTAACTGGGATGCCCAGTCCCATGATCAAAAGATCAAAATCAAATCAAAAATAATTGCAAACAAAACTCCCCCAGGATTGATGTTAGTTGGAGGCACCCGTTGTTTCGGGCAAGCCATGGATTGATGATTGTTGGTGGAGGGGGAGTAAAAATCTTTACCTTTCTGTTTGGGAACGGCCTCTAATGTATGTAGTATGGAAGATATTGGGAACTCTTGGTCGTTATGTTGACAATGAAAGGATACCTCTCAAAATTATTTTCATCTCTGTTTTTGCTTCGAGCTCTAGCACCTCTGCAAATCCCTGCTTCCCTCTGCGAAGGTCCTATCTTTTACTTTTATGCAAGAGTCAGTAGTATTCCTTCTCATTCCAACCTACTCTTTAGTTGGCAAGCATCATGTGATGGAAAGATCTGAGCATATATGGCCATTCAAATATATTTGATCATGAATTATTATTGTTGACAATTATCTATATGATAAATGAGTTGGGAGGCGAAACATTAAGCCCCTATCTTTCTCTGTGTTCGATGGATGCTATTTGTTCTAAAAATATGCTTTGAGTGGTAGCAATCATGGAAGACTAAAAGATAGTTGAGTATGTGAAGTTTGCTGAATCAAAGCTCTGACATAGACTCTTCCTGAAAATAAGATGAATTATAATTGTTTGATGACTAATAACACGGTTTGTTAGTTTTCAAGAAAGTTTATGATCTATACTTTAACATGTGAATAGTTTGTTACTTGATCATGAAAAGTTTTATGAGTTGAGCTACTGTTATGACATATAATGATGCTAGAAAAGGTGATTGAAATTATCATTGATCAAATTATGCACCTGCTAGCATTCACACTTCATAAATTATTTCTTTTATCATTTACCTACTCGAGGACGAGCAGGAATTAAGCTTGGGAATGCTGATACGTCTCCAACGTATCTATAATTTATGAAGTATTCATGCTATTATATTATCCATCTTGGATGTTTAATGGCCTTTACTATGCACTTTTATATTATTTTTGGGACTAACCTATTGACCCAGAGCCCAGTGCCAGTTCCAGTTTTTCCCTTGTTTCAGTGTTTCGAAGAAAAGGAATATCAAATGGAGTCGAAACGGAATGAAACCTTCTGGAGAAGTTATTTTTGGAAGGAAAGCTACCCGATAGACTTGGAGTGCACATCAGAGAGAAACGAGGGAGCCACGAGGTAGGGGGTGCGCCCACCCCCTAGAGCGCCCCCTCCACCCTCGTGGGCCCCTCGTGGCTCCCCTGACGTATTTCTTCCGCCTATATATATCCATATACCCTAAAAACTTCGGGGAACAGATTAGATTGGGAGTTCCGCCGCCCAAGCCTCTGTAGCCACCAAAAACCAATCGGGGCCCTGTTCCGGCACACTGCCGGAGGGGGGATCCCTCATCGGTGGCCATCTTCATCATCCCGGCGCTCTCCATGACGAGGAGGGAGTAGTTCACCCTCGGGGCTGAGGGTATGTACCAGTAGCTATGTGTTTGATCTCTCTCTCTCTCTCTCGTGTTCTTGATTTGGCACGATCTTGATGTATCGCGAGCTTTGTTATTATAGTTGGATCTTATGTTGCTTCTCCCCCTCTACTCTCTTGTAATGGATTGAGTTTTCCCTTTGAAGTAATCTTATTGGATTGAGTCTTTAATGATTTGAGAACACTTGATGTATGTCTTGCCGTGCGTATCTATGGTGATAATGGGATATCACGTGATTCACTTGATGTATGTTTTGGTGATCAACTTGCGGGTTCCGCCCATGAACCTATGCATAGGGGTTGGCACACGTTTTCGTCTTGATTCTCCGGTAGAAACTTTGGGGCACTCTTTGAGGTTCTATGTGTTGGTTGAATAGATGAATCTGAGATTGTGTGATGCATTTCGTATAATCATACCCACGGATACTTGAGGTGACATTGGAGTAGCTAGGTGACATTAGGGTTTTGGTTGATTTGTGTCTTAAGGTGTTATTCTAGTACGGACTCTAGGGCTGTTTGTGACACTTACAGGAATAGCCCAACGGATTGATTGGAAAGAATAACTTTGAGGTGGTTTCGTACCCTACCATAATCTCTTCATTTGTTCTCCACTATTAGTGACTTTGGAGTGACTCTTTGTTGCATGTTGAGGGATAGTTATATGATCCAATTATGTTATTATTGTTGAGAGAACTTGCACTAGTGAAAGTATGAACCCTAGGCCTTGTTTCTACGCATTGCAATACCGTTTACGCTCACTTTTATCGCTTGTTACCTTGCTGTTTTTATATTTTCAGATTACAAAAACCTATATCTACCATCCATATTGCACTTGTATCACCATCTCTTCGCCGAACTAGTGCACCTATACAATTTACCATTGTATTGGGTGTGTTGGGGACACAAGAGACTCTTTGTTATTTGGTTGCAGGGTTGCTTAAGAGAGACCATCTTCATCCTACGCCTCCCATAGACTGATAAGTACACTTGAGGGAAATTTGCTACTGTCCTACAAACCTCTGCACTTGGAGGCCCAACAACATCTACAAGAAGAAGGTTGTGTAGTAGACATCACTTGGCGATGAATTGGACGCCGTCCTGCACCTCATAGTCGGGGAGAACCAGGAGTACCCGCCTAGCGCCTTCGTTCCCCTGTTCCAACGCAGGGACCGGGAGGAATTCGTTGCCTCCAGGCCGACTTTTGATGCGCGCGGGCTGGTGCCGCCGGCGCTTCCGGGAGCTCCTATGGCGCAGAAACCGGTGGAGGTGTCTTCTGACGAGTCCCGCGGAGAGGGGGAAGAGGAGGTGGACTCGGAGAAGACCCTGGAAGAGGTAGGGGAGACTTCCCCTCGGAGCAAGGCCGAGATTCTCCGTGCCCTTCCTAATGATGCCGAGGCCGACGCCTACCAAGGGGAGAGGGAGCAACCCCTCATCCCGACAAAGGGTAGGTCGTCGCTGGTGGTCCGTGGTGCCGCCTCCACCCCAAAACCTCCTGGGGCTGGATCCGGTTCTGCCTCTGCACCGCCTGGCGCTGCCGGAGCCCGAACGCCTGCCCTGAAGGAAATATGCCCTAGAGGAA
This sequence comes from Triticum urartu, assembly GCF_056163025.1. Lineage (NCBI taxonomy): Eukaryota > Viridiplantae > Streptophyta > Magnoliopsida > Poales > Poaceae > Triticum > Triticum urartu. The sequence continues at coordinate 444,287,978 of NC_141877.1, read as the reverse complement.
ATAATAAAGTTATTATTTATTTCCTTATAATCATGATAAAGGTTTATTATTCATGCTAGAATTGTATTAACCGGAAACATAATACATGTGTGAATACATAGACAAACAAAGTGTCACTAGTATGCCTCTACTTGACTAGCTCGTTAATCAAAGATGGTTATGTTTCCTAACCATGAACAATGAGTTGTTATTTGATTAACGGGATCACATCATTAAGAGAATGATCTGATTGACATGACCCATTCCATTAGCTTAGCACCCGATCGTTTAGTATGTTGCTATTGCTTTCTTCATGACTTATACATGTTCCTATAACTATGAGATTATGCAACTCCCGTTTATCGGAGGAACACTTTGGGTACTACCAAACGTCACAACATAACTGGGTGATTATAAAGGAGTACTACAGGTGTCTCCAAAGGTACATGTTGGGTTGGCGTATTTCGAGATTAGGTTTTGTCACTCCGATTGTCGGAGAGGTATCTCTGGGCCCTCTCGGTAATGCACATCACATAAGCCTTGCAAGCATTGCAACTAATGAGTTAGTTGCGGGATGATGTATTACAGAACGAGTAAAGAGACTTGCCGGTAACGAGATTGAACTAGGTATTGGATACCGACGATCGAATCTCGGGCAAGTAACATACCGATGACAAAGGGAACAACGTATGTTGTTATGCGGTCTGACCGATAAAGATCTTCGTAGAATATGTAGGAGCCAATATGGGCATCCAGGTCCCGCTATTGGTTATTGACCGGAGACGTGTCTCGGTCATGTCTACATTGTTCTCGAACCCGTAGGGTCCGCACGCTTAAGGTTACGATGACAGTTATATTATGAGTTTATGCATTTTGATATACCGAAGGTTGTTCTGAGTTCCGGATGTTATCACGGACATGACGAGGAGTCTCGAAATGGTCGAGACATAAAGATTGATATATTGGAAGCCTATGTTTGGATATCAGAAGTGTTCCCGGTGAAATCGGGATTTTACCGGAGTACCGGGAGGTTACCGGAACCCCCCGGGAGCTATATGGGCCTTAGTGGGCTTTAGTGGAAAGGAGAAAGGGGCAGCCCAAGGTGGCTGTGCGCCTCCCCCTTCCCCTAGTCCTATTAGGACTAGGAGAGGTGGCCGGCCCCCTCTCTCTCTTTCCCCCCTCAAGGATTCCTATTCCAACTAGGATTGGGGGGGGGGGGGGGAATCCTACTCCCAGAGGGAGTAGGACTCTCCTGGCGCGCCACACTTGGCCGGCCAGCCTCCCCCCTCTAGTCCTTTATATACGGAGGCAGGGGCACCCCAGAAACACACAAGTTGATCCACGTGATCTATTCCTTAGCCGTGTGCGGTGCCCCCAGCCACCATAGTCCTCGATAATACTGTAGCGGAGTTTAGGCGAAGCCCTGCTGCTGTAGTACATCAAGATCGTCACCACGCCGTCGTGCTGACGAAACTCTTCCCCGACACTTTGCTGGATCGGAGTCCGGGGATCGTCATCGAGCTGAACGTGTGCTCGAACTCGGAGGTGCCGTAGTTTCGGTGCTTGATCGGTTGGATCGCGAAGACGTATGACTACTTCCTCTACGTTGTGTCAACGCTTCCGCAGTCGGTCTGCGTGGGTACGTAGACAACACTCTCCCCTCTTGTTGCTATGCATCACATGATCTTGCGTGTGCGTAGGAATTTTTTTGAAATTACTACGAAACCCAACAGTGGTATCAGAGCCTAGGTTATTTATGTTGATGTTATATGCACGAGTAGAACACAAGTGAGTTGTGGGCGATATAAGTCATACTGCCTACCAGCATGTCATACTTTGGTTCGGCGGCATTGTTGGACGAGACGACCCGGACCAACATTACGCGTACGCTTACGCGAGACCGGTTCCCCCGACGTGCTTTGCACATAGGTGGCTTGCGGGCGACTGTCTCTCCAACTTTAGTTGAACCAAGTATGGCTACGCCCGTCCTTGCGAAGGTTAAAACGGAGTCTATTTGACAAACTATCATTGTGGTTTTGATGCATAGGTGAGATTGGTTCTTGCTTAAGCCCGTAGCAGCCACGTAAAACTTGCAACAACAAAGTAGAGGACGTCTAACTTGTTTTTGCAGGGCATGTTGTGATGTGATATGGTCAAGACATGATGCTGAATTTTATTGTATGAGATGATCATGTTTTGTAACCGAGTTATCAGCAACTGGCAGGAGCCTTATGGTTGTCGTTTTATTGTATGCAATGCAATCGCGATGTAATGCTTTACTTTTATCACTAAGCGGTAGCGATAGTCGTAGAAGCACAAGCTTGGCGAGACGACAACGATGCTACGATGGAGATCAAGGTGTCACGCCGGTGACGATGGTGATCACGACGGTGCTTCAGAGATGGAGATCACAAGCACAAGATGATGATGGCCATATCATATCACTTATATTGATTGCATGTGATGTTTATCCTTTTATGCATCTTATCTTGCTTTGATTGACAGTAGCATTATAAGATGATCTCTCACTAAATTATCAAGAAGTGTTCTCCCTGAGTATGCACCGTTGCGAAAGTTCTTCGTGCTGAGACACCACGTGATGATCGGGTGTGATAGGTTCTACGTTCAAATACAACGGGTGCAAAACAGTTGCACATGCGGAATACTCAGGTTATACTTGACGAGCCAAGCATATACAGATATGGCCTCGGAACACGGAGACCGAAAGGTCGAGCGTGAATCATATAGTAGATATGATCAACATAACGATGTTCACCATTGAAAACTACTCCATCTCACGTGATGATCGGTTATGGTTTAGTTGATTTGGATCACGTAATCACTTAGAGGATTAGAGGGATGTCTATCTAAGTGGATATTCAAGGAATTCATACTAACAACATTGCAATCATGCTCATCATTCACATATTTAGTGCCAAACAATTTAGAGATTTCTTCCACTTAGATAGACATCCCTCTAATCCTCTAAGTGATTACGTGATCCAAATCAACTAAACCATGTCCGATCATCACGTGAGATGGAGTAGTTTCATTGGTGAACATCGCTATGTTGATCATATCTGCTATATGATTCACGCTCGACCTTTCGGTCTCCGTGTTCCGAGGCCATATCTGTATATGCTTGGCTCGTCAAGTATAACCTGAGTAGGTTTAACACCAATACAAATAAAGAATGATTTCATTACAGTACCTTGAAGTGGTGTTTTGTTTTCTTTCGCTAACGGAGCTCATGAGTTTTCTGTTAAGTTTTGTGTTGTGAAGTTTTCAAGTTTTGGGTAAAGATTCGATGGACTATGGAATAAGGAGTGGCAAGAGCCTAAGCTTGGGGGTGCCCAAGGCACCCCAAGGTAATATTCAAGGACAACCAAGAGCCTAAGCTTGGGGATGCCCCGGAAGGCATCCCCTCTTTCGTCTTCGTTCATCGGTAACTTTACTTGGAGCTATATTTTTATTCACCACATGATATGTGTTTTGCTTGGAGCGTCATGTCATTTTATTTTGTTTTGCTTGAGGTTTGGATACAATACCAAGATCTGAAATTATTAAATGGGAGAGTCTTCACATAGTTACATAATTAGTCGACTACTCATTGATCTTCACTTATATCTTTTGGAGTAGTTTGTTGTTTGCTCTAGTGCTTCACTTATACCTTTTAGAGCATGGTGGTAGTTTTATTTTTAAGAAATAGATGAACTCTCATGTTTCACATAGATTATTTTGAGATTCATTAATAGCATGGTAATTCGCTTAATGTTAATATACTTGGTATTCAAGATATGTGAAACTTTCTTTTGAGTGCGTTGAATACTAAGATAAGTTTGATGCTTGATAATTGTTTTGAGATATGGAGGTGATAATATTAGAGTCATGCTAGTTGAGTAGTTGTGAATTTAAAGAATACTTGTGTTGAAGTTTGTGATTCCTGTAGCATGCACGTACGGTGAACCGTTATGTGATGAACTCGGAGCATGATTTATTTATTGATTGTCTTCCTTATGAGTGGCGGTCGGGGACGAGCGATGGTCTTTTCCTACCAATCTATCCCCCTAGGAGCATGCGCGTAATACTTTGCTTTGATAACTTGTAGATTTTTGCAATAAGTATATGAGTTCTTTATGACTAATGTTGAGTCCATGGATTATACGCACTTTTTCCCATCCTTCCACTATTGCTAGCCTCTCTAATACCGCGCACCTTTCGCCGGTATCATACACCCACCATATACCTTCCTCAAAACAGCCACCATACCTACCTATTATGGCATTTCCATAGCCATTCCGAGATATATTGCCATGCAACTTTCCACCGTTCCGTTTATTATGACACGCTCCATCATTGTCATATTGCTAGCATGATCATGTAGTTGACATCGTATTTGTGGCAAAGCCACCGTTCATAATTCTTTCATACATGTCACTCATGAGTCATTGCATATCCCGGTACACCGCCGGAGGCATTCATATAGAGTCATATTTTGTTCTAAGTATCGAGTTGTAATTGTTGAGTTGTAAGAAAAAATAAAAGTGTGATGATCATCATTATTAGAGCATTGTCCCAAGTGAGGAAAGGATGATGGAGACTATGATTCCCCCACAAGTCGGGATGAGACTCTGGACAAAAAATAAAAAAGAGAAAAAAAAGAGGCCATAAAAAAGAGAGAAAAAGCCCAAACAAAAAAATAAAAAAAATAAAAAAATGAGAGAAAAAGAGAGAAGGGACAATGCTACTATCCTTTTACCACACTTGTGCTTCAAAGTAGCACCATGATCTTCATGATAGAGAGTCTCTCATTTTGTCACTTTCATATACTAGTGGGAATTTTTTATTATAGAACTTGGCTTGTATATTCCAATGATGGGCTTCCTCAAAATGCCCTAGGTCTTCTTGAGCAAGCGAGTTGGATGCACACCCACTTAGTTTCTTTTGTTGAGCTTTCACATACTTATAGCTCTAGTGCATCCGTTGCATGGCAATCCCTACTCACTCACATTGATATCTATTAATGGGCATCTTCATAGCCCGTTGATACGCCTAGTTGATGTGAGACTATCTTCCCTCTTTTTGTCTTCTCCACAACCACCATTCTATTCCACATATAGTGTTATATCCATGGCTCACGCTAATGTATTGCGTGAAGATTGAAAAAGTTTTGAAAATGTTAAAGTATGAAACAATTGCTTGGCTTGTCATCGGGGTTGTGCATGATTTAAATATTTTGTGTGGGGAAGATGGAGCATAGCCAGACTATATGATTTTGTAGGGATAACTTTCTTTGGCCATGTTATTTTGAGAAGACATGATTGCTTTGTTAGTATGCTTGAAGTATTATTACTTTTATGTCAATATGAACTTTTGTCTTGAATCTTTCGGATCTGAATATTCATATCACAAGTAAGAAGAATTGCAATGAAATTATGCCAACTAGCATTCCACATCAAAAATTATCTTTTTTATCATTTACCTACTCGAGGACGAGCAGGAATTAAGCTTGGGGATGCTTGATACGTCTCCAACGTATCTATAATTTTTGATTGCTCCATGCTATATTATCTACTGTTTTAGGCAATATTGGGCTTTATTTTCCACTTTTATATTATTTTTGTGACTAACCTATTAACCGGAGGCCCATCCCAGATTTGCTGTTTTATGCCTATTTCAGTGTTTCGAGGAAAAGGAATATCAGACGGAGTCAAAAAGGAACGAAATCAACTGGAGAAGTTATTTTTGGAAGGAAACCCACTTGATGGACTTGGACCCCACGTCAGAAGATACGGGAGGTGCTCACGAGGGTGGGGGCACGCCCTCACCCCCTAGGCGCGCCCCCTGCCTCGTGGGGCCCCCGTAGCTCCACCGACGTACTCCTTTCACCCATATATACCGTCGTACCCTAAAACTTCCAGAACAGAAGATAGATCGGGAGTTCCGCCGCTGCAAGCCTCCAGAACCACGAAAAACCAATCGGGACCCCTTTCCAGTACCCTGCCGGAGGGGGGATCCATCTCCGGTGGCCATCTTCATCATCCCGGCGCTATCCATGACGAGGAGGGAGTAGTTCACCCTCGGGGCTGAGGGTATGTACCAGTAGCTATTTGTTTGATCTCTCTCTCTCGTGTTCTCTCTCGTGTTCCATCTATGGCACGATCTTGATGTATCCCGAGCTTTGCTATTGTAGTTGGATCTTATGTTTCTTCTCCCCCTCTACTCTCTTATGATGAATTGAGTTTCCCCTTTGAAGTTATCTTATCGGATTGAGTCTTTTATGAACACTTGATGTATGTCTTGCCGTGCTTATCTGTGGTGACAATGGGATATCACGTGCCACTTGATGTATGTTTTGGTGACACACTTGCGGGTTCCGCCCATGAACCTATGCATAGGGGTTGGCACACGTTCTTGATTCTCTGGTAGAAACTTTGGGGCACTATTTGAAGTACTTTTATGTTGGTTCGATAAATCTGAGATTGTGTGATGCATATCGTATAATCATGCCCACGGATACTTGAGGTGACAATGGAGTATCTAGGTGACATTAGGGTTTTGGTTGATTTGTATCTTAAGGTGTTATTCTAGTAAAAACTCCAAGGTTGTTTGTGACACTTATAGGAATAGCCCAACGGATTGATTTGAAAGAATAACTTTGAGGTGGTTTCGTACCCTACCATAGTCTCTACGTTTGTTCTCCGCTATTAGTGGCTTCGGAGTGACTCTTTGTTGCATGTTGAGGGCTCGTTATATGATCTATCTATGTTATTATTGTTGAGAGAACTTGCACTAGTGAAAGTATGAACCCTAGGCCTTGTTTCCTATCATTGCAATACCATTTACGCTCACTTTTACCACTCGCTACCTTGCTGTTTTTATATTTTCAGTTTACAAAAACCTATATCTACTATCTATTTTGCACTTGTATCACCATCTCTTCGCCGAACTAGTGCACCTATACAATTTACCATTGTATTGGGTGTGTTGGGGACACAAGAGACTCTTTGTTATTTGGTTGCAGGGTTGCTTGAGAGAGACCATCTTCATCTTACGCCTCCTACGGATTGATAAACCTTAGGTCATCCACTTGAGGGAAATTTGCTACTGTCCTACAAACCTGTGCACTTGCAGGCCCAACAACATCTACAAGAAGAAGGTTGCGTAGTAGACATCGGGGTGTGTTACCTTTGGGCCTTTAGCCATGAAGCATCTTCCAATTCCTTCATTAGGTGAATCAAATATGTCATAGGAGTTGGTTGACACAAGTGCTAGACCGGCAACACCTTCATCTTGAGTATATTCGGAGTCGGAGTGATAACTTCTCTCGGAGTGAGTGTCGGAGTCGGAGCCGGATACCCATTCACCAACATGAGCTTGATGTCTTCGTTTTGTGCAGCTCCTTGATGACTTGTCCTTCCTTTCCAAATCCTTGCTTCTCCGTGGGGGTCTTTGTTCATAACGATCATCTCTACTCCTTCTCTCTCTTGGTGGTGATTCCTCTCTTCTACTTCTTCTTTTTGGAGAATCTTCTCTTCTTTTGTAGGGTGCCGTACACTCATTGGAATAGTGTCCGGGTCTTCCACAATTGTAGCAATTACGCTCCCGACTAGAAGATCTTTTGTCATTGTAGGACCTTGACTTGGAGCTTCTCTCTTTGCTTCTATTCTTGTAGAATTTGTTGAAGTTCTTCACCATTAAGCTCAATTCTTCATTGAAGGTTTGTTTCTCACTTGATGATGTGGGGGCTTCACATGAGGCTTTGTAAGCACCACTTGACTTGTTGTGAAGTTCCTCCTTATCCTTGAGCGACATCTCATGAGCAACAATTCTTCCAATGACTTCCGTTGGCTTGAGATCTTTGTAATTGGGCATCATTTGGATCAATGTGCACAGTATCATATTTTTCATCCAAAGCTCTTAGGATCTTCTTGATGATGAATTTGTCGGTCATCTCTTCACTTCCTAAGCCCGCAATCTCATTTGTGATAAGAGCAAGCCTAGAGTACATTTCAGCGACACCTTCACCATCCTTCATTTTGAACTTGTCAAGTTGACTTTGGAGCACATCCAACTTGGATTTCTTGACGGAGTTGGTACCTTCATGCATATCAATCAAAGTGTCCCAAATTTCCTTTGCATTCTCAAGACGGCTGATTTTGTTGAATTCTTTGGGGCACAATCCGTTGAAGAGGATATCACAAGCTTGAGCGTTGTATTGCAGCATCTTCAACTCTTCCCTACTAGCTTCACGGTTCGGTTCTCTCCCATCAAAGAATTCACCTTGCAAGCCAATACACACAATAGCCCAAACGGCGGGGTTATGTCCAAGAATATGCATTTTCATCTTATGCTTCCAACTAGCAAAATTAGTACCGTCAAAGTAAGGACCTCTACGGTGATAATTTCCCTCGCTAGACGCCATACTCTCCTAGGTTGTGAAACCAAGGCTATGACCACCAAAACCTATGGAAATCAAAGCAAATGGAGACCAAAGCTCTGATACCACTTGTAGGATCGAAAGTATGTCTAGAGGGGGGGTGATTAGACTACTTGACCAAATAAAAACTTATTCTTTTCCCAATTTTAGTCTTTGGCAGATTTTAGCTATCTTAGCACAAGTCAAGCAATCCTAACACAATTCAAGCAAGCATGCAAAGAGTATATGAGCAACGAAAAATAAAGCATGCAACTTGCAAGAATGTAAAGGGAAGGGTTTGGAGAATTCAAACGCAATTGGAGACACGGATATTTTTGTCGTGGTTCCGATAGGTGGTGCTATCATACATCCACGTTGATGGAGACTTCAACCCATGAAGGGTAATGGTTGCGCGAGTCCACGGAGGGCTCCACCCATGAAGGGTCCATGAAGAAGCAACCTTGTCTATCCCACCATGGCCGTCACCCACGAAGGACTTGCCTCACTAGCGGTAGATCTTCACGAAGTAGGCGATCTCCTTGCCCTTACAAACTCCTTGGTTCAACTCCACAATCTTGTCGGAGGCTCCCAAGTGACACCTAGCCAATCTAGGAGACACCACTCTCCAAGAAGTAACAAATGGTGTGTTGATGATGAACTCCTTGCTCTTGTGCTTCAAATGATAATCTCCCCAACACTCAACTCTCTCTCACAGGATTTGGATTTGGTAGAAAGAAGATTTGAGTGGAAAGCAACTTGGGGAAGGCTAGAGATCAAGATTCATATGGTAGGAATGGAATATCTTGGCCTCAACACATGAGTAGGTGGTTCCTTCTCAGAAACAGCAAGTTGGAAGTGTAGGTTTGTTCTGATGGCTCTCTCCACGAATGAAGAGGAGGTGGATGGGTATATATAGCCTCCACACAAAATTTAACCGTTACACACAACTTGCCAAACTCGGTGGGACCGAATTGATAAACTCGGTCGGACCGATTTAGCAAATCTAGTGACCGTTAGGATTTTTGGTGGGACCGACATGCAACTCGGTAGGACTGATATGGTTAGGGTTAGGGCATAACATAATCTCGATGAGACCGATTACACAAACTCAGTGAGACCGATTTTGGTAATAAGCTAACCAGAGAGTTGGTCAGGTAAACTCGGTGGGACCGATTCGCTCATTTCGGTGAGACCGAAATGTTACAGAAGGGAAACAGAGAGTTTACATTGCAATCTCGGTGGGACCGATCGCTCATCTCGGTGGTACCGAAACATTATGAAGGGAAATAAAGAGATTACAATCCCATCTCGGTGAGACCGAGATCCCTATCGGTGAGATCGATTTGCCTAGGGTTTGTGGCAGTGGCTATGACATCTGAACTCGGTGGCGCCGGATAGAAAGAATCGGTAGGGCCGTGTTTGACTTTAGGTCATATGTGGATATGAGAAAGTAGTTGAGGGTTTTGGAGCATATCACTAAGCACTGTAGAGCAAGAAACTCATTAAGCAACACCTCATCCCTCCTTGATAGTATTGGCTTTTCCTATAGACTCAATGTGATCTTGGATCACTAAAATATAAAATGTAGAGTGTTGAGCTTTTGAGCTTTGGAGCTTGAGCCAATCCTTTTATCCTTAGCATTTTGAGGGATCCACATTTCTCATCCATGCCATGCCATCCATTGAGCTTTTCCTGAAATATTCATCTTGGAATGATGTTAGCTCAATGAGCTATATGTTGTTAGGAATTACCAAAACCACCTAGGGATAGTTGCACTTTCAGTCTCGCGTAAGCGTACGCGTAATGTCGGTCCGGGCCGCTTCATCCAACAATACCGCCGAACCAAAGTGTGACATGCTGGTAAGCAGTATGACTTGTATCGCCCATAACTCACTTGTGTTCTACTCGTGCATATAACATCAACGCATAAAACCAGGCTCGGATGCCACTGTTGGGGAACGTAGTAATTTCAAAAAAATTCCTACGCACACGCAAGATCATGGTGATGCATAGCAACGAGAGGGGAGAGTGTGTCCACGCACCCTCGTAGACCAAAAGCGGAAGCGTTAGCATAACGCGGTTGATGTAGTCGTACGTCTTCACGATCGGACCGATCAAGTACCGAACGCTCGGCACCTCCGAGTTCAGCACACGTTCAACTCGATGACGTCCCTCGAACTCCGATCTAGCCGAGCCTTGAGGGAGAGTTCTGTCAGCACGATGGCGTGGTGACGATGATGATGTTCTACCAACGCAGGGCTTCGCCTAAGCACCGCTACGATATGACCGAGGTGGATTATGGTTGAGGGGGGCACCGCACACGGCTAAGAGATCCAAGGGATCAATTGTTGTGTCTCTAGGGGGTGCCTCCCTCCCCGTATATAAAGGAGTGGAGGAGGGGGAGGGGGCCGGCCACCCTTGGCGCACCCCATGAGGAGTCCTACTCCCATCGGGAGTAGGACTCCCCCCCCATTCCATGTTGGAGTAGGAGAGGAGAGGGAAGGAGAGATAGGGGGGAAAGGAAAGGGGGGCGCCGCCCCCTCCTTATCCAATTCGGACTTGGGGGGAGGGGCGCGCGGCTGCCCCTTGGCCGCCTCTCCTCTTCCACCACTTGGGCCCATGAGGCCCAATAACCTCCGGGGGGTTCCGGTAACCCCCCGGTACTTCGATATATATTCGATAACCCCCGGAACCATTTCGGTGTCCGAACATAGTCGTCCAATATATCGATCTTCATGTCTCGACCATTTCGAGACTCCTCGTTATGTCCGTGATCACATCCGGGACTCCGAACTACCTTCGGTATATCAAAATACATAAACTCATAATATAACCGTCATCGAACTTTAAGCATGCAGACCCTACGGGTTCGAGAACTATGTAGACATGACCAAGACACGTCTCCGGTCAATAACCAATAGCGGAACCTGGATGCTCATATTGGCTCCCACATATTCTACGAAGATCTTTATCGGTCACACCGCATAACAACATACGTTGTTCCCTTTGTCATCGGTATGTTACTTGCCCGAGATTCGATCGTCGGTATCTCAATACCTAGTTCAAGCAAGTCTCTTTACTCATTCCGTAATACATCATCCCGCAACTAACTCATTAGTTGCAATGCTTGCAAGGCTTAAGTGATGTGCATTACCGAGTGGGCCCAGAGATACCTCTCCAATAATCGGAGTGACAAATCCTAATCTCGAAATACGCCAACCCAACAAGTACCTTCGGAGACACTTGTAGAGCACCTTTATAATCACCCAGTTATGTTGTGATGTTTGGTAGCACACAAAGTGTTCCTCCGGTAAATGGGAGTTGCATAATCTCATAGTCATAGGAACATGTATAAGTCATGAAGAAAGCAATAGCAACATACTAAATGATCAAGTGCTAAGATAACGGAATGGGTCAAGTCAATCACATCATTCTCCTAATGATGTGACCCCATTAATCAAATGACAACTCTTTGTCTATGGCTAGGAAACATAACCATCTTTGATCAATGAGCTAGTCAAGTAGAGGCATACTAGTGACACTCTGTTTGTCTATGTATTCACACATGTATCATGTTTCCGGTTAATACAATTCTAGCATGAATAATAAACATTTATCATGATATAAGGAAATAAATAATAACTTTATTTGCCTCTAGGGCATATTTCCTTCATAGACATGGTTGACGGAGATCGGGATTGGGAGAAAGGGAGGATAAGAGATGAAGCGGTGAGGAGCGAAGTGAGCGTAGGGTTTGCTCCGGATAGGGATTTTGTGGGGACAACGTGGGTCATGGTGGGCCGAGCTAATAAAATCCAGAAAAATTCAAATAATTCAAAGAGTGCTTCTGCTCTAATAAAATCCAGTAAAAATCATTTTAAAAATACCAAATTGATTTCAAATTAATTTCTCTCCAATTTTCTATTGTAGGGAACCATGTTACCCTATTTTCCATGTATTTTGTTTTTGGAGAAAAATAATTTGAATAATACTCAATTAAATCCGAATTGAAAATAATTTCAAAAGGACTTTGAAATTGATCCTTTGAAACTCCCAACTCATATTTCATATAATTTGAAGAAGTCATTTTATCTTCTCTCGTGAAAATCATTGAGTTGCATAAAGTTTCAGAATTGAATTATTTCAAAATGAAATTCAAATATTTCCAAATACCCTTTCATTTAATTTAATGGAAGAAGTCATATCATCTTCGCTCAAGGGTTTTGTATTTGAAAAGAATTTGAATTCACAGAGATCATAAAAATGCAAAAATGAAAGTTTGGGAAAGTCCTTTTATTCCCTCTCATTTAACTTTCAAAAGTTTCGAATTTCACTCACTTTCAGTCAATCAATCAAACAATCAAATCTATCTATTTATTATAACATTCCAAAATTTAGAATTTTGGGATGTTACAAACCTACCACCCTTAAAATGAATCTCGTCCTCGAGATTCGGAGAGGCTAGAAAGAAAAGGTTAGGGTTTGGGGTCTTCTCAAAATCCAACGTTCGTCTCCGGGGTCTAGGGTGCTACCACCCTTATAAGCATGGTTACGGTTCCATCAAAACTCATATACTCCATCCTTAACCTTGACAATGTCGGCCTTCTCAGATCTTCAGTAAAATTCGTTCTCTAGCTCTTCCGGTAACGGCATAACCTTTTTCCTCAATTCTTCTGTCCTTTCCTCTTAGTAAGGTTATTCCGAGATTGGGTCTTCATAGCTGATAGGTCTGGCGCCAAAACTAAACAACTATCGATATCTCATGGTGGTCAACAATTTATGGTTTCTCCTGCAGGAAATGGGTCTGGGTGATCCTCACCGTATAACCTACGGTTGGCAAAGCTGCCTTGTACAAGGAAAAAAAATACCTATACCATTCTAAGGCTTAAACAAGGTTTAATATCGCTGTCTCTCTACTATAGGTAAGTCACTCAGATTTACCATCCCATATAGCAAGGCGAATAATAAGAGTAAGTCGGTATGGTGATCAATCCATCCCGCACCCAAATCATTACCTTGTATACGGTTTAGCGAATCTCGCATTCTAACACTCGGTCATCCTCACAAGCATTGCAGAATTTCTCTTGTCGACGAACCAAGTTCGGATAAATCCATAGATTCTGCAAGCCAGACAAACATCTATCGTTCCTTCACAACTCTCAGGTTTTGCGTTACTCCTATAAAATCGTCTGCCGATAAACGTCGTATCTTCCTCCAGGGTTTTTCCTTCAGCAAGAATGTTCTTGCTTCTGGGCAGGTCCTGGGGCCTGTGGGTTATGGCCCATCTCGTCACTTGTAATCCTTGAACTTATCATCGGGCAACTTATCGCTATTCCAACATCCAACTTCCAGCTTCCTAGCATACTTAGAATCCATCCAATTGTATTGTCTTCTTTCCTTCTATTGGCACCAAACTAGGACATGATTACTCAGACTCATCATGGAGTTTCCATTGATCCATATTTCTGACATCATACCACCTTTATATCCAATAGTAATTCATCTCTTCATCCTCATGGGATATCCCTCATACCGAGATAAAAACTTATACTTATGAAGTCCATATTCCACTTTGTGGAACATCATTATCCTTTCCGCGGTCAAGCGTCCTTACAGGCGAATATTGGCCATCTCTGCATGGCACTTCTTCAACTGGGAAACGTGAAACACATCTTGAACTCCTGACAGTCCTTCGGGTAACTCAAACTTGTAGGCCACTTCTCTCATACGCTCCAAAACTCGGTATGGTCCTACAAATCTCGGGGCCAACTGTCCCTTAACTCTAAATTGTTTAACTCCTTGCAGAGGGAACACATGAAGACATGCTCTGTCTCCAATTTCATAGACTACCTCCTTGAGTTTTTGAGTCTGCATAACTCTTCTGCCTGGACTGAGCTACCTTCAGTCTATCTCGAATCAACTTAACATTCTCTTCTGACTCCTTGATCACATTTGATCCAAACAACTGACAGTCTCCAACTTCATCCCACATACTCTTGGGGTATCACACATATCGAGACAAAACTCGTATTCATTTTGTCCGAAATCCATTGCAGGGTACTACCACCCTTAAAATGCACAAATCTTCCATAGACCATATTTCTCATATCCTCAGAATGGCCAAAATTCTTCTTCATAGAGTAACAACTCATAAAATCCATATCAGTTCCAATGATGCTACTTTATTCATTCTCAAATGATTACAATCTCTCGCTTCTCAACACCTCAAAGAAAAATGTTCTCACTTCCACTACTCCATTTCTTTTGTTGCAAACTCAACTATCTAGAACAAGTTTCCTTCTCCTTGGGGCATTCTCTGGCAAAGTGCCCTGCTCCATTACAACTAAAACATATTACTTCTGACAAGTATCGAGGTTTCCTTTTGGGGCAACTGTTGAGGTAGTGCCCTGACTCCTTGCACCTATAACAGGTGATATGACTCAGGTCCCTCCTGGAATCCAATCTGCTTCTCTTCCTGGACCTTTCCATTCCAATTAGGGCTTCTATTTCCTGTGGGTCATACTCTACTTCCTCTGTCGGGAATTCTACTAAATCCCCATTCAAACAATTTTGGGAGATGTGTCCTTCTTCTCCATATGAATAACAAGACTTAGTGCAGGGTTTACCCGGGTCTTCTTTAGGTGTGTCCTCCACCTCTTCCTTCATCACAGTTTCTTCTAAAATTCCCATAAGGGCTCCTTTCATTACTTCTTTCTTCTGCTGGATGGTTCGTTGTACCATGGGGTAGGTGTGGCACTGAGCAGGATAGTGGGTAGTCCCTTCACACAAGAAACAAGTAATCTTCCTAGTTGGGCATTCTTCAACTAGGTGACTTCCTTCACAATTAGGGCACTCATCCTTGCGTTCTTTATGGGTGTGTCCGATTTCTCCACAAATATTGCATGCACAAGGTTTCTTCATATCCTTTCCATAAGGTTTCAACTTCTGGGACACAAACTGAGACTTTGGCAGAGTCAACTTAATATCTTTCCAAGTGGTTACTCCTTGCCATCCATTCATGGTTTGGTATATCCTCCATCAAGTAGCAACACCTCTTTCAAAGCACTAAAGAGCATGATGGGTCATATCATTTCCAACTATAGGGTTATTCTACATGTGATCTTCCATGTCCTAAATTCATCGGTCTGTCTCCAACTGACTCATCGGTCCAGAAAATACAAGCTCATCTCCATTCATCCTCTATTGGGTCCATGTGGGTTTGGGGTAAGATAAGAGAGAGGGAGAGGGATACACACAATACAAACAAAAGTTTTGAAAAGATAGATTTTTGTTGTGGCTGTCGAAAAAAAAACATCAAACAAATGACAGCTCACAAACATCGCATCTAACGTAGGTATATAACAGGGGTTTGGTCTTCTAAGGTCAATAAATCTTCAACGTCTCCAAATTCTTCAAGCCTTGTTCATGCCTCCAATGGCTTCTTCCGATCATGCTTGTCTTTCTCAAGTTCTTTTGCCAGATCAACTCTGTTGACGCGAAGTCTCTCGTGACGTCCTTTAATATTCCGGAGTTGCATTTCAAACTTCTGGTTTCAACATCCTTCACATGAACCATGGTCATACTGTCCTTCAGTTCCTGACAATTCTCCGGTATCTCGAGGTTGTAGCTCCTCCAGCTTGGCTACTCTCATCTTCAGGATCCTGAGTTCCTCACGAAATGCTCCTTGTCAAAATACGGCTTCTTGTAGCTTTAAACTTCTTGATGTACTACTCCAGATCTTGGTGATACACCAGCTAAGTTTAAAACTGCATCCTTTGCTGATAGATGCTCCATCAGCCTTCTACCATCCAATCCTTCCGAAGGAATGCATGCTTAGCTCAGCTCGGTGACCACAGTATCAATGGTGATGACATCACGGATAACCGTGTTTCTGCTTGTCATTGCCATGAACTATCTTGCCAGTTGATATCTCCTGCCTTAGGGTTTTCTTGACAAAACTTTGAGTTCTCAACTCTCCATGTTTCAGTCTTTCTCCGATACACCTTGATCTCGGGTATTGACAACTTCCATAGTCTGCCAAGTTCCACAATGGTAGCCTTCCTAGGTCATACAAATCTAGAAGTTTTACAGGTCCTTCAAATTCTCCTAGTCCTTGGAGTCTTCAACTGTTGTAGTTTCCATTATTCAGATGCACGGTAAAATCTCCTTCATTTCGTAGTGGTCGTGGTTCTCCGATATCTTGTACTTCTTGGAGTGGTCTCATCAGTGGAATCTTTGAGTGGTCAAAAGGGGAAAGGGGTATGGTCTCACTAAAGGGAATTTTTGAATAAGCTCAGAAGAGAAGAGGGGTAAAAGATCTTTTTGTAGAGAAAAAATCTTTGCTATGGGCTTGCCAGTTTCTAGGGTCACGTCCTACAGTCAACATGTGCTCTGATACCATCTTGTAGCGACCTGACCCGAATGGATCAAGTCTCTGTGCTTAAGTGTCATCCCTGGATCGGTATACTGACACACACAGTACTCGAAGGATTTATAACAGAGGTAAATCACATGTATAAAGTAACGTAAATACTATTACCTCAATCCATATAGCGGAAGCAACAAGGTTGTGGATTCCCATCAACACCAACGGCAAAGTTGAGTGTAGAAATCGTAACCCTAACGTATCACTTACTCGTCGTAAGATAATCCTGCAACATGAGACGTTGCAGCCTGAAACGGGTCAGTACATTGAATGTACTGGCAAATTCACACCATAGAGAATGATGAATAAAGACTATCACTACATGCATAGTTGGCTGGTGGAAAAGCTCTATGGTTATAAGGTTTTTGCGTAAAGCCAATTTTTCCCTACTGCAAAGGAATACATTTTAATTAACTATCATGGTGGTTGTTGAACATTGAGAATGGTTGACAGCATTCTCAATCCCAATTAAGTAACATCATTAAACCCAACAATATTCATTTAAAGTAACATGATGAGATCAATAGGATAATCCAAGAACTAGATACTCAAGATGTCCATAACCGGGGACACGGCTAATCATGATTAGTTTATACACTCTGCAGAGGTTTGCGCACTTTTCCCCACAAGACTCGATCGCCTCCGTTGGATTTCTCGCACTACATGGTGTTTGAGAAACGGATGACCGAGACATAGTCTTTCAGAAGCGCTAGCACCTTACGATCGGGTAGACCGTACCACCTACAACCCCTACATCTGCTAGTCTACCACTGTAAGAGTTCGCACAACTTAGTCAACTATGCCAGAGCCCATAATGGCTTGTGGCTGCACACGGAAGTTTCTAGTATGAATAATCTCATGATCCCTTTGAGCCTGGGTGGCGGTCCAAAAGAAAAACAGGCAAGTCCTGGAAACCCCAGCTGCCTCAATCCACCCAGATGTGTGTTTAAGTTGCCACCTTAGATAAACCATTAATTAACAATCTCACATCTGTCATGGATTTCACTCACCCAATCCATGTCTACTAGCATAGCATGGCATAATAAGCAAACGTAGAAGTAACTCCCAAAGGTTTGATAATAAACAGGTAATAGGTTCCTACCTCATCAACTACTTCCCAATACCCACATGTTATCAATCCTACTCATGCAATGTTTGAGGGTGAAGCTAATGCATAAAACTGGGTATGGGAGGGGATATGATCAAAGTGTGAACTTGCCTGCAATGTTGATGAAGATGATTTGCACTCAAAACTCTTGATAGATCTACTCGTCACACTCCGGTCAATCTATCGTAAGCAAGCAATAGTAACCACACATAAGCAATCACTCAAAAGATCAGAAAGAACGAAGAAAACAATTCAGAAAACATCGAAACCAAGCAAATAACTCTTGCAACATAAAACAATTTCTAACAGTACCAAAATTATGTGAATTTGGCCTTATTAGAATGTTTAGGTCAAGAGCTTCGATTTGCAAAAAGAATCAACTAAAACGGAGCTACGAAACTCAAGTTATGATCAAACGAAGTTTGAATTCAAATCTGATCTAATTCAAATTTTAAAGTTTTCAAAAACATGTTTGAGTTGGATTACTGGATAGAGGAGATCGTAACGAAGAAGTGGGCGTTGGTTTCGTTGGATTTGGACTAACGAGTAAAAAGTTATGCTTGTTTGAAGTATAGGGACTATTCTGTAAATAAAGTATTCACATCTAGGTCCCTGGCTGAAATTACAGAAAAAGAAAAAAAAACTAAAAGGTGAACGTTCGTTTTCTATACCTAACCAGCGAACGTTCTCTAAATAGATCAATCTAAAAAGAACTAAACCATTTTTTTAAACGAAAACCGAAATAAAGGAAAATAAACCGAACCGGGGTGGTTTTATACCGGTTCGGGGCGGTTCTTCGGTGAGGAACCGGCGGCGGATCTCTGGCGAGGGCGGCGCGGCTCCGGCGACTGCGAGGAGCGGCGACAGCGGCGGGTGGCGGCGCGGCTAGGGCGGGGAGCGGCGTGGGGCGAAGCAGCAAGCCGGCGGCAGCAGCGGGGAAGCAGCAGCGGCGGCGGCGCGCGGCACAGGGCGGCGAAGCGTGCAGCGGCGGCGGTGAAGTCCGGCGAGGCGGCGCGATTCGGCGGGGCACGGCGAGAGGAGAGAGAGGGAAACGGGGCCGGGGCGGCGCCCTTTATAGGAAGGGAGGGGAGGAGGACTTGGAGAAGGGGGCGAGGAGGAGGCCGGAGGCGACACGGCGTCCATGGCGGCGGCGGCGCTCCCGTGCTGGCTCGGGAGACCGAGCGGAGGTCGGGGACGGGGCGACGCGGGCTGGCCTGGCGCGGAGAGAGAGAGAGAGAGAGAGAGAGAGAGAGAGAGAGAGAGAGCAGTGCTGGGCTTCGGCCTGGCACTGTTCGAAGAGTTTTTTTTTAACATTTTTCACAGGCAACAAAAACAAAAAAAAACTAAAATATTATATAGGCATATAATATATCAAAATTTTCAGAAAAAGATTTTCTACAACATGGACATTTTTATAAAGTCAAATAAAATCCAGAAAAATTCAAATAATTCAAAGAGTGCTTCTGCTCTAATAAAATCCAGTAAAAATCATTTTAAAAATACCAAATTGATTTCAAATTAATTTCTCTCCAATTTTCTATTGTAGGGAACCATGTTACCCTATTTTCCATGTATTTTGTTTTTGGAGAAAAATAATTTGAATAATACTCAATTAAATCCGAATTGAAAATAATTTCAAAAGGACTTTGAAATTGATCCTTTGAAACTCCCAACTCATATTTCATATAATTTGAAGAAGTCATTTTATCTTCTCTCGTGAAAATCATTGAGTTGCATAAAGTTTCAGAATTGAATTATTTCAAAATGAAATTCAAATATTTCCAAATACCCTTTCATTTAATTTAATGGAAGAAGTCATATCATCTTCGCTCAAGGGTTTTGTATTTGAAAAGAATTTGAATTCACAGAGATCATAAAAATGCAAAAATGAAATTTTGGGAAAGTCCTTTTATTCCCTCTCATTTAACTTTCAAAAGTTTCGAATTTCACTCACTTTCAGTCAATCAATCAAACAATGAAATCTATCTATTTATTATAACATTCCAAAATTTAGAATTTTGGGATGTTACAATTTGAAAATATCATTGTCACTCTTATGCATATCACAAAGTCTCTTTGGAAGGATTGTAAACTAACAATATCTCAGTTAGCTTCAGAAGGGCCTCTAGAGCAAGAGTGGGGGGGAAACAGATTCACAACAAGCTACAACTAATATAATCTATATATAGTTATAAAGCAAGTTGGAGGACAACTTCTGAAGGGCTCACCGATCCACACCAAAATAATCACGGGAGAAACATTAACCATATCACAGTTGAGCTACAGCAGACTGAACCTTGGTAGCAAATGCAAGGCTATCAGCAAATATAACTAAAGAAGTCCTACCTTTGAATTAAATATGGACTAACATGATATGCTTTTATACCAATCTACACTAATCCCTATTGCAACAAATAATAATAGCTGGTACAGTTGTACACCACTAAAATTACTATTAAAATGTCACTTCAATCCAGATAAAAATGAAACCTTGAACATAATCCCCCAACAGCAAAATACACATGTAAATTGTAGTACCAAAATTGAGTTGACTGGCGATGTATTCGGATTTTAGGATGAGGCAACCCGAAGACTAACTACACTTATTTGTCAGAACACGAAACTAACTACAGTCAATCTTTCGTGCGCTCTGTTCAAATCAAGCTCAAAGATCAGAAATACCAATCAGAAATCAAGTCAACAAGGTCGAGAAGGAAGTCTCCTTCCAAAGATGGAAATAAAGAAAACAAAGAAAAATGGATTAAGTGGAGTTTTAGAGGTCGGCTGTGTGACGCTAACAGACCCAGACCGTGATTGACCACATGGAACCCTAGACCGCGAGTTGGGTGAGAAATGATACATGGAAGCATGCTTTGTTAATAACTATTGTCGTGCACTGGTGGAGTGCTTTTGTTGCTTCAACTCCATCTAAAGTCTCCAACTCCACCAGGTCAATAAAAACTCAGAAGTCCTAGCTACATATTTGATTGAACAGTCAATATGGACTTCAAAATGCCATTGACAGGATGACAGTACATCGAACAGAAAAATTTGTTGCTTTAGAATTCCATGCTGAAGCTTTATATGTGTTCTATGTCATGTATCTGTTCTTCTATTCCATATTCCGAAACAAATAAGCATGTCTAAACTCTGCAGCATACGATCTCGTGTATATGTCCTACCTGTTCCATTGTCCATTTACTTTTTACACGGCCTTCTGTTCACCACAGTAACTAAATTATGCCCAAAGAACTCAGTCCTCTTAATTCACAACTTGGTACACATAAAACTTATATCATGAGATAAAAAATCAAGTGAGCGAGCACAAAAAAGCAAACAAGCAGTTACCTTAATCAATTAGAAGAACCACGATCTGACGCATGAGAACATACTGCTATGAAAAAGTAAGCGAGCACACTTGCAGGCAAAAGAAGCAAGCAAGCAGCCATCTTAATTCACACTTGGACCTTTTAGAACAATTTGGTTGACATGAGACTAATTACCTGCAGGTTTCGTGGGTGCAACAGATCGGTTCTGCAGAGTGCAGAGGCGGCCAACACGCAGGTATCATGGCAGACTTGCGGCCAGTTTCCGACAGACAATGTTGAAATATATTGCCCGCCTCCCTCCATCAGTTCGAACTTTTGAATGAGTTGGCTGGTGCATGAATTTAATATGGTATCCGAGCCAAGAGGTCTTGCGTACAAAACCATGCCAACGCAGTATTAAATAAAACGATTCTGCGGCCTACATCGATCCCACGTCTAAGAACTAAAACAGCCTAGACATGAGGGAGAGTGTTATAATATATTGCCCGCCTCCCTCCATCAGTTTGGACTTTTAAATAAGTTGGTTGGTGCATGAATTCAATAGGCTATCCGATTTAGTTAGAACCTTGGCATCATCTAGACCGTGGCGTGAAGCTCCGTAGGCACCTGTGTTGTGGCCGGTGCGTGGACATGAACGTGAACGACGAAGGGAGGAAACTTATTACTGGCTTCTCTGGCTCCCGGATCAGGCTGGCGGACAAGCGCGCGACGATAGAGGAGGGCGGCAGCGTACGTGGGGCAACGATCGGAGGAGCGGCCGGCGGAGGCCTGCGCTTGCTTCCATCAAAGGAGGAGCGGCCGCCGGCGGCAGTCCGAGCTGGCTTTATGTGCGGCTCCCACGCTCCCGTCCTTCAATACGGAGCCGTAGTCGACGCCTCCTAGCGATGGAGAGAGACGGAGTGCTAAACCCGTGGTTGAGGACGGCAGCCTCCAGCAGGAGGTTGGAGGTGGAGGAGAGTGGTGTCTGCGCCGGGAAGATTGGGCGTGGGTGAGGGATAGGCAGATCGGCCGCGGTTCGTCCGTGCGGCGGCCGCTCGCGTCCCAATAGGCAGCGGAAGGCATCGTGTGCTCGGGCGATTAGTTTCCTATTTTCCCGTTACGTGATTAGGATGGTGCGGGTCCTGGAATTTCATATTTTCCTCTGTGGTGGAGTACGGTCAGTCAATTTAAATTACTAAGAGCATCTCCAACGGCCGCACAAAAATCTCGCGTCCAATAAAAGTTATAGCGTGCCACTTTAGCACTTTTAGTGCGCCGAGACCAACATTGCTTTAGCAGACGCCCAAAGACGCGCGCCCAAAAAGCAAGCAGTGCAATTTGTGAAACGCGCCCAATCCGGAGCCCAAAATATGCTGCGCGATAGCGTTTTTCAGCGCGCGCTCAAAACATTTTAGCGTTACAGCATCTGCTGGAGCTGTTGGACGCCCCAAAAAACAAATTTTTAATGCGCGGAGCTCTTTTTAGGCGCCTGTTGGAGATGTTCTAAGTATACACAGAAAATAGATCAAGTTAAGGCCAGCCGTTAGATTAAGTTTAGTGGGACTAATCGTGTGGTGTTGGCTGGGTCGTGTGGTGTTGTGGGGCTAATTACAGGGTGCATGTAAGAAATTGTTTGTTTAATTGTTTAATAATTAATAATAGTGGAGAAAAATTATTGGACTTTCGTTTTTCTCAGCAGACGACGCACACCTGCAACTCATCAGCATTCCGAACTTCAAAAAAAGAAAAACTCATCAGCATTCCCCACCCCCATCGCCGGGAAGATAACCGCTGCCGCCGGCACTCACCGCGATCGCGCCGTCGCGGCCGCCATGATCCGTCTCCGCAGCTGCATCCTCACCCATCTCCTCCATTCGCCCCCCGCCTCTCCCATCTCTCTCCGCCGTCTCCTCTCAACCACAGAGCCGGTGCCCCCCGTTCCGGCAAATCCGGGCTTCGCCGTCGAGGACTACCTCGTCGCCACCTGCGGCCTCACCCGACCCCAGGCCCTCAAGGCTTCCCTTAAACTCTCCGGCCTCAAGTCACCCTCCAAGCCCGACTCCGTCCTCGCCCTCCTCGCCGGCCTCGGCCTCTCGAGCGCCGACGTCGCCGCTGACCCGCGGTTGCTCTGCGCCAAAGTGGACACACTAACCTCCAATGTCGCGGGGCTCGCCGGCATGGGCATGTCGCGTTCTCAGATCGCTCAGCTCGTTATGCTCGGCTGCACTATCTTCCGCTGCAAACCCGTCGTCTCCAGGCTGCACTACTACCTGCCCCTCTTCAGATCCCCGGAGAACCTCCTTCGCGTTCTCAAGCAGAACTCCTACCTCCTGTCATCCAACATCGACAAGGTGGTAGAGCCCAACGTCGTATTCCTGCGGGAGTGCGGGCTAGGTGCTTGTGATATTGCCAAGCTGTGCACCTCTCTTCCGAGGCTGCTTAGCATCAAACCAGAGAAGGTCCGGGCGATGGCGGCATGTACCGAAAGTCTGGGTGTGCGCCGCGGCTCCGGGATGTTCAGAAAAGCGATGCAGGCTGTCGCGTTCCGCGGCGAGGAGAAGATCGCCGCCGAAGTGGCGTACTTGAAGAAGACGTTCAGGTGGTCCGATGCTGAGGTGGGCATTGCTGTCTGTAGGTCTCCAATGGTGCTGTCGAGGTCTGAGGACACGCTCCTGCGTATGTCCGAGTTCCTTATCTCTGAGGTGGGGCTGGAACCGGCGTACATTGCTCCTCGGTCAGTAATGCTCTGTCTTAGCCTCGAGGGTCGACTGAGGCCTCGGTACTATGTTACGAAGTTCCTTAAGGAAAATGGATTGCTAAATCTCGGATGGAGTTACTTTTCAATTGTCAAGGCGACCGAGAAGGTGTTCGTGGAGAAGTTCATATGCCCTCACACGGAAGCTGCACCATACCTCGCTGAAGACTATGATGCTACTTGCAGAGGGGAAGTGCCGACTAATTTCAGATTCGCATGAGCCAGGGACGGGCTATGAAAATTGGTAACTGTGTGCTGGTTGTCCACTGATGTATGTCTTCTAGATGCTGGTTTGGTCATTGCTAGCTTGTGATGAAACTGGTAGTTTGATTCCTGAATCCTGTTATGTTTATGCCATCATTCAGTAGAAAAGAAACCATGGTTTATTATGAACTTTTTAATTCCTGAATACTTTTCCTGAATCCTGATGTGAACTTTTTCACCCTTGTTTTGGAACACATGTATTGGAGATACGAAATTGTGAGATCAGGCCTATCATGTCAGTAACATGCTGGTTTGGTTGTTGGTATCACCTGATGAAGCTATTAATTAGATTCATGAGACCCTGGTATGTCTGAGTACCACTTCAGTATAAAAGAAAGCATGTCATGGCCATGAATTTCTTCATCCTCATGTCATATTCATACACACATATTAAATTCGGGCCATTGTGCAGATGCATTGGAATATATGTGACTGTGAGTAGTATATTTGCACTTCTGGTACATTTTATGGAATACTGATATGGAAGCAGCGGAGTGTTCTCAAATTGCCCCTACAGTAACCAGCACAATCCTCTAATCTATCTACCCGTGAAAGAGTGAAAATTCTGAACTATTTTTGGTGGGGAACAATGTTGGACTTGTTGATGACCACGACATGTCGACCACTGCCGAGAATGCCATTTGATCTGTTAATACCAACCGATACCGTACTACTTTGCCATTTAAAAAGATGTACTCCCTCCGTCCCAAAGATGTACTCCAACTCTTGAGTACAAGTTTTATTATCCTCTTACAGTATGGATGTTATGAATCCTCCTACTTAATCCATGGGTACTGCTACCAATTTACATTGTGCCATTACCCAAGCTTGATCGCAGCACTACCTTAGCTTATAAAATAAAATTATGCTGGTGCTAATTTACGCATGGGAAGCAATAACGTTGTGCGTTGTCGGAGTACGAGTTTGCGTTTCATACTCAGATTCCCCTGCAATTCGAAATGGCCTGCGTTGTAAGACATTTAGCTCTGACCATACATCATCATCTACATAGATTCCTCACATGGTAGCCACATGAAATGGGAATTTGGTACATGTACTTTAGTTTATAATATATATTTACCACAAAAAAGTTTATAATATATATTTTCTGAAATATAATCTCTTTTGTCCAAGTCGTTCCTTGTGTACTGTAAACTCAAAACCGACATTTTTGATGCAGATTGGTTATTTGCTAAGATCCTCTAGTAATGGGTGTGAAAATCTTCGTCGTATCAAGCACCACAACAGTGTCGCGAAAGACTTCGAAATGCTTGTCTGGTCCATCTGGACGCATCAGTATGCCTGTATCTTCGGACAACGCCCGGCCCTCCACCGCGCTCCTGTTGCAGTCTATCAAGGATAAAGCTAGCTATTCGCGGAAAAAAAGGAAGAAGAAGAAGAAGAAGAAGGAGGAGGAGGATGAAGCTAGCGCCTGGGCCAAGGCCGGAGTGAAGGGCATTGCTAGCTTAATACTCCTAGGACGTTTTAGTTCGTGGGGCTGAGCAACCCGTTCTGCTCTTGTAACTCCTCGCTACGCCCTTCCGTGTGTACGTCACCAGGTGTTACCCTTGTAACCCAACTCTATGCTGTTCTCCCCTACTTACCAATGGAATAATACACACTTGTATTAGTTGACTATAACACTATTACTAAGGAATAAAATCAACTTTATCTCGCAAAAAAAAAGGAATGATACACAATTTACCTGTTCACGGAAAAAAAAGTGTTGCGCAAGACGAATGTTGTATATTAGAAGTACCATATGTACGACGTTTATCCAACCGATTTTGGTACCGCGGGAGAGAATTAATTGATCATTTGTTGTGGCTCATAAAACCAACAAAACTTTTTTTGGTGAATACGCTTAGCAGTGTATCATTTCATTGATAGAAGAGATAGAGTGAAGTTAGTACAGGGGGCAAACCAGTGAAACTACTCGGCGCACGACAATGCATGTATGAATTTTGTACAATGCCCACTTTGAATGGTGCTGATTTGCAAAATGATGCGATCTAATGGATGATTTGGTCCATCATACAAAAAACGGAAGAAAAGCTGGCATACGTACACAGTTGCTCAGTAGTGCAAGTTTTTTATTTTCTTTTTTGCAATCAGTACAAGTTTCTATCATACGTGAACCATTGCGTGTTTTATATAATAAAGTAAAAGAAAATCGTCATATAAGGGCATGTCCAGCAGGTAGCCCTAGGGGTGCTGCCCCACAGGTTCGGATGGTCCAGCTAGGTTCTGTTGATGCTCCAAACATGTCGGGGGATCTTCTGCAGAAGGCAACTTCTTGGACAGAAAAAGTGGGGAGAGATCCCTCAAAAAAAAAAGTGGGGAGAGATGAGAAAATGTGAGACCAAAGATGATGATATTAGGGTCCATAGCATGAAAGACATGAACTTTTGGTCATGTGTGGTTGAAAAAATCATTTTTTTTCCCATATCTAGCTGGATGCATCGGGGCGGCAGCTACCGCTGCCCCCATTGCTCATGCCCTAATAAGACATCTTAGGCCATTTCCAACGCTGACCTTTATACCGAACACTACATTTGTTTGCGGACCGATGTGACCAGTTCACAAACACTGATACGGGAGCCGGTCATCCAACCGTAGCCGCAAATGTTCAATTATATTTCATTTTTTTAATGAAACTGAACAATTTTGATGCATATTTAAACAAACCGGACGATATTCATTCATACTTCAATATCTTTTACGTAAAACCGGATGCTTTTCATCTAAACCGGAGCAAACTCATCACATTTCGACATATTTCAACTAAACCGTACTCTAAACCTAATCTAAACGACCACCGGCGTCTGTTTCTCATGTACGGTCGGCCATGAGCCCCGAAAATGAAGCTCCGCCTCCGCAGCCTGCAAGTGGCTAATCGGCCAAAGATGATGAACGCTCCAAGCTCAACTTCAACGGGAAGGGAAGAGTGGTGGCCTTCCTGGGACCCAAGCATTGCCGTTCGCCCATGTTCTACGCTTCCTCGCTGCCGGCGGTGCCCGTGGACGTGCTGCCTTTGTCATCGTGGCGGCGGGGCACGGTCGAGGCAGAGCTGGCGACGTGGTCTTCTTCCTCGTTCTTGTAGTGAACTTCATCTGCCGCCTAGTCGATCTCCTTGAAGGCGGCTTCTAACTCCACCTGGTGGAGGCGGTACCACCAGTGGCCATGGCGGATGTCATGGGGGAGCGGCAGGAGTCAAGCAGCGTCTCTTGCTCACCCACATCCAAGTCCAGCGCGATGGCCGTGCCGGCGGCGAGTTGCTCCCCCATGCGTTGGAAGTTTTTATTGAAACACCATGGCAAATTTCAATATACATCTTCCATGAATTCTTTGGTACTTCGTGTATTTTACATACATGGCAAATCTCTCATACAACACAAGGAAACTTAAATTAAAATAGCATGGTAAATTTTAACATGAATCTACCATGGAACTTTTTTGTTCATAATTCATGTTCCTAGTGTTCATTCTATTTTTTTTTCATGGCAAATTTCTCATACAAAACATGACAATTTTAGTTAAATATCATGGCAAGTTTTAACATGGATCTACCATGGTAACTTTCTTTATAATTTGTGTTTGCACTGTTCATTCTATTTTTCATGGCAATTTCCATACAAAGCATGGCATTTTCTATAAAAAACACCATGCCAAATTTCAATATACATCTACCATGTCAACTTTTTTTCAATTTTCTCATTTTACATACACGGCAAATCTCTCATACAACACATCGAAATTTAAATTAAAACAACATGTCAAATTTGGATATGAATCTGCCATGGTAATTTTTTGTTCATAATTTTTGGTTCTACTGTTCATTCTATTTTTTTGATGGTAATTTTTGCCATGGCAATTCCAGAAAATTGCAATGTGAGCATTATCAGAAAAAGTAATTTTTGTGATGTTTTGTATGTTTTTGTGATAGAGCCTAAGACACCGTAATTTTTGTGATAGAGCCTAAGACACATTCCAGAAAATTTAATAAACCGCCTAATATACACCAGTGTCTTAGACTCTATTATGTTTAGCCATGTCCCAAATAAAATGGCAATCATATTAGGCGGTCTGACATTAAAGGACACATGTATGATACGCCACAATAACTTGACTAGCGGTCATTTGAGCGCTAGTGCAGAAAAAGCCTAACTATGCCGTGGCAAAAGGGCATTGCTGGCGTGGGAGGCCGACGCCACCAATATAGCGCCATTGGTAAAAGATAGTAATGGCGTCGGAGCTCACGTCAGCAGTGTTTTAGATGTTGATGGCATGCCACGTGGTTAACGCCACCACTATAATTTCTCTCGTAGCGACGTCTAATATACTATGCATGCCACCAACGTTTCGTGCAGTCAAAAGTAGTAATATTGCACCACCATATAACATTTTGCACCTCATATTGGAGCCAACATATAAAACAACACACAATAGACTAGCAATAAGTTTACTAGGTAGTCATTGTTAACATTGCATCTCACTGAGCAATGTAGTTATATATAACAATACGAGTTAAATAAACATAATCTCACAAACACTAGCTAGATAGTCATTGTCAACATGCATACATCATGGCGAACTAATATATAAGCAGTTTACTTAGTAACATCGATGACCTATGCACACACATTGTTTTAAATGATATCGATGACGATCATCATTATCAAGTCATGGCGTCTGGTGTTCCTGATAGTGACTAAGACGGCCTATCCAACCTGGAGATTCTTGCCAACAAGGAAGTTGTTCCACCCCCACCAAGCTTAAGACAGTACGACTGTTCGTGTCCACTGTGTACGCAGGTGGTGACGGGGCCCCTTGTGGTAAGGCGTATTCCAGCATAACCTGCCTCACAGATGGCCTTTTAGAATTATTTTTTTGAAGAAACAAAATTCAATTAAGTAGCCTCGCGCATATTACATATATACTCTCGCAAACATATCAATCCACATATATCATCAGATTCTACATTACTAAATCGGACTCTACTAAGTATGGATTCTACACTAGTAAGCAATCCATGGATTCTACACGCTACTAAATTTCTACCAAGTATGGATTTCTACACTAAAAAAAATCTACACTACTAAATTTCTACTAAGTATGAATTCTCTACACTACTAAATTTGTACTAATATGAATTCTCTACACTAAATTTTTTTTACACAACTAAAATTCTACGCAAAGCAATCCATGGATTCTACACTACTAAATCAGATTCTACTAAGATGGATTCCACACTACTAAGTATTCCATCTATTACTACACTAAGCATATCATCGGATTCTACACTAAGCATATCATCAAATTACTACACTAAGTATATCATCAAGTTACTACACTAAGTAATATATCATGACATGGCGGGTAACATTGGTCATGGTAAGACAGTCCACGAATGGCACCCCGACGTAGTCATCACGTGGTGGAAGTATGTACCAGAGGTTGCCTGTCTCGTCCTCGGCCAGCCTCATACTTTAGGCATAAAGGGCTTCATCAAGGGTCCTAATCATCTTCTTCCGTGTTGATATATATAGATGACAACCAGCATGGGTTTTCGTCCTATGAAGGAGAAGCTGGTCAATTCACCCCAGTGAGACGCATGTGAGCGATGAAACAATCCCATCCATCTCCTCTCATCCGGGACATCTTTCGTCCTTTCTTGACCTCCAAAGTGTAGGGGCCTCTAGGAGCATCAAATGTCACAGTGTCTTCGGTCAGCTCATTGAATTTCAACCTCACATTGCATGGGACGATCTGTGTAAGAAAAAACAAAACACACACGCACACAATGAATTAATGGTAACAGTAGTAGAAACAAAATAAATGACTGTTAGAAGGTGCATATAATTTGTTACCGCCGCAGGAACAAAACTCGGCTGAAAATAGATGCCAAACAGCATGCCAGTTGCAAGACTGTTGGCACACCTTGACTTGCACAGTTGACATGGTGGTGGTGGTGGTGGCGCCATTTTCCTATTAGTGATGATAGTTAATGGCTAATTAGGCTACAAATATATGATCGGATTGTACACAAAAGCATATTAATCGGTGATTCAACACTAAAAGACTATATATGATTGGATCGTTTTTAAACTAAAAAATATTGTACACTCAAAAAAAAATCTGCACTTAATTCACTATTAAAATCGGATTGCACACATAATATAATCATTAACATGATTGTAGACAAAAGCATATAAAGCGAATTTTTGACATTAAAATAACATATCCATGGATTCTACACTACTAAATCGGACTCTTTTTTTAGTATGGATTCTACACTAGTAAGCAATCCATGGATTCTACACACTACTAAATTTCAACTAAGTATGGATTTCTACACACAAATAAAAATTACACTACTAAATTTCTTATAATTATGGATTGTACACTACAAAATTTGTACACAAAGCAATCCATGGATTCTACACTATTAAATCGGTTCTACTAAGCAATCCATGTATTCTACACTGCTAATATTGACCAGGAAGAAACCTAATCCATGGATTCCATAACGTCTGCGGATGAGGGAGGCGCGAGGGGTGGGAAAGAAGATGCACAAAGGAAGGGGATCTAACCGGCAAGGCCCGGAGGTAGCGGCGGCGACGAGCGGTGAGGTTCGGAGGTGGCGGCGACGACGGCGCTGGTCAAGAGGGGGAGTGAAAAATATGGGGTGGTGGATAGGAACGACTTAGATTTTTTTATTGGGAGAGGTAGATAGCAGATTACACTAGTGCTGGCGCTGGCCTAACAGGCCACGCCATAACAAAGTGTAGCCCATAGAAAAAAAAATAGAAAACATCTATGACGTGAAAAAAAGTACAATGCCAACACTAAGGTCGTAGCAATGTCGTACCAAATATCACAACGCTGCCACTATTTAGAAAAATAGTGGTGGCGTTGGTTGAAAATGGCGCGCCACCAATTAAAGTTGTGGCTAACCAGTTCTCTAACTGGTGAAGGAAAATATGTTGTATTGATTTATCCTCATCACAGAAGCAACAATCGTTTACTACCCTCCCAATTACGATTTGCCAAGTTATTCTTAGTAAAGACCACTTGCTTGTGTACAAACCACATGAAGATCTTTATTTTTAAAGGTGCCTTAATTTTCCAAACATGAAGCATCTTTAAAACACAAAATAAAGAAAGAAAGAAATTATGAAAATATATTGTTTAGCTTCTGTGCTAGCTCCAGACATAGCTCGGTCTTGGCTTCGCTCCTCATCACGAGCCACATGAAAATTATGATCTTAAACTTTGTTTCTTCCTTACAAAATAAATAAATACATCTGCGTGATCCTCACAAAATCATTAAAAGCTAACCACCAAACCGTAGCAGTTATCTTTATTCAAAGGGTGTGGCTAGATCACGGTCGACTAAGACTTAACCAAGTCTCAATCAAATGGCAAAACATGTAAAAAAAGAAGAAAGAAAAAGTATAAAAGACAATTTCGCACGGATCTCCGCGTGAGATCTCACGAATTTAGCAATCTCATTATTCAAAGTTATATCATGAAGTCATTTAACAAGAAATACACGTCCACTCAAAGGACAAGGACCATTTTCAACTCTGACCGGATACAAGTACATATCATAGTAAGATTAAGCAAATAAACCTTCCATTTTGGTGCCGTAGCAACTGTCCTGACATGACTCACTAGTCCTGTGTGTAAGGCGGGAGCATCCCTTTCAGGAAAGAAGTCAACATTATCAACGCCCTCTCAGGCTGGAAGGACGGAACAAGATGACCGGCACCTCTCACTGATAGAAACGTCAATCCTCCGGCGTACTGTTGGACATACCCTGCCACCTAACCAGTGAGTGAATTCGTCAGTTTCAGGTGACCAAAACATTGTAGTAGATGAGAAATGTTTCGATGATGGGATTCACCTCCTCCTTTGCCACCCATGGGCGCCATGGAGTGGTCACAGGAAGTCCAAGGTCTTGAATGGAGTACCTCGTCGCCGGAAGAGGGCACACGGAGTCGAAGTCACCACTGTAAAAATGTAGCAAAGTTTATTTACTACTAACAGTAAATACTTTCCAGGTGTCTGAGAATAACTGATGGTAATCTGTTACTACCTGAATATCCACATAGTCACGGGAAGCTTGTTCTCGATCAAGAATTTGATGGATGGGAGCATAGTCACCGGCGCATCTTTCCACGTAAAAGTTTCTGCAACCACAAATCACATGGTTAACTTCCGGACGTGTGGGTGAAAAACATTGCAAAATTGTTGACCGTTTGTGTGCTAAATCAGTGCCCAGTTCAAAGGATTACTTGCATGGCGACCACTCTGTCATCCTAGCGTGGAAAGCCTCCTGCACTGCTGGATCGTTGAGATGGGCAATGGTAGGATAATCGCTGCACGGATCATACCCAGGCAGCTGCATGCAATTTTGGAGAAACTAATTAAGAATTTCAGTTTCAATTTTGACTGCACAAGCAACTAAGAATGAATTTGTTTCCTTACGTAGCCACTGGGGTGATACGCTCCGTCGGGCGCGTCGACGCAAACGGGAGCGTAGATGTTGTACGCATCAATTTGGCCGGCGTCGAACGCGTCCCAGGCGCCGCTGCATGCTTCACCTGCAGAGTCGCAGTGCTCGGTGAGGTTGGCGTAGACCTCGTCCGACATCACCCCATGTGTCCAGAAGAAGTCAATGGTGCCCTGATTGTTCCTCTTGTCGTCGAGATAAGGGTTGCCAACCTTCGACAGAAAAGAGCCCATTTAATATTCAGAAGACCTTTGGTCATTCACCATGTTTCATACGAGTATGACTATAGCAGTATAGCTTGTAAATTTCACGTACCAAGATGCCCTGAAGGTTGACTATGGTTCTGTTGTTGTACGTGTTGTGGAGTAGGATGGTGGCGGCGAGCTGTGGCGCGTAGTGGCCGGCGTAGCTCTCGCCGGAGATGTAGAAGGCGCGGGCCTTGTACTCCGCGAACCTCTCCAGCCATCTCACCAGGAAGACGTACGCGTCGTCGGCGGTTCGCTCGTCGCCACTGAGGTCGTAGTCTGAAGACGTGTTGGAGTAGGAGAATCCCACACCGGCCGGCGACTCCAGGAAGATCACGTTAGCCGCTGCCAGTATATTTCACAAGCAAATTGAGTTCTCTTATGTAATTAAAGGGGAAGTAACTATTAGTCTGTACAAGGCGCCCGTAGGTTTACCGTTGTTCCAAGCGTGCATGTTTCTGCCGAGCGTTTTGTTGTCTTCCGTTACACGGAACGGGCCCAGTTCCTGCATTGCTCCGTACCCAGCGACGAGCACCCTGGCCCTTTGTATGCAAGTGTCAGGGTTACCACTGTCATGGAGAAATTTATACATGATATGTTCAGTTACCGATTTATAGTTCTAACTTCTAACCTCCGTTGAGCCAGAGCAGGAGTGGCTTCTCTGAAGCACCGGAAGGCGACTCGACGAGGTAGTAGAAGAGGGCGCGGCCGTTCTCCTCGTCGACGGTCACGTACCCGCCGAACTGGTCGAAATCGACGCCCTCCGGCTGCCCGGGCAGCGCCGTGATCTTGTCGGCCGCCTTCAGAGAGCTCTGGTCAGAGGCAAGAGCTCTCTGTGTCCAGGCTGCCAGCGCCCCTCTCGGCTATGCTACGCGGTCTAAACGTGTCGGTGCTGCTGTCAATGTCCCTCCTAGAGGAGATGAACTCTCTCAGCCTTGCCTCTTGGGATGCATTGGTGGTGTACAGTGTGGCCACGCAAATGAGAAGCAAGACATAAGAAGAGAGGCTCGTCATCGTTGATGAGATGGTCGTCTCTGAGATGCACGGAGGGTTTATATAGGCGCAGAGAAATGGGAGAGGTCGGTTTGCGGCAAGGACTTTGTATTACATACAAAAGTGCCCTGCATTGACTGTGCTGCATCAAGTTTATGATCTTGTGTCCACTCAAACCATCGGAGGAGGGTCACTCCTTGCCAACGCTTTTGATTCGGTAAAACGGCCTTGATTTGTTGAATTGACAGGGCATTGAAAGCGAAAAGAGCAACCAGTTCTTTATCAACTTCCTTGTTTTAGTCGCTGATTTGGAAGATAACCAACGGCAACTCCTCTACCTGCTGTGTGCGAATTTCTTGCACAGTAGACCACCTGCGAGAATACATTGTCAGAAAAGACCCACGGTGAGAATCATTGACAAAGCCCACACGTGAACATTTTTCTTCGTTGCTTACTTCAGCACTTCTAGAGTTCTAGTGGCATCCACTCGAGAGGGATTATACTAGTGCTGTCACACTTTCGATGAGTCTGTTTTTCTCCTCTTTTTTTCTCGGGGGAACTTACCATGAATCTAACAAAGACAAAATGACATATTTGCATTGAAAACGAACCAATGGTCAGCTTACTAATTTAATACTCCCTCTGTTCCTAAATATTTGTCTTTTTAGAGGTTTCAAATGGTGACTACATACGGAGCAAAATGAGTGAATCTACATTCTAAAATATGTCTATATACATTCGTATATGATGACCATTTGAAATCTCTAGAAAGACAAATATTTAGGAACGAAGAGAGTAGATAATAATGGCAAGTTCACAATACAACATACCTTTAAGATGGGGATAGTATCTCGATTGCATTCTGGTCATATAGTTCACAATCTCAAAGGTATGTTGTATTGTGAACTTATCAGCTCTTCTATTAGTTTATAGAGGGGGTACAACACAGGTCAACAATAACGGTGAGAAAGCACTAAACTGGTTGGCCGTTGTAAGATACTAGTCGCAATGGTCCTACTCCCTCCGTTCCGGTTTATTAAATCCCTCTTATTTTGGATTAAAGTTTGCCCATAGATTTAACTAAGTTGTGATCATTTCTTCATAAAAAATATATTAAGTTGAGATCATTAGATTAAGTAAAGACTTCTCTTGCCTCTTCCACAAGCAAGTCCCACGTTAGCTAGGGTTCCCCTGCCTCCCGCCGGCGGCTGCGTCGATCTACCTAACCTCCTGTGGCATTAGGGCTATCAGGCGCGGTGGATCCCAGCTCTTGCGGGTGAAGGGCTCCAACTTTATGTCTAGGTTTTTAGCTTGCTTACTGTTTGTGTCTTGTTCAGGAAGACGAGTGAGTGGCGGTTCCCTGAGGATGCAATAAGGTTTTCCCAACCTAGGCCCAGTTTTGGCGGTGCGTCTTCATCGTTGAAGGGCATGTAGAGATGTGTTTCGGCGGATGTCACGAGATTCGGTTGGTGTTTGCCTTCGATGAATCTGTTTAGCTTTAGTTGTTGTTATGTCTATAGATTGAGATGGTCGTCTTTGAGACGCACAGTTTATATATATAGGCTCCGAGAAATGGAAGAGGTCAGTTTGCAACGACGACTTTTGAACTGGGCTATATTATTTTTTACAAAAGTGCTCTGCATTGATTGTTCTGCATCAAGTTTATGATCACTCCTTGCCAATGCTTTTGATTCGGTAAAACGGCCTTGATTTGTTGAGTTGACAAGGAACTGAAAGCGAAAGGGCCAGTGTTTTCAGCCGGCTCTTTATCCACTTGACCTGTTTTAAACGCTGGTCTGGAAGATTACCAACGGCAACTCCTGTACCTACTGTGTGCGAATTTTTTGCATAGACCACCTGCGTGAATTTATTGTCAAAAAAGACCCACGGCGAGAATCATTGACAAAGCCTACACATGAACATAGTACTTCTAGTGGCATCCACTCATGTGAGAGTATACTAGTGCTGCCACACTTTCTTCCAAGAGTTGATCAATAAGAAGCCCCCACCAGGTTCAAAGTGGTTGGTCACCGGTGATTTTAATCAAATCTACCATGCGCAAGACAAGAATAAAACAAATATCGACCGAAGCTGTATCGTCCGCTTCAAAAATACGCTTAATCTCTGCGAGCTCACACACATCCTTCACGCCCTCTCATCATCCTTATCGGACCACTGCCCTCTCCTCCTTTCAAATGGCAAAGGCCCGCAGAGGTCAAAACCCTTCCGCTTCGAAAACTTTTGGATCAAAATGCCCGGCTTTAAAAAGGTAGTCCAGGGAGCTTGGAACACCAATTCTGGTCACGCTGACCCATACCTCAACCTCTTTCACAAGCTAAAAGAGGCTGGCAAAAAATTAAGGAAATGGAATAGGACAATGTTCGCGCACTCGAAGGTGCAGATTCATATGGCCCTGGAAGTTATTCTTCGCTTGGATGTGGCTCAAGATCTTCGTCCCCTAAGTGCCCGCGAGTGAGATCTTCGAAAGAGACTTAAGAAGAAAGTGGTAGGCTTTGCTGTTCTTGAGCGTGCGCGGAAAAGAAAAAGCTCAAGAATCTCGAACTTGAAAGACGGTGATGCCAACACTCGGTTCTTCCACCTGCGTGTAAACCATAGACGGAGGAAGAACTTCATTCACCGTCTCAGGCACAACAACGGGTGGGTTACTTCTCACGACCACAAGAAATCCATTATACAGAGCCACTTTTCTGAGGTCACGAGACGCGGTCAGCCGCGCACCACCGACATCAACTGGGACACCGTCCCGGTGCCGGCTTGCGATCTAACTGATTTAGGGGCTGCCTTCTTGGTTGAAGAGGTGAAAAAGGTGATTTTTGATCTTCCCAGCGACAAAGCACCGGGACCCGATGGCTACTCTAGGGCCTTCTTCAAGGCGTGCTGGGAGATCATAAAGGATGCTATTTTGCTTGCTGTCAACCACTTCTCCAATCTGCACTCCACGAACTTAAACTGGCTCAACTCGGCGAACATCACTCTCATCCCAAAGAAAGATGGGGCAGAATGCATTTCGGATTTCCGCCCAATTAGCCTCATCCACGCCATCGCGAAGATCATTGCCAAGATGATGGCTAACCGGCTGGCTCCTCACATGCATGAACTTGTCTCCAACGCCCAGAGTGCCTTCATAAAAAAGAGAAGCATCCATGACAATTTTATATATGTCAGAAACTTGGCAAGAAAGTTTCATCGCAACCGCTCCCCGACGCTCTTGTTCAAACTAGACATCAAAAAGGCGTTTGACTCTGTACGTTGGGACTTCCTCATGGACCTGCTGAAACACCTTGGCTTCCCGGACAGATTTCGCGACTGGGTTTCAGCTTTGCTCTCTACCGCCACTTCGAGGGTGTTGATCAATGGAGTTCTGGGTGATTGCTACCTCTTGAGCATGCATTGGTTTTTCCTTGAAAAGGAAAGGGTGATGTAGCAAAGTAGCATAAATATTTCCCTCAGTTTTTGAGAACCAAGGTATCAATCCAGTAGGATACTACACGCAAGTCCCTAGTACCTGCACCAACAATCAAGAACCTTACAACCAACGTGATAAAGGGGTTGTCAATCCCTTCACGGCCACTTGCAAAAGTGAGATCTGATAAAGATAATAAGATAAACATTTTTGTATTTTTGTTGTATAGATTGGAAAGTAAAGATTGTAAAATAAACAATGATAAAAATAGCTAGTTCATAGAAAAATAATATGATGGAGAATAGGCCCGGGGGCCATAGGTTTCATTAGTGGCTTCTCTCAAGATAGCATATTCTACAGTGGGTGAACAAATTACTGTCGAGCAATTGATAGAAAAGCGCATAGTTATGAGAATATCTAGGCATGATCATGAACATAGGCATCACATCCGTGACAAGTAGACCGAAACGATTCTGCATCTACTACTATTACTTCACACATCGACCGCTATCCAGCATGCATCTAGAGTATTAAGTTCATAAGAACAGAGTAACGCATTAGGCAAGATGACATGATGTAGAGGGATAAACTCAAGCAATATGATATAAACCCCATCTTTTTATTCTTGATGGCAACAATAGAATACGTGCCTTGCTGCCCCTGCTGTCACTGGGAAAGGACACCACAAGATTGAACCCAAAGCTAAGCACTTCTCCCATTGCAAGAAAGATCAATCTAGTAGGCCAAACCAAACTGATAATTCAAAGAGACTTGCAAAGATATTAAATCATGCATATAAGAATTCAGAGAAGAATCAAATATTGTTCATAGATAGTCTTGATCATAAACCCACAATTCATCGGTTCTCGACAAACACACCGCAAAAAGAATTACATCGAATAGATCTCCAAGAGAATCGAGGAGAACTTTGTATTGAGATCCAAAGAGAGAGAAGAAGCCATCTAGCTAATAACTATGGACCCGAAGGTCTGTGGTAAACTACTCACACATCATCGGAGAGGCTATGGTGTTGATGTAGAAGCCCTCCGTGATTGATTCCCCCTCTGACGGAGCGCCGGAAAAGGCCCCAAGATGGGATCTCATGGGTACAGAAGGTTGCGGCGGTGGAAATAGGGTTTCGTGGTGCTCCTGGATGTTTTCAGGGTATATGAGTATATATAGGCGAAAGAAGTAGGTCGGTGGAGCCACGAGGGGCCCACGAGGGTGGGGGCGCGCCTACCCCCCTGGGCGCACCCTCCTACCTCATGGACGCCTCGTTGCTTCCTTGACGTCCACTCCAAGTCTCCTGGATTGCGTTTGTTCCAAAAACGATCCTCGCGAAGGTTTCATTTCGTTTGGATTCCGTTTGATATTCCTTTTTCTGCGAAACACTGAAATAGGCAAAAAACAGCAATTTGCACTGGGTCTTTGGTTAATAGGTTAGTCCCAAAAATAATATAGAAGTGCATAATAAAGCCATTAAACATCCAAAACAGATAATATAATAGCATGGAACAATTAAAAATTATAAATACGTTGGAGACGTATTAGTGATCCCCTGAAGCATGGATGTGGCCTTCGCCAAGGGGACCCATTGTCCCCTCTTCTCTTTGTCCTGGCTATCGATCCGCTCCGCCACCTCCTTTGCAAGGCCACGGTCCAAGGGCACCTACACCCTCTTTGTGGTAGATCATCACCCGTCCGGGCCTCGCTCTACGCCGATGATGCCGCCATCTTTGTGAAGCCCATTAAGGAAGACGTCCAATTCCTTGCTGCTACTCTGGCCTCTTTCGGAGCGGTGTCTGGCCTTGTCACTAATTGTGCCAAAAGTTTGGTTGCTCCCATCCGATGTGACAACATCAACCTTGACGATGTTCTTCATGCTTTTCCGATAGTGCGCACCTCATTCCCGATGCGCTACCTTGGACTTCCCTTATCCGTCAAGCGCCTCAAGCGAATCCACTTCCAGTATCTTGAGAATAAAATTGCAGGCAAGCTCCCTCCCTGGCAGGGAAGACATGTGGCCTCTGCTGGCCGTGTGGTCCTTGTAAAGGCTGTCCTTACCGCTATTGCTATCTATCATCTCACGCCTCTCGACATCCTGGTGGAGTTACTCAAGAAAATCGATAGTATTTGCCGTGCATATCTTTGGGCGGGCTCGGATAAGGTATCCGGAGGAAAATTTAAGGTTAACTGGGAGCTCATCTGCAAGCCCAAGGACAAGGGCGGACTCGGAGTGCTTGATCTAGATAAGTTTGCTAAGGCTT
Source organism: Triticum urartu (assembly GCF_056163025.1). Lineage (NCBI taxonomy): Eukaryota > Viridiplantae > Streptophyta > Magnoliopsida > Poales > Poaceae > Triticum > Triticum urartu. The sequence continues at coordinate 444,248,273 of NC_141877.1, read as the reverse complement.
TGCGGCTCCGATGGCTATGGTTCGAATGAACTGACAAGAGCAAGCCATGGATTGGCATGGGAACGCCGTGCACGGAGGATGATCGCCACTTCTTTGCGCTGCCACTATGGTCACTGTTGGAAATGGACGAACTGCACAATTTTGAAACTCGTTGTGGCTCAACGGCTTACGCCCCTGTGACATCGTGCCGGACCTCTTTGCCCTCTCTTGCAAGAAGAACTCCTCATTCCAGCAAGCCATGACCAACAATCTTTGGATCACTTATATTGATGGCACCAACGGTCTGTCCCTCGCACATATCAAGCAGTTTTCTGACCTTTGGGAAAGATTATCATCGGTGGCCCTAGTGGAAGAGGTGGAAGATTCGATTATTTGGAAGTTCACTAAGGATGGGATATATTCTGCTTCCTCGGCATACAAGGCTAAATTTGAAGGTCTGACATCCTTTGATCTTGTGCAGACCGTGTGGAGGGTGTGGGCTCCCCCGTGGTGCAATTTTTTTGCTTGACTAGTTCTTTAAAATAGGATCTGGACATGAGACCGCTTGATCCATTGTGGCTGGCCCAACTATGGATTGTGCCCTCTTTGTAAGCATGCACATGAGTCCGCTGCTCACCTACTCTTCCAATGCCGCTTCACATTGCGCATTTGGAACGACATCCTACCGTGGCTTGGAATGCACCACATCTCTACTACTTCATGGTCGGCGAGCGCTTCGGTCAAAGGATGGTGGAACGGTAACCTTCAGATTCGTCTTGGCTCCCCCAAAGCCCTTGCCTCATTGATGATGCTCATCTCATGGGAGATTTGGTCCGAGAGAAACGCTAGAGTCTTCCGCAACGTGGCGGTCCCTTCGGTGGTCATCATTAACAAGATCAAGCATGAGGTGTCGCTCTGGGTTTTGGCGGGTGCCAAGCACTTGGGTATTGTAATGCCGCGAGAGTAGTTTCTCTTTAGTTTGCCGCTTGCGGCTCCTGTCTAAAACCTTCTTCCTTAATCAATGAAATGACAAGTCTTTTGCCTCGTTTAAAATAAACACTTTCTATGAGTCTGTTTTTCTCTTCTTCTTTTTTTCTTTTTGCGGGGGCACTTAGCATGAACCTAACAAAGACAAAATGACCTCACAAAAAAAAGAACAAAAACAAAATGACATATTTGCATTGAAAACAAACCAATGGTCAGCATATACACATTTAATGGATAATGGTAAGTTCACAATACAACGTACAGTATAGTACCCTTGAGTTTTTCCTCACATATTTATTGAAGTTGATAGACTATGTGGCCAAAATGCAATCGAGATACAACAGAGGTCAATAATAACAATGAGAAAGCACTAAACATTGGCCGTTGTAAGATACTACTTGCATTGGTCCTACTCCCTCCATTCAGGTTTATTAGACCCCTCTTATTTTGGGTTAAAGTTTAACCATAGATTTAATAAAACTAAGATCATTTTTTCACAAAAAAACAACTAAGTCTTAGATTAAGTAAAGACGCACGTTCTCTTGCCCCTTCCACAAGTGGGTCCTATGTTAGGGTTCCCTGCCCCCCGTCGGCGCCACCCTTGATCTGCCTCTTGTGGGCTAAGGGTCATGGAGACGCGGTGGATAACGGCCTTGCCGGTGGGAGGGCTCCTGCTTCGTATGTAGGCCTTTTTAAAGTTTATTTAGGGTTTGTGTCCTGTTCAGGAAGACGAGGCAGCGGTGACTCTTCGAAAATGGAATAAGTTTCTCCCCGCCTAGCCCATCCCAGCGGTGCATCTACTATCGTCGGAGAGCATGTCACTGTGTGTCTCCGACGGATCTCGTGAGATTCGGTCGGTGTTTTTCTTCGGTGGATCTGTTTGGTCTGGTCGTCGTTCATCTATGTTTGTGTGTCTACAGGTTGGATTCTTTCAATTTATGCGTATCTTCATCGACGATGATTGTTGTTCTGATGTGCTGGTTCTTTGAGGCCTGAGCACGATGACTTCCTGACTATCTACTACAACAAGGTTTGCTTCTCTTCAGTGATGGAGGGGCGATGACGGCGGCATGCCTTCGGCTCGCTCCAGTGTTTGTAGTCGTCGCTAGGTCGTCTATGAACATGGATGTAATTTTTATTGCTTCTTGTGTTCTTTTGTACTGTCATGATGATTAATGAATAGGTTGAAAGTTTTTCCCCACAAAAAATAAACCTAAAAACTGTAAGTTATATGCCACAAAAATTATATCATTAAAACCTCTTTGAATAAAAATCCAACAACATACTTTTTTAACATATACTTTATATTTTGTTAGTCAAATAAGTGATCAAAATTTAAGAAAAAGACGACAGGGCCCAATAACCCAGACGGAAGTCATATTTGTTAGCAAAGCCGACAAAGTATATTGTGCTCCTACTTGAGGACGGGATAAAAGTATGTGATTTTGGGAACCTTCTAGAAGGTTCCTGGCCGATTTTAGGAACCTTCTTGAACCATTTTTTACCCTTTTTTGTCAATTTGGTTTTTCGTGTTTCCTCTATTTTTTGTTTTTTCAAAAAATCTTAAAAAGTGTTAGTTTTTCAAAAATGTTCAAAATTTAAGATTTTTTGTATTTTAAATAAATGGTAATCGTTATTCAAAACTGTTTGAAAATTCCAAATTTTGCATTGTTAAATTGTTTTCAAAATTTCAAAATATGTTTGGAATCTACAATACTTTTCACAATTTTTAAAAATGTTCAAGATTTTTAAAAACTAAAAAAAATTTAAAAATATTTTTAAAAAAAATTATTCATGTTTGAAAACGAAATATCTTTTTTAATATTTGCTTTAAAAAATTGTTCACCATTCCATTTTAAAAATATTCTGATTTGCCACTACAGTTAATTGTTTACTTTTTGTGCTGCAGATTAGTCACGTACACAACCTGGGCCATCACCTCCAGCCCGGGAGATTTGTTCCTATTATCAACCATAAATGGACCATAGAATGGCATAAATCTAGAATAAACCTGATGTTAGTTCCTCCGAAATCACTAATTGAGAAGTACTTTGTCTTAAAAAAACTAATTGAGAAGTACTCATTGCAAAGATTACTCCTACCTTTCCCAGGTTGCGACAAGTGGCGCGCTATATATGCTTCACTTGTCGCAACCAGGGAGTTTTTTCTTTTTTTTTGATCCGTTTATTCAAAACATTTTCACCGTTGGATTTCTCACGTCGAGATCTTCAAAACTAGATCCCATGTTGATACGTTTTGACGAAAAAAAAAATCACGAAAAAAACTGGACGAAAAAATCAAACTGGGAACATGGGTTTTTTCCCTTTCCGAAAGAGTACGCCCTGCCTCTCGCGAAATCTCAACTGTGCCTCTCACGAAATCTCAACTGTGCCTCTCACGGAACCAAAACCATACCCTCGCAGAAGTAAAAAAAAGCGAAAACACATTTTTTTTGTGTCCGAGGAGCATGGTCGTACCTCTCGCAAAAGCACAACCGTGCCTCTCGCGAAAGTAAAACCGTGCCTCTCGCGGAAGGAAAAGAAAAGGAAACGTGTTTTTCCCGTTTTCGAGAGGCACGGCCGTGCCTCTCGCAGAAGCAAAACCATGCCTCTCGCGGAAGAAAAAAAAGCAGAAAACGCGTTTTTGTCCTTTTTCAAGAGGCACGGCCGTGACTCTCGCAAAAGCAAAACCGTGCCTCTCGCGGAAGCAAAACCGTGACTCTGGCAGAAGAAAAAAACACATTTTTTCGATCCAAAAGCTAAGGAAGACCCAAACGTAAAAAAAACCCGAAAAAACCATTTAAAAAGCAAAAAATGCGTGCGAAAATGAAAATTCGGAGGGAGCGCCCACAGCACGACACGTGGCGGGCGGCTGAGAGTGCGCCAAGTGACGCTGATCGTCGTGAGGCTCCCGAAGAAGCACTCATCAACTAGTTGCTCCCTGGTTCCTCCCGCGCCCCGCGCCCGCCAAGCCCATTTGCCCCTTCTAAGATGTGGCCCAAGCTCCGCCACTGTTCATTGGTAGCACCTCTTACCAGTCAAAATCACTAATTGAAGAGTACTCCTTCCAAAGATCACTCACACCTCCCTGTTATGAAAAGTGGCGCAACGCACCACTTGTCGCAATCTGGTAGTTTTTTCCCTTTTTTCGTAGATATGTTTATTCAAAATGTATTATCTCTTAAACCGTGCATCCAAATCTTTCACCGTTCAATTCTTTACGTTGAGATCTTCAAAATTAAATCCCATGTGGATAGGTTTTCACGGTTTTATTTTTATGGGAAAAACCGGACGATAAAACCGAACCGGAAGCATGTTTTTCCCCCTTTCCGTAAGCCATTTTCGAGAGGCACGCTCACTGAAGAAAAAAATGTAAACACATTTTTTCGTTTTTGAGAGGCGCGGTCGTGTCTCTCGCGGAACAAAAAATATTTCTCCCACGAAAGGGAAGAAAGGAGAAAGTGCGTATTTTTTCTTTTCCGAGAGGCACGGCCGTGCCTTGCACGGAAGCAAAACTGTGCCTCTCGCGAAAGCAAAATCGTGCCTTTCGTGAAAGAGAAAAGGAGAGGAGAAAACGCGTTTTTTCTTTTGTTTTCGAGAGGCAAGCTCTCACGGAAGCAAAACCGTGCCTCTCACGGAAGAAAAAAGAAGTGAAATCGCGTTGCCTCTCGCGGAAGCAAAACCATGCCTCTCATGGAAGCAATACCGCGCCTCTTAAAGAAGCAAAAAAGAAAAGAAAACGCGTTTTATCTGCACAATTTTTTTTGTCGAAAAGCTAAGAAAGACCGTTGAAAAATCGAAAAATTAGAAAAAACCGGAAAACCCCATCTAAAAAGTCGAAAATGTGTGCGAAAAGAAAACTCCGGAGAGAGTGCGCAGAACGCGACACGTGGCAGCGGTTAAGAGCGCGCAAGTCAGCCCACGCAAATGATCGTTATGAGGCTCCCGAAGAAGCGTTCGTCAACTAGTTGCTTTCCTTACCAGTGATGAGTGAACGCTGTTACAGCACCTGTGTAGCGAGTCGGGCTCCAAGTGTGCGTCGCAAGCCTATTTGACGCAAAAGCACGTCAAATAGGAGGTCTCCATGGATACAAAAATAAACATGCAGCTTCTTAACTGGGGCACAATGAAGCTAGCAACCAATAGTTGAGGAATACACAATCCGCAATCCAGAAGTAAGAAAAAACAAAGGGTCCATGAATAGGCGTACATAAACGAGGCCCCTAACTGGTGAGGTACCACATATAAACAGTTCCTCGGTGGTGTTAGTCTTTTTGTTGTATTGCCCACATATCAATCCAAGAAAAAAAAATACTATTATCGCCATCCTAAATTATTTGTTTTAGATTTGTCTAGATACGGATATATGGACAAGTAATTTGGGACATAGAGAGTACAATAATATGAGGGTATGTCCATCCAAGACGGAGACTACATAAGCCGTCTTCTGATCTTACACTTTTGTTTATTGTAATTAGTAGAGATTTATTTCTCCTTATAGAATAAAACCTCTGCGGGCTCTTCACAAAGTCATAAATTTACAAGGTACACCAGTTTTTGTCTATTAGAAATACGAAAAGTGCAATTGTAACCACTCCGAAAAAGGGTTCCCCGCTTTGTATTTCAAAGCAACCAACCGATATATTCAAGGATAGATGCTGGGGCGGAAGCATCACAATCACACCCAAAAGAAACAAAAAAGAAACAACAAGAGAAAAGAATGCCGACAACGGCGGATCGACGGAAACGAAGAAGCTTCACGACCATTGCGCCCACCGAAGATCTCCCACCAAGCTCCAAGGCTCCGAAACACCGGTACCAATCAGCACCTCCAAGAAGGACTACGACGATGATGACACTGCTGCCAAGGGTTTTCCCCGGTACACGACGAGGCAAGAGGAAGGGTCGCCCCCGACGCCCTCCAGGAAGGTCCGACGGCACCCACCGGCGTCGCCGCGTCGGTGTCGGACAGGCCGACAGGGGTTTCCCCTGATCCCAACCTTCACCTCGGGTGCTCCAGAGCCTGCCACCAAACCGATCACCATCTTGCGCCACCATGGTCAAGAAGCCTCCACGCCGTCTCACCACGGCACCACGAAGTGAGGTCTGCACAACAAGGGATAGGAGCTGGGACTAGGGGCCGCAGCACCGTCGGCACGTGGGAGGGCACAACCTTCACCGTCAACAACGGTAGCCGACCGGACACAATAGCAGGAGCATACCAGGCCTGTGGGCCCATAGGCCCAGCCGGGAACTCCATGCCTGTAAAGCTCTTGCCATCACGCTGTAGCAGGCACGCCGTCGGCATCGCCGCCCCCCGTCCGAGCTGCTCCTCCTCCTCACCACGCAGACGACGACGAAGCCACGCCGGGGACCGGCCCGCTAGGACCCAGATGGGGCCGGGAGGGCCCAGATCTGGGTCGGGGACGTGCCGCCGGCCACCGCACGCCACCACGCGGCCCTGCTGCCAAGGGCAGCACCGCCACCGCGCCTACCGCCGCCGGGTCGCCGGGCCGCCGCCCAGCCGAGCATCACCGCCGCCGTCACCAGCCACGGGAAGGAGACGAATGCGCGGGTACAGAAGGGCCCGCCGCCGCCGGGGCACCCGCCGGCGGCGGCGGGGGAGATCTCATGGGGGTGGGGGCCGAGGGAAGGGGAGGGGCGCGCCGCCCCGGCCACCTCCCGAGGAGGCGGCGCAGGGGCGGGAACGGGAGGGGGAGGGGGGAGAGGGGGGCGACCGGGGTTGCACTCGCAAAGTACATCATAAATCATCCAAAAAGAAATCCATGTGTCCACTCAAAAGGGACATGGACCTTTTTCAACTCTAACCAGATACAAGTACATAGTATTATACCAAAATTAAGCAAATAAATCTCTCACAGGAAAATATTAATTAGCTCATAGCAAGTGGCGACTCCATTTTCATGCCGTAGCAAACTAGCAATTGTCTTGGCATATGACTCACTGCTCTTGTGTGTAAGGTGGGAGCATCCCATTCAGGAAGGAGCTCAACATCACCAATGCCCTCTCTGGCTGGAAGGATGGAACCAGATGGCCAGCTCCTCTCACAGATAGGAACGTGAATCCCCCGGCGTATTGCTGGACATAGCCTCCCACCTGCGAGTGTAACCAGCGAAGCCATGAGTTTCAGGGTGACCAGCCATGCATTCAGATGAGTAGTGTTTTTTATTATGGGATTTACCTCCTCCTTTGCTGTCCATGGACGCCATGGAGTGGTCACAGGGAGGCCAAGGTCTTGGATGGAGTACCTCGTCGCCGGTAGCGAGCACACGGAATCAAAATCACCACTGTAGAATGTAGGGAAGTTCATTGGGTGGTGAATTTTGAAAGGTATATAGATGAATAACGCAAAAGGTAAAATGTACTTTTACAGCGGTCGTGATCTGTTACCTGAAAATCCAAACCGGAAGCTTGCTTTCGATCAGCCATTTCACGGTTGGCAGCATGGACATTGGCGCATCTTTCCAGTGCAGGTTTCTGCATGCGCAAAATCACATGAGTTCCGTACGTGTTGGGTGAAAATGGCAAGTGTACATATTAGCTGCAAGTTGAAGGATCTCACTTGCAGGATGACCACTTCGTCGTTCTAGCGTGGAAAGCGCTCTGCACCGCCGGATCATTGAGATACGCCCAGGTAGGGTAAACACTGCACGGATCATACCCAGGCAGCTGCATGCATGCATGTCGTTTTAGCTAGCCATTCAGAACATTGTCATCATGTCATGCCCGGAAAAGTAATTGAAAATGAATTGTCGCCTTACGTAGCCGCTGGGGTAACGTGCTCCGTTGGGCGCGTGGATGCAAACCGGAGCGTATATGTCGTAGTAGTCGATCTGACCTCCGTCGAACGCGTCCCAGGCGCCACTGCACGCCGTGCCGGCGACATTCCCGTCCCACTTTCCGAAGTCGCAGTTCTTGGTGACATTGGCGTACACCTCGTCGGATATCACCTCATGGGTCCAGACGAAGTCGATGGCCCCCTGGATGTTCCTCTTCTCGTCCAGATACGGGTTCCCGACCTTCAATCAAGAGAAAGAAGGGTGGCATAAACTGATTGGGGAGGGCCAAATGTGTGTAACTGTAAATTTCACGTACCATTGCCTTGTAGGTTTACTATGGTTCTGTTGTTGTATGTGTTGTGGAGCAGGATGGTGGCGGCGAGCTCTGGCACATAGTGGCCGGCGAAGCTCTCGCCAGAGATGTAAAAGGCGCGGTCCTTGTACTCCGGGAACCTCTCCAGCCATTTCACCAGGAAGACGTACGCGTCGTCGGCGGTTCTCTCGTCTCCGCTTAGGTCATAGTCCGAAGACGTGTTCGAGTAGGAGAACCCGACGCCAGCGGGCGACTCGAGGAAGATCACGTTAGCCACTGCCATTATTTTTCACAAGCAAAATAAGTTCAGGTCTGTAATTAAGCAGGTCCAAGTGGGGAGGGATTAGAGTTGCCATGGGTACTTACCGTTGTTCCAGGCGTTGATGTTTCTGCTGAGCGTTTTGTTGTCTTCGGCTACGCGGAAGGGGCCGAGCTCCTGCATCGCTCCAAAGCCGAGGGAAGAGCATCCTGGCCCTGTGGATGCGTACATATATCTAGCGTGATCAACCAACAGTATCTATAAATTAACGTGCACCTTACAGCTATGCAGTTGCCAATTAATGCCATGCTCTAACCTCCGTTGAGACACAGGACGAGCGGCTTCTCGGAAGCACCGGAGGGCGATTCGACGAGGTAGTAGAAGAGCGCGCGGCCGTTCTCCTCGTCGACGGTCACGTACCCGCCGTACTGGTCGAAGTCGACGCCCTCCGGCTGCCCGGGCAGCGCCGTGATCTTGTCGGCGGCCTTCATGGAGCTCTGGTCGGAGACAGAGCTCCCTGCGCTCAGGCTGCCGGCAACCCTGTCCGCTATGTTACGCACCCTAAACGTGTCGGTGCTGCTAACACTGCCTCTTCTGGACGAGGTGAACTCTCTCAGCCGCGCCTCCTGCGAGGCACTGGCGTGCAGTGGCAGTGCCGCCACAGAAACGAGGAGCAAGAAGTACAATGAGAGGCTCTTCATCTCTGATGAGAATGATGAGATGGTCGTCTCTAAGATGAGAAATGCCACAGTCGGCATGCATGGTTTATATAGGCGTCGTAGCAGGTAGGAGAAACATGGCAGCTTCGTTTGCATTGCAACAAGGAGCTTTGGATTCATCCCTGTGTTTGTTTCGGGTAAGAACAGTGCAACAAGGCTTGCAGGATTGCAACAAGGTTTGGATTCATCCTTATGTTCTTGTTAATTTCCGCTCAGACAACAATGCGAGGAGGGTCGTCGGCTCGTCGCTGCTTCTTTGCGCCGATGATTTGATTCGTCAAAGCTGTTAGAAGTAATCTTGAGTTAGAGTTGTAATAGGATTACTTGTCCGGCAGGTTGCCGTGTAATTAGATTAGGAAATACTAGTCGGAGAGTTTATGTGTGAGTTCTGGTAGCTAGGAGTCGTACTAGTAGTAGTCCGGCTAGGAGTATTAGTTTAGACGTGTACTAGTCCTTGTAGTATTAGCAGTCCTAGGTCATCTTGGCTGAGTCCGAGTCCGTTTAGGTTGAAGGGTCGGCCGCTGCTGGTGGAGTATATATATTCAGCCGGCTGTGGAGTTTTGTAACATCGTGAGAAAAAGGAGAAATAAAGAAAAAAGAACAAGGCACGACAGGTGCCTTTGGCAAAAGTTTTTTCGTCTGCGTGTTCATCGTGATTTGATGTGATCGATCCTGAGGGCTGAAGTCCAACAATTGATATCAGAGCAAGGTTCAGGAGTCGAGTGCTTGCCCCGGGGTAGCGACCCGACTAGCGCCTCGGGGCGGGCGATATAGTTGCTGGGTGGTGCGGCGACGAGGAAGGGCGGGCGATGAAGTTGCTGGGTGATGCAGCGACGCAGAGGATCAAGCAACCGTCGTTCTATGGAGCGACATGGAAGGAGACGGCAGACTGTCGTCGGGAAGACGGTGGAAAGAGATCGTTGATGGGAGAGGTGGTGCCAGTGTGTGGTGCTGGAGCTCATCAAGATCATCGTCCGGGGGAGTCGGATGAGTCAAGGAGTCGTGCGAGTTTGCACGGTCAGTTGTCGTTGCGTCTGTGAGTCGTCGTCGTGTCCAAGTGCTCGTCTTGGTGATGATTCGTTGGAGTGGATGCAGTGTGCACGGTGTTCCGTGAGTCATGTCCATGTCCTCGTGGAGCGTCCTGGTTGCGGCCAGTGTGGATTCGGTGTGATGCCGAAGGCGGACGATGGTAGGCGAAGCCATCGTAAAGCGAGGAGGTGTGCAAGCAGTGGAGAGTGCATCTATTGCAAGCAAGTACAAGGAGTATGGTGCGGACCGAGTGCAAGGCAGCGGCCAAGCAATGGCGGTGGCACAACATGACAGGGCAAGGAGGTGCGTTGCATGTTTCCAGACGAGTCATACTCAGTGTACGGATATGACGGTTGAAGATCAAGCTTGACGTGTAGTGGGACAGTGATCAGTTAAGTTGAACGACGTGAAGACTGATGATGCGTCCAGTCTTGCATGTTGCACGTGTAGATGCGACCATGTGGGCTGGTAGTCCAGATTGTACGTTGAAGTTTGGATCGACAAGTCGCGAAGCTGCAAGAGTCAAGACGAGAGGAAGCGCAAGGAGATGACATATCAAGATTAGGGGAAGATTGTTAGAAGTAATCTTGAGTTAGAGTTGTAATAGGATTACTTGTCCGGCAGCTTGCCGTGTAATTAGATTAGGAAATACTAGTCAGAGAGTTTATGTGTGAGTTCTGGTAGCTAGGAGTCGTACTAGTAGTAGTCCGGTGAGTATTAGTTTAGACGTGTACTAGTCCTTGTAGTATTAGCAGTCCTAGATCATCTTGGCTGAGTCCAAGTCGGTTTAGGTTGAAGGGTCGGCCGTTGTTGGTGGAGTATATATATTCAGCTGGCTGTGGAGTTTTGTAACATCGTGAGAAAAAGGAGAAATAAAGAAGAAAAAAACACGTCATGTGCCTTTGGCAAAAGTTTTTTTGTCTGTGTGTTCATCATGATTTGATGTGATCGATCTTGAAGACTGAAGTCCAACAAAAACGGCCATGATTAGTTGAGTTGACATATAGCCAGGGTATTGAGGGCGACTTAAGCCGTTGGTTATCCTTGCAGTACTGCGGTGTGTGGGTTTTCAGCAGGTTCTTTATCCGCACCGGCCTTGTTTAGAACGATGATTTGGATGTTAATCAATGACGATTCTTGCGTGTACTATGTGCGCCAAGGTTTATATGTTTTGGTAACATGTAAGAGGAAATTTCCATTTCGAAGTGTGCTAGTGCCAAGTGGAAGTTGGTCATGCAGCAGAATACATTCAGAATTTTATGAAGTTTAGCCTCAAGCTTGGTGTGTGGTGGAAGTAAAACCATACATGAAAAAATATCTTGATACTCATTTAAAAAATTCTAAGGACCATGTTTATCTTGGTACTCATATTAAAATGACCATATGCATTCTTAATTGGTGCAGAGGCCGGGAAGTGAAAATCTCTCTCATTTTTTTGAGTGAGTCTAACTCAACTAGTTGGATGAGTGGATGTACAAACTAAACACCTAGGTTTAAATGCTCATGGAGGCGAATTTAGGTTCCTATTTATTCTCGAGGACCAGACTTTCCTGATACTCACACATTTATTAAGGACTAGACTCGGTGCGTAATCGAGATTAAAAATCCTAGTACTCATACTTAGAAGGCCGCATACATCCATAGTTGGTGCAGAGGTTAGGGAAGTGAAAGTATCCTCCAATAAAATTTTTGTGATTGCATGCATCATCCAGATATAGAGGCAGGGATGTATCCTCCTTTTCAAAAAAAAAGTTTACTCAACTAGCAGGTGTTTCATGCAATTGCACCGAAAATGCCTTTAATCGTCTTTCACATCCAATACTGCTATTCTCGTCATTCGTTTTTCTTTTCACGTGACAAACTTACACAAACACCATGGCAGTATGAAGAACATAAGAAAGCAATAGAAATTACATCGATATCTGTAGTTCGCCTAGCGACGACTACAAGCAATAGAGTAAGCCGAAGACACGCCGCCGTCATTAAATCCGGGTAAATTTTGTTGTAGTAGACAGTCAGAAAATCGTCGTGCTAAGGCCCCAAGAACCAGCACCAGAACAATAATCGTCGCCGGTGAAGAGAAGTGCAAATCGAAAGAATCCAACCTGTAGATACACGAACATGAACGAACGAAGACTGAATCCAACTTGAGGCAGGACGACCAGTAAGAAAATATATTCAAATCATACGGGCCTTCTTGTTCCTTCGATTGAAAATTACACTGAATTAACAATAAAGAAAAGACACTTGCAAAGGCCCTCGGCTTACTAGGCTTTGAAGATCGCAGTAGTCACTCGCCCTTTGAGACGAGATCTAGAAATCGCTGAAGCAGCATTGGTTGGAGTATCACCCAACATGCTCACAGTCCATCATCACTAGTTCATGCGGTTGGAGAAGCCAAAACATGTCGCAGAACAACACAGAAGGAGATGTTATATCCGCCACACCAATAGTTAGTCAATAGATCAACTTGAAAGACGCACCAACTCCCTAGATCTGAAGAGAGTCAATAGATCTCAGAACACAAAAACTCACAAGTCCTCCAAGACGCCAAATCAAACATTGCGAGAGTTGGAGAGACCAGATATACCTTATTCGAACACACCCTCACCGCGACTACCTCGTCGATGTCATGTGAGAACCAAAAAACCTAATAAGAAATAACAAAAGAAGAAGGATGGTTCCGCACTCCTCTTGCTGTCGTCGAGGCTCCCGGACAGGGAAGATGAGTGGGACCAAGGCAACGGCGTGTAGGAAAGCTTTGGCAGCGGCTAGGGTTAGGAACCTTATGCACCACACACAAACCCTTCAACCCCCCCCCCCCCCCCACACACACACACCCCCTCCCCCGAAATTTACCTGCGTGGTACCCACATGCTAATTCTAAATCAACACATTTGCTCAAGTCAGTCTGTATGATGAATCCCGCAAAAAAAACTACCCATAGCTCTACCATTACTCAGCTTTGCCTATAAAAAAACAAGTAGATCGACAGACCAATCCGACTCTCGTACTCGAGCGGTGCGAGCGGAGCGAGCGGCTCCCCTAGGGTTTCCCCGCGCAGCCGCTGGCCCTCCCCCGCTCCCCCCCACCTCCACCCCTCCCTCCCCCCATCCCTCCCATGTGATCCCTGCGTCGCCTCCCCGAGCGGGGCAACCGGGGGCCTCGACCCGACTCCCTTCCGCGCTCCCCTCGCTCCTCCCTCCCCCCGCCACCGCCGACGGTCGCCGCCGGGCCTTGCTCGTGTGGTGCTGCTGGCGGCGGCGGGCCTGTCCTTCCCCGCGCACTAACCCTCCTGCTCGGGCGGTGGTGGCCGGTGGCGGTGCCCTTCGGCCGGCGGCGGTGTGGCAAGGTGGCGGCGATGCTGCATGCCACGATGGCCCTCGACGCGGCGGCACGGCCGTTGGTCGCGGGGCGGCACGGTGGCGCTGTTGGCTGGCAGCGCCCACCGAGCCCAGATCTTGGTCTGGGTTGGGTCGGGCCGGTGGCACGGCGCTCGACGGCGTCGCTTCCTGGTGGCAGTGGCGAGGCGGCGGCGGTATACGGGCGCGATTACTTCGTTGTTCGGCGTGTTGCAGCGTGGTGACAGGGACTGTCTAGGCCCACGTGGGCCTGACCGGGCCATAGGGCCCGGCAAGTCCTTGTCGCCGCGTCCGGTCGGCTTCGCTCTTGCGATGGAGGTTGTTCCCTCCCACCGGTCGAGTAGTGGCCGCTCTCGTGGCCGTTGTCTCCTTTCCCTCTCCAGGCCTCGTGTTGGCAGCTCCAGAAAGACAGCGAGGGTGGTCCGGTAACCGTGGTGGCACATGCTGGTGGGTTGCTGCGTGGGTGGTGCACTTAGAAGTGTCTGGAGTGGTGGTGGTGGTTGTGGATCGGGAGAAATCCATGTCGGCACCGATGCGATGACGCCTGCGGGCGCCGTCGTACCTTCCTGAGGGGCAACGGGTATATCCCTTCCCCACTATCCCTCGCGTACCTGGGAAACCCTAAAACTTGTTCAGGCAACAACGGCGGCATCGTCGCATTCCTTCTTGAAGGTGTTGTTGGTGCGCCGCGCTTCGAGATGCTGGGAGCGTGGTGGTACTTCTTCAGAGGGTGCAGCGGTTGCCGGTCTTCCTTTCTTCATTGATCTGTCGGTGTCGGCATTTATTTCTTTTCTTTCTTCTTGTTTTTCTTTTGGGCTTTTCTGTGCTGCGGCCCCAGCGAGCTGGATGTATCGTGTGTTTGCTTTATAATATAAAGCGGGGGAAACCCTTTATCGTAAAAACAAGTAGATCAGCCTGTAAGAAAATACACAACTAGCTCATTCTGTAAAATAACACAACTAGCTTGTGAAAAGTCTCTTTTTCCCTGGGTTGAATAAACCAAATTCTCTCAAAGGATTGTTGATGCATTCATATGTTTTGAGCTTGATTTTCATGACCATTTTCACAAATCGAGATGTGCCTTCAAGTCTAGGACTTAAATCCAAATGGTTAGGTTAAACAACACCCAGTTCGCTCACACTGGCATGGTTGTATTTCCCACTTACCCCTTGCCGGAGTATGAGACCGACACATCCTTCTTTTGAGGGGGAGTTGTTGTCGACACAACCAGGCAGAAGGTAGAAAGGTAGGGCCTCACTCCCAAGTACGCCTCATATTACATGAGCAGAGACGATGAGCAAAAGGACAAAACTGCAATAAAAAAAGAAGGGATCCCTTCCCTTCTTTGAACACCCCTATGAAATGAGAGTTTTGGTTCGGGGGTATAATATCAAACACTTGAACTTAATTAAACAAGGAATGGTTCATAAAATTTCAAATGGCTTTAAAGGCTATGAGCTTTCCTTGGATAAGGAAGAAATCTCAATTGGGCATGCCCTTACTTTCACATAACACAACCCAACTCGATGTTTAAGAGTTCGAGCGCATCCCAAAAGAACTTTGGAGGTAGCAATCTAAGGCCACACTTCAGAAAATCCATGAACATGATTATCTACTCTCATTTGGGCTTGGGGACAACATGGCCATGCGCCGATCGTCATGGCGTAGCATGTGGTTTAAGCACCACTCCTTTAGTATCCTATCGAGAGCCTCAGTGAGGGTGCACTCGTACCATCCACGTATTCATGCAACACAAAATCGACATCAAGATAAGCCAAAAAGAAAATGTAGGTCGATGTCGACTTCATTGCATGTTTGTCATCTCAGAGTTTGGGTGTGAGCACTATAGTGTCAGGAGTCGTTGCCTCCCAATGAAATTGTCGGGCTTGTGGAGCAAAGTAGAATAAGAAGATTTGTCCACCTCCACCTCGTCTAGGTGGAGGCTCCTCCAGCTTGACCGTTGCACATTGACAAGTTATCATCAGTGCATGATGTCGACGTGATAAATTCGATTTGGGAGAGTAAAGAGGAGTGGCGAAGGAAGAAATTGTTGTCGGCGGCGGGTGTCCGCAACAACTCCTATTATAACAAAATCAATTATTAGGCCTCCAAATAGAATGCTTGTAACAAATGGTAGTTTTTCCTTAAGTAGATGGCGTGGGTTTATCAATCTAGGCCTTTTCACTTTTTTGGGCTATCCTGATTTCCGTAAAATGAGTTGAATTTATCAGGATTTTTTACTATTCCGAGGACTGGCGGTAATTGAATTCAAAAGATAAATTCCTAAATTTCAACACGTGTCTGCCAAACGAGCAGTAAAGGAGCACCGATGCAACCCGTAGCACAAATCGCAAAGCACAAGACGGCACATATCTCGTAGACCGGGTTCACGATATTCTCTTGCTCACCCTGCGCTCAATCTCGTCACGCCCAAACCCCATCAATCCCTTCTTCCTCCCGAGCAGCCTCCTCGCCGACGAAAGGGGCGGAGAACTTTCGAGAAGGTCGGGAAGAAGGATGGGCGAGTTCGACGATTACTGGGCGCGGGCGTACAGGGGCGACCCCGCGGTGCCGCATTCCGACCCGCAGCGGCTCATCTCCACCTGGACCGGCGCCTTCGCCCTCGGCGCCGCCGCCTGCGTCCACCACCACGTCACCGGCCTCGCCTCCAACCTCAAGTCCCTCCCCCACAGGCATGCCTTTCTATCTAGTACTACCTATCACCAACCGCCCTTCACGCTTAGGTTTATATGAATTTTTGTCTTCTTGATTGAGATTGATTGGCATCATCTATCTATATATCTAGAGCTGCAGTGAATTACCTACCCATCTTACTGGATTTAGAAGTACCAGGTTATGGGAATTCTGTTTTTAAGATTGCTGTTTGAACAGTGTTAATGCTCCGTTGATGTAACCTACTGTGCTGGCGGCCTCCAGATTGGATAGATGATATATATGTTCTTGAAGGTGCCTTTATAATCGACCAATATGTGCCTTGAAAGATTATCTGAATTGTGAAAGTATTAGTCGACCTGGTCGTCAGCGCACGCCCTATTTGCGGTCGTCCTGGTTGTATCAACAGATACCATATCTCCATTGGATGTGCTTTGCTTGGGACTAGGAGGTCTTTTCCTCGGTCAAACGTTTCTCCCTGGTTTAGTAAATTGGCATCCCTTAACCTTAGCTTCTTTATGCTGAGCCTAGCCATTCCCCAACTAGTTCTTGCTATCTTTGTCTTCTATAAATACCTGCCCTTCTGGCAGTGTTTAGACTTGGATTACTTGGAAACAGGTGTTATAATACGGCATGGACTGGAGTGTCTTATATGGTAAACAAATTGGACAACTAAAATGTTATACTCAACAAGGGTGTATGAATCCAACTCAGATTTTGGGAAGAATTGGGTATATGCTTCAGACAAGATTGTGTGCCTATGCAAGGGTCACATGTGGCATGCCACCATGATATGCTTTTTAACTTAGCATTGCTTATTGTTTTGCTAGGTTGTCAACTATGTACTTCGTGCTGATCAAACAAAATCTCGGATTTGGCTTCGATTGTCCACATGCTTTCTCTTGCATTTTTAGTGATGTTTGATAGTTAATTTTTATATCACAGACTACCACACAAAGTTTTGTGAAATTTATGTGTATGCATGTTAATAGGATATGACTGGTTTAAACTGCAGATAGTATGGGACCTAATTTTGTACTAGTGTAAAGTAATGGCACAAGAATTGACATAGAGAAATCTTTTTTTGAATAATCTTGTCCTAGTTCCTTATATCCATCCTTTTATGAGGTTAAGGGTGCATAGTTTATTGTCTGATAGTTGTAGTGCAGTCTTGGCCTCTTGGGCTTTTGAACTTGATTTTTTGATAGAAGGACTATATAGAGCGCCCTAGTTTCAGTGTGCGCTGAAATAAATTTATCCAGGAAAGCTGAAGTTGAGCGAGCAACATCGTGCTCATAAATATGTAAGATACCGCTGACAGCTATAGATTTATAGGCCTCCAAGACTTAATTTACAGAATGTGTCTCGTTATCTGTACACTGGATGGAGAAATTAGGAAGATCTGCTGCCAAATTTATTTATGAAGCTGCTATGAACTTTAATTCAGCAGCCGAGTTAAACAAAACCACTATCAATATCAAGTGATTTTTATCCTTTCCATTTAATGCAAGTATAGTTGCTGTATCTAATGCACCTCTCTTCAAAACTTGTGTTATCCTGAGAAACATAAACAATATTATTAGCTCATCCTTATACTCGCTAGTGCATCTGTATTTGTAACAATGGTAAAGATGGTATGCACATACAGGTTAAATACTTACATACCATGAAGAAAATTATTTTACCCTGCAGAGAAGATACTAGTTGTGGTTATTAGTTAATCTATCTTGGTGATGTTCTAAAAGTTCATGCTTGTGGACAAAGTATGTTTGTTGTATCCTCTGGCTAGCCACCTGCCCATTGCATAGGGGCATGCACTATAGTTTGAGTAACCTTCTGTGTTCATGAAGCCTACCTTCTCAAGGTGCATGATCTCCAGCTCCACTACCTGTGATACTTGGCAACCTTAATTATCGACCGCTATCCTGACCCTGATCCACGGAGCTCAAGTGCGTTTGGCACATAGTCCTCAAGTTGTCAGCACCCAGTTCCATTCCGCCTGGGAGAGCTGATCTACCTCCCCTACAGCTTGTTGCACTTCTGGATGAGCTCTCTGTGATGCTGTTGAACTTGCTGAGGCTCAAGAACACCGTCTTGACCTTGCTTCCTAGTGTGATCTTATCCATTGTTTCATCGAATAGGACTGGATGCTCTCTAATCCTATAGCAAGACTCCTTGTGCTACACCATGTGCCCATACACTTGTCTTTGTCTTCAACACTGTCAAGCACCTCCATTCCAGCAAGCCACTTCTATTTTGATGTTTTGACATCAACCTTCTTTATAAACTATTTGCTGCTCTTGGAAAAAGGACTATTATGCAGAACTATTTCATTATGTTAAGTAGTAGTGAGGTTATTCTTGACTGACGGGATTGAACTGCTGAGTATTCAAAGTCTCAATCCAAGAAAACACGAAGGATGGCACCCATTTGTGTTATTGACTAGCAAAAGCTTGTCCGCACCTGGAATTCTGGGATAGGCATGTGTGATTTGCACACTTGAGTTGTACATTCAAGTTGTTATTTATAGGGGGAGGGCAGAGGCCGATCTAAGATGCGGCATTTTGTCAAAATTTCCACAATACATATCTGATGTTTTGCTAGTTGAGCTACCAATTGATTGTCAAAATTGACAAATAAACCTTTTATTTCTAGACAAGTCACTATGCTTGTGAGATCTCCACTATATTTTTGTGGTCTTCATAAAATCTGCCTTTAAAATTATTATGTCTTAGAAAAAGGTTTACTATAACGCACGTTCTGTCCATTCAATTGGGTACGCGGTTTGGTTATTGATTTGGTTGGATTGGCAACAAAGCTAGTGGGTTGAAGGGGATTTTCTTTATATTCCTGGACCTACTATTTCCAAATCCTTTATAACTGTCTGAGTTTAATCATATGATTTGTTGCTCATCTCAGCTGGCAAGACATGACAATGATGCTCGATCAGAAGCGCTGGAAGAAAATTCTTGACAAGAAGCAGCAACAAGCTTAAGGTGAGCTTTCTTTCAAACCATCTTTAGTTTGCTGCATTTTTTAAAACAATTTCCAAGTAACTGTAAGTTAAACCTCTGCCATCCACTCCATTGCCTGCAAATTACTCCCTCTGTAAACTAATATAAGACGTTTTAGTGGTGCCCTTGTCGCCATGTCTTAACTTGTTTAGGGCTCTTGTTCTTGCAGTTCCATAACCTTCACCGCTTGGGCCACAGTTGGAAGAGCTTTCTACCTGGCTGTTGGGCATGGCAGAGGAAGTTCTGCATCAGTTTGGTTTCGTGGATAGAGTTTTCTACCTATTGTTTTTCCTTCATAGTGTTGAAACCTCATTCTAGAAGTTGAACGTGTAAGGGGTTGTATTCATCTGCTGCCGTTGTGATCCACTAGTATTAAACAGCACCTCAGATGACATTGATTTATGGAGAAAGTGGCGTATTTTGGTGATAGCCTGATAGGAAACCTACACTTTGCACGGTGCGTGTGATGCGTGACATGCTGGTCCCTGGAGAGCACTGCAGTTACATGCTCCATCGTTGTGCTGCGTCTCGTGTCACCGCTCCACGTGCCATGCATCGTGCGTACACGACTCTACTGTCCTCGTCCAGGACGAACTAGCAGCTTCTCTCATGCGTGTCCCCTCATCCGCAGTATCGTGGCCGCTTCTCGACACGTAGGCGGACTGTCACGGACACGCGCCACCTCCAGGATCACACGTGTGCAGCTGCATGGGCCGACCCATGCCTTAAAAACAGCTGACGCCGCACCTCTCCTCTCCACCACTAGATAGGAAATGCGGCTGCCGGGTATATCTATATATAACCACCGAAGCATTTCAAGTATAAAAAACCACAAACACAAAAAATCCATATAGAGTGATACTCTTTCATGAGAGACTTGTAAATAAATAATATAACTTCAGGGCAAAAACCTACTTCTCTACCTACTACCGTATTGCAGCCAAAGTTTGATCAAGCCAATAGAAATCTGCCATACAGCAAAAAGATTACAACGTTCCAGAGCAGCTTACTACAGTAATACAGGGGCCAATTCAGCAAAAGGATTACAACTTAATTCAGTCACTGAGCATGTACTGATTGCCAATAAATGTATTACTGGCAATAATTTGATGCTAACCTACATGAGTTACCAATTTTCTACTGAATTAAGTTGGAATTATTTGATGCCAGTATGCACAGCAAAGCAGACATCTAAATCACTTCACAACATCTACAATTATTCCCAAAGATTAACAATGCCTACACCATTATAACTGAATTTTCAGTTTGGACAGTTTTTGTCAAACTAACAGTGTAAACTGAAATTTTGACAACTCTGTTGTAGCAAATGTGAAGTCCCAGATTTTCAGTTTAAACTGTTTTGTCAAACTGAAAATTCCATTGTTGTAGCAACTCTGAAAACAGTCCGAGATTTTTGACAGTGTAAATAGACTTCACAGTCCCAGATTTTTGACAACTCTAAATGGCCTCTCTAAATGGCCATCAAGCAATGAAATTTGGTCAATATGACAAGTGGCATTACTTCACAGTAGTCTGAAGAAGTTTGATTTAACATAGCGCGCGTGCACACACACACACTCAGGGAGGCATTAGTTCACAAGTTACATAGGTTCAGACTTGAAGCATCAAAATGTACTCCTGTAGGTTAGCTGTATGATCCATATGGCAAGGGTGACTTGATGCCATTATGAAGACCTCGCCGTCGGCACCACACAGCCTCCCTGAAGGCACCGTACAAAGAACTTAGCAAGCATAGACCCCTCTCCAGAAGGCAGATTGTAGTATACTGCCTGAATCTAAACATTATTATTTATCTACTGCTATTACATATACCCCCTAGATTAGATATGTATTT
Source organism: Triticum urartu (assembly GCF_056163025.1). Classification (NCBI taxonomy): domain Eukaryota; kingdom Viridiplantae; phylum Streptophyta; class Magnoliopsida; order Poales; family Poaceae; genus Triticum; species Triticum urartu. Next base: position 444,227,284 of record NC_141877.1, on the reverse strand, counting down.
TTCTGCACAGAGCATTTCCTTTGATTTTAAAAATCACTGAGGCACATACGGACTAAATTTTTCCAAGTAAAAACAGAGAAGGGCCACCACAAATATCAATTGACCTGGGCAAGTGCTCACAGACCACCATTGGAGCCAGCGTCACCCGGCGAGTCTGGCGACCCGTGAACTTGGAGCTGTTTGTCGGCCATCATAACCTAAACAGGACAGATGGATCCAAGAGCCACCCCAGATGAGTTAAGAAAGGAAAGTGAGCTTTGGGTATAATCGTGTATAGACGCGAAGCAATCCGGTAAGGCAAACCAAAACTCGTGAAAGAAATCGAAACAGAGGATGTACCCACCTTGTGAGAGGAAGAATCAATCACACCAGATCCAGTCCCTTGCAAGCCGAAGACGAGGACGACGCGGCAACCTGAGACCAAAGGCCAACCTTAACCCTAATCAAAATGTATTTCACAAAACCAAGCAGAAAATCAAGAGCCCAACTGATGGACAACCATTTCTCATTTTTGAGACTTCACAACAGTTGGCCACATCGTTAATTCATAAAACGGAAGAAATCTCCTTAACATTTTAGTTCATGACATAATAGAACTACCAGCAAGTTACTGACACTTGACTAATAACTGCACCTTAGAGATATATGATTCCACCATTATATTACAAATAAAATTGAACTCCCTACATGTTATCTGGTGAGCTAAGCCTAGAACATGGAATTGCAACTTTTGCGCACACAAATTGAGAAGAACATAAGATGATGTCTGGGTGATGGACATAAAACAAGTTTAAAAGCTAACAATGCTAAGGTACCAGATACATGAACTATGCTCTAACAAACGTTCTGAAAACACCTAGTAAGTGTGAACAGTAAGCAAAGAACAGTCCTATCAAAATAGTGTACCAAAATTTGCAATAAATCAAATGTGTTCTAGCAACCAGAGGGCGATCTTAATTGTATAAACATGGTATCAAGACTCACCAGGGGGAACATGTGGCGTCAATCGAGGTGAAGAAAGAAACATCACCAGTTCAGTTAGCATGAGCCGTAAGCGTAGAGCACTCATCTTGGCTGTTAGAGACGACAAAATAGAGAGGTTAACTATAAGTAGAGGAAACAATTATGTAGCATAAGAACCTGCTTTCTTTGAGATTCCAAATCTGTTTTTTGTGGCAATACAATTCTAAGGCCGTAAATAAAAAATATTATACTATTGTCTGGTCAGTTTAAGATCTATGTTGAATAGGTTGAAGTTCTGTCCGTACTACAAATCTCCACTTTCTGGGAAGCAGCAAACTTGGAATCAACAATGAAGATTCAAACAGGAAGACAACTGCATATTTGACTTTCATAAAAGCACTTCCGTATTTTGACCATTTATATATATCAAGTATATACACCATCGACTCAATTTCAGTCTTCTTTAATCTCTAACTGAAGCAAATAACAGAAGCTTAAGCTTAAGCATCTACACACACAGAAAATATATAAGAGTTTTGTTCCTGTCATTTATAGTTGAAATAGAGTTCTGCTCTAGAGAGTTTTGTATGGTGGCTCCAGTAATAAAAGAATATGAAGAAGACAACAATATATTCTCTGAAGTTCTATAAATACATTTATGCTCCATTTATAAATACATAGGGTTAGGTTTTATCTACTGGAAACCCCAATAAACCTCACAAATAGTTAGACAAGATTAAACGTTCAAAAATTCAGTTAACTGGAGATTCCAGTTTTCAGATTTCAGCATTTCTAGTTCTCAGATATCAAATAGTGTTAATGAACGACCTGCAATTCCACGATGATGGGTGGAGCACAGAGAGAGAGAGAGAGAGAGAGAGAGAGAGAGAGAGAGAGAGAGAGAGAGAGAGAGAGAGATTGACTGTAGCAGAACTGCAGCCGAGCCCCTCCTGCCAATGGAGGAGGAAGAACGACCGGGGAACACCTACAGCGGTCGCAGAAGGAGTGACAGGGGAGCGCCGCATCGAGCACCTGCGGCTGGCGCCCCTCGGCCGCGCAAGGCGCAACTGGTGGCAACGGCGTGCATTGCCCAACACTGCCCAGTAATACAATATTGGAGCACTGCCCGGCGGCTTCATTATGAGAAACAAAAGGAATATGATAATCCAGAAAAGCAAAATTTGTACTCAGAAGTAGCTGCCAGTTACTACCATCTCCTGATTTTGTTCTGCACACCCTAGAAAATAAAATGAATCTGCACTACTAAGACCTACGGCTAGACTAACTACCTTATCTAACAGTTCCATTACAGAATACAGCAGCAGCAGCAAGAAGAAAGCATCAAGGTTCAGGTCACGCCACTACCAAATGTGATCCTATGGAACAAAGAGTAAATTATCTGCACAACGAAGCCTGTAAATACAAATAAACGAGCATTGTAGGCTTTTATTTATCACATTTTCAGGCTGGTGGGGCAACATAATTCTAGCTCATATCAAAAGCTAACATTGTATCCATATCAAGATGGCATATGATAGAACGGAACATTGTGTAATCTGTATCTTCAAGCCACTCAAACTCAAAGCATCTAATAACCAAGAAGCGGCAGAATGAGATACAAAAAGATCATGTAGTATACAGAAAAGGGAGTGCAGCAACAACGGAAAGAAACGCTAAAAGGGAACATAGAGCAGAAAACCAACCCAAAATGCAAGCAATTTTTTTAAAAAAGGAACATAGAGCAGCATGAGCATGAGGCATAGAAAAATGGGGTCACCTTAAGATCAAGAATCAATGGCCCTCTCAGAGTTCAAATCATAAGGAAAGAACGACTATTATTGATTAAAGTTTTTTTAATTAGGCAAAGCACTACAACACTGGATCCTAAGCTACAGTTGAGGCATACAAAGCTATAAGTGTCTGTTCTTTTCATATATAAACAACCTTTAATATCTCAACCAGAACCAAAGCAAAACAAAAAACATGGTTAAGTAACCAGCAAAGGAAGAATGAACCTTTTGGAATTTTAAAGTAGCAAGACATGAAAAGTTCTTTTTTTCCTTCAATATTACACACATTAGGGGAGGTAGCTGCAGTTTTTATTGCATAGTGGGCTCAGATTTGCCTTTCCTCGATCATATAACCTACCCCCATCATCTCTTATCACCAGATCGATCTGTTTATACAGTAGAGCTGCCCTGGTTATCACTCAACAAGAATGACCATCCAAGGACAACAACAAGTATCACAGGATCAAAAAGGATTCTAGAGACAAGAGGGAGGATCCAGCTTGATACCCAGTGGTGCCTCGATTGCTCAAAGGCACACTAATTCCAGCCAAGGTAATCATCATCGCCCTAGCACGAACGCCACTTGAGCATAAATAAGCAACACATTTAAATACAAATAAAAAATGGTTCAGGGTTCATTGCATAGCCGCCATCACCATGGGAACCACCTGCGTGGGAGGGAGGAAGGCAGCTGCAAGAGTGAGTGAGAGAGGAGGCGGCAGCTAGGTTTTCATCGCAGGAAGCCGCGGTCATTTTATACACCCCCCAAGCAAAATGACCCAGATGCCCTGGTGGGGGCACGGTATTTACATTCTGTTGCCATTGGAATTTTATCCGACGGCCGAAGTTGATCGGTAAATATCCAACGACCCACAACAATTTGGATCGAGATCCGACGGCCTGTATCGCGAGGAGATTTCGATCCGACGGTCCAGAATCCAAACGCACGGGAGAGCTCCATTTCGGTTCAGACTCTAACAAGGGGAAACGCATGGGAGAGCTCCATTTCGGTTCAGACTCTAACAAGGGGATGCATAGCGGGCTCAGATTCACCTTTCCTCGATCATATAACCTACCCCCGTCATCTCTTATCACCAGATCAATCTGTTCATACAGTGGAGCTGCCCTGGTTATCACTCAACAAGAATGACCATCCAAGGACAACAACAAGTATCACAGGATCAAAAAGGATTCTAGAGACAAGAGGGAGGATCCAACCTGATACGCACAGGTGCCACGATTGCTCAAAGGCACACTTATTTCAGCCACGATTAATCATCATCGCCCTAGCACGAACGCCACTGATCAATATAGCAAATCCAGGAGCATAGCTATAGGACCAGGGCATCGACATGTAAACCAGAGCATCACATTAGCTCCTATGATAGCAACTAAACATGAACAGCAGCCTGCAAACCCTAAAATGGCATGGATCCACGAGTACAGAGCTCAAGTAGGAACCGATGCATGAGTAGGGCATAGAGCATCAACCAGACAAGCACCACATCAATATAGCCATGGCCATGTCCTATACAGTAGCCGAAGCAGAGGAGCGGGAGGAAGATGGACCTCACCGAGGGAGGCTGTAGCCGAGGCAGTACTCAGTGCGCGCCGGGGTTGCGCCTGAACGCCGTCCAACCGGCGAGGAACCGCGTCGGAGTTGCACCTTGCACCGTCCCGCCGACGAGCACGAACGCATCAAACAACCTGTGTAAGGAAGGCATCGTTGTTTATCAGAAACAATTAGTTAGGAATTACTATTTAACAGAAATGCATTTTTTTAGCACAAAGATATGCACAGGAAAAATACAGAGCTCAAGTAATAAATAAAATTTCATGCAAAAGATATAAAGGTCCAATGTCCGATAACAACTCAACCTTATTTTTTTCAGAATCCTTTGATACACACTATAAGTTGCCGACCAAAATCTTTGAGCATGCACATCTGGCATAAAAATTTGATATGAGAACTGATAGCATTTTTTGTCGGTTTAAAACCTTGGATCTACAATCAGAAGTATCATATTACTATTACTCTTACATACATGTTGGCATACACAATATATCTCTACTCTGCCATAGTATATAGAAAAATAACAGGACTATTAGCTCTACATGAGAAGTGAACTCATGGGTACAGGGGATCAATCTTACCTTGAATGTCTTGCACCAAGGCATCCAGCTACCAAGGCAAGATCTCAAACACAGAACATCTATCTTAGAACACCAGTGTTTCCCTTCATAGTCCACCCTTCCTACAATATTCTGGTAACAACAGAAATCTCCCGTTAGTTTATAGAGCATGCAATTTGCGCTCAAACTGAAATAAGAACAACATTTTGTCAGTTTTGTCAGTAACATTTGGTTAATTGGGCACCAACAAAATCTCCTATATGATTTGGCGATTAAAGAATAGTAACAAATGATATAAAATAACCAGTGACATCAACTCTAACTACACAATATCCAGGGAAACAACATGAATCTCCAATTGGTTCACAAAGTATGCAACTTTTCTCTCAACTGAAATGAGAACAACATTTTGTCAGTGATATTTAGTTAATGGAGCACCAACAAATCTCCTATTTCATTTAGAAGAATAAGAATAAATAAAGGATATAAAATAACCAGTGGCACATTTAACTCTAACTACAACTTGGCAAAGAAATTACATTAGTTGATTAATGATTATCTGTAGCTAAATCCTATATTCAATACACAAGACAAGGAATTCATATATTAGAAATCATATGCACACCAGTCAATCAATTAAACAGCAAGAATCACAAATAAAAAGAAATTACATTGGCAGTTCATATCAGTCTCCTACCTTGAAAATGATACCTTGAAATCATATGCACACCAGTCAATCAATTTAACAGTAGGAAATGCGGCTTGCCGCACCCGGCAACGCCGCTGCCGGGTACAATTATATCCAATTGGGTAATACAGTCATAGGAGCATTTTTTTTACAGAACAGTCATAGGAGCATTGTAAATATGAAAAAAAGCAATGATGTTAGTTCAGTACAGTGTCATACTGCAAATTATTATCTATTCATAAGATATGAAATTTAAGATGGGTTTTAGACCGCATAACATATTGTATAGAATATAGGGACATTTACATCTATGCCCTTAACTCGAACCCACTACTCAGTTTTGCCCCTAATTTTTAGGTATGCTCAGTTTTGCCCCTCCGCCGTTAGTTTCACTTATAGAAATGCCCTTCTCTGCCGTTACCGTCCAGTCAAAGGTCTTTGACCGTCCTGAAAAAATAGCAAAAAAAATCAAAAAAATATGAAATTTGGTGGGATCGAAGATAGTCATGTCCGCAAGGCGCGTGCACATTTTCATGCCGTTCGGACACTCCGGGAGCTCGTGTCAAAGGAAAACATAAATTTTGTACGCATGCGAGCAGTAAATTCAAAAAAAATAGAAAAAAAATCAAAAAAATATGAAATTTCGTGGGACTCAAGATATTCAGGTGCGCAAGATGTGTGCACGTTTTTGTTGTGTTTGGACATTGTAGGAGCTCGTGGAGAAAAAAACAAATTTTAGCTCAAAAAAACTTTGAAAAAATGCACTATTTTGTTTTTTTTCTCTAGAGCGCCCCGTATGTCATTTGATCACCAAAACTTGCAAGCACTTTGTGCACTCAAGCCTCTTTGACGCCAAATAAATTCAAATTTTTTTGAACTTTTTTGCTATTTTTTTCGAATTTACTGTTCATAGGCATAAATTATTTTTGTTTTCCTTTGCGACGAGCTCCCGGAGTGTCCAACCAACACAAAAATGTGCACGCGCCTTGCGGACATGACTATCTTCGATCCCACCAAATTTCATATTTTTTTGATTTTTTTTGCTATTTTTTCCTGGATGGTCAAAGTACTTTGACCGGACGGTAACGGTGCAAAAGGGCATTTCTATAAGTGACACTAACGGCGGAGGGGCAAAACTGAGCATACCTGAAAATTAGGGGCAAAACTGAGTAGTGGGTTCGAGTTAGGGGCAGAACTGGAATTGGCCCTAGAATATATTGACAAATATGATGAACCGTTCTGACATAAGCATCCTTAGAAAGAGAATTCTGGTTTATAACATTGGTACTCACATGAAAATTTATCTAAAAATGAGCAGATAAGTCGAAGAAGAAGAACAGTACAAAGGATACATTGAGCTTATAGAAGCATAGCAAGGCAGGCTATGTAGACATAACTCGACATCATCGATATAATAGTTCATAGTTCCTAGATTCAGATATGGACTGGATAGTTCTCCTTATAGACATCTCATCTGGGTAGCCAAGGATGACCAAGTTCAGTACAGGCCATTTTGTCAAAGCAAAGCAAGCAGGGTACATTTAGTCAATAGAGCAGATCGACGATGGATCTCATTAAGTAGGTAACAATAGTTTAGCTATTACAAGCAAGACAGAGCTCCTCACATGCCCCTCTTGTTATTTATCAATGATGCTTAATTAGTACTGGATCATCTCTGTCTGACCTAAGCCGCGACCAAGCCATATCATTGCAACCCGTAGAAAAAGGAAGCTACAACTGTGTGAACCAAATACAAATGGGGACAATCCTGCTCTCCATCATGCTAAATGGGGACTTCTCTAGCACTCACGCTTACTATTAGTCACGCTTGTGTATTCAGATGCCACTCAAGATATAACCACCAAACGAATTCATTTGCATGTGTGGGTGGGTACATGATGGAAGGACCTGCATCCAGAGAAAAGAAAGGGGCTTGAAAAAAAGAAATCACAACTTTTTACATGCAAGAGTAGTAAGCACTAATCGCATATTCTTTGTTGTATTTCAAGCCTAATAGGAACAGGTGATAGACGATCGACCTTGTGTATCAAACAAACATGTGATAGAAATCACAACTTGTAGTGCTGAAGATCCTGCACTGCCTGCGACATGCACGGTCGCCATGGCCGCGAGCTAGGGTTCCGGGCGCGAGGAGGGAGGGATGGACGGACGACAGCTCGATTGCCATGGTGTTTCATGATAAGAAGGTCCATCGGCTGAGTTACCTGCAAGCACAAGCACATAATTTGCTGCATCACACACCAAGCTATTTTGTATAGCTGAAGACGGGTTTATACAAAATCATGAAACTGGACCAATAAAAAAATATATTTGGGGGTATAGGATTTTTAGAAATCACAATGTGTTGAAATGTGCAGCTCACTTTGATCTGAAGCTATTCCGGTGTACCATGTTCTTTAAGAATCTCAGTAGGGACATAATCTCAACTGTATTGTGTTTAGCAGCAAGAGGGACACTCAATATATCCATTCTGGGTGTTCCAAAAACTGAAAATGTCGGAAATCAGATAGAAACAATCTGTAGAAATGTCCCCTGAAAAATAAAAGTGAAATGTCATCACAAAGTACTCTAGTAGTAAGAAAAAGGCAAACGTCCTCTAGTAGTAATGAGGTTGTAAAGAAAGTTTGGTACCTTAGCTGGTTGTGGTTCAGGCCCAATCGGGAGCTACGTCGAGGGAATTGCTAATGCTTCCATCTGCCTGAACCTTTAGCACAAAGCTATGGATTTGCCATTGGAGATGAACCTAGCAGAGTAGATTGTAAGAAATGGAACAAATCAAGAGGAGTGAGGGAAACAAATCTGGCATAACAAGAGGAGTGAAGGAAACAAATCTGGCATAATTTATTCTATAAGATGTCCGTAAATTCAGACAAAAGATACCAACTTTGTTCCCTGAGGTGGACTGAAATAAACCATATGACCAAGACACCTGGTTCATCCTGAATTATGGAGTGAAGAAAAAAGTTGCCCTATACAACCATCAGAGTTCATGACAGTACAAAAGAATAAAAAACTAAAATTGTTGCATCGTGTAGCTTGCATAGCAGATAGAGAATACAACAAATACAAATTCCAAATTAGAGGAATTGTTCAGTTTTGTTTTGCGGGAGCGCATATAGGTGCAGCTAATACATTTCTTAATGTCCCATATATGAAGAAATACTATAAGAAGTTCATAGGACTAAACCAAAACACCAAACACCATAGTTGATCAAAGCATAAAGTTGACCATTCTTGCTCCTGTTTCCAACATGCAGTTGGCTACCACGTGGCTCTAAGCCCAATCTAGCCTACAGGATAAAGATTATGTCCTTTGGAAGCAGATTAGACTGAAAATGCTTTGCTTGTGCTATTGGATAAATGAACCTAACTGAACACCATGCAAAATCTAGGAGTATTACTGAACCTAACTGAAACACATGCCAAATCATTCTCTTGATGCCCATTTACTCCTAGGAGTACTACTGAAGCTAACTGGATTTAGGAGCATTTACAAAACCTAGGAGTACTACTGAACCTAAGTGCATGTTTGGTGTACTAAACATAGGAATTGAGTGTTTGTACTGCATGGATGCAAATCAAAGGAGCTGGAGCTGCGTGCTTGTACTCCATAGACGTTTTATGAACTCTATAGTCCATGGAAAATGAACATAGCCGCAAACTAATAAAAACAAAGCAGCAGAGGAGAGGACGAGCTCACCTACCAGGTTGTAGCCAAGGCAGTAGCACAGCTCGTCGCCGCAACTGAGCTCCGTGCGCTGCCTCCATGCCCCGGCCTCTTCCGCGCGCTGGCCTCTTGCGTCCGACCTCCTCCGAGCGCTGCCTCCTAATAGCCACCGGATCCGACGCGCCCGGACTCGCAGCCAACGGATTCGGCGACCGCGATGTGGCGCCCATCCTCCCCGACGCGGTTGACCACGGCTCCGGCGACCGCGACGAGAACCCGTGGAAGCACGCGCACACGCCGGCGACGCCCTCCCTCTCTGGTCGCTTCCTCCACAACGCGTCGGGTAGGTGGCGGTGATGGCGTGGCGGCGGCCGACGGGCAGGGAGGATGGCTGGCGGGGAGTGACGGCTAGGGTTCAATCGCGGTTCGAGGAGGTGGGTGATGAGGAAATGACTACCTTGGATACGACCAAAAATATTGCATACATGCATATTTGTCAGGTGATTTTTAATGCAAACTATTCAATAATCTATTTATGTTATCCAGAACAAAAATACTTCACACACTTTTGTGTTTTGTCTAATTGCAGGTGTATGGGACATTTGTACAATCCATATATGAAGATAAGGAAAAAGAAGAAGTTTATGTTGTGTTCAAAAAGTCCTCTCACGTCACTTTTGGGCCAAGAGAAGATAGAGTCCAAGTCTTTCACGTTCTGGATTCAGATTCGGACTGCACAGACATACCTGACTCAAAACGCTAACAACTTTTTCATACGGACTCCGAATTGGGTGATTCTTTTTTTGTTGGAAACTAGATTTCGTGCTCTTTCCAACCCAATTGGATTCACCTTCAAATTCGTCCGGAGCGTTGAGTTACGGACGAAACAATCTGACGTTGCAGCAGAATTCGAGTCAAACTACAAGCCCAAAGGTGTTGCATCACCTCCACTTGGGCCCATGAGCCTTGTACGACCTAGGGTTAGTTTTAGGCTGCCTTGGGACGTCCTCCCACCTCCTTGGCCGCCACCCCTTGCTCCTATATAAGTAGATCCATCTAGTAGCTTTTTCCTTGGAATTTGTTTAGTTAAAAGTTAGCCATTGCAACTTCGTGTACTTCGTTTGTGTCCAACGACCAGACCAAGACCGCTTACGGATCCCCACCATTATCAATACCTCATATATATTTGCAATATTCAGATTGCTTTATCATATGCTTGCTCGTTCTTCGATTGCTTGCAGGAATAGACCTTCGTGGTCAGGCTGACCGTGCTTCCGGCATCGTCAGTAACCTCAGGAGATTGGTTTAGCGGTTGCTAAGGCGCAACGTCGTGCACGTTTGTAGTCGGATCGTCAAAGTCGTCTCCACTAAATCGATAGTTATCATCTCATCGAAAGATCGGGACCACTTGATAGAAAGGCTAAGGTCCCGATCTTTCGATGAGATGATAACTATCGATTTGGTGGAGACGACTTTGACGATCCGACTACAAACGTGCACGACGTTGCGCCTTAGCAAGCGCTAAACTAATCTCCTGAGGTTACTGACGATGCCGGAAGCACGGTCAGCCTGACCACGAAGGTCTATTCCTGCAAGCAATCGAAGAACAAGCAAGAATATGATAAAGCAATCTGAATATTGCAAATATATATGAGGTATTGATAATGGTGGGGATCCGTAAGCGGTCTTGGTCTGGTCGTTGGACACAAACGAAGTACACGAAGTTGCAATGGCTAACTTTTAACTAAACAAATTCTAAGGAAAAAGCTACTAGATGGATCTACTTATATAGGAGCAAGGGGTGGCAGCCAAGGAGGTGGGAGGACGTCCCAAGGCAGCCTAAAACTAACCCTAGGTCGTACAAGGCTCATGGGCCCAAGTGGAGGTGATGCAACACCTTTGGGATTATAGTTTGACTCAAATTCTGCTGCAACGTCAGATTGTTTCGTCCGTAACTCAACGCTCCGGATGAATTTGAAGGTGAATCCAATTGGGTTGGAAAGAGCACGAAATCTAGTTTCCAACAAAAAAAGAATCACCCAATTCGGAGTCCGTATGAAAAAGTTATTGGCGTTTTGAGTCAGGTATGTCTGTGCAGTCCGAATCTGAATCCAGAACGTGAAAGACTTGGACTCTATCTTCTCTTGGCCCAAAAGTGACGTGAGAGGACTTTTTGAACACAACATAAACTTCTTCTTTTTCCTTATCTTCATATGTGGATTGTACAAATGTCCCATACACCTGCAATTAGACAAAACACAAAAGTGTGTGAAGTATTTTTGTTCTGGATAACATAAATAGATTATTGAATAGTTTGCATTAGAAATCACCTGACAAATATGCATGTATGCAATATTTTTGGTCGTATCCAAGGTAGTCATGTCCTCATCATCCTCCCCTTTTTGAAAGCAAAGCCGTCCTCGGCGTTGCTTAATCTGAAATGTGGCTAACAAAAGAGACAAGGTGTACATGTTGTATATGTATATGTCACCCAGTTTAACTTTCCTTGATTTTTGCACGTATGACACATGTATACATGAGTAAATTTCATAGTTCATAAAAAATAAAGCCAAAAAATTATCACAAGAAGTAGAAGGCATGAAAATATTAGAACTCAGTTTGCACATATAAGTGAAGCTCTTATTCATTTCAAAAGATTCGCAATGTTCATCATTAAACCATCCCAACTTTGGTGAATAAACCTTACTTGCATCAAATTTACATGCTACAACATGCTTAAATAAACAAACATGCAATAAGTCATTGGACACAGAATCATCACCAAGATTGGAGGCCATATCAAAATGATTAAACATTAGTTCTTTTGCATCAACAGTTAATTCAATGGGTGCACTCAAAATTATTGATATTTCAGTTGTTTGATCACATGACGCATTCATGATAGTAACAAGATTCTCTAAAATAGGTGGTGTGCTCAAATCAACAGGTAACTCAATACATGACGCATTCAAGTTAACTAGGCATGCATCATTCTCATGTGAAGTTATATCATCAATACCTTTACTGTTACCTTGTGGCAAAGATGTAGCTGATGTAGGTACGGACGTTGACAATGTACCATACCCTTGAGATGATGCCGCGCTCATAATCCGAGGTGCAATGATGGAGGAACCCACCGGCGGTGGCGAGCATGAACTGGAATAGTAGTTGTTGTAGTCACCTAATGCATCCTCCTTTATCTGTCTCTCAAAGGTACAAGCACGGACATACATACCAGTAATGCAACGAGGAATATACTGAAATCTTGCCTGAATATCATGGTTCAAACCACCAAAAAATCTATTCATTGTATCATTCTCAGATTCTTCTATGTCACAATGATGCATATAAGATTTGAACTCTTGGTAGTAAGCATGAACAATGTTGTTGCCTTGTTTAAATTGTTCAAATTTGCGAAGCAATTCACGACGATAATAAGGAGGGAAAAATTGTTGTCTCATTACAGCTTTCAAAACTTTCCAAGTTGTGGGTTGGTTATCAATGTTTTTCTTACAATGTACACTCCACCAAACAAAAGCAAAATCAGTAAATGCTCTAGTGGCTGCTCGCACTCGCTCAAGTTCAAAAAAGTCATGGTGACTAAAAACTTGTTCTACTTCAAGCTCCCAAGCTAGATATGTAGTAGGATTAAATCTACCCTCAAATGACGGTAAAAAGATAACCTGACCATGTGCTTGTGTGTGTTGTCCCAACTCTCGTGATGGTGAAGATGTGTCCGTCGTCCAAGAACTTCTATCTTCGGAACCTGTCATGATTAGTAGAAACAAGAAATAAAATTCAAGAATAATGTTCCTATGAACTACTAGGGTGTGGTGGTAAAGCGCTCACAGTAAAACAAATATCAATATCTTACAAGTTCTTACCAAGCAACAGGTGGTGACAGGCAACCAACGATGTCAAATAACTCTGAAGATTGTGTAAAGCGATTGCCAGGGGAACGTACGTATACACGGTGTAGAAATATATGGAGCTGGGTTGGCTATATATGGTAGCAAAAGATTAGCAATAATCAATTCAGAGATGCAATGTTGAATAAATGCTCAACGACGATACTGTGCTGGTCCTAGGCTAGACCGAACTAGAGACGCGAGCCTAGAACACTAATGAGATCATGTCGTAGCACAACTAGCATCAATGAAGGATACTAAGTAGCTCTGGACAGCAAGATATAAGTGAAGATCACAACGGCAGTAAAGATAATGATGTGAAACAACAGCCAAGCAGGATATATCAACAACTTTGTCTCCAACTTTCCTCTGAAAAAGTTTGTGTCGATTTTTTTGATTTTTTTTCCTTGTTTTCTCTGACTTTTTTTCTCTTTTTTTTTCTCGTTTTTTTCTCTCTTTTTTTCTCCCTCTTTCCAAAACAAACTAGATAAGACGCAGATTGGATCAAGCGAAGATGTGAACGATCTCAACTATTATTATGACAATGAATGGTGGGTAGCACGTGGTGGAAATTGATGGATGGGTGGTGGACAGCGGAAGAGATAATGATGCAGCGGTGGCGTGACTAATGTGAACAGAACTCGAAACTCTAAACGAACTAGACACTAAGACCAGCAACTCGACACGACGATGCAACCGATAATTCAACTATGCAAGCAATGAAAAGAAAATTGCAAAGGCTCAGACTGGCTTGGACCAAGGATGAATAGATCTAACTTTTTTTTGTGGCTTTTTCTTGGACAATAGGTAAGAAAATAAATCTAATCTAGGAAAACTGTAAATTCTCACCGAGCAACCTGAAAACTGATACCACTTGATAGAAAGGCTAAGGTCCCGATCTTTCGATGAGATGATAACTATCGATTTGGTGGAGACGACTTTGACGATACGACTACAAACGTGCACGACGTTGCGCCTTAGCAACCGCTAAACCAATCTCCTGAGGTTACTGACGATGCCGGAAGCACGGTCAGCCTGACCACGAAGGTCTATTCCTGCAAGCAATCGAAGAACGAGCAAGCATATGATAAAGCAATCTGAATATTGCAAATATATGTGAGGTATTGATAATGGTGGGGATCCGTAAGCGGTCTTGGTCTGGTTGTTGGACACAAACGAAGTACACGAAGTTGCAATGGCTAACTTTTAACTAAACAAATTCCAAGGAAAAAGCTACTAGATGGATCTACTTATATAGGAGCAAGGGGTGGCGGCCAAGGAGGTGGGAGGACGTCCCAAGGCAGCCTAAAACTAACCCTAGGTCGTACAAGGCTCATGGGCCCAAGTGGAGGTGATGCAACACCTTTGGGATTATAGTTTGACTCAAATTCTGCTGCAACGTCAGATTGTTTCGTCCGTAACTCAACGCTCCGGATGAATTTGAAGGTGAATCCAATTGGGTTGGAAAGAGCACGAAATCTAGTTTCCAACAAAAAAAGAATCACCCAATTCGGAGTCCGTATGAAAAAGTTATTGGCGTTTTGAGTCAGGTATGTCTGTGCAGTCCGAATCTGAATCCAGAACGTGAAAGACTTGGACTCTATCTTCTCTTGGCCCAAAAGTGACGTGAGAGGACTTTTTGAACACAACATAAACTTCTCCTTTTTCCTTATCTTCATATGTGGATTGTACAAGTGTTCCATACACCTGCAATTAGACAAAACACAAAAGTGTGTGAAGTATTTTTGTTCTGGATAACATAAATAGATTATTGAATAGTTTGCATTAGAAATCACTTGACAAATATGCATGTATGCAATATTTTTGGTCGTATCCAAGGTATTTATGTCCTCATCAGTGGGTAGCGGCGGCGGCGATGCGGGTGGGAGGATAGGAGGCACGCGGGAGGGAGGCGGCTGCGGGAGGGAGGGAGAGAGGAGGAGGCGGCTAGGTCTCCACCACAGGAGCGCCCCCCTTTTATACCCCACGACGCGAAATGACCGGAATGCCCTGGTGGAGGTAAGGTATTTACAATTAGTTGCCATTGAAATTTTATCCGACGGCCCAGGACGATCGGGTAAATATCAGACGACCCACAGCGATTTGGATCGAGATCCGACGGCCTGTATCGCGAGGAGATTTCGATCCGACGGTCCAGAATTCAAACGCACGGGAGAGCTCCATTTCGCTTCAGGCTCTAGCAAGGGGATACTCGATTGCATTCGCAACACACACAACTCGCACAGCATCGAAGATGGCGGCCTCGTGCCACGACGTGGACGTGCCGGGGAAGCCGACGGAGATGGGGACGGCGCTGCTGGAGACGCCGACGGGGGCCATCCAGGGGTTCGCCCCCATCAACCAGATCCACCAGCACCTTTGCGCCTTCCACTTCTACGGGGATGACATGACGCGGCAGGTGGAGGCGCACCACTTCTGCGCGCACCTCAACGAGGACGTGCAGCAATGCCTCATCTTCGACGGGCCGGAGGCCGGCGCGCGCCTCATCGGCCTTGAGTACATCGTCACCGAGGAGCTGTTCCTCACGCTGCCCGACGAGGAGAAGCCGATGTGGCACACCCACGAGTTCGAGGTCAAGGGCGGTGTGCTCTTCATGCCCGGCGTCCCCGGCGTCGTCGAGCGCCGGGACCTCAAGGTCGTCGCCAGGACCTACGGCAAGACCGTCCACTTCTGGCAGGTCGACCGCGGCGACGCCCTCCCGCTCGGCCTCCCGCAGATCATGATGGCGCTCACCCGCGAGGGCCGGCTCCGGCAGGATCTCGCCGACTGTAAGCATGCCCCGCCGAGTTCACCATGGTTTTCTTTTTGGGTTTCTTGGTTCGTTCACCGAGATTGTTACGTGGGTGCAGGTGTGGAGAAGAAGTTCAGCGTGTCGTTCCAGAAGGAGAGGGAGAACCGGGCGTACATGAACGGGCCGGCGCACGGCATCCACCCGTTGGCCAATGCGGCTGGGAAGGGCTTGAAGACGGAGATCCGCGAGGTCGATCTTCCGGCTGCGAATACCGGAGCCAGGATTTTCACCTGATCTGCTCTTGCCGTGCGTACGTGTCCGCCAGATGGGTGTATGGATAGCTGGGTGATAGGGTAGTTAATAAAATGTCTCCCACCCTTTGTTTTTCCTCTTGGAAATGGAGTGAGTGCTCGACGAATGACTTCCCAAAAACAGTATAGGCAGTGGCGGTGTGAGGAACCGAGGATGTAGAGTTAGAAGGAATCAAATGAATCAACAAACTCTTTATAAGAGCCAAACCATATTCTACTCTTAAGATTTTCCCTACACTTCCAGAGATTATTTAAAAGATAAACAAGCACTCGGCGAGAACAACATCTGCTTTCATATTTTTAAGGAGCTGAAACTAATACTCGTTCCAAAATAGATGATCCAATTTTGTACTGACTTTAGTAATAGATGATCCAACTTTGTACTAAAGTTTAGTACTTTTGAAAACAACAAATACTACTGAAAACGAATGCATAAACCTTCTGCACAACAATACTAGTGAAAACTACCCGGAAACAAATCCGAAAACATGTACTTACGGAAACAACAAATAACCTTATGCACGACAATACTACTGACAACAAATACAGAAATCTTCTTCACAAAATAAACGAATACAGAAAAACAATATACAATTACTATCGAAGAAAAACAAAGTAACAAATACTATCGGGGAAGAAAACAAAGCAAATACGACAAGAAAAAGAGGAGGAAACCAATACAATATTCATCTTTGGCAACACAAAACACTTGAAGGCATTTTTGAGAAACCACACTTCAAAGGCACCGAACAATAAAAAACAATGAACACAAAACTATGGCATAACAGTGTTAGCTCAAACCGTAAATAGTGCTCAGGTGACGATACTAACGGTAATACTAGTTAGCTCACACATGGGCCAGCATGTAATAGTGGGCTAACATATGGGCCATAACGAGTGCGGATAAGAGAGAAATTATTATTTTTTCATTTAAAAGTTGATTTCTTTGGATAATATGTCACATCATATTTCATATTTTTAGGGATTGCTAGTTATTGAACGGAATTGCTAGTTATTAAAGATAAAACTAAAAAATATTCATTGTAGGTAGTTTTTGATGTCATCTTTAAATCACAGAAGTTACATGCAAGACTTAAGATAAAATAAGCTTATCAACCGGTACATGTCAAGGCTTAATTTCCCTCTTAACGCAATATGTATCAACTCTTCACTCTTAGCACAGTATGTCTCTCATATTTTTAGAAATAGTTAATTATTACAGATAAGATCAAAAAATATCTTATTATAGACATACTTCTATTGTCATTTCTAAATTACATGAAAGACTTAAAATAAAATTATACCATATACAGATATTCAAAATGAAAAATTCGGTTCCAGGGAAACTGGAATTGAATTCAAATTTTTTTTCCATGCTTGTTCTACGAGAAACATCGTCTATTATTTTTATATATTTTCAGGTAAGTATTTCGGCTTCTATTCTCTAGTTTTCTGTTTTAGTTTCCTTTTTTTCTCCCAGTTTTCTTTTTTCCATGGAACACATTTTCAAATAAATGATAACATTTTCCAAATGCATGTTGTACATTTTTAGTGGCAATACATACTTTTCTAAAGTATGCGAACATTTTTTTATATTGCATAGAAACTGCAAGGACATTTTCTGGAACATGAATATTTCCTGAAAATGTCATGCCCATTTTTAATAGAAATAAATATAATTTTTTACCTACGCAAACAGTTCTTACAATGTATCATCCTTTTAAGAATTCACAAATATATTTTTGAATAAATAATTTTTTAAATTTGTTAAGAAAATTACATGATATTTTCCAAAGCTAGGGAGCCACTGATTTTCCTGGATCCGGTTATTTTGTAGCCAGAGGCCCCGCTGGCGTAGTCGTATCCATTGAAGAGCTAAATGGTCGGTCGGCTTGCTGGACATTATTGTGCTAATTCACCAAAGAAGGCGTGCAATAGGAGCTTCCACCGAAATCATTAGTTACTAGCAAGATGCCTGTGCATTGTGCATTGTGCATTGCACGGAACATTAAGATGTATTTGTATATGAATAGTTTATCTTATAAGAGAAAAAGATGAACGAGAGAAAACCTTATTTGCAATTATGGATAAGGGTGTGGGTATCTTTTTTCAAAATTGCCATAGTTTCCTTCCTATCCGTCAGATATATATCGGACGACCTATATTACAGGATGACAGACACACCATCATTACCAACTCTGTTTTTTATTAGAGTAAAGATAAGGGTTACCCTATGCAAAGGTTACTCCCACCTTCTCAGGCGCTGATAAATGACACATTGTATGTACGTCACTTGCTGCAACCTAATTTTATCTCTTAAACCGTGCGTCTAAATATTGAACCGTTTTCACTGTTGGACTTCTTGCATCGAGATCTTCAAAACTATGTCCCATATTAATAGATTTGAATGAACTTCTTTTCATGAATAAAACTGGAAACCCGAAAAATCCAAAAAAGTACAATACAAAAAGAATATAAAATTATGAAAACCAGAAAAAAAGCAACAAAAGAAATGAATGACAAAAAAGAAGAAAAAAAGGGAGTCGGAAGCACCTTTTTTTTTTCATATTTTTACCCTCTCTGAGAATCATATATCTGTTTCTCGCAGAAGTAAATCTGTGCTTTTCATGAAAGCATAATTTTCTTCCCGAGAAACACAGCCGCGCTTTTCACGAAAGCAAATTTGTGCCTATACGAGAAGCAAAACTATGCCGCTTGTGAAAGCGTGAAAAAACCGCACATTAATATTGTAAACTTTTCCCTGTCTCAGAAGCACAACTATATTTCTCGCTGAAGAAAATATATGACTCCATGAAAAACAAATATGAGCTTCTTCTCGAAGCACAAAATTAATCGCAAGCAAATTTCTCTCTCTCTCTCTTCTCTCTCTGTCTCTCTCTCTCACTCTCTCCAAAACCTAGGGAAAACTGGATGAAAACCGAAAAATAAAAAAAGAAAGAAAAAATCTATCTAAAACCCAAAAACGTGTGCAGAAAAAAAAAGAAATTCAGAGAAAGCACCCATCACGAGACATGTGACAGGGGTTGGACATACCACTTGGCATGCTCTAAAAGCACTAAAAGTGACAGCTGGAGGTGAACCTCCAGTTAGTTGCTCTCTGCTTCCACAACTGTTCATTAGTAGTTTCGTGTTGGCACAGGCGCGACTGTGTGCTGCCTACAACGACTCCAAGCATAGGGTTACCTGTAGAGAGCCATTGCTGGGCCGGCCCAGTAATCATGTGGCTGCATCATGTTAAGGTCACACGTTCGAAACAAATGCATGTGATGACACTTCAAAAATATATTCATACAGCGAAAAAAAATGTTCAGGTAGTTAAAACAAATGTTTCATACAATTTTTTTGCATTCACGAGTTTCAAAAATGTGCTTGTGGCATTTTCATAAAATGTGTATACAATGTACTTTTTTTTGCATAATGTAATTTTTTTAAATAAAAAATGCACATAACATTTTAAAAATGGTTATACAGTGCAATTTTTCTGGTAGGTAAAAAATGTTTAGATCTATTAAAAAATATACTTGACATTTAAAAAAATATTTAGGTGTTTTCAAAATAAGGACTGCGAAAATTTTAAAACATTTATACAAAAAAATATTTGTGTAGTTTTAAAAAGTTCCATGCCATTAAATTTTTTATGACATGTATTTGAAAAATGTTACCGTGTATCCGAGAATGCGTTCAAAATATGTATTTGGGAAAAATGTACATCATGACAAAAATGATCATGTATTTGAAAAACATCTAACGTGTATCAAAAAGATATTTCATGTGTTATCTAAAAATGTACATTGTGTACTCTGAAAAGGTAGATATGTGTTAAAATGTTAAAAATAAGAAAAAAGATAAAAAATCACAAAGAAACAAAGAAAAGCGAAGTATAACAAAGAAAAATAGAAGAAACCCGATGAAAACAAAGAAAAACAAAAGAAAACGACAAAGAAAAAACTGTAGAAAGCCGGAGCAGAGCGAACCTACAGCGACACAGTCGACGAGCGCTAATAGGCCGACCCAATAGTCGCTCACCCATAGGCGATTCCTAATAGGAATTGGTACAGGCGAGACATAGCTCTTGCGGTGTTGGCGCTGCGTTTACAGGTTTTGTAATACATTTGTCGTTAATCTGTTGTCCAACTTTCTATCCCCTATCAAATGGGCCCACCCAGTCTCAAACAACCCTGATTTACTAGAAGAGCTCCAGTTCTTGGGAGCTTAGTAACTTTACTAGATGTTAATGCGCGCTTCGCTGCACCATTCTTCACTTGTGGAATTAGCTCTTTTTTCTCTGGCAGGTTATTGTGGTTGGGTTTTTTCTTTTGCATTGTCTATATTGGCGTAGGTTTTAATTTTGTTCAGATGGTGTATTTTTCATTCGTATATCTTGTTGTGCTGCTGTTACAGACGCTATTTTTTGGAAGAGAAAAGCGGAGTTGTTCGGTGCATGGCGCTGTTCTTACACGCTTCTGTCTCGGTGTTAGTCGATGGCGATTGTGTGAGCCCTTTGAAGCTCTTATTTCAGAGTCAAATCGTGAAATTGTTAATATAATACTTACATGGCTGGCCCATGAAGCCCTCCCTTGCTCAGTTTGGCTTTCTGAGGAGGGCGTTCAAGCTACTTACCGAGGAGGGCGTTTAAAACCCTGCTGTGCAATAGGTATCCAAATCAAAAAGCGGTGTCCCCAAGCATATTGAAAGCCCAGGACCCATATTTTTGTCCTGCCCGACGGGGACAAAGAAGTATCTTTTTTGCTTTGGACCTTTTGCGATAAACCTCGACCTAAGACACTTCTGTGGTAGGATAAGTGGTCACGAAACACCACTCTCCAAAAATAGTATCCATCCATGTACCGTATTTTCCGCGATAAGAGTGATACTCTTGCGCACATGCTCAACTCCTCCCCGCCAGATGTATCATTTAGGCGGGATTTGGTTGGCCCCTATATTGTGTCATGACAACATGTGTTATCCTGTTTGGAATTAGCTAACCTAACACAAGGATGGAATGTGTTTCTTGGAATCTCACTGCATCTGATTATGTACCTTGCCTTCATGCACTCAAACATTTCAGTGGGTAATAATAAACAAATATGGAAATCAAAGATACCATTAAAAATTAAGATTTTCATGTGGTATCTTCGAAAGGGAGTTGTGCTCACTAAAGACAACCTCGCTCATCACAACTGCAAGGAAGCAAGAAGTGTAGGTTTTGTATAAAAAAATCAAACACCTCTTCTTGCAATGCAAGTTTGCGCGTTCGACGTGGCTAGTCATCCAAACAACGTTCAATTTGTATCCACTCGTAAGTGTTGTCAATGTATATAGCCACTCACTTCACAAAATATCTGATAGGTTTAACACACTAGCGACGGTGATATTGTCTATCTTATTATGGTCGCTCTGGCTATGTAGAACTGATATTATTTTTAATGAAAAAAAACTATCCTTTGCAAATTACTTCCTGTTGTACATATTGACTTTGTACGTGATCTATGCTACTCCGAACGGAGTCCCAATCGCTATTCAAGACGATGTGTATGTGGTTGAACCGGATAGCCAGAAGTTTTTTTTACCAACATGGGAGGCAGCATAATCTTCGGATCAGTCCACCTCCTCCTTCGACATAAGCATAGTGTCGGTCTCTATGACTTTATTGCTGCCATAATATCGTTTTATTTCATTTGTTGTGTACATCGTAGCTATGCAGAAGCTGGGTATCACTCGGTGTGCTATCCTCTTGATAATACATTTTGAGTTAATGAAAACGTCCTTTATCAAAAAATAACTTAGCTCGTTTCTCTTTGCAAGGGATGCCATGTTTGGCCGTTAAACCTCCACGATGCTTTATATATATGCCTGTAAACATATCTACTTAAATATAAGGCAGAAATTTCTCGAAAAAAGAGGGGATGAGACAAACTGGTGTTCATGATGGGGTGATGATATTTCTCAACTCAGAGATGATGAGAACGAGGTTCTCACCGCCCCATTTTCGGAGAAGGAAGTGCTTGAGGCTATTTCGCAAATGAAAAATAACAAAGCACCTAATCCGGATGGCTTCCCAGTAGAGTTCTATAAGAAATATAGGGATATTTATTAAAGGCGACTTGATGCCTATGTACCATGATCTGTTTAATGGCCATTTACAATTATTTAAATTGAACTTTGGAACAATGACCTTGTTACCAAAGAAGGAGTAAGCGGTTCGCATTGAGCAATTCAGACCAATTTGTTTGCTGAATGTGAGGTTCAAGATTTTTACTAAAGTGGGTATGAATCGCCTGACAAACATTGCACATTATGTTGTTCAGCGAAGCCAAACTACTTTCATGCCAGGACGCCACATTCTTGAGGGAGTGGTCGTCCTATATGAAACCTTGCACGAAATCCATTCGAAGAAGCTCGATGGAATGGTCTTCAAAGTGGACTTTGAAAAGGCTTATGATAAAGTGAAATGGCCATTCTTACAGCAGGCTTTGCGTATGAAAGGGTTCGATCCATCTTGGAGGAAGCAGGCCGAATCATTTGTATAGGAAGGCAGCGCTGGAATCAAGGTTAATAACGATATCGGTCATTTCTTCCAAACGCAAAAAGGTCTGAGACAGGGAGATCCGATGTCTACTATCTAATTTAATGTTGTCATTGATATGTTGGCCGTTCTAATCAATAGAGTGAAAGAGGATGCTGGGTAGGTGGTGTCATCCCACATTTGGTGGATGGGGGGTAACCATTGTACAATATGCAAATGACGCTATTATTTTCATGGAACATGATCTAGCTAAGGCAAGAAACATGAAACTAGTTCTATGCCTTTTTGAACAACTGTTCGGACTAAAGATCAACTTTAATAAGAGTGAGTTGTTCTATTTTGGACGCGCCAAAGAATAACAGGATCATTATAAATAGTTGTTCGGCTGTGAACTAGGTTCTTTACCTTTTACTTACTTGGGGATCCCAATTCATCATTGCAAGCTCACTAATAAAGAGTGAAAGTGTATCGAAGATCAATTTGAAAAGAATTGAGTTGCTGGAAGGGCAAACTCTTATCTTATGGAGGAAGACTGGTTCTGATAAACTTGGTGCTCACGAGTATGCCGATATTCCTCCTTTCCTTCTGTGAACTAACAGTAGGAGTAAGGAAAATATTGGATTTTTATCAATCTCGCTTCCTTTGGCAAATTGATGAAAATAAAACTAAATATAGGTTGGCCAAATGAGACATTATCTATAGACCAAAGGACCAAGGTGGCTTGGGTATTGAAAATCTAGAGGTGAAGAATAAGTGCTTACTTAGCAAATGGCTTTATCGGTTGGCGGTAGAGAGGGACGGGGTTTGGATTCAGCTGCTGCGTAATAAATATTTACATTCTAAAATGCTGGCTTAAGTGACGGCACAACCGTCTGACTCTCCTTTTTGGAAGGGGCTTATGAGGACTTTAATAGGAGCAAATTCATTGTAGGGAATGGACATGGTAGTAGATTTTGGGAGGACACCTGTTTGGGTGATATTCCATTAGCCTTGCAGTATTCCTCCCTATATAACATTGTAAAATGGAAAGAGGTTTTTGTTGGTACAGTGTTGGGATTCGTTCATCTGAACATTCAGTTTCGACGGTCTTTACTGGGTGATCGATGGGATAGATGGCAGCATCTCACACGTAGGTTAATGGAGGTTAACCTTTCTGATGCAGCAGACTCCTTACATTGGAAGTTGTCTGCGTCAGGAGTATTCTCGGTTAAATATATGTATATGGATTTGATAACACCGGGCCTGTCCCAAGGACGACACACATTTGGAAAGTCAAAGTGCCTTTGAAAATCAAGGTGTTTATGTGGTGCATGAGGGAGTAATTTTGACAAAAGATAACTTGGCCAAGTGTAGTTGGGAAGGAAGCAAAAGATGCTACTTTTGTGATCAGGATGAAACAATAGAACATCTTTTTCTCCAATGCTCACTTGCCAAGTTACTGTCGAGAACTATTCATGCTGCTTTTAATGTTGTTTCACCAGTCTCGATCTGGCATTTATTTGGGACCTGGTTAACTGGGATAGAGATAAGACCATGGGGCATATTCAAATTGGAGTATGTGCATTACTTGGGGCCATATGTAATTATCAGAATGAACCATCACTATTTTTTTGCAGGTTATCTTCAGGGCGTCTACTGGATCCGTATATGGTCGTTACTTAGCCATGTGGACCACAAGGAGCATATGGATATTGGGGTTCAACGGATGGAAGATGCTTGCACGGAATACTTACAACCGGTTTGGATGACGGTGATGACCCACAAGTATAGGGGATATACCGTAGTCCTTTCGATAAGTAAGAGTGTCGAACCCAACGAGGAGCAAAAGGAAATGATAAGCGGTTTTCAGTAAGGTTTTCTCTGCAAGCACTGAAATGATAGATAATAGATAGTTTTGTGATAGGATAAATAGTAACGAGCAACAAGTAAATAAAGTAAATAAAGTGCATCAAGGTGGCCCAATCCTTTATGTAGCAAAGGATAAGCCTGGACAATTTCTAATAATGAGGAAGGAGCCCCCGAGGACACATTGGGAATTATCGTCAAGCTAGTTTTCATCACGTTTATAAGATTCGCGTTCGGTACTTTGATAATTTGATATGTGGGTGGACCGGTACTTGGGTACTGCCCTAACTTGGACAAGCATCCCACTTACGATTAACCCCTATTGCAAGCATCCACAACTACAATAAGAAGTAATAAGGTAAACCTAACCACAACATTAAACATATGGGTCCATATCAGCCCCTAACGAAGCAACGCATAAACTAGGGTTTAAGCTTCTGTCACTCTAGCAACCCATCATCTAATTATTACTTCCCCATGCCTTCCTCTAGGCCCAAATAATGGTGAAGTGTCATGTAGTCGACGTTCACATAACACCACTAGAGGAAAAGACAACATACATCTCATCAAAATATCGAAGGAATACCAAATTCACATGACTACTAATAGCAAGACTTTACCCATGTCCTCAGGAACAAATGTAACTACTCACAAAGCATATTCATGTTCATAATCAGAGGGGTAATAATATGCATAAAGGATCTGAACATATGATCTTCCACCAAGTAAACCAATTAGCATCAACTACAAGGAGTAATCAACACTACTAGCAACCCATAGGTACCAATTTGTGGTTTTGATACAACATTGGATACAAGAGATGAACTAGGGTTTCGAGAGGAGATGGTGCTGGTGAAGATGTTGATGGAGATTGACCCCATCCCGATGAGAGGATCGTTGGTGATGACGTTGATGATGATTTCCCCCTCCCGGAGGGAAGTGTCCCCGGCAGAACAGCTCCGCCAGAGCCCTAGATTGATTCCGCCAAGGTTCCGCCTCGTGGCGGCGGAGTTTCGTCCCGTAAGCTTGCCCATGATTTTTTCTAGGGTAAAAGTGATGATATAGCAGAAGATGGACGCCGGAGGCCCACCAGGGGGCCCAGGAGATAGGGGGCGCGCCCTATAGGGGGGGCGCCCCTGTCTCCTAGACAGGGTGTGGGCCCCCTGGCCTATTTCTTTCACTCAGAAATTCTTATAAATTCCAAAAAGTTGTTTCGTGGAGTTTCAGGACTTTTGGAGCTGTGCAGAATAGGTTTCCAACGTTTGCTCCTTTTCCAGCCAGAATTCCAGCTGCCGACATTCCCCCTCTTCATGATAAACCTTGTAAAATAAGAGAGAATAGCCATAAGTATTCATATATAATGTGTAATAATAGCCCATAATGCAATAAATATTGATATAAAAGCATGATGCAAAATGGACGTATCAACTCCCCCAAGCTTAGACCTCGCTTGTCCTCAAGCGGAAGCCGAAATCGAAAAATATGTCCACATGTTTAGAGATAGAGGTGTCGATAAAAATAAAATACGGACATGAGGGCATCATGATCATTCTAATAGCAGCAACATATATAGATTTTGTCATATGATTTCCTATGCTCAAGTAACAATCAATTCACAGTGTCAAGTATGGTTCAAAAACTTCATTGGGAACCAACAAACTATAATCTCAGTCATTGAAGCAATTGCAATTTATCATAACATCAGAAAGAGTCAACAATAGAGCCTTTCAGCAAGTTCACATACTCAACTATCTTGTAGTCTTCTATAATTGCTAACACTCATGCAATACTTGTGGTTATAGAGTTTTAGCCGGACACTGAGAAAGATAGGGGCTTATTGTATTGCCTCCCAACGTATTCACCTTTGGGTGATGTCAACAATAATAGCCCATGCTAACTTACATCCAATTGGATATATATATATATATCATGATCTTTCAAACATGAGGAGCTTGCCAAAGGATAAAATGAAAAAGGGAAAGGTGAGGATCACCTTGACTCAAGCATAAAGTAAAAACCTAAAGTAAAAGATAGGCCCTTCACAGAGGGAAGCAGAGGTTGTCATGCGCGTTTAGGGTTGATGCATGAAATCTTAATGCAAAAGAACGTCACTTTATATTGCCCCTTGTATGTGGACCTTTATTATGCAATCCGTCGCTTTTATTACTTCCACAACAAGTTCGTACAAAGCTTATTTTCTTCGCACTAATAAGTCATACATATTTAGAGAGAAATTTTATTGCTTGCACTGATGACAACTTACTTGAAGGATCTTACTCAATCCATAGGTAGGTATGGTGGACTCTCATGGCAAAACTGGGTTTAAGGATATTTGGAAGCACAAGTAGTATCTCTACTTGGTGCAAGGAATTTGGCTAGCATGAGGGGGAAAAGCAAGCTCAACATGTTTGGAAGGTCAATGACAACATACTTTAACTGAGATGTCGGAAAACATAAACCATTAGGTTGTCTTCCTTGTCCAACGTCAACTCTTTTAGCATGTCATACTTAATGAGTGCTCCCAATTATAAAAGGTGTCCAAGATAATATATTTATATGTGATCCCCTCTTTCCTTATCACTTCCTATTAATTGCAACGATGACCAAGGCTAAGTTTATCAACTCTCAACAATTTTTATGCCTCATACTTTCTATGTGTGAAGTCATTACTATCCATAAGATCAATATGAACTCTTTTATTCTTTCTACTTTCTCAAGATTATAGCATCATAGCAAAGCCCTTGACTCAACACTAATCTTTATTATAGATAGCACACGGACTCGATTACATAAAGGGATAACAAAGCAAAACTCAAAACTACTTGAAATCAAAACTTCAAACTACTAGATCAAGATACTAGTAAAAGGTTCGAACTGAATAAAGCGGTAAAGATAGGAGTGTGATGGTGATACGATACCGAGGCACCTCCCCCAAGCTTGGCAGTTGCCAAGGGGAGTGCCCATACCCATGTGATTAAGTCTCCTTCTTCACAATTGGTTTTATGATCTTCTTGGCGATGATACCCTTCAGGATACGGTTCTCCTCCTCGAGCTTATTGACTTGTTGTTTGAGGTCCATGATTTCTTTACGGAGCTTGCCCGTAACGGCCAAAGCTCCTTTAACCCAAGGATGCTGCATAGCTTCTGGAGAACAAGTGAAACTCTTTTTCATATTTTCATAAGAAAGAAATCTAGAGTTGGAAGGGATGACCGAAGCAGGGGCAGCCAAGCTAGGAAGTTCCCCCATAGTGAATTCTGCCCGGAGACGAGAGGTAACTTCTTGATCTTCCTCCATGGCATCTATCCTTTTCAAATCAGCCTCCATCTCATCCTCCGTTGATGGTCCAAAGTGATAGGCATCGCTATTTTCTCCTGGACCTGGCGTTGGGTGAGACACCCGGCTCTCCCCAACTGATTCCTGAGAAGACATCTTGCTTTATTCTGCAACAGGAACAGCTCGAAACGAGAACAGAGGATATTTGCCTGATACGGTGGTCAAAACCTTAGGGAGTATATATAATGAATTTTTACCGACCAAAATACATAACATATAAGAAAACGGAGTCCGGGAGGCACACGAGGTGCCCACGAGACAGGGGGGCGCGCCCTACAGGGGGGCGCCCTCCACTCTCATGGGGGCCTCGTGTCCCTTTCGGACTACTTCTTTCTTCCTAAAATTCTTAAATAATCCAAAACTGATAAAAATTGCCATTAGAGTTGTTTTGGAGTTGGTTTACTTACCGTACCACATACCTATGCCTTTTCTGAGTCTGGAACGTTCTGGAAAGTGTCCCTTATGTATTCCTCAGGAGTTACGGTTTCAATAATATTAGTTTCAACATTGATAGGATTACCTGAAATATAATGTTTAATTCTTTGACCGTTTACCACCCTCGAATTTGTGCCTTCGAAGTTGTTGATTTTTATAGCACCAGAACGATAGACCTCCTCGATAACGTAGGGACCTTGCCATTTTGAGAGAAGTTTACCTGCAAAAAATCTTAAATGAGAGTTGAATAATAACACATAATCTCCTCCGTTAAACTCACGGATTTGTATCCTCTTATCATGCCAGCGTTTGACTTTTTCTTTGAATAGCTTGGCATTCTCATATGCTTGGGTTCTCCATTCATCAAGTGAGCTAATATCAAATAACCTCTTCTCACCGGCAAGTTTGAAGTCATAATTGAGCTCTTTGATAGCCCAATATGCCTTATATTCAAGTTCAAGGGGTAAATGACACGCTTTTCCATAAACCATCTTATATGGAGACATACCCATAGGATTTTTGTATGCAGTTCTATAGGCCCATAATGCATCATCAAGTTTTTTGGACCAATTCTTTCTGGATCTATTCACAATCTTTTGCAAAATTAATTTGAGCTCTCTATTGCTCAACTCTACTTGACCACTAGACTGCGGATGATAAGGAGACGCTATTCTATGATTGACATCATACTTAGCAAGCATCTTACGGAAAGCACCATGAATAAAATGTGAACCACCATCAGTCATAAGATATCTAGGGACTCCAAACCTCGGAAAAATAACTTCTTTAAGCATTTTAATAGAAGTGTTATGATCATCACTACTAGTTGGAATAGCTTCTACCCACTTAGTAACGTAATCAACAGCAACTAAAATATGTGTATAACCATTAGAGGCAGGGAAAGGTCCCATATAATCAAAGCCCCAAACATCAAACGGTTCAATAACAAGAGAATAATTCATAGGCATTTCTTGACATCTACTAATGTTACCTATTCTTTGACATTCATCACAAGACAAGAGAAACTTACGAGCATCTTTGAAGAGAGTAGGCCAATAAAAACCAGATTGTAGTACCTTGTGTGTAGTTCTATCTCCAGCGTGGTGTCCTCCATAAGATTCAGAGTGACACTTGCGTAGAATCTGTTCCTGTTCATGCTCAAGCACACAATGTCTAATAACACCATCTACTCCTTCTTTATAAAGGTGTGGATCATCCCAAAAGTAATGTCTTAAATCATAAAAGAACTTTTTCTTTTGCTGGTATGTAAAACTAGGCGATATATATTTAGCAAAAATGTAATTAGCATAATCAGCATACCAAGAAGCAGTACGAGAAGCATTGACGACCGCTAATTGTTCATCAGGAAAGCTATCATTAATAGGCAGTGGGCCATCAAGAACTTTCTCTAACCTAGACAAGTTATCTGCAACGGGGTTCTCAGCCCCTTTTCTATCAATAATATGCAAGTCAAATTCTTGTAGCAAGAGAACCCATCTAATAAGTCTAGGTTTAGCATCTTTCTTTTCCATAAGATATTTAATAGCAGCATGATCAGTGTGAACAGTAACTTTGGAATCAACAATATAAGGTCTAAACTTATTACATGCAAACACAACTGCTAAGAACTCTTTTTCAGTAGTAGCATAATTTCTCTGGGCAGTATCAAGAGTCTTACTAGCATACTGGATAACATTCAATTTCTTATCGACTCTTTGCCCTAAAACAGCACCTACAGCATAATCACTAGCATCACACATAATTTCAAAAGGTAAATTCCAATCAGGTGGCTGAACAATAGGTGCAGTGATCAAAGCTTTCTTAAGTGTTTCAAAAGCTTCTACACAATCATCATCAAAGACAAAAGGGATATCTTTTTGCAATAAATTAGTCAGAGGCCTAGAGATTTTAGAAAAGTCCTTAATGAACCTCCTATAAAAACCGGCGTGACCAAGGAAACTTCTTATACCTTTTATATCCTTGGGACATGGCATCTTTTCAATAGCATCAACTTTGGCTTTATCAACTTCAATACCTCTCTCGGAGATCTTGTGCCCCAAGACAATGCCTTCATTAACCATAAAGTGACACTTTTCCCAATTCAGGACGAGACTAGTGTCTTCGCATCTCTGCAAAACTCGATCAAGGTTGCTCAAACAATCATCAAAAGAGGATCCATAGACTGAGAAGTCATCCATGAATACCTCAAAAATCTTTTCACAAAAATCAGAGAATATAGCCATCATGCATCTTTGAAAGGTAGCAGGTGCATTACATAAACCAAAAGGCATACGTCTATAAGCAGAAGTACCAAAAGGGCAAGTAAAAGTAGTTTTAGATTGATCCTTCGCTGACACAGGTATCTGAGAGAAACCAGAATAACCATCTAGGAAGAAAAAATGTGTGTGTTTGGATAGTCTTTCTAGCATTTGATCAATAAAAGGTAAAGGGTAATGATCTTTCTTGGTAGCCTTATTTAACTTACGGAAATCAATTACCATCCTATAACCTGTAATAATTCTTTGCGGGATCAATTCATCTTTATCATTAGGAACAACGGTAATACCTCCCTTTTTAGGGACACAATGGTCATGACTTACTCATTCACTATCAGCAACGGGATAAATAATACCTGCCTCAAGGAGCTTTAGTATCTCCTTTCTTACCACTTCCTTCATCTTGGGATTTAACCGTCTTTGAGGATCTCTAACTGGTTTGGCATCTTGTTGGAAATATGCCCTAGAGGCAATAATAAATTAGTTATTATTATATTTCCTTGTTCATGATAATCGTTTATTATCCATGCTATAATTGTATTGATAGGAAACTGAGATACATGTGTGGATACATAGACAACACCATGTCCCTAGTGAGCCTCTAGTTGACTAGCTCGTTGATCAATAGATGGTTACGGTTTCCTGACCATGGACATTGGATGTCATTGATAACGGGATCACATCATTAGGAGAATGATGTGATGGACAAGACCCAATCCTAAGCCTAGCACAAAGATCGTGTAGTTCGTATGCTAAAGCTTTTCTAATGTCAAGTATCATTTCCTTAGACCATGAGATTGTGCAACTCCCGGATACCGTAGGAATGCTTTGGGTGTACCAAACGTCACAACGTAACTGGGTGACTATAAAGGTGCACTACAGGTATCTCCGAAACTGTCTGTTGGGTTGGCACGAATCGAGACTGGGATTTGTCACTCCGTGTAAACGGAGAGGTATCTCTGGGCCCACTCGGTAGGACATCATCATAATGTGCACAATGTGATCAAGGAGTTGATCACGGGATGATGTGTTACGGAACGAGTAAAGAGACTTGCCGGTAACGAGATTGAACAAGGTATCGGTATACCGACGATCGAATCTCGGGCAAGTATAATACCGCTAGACAAAGGGAATTGAATACGGGATTGATTAAGTCCTTGACATCGTGGTTCATCCGATGAGATCATCGTGGAACATGTGGGAGCCAACATGGGTATCCAGATCCCGCTGTTGGTTATTGACCGGAGAACGTCTCGGTCATGTCTGCATGTCTCCCGAACCTGTAGGGTCTACACACTTAAGGTTCGGTGACGCTAGGGTTATAGAGATATTAGTATGCGATAACCCGAAAGTTGTTCGGAGTCCCGGATGAGATCCCGGACGTCACGAGGAGTTCCGGAATGGTCCGGAGGTAAAGAATTATATATAGGAAGTGCTATTCCGGCCATCGGGACAAGTTTCGGGGTCACCGGTATTGTACCGGGACCACCGGAAGGGTCCCGGGGGTCCACCGGGTGGGGCCACCTGCCCCGGGGGGCCACATGGGCTGTAGGGGGTGTGCCTTGGCCTATATGGGCCAAGGGCACTAGCCCCAAGAGGCC
Organism: Triticum urartu; assembly: GCF_056163025.1. Classification (NCBI taxonomy): domain Eukaryota; kingdom Viridiplantae; phylum Streptophyta; class Magnoliopsida; order Poales; family Poaceae; genus Triticum; species Triticum urartu. The sequence continues at coordinate 444,195,013 of NC_141877.1, read as the reverse complement.
CATGCGCCAAGAGAGAAAAAAAAGGGGAGAGTCCTAAAGGGGGAAGGCACCTCCGAGGTGCCTTGGGGAGGATGGACTCCTCCCCCCCTTGGCCGCACCCTTCCTTGGAGGAAGGGGCAAGGGCTGCGCCTCCCCCCTCTCCCTTGGCCCTATATATAGTGGGGAAAAGGAGGAGCAACCATACCTAAGGCCTGGCGCCTCCCTCTCCCTCCCGTGACACATCTCCCTCCTCCCGCAGCGCTTAGCGAAGCCCTGTTGGAATCCCGCTACTTCCACCACGCCGTCGTGCTGTTGGATCTCCATCAACCTCTCCCTCCTCCTTGCTGGATTAAGGCGTGGGAGACGTCTCCGTTCCGTACGTGTGTTGAACGCGGAGGTGCCGTCCGTTCGGCGCTAGGATCATCGGTGATTTGGATCACGACGAGTACGACTCCATCAACCCCGTTCTCTTGAAGGCTTCCGCACGCGATCTACAAGGGTATGTAGATCCACTCCTCCCTCGTTGCTAGATGACTCCATAGATAGATCTTGGTGACACGTAGGAAAATTTTGAATTTATGCTACGTTCCCCAACAGTGGCATCATGAGCTAGGTCTATTGCGTAGATTCTATGCACGAGTAGAACACAAAGTAGTTGTGGGCGTTGATTTTGTTCAATATGCTTGCCGTTACTAGTGTTATCTTGATTCGGCGGCATCGTGGGATGAAGTGGCCCGGACCGACCTTACACGTACTCTTACGTGAGACAGGTTCCACCGACTGACATGCACTAGTTGCATAAGGTGGCTGGCGGGTGTATGTCTCTCCCACTTTAGTCGGATCGGATTCGATGAAAAGGGTCCTTATGAAGGGTAAATAGCAATTGGCATATCACGTTGTGGTCTTTGCGTAGGTAAGAAACGTTCTTGCTAGAAACCCATAGCAGCCACGTAAAACATGCGAACAACAATTAGAGGACGTCTAACTTGTTTTTGTAGGGTATGCTATGTGATGTGATATGGCCAGAAGGATGTGATGAATGATATATGTGATGTATGAGATTGATCATGTTCTTGTAATAGGAATCACGACTTGCATGTCGATGAGTATGACAACCGGCAGGAGCCATAGGAGTTGTCTTAATTTATTTATGACCTGCGTGTCAACATAAACGTCATGTAATTACTTTACTTTATTGCTAACCATTAGCTGTAGTAGTAGAAGTAATAGATGACGTGACAACTTCATGGAGACACGATGATGGAGATCATGATGATGGAGATCATGGTGTCATGCCGGTGACGATGATGATCATGGAGCCCCAAGATGGAGATCAAAGGAGCTATATGATATTGGCCATATCATGTCACTATTATTTGATTTCATGTGATGTTTATCATGTTTATACATCTTATTTGCTTAGAACGACGGTAGTAAATAAGATGATCCCTTACAACAGTTTCAAGAAGTGTTCTCCCCTAACTGTGCACCGTTGCGACAGTTCATGTTTCGAAGCACCACGTGATGATCGGGTGTTAGATTCTAACGTTCACATACAACGGGTGTAAGACAGATTTACACACGCGAAACACTTAGGGTTAACTTGACGAGCCTAGCATGTACAGACATGGCCTCGGAACACAGAAGACCGAAAGGTCGAGCATGAGTCGTATAGAAGATACGATCAACATGAAGATGTTCACCGATGTTGACTAGTCCGTCTCACGTGATGATCGGACACGGCCTAGTTGACTCGGATCATGTAATCACTTAGATGACTAGAGGGATGTCTATCTGAGTGGGAGTTCATTAGATGAACTTAATTATCCTGAACATAGTCAAAAGGATTTTTGCAAATTATGTCGTAGCTCGCGCTTTAGTTCTACTATTTAGATATGTTCCTAGAGAAAAATTAGTTGAAAGATGATAGTAGCAATTATGCGGACTAGGTCCGTAAACTAAGGATTGTCCTCATTGCTTCATGGAAGGCTTATGTCCTTAATGCACCGCTCAGTGTGCTGAACCTCGAACGTTGTCTGTGGATGTTGCGAACATCTGACATACACGTTTTGATAACTACGTGATAGTTCAGTTAAACGGTTTAGAGTTGAGGCACCGAAGACGGTTTTTGAAACGTCGCGAAACATATGAGATGTTTCGAGGGCTGAAATTGGGATTTCAGGCTCGTGCCCACGTCAAGAGGTATAAGACCTCCGACGATTTTCTTAGCCTGCAAACTAAGGGAGAAAAGCTCAATTGTTGAGCTTGTGCTCAGATTGTCTGAGTACAACAATCATTTGAATCGAGTGGGAGTTGATCTTCCAGATGAGATAGTGATGTTTCTCCGAAGTCATTACCACCAAGCTGCTAGAGCTTCGTGTTGAACTATAATATATCAGGGATATATATGATGATCCTTGAGATATTCGCGATGTTTGACACCGCGAAAGTAGAAATCAAGAAGGAGCATCAATTATTGATGGTTGGTGAAACCACTAGTTTCAAGAAGGGCAAGGGCAAGAAGGGATACTTCATGACACGGCAATTCAGCTGCTGCTCTAGTGAAGAAACCCAAGGTTGAACCCAAACCCGAGACTAAGTGCTTCTGTAATAAGGGGAACAACCACTGGAGCAGAATTACCCTAGATACTTGGTAGATTAGAAGGCTGGCAAGGTCGATAGAAGTATATTGGATATACATTGTGTTGATGTGTACTTTACTAGTACTCCTAGTAGCACCAGGGTATTAGATACTGGTTCGGTTGCTAAGTGTTAGTAACTCGAAATAAAAGCTACGGAATAAACGGAGACTAGCTAAAGGTGAGCTGATGATATGTGTTGGAAGTGTTTCCAATGTTGATATGATCAAGCATCGCACGCTCCCTCTACCATCGAGATTGGTGTTTGCGTTGAGCGTAGACATGATTGGATTATGTCTATCGCAATACGGTCATTCATTTAAGGAGAATAACGGTTACTCTGTTTATTTGAATAATACCTTCAATGGTCTCGCACCTGAAATGAATGGTTTATTGAATCTCGATCGTAGTGATACACATGTTCATGCCAAAAGATAGTAATGATAGTACCACCTACTTGTGGCACTGCCACGTAAGTCATATCGGTATAAAACGCATGAAGAAGCTCCATGTTGATGGATCTTTGGGCTCACTCGTTTTTGAAAAGTTTGAGGCATGCGAACCATGTCTATTGGTGTATATGCATGAAGAAACTCCATGCAAATGGAGCGTTTGGACTCACTTGATTTTGAATCACTTGAGACATGCAAATTATACCACATGGGCAAGATGACTGAAAGCCTCGTTTTCAGTAAAATGGAACTAGAAAGCAACTTGTTGGAAGTAATGCATTTTGATGTGTGCAGTCCAATGAGTGCTGAGGCGTGTAGTGGATATTGTTATGTTCTTACTTCACAGATGATTTCAGTAGATGTTGAGTATATTTACTTGATGAATCACAAGTCTGAATTATTGAAAGGTTCAAGTAATTTCAGTGTGAAGTTGGAAGATCGTCGTGATAAGAGGATAAAAATATCTATGATATGATCATAGAGATGAATATCTGAATTACGAGTTTGGCACAGAATTAAGACATTGTGGAAATTGTTTCACAACTAATACAGCCTAGAACACCATAGTGTGATGGTGTGTCCGAACATCATAACTGCACCCTATTGGATATGATGCATACCATGATGTCTCTTATCGAATTACCACGATAGTTTATGGGTTAGGCATTAAAGACAACCACATTCACTTTAAATAGGGCACCACGTAATTCCGATGAGATGACACCATATGAACTATGGTTTAGAGAAACCTGAGCTGTCATTTCTTAAAAGTTTGGGGCTGCGACGCTTATGTGAAAAAGTTTTAGGCTGATAAGCTTGAACCCAAAGCGGATAAATGCATCTTCATAGGACACCCAAAACAGTTGGGTATACCTCCTGTCTCAGATCTGAAAGCAATAAAGGATTGTTTCTAGAATTGGGTCCTTTCTCGAGGAAAAGTTTCTCTCGAAAGAATTGAGTGGGAGGATGGTGGAGACTTGATGAGGTTATTGAACCGTCACTCCAACTAGTATATAGCAGGGCACAAAGAGTTGTTCCTGTGGCACCTACACCAATTGAAGTGGAAGCTTATGATATTGATCATGAGACTTCGGATCAAGTCACTCCCAAACCTCGTGGGATGACAAGGATGCGTACTACTTCAGAGTGGTACGTGATCCTGTCTTGGAAGTCATGTTGCTAGACAACAATGAACCTACGAGCTATGGAGAAGCGATGGTGGGCCTGGATTCCGATAAATGGCTTGAGGCCATATAATCCGAGAGAGGATCCATGTATGAAAACAAAGTGTAGACTTTGGAAGAACTACTTGATGGTCGTAAGGCTGTTGAGTGTAGATGGATTTTAAAAGGAAGACGGACAATGATGGTAAATGTCACCATTAAGAAAGCTCGACTTGTCGTTAAGATTTTTTCCGACAAGTTCAAGGAGTTGACTATGATGAGACTTTCTCACTCGCAGCGATGCTAAGAGTCTGTTGGAATTATATTAGCAATTACTGCATTATTTATGAAATCTTGCAGATAGGATGTCAAAACATTGTTTCCTCGACGATTTTCTTGAGGAAAGGTTGTATGTGATACAACCAGAAGGTTTTGTCAATCCTGAAAGATGCTAATAAGTATGCAAAGCTCCAGCAATCCTTCTAAGGACTGGAGTAAGCATCTCGGAGTTGGAATGTATGCTTTGATGAGATGATCAAAGATTTTGGATGTATACAAAGTTTATGAGAAACTTGCATTTCCAAAGAAGTGAGTGGGAGCACTATAGAATTTCTGATGAGTATATGTTGTTGACATATTGTTGATCAGAATGACGTAGAATTTCTGGAAAGCATATAGGGTTATTTGGAAAGTGTTTTTCAATGGAAAACCTGGATTAAGCTACTTGAGCATTGAGCATCAAGATCTATAAGGATAGATCAAAATGCTTAATGGTACTTTCAAATGAGCACATACCTTGATATGATCATGAAGGTGTTCAAGATGGATCAGTCAAAGAAGGAGTTCTTGCCTGAGTTGTAAGGTATGAAGTTAAGACTTAAAGCTCGACCACGGCAGAATAGAGAGAAAGGACGAAGGTCGTCCCCTATGCTTAAGACATAGGCTCTACAGTATGCTATGCTGTGTGCCGCACCTGAAGTGTGCCTTGCCATGAGTCAGTCAAGGGGTACAAGAGTGATCCAAGAACGGATCACAGGACAGTGGTCAAAGTTATCCTTAGTAACTAGTGGACTAAGGAATTTTCTCGATTATGGAGGTGGTAAAAGAGTTCGTCGTAAAGGGTTACGCCGATGCAAACTTTGACACTAATCCAGATTATTCTGAGTAGTAAACTGGATTCGTATAGTAGAACAGTTATTTAGAATAAGCTCCAAATAGAACGTGGTAGCTACATCTAGGAGATGACATAGAGATTTGTAAAGCACACACGGATCTGAAAGGTTCAGACCCGTTGACTAAAACCTCTTTCACAAGCAACATGATCAAACCCAGAACTCATTGAGTGCTAATCACATAGTGATGTGAACTAGATTACTGACTCTAGTAAACTCTTTGGATGTTGGTCACATGGCGATGTGACCTGTGAATGTTAATCACATGGCGATGTGAACTAGATTATTGACTCTAGTGCAAGTGGGAGACTGTTGGAAATATGCCCTAGAGGCAATAATAAATTAGTTATTATTATATTTCCTTGTTCATGATAATCGTTTATTATCCATGCTATAATTGTATTGATAGGAAACTGAGATACATGTGTGGATACATAGACAACACCATGTCCCTAGTGAGCCTCTAGTTGACTAGCTCGTTGATCAATAGATGGTTACGGTTTCCTGACCATGGACATTGGATGTCATTGATAACGGGATCACATCATTAGGAGAATGATGTGATGGACAAGACCCAATCCTAAGCCTAGCACAAAGATCGTGTAGTTCGTATGCTAAAGCTTTTCTAATGTCAAGTATCATTTCCTTAGACCATGAGATTGTGCAACTCCCGGATACCGTAGGAATGCTTTGGGTGTACCAAACGTCACAACGTAACTGGGTGACTATAAAGGTGCACTACAGGTATCTCCGAAAGTGTCTGTTGGGTTGGCACGAATCGAGACTGGGATTTGTCACTCCGTGTAAACGGAGAGGTATCTCTGGGCCCACTCGGTAGGACATCATCATAATGTGCACAATGTGATCAAGGAGTTGATCACGGGATGATGTGTTACGGAACGAGTAAAGAGACTTGCCGGTAACGAGATTGAACAAGGTATCGGTATACCGACGATCGAATCTCGGGCAAGTATAATACCGCTAGACAAAGGGAATTGAATACGGGATTGATTAAGTCCTTGACATCGTGGTTCATCCGATGAGATCATCGTGGAACATGTGGGAGCCAACATGGGTATCCAGATCCCGCTGTTGGTTATTGACCGGAGAACGTCTCGGTCATGTCTTCATGTCTCCCGAACCCGTAGGGTCTACACACTTAAGGTTCGGTGACGCTAGGGTTATAGAGATATTAGTATGCGGTAACCCGAAAGTTGTTCAGAGTCCCGGATGAGATCCCGGACGTCACGAGGAGTTCCGGAATGGTCCGGAGGTAAAGAATTATATATAGGAAGTGCTATTTCGGCCATCGGGACAAGTTTCGGGGTCACCGGTATTGTACCGGGACCACCGGAAGGGTCCCGGGGGTCCACCGGGTGGGGCCACCTGCCCCGGGGGGCCACATGGGCTGTAGGGGGTGTGTCTTGGCCTATATGGGCCAAGGGCACCAGCCCCAAGAGGCCCATGCGCCAAGAGAGAAAAAAAGGGGAGAGTCCTAAAGGGGGAAGGCACCTCCGAGGTGCCTTGGGGAGGATGGACTCCTCCCCCCCTTGGCCGCACCCTTCCTTGGAGGAAGGGGCAAGGGATGTGCCTCCCCCCTCTCCCTTGGCCCTATATATAGTGGGGAAAAGGAGGAGCAACCATACCTAAGGCCTGGCGCCTCCCTCTCCCTCCCGTGACACATCTCCCTCCTCCCGCAGCGCTTAGCGAAGCCCTGTTGGAATCCCGCTACTTCCACCACGCCGTCGTGCTGTTGGATCTCCATCAACCTCTCCCTCCTCCTTGCTGGATCAAGGCGTGGGAGACGTCTCCGTTCCGTACGTGTGTTGAACGCGGAGGTGTCGTCCGTTCGGCGCTAGGATCATCGGTGATTTGGATCACGACGAGTACGACTCCATCAACCCCGTTCTCTTGAACGCTTCCGCGCGCGATCTACAAGGGTATGTAGATCCACTCCTCCCTCGTTGCTAGATGACTCCATAGATAGATCTTCGTGACACGTAGGAAAATTTTGAATTTATGCTACGTTCCCCAACACATCTTTCTCCACTGAAATTTTGTGTTGACATAATGTGGGACTAATGCCCTTAAGATCATCCAGAGTATATCCGATAGCTGCTCGGTGCTTCTTCAGAGTTTTCAATAATCTTTCTTCTTCTTTCTCTGAAAGGTTAGCACTAATAATAACAGGATATTTTTTTCATCAAGATAAGCATACTTAAGATTATCAGGTAATGGTTTGAGTTGAAACACGGGATCACCCTTGGGTGGAGGGGGATCCCCAAGAATTTCAACGGGAAGGTTATGTTTCAGCATAGGTTCCTGTTTAAGGAACACTTCATCTATTTCTTCCCTTTCCTTCATAAACATATCGTTTTCATGGTCTAGCAAATATTGTTCTAACGGATTAGTTGGAGGAACAACAATGGAAGCAAGGCCAATAATTTCATCCTTACTAGGTGGTTCCCTTTCACGGTGTTGTCTACTAAACTTAGCGAAATTAAACTCATGAGACATCCCATCTATGCCAACAGTAACAATATTCTTTTTGCAGTTAATCGTAGCACTAGCAGTATTCAAGAAGGGTCTACCGAAAATAATGGGACAAAAATCATCTTGTGGGGAACCAAGAACAAGAAAATCAGTAGGGTATTTAACCTTCCCACACAAAACTTCAACATCTCTAGCAATCCCAATAGGTTTAATGGTATCCCTATTAGCAAGCTTAATAGTAACATCAATGTATTCTAATTCAATGGGTGCAATGTCATGCATAATTTATTTATAAAAATCATAAGGTATCACACTAGCACTAGCACCCATATCACATAAGCCATGATAACAATGATCTCCTATTTTAACAGAAATAACAGGCATGCCTACAACAGGTCTACGTGTCTTAGTATCGGGTCTAGCAATATTAGCAGGCTCACCCAAGAAAGAAATAACATGCCCATCTAAGTCCTCATCCAAGAGATCTTTAACCATAGCAATACTAGGTTCAACATTAATTTGCTCAGGAGGTGTATAAGTCCTAGTATTACTCTTACGAACAACAATCAAAGCTTTAGCATGATCTTTTATCCTAACAGGAAAAGGAGGTTTTTCAACATAAGCAGTAGGAACAATAGGATCACTATAGGTAATATCTTTTCTTCGACTGTAATAGGTGCAACTACTTTCGCTTCAACAGGAGGATTATATTTAAACCACTTCTCTTTAGGGAGATCAACATGAGTAGCAAAAGATACACAAAAAGTAGCTACTATCTCAGAGTCAAGTCCATACTTAGCGCTAAATCCACGAAAACATCGGTATTCATAAAAGATTTAACACAATCGAACTTAGGTGTCATACCTGACTCCTTACCATCGTCGGAACCCCAATCTTCAGAGTTGTGTTTAATTCTTTCCAATAAGTCCCATTTGAAATCAATAGTCTTCAGCATATAAGAACCAACACCAGAAGTATCGAGCAGGTTGCGATTATCAAGAGAAAGCCGAGCATAAAAGTTGTGAATAATCATTTCCCGAGGATATAACATTGACTTAAGCCTCCCCCAAGCTTGAGCGATGCTTTCTCCTTCGCGAGGCCATAAATTATATATGTAATTACGATCATGATGAACAAGATGCAGAGGATAGAACTTCTGGTGAAATTCCAACTTCAATCGCTTATAATTCCAAGATCTCGTATCATCACATAGCCTATACCATGTCAATGCATCTCCCTTCAAAGATAAAGGGAAGACCTTCCTTTTGACAACATCATCGGGAATACCTGCAAGCTTAAATAATCCACAAACTTCATCCACAAAGATAAGGTGTAAATCGGGATGCAATGTTCCATCTCCTGCAAATGGATTAGCTAGCAGTTTTTCTATCATACCCGAAGGAATCTCAAAGTAAATATTTTCATAAAGTTCAATAGGTTGAGGAGCAACTCTTTGCTCTTCTGGTTGGGGTGAAGATACCCCAAACAAGCCCCTCAAAGGATTAGCTTCCATAGTGACAAGTAACAGAAAATTTCAGCACACTATATAAATGTTTCCTTACCAAGTTCCACTCACCAAAAGCGCTTCACTCCCCGGCAACGGTGCCAGAAAAGAGTCTTGATGACCCACAAGTATAGGGGATCTATCGTAGTCTTTTCGATAAGTAAGAGTGTCGAACCCAACGAGGAGCAGAAGGAAATGATAAGCGGTTTTCAGTAAGGTTTTCTCTGCAAGCACTGAAATTGTAGGTAATAGATAGTTTTGTGATAGGATAAATAGTAACGAGCAACAAGTAAATAAAGTGCAGCAAGGTGGCCCAATCCTTTATGTAGCAAAGGATAATCCTGGACAATTTCTAATAATGAGGAAGGAGCTCCCGAGGACACATTGGGAATTATCGTCAAGCTAGTTTTCATCACGTTTATAAGATTCGCGTTTGGTACTTTGATAATTTGATATGTGGGTGGACCGGTACTTGGGTACTGCCCTAACTTGGACAAGCATCCCACTTATGATTAACCCCTATTGCAAGCATCCACAACTACAATAAGAAGTATTAAGGTAAACCTAACCACAACATTAAACATATGGGTCCATATCAGCCCCTAACGAAGCAACACATAAACTAGGGTTTAAGCTTCTGTCACTCTAGCAACCCATCATCTAATTATTACTTCCCCATGCCTTCCTCTAGGCCCAAATAATGGTGAAGTGTCATGTAGTCGACGTTCACATAACACCACTAGAGGAAAAGACAACATACATCTCATCAAAATATCGAAGGAATACCAAATTCACATGACTACTAATAGCAAGACTTTACCCATGTCCTCAGGAAAAAACGTAACTACTCACAAAAGCATATTCATGTTCATAGTCAGAGGGGTAATAATATGCATAAAATATCTGAACATACGATCTTCCACCAAGTAAACCAATTAGCATCAACTACAAGGAGTAATCAACACTACTAGCAACCCACAGGTACCAATTTGTGGTTTTGATACAAGATTGGATACAAGAGATGAACTAGGGTTTTGAGAGGAGATGGTGCTGGTGAAGATGTTGATGGAGATTGATCCCCTCCCGATGAGAGGATCGTTGGTGATGACGTTGATGATGATTTCCCCCTCCCGGAGGGAAGTGTCCCCGGCAGAACAGCTCCGCCAGAGCCCTAGATTGATTCCGCCAAGGTTCCGCCTCGTAGCGGCGGAGTTTCGTCCCGTAAGCTTGCCCACGATTTTTTCCAGGGTAAAAGTGATGATATAGCAGAAGATGGACGCCGGAGGCCCACCAGGGGGCCCAGGAGATAGGGGATGCGCCCCCTGTCTCCTAGACAGGGTGTGGGCCCCCTGACCTATTTCTTTCGCTCAGAAATTCTTATAAATTCCAAAAAGTTGTTTCGTGGAGTTTCAGGACTTTTGGAGCTGTGCAGAATAGGTTTCCAACGTTTGCTCCTTTTCCAGCCAGAATTCCAGCTGCCGGCATTCGCCCTCTTCATGGTAAACTTTGTAAAATAAGAGAGAATAGCCATAAGTATTCATATATAATGTGTAATAACAACCCATAATGCAATAAATATTGATATAAAAGCATGATGCAAAATGGACGTATCAGACGGTCCAATAATAGGATAGATATTTAGTCATCTTTCCTTATTTTTCGCCGGTTAGCAAATTTATTTTTGGAGTTGCCGTACTACTGTTTAAGATTCCTTTTCGGAAAAAAATGATGGGGTGATGCTTGAATATGCATTTGAAAAACCTACACACTTGGTTGTTTTCCATTTATCAAGTTATAGGTCAGTCAATGCTTTTTTTAAGATAAAAGGCATGCGCCCGACTTTATAAATAAAGCCACCAGGCAGAGTCACATCACAGCCCCCAGAACAACACATAAGCCGAGCAGAACAGAGTTAAGAAGTGCGAGTACATGGAAACCAACCAAACATGGCACACAGGCCAGCAAAGAGTCCAAAAGAACTGGAAATTAAGCCATCCTCCTAGAGCGCTGCAACAGGGAAGACGCCGTAGATCTCATCTTAGATAACATGTCGTCGAAAGCCTCTAGGTCCCCTTCCTTAGTCAATGATCTCCACTGCTGCTAAAAGACATTGGCTTTAAATAAGCAATTCACAGGGTTAGCCGGGAAAATGTGTTCGATAGTGAACTTGTTTCTAGTAGTCCACAGCGACCAACAGATCGCTACCCAGCCAACCCAGAATACCCTCTTAGTCCGGCCTGCTAAAGTATTAACACAACGCCGCAAATCCTCGAAAGAGGATGGATGCCAATTAACATGAAGCCAAAGTCTAATGCAACTCCAGAGGAATTTAGCCAAAGAGCAATGGAAAAATATATGCTCGGTGTTTTCAAGAGCCCCACAAAGCGCACATCTATCAGAGCCCGGCCCGTTCCTCTTCCTAATTTGATCGACCGCAGGAAGGTTTCGCCGGAAAGCTTGCCACAGGAAAATTTTTATCTTAGGAGGAATACGAGCTGGCCAAATATCCTTGAATTTAGCTGTGCGGGCACCCGAGATAAGTTTGGAGTAGGCAGATTTAACTGAGAAACGCCTCGAGGCAGTGTGAGGCCAGACCACCGACTCATCTTCCTCCGAGAGCAAGGGGAAGCAGACAGTAAGACGTTGCCAATCATTCAACTCCACAGGAGAAAGAGAACGCCGGAAATCAAGGACCCTGTCGTGAGCCGAGAGCTCAGAGATAGAGATCTTGGGATCAGCGCAATACAAGAACAGGGTCGGGTAGGCCACCGCAAGCGTGGTATCCCCTACCCACCAGTGTAACCAAAAACGAGTGGATATACCATTCCGAACTACAAATTTAGCAAGGGATTGGAAGATCGGTCGAACTTTAACGAGCTGGCGCCAAAACTGAGAGCCACCAGAGGAGGAGGCGAACATAGGGCTCGAGGAGGGGAAGTACTTAGCTTTGAGAAGAGATAGCCAGGTGGAATGCTCCTCGAGGAACATAATCTTCCACCACCATTTTATCATGAGGCACTTGTTCATGACCAAAGTATTAATGATGCCTAGGACCCCCATGCTCTTAGGTCTGCAAATCAGGTCCCACTTAACCATCCTATATTTGCGCTTATTATCAGAGGAGTTCCAATAGAAAGCACCCCTATGCTTGTCGAAACCAGCGTGAATCCCTCCGGACAAGAGATAGAAGCCCATTAGAAACATTGGAAGGGAGGAGAGGCACGCATTAGTAAGGGCAACCTTGCCCGCCTGGGAATTATAACGGCCTCTCCACGGCAAAACTCTATTGCCTACTTTAGTCACTGTCGGGGCAAAATCTTTAGCCAAGAGCTTGAGAGGGGAGATTGGTAAGCCCAGGTATTTGAGAGGATAATACCCTAGAGAACAATTGAGAAGATGAGCCACTCTCTGAGCTTCCGTATCAAGCACCCCATTCACAATAACTTTGCTCTTTGAAAAGTTGATTTTAAGACCCGAAAGCGCTTCAAAGCATAAGAGGAGAAATTTCAGGTTCGTGAGGCTGTCCTCATTAAGTTCAACCATAATAATGGTGTCGTCCGCGTATTGAAGGTGAGTGATGCCATTGGGGATAAGGTGAGAACTAACAGGCGTAATGTGCCTAGCAGTAGCTGCTCGAGAAAGGATATGAGAGAGCGCATCCGCAACGAAATTAAAGAGCAACGGGGACGCCAGATCCCCTTGTCTAAGGCCCCTACCATTAGCAAAGAAATTACTAATCTGACCATTCACCGCCACAGCCGTGTGCCCACCCGAGACAAGCTGCATAAGACGGTGAACCACCGCTCCCTCAAAGCCCTTAGCAAGAAGAACTTGGCGAAGGAAATTCCAACTCACCGAGTCATAGGCCTTTTCGAAGTCAAACTTAAGAACCACAGCCTTAGTGCCCTTGGTCCGCAGGTCATGGACTATCTCATGCAAGCAAAGCACCCCATCCAAAATAAATCTCCCCTTCATGAACGCAGATTGAAAAGGACTAATGACACGATGGGCGATCAGAGAAACCCTAGTTGCCAAACCCTTAGCCGGAATCTTCACAAAGTTGTTAATTAAAGCAATGGGCCTAAACTGGGAAATCAAGTCAACACCTTTGACCTTAGGGATGAGAGTGAGTACCGCGTAATTCAGTCTAGAGATGTCAATAGTTCCCAGCCAAAAACCTTGTGTAATAGCCTAAATGAGGCCTTTTAACTGAGGCCAGAATTGCCGAAAGAAAGGAATGGAGAATCCGTCAGGCCCGAAAGTCGCATTAGAGTTGGCAGATCGAATCGCTTCGAAAATCTCCTCTTCAGAAGGGGGAATCATCAGAATCTCATTTTCAGAACTCGACACTTGTTCGAGGGGAAACCAAAAGGATGGCGTCAACCTAAAACCCAACTCAGGTTTAGCAGATAAGAGGTTAGAAAAGAAGTGGACCACGTGGCGCATAATCACAGACTGATTAGAGACCCTGACGCCCTCGATAAGGAGACTATCAATCAGGCATCTCCGACGTCTACCATTTGCAATGGCAAAGAAATAGGCCGTGGGTGAGTCACCCTTTAAGGTCCAGTTAATAGTGCCTCTTTGCTTCCAATATACTTCCTCCTGACGATGAATACCCAAACGAGCCTCTTCAAGACCGTAGCGGATCTGCCATTCGGCCGCGGATAGGCCTGGATTATCCGCACGAGCATCAAGCACCTCAATTTGAGCAGCCAGCCTAGCTTTGTCCCGCCTTGACTCAGCATAATGGTTTTTAGACCAACCTCTAAGGAATCTACGAAGAAAATAGGAGCATTGATGCCAATCGTCCATCGGGCCAAAAGATCGGCGGTTAGAAGACAGGAAAACCAAAATCTTTTGCGCAATCAAGTCGGCAAAACCCTCCACTTGGAGCCACGAAGCATCGAACTGAAACCTCGGGAAGGCAACCGAGCGAGTACCATCATCAAGAATCAGGGGGGAGTGATCAGATCCCACTATAGCTAGTGCTCTGAGGCTGACACGGGGAAACAGCGAGTCCCAACTAGGACACACGAAAACCCGATCAAGGACAGAACGTTTGGGAGAGGTTTGGCGATTCGTCCAGGTGAAATGGGCCCCAACCCTAGGGATTTCGTGGATAGCCGTGTCCCTAATGAAAGCATTGAAAGCATCGGCTAGTGGCCATGAAAAATTAGAGGAACTCTCATCCGACGGGTATCGCATCAAGTTGAAATCGCCCCCAATCAAGAGTGGCAGCTGACAAGAATCGATTTTATTACTAAGTTCATCCAGAAAGATATAAGACATAGAATGATCAGCCGGACCATAAACCACCATGATTTCAAGTAAAGAATTAAGGGATCGATGAGAGACCACCGTGCTAGCCCAAAAAATGCCATGATCAAAAGCGACAAAATCAAAAACATCTTTTTTGTTGCCAAGAAGAAGACCACCCGAGTGACCATGAGGGGCCACAAAATTCCAATTGAATCTATCTATCCCAGCAACGACCGAGAGTTCACTAGGGGAGAAGGAGGGTTTGAGAGTCTCGACAAGGCCAATAAAATCAACATTTTCAGAACGAACCAAGTCTTTAAGCTGGTCCTTGCGCCCCTAGCACCGAAACCTCTTATGTTCCAAAATAGGGCCTTCATCTGAAGGAAAGGTTTTTGATTCTAAGACTCGACCTGCTTGGAGCCTTGCAGGATTTAGCACGTTTCCCAGCCCCGTGTTTAGATACAGCCGGGGAAGCCTGACTCCTGTCATCTCCCCCCTCATCCCCACCAGCCACAACCAGTGGGGCACTCAGTCCCACCCCAGCCTCCTTGGCTTTTGCAATGTCAGTCCGAGCTAATTCATTAGCCCTAATAACACCAAGTAGAGAAGAGGGAGAGCCCAAACTAGCGTCTAAGCAAATGCCCACATCATCTAATATACTAAGCAGATGTTCATCAAATTGAGACGACAGCACTAAACGAACAGGAGAATGAACATTGGGGAGAGAGGAGGAGGGGTCTAGGCGCGAACCTGAAGGAGGCAGATCCCGAGCCACAGCGCGCCGAGCAGCCCGATCAGCCACCCTCTCTCCGCTGTTGGAGACACGGCCACTTTTACAAGCCGTGGAAGCGGGCGAACGCACTGGCACAGGGCGAACACGGCGGGGAGACGCCACAGCAGAAGACCGGCCCGAGGCCGTACCCAAGTCAGCATCGAGCTTGCGACAGAGCCCAGCCGTAGACTGCCTTGAATCACCAGATGCCCTGCTCTTAGCAGAGTATTTCTTGACCGACGACTTCTTCTTCTTCTTGGAGGCTAACACTACAAGAAATATGTCAACTTGTGACCTTCTGTTAGTGACCCTGGAAGAATTGGTCATAGATCTATGACCATTTCAGACCAATTGGTCAAAAGTTGTTCGGGGGGCTCCAAAACCTAAACTATAACGACCATTTTGGTCAGAAAGGTCGTAATTTCCTTACACGAAATGGTCATAAAGCAGATAGCACTGGTCTGCTGCCTTATTTCTAGCTGATCATGACCAATATAGATGGTCATAACCTTGTAAATTGTGGTGGGTTGCTATGACTAGGCGCCACCTCATCAGTTTTGCCTATGTGTCATGTCCATGTGGCAGATTTTGCCCTAGGTTGTGAAGCAACATATATTTCTGTCATTCCCAAAATTCCAAAAAAAATCTCATAAATTCTTTGGGTCATATCTTCATCAAATATGTAAAAATCCTTCCTTGCCTAGTTCAAAACTAATTCAACAATATTCATTTTCCTATTCTGTTCACGACAACACTTTATGAAGGAAGTGCTATTTATATATTCTTGATTGCCCTCGGAATATTTAGGCACTCTTTCCTATCCAAATCATTACCGCATGACAAAATTCAGCTCCACTTGCCTAGCAAATCTTCCTCGGCAAATTTCCAAAGTTTTTGTCCACCTAGAAGCATTGTGAAGGAAGTACCTTTTTTATATATCCAAATGACATGAAATTTATACAGTTTCTTCATATGCCCAAATTATCACCCTCCTCCAAATTGCAGCTCAGGAAAATTATCTATGAGCCCAGGTTCAATTTATATTTTATGGCCAAATTGGCACGTTGCAAAGCAAGTGTTATCTAGACCCCTCCTATTAACCTCAAACTCTTTGGGCACTCTTCCATACCCAAATCATTGCCACATGATAATATTCAGCTCCATTTTCCTAGTCAATCTTTCTCAGGAAATTTTCAAAGTTTCTACCTCGAGAGAAGCTTTGTGAAGTAAGTACTAGCTAGGCTTACCCAAATGATCTGAAAATCTACCAGGGAATAACCATACCTATGTAACTTACCTACACCAAATTCGAGCTCATTTCATTCATCCAATTTCTCTCACTAGTTTTCCCAAGTTTCTGTCCATAGAAGAGCATTGTGAAGGAAGTACCACTTTGGCATGTCCAAATGGTATCAATTTTCTAAGGTGCTTTCCAATGCCCAAATAACCATCCTCCACCAAATTTCAGCTCAATCCATTCATTATTTTGAGCCCAGCTTCAACATTCATATTTCTCTCTAGTGTGGTACTTTGCAAAGCAAGTACCACCTAGGATCCTCCTTTTGATCTGAAAATTTGCGAAGACATTCTTCTTAGTCGATGATCATCCTCAGCAAAAACTCACGCCCATTGGCCATGTGCATTTCCCGTACCGCTAATCAAACACTTGGCTGCTAATTCATGTTTGAGCATCGATCGGTCTCCTCGTGAGAATCTTATGTTGTAATTTTCTTCCTAGAACCTACCTGGGGAGTGCCCAACCCACTAGACATGCCTAGGCTGCCCAGAACACATGGCAACGCCACGGTCACGTGGTGACCACGCGTCGGGCATGCGAGTTTACGCGCTCTAGAGTTGGGGGCCTTGGCCACCGCCCAAACCTCGACGTATCGCCATCAAACCATGTATTTATGATTAAATAGGTACTTATGTAACTATAAATGATTTTGGAAAAAATAAATAGTAAACTATGAGGCAGCTGTAGTTCAAATTTGACCCGCTTCCTACTGAATCGGCGGGAATTTGTCTTTTTCACCAGAGGTGGATGAAAACTTTTGACGCCCAACAATTTTGTCAATTGTGCATTAAATATGGCCTAGTATTTTATAAAAATGATTTGGTCCAATTTTGCAACAATTATTTGGGAGGTCCTTCACAAAAAAACCTCCTTTTGGGCACTCAAAAAATGGAAAATGGTTTTTTCGTCCAAAGAAAATGAAAACTTCCTTAGGCAACATTGTTTGCCATTCCAATATACACCCTTGTGCACAATATGGGATCATTTGAACAAATTATGCCATGAATGTGGCCATAAGATTGATCATTTGGCTTGAAAGCCATTGATCTCCACACGTGATAGCTCATTTTTTAGAACACTTTTTAAAAATAATTGCCGTATTTTTCCTAGGAACTTGGCCACATATAATGACACAATGCGAAGGTTTCCCAATTTTTTGATTTTTTTGAATTTTTTATGCCTGTTTCAAAATGCGGTCAAAACGGCGGGAATGACCGTTCTTAGCTAGTGGTTGAATCTTGGAATTTTTTTGGTGTTTCTATGATTAAATAGATACTTATGTACCTAGAAATGATTTTTGGAAAAAATAAAGAGCAAACTATGACGCAGCTGCAGTTCAAATTTGACCCGCTTCCAGCTGAATCGACGAGAATTTGTCTTTTTCACCATAGGTGGATCAAAATTTTTGACACCCAACCATTTTGTCAATTGTGCATTAAATATGGCCTAGTATTTTATAAAATTGATTAGGTCCAATTTTGCAACAAATATATGGTAGGTCCTTCACAAAAAAAACTCATTTCAGGCACTTGAAAAATGGAAAATGGTTTTTTTGTCCAAAGAAAATGAAAACTTCCTTAGGCAACATTGTTTGCTATTTCAATATGCACCCTTGTGCATAATATGAGATCATTTGAACAAACTATGCCATGAATGTGGCCATAAGATTGATCATTTGGCTTGAAAGCCATGAATCTTCACACTTGATAGCTCATTTCTGAGAACACTTTTTTAAAATAATTACTGTATTACAATTTTATTATTTTTCCTGGAAACTTGTTCACATATAATCACACAATGCGAAGGTTTTCCAATTTTTTGATTTTTTTTGAATTTTTTATGCCCGTTTCAAAATGCGGTCAAAACGGCGGGTTTGACCGTTCCTAGCTAGTGGTTGAATATTGGAATTTTTTTGGTGTTTCTCTGATTAAATAGATACTTATGTACCTAGAAATGATTTTTGTAAAAAATAAATAGCAAACTATGAGGCAGCTGCAGTTCAAATTTGACCCGCTTCCAACTGAATCGGCGGGAATTTGTCTTTTTCACCAGAGGTGGATCAAAACTTTTTAAACCCAACCATTTTGTCAATTGTGCATTAAATATGGCCTAGTATTTTATAAAAATGATTTGATACAATTTTGCAACAAATATATGGTAGGTCCTTCACAAAAAAATCTCATTTCGGGCACTCGAAAAATGGAAAATGAATTTTCCGTGCAAAGAAAATGAAAACTCCCTTTGGCAACATTGTTTGGAATTCCAAGATGCACCCTTGTGCACAATATGAGATCATTTGAACAAACTATGCCATGAATGTGGCCATAAGATTGATCGTTTGGGTTGAAATACATGAATCTTCACACATGATAGCTCATTTCTGAGAACACTTTTTTAAAATAATTACCGTATTACAAGTTTATTATTTTTTCTGGAAACTTGGTCACATATAATGACACAATGCGAAGGTTTTCCAATTTTTTAATTTTTTTGAATTTTTTATGCCCGTTTCAAAATGCGGTCAAAACGGCGGGCTTGACCGTTCCTAGCTAGTGGTTGAATCTTGGAATTTTTTTGGTGTTTCTCTGATTAAATAGATACTTATGTACCTAGAAATAATGTTTGGAAAAATAAAGAGCAAACTATGAGGCAGCTACAGTTCAAATTTGACCCGTTTCCAACTAAATCGACGACAATTTGTCTTTTTCACCAGAGGTGGATCAAAACTTTTTTCACCCAACCATTTGGTCAATTGTGCATTATATATGTCCTAGTATTTTATAAAATTGATTTGGTCCATTTTTGCAACAATTATTTGGTAGGTCCTTCACAAAAAACCTCCTTTTGGGCACTCAAAAAATGGAAAATGAATTTTCGGTGCAAAGAAAATGAAAACTTCCTTAGGCAACATTGTTTGGAATTCCAAGATGCACCCTTGTGCACAATATGAGATCATTTGAACAAACTATGCCATGAATGTGGCCATAAGATTGATCATTTGGCTTGAAAGCCATGAATCTTCACGTATGATAGCTCATTTCTGAGAACACTTTTTAAAAATAATTTCCGTATTACAAGTTTATTATTTTTCTTGGAAACTTGGTCACATATAATGACACAATGCGAAGGTTTTCCAATTTTTTGATTTTTTTTGAATTTTTTATGCCCGTTTCAAAATGCGGTCAAAACGGCGGGCTTGACCGTTCCTAGCCAGTGGTTGAATCTTGGAAAACTTTTGATGTTTCTCTGATTAAATAGATACTTTTGTACCTAAAAATGATTTTTGAAAAAAATATAGAGCAAACTATGAGGCAGCTGCAGTTCAAATTTGACCCACTTCCAGCTGAATCGGCAGAAATTTGTCTTTTTCACCAGAGGTGGATCAAAGCTTGTGACACCCAACTATTTGGTCAATTATGCATTAAATATGGCCTAGTATTTTATAAAATTCATTTGGTCCAAATTTGCAACAATTATTTGGTAGGTCTTTCACAAAAAAACTCATTTTGGGCACTCTGAAAATGGAAAATGATTTTTTCGTCCAAAATAAATGAAAACTTCCTTAGGCAACATTGTTTGCCATTCCAATATGCACCCTTGTGCACAATATGAAATCAGTTGAACAAATTTTTGTTCAAATTTTCCCAACTTCCTACTGAACGGGTGAAATTTGTTTTTTTTATAAGAGGTGGATCAAAAGCTTTTGACATGTAACTATTTGGTCAATTTTACATGAAATGTGGTCTAATATTTTTGAAAAATGGAGTTGCGCTATTTTGGAACAAATATTTGGTAGCTTCTAAAAAAACCTTTTGATGCACTCGAAAAATGGAAAATCATCTTTTTGTGCAAAGAAAATGAAAGCCGTCGAACTATGGCATCGTTTGCCATTCTAAGATGCACATTTATGAAAAAAAACAAGATCATTTTGACAAACTATGCCATTGTTATGTTTAAAAAAATTCAAAGTTTTGGGTCCAAAATTTTGAGATTCAAGTGCGTTTTAGCCGGCCAATGAGATGCGAGGAACCGCTTTCACGCGGATCACCAAATTGAACGCAATCTGAGCCATCCATCACGCATTCCTCCAACGGTGGAGCTTCTCCCGAGAATCAAAAACCCTAACCCACCGACCCACCCTCCCCTCGACCCCCCAGATCCCCACCCGCCGCCACCCCCACTCAGCCACTCCCCCAGATCCATCCTCTCCTTCCTCGCAACCCCAAACCCGGCCCCGCCGCCGATCTCCACTCCCTCAAACCGAGCCTCGCCCCGCCGGCGACCTCTGCCTTCCTCTCCCCTCGCCACCTCGTCTCCCCTCGCCGCCTCGCCTCCCCTCGCCGCCTCCCCTCGCCGCCTCGCCTTCCCTCGCCGCCTCCCCTCTCCGCGCTGGCGCCCTCCTGGAGCGCGGCGGTGGTGCTGGCCTCCTACCTCCGTCCCGCCCGTCGTGTTGCCACTGCTATTTATTCCCCCCAAATTGCCATTGCCCACAGCAGCAAGGAATCAAGATCCAATCCCCTCCACTCCTCCCCCCGGCAAGAGATCCAGCCAGATCCGTCCAATTCCATGGCGACCACCGGCAACGCCCCCCGCTCCCGCCAGCGCCAGCACCTCCGCCATGGAGATGGAGATGGGGATGGGGACGGAGATGGAGCTCTTCTCCTCTCCCGAACCACGCAGCGCAGCGCAGCGGCAGAGGGCCTAGGGTTTCGGTCCCCTCCAACACCGGCTGGTCCGGTCCTCTCCGGCGAGCGCGCAGCATCTTCGACGACGGGCAAGGTAGGTAAGCCCATCCTCATCCCGAAACCCTAGCCCCTCCTCCTCAATCCCCTCATCTTCTTCCGGATTTGTTGGTCTAATCCATGCTGTTGGTTTGTGCAGGTCATCACCATGGGACGGGTTGAGGCTGTCCATGGAGGAGGAGCACCATGGCGGGCTGTGAAGGAGGAGCACCATGGAGGAGGAGGCACTTCCCTCACTCACTCTCTCTCTCTCTCTCTCTGTTGAGGCCATGGCCATGGTCAGCCAGGTCTGTCTTTTTTCTCCCTTTGCAATCTCTTTCTCATCCCGATTTGAACATGTTTACTGCCTATTTTGGTTTGTGGTCTGATCTGTATGGTTGGTTTGTGCAGGTCTATCACCATGGAACGTGCTGCTTCTGCTGCTATGAAGGAGGAGCACCATGCCATCGCCATGGAAGGCCCTTCCCTCTCTTCGTTGATATACATCTTGGGTCATCAGGATCTTGCCTTCCTTATTTTGCTGCCTCGTTGGTGAAAAGATTAGCCTTGTGAGTGGGAGAAAAATAACATGGACCTTTGCATCTATCTGTTTTCAGTGTCTTGACTTATTCAATCTCAATTTGCCATCCTTCTCTTGATTGATGCAAGAGGCAAACACACTTGGAATGTGCAGGAAATGTTGCATTATCTCATTTGGACATGCATATCATCATACTCCAGCACTTGCACTATCATTGGATTCCTTGTTAAGTTACTCGGGTTGCTTAAGTTTATTAACCTGATAGGTACAAATAATACAAAAACTTATGGTTAGATCAGTTCAAGATTGCTTGGCCAAGTATGATACTTCAAGAATCCGTGTGATGCACAATAATTTAGTGTGTCCGCTGGTGACAGATAGATCAGCTCTTGTCCTGGTTAGTAAAACTTATGGAAAATATTTGCATGTTATTAGGTGTTTTGTACTGTCAGACTGCTGTAATTTTAGAATTGTGCATGTCAGGTGAGCTTGGGCTCCTTTCTATGTACAGTATAATTTCTGACCTAGAACTACCACATATCTGTTTGCGCTAGATGTTTCGACTGTTTTATTGTTATAAATTTGTGCTCTGCGCGCATAACTTATAAGAAAGTGTTCCAATTCTTATCTGTCAATTTGTTTTGCAGATTCTGTACTAAACTGTTAATTTGTGTGAAAGTTTCTGTACTGCAATGTTTTATTTCTTTGAGGGAAAATGTCTCACAACTTGTGATGTACCCAGGCTCGCACCAAGATCTTGAGCATCTGGGACCAGGTAGACATTGTCAAGGTTAGCGAGGTCGAGCTCAAGGACACAACGGCAGCAGCAGCAGCAAGGTTCGCCCCGCCTCTCGATTTCATCTTCTTCCACTCTATTGCCTGCTGATGCTCGAGGACTCCTTCTTCTACAACTTATCACCATCTCCTATTGATGTGTGCTCGTATTGTGTCAAGGAAAGGAATTCAAGGCCATGGGAGCTGCTTCTAGTATAGGACGTGC
This sequence comes from Triticum urartu, assembly GCF_056163025.1. Lineage (NCBI taxonomy): Eukaryota > Viridiplantae > Streptophyta > Magnoliopsida > Poales > Poaceae > Triticum > Triticum urartu. The sequence continues at coordinate 444,172,018 of NC_141877.1, read as the reverse complement.
TGGACCTGCTGCTGCTGCCGGTTGTGTTACCCGACCAAGTCCCCAACCTGCATCCTGGTTCGTTTAGCTGGTTCGTTTAGGTTGTTTCCCCCATCTTAGTCGGAGTTTGTTTGTTATGTTGTAAACTATGCCAGATCTATGTTTTGCACTCCTGCAATGTTATGACAGTATACTGATTGCAGGCTTCAGTACCATGCACTGGCAAAAGTCCCGTATTTTATTGATCTATTAACTTGTAGCTGTACCTTTTGAATTCTACCCACACTTGTACTGTACTATTGTGGGATCCGTTTATGATTTTTTCTATATAATAATAACATTGCTGGAGATAGGCATGTATTCTCTTTTTACAAGTAAGATTTAAGATGTGTTTATACTCTTCATGATCATCTGCCATGTAGTAATTGTTATTTTTTGTGACTTCTAAAAGCATTGTACTAGTTGAATTTGTGTTATCATTCTGAAGAACTTGTCCTTTTTATTGAATGGTCTCTTCATAATATATTTGCTCCAGTTTTCTGATTCTTCTTTGCTGATTCATGTAACAGGGCGTCCTGACTATGAGCAAGAGCAAGAGCAGGTGCATGTGCCTGTTTGTAATTCTAACGAAGGAGCTCCATCTTGAAGAATATAGTGCTTGTAGAGCTTGTAAATTAGTTACTCCACTTGTAGAGTTATTTGTAGAGCAGGAGCTCCATACATAATCTGGCTCTATACTGAATCTGGCTGTTGTTATTTGAAGTATTATATGTGTTTTTTGTCAGTGCCAATTTAAATATTGGTTATTTATTTACTGTCAAAATGAAATGAGGAATATGACCCTAACAAGTCGGACCCACTTGCTAGAACCTGACAACTTGGACCCACTTATGAGAACATGATAACTGGGATCCATCTGACTAGTGGACCCATGATACATATAAAAAACATGAGAGGCCCAGCAAAGAAATGGCCCAGAAAAATACATGATCAAAAAGAAAATCTGCTGTTAAAAAGGGACATGCAAAGAAATTAATAAGGCTGAATTGTTGGGCCAGACCCATGTAGCTAATAAAAGCACAGGAAAAAAATACAGTAAAAAGGCCGAATTGTTGGGCTAGGCCCATGTAGAAAACCGAATTGGACCGGGCTGAATCTTGTGCCACGTCAGATTGCCACGCTGGATGCCTACGTGGTCTGGGGAGGTTGCTAGTGACCAAAACGCCACAGTAGACATATTTTGGTCATAAACGTCTACGACCATTCCAGAAGAAAGGTCGCTATAGTCAGTTTATGACGGCCATCTTTTGACCTTATGTTTTTGGTCACAAAAAGGTTACAAATGGAAATTTGTGACCATTCAGTGACCAATAGTGGTGGTCACAAGTTGACATATTTCTTGTAGTGTAAGGGGCCAGCTGGGGGCAGATCTTCAATGCCAGAGAGGGAAGGAGAGGCAGGACGGGCAGGAAGATTAGAGCACACCATCGAGAAAGGTGTACCCTTGGCCCCACCGGAAGCAACATCCCTTCCAACCAAGTCCGCCAGTGAATCATTTGCCTCCCGACCGACCGGAGCATTCTCCTTCAACATATCCTGGTCTTCAGGGGAGAGCCCGTCCCACTCCGACTGGGTAAAGCGCTGATCAGTGCCATGCATAGAATCGTCTGGGCAACCATCCCCATCTTTGCTCCTGTCGTCATTGCCAGAGGCCGGGGGCGGGGGAGGAGGTGGGGGCGATACCGGCCCCGAAGCACCCTCCGCCCAAACCCTGAGCCGAAAGCCACCAGCCTAAGGGAAGACATCAATGGAGCCACGAATACATAGGGGGTCCACACACCATACCCGCAGACGGACCGGCCCGAGGATAGCCAAAGAGTCATGGTCGACCTCAATAGGCCTGCCGATGAGCACCTCGAACGCCATCAGAAACGCCGTGGTACGCACTGTAGGAGGAACATCTTCAACTAGAACCCATACATCAGACAGGGAGGAGATAGCCTTGGAACCATTAGAAGCAGCCTTTACCGAAACAACCAATTGATTCAGAGGTAGCGTGAAGCTAGTACAGGAGGAAATCATGCGGAGACTTTCTTTGGAAGGGAAGGTCGTAGCAAACTCGAAATCTAAAAGCTGGCGGATTTTCCAATCCCACCCTCCCTCGTCCCACAACCGGAGCTCATCAAGAAGGACCTGGGATGTAATGCGTTTGGACTGGACAGAGATGATGCCGAGGTTGGATAGCACATGGATAGGAGCTGCAGCAGGGACCTCCCTATCTAAGGCGAAAAATGAGCACCCAGGAAGGCCAAGGCCATAGTGAACGAAGGCAGGAGGTTTGGAACGATTCTGGCAATCCACCGTGAGGTGGCCATCTTCCCTACAGATGAGGCAGAAGGGGGAGTTTTGGCACCGGGACTGAAAGTGACCAGGACGGTGACATGCGAAGCAGGTGAGAGTGGGGTTGGCGACCTGAGTTTGAGGAGGAATGTGACCAGGACCATGAGGGGGAGGAGGGAGAATACCAGCACCAGCAGCACCAGCCGCGCCAGGCCCAGATCCGGCGCCCCGCCCAGCAGCAGTGCCAACGGGGCGGCGAACCGGAGCCCCCGATGCACCACGCGGAACGAAACGAGACGGACCCCCACCAGCCACCGCCGGAGCCCACACCGTCCCACCACCCAGGGGAGCAGCACCATGCGGAGGACGCGGCGGGACCGGCCCCGACGAGCCAGCCCGACTCCCCGCATCCGCCAATTCCCACGGATCGACTGCAGCTGGAGGAGCACCATGCAAGGGCAGCGAAGGGTCCGACGGCCCAGATCCGGAGGCACGCGGGGACAAACCGGCCGCCGCCGACCCCGCCTCAGGAGTGAGCGAGCCTGGAGCTTAGCGCGCAGCACAACTTCATACTCTAGATCGGCCGCCGCCTCGCCAGATCCGTCGCGCCCCCGCTTCTGGCCGGAGACAGCCTTGCTGGAAGACCCGCGCAAGCGGTCCATCGCGACCACCGCCGCAAACGAACAAGAAAGGGGGGGAGGAGGAGCAGATCTGACGAAGGAGCGAATGGGGAGGCGGCGCCGATGCAGATCGGAGGAGGAGGCAGGGAACCCTAGAAATGGGGGAATCGATCCCTTCCGGAACCATATATACCCGGTCCGAGCCAGGCCCGGTTCGACATACGGCACCATGGGGGGCTGGGCCTGGGCCAACCGCGGCCCAGAGTCCAAAGAAGGGAGGGGGGGGGAAACATACACACAAGCCAAGGCAGGGACCGAACCAGGCCCACCAGGCCCATCACATGGCACAAGGGCCCGCGGCCCAGACGTAGGCTCCACCACCAACCCCAGCTCCAGATCTAGGGCAGACGCCGGCGCCGCCGCCGACGGAGAAGCCGGAGCCGCACCCCCAGAAGACGAACAGGCGAGGAGGACCACCGGAGAAGGGGACGGCGACACCGCCCCCAACCCCACCAAAGCCCAGCGACGCCCAAGCCGGAGACCAGGCCGCAGCACGACGGCGCCCCCAGGAAACGCGGCGCCAGCCATCCTCCTCCACCACGGGCCCGACGAACCGACCCCGCCCGCCAGGAGCGAATTTTCGCCGACGGACCGACGCCGAAGCCATGGGAAGGCCGCCCGCAAGGACCGGACGAGGAGGGGAAGGAAGAGCCTCAGAGTCTGACCCAGATCCATCCGAATCAAGCGCCCAAAACCTGTTGGCCCGGGGAGGAGCGAGGAGGACGGAGCGAGGCGAGGAAGCCGCGGAGGAGGGGGAAGCGAGGCGCGCCGCCGAGGAGGAGCAGGGAGGAGACCGCGGGGAAGAAGAGGGGGAGGATGCCACACGAGACGAGGTCGCCGCCGGAGGGAAGGAGGGGGCGGGTGGCGTCGCCACAGGGGAGGGAGGGGAAGGGAGCGCCATTAGTTTCATTAGTTTTTCTTCATGGATCACGATCCATGGAGCAGATCATCAGTGACGCCATGTAACTATAAGATATCCCCTCTTTCCAAAAGGCAGCCGCATATGGAGCAGAGAAATTTGTGACATGCACACGCCATTCATGCATCTAGTGTTGAACTTGAAAGGAGCAGCGAAGGTAGACGCAAGTGTAATATAAAGTGGGACAGATGTACGAATCCACTGTAAAGTGTAAACTGAAAGCAGATCAGAGAAGTGGAGAACCTTGCAAAGAGGCTGATAACTACAGCGCGATGCAAACCCGAGAAGGAACAAAGCAATCAACATCGTACTGTAACGTGAAAAACCAGGCGCATCAGTCAAGAACATACTACTAAGTTACTAACCTAGCTATATCACCATTTTATGCCAGATTTTAGTGCATAATTTTGGCAAGTAGATCGTAAGTCAAGATTTGAATTCGGGTTAGGAATGTAGCCCTTTCAGAATGGTCCGAAGAATATGATTCGATAGAAAAGCAAATCCATTTCCTTGGCAGGACTTTTTATCCCCTTGTCTTGAATTCTTGATTGAGTGCATGATTGGGGTGGTGTCACGCTCAGGGCACCTCGTGCTGGATGGAGCTGCGGCACTCGTCGTTTCATCAAGCAAAGCTGTGATCGACGCCGTGGACAACCTCTCCGTTCTGCTGGCCATTAGTATCCTCCTAAATGGCGTCCAACCTGTCCTTTCAGGTACTCTGTCTTCTCCACCCTGCACATAGTGGTGACACTGAATTTGCGATGAATCTTATCAGAACAGAAACGAAATGCTGAACTGAAGATTTCTCTGTATGTGCATGCGTGTGTGTGACAATTTTCAGGAGTTGCTGTTGGATCAGGGTGCCAAGCACTAGTGGCTTATATAAACGTAGGAAGCTATTACATCATTGGATTTCCTGTTGGACTTCTGCTGGGTTGGCTCTTCAATCTGGGAGTTCTTGTACGCTCCCTACAAACCATTCTTAATACTCCCTCCATTCCTCAATATAAGGAGTATCTGTTAATTAGTACTTGTGGAGATACATGTCTCCATACTTACTACTAGATCATCTTTCCTTGCAGGGGATTTGGGCAGGGATGATTGGTGGCACTGCAGTTCAGACATTCATTCTGGCGTATATTACCATGCGATGTGATTGGGACGAAGAGGTCATTTCTTTGTCCGGCCCTCGGTTTTATAGTCAATCAGTCATCATAACATTGACTTGTTGAAATTATGCAGGCTTCTAAAGCAAGTAAACACATCCAAAGATGGGCAGGCTCGAAATGAGTTGGAGTGCCAATGCCCTCATCTCAAGGAGCGGTTGATGAAGATTATCCTAGATGGCCATTTTCTGAATGGAAGTTTTAGTTGAATCAACATCATGTAGTACCAAGATGGACCTGTACGTGATCCTTACTACACCATGCGGAAGTACGGCAGCTCATGGACTATGGGTGCAATTAAGAGAGATGGCAACATAGGACACGTACAACCTGTTTGTACGAGGGTTCAAATATTAGGCTATGTGTGTAGGCATATATTTCTATTTTCACGTTATCCGCACTTGTTGTACTTTAGTACTTGAACTTCGTACTTTAACTTTAATAAAGCTGTGTGCATTACAATGATGCAGAGACTCGGGATGATCCTCATTTTCTAAAAATATGTACTACCAAGATGGACATGGCACAAGTACCTATTCGCCTTACAAAGTAGTTTACATGAAACAAGAGATTAGGGGGAAACTTTGAGACAAATAAGGCCATATAATAATCCTCTTTTCTTGTGTTAAATATATATTCAAGTTTTTTTTCGATTTTTTCCTTATTTTTTGTACCATTTCTTCAACTTTCCATCCTCTGTATTTGGCTCATATGTGCCATCATGAAATGTTTGTATTTTTTTAATGAAATATAGCAGCACTACTTTACAGTTTTCATTCATTAAGAAGGTGAAGGCAAGAGCTGGAGTTTCAGTTCTCGTGGCTCATGGCTGGACATGGGGAACAGATGGCGGTGATCACTTAGATTAGGTTTACCGTAGAGTTTAGTTAAAGATTGTCCAAAATGTAATGAATTTCGTCCAGTTTATACGAAAAATGTCCTAATTATAATGAATGTGCTCTGGTTTATATGAAAACCCGTCGTGCTTGTATGAATTTCGTCCAGTTAGTTGAAACCTGGCTTCAATTGTATGCGGGCAACGTTGGATGACCGCCTTCCGCATCCACGGACTGCCCTTCCCCCGGTGCACGGATGGATGCGGCAAAGAATTTGCGGGTCAACGTTGGAGCGTTGGAGATGCCCTAAGAAGGTAAGAGTTACTCAGACCCATTACTTAATGAAATCAATGACTCAGATCTGTTATATACTCTTACCTCTCATGTGAAAAGAGAAGGTAAGAGAGATCATGTTAGAACTACTCGCAAGCACGTGAAGAAGTCCAAAGCACAAGCACCGAACTTGGCTTGATTATATATATATATAAAGAACTTAGCTTGATTCATGTTTTCGTGTCGATATATTTTGCCACTTCTTCTTATATAGTAATCGTTGTTCATCTTTCTAACAAGCGTTGCTCTGCCTCTACTACATTGTACAATAAGGCCATGTAATATCGTTAGTAATGACATATCGGGGAATATTGTATCAATTTGCCTTCATTATTATGGTTAATTTTCATATGTGTGCTAATATGTAGTTGCAATGTAAACTAGAATTGCATAAGTTAGAAAAAATAAAATTGTACTCCGTTATATTTAGGAAATCGGCTAGGTCCTGCCAAAATTTAGTGAAGTACAAATACTCTACCAAGCTTTACTCGGTCAGATACTTCTCTACCTTTTAGGGATCAGCTAAAATTGCTCTAAGCAAGATATCTTGCAACCGATGGTCTCCATCCGCCGGGTTGCCGACGTCCAAAACGAGCCAGAACCAGAGCCTGGTGTGGGTCACCCTAACCCCAACCTCTTGTAAGACCTAGAGTTTGTGTTTGTTTACTTCTTCTTATTATATCGGCAGCAAATTGCCAGTTCAGAAGACAAATGAGTGTGAACTCTTGTGTATTCACATTGAACGATTACAGGGGTTTATATACATACATGTACAACGATTGAGCCTTATCTACTCGTGATAAGTATGAGGATCGTGCGGAGTGCTACGGCCGTTGCGGAGGCAGGCGGCCGTGCGCCGTGGTAGTGATCCATCCTGAAGACTCGGTGCAGCCGGGTGGCAACGTGACAGGGGTTCCAACCCCCCCCCCCCCCCCCCAGTCCCAACGGGGTCGGTGAGCACGTTGAGGCTGGTCCGGAACTCGTTGAAGAGGACGGAGGGCAACCCCTTGGTGAACACGTCGGCTAACTGAGACAAGGTGGGTACATGGAGCACGCGGACGTCGCCAAGCCGGACGCGATCCCGGAGGAAGTGCAAGTCGATCTCGACGTGCTTTGTACGCTGGTGCTGCACCGGGTTGCCGGAAGGTAGACGGCGCTGACATTGTCGCAGTAGACAACAGTGGCGCTCGGTGGTGGTCGGCCAAGTTCGGCGAGTAGTTGGCGAAGCCAACAGGACTCGGCGACCATGTTGGCGACCGCGCGATACTCCGCCTCGGCGCTCGACCGAGAGATAGTGTGCTGGCGTTTCGACGACCAGGAGACGAGGTTGGAGCCGAAGAAGACACAGAAGCCGGACGTCGAGTGATGCGTGTCGGGGCAGCAGGCCCAGTCCGCGTCGGAGTAGGCGACCACGTCATGCGATGGCGAGCGACGGTGGACGCGGAGGCCGAGGTGAGTCGTGCCGCGGACGTAGCGAAGGATGCGCTTGACGAACTGAAGATGAGTGTCGCGCGGGGCGTGCATGAACAAGCACGCTTGCTAGACGGCATTGGCGATGTCGGGCCGTGTCAGCGTCAAGTACTGCAGGCCCCCGGCAAGGTTCCGGTAGCTAGTAGGGTCGGTGAGGAGAGCGCCGTCGGTGGCTGAAGGCTTCTGCTTGGCGTCGACAGGCGTCCTGATGGGCTTGCACGTGAGCACACTGGTAGAAAAAGGGCCTGTTGTCCCGGTTCGTAAGGGCCTTTAGTCCCGATTCCTTAACCGGGACTAAAGTGTCGGTACTAATGCCCTGCCCCTTTAGTTCCGGTTCAATCCAGAACCGGGACTAAAGGCCCTCCACGTGGCCTGTGCGCGGAGCCCAGGCGGGAGACCCTTTGGTCCCGGTTGGTGGCACCAACCGGGACCAATAAGCATCCACGTGTCAGCATTTCTGTGGCTGGGGTTTTTTGTTTTTTTTGAAAGGGAGGGGGGTTTGGGGTTTTTGGGGGGTTAATTTAGGTGTTTCATATATTGTGTTAGCTAGCTATAATTAATAGAGAGAAGTGTCCTCTCTTATGTTCGTGCTTGGTCGACGCTACGTACTATACATACGTATAGAGAGGACTAGACACGCTAGTTAGCTAGTAAGCAAACGAAGGAAACAGAAGATCGTCATGAACATATATGCATACAGAGAGAAGTGATATCGACCACCTCTCCTTCTCCGAGAGATTGGTCGAACAACAAGTTCTCGTATATCTATCCGACACTACCGGCTACATATATACAATAATTATCTCTTACAAATATAATCATACGGACTCATGGTCCTGAAGGAAATATGCCCTAGAGGCAATAATAAAGTTATTATTTATTTCCTTATAATCATGATAAATGTTTATTATTCATGCTAGAATTGTATTAACCGGAAACATAATACATGTGTGAATACATAGACAAACAAAGTGTCACTAGTATGCCTCTACTTGACTAGCTCGTTAATCAAAGATGGTTATGTTTCCTAACCATGAACAATGAGTTGTTATTTGATTAACGGGATCACATCATTAAGAGAATGATCTGATTGACATGACCCATTCCATTAGCTTAGCACCCGATCGTTTAGTATGTTGCTATTGCTTTCTTCATGACTTATACATGTTCCTATAACTATGAGATTATGCAACTCCCGTTTACCGGAGGAACACTTTGGGTACTACCAAACGTCACAACGTAACTGGGTGATTATAAAGGAGCATTACAGGTGTCTCCAAGGTAGATGTTGGGCTGGCATATTCCGAGATTAGGATTTGTCACTCCGATTGTCGGAGAGGTATCTCTGGGCCCTCTCGGTAATACACATCACTTAAGCCTTGCAAGCATTGCAACTAAATGAGTTAGTTGCGGGATGATGTATTACAGAACGAGTAAAGAGACTTGCCGGTAACGAGATTGAACTAGGTATTGAAATACCGACGATCGAATCTCGGGTAAGTAACATACCGATGACAAAGGGAACAACGTATGTTGTTATGCGGTCTGACCGATAAAGATCTTCGTAGAATATGTAGGAGCCAATATGGGCATCCAGGTCCCGCTATTGGTTATTGACCGGAGACGTGTCTCAGTCATGTCTACATTGTTCTCGAACTCGTAGGGTCCGCACGCTTAAAGTTACGATGACAGTTGTTATGAGTTTTATGCATTTTGATGTACCGAATGTTGTTCGGAGTCCGAGATGAGATCACGGACATGACGAGGAACTCCGGAATGGTCCGGAGATAAATTTTGATATATATATGATAATAGTGTTTGGTCACCGGAAGGGGTTCTGGATGTTTCCCGAAATGTTTGGGTACGAGAACACTTTATTTGGGCCAAAGGGGAAAGCCCACAAGGTTTTTGGAAAGCGCAAAAGGAAGTTTTGCGGAGTCCAGGGGCCAGACGCCAGAGTCCCTGGCGTCTGGGTCCAGACGCCGGGATCCCTGGCGTCTGGCCCTGGAGTCCGAGAAGGACTCTTGCCTATCGGGTGAAACCGACTTTGTGAAGGCTTTAACTCCAAGTTTCGACCCCAGGGCTCAAGATATAAATAGAAGGGCAGGGCTAGCACCAAAGACAGATCAAGAAACACAAGTTGATCCACGTGATCTATTCCTTAGCCGTGTGCGGTGCCCCAGCCACCATAGTCCTCGATAATACTGTAGCGGAGTTTAGGCGAAGCCCTGCTGCTGTAGTACATCAAGATCGTCACCACGCCGTCATGCTGACGGAACTCTTCCCTGACACTTTGCTGGATCGGAGTCCGGGGATCGTCATCGAGCTGAACGTGTGCTCGAACTCGGAGGTGTCGTAGTTTCGGTGCTTGATCGGTTGGATCGTGAAGACGTACGACTACTTCCTCTACGTTGTGTCAACGCTTCCGCAGTCGGTCTGCGTGGGTACGTAGACAACACTCTCCCCTCTCGTTGCTATGCATCACATGATCTTGCGTGTGCGTAGGAAATTTTTTGAAATTAGTACGAAACCCAACAGGTCCACATAGTATTCTCCGTCTTCAGCGATCACGTGGTCAAGAAAGAATGCCGCCAATTCCTCTTGAATTGCTCGCATGCGAGCTGGTGCTAGGAGTTCATCCCGCTTCCGAAACATCTAATTTGAAGAAGGGGGTCAATACATATATATATGAATGAATGAAACTCAATACAAATGATGGTAATAAAATAAAATTGTGAATGTTGTTATTTACGTACTTCATATTGTTCGTCAGAGTACCCGCCCCGCTCACAGGTCGTGTGGCGGATGGACTCGCAGACGTAGTATCCACAGAAATCATTCCCTTGTTCCTGCCACAACCACTTTACAAGAAATAGAGGTCAATCAAACTGATAAGCAAGAATGCTAAATGGTATTGATGAAACTAGCGCTTGAATCACTAGGAGATGCGCGGAACATGCTACTATAGTACTTACTTTCGGGTGTCTAAATTCCAGCTCCTTCGGCAGTCCCGGAACTTTTCTGGTGAATTTTCTCCAAACCCTGCCGGACAAAGAAAACAATTACTTGATATCAGGAAATGAACAAAGTTGCTGATATGGTGGATAATGATCGATTTAACTTACTTCTTGAGGATTTCAGTCATGTCCGCATACTCCTGGGGATCTTTTCGTTTAGAGTCCAAGACGGTTACTACTCCCTGCTCAAGCCTAATCTCTAGGAGAATATAGTGGAAACTGCACACGCATGCATAACTCATCAATTACATTACTATAACCTGGACTAATATATAAGGGAAACCGAATATGCACAAGACAGTAACACTCACTTGAAGTTGTAAGGAAAGAGTATTATATCTTTGTTTTCATTTTTTTGAATGATCGTAGCAAGTTGGCCTCGGTATCTCTGGGACGATGTTGAACCTCAGTTGCATCTATGAGATATGTGTTAACGAACCCAATATCATCGATTTGTCTTTTCTTCAATTCGGCGATCTTCATTCTGCATAATATAGTGAGGATAATTATAAATACATGCAATGAAAGAGATGAGCTATACTGCCTACCAGCATGTCATACTTTGGTTCGGCGGCATTGTTGGACGAGACGACCCGGACCAACCTTACGCGTACGCTTACGCGAGACCGGTTCCCCCGACGTGCTTTGCACATAGGTGGCTTGCGGGCGACTGTCTCTCCAACTTTAGTTGAACCGAGTATGGCTACGCCCGGTCCTTGCGAAGGTTAAAACGGAGTCTATTTGACAAACTATCATTGTGGTTTTGATGCGTAGGTGAGATTGGTTCTTGCTTAAGCCCGTAGCAGCCACGTAAAACTTGCAACAACAAAGTAGAGGACGTCTAACTTGTTTTTGCAGGGCATGTTGTGATGTGATATGGTCAAGACATGATGCTGAATTTTATTGTATGAGATGATCATGTTTTGTAACCAAGTTATCGACAACTGGCAGGAGCCATATGGTTGTCGCTTTATTGTATGCAATGAAATCGCGATATAATGCTTTACTTTATTACTAAGCGGTAGTGATAGTCGTGGAAGCATAAGCTTGGCGAGACGACAACGATGCTACGATGGAGATCAAGGTGTCACGCCGGTGACGATGGTGATCACGACGGTGCTTCGGAGATGGAGATCACAAGCACAAGATGATGATGGCCATATCATATCACTTATATTGATTGCATGTGATGTTTATCCTTTTTATGCATCTTATCTTGCTTTGATTGACGGTAGCATTATAAGATGATCTCTCACTAAATTATCAAGAAGTGTTCTCCCTGAGTATGCACCGTTGCGAAAGTTCTTCGTGCTGAGACACCATGTGATGATTGGGTGTGATAGGTTCTACGTTCAAATACAACGGGTGCAAAACAGTTGCACACGCGGAATACTCAGGTTATACTTGACGAGCCAAGCATATACAGATATGGCCTCGGAACACGGAGACCGAAAGGTCGAGCTTGAATCATATAGTAGATATGATCAACATAACGATGTTCACCATTGAAAACTACTCCATCTCACGTGATGATCGGTTATGGTTTAGTTGATTTGGATCACGTAATCACTTAGAGGATTAGAGGGATGTCTATCTAAGTGGGAGTTCTTTAATAAATTTGATTAACTGAACTTAAATTTATCATGAAACTTAGTACCTGATTAGTATCTTGCTTGTTTATGTTTGATTGTAGATAGATGGCTCGTGCTGTTGTTCCGTTGAATTTTAATGCGTTCCTTGAGAAAGCAAAGTTGAAAGATGATGGTAGCAATTACACGGACTGGGTCCGTAACTTGAGGATTATCCTCATTGCTGCACAGAAGAATTACGTCCTGGAAGCACCGCTGGGTGCCAGGCCTGCTGCAGGAGCAACGTCGGATGTTATGAACGTCTGGCAGAGCAAAGCTGATGACTACTCGATAGTTCAGTGTGCCATGCTTTACGGCTTAGAATCGGGACTTCAACGACGTTTTGAACGTCATGGAGCATATGAGATGTTCCAGGAGTTTTAGTTAATATTTCAAGCAAATGCCCGGATTGAGAGATATGAAGTCTCCAATAAGTTCTATAGCTGCAAGATGGAGGAGAACAGTTCTTTCAGTGAGCATATACTCAAAATGTCTGGGTATAATAATCACTTGATTCAATTGGGAGTTAATCTTCTAGATGATTGCGTCATTGACAGAATTCTTCAATCACTGCCACCAAGCTACAAGAGCTTCGTGATGAACTATAATATGCAAGGGATGAACAAGACTATTCCCGAGCTCTTCGCGATGCTGAAAGCTGCGGAGGTAGAAATCAAGAAGGAGCATCAAGTGTTGATGGTCAACAAGACCACTAGTTTCAAGAAAAAGGGCAAAGGGAAGAAGAAGGGGAACTTCAAAAAGAACGGCAAGCAAGTTGCTACTCAAGAGAAGAAACCCAAACCTGGACCTAAGCCTGAAACTGAGTGCTTCTATTGCAAGCAGACTGGTCACTGGAAGCGGAACTGCCCCAAGTATTTGGCGGATAAGAAGGATGCCAAGGTGAACAAAGGTATATGTGATATACCTGTTATTGATGTGTACCTTACTAATGCTCGCAGTAGCACCTGGGTATTTGATACTGGTTCTGTTGCTAATATTTGCAACTCGAAACAGGGACTACGGATCAAGCGAAGATTGGTTAAGGACGAGGTGACGATGCGCGTGGGAAACGGTTCCAAAGTCGATGTGATCGCAGTCGGCACGCTACCTCTACATCTACCTTCGGGATTAGTATTAGACCTAAATAATTGTTATTTGGTGCCAGCGTTAAGCATGAACATTATATCTGGATCTTGTTTGATGCGAGACGGTTATTCATTTAAATCAGAGAATAATGGTTGTTCTATTTATATGAGTAATATCTTTTATGGTCATGCACCCTTGAAGAGTGGTCTATTCTTGTTGAATCTCGATAGTAGTAACACACATATTCATAATGTTGAAGCCAAAAGATGCAGAGTTGATAATGAAAGTGCAACTTATTTGTGGCACTGCCGTTTAGGTCATATCGGTGTAAAGCGCATGAAGAAACTCCATTCTGATGGACTTTTGGAACCACTTGATTATGAATCACTTGGTACTTGCGAACCGTGCCTCATGGGCAAGATGATCAAAACGCCGTTCTCCGGTACTATGGAGAGAGCAACAGATTTGTTGGAAATCATACATACAGATGTATGTGGTCCGATGAATATTGAGGCTCGTGGCGGATATCGTTATTTTCTCACCTTCACGGATGATTTAAGCAGATATGGGTATATCTACTTAATGAAACATAAGTCTGAAACATTTGAAAAGTTCAAGGAATTTTAGAGTGAAGTTGAAAATCATCGTAACAAGAAAATAAAGTTTCTACGATCTGATCGTGGAGGAGAATATTTGAGTTACGAGTTTGGTGTACATTTGAAAAATTGTAGAATAGTTTCACAACTCACGCCACCCGGAACACCTCAGCGTAATGGTGTGTCCGAACGTCGTAATCGTACTTTACTGGATATGGTGCGATCTATGATGTCTCTTACTGATTTACCGCTATCATTTTGGGGATACGCTCTAGAGACGGCCGCATTCATGTTAAATAGGGCACCATCAAAATCCGTTGAGACGACGCCTTATGAACTGTGGTTTGGCAAGAAACCAAAGTTGTCGTTTCTGAAAGTTTGGGGCTGCGATGCTTATGTGAAAAAGCTTCAACCTGATAAGCTTGAACCCAAATCGGAGAAATGTGTCTTCATAGGATATCCGAAGGAAACTATTGGATACACCTTCTATCACAGATCCGAAGGCAAGACTTTTGTTGCTAAATTCGGAAACTTTCTGGAGAAGGAGTTTCTCTCGAAAGAAGTGAGTGGGAGGAAAGTAGAACTTGACGAGGTAACTGTACCTGCTCCCTTATTGGAAAGTAGTACATCACAGAAAACTGTTTCTATGACACCTACACCAGTTAGTGAGGAAGCTAATGATAATGATCATGAAACTTCAGAACAAGATACTACTGAACCTCGTAGATCAACCAGAGCAAGATCCGCACCAGAGTGGTACGGTAATCTCGTTCTGGAAGTCATGCTACTAGATCATGATGAAACTACGAACTATGAATAAGCGACGGTGAGCCCAGATTCCACAAAGTGGCTTGAAGCCATGAAATCTGAGATGGGATCCATGTATGAGAACAAAGTATGGACTTTGGTTGACTTGCCCGATGATCGGCAAGCAATCGAGAATAAATGGATCTTCAAGAAGAAGACTGACACTGACGGTAATATTACTGTCTACAAAGCTCGACTTGTCGCGAAAGGTTTTCGGCAAGTTCAAGGGATTGACTATGATGAGACCTTCTCACCCGTAGCGATGCTTAAGTCTGTCCGAATCATGTTAGCAATTGCCGCATTTTATGATTATGAAATTTGGCAGATGGATGTCAAAACTGCATTCCTGAATGGATTTCTAGAAGAAGAGTTATATATGATACAACCAGAAGGTTTTGTCGATCCAAAGGGGGCTAACAAAGTGTGCAAGCTCCAGCGATCCATTTATGGACTGGTGCAAGCCTCTCGGAGTTGGAATAAACGTTTTGATAGTGTGATCAAAGCATTTGGTTTTATACAGACTTTTGGAGAAGTCTGTATTTACAAGAAAGTGAGTGGGAGCTATGTAGCATTTCTGATATTATATGTGGATGACATATTATTAATTGGAAATGATATAGAATTTATGGATAGCATAAAGGGATACTTGAATAAGAGTTTTTCAATGAAAGACCTCGGTGAAGCTGCTTACATATTAGGCATTAAAATCTATAGAGATACATCAAGACGCTTAATTGGACTTTCACAAACAACATACCTTGACAAAATTTTGAAGAAGTTCAAAATGGATCAAGCAAAGAAAGGATTCTTGCCTGTGTTACAAGGTGTGAAATTGAGAAAGACTCAATGCCCGACCACTGCAGAAGATAGAGAGAATATGAAAGATGTTCCCTATGCATCAGCGATAGGATCTATCATGTATGCAATGCTGTGTACCAGACCTGATGTGTGCCTTGCTATAAGTCTAGCAGGGAGGTACCAAAGTAATCCAGGAGTGTATCACTGGACATCGGTCAAGAACATCCTGAAATACCTGAAAAGGACTAAGGATATGCTTCTCGTATATGGAGGTGACAAAGAGCTCGTCGTAAAAGGTTACGTTGATGCAAGCTTTGACACTGATCCGGACAATTCTAAATCGCAAACCGGATACGTGTTTACATTAAACGGTGGAGCTGTCAGTTGGTGCAGTTCTAAACAAAGCATTGTAGCGGGATCTGCATGTGAAGCGGAGTACATAGCTGCTTCGGAAGCAGCAAATGAAGGAGTCTGGATGAAGGAGTTCATATCCGATCTAGGCGTCATACCTAGTGCATCGGGTCCAATGAAAATCTTTTGTGACAATACTGGTGCAATTGCCTTGGCAAAGGAATCCAGATTTCACAAGAGAACCAAGCACATCAAGAGACGCGTCAATTCCATCCGGGATCTAGTCCAGGTGGGTGACATAGAGATTTGCAAGATACATACGGATCTGAATGTTGCAGACCCATTGACTAAGCCTCTTCCACGAGCAAAACATGATCAGCACCAAGACTCCATGGGTGTTAGAATAATTACGGTGTAATCTAGATTATTAACTCTAGTGCAAGTGGGAGACTGAAGGAAATATGCCCTAGAGGCAATAATAAAGTTATTATTTATTTCCTTATAATCACGATAAATGTTTATTATTCATGCTAGAATTGTATTAACCAGAAACATAATACATGTGTGAATACATAGACAAACAAAGTGTCACTAGTATGCCTCTACTTGACTAGCTCGTTAATCAAAGATGGTTATGTTTCCTAACCATGAACAATGAGTTGTTATTTGATTAACGGGATCACATCATTAAGAGAATGATCTGATTGGCATGACCCATTCCATTAGCTTAGCACCCGATCGTTTAGTATGTTGCTATCGCTTTCTTCATGACTTATACATGTTCCTATAACTATGAGATTATGCAACTCCCGTTTACCGGAGGAACACTTTGGGTACTACCAAACGTCACAACGTAACTGGGTGATTATAAAGGAGCATTACAGGTGTCTCCAAGGTAGATGTTGGGTTGGCATATTTCGAGATTAGGATTTGTCACTCCGATTGTCGGAGAGGTATCTCTGGGCCCTCTCGGTAATACACATCACTTAAGCCTTGCAAGCATTGCAACTAAATGAGTTAGTTGCGGGATGATGTATTACAGAACGAGTAAAGAGACTTGCCGGTAACGAGATTGAACTAGGTATTGGAATACCGACGATCGAATCTCGGGTAAGTAACATACCGATGACAAAGGGAACAACGTATGTTGTTATGCGGTCTGACCGATAAAGATCTTCGTAGAATATGTAGGGGCCAATATGGGCATCCAGGTCCCGCTATTGGTTATTGACCGGAGACGTGTCTCGGTCATGTCTACATTGTTCTCGAACCCGTAGGGTCCGCACGCTTAAAGTTACGATGACAATTGTTATGAGTTTTATGCATTTTGATGTACCGAATGTTGTTCGGAGTCCGAGATGAGATCACGGACATGACGAGGAACTCCGGAATGGTCCGGAGATAAAGTTTGATATATATATGATAATAGTGTTTGGTCACCGGAAAGGGTTCTGGATGTTTCCCGAAATGTTTGGGTACGAGAACACTTTATTTGGGCCAAAGGGGAAAGCCCACAAGGTTTTTGGAAAGCGCAAAAGGAAGTTTTGCGGAGTCCAGGGGCCAGACGCCAGAGTCCCTGGCGTCTGGGTCCAGACGCCGGGATCCCTGGCGTCTGGCCCTGGAGTCCGAGAAGGACTCTTGCCTATCGGGTGAAACCGACTTTGTGAAGGCTTTAACTCCAAGTTTCGACCCCAGGGCTCAAGATATAAATAGAAGGGCAGGGCTAGCACCAAAGACAGATCAAGAAACACAAGTTGATCCACGTGATCTATTCCTTAGCCGTGTGCGGTGCCCCAGCCACCATAGTCCTCGATAATACTGTAGCGGAGTTTAGGCGAAGCCCTGCTGCTGTAGTACATCAAGATCGTCACCACGCCGTCATGCTGACGGAACTCTTCCCTGACACTTTGCTGGATCGGAGTCCGGGGATCGTCATCGAGCTGAACGTGTGCTCGAACTCGGAGGTGTCGTAGTTTCGGTGCTTGATCGGTTGGATCGTGAAGACGTACGACTACTTCCTCTACGTTGTGTCAACGCTTCCGCAGTCGGTCTGCGTGGGTACGTAGACAACACTCTCCCCTCTCGTTGCTATGCATCACATGATCTTGCGTGTGCGTAGGAAATTTTTTGAAATTAGTACGAAACCCAACAGGTCCACATAGTATTCTCCGTCTTCAGCGATCACGTGGTCAAGAAAGAATGCCGCCAATTCCTCTTGAATTGCTCGCATGCGAGCTGGTGCTAGGAGTTCATCCCGCTTCCGAAACATCTAATTTGAAGAAGGGGGTCAATACATATATATATGAATGAATGAAACTCAATACAAATGATGGTAATAAAATAAAATTGTGAATGTTGTTATTTACGTACTTCATATTGTTCGTCAGAGTACCCGCCCCGCTCACAGGTCGTGTGGCGGATGGACTCGCAGACGTAGTATCCACAGAAATCATTCCCTTGTTCCTGCCACAACCACTTTACAAGAAATAGAGGTCAATCAAACTGATAAGCAAGAATGCTAAATGGTATTGATGAAACTAGCGCTTGAATCACTAGGAGATGCGCGGAACATGCTACTATAGTACTTACTTTCGGGTGTCTAAATTCCAGCTCCTTCGGCAGTCCCGGAACTTTTCTGGTGAATTTTCTCCAAACCCTGCCGGACAAAGAAAACAATTACTTGATATCAGGAAATGAACAAAGTTGCTGATATGGTGGATAATGATCGATTTAACTTACTTCTTGAGGATTTCAGTCATGTCCGCATACTCCTGGGGATCTTTTCGTTTAGAGTCCAAGACGGTTACTACTCCCTGCTCAAGCCTAATCTCTAGGAGAATATAGTGGAAACTGCACACGCATGCATAACTCATCAATTACATTACTATAACCTGGACTAATATATAAGGGAAACCGAATATGCACAAGACAGTAACACTCACTTGAAGTTGTAAGGAAAGAGTATTATATCTTTGTTTTCATTTTTTTGAATGATCGTAGCAAGTTGGCCTCGGTATCTCTGGGACGATGTTGAACCTCAGTTGCATCTATGAGATATGTGTTAACGAACCCAATATCATCGATTTGTCTTTTCTTCAATTCGGCGATCTTCATTCTGCATAATATAGTGAGGATAATTATAAATACATGCAATGAAAGAGATGAGCTATATAGAGAGACTTAATGACAGAAGTAGTAGTACTTACAGACAGTAGCAGGTGATCGTTGTTTTATCGAGGGCCAATTGATTGAAAAACTGATAGAACTCCTCAAATGGAATAGGCAATAGTTCAATTCCAACGAGGTCATGCTCCGGTTTAACTCTCGCATACAAAGTACTCCTCCCTCCAGACTCTCTGCAGATTTTCAAGTACCAATCATGTAATCTTCGCATCATCGTTGTTAAAGATTTTTCATCTTTGACGAGAGGCTTCCCGTACTCGTATCTGTGTATCTGCACCTCCATGGTATCATAATGTACATCGTCGGGCAGGTAATCGTCAACATTGCCATAACCGGGCACCATCCTCGGATCGACGATGTCGCTAAGCACCTTGAGGGGGGGGCACGATTGCTTCGCTTGTTCGCCGAGATGGGCAATTTGTTTCCAGCTGCTCGTCGTTCTTTCAGCCTTTGATCACTGACTGTACTTCCCGACCGCTCCGCTTCGGCCCATGTCTTTGCAATAATGCGCTCATAGTTGCCTTTCGGCGGAGACTTGGGTGGTTTTGCCAGGGCAGCCAGAGTGCGCTTCACTTTCACCGGATCTACCTTCTCCTCCGGAGGTGGATATCTCTTTGCTCTCAACCCTTGAAACCAGTCATCCACTTCGGTTCGCGCGATCTCGGCATTCTCCTCCGGGGTCCTCTCATATGGTAACTTCTCTGGAGTCTTCAGAGAAGGACCGAATCTGTATGTCCTCCCGCCTCTGGTTGTACTGCTAGACGCCGATCGAGCAGACGGAGCGGTTGTCTTCTTTCCTTGCTTACGAGGCGGAGGAGAAGTACTACGACGCGCCGGAGCAGCTGGAGCGGCGGCAGGTCTCTTCCGCCCTTGCTGACGAGGCGGAGAAGGAGGAGGCTGGCTGCTCGGGCGCATCGGCGCAGGCGGAGAAGGAGGCGGAGTGCCACCACGTGCCGGAGAAGGAGCCAGCCGAGGGCCCTGATCGTCACTCGCCGGAGGAGGAGGCGGTGGAGGAGCCGGAGTGCCCTGACTCGCCGGAGGAGGAGGAGGAGGCGGAGGCGTCCAGTTCGGAAGGTTGATGGGCTCCTTCCGCCATAGGCATGGAGTCTTCAAAGTAGACCCCAGCCGAGTCTCCCCTTCACCGGTAGGGTGGTCAAGCTGGAGGTCCTCAAATCCCTCTGTTATTTCATCCACCATCACCCTAGCATATCCTTCTGGAATCGGCCGGCAGTGAAAAGTTGTGCCGGGTTCAGTAGGATAAACAGAGCCAACAGCCGCCCTAACCTTCAAATTCATCCATTGCATCATAAGGTGGCAATTTTGAGACTCCTTGATAGCATCCACGGGATAGCTGGCAGGAGCCATCAAGGCATGCTCCGGCTGAAGCAGCTCGGTGGAAGCCACGCTGCTTCTGCGCTGAGATGGCGGGGTAGCTTCGGGGGAGGCTTCGGCAGTATGTTTGCTGCGATTTGCTTCTCGTTCCTCTATCGCGTCTACCCTTGCTTGCAGCACCTGCATTTGGGTCTGCTGCACTTTTTTCCTCCTCTCATGGGATTTATAACCGCCTGCGTCCGGAAACCCAACATTCCACGGAATGGAGCCTGGCGTGCCTCGTGTCCATCCAGGGTGCTCAGGATTCCCGAGGGCCATTGTGAGCTTGTCGTTCTCTGTGTCTGGAAAGAACTTCCCTTGCTGCGCTGCTTCGATATACTGCTTAAGCTTCCTGACTGGTATGTCCATTTGATCGTTCGTCCAAATGCACTTCCCTGTTACAGGGTCCAAGGCTCCGCCAGCCCCGAAGAACCAAGTCCGGCAACGGTCTGGCCAGCTAATTGTCTCTGGTTCGATCCCTTTATCAACCAGATCATTCTCAGTCTTGGCCCACTTAGGCCGGGCTACGAGGTAGCCACCTGACCCCGTGCGATGGTGAAGCATCTTCTTCACAGCATTTTTCTTGTTTGTCGCCGACATCTTCTTACTCTTTTCCGATGTCTTGTGGGCCACAAATGCGGGCCAGTGATCTCTGATCTTCTCATATCTGCCCTTGAATTCTGGTGTCTCATTATTTTCGACAAACTTATTCAGCTCTTTCTTCCACCTCCTGAATAGTTCTGCCATCCTCTTAAGAGCAAAAGACTTGATTAATTGCTCTTTAACTGGGTTCTCTGGATTATCCTCTGGCGGTAGGGTGAAATTTGACTTCAGCTCAGTCCAAAGATCATTTTTCTGCATATCATTGACATAAGACACCTCAGGGTCTTCTGTAGCCGGCTTAAACCATTGCTAGATGCTTATCGGGATCTTGTCCCTAACCAGAACCCCGCACTGAGCAACAAATGCGCTCTTTGTCCGGAGGGGTTCAATCGGTTGGCCGTCGGGCGTGATTGCTATGATCTCAAACTGAAGTTGTGCTCGATCCGGAGGGCTAGAAAAAAGAACAAAGACTTAATTAATATGTGTACATACCAAAACAATGAATGCATCAATCAGCTAGTCAGCACAGGCTTAACTAATATATATATACCTGGTCGGACTCGGTTCGGTCACCGGAGCCGTCATCACGGTCTCCTTCTTGCACCGACATTGGGTCACCGGAGCCGTCCTCATGTTCTTCTTCTTGCACCGGCATTAGGTCACCGTAGCCAGCTTGTTCACCCTCTCCTTCCAGACCATCGGTGTCGTTGAGAAACAACGATACGACATCACTTCCTTCTGCGATTATGTCCCTCAACAACGCTTCTTTTGCTTCGTCTAGGGCGGTGTCCATAGTTTCTACAAATATTTACAACATGGCAATTATTATTCAAACATAACAGATGGATATATTAGTGCCAAACGTAGAACTAGCTACCTAATCATAGTAAGGAATCATATATATTAATTAGTGGCCTCGACCCCCCCCCCACGTGTTGAAGCTATCGGGAGGGGGTATATATCGACAATGACAACACTACATCTATATGTCCCTCGACGACCCTCGTTCCCGATAAAAAAAGAGGAAGAAGAAGAAAAAGAAGAGGAGAAGAAAGAATAGAGGAGAAGAACTCCTCTATTCTTTCTTCTCCTCTTTTTTTCTTCTTCCTCTTCTTTTTTTATCCTGTTCTTCCTCTCATGTTCGAGAGGATCGTCGAGGGGTCGGAAGGTTGCCTAGTGCCAAAGGATTCAACAAAACCATGTCTTCATCATTAGGTGAAAGTAACATGTGCATGATGGTACGAAGCTCTCCAAAGTTATTTTGGAACGGAGTCCCAGATAAGATAATTCGCTTTTTGGTACAAAGTTCAGCAACACCTTCCAAATATCGTTATTTGGAAGGCCTTTGATGAAATTCATACAAAAAGGCAAATTATCCTATCCGGGACACCATTCCAAAATAACTTTGGAGGACTTCATCATGCCCTGGTTACTTCTGGCTAATGATGAAGCCATGGATTTCTTCAATACTTTGACACTAGGAAACCTCTCTCGACCCCTCGGCGATCCTCGACCCCTCGAACCCTCGACGACCCTGGAACCCTCGACCCCTAGATGACCCTGAAATAAAAAGAGGAGAAGAAGAAAGGAATATCTAGAGGAGAAGATCGAAGAAAAAAATGAAGAAAAAAAAGAGGAGAAGAAGAAAGGAATAGAGGAGAAGAAGAGAAAATAGAATATATTCTCTTCTTCTCCTCCATTATTCTATTTTCTCTTCTTCTCCTCTATTCCTTTCTTCTTCTCCTCTTTTTTTTCTTTTTCTTATTTATTTTTCCCCTTCTTCCTCTCCTCTTCTTCTCCTTTCTTCCTCTTCTTATTTTCCTTTTTCCTCTCCTTCTTTTTCTTCTTCTTCTTCCTTCTTTCTAGCTAGATATATAAAACTTTTCTAAAAATGTAACTTTTGCATATATACATGGAAAAAATTGTTATAGGGGAGGGAGTATATCGACCCCCCCTCGACCCTCTTTTACTTCTTCTTCCTTCTTCCTTCTTCCTCTTTTCTTCTCCAACACAAAACACATCTCATCTCATCTCATTTCATCCAAAAATAATTCTTTGCATATGAACATACATACATTTACTTTTTTTCTTAAATGTTACATATGAACATTTTCTTAAATGAGCATATGAACATTTTTTTAAATATTAATGAGCATATGAACATTTTTTTAAATATTAATGAGCATATGAACATACATATCAACAAAAAATAGACCTTTTTCTTGGTAACAAAAAAAATGCAAAAACGAGCATTATATATACAGCATATACAAAGCATTATACAGTGAACATACATACATACATACATACATACATACATACATACATACAGTGAGCATATACATATACATGAGCGACGGCGACGATGGTTGGCGGTGGCGCGCGCTTACGGATGACGTGCGGGGACGGCGATGAGAAGGAAAAGGGGAGGAGGCAGGGGCTCACAGCGCGGGGAGGGGTCGAGGTCGCCGGCCGGAATCAGTGCGGGCGACGATGACGGCGTCGGCGGGGGCGGCGGGCGGCTTCGGGGCAGCCTGGCGGCGACGGGGCAGGGGCGACGACGGGGGCGCGCAGACGGCGTCGGGGCGGCGCACGGACGGCGTCGGGGCGGCGCGCGGACGGTGTCTGGGCGGCGGGCGGCGTCGGGGTAGCGGATCGGCGTCGATCTGGGCAGCCTGGCGGCGTCGATGAGCTCGGCGTCGTCGGGCGGGCCGAGGGGCAACTAGCGATGAGTTCGTCAAATTTTCGCAAGTGCTACTTATATACCCAGGCCTTTGGTCCCGGTTCGTGGCACAAACCGGGACTAAAGGTGCCCTTTAGTCCCGGTTGGTGGCACCAACCGGGACCATATGTCTCTTTTCAGCAGCCGAAAGGGCGGGAAGCAGAGGCCTTTGGTCCCGGTTGGTGGCACCCACCGGGACTAAAGGGGGGCATTGGTCACGGTTGGTGCCACGAACCGTGACCAATGCCCCCTTTAGTCCCGGTTGGTGCCACCAACCGGGACCAATGGCCTTGTGCTGCCCCGCGCCAAAAAGTTTAGTCCCACCTCGCTAGTTGAGAGGGCTCGGGAGTGGTTTATAAGCGCTGCTGCGCCCACCCTCCCGAGCTCCTCTCAACTGCAGGCTTTCGGGCCTAATCTGTCACTGCAATGCCTGTGGGCCTACTGGGCCTGCTGCGGGCCTGAATCCTGGCCCATGGTAGGGTTTCTAGTCGTATTCAGGCCGTGGTGGCCCAGTAGGTGGCATTTTTTTGTTGTTTTGTTGCTTTATTTATTTTCTTTTGTTTTTTGCTTTATTTTTTAATTATTTATGCTTTTAGTTTTAGAAAAATTATAAACTTTCTGTTAGTGCCATTAGTTTTCAAATTTGAAAACACTTTTTTAGTTTTTTTGTTTTCTTTGTTGCTTTATTTATTTTATTTTGTGATTAACTTTACTATAAAAATAGTTTTTCCCCGTTTTTTTGATTTGTTTTTTGCATTATTTATTTTCTTTTGTTTTTTGCTTTAATTTTTAATTCTGTTTGCTTTTAGGTTAGCAAAATTATAAACTTTCTGTTAGTGCCATTAGTTTTAGAAAAATTATAAACTTTCTGTTAGTGCCATTAGTTTTCAAATTTGAAAACACTTTTTTAGTTTTTTTGTTTTCTTTGTTGCTTTATTTATTTTATTTTGTGATTAACTTTACTATAAAAATAGTTTTTTCCTGTTTTTTTTATTTGTTTTTTTGCATTATTTATTTTCTTTTGTTTTTTGCTTCAATTTTTAATTCTATTTGCTTTTAGGTTAGCAAAATTATAAACTTTCTGTTAGTGCCATTAGTTTTAGAAAAATTATAAACTTTCTGTTAGTGCCATTAGTTTTCAAATTTGAAAACACTTTTTTAGTTTTTTTGTTTTCTTTGTTGCTTTATTTATTTTATTTTGTGATTAACTTTACTATAAAAATAGTTTTTTTTCCTGTTTTTTTGATTTGTTTTTTGCATTATTTATTTTCTTTTGTTTTTTGCTTTAATTTTTAATTCTGTTTGCTTTTAGATTAGCAAAATTATAAACTTTCTGTTAGTACCATTAGTTTTAGAAAAATTATAACTTTCTGTTAGTGCCATTAGTTTTCAAATTTGAAAACACTTTTTTAGTTTTTTTGTTTTCTTTGTTGCTTTATTTATTTTATTTTGTGATTAACTTTACTATAAAAATAGTTTTTTCCTGTTTTTTTGATTTGTTTTTTGCATTATTGATTTTCTTTTGTTTTTTGCTTTAATTTTTAATTCTGTTTGCTTTTAGGTTAGCAAAATTATAAACTTTCTGTTAGTACCATTAGTTTTAGAAAAATTATAAACTTTCTGTTAGTGCCATTAGTTTTCAAATTTGAATAGTTAAAATTTGAATTCTTTGAAAATTGTTTGAATCACAAGTTTGTGATTAACTTACTAAAAAATGAGAATAGATGCGCTTATAGAGAAAATTCAACCTAAATTCCTAGTAAATTTCTATGAATTTCAGAGAAATTCACTATGAATTTAGGTTAAACTTTTCTCTATTAGGGCATCTATTTTCACTTTGACAGGAGCTCAACAAGGCAGAGAGGGAAGGGCTTATAAACCGGTGTGAGCCCCCTTCGGTTGGCGAGGTGGGACTGAACTCGGCCCGCAACGAGGACCAACCCTTTAGTCCCGGTTTGAAAGTTGGCATGGGCCAGGGACTAATGGTCATGGTATTACGAGGGCCGAACCATAAGACATGAAAGCATTTCAAATGAACTCTGAAAAAGTTGAAAGTTGGGATGGTATCATAATTTCACCCACATAGCATGTGCATGTACAAAACGGACAATGGTAGCATGTTCGTGTGTTACAAAGTTGCGGGAGAAAGTCTTCACTTTTTCTTCGCTTGTGTCATTTGCTTATTGCGCCGTAACCATGGATAATCTTCATTGTTTATCAGGATGCTTGGGTCAGCCTTGACATTGAAGGGAGGAATTTCATGAAACTTTTCATAATCTTCAGACATGTCTGTCTTGCCGTCCACTCCCAGGATGTCCCTTTTTCCTGAAAGAACTATGTGGCGCTTTGGCTCATCGTATGATGTATTCGCTTCCTTATCTTTTCTTTTTCTCGGTTTGGTAGACATGTCCTTCACATAGATAACCTGTGCCACATCATTGGCTAGGACGAACGGTTCGTCAGTGTACCCAAGATTTTTCAGATCCACTGTTGTCATTCCGTATTGTGGATCTACCTGTACCCCGCCGCCTAACAGATTGACCCATTTGCACTTAAACAAAGGGACCTTAAAATCAGGTCCGTAGTCAAGTTCCCATATGTCCACTATGTAACCATAATATGTATCCTTTCCGCTCTCGGTTGCTGCATCAAAGCGGACACCGCTGTTTTGGTTGGTGCTCTTTTGATCTTGGGCGATCGTGTAAAATGTATTCCCATTTATCTCGTATCCTTTGTAAGTCAATACAGTCAAAGATGGTCCCCTGGACAACAAGTACAACTCATCACAAACAGTGTTGTCACCTCTGAGACGTGTTTCCAACCAACTGCTGAAAGTCCTGATGTGTTCACATGTAATCCAGTCGTCGCACTGCTCCGGGTGTTTGGAGCGCAGACTGTTCTTGTGTTCATCGACATACGGGGTCACCAAGGTAGAGTTCTGTAGAACTGTGTAGTGTGCTTGAGACCAAGAATATCTGTCCCTGCATATTATTGAGTCTCTTCCAAGAGTGCCTTTTCCAGTCAGTCTCCCCTCATACCGCGATTTAGGGAGACCTATCTTGTTAAGGCCAGGAATGAAGTCAACACAAAATCCGATAACATCCTCTGTTTGATGGCCCATGGAGATGCTTCCTTCTGGCCTAGCGCGATTACGGACATATTTCTTTAGGACTCCCATGAACCTCTCAAAGGGGAACATATTGTGTAGAAATACGGGCCCTAGGATGACAATCTCGTCGACTAGATGAACTAGGACGTGCGTCATGATATTGAAGAAGGATGGTGGGAACACCAGCTCGAAACTGACAAGACATTGCGCCACATCACTCCTTAGCCTTGGTACGATTTCTGGATCGATCACCTTTTGAGAGATTGCATTGAGGAATGCACATAGCTTCACAATGGCTAATCGGACGTTTTCCGGTAGAAGCCCCCTCAATGGAACTAGAAGCAGTTGCGTTATAATCACGTGGCAGTCATGAGACTTTAGGTTCTGAAACTTTTTCTCTGGCATATTTATTATTCCCTTTATATTCGACGAGAAGCCAGTCGTGACCTTCATACTAAGCAGGCATTCAAAGAAGATTTCTTTCTCTTCTTTCGTAAGAGCGTAGCTGGCAGGACCTTTATACTGCTTCGGAGGCATGTCGTCTTTTTCGTGCAAACGTTGCAGGTCCTCCCGTGCCTCAGGTGTATCTTTTGTCTTCCCATACACGCCCAAGAAGCCTAGCAGGTTCACGCAAAGGTTCTTCGTCACGTGCATCACGTCGATTGAGGAGCAGACCTCTAGGTCTTTCCAGTAGGGTAGGTCCCAAAATATAGATTTCTTCTTCCACATGGGTGCATGTGCCTCAGTGTCATTCGGAACAGCTAGTCCACCGGGACCCTTTCCAAAGATTACGTAGTGTAAATCATTGACCATAGCAAGCACGTGATCACCGGTGCGCATGGCGGGCTTCTTCCGGTGATCTGCCTCGCCTTTGAAATGCTTGCCTTTCTTTCGACATTGATGGTTGGTCGGAAGAAATCAACGATGGCCCAGGTACACATTCTTCCTGCATTTGTCCAGGTATATACTTTCAGTGTCATCTAAACAGTGCGTGCATGCGTGATATCCTTTGTTTGTCTGTCCTGAAAGGTTACTGAGAGCGGGCCAATCGTTGATGGTCACGAACAGCAACGCCTTAATGTTAAATTCCTCCTGTCTGTGCTCATCCCACATACGTACACCGTTTTCATTCCACAACTGTAAAAGTTCTTCAACTAATAGCCTTAGGTACACATCAATTTCGTTGCCGGGTTGCTTAGGGCCTTGGATGAGAACTGGCATCATAATGAACTTCCGCTTCATGCACATCCAAGGAGGAAGGTTATACATACATAGAGTCATGAGCCAGGTGCTGTGATTGCTGCTCTGCTCCCCGAAAGGATTAATGCCATCCGCGCTTAAAGCAAACCATACATTCCTTGGGTCCTTTGCAAACTCATCCCAGTACTTTCTCTCGATTTTTCTCCACTGCGACCCGTCAGCGGGTGCTCTCAACTTCCCATCTTTCTTTCGGTTCTCACTGTGCCATCGCATCAACTTGGCATGCTCTTCATTTTTGAACAGACGTTTCAACCGTGGTATTATAGGAGCATACCACATCACCTTCGCAGGAACCCTCTTCCTTGGGGGCTCACCGTCAACATCACCAGGGTCATCTCGTCTGATCTTATACCGTAATGCACCACATACCGGGCATGCGTTCAGATCCTTGTATGCACCACGGTAGAGGATGCAGTCATTAGGGCATGCATGTATCTTCTCCACCTCCAATCCTAGAGGGCATACGACCTTCTTTGCTGCGTATGTACTGTCAGGCAATTCGTTATCCTTTGGAAGCTTCTTCTTCAATATTTTCAGTAGCTTCTCAAATCCTTTGTCAGCCACAGCATTCTCTGCCTTCCACTGCAGCAATTCCAGTACGGTACCGAGCTTTGTGTTGCCATCTTCGCAATTGGGGTATAACCCTTTTTTGTGATCCTCTAACATGCGATCGAACTTCAGCTTCTCCTTTTGACTAATGCATTGCATCCTTGCATCGACAATGAGCCGGCGGAGATCATCATCATCGGGCACATCGTCTGGTTCCTCTTGATCTTCAGCAGCTTCACCCGTTGCAGTATCATTGGGCACATCGTCTGGTTCCTCTTGATCTTCATCAGCTCCCCCCGTTGCAACATCACCGTATTCAGGGGGCACATAGTTGTCATCGTAGTCTTCTTCTTCGCCGTCTTCCATCATAACCCCTATTTCTCCGTGCCTCGTCCAAACATTATAGTGTGGCATGAAACCCTTGTAAAGCAGGTGGGAGTGAAGGATTTTCCGGTTAGAGTAAGACCTCGTATTCCCATATTCAGTGCATGGACTGAAGGAAATATGCCCTAGAGGCAATAATAAAGTTATTATTTATTTCCTTATATCACGATAAATGTTTATTATTCATGCTAGAATTGTATTAACCGGAAACATAATACATGTGTGAATACATAGACAAACAAAGTGTCACTAGTGTGCCTCTACTTGACTAGCTTGTTAATCAAAGATGGTTATGTTTCCTAACCATGAACAAGTAGTTGTTATTTGATTAACGGGATCACATCATTAAGTGAATGATCTGATTGACATGACCCATTCCATTAGCTTAGCACCCGATCGTTTAGTATGTTGCTATTGCTTTCTTCATGACTTATACATGTTCCTATGACTATGAGATTATGCAACTCTTGTTTGCCGGAGGAACACTTTGTGTGCTACCAAAGGAGATCTACAGGTGTCTCCAAAGGTACATGTTGGGTTGGCGTATTTCGAGATTAGGATTTGTCACTCCGATTATCGGAGAGGTATCTCTGGGCCCTCTCGGTAATGCACATCACTTAAGCCTTGCAAGCATTGCAACTAATGAGTTAGTTGCGGGATGATGTATTACAGAACGAGTAAAGAGACTTGCCGGTAACGAGATTGAACTAGGTATTTGGAATACCGACGATCGAATCTCGGGCAAGTAACATACCGATGACAAAGGGAACAACGTATGTTGTTATGCGGTCTGACTGATAAAGATCTTCGTAGAATATGTAGGAGCCAATATGGGCATCCAGGTCCCGCTATTGGTTATTGACCGGAGACATGTCTCGGTCATGTCTGCATTGTTCTCGAACCCGTAGGGTCCGCACGCTTAAGGTTATGATGACAGTTATATTATGAGTTTATGCATTTTGATGTACCGAAGGTTGTTCGGAGTCCCGGATGTGATCACGGACAGGACGAGGAGTCTCGAAATTCTCGAGACATAAAGATTGATATATTGGAAGCCTATGTTTGGATATCGGAAGTGTTCCGGGTGAAATCGGGATTTTACCGAAGTACCGGGAGGTTACCGGAACCCCCCGGGAGCTATATGGGCCATGATGGGCCTTAGTGGAAAAGAGAAGAGGCAGCCCTACATGGGCCGCGCGCCCCTCCCCTCCCTTGGTCCGAATAGGACAAGGAGAGGGGGCCGGCCCCTCTCTCTCTTTCCCCCCCTCCGTGAATCCTATTCCAACTAGGATTGGGGGGGGGGGACCTACTCCCAGAGGGAGTAGGACTCTCCTGGCGCGCCCTCCTTGGCCGGCCGCCTTCCCCCCTCTAGTCCTTTATATACAGAGGCAGGGGCACCCCAGAGACACACAAGTTGATCCACGTGATCATATTCTTAGCCGTGTGCGGTGCCCCCTTCCACCATAGTCCTCGATAATATTGTAGCGGAGTTTAGGCGAAGCCCTGCTGCAGTAGTACATCAAGATCGTCACCACGCCGTCGTGCTGATGGAACTCTTCCCCGACACTTTGCTGGATCGGAGTCCGGGGATCGTCATCGAGCTGAACGTGTGCTAAAACTCGGAGGTGCCGTAGTTTCGGTGCTTGATCGGTCGGGCCGTGAAGACGTACGACTACATCAACCAAACGCTTCCGTTGTCGATCTACAAGGTACGTAGATCATACTCTCCCCTCTCGTTGCTATGCATCACCATCATCTTGCGTGTGCGTAGGAATTTTTTTGAAATTACTACGTTCCCCAACATGGACAACACATAAAACCATTCTGCTTGTTTGCCTCAGCCGCATCGAGAAACTCATGCACGCCCTTAATGCACTCGCGGGTGTGTCTCTCACCGTATATCCATTGCCGGTTCATCTGCGTGCATTATATATAATTAAGTGTCCAAATTAATAGAAGTTCATCATCACATTAAAACCAAAGTGCATACATAGTTCTCATCTAACAACATATAGCTCTCCAGAGCATCTAATTAATTAAACCATACATTGAAACTATGTAAAACATTTCAATGCGAAAATAAATGCGATCATAATCGCAACCAAGGTAACAATTGATCCAACGGCATAATGATACCAAGCCTCGGTATGAATGGCATATTTTCTAATCTTTCTAATCTTCGAGCGCATTGCATCCATCTTGATCTTGTGATCATCGACGACATCCGCAACATGCAACTCCAATATCATCTTCTCCTCCTCAATTTTTTTTCCTTCAACAAATTGTTTTCTTCTTCAACTAAATTTAACCTCTCGACAATAGGGCCGGTTGGCATTTCCGATTCACATACATCCTAGATAAATAAAATCTATGTCACATTGGTCGGCATAATTTTCATAAACAATAAATGAACCAATAGTTATAAAGATAATATACATACCACATCCGAATCATAGACAGGACGAGGGCCGACGGGGGCGGATACCAAAACCATTGCACTATATAAGATGCAATAATAAATGTAAGAAAATGATACAAGTATCTATCTAAACATACAAGTAAGAATATTTTTCCTTTCAGAAATAAGATAAGAACAAGAGGCTCACCACGGTGGTGTCGGTGATGAGATCGGCGCTGGTGATCGACGGCGGTGAAGACGGGGACGGGGCATGACGGACCGCTAAATCTAGACAAATCTCGAGGAAAATGGAGCTTGGAGGTCGAGCTTCGAGAGGAGAAAGCTTAAGTAGTGTGGCTCAGGCATTCCATCGAACACCTCATGTGCATAGGAGGTGAGCTAGAGCACCACAAAGCCCTCTCCCCCTCGGCCAGAGAGAAATAGAGCACTGGGGTGCTCTGCTCGCGAGCGAGGGGTATATATAGGCACCTCATTGGTCCCGGTTGGTGACATGAGCCGGGACTAAAGGGGAGCCTTTGGTCCTGGTTCAAGCCACCAACCGGGACCAATGGTGGTGGGCCAGGAGCGAGGCCCATTGGTCCTGGTTCATCCCACCAACCGGGACCAAAAGGTCCAGATGAACCGGGACCAATGGCCCACATGGCCCGGCCGCCCCCCTGGGCTCACGAACCGGGACCAATGCCCACATTGGTCCCGGTTCTAGACTGAACCGGGACTAATGGGCTGACCCAGCCTGGACCAAAGCCCTGTTTTCTACTAGTGGCATGTCGGCGCGGTCCAGGAGCTCAAGGGCGTACTGCTGCTGCGACAAGAAGAGCCCCGAGTCAGAGCGCTGTACGTTGATGCCCAAGAAGTGATGCAGCTCGCCAAGGTCCGTCATGACGAACTCATGGTGAAGCGAGCGAATGAGGTTGCAGCGGAGTGATGACGAGCTGCTGGTGAGGATGATATTGTCAACGTAGAGGAGCAAGTAGGCGACGTGGGAGCCGCATCGCAGTATGAACAGAGACGTGTCACACCGCGACGCCGTGAAGCCGAGGTGCAGCAGGTGGTCGGTGAAGCGCGTGAACCAAGCTCGCGGTGCTTGTTTAAGGCCGTAGAGGGAGCGCTGGAGCTGACACACGTGATGCGGCCGACCGGCATCGACAAACCCAGCAGGTTGCTGGCTGTAGACGAGCTCGTCCAGCTGGCCGTGAAGGAAGGCATTCTTCACGTCCAACTGGTGGATCGGCCAGTCGCTGGTGACCGCAAGGGCGAGAACGGTGCGGATCGTCGTCGGCCTGACGACGGGGCTGAAGGGTTCGCCGTAGTCGATGCCCTCCTGCTGCGTGAACCCGCGAAGCACCCATCACGCTTTGTAGCGAGCGAGAGCACCGTCCGGATTGAACTTATGGTGGAAGATCCATTTACCTGTCACCACATTAGCACCAGATGGCCGAGAGACTAATCTCCAGGTGTTATTCTCAATCAATGCATTAAATTCGAAAAGCATCAGATTATACCAATTCAAATCTTTTAAGGCGGATTTGTAGGAAGCGGGAATTGGGGAGATGACAGAGGGAGTAGATGTGGCAACGAGACCCTCAAACAAGCGTTTGGGCTGATGGAAACCTGATTTACCGCGCGTCTTCATTTTATGTGGGTTCTGTGGTGGCTGAACGCGGACGGCGCGCGGCGGGAGAGGTATGTGGGGTGGCGTGCTGGGCGGCGAGGTAGGTGCACATGGGGCCGAGGTTGGCGACTGCGGGTTGGCTGCGGCTGAGGCTGGTTGTAATGAAGAGTATCATATACTAGTATCATGCATATGATACTAGTGTATGATACTACCTCCCTAATGCATAGTATCATATACTAATATCATGTAGTACTTTATTTATTGTTATGCATGACTTATAGTTGTATAACATTTATTATGATACGGTATCATGATATGATACTCAACCCTCTCGTTCTCATTTAATTCTATGACACATCATCAAAATTGCCTAGTTGGCATGCATGATACTAGCTATGATACTCCCATTATAACCAGCCTGAGTGCGGGAGTGACGGGTTGGTTGGTGGAGTACGCGGCGGGCTCGCAGGTGAGGGAGGGCGCGCTGGGCGTGCGAAAGCGACGGGCGAGGCGCTGCTGCTCCCGGGATGGGCGGCAGGTGCAGGTATGCTGCCGCTCGCGGGATTGGCGGATGGGTACGAGGAAGGTGCAGGATTCTCTGAGAGCACATACGAGCAGGTACGTTTGGGCTGATTTTCTGCGGCGACGGGATCCGACGTGGCTGGAATAGAAGAGGCAAAAGGAAAGGTGGTCTCGTCAAAAATAACCCGACGTGATATGATAACTTTGCGCGTGAGGAGATCCATGCACCTGTATCCTTTGTGTTCGAGTGGGACACCGAGGAGAACGCATCGGGTGGACCGTGGGGATAACTTGTGGGAGGACGTGGCGTATAGGTTGGGAAAGCAGAGGCATCCGAAGGTGCGAAGATGATCTTACGTCGGGTGAGTACCATGGAGGAGGAAGAAAGGCGTGTGTTGGGCAATGGCATGGGAGGATCGGCGGTTGAGGAGGTGTGTGGCTGTGTTGAGGGCTTCAACCCAGAACTTGGGTGGCATGGAGGCTTGGACAAGCAGGGTTCGAATGATATCGTTGGTGGTGCGAATGGCTCTCTCGGCCTTGCCATTTTGTGGTGAAGTATGAGGGCAAGAGAGACGGAGAGCGATGCCGGTGTGGGAGAGATGATCGCGTAGACGTGGTTGAGAAACTCGCCACCATTGTCGCACTGTAAGCATCACACCATTGTTTGATACTGCGTACACACGTATGAGAAGAAACGGAGAACCGTGGGAGTGGCGTCAGATTTATGGCGCAATGGGTAAGTCCAAGTGTAATGGGAAAAATCATCCAATATAATCAAGTAATAACCAAATCCGGAGCAACTTTGGACGGGAGACGTCCAGAGATCGCAATGTATTATTTCAAATGGAAAGGAAGTAAATGACCTGGACGCAGCAAATGGTAACCTAGCTTTCTTGCCTAACTGACACGCCTCACACACAGAATGGGGGAGGGAGGATTTATTACAATCTGGAAGGAAATGTGCAGATAGCCTAGAGAGAGCTTCGGGGCTGAGATGTCCAAGGCGCAGATGCCAAACGTCGCTGGTGATGGAGAGGGCCGTGCTGGTTGGCGACGGAGCAGCGGAGCCGAAGAACGGGTAGAGCCCGGTTGAGCTATTGGACCTCATGAGAGGGGTCCAAGTTTGAAGATCCTTCACCAAAAAACCAAGAGGGTCAAATTCTACGGAAACAGAGTTATCAGTGGTAAAGTTGCGAACAGACAGTAAATCTTGAATAATAATATTTTTTTAGGGGAATCTTGAATAATATTAGGTGAGACAAGAACATTGTTTATGTGGAAAGGGTGGTTAGTGAGAGTGGTAGAGCCGACGGAGGTAGCAGGAAGGGAAGATCCATTGCCTACTGTGATGCCTTGCGAATGAAATGATGAAGGAGAAGACATCCGGGAGAGAGTACCTGGGTTACCAGTGATGTGGGATGTGGCCCCTCTGTCCATGTATCAGTTGGCGGAGGAGCCCGGTGACAGCTGCAGGTTGCTCATGGCGGCGTCGAGGAGGCTCTGCTGATCCCACGACTGCTGAGCGGGGCCGGCGGAGGAGCTGCCCGCGTCGGGGAAGACCACTGGATAGGCGTGGTTGGGGTTGCTCGGGCGCGGGCCTAGCACGCCGGCCGCGTTCGGGGGCGTCCACGACGTGCGCCACTGGGCAGGCATGGGGGAACCCCACGGGGCGAAGTAGCCCATCCAGGGTGTGGTTGGTGCAGGCTTTACAGGTGGGGCATGGCTGCCGGAGCCTCCGGTGTTGGTGTTGGGGTTGCGGCCACGTCCGCGGTTGCCGCGGCCGCGGCGGTTGCGATCAGCAGAGGTGCCGCAATCCGGAGCGCCGTCCTGGAGGCCGTGTGGTGGGTTGGAGCTGGATGACCCACGGTCATCGGGCCCCCCGCCACCCTGGATGATGAGCGCGGTGGAGGACTCGCGGCGGTCGTGCTTGGCGAGGCCGATCTCTTCGAGGGGAAGACGAGACCGGGCCTGCAGGAATGAGGGGAAGGGTATCTGCATCATAAGCACGGTGGCCATCACCTGAAAAACGCATGTTGAGCCAGCGGAGGACTTGGAGCGTGAGGGTGCGGTCCGTCACCGGCTCTTCGACGTCGGCGAGGGCATCAACGAGCGCCTTGAGGCACCGGCAGTACGCGTCGACGGTGAGGTCGCCCTGGACAACGGAGCGGAACTCGGCGGAGAGGTAGATGGCGCGGCCGGGGAGGTTGTCCATGAAGAACGCGTGGAACTGGTGCCACACGTTGTAGGCGGTGCTGTCGGCGGACATGACCACGTCATAGAGTTCGTCCGAGATCGTGGCGTAGAACCACATGACGATGGTCAGGTCCTCATGGCGCCAGGTCGCGCTCTACGTGAGCGGCTCGGAGCGGTGGGTGACGTGGTCGAGGACCTCGTACATGGAGAGTACGCGGTGCATCAGCTGCCTCCATTTGGAGTAGTTGTTGGTGGCGACGTCCAGCTTGAAGTTGATGTACGACGTGATGTTGATCTGGTGCATCGAGGGCGCCGAGAGGTTGAGGCCAGGGCGCTGCGGCGCGGGCGCGACCACCTTGGTGGAGAGAGGGAGGGCGGGCGCCGGAGCAGACGCCACGGGCACCGGGACCGTGGCCATGCCGCTGGAGTTGGGGGCGCCGGGGTTGGCCGCTGGGAGGGTCGAGCCGCCGGGCGCGAGGTCGACGGGGAGAACAGGCGCCGAGCGGACGCCATGGGCACCGGGGCCGTGGCCATGCCGCTGGAGTTGGGGACGCCGGGGTTGCCGGCGTTGCCGAGGTCGAGAACGTCGTTGTGAGACATAGCGGAAGAGTGGGTGAACGAGCCTCGGGTACCAAGAAGACAAATGAGTGTGAACTCTTGTGTATTCACATTGAACAATTACAGGGGTTTATATACATGCAGGTACAACGATTGAGCCCTATCTAATCGTGATAAGCATGAGGATCGTGCGGAGTGCTACGGCCGTTGCGAAGGCAGGCGGTCGTGCGCTGTGCGTAGTGATCCATCCTGGAGACTCGGTGCAGCCGGTGGAGTGGCAACGTGACAGAGGTTCCAACAAGTTCCTCAGAAAAGAAAAAAATGGTGGAAGGCTAAGTTTCTAGCAATACACCGACTCCACCACTCCCGCCTTTATATGCGTAGATCAAGTGAAATATTTTTGGGAAGAAAACACTGATTGGTTAGTGCTGTTTTGATTTCCGGAGTAAATTACACGATAGTATCACATTTGGGGCGGTGTTGGCGAATTGGTATCAGTTTTCAAAATTTTTACATGTCAGTACCAAGCTCGGGCAAGCCGTTGCAAATCAGGCTAAATCGCGTATAAACGTGTATTGACGCTGTATCTGACTGGCGGGCCCATCGGGCAGGTGCCAACTGGTATGTTTTTTTTACAGAAAACCCCCTCGCGCTTATACGTAATCATGTAAATGTCTTTTATTTTGTGGAAAAGGGTTCATGTGACAGACTTTTTTTCTGTTAGCAATTTCAACGACCGAATCGGACTCCATTGCAAGTTTTCGTCGAATTCGACAAATAAATAAAATAAACAAAAGTTTATATACATGCAGGTACAACGATTGAGCCCTATCTAATCATGATAAGCATGAGGATCGTGCGGAGTGCTACGGCCGTTGCGAAGGCAGGCGGTCGTGCGCTGTGCGTAGTGATCCATCCTGGAGACTCGGTGCAGCCGGTGGAGTGGCAACGTGACAGAGGTTCCAACAAGTTCCTCAGAAAAGAAAAAAATGGTGGAAGGCTAAGTTTCTAGCAATACACCAACTCCACCACTCCCGCCTTTATATGCGTAGACCAAGTGAAATATTTTTGGGAAGAAAACACTGATTGGTTAGTGCTGTTTTGATTTCCGGAGTAAATTACACGATAGTATCACATTTGGGGCGGTGTTGGCGAATTGGTATCAGTTTTTAAAATTTTTACATGTCAGTACCAAGCTCAGGCAAGCCGTTGCAAATCGGGCTAAATCGCGTATAAACGTGTATTGACGCTGTATCTGACTGGTATGTTTTTTTTACAGAAAACCCCCTTGCGCTTATACGTAATCATGTAAATGTCTTTTATTTTGTGGAAAAGGGTTCATGTGACAGACTTTTTTTCGGTTAGCAATTTCAACGACCGAATCGGACTCCATTGCAAGTTTTCGTCGAATTCGACAAATAAATAAAATAAACAAAAGTTTCCCTGGAGACTCGGTGCAGCCGGTGGAGTGGCAACGTGACAAAGGTTCCAACAAGTTCCTCAGAAAAGAAAAAAATGGTGGAAGGCTAAGTTTCTAGCAATACACCGACTCCACCACTCCCGCCTTTATATGCATAGACCAAGTGAAATATTTTTGGGAAGAAAACACTGATTGGTTAGTGCTATTTTGATTTCCGGAGTAAACTACACGATGGTATCACATTTGGGGCGGTGTTGGTGAATTGGTATCAGTTTTCAAAATTTTTACATGTCAGTACCAAGCTCAGGCAAGCCGTTGCAAATCGGGCTAAATCACGTATAAACGTGTATTGACGCTGTATCTGACTGGCGGGCCCATCGGGCAGGTGCCAACTGGTATGGTTTTTTTTACAGAAAACCCCCTTGCGCTTATACGTAATCATGTAAATGTCTTTTATTTTGTGGAAAAGGGTTCATGTGACAGACTTTTTTTCTGTTAGCAATTTCAACGACCGAATCGGACTCCATTGAAAGTTTTCGTCGAATTCGACAAATAAATAAAATAAACAAAAGTTTGGGGCGGTGTTGGTGAATTGGTATCAGTTTTCAAAATTTTTACATGTCAGTACCAAGCTCAGGCAAGCCGTTGCAAATCGGGCTAAATCACGTATAAACGTGTATTGACGCTGTATCTGACTGGCGGGCCCATCGGGCAGGTGCCAACTGGTATGTTTTTTTTTACAGAAAACCCCCTTGCGCTTATACGTAATCATGTAAATGTCTTTTATTTTGTGGAAAAGGGTTCATGTGACAGACTTTTTTTCTGTTAGCAATTTCAACGACCGAATCGGACTCCATTGCAAGTTTTCGTCG
Organism: Triticum urartu; assembly: GCF_056163025.1. Lineage (NCBI taxonomy): Eukaryota > Viridiplantae > Streptophyta > Magnoliopsida > Poales > Poaceae > Triticum > Triticum urartu. The sequence goes on along the minus strand of NC_141877.1, from coordinate 444,133,232 downwards.
AATTCGACAAATAAATAAAATAAACAAAAGTTTCTGACTGGCGGGCCCATCGGGCAGGTGCCAACTGGTATGTTTTTTTTTACAGAAAACCCCCTTGCGCTTATACGTAATCATGTAAATGTCTTTTATTTTGTGGAAAAGGGTTCATGTGACAGACTTTTTTTCTGTTAGCAATTTCAACGACCGAATCGGACTCCATTGCATGTTTTCGTCGAATTCGACAAATAAATAAAATAAACAAATGTTTCCCTCGGGCAGAATTCGAACCCGCGACCTGTCGCACGCTGGAGTCCCGCGCTGGCCACCACGCCGCAACGACGCTACTGTTAGAATGCAGGCAAGAATTATTTTTATACTTTTCTCCGGCACGCTGGGCCGGCGGTTGAGCCCAGCGACACTACGCGCACTAACTTACTGCTTTTCTATAATCATGCTATTAATACATTTTATTTTGCGATTACTTATTAGTATTTTTTTTTTAGACTAGAACACATGCAGTCAACATTTTATGTGTCTTCACTCAGGACTACTAGCAAGCACAATTATTGTGTATCCTCGTTATATTATTCAAATACAAAACTATTAAAAATATGCTTGACACAAAGTTTTTTTTGAGTTACTCGTATAATGATTGTATTTAAAATATGTCCAACGTATATTATCAAATGGACGTATTTATTGAAATGCAAGAATGATATTACAAAATAATTTTTAATACATGCTGAACATATTTTGAAATAAACAATGTTGAAAAATTCATCATGTATTAAGAAAATCTTCACCATAAATTACAAAAAGTTCACTGGAATTATGTAAAATTTTAATCATATATTAAAAAAAAATTCAACATATATTACAAAAATGTTCAACGTGGATTAACAAAAGTTCATTATATTAAAAAAATTCACATTTTGTAAAGAAAAATTCATCTCCATTAAAAAAATGTTTACTTCACGCTAAAACATGCTCAGCGAATATTAAATAAATGTCCTTGTGTATTTGAAAACATGTTCAACATATACTGAAGCTTAACTTAAATAATGTTCAGTAAGTATGTTAAAAATCCAGGATAATAGCCAACCTAGTGAATGAAAAAAGAAGAAGAAAAAAGAAAGAAAAAACAAAAAAAAGCCGAAACCAGAAACAAAACTAAAGCATACTAAGAAAAATGGAATGAAAAGAAACCTGGGCACCCCTAAAAAAAACCCGGGCAACGAACGAGCCCCAGCGCGTGCGCTGATAAAAGGCGAAACGGAAAAACAAATTGCAGGCCACGCTGGCCCAACCGCCGGCCCAGGGTGCTTCAGTATAAAGAAAATCGAGCGTCTAGAATAGATTAGCGCGTCTGTGGCGTTGTTGCTAGCACGCCCGGCCTGTGTGCAACCGGTCGCGAGTTCGAATCCTGGCAGGGCACGATTTTTAGTTTCATTTATTTGTTGTCCAATTCGACGGAAATTTCAATCGAGTCCGTGGAAAACTTACGAACGAAAAAAAAGTCCCTCATAGGACTTTTTCCTGCAAAAAAAAGACGTTCATGTCATTGACTATAAAGTAAGGGGATTTTCTGCCAAATAACATGCCATGTAGGCATCTGACAGGCGGGCCCAGCTGGTCAGATACACCGTCAGTACATATTTATACGCGATTTAGCCCGATTTGCAACGGCTTGCCCAAAACTTGGTACTGATACATAAATTTTTTGAAAACTAGTATCAATTCGCCAACACCGCCCCAAATGTGATACTATCATGTAATTTACGCAAGGCCGGCGTGGTCAGCGCGTGCCTGCTCCCGCTGCACTTCATGTACGCCATCCTCCTGCCGCTCAATAAGTTCTTCCAGTGCCAGAGGAAGAATGCTGTCACCGCGGTGACCACCGCCGTGGCGTTCCCGGTGCACACCGCGGTGACCTGGCAGCTGGTCAACTACTTCGGGCTCGGAGTCATCGGCGTCGCCATCGCGCTCAACTTCTCATGGGCACTCGTCGTGGCGCTGCAGCTCGCGTACACCGTCGGCGGTGGCTGCCCGGAGACATGGGGAGGGTTCTCGCCGCTGGCGTTCGTGGACATCTGGGGGTTCGTCAAGTTGTCCTTGGTGTCTGGGTCATGTTCTGGTATTTCTTTATTTTATTATCATCATCACGGTGCTTTCAACTTTTGGTAGGTAATATAAGGGAGACACACCAACTTTATATATTTTTCTTTTTTCTTGTCTTGCCTATGGATGCAGCTTGGAGAGTTGGTACTACAGGGTTCTGATCTTCATCACTAGGTACACGAAGAACGCGGAGCTTGCCGTGGATGCCTTGTCTATCTGGTAGAACTACCTTATCTCCATTTCATATTGGCTTAACATTTTTCCAAAACCTATTTACAGTTACAGAGACGACTTCTTCGTTTGCGATCTAACATTTCACTACTTATTTTGCCATGAACAGCTTGAGTTTGACTGGACTGGAGATGATGATTCCGTTGGGGTTCTTGGCAGGCACCGGGTAAGCAAAGCACACCAGACATGGACACTCCAGTGTACTACTCCACCACTCTTTGCCTCTTTGCACGGAATCCCGACACCCTCCCCTGGTTTTGTTTTGCAAGGGTGCGGGTCACTAACGAGCTCAGCATGGGCAACGGACACCGGGCGAGGTTCGCCACGATGGTGTCAACGACGACCTCCTTTGTAATAGCATATTCTTCTGCTGGGTGGCGTTGGGCCTCCACAGCAGGCTTGCCCTCATCTTCTCATTGACACTAGTAGAAAACAAGGCTTTGGTTCGGACCTGGCCAGCCCATTAGTCCCGGTTCTTCACGAACCGAGACTCATGGGGGGCATTAGACCCGGTTCATGAGCTCAAGGGGCCGGTTGAGGCCTCGTGGGCATTGGTCCCGATTCGTCTGGACCCATTTGTCTCAGTTCTAGGTACAAACCGGGACCAATGGACCGCGCTCCTGGCCCACATCCATTGGTCCCGATTCGTGCCTTGAACCGGTATAGAAGGGAGGGCTTTAGTTTCGGTTTATGCCACGAACCGGGACAAATAATTTGCCTATATATACCCATCGCCACGGCAGAGCACTCTGTTTTTTCTGGCCGGCGAGGGGAGGGCATTTGGGTGCTCTAGCTCACCTTCTATGCACATGAGGTGTTCGATGAAATGTCCGAGCCACACTAGTTAATCGTTCTCCTCTCAAAACTCGACCTCCGAGCTCCATTTTCCCCCGAGATTTGTCTAGGTTTAGCGTTCCGTCACGTCATGTCCACGTCTTCACCGCCGTCGATCGCCCGCGCCGATCTCGCCGCCGGCACCACCGTGGTGAGCCTCTTGTTCTTATCTTCTTTCTGAAAGAAAGAAAATTCTTACTTCAGATAGAAACTTGTCTAATTTTCTTACTTTTATTATTTCTTGTTATTATATAGTGCGATGATTTTGGTATCTGCCCCCGTCGGCCATCGTCCCGTCTATGATTCAGATGTGGTATATATTATCTTTTGACAACTATTTGATTCATTTATTTTTTCTGACAATTATGCCGACCAACATGATATAGATTTTATTTATCTAGGAGGTGGTTGAACCGAAAATTACAACCGACCCTATTGTCGACAAGTTAAATTTAGTTGAAGAAGAAAACAATTACTTGAAGGAAAAAATAAGAAAAATTGAGGAGGAGAAGATGATATTGGAGTTGCATGTTGCGGATGTCGTCGATGATCACAAGATCAAGATGGATGCAATGCGGTTGACGATTAGGAAGATTAGAAAGTATGCCATTCATACCGAGGCTTGGTATCATTATGCAGTTTGATCAGTTGTTACCTTAGTTGCGATTATGATCGCATTTGTTTTTGCATTTAAATGTTTTACATAATTTCAATGTATGGTTTAATTAGATGCTCCAGAGAGCTATATGTTGCACATGCTATGTGGGTGAAATCCCTTTGTAACAGACTAGTTTCCGTATGAAATCCTGATACTTCAAAAGATATTATCCGTTTTATACACGAAGTGCATCCAGTTTTTGCCGTAACCCTCTGTACTTTCTTGCACATGCTATGTGGGTGAAATGATGATACCATACCAACTTGGAACCTTTTCCGAGTTCATTTCAAATGCTTTTCAATTTTATGGTCTTATAGCTCAAAATAATCAGTAAATGTACGAAAAATAACAAATGAAGTCAGAAAGGATTGTAAATTGATGATGTTGCTTTGAATGGTGCATTTTGAACACAGAAAAACTATGGAGTTCAAATAAGTTCAAAAAAAATGAAATCCCTTTGTAACAGACGAGTTTCCTTATGAAACCCTGATACTTCAAAAGAGATTGTCCGTTTTGTACACGAAGTGCATCCAGTTTTTGCCGTAACCCTCTCTACTGTCTTGCACATGCTATGTGGGTGAAATGATGATACCATGCCAACTTGGAACCTTTTCAGAGTTTATTTCAAATGCTTTTCAATTTCATGGTCTTATAGCTTAAAATAATCAGTAAATGCATGAAAAATAACAAATGAAGTCCGAAAGGGTTGTAAATTGATAATGTGGCTTTGAATGGTGCATTTTGAACACAAAAAAACTATGGAGTTCAAATAAGTTCAGAAAAATGAAATCCCTTTGTAACAGACGAGTTTCCGTATGAAACCCTCATACTTCGAAACAGATTGTCCATTTTGTACACGAAGTGCATCCAGTTTTTGCCGTAAACCTCTCTACTTTCTTGCACATGCTATGTGGGTGAAATGATGATACCATGCCAACTTGGAACCTTTTCAGAGTTCATTTCAAACGCTTTTCAATTTCATGGTCTTATAGCTCAAAATAATTAGTAAATACATGAAAAATAACAAATGAAGTCAGAAAGGGTTGTAAATTGATGATGTGGCTTTGAATGGTGCATTTTGAACACAGAAAAACTATGGAGTTCAAATAAGTTCAAAAAATGAAATCCCTTTGTAACAGACGAGTTTCCATATGAAACCCTGATACTTCGAAAGAGATTGTCCATTTTGTACACGAAGTGCATCCAGTTTTTTTCGTAACCCTATCTAGTTTCTTGCATATGCTATGTGGGTGAAATGATCATACCATGCAGACTTGGAACCTTTTCAGAGTTCATTTCAAATGCTTTTTAATTTCATGGTCTTATAGCTCAAAATAATCAGTAAATGCATGAAAAATAACAAATGAAGTCAGAAAAGGTTGTAAATTGATGGTGTGGCTTTGAATGGTGCATTTTGAACACAGAAAAACTATGGTGTTCAAATAAGTTCAAAAAAAATGAAATCCCTTTGTAACAGACGAGTTTCCTTATGAAACCCTGATACTTCGAAAGAGATTGTCCGTTTCGTACATGAAGTGCATCCAGTTTTTGCCGTAACCCTCTATACTTTCTTGCACATGCTATGTGGGTGAAATGATGATACCATGCCAACTTGGAACCTTTTCAGAGTTCATTTCAAATGCTTTTTAATTCCATGGTCTTATAGCTCAAAATAATCAGTAAATGCATGAAAAATAACAAATGAAGTCAGAAAAGGTTGTAAATTGATGGTGTGGCTTTGAATGGTGCATTTTGAACACAGAAAAACTATGGTGTTCAAATAAGTTCAAAAAAAATGAAATCCCTTTGTAACAGACGAGTTTCCTTATGAAACCCTGATACTTCGAAAGAGATTGTCCGTTTCGTACACGAAGTGCATCCAGTTTTTGCTGTAACCCTCTATACTTTCTTGCACATGCTATGTGGGTGAAATGATGATACCATGCCAACTTGGAACCTTTTCAGAGTTCATTTCAAATGCTTTTTAATTCCATGGTCTTATAGCTCAAAATAATCAGTAAATGCATGAAAAATAACGAATGAAGTCGGAAAGGGTTGTAAATTGATGATGTGGCTTTGAATGGTGCATTTTGAACACAAAAAAACTATGGAGTTCAAATTAGTTCAAAAAAATGAATTCCCTTTGTAACAGACGAGTTTCCGTATGAAACCCTGATACTTCGAAACAGATTGTCCGTTTTGTACACGAAGTGCATCCAGTTTTTGCCGTAACCCTCTCTACTTTCTTGCACATGCTATGTGGGTGAAATGATAATACCATGCCAACTTGGAACCTTTTCAGAGTTCATTTCAAATGCTTTTCAATTTCATGGTCTTATAGCTCAAAATAATCAGTAAATACATGAAAAATAACAAATGAAGTCAGAAAGGGTTGTAAATTGATGATGTGGCTTTGAATGGTGCATTTTGAACACAGAAAAACTATGAAGTTCAAATAAGTTCAAAAAAATGAAATCCCTTTGTAATAGACGAGTTTCCGTATGAAACCCTGATACTTCGAAAGAGATTGTGCGTTTTGTACACGAAGTGTATCCAGTTTTTGCCGTAACCCTATCTATTTTCTTGCACATGCTATGTGGGTGAAATGATGATACCATGCCAACTTGGAACCTTTTCAGAGTTCATTCCAAAGGCTTTTCAATTTCATGGTCTTATAGCTCAAAATAATCAGTAAATGCATGAAAAATAACAAATGAAGTCAGAAAGGGTTGTAAATTGATGATGTGGCTTTGAATGGTGCATTTTGAACACACAAAAACTATGGAGTTCAAATAAGTTCAAAAAATGAAATCCCTTTGTAACAGACGAGTTTCCATATGAAACCCTAATACTTCGAAATAGATTGTCCGTTTTGTACGCGAAGTGCATCCAGTTTTTGCTGTAACCCTCTCTATTTTCTTGCACATGCTATGTTGGTGAAATGATGATACCATGCCAACTTGGAACCTTTTCAGAGTTTGTTTCAAATGCTTTTTAATTTCATGGTCTTATAGCTCAAAATAATCAGTAAATGCATGAAAAATAACAAATGAAGTCAGAAAGGGTTGTAAATTGAGGATGTGGCTTTGAATGGTGCATTTTGAACACACAAAAACTATGGAGTTCAAATAAGTTCAAAAAATGAAATCCCTTTGTAACAGACGAGTTTCCGTATGAAAGCCTGATATTTCGAAACAGATTGTCCGTTTTGTACACGAATTATCATAAAATAAAATCAATAAGTTATTTGAAACAAAATAATATAAACTTTAATAAAATATATAAGTAGAAACAAAATAAAATAAACTTTAATAACATAAATAAAATTTAAGAAACTAAAATTATCAAAGTATTTTCTGTTTAAAACATTATAAGCAACCTCTAGTATTATTGAAACTAAAATTATATAAAATGGATGCAACTAAAATTATCAAAGTATTTTCTGTTCAAAATCATTAAAAGCAAAAAAGAATTTTCATAAAGAACTTTTTTTGTTAGAAACTTTAATGGTAAAAAGAATTATCATAAAATAAAATAAATAAGTAATTAGAAACAAAATAAAATAAAAAAATAAGTATTTTGTTGTAAGTAGAAACAAAACAAAATAAATAAAGCAAAAAAGAAAACTGGGGAAAAATAAAAAATTTGCCACCTACAGTGCCACCACAGCCTGAATACGACTAGAAACCCATCCATGGGCCAGGATTCAGGCCCGTAGAAGGGCCTGTAGGCCCACAGGCATAGTAGTGTGAGATTTGGCCCATAGGCCTACAGTACTGAGGAGTTCAATGGAGATGGCGCAGCCGCGCTTATAAACAGGTGCGTCCGCTCCTCAGCTAGCGAGGTGGGACTAAACATCCCACCGCACCGCGCCAGTGCAAGGCCTTTGGTCCCGGTTGGTGGCACCAACCGGGACTAAAGGGGGGCATTGGTACCGGTTGGTGCACCAACCGATACCAATGCACCAACCGATACCAATGCCCCCCTTTAGTCCCGGTTGGTGCCACCAACCGGGACCAAAGGCCTCTGCTTCCCGTCCTTTGGGCTGCTGAAAAGAGACCTTTGGTCCTGGTTGGTGACACCAACCGGGACTAAAGGGGGCATTGGTACCGGTTGGTGCCACCAACCGGTACCAATGGCTTTGCTATATAAGCCATCACTTGTGAAAATTTCGTCAGTTCTTCGATCCCTCCGACGACGCTGCCAGGCTACCCGAGCTCGCCGTGCCTCTGCCGCGCCCCCGACCACGCCGACGTTGCCCTGCCCCGACCACGCCACCGTCGCCCTGCCCCCCCGACCACGCTGCACGCCCTCGCTGTGCCTCTGCTGCGCCCCCGACCCGCCCCATCGACGTCGTCGCCGCCCTCTGCCCTGTCGACGCCATCGCCCTTGCCCCGACCACGCCGCCGTCGCCCCTGCCCCGACCATGCCGCCGTGGCCGCCCTCTACACCGACGCTGGCGCCGTGCCTCTGCCCTGACCACGCCGCACCTCTCCTTGGTTAGGTCGGCGCCGCCCCCCTGTCCTCTCCTCTATTTTCTTAATTATATGATGTTTTTTTCCAGATTATATGTATATGTGTGAGTATATGTATGTGTGTATATCTGATTATATGTCCTTTTTAGATTTTTTGTTCATATATATGATGATTTGTTTTTTGCATTTTTATAAAAATGTATATATGTATGTATGTTCTCTGTGCATATAAATTTTAGATTTTTAGTACATTTGGGTACATTTTAGGTTAGTTTTATCTATATATGTTCTATGATTTAATATATTTTAGGTTAGTTTCATTTTTAGAAAAGTTTTATATATTTATGAAAAGAAGGAAGAGAAGGAAGAAGGAATAAGAAGAAAAAGTTTTATATATGCAGAAGTTACATTTTTAGAAAAGTATTATATATCTAGCTAGGAAGATAAGGAAGAAGAAGAAAAAGAATGAGAGGAAAAAGGGAAATAAGAAGAGGAAGAAAGGAGAAGAAGAGGAGAAATAAATAAGAAGAGGAAAAAAGAAGAAAAAGAAGAGGAGAAGAAGAAAGGAATAGAGAAGAAGAAGAAAAAATAGAATATTTTCTATTTTTTCTTCTTAATATTCTATTTTTTCTTCTTCTTCTCTATTCCTTTCTTCTTCTCCTTTTTTTCTTCTTTTTTTCTTTGATCGCTTCTCTTCTATTCCTTTCTTCTTCTCCTCTTTTTATTTCCTCTTTTGTCTTCTTATTTTTTTATCAAGTATGTCGTTGTCGATATACCCCCTCCGGATAACTTCAAAACGAGGGGGGGTCGATATACCCCCTCCCCGATAACTTCGACATGAGGGGCGGTCAATATATATACCCCCTCTCGACCGTGATAACTTGTACCACGGGAGCACCCCCCCGGCCCTCTCGCTCAACCAAAACTCTTGAGGACACCCAAACCCTAGAAAAAAATGATGTTGGTCTCCTACCCCCTCCCGCCACGTCCCTACCCGACAAACTCTCTCGAGGCCACCCAAATTTACCAAGTTAAAAGAGCGTTGTCATCGAGGCCACCCTAAACCCTTGAAGCGTTGTCGAGGCCACCCCAAACCCTTGAAGCGTTGCCGAGGCCACCCCAAACCCCAGAGAAGCAGCATCGAGGCCACTAATATGATTCCTTATTGTGATTAGCTAGCTAGTTCTACGTTTGCCACTAATATGTCCATCTGTAATGTTTGAATAATAATTGCCATGTTGTAAATATTTGCAGAAACTATGGAGCACCCCCGAGACGAAGCAACAGAAGTGATGTTGGGGGAAATAATCGCAAAAGGAAGTGATGTCATCTTGTCATTTCTCAATGACACCGATGGTCTGTAAGGACAGGGTGAAGAAGAAGGCTATGATTATGATGGCTCCGGTGACCCATTAATACCGGTACAAGAAGACGACTATGATTATGATGGCTCCGATGACCCAATGCCGGTACAAGAAGGAGACCGTGATGACGGCTCCGGTGATCGAACCGAGTCCGGCCAGGTATATATATTAGTTAAGCCCGTGCTGACTAGCTAATTGATGCATTCATTGTTTTCGTATGTACACATATTAATTAACTCTCGTCTTTCTTCTTTTTCTAGCCCTCTGGATCGAGCACAACTTCGGTAAAGAGACGAGGCCTGAAGAAAAAGTTGCGCTCGGATGAAAGGTTTGAGATCACAGCAATCGGGCGCGATGGCAAGCCGATTGAACCGTACCGGACAAAGGAAGCATTTGCTAATCAGTGCAGGGTTCTTGTTAGGGATAAGATCCCGATCAGTATCCAGCAATGGTTAAAGCCTGAGAATGAAGACCTTGAGGTGTCTTATGTCTCCGATATGTAGAAAGAAGATCTTTGGACAACGCTTAAGGAAAATTTCACCCTACCGCCAGAGGAGGATCTGGAGAAGCCAGTTATAGAGGAATTGATCAAGTCTCATGCTCTTAAGAAGATGGCAGAACTATTCAGGAGGTGGAAGAATGAGCTGAAAACGTTTGTCGACAAAGAAATTACACCAGAATTTACCGGCCAGTTTGAGAAGATTAGTGATCACTGGCCCGCAATTGTGGCCCACAAGACATCGGAAAAGAGAAAGAAGATGTCAACGACAAACTAGAAAAATGCTGCGAAGAAGAAGCATCACCATCGCATGGGGTCAGGTGGCTACCACACAGCCCGACCTTTGTGGGACAAGGCTCAGAATGACCTGATTGCTAAAGGGGTCGAACCAGAGACAGTGAACTGGCCAGACCGTTGCCGAACTTGGTTCTTCGGGGTTGGCGGAACCTTGGACCCTGTATCAGGGAAGTGCGTTTGGACGGAAGAGAAACTGCGAATACCCGTCACGAGGCTTCGGGAGTATATCGAGAAAGCGCAGCAAGGGACGTTCGTTCCAGACAGAGAGAAGGACGAGCTCACAATGGCCCTCAGGAATCCTGAGCACCCTGGACGTACACGAGGCACGCTAGGCTCCGTTCCGTAGAAGGTTGGGTTTCCGGACGCAGGGGGTTACAAATGCCAGGAGAGGAGGAAGAAAGTGGAGCATAGCCAACTGCAGACGCTGCACGAAAGGGTACAAGGGCTAGAGGAACGAGAAGCAGATCGCAGCAAACGACCTGCCGAAGCTTCCCTTGAAGCTACCCCGCCATCTCAGCGAAGAAGCAGCGTGGCTTCCACCAAGCAGACTTAGCAGCTGGAGCCTGTCTTCACGGCTCCTGCTAGCTACCCCGTGGATGCTATCACAGAGTCTCAACATTGCCACCTTATGGCGCGATGGATGACATTGAAAGTCAAGGCGGCTGTTGGCTCTGTTTTACCTACTGAACCTGACACAACCTACCACAGCCGGTCGATTCCAGAAGGATATGCTAGGGTGATGGTGGATCAAATAATGGACGGATTTGAGGACCTTGAGCTTGACCTGTTGGGTTTCGTAGTAATTTCAAAAAATTTCCTACGCACACGCAAGATCATGGTGATGCATAGCAACGAGAGGGGGAGAGTGTGATCTACGTACCCTTGTAGATCGACAACGGAAGCGTTAACTTGGTTGATGTAGTCGTACGTCTCCACGGCTCGACCTATCAAGCACCGAAACTATGACACCTCTGAGTTCTAGCACACTTCAGCTCGATGACGATCCCCGGACTCCGATCCATCAAAGTGTTGGGGAAGAGTTCCGTCAGCACGATGGCGTGGTGACGATCTTGATGTACTACCGTCGCAGGGCTTCGCCTAAGCACTGCTACAATATTATCGAGGACTATGGTGGAAGGGGGCACCGCACACGGCTAAGAATATGATCACGTGGATCAACTTGTGTCTCTAGGGGTGCCCCGTGCCTCCGTATATAAAGGCTCAAAGGGGGGGGCTGGCCGGCCAAGAGGTGGCGCGACAGGAGGAGTCCTACTCCTTCCGGGAGTAGGACTCCCCCCCTTTCCTAGTTGGAATAGGATTCGCGGAGGGGGGAAAAAGGAGAGAGAGGAGGAAGGGGGGACGGCCCCCTCTCCTTGTCCTACTCGGACCAAGGGGGGGGGAGGGGCGCGCGGCCCATCTCTGGCCACCTCTCCTCTCTTCCACTAAGGCCCACTAAGGCCCATATACTTCCCGGGGTTCCGGTAACCTCCCGGTACTCCGGTAAAATCCCGATTTCACCCGGAACACTTCCGATATCCAAACATAGGCTTCCAATATATCAATATTTATGTCTCGACCATTTCGAGACTCCTCGTCATGTCCGTGATCACATCCGGGACTCCGAACAACCTTCGGTACATCAAAATGCATAAACTCATAATATAACTGTCATCGTAACCTTAAGCGTGCGGACCCTACGGGTTCGAGAACAATGTAGACATGACCAAGACACGTCTCCGGTCAATAACCAATAGCGGAACCTGGATGCTCATATTGGCTCCTACATATTCTACGAAGATCTTTTATCGGTCAGACCGCATAACAACATACGTTGTTCCCTTTGTCATCGGTATGTTACTTGCCCGAGATTCGATCGTCGGTATCCCATACCTAGTTCAATCTCGTTACCGGCAAGTCTCTTTACTCATTCCGTAATACATCATCCCGCAACTAACTCATTAGTTGCAATGCTTGCAAGGCTTAAGTGATGTGCATTACCGAGAGAGCCCAGAGATACCTCTCCGACAATCGGAGTGACAAATCCTAATCTCGAAATACGCCAACCCAACATGTACCTTTGGAGACACCTGTAGAGCTCCTTTATAATCACCCAGTTACGTTGTGACGTTTGGTAGCACACAAAGTGTTCCTCCGGCAAACGGGAGTTGCATAATCTCATAGTCATAGGAACATGTATAAGTCATGAAGAAAGCAATAGCAACATACTAAACGATCGGGTGCTAAGCTAATGGAATGGGTCATGTCAATCAGATCATTCAACTAATGATGTGATCCCGTTAATCAAATGACAACTCTTTGTCCATGGTTAGAAAACATAACCATCTTTGATTAACGAGCTAGTCAAGTAGAGGCATACTAGTGACACTCTGTTTGTCTATGTATTCACACATGTATTATGTTTCCGGTTAATACAATTCTAGCATGAATAATAAACTTTTATCATGATATAAGGAAATAAATAATAACTTTATTATTGCCTCTAGGGCATATTTCCTTTAGTCTCCCACTTGCACTAGAGTCAATAATTTAGATCACATCACCATGTGATTAACATCGATAGTTCACATCATCATGTGATTAACACCCATAGTTCACATCGCCATGTGACCAACACCCAAAGGGTTTACTAGATTCAGTAATCTAGTTCACATCGCTATGTGATTAACACCCAAAGAGTACTAAGGTGTGATCATGTTTTGCTTGTGAGAGAATTTTAGTCAACGGGTCTGCCATATTCAGATCCGTATGTATTTTGCAAATATCTATGTCAACAATGCTCTGCATGGAGCTACTCTAGCTAATTGCTCCCACTTTCAATATGTATCCAGATTGAGACTTAAAGTTATCTAGATCAGTGTCAAAACTTGCATCGATGTAACTCTTTACGACGAACCTTTTGTCACCTCCATAATCGAGAAACATATCCTTATTCCACTAAGGATAATTTTGACCGCTGTCCAGTGATCTACTCCTAGATCACTATTATACCCCCTTGCCAAAATCAGTGTAGGGTATACAATAGATCTGGTACACAGCATGGCATACTTTATAGAACCTATGGCTGAGGCATAGGGAATGACTTTCATTCTCTTTCTATCTTCTGCCGTGGTCGGGCTTTGAGTCTTACTCAATTTCATACCTTGTAACACAGGTAAGAACCCTTTCTATCACTGTTCCATTTTGAACTACTTCAAAATCTTGTCAAGGTATGTACTCATTGAAAAAAACTTATCAAGCGTCTTGATCTATCTCTATAGATCTTGATGCTCAATATGTAAGCAGCTTCACCGAGGTCTTTCTTTGAAAATCTCCTTTCAAACACTCCTTTATGCTTTGCAGAATAATTCTACATTATTTCCGATCAACAATATGTCATTCACATATACTTATCAGAAATGTTGTAGTGCTCCCACTCACTTTCTTGTAAATACAGGCTTCACCACAAGTCTGTATAAAACTATATGCTTTGATCAACTTATCAAAGTGTATATTCCAACTCCGAGATGCTTACTCCAGTCCATAGATGGATTGCTGGAGTTTGTATATTTTGTTAACACCTTTAGGATTGACAAAAACTTCTGGTTGCATCATATACAACTCTTCTTTAAGAAATCCATTAAGGATTGCAGTTTTGTTATCCATCTGCCAGATTTCATAAAATGCGGCAATTGCTAACATGATTCGGACAAATTTAAGCATAGATACGAGTGAGAAACTCTCATCGTAGTCAACACCTTGAACTTGTCGAAAACCTTTTGCGATAATTCTAGCTTTGTAGATAGTAACACTACTATCAGCGTCCGTCTTCCTCTTGAAGATCCATTTATTTTCTATGGCTTGCCAATCATCGGGCAAGTCAACCAAAGTCCATACTTTGTGCTCATACATGGATCCCATCTCAGATTTCATGGCCTCAAGCCATTTTGCGGAATCTGGGCTCACCATCGCTTCCTCATAGTTCGCAAGTTCGTCATGGTCTAGTAACATGACTTCCAGAACAGGATTACCGTACCACTCTGGTGCGGATCTCACTCTGGTTTACCTACGAGATTCGGTAGTAACTTGATCTGAAGTTACATGATCATCATCATTAGCTTCCTCACTAATTGGTGTAGTAGTCACAAGAACAGATTTCTGTGATGAACTATTTTCCAATAAGGGAGAAGGTACAATTACCTTATCAAGTTTTCTACTTTCCTCCCACTCACTTCTTTCGAGAAAAACTCCTTCTCTAGAAAGGATCCATTCTTAGCAACGAATGTCTTGCCTTCGGATCTGTGATAGAAGGTGTACCAATAGTCTCCTTTGGGTATCCTATGAAGACATATTTCTCCGATTTGGGTTTGAGCTTATCAGGATGAAAATTTTTCATATAAGCATCACAATCCCAAACTTTAAGAAACGACAACTTTGGTTTCTTGCCAAACCATAGTTCAGATTGTGTCGTCTCAACGGACTTAGATGGTGCCCTTTTAAACGTGAATGCAGCTGTCTTTAATGCATAACCCCAAAACGATAGTGGTAGATCGGTAAGACATATCATAGATCGCACCATATCTAATAAAGTACGGTTATGATGTTCGGACACACCATTACACTGTGGTGTTCCAGGTGGCATGAGTAGTGAAACTATTTCACATTGTTTTTAACTGAAGGCCAAACTCGTAACTCAAATATTTTACTTCTGCGATCATATCGTAGAAACTTTTATTTTTGTTAAGATGATTCTCCACTTCACTCTGAAATTCTTTGAACTTTTCAAATGTTTCAGACTTATGTTTCATCAAGTAGATATACTCATATCTGCTCAAATCATCTATGAAGATCAGAAAATAATGATACCTGTCGCGAGTCTCAATATTCATCGGACCACATACATCAGTATGTATGATTTCCAACAAATTTGTTGCTCGCTCCATTGTTCCGAAGAACGGAGTCTTAGTCATCTTGCCCATGAGGCATGGTTCGCAAGCGTCAACTGATTCATAATCAAGTGATTCCAAAAGCCCATCGGCATGGAGTTTCTTCGTGCGCTTTACACCAATATGACCTAAACAGCAGTGCCACAAATAAGTTGCACTATCATTATTAACTTTGCATCTTTTGGTTTCAATATTATGATTATGTGTATTACTACGATCGAGATCCAACGAACTATTTTCATTGGGTGTGTAACCATATAAGGTTTTATTCATGTAAACAGAACAACAATTTATTCTCTTACTTAAATGAATAACCGTATTACAATAAACATGATCAAATCATATTCATGCTCAACGCAAACACCAAATAACACTTATTTAGGTTCAACACTAATCCCAAAAGTATAGGGAGTGTGCGATGATGATCATATCAATCTTGGAACCACTTCCAACACACATCGTCACTTCACCCTTAACTAGTCTCTGTTTATTCTGCAACTCCCGTTTCGAGTTACTAATCTTAGCAACTGAACTAGTATCTATTACTGAGGGGTTGCTATAAACACTAGTAAAGTACACATCAATAACATGTATATCAAATATACTTATCTTCACTTTGCCATCCTTCTTATCCGCCAATCACTTGGTGTAGTTCTGCTTCCAGTGACCAGTCCCTTTGCAGTAGAAGCACTTAGTCTCAGGCTTAGGATCAGACTTGGGCTTCTTCACTTGAGCAGCAACTTGCTTGCCGTTCTTCTTGAAGTTCCCCTTCTTCCCTTTGCCCTTTTCTTGAAACTAGTGGTCTTGTCAACCATCAACACTTGATGTTTTTCTTGATTTCTACCTTCATTGATTTCAGCATCACGAAGAGCTTGGGAGTTGTTTCCGTTATCCCTTGCATATTATAGTTCATCACGAAGTTCTACTAACTTGGTGATGGTGACTAGAGAATTCTGTCAATCACTATCTTATCTGGAAGATTAACTCCCACTTGATTCAAGCGATTGTAGTACCCAGACAATCTGAGCACATGCTCACTAGTTGAGCGATTCTCCTCCATCTTTTAGCTATAGAACTTGTTGGAGACTTCATATCTCTCAACTCGGGTATTTGCTTGAAATATTAACTTCAACTCCTGGAACATCTCATATGGTCCATGACATTCAAAACGTCTTTGAAGTCCCGATTCTAAGCCATTTAAGTATGGTGCACTAAACTATCAACTAGTCATCATATTGAGCTAGCCAAACGTTCATAACATATGCATCTGCTCCTGCAATAGGTCTGTCACCTAGCGGTGCATCAAGGACATAATTCTTCTGTGCAACAATGAGGATAAACCTCAGATCACAGATCCAATCCTCATCATTGCTACTAACATCTTTCAACACAATTTTCTCTAGGAACATATCAAAATAAACACAGGGAAGCAACAACGCGAGCTATTGATCTATAACATAATTTGCAAAATACTACCAGGACTAAGTTCATGATAAATTTAAGTTCAATTTAATCATATTACTTAAGAACTCCCACTTAGATAGACATCCCTCTAATCCTCTAAGTGATTACGTGATCCAAATCAACTAAACCATGTCCGATCATCACGTGAGATGGAGTAGTTTCATTGGTGAACATCGCTATGTTGATCATATCTACTATATGATTCATGCTCGACCTTTCGGTCTCCGTGTTCCGAGGCCATATCTGTATATGCTTGGCTCGTCAAGTATAACCTGAGTATTCCGCGTGTGCAACTGTTTTGCACCCGTTGTATTTGAACGTAGAGCCTATCGCACCCGATCATCACATGGTGTCTCAACACGAAGAACTTTCGCAACGGTGCATACTCAGGGAGAACACTTCTTGATAATTAGTGAGAGATCATCTTATAATGCTACCGTCAATCAAAGCAAGATAAGATGCATAAAAGATAAACATCACATGCAATCAATATAAGTGATATGATATGGCCATCATCATCTTGTGCTTGTGATCTCCATCTCTGAAGCACCGTCGTGATCACCATCGTCACCGGCGCGACACCTTGATCTCCATTGTAGCATCGTTGTCGTCTCGCCAATCTTATGCTTCCACGACTATCGCTACCGCTTAGTGATAAAGTAAAGCATTACAGCACGATTGCATTGCATACAATAAAGCGACAACCATATGGCTCCTGCCAGTTGCCGATAACTCGGTTACAAAACATGATCATCTCATACAATAAAATTTAGCATCATGTCTTGACCATATCACATCACAACATGCCCGGCAAAAACAAGTTAGACGTCCTCTACTTTGTTGTTGCAAGTTTTATGTGGCTGCTACGGGCTTAAGCAAGAACCAATCTTACCTACGCATCAAAACCACAACGATAGTTTGTCAAGTTGGTGCTGTTTTAACCTTCGCAAGGACCGGGCGTAGCCACACTCGGTTCAACTAAAGTTGGAGAAACTGTCACCCGCTAGCCACCTTTGTGCAAAGCACGTCGGGAGAACCGGTCTCGCGTAAGCATATGCGTAATGTGGGTCCGGGCCGCTTCGTCCAACAATACCGCCGAACCAAAGTATGACATGCTGGTAAGCAGTATGACTTATATCGCCCACAACTCACTTGTGTTCTACTCGTGCATATAACATCAACACATAAAACCTAGGCTCGGATGCCACTGTTGGGTTTCGTAGTAATTTCAAAAAATTTCCTACGCACACACAAGATCATGGTGATGCATAGCAACGAGAGGGGGAGAGTGTGATCTACGTACCCTTGTAGATCGACAACGGAAGCGTTAACTTGGTTGATGTAGTCGTACGTCTCCACGGCTCGACCGATCAAGCACCGAAACTACGTAACATCCGAGTTCTAGCACACGTTCAGCTCGATGACGATCCCCGGACTCCGATCCAGCAAAGTGTCAGGGAAGATTTCCGTCAGCACGACGGCGTGGTGACGATCTTGATGTACTACCGTCGCAGGGCTTCGCCTAAGCACTACTACAATATTATCGAGGACTATGGTGGAAGGGGCACCGCACACGGCTAAGAATATGATCACGTGGATCAACTTGTGTCTCTAGGGGTGCCCCGTGCCTCCGTATATAAAGGCTCAAGGGGGGGGGGGCTGGCCGGCCAAGAGGTGGCGCGCCAGGAGGAGTCCTACTCCTTCCGGGAGTAGGACCCCCCCTTTCCTAGTTGGAATAGGATTCGCGGAGGGGGGAAAAGGAGAGAGAGGAGGAAGGGGGGCCGGCCCCCTCTCCTTGTCCTATTCGGACCAAGGAGGGGGGAGGGGCGCGTGGCCCATCTCTGGCCACCTCTCCTCTCTTCCACTAAGGCCCACTAAGGCCCATATACTTCCCGGGGGGTTCCGGTAACCTCCCGGTACTCCGGTAAAATCCCGATTTCACCCGGAACACTTCCGATATCCAAACATAGGCTTCCAATATATCAATCTTTATGTCTCGACCATTTCGAGACTCCTCGTCATGTCCGTGATCACATCCGGGACTTTGAACAACCTTCGGTACATCAAAATGCATAAACTCATAATATAACTGTCATCGTAACCTTAAGCGTGCGGACCCTACGGGTTCGAGAACAATGTAGACATGACCGAGACACGTCTCCGGTCAATAACCAATAGCGGAACCTGGATGCTCATATTGGCTCCTACATATTCTACGAAGATCTTTTATCGGTCAGACCGCATAACAACATACGTTGTTCCCTTTGTCATCGGTATGTTACTTGCCCGAGATTCGATCGTCGGTATCCCATACCTAGTTCAATCTCGTTACCGGCAAGTCTCTTTACTCGTTCCGTAATACATCATCCCGCAACTAACTCATTAGTTGCAATGCTTGCAAGGCTTAAGTGATGTGCATTACCGAGAGGGCCCAGAGATACCTCTCCGACAATCGGAGTGACAAATCCTAATCTCGAAATACGCCAACCCAATATGTACCTTTGGAGACACCTGCAGAGCTCCTTTATAATCACCCAGTTACGTTGTGACGTTTGGTAGCACACAAAGTGTTCCTCCGGCAAACGGGAGTTGCATAATCTCATAGTCATAGGAACATGTATAAGTCATGAAGAAAGCAATAGCAACATACTAAATGATCGGGTGCTAAGATAATGGAATGGGTCATGTCAATCAGATCATTCAACTAATGATGTGATCCCGTTAATCAAATGACAACTCTTTGTCCATGGTTAGGAAACATAACCATCTTTGATTAACGAGCTAGTCAAGTAGAGGCATACTAGTGACACTCTGTTTGTCTATGTATTCACACATGTATTATGTTTCTGGTTAATACAATTCTAGCATGAATAATAAACTTTTATCATGATATAAGGAAATAAATAATAACTTTATTATTGCCTCTAGGGCATATTTCCTTCATGACCACCCTATGGGTGAAGGGAGATTCGGCTGGGTTCTTCTCTGTAGACTCCATGCCTATGGAGGAAGGAGCTCATCAACCTTCCGAACTAGACGCCTCCGCCTCCTCCTCCTCCTCCGGCGAGTCAGGGCCCTCCGCCTCCTCCTCTGGCGAGTGATCAGGGCACTCAGCCTCCTTCTCTGGCGTGTGGCGGCACTCCGCCTCCTTCTCCGCTTGCGCTGGTGCGCCCGAGCAGCCAACCTCCTCCTTCTCCGCCTCGTCAACAAGGGCAGAAGAGACCCGCCGCCGCTTCGGCTGCTCCGGCGCGTCGTCCTTCTCCTCCGCCTCGTAAGAAAGGATAGACAGCCGCAGCCGCTCCGTCTGCTCCGGCGTCTAGCAGTATAGCCAGAGGCAGGCAATACAGATACGGTCCTTCTCTGAAGACTCCAGAGAAGTTACCATACGAGAGGAGCCAGGTGGAAAACACGAAGATCGTGCAAGCCGAAGTGAACAACTTCTTTGAAGGGGTGAAAGCAAAGAAACATCCACCTCCGGAGGAGAAGATAGATCCAGTAAAAGTGAAGCGTTCTCTGGCTGCCCTGAAGAAACCACCAAAGTCTCCGGCGAAAGGCAACTATGCGCATTCTTACAAAGTCATTTATCGAAGCGGAGCGATCGGGAAGTACTGTCAGTAGTCAAAGGTTAGCAGAACGACGAGCTGGGAAAAAAGTTGCCCAACTCGGCGAACAAGCAAACCAATTGTCCCCCCCCTCAAGGTGTCTAGCGATATCGTCGCTAATCATCCGGGGATCTTGCCCGGTACCAATCCTGCAGATTACCTGCCCGACGATGCAAATTTTGATTTCTTGGAGGTGGACGAACACAAATACGTGTACGGGAAGCCTCTTGTCAAAGATGAAAGATCTCTAACAACGATGATGCAAAGATTCCATGATTGGTACATGAAAACCCGCAGAGAGTCTGAGGGGAGTAATATTTTGACGCTAAGAGTTAGAGAGGAGCATGACCTCGTTGGAATTGAACTATTGAATGTTCCATTTGAGGAGTTCTTCGCGTTTTCAATCTAAAGGCCTTCGATAAATTAATGATCACTTGCTATTGCCTGTAAGTAGTACTACTTCTGTCATTAAGTCTCTATATATAGGTCAGGTCTTTCATTGCATGTATTTTTAATTATCCTCACTATATTATGCAGATTGAAGATCGCCGAATTGAAGAAAAGACAAATCGGTGATATTGGGTTCATTAACACAAATCTCATAGATGCATTTATGGTTGAATTTCAGGCCAAAGATACCGAGGCCAACCTGCTACAATCGTTTGTATTGAATCAAAACAAAGCTATAATACTCTTCCCTTACGAATTCCAGTGAGTGTTACTATCTTGTGCATATTCGGTTTCCCTTATTAGTCAAGGTTATAGTAATGTAATTGATGAGTTATGCATGCGTGCGTAGCTTCCACTATATTCTCCTAGAGATTAAGCTTGAGCAGGGAATAGTAACTGTCTTAGACTCAAGATGAAAAGATCCCAAGGAGTATGCGGACATTACTGAAATTCTAGAGAAGTAAGTTAAATCGATCATTATCGCACCATATCGGCAACTTTGTTCATTTCCTGATATCAAGTAATTGTTTTCTTTGTCTGGCAGGGTTTGGAAAAAATTCACCTCAAAAACTTCGGGACTGCCGAAGAAGCTGCAATTTAGACACCCGAAAGTAAGAAGCTACAATTTAGACACCCGAAAGTAAGTACTATAGTAGCATGTTCCACGCATCTCCTAGTGATTCAAGCGCTAGTTTCATCAATACCATTTAGCATGCTTGCTAACTATCAGTTTGATTGACCTCTACTTCTTGTAAAGTGGTTGTGGCAGGAACAAGGGAATGATTACTGTGGATACTACATTTGCGAGTCCATCCGCCACACGACCTGTGAGCAGGGCTACTCTGACAAACAATATGAAGTGCGTAAATAATAATATTCACAATTTTATTTTATTACCATCATTTGTGTTCAGTTTCATTTATTCATATATATGTATTGACCCCCTTCTTCAAATTAGATATTTCGAATGCGGGATGAACTCCTACCATCAGATCGTATGCGAGGAATTCAAGAGGAATTGGAGGCATTCTTTCTTGACCACGTGATCGCTAAAGACGGAGAATACCATGTGGACCCTAATTAGTTGGTTTTTAATTAGGAGATTATATTGTAAGAGATAATTATATTGTATATATGTAGCCAGTAGCGTCGGATAGATATACAAGAACTTGTTGTTCGACCAATCTCTCAGAGAAGGAGAGGTGGTCGATATCACTTCTCTCTGTATGCATATGTTCATGACGATCTTCTGTTTCCTTCATTTGCTTACTAGCTAGCGTGTCCAGTCCTCTCTATACGTATAGTACGTAGCGTCGACCAAGCACGGAGATAAGAGAGGACACTTCTCTCTATTAATTAGCTAGCTAACACAATATATGAAACACCTAAATTAACCCCGCAAAACCCCCTAACCTCCCCTTTCTAAAAAAATCCCAGCACCTGAAATGCTGACGCGTGGATGCCTATTGGTCCCGGTTGGTGCCACCAACCGGGACCAAAGGGCCTCCTGCCTGGGCTCGCCGCACCGGCCACATGGAGGCCCATCTGTCCTGGTTCGTGTAAGAACCGGGACTAAAGGCCAAGGGCATTAGTAACGACCTTTTTGTCCCGGTTCCAAAACCGGGACAAAAGGCCCTTACGAACCGGGACAAAAGGCCCTTTTTCTACTAGTGTGAGCAAGGCCGTGATCGATGTCGTGGACAACATGTCCGTCCTGCTGGCCCTCACCATCCTCCTCAACGGAGTCCAACCTGTCCTTTCAGGTACTAAGAACTTTACTTGGTTATTTACCCCATGTCATACAACAATTAGCTCGAGCCATATGCAGAAAACAGGGAAATAAGCTTGCTGCTGCACCTATGATCTGCAGGAGTTGCCGTTGGGTCAGGTTGGCAAGCGCTGGTTGCGTATGTGAACAGTGTTCCCGAGCTGTAGCGAGATGTGTGAGGTAAGATACACCGCTGACGCTTTTAACTTTTCTTATTAATTTGTTTGTTTCACCCTCTGACTGGTGGGACCCAACGTACTACGTGGAGAGAGGTAACGTGACTAAGGCTGCATTATTTCTGCACCACTGTGGATAGTCTTACCACCAAAGCCACATGACACGATTATGATTTAAATCCCAATGACTCCCACACACACAAAAAAACACGGCATACTTGTCACACGAATGCATGAATGTATAAAAGGTTATTTTCCTCTCGTTGAACATAACGGGAGGGTTGTGTAGCTGATTAGCCTGTTCGCTCATCAAACTTGAGGTCTCGGGTTCGATAACTACACTTGAGCATAATTCGTGCCAGGAGGATTCTTTCACTGGTCAAAATGGATGGATACTGAGCTATATGATCTCGTAGTGACCGTATAATCACCTCATCACGTATAAGCTGCAGTCTCGTCACTTGTTTTCTAGGGTTTGCACTCTTCACACTCTCTCCAGTATATATATACACGCTGGAGCCTCAGTGCTTGTAGTTGCTCTCTTCACACTCTCTCACCCTCTGCAGATCTAAACAAGACTTCGTTGGCCTCTCTCTCCCCTCACTGCTGGTCTGCTTGTAGTTGCTCTATTCACACTCTCTCACACTCTCTAGATCTAAACAAGACTTCGTTGGCCTCTCTCTCTCCCCTCACTGCTGGTCAAGGAGCTGGTAGGATCCGTCCGCCGGGAAGGGAAGGAGGCTTAACGTTGTTGCCGTCAGCGAGGGAGGGAATCCACTACCGGCGCAGCTGTTCACTTTCACCCAGCAGCAGCGCGGAAGGGCCTCCGACCCCTTCTTCTTCACCGCCGTACATAGTTTCGGCCGAACGGTCTCCGGTCGCCCATCGAACCACACCCCAAGAACCTTAAGGTATAATTTACTTATTCCACATGCATTGCTCTAGCTGCATGTGGGCTTTTTCCGCTTGTGCACTCAAATCTAGGTGTTGGATCAAACAGGAAAGTAGTGGGGAAAGTTGTATACCATGAATCTAGGACGTAGTTCAGAGAGGAAAGGAATGGGGGAAAGTAGTGGGAAAAGTTGTATAGCATGAATCTAGAACGTGGTTCAAAAAGGAAAGGAAGGGGGAAAGTTGTATCGCATGAATCTAAGACGTGGTTCAAAGAGGAAAGGAACGGGGGAAAGTAGAGGGGAAAGTTGTATAGTATAAATCTAGGACGTGGTTCAAAGAGGAAAGGAAGGGGGAAAGTACTAGTACAGACTGGCTATCCAGCACCTACATTGGTCGAAAAGTGAAAACAATGACAAACGCAGTACGCACATATGTAACATACTGATCTTTTGTTTTGGGGGACAAGGCTGTAGAGTTTGAGCAGGACTAGATTTGCTGCGCTCACATAGGGAAAGGTGTCTAAAGATAACAAAACTGGGACCAACACAAATATGCTCCTTGATTGTTTGTTCTTTGTTGCAACAAACTGTGCATCACCCCAGTACATCGATAGATGCACATGGTGCTGGTGCGTCCACTTTCCCGTGCAACTATTTAGCTGTTGTTAATCTAAGGCCCTATTTGGTTAAAAACTCCCTAGTCCCTACCTGCTTGGTTCCAGGGACTAAACATGGACTAGAGGTTATTAAATGACATGCTAAAAGACCATGTTACCCATAGTAATGAACTAATAGAGACAAGGTGCGATGCGTGGCAGGGGAAATTGTTGGAAAAAGTCCCAAAAAGACTCTCCCTCGGGGTCTTCTTTCTTTAGTCCCAAATGCCCACTTTTAGTCCCTAAAAGTCCCTCCTGTTTGGTTTAGATGGGACCGACACGTCCCTCCACCAAAATGTCCCTGTAAACAAACACCCTCTAATAATACCGCTGGAAAATTGATGCAATGCCACAATTAAAAGCAAATTACATGTTTAACGAATTTTATTGTTAATATAATCTCTCTGTTAATATTAATCAATGCCACTGTTTGAGAAATGCTACTATCTTGCTTTCTTTCCCATTTAGATAAGGTAGATGCTTCTTTTTGTTGGCTTTTGTGCCATCCACCGTTATTGACCACTAGTTGTTTCCTTTACACCTCTGTGTAAACAGGGTTATCTACTTCACCTCGTTGCCATTGTGACCTTTTGTTGCACTACACAAAACACTTTTGTTTTAAGAGTGTTTTGTGCAGTTCAACCAAAATGTCACACTCACAATGTTGCTTGATTGCTTGATCTTAGTGGAACTGCACAAGAGGAGATCTTACTTCCTATCCGTATTGGCAAATTTGGTTCAGATCTTCTTCTTGTGAGTTGTTTGAATTCCGCATCATGAGAAGTCAGTACTAGCCTTCTTTCACATGATTCCGCAGTGTGCTTTCATATGTTGTGCTACTTGTACGATAATGTTGCTTGATTTTAGTGAACTGCACAAATGGAGACAAGACTTCCAATCTGTATGTGCATTGTAATATCCCATTGAGGTAAGATAAGGATATTTCACAACTATTGGCCTGTATTTTGCCACTTTCATCAGAAAATTAATGTCATTGTTTAGTGCTATACTTGTGCAACCTAATTGACATGCCAAATCTTACATTGAAGGCGAAGCTTGTCTGTTATTGAACCAAGTGATGAAGGGGAAGAACAAGCGGAAGAAAAACAAAAATCAACTCCCGGTGCTGTAATGAAGCACTGGAACTGCGATGACACAAGTAGTGATATAGTTTCGCATCTTAATTTATTGCTATGGCTGGAACGAGCAATTGTTTTGCCACTGATTTGATGCCACTCTTAATGTAATACGTAATTATCTCTACTTGTGCAAATAGGGATCTTCTTTGAAGATACCATATATTTTAGTGGAACTGCACAAGAAGATGTTGGAAACATTAAACTAATTGAGGAGTATATAGTAAGCATGGCCACCATAGTAGATAGCAACAGATGGTTCCGGAGAAGTGTTTCATCTGTATGCTCTACACAATAAGCCTCCTGACAAAGGTTGGTACTCGCCCACTGATTTCATCCATATGATTGAGCTTTGTCATCTCTATTGGTGTTGTGCTACTATTTAGATACTATAATGAAAAAGTGGTATTGTCCTTAAGAAGTGCTTCATCTGTGCTGTTTTAAATATTTCCTTTCCTTTTTTTTCGAGCAAACAGGGATGCTAGCATTTAGTTGTCCTCTTGTCTTTGCACAACAGGATCATGCTCCTCTGAAGAAGAATATGGAGTACGTGAAGTGACTAGTTCCGATTATGCCAGGATGAAGGAGCCCTATCTATCTTCTCATCAGAAGGAGCAGTTGAAAGATGGTTACATTACTCCCCACAAGACCAAACTAACTTCAGCTCAGAAGGACTGACAAATCTCCATTTTCTTGCTGTGATGCGCGAGTACAATGTTGTTCTAGGATTCTTTCCGGTGAGTTCTATTTTTCTAAAAGTGTGCTCTACATGGACCATGTAGGTGCCTGTTTAAACTGTCAATTCATAGTACAATTTGCTTTATACTAATCACTTTTTTGTGTTTATGCAAACAAGGGTGCTCAGCTTGATTTCAATGGGAACTGCACAAAATGTTCATGAATACATCGAATCATTCATTTCCACCACAAGAAAGGAGGTGCCGATAAGTTCAAGGCGTTGCAACATATAAGGGCAAAATCATACAAGCTACATGCGAATTTGGTTGATTTTGGTGGAACTGCACAAAAAGAACAACTGGTTTATTTAGCATGAGGTGCCATGTCAATGTCCGAACTGATGGCAAACCCTGCACATTCCACAATCGTAGGCATTTGATATTTTGGAATGGGACAACCTTATCAAATTTTGCTCATTGATTTTAGCAAGAGGACATGCATTTGGTATTTTCGAATGGGATGCCCTTTGCTGTCAGCAGCATCGATCCATTTTTTGTTTATTCTTTAGTTGTGAAGTAAATATTGGCTCTGACATGTGAATTGCTGAGATGCACAATCATTGATTATTTTGAATGTTCTCTATGAATTGCTAGGCCTGTGTGTTTGGTTGCAATGTACATGAACACTAAAAAGCTGCTCAAACTATTTGTACTCATTCTATTCCTTTTTACTTCGCACATTGTGAAAGTGCATACCTTTTTCTATAAGATTGGTCAAAGTAGAGATACTTTGACTGCACACAAAACTTGTATGCAGACTAGAAAGGACCGGAGGGAGTACATGTGAAACTGCTGCAAACGAGGTGATCACCCTGGGAATAATGCTAGTACATATTGTTTTGCATGTTCATCCAATGCCAGTGATACAAGAATTCGAACTAATTGAAATAAATTCATTCATACACGATTGGATTTCATATAAACATGCTGGATTTCATTACATTTCATACATTCTTCAACTAAAAAGGGGTGCACTGGAGGTACAATTAATTAACTGAAGCTACCCACCTGTGTCCGGCTGAGCCGAACAGAAGCTTCAGTGACTTAACTGCAGGTGCAGTTGTGTAACTGACATGTGGCCCAGATGCCTATTGGGCCCACGTGTCAGTCAGCCAACTGCACCAGCAGTTAAGTAGAAGCAGCGTCCTTCTCCAACATAGCTCTCTGACTCCACGTCGCCGCCAAGAAGCTAACCGGCCGTCAGTGGTCAACCCGCCTAGCTTGGCTTCAACCGGAGGGTAGCAGTGGTGGCATTACTTGGACCTGAGCGGTGGCGACCTACCGTGTTCTACTCTTCCTCATTTTCTGTGTGGCGCGACCTTGTTGGCAGCGGGGCGGGGCCTCAGCGGAGCCGACGATGTCCCCTATCTTGTTGCTGGTGGGCGGCGCCTCGACGGAGCGGGGGAAATCCTCCCCCTTGTTGCCGGCAGGGTGGGGCCTCGGTGGAGCCGGCGGTGTCCTTTGCCTCATTGTTGGCGCCGTAGGGCCTCGGCAGAGCAGGGCCTCGTCGACACCAGTGGAGCAGGGACTCGTCGGAGCCAGCATTGTCCTCTGCCTCGTCCTCGGTCTCGCCAAACAGCGCCTCGCCTGCTTCATCACCCTCTTTATAGGCGGCCGCAGCCTCCGACACCCGCATGCAGTACCGCCAGCGCTTGAGGCAGACCTCGCGGTACGAGTCGAGCAGCGCCTCCTGCTCCGCCTGCTCCGCGGCGATTTGCTCCTCCGCCTGTAGGTGCTCCTAGAGGAGATGGTGGTTGTAGGAGGCGTCGGCCTGTACCTCCCGGAACTCACAACAAAAAAATACACTTCCATAATGATATGTGTTTGTCACAGTAGGTCATGTTTTCTGTCATGCATGTACATCCATGACAAATTTATGACAGAATCAAGATAGTCATACATGTGCTGTCGTAGAAGTGTTCCATGACATTACCAAAATTACCACCACGGAAGTGTCCACTTCCATGACGATAAATCGCCCGTCATAGAAGTGCTTTCGTCAAGGGTGACCGACACATGGCAACCACCGTAATGGAACTCCGTTAAGCTATCGGGTCCGGTTTTTGATCCGATAACCCGTTAACAGCCCCGACCAATGGGGATTTTCCACGTGTAAAATCATCATTGGCTAGAGGAAACACGTGTCGGCTCACCGTTGGGACAGATGTCATCCACTCATTGGACCCTGCTACCTCTTGAGCACTGCGTTGGATTTCCCCGAAGTGGAGAGGATGACGCAGCAAAGTAGCGTAAGTATTTCCCTTAGTTTTTGAGAACCAAGGTATCAATCCAGTAGGAGACCATGCATAAGTCCCTCGTAC
Organism: Triticum urartu; assembly: GCF_056163025.1. Taxonomy (NCBI): domain Eukaryota; kingdom Viridiplantae; phylum Streptophyta; class Magnoliopsida; order Poales; family Poaceae; genus Triticum; species Triticum urartu. The sequence continues at coordinate 444,104,631 of NC_141877.1, read as the reverse complement.
CTACACAAAACGATAGCTACTCGCAAACAACACTTAGGGGTTGTCAATCCCTTCACGGTCACTTACGAGGGTGAGATCTGAAAGAGATGATAAATAATATTTTTGGTATTTTTTAATAGATAGATGCAAAGTGAAAATTAAAAGGCAAAGTAAAAACAAAGCAAGTAAATAAAGTGATAGAGATTAATATGATGAGAATAGACCTGGGGGCCATAGGTTTCACTAGTGGCTTCTCTCAAGAGCATAGATTTTCTATGGTGGGTGAACAAATTACTGTTGAACAATTGACAGAATTGAGCATAGTTATGAGTATATCTAGGCAATGATCATGTATATAGGCATCACGTCCGAGACAAGTAGATCGAAACGATTCTGCATCTACTACTATTACTCCACTCATCGACCGCTATCCAACATGCATCTAGAGTATTAAGTTAAAAACAGAGTAACGCCTTAAGCAAGATGACATGATGTAGAGGGATAAATTCATACAATATGATAAAAACCCCATCTTGTTATCCTCGATGGCAACAATACAATACGTGCTTTGCAACCCTTTCTGTCACTAGGTAAGGACACCGCAAGATTGAACCCAAAGCTAAGCACTTCTCCCATTGCAAGAACTATCAATCTAGTTGGCCAAACCAAACGGATAATTCGAAGAGACTTGCAAAGATAACTCAATCATACATAAAAGAATTCAGAGAAGAATCAAATATTTTCCATAGATAATACTGGATCATAAATCCACAATTCATCGGTCTCAACAAACACACCGTAAAAAGAAGATTACATCGAATAGATCTCCACAAGAGAGGGGGAGAACATTGTATTGAGATCCAAAAAGAGAGAAGAAGCCATCTAGCTACTAACTATGGACCCGAAGGCCTGAAGTAAACTACTCACACTTCATCGGAGGGGCTATGGTGTTGATGTAGAAGCCCTCCGTGGTGGATGCCCCCTCCGGCGGAGCTCCGGAACAGGCCCCAAGATGGGATCTCATGGATACAGAAGGTTGCGGCGGTGGAATTGGGTTTTTGGCTCCTGTTCTGATCATTTGGGGATACCTAGGTATATATAGGAGGAAGGAGTACGTCGGTGGAGCGTCAAGGGGCCCACGAGGTAGGGGGGCGCGCCGAGGGGGGCGCCCTCCACCCTCGTGACCACCTCTGGCACTGCTTGGAGTAGGGTCCAAGTCTCCTGGATCACGTTCGGTGAGAAAATCACGTTCCCGAAGGTTTCATTCCGTTTGGACTCCGTTTGATATTCTGTTTCTTCGAAACACTGAAATAGGCAAAAAACAGCAATTCTGGGTCGGGCCTCCGGTTAATAGGTTAGTCCCAAAAATAATATAAAAGTGGAAAATAAAGCCCAATATAGTCCAAAACAGTAGATAAAGTAGCATGGAGCAATCAAAAATTATATATACGCTGGATACGTATCAGGCATCCCCAAGCTTAATTCCTGCTCGTCCTCGAGTAGGTAAATGATAAAAAGAGAATTTTTGATGCGGAATGATACTTTGGCATAATTTCAATGTAAATCTTCTTAATCATGGTATGAATATTCAGATCCGAAAGATTCAAGACAAAAGTTCATATTGACATAAAAATAATAATACTTCAAGCATACTAACTAAGAAATTATGTCTTCTCAAAATAACATGGCCAAAGAAAGTTATCCCTACAAAATCATATGGTCTGGCTATGCTCCATCTTCCCCACACAAAGTATTTAAATCATGCACAACCCCGATGACAAGCCAAGCAATTGTTTCATACTTTAACATTTTCAAAACTTTTTCAATCTTCACGCAATACATGAGCGTGAGCCATGGATATAACACTATATGTGGAATAGAATGGTGGTTGTGGAGAAGACAAATAGAGGGAAGATAGTCTCACATCAACTAGGCGTATCAATGGGCTATGGAGATGCCCATCAATAGATATCAATGTGAGTGAGTAGGGATTGCCATGCAACGGATGCACTAGAGCTATAAGTATATGAAAGCTCAACAAAAGAAACTAAGTGGGTGTGCATCCAACTCGCTTGCTCACGAAGACCTAGGGCATTTGAGGAAGCCCATCATTGGAATATACAAGCCAAGTTCTATAATGAAAAATTCCCACTAGTATATGAAAGTGACAAAATGAGAGACTCTCTATCATGAAGATCAAGGTGTTACTTTGAAGCACAAGTGTGGTAAAATGATAGTAACATTGTGCCTTCTCTCTTTTTCTTTCATTTTTTGGGCCTTTTCTCTCTTTTTTATGGCCTCTTATATATATATTATTATTTTTTTGTCTGGAGTCTCATCCCGACTTGTGGGGGAATCATAGTCTCCATCATCCTTTCCTCACTTGGGACAATGCTCTAATAATGGTGATCATCACACTTTTATTTTTCTTACAACTCAACAATTACAACTCGATACTTAGCACAAAATATGACTCTATATGAATGCCTCCGGCGGTGTACCGGGATATGCAATGATTCATGAGTGACATGTATGAAAGAATTATGAATGGTGGCTTTGCCAGAAATACAATGCCAACTACATGATCATGCTAGCAATATGACAATGATGGAGCGTGTCATAATAAACGGAACGGTGGAAAGTTGCATGGCAATATATCTCGGAATGGCTATGGAAATGCCATGATAGGTAGGTATGGTGGCTGTTTTGAGGAAGGTATATGGTGGGTGTATGATACCGGCGAAAAGTGCACGGTATGAGAGAGGCTAGCAATGGTGGAAGGATGGGAAAAAGTGCGTATGATCCATGGACTCAACATTAGTCATAAAGAACTCATATACTTATTGCAAAAATCTAGAAGTTATCAAAGCAAAGTATTACGCGCATGCTCCTAGGGGGATAGATTGGTAGGAAAAGACCATCGCTCGTCCCTGACCGCCACTCATAAGGAAGACAATCAATAAATAAATCATGCTCCGAGTTCATCACATAACGGTTCACCATACGTGCATGCTACGGGAATCACAAACTTCAACACAAGTATTCTTTAAATTCACAACTACTCAACTAGCATGACTCTAATATCACCATCTTCATATCTCAAAACAATTATCAAGCATCAAACTTATCTTAGTATTCAATGCACTCAAAAGAAAGTTTCACATATCTTGAATACCAAGTATATTAACATTAAGCAAATTACCATGCTATTAACGACTCTCAAAATAATCTAAGTGAAGCATGAGAGATCAAGTTTCTTTAAAACAAATCCACCACCGTGCTCTAAAAGATCTAAGTGAAGCACTAGAGCAAAAATTATCACGCTCAAAAGATATAAGTGAAGCACTATGAGCAAAACTATCAAGCTCAAAAGATATAAGTGAAGCACATAGAGTATTCTATCAGATTCCAATTCATGTATGGCTCTCTCAAAAGGTGTGTACAACAAGGATTATTGTGGTAAACTAACAAGCAAAGACGCAAATAATACAAGACGCTCCAAGCAAAACACATATCATGTGGTGAATAAAAATATAGCTCCAAGTAAATTACCGATGGAAGTGGACGAAAGAGGGGGTGCCTTCCAGGGCATCCCCAAGCTTTGACTTTTGGTGTCCTTGTATTATCTTGGGAGTGACATGGGCATCCCAAGCTTAGGCTCTTGCCACTCCTTGTTCCATAATCCATCAAAAAGAATTCACCCAAAACTTGAAAACTTCACAACACAAAACTCAATAGAAATCTCGTGAGCTCCGTTAGAGAAAGAAAACAAAAGACTACTTTAAGGTACTGCAATGAACTCATTATTTATTTATATTGGTGTTAAACCTACTGTATTCCAACTTATCTATGGATTATAAACTATTTTACTAACCATAGATTCATCAAAATAAGCAAACAACACACGAAAAACAGAATCTGTCAAAAACAGAACAGTCTGTAGTAATCTGTTACTAACGCAAACTTCTGGAACCCAAACAATTCTACCAAAATTAGAAGACCTGGAAAATTTGTTTATTGATCAGCAGCAATTGGAATCAGTATTTTATCACGTTCTAGTGATTTTTAACAATTCGGGCACTGAGAGCAAAGTTTCTGGAAATTACAGCAAGATCAAATAACTATCATCCAAGAAGATCCAATAGGTCTAGCTTGGCACAAACACTAATTAAAACATAAAACCACATCCAAACAGAGGCTAGATGGATTATTTATTCCTAAGCAGAAGCAAAAACAAAAAATACAAAATAAAATTTGGTTGCCTCCCAACAAGCGCTATCGTTTAACGCCCCTAGCTAGGCATAAAAGCAAGGATAGATCTAGGTATTGCCATCTTTGGTAGGCAATCCATAAGTGGCTCTCATGATAGATTCATATGGTAATTTTATTTTCTTTCTAGGGAAGTGTTCCATACCCTTCTTTAAGGGAAATTGTAATCTAATGTTTCCTTCCTTCATATCAATAATTGCACCAATCGTTCTAAGGAAAGGTCTACCAAGAATAATAGGACATGAAGGATTGCAATCTTTATCAAGAACGATAAAATCTACGGGAACATAATTCCTATTTGCAACAATAAGAACATCATTAATTCTTCCCATAGGCTTTTTAATAGTGGAATCCGCAAGATGCAAGTTTAGAGAGCAATCATCAAAATCACGGAAATCTAGCAAATCACATAAAGTTTTGGGAATAGTAGAGACACTAGCACCCAAATCACACAAAGCATGAAACTCATAATCTATAATTTTAATTTTAATAGTAGGTTCCCACTCATCATAGAGTTTTTTAGGGATAGAAACTTTCAACTCAAGTTTTTTTTCATAAGATTGCATCAAGGCATCAACAATGTGTTCGGTAAAGGCCTTATTTTGACTATAAGCATGAGGAGAATCTAGCACGGATTGCAACAAGGAAATACAACCAATCAAAGAGCAATTTTCATAATTAAATTCCTTGAGATCCAAAATAGTGGGTTTAGCAACGTCTCGGTTTTTATTTATTTCAATCCCAGTTTTATCAATTTCATTATCAAGATCTAGAAACTCCGAATTCTTAGAACGCCTTCTGGGTAAGGGAAGATCATATTCAGTTTCATCAAGATTCATATTGCAAAACAAAGATTTAATAGGGGACACATCAATAACTTTTAGATCTGCATCTTGATTTTCGTAAGAATTGGAAGAACACGCTTTCATAAAGGCATCTTTGGAAGCACGCATCCTAGCGGTTCTTTCCTTGCACTCATCAATGGAAATTCTCATGGCTTTGAGAGACTCATTGATATCATGCTTAGGAGGAATATATCTAAGCTTTAAAGAATCAATCTCAAGAGAAATTCTATCTACGTTCGTAGCCAAATCATCAACTTTAAGCAATTTCTCTTCAAGCAAAGCATTAAAATTCTTTTGTGAATTCATAAACTCTTTAACACTACTCTCAAATTCAGAGGGCATCTTATTAAAATTTCCATAAGAGTTGTTGTAGGAATTTCCATAATTATTAGAAGGATTACTAGGATAAGGCCTAGGATTAAAATTCCCTCTATACGCGTTGTTTCCAAAACTATTCCTACCAACAAAATTCACATCCATAGGTTCATTATTATTCTCAAGCAAAGTAGATAAAGGCATATCATTGGGATCAAGAGGAGTATTTTTAGGAGCAAACATCTTCATAAGTTCATCCATCTTTTCACTCAAAACATTGATTTCTTCTATAGCATGCACTTTTTTACTAGAAGATCTTTCGGTGTGCCATTGAGAATAATTAGCCATAATATTATCAAGCAATTTGGTAGCATATCCTAATGTAATTTCCATAAAAGTGCCTCCCATGGACGAATCTAAAAGATTTCTAGAAGCAAAATTCAATCCGGCATAGAAATTTTGTATGATCATCCATAAATTCAAACCATGAGTAGGGCAATTGCGAAGCATTAATTCCATTCTTTCCCAAGATTGGGCAACATGCTCATGATCAAGTTGTTTAAAATTCATGATATTGTTCCTAAGAGTGATAATCTTAGCGGGGGGAAAATACTTAGAGATAAAAGCATCTTTGCACTTGTTCCAAGAATCAATACTATTTTTAGGCAAAGATGAAAACCAAACTTTAGCACGATCTCTAAGTGAAAACGGAAATAACTTCAATTTGACAATATTGTTATCCGTATCTTTCTTCTTTTGCATCTCACACAAATCAACAAAATTATTCAGATGAGTAGCGACATCTTCACTAGGATGTAAAAACAAAGCAAGTAAATAAAGTGATAGAGATTAATATGATGAGAATAGACCCGGGGGCCATAGGTTTCACTAGTGGCTTCTCTCAAGAGCATAGATTTTCTACGGTGGGTGAACAAATTACTGTTGAGCAATTGACAGAATTGAGCATATTTATGAGTATATCTAGGCAACGATCATGTATATAGGCATCACGTTCGAGACAAGTAGATCGAAACGATTCTGCATCTACTACTATTACTCCACTCATCGACCGCTATCCAACATGCATCTAGAGTATTAAGTTAAAAACAGAGTAACGCCTTAAGCAAGATGACATGATGTAGAGGGATAAATTCATACAATATGATAAAAACCCCATCTTGTTATCCTCGATGGCAACAATACAATACGTGCTTTGCAACCCTTTCTGTCACTGGGTAAGGACACAGCAAGATTGAACCCAAAGCTAAGCACTTCTCCCATTGCAAGAACTACCAGTCTAGTTGGCCAAACCAAATAGATAATTCGAAGAGACTTGCAAATATAACTCAATCATACATAAAAGAATTCAGAGAAGAATCAAATATTTTCCATAGATAATACTGGATCATAAACCCACAATTCATCGGTCTCAACAAACACACCGCAAAAAGAAGATTACATCGAATAGATCTCCACAAGAGAGGGGGAGAACATTGTATTGAGATCCAAAAAGAGAGAAGAAGCCATCTAGCTACTAACTATGGACCTGAAGGTCTGAAGTAAACTACTCACACTTCATCGGAGGGGCTATGGTGTTGATGTAGAAGCCCTCCGTGGTGGATGCCCCCTCCGGCGGAGCTCCGGAACAGGCCCCAAGATTGGAACTCGTGGATACACAAGGTTGCGGCGGTGGAATTAGGTTTTTGGCTCCTGTTCTGATCGTTTGGGGATACGTAGGTATATATAGGAGGAAGGAGTACGTCGGTGGTGCGTCAGGGGGCCCACGAGGTTGGGGGCGCGCCTAGGGGGGCGCCCTCCACCCTCGTGACCGCCTCTGGCACTGCTTGGAGTAGGGTCCAAGTCTACTGGATCACGTTCGGTGAGAAAATCACGTTCCCGAAGGTTTCATTCCGTTTGGACTCTGTTTGATATTCTGTTTCTTCGAAACACTGAAATAGGCAAAAAACAGCAATTCTGGGCTCGGCCTCCGGTTAATAGGTTAGTCCCAAAAATAATATAAAAGTGGAAAATAAAGCCCAATATAGTCCAAAACAGTAGATAAAGTAGCATGGAGCAATCAAAAATTATAGATACGTTGGAGACGTATCAGACCCAAAGCGCCTATGATACGTCGACACGTGGCACGGCCCAACAGAGGCCCATTCCTATGAAAAGGCCGGCCCGTTTGACTTGGTCAAAAGGTGGCGGGCCGGCCCATGGCAAGCCTGTTAATGGCCTGTTCGCATATAGCCCATTTACAGCCCGCTAACCCAGGGCCCGTTTACGTCCTATCCAAATTAGGCCTAGTAGCGTCATCTGGGCCGTCCAATATAATTCCAGCCCGTTTTAACTTCCGGCCCATGTATGGCCCATGACGTCTTTCAGCCCATATGAGGGCCTTAGTAACCCTCGGCCCCTTAACGGCCCGTGGTAAAACTGGCCCGTAACGAATAGTGTATCACTTTATACCCATTAACGGCCCATTATTCTGTTGGATCGTTTCTAGCCCATGTTATCTTTCGGCCTTCTTAGGGCCCATTTATTCTTGGGCTCATTTCCAGCATTTGGTTACTTATGGCCCGTTACTGTCATTTTCTGCTTGTGGGCCAAATTCAGCCCGTGGTTATAGTCGGCCCGTTTGTGGCCCGTTAATACGTTGGGCCGTTCTCATGTAAAAAAACCCGTTAGGCTGTTTTCATAGAGTTATCAAATATGGCCTATTAACGGCCCGTTATTGTCCATGAATAGTACGGCCCATGATTGGCGAAATGATGATACGCCCCGTAGAAGGCTCATGGATCCTACAGCCCGTAAAAGGCCCATGAATTGTACGGCCCGTAGAAGGCCCATGTGTCGGATATGGGGTTCCGGCAAAACCCTTAAGGTTCAAACTCTGGGGTGCGCGCGAAGATCTTTCCCCTACCGAACCACGCCCAAACGCCTCGCTGAGAATCTAAGCTACCCGATGAACAACACAAGGGACACAGGTTTATACTAGTTCGGGCCACCGTTGTGGTGTAATACCCTACTCTAGTTTGTGGTGTGGTGGATTGCCTCAGGGGCTGATGATGAATAGTACAGAAAAAGAACAACCTCGCAAGGGATGTTCTTGTGGTGGTGTTCTGCTTGGGAAGGACTCGATCCAAGATGCCTCACACTGTGATGGCTAGCCCTATATATAGAGGCCTTGGTCCTCTTCCCAAATATTTGAGCAGGAAGGGATTCCACAATGGCAGGATTTGAAGGGGAACATCTAGTACAACTTATACTGAATAAAGTTGGTCTTCGGCTGCCAAAGGCACTGGAGATGACACCGTCTTGGGCTCCACGGTGACCTTCGTCGTACCGCTCTGCTAGTCTTGGTCTCGTTGCACCGAAATGGTAACCTTTACTTGATGCCTTGGTACTCCGTGCCTGTGCTTGCCCCCTTTGCACCAAAGAGGAAACAAGGACACTGCACAGGCCGGCGCCCGCCTAGCGCCCGCCTGGTCTCGATCGTCATGGCTTGCATCACGAGCACCTCGCGAGGTACCCTGATACGTCAATTTTGCATCATGCTTTTATATCAATATTTATTGCATTATGGGCTGTTATTTCACGTTATGTCACAATACTTATGGCTATTTTCTCTTATTTTACAAGGTTTACATGAAGAGGGAGGATGCCGGCAGCTGGAATTCTGGGCTGGAAAAGGAGCAAATATTGGAGACCTATTCTGCGGAACTCCAAAAGTCCCGAAACTCCACGGAATATCTTAAAATAAATAAAGAAAAATCGCCGCCAAAGATGAAGGCCAGGGGGCCCACACCCTGCTCACGAGGGTGGGGGCGCCCCCCTGGGGCGCGCCCCCTACCTCGTGGGCCCCCTGGTGGCTCTCCGACGCCCATCTTCTCCTATATGAAGTCTTTCGATGAGAAAAAAATAGAAGGCAACCTTTCGGGACGAGACTCCGCCGCCACGAGGCGGAACCTTGGCGGAACCAATCTAGGGCTCCGGCAGAGCTGTTCTGCCGGGGACACTTCCCTCCGGGAGGGGGAAATCATCACCATCGTCATCACCAACGCTCCTCTCATCGGGAGAGGGAAATATCCATCAACATATTCACCAGCACCATCTCATCTCCAAACCCTAGTTCATCTCTTGTATCCAATTCTTGTCTCCAAGTCCGGGATTGGTAGGTTGCTAGTAGTGTTGATTGCTCCTTGTAGTTGATGCTAGTTGGTTTATTTGGTGGAAGATCATATGTTCAGATCCTTTATGCATATTATTACCCCTCTGATTATGAACATGAACATGCTTTGTGAGTAGTTACGTTTGTTCCTGAGGACAAGAGAGAAGTCTTGCTATTAGTAGTCATGTGAATTTGGTATTCGTTCGATATTTTGATGAGATGTATGTTGTCTAACCTCTAGTGGTGTTATGTGAACGTCGACTACATAACACTTCACCATTATTTGGGCCTAGAGGAAGGCATTGGGAAGTAATAAGTAGAGGATGGGTTGCTAGAGTGACAGAAGCTTAAACCCTAGTTTATGCATTGCTTCATAAGGGGCTGATTTTGAATCCATATGTTTCATGCTATGGTTAGGTTTACCTTAATACTTTTGTTGTAGTTGCGGATGCTTGCAATAGAGGTTAATCTTAAATGGGATGCTTGTTCAAGTAAGAACAGCACCCAAGCACCGGTCCACCCACATATCAAATTATCAAAGTACCGAACACGAATCATATGAGCGTGATGAAAACTAGCTTGACGATATTCCCATGTGTCCTCGGGAGCGCTTTTCCTATTATAAGAGTTTGTCCAGGCTTGTCCTTTGCTACAAAAAGGATTGGGCCACCTTGCTGCACTTTATTTACTTTTGTTACTTGTTGCTTGTTACAATTTATCTTATCACAAAACTATCTGTTACCACTTATTTCAGTACTTGCAGAGAATACCTTGCTGAAAACCGCTTATCATTTCCTTCTGCTCCTCGTTGGGTTCGACACTCTTACTTATCGAAAGGACTACGATAGATCCCCTATACTTGTGGGTCATCAAGACTCTTTTCTGGCGCCGTTGCCGGGGAGTGTAGCGCCTTTGGTAGGTGGAATTTGGTAAGGAAATATTTATTTAGTGTGCTGAAATTTTCTGTCACTTGTTACTATGGAAAGTAATTCTCTGAGGGGCTTGTTTGGGGTATCTTCACCCCGTCCAGTAGAGCAAAGAGTTGCTCCTCAACCTACTGAACCTACTGAACCTATTGAAAATGAAACTCCTTTTGAAATTCGTTCGGGTATGATGGAAAAACTGCTAGCTAACACTTTTACAGGAGATGGAACAAAGCATCCTGATGAACATCTACGCTACGTGGATGAAGTTTGTGGACTATTTAAGCTTGCAGGTATACCCGATGATGTTGTTAAGAAGAAGGCCTTCCCTTTATCTTTGAAGGGAGACGCATTGACATGGTATAGGCTATGTGATGATATGAGATCATGGAACTATAAAAGATTGAAATTGGAATTTCATCAAAAGTATTACCCTATGCATCTTGTTCATCGTGATCGCAATTATATATATAATTTTTGGCCTCGCGAAGGAGAAAGCATCGCTCAAGCTTGGGGGAGGCTTAAATCAATGTTATATTCATGCCCCAATCATGAGCTCTCAAGAGAAGTAATTATGCAAAGTTTTTGGGCTCGGCTTTCTGATAACAATCGCACCATGCTCGATACTTCTTGTGCTGGCTCTTTTATGATGAAGACTATTGAGTTTAAATGGAATTTATTGGATAGAATTAAATGCAACTCTGAAGATTGGGACCTCAACGAAGGTAAGAGTCAGGTATGACACCTAAGTTTGATTGTGTTAAATCTTTTATGGATACCGATATTTTCCGTAAGTTTAGCACTAAATATGGACTTGACTCTAAGATAGTAGCTTCTTTCTGTGAATCTTTTGCTACTTATGTTGATCTCCCCAAGGAGAAGTGGTTTAAATATCATCCTCCCATAGAAGTAAAAATAGCTTCACCTATTAAAGTTGAAGAAAAGACTATCACTTATAATGATCCTATTGTTCCCACTTATGTTGGGAAACCACCTTTCCCTGTTAGAATGAATGATCATGCTAAAGCTTCAACTGTTGTTCGTAAAAGCAATATTAGAACTTGTACACCTCCTGAGCAAGTCAAAGTAGAACCCAATATTGCTATTGTTAAAGATCTCTTGTCTGATAATATTGATGGGCATGTTATTCAATTCCGTGGTGAAACTGCTAGAATTGCTAAACCTTGTGCTAGAGATAAACATAGACCTGTGGTAGGCGTGCCTGTTATTTCTGTTAAAATAGGAGATCATTGTTATCATGGCTTATGTGATATGGGTGCTTGTGCTAGTTTTATACGTATTACCTTGTATGAAGAAATTATGCATGATATTGCACCTGCTGAGTTAGAAGATATTGATGTGACAATTAAACTTGCCAATAGAGATACTATATCTGCAATGGGAATTGTTAGAGATGTTGAAGTCTTGTGTGGAAAAACAAAATATCCCGCTGATTTTCTTGTTCTTGGTTCTCCACAAGATAGCTTTTGTCCCATTATATTTGGTAGACCCTTCTTGAATACTGTTAATGCTAAGATAGACTACGAAAAGAATGTTGTTACTATTGGCTTGGATGATATGGTTCATGAGTTTAATTTCTCTAAATTTAGTAAACAACATCGTGAGGAGGAATTGCCTAGTAAGGATGAAATTATTGGTCTTGCTTCTATTGCCGTACCTCCTAGTGATCCTTTAGAACACTATTTGCTAGACCATGAAAATGATATGTTCATGAATGAAAGAAGGGAAATAGATGAAGTATTCTTTAAACAGGAACCTATTCTGCAACACAATTTGCCTGTTGAAATCCTAGGGGATCCTCCTCCACCCAATGGTGATCCCGTGTTTGAGCTTAAACCGTTGCCCGATAATCTTAAATATGCTTATCTTGATGAAAATAAAATATATCCTGTCATTATTAGTGCTAACCTTTCAGAGCATGAAGAAGAAAGATTATTGAAAACTCTGAAGAAGCACCGTGCCGCTATTGGGTATACTCTTGATGATCTTAAGGGCATTAGTCCCACTCTATGTCAACATAAAATAAATTTGGAAGCGGATGCCAAACCAGTTCGTGATCCTCAACGATGTTTGAATCCTAAAATGAAAGAAGTGGTAAGAAAAGAAATACTGAAGCTCCTGGGGGCAGGTATAATTTATCCCGTTGCTGATAGTCAGTGGGTAAGTCCTGTCCATTGTGTCCCTAAGAAGGGAGGTATTACTGTTGTCCCTAATGATAAAGATGAATTGATTCCGCAAAGAATTATCACAGGTTATAGGATGGTAATTGATTTCCGCAAATTAAATAAGGCTACTAAGAAAGATCATTACCCCTTACCTTTTATTGATCAAATGCTAGAAAGATTATGCAAACATACACATTATTGTTTTCTAGATGGTTATTCTGGTTTCTCCCAAATACCTGTGTCAGCTAGAGATCAATCAAAGACTACATTTACATGCCCTTTTGGTACTTTTTCTTATAGACGTATGCCTTTCGGTTTATGTAATGCACCTGCTACCTTTCAAAGATGCACGATGGCCATATTCTCTGACTTCTGCGAAAAGATTTTTGAGGTTTTCATGGACGACTTTTCCGTCTATGGTTCCTCTTTTGATGATTGCTTGAGCAATCTTGCTCGAGTTTTGCAGAGATGTGAAGAAACTAATCTTGTCTTGAATTGGGAAAAGTGCCACTTTATGGTTAATGAAGGTATTGTCTTGGGACACAAAGTTTCTGAAAGAGGTATTGAATTTGATAAAGCCAAGGTTGATGCTATTGAAAAGATGCCATGTCCCAAGGACATCAAAGGTATAAGAAGTTTCCTTGGTCACGCCGGATTTTATAGGAGGTTCATTAAGGACTTCTAAAAAATTTCTCGGCCTCTGACTAATTTACTACAAAAAGATGTACCATTTGTCTTTGATGATGATTGTGTAGAAGCATTTGAAATACTTAAGAAAGCATTAGTCTCTGCACCTGTTGTTCAGCCACCTGATTAGAATTTACCCTTTGAAATTATGTGTGATGCTAGTGATTATGCTGTAGGTGCTATTCTAGGGCAAAGAGTTGACAAGAAATTAAATGTTATCCATTATGCTAGTAAAACTCTAGACAATGCTCAAAGAAATTATGCTACTACCGAAAAGGAACTTTTAGCAGTTGTTTTTGCTTGTGGTAAATTCAGACCCTATATTGTTGATTCTAAAGTAACTATTCACACTGATCATGCTGCTATTAAATATCTTATGGAAAAGAAAGATGCAAAACCTAGACTTATTAGATGGGTTCTCTTGCTGCAAGAATTTGATTTGCATATTGTTGACAGAAAAGGAGCTGAGAACCCCGTTGCAGATAACTTATCTAGGTTAGAGAATGTTCTTGATGACCCACTACCTATTGATGATAGCTTTCCTGATGAACAATTAAATGTCATAAGCACTTCTCGTAGCACTCCATGGTATGCTGATTACGCTAATTATATTGTTGCTAAATTTATACCACCTAGCTTCACATACCAACAAAAGAAAAAGTTTTTCTATGATCCGCGACATTACTTTTGGGATAACCCACATCTTTATAAAGAAGGAGTAGATGGTGTTATTAGATGTTGTGTACCTGAGCATGAACAGGAACAGATCCTACGCAAGTGTCACTCCAAAGCTTATGGAGGACACCACGCTAGAGATAGAACTGCACATAAGGTATTGCAATCCGGTTTTTACTGGCCTACTCTCTTCAAGGATGCCCGTAAGTTTGTTTTGTCTTGCGATGAATGTCAAAGAATTGGTAATATTAGTAGACGTCAAGAAATGCCTATGAATTATTCACTTGTTATTGAACCATTTGATGTTTGGGGCTTTGATTATATGGGACCTTTTCCTGCCTCTAATGGATATACACATATTCTAGTTGCTGTTGATTATGTTACTAAGTGGGTAGAAGCTATTCCAACTAGTAGTGCTGATCATTAATACCTCTATTAAAATTCTTAAGGAAGTTATTTTTCTGAGGTTTGGAGTCCCTAGATATTTAATGACTGATGGTGGTCCACACTTTATTCATGGTGCTTTTTGTAAAATGCTTGCTAAATATGACGTTAATCATAGAATTGCATCTCCTTATCACCCGCAATCTAGTGGTCAAGTAGAATTGAGCAATAGAGAGCTCAAATTAGTTTTGCAAAAGACTGTTAATAGGTATAGAAAGAATTGGTCCAAGAAGCTGGATGACGCATTATGGGCCTATAGAACTGCATACAAGAATCCTATGGGTATGTCTCCGTATAAAATGGTTTATGGAAAAGCTTGTCACTTACCTCTCGAACTAGAACATAAGGCATATTGGGCTATTAAAGAGCTCAACTATGATTTCAAACTTGCCGGTGAGAAGAGGTTATTTGATATTAGCTCACTTGATGAATGGAGAACCCAAGCTTATGAAAATGCCAAGTTGTTTAAATAAAAAGTTAAAAGATGGCATGACAAAAGGATACAAAAGCGTGAGTTTAATGTAGGTGATTATGTATTGCTATACAATTCTCGTTTAAGATTTTTTGCAGGAAAACTTCTTTCTAAATGGGAAGGTCCCTACGTTATCGAGGAGGTCTATCGTTCCGGTGCCATAAAAATCAACAACTTCGAAGGCACAAATCCGAAGGTGGTAAACAGTCAAAGGATCAAACACTATATCTCAGGTAATCCCATAAAAGTTGAAACCAATATTATTGAAACCGTAACCCCGAAGGAATACATAAGGGACACCTTCCAGACCGTTCCAGATTCCGAAAAGGAATAGGTATGTGGTACGGTAAGTAAACCAACTCCAAAACAATTTTTAAGGCAATATTTCTCCATTTTGGAATATTTAGAAAAATAGAAAAAATAAGTGGCAGTCCGGGAAGGACACGAGGCCTTCACGAGGGTGGAGGGCGCGCCCTACCCCCCTGGGCGCGCCCCTACCTCGTGAGCACCTCGTGTGCCCTCTGGACTCCGTTTTCCTACACGATACGTATTTTGGTCGGTAAAAATTCATTATATATTCTCCCGAAGGTTTTGACTCTCGTATCACGCAAATATCCTCTGTTTTTGTTTCGAGCTGTTCCTGTTGCAGATTTGGAACAAGATGTCGTCCCAAGATTCGGAGGGAGAGAGCTACATGGCTGATTATATTGCAAACCCAAAAGTATATGGGGATGTGGAACATTATGGCTGGACCACGGAGGAATAAGAAGACTATGATCCAAAGAGGAAGGAGGAAACAACCTCCGATGAAGAGGACGATCCACTACCTCAACATGGTGATATGCATGTGGAGTTCAAGAAGTCAAGCCTCCCTAAGGTCCAGTCTATCCCACCTCGTTTTTTGCAGTACATCAAGGCAGCACTATGCAAAAAGATCATGAAACTTGAGCTCGAGAATGAGGATCCAAGGGAGGAAAATTTTAGCCTCAGACGCAAGCTAGAGAAGAAAAATGCAACAACTCCATCATCAACAACTCCTACTTCACCACCCCCGAAGACATAATCACATGGGTATGGGCACTCCCCTTGGCAACTGCCAAGCTTGGGGGAGGTGCCCTGGTATCGTATCACCATCACAACTCCTATCTTTACCGTTTTTCTTAGTTCGATCCTATTAGTAGTATCTTTATTTAGTAGAATAAAGTCATCGCATGATCTAGTTTTGAGTTTTGCTTTATAATCTTTCTTTGTAATCGAGTTCGTGAGCTATATAATAAAGATTAGTGTTGAGTCAAGGGATTGATTACTTTGCCATGATCTTGGGTAAATAGAAAGAGTAAAAAGAATCAAAGAGTTCATATTGATCTTATTGAAAGTAATGACTTCACATAGAAAGAGTATGATGATTAAAAGTTGTTGGTAGTTGGCAAATATAGCTTTGGTCATCGTTGCAATTAATAGGAAGTAATAAGGAAAGAGAGGTTTCACATATAGATATATTATCATTGACATCTTTTATGATTGGGAGCACTCATTAAAATATGACATGCTAAAGAGTTGAGGTTGGACAAGGAAGACAACATAATGAGTTATGTTTTCTTACATCTGAGATAAATTATGTTATCATGGATCCTCTAACGAGTTGAGCTTGCCTTTCCCCCTCATGCTAGCCAAATTCTCAGCACCAAGTAGAAATACTACTTGTGCTTCCAAATACCCTTAAACCAGTTTTTGCCATGAGAGTCCACCATATCTACCTATGGATTGAGTAAGATCCTTCAAGTAAGTTGTCATCGGTGCAAGCAATAAAAATTGCTCTCTAAATATGCATGACTTATTAGTGCGGAGAAAATAAGCTTTGTACGAACTTGTTGTGGACGTAATAAAAGCGACGAACTGCATAATAAAGGTCCACATACAAGGGGCAATATAAAGTGACGTTCTTTTGCATTAAGATTTTGTGCATCAACCCTAAACGCGCACGACAACTTCTAATTCCCTCTGGGAAGGGCCTATCTTTTATTATTATCCTCTACCTTATGCAAGAGTCATGGTGATCTTCACCTTTCCTTTTTCATTTTATCCTTTGGCAAGCTCAGCATGTTGGAAAGAACATGATATATATATCTAATTGGATGTAGGGGAGCATGAATTATTATTGTTGACATTACCCTTGAGGTAAAAGGTTGTGGGGCAAAACTATAAGCCCCTATATTTCTCTGTGTCCGATTAAAACTCCGTAACCACAAGTATTGCGTGAGTGTTAGCAATTATGAAGGACTAAGTGATAGTTGAGTATGTGGACTTACTTTTAAGCTCTGACATAGACTCTTTCCGATGTTATGATAAATTACAGTTGCTTCAATGACTGAGGTTATAATTTGTTGGTGCCCAATAAGGTTTCTGATTCATACTTTTGCTATGTGAAAAGATCATCACTTGAACATAAGTAATCATATGACAAAATCTATATATGTTGCTGTTATGGAAATAATCATGATGCCTTCATGTCCGTATTTTATTTTTATCAATGCCTCTACCTCTAAACATGACGACATATTTATTGTTATCGGCTTTTCACTTGAGGACAAGCGAGGTCTAAGCTTGGGGGGAGTTGATACGTCCATTTTGCATCATGCTTTTATATCAATATTTATTGCATTATGGGCTGTTATTTCATGTTATGTCACAATACTTATGGCTATTCTCTCTTATTTTACAAGGTTTACATGAAGAGGGAGGATGCCGACAGCTGGAATTCTGGGCTGGAAAAGGAGCAAATATTGGAGACCTATTCTGCGCAACTCCAAAAGTCCTGAAACTCCATGGAATATCTTAAAATAAATAAAGAAAAATTGTCGCCAAAGATGAAGGCCAGGGGGCCCACACCCTGCTCACGAGGGTGGGGGGTGCCCCCCCTGGGGCGCGCCCCCTACCTCGTGGGCCTCCTGGTGGCTCTCCGACGCCCATCTTCTCCTATATGAAGTCTTTTGATGAGAAAAAAATAGAAGGCAACCTTTCGGGACGAGACTCCACCGCCACGAGGCGGAACCTTGGCGGAACCAATCTAGGGCTCTGGCAGAGCTGTTCTGCTAGGGACACTTCCCTTCGGGAGGGGGAAATCATCACCATCGTCATCACCAACGCTCCTCTCATCGGGAGAGGGCAATCTCCATCAACATCTTCACCAGCACCATCTCATCTCCAAACCCTAGTTCATCTCTTGTATCCAATTCTTGTCTCCAAGTCCGGGATTGGTGCTAGTAGGTTGCTAGTAGTGTTGATTACTCCTTGTAGTTGATGCTAGTTGGTTTATTTGGTGGAAGATCATATGTCCAGATCCTTTATGCATATTATTACCCCTCTAATTATGAACATGAGCATGCTTTGTGAGTAGTTACGTTTGTTCCTGAGGACAAGGGAGAAGTCTTGATATTAGTAGTCATGGGAATTTGGTATTCATTCGATATTTTGATGAGATGTATGTTGTCTAACCTCTAGTGGTGTTATGTGAACGTCGACTACATAACACTTCACCATTATTTGGGCCTAGAGGAAGGCATTGGGAAGTAATAAGTAGATGATGGGTTGCTAGAGTGACAGAAGCTTAAACCCTAGTTTATGCGTTGCTTCGTAAGGGGCTGATTTGGATCCATATGTTTCATGCAATGGTTAGGTTTACCTTAATACTTTTGTTGTAGTTGCGGATGCTTGCAATAGAGGTTAATCATAAGTGGGATGCTTGCTCAAGTAAGAACAGCACCCAAGCACCGGTCCACCCACATATCAAATTATCAAAGTACCAAACGCGAATCATATGAGCGTGATGAAAACTAGCTTGACGATATTCCCATGTGTCCTCGGGAGCGCTTTTCCTATTATAAGAGTTTGTCTAGGCTTTTCCTTTGCTACAAAAAGGATTGGGCCACCTTGCTGCACTTTATTTACTTTTGTTACTTGTTGCTCGTTACAATTTATGTTATCACAAAACT
Organism: Triticum urartu; assembly: GCF_056163025.1. Taxonomy (NCBI): domain Eukaryota; kingdom Viridiplantae; phylum Streptophyta; class Magnoliopsida; order Poales; family Poaceae; genus Triticum; species Triticum urartu. The sequence goes on along the minus strand of NC_141877.1, from coordinate 444,085,673 downwards.
ATCTGTTACCACTTATTTCAGTACTTGCAGAGAATACCTTGCTGAAAACCGCTTATCCTTTCCTTCTGCTCCTCGTTGGGTTCGACACTCTTACTTATCGAAAGGACTACGATAGATCCCCTATACTTGTGGGTCATCAGACCCCTGCCTTGATCTCTCCGCCTCCTCGCGAGCCTGCCTGGTGAAGCCGCTCCTGAGGAAGCCTTCCGTCGTCCGCCTCGCGAGGCTTGGACCCTCGCGAGGGTCTTGAGCTTGAGTAGATGAAGATGGGCCATACTGGGCCACCACTTGAGCCATGCCGCGGGCCGCAGGTAAGCAAGTCTGGGGACCCCCGTTGCCAGAACGCCGACAGTAGCCCCCGGGTCCAAGGCGTGCTCGGACTTGGCTTAGTAGAGAAGCAAAGGGGCAAGTGCGGAGCGCCACGGGACCCAACAACCCGCGGCCTTGGGCGCCGTGTGGTGGTTGATTGGACATGGGCGTTGATATGTCTCCAACGTATCTACTTTTCCAAAAACTTTTGCCCTTGTTTTGGACTCTAACTTGCATGATTTGAATGAAACTAACACGGACTGACACTGTTTTCAGCAGAATTACCATGATGTTGTTTTATGTGTAGAAAACAAAAGTTCTCGGAATGACCTGAAAATCCTTGGAGATAAGTTTCGGAAAATATAAAAAATACTGGCAAAAGATGAAGACCAGGGGGCCCACATCCTGTCCACGAGGGTGGGGCGCGCGCCCACCCCCTGGGCACGCCCCCTGTCTCGTGGGCCCCCTACAGCTCCGCCGACCTCAACTCCAACTCCATATATTCCGTCTTGCGGAGAAAAAAATCAGAGAGGAAGTTTCATCGCGTTTTATGATACGGAGCCGCCGCCAAGCCCTAAAACCTCTCGGGAGGGCTGATCTGGAGTCCGTTCGGGGCTCCGGAGAGGGGGATTCATCGCCATCGTCATCATCAACCATCCCCCATCACCAATTTCATGATGCTCACTGCCGTGTGTGAGTAATTCCATCGTAGGCTTGCTGGACAGTGATGGGTTGGATGAGATTTATCATGTAATCAAGTTAGTTTTGTTAGGGTTTGATCCCTAGTATCCACTATGTTCTGAGATTGATGTTGCTATGACTTTGCTATGCTTAATGCTTGTCATTAGGGCCCGAGTGCCATGATTTCAGATCTGAACCTATTATGTTTTCATCAATATATATGTGTTCTTGATCCTATCTTGCAAGTCTATAGTCACCTATTATGTGTTATGATCCGACAACCCCGAAGTGACAATAATCGGGATACTTCTCGGTGATGACCGTAGTTTGAGGAGTTCATGTATTCACTATGTGTTAATGCTTTGGTCCGGTTCTCTATTAAAAGGAGGCCTTAATATCCCTTAGTTTCCGCTAGGACCCCGCTGCCACGGGAGGGTAGGACAAAAGATGTCATGCAAGTTCTTTTCCATAAGCACGTGTGACTATATTCGGAATACATGCCTACATTACATTGATGAATTGGAGCTAGTTCTGTGTCACCCTATGTTATAGCTATTACATGAGGAATCGCATCCGACATAATTATCCATCACTGATCCAATGCCTACGAGCTTTTCACATCTTGTGCTTTCCTTATTTACTTTTCCGTTGCTATTGTTACAATCACTACAAAACCCAAAAATATTACTTTTGCTATCGTTACCATTACTATCATACTACTTTGCTACTAAATACTTTGCTGCAGATACTAAGTTATCCAGGTGTGGTTGAATTGACAACTCAACTGCTAATGCTTAAGAATATTCTTTGGCTCCCCTTGTGTGGAATCAATAAATTTGGGTTGAATACTCTACCCTCGAAAGCTATTGCGATCCCCTACACTTGTGGGTTATCAAGACTAATTTCTGGCACCGTTGCCGGGGAGCATAGCTCTATTCTCTGAGTCACTTGGGATTTATATCTGCTGATCACTATGAAGAACTTGAAAGATCAAAGAACTAAATTTATCCCTCAACTACGAGGGGAGGTAAGGAACTGCCATCTAGCTCTGCACTAGATTCTCCTTCTGTTATGAATAAGCTTGCGACACCTAAACCTGCTACTGCTATGAATTCTGATATGTCGCATGTTATTGATGATGCTACTTCTGTTATGCATGATACTTATGATGAAACTACTTCTATGCTTGATACTACTGTGCCATTAGGTGAATTTCTTGATGAACAACTTACTAAGGCTAGGGAGAATGAAATTATTGAAAATGAAATTATTGATGAAGGTTCTCCTCCTAATTATGAATTTCCTGTTGTTCCTGAGGGTTATGTTATGGATGAAGAAACTGCTAGAGATTTTCTTGCTTGCAATGATAGATCAGATCTTAAGAAATTGTTAGCTAAGCTGAAACAAAAGACTCTAAATGCTAGAATGAAACATGACCCTGCTTTTGCTACTTCACCTACCTTTGTTACTGATAAGGATTATGAATTCTCTGTTGATCATGAGATTATTACTTTAGTTGAATCCGATCCTTTCTATGGCACTGAATCTGAAACTGTTGTGGCAAATCTCACCAAGCTAAATGATATAGCCACCCTATTTACTAATGATGAGACGTCTCGCTATTTCTATATCCTTAAGATATTTCCGTTCTCATTAAAGGGTGATGTTAAGACTTGGTTTAATTCTCTTGATCCTGGTTGTGTGCGTAGTCCCCAGGATATGATGTATTACTTCTCTGCTAAATATTTCCCTGCTCATAAGAAACAAGCTGCCTTGCGGGAAATACATAACTTTGTGCAAATCGAAGAAGAGAGTCTCCCACAAGCTTGGGGGAGGCTTCTCTGATTACTTAATGCTTTGCCTGATCATCCTCTTAAGAAAAATGAAATACTTGATATCTTTTATAATGGACTAACTCATGCTTCCAAGGACCACTTGGATAGTTGTGCTGGTTGTGTTTTCAGGGAAAGAACAGTCAACCAAGCTGAATTATTATTGAACAATATGTTGACAAATGAAAATAATTGGACTCTTCCTAAGCCAATTCCCGAGGCAACTCCTGAACCAATTGAGCCAACTCCTGAGCCTATTCCTAAACCCACTCCGAAGAAGAGAGGTGTTCTATTTCTCAGTCCTGAAGATATGCAAGAGGGAAAGAAATCAATGAAAGAAAAAGGTATTAAAGCTGAAGACATTAAGAATTTACCTCCTATTGAAGAAATACATGGTCTTAATATACCGCCTATCGAAGAAACATGTTGTCTTGATAACCCGACACAGGCAGTAAAGGTAAATTCTCTCTATAGATATGATAAAGTTGAAATCCCGTCTACTAAATTTCATAGCCCATGCTTAGATTAATTTGATGACTTTATGGATAAACAAGCAAATTTCAATGATTATGTTAGTAGACAATTGAAAAATAATGCTTATATGATGGGACGCTTGAGTGATTATATGTCTAGAGTTAAAGGTGAACTTAAGCTTACTAGTAAACATGTTTCTATGGTCACCACTCAAGCTGAACAAGTACTTAAGGCTCAGAATGAATTGATAGATGAACTAAATAATAAACATGATTTTGCTGTTAGAGTGGCTACTAGAACTGGTAAAATGACTCAGGAACCTTTGTATCCTAAAGGCCACCCTAAGAGAATTGAACAAGATTCTCAGAATAATAATCTAGATGCTCCTAGTTCTTCTAAGAAGAAGAAAAAGAAAAATGATAGGACTTTGCATGCTTCTAGTGAACCTAATATAGAAACACCTGAGAATCCTAATGATACTTCTATCTCTGATGCCGAGACACAATCCAGAGATGAACATGAACCTAATGATAATGCTAATAATGATGTTCATGTAGATGCTCAACCTAGTAATAACAATGATATAGAAATTGAACCTGATGTTGGTCTTGATAACCCACAATCAAGAAACCAACGTTATGATAAGAGAGATTTTGTTGCTAGGAAACATGGTAGAGAAAGAGAACCATGGGTTCAGAAACCCATGCCCTTTCCTCCTAAACCATCCAAGACAAAGGATGATGAGGACTTTGAGCGTTTTGCTGAAATGATTAGACGTATTTTCTTACGCATGCGCTTAACTGATATGCTTAAAACAAACCCTTATTCTAAATATATGAAAGATATCATCACTAATAAGAGGAAAATACCTGAAGCTGAGATTTCCACCATGCTTGCCAACTATACCTTTAAGGGTGGAATACCTAAGAAACTTGGTGATCCCGGAGTACCCACTATACCTTGCTGCATAAAAAGAAATTATGTTAAAACTGCTTTATGTGATTTAGGAGCCGGTGTTAGTGTTATGCCTCTTTCCTTGTACCGTAGACTTGGATTAAGTAAGTTGACACCCACTGAGATATCCTTGCAAATGGCTGACAAATCAACTGCTATACCTGTCGGCATTTGTGAGGACGTGCCTGTTGTTGTTGCGAATGTTACTATCTTAACAGACTTCGTCATTCTTGATATTCCTGAGGACGACAGTATGCCGATTATCCTTGATAGACCCTTTTTAAATACTGCAGGTGCTGTTATTGATTGCAACAAAGGCAATGTCACCTTTCATGTTAATGGAAATGAGCACACGGTACATTTTCCGAGGAAACAACCTCAAGTCCACAGCTTAAATTCTATTGAGAAAATTCCATCAATCATTATTGGAGGTTTTGAATTTCCTCTCCCTACTGTCAAGAAAAAGTATGATATTCTTATTATTGGGGATGTTGTTATCCCCGTTGAGGTAACTTAGTGTTATTCGAAATTTCTCCAGTTCCGTGTTATTCGGAATGAGTTTGTTAACAAGACTTGATCAACCTTGTTAGTGGATTCATTTTGATGATCATGAGATGGATGAAACTAGAAGGCACAACCTTCTGTACCCTCTTTTTACTTTTTGTTATTTAAAATAAACAAAGCAAAATAGTATTATCTGTCTGTTTTCTGAATTATTCGTGCAATGAAAAATATCCTGAAAATAAAAGTGCTCCAAATGCCCTGCAAATTTAGTATGATTTTTTATGGAATATTTGAGGATATTAGGCATTGAAATCACTGCAGGAGGGGCAAGCACCAGGCCACGAGAGTGGAGGGCGCACCCACACCCCCTAGGCGCGCCCCCCTGTCTCGTGGGCCCCTGGTGGACCCCCTCCACTTATGCCAGCACCCACACACTCCATTTTCTTCCCAAAAAAATCCCCATCCAGCACAAGTACGAGTTCTAGCTCATTTTGCTGCGATTTTCGATCTCTTTGCTCAAAGCTCCATTCACAAAACTGCTTTGGGAGATTGTTGCTTGGTATGTGACTCCTCCATTGATCCAATTAGTTTTTGTTCTAGTGCTTTATTCATTGCAAATCCTTGCTGCCTTGGTGACCCTGTTCTTGAGCTTGCATGTTAAATTTATGAGGTTCCAAGTAATTCTAATGCATGATATAGGCTCTAGGCACTTGTAGGAGTAGTTGCTACCAATCTTGTTTAGTTTTATTTACTTTTGTCTTGGAGTTACTAAAAATTTCAGAAATATTGCAGAAAAAGAAATATGTTTAGGAAAATGTACCAAGGTGGTTCTTCAAGAAAGAAAGGACCCAGACGCGCGATACACGATGCGGACGACAAACTACCAAGGGAAGCTGACATACGGCCTTGTGAATGGCCGTCGGAGCAGTTTATGGTTGCAGCGGGTATCAAGGATGAATTTGATGCATATGTGCGTAATGCCGACCTTGAGGCGTTCATGCAAGATAAGTGCCCGCAGTACCGATATTTAACTGACTCATTTGTGAGAAGGTTTGAATTTACATCCTCGCGCAATTCTCAAAGTGTCCTGTTTGATATCTATGATACATCTTATACCATGGACTTAGAGGATTTTACAACTGCTTGCAAACTTCCATAGTGGGGCAATATTAATGATCCCCACAAATCTGAATTTAGAGACTTTCTTGCTAGTATTACTGTGGGAGAATCTAGGGATATAACACAAGCTACCATAGGGAGCATTCATTTTCCAGCTATACATTATTTTGCTCTTTTCATTGGTAGATGCATTAACGGTAAAGATGAAGCATGTCATATGTGTGTGCCTGATCTTTGTGTCCTCAAGAGTGCTGTGTTAGGTTATAAAGATTATAACTTGGGGCAATAGTTGCACGTAGGTTGCATAAAAATGGTAGAGCTGGAGATTTATTTGGAGGAATTTATGCGACCCGTGTGGCAAATTATCTTGGTATATCCCCACGAGAGGGGGATATGATGCTACCTCCTGCTTATTTAGATTATCATGCTATGGTCCAACATCATTTTCTTAAGAGGAATGAACAATTCCTCTAGTATCGACTAATCTTTGACAGACATAGCGCTGTCCATGTTAATCTTCCTGCTCCTTTCCTTTTTGATTACCAGGCAAAAGGAAGATATGTTGTTACCAGGGAGGAAGCAGCCGAACACGAGGAGAGAGCGGAGGCGGCTCGCCAACATGCCGCAACTCAGGAGGCATTTGCTGCTGCATCTCAGTACGACCCCAGTTACAACTACGGATATCAACCAGGCTACCCATGGCCATAGACCAACTTAGGCCAAAAGCCTAAGCTTGGGGGAGTACGTATTTCTCACCGACTTTACATTCATGTTCACACACTATTCCAGTCGTCGGTGCTCATACTCTTTCATTGTATTATTCATGCTAGTTTAATTTTCTTTTTCTAGTTTTCTTCTTGTGTGTTTGATAAACCTTAAGAAAAACCAAAAAATTAGTTAGTTTAATTTCCATTCTTGTAGTAGAAATTAAAATTAAAATCCAAAAAGATTTCTCGTTCTTCTTTTACTTGTTGGGAGCTTTCCCGTGTAAATAGTTTTATTTTCTCTTCTTTCCTTTGGGGGTTGAGAGTAGAAGACCATATTAAAAATGTTTAGTGGCTCTCATATGCATGATTGTTTATTTAACTTAGAGCCTATATTGCTTTGTCTTCTCTCTTGAGTTGAATGCTTGCAGATTCTAGTTTAGTCCAATGCACGTGCACTATTATTATTATACACATCGTTCGGTCGTGCAAGTGAAAGGCAATAATGACGATATATGATGGACTGATTGAGATGAGAAAAGCTGGTATGAACTCAACCTCTCTTGTTTTTGTAAATATGATGAGTTCATCGTTCCTGATTCAGCTTATTATGAAGTAAACATATTTGCAATGACATTTAGAGATTATAGTTGCTTGTGCCATGCTTGATTAGCTATGAGTTATAATGGTTTACCTTGTGTGCCAACATGCTATTAGAATGATTATGATGTGGTATAATGGGATGGTATCCTCCTTTGAATGAATTAAGTGACTCGACTTGGCACATGTTCACGCATGTAGTTGAAACAAATCAACATAGCCTCCATGATATTTATGTTCATGGTGGATTATATCCTACTCATGCTTGTACTCGGTGTGAATTAATTTTAATGCATGTTCATGACTGTTGTCGCTCTCTCAGTTGGTCGCTTCCCAGTCTTTTGCTAGCCTTCATCTGTACTAAGCGGGAATACTGCTTGTGCATCCAAACTCCTTAAACCCAAAGTTATTCCAATGAGTACACCATACCTTCCTATATGCGGTATCTACCTGCCATTCCAAGTAAATTTGTATGTGCCAAACTCCAAATCTTCAAATGAAATTCTGTTTTGTATGCTCGAGCAGCTCATGTTTCCACTAGGGCTGCCTATATCTTCCATGCTAGGTGGGTTATTCTCAAGAGGAGTGGACTCCCCTCCTCATTCACGAGAAAGGGCCGATAACCGGGATGCCCAGTCCCATGATCCAAAAAGATCAAAGCAAATCAATATAATTAAACAAAACTCCCCCATGGCTGTTGTTAGTTGGAGGCACTCGTTGTTTCGAGCAAGCCATGGATTGATGCTTGTTGGTGGTGGGGGAGTATAAACTTTTACCATTCAGTTTGGGAACTACCTATAATGCATGTACTATGGAAGATACAACCATCTCATAGTTGTTGCGTTGACAGTGAAAGTATGCCGCTCAAAATGTTATTCAATCTCTATTTTAAAATCGAGCTCTGGCACCTCTACAAATCCCTGCTTCCCTCTGCGAAGGGCCTATCTATTTACTTTTATGTTGAGTCATCACCTTCTTATTAAAAAGCACCCGCTGGAGAGCACACTGTTATTTGCATGTATTACTATTGGTTTATATTGGGTATGACTTGACTGGATCTCTTTTACCATGAAATTACAATGTTTAGTCCGTCCTTGATCTTTAAAGGTGCTCTGCATTTTTGTTTTGCGGTCTCAGAAAGGGCTAGCGAGATACCATTTTGTTATATCATGTTATGATTGTTTTAAGAAAGTGTTGTCACCCGAGTTTTATTATTAAGGCTTGTTAGCTGATTATGCCATTGATATGAGTAATTGTGAGACCGAGGTGTTATTGTGAGTATGGTTAGTTTATAATATTTGCTGAAACCTGAATGCTGGCTTTACATATTTACAACAACAATAGCAAACAGAGTTTGTAAAAGTTTTTCTTTATCACTTTCAGTTTATCAACTGAATTGCTTGAGGACAAGCAAAGGTTTAAGCTTGGGGGAGTTGATACATCTCCAACGTATCTACTTTTCTAAACACTTTTGCCCTTGTTTTGGACTCTAACTTGCATGATTTGAATGAAACTAACCCAGACTGACACTGTTTTCAGCAGAATTACCATGATGTTGTTTTATGTGTAGAAAACAAAAGTTCTCGGAATGACCTGAAAATCCTTGGAGATAAGTTTCGGAAAATATAAAAAATACTAGCAAAAGATGAAGACCAGGGGCCCACACCCTGTCCACGAGGGTGGGGGGCGCGCCCATCCCCCTGGGCGCGCCCCCTATCTCGTGGGCCCCCTACAGCTCCGCCGACCTCAACTCCAACTCCATATATTCCGTCTCGCGGAGAAAAAAAATCAAAGAGGAAGTTTCATCATGTTTTACGATATGGAGCCGCCGCCAAGCCCTAAAACCTCTTGAGAGGGTTGGTCTGGAGTCCGCTCGGGGCTCCGGAGAGGGGGATTTGTTGCCGTCGTCATCATCGACCATCCTCCATCACCAATTTCATGATGCTCACCGCCGTGTGTGAGTAATTCCATTGTAGGCTTGCTAGATGGTGATGGGTTGGATGAGATTTATCATGTAATCAAGTTAGTTTTGTTAGGGTTTGATCCTTAGTATCCACTATGTTCTGAGATTGATGTTGCTATGACTTTGCTATGCTTAATGCTTGTCACTAGGGCCCGAGTGCCATGATTTCAGATCTGAACCTATTATGTTTTCATCAATATATGTGTGTTCTTGATCCTATCTTGTAAGTCTATAGTCACCTATTATGTGTTATGATCCGACAACCCCGAAGTGACAATAATCGGGATACTTCTCGGTGATGACCGTAGTTTGAGGAGTTCATGTATTCACTATGTGTTAATGCTTTGGTCCAATTCTCTATTAATAGGAGGCCTTAATATCCCTTAGTTTCGGCTAGGACCCCGCTGCCATGGGAGGGTAGGACAAAACATGTCATGCGAGTTCTTTTCCATAAGCATGTGTGACTATATTCGGAATACATGCCTGCATTACATTGATGAATTGGAGCTAGTTCTGTGTCACCCTATGTTATAGCTATTACATGAGGAATCACATCTGACATAATTATCCATCACTGATCCAATGCCTATGAGCTTTTCACATCTTGTGCTTCGCTTATTTACTTTTCCGTTGCTATTGTTACAATCACTACAAAACCCAAAAATATTACTTTTGCTATCGTTACCATTACTATCATACTACTTTGCTACTAAATACTTTGCTGCAGATACTAAGTTATCCAGGTGTGGTTGAATTGACAACTCAACTGCTAATGCTTAAGAATATTCTTTGGCTCCCCTTGTGTCCAATCAATAAATTTGGGTTGAATACTCTACCCTCGAAAGCTGTTGTAATCCCCTACACTTGTGGGTTATCAGGCGTCTCTGCTTCCCCACGCTGCCTCAGCAACTGCCCGTCTGACAAAAGGCGGCTCCGGGTTAGGCTTACTTTCATTGCTCCCGTTCGTCTTGCTTCAGATCCCCTTTCTTGCACCTCGCCCTTTTGCTTCTAAAATCTCCAGATCTGCCTTAACCTCTCACCTCCAGCGAGCAATGGCGCCCCGCAAGACCACGACCGGGGCTCCATTGGCCTGGTACTCGCCGGCTCTGGATCCCCCAAACATGACGGAGAAGAATCTCGCCCTTACGCGCCTGATGATGGCGGCGCAGGGCAACGAGATGGGGGAGACTGTGCTTCGGCCTGGCTCCGCCCAGCCGGAAGACAAGGGGAGCACCTTCTATCCATTCTTCATGAGCGCCGCCATTGCTGGTTTGGTGCCTCCTTTCTCTGAGTTCTTTCTTGCTGTCCTCCGTCAGTATAATCTGCATGCTCTGCATCTCGACCCCAATTCCGTTCTCCTCCTGGCAACCTTCGCCTACTACTGCGAGGCACACGTGGGGGTGATGCCCTCCGTGGCCTTGCTGCGCCACTTCTTCTCCCTCCGGGTTACTGCCGCCAACATCTCGGCATGCACGGGCTTCATTGCGTACTCCCAAACCAATGCCATATCGAAGGCCAGGAAGAAGGCCGACGGCTTCCGGAGCAAGTGGGTCATGATGGATGCCAGATGCACCAACCCCCGGCTGGCGCTGCCCACGGGGCAGCTGAAAGGGATCGAGAAGAGGTGTCTAGAGGGAGGGGGTGATTAGACACTATGTACCAAAAGTTACAGTTTTTAGTTTCCTTAAGTTTAAGTGGAGTTTTGGCACAAGTTTAACAATCACAATACATATCAAGCAAGCATGCAAAGAGTATATGAGCAGCGGAATGTAAAGCATGCAACTTGCAAGAATGTAAGGTGGTGGGATTGGAATGTGCAAACGCAATTTGGAGACACGGAGATTTTTGAGCCGTGGTTCCGATAGGTGGTGCTATTTTACATCCATGTTGATGGAGACTTCAACCCACGAAGGGTAATGGTTGCGCGAGTCCACGGAGGGCTCCACCCACGAAGGGTCCATGAAGAAGCAACCTTGTCTATCCCACCATGGCCGTCGCCCACGAAGGACTTGCCTCACTAGGGGTAGATCTTCACGAAGTAGGCGATCTCCTTGCCCGTACAAACTCCTTGGTTAAACTCCACAATCTTGTCGGAGGCTCCCAAGTGACACCTAGCCAATCTAGGAGACACCACTCTCCAAGAAGTAACAAATGGTGTGTTGATGATGAACTCCTTTCTCTTGTGCTTCAAATGATAGTCTCCCCAACACTCAACTCTCTCTCACAGGATATGGATTTGGTGGAAAGAAGATTTGAGTGGAAAGTAACTTGGGAAAGGCTAGAGATCAAGATTCATATGGTAGGATTGGAATATCTTGGCCTCAACACAAGTGTAGGTGGTTCTCACTCAGAAAATGTAAGCTGGAAGTGTAGGCATGTTCTGATGGCTCTCTCCACGAATGAAGTGGAGGTGGAGGGGTATATATAGCCTCCACACGAAATCTAACCGTTACACACAACTTACCAATCTCGGTGGGACCGAATTGAGAAACTCGGTCGGACCGATTCAGTAAATCTAGTGACTGTTAGGGTTTTCGGTGGGACCGACATGCAACTCGGTGGGACCGATATGGTTAGGGTTAGGGCATAACATAATCTCGGTGAGACCGATTACACAAACTCGGTGAGACCGATTTTGGTAATAAGCTAACCAGAGAGTTGGTTAGGTAAACTCGGTGGGACCGATTCGCTCATCTCGGTTGGACCAAAATGTTACGAAAGGGAAACAGAGAGTTTACATTGTAATCTCGGTAGGGTCGATTACTCAAACTCGGTGGGACCAATTTTGGTAATAAGCTTAACAGAGAGATTACAATCCCATCTCGGTGAGACCGAGATCCCTATCGGTGAGACCGATTTGCTTAGGGTTTGTGGCAGTGGCTATGACATCTGAACTCGGTGGCGCCGAATAGAAAGAAACGGTGGGGCCGAGTTTGACTGTTGGTTTAGGTCATAGGTGGATGTGAGAAAGTAGTTGAGGGCTTTTTAGCATACACTAAGCATTTTGAGCAAGAACCTCATTAAGCAACACCTCATCCCTCCTTGATAGTATTGGCTTTTCCTATAGACTCAATGTGATCTTGGATCACTAACATAGAAAATGTAGAGTCTTGAGCTTTGAGCTTGAGCCAATCCTTTTGTCCTTAGCATTTTGAGGGGTCCACTTCCTCTAGTCCATGCCACTCCATTGTTGAACTTATCTGAAACATACTAGGTAAAGGTATTAGTCCAACAAGAGATATGTTGACATAAATTACCAAAATCACCCAGGGAGCACTTGTGCTTTCAATCTCCCCCTTTTTGGTAATTGATGACAACATACATCAAAGCTTTAGATAAAGATATAGAGAATAACAAGTAAAGCCTTGGAAAGACATGTAACAAACATAGGCTCCCCCTACATGTATGAAATCATGTGAATATGGAATAAAAGAACATGTGAATGCATAAGCATGACAGAGAAGGCAATGTGTTACATGTATCTTGTCTATATGCATCATAGGAAGAGATGTAAATATGAAAAGTACCTTCATGCTCATGAGTCCCTCCTGCAAACAATATGTACATCAGCAAGAGATCTTCATACACATGATTGTGATGCATATACTTACCTTGTGGTCTTGAGTTGGTTTAGGATGGAGTGAACCTGTGAAAACAAGGTTAGATAACACGGATGCACCTACTAGCCAGATCAAACAAAAGGACCAGAAGAGTACCAAGACTGGGATGACATGTAGAGAGTAAGTACTGAGTACTCCATTGATATAGACATGTCCCCAAAGGTAAAGATGTGCAAAGAATTCAAGGATTTCCTTCCCTTGGATGTCTTGCTCCCCTTGAATCTAGCATGGGATACTGGGAGAAGATAGGGAACAGAAAATTAGAGCTAAAGAGCACAAGGCATAGCAACCAAATAAATATGAACATGTCTTTCCCCTCTTAAAGACATGTGACTTCTCTCCTCTTGAACACCAAGCATCTGGGATCCTTGAAGATTACTCTCGCTCTTCTTGAGTATTCTCTCCCCCTAGAGATATGATAAAGTTTTGATGTGATCTCTCTCTAGATATGATAAAGTTTTGATGTGATCTCTCTCTAGATATGATAAAGTTTTGATGTGATCTCTCTCTCCCCCTTTGACATCAATTTCTAAGAAGGGTCTTCTGGATTTTGTTGTCACAAATGGGTTTGGTCCTTGAGTCACAGATCAAAGCAGCAAGAAAAATGTGATGCTGGTAGAGGACAAGATTCATTGAGTGGAGCTGGATCAAAAGAGCATAGGAACAAGTGGCAAGCTGTTTTTCTTGTTATGAAATCGGTGGCTCCGATTTGTATGATTAGGTAACACCGAAAGGGATCGGTGGGACCAAAAATAACAAACCGGTGTAACCGAATTCATTACAGTGAGAACACTTGTCACCTCAGCTCACTAGGCAAGCTAGATCTCACAAAGATTTGCAATGAATTGGATGCAAGGAAATGCAGAACAGAATAAGAAATGAAATCTAGATGAAGTTTTTTTTGAAAGGGGAAACAAATATGCATGAAGCAAATGCAAGAGCACAGAAAATAACACGAGAGAACTTCATCTAGAAATGGTCGGCGACAAAGTCACCTATGTTCACATCTTGTGGAGTTTAAGCTCAAAATGGGGTTACCATTTTTCGTTTAAGCATTTTGATGTATTCACATCTTGTGGAGTTGCTTTATCTCATGTTTGGAGTAAAGCTTCTCTAAGATGGAATAACATACCTTGGGTGGTGGTGTTGATCGTGTAGTTGAACTTGTTTGGATTGCTCAAGGTTGATGTAGCTCATCAAGAGTTGGGAGCACCACTTTGAAGTTTGAGTTCATCTTCCTACATGGGTTAGTTTTGCAAGGAAGAGCACTTGTGTATCAAAAATGACAATCATAAAGTTCAAACTGGAATTTGTCAAAAGGATATGTTTGAATGGTTTCGTGCTTCCTTGTCTTCAACCACCATTGTGTAGAGACTTGGTGATGTAGAGATTGCTCAAGATGTGAGTGTGTTGCAATCTCATAGATTTCGATTCATCCAAGTACCTACAAGGGTTAGATGACATCCAAGGTGCAAATATATCCAAGACATAAGATTATCATCATAAGAGAAATGTCAAGGATTAGTCATAGACTCATGCCTGTCATGTATCCGAATGGAGTTCCTACTCCAAGTTTGAAGCATCAATGATGTTCAATTCACCTCTCAACCTGCAAAACACTTTCTCATCAAGTGGTTTAGTGAATATATCTGCTAATTGTTTATCGGTGCGAACATGCTTAAGGTCAATGTCCCCTTTGGCAACATGATCTCGAATGAAATGATGTCGAACTTCAATATGCTTAGTTCGAGGGTGTTGCACAGGAGTGAGCAATCTTGATAGCACTTTCATTGTCACAAAGTAATGGAACATGTTTCACATATACCCCATAATCCTTAAGAGTTTGGGTCATCCAAAGTAATTGAGCACAACATGAACCAACGGCAATGTATTCCGCTTCGGCGGTGGATAAGGATACCGAGTTTTGTTTCTTGGAAGACCAAAACACAAGAGATCTACCAAGAAATTGACAAGTACCCGAAGTGGACTTTCTATCAACCTTGTCCCCGGCATAGTCCGAGTCGGAGTAGCCAACAAGTTCAAAAGATGCCCTCTTTGGATACCAAATGCCAAAGTTTGGTGTATGAATTAAGTATCTCACTATCCTTTTCACAGCCTTAAGATGACATTCATCAGGAGCAGCTTGATATCGTGCACACATGCACACACTTAGCATAATATCGGGACGTGAAGCACATAGGTATAACAATGAACCGATCATAGAGTGATAAACCTTTTGATCAACCGGTTCACCATCTTTGGTCAAATCAAGATGTCCACTAGTAGGCATGGGAGTAGTCATACCTTTGCATTCTTGCATATTGAACTTCTTGAATAAGTCCTTTGTGTACTTCGTTTGAGAGACAAAAGTACCTTCCTTAGTTTGCTTGATTTGCAACCCAAGAAAGAATTTGAGTTCACTCATCATAGACATCTCAAACTTCTCCGACATTAGCTTTCCAAACTTTTCACTAAAATGAGGGTTAGTCTAACCAAATATAATATCATCGACATAAATTTGGCATACTAATAGTTCTCCATTAACCCTTTTAGTAAAAAGAGTAGAATCAATCTTTCCAATATCAAAGCCTTTTTCAATAAGGAACTTGGTTAAGAATTTATACCAAGCTCTAGGAGCTTGTTTAAGACCATAAAGAGCTTTGTTAAGTTTGTAAACATGATTAGATTTCTTAGGATTGATAAAGCCGGGAGGTTGCTTAACATAAACTTCCTCCTCTATTTCACCATTTAGAAAAAGCACTTTTAATGTCCATTTGGTACAAGGTGATATCATGGTGATTAGCATAGGCAAGTAAGATGCGAATGGACTCAAGTCTAGCAACGGGGGCATATGTCTCACCATAGTCCATACCTTTGACTTGAGTGTATCCTTGGGCGACGAGACGTGCTTTGTTGCGAACTACTTGTCCATCTTCATCTTGCTTGTTGCGAAACACCCATTTGGTATCGATGATGTTGTGGTTGTTGTCGGGATTCTCAACCAATGTCCAAACTTGATTTCTCTCAAAGTTGTGTAGCTCTTCATGCATGGCGTTTATCCAATCTGGTTCTTCCAATGCTTCTTCAACCTTCATAGGTTCAATACTAGAAATGAGTGAATAGTGTTCACAAAAGTTAGCTAAACGAGTTTTAGAGCGAGTGATTCTCCCGGTTTCGATATCATTGTAAATTTGTTCAACGGGATGGTCTCTGGCAACTCTTGCTTGAACTCGTGAAAGCCTTTGCTTGGATCTTGGTGGAACATCTTCTTCATCATCTTCTTCTTCTTGTCCTTCCTCATTGTTGTTGACGTTGTCGTTCTCTTGTCGTGGTGGAGAAGGAGGTTGTTGATGTTCATCTTGGTGTACTTCCTCGTTTTCTTCGTCTTGATGTGTCCCACTTGTGGATGCTTCCGTATCAACTCTTGGTTCACCTTGTCGTGAGGTAGAAGCTTCCACTTGGACGGACGAGGTACTCTCCTTCACCTCCGTTGGATGAACTTTTCCAATAGACAAGTCTTGGATTGCTTCTGAAGGATCTTTATCTCCTACATCAATTGGCAATTGCTCTACTTGTGAGCCATTAGATTCATCAAACTTCACATCTACCGTCTCTTCAACCTTTTGGGTGAAATTATTGTAGACACGGTAAGTGTGAGAGTTTGAGCCATAACCAAGTAAGATAAGAATCCTTCATGAGACTTAGGAGCAAATATAGAGAGATGGTGCTTATCAAGAATGTAGCACTTTGAGCCGAATACTCGAAAGTATCCAACTTGAGGTTTGTTACCGGTGAGGAGCTCGTATGCCGTCTTGCCGAGTAGCTTGTGAAGATACAAGCGATTTGTTGCATGACAAGCTGTCTCAACTACTTCCGCCCAGAAGTGCTTTGGCATCTTGTACTCATCAAGCATCGTTCTCGCCATTTCGATGAGCGTCCGGTTCTTCCTCTCAACAACTCCATTTTGTTGAGGTGTGTACGTAGCCGAGAACACATGTGAAATCCCTTCTTCGTCAAGAAAGGTGTTCACATTTGCGTTCTTGAACTCCATTCCGTTGTCGCTCTGAACCTTCTTGATCTTCACTTCAAACTGATTTTGGGCTTTCCTCGCGAAGTTTTTGAAGATCTTTTGGACCTGCGATTTGTAATTGAGAAAGAACACCCACGTAAATCTTGAAAAATCATCAACTATAACTAGACCAAAAGAATTTCCACCAAGACTTCTGTAAGCGTTGGGACCAAAAAGATCCATATGAAGTAGCTCGAGTGGCCTCCTTGTGGTCATGATGTTCTTCACGGGATGCCTTCCTCCAACTTGTTTACCCGCTTGGCAAGCGCTGCAAAGTCTATCCTTATCAAATATGACATCGTTAACGCCAAGGATATGATTACCTTTAATAAGCCTATCAAGGTTTCGCATGCCCACATGACCTAATCGTCTATGCCATAACCAACCTTTAGAAGATTTAGCAATGAAGCAAGTTCTAGGTTGAGCCTTTTTAGTAAAATCAACAATGTATAGATCACCTCTACGAATGCCGGTAAAGACCATTTTATGATTATCTCTACGAAACA
Source organism: Triticum urartu (assembly GCF_056163025.1). Classification (NCBI taxonomy): domain Eukaryota; kingdom Viridiplantae; phylum Streptophyta; class Magnoliopsida; order Poales; family Poaceae; genus Triticum; species Triticum urartu. Next base: position 444,068,338 of record NC_141877.1, on the reverse strand, counting down.
CTTGGCAATCTACTTCAGTAAATAGGACATTGAAGCCAAAATTAGCAAGTCTAGATACTGAAAGTAAGTTGTATCCAAGAGATTCAACGAGCATAACATTTTTTATGGAGCTATCATGTGATATGGCCACCTTACCGAGGCCAACCACCTTACCCTTTGAGTTGTCACCGAAGGTGACAAACTTTCGAGGACCGTCGTTTTCAGCAAGCTCACGAAACATGTCTTTATCTCCGGTCATGTGATCGGTACATCCACTATCAAGAACCCATTCCTTTCCGCCTGCCATATATCCCCGAAGATTTGCCATAAGACCAAAGTGTCTCATTGCATCATCAAGATCAAAGTCATCATCATCATCCTCATCATAGTATCCATGTTCAACATCGTCAAGTGGTGGATTAATTCCTAGAGAGGGTGATTCGTTAGAGTGAGTTTGACAATGATTTCCTTTATGAATTCTAGTAGCTTCAGATATAATATCGTTAATGATTCCAACGTTTCCTTTGGCATGCATAAGGTTTGTAAGTTAAAATAGACAATTACCAAACATAGGATCATTGGAGTTCATCTTACTCAAGGCAATATACTTATGTAGAATTTCATCTAGATTTTTCAGGGAATAATTTGGAAATCGTTCCTCAAGGAATTTCCATATAGTGTAGGCACACTCAAGAGTAGGCAAATTCCCAATCAAGTTTCTAGGCAAGCCTCTAGTGATAAGATTAACAGTTCTAAGATTTCTAATCATGTCAAGGGTAGGATGCATAGGATCAGCATGAGGTGCACAAGGACTAGCAATGTAATTGTTCAAATGGTATTGATTGAAAATCACAAGCATCTCATTTTTCCACTCATGAAAGTACTCTCCATCAAGTATAGGCACTCTATGTCTAAGACTCCCCATAGTAGACTCATCCATCTTCCTCCAATGGTGATTAAACCAAATCAATGGAGACCAATGCTCTGATACCAATTGAAAGGGATCGAGAAGAGGTGTCTAGAGGGGGGGTGATTAGACACTATGTACCAAAAGTTGCAGTTTTTAATTTCCTTAAGTTTAAGTGGAGTTTTGGCACAAGTTTAACAATCATAATACATATCAAGCAAGCATGCAAAGAGTATATGAGCAGCGGAATGTAAAGCATGCAACTTGCAAGAATGTAAGGGGATGGGATTGGAATGTGCAAACGCAATTTGGAGACACAGAGATTTTTGAGCCGTGGTTCCGATAGGTGGTGCTATCGTACATCCACGTTGACGGAGACTTCAACCCATGAAGGGTAACGATTGCGCGAGTCCACGGAGGGCTCCACCCATGAAGGGTCCACGAAGAAGCAACCTTGTCTATCCCACCATGGCCGTCGCCCACGAAGGACTTGCCTCACTAGGGGTAGATCTTCACGAAGTAGGCGATTTCCTTGCCCGTACAAACTCCTTGGTTCAACTCCACAATCTTGTCTGAGGCTCCCAAGTGACACCTAGCCAATCTAGGAGACACCACTCTCCAAGAAGTAACAAATGGTGTGTTGATGATGAACTTCTTGCTCTTGTGCTTCAAATGATAGTCTCCCCAACACTCAACTCTCTCTCACAGGATATGGATTTGGTGGAAAGAAGATTTGAGTGGAAAGCAACTTGGGAAAGGCTAGAGATCAAGATTCATATGGTAGGATTGGAATATCTTGACCTCAACACAAGTGTAGGTGGTTCTCTCTCAGAAAATGTAAGTTGGAAGTGTAGGCATGTTCTGATGGCTCTCTCCATGAATGAAGAGGAGGTGGAGGGGTATATATAGCCTCCACACAAAATCTAACCATTACACACAACTTACCAATCTCGGTGGGACTGAATTGAGAAACTCGGTCGGACCAATTCAGTAAATCTAGTGACCGTTAGGGTTTTCGGTGGGACCGACATGCAACTTGGTGGGACTGATATGGTTAGGGTTAGGGCATAACATAATCTCGGTGAGACCGATTACACAAACTCGGTGAGACCGATTTTGGTAATAAGCTAACCAGAGAGTTGGTCAGGTAAACTCGGTGGGACCGATTCGCTCATCTCGGTTGGACCAAAATGTTACGAAAGGGAAACAAAGAGTTTACATTGTAATCTCGGTAGGGCCGATTACTCAAAATCAGTGGGACCGATTTTGGTAATAAGCTTAACACAGAGATTACAATCCCATCTCGATGAGATCGAGATCCCTATCGGTGAGACCGATTTGCTTAGGGTTTGTGGCAGTGGCTATGACATCTGAACTCGGTGGCGCCGGATAGAAAGAATCGGTGGGGCCGAGTTTGACTGTTGGTTTAGGTCATAGGTGGATGTGAGAAAGTAGTTGAGGGATTTTGAGCATATCACTAGGCATTTTGAGAAAGAACCTCATTAAGAAACACCTCATCCCTCCTTGATAGTATTGGCTTTTCCTATAGACTCAATGTGATCTTGGATCACTAAAATAGAAAATGGAGAGTCTTGAGCTTTGAGCTTGAGCCAATCCTTTTGTCCTTAGCATTTTGAGGGATCCACTTCCTCTAGTCCATGTCACTCCATTGTTGAACTTATCTGAAACATACTAGGTAAAGGTATTAGTCCAACAAGAGATATGTTGACATAAATTACCAAAATCACCCAGGGAGCACTTGTGCTTTCAGCAGCCCCAGGCCGTCGAGGCGTGGTCCCGTGCGAAGCTTGACGACCGTCGGGCGAAGCTGGTGCTAGAGAAGATGAACGCGGACCTAAGGCCGGGCAACCTGAGGGCGGCGAAGCTGACCGGGGCCATGCTCCTAACACTACAAGAAATATGTCAACTAGTGACCTTCTGTCAGTGACCCTGGAAGAATTGGTCATAGATCTATGACCATTTCAGACCAATTGGTCGAAAGCTGTTCAGGGGGCTCCAAACCCTAAACTATAACGACCATTTTGGTTAGAAAGGTCGTAATTTCCTTACACAAAATGGTCATAAAGCAGATAACACCGGTCTGCTGCCTTATTTCTAGCTGATCATGACCAATATAGATGGTCATAACCTTGTAAATTGTGGTGGGTTGCTATCACTAGGCGCCACCTCATCAGTTTTGCCTATGTGTCATGTCCATGTGGCAGTTTTTGCCCTAGGTTGTGAAGCAACCTATATTTCTATCATTCCCAAAATTCCCAAAAAATCTCATAAATTCTTTGGGGCATATCTTCATCAAATATGTAAAAATCCTTCCTTGCCTAGTTCAAAACTAATTCAACAATATTCATTTTCCTATTCTATTCACAACAACACTTTATGAAGGAAGTGCTATTTATATATTCTTGATTGCCCTCGGAATTTTTGGGCACTCTTTCCTATCCAAATCTTTACCGCATGACAAAATTCAGCTCCATTTGCCTAGCAAATCTTCCTCGGCAAATTTCCAAAGTTTTTGTCCACCTAGAAGCATTGTGAAGGAAGTACCTTTTTTATATCTCTAAATGACATGAAATTTATACAATTCCTTCATATGCCCAAATTATCACCCTCCTCCAAATTGCAGCTCAGTCAAATCATCTATGTGAGCCCAGGTTCAATTTATATTTTATGGACAAATTGGCACATTGCAAAGCAAGTGTTATATAGACCCCTCCTATTACCCTCAAACTTTTTGGGCACTCTTCCATACCCAAATCATTACCACATGATAATATTCAGCTCAATTTTCCTAGTAAATCTTTCTCAGGAAATTTCCAAAGTTTCTACCTTGAGAGAAGCTTTGTGAAGTAAGTACTAGCTAGGCTTACCCAAATGATCTGAAAATTTACCAGCGCATGACCATACCTATGTAACTTACCTACACCAATTTTTAGCTCATTTCATTCATCCAATCTCTCTCACTAGTTTTCCCAAGTTTTTGTCCATAGAAGAGCATTGTGAAGGAAGTACTACTTTGGCATGTCAAAATGATATCAATTTTCTACAATGCTTTCCTATGCCCAAATAACCATCCTCCACCAATTTTCAGCTCAATCCATTCATTATTTCGAGCCCAGCTTCAACATTCATATTTTTGTCCAGTGTGGTACTTTGCAAAGCAAGTACCACCTAGGATCCTCCTTTTGAGCTTAAAATTTGTGAATACATTCTCCTTAGTAGATGATCATCCTCGGCCAAAACTCACGCCCCTTGGCCATGTGCATTTCCCGTACCGCTAATCAAACACTTGCCTGCTTATTCATGTTTGAGCATCGATCGGTCTCCTCATGAGAATCTTATGTTGTGATTTTCTTCCTAGCACCTACCTGGGGAGTGCCCAACCCACTAGACATGCCTAGGCCGCCCAGAACACATGGAAACGCCACGGCCACGCGGTGACCACGCGGCGGGCATGTGAGTTTACGCGCTCTAGAGTTGGGGGCCTCGGCCACCACCCAAACCTCGACGTATCGCCACCAAACCATGTATTTATGATTAAATAGGTACTTATGTAACTAGAAATGATTTTTGGAAAAAATAAATAGCAAAATATGAGGCAGCTGTAGTTCAAATTTGACCCGCTTCCTACTGAATCGGCGGGAATTTGTCTTTTTCACCAAAGGTGGATCAAAACTTTTGACACCCAAAATTTTTGTCAATTGTGCATTAAATATGGCCTAGTATTTTATAAAATTGATTAGGTCCAATTTTGCAACAAATATATGGTAGGTCCTTCACAAAAAAACTCATTTTGGGCACTCGGAAAAATGGAAAATGAATTTTTTGTGCAAAGAAAATGAAAACTTCCTTAGGCAACATTGTTTGGAATTCCAAGACGCACCCTTGTGCTCAATATGAGATCATTTGAACAATCTATGCCTTGAATGTGGCCATAATATTGATCATTTGGCTTGAAAGTCATTGATCTCCATATGTGATAGCTCGTTTCTGAGAACACTTTTTTAAAATAATTTCCGTATTACAAGTTTGTTATTTTTACTGGGAACTTGGCCACATATAATGACACAATGCGAAGGTTTCCCAATTTTTTGATTTTCTTGAATTTTTTATGCCCGTTTCAAAATGCGGACAAAACGGCGGGAATGGCCGTTCCTAGCTAGTGGTTGAATCTTGGATTTTTTTGGTGTTTATCTGATTAAATAGATACTTATGTACCTAGAAATGATTTTTGGAAAAAATAAATAGCAAACTATGAGGCAGCTGCAGTTCAAATTTGACCCGCTTCCAGCTGAATCGGCAGAAATTTGTCTTTTTCACGAGAGGTGGATCAAAACTTTTTGCACCCAACCATTTGGTCAATTGTGCATTAAATATGGCCTAGTGTTTTATAAAAATGATTTGGTACAATTTTGCAACAATTATTTGGGAGGTCCTTCACAAAAAAACCTCCTTTTGGGCACTCGAAAAATGAAAAATGGTTTTTTCGTCCAAAGAAAATGAAAACTTCCTTAGGCAACATTGTTTGCCATTCCAATATGCACCCTTGTGCACAATATGAGATCATTTGAACAAACTATGCCACGAATGTGGCCACAAGATTGATCATTTGGCTTGAAAGTCATTGATCTCCATACGTGATAGCTCATTTCTGAGAACACTTTTTTAAAATAATTGCCGTATTACAAGTTTGTTATTTTTCCTAGGAACTTGGCCACATATAATGACACAATGCGAAGGTTTCCCAATTTTTTGACTTTTTTTGAATTTTTAATGCCCGTTTCAAAATGCGGTCAAAACGGCGGGAATGACCGTTCCTAGCTAGTGGTTGAATCTTGGAATTTTTTTGGTATTTCTCTGATTAAATAGATACTTACGTACCTATAAATGATTTTTGGAAAAAATAAAGAGCAAACTACAAGGCAGCTACAGTTCAAATTTGACCCGCTTCCAACTAAATCGGCGGAAATTTGTCTTTTTCACGAGAGGTGGATCAAAACTTTTTGCACCCAACCATTTGGTCAATTGTGCATTAAATATGTCCTAGTATTTTATAAAAATGATTTGGTCCAATTTTGCAGCAATTATTTGGAAGGTTCTTCACAAAAAAATTCCTTTTGGGCACTCGAAAAATGAAAAATGGTTTTTTCGTCCAAAGAAAATGAAAACATCCTTAGGCAACATTGTTTGCCATTCCAATATGCACCCTTGTGCACAATATTTGATCATTTGAACAAACTATGCCATGAATGTGGCCATAAGATTGATCATTTGGCTTGAAAGTCATTGATCTCCATACGTGATAGCTTGTTTCTGAGAACACTTTTTTAAAATAATTGCCGTATTACAAGTTTGATATTTTTCCTAGGAACTTGGCAACATATAATGACACAATGCGAAGGTTTTCCAATTTTTTGATTTTTCTTGAATTTTTTATGCCCGTTTCAAAATGCGGTCAAAACGGCGGGCTTGACTGTTCCTAGCTAGTGGTTGAATCTTGGATTTTTTTGGTGTTTCTCTGATTAAATAGATACTTATGTACCTAGAAATGATTTTTGGAAAAAATAAAGAGCAAACTACGAGGTAGCTACAGTTCAAATTTGACCCGCTTCCAACTGAATCGGTGGAAATTTGTCTTTTTCACGAGAGGTGGATTAAAACTTTTTACACCCAACAATTTGGTCAATTATGCATTAAATATGTCCTAGTATTTTAGAAAATTGATTAGGTACAATTTTGCAAAAAATATATGGTAGGTACTTCACACAAAAAACTCATTTTGGGCACTCGAAAAAAATGGAAAATGAATTTTTCGTCCAAAGAAAATGAAAACTTCCTTAGGCAACATTGTTTGCCATTCCAAGATGCACCATTGTGCACAATATGAGATCATTTCTTTGAATTTTTAATGTGAAAAAGTAGATGAAAAACAAAAGAATGCTGAGGTAGATTCTTTTTTGAAACATAATTTGTCTTTTTGATTAGAGGTGGATCAAAAGCATTTTACATCTAAAGATTTGGTCAACTATACATAAAATTTTGTCTTATAGTTTGGGAAAATGGAGTGGTGCTGTAATCATTTTTGGCACTCCAAAAATAGAGAATGTTTTCCCCCCTAAAAACTCATTTCTCATAACAATTTTTAGAAGATATTTGTCTTATTCCAAGTCCAAGTTTTTTAGTTTTCGTAAAAACCATGTCACATTTGGTGACACAATGAGAATGTTTTTTTATTTCTCATATCAGAAATCTGTTTATATGATTCAACACTCTTTTTAAAACAATATGACTCAACACCTTACTTTTAGTCGATTACGACCAATTTAGAAGGTCATAACGTGTACTGAGTTTTGATTAGTCCATGGGCATATCACGCGGATCGTGCCTCAAATACCGTCGGATGCTCCTGGATCCAATGGCAGCCCTTTCTCCCTTACCCCCCTCTTTGTCTCAAAAAAGAAAAGAAAAAGAAAACTCTCTCACCCCCACGAACCCTAGCGCTCCAGATCCCATCCCTCCGCTCTCACCCTCGTCTCCCACATCGCCGCCGCCACCCATGCCGATCCCATCCCTCCCCTTGTCTCCCTCCCAAACCTTGCCGCTGGCGGCCTCTCCCCTCCTCTCCGCTCCCCCACCTCGCTCGCACCAACCCCACCCGCCTCCTCCTGCTCCCCAGATCCCTACTCCCACCACCGCCTCCCTCCGTGCCCCAGCTTCGCCGTGCCTCCTTCCCTCCAGCCGCCTCGCGCCCGTTCGCCGAACCGCGCCGCGCCGCCCAAGCGCGGTGCTCGTCGTCGCCGTCGTCGTCGTCCACCGTGGGCAGGGGCAGGGGCAGCGTCGTGCGGTTCCAGCACAGTAGGATGGCCACCTCAGGTGCGTGCGTGCATGCGTCCGCGTCTCTAGCCAGGGTGATCCGGAACGGCTCGTGTTCCCGTCGCGCTCGCCGGTGCCGTCCACTGGCGTCTCACTTGTTTGAAATCGGAATTCCGGATGCCTGCATAGTTTGTTCTATATGCATCTTCTGCCCCATGGAGATTTGAGATTCCAGGGGCGCGTTGTTGCTTTCGCATCGATCTGGGGCTGCTGATGAGTAGATTTAGTGTTTTCTTTTAAGGATTAGTTGTTAGGCCTGTGGTGTGCTGTCAAGTGGATTTGATCCGTCAGCCAGGTCAACAGATTCAAATGGATTCAGTCAGTTCAGGCAGGTGGCCTCGTGCTGCTGGAGTAGCGCGTACTATATTAGTGGGTATAGATTTGGGTCCTTTATGCAGGACAGATGTATTCTGCACTTTTATAAATTTTCTGGCCAGTCTCTTGTTTGCTTAATAATTCCATCTCCATCTTGTTTCATCCTACCCAGGAATGTTAGCAGTGACACTTGATCCAGTGTTTTAAATTTGTGCACCTAGATGTCTGATAGATAGTTGGTTGCGAACTCTGCTTTACCTAGGACGATTTGCATAGTATATTGAATCAGTGTCCAAATTAGAAATATTTACATGGGTTGGTTGGTGGATTCCATTTGGTATTGCAGTCCAGTAACACATTATGTTTTCCATAGTTAGGTTGAATTCTTATATTGTTGTTCTAGTGATATAAGTGCATTTGTTTGGAGGACAGAAGAGAACAGAGATGGGCATTTATGTTTCCTCAAGTTCTCAAATGGGTTATTTGTTATGAATAGGAACCGGTCTAATTATAGGGGTGGGGCGATGCGGCGCATCAAGAAAAAATTAAAACATCCATTGCAATCAACTGAAGTGCATGAGATACAATGCCACTGAATTTGAGGCAAGCATTCCATTTCCCCACTGTTTAATATGCTCTAACTGATATTTTCCAGGGCAGGAGGCTGCTGCTTGTTTTGTTAACAAACATGAATTGTTAAGTCATCTATTCCTGGCTGTTGCTTTTGTTCAATATATATGTGTGCTTTCTGTTTTTTTGCAATGTCCACAAACTATTCTGTTTTGTTAATTATATGTTTGATGAGCAACCAGAGCTTATAGTGCCGATTCTGATGATTATGTATGTTCGTATGGATATGAAAGAGAGGTTGCAAAGGCTGCAACCGAGGAACATAAGAAGAAGCCAGTGGTACTGCACCCAGCCCTCTACTCCTGCTTGGAATCTCTGTAGCGCGTGTGATCTGACTGGGTTGGGTTGGTGTCTGGTTGCAGGACAAGGTGGTGAACTCACTGTTCGAGAAGAGGCCGAAGCAGTTCGGCATCGGCGGCACACTACCGCCCAAGAATGACCTCCACCGGTTCGTCAAGTGGCCCAAGCTCGTGCGCATCCAGCGCCAGCGCCGCATCCTCAAGCAGCGCCTCAAGGTGCCCCCGCCGCCCCGCTGGTCCATAGGCAGGTAGCCACTGCGCCTTCCTCCCTCTTCACTCGTGCCCCCTACCATTGACCTGAACAGTGGCAATTCAGCATCAGGCAATGTGGCACTACTGCCGCGTATACATGGGTTAAGATCATCTTTAATCCGGTGGTCTTGGCAGGATCTTACAAGACAGAGGAGGAAGCAGCTCGCACCCATGATCTCGCGGCGCTCAAGTGCTGGGGCTTAGACGGCGCTCAAGTGCTGGGGCTCAGACTGCGGGCTCCTCAACTTCCTAGTAAGTTCAGAGATGCTATTGGTCTTAGATTGCTGATTTTATTCAGAGTGAAGCTTACTAAGATTGGGTTGCGATGGGTGCAGGTGGACACGTACATGCAGGAGCATGGGAGGATGCAGCGGGTGACATGGGAGGAGTATTGACTCCGGCCGCCCCGACGATGCCCTCGCCTTCGCCAACCTCCACTCCTCCATGAGGTACGCATGCATTTATGTTCCTTGTAGTCACACTAAACTGTTACTTTATTTGTTCTGAAGTGTTTACTTCTAGCTACAATGAACTAGCTAAGATAAGAGGGTGGCAATTATGTCACCAATTGCTGAACACCACCTGTATGTGTTATGAACTTGTGGTGCTGCTCACTGCAGGAAGAAAAACATGTAGTACTGCTGATAAAATTCAGTGAGAGATGTGGCTCCCTTCATTGACTTTCTGTTTCTCTGCTGCTCATTCATGTTCGTGTATTTTTTTTACAGTGGCAGTCTGTATGCACCATGTGTGTAATAAAATAGAAATGGAATTGGGGGGCTGCTGAAGGAAATATGCCCTAGAGGAAATAATAAAGTTATTATTTATTTCCTTATATCATGATAAATGTTTATTATTCATGCTAGAATTGTATTAACCGGAAACATAATACATGTGTGAATACATAGACAAACAGAGTGTCACTAGTATGCCTCTACTTGACTAGCTCGTTAATCAAAGATGGTTATGTTTCCTAACCATGAACAAAGAGTTGTTATTTGATTAACGGGATCACATCATTAGGTGAATGATCTGATTGACATGACCCATCCCATTAGCTTAGCACCCGATCGTTTAGTATGTTGCTATTGCTTTCTTTATGACTTATACATGTTCCTATGACTATGAGATTATGCAACTCCCGTTTGCCGGAGGAACACTTTGTGTGCTACCAAACGTCACAACATAAATGGGTGATTATAAAGGTGCTCTACAGGTGTCTCCAAAGGTACATGTTGGGTTGGCGTATTTCGAGATTAGGATTTGTCACTCCGATTGTTGGAGAGGTATCTCTGGGCCCTCTTGGTAATGCACATCACATAAGCCTTGCAAGCATTGCAACTAATGAGTTAGTTGCGAGATGATGTATTACGGAACAAGTAAAGTGACTTGCCAGTAATGAGATTGAACTAGGTATTGAGATACCGACGATCGAATCTCGGGCAAGCAACATACCGATGACAAAGGGAACAACATATGTTGTTATGCGGTCTGACCGATAAAGATCTTCGTAGAATATGTAGGAGCCAATATGAGCATCCAGGTTCCGCTATTGGTTATTGACCGGAGACGTGTCTCGGTCATGTCTACATTGTTCTCGAACCCGTAGGGTCCGCACGCTTAAGGTTTAGATGATAGTTATATTATGAGTTTTGATGTACCGAAGTTAGTTCGGAGTCCCGGATGTGATCACGGACATGACGAGGAGTCTCAAAATGGTCGAGACATAAAGATTGATATATTGGACAGCTATATTCGGACACCGGAAGTGTTCCGGGTGATTTCGAAGAAAACCGGAGAGCCGGAGGGTTACCGGAACCCCCCCGGGAGGAGTAATGGGCCATATGGGCCTTAGTGGAGAGAGAGAGGGGCAGCCAAAGGTGGGCTGCGCGCCTCCTCCCCCTGGTCCGAATTGCACTAGGAGAGGGGGGGCGCCTCCCTTTCCTTCTCCCTCCCCACTTCTTTCCCTCTCCTAGTAGGAGTCCTACTCCTACTAGGAGGAGGACTCCTCCTTGGCGCACCATAGGGGCCGGCCGGCCTCCTCCCCTTGATCCTTTATATACGGGGGCAGGGGGCACCCCTAGACACACAAGTTGATCCACGTGATCATATTCTTAGCCGTGTGCGATGCCCCCTTCCACCATAATCCTCGATAATATTGTAGCGGTGCTTAGGCGAAGCCCTGCGACGGTAGTACATCAAGATCGTCACCACGCCGTCGTGCTGATGGAACTCTTCCCCGACACTTTGCTGGATCGGAGTCCGGGGATCGTCATCGAGCTGAACGTGTGCTAAAACTCGGAGGTGCCGTAGTTTCGGTGCTTGATCAGTCGGGCCGTGAAGACGTACGACTACATCAACCGCGTTGTGCTAACGCTTCCGCTGTCGGTCTACAAGGGTATGTAGATCACACTCTCCCCTCTCATTGCTATGCATCACCATGATCTTGCGTGTGCGTAGGAATTTTTTTGAAATTACTACGTTCCCCAACAGTGGCATCCGAGCCTAGGTTTTATATGTTGATGTTATATGCACGAGTAGAACACAAGTGAGTTGTGGGTGATATAAGTCATACTGCTTACCAGCATGTCATACTTTGGTTCGGCGATATTGTTGGACGAAGCGGCCCGGACTGACATTACGCGTACGCTTACGCGAGACCGGTTCTCCCGACGTGCTTTGCACATAGGTGGCTTGCGGGTGACAGTTTCTCCAACTTTAGTTGAACCGAGTGTGGCTACGCCCGGTCCTTGCGAAGGTTAAAACAGCACCAACTTGACAAACTATCGTTGTGGTTTTGATGCGTAGGTAAGATTGGTTCTTGCTTAAGCCCGTAGCAGCCACGTAAAACTTGCAACAACAAAGTAGAGGACGTCTAACTTGTTTTTTCAGGGCATGTTGTGATGTGATATGGTCAAGACATGATGCTAAATTTTATTGTATGAGATGATCATGTTCTGTAACCGAGTTATCAGCAACTGGCAGGAGCCATATGGTTGTCGCTTTATTGTATGCAATGCAATCGCGCTGTAATGCTTTACTTTATCACTAAGCGGTAGCGATAGTCGTGGAAGCATAAGATTGGCGAGACGACAACGATGCTACGATGGAGATCAAGGTGTCGCGCCGGTGACGATGGTGATCACGACGGTGCTTCGAAGATGGAGATCACAAGCACAAGATGATGATGGCCATATCATATCACTTATATTGATTGCATGTGATGTTTATCTTTTATGCATCTTATCTTGCTTTGATTGACGGTAGCATTATAAGATGATCTCTCACTAATTATCAAGAAGTGTTTTCCCTGAGTATGCACCGTTGCGAAAGTTCTTCGTGCTGAGACACCACGTGATGATCGGGTGTGATAGGCTCTACGTTCAAATACAACGGGTGCAAAACAGTTGCACACGCGGAATACTCAGGTTATACTTGACGAGCTAAGCATATACAGATATGGCCTCGGAACACGGAGACCGAAAGATCGAGCGTGAATCATATAGTAGATATGATCAACATAGTGATGTTCACCAATGAAACTACTCCATCTCACGTGATGATCGGACATGGTTTAGTTGATTTGGATCACGTAATCACTTAGAGGATTAGAGGGATGTCTATCTAAGTGGGAGTTCTTTAAGTAAATTAATTGAACCTAAATTTATCATGAAACTTAGTACCTGATAGTATCTTGCTTGTTTATGCTTGATTGTAGATAGATGGCTAGTGATGTTGTTCTGTTGAATTTTAATGCGTTCCTTGAGAAAGCAAAGTTGAAAGATGATGGTAGCAATTACACGGACTGGGTCCGTAACTTGAGGATTATCCTCATTGCTGCACAGAAGAATTACGTCCTGGAAGCACCGCTGGGTGCCAGGCCTGCTGCTGGAGCAACACCAGATGTTATGAACGTCTGGCAGAGCAAAGCTGATGACTACTCGATAGTTCAGTGTGCCATGCTTCACGGCTTAGAATCGGGACTTCAACGACGTTTTGAACGTCATGGAGCATATATGATGTTCCAGGAGTTGAAGTTAATATTTCAAGCAAATGCCCGGATTGAGAGATATGAAGTCTCCAATAAGTTCTATAGCTGCAAGATGGAGGAGAACAGTTCTGTCAGTGAGCATATACTCAAAATGTCTGGGTATAATAATCACTTGATTCAATTGGGAGTTAATCTTCCAGATGATTGCGTCATTGACAGAATTCTCCAATCACTGCCACCAAGCTATAAGAGCTTCGTGATGAACTATAATATGCTAGGGATGAATAAGACTATTCCTGAGCTCTTCGCAATGCTGAAAGCTGCGGAGGTAGAAATCAAGAAGGAGCATCAAGTGTTGATGGTCAACAAGACCACTAGTTTCAAGAAAAAGGGCAAAGGGAAGAAGAAGGGGAACTTCAAAAAGAACAGCAAGCAAGTTGCTACTCAAGAGAAGAAACCCAAACCTGGACCTAAGCCTGAAACTGAGTGCTTCTACTGCAAGCAGACTGGTCACTGGAAGCGGAACTGCCCCAAGTATTTGGCGGATAAGAAGGATGGCAAGGTGAACAAAGGTATATGTGATATACATGTTATTGATGTGTACCTTACTAATGCTCGCAGTAGCACATGGGTATTTGATACTAGTTCTGTTGCTAATATTTGCAACTCGAAACAAGGACTACGGATTAAGCGAAGATTGGCTAAGGACGAGGTGACGATGCGCGTGGGAAACGGTTCCAAAGTCGATGTGATCGCAGTCGGCACGCTACCTCTACATCTACCTTCGGGATTAATATTAGACCTAAATAATTGTTATTTGGTGCCAGCGTTAAGCATGAACATTATATCTGGATCTTGTTTGATGCGAGACGGTTATTCATTTAAATTTGAGAATAATGGTTGTTCTATTTATATGAGTAATATCTTTTATGGTCATGCACCCTTAAAGAGTGGTCTATTTTTATTGAGTCTCGATAGTAGTGACACACATATTCATAGTGTTGAAGCCAAAAGATGCAGAGTTGATGACAGTTATATTATGAGTTTATGCATTTTGATGACAGTTATATTATGAGTTTATGCATTTTGATGTACTGAAGGTTGTTCGGAGTCCCGGATGTGATCACGGACAGGACGAGGAGTCTCGAAATGCTCGAGACATAAAGATTGATATATTGGAAGCCTATGTTTGGATATCGGAAGTGTTCCGGGTGAAATCGGGATTTTACCGAAGTACCGGGAGGTTACCGGAACCCCCCGGGAGCTATATGGGCCATGATGGGCCTTAGTGGAAAAGAGAAGAGGCAGCCCTACATGGGCCGCGCGCCCCTCCCCTCCCTTGGTCCGAATAGGACAAGGAGAGGGGGCCGGCCCCTCTCTCTCTTTCCCCCCCTCCGTGAATCCTATTCCAACTAGGATTGGGGGGGGGACCTACTCCCAGAGGGAGTAGGACTCTCCTGGCGCGCCCTCCTTGGTCGGCCGCCTTCCCCCCTCTAGTCCTTTATATAGAGAGGCAGGGGCACCCCAGAGACACACAAGTTGATCCACGTGATCATATTCTTAGCCGTGTGCGGTGCCCCCTTCCACCATAGTCCTCGATAATATTGTAGCGGAGTTTAGGCGAAGCCCTGCTGCAGTAGTACATCAAGATCGTCACCACGCCGTCGTGCTGACGGAACTCTTCCCCGACACTTTGCTGGATCGGAGTCCGGGGATCGTCATCGAGCTGAACGTGTGCTAAGACTCGGAGGTGCCGTAGTTTCGGTGCTTGATCGGTCGGGCCGTGAAGACGTACGACTACATCAACCAAACGCTTCCGTTGTCGATCTACAAGGTACGTAGATCATACTCTCCCCTCTCGTTGCTATGCATCACCATGATCTTGCGTGTGCGTAGGAATTTTTTTGAAATTACTACGTTCCCCAACATGGACAACACATAAAACCATTCTGCTTGTTTGCCTCAGCCGCATCGAGAAACTTATGCACGCCCTTAATGTACTCGCGGGTGTGTCTCTCACCGTATATCCATTGCCGGTTCATCTGCGTGCATTATATATAATTAAGTGCCCAAATTAATAGAAGTTCATCATCACATTAAAACCAAAGTGCATACATAGTTCTCATCTAACAACATATAGCTCTCCAGAGCATCTAATTAATTAAACCATACATTGAAACTATGTAAAACATTTCAATGCGAAAATAAATGCGATCATAATCGCAACCAAGGTAACAATTGATCCAACGGCATAATGATACCAAGCCTCGGTATGAATGGCATATTTTCTAATCTTTCTAATCTTCGAGCGCATTGCATCCATCTTGATCTTGTGATCATCGACGACATCCGCAACATGCAACTCCAATATCATCTTCTCCTCCTCAATTTTTTTTATTTTTTCCTTCAACAAATTGTTTTCTTCTTCAACTAAATTTAACCTCTCGACAATAGGGCCGGTTGGCATTTCTGATTCACATACATCCTAGATAAATAAAATCTATGTCACATTGGTCGGCATAATTTTCATAAACAATAAATGAACCAATAGTTATAAAGATAATATACATACCACATCCGAATCATAGACAGGACGAGGGCCGACGGGGGCGGATACCAAAACCATCGCACTATATAAGATGCAATAATAAATGTAAGAAAATGATACAAGTATCTATCTAAACATACAAGTAAGAATATTTTTCCTTTCAGAAATAAGATAAGAACAAGAGGCTCACCACGGTGGTGTCGGTGATGAGATCGGCGCTGGTGATCGACGGCGGTGAAGACGGGGACGGGGCATGATGGACCGCTAAATCTAGACAAATCTCGAGGAAAATGGAGCTTGGAGGTCGAGCTTCGAGAGGAGAAAGCTTAAGTAGTGTGGCTCAGGCATTCCATCGAACACCTCATGTGCATAGGAGGTGAGCTAGAGCACCACAAAGCCCTCTCCCCCTCGGCCAGAGAAAAATAGAGCACTGGGGTGCTCTGCTCGCGAGCGAGGGGTATATATAGGCACCTCATTGGTCCCGGTTGGTGACATGAGCCGGGACTAAAGGGGAGCCTTTGGTCCTGGTTCAAGCCACCAACCGGGACCAATGGTGGTGGGCCAGGAGCGAGGCCCATTGGTCCTGGTTCATCCCACCAACCGGGACCAAAAGGTCCAGATGAACCGGGACCAATGGCCCACATGGCCCGGCCGCCCCCCTGGGCTCACGAACCGGGACCAATGCCCACATTGGTCCCGGTTCTAGACTGAACCGGGACTAATGGGCTGACCCAGCCTGGACCAAAGCCCTGTTTTCTACTAGTGGCATGTTGGCGCGGTCCAGGAGCTCAAGGGCGTACTGCTGCTGCGACAAGAAGAGCCCCGAGTCGGAGCGCTGTACGTTGATGCCCAAGAAGTGATGCAGCTCGCCAAGGTCCGTCATGGCGAACTCATGGTGAAGCGAGCGAATGATGTTGCAGCGGAGTGATGACGAGCTGCTGGTGAGGATGATATTGTCAACGTAGAGGAGCAAGTAGGTGACGTCGGAGCCGCATCGCAGTATGAACAGAGACGTGTCACACCGCGACGCCGTGAAGCCGAGGTGCAGCAGGTGGTCGGTGAAGCGCGTGAACCAAGCTCGCGGTGCTTGTTTAAGGCCATAGAGGGAGCGCTAGAGCTGACACACGTGATGCGGCCGACCGGCATCGACAAACCCAGCAGGTTGCTGGCTGTAGACGAGCTCGTCCAGCTGGCCGTGAAGGAAGGCATTCTTCACGTCCAACTGGTGGATCGGCCAGTCGCTGGTGACCGCAAGGGCGAGAACGGTGCGAATCGTCGTCGGCCTGACGACGGGGCTGAAGGTTTCGCCGTAGTCGATGCCCTCCTGCTGCGTGAACCCGCGAAGCACCCATCACGCTTTGTAGCGAGCGAGAGCACCTTACGGATTGAACTTATGGTGGAAGATCCATTTACCTGTCACCACATTAGCACCAGATGGCCGAGAGACTAATCTCCAGGTGTTATTCTCAATCAATGCATTAAATTCGGAAAGCATCAGATTATACCAATTCGAATCTTTTAAGGCGGATTTGTAGGAAGCGGGAATTGGGGAGATGACAGAGGGAGTAGATGTGGCAACGAGACCCTCAAACAAGTGTTTGGGCTGATGGAAACCTGATTTACCGCGCGTCTTCATTTTATGTGGGTTCTGCGGTGGCTGAACGCGGACGGCGCGCGGCGGGAGAGGTATGTGGGGTGGCGTGCTGGGCGGCGAGGTAGGTGCACATGGGGCCGAGGTTGGCGACTGCGGGTTGGCTGCGGCTGAGGCTGGTTGTAATGAAGAGTATCATATACTAGTATCATGCATATGATACTAGTGTATGATACTACCTCCCTAATGCATAGTATCATATACTAATATCATGTAGTACTTTATTTATTGTTATGCATGACTTATAGTTGTATAACATTTATTATGATACGGTATCATGATAAACCCTCTCGTTCTTCATTTAATTCTATGACACATCATCAAAATTGCCTAGTTGGCATGCATGATACTAGCTATGATACTCCCATTATAACCAGCCTGAGTGCGGGAGTGACGGGTTGGTTGGTGGAGTACACGGCGGGCTCGCAGGTGAGGGAGGGCGCGCTGGGCGTGCGAAAGCGACGGGCGAGGCGCTGCTGCTCCCGGGATGGGCGGCAGGTGCAGGTATGCTGCCGCTCGCGGGATTGGCGGATGGGTACGAGGAAGGTGCAGGATTCTCTGAGAGCACATACGGGCAGGTACGTTTGGGCTGATTTTCTGCGGCGACGGGATCCGACGTGGCTGGAATAGAAGAGGCAAAAGGAAAGGTGGTCTCGTCAAAAATAACCTGACGTGATATGATAACTTTGCGCGTGAGGAGATCCATGCACCTGTATCCTTTGTGTTCGAGTGGGACACCGAGGAGAACGCATCGGGTGGACCGTGGGGATAACTTGTGGGAGGACGTGGCGTATAGGTTGGGAAAGCAGAGGCATCCGAAGGTGCGAAGATGATCGTACGTCGGGTGAGTACCATGGAGGAGGAAGAAAGGCGTGTGTTGGGCAATGGCATGGGAGGATCGGCGGTTGAGGAGGTGTGTGGCTGTGTTGAGGGCTTCAACCCAGAACTTGGGTGGCATGGAGGCTTGGACAAGCAGGGTTCGAATGATATCGTTGGTGGTGCGAATGGCTCTCTCGGCCTTGCCATTTTGTGGTGAAGTATGAGGGCAAGAGAGACGGAGAGCGATGCCGGTGTGGGAGAGATGATCGCGTAGACGTGGTTGAGAAACTCGCCACCATTGTCGCACTGTAAGCATCACACCATTGTTTGATACTGCGTACACATGTATGAGAAGAAACGGAGAACCGTGGGAGTGGCGTCAGATTTATGGCGCAATGGGTAAGTCCAAGTGTATTGGGAAAAATCATCCAATATAATCAAGTAATAACGAAATCCGGAGCAACTTTGGACGGGAGACGTCCAGAGATTGCAATGTATTATTTCAAATGGAAAGGAAGTAAATGACCTGGACGCAGCAAATGGTAACCTAGCTTGCTTGCCTAACTGACACGCCTCACACACAGAATGGGGGAGGGAGGATTTATTACAATCTGGAAGGAAATGTGCAGATAGCCTAGAGAGAGCTTCGGGGCTGAGATGTCCAAGGCGCAGATGCCAAACGTCGCTGGTGATGGAGAGGGCCGTGCTGGTTGGCGACAGAGCAGCGGAGCCGAAGAACGGGTAGAGCCCGGTTGAGCTATTGGACCTCATGAGAGGGGTCCGAGTTTGAAGATCCTTCACCAAAAAACCAAGAGGGTCAAATTCTACGGAAACAGAGTTATCAGTGGTAAAGTTGCGAACAGACAGTAAATCTTGAATAATAATATTTTTTAGGGGAATCTTGAATAATATTAGGTGAGACAAGAACATTGTTTATGTGGAAAGGGTGGTTAGTGAGAGTGGTAGAGCCGACGGAGGTAACAGGAAGGGAAGATCCATTGCCTACTGTGATGCCTTGCGAATGAAATGATGAAGGAGAAGACATCCGGGAGAGAGTACCTGGGTTACCAGTGATGTGGGATGTGGCCCCTCTGTCCATGTATCAGTTGGCGGAGGAGCCCGGTGACAGCTGCAGGTTGCTCATGGCGGCGCCGAGGAGGCTCTGCTGATCCCACGACTGCTGAGCGGGGCCGGCGGAGGAGCTGCCCGCGTCGGGGAAGACCACTGGATAGGCGTGGTTGGGGTTGCTCGGGCGCGGGCCTAGCACGCCGGCCGCATTCGGGGGCGTCCACGACGTGCGCCACTGGGCAAGCATGGGGGAACCCCACGGGGCGAAGTAGCCCATCCAGGGTGTGGTTGGTGCAGGCTTTACAGGTGGGGCATGGCTGCCGGAGCCTCCGGTGTTGGTGTTGGAGTTGCGGCCACGTCCGCGGTTGCCGCGGCCGCGGCGGTTGCGATCAGCAGAGGTGCCGCAATCCGGAGCGCCGTCCTGGAGGCCGTGTGGTGGGTTGGAGCTGGATGACCCACGGTCGTCGGGCCCCCCGCCACCCTGGATGATGAGCGCGGTGGAGGACTCGCGGCGGTCGTGCTCGGCGAGGCCGATCTCTTCGAGGGGAAGACGAGACCGGGCCTGCAGGAATGAGGGGAAGGGTATCTGCATCATAAGCACGGTGGCCATCACCTGAAAACGCATGTTGAGCCAGCGGAGGACTTGGAGCGTGAGGGTGCGGTCCGTCACCGGCTCTTCGACGTCGGCGAGGGCATCAACGAGCGCCTTGAGGCACCGGCAGTACGCGTCGACGGTGAGGTCGCCCTGGACAACGGAGCGGAACTCGGCGGAGAGGTAGATGGCGCGGCCGGGGAGGTTGTCCATGAAGAACGCGTGGAACTGGTGCCACACGTTGTAGGCGGTGCTGTCGGCGGACATGACCACGTCATAGAGTTCGTCCGAGATCGTGGCGTAGAACCACAGGACGATGGTCAGGTCCTCATGGCGCCAGGTCGCGCTCTACGTGAGCGGCTCGGAGCGGTGGGTGACGTGGTCGAGGACCTCGTACATGGAGAGTACGCGGTGCATCAGCTGCCTCCATTTGGAGTAGTTGTTGGTGGCGACGTCCAGCTTGAAGTTGATGTACGACGTGATGTTGATCTGGTGCATTGAGGGCGCCGAGAGGTTGAGGCCAGGGCGCTGCGGCGCGGGCGCGACCACCTTGGTGGAGAGAGGGAGGGCGGGCGCCGGAGCAGACGCCACGGGCACCGGGACCGTGGCCATGCCGCTGGAGTTGGGGGCGCCGGGGTTGGCCGCTGGGAGGGTCGAGCCGCCGGGCGCGAGGTCGGCGGGGAGAACAGGCGCCGAGCGGACGCCATGGGCACCGGGGCCGTGGCCATGCCGCTGGAGTTGGGGACGCCGGGGTTGCCGGCGTTGCCGAGGTCGAGAACGTCGTTGTGAGACATAGCGGAAGAGTGGGTGAACGAGGCTCGGGTACCAAGAAGACAAATGAGTGTGAACTCTTGTGTATTCACATTGAACGATTACAGGGGTTTATATACATGCAGGTACAACGATTGAGCCCTATCTAATCGTGATAAGCATGAGGATCGTGCGGAGTGCTCCGGCCGTTGCGAAGGCAGGCGGTCGTGCGCTGTGCGTAGTGATCCATCCTGGAGACTCGGTGCAGCCGGTGGAGTGGCAACGTGACAGAGGTTCCAACAAGTTCCTCAGAAAAGAAAAAAATGGTGGAAGGCTAAGTTTCTAGCAATACACCGACTCCACCACTCCCGCCTTTATATGCATAGACCAAGTGAAATATTTTTGGGAAGAAAACACTGATTGGTTAGTGCTGTTTTGATTTCCGGAGTAAATTACACGATAGTATCACATTTGGGGCGGTGTTGGCGAATTGGTATCAGTTTTCAAAATTTTTACATGTCAGTACCAAGCTCGGGCAAGCCGTTGCAAATCGGGCTAAATCGCGTATAAACGTGTATTGACGCTGTATCTGACTGGCGGGCCCATCGGGCAGGTGCCAACTGGTATGTTTTTTTTACAGAAAACCCCCTTGCGCTTATACGTAATCATGTAAATGTCTTTTATTTTGTGGAAAAGGGTTCATGTGACAGACTTTTTTTCTGTTAGCAATTTCAACGACCGAATCGGACTCCATTGCAAGTTTTCGTCGAATTCGACAAATAAATAAAATAAACAAAAGTTTATATACATGCAGGTACAACGATTGAGCCCTATCTAATCGTGATAAGCATGAGGATCGTGCGGAGTGCTACGGCCGTTGCGAAGGGAGGCGGTCGTGCGCTGTGCGTAGTGATCCATCCTGGAGACTCGGTGCAACCGGTGGAGTGGCAACGTGACAGAGGTTCCAACAAGTTCCTCAGAAAAGAAAAAAATGGTGGAAGGCTAAGTTTCTAGCAATACACCGACTCCACCACTCCCGCCTTTATATGCATAGACCAAGTGAAATATTTTTGGGAAGAAAACACTGATTGGTTAGTGCTGTTTTGATTTCCGGAGTAAATTACACGATAGTATCACATTTGGGGCGGTGTTGGCGAATTGGTATCAGTTTTCAAAATTTTTACATGTCAGTACCAAGCTCGGGCAAGCCGTTGCAAATCGGGCTAAATCGCGTATAAACGTGTATTGACGCTGTATCTGACTGGTATGTTTTTTTTATAGAAAACCCCCTTGCGCTTATACGTAATCATGTAAATGTCTTTTATTTTGTGGAAAAGGGTTCATGTGACAGACTTTTTTTCTGTTAGCAATTTCAACGAACGAATCGGACTCCATTGCAAGTTTTCGTCGAATTCGACAAATAAATAAAATAAACAAAAGTTTCCCTGGAGACTCGGTGCAGCCGGTGGAGTGGCAACGTGACAAAGGTTCCAACAAGTTCCTCAGAAAAGAAAAAAATGGTGGAAGGCTAAGTTTCTAGCAATACACCGACTCCAGCACTCCCGCCTTTATATGCATAGACCAAGTGAAATATTTTTGGGAAGAAAACACTGATTGGTTAGTGCTGTTTTGATTTCCGGAGTAAATTACACGATGGTATCACATTTGGGGCGGTGTTGGTGAATTGGTATCAGTTTTCAAAATTTTTACACGTCAGTACCAAGCTCAGGCAAGCCGTTGCAAATCGGGCTAAATCGCGTATAAACGTGTATTGACGCTGGATCTGACTGGTATGT
The DNA here is from genome assembly GCF_056163025.1 of Triticum urartu. Taxonomy (NCBI): domain Eukaryota; kingdom Viridiplantae; phylum Streptophyta; class Magnoliopsida; order Poales; family Poaceae; genus Triticum; species Triticum urartu. Next base: position 444,045,850 of record NC_141877.1, on the reverse strand, counting down.
TTTTTTTACAGAAAACCCCCTTGCGCTTATACGTAATCATGTAAATGTCTTTTATTTTGTGGAAAAGGGTTCATGTGACAGACTTTTTTTCTGTTAGCAATTTCAACGAACGAATCGGACTCCATTGCAAGTTTTCGTCGAATTCGACAAATAAATAAAATAAACAAAAGTTTCCCTGGAGACTCGGTGCAGCCGGTGGAGTGGCAACGTGACAAAGGTTCCAACAAGTTCCTCAGAAAAGAAAAAAATGGTGGAAGGCTAAGTTTCTAGCAATACACCGACTCCAGCACTCCCGCCTTTATATGCATAGACCAAGTGAAATATTTTTGGGAAGAAAACACTGATTGGTTAGTGCTGTTTTGATTTCCGGAGTAAATTACACGATGGTATCACATTTGGGGCGGTGTTGGTGAATTGGTATCAGTTTTCAAAATTTTTACATGTCAGTACCAAGCTCAGGCAAGCCGTTGCAAATCGGGCTAAATCGCGTATAAACGTGTATTGACGCTGTATCTGACTGGTATGTTTTTTTTACAGAAAACCCCCTTGCGCTTATACGTAATCATGTAAATGTCTTTTATTTTGTGGAAAAGGGTTCATGTGACAGACTTTTTTTCTGTTAGCAATTTCAACGACCGAATCGGACTCCATTGCAAGTTTTCGTCGAATTCGACAAATAAATAAAATAAACAAAAGTTTCCCTGGAGACTCGGTGCAGCCGGTGGAGTGGCAACGTGACAAAGGTTCCAACAAGTTCCTCAGAAAAGAAAAAAATGGTGGAAGGCTAAGTTTCTAGCAATACACCGACTCCACCACTCCCGCCTTTATATGCATAGACCAAGTGAAATATTTTTGGGAAGAAAACACTGATTGGTTAGTGCTGTTTTGATTTCCGGAGTAAATTACACGATGGTATCACATTTGGGGCGGTGTTGGTGAATTGGTATCAGTTTTCAAAATTTTTACATGTCAGTACCAAGCTCAGGCAAGCCGTTGCAAATCGGGCTAAATCGCGTATAAACGTGTATTGACGCTGTATCTGACTGGTATGTTTTTTTTTACAGAAAACCCCCTTGCGGTTATACGTAATCATGTAAATGTCTTTTATTTTGTGGAAAAGGGTTCATGTGACAGACTTTTTTTCTGTTAGCAATTTCAACGACCGAATCGGACTCCATTGCAAGTTTTCGTCGAATTCGACAAATAAATAAAATAAACAAAAGTTTCCCTGGAGACTCGGTGCAGCCGGTGGAGTGGCAACGTGACAAAGGTTCCAACAAGTTCCTCAGAAAAGAAAAAAATGGTGGAAGGCTAAGTTTCTAGCAATACACCGACTCCACCACTCCCGCCTTTATATGCATAGACCAAGTGAAATATTTTTGGGAAGAAAACACTGATTGGTTACTGCTGTTTTGATTTCCGGAGTAAATTACACGATGGTATCACATTTGGGGCGGTGTTGGTGAATTGGTATCAGTTTTCAAAATTTTTACATGTCAGTACCAAGCTCAGGCAAGCCGTTGCAAATCGGGCTAAATCGCGTATAAACGTGTATTGACGCTGTATCTGACTGGCGGGCCCATCGGGCAGGTGCCAACTGGTATGTTTTTTTTACAGAAAACCCCCTTGCGCTTATACGTAGACCAAGTGAAATATTTTTGGGAAGAAAACATTGATTGGTTAGTGTTATTTTGATTTCCGGAGTAAATTACACGATGGTATCACATTTGGGGCGGTGTTGGTGAATTGGTATCAGTTTTCAAAATTTTTACATGTCAGTACCAAGCTCAGGCAAGCCGTTGCAAATCGGGCTAAATCGCGTATAAACGTGTATTGACGCTGTATCTGACTGGCGGGCCCATCGGGCAGGTGCCAACTGGTATGTTTTTCTTTTTACAGAAAACCCCCTTGCGCTTATACGTAATCATGTAAGTGTCTTTTATTTTGTGGAAAAGGGTTCATGTGACAGACTTTTTTTCTGTTAGCAATTTCAACGACCGAATCGGACTCCATTGCAAGTTTTCGTCGAATTACACGATGGTATCACATTTGGGGCGGTGTTGGTGAATTGGTATCAGTTTTCAAAATTTTTATATGTCAGTACCAAGCTCAGGCAAGCCGTTGCAAATCGGGCTAAATCGCGTATAAACGTGTATTGACGCTGTATCTGACTGGCGGGCCCATCGGGCAGGTGCCAACTGGTATGTTTTTTTTACAGAAAACCCCCTTGCGCTTATACGTAATCATGTAAATGTTTTTTATTTTGTGGAAAAGGGTTCATGTGACAGACTTTTTTTCTGTTAGCAATTTCAACGACCGAATCGGACTCCATTGCAAGTTTTCGTCGAATTCGACAAATAAATAAAATAAACAAAAGTTTCCCTCGGGCAGAACTCAAACCTGCGACCTGTCGCACGCTGGAGACCCGCGCTGGCCACCACGCCGCAACGACGCTACTGTTAGAATGCAGGCAAGAATTATTTTTATACTTTTCTCCGGCACGCTGGGCCGGCGGTTGAGCCCAGCGACACTACGCGCACTAACTTACTGCTTTTCTATAATCATGCTATTAATACATTTTATTTTGCGATTACTTATTAGTATTTTTTTTTGAGACTAGAACACATGCAGTCAACATTTTATGTGTCTTCACTCAGGACTACTAGCAAGCACAATTATTGTGTATCCTCGTTATATTATTCAAATACAAAACTATTAAAAATATGCTTGACACAAAGTTTTTTTTGAGTTACTCGTATAATGATTGTATTTAGAATATGTCCAACGTATATTATCAAATGGACGTATTTATTGAAATGCAAGAATGATATTACAAAATAATTTTTAATACATGCTGAACATATTTTGAAATAAACAATGTTGAAAAATTCATCATGTATTAAGAAAATCTTCACCATAAATTACAAAAAGTTCACTGGAGTTATGTAAAATTTTAATCATATATTAAAAAACAAATTCAACATATATTACAAAAATGTTCAACGTGGATTAACAAAAGTTCATTATATTAAAAAAATTCACATTTTGTAAAGAAAAAATCATCTCCATTAAAAAAATGTTTACTTCACGCTAAAACATGCTCAGCGAATATTAAATAAATGTCCTTGTGTATTTGAAAACATGTTCAACATATACTGAAGTTTAACTTAAATAATGTTCAGTAAGTATGTTAAAAATCCAGGATAATAGCCAACCTAGTGAATGAAAAAAGAAGAAGAAAAAAGAAAGAAAAAACAAAAAAAAGCCGAAACCAGAAACAAAACTAAAGCATACTAAGAAAAATGGAATGAAAAGAAACCTGGGCACCCCTAAAAAAACCCGGGCAACGAACGAGCCCCAGCGCGTGCGCTGATAAAAAGCGAAACTGAAAAACAAATTGCAGGCCACGCTGGCCCAACCGCCGGCCCAGGGTGCTTCAGTATAAAGAAAATCGAGCGTCTAGATTAGATTAGCGCGTCTGTGGCGTTGTTGCTAGCACGCCCGGCCTGTGTGCAACCGGTCGCGAGTTCGAATCCTGGCAGGGCACGATTTTTAGTTTCATTTATTTGTTGTCCAATTCGACGGAAATTTCAATCGAGTCCGTGGAAAACTTACGAACGAAAAAAAAAGTCCCTCATAGGACTTTTTCCTGCAAAAAAAAGACGTTCATGTCATTGACTATAAAGTAAGGGGATTTTCTGCCAAATAACATGCCATGTAGGCATCTGACAGGCGGGCCCAGCTGGTCAGATACACCGTCAATACATATTTATACACGATTTAGCCCGATTTGCAACGGCTTGCCCAAAACTTGGTACTGATACATAAAAATTTCGAAAACTAGTATCAATTCGCAACACCGCCCCAAATGTGATACTATCATGTAATTTACGCAAGGCCGGCGTGGTCAGCGCGTGCCTGCTCCCGCTGCACTTCATGTACGCCATCCTCCTGCCGCTCAATAAGTTCTTCCAGTGCCAGAGGAAGAATGCTGTCACCGCGGTGACCACCGCCGTGGCGTTCCCGGTGCACGCCGCGGTGACCTGGCAGCTGGTCAACTACTTCGGGCTCGGAGTCATCGGCGTCGCCATCGCGCTCAACTTCTCATGGGCACTCGTCGTGGCGCTGCAGCTCGCGTACACTGTCGGCGGTGGCTGCCCGGAGACATGGGGAGGGTTCTCGCCGCTGGCGTTCGTGGACATCTGGGGGTTCGTCAAGTTGTCCTTGGTGTCTGGGTCATGTTCTGGTATTTCTTTATTTTATTATCATCATCACGGTGCTTTCAACTTTTGGTAGGTAATATAAGGGAGACACACCAACTTTATATATTTTTCTTTTTTCTTGTCTTGCCTATGGATGCAGCTTGGAGAGTTGGTACTACAGGGTTCTGATCTTCATCACTAGGTACACGAAGAACGCGGAGCTTGCCGTGGATGCCTTGTCTATCTGGTAGAACTACCTTATCTCCATTTCATATTGACTTAACATTTTTCCAAAACCTATTTACAGTTACAGAGACGACTTCTTCGTTTGCGATCTAACATTTCACTACTTATTTTGCCATGAACAGCTTGAGTTTGACTAGACTGGAGATGATGATTCCGTTGGGGTTCTTGGCAGGCACAGGTAAGCAAAGCACACCAGACATGGACACTCCAGTGTACTACTCCACCACTCTTTGCCTCTTTGCACGGAATCCCGACACCCTCCCCTGGTTTTGTTTTGCAAGGGTGTGGGTCGCTAACGAGCTCAGCATGGGCAACGGACACCGGGCGAGGTTCGCCACGATGGTGTCAACGACGACCTCCTTTGTAATAGCATATTCTTCTGCTGGGTGGCGTTGGGCCTCCACAGCAGGCTTGCCCTCATCTTCTCGTTGACACTAGTAGAAAACAAGGCTTTGGTTCGGACCTGGCCAGCCCATTAGTCCCGGTTCTTCACGAACCGAGACTCATGGGGGGCATTAGACCCGGTTCATGAGCTCAAGGGGCCGGTTGAGGCCTCGTGGGCATTGGTCCCGATTTGTCTGGACCCATTTGTCTCAGTTCTAGGTACAAACCGGGACCAATGGACCGCGCTCCTGGCCCACATCCATTGGTACCGATTCATGCCTTGAACCGGTATAGAAGGGAGGTCTTTAGTTTCGGTTTATGCCACGAACCGGGACAAATAATTTGCCTATATATACCCATCGCCACGGCAGAGCACTCTGTTTTTTCTGGCCGGCGAGGGGAGGGCATTTGGGTGCTCTAGCTCACCTTCTATGCACATGAGGTGTTCGATGAAATGTCCGAGCCACGCTAGTTAATCGTTCTCCTCTCAAAACTCGACCTCCGAGCTCCATTTTCCCCCGAGATTTGTCTAGGTTTAGCGTTCCGTCACGTCATGTCCACGTCTTCACCGCCGTCGATCGCCCGCGCCGATCTCGCCGCCGGCACCACCGTGGTGAGCCTCTTGTTCTTATCTTCTTTCTGAAAGAAAGAAAATTCTTACTTCAGATAGAAACTTGTCTAATTTTCTTACTTTTATTATTTCTTGTTATTATATAGTGCGATGATTTTGGTATCTGCCCCCGTCGGCCATCGTCCCGTCTATGATTCAGATGTGGTATATATTATCTTTTGACAACTATTTGATTCATTTATTGTTTCTGACAATTATGCCGACCAACATGATATAGATTTTATTTATCTAGGAGGTGGTTGAACCGAAAATTACAACCGACCCTATTGTCGACAGGTTAAATTTAATTGAAGAAGAAAACAATTACTTGAAGGAAAAAATAAGAAAAATTGAGGAGGAGAAGATGATATTGGAGTTGCATGTTGCGGATGTCGTCGATGATCACAAGATCAAGATGGATGCAATGCGGTTGACGATTAGGAAGATTAGAAAGTATGCCATTCATACCGAGGCTTGGTATCATTATGCAGTTTGATCAGTTGTTACCTTAGTTGCGATTATGATCGCATTTGTTTTTGCATTTAAATGTTTTACATAATTTCAATGTATGGTTTAATTAGATGCTCCGGAGAGCTATATGTTGCACATGCTATGTGGGTGAAATCCCTTTGTAACAGACTAGTTTCCGTATGAAATCCTGATACTTCAAAAGATATTATCCGTTTTATACACGAAGTGCATCCAGTTTTTGCCGTAACCCTCTGTACTTTGTTGCACATGCTATGTGGGTGAAATGATGATACCATACCAACTTGGAACCTTTTCCGAGTTCATTTCAAATGCTTTTCAATTTTATGGTCTTATAGCTCAAAATAATCAGTAAATGTACAAAAAATAACAAATGAAGTCAGAAAGGATTGTAAATTGATGATGTTGCTTTGAATGGTGCATTTTGAACACAGAAAAACTATGGAGTTCAAATAAGTTCAAAAAAATGAAATCCCTTTGTAACAGACGAGTTTCCTTATGAAACCCTGATACTTCAAAAGAGATTGTCCGTTTTGTACACGAAGTGCATCCAGTTTTTGCCGTAACCCTCTACTGTCTTGCACATGCTATGTGGGTGAAATGATGATACCATGCCAACTTGGAACCTTTTCAGAGTTTATTTCAAATGATTTTCAATTTCATGGTCTTATAGCTTAAAATAATCAGTAAATGCATGAAAAATAACAAATGAAGTCCGAAAGGGTTGTAAATTGATAATGTGGCTTTGAATGGTGCATTTTGAACACAAAAAAACTATGGAGTTCAAATAAGTTCAGAAAAATGAAATCTCTTTGTAACAGACGAGTTTCCGTATGAAACCCTCATACTTCGAAACAGATTGTCCATTTTGTACACGAAGTGCATCCAGTTTTTGCCGTAAACCTCTCTACTTTCTTGTACATGCTATGTGGGTGAAATGATGATACCATGCCAACTTGGAACCTTTTCAGAGTTCATTTCAAACGCTTTTCAATTTCATGGTCTTATAGCTCAAAATAATTAGTAAATACATGAAAAATAACAAATGAAGTCAGAAAGGGTTGTAAATTGATGATGTGGCTTTGAATGGTGCATTTTGAACACAGAAAAACTATGGAGTTCAAATAAGTTCAAAAAATGAAATCCCTTTGTAACAGACGAGTTTCCATATGAAACCCTGATACTTCGAAAGAGATTGTCCGTTTTGTACACGAAGTGCATCCATTTTTTTTCGTAACCCTCTCTAGTTTCTTGCATATGCTATGTGGGTGAAATGATCATACCATGCAGACTTGGAACCTTTTCAGAGTTCATTTCAAATGCTTTTTAATTTCATGGTCTTATAGCTCAAAATAATCAGTAAATGCATGAAAAATAACAAATGAAGTCAGAAAAGGTTGTAAATTGATGATGTGGCTTTGAATGGTGCATTTTGAACACAGAAAAACTATGGTGTTCAAATAAGTTCAAAAAAAAATGAAATCCCTTTGTAACAGACGAGTTTCCTTATGAAACCCTGATACTTCGAAATAGATTGTTCGTTTCGTACACGAAGTGCATCCAGTTTTTGCCGTAACCCTCTCTACTTTCTTGCACATGCTATGTGGGTGAAATGATGATACCATGCCAACTTGGAACCTTTTCAGAGTTCATTTCAAATGCTTTTTAATTCCATGGTCTTATAGCTCAAAATAATCAGTAAATGCATGAAAAATAACGAATGAAGTCGGAAAGGGATGTAAATTGATGATGTGGCTTTGAATGGTGCATTTTGAACACAGAAAAACTATGGAGTTCAAATTAGTTCAAAAAAATGAATTCCCTTTGTAACAGACGAGTTTCCGTATGAAACCCTGATACTTCGAAACAGATTGTCCGTTTTGTACACGAAGTGCATCCAGTTTTTGCCGTAACCCTCTCTACTTTATTGCACATGCTATGTGGGTGAAATGATAATACCATGCCAACTTGGAACCTTTTCAGAGTTCATTTCAAATGCTTTTCAATTTCATGGTCTTATAGCTCAAAATAATCAGTAAATACATGAAAAATAACAAATGAAGTCAGAAAGGGTTGTAAATTGATGATGTGGCTTTGAATGGTGCATTTTGAACACAGAAAAACTATGAAGTTCAAATAAGTTCAAAAAAATGAAATCCCTTTGTAATAGACGAGTTTCCGTATGAAACCCTGATACTTCGAAAGAGATTGTCCGTTTTGTACACGAAGTGTATCCAGTTTTTGCCGTAACCCTATCTATTTTCTTGCACATGCTATGTGGGTGAAATGATGATACCATGCCAACTTGGAACCTTTTCAGAGTTCATTCCAAAGGCTTTTCAATTTCATGGTCTTATAGCTCAAAATAATCAGTAAATGCATGAAAAATAACAAATGAAGTCAGAAAGGGTTGTAAATTGATGATGTGGCTTTGAATGGTGCATTTTGAACACACAAAAACTATGGAGTTCAAATAAGTTCAAAAAATGAAATCCCTTTGTAACAGACGAGTTTCCATATGAAACCCTGATACTTCGAAATAGATTGTCCGTTTTGTATGCGAAGTGCATCCAGTTTTTGCTGTAACCCTCTCTATTTTCTTGCACATGCTATGTGGGTGAAATGATGATACCATGCCAACTTGGAACCTTTTCAGAATTCGTTTCAAATGCTTTTTAATTTCATGGTCTTATATCTCAAAATAATCAGTAAATGCATGAAGAATAACAAATGAAGTCAGAAAGGGTTGTAAATTGAGGATGTGGCTTTGAATGGTGCATTTTGAACACACAAAAACTATGGAGTTCAAATAAGTTCAAAAAATAAAATCCCTTTGTAACAGACGAGTTTCCGTATGAAAGCCTGATATTTCGAAACAGATTGTCCGTTTTGTACACGAATTATCATAAAATAAAATCAATAAGTTATTTGAAACAAAATAATATAAACTTTAATAAAATATATAAGTAGAAACAAAATAAAATAAACTTTAATAACATAAATAAAATTTAAGAAACTAAAATTATCAAAGTATTTTCTGTTTAAAACATTATAAGCAACCTCTAGTATTATTGAAACTAAAATTATATAAAATGGATGCAACTAAAATTATCAAAGTATTTTCTGTTCAAAATCATTAAAAGCAAAAAAGAATTTTCATAAAGAACTTTTTTTGTTAGAAACTTTAATGGTAAAAAGAATTATCATAAAATAAAATAAATAAGTAATTAGAAACAAAATAAAATAAAAAAATAAGTATTTTGTTGTAAGTAGAAACAAAACAAAATAAATAAAGCAAAAAAGAAAACTGGGGAAAAATAAAAAATTTGCCACCTACAGTGCCACCACAGCCTGAATACGACTAGAAACCCATCCATGGGCCAGGATTCAGGCCCGTAGAAGGGCCTGTAGGCCCACAGGCATAGTAGTGTGAGATTTGGCCCATAGGCCTACAGTACTGAGGAGTTCAATGGAGATGGCGCAGCCGCGCTTATAAACAGGTGCGGCCGCTCCTCAGCTAGCGAGGTGGGACTAAACATCCCACCGCACCGCGCCAGTGCAAGGCCTTTGGTCCCGGTTGGTGGCACCAACCGGGACCAAAGGCCTCTGCTTCCCGTCCTTTGGGCTGCTGAAAAGAGACCTTTGGTCCTGGTTGGTGACACCAACCGGGACTAAAGGGGGCATTGGTACCGGTTGCTGCCACCAACCGGTACCAATGGCTTTGCTATATAAGCCATCACTTGTGAAAATTTCGTCAGTTCTTCGATCCCTCCGACGACGCTGCCAGGCTGCCCGAGCTCGCCGTGCCTCTGCCGCGCCCCCGACCACGCCGACATTGCCCTGCCCCGACAACGCCACCGTCGCCCTGCCCCCCCGACCACGCCGCACGCCCTCGCTGTGCCTCTGCTGTGCCCCCGACCCGCCCCATCGACGTCGTCGCCGCCCTCTGCCCTGTCGACGCCATCGCCCTTGCCCCGACCACGCCGCCGTCGCCCCTGCCCCGACCACGCCGCCGTGGCCGCCCTCTACACCGACGCTGGCGCCGTGCCTCTGCCCTGACCACGCCGCACCTCTCCTTGGTTAGGTCGGCGCCGCCCCCCTGTCCTCTCCTCTATTTTCTTAATTATATGATGTTTTTTTCCAGATTATATGTATATGTGTGAGTATATGTATGTGTGTATATCTGATTATATGTCCTTTTTAGATTTTTTGTTCTTATATATGATGATTTGTTTTTTGCATTTTTATAAAAATGTATATATGTATGTATGTTCTCTGTGCATATAAATTTTAGATTTTTAGTACATTTGGGTACATTTTAGGTTAGTTTTATCTATATATGTTCTATGATTTAATATATTTTAGGTTAGTTTCATTTTTAGAAAAGTTTTATATATTTATGAAAAGAAGGAAGAGAAGGAAGAAGGAATAAGAAGAAAAAGTTTTATATATGCAGAAGTTACATTTTTAGAAAAGTATTATATATCTAGCTAGGAAGATAAGGAAGAAGAAGAAAAAGAATGAGAGGAAAAAGGGAAATAAGAAGAGGAAGAAAGGAGAAGAAGAGGAGAGGAAGAAGAGGAGAAATAAATAAGAAGAGGAAAAAAGAAGAAAAAGAAGAGGAGAAGAAGAAAGGAATAGAGAAGAAGAAGAAAAAATAGAATATTTTCTATTTTTTCTTCTTAATATTCTATTTTTTCTTCTTCTTCTCTATTCCTTTCTTCTTCTCCTTTTTTTCTTCTTTTTTTCTTTGATCGCTTCTCTTCTATTCCTTTCTTCTTCTCCTCTTTTTATTTCCTCTTTTGTCTTCTTATTTTTTATCAAGTATGTCGTTGTCGATATACCCCCTCCGGATAACTTCAAAATGAGGGGGGGTCGATATACCCCCTCCCCGATAACTTCGACATGAGGGGCGGTCAATATATATACCCCCTCTCGACCGTGATAACTTGTACCACGGGAGCACCCCCCCGGCCCTCTCGCTCAACCAAAACTCTTGAGGACACCCAAACCCTAGAAAAAAACGATGTTGGTCTCCTACCCCCTCCCGCCACGTCCCTACCCGACAAACTCTCTCGAGGCCACCCAAATTTACCAAGTTAAAAGAGCGTTGTCATCGAGGCCACCCTAAACCCTTGAAGCGTTGTCGAGGCCACCCCAAACCCTTGAAGCGTTGCCGAGGCCACCCCAAACCCCAGAGAAGCAGCATCGAGGCCACTAATATGATTCCTTATTGTGATTAGCTAGCTAGTTCTACGTTTGCCACTAATATGTCCATCTGTAATGTTTGAATAATAATTGTCATGTTGTAAATATTTGCAGAAACTATGGAGCACCCCCGAGACGAAGCAACAGAAGTGATGTTGGGGGAAATAATCGCAAAAGGAAGTGATGTCATCTTGTCATTTCTCAATGACACCGATGGTCTGTAAGGACAGGGTGAAGAAGAAGGCTATGATTATGATGGCTCCGGTGACCCATTAATACCGGTACAAGAAGACGACTATGATTATGATGGCTCCGATGACCCAATGCCAGTACAAGAAGGAGACCGTGATGACGGCTCCGGTGATCGAACCGAGTCCGGCCAGGTATATATATTAGTTAAGCCCGTGCTGACTAGCTAATTGATGCATTCATTGTTTTCGTATGTACACATATTAATTAACTCTCGTCTTTCTTCTTTTTCTAGCCCTCTGGATCGAGCACAACTTCGGTAAAGAGACGAGGCCTGAAGAAAAAGTTGCGCTCGGATGAAAGGTTTGAGATCACAGCAATCGGGCGCGATGGCAAGCCGATTGAACCGTACCGGACAAAGGAAGCATTTGCTAATCAGTGCAGGGTTCTTGTTAGGGATAAGATCCCGATCAGTATCCAGCAATGGTTAAAGCCTGAGAATGAAGACCTTGAGGTGTCTTATGTCTCCGATATGTAGAAAGAAGATCTTTGGACAACGCTTAAGGAAAATTTCACCCTACCGCCAGAGGAGGATCTGGAGAAGCCAGTTATAGAGGAATTGATCAAGTCTCATGCTCTTAAGAAGATGGCAGAACTATTCAGGAGGTGGAAGAATGAGCTGAAAACGTTTGTCGACAAAGAAATTACACCAGAATTTACCGGCCAGTTTGAGAAGATCAGTGATCACTGGCCCGCAATTGTGGCCCACAAGACATCGGAAAAGAGAAAGAAGATGTCAACGACAAACAAGAAAAATGCTGCGAAGAAGAAGCATCACCATCGCACGGGGTCAGGTGGCTACCACACAGCCCGACCTTTGTGGGACAAGGCTCAGAATGACCTGATTGCTAAAGGGGTCGAACCAGAGACAGTGAACTGGCCAGACCGTTGCCGAACTTGGTTCTTCGGGGTTGGCGGAACCTTGGACCCTGTATCAGGGAAGTGCGTTTGGACGGAAGAGAAACTGCGAATACCCGTCACGAGGCTTCGGGAGTATATCGAGAAAGCGCAGCAAGGGACGTTCGTTCCAGACAGAGAGAAGGACGAGCTCACAATGGCCCTCAGGAATCCTGAGCACCCTGGACGTACACGAGGCACGCCAGGCTCCGTTCCGTAGAAGGTTGGGTTTCCGGACGCAGGGGGTTACAAATGCCAGGAGAGGAGGAAGAAAGTGGAGCATAGCCAACTGCAGACGCTGCACGAAAGGGTACAAGGGCTAGAGGAACGAGAAGCAGATCGCAGCAAACGACCTGCCGAAGCTTCCCTTGAAGCTACCCCGCCATCTCAGCGAAGAAGCAGCGTGGCTTCCACCAAGCAGACTTAGCAGCTGGAGCCTGTCTTCACGGCTCCTGCTAGCTACCCCGTGGATGCTATCACAGAGTCTCAACATTGCCACCTTATGGCGCGATGGATGACATTGAAAGTCAAGGCGGCTGTTGGCTCTGTTTTACCTACTGAACCTGACACAACCTACCACAGCCGGTCGATTCCAGAAGGATATGCTAGGGTGATGGTGGATCAAATAATGGACGGATTTGAGGACCTTGAGCTTGACCTGTTGGGTTTCGTAGTAATTTCAAAAAATTTCCTACGCACACGCAAGATCATGGTGATGCATAGCAACGAGAGGGGGAGAGTGTGATCTACGTACCCTTGTAGATCGACAACGGAAGCGTTAACTTGGTTGATGTAGTCGTACGTCTCCATGGCTCGACCTATCAAGCACCGAAACTACGACACCTCTGAGTTCTAGCACACTTCAGCTCGATGACGATCCCCAGACTCCGATCCATCAAAGTGTTGGGGAAGAGTTCCGTCAGCACGATGGCGTGGTGACGATCTTGATGTACTACCGTCGCAGGGCTTCGCCTAAGCACTGCTACAATATTATCGAGGACTATGGTGGAAGGGGGCACCGCACACGGCTAAGAATATGATCACGTGGATCAACTTGTGTCTCTAGGGGTGCCCCGTGCCTCCGTATATAAAGGCTCAAAGGGGGGGGCTGGCCGGCCAAGAGGTGGCGCGACAGGAGGAGTCCTACTCCTTCCGGGAGTAGGACTCCCCCCCTTTCCTAGTTGGAATAGGATTCGCGGAGGGGGGAAAAAGGAGAGAGAGGAGGAAGGGGGGACGGCCCCCTCTCCTTGTCCTACTCGGACCAAGGGGGGGGGGGAGGGGCGCGCGGCCCATCTCTGGCCACCTCTCCTCTCTTCCACTAAGGCCCACTAAGGCCCATATACTTCCCGGGGTTCCGGTAACCTCCCGGTACTCCGGTAAAATCCCGATTTCACCCGGAACACTTCCGATATCCAAACATAGGCTTCCAATATATCAATATTTATGTCTCGACCATTTCGAGACTCCTCGTCATGTCCGTGATCACATCCGGGACTCCGAACAACCTTCGGTACATCAAAATGCATAAACTCATAATATAACTGTCATCGTAACCTTAAGCGTGCGGACCCTACGGGTTCGAGAACAATGTAGACATGACCGAGACACGTCTCCGGTCAATAACCAATAGCGGAACCTGGATGCTCATATTGGCTCCTACATATTCTACGAAGATCTTTTATCGGTCAGACCGCATAACAACATACGTTGTTCCCTTTGTCATCGGTATGTTACTTGCCCGAGATTCGATCGTCGGTATCCCATACCTAGTTCAATCTCGTTACCGGCAAGTCTCTTTACTCATTCCGTAATACATCATCCCGCAACTAACTCATTAGTTGCAATGCTTGCAAGGCTTAAGTGATGTGCATTACCGAGAGGGCCCAGAGATACCTCTCCGACAATCAGAGTGACAAATCCTAATCTCGAAATACGCCAAGCCAACATGTACCTTTGGAGACACCTGTAGAGCTCCTTTATAATCACCCAGTTACATTGTGACGTTTGGTAGCACACAAAGTGTTCCTCCGGCAAACGGGAGTTGCATAATCTCATAGTCATAGGAACATGTATAAGTCATGAAGAAAGCAATAGCAACATACTAAACGATCGGGTGCTAAGCTAATGGAATGGGTCATGTCAATCAGATCATTCAACTAATGATGTGATCCCGTTAATCAAATGACAACTCTTTGTCCATGGTTAGAAAACATAACCATCTTTGATTAACGAGCTAGTCAAGTAGAGGCATACTAGTGACACTCTGTTTGTCTATGTATTCACACATGTATTATGTTTCCGGTTAATACAATTCTAGCATGAATAATAAACTTTTATCATGATATAAGGAAATAAATAATAACTTTATTATTGCCTCTAGGGCATATTTCCTTCAGTCTCCCACTTGCACTAGAGTCAATAATTTAGATCACATCACCATGTGATTAACATCGATAGTTCACATCATCATGTGATTAACACCCATAGTTCACATCGCCATGTGACCAACACCCAAAGGGTTTACTAGATTCAGTAATCTAGTTCACATCGCTATGTGATTAACACCCAAAGAGTACTAAGGTGTGATCATGTTTTGCTTGTGAGAGAATTTTAGTCAACGGGTCTGCCATATTCAGATCCGTATGTATTTTGCAAATATCTATGTCAACAATGCTCTGCATGGAGCTACTCTAGCTAATTGCTCCCACTTTCAATATGTATCCAGATTGAGACTTAAAGTTATCTAGATCAGTGTCAAAACTTGCATCGATGTAACTCTTTACGACGAACCTTTTGTCACCTCCATAATCGAGAAACATATCCTTATTCCACTAAGGATAATTTTGACCGCTGTCCAGTGATCTACTCCTAGATCACTATTGTACCCCCTTGCCAAAATCAGTGTAGGGTATACAATAGATCTGGTACACAGCATGGCATACTTTATAGAACCTATGGCTGAGGCATAGGGAATGACTTTCATTCTCTTTCTATCTTCTGCCGTGGTCGGGCTTTGAGTCTTACTCAATTTCATACCTTGTAACACAGGTAAGAACCCTTTCTATCACTGTTCCATTTTGAACTACTTCAAAATCTTGTCAAGGTATGTACTCATTGAAAAAAACTTATCAAGCGTCTTGATCTATCTCTATAGATCTTGATGCTCAATATGTAAGCAGCTTCACCGAGGTCTTTCTTTGAAAATCTCCTTTCAAACACTCCTTTATGCTTTGCAGAATAATTCTACATTATTTCCGATCAACAATATGCCATTCACATATACTTATCAGAAATGTTGTAGTGCTCCCACTCACTTTCTTGTAAATACAGGCTTCACCACAAGTCTGTATAAAACTATATGCTTTGATCAACTTATCAAAGTGTATATTCCAACTCCGAGATGCTTACTCCAGTCCATAGATGGATCGCTGGAGTTTGTATATTTTGTTAACACCTTTAGGATTGACAAAAACTTCTGGTTGCATCATATACAACTCTTCTTTAAGAAATCCATTAAGGATTGCAGTTTTGTTATCCATTTGCCAGATTTCATAAAATGCGGCAATTGCTAACATGATTCGGACAAATTTAAGCATAGATACGAGTGAGAAACTCTCATCGTAGTCAACACCTTGAACTTGTCGAAAACCTTTTGCGATAATTCTAGCTTTGTAGATAGTAACACTACTATCAGCGTCCGTCTTCCTCTTGAAGATCCATTTATTTTCTATGGCTTGCCGATCATCGGGCAAGTCAACCAAAGTCCATACTTTGTGCTCATACATGGATCCCATCTCAGATTTCATGGCCTCAAGCCATTTTGCGGAATCTGGGCTCACCATCGCTTCCTCATAGTTCGCAAGTTCGTCATGGTCTAGTAACATGACTTCCAGAACAGGATTACCGTACCACTCTGGTGCGGATCTCACTCTGGTTTACCTACGAGATTCGGTAGTAACTTGATCTGAAGTTACATGATCATCATCATTAGCTTCCTCACTAATTGGTGTAGTAGTCACAAGAACAGATTTCTGTGATGAACTATTTTCCAATAAGGGAGAAGGTACAATTACCTTATCAAGTTTTCTACTTTCCTCCCACTCACTTCTTTCGAGAAAAACTCCTTCTCTAGAAAGGATCCATTCTTAGCAACGAATGTCTTGCCTTCGGATCTGTGATAGAAGGTGTACCAATAGTCTCCTTTGGGTATCCTATGAAGACATATTTCTCCGATTTGGGTTTGAGCTTATCAGGATGAAACTTTTTCATATAAGCATCACAATCCCAAACTTTAAGAAACGACAACTTTGGTTTCTTGCCAAACCATAGTTCAGATTGTGTCGTCTCAACGGACTTAGATGGTGCCCTTTTAAACGTGAATGCAGCTGTCTTTAATGCATAACCCCAAAACGATAGTGGTAGATCGGTAAGACATATCATAGATCGCACCATATCTAATAAAGTACGGTTATGATGTTCGGACACACCATTACACTGTGGTGTTCCAGGTGGCGTGAGTAGTGAAACTATTTCACATTGTTTTTAACTGAAGGCCAAACTCGTAACTCAAATATTTTACTTCTGCGATCATATCGTAGAAACTTTTATTTTTGTTACGATGATTCTCCACTTCACTCTGAAATTCTTTGAACTTTTCAAATGTTTCAGACTTATGTTTCATCAAGTAGATATACTCATATCTGCTCAAATCATCTATGAAGATTAGAAAATAATGATACCTGTCGCGAGTCTCAACATTCATCGGACCACATACATCAGTATGTATGATTTCCAACAAATTTGTTGCTCGCTCCATTGTTCCGAAGAACGGAGTCTTAGTCATCTTGCCCATGTGGCATGGTTCGCAAGCATCAACTGATTCATAATCAAGTGATTCCAAAAGCCCATCAGCATGGAGTTTCTTCGTGCGCTTTACACCAATATGACCTAAACAGCAGTGCCACAAATAAGTTGCACTATCATTATTAACTTTGCATCTTTTGGTTTCAATATTATGATTATGTGTATTACTACGATCGAGATCCAACGAACTATTTTCATTGGGTGTGTAACCATATAAGGTTTTATTCATGTAAACAGAACAACAATTTATTCTCTTACTTAAATGAATAACCGTATTACAATAAACATGATCAAATCATATTCATGCTCAACGCAAACACCAAATAACACTTATTTAGGTTCAACACTAATCCCAAAAGTATAGGGAGTGTGCGATGATGATCATATCAATCTTGGAACCACTTCCAACACACATCGTCACTTCACCCTTAACTAGTCTCTGTTTATTCTGCAACTCCCGTTTCGAGTTACTAATCTTAGCAACTGAACTAGTATCTATTACTGAGGGGTTGCTATAAACACTAGTAAAGTACACATCAATAACATGTATATCAAATATACTTATCTTCACTTTGCCATCCTTCTTATCCGCCAATCACTTGGTGTAGTTCTGCTTCCAGTGACCAGTCCCTTTGCAGTAGAAGCACTTAGTCTCAGGCTTAGGATCAGACTTGGGCTTCTTCACTTGAGCAGCAACTTGCTTGCCGTTCTTCTTGAAGTTCCCCTTCTTCCCTTTGCCCTTTTCTTGAAACTAGTGGTCTTGTCAACCATCAACACTTGATGTTTTTCTTGATTTCTACCTTCATTGATTTCAGCATCACGAAGAGCTTGGGAGTTGTTTCCGTTATCCCTTGCATATTATAGTTCATCACGAAGTTCTACTAACTTGGTGATGGTGACTAGAGAATTCTGTCAATCACTATCTTATCTGGAAGATTAACTCCCACTTGATTCAAGCGATTGTAGTACCCAGACAATCTGAGCACATGCTCACTAGTTGAGCGATTCTCCTCCATCTTTTAGCTATAGAACTTGTTGGAGACTTCATATCTCTCAACTCGGGTATTTGCTTGAAATATTAACTTCAACTCCTGGAACATCTCATATGGTCCATGACATTCAAAACGTCTTTGAAGTCCCGATTCTAAGCCATTTAAGTATGGTGCACTAAACTATCAACTAGTCATCATATTGAGCTAGCCAAACGTTCATAACGTATGCATCTGCTCCTGCAATAGGTCTGTCACCTAGCGGTGCATCAAGGACATAATTCTTCTGTGCAACAATGAGGATAAACCTCAGATCACAGATCCAATCCTCATCATTGGTACTAACATCTTTCAACACAATTTTCTCTAGGAACATATCAAAATAAACACAGGGAAGCAACAACGCGAGCTATTGATCTATAACATAATTTGCAAAATACTACCAGGACTAAGTTCATGATAAATTTAAGTTCAATTTAATCATATTACTTAAGAACTCCCACTTAGATAGACATCCCTCTAATCCTCTAAGTGATTACGTGATCCAAATCAACTAAACCATGTCCGATCATCACGTGAGATGGAGTAGTTTCATTGGTGAACATCGCTATGTTGATCATATCTACTATATGATTCACGCTCGACCTTTAGGTCTCCGTGTTCCGAGGCCATATCTGTATATGCTTGGCTCGTCAAGTATAACCTGAGTATTCCGCGTGTGCAACTGTTTTGCACCCGTTGTATTTGAACGTAGAGCCTATCGCACCCGATCATCACGTGGTGTCTCAACACGAAGAACTTTCGCAACGGTGCATACTCAGGGAGAACACTTCTTGATAATTAGTGAGAGATCATCTTATAATGCTACCGTCAATCAAAGCAAGATAATATGCATAAAAGATAAACATCACATGCAATCAATATAAGTGATATGATATGGCCATCATCATCTTGTGCTTGTGATCTCCATCTCCGAAGCACCGTCGTGATCACCATCGTCACCGGCGCGACACCTTGATCTCCATCGTAGCATCGTTGTTGTCTCGCCAATCTTATGCTTCCACGACTATCGCTACCGCTTAGTGATAAAGTAAAGCATTACAGCACGATTGCATTGCATACAATAAAGCGACAACCATATGGCTCCTGCCAGTTGCCGATAACTCGGTTACAAAACATGATCATCTCATACAATAAAATTTAGCATCATGTCTTGACCATATCACATCACAACATGCCCGGCAAAAACAAGTTAGACGTCCTCAACTTTGTTGTTGCAAGTTTTATGTGGCTGCTACGGGCTTAAGCAAGAACCAATATTACCTACGCATCAAAACCACAACGATAGTTTGTCAAGTTGGTGCTGTTTTAACCTTCGCAAGGACCGGGCGTAGCCACACTCGGTTCAACTAAAGTTGGAGAAACTGTCACCCGCTAGCCACCTTTGTGCAAAGCACGTCGGGAGAACCGGTCTCGCGTAATCGTATGCGTAATGTGGGTCCGGGCCTCTTCGTCCAACAATACCGCCGAACCAAAGTATGACATGCTGGTAAGCAGTATGACTTATATCGCCCACAACTCACTTGTGTTCTACTCGTGCATATAACATCAACACATAAAACCTAGGCTCGGATGCCACTGTTGGGTTTCGTAGTAATTTCAAAAAATTTCCTACGCACACGCAAGATCATGGTGATGCATAGCAACGAGAGGGGGAGAGTGTGATCTACGTACCCTTGTAGATCGACAACGGAAGCGTTAACTTGGTTGATGTAGTCGTACGTCTCCACGGCTCGACCGATCAAGCACCGAAACTACGTCACATCCGAGTTCTAGCACACGTTCAGCTCGATGACGATCCCCGGACTCCGATCCAGCAAAGTGTCGGGGAATATTTCCGTCAGCACGACGGCGTGGTGACGATCTTGATGTACTACCGTCGCAGGGCTTCGCCTAAGCACTGCTACAATATTATCGAGGACTATGGTGGAAGGGGCACCGCACACGGCTAAGAATATGATCACGTGGATCAACTTGTGTCTCTAGGGGTGCCCCGTGCCTCCGTATATAAAGGCTCAAGGGGGGGGGGGCTGGCCGGCCAAGAGGTGGCGCGCCAGGAGGAGTCCTACTCCTTCCGGGAGTAGGACCCCCCCTTTCCTAGTTGGAATAGGATTCGCGGAGGGGGGAAAAGGAGAGAGAGGAGGAAGGGGGGCCGGCCCCCTCTCCTTGTCCTATTCGGACCAAGGAGGGGGGAGGGGCGCGTGGCCCATCTCTGGCCACCTCTCCTCTCTTCCACTAAGGCCCACTAAGGCCCATATACTTCCCGGGGGGTTCCGGTAACCTCACGGTACTCCGGTAAAATCCCGATTTCACCCGGAACACTTCCGATATCCAAACATAGGCTTCCAATATATCAATCTTTATGTATCGACCATTTCGAGACTCCTCGTCATGTCCGTGATCACATCCGGGACTTTGAACAACCTTCGGTACATCAAAATGCATAAACTCATAATATAACTGTCATCGTAACCTTAAGCGTGCGGACCCTACGGGTTCGAGAACAATGTAGACATGACCGAGACACGTCTCCGGTCAATAACCAATAGCGGAACCTGGATGCTCATATTGGCTCCTACATATTCTACGAAGATCTTTTATCGGTCAGACCGCATAACAACATACGTTGTTCCCTTTGTCATCGGTATGTTACTTGCCCGAGATTCGATCGTCGGTATCCCATACCTAGTTCAATCTCGTTACCGGCAAGTCTCTTTACTCGTTCCGTAATACATCATCCCGCAACTAACTCATTAGTTGCAATGCTTGCAAGGCTTAAGTGATGTGCATTACCGAGAGGGCCCAGAGATACCTCTCCGACAATCGGAGTGACAAATCCTAATCTCGAAATATGCCAACCCAACATGTACCTTTGGAGACACCTGCAGAGCTCCTTTATAATCACCCAGTTACGTTGTGACGTTTGGTAGCACACAAAGTGTTCCTCCGGCAAACGGGAGTTGCATAATCTCATAGTCATAGGAACATGTATAAGTCATGAAGAAAGCAATAGCAACATACTAAATGATCGGGTGCTAAGATAATGGAATGGGTCATGTCAATCAGATCATTCAACTAATGATGTGATCCCGTTAATCAAATGACAACTCTTTGTCCATGGTTAGGAAACATAACCATCTTTGATTAACGAGCTAGTCAAGTAGAGGCATACTAGTGACACTCTGTTTGTCTATGTATTCACACATGTATTATGTTTCCGGTTAATACAATTCTAGCATGAATAATAAACTTTTATCATGATATAAGGAAATAAATAATAACTTTATTATTGCCTCTAGGGCATATTTCCTTCATGACCACCCTATGGGTGAAGGGAGATTCGGCTGGGTTCTTCTCTGTAGACTCCATGCCTATGGAGGAAGGAGCTCATCAACCTTCCGAACTAGACGCCTCCGCCTCCTCCTCCTCCTCCGGCGAGTCAGGGCCCTCCGCCTCCTCCTCTGGCGAGTGATCAGGGCACTCAGACTCCTTCTCTGGCGTGTGGCGGAACTCCGCCTCCTTCTCCGCTTGCGCTGGTGCGCCCGAGCAGCCAGCCTCCTCCTTCTCCGCCTCGTCAACAAGGGCAGAAGAGACCCGCCGCCGCTTCGGCTGCTCCGGCGCGTCGTCCTTCTCCTCCGCCTCGTAAGAAAGGATAGACAGCCGCAGCCGCTCCGTCTGCTCCGGCGTCCAGCAGTATAGCCAGAGGCAGGCAATACAGATACGGTCCTTCTCTGAAGACTCCAGAGAAGTTACCATACGAGAGGAGCCAGGTGGAAAACACGAAGATCGTGCAAGCCGAAGTGAACAACTTCTTTGAAGGGGTGAAAGCAAAGAAACATCCACCTCCGGAGGAGAAGATAGATCCAGTAAAAGTGAAGCGTTCTCTGGCTGCCCTGAAGAAACCACCAAAGTCTCCGGCGAAAGGCAACTATGCGCATTCTTACAAAGTCATTTATCGAAGCGGAGCGATCGGGAAGTACTATCAGTAGTCAAAGGTTAGCAGAACGACGAGCTGGGAAAAAAGTTGCCCAACTCGGCGAACAAGCAAACCAATCGTCCCCCCCCCTCAAGGTGTCTAGCGATATCGTCGCCAATCATCCGGGGATCTTGCCCGGTACCAATCCTGCAGATTACCTGCCCGACGATGCAAATTTTGATTTCTTGAAGGTGGACGAACACAAATACGTGTACGGGAAGCCTCTTGTCAAAGATGAAAGATCTCTAACAACGATGATGCAAAGATTCCATGATTGGTACATGAAAACCCGCAGAGAGTCTGAGGGGAGTAATATTTTGACGCTAAGAGTTAGAGAGGAGCATGACCTCGTTGGAATTGAACTATTGAATGTTCCATTTGAGGAGTTCTTCGCGTTTTCAATCTAAAGGCCTTCGATAAATTAATGATCACTTGCTATTGCCTGTAAGTAGTACTACTTCTGTCATTAAGTCTCTATATATAGGTCAGGTCTTTCATTGCATGTATTTTTAATTATCCTCACTATATTATGCAGATTGAAGATCGCCGAATTGAAGAAAAGACAAATCGGTGATATTGGGTTCATTAACACAAATCTCATAGATGCATTTATGGTTGAATTTCAGGCCAAAGATACCGAGGCCAACCTGCTACAATCGTTTGTATTGAATCAAAACAAAGCTATAATACTCTTCCCTTACGAATTCCAGTGAGTGTTACTATCTTGTGCATATTCGGTTTCCCTTATTAGTCAAGGTTATAGTAATGTAATTGATGAGTTATGCATGCGTGCGTAGCTTCCACTATATTCTCCTAGAGATTAAGCTTGAGCAGGGAATAGTAACCGTCTTAGACTCAAGATGAAAAGATCCCAAGGAGTATGCGGACATTACTGAAATTCTAGAGAAGTAAGTTAAATCGATCATTATCGCACCATATCGGCAACTTTGTTCATTTCCTGATATGAAGTAATTGTTTTCTTTGTCTGGCAGGGTTTGGAAAAAATTCACCTCAAAAACTTCGGGACTGCCGAAGAAGCTGCAATTTAGACACCCGAAAGTAAGAAGCTGCAATTTAGACACCCGAAAGTAAGTACTATAGTAGCATGTTCCACGCATCTCCTAGTGATTCAAGCGCTAGTTTCATCAATACCATTTAGCATGCTTGCTAACTATCAGTTTGATTGACCTCTACTTCTTGTAAAGTGGTTGTGGCAGGAACAAGGGAATGATTACTGTGGATACTACATTTGCGAGTCCATCCGCCACACGACCTGTGAGCAGGGCTACTCTGACAAACAATATGAAGTGCGTAAATAATAATATTCACAATTTTATTTTATTACCATCATTTGTGTTCAGTTTCATTTATTCATATATATGTATTGACCCCCTTCTTCAAATTAGATATTTCGGATGCGGGATGAACTCCTACCATCAGATCGTATGCGAGGAATTCAAGAGGAATTGGAGGCATTCTTTCTTGACCACGTGATCGCTAAAGACGGAGAATACCATGTGGACCCTAATTAGTTGGTTTTTAATTAGGAGATTATATTGTAAGAGATAATTATATTGTATATATGTAGCCAGTAGCGTCGGATAGATATACAAGAACTTGTTGTTCGACCAATCTCTCAGAGAAGGAGAGGTGGTCGATATCACTTCTCTCTGTATGCATATGTTCATGATGATCTTCTGTTTCCTTCATTTGCTTACTAGCTAGCGTGTCCAGTCCTCTCTATATGTATAGTACGTAGCGTCGACCAAGCACGGAGATAAGAGAGGACACTTCTCTCTATTAATTAGCTAGCTAACACAATATATGAAACACCTAAATTAACCTCGCAAAACCCCCTAACCTCCCCTTTCTAAAAAAATCCCAGCACCTGAAATGCTGACGCGTGGATGCCTATTGGTCCCGGTTGGTGCCACCAACCGGGACCAAAGGGCCTCCTGCCTGGGCTCGCCGCACCGGCCACATGGAGGCCCATCTGTCCTGGTTCGTGTAAGAACCGGGACTAAAGGCCAAGGGCATTAGTAACGACCTTTTTGTCCCGGTTCCAAAACCGGGACAAAAGGCCCTTACGAACCAGGACAAAAGGCCCTTTTTCTACTAGTGTGAGCAAGGCCGTGATCGATGTCGTGGACAACATGTCCGTCCTGCTGGCCCTCACCATCCTCCTCAACGGAGTCCAACCTGTCCTTTCAGGTAGTAAGAACTTTACTTGGTTATTTACCCCATGTCATACAACAATTAGCTCGAGCCATATGCAGAAAACAGGGAAATAAGCTTGCTGCTGCACCTATGATCTGCAGGAGTTGCCGTTGGGTCAGGTTGGCAAGCGCTGGTTGCGTATGTGAACAGTGTTCCCGAGCTGTAGCGAGATGTGTGAGGTAAGATACACCGCTGACGCTTTTAACTTTTCTTATTAATTTTTTTGTTTCACCCTCTGACTGGTGGGACCCAACGTACTACGTGGAGAGAGGTAACGTGACTAAGGCTGCATTATTTCTGCACCACTGTGGATAGTCTTACCACCAAAGCCACATGACACGATTATGATTTAAATCCCAATGACTCCCACACACACAAAAAAACACGGCATACTTGTCACACGAATGCATGAATGTATAAAAGGTTATTTTCCTCTCGTTGAACATAACGGGAGGGTTGTGTAGCTGATTAGCCTGTTCGCTCATCAAACTTGAGGTCTCAGGTTCGATAACTAGACTTGAGCATAATTCGTGCCAGGAGGATTCTTTCACTGGTCAAAATGGATGGATACTGAGCTATATGATCTCATAGTGACCGTATAATCACCTCATCACGTATAAGCTGCAGTCTCGTCGCTTGTTTTCTAGGGTTTGCACTCTTCACACTCTCTCCAGTATATATATACACGCTGGAGCCTCAGTGCTTGTAGTTGCTCTCTTCACACTCTCTCACCCTCTACAGATCTAAACAAGACTTCGTTGGCCTCTCTCTCCCCTCACTGCTGGTCTGCTTGTAGTTGCTCTATTCACACTCTCTCACACTCTCTAGATCTAAACAAGACTTCGTTGGCCTCTCTCTCTCCCCTCACTGCTGGTCAAGGAGCTGGCAGGATCCGTCCGCCGGGAAGGGAAGGAGGCTTAACGTTGTTGCCGTCAGCGAGGGAGGGAATCCACTACCGGCGCAACTGTTCACTTTCACCCAGCAGCAGCGCGGAAGGGCCTCCGACCCCTTCTTCTTCACCGCCGTACATAGTTTCGGCCGAACGGTCTCCGGTCGCCCATCGAACCACACCCCAAGAACCTTAAGGTATAATTTACTTATTCCACATGCATTGCTCTAGCTGCATGTGGGCTTTTTCCGCTTCTGCACTCAAATCTAGGTGTTGGATCAAACAGGAAAGTAGTGGGGAAAGTTGTATACCATGAATCTAGGACGTAGTTCAGAGAGGAAAGGAATGGGGGAAAGTAGTGGGAAAAGTTGTATAGCATGAATCTAGAACGTGGTTCAAAAAGGAAAGGAAGGGGGAAAGTTGTATCGCATGAATCTAAGCCGTGGTTCAAAGAGGAAAGAAACGGGGCAAAGTAGAGGGGAAAGTTGTATAGTATAAATCTAGGACGTGGTTCAAAGAGGAAAGGAAGGGGGAAAGTACTAGTACAGACTGGCTATCCAGCACCTACATTGGTCGAAAAGTGAAAACAATGACAAACGCAGTACGCACATATGTAACATACTGATCTTTTGTTTTGGGGGACAAGGCTGTAGAGTTTGAGCAGGACTAGATTTGCTGCGCTCACATAGGGAAAGGTGTCTAAAGATAACAAAACCGGGACCAACACAAATATGCTCCTTGATTGTTTGTTCTTTGTTGCAACAAACTGTGCATCACCCCAGTACATCGATAGATGCACATGGTGCTGGTGCGTCCACTTTCCCGTGCAACTATTTAGCTGTTGTTAATCTAAGGCCCTATTTGGTTAAAAACTCCCTAGTCCCTACCTGCTTGGTTCCAGGGACTAAACATGGACTAGAGGTTATTAAATGACATGCTAAAAGACCATGTTACCCCTAGTAATGAACTAATAGAGACAAGGTGCGATGCGTGGCAGGGGAAATTGTTGGAAAAAGTCCCAAAAAGACTCTCCCTCGGGGTCTTCTTTCTTTAGTCCCAAATGCCCACTTTTAGTCCCTAAAAGTCCCTCCTGTTTGGTTTAGATGGGACCGACACGTCCCTCCACCAAAATGTCCCTGTAAACAAACACCCTCTAATAATACCGCTGGAAAATTGATGCAATGCCACAATTAAAAGCAAATTACATGTTTAACGAATTTTATTGTTAATATAATCTCTCTGTTAATATTAATCAATGCCACTGTTTGAGAAATGCTACTATCTTGCTTTCTTTCCCATTTAGATAAGGTAGATGCTTCTTTTTGTTGGCTTTTGTGCCATCCACCGTTATTGACCACTAGTTGTTTCCTTTGCACCTCTGTGTAAACAGGGTTATCTACTTCACCTCGTTGCCATTGTGACCTTTTGTTGCACTACACAAAACACTTTTGTTTTAAGAGTGTTTTGTGCAGTTCAACCAAAATGTCACACTCACAATGTTGCTTGATTGCTTGATCTTAGTGGAACTGCACAAGAGGAGATCTTACTTCCTATCCGTGTTGGCAAATTTGGTTCAGATCTTCTTCTTGTGAGTTGTTTGAATTCCGCATCATGAGAAGTCAGTACTAGCCTTCTTTCACATGATTCCGCAGTGTGCTTTCATATGTTGTGCTACTTGTACGATAATGTTGCTTGATTTTAGTGAACTGCACAAATGGAGACAAGACTTCCAATCTGTATGTGCATCGTAATATCCCATTGAGGTAAGATAAGGATATTTCACAACTATTGGCCTGTATTTTGCCACTTTCATCAGAAAATTAATGTCATTGTTTAGTGCTATACTTGTGCAACCTAATTGACATGCAAAATCTTACATTGAAGGCGAAGCTTGTCTGTTATTGAACCAAGTGATGAAGGGGAAGAACAAGCGGAAGAAAAACAAAAATCAACTCCCGGTGCTGTAATGAAGCACCGGAACTGCGATGACACAAGTAGTGATATAGTTTTGCATCTTAATTTATTGCTATGGCTGGAACGAGCAATTGTTTTGCCATTGATTTGATGCCACTCTTAATGTAATACGTAATTATCTCTACTTGTGCAAATAGGGATCTTCTTTGAAGATACCATATATTTTAGTGAAACTGCACAAGAAGATGTTGGAAACATTAAACTAATCGAGGAGTATATAGTAAGCATGGCCACCATAGTAGATAGCAACAGATGGTTCCGGAGAAGTGTTTCATCTGTATGCTCTACACAATAAGCCTCCTGACAAAGGTTGGCACTCGCCCACTGATTTCATCCATATGATTGAGCTTTGTCATCTCTATTGGTGTTGTGCTACTATTTAGATACTATAATGAAAAAGTGGTATTGTCCTAAAGAAGTGCTTCATCTGTGCTGTTTTAAATATTTCCTTTCCTTTTTTTTCGAGCAAACAGGGATGCTAGCATTTAGTTGTCCTCTTGTCTTTGCACAACAGGATCATGCTCCTCTGAAGAAGAATATGGAGTACGTGAAGTGACTAGTTCCGATTATGCCAGGATGAAGGAGCCCTATCTATCTTCTCATCAGAAGGAGCAGTTGAAGGATGGTTACATTACTCCCCACAAGACCAAACTAACTTCAGCTCAGAAGGACTGACAAATCTCCATTTTCTTGCTGTGATGCGCGAGTACAATGTTGTTCTAGGATTCTTTCCGGTGAGTTCTATTTTTCTAAAAGTGTGCTCTACATGGACCATGTAGGTGCCTATTTAAACTGTCAATTCATAGTACAATTTGCTTTATACTAATCACTTTTTTGTGTTTATGCAAACAGGGGTGCTCAGCTTGATTTCAATGGGAACTGCACAAAATGTTCATGAATACATCGAATCATTCATTTCCACCACAAGAAAGGAGGTGCCGATAAGTTCAAGGCGTTGCAACATATAAGGGCAAAATCATACAAGCTACATGCGAATTTGGTTGATTTTGGTGGAACTGCACAAAAAGAACAACTGGTTTATTTAGCATGAGGTGCCATGTCAATGTCCGAACTGATGGCAAACCCTGCACATTCAACAATCGTAGGCATTTGATATTTTGGAATGGGACAACCTTGTCAAATTTTGCTCATTGATTTTAGCAAGAGGACATGCATTTGGTATTTTCGAATGGGATGCCCTTTGCTGTCAGCAGCATCGATCCATTTTTTGTTTATTCTTTAGTTGTGAAGTAAATATTGGCTCTGACATGTGAATTGCTGAGATGCACAATCATTGATTGTTTTGAATGTTCTCTATGAATTGCTAGGCCTGTGTGTTTGGTTGCAATGTACATGAACACTAAAAAGCTGCTCAAACTATTTGTACTCATTCTATTCCTTTTTACTTCGCACATTGTGAAAGTGCATACCTTTTTCTATAAGATTGGTCAAAGTAGAGATACTTTGACTGCACACAAAACTTGTATGCAGACTAGAAAGGACCGGAGGGAGTACATGTGAAACTGCTGCAAACGAGGTGATCACCCTGGGAATAATGCTAGTACATATGTTTTGCATGTTCATCCAATGCCAGTGATACAAGAATTCGAACTAATTGAAATAAATTCATTCATACACGATTGGATTTCATATAAACATGCTGGATTTCATTACATTTCATACATTCTTCAACTAAAAAGGGGTGCACTGGAGGTACAATTAATTAACTGAAGCTACCCACCTGTGTCCGGCTGAGCCGAACAGAAGCTTCAGTGACTTAACTGCAGGTGCAGTTGTGTAACTGACATGTGGCCCAGATGCCTATTGGGCCCACGTGTCAGTCAGCCAACTGCACCAACAGTTAAGTAGAAGCAGCGTCCTTCTCCAACATAGCTCTCTGACTCCACGTCGCCGCCAAGAATCTAACCGGCCGTCAGTGGTCAACCCGCCTAGCTTGGCTTCAACCGGAGGGTAGCAGTGGTGGCATTACTTGGACCTAAGCGGTGGCGACCTACCGTGTTCTACTCTTCCTCATTTTCTGTGTGGCGCGACCTTGTTGGCAGCGGGGCGGGGCCTCAGCGGAGCCGACGATGTCCCCTATCTTGTTGCTGGTGGGCGGCGCCTCGACAGAGCGGGGGAAATCCTCCCCCTTGTTGCCGGCAGGGTGGGGCCTCGGTGGAGCCGGCGGTGTCCTTTGCCTCATTGTTGGCGCCGTAGGGCCTTGGTAGAGCAGGGCCTCGTCGACACCAGTGGAGCAGGGACTCGTCGGAGCCGGCATTGTCCTCTGCCTCGTCCTCGGTCTCGCCAAACAGCGCCTCGCCTGCTTCATCACCCTCTTTATAGGCGGCCGCAGCCTCCGACACCCGCATGCGGTACCGCCAGCGCTTGAGGCGGACCTCGCGGGCGGAGCGGTACGAGTCGAGCAGCGTCTCCTGCTCCGCCTGCTCCACGGCGATTTGCTCCTCCGCCTGTAGGTGCTCCTAGAGGAGATGGTGGTTGTAGGCGGCATCGGCCTGCACCTCCCGGAACTCACTACAAAAAAATACACTTCCATGATGATATGTGTTTGTCACAGTAGGTCATGTTTTCTGTCATGCATGTACATCCATGACAAATTTATGACAGAATCAAGATAGTCATACATGTGCTGTCGTAGAAGTGTTCCATGACATTACCAAAATTACCACCACGGAAGTGTCCACTTCCATGACGATAAATCGCCCGTCATAGAAGTGCTTTCGTCAAGGGTGACCGACACATGGCAACCACCTAATGGAACGCCGTTAAGCTATCGGGTCCGGTTTTTGATCCGATAACCCGTTAACAGCCCCGACCAATGGGGATTTTCCACGTGTAAAATCATCATTGGCTAGAGGAAACACGTGTCGGCTCACCGTTGGGACAGATGTCATCCACTCATTGGACCCTGCTACCTCTTGAGCACTGCGTTGGATTTCCCCGAAGTGGAGAGGATGACGCAGCAAAGTAGCGTAAGTATTTCCCTTAGTTTTTGAGAACCAAGGTATCAATCCAGTAGGAGACCATGCATAAGTCCCTCGTACCTACACAGAACGATAGCTACTCGCAACCAACACTTAGGGGTTGTCAATCCCTTCACGGTCACTTACGAGGGTGAGATCTGAAAGAGATGATAAATAATATTTTTGGTATTTTTTAATAGATAGATGCAAAGTGAAAATTAAAAGGCAAAGTAAAAACAAAGCAAGTAAATAAAGTGATAGAGATTAATATGATGAGAATAGACCTGGGGGCCATAGGTTTCACTAGTGGCTTCTCTCAAGAGCATAGATTTTCTATGGTGGGTGAACAAATTACTGTTGAACAATTGACAGAATTGAGCATAGTTATGAGTATATCTAGGCAATGATCATGTATATAGGCATCACGTCCGAGACAAGTAGATCGAAACGATTTTGCATCTACTACTATTACTCCACTCATCGACCGCTATCCAACATGCATCTAGAGTATTAAGTTAAAAACAGAGTAACGCCTTAAGCAAGATGACATGATGTAGAGGGATAAATTCATACAATATGATAAAAACCCCATCTTGTTATCCTCGATGGCAACAATACAATACATGCTTTGCAACCCTTTCTGTCACTAGGTAAGGACACCGCAAGATTGAACCCAAAGCTAAGCACTTCTCCCATTGCAAGAACTACCAATCTAGTTGGCCAAACCAAACGGATAATTCGAAGAGACTTGCAAAGATAACTCAATCATACATAAAAGAATTCAGAGAAGAATCAAATATTTTCCATAGATAATACTGGATCATAAATCCACAATTCATCGGTCTCAACAAACACACCGCAAAAAGAAGATTACATCGAATAGATCTCCACAAGAGAGGGGGAGAACATTGTATTGAGATCCAAAAAGAGAGAAGAAGCCATCTAGCTACTAACTATGGACCCGAAGGCCTAAAGTAAACTACTCACACTTCATCGGAGGGGCTATGGTGTTGATGTAGAAGCCCTCCGTGGTGGATGCCCCCTCCGGCGGAGCTCCGGAACAGGCCCCAAGATGGGATCTCATGGATACAGAAGGTTGCGGCGGTGGAATTAGGTTTTTGGCTCCTGTTCTGATCATTTGGGGATACCTAGGTATATATAGGAGGAAGGAGTACGTCGGTGGAGCGTCAGGGGGCCCACGAGGTAGGGGGGCGCGCCCAGGGGGGCTCCCTCCACCCTCGTGACCACCTCTGGCACTGCTTGGAGTAGGGTCCAAGTCTCCTGGATCACGTTCGGTGAGAAAATCACGTTCCCGAAGGTTTCATTCCGTTTGGACTCCGTTTGATATTCTGTTTCTTCGAAACACTGAAATAGGCAAAAAACAGCAATTCTGGGTCGGGCCTCCGGTTAATAGGTTAGTCCCAAAAATAATATAAAAGTGGAAAATAAAGCCCAATATAGTCCAAAACAGTAGATAAAGTAGCATGGAGCAATCAAAAATTATATATACGCTGGATACGTATCAGGCATCCCCAAGCTTAATTCCTGCTCGTCCTCGAGTAGGTAAATGATAAAAAGAGAATTTTTGATGCGGAATGATACTTTGGCATAATTTCAATGTAAATCTTCTTAATCATGGTATGAATATTCAGATCCGGAAGATTCAAGACAAAAGTTCATATTGACATAAAAATAATAATACTTCAAGCATACTAACTAAGAAATTATGTCTTCTCAAAATAACATGGCCAAAGAAAGTTATCCCTACAAAATCATATGGTCTGGCTATGCTCCATCTTCCCCACACAAAGTATTTAAATCATGCACAACCCCAATGACAAGCCAAGCAATTGTTTCATACTTTAACATTTTCAAAACTTTTTCAATCTTCACGCAATACATGAGTGTGAGCCATGGATATAACACTATATGTGGAATAGAATGGTGGTTGTGGAGAAGACAAATAGAGGGAAGATAGTCTCACATCAACTAGGCATATCAATGGGCTATGGAGATGCCCATCAATAGATATCAATGTGAGTGAGTAGGGATTGCCATGCAACGGATGCACTAGAGCTATAAGTATATGAAAGCTCAACAAAAGAAACTAAGTGGGTGTGCATCCAACTCGCTTGCTCACGAAGACCTAGGGCATTTGAGGAAGCCCATCATTGGAATATACAAGCCAAGTTCTATAATGAAAAATTCCCACTAGTATATGAAAGTGACAAAATGAGAGACTCTCTATCATGAAGATCAAGGTGTTACTTTGAAGCACAAGTGTGGTAAAATGATAGTAACATTGTGCCTTCTCTCTTTTTCTTTCATTTTTTGGGCCTTTTCTCTCTTTTTTATGGCCTCTTATATATATATTATTATTTTTTTGTCTGGAGTCTCATCCCGACTTGTGGGGGAATCATAGTCTCCATCATCCTTTCCTCACTTGGGACAATGCTCTAATAATGGTGATCATCACACTTTTATTTTTCTTACAACTCAACAATTACAACTCGATACTTAGCACAAAATATGACTCTATATGAATGCCTCCGGCGGTGTACCGGGATATGCAATGATTCATGAGTGACATGTATGAAAGAATTATGAATGGTGGCTTTGCCAGAAATACAATGCCAACTACATGATCATGCTAGCAATATGACAATGATGGAGCGTGTCATAATAAACGGAACGGTGGAAAGTTGCATGGCAATATATCTCGGAATGGCTATGGAAATGCCATGATAGGTAGGTATGGTGGCTGTTTTGAGGAAGGTATATGGTGGGTGTATGATACCGGCGAAAAGTGCACGATATTAGAGAGGCTAGCAATGGTGGAAGGATGGGAAAAAGTGCGTATGATCCATGGACTCAACATTAGTCATAAAGAACTCATATACTTATTGCAAAAATCTAGAAGTTATCAAAGCAAAGTATTACGCGCATGCTCCTAGGGGGATAGATTGGTAGGAAAAGACCATCGCTCGTCCCTGAACGCCACTCATAAGGAAGACAATCAATAAATAAATCATGCTCCGAGTTCATCACATAACGGTTCACCATACGTGCATGCTACGGGAATCACAAACTTCAACACAAGTATTCTTTAAATTCACAACTACTCAACTAGCATGACTCTAATATCACCATCTTCATATCTCAAAACAATTATCAAGCATCAAACTTATCTTAGTATTCAATGCACTCAAAAGAAAGTTTCACATATCTTGAATACCAAGTATATTAACATTAAGCAAATTACCATGCTATTAACGACTCTCAAAATAATCTAAGTGAAGCATGAGAGATCAAGTTTCTTTAAAACAAATCCACCACCGTGCTCTAAAAGATCTAAGTGAAGCACTAGAGCAAAAATTATCACGCTCAAAAGATATAAGTGAAGCACTATGAGCAAAACTATCAAGCTCAAAAGATATAAGTGAAGCACATAGAGTATTCTATCAGATTCCAATTCATGTATGGCTCTCTCAAAAGGTGTGTACAACAAGGATTATTGTGGTAAACTAACAAGCAAAGACGCAAATAATACAAGACGCTCCAAGCAAAACACATATCATGTGGTGAATAAAAATATAGCTCCAAGTAAATTACCGATGGAAGTGGACGAAAGAGGGGGTGCCTTCCAGGGCATCCCCAAGCTTTGACTTTTTGATGTCCTTGTATTATCTTGGGAGTGACATGGGCATCCCAAGATTAGGCTCTTGCCACTCCTTGTTCCATAATCCATCAAAAAGAATTCACCCAAAACTTGAAAACTTCACAACACAAAACTCAATAGAAATCTCGTGAGCTCCGTTAGAGAAAGAAAACAAAAGACTACTTTAAGGTACTGCAATGAACTCATTATTTATTTATATTGGTGTTAAACCTACTGTATTCCAACTTATCTATGGATTATAAACTATTTTACTAACCATAGATTCATCAAAATAAGCAAACAACACACGAAAAACAGAATCTGTCAAAAACAGAACAGTCTGTAGTAATCTGTTACTAACGCAAACTTCTGGAACCCAAACAATTCTACCAAAATTAGAAGAACTGGACAATTTGTTTATTGATCAGCAGCAATTGGAATCAGTATTTTATCACGTTCTAGTGATTTTTAACAATTCGGGCACTGAGAGCAAAGTTTCTGGAAATTACAGCAAGATCAAATAACTATCATCCAAGAAGATCCAATAGGTCTAGCTTGGCACAAACACTAATTAAAATATAAAACCACATCGAAACAGAGGCTAGATGGATTATTTATTCCTAAGCAGAAGCAAAAACAAAAAATACAAAATAAAATTTGGTTGCCTCCCAACAAGCGCTATCGTTTAACGCCCCTAGCTAGGCATAAAAGCAAGGATAGATCTAGGTATTGCCATCTTTGGTAGGCAATCCATAAGTGGCTCTCATGATAGATTCATATGGTAATTTTATTTTCTTTCTAGGGAAGTGTTCCATACCCTTCTTTAAGGGAAATTGGAATCTAATGTTTCCTTCCTTCATATCAATAATTGCACCAATCTTTCTAAGGAAAGGTCTACCAAGAATAATAGGACATGAAGGATTGCAATCTTTATCAAGAACGATAAAATCTACGGGAACATAATTCCTATTTGCAACAATAAGAACATCATTAATTCTTCCCATAGGCTTTTTAATAGTGGAATCCGCAAGATGCAAGTTTAGAGAGCAATCATCAAAATCACGGAAATCTAGCAAATCACATAAAGTTTTGGGAATAGTAGAGACACTAGCACCCAAATCACACAAAGCATGAAACTCATAATCTCTAATTTTAATTTTAATAGTAGGTTCCCACTCATCATAGAGTTTTCTAGGGATAGAAACTTTCAACTCAAGTTTTTTTTCATAAGATTGCATCAAGGCATCAACAATGTGTTCGGTAAAGGCCTTATTTTGACTATAAGCATGAGGAGAATCTAGCACGGATTGCAACAAGGAAATACAACCAATCAAAGAGCAATTTTCATAATTAAATTCCTTGAGATCCAAAATAGTGGGTTTAGCAACGTCTCGGTTTTTATTTATTTCAATCCCAGTTTTATCAATTTCATTATCAAGATCTAGAAACTCCGAATTCTTAGAACGCCTTCTGGGTAAGGGAAGATCATATTCAGTTTCATCAAGATTCATATTGCAAAACAAAGATTTAATAGGGGACACATCAATAACTTTTAGATCTGCATCTTGATTTTCGTAAGAATTGGAAGAACACGCTTTCATAAAGGCATCTTTGGAAGCACGCATCCTAGCGGTTCTTTCCTTGCACTCATCAATGGAAATTCTCATGGCTTTGAGAGACTCATTGATATCATGCTTAGGAGGAATAGATCTAAGCTTTAAAGAATCAATCTCAAGAGAAATTCTATCTACGTTCGTAGCCAAATCATCAACTTTAAGCAATTTCTCTTCAAGCAAAGATTAAAATTCTTTTGTGAATTCATAAACTCTTTAACACTACTCTCAAATTCAGAGGGCATCTTATTAAAATTTCCATAAGAGTTGTTGTAGGAATTTCCATAATTATTAGAAGGATTACTAGGATAAGTCCTAGGATTAAAATTCCCTCTATACGCGTTGTTTCCAAAACTATTCCTACCAACAAAATTCACATCCATAGATTCATTATTATTCTCCAGCAAAGTAGATAAAGGCATATCATTGGGATCAAGAGGAGTATTTTTAGGAGCAAACATCTTCATAAGTTCATCCATCTTTTCACTCAAAACATTGATTTCTTCTATAGCATGCACTTTTTTACTAGAAGATCTTTCGGTGTGCCATTGAGAATAATTAGCCATAATATTATCAAGCAATTTGGTAGCATATCCTAATGTAATTTCCATAAAAGTGCCTCCCATGGACGAATCTAAAAGATTTCTAGAAGCAAAATTCAATCCGGCATAGAAATTTTGTATGATCATCCATAAATTCAAACCATGAGTAGGGAAATTGCGAAGCATTAATTTCATTCTTTCCCAAGATTGGGCAACATGCTCATGATCAAGTTGTTTAAAATTCATGATATTGTTCCTAAGAGTGATAATCTTAGCGGGGGAAAAATACTTAGAGATAAAAGCATCTTTGCACTTGTTCCAAGAATCAATACTATTTTTAGGCAAAGATGAAAACCAAACTTTAGCACGATCTCTAAGTGAAAACGGAAATAACTTCAATTTGACAATATTGTTATCCGTATCTTTCTTCTTTTGCATCTCACACAAATCAACAAAATTATTCAGATGAGTAGCGACATCTTCACTAGGATGTAAAAACAAAGCAAGTAAATAAAGTGATAGAGATTAATATGATGAGAATAGACCCGGGGGCCATAGGTTTCACTAGTGGCTTCTCTCAAGAGCATAGATTTTCTACGGTGGGTGAACAAATTACTGTTGAGCAATTGACAGAATTGAGCATATTTATGAGTATATCTAGGCAACGATCATGTATATAGGCATCACGTCCGAGACAAGTAGATCGAAACGATTCTGCATCTACTACTATTACTCCACTCATCGACCGCTATCCAACATGCATCTAGAGTATTAAGTTAAAAACAGAGTAACGCCTTAAGCAAGATGACATGATGTAGAGGGATAAATTCATACAATATGATAAAAACCCCATCTTGTTATCCTCGATGGCAACAATACAATACGTGCTTTGCAACCCTTTCTGTCACTGGGTAAGGACACAGCAAGATTGAACCCAAAGCTAAGCACTTCTCCCATTGCAAGAACTACCAATCTAGTTGGCCAAACCAAACAGATAATTCGAAGAGACTTGCAAATATAACTCAATCATACATAAAAGAATTCAGAGAAGAATCAAATATTTTCCATAGATAATACTGGATCATAAACCCACAATTCATCGGTCTCAACAAACACACCGCAAAAAGAAGATTACATCGAATAGATCTCCACAAGAGAGGGGGAGAACATTGTATTGAGATCCAAAAAGAGAGAAGAAGCCATCTAGCTACTAACTATGGACCCGAAGGCCTAAAGTAAACTACTCACACTTCATCGGAGGGGCTATGGTGTTGATGTAGAAGCCCTCCGTGGTGGATGCCCCCTCCGGCGGAGCTCCGGAACAGGCCCCAAGATGGGATCTCGTGGATACACAAGGTTGCGGCGGTGGAATTAGGTTTTTGGCTCCTGTTCTGATCGTTTGGGGATACGTAGGTATATATAGGAGGAAGGAGTACGTCGGTGGAGCGTTAGGGGGCCCGCGAGGTTGGGGGCGCGCCCAGGGGGGCGCCCTCCACCCTCGTGACCGCCTCTGGCACTGCTTGGAGTAGGGTCCAAGTCTACTGGATCACGTTCGGTGAGAAAATCACGTTCCCGTAGGTTTCATTCCGTTTGGACTCTGTTTGATATTCTGTTTCTTCGAAACACTGAAATAGGCAAAAAACAGCAATTCTGGGCTCGGCCTCCGGTTAATAGGTTAGTCCCAAAAATAATATAAAAGTGGAAAATAAAGCCCAATATAGTCCAAAACAGTAGATAAAGTAGCATGGAGCAATCAAAAATTATAGATACGTTGGAGACGTATCAGACCCAAAGCGCCTATGATACGTTGACATGTGGCACGGCCCAACAGAGGCCCATTCCTATGAAAAGGCCGGCCCGTTTGACTTGGTCAAAAGGTGGCGGGCCGGCCCATGGCAAGCCTGTTAATGGCCTGTTCGCATATAGCCCATTTACAGCCCGCTAACCCAGGGCCCGTTTACGTCCTATCCAAATTAGGCCTAGTAGCGTCATCTGGGCCGTCCAATATAATTCCAGCCTGTTTTAACTTCCGGCCCATGTATGGCCCATGACGTCTTTCAGCCCATATGAGGGCCTTAGTAACCCTCGGCCCCTTAACGGCCCGTGGTAAAACTGGCCCGTAACGAATAGTGTATCACTTTATACCCATTAACGGCCCATTATTCTGTTGGATCGTTTCTAGCCCATGTTATCTTTCGGCCTTCTTAGGGCCCATTTATTCTTGGGGTCATTTCCAGCATTTGGTTACTTACGGCCCGTTACTGTCATTTTCTGCTTGTGGGCCAAATTCAGCCCGTGGTTATAGTCGGCCCGTTTGTGGCCCGTTAATACGTTGGGCCGTTCTCATGTAAAAAAACCCGTTAGGCTGTTTTCATAGAGTTATCAAATATGGCCTATTAACGGCCCGTTATTGTCCATGAATAGTACGGCCCATGATTGGCGAAATGATGATACGCCCCGTAGAAGGCTCATGGATCCTACAGCCCGTAAAAGGCCCATGAATTGTACGGCCCGTAGAAGGCCCATGTGTCGGATATGGGGTTCCGGCAAAACCCTTAAGGTTCAAACTCTGGGGTGCGCGCGAAGATCTTTCCCCTACCGAACCACGCCCAAACGCCTCGCTGAGAATCTAAGCTACCCGATGAACAACACAAGGGACACAGGTTTATACTAGTTCAGGCCACCGTTGTGGTGTAATACCCTACTCTAGTTTGTGGTGTGGTGGATTGCCTCAGGGGCTGATGATGAATAGTACAGAAAAAGAACAACCTCGCAAGGGATGTTCTTGCGGTGGTGTTCTGCTTGGGAAGGACTCGATCCAAGATGCCTCACACTGTGATGGCTAGCCCTATATATAGAGGCCTTGGTCCTCTTCCCAAATATTTGAGCAGGAAGGGATTCCACAATGGCAGGATTTGAAGGGGAACATCTAGTACAACTTATACTGAATAAAGTTGGTCTTCGGCTGCCAAAGGCACTGGCGATGACGCCGTCTTGGGCTCCACGGTGACCTTCGTCGTACCGCTCTGCTGGTCTTGGTCTCATTGCACCAAAATGGTAACCTTTACTTGATGCCTTGGTACTCCGTGCCTGTGCTTGCCCCCTTTGCACCAAAGAGGAAACAAGGACACTGCACAGGCCGGCGCCCGCCTAGCGCCCGCCTGGTCTCGATCGTCATGGCTTGCATCACGAGCACCTCGCGAGGTACCCTGATACGTCAATTTTGCATCATGCTTTTATATCAATATTTATTACATTATGGGCTGTTATTTCACGTTATGTCACAATACTTATGGCTATTTTCTCTTATTTTACAAGGTTTACATGAAGAGGGAGGATGCCGGCAGCTGGAATTCTGGGCTGGAAAAGGAGCAAATATTGGAGACCTATTCTGCGGAACTCCAAAAGTCCCGAAACTCCACGGAATATCTTAAAATAAATAAAGAAAAATCGCCGCCAAAGATGAAGGCCAGGGGGCCCACACCCTGCTCACGAGCGTGGGGGCGCCCCCCTGGGGCGCGCCCCCCTACCTCGTGGGCCCCCTGGTGGCTCTCCGACGCCCATCTTCTCCTATATGAAGTCTTTCGATGAGAAAAAAATAGAAGGAAACCTTTCGGGACGAGACTCCGCCGCCACGAGCCGGAACCTTGGCGGAACCAATCTAGGGCTCCGGCAGAGCTGTTCTGCCGGGGACACTTCCCTCTGGGAGGGGGAAATCATCACCATCGTCATCACCAACGCTCCTCTCATCGGGAGAGGGAAATATCCATCAACATATTCACCAGCACCATCTCATCTCCAAACCCTAGTTCATCTCTTGTATCCAATTCTTGTCTCCAAGTCCGGGATTGGTAGGTTGCTAGTAGTGTTGATTGCTCCTTGTAGTTGATGCTAGTTGGTTTATTTGGTGGAAGATCATATGTTCAGATCCTTTATGCATATTATTACCCCTCTGATTATGAACATGAACATGCTTTGTGAGTAGTTACGTTTGTTCCTGAGGACAAGAGAGAAGTCTTGCTATTAGTAGTCATGTGAATTTGGTATTCGTTCGATATTTTGATGAGATGTATGTTGTCTAACCTCTAGTGGTGTTATGTGAACGTCGACTACATAACACTTCACCATTGTTTGGGCCTAGAGGAAGGCATTGGGAAGTAATAAGTAGAGGATGGTTTGCTAGAGTGACAGAAGCTTAAACCCTAGTTTATGCATTGCTTCATAAGGGGCTGATTTTGAATCCATATGTTTCATGCTATGGTTAGGTTTACCTTAATACTTTTGTTGTAGTTGCGGATGCTTGCAATAGAGGTTAATCTTAAATGGGATGCTTGTTCAAGTAAGAACAGCACCCAAGCACCGGTCCACCCACATATCAAATTATCAAAGTACCGAACACGAATCATATGAGCGTGATGAAAACTAGCTTGACGATATTCCCATGTGTCCTCGGGAGCGCTTTTCCTATTATAAGAGTTTGTCCAGGCTTGTCCTTTGCTACAAAAAGGATTGGGCCACCTTGCTGCACTTTATTTACTTTTGTTACTTGTTGCTCGTTACAATTTATCTTATCACAAAACTATCTGTTACCACTTATTTCAGTACTTGCAGAGAATACCTTGCTGAAAACCGCTTATCATTTCCTTCTGCTCCTCGTTGGGTTCGACACTCTTACTTATCGAAAGGACTACGATAGATCCCCTATACTTGTGGGTCATCAAGACTCTTTTCTGGCGCCGTTGCCGGGGAGTGTAGCGCCTTTGGTAGGTGGAATTTGGTAAGGAAAGATTTATTTAGTGTGCTGAAATTTTCTGTCACTTGTTACTATGGAAAGTAATTCTCTGAGGGGCTTGTTTGGGTATCTTCACCCCGTCCAGTAGAGCAAAGAGTTGCTCCTCAACCTACTGAACCTACTGAACCTATTGAAAATGAAACTCCTTTTGAAATTCGTTCGGGTATGATGGAAAAACCGCTAGCTAACACTTTTACAGGAGATGGAACAAAGCATCCTGATGAACATCTACGCTACGTGGATGAAGTTTGTGGACTATTTAAGCTTGTAGGTATACCCGATGATGTTGTTAAGAAGAAGGCCTTCCCTTTATCTTTGAAGGGAGACGCATTGACATGGTATAGGCTATGTGATGATATGAGATCATGGAACTATAAAAGATTGAAATTGGAATTTCATCAAAAGTATTACCCTATGCATCTTGTTCATCGTGATCGCAATTATATATATAATTTTTGGCCTCGCGAAGGAGAAAGCATCGCTCAAGCTTGGGGGAGGCTTAAATCAATGTTATATTCATGCCCCAATCATGAGCTCTCAAGAGAAGTAATTATGCAAAGTTTTTGGGCTCGGCTTTCTGATAACAATCGCACCATGCTCGATACTTCTTGTGCTGGCTCTTTTATGATGAAGACTATTGAGTTTAAATGGAATTTATTGGATAGAATTAAATGCAACTCTGAAGATTGGGACCTCAACGAAGGTAAGAGTCAGGTATGACACCTAAGTTTGATTGTGTTAAATCTTTTATGGATACCGATATTTTCCGTAAGTTTAGCACTAAATATGGACTTGACTCTAAGATAGTAGCTTCTTTCTGTGAATCTTTTGCTACTTATGTTGATCTCCCCAAGGAGAAGTGGTTTAAATATCATCCTCCCATAGAAGTAAAAATAGCTTCACCTATTAAAGTTGAAGAAAAGACTGTCACTTATAATGATCCTATTGTTCCCACTTATGTTGGGAAACCACCTTTCCCTGTTAGAATGAATGATCATGCTAAAGCTTCAACTGTTGTTCGTAAAAGCAATATTAGAACTTGTACACCTCCTGAGCAAGTCAAAGTAGAACCCAATATTGCTATTGTTAAAGATCTCTTGTCTGATAATATTGATGGGCATGTTATTCAATTCCGTGGTGAAACTGCTAGAATTGCTAAACCTTGTGCTAGAGATAAACATAGACCTGTGGTAGGCGTGCCTGTTATTTCTGTTAAAATAGGAGATCATTGTTATCATGGCTTATGTGATATGGGTGCTTGTGCTAGTTTTATACGTATTACCTTGTATGAAGAAATTATGCATGATATTGCACCTGCTGAGTTAGAAGATATTGATGTGACAATTAAACTTGCCAATAGAGATACTATATCTGCAATGGGAATTGTTAGAGATGTTGAAGTCTTGTGTGGAAAAACAAAATATCCCGCTGATTTTCTTGTTCTTGGTTCTCCACAAGATAGCTTTTGTCCCATTATATTTGGTAGACCCTTCTTGAATACTGTTAATGCTAAGATAGACTACGAAAAGAATGTTGTTACTATTGGCTTGGATGATATGGTTCATGAGTTTAATTTCTCTAAATTTAGTAAACAACATCGTGAGGAGGAATTGCCTAGTAAGGATGAAATTATTGGTCTTGCTTCTATTGCCGTACCTCCTAGTGATCCTTTAGAACACTATTTGCTAGACCATGAAAATGATATGTTCATGAATGAAAGAAGGGAAATAGATGAAGTATTCTTTAAACAGGAACCTATTCTGCAACACAATTTGCCTGTTGAAATCCTAGGGGATCCTCCTCCACCCAATGGTGATCCCGTGTTTGAGCTTAAACCGTTGCCCGATAATCTTAAATATGCTTATCTTGATGAAAATAAAATATATCCTGTCATTATTAGTGCTAACCTTTCAGAGCATGAAGAAGAAAGATTATTGAAAACTCTGAAGAAGCACCGTGCCGCTATTGGGTATACTCTTGATGATCTTAAGGGCATTAGTCCCACTCTATGTGAACATAAAATAAATTTGGAAGAGGATGCCAAACCAGTTCGTGATCCTCAACGACGTTTGAATCCTAAAATGAAAGAAGTGGTAAGAAAAGAAATACTGAAGCTCCTGGGGGCAGGTATAATTTATCCCGTTGCTGATAGTCAGTGGGTAAGTCCTGTCCATTGTGTCCCTAAGAAGGGAGGTATTACTGTTGTCCCTAATGATAAAGATGAATTGATTCCGCAAAGAATTATCACAGGTTATAGGATGGTAATTGATTTCCGCAAATTAAATAAGGCTACTAAGAAAGATCATTACCCCTTACCTCCTATTGATCAAATGCTAGAAAGATTATGCAAACATACACATTATTGTTTTCTAGATGGTTATTCTGGTTTCTCCCAAATACCTGTGTCAGCTAGAGATCAATCGAAGACTACATTTACATGCCCTTTTGGTACTTTTTCTTATAGACGTATGCCTTTCGGTTTATGTAATGCACCTGCTACCTTTCAAAGATGCACGATGGCCATATTCTCTGACTTTTGCGAAAAGATTTTTGAGGTTTTCATGGACGACTTTTCCGTCTATGGTTCCTCTTTTGATGATTGCTTGAGCAATCTTGCTCGAGTTTTGCAGAGATGTGAAGAAACTAATCTTGTCTTGAATTGGGAAAAGTGCCACTTTATGGTTAATGAAGGTATTGTCTTGGGACACAAAGTTTCTGAAAGAGGTATTGAATTTGATAAAGCCAAGGTTGATGCTATTGAAAAGATGCCATGTCCCAAGGACATCAAAGGTATAAGAAGTTTCCTTGGTCACGCCGGATTTTATAGGAGGTTCATTAAGGACTTCTCAAAAATTTCTCGGCCTCTGACTAATTTACTACAAAAAGATGTACCATTTGTCTTTGATGATGATCGTGTAGAAGCATTTGAAATACTTAAGAAAGCATTAGTCTC
Source organism: Triticum urartu (assembly GCF_056163025.1). Taxonomy (NCBI): domain Eukaryota; kingdom Viridiplantae; phylum Streptophyta; class Magnoliopsida; order Poales; family Poaceae; genus Triticum; species Triticum urartu. The sequence continues at coordinate 444,002,058 of NC_141877.1, read as the reverse complement.
TGCACCTGTTGTTCAGCCACCTGATTAGAATTTACCCTTTGAAATTATGTGTGATGCTAGTGATTATGCTGTAGGTGCTATTCTAGGGCAAAGAGTTGACAAGAAATTAAATGTTATCCATTATGCTAGTAAAACTCTAGACAATGCTCAAAGAAATTATGCTACTACCGAAAAGGAACTTTTAGCAGTTGTTTTTGCTTGTGGTAAATTCAGACCCTATATTGTTGATTCTAAAGTAACTATTCACACTGATCATGCTGCTATTAAATATCTTATGGAAAAGAAAGATGCAAAAACTAGACTTATTAGATGGGTTCTCTTGCTGCAAGAATTTGATTTGCATATTGTTGACAGAAAAGGAGCTGAGAACCCCGTTGTAGATAACTTATCTAGGTTAGAGAATGTTCTTGATGACCCACTACCTATTGATGATAGCTTTCCTGATGAACAATTAAATGTCATAAGCACTTCTCGTAGCACTCCATGGTATGCTGATTATGCTAATTATATTGTTGCTAAATTTATACCACCTAGCTTCACATACCAACAAAAGAAAAAGTTTTTCTATGATCCGCGACATTACTTTTGGGATAACCCACATCTTTATAAAGAAGGAGTAGATGGTGTTATTAGATGTTGTGTACCTGAGCATGAACAGGAACAGATCCTACGCAAGTGTCACTCCAAAGCTTATGGAGGACACCACGCTAGAGATAGAACTGCACATAAGGTATTGCAATCCGGTTTTTACTGGCCTACTCTCTTCAAGGATGCCCGTAAGTTTGTTTTGTCTTGCGATGAATGTCAAAGAATTGGTAATATTAGTAGACGTCAAGAAATGCCTATGAATTATTCACTTGTTATTGAACCATTTGATGTTTGGGGCTTTGATTATATGGGACCTTTTCCTGCCTCTAATGGATATACACATATTCTAGTTGCTGTTGATTATGTTACTAAGTGGGTAGAAGCTATTCCAACTAGTAGTGCTGATCATAATACCTCTATTAAAATTCTTAAGGAAGTTATTTTTCTGAGGTTTGGAGTCCCTAGATATTTAATGACTGATGGTGGTCCACACTTTATTCATGGTGCTTTCTGTAAAATGCTTGCTAAATATGACGTTAATCATAGAATTGCATCTCCTTATCACCCGCAATCTAGTGGTCAAGTAGAATTGAGCAATAGAGAGCTCAAATTAGTTTTGCAAAAGACTGTTAATAGGTATAGAAAGAATTGGTCCAAGAAGCTGGATGACGCATTATGGGCCTATAGAACTGCATACAAGAATCCTATGGGTATGTCTCCGTATAAAATGGTTTATGGAAAAGCTTGTCACTTACCTCTCGAACTAGAACATAAGGCATATTGGGCTATTAAAGAGCTCAACTATGATTTCAATCTTGCCGGTGAGAAGAGGTTATTTGATATTAGCTCACTTGATGAATGGAGAACCCAAGCTTATGAAAATGCCAAGTTGTTTAAAGAAAAAGTTAAAAGATGGCATGACAAAAGGATACAAAAGCGTGAGTTTAATGTAGGTGATTATGTATTGCTATACAATTCTTGTTTAAGATTTTTTGCAGGAAAACTTCTTTCTAAATGGGAAGGTCCCTACGTTATCGAGGAGGTATATCGTTCCGGTGCCATAAAAATCAACAACTTCGAAGGCACAAATCCGAAGGTGGTAAACAGTCAAAGGATCAAACACTATATCTCAGGTAATCCCATAAAAGTTGAAACCAATATTATTGAAACCGTAACCCCGAAGGAATACATAAGGGACACCTTCCAGACCGTTCCAGATTCCGAAAAGGAATAGGTATGTGGTACGGTAAGTAAACCAACTCCAAAACAATTTTTAAGGCAATATTTCTCCATTTTGGAATATTTAGAAAAATAGAAAAAATAAGTGGCAGTCCGGGAAGGACACGAGGCCTTCACGAGGGTGGAGGGCGCGCCCTACCCCCCTGGGCGCGCCCCTACCTCGTGAGCACCTCGTGTGCCCTCTGGACTCCGTTTTCCTACACGATACGTATTTTGGTCGGTAAAAATTCATTATATATTCTCCCGAAGGTTTTGACTCTCGTATCACGCAAATATCCTCTGTTTTTGTTTCGAGCTGTTCCTGTTGCAGATTTGGAACAAGATGTCGTCCCAAGATTCGAAGGGAGAGAGCTACATGGCTGATTATATTGCAAACCCAAAAGTATATGGGGATGTGGAACATTATGGCTGGACCACGGAGGAAGAAGAAGACTATGATCCAAAGAGGAAGGAGGAAACAACCTCCGATGAAGAGGACGATCCACTACCTCAACATGGTGATATGCATGTGGAGTTCAAGAAGTCAAGCCTCCCTAAGGTCCAGTCTATCCCACCTCGTTTTTTGCAGTACATCAAGGCAGCACTATGCAAAAAGATCATGAAACTTGAGCTCGAGAATGAGGATCCGAGGGAGGAAAATTTTAGCCTCAGACGCAAGCTAGAGAAGAAAAATGCAACAACTCCATCATCAACAACTCCTACTTCACCACCCTCAAAGACATAATCACATGGGTATGGGCACTCCCCTTGGCAACTGCCAAGCTTGGGGGAGGTGCCCTGGTATCGTATCACCATCACAACTCCTATCTTTACCGTTTTTCTTAGTTCGATCCTATTAGTAGTATCTTGATTTAGTAGAATAAAGTCATCGCATGATCTAGTTTTGAGTTTTGCTTTATAATCTTTCTTTGTAATCGAGTCCGTGAGCTATATAATAAAGATTAGTGTTGAGTCAAGGGATTGATTACTTTGCCATGATCTTGGGTAAATAGAAAGAGTAAAAAGAATCAAAGAGTTCATATTGATCTTATTGAAAGTAATGACTTCACATAGAAAGAGTATGATGATTAAAAGTTGTTGGTAGTTGGCAAATATAGCTTTGGTCATCGTTGCAATTAATAGGAAGTAATAAGGAAAGAGAGGTTTCACATATAGATATATTATCATTGACATCTTTTATGATTGGGAGCACTCATTAAAATATGACATGCTAAAGAGTTGAGGTTGGACAAGGAAGACAACATAATGAGTTATGTTTTCTTACATCTGAGATAAATTATGTTATCATGGATCCTCTAACGAGTTGAGCTTGCCTTTCCCCCTCATGCTAGCCAAATTCTCAGCACCAAGTAGAAATACTACTTGTGCTTCCAAATACCCTTAAACCAGTTTTTGCCATGAGAGTCCACCATATCTACCTATGGATTGAGTAAGATCCTTCAAGTAAGTTGTCATCGGTGCAAGCAATAAAAATTGCACTCTAAATATGCATGACTTATTAGTGCGGAGAAAATAAGCTTTGTACGAACTTGTTGTGGACGTAATAAAAGCGACGAACTGCATAATAAAGGTCCACATACAAGGGGCAATATAAAGTGACGTTCTTTTGCATTAAGATTTTGTGCATCAACCCTAAACGCGCACGACAACTTCTACTTCCCTCTGCGAAGGGCCTATCTTTTATTATTATCCTCTACCTTATGCAAGAGTCATGGTGATCTTCACCTTTCCTTTTTCATTTTATCCTTTGGCAAGCTCAGCATGTTGGAAAGAACATGATATATATATATCTAATTGGATGTAGGGGAGCATGAATTATTATTGTTGACATTACCCTTGAGGTAAAAGGTTGTGGGGCAAAACTATAAGCCCCTATCTTTCTCTGTGTCCGATTAAGACTCCGTAACCACAAGTATTGCGTGAGTGTTAGCAATTATGAAGGACTAAGTGCTAGTTGAGTATGTGGACTTACTTTTAAGCTCTGACATAGACTCTTTCCGATGTTATGATAAATTACAGTTGCTTCAATGACTGAGGTTATAATTTGTTGGTGCCCAATAAGGTTTCTGATTCATACTTTTGCTATGTGAAAAGATCATCACTTGAACATAAGTAATCATATGACAAAATCTATATATGTTGCTGTTATGGAAATAATCATGATGCCTTCATGTCCGTATTTTATTTTTATCAATGCCTCTACCTCTAAACATGACGACATATTTATTGTTATCGGCTTTTCGCTTGAGGACAAGCGAGGTCTAAGCTTGGGGGGAGTTGATACGTCCATTTTGCATCATGCTTTTATATCAATATTTATTGCATTATGGGCTGTTATTTCATGTTATGTCACAATACTTATGGCTATTCTCTCTTATTTTACAAGGTTTACATGAAGAGGGAGGATGCCGACAGCTGGAATTCTGGGCTGGAAAAGGAGCAAATATTGGAGACCTATTCTGCGCAACTCCAAAAGTCCTGAAACTCCATGGAATATCTTAAAATAAATAAAGAAAAATCGTCGCCAAAGATGAAGGCCAGGGGGCCCACACCCTGCTCACGAGGGTGGGGGGTGCCCCCCCTGGGGCGCGCCCCCTACCTCGTGGGCCTCCTGGTGGCTCTCCGACGCCCATCTTGTCCTATATGAAGTCTTTTGATGAGAAAAAAATAGAAGGCAACCTTTCGGGACGAGACTCCACCGCCACGAGGCGGAACCTTGGCGGAACCAATCTAGGGCTCTGGCAGAGCTGTTCTGCTAGGGACACTTCCCTCCGGGAGGGGGAAATCATCACCATCTTCATCACCAATGCTCCTCTCATCGGGAGAGGGCAATCTCCATCAACATCTTCACCAGCACCATCTCATCTCCAAACCCTAGTTCATCTCTTGTATCCAATTCTTGTCTCCAAGTCCGGGATTGGTGCTAGTAGGTTGCTAGTAGTGTTGATTACTCCTTGTAGTTGATGCTAGTTGGTTTATTTGGTGGAAGATCATATGTCCAGATCCTTTATGCATATTATTACCCCTCTAATTATGAACATGAGCATGCTTTGTGAGTAGTTACGTTTGTTCCTGAGGACAAGGGAGAAGTCTTGCTATTAGTAGTCATGGGAATTTGGTATTCGTTCGATATTTTGATGAGATGTATGTTGTCTAACCTCTAGTGGTGTTATGTGAACGTCGACTACATAACACTTCACCATTATTTGGGCCTAGAGGAAGGCATTGGGAAGTAATAAGTAGATGATGGGTTGCTAGAGTGACAGAAGCTTAAACCCTAGTTTATGCGTTGCTTCGTAAGGGGCTGATTTGGATCCATATGTTTCATGCAATGGTTAGGTTTACCTTAATACTTTTGTTGTAGTTGCGGATGCTTGCAATAGAGGTTAATCATAAGTGGGATGCTTGCTCAAGTAAGAACAGCACCCAAGCACCGGTCCACCCACATATCAAATTATCAAAGTACCAAACGCGAATCATATGAGCGTGATGAAAACTAGCTTGACGATATTCCCATGTGTCCTTGGGAGTGCTTTTCCTATTATAAGAGTTTGTCTAGGCTTGTCCTTTGCTACAAAAAGGATTGGGCCACCTTGCTGCACTTTATTTACTTTTGTTACTTGTTGCTCGTTACAATTTATGTTATCACAAAACTATCTGTTACCACTTATTTCAGTACTTGCAGAGAATACCTTGCTGAAAACCGCTTATCCTTTCCTTCTGCTCCTCGTTGGGTTCGACACTCTTACTTATCGAAAGGACTACGATAGATCCCCTATACTTGTGGGTCATCAGACCCTTGCCTTGATCTCTCCGCCTCCTCGCGAGCCTGCCTGGTGAAGCCGCTCCTGAGGAAGCCTTCCGTCGTCCGCCTCGCGAGGCTTGGACCCTCGCGAGGGTCTTGAGCTTGAGTAGATAAAGATGGGCCATACTGGGCCACCACTTGAGCCACGCTGCGGGCCGCAGGTAGGCAAGTCTGGGGACCCCCGTTGCCAGAACGCCGACAGTAGCCCCCGGGTCCAAGGCGCGCTCGGACTTGGCTTAGTAGAGAAGCAAAGGGGCAAGTGCGGAGCGCCGCGGGACCCAACAACCTGCGGCCTTGGGCGCCGTGTGGTGGTTGATTGGACATGGCCGTTGATATGTCTCCAACGTATCTACTTTTCCAAAAACTTTTGCCCTTGTTTTGGACTCTAACTTGCATGATTTGAATGAAACTAACACGGACTGACGCTGTTTTTAGCAGAATTACCATGATGTTGTTTTATGTGTAGAAAACAAAAGTTCTCGGAATGACCTGAAAATCCTTGGAGATAAGTTTCGGAAAATATAAAAAATACTGGCAAAAGATGAAGACCAGGGGGCCCACATCCTATCCACGAGGGTGGGGCGCGCGCCCACCCCTTGGGCACGCCCCCTGTCTCGTGGGCCCCCTACAGCTCCGCCGACCTCAACTCCAACTCCATATATTCCGTCTCGCGGAGAAAAAAATCAGAGAGGAAGTTTCATCGTGTTTTATGATACGGAGCCGCCGCCAAGCCCTAAAACCTCTCGGGAGGGCTGATCTGGAGTCCGTTCGGGGCTCCGGAGAGGGGGATTCATCGCCATCATCATCATCAACCATCCCCCATCACCATTTTCATGATGCTCACTGCCGTGTGTGAGTAATTCCATCGTAGGCTTGCTGGACAGTGATGGGTTGGATGAGATTTATCATGTAATCAAGTTAGTTTTGTTAGGGTTTGATCCCTAGTATCCACTATGTTCTGAGATTGATGTTGCTATGACTTTGCTACGCTTAATGCTTGTCATTAGGGCCCGAGTGCCATGATTTCAGATCTGAACCTATTATGTTTTCATCAATATATATGTGTTCTTGATCCTATCTTGCAAGTCTATAGTCACCTATTATGTGTTATGATCCGACAACCCCGAAGTGACAATAATCGGGATACTTCTCGGTGATGACCGTAGTTTGAGGAGTTCATGTATTCACTATGTGTTAATGCTTTGGTCCGGTTCTCTATTAAAAGGAGGCCTTAATATCCCTTAGTTTCCGCTAGGACCCCGCTGCCACGGGAGGGTAGGACAAAAGATGTCATGCAAGTTCTTTTCCATAAGCACGTGTGACTATATTCGGAATACATGCCTACATTACATTGATGAATTGGAGCTAGTTCTGTGTCACCCTATGTTATAGCTATTACATGAGGAATCGCATCCGACATAATTATCCATCACTGATCCAATGCCTACGAGCTTTTCACATCTTGTGCTTTGCTTATTTACTTTTCCGTTGCTATTGTTACAATCACTACAAAACCCAAAAATATTACTTTTGCTATCGTTACCATTACTATCATACTACTTTGCTACTAAATACTTTGCTGCAGATACTAAGTTATCCAGGTGTGGTTGAATTGACAACTCAACTGCTAATGCTTAAGAATATTCTTTGGCTCCCCTTGTGTGGAATCAATAAATTTGGGTTGAATACTCTACCCTCGAAAGCTATTGCGATCCCCTACACTTGTGGGTTATCAAGACTAATTTCTGGCACCGTTGCCGGGGAGCATAGCTCTATTCTCTGAGTCACTTGGGATTTATATCTGCTGATCACTATGAAGAACTTGAAAGATCAAAGAACTAAATTTATCCCTCAACTACGAGGGGAGGTAAGGAACTGCCATCTTGCTCTGCACTAGATTCTCCTTCTGTTATGAATAAGCTTGCGACACCTAAACCTGCTACTGCTATGAATTCTGATATGTCGCATGTTATTGATGATGCTACTTCTGCTATGCATGATACTTATGATGAAACTACTTCTATGCTTGATACTACTGTGCCATTAGGTGAATTTCTTGATGAACAACTTACTAAGGCTAGGGAGAATGAAATTATTGAAAATGAAATTATTGATGAAGGTTCTCCTCCTAATTATGAATTTCATGTTGTTCCTGAGGGTTATGTTATGGATGAAGAAACTGCTAGAGATTTTCTTGCTTGCAATGATAGATCAGATCTTAAGAAATTGTTAGCTAAGCTGAAACAAAAGACTCTAAATGCTAGAATGAAACATGACCCTGCTTTTGCTACTTCACCTACCTTTGTTACTGATAAGGATTATGAATTCTCTGTTGATCATGAGATTATTACTTTAGTTGAATCCGATCCTTTCTATGGCACTGAATCTGAAACTGTTGTGGCAAATCTCACCAAGCTAAATGATATAGCCACCCTATTTACTAATGATGAGACGTCTCGCTATTTCTATATCCTTAAGATATTTCCGTTCTCATTAAAGGGTGATGTTAAGACTTGGTTTAATTCTCTTGATCCTGGTTGTGTGCGTAGTCCCCAGGATATGATGTATTACTTCTCTGCTAAATATTTCCCTGCTCATAAGAAACAAGCTGCCTTGCGGGAAATACATAACTTTGTGCAAATCGAAGAAGAGAGTCTCCCACAAGCTTGGGGGAGGCTTCTCCGATTACTTAATGCTTTGCCTGATCATCCTCTTAAGAAAAATGAAATACTTGATATCTTTTATAATGGACTAACTCATGCTTCCAAGGACCACTTGGATAGTTGTGCTGGTTGTGTTTTCAGGGAAAGAACAGTCAACCAAGCTGAATTATTATTGAACAATATGTTGACAAATGAAAATAATTGGACTCTTCCTAAGCCAATTCCCGAGGCAACTCCTGAACCAATTGAGCCAACTCCTGAGCCTATTCCTAAACCCACTCCGAAGAAGAGAGGTGTTCTATTTCTCAGTCCTGAAGATATGCAAGAGGGAAAGAAATCAATGAAAGAAAAAGGTATTAAAGCTGAAGACATTAAGAATTTACCTCCTATTGAAGAAATACATGGTCTTAATATACCGCCTATCGAAGAAACACGTTGTCTTGATAACTCGACACAGGCAGTAAAGGTAAATTCTCTCTATAGATATGATAAAGTTGAAATCCCGTCTACTAAATTTCATAGCCCATGCTTAGATTAATTTGATGACTTTATGGATAAACAAGCAAATTTCAATGATTATGTTAGTAGACAATTGAAAAATAATGCTTATATGATGGGACGCTTGAGTGATTATATGTCTAGAGTTAAAGGTGAACTTAAGCTTACTAGTAAACATGTTTCTATGGTCACCACTCAAGCTGAACAAGTACTTAAGGCTCAGAATGAATTGATAGATGAACTAAATAATAAACATGATTTTGCTGTTAGAGTGGCTACTAGAACTGGTAAAATGACTCAGGAACCTTTGTATCCTGAAGGCCACCCTAAGAGAATTGAACAAGATTCTCAGAATAATAATCTAGATGCTCCTAGTTCTTCTAAGAAGAAGAAAAAGAAAAATGATAGGACTTTGCATGCTTCTAGTGAACCTAATATAGAAACACCTGAGAATCCTAATGATACTTCTATCTCTGATGCCGAGACACAATCCAGAGATGAACATGAACCTAATGATAATGCTAATAATGATGTTCATGTAGATGCTCAACCTAGTAATAACAATGATATAGAAATTGAACCTGATGTTGGTCTTGATAACCCACAATCAAGAAACCAACGTTATGATAAGAGAGATTTTGTTGCTAGGAAACATGGTAGAGAAAGAGAACCATGGGTTCAGAAACCCATGCCCTTTCCTCCTAAACCATCCAAGACAAAGGATGATGAGGACTTTGAGCGTTTTGCTGAAATGATTAGACGTATTTTCTTACGCATGCGCTTAACTGATATGCTTAAAACAAACCCTTATTCTAAATATATGAAAGATATCATCACTAATAAGAGGAAAATACCTGAAGCTGAGATTTCCACCATGCTTGCCAACTATACCTTTAAGGGTGGAATACCTAAGAAACTTGGTGATCCCGGAGTACCCACTATACCTTGCTGCATAAAAAGAAATTATGTTAAAACTGCTTTATGTGATTTAGGAGCCGGTGTTAGTGTTATGCCTCTTTCCTTGTACCGTAGACTTGGATTAAGTAAGTTGACACCCACTGAGATATCCTTGCAAATGGCTGACAAATCAACTGCTATACCTGTCGGCATTTGTGAGGACGTGCCTGTTGTTGTTGCGAATGTTACTATCTTAACAGACTTCGTCATTCTTGATATTCCTGAGGACGACAGTATGCCGATTATCCTTGATAGACCCTTTTTAAATACTGCAGGTGCTGTTATTGATTGCAACAAAGGCAATGTCACCTTTCATGTTAATGGAAATGAGCACACGGTACATTTTCCGAGGAAACAACCTCAAGTCCACAGCTTAAATTCTATTGAGAAAATTCCATCAATCATTATTGGAGGTTTTGAATTTCCTCTCCCTACTGTCAAGAAAAAGTATGATATTCTTATTATTGGGGATGTTGATATCCCCGTTGAGGTAACTTAGTGTTATTCGAAATTTCTCCAGTTCCGTGTTATTCGGAATGAGTTTGTTAACAAGACTTGATCAACCTTGTTAGTGGATTCATTTTGATGATCATGACATGGATGAAACTAGAAGGCACAACCTTCTGTACCCTCTTTTTACTTATTGTTATTTAAAATAAACAAAGCAAAAATAGTATTATCTGTCTGTTTTCTGAATTATTCGTGCAATGAAAAATATCCCGAAAATAAAAGTGCTCCAAATGCCCTGCAAATTTAGTATGATTTTTTATGGAATATTTGAGGATTTTAGGCATTGAAATCACTGCAGGAGGGGCAAGCACCAGGCCACGAGAGTGGAGGGCGCACCCACACCCCCTGGGCGCGCCCCCCTGTCTCGTGGGCCCCTGGTGGACCCCCTCCACTTATGCCAGCACCCACACACTCCATTTTCTTCCCAAAAAAATCCCCATCCAGCACAAGTACGAGTTCTAGCTCATTTTGCTGCGATTTTCGATCTCTTTGCTCAAAGCTCCATTCACAAAACTGCTTTGGGAGATTGTTGCTTGGTATGTGACTCCTCCATTGATCCAATTAGTTTTTGTTCTAGTGCTTTATTCATTGCAAATCCTTGCTGCCTTGGTGACCCTGTTCTTGAGCTTGCATGTTAAATTTATGAGGTTCCAAGTAATTCTAATGCATGATATAGGCTCTAGGCACTTGTAGGAGTAGTTGCTACCAATCTTGTTTAGTTTTATTTACTTTTGTCTTGGAGTTACTAAAAATTTCAGAAATATTGCAGAAAGAGAAATATGTTTAGGAAAATGTACCAAGGTGGTTCTTCAAGAAAGAAAGGACCCAGACGCGCGATACACGATGCGGACGACAAACTACCAAGGGAAGCTGACATACGGCCTTGTGAATGGCCGTCGGAGCAGTTTATGGTTGCAGCGGGTATCAAGGATGAATTTGATGCATATGTGCGTAATGCCGACCTTGAGGCGTTCATGCAAGATAAGTGCCCGCAGTACCGATACTTAACTGACTCATTTGTGAGAAGGTTTGAATTTACATCCTCGCGCAATTCTCAAAGTGTCCTGTTTGATATCTATGATACATCTTATACCATGGACTTAGAGGATTTTACAACTGCTTGCAAACTTCCATAGTGGGGCAATATTAATGATCCCCACAAATCTGAATTTAGAGACTTTCTTGCTAGTATTACTGTGGGAGAATCTAGGGATATAACACAAGCTACCATAGGGAGCATTCATTTTCCAGCTATACATTATTTTGCTCTTTTCATTGGTAGATGCATTAACGGTAAAGATGAAGCATGTCATATGTGTGTGCCTGATCTTTGTGTCCTCAAGAGTGCTGTGTTAGGTTATAAAGATTATAACTTGGGGCAATAGTTGCACGTAGGTTGCATAAAAATGGTAGAGCTGGAGATTTATTTGGAGGAATTTATGCGACCCGTGTGGCAAATTATCTTGGTATATCCCCACGAGAGGGGGATATGATGCTACCTCCTGCTTATTTAGATTATCATGCTATGGTCCAACATCATTTTCTTAAGAGGAATGAACAATTCCTCTAGTATCGACTAATCTTTGACAGACATAGCGCTGTCCATGTTAATCTTCCTGCTCCTTTCCTTTTTGATTACCAGGCAAAAGGAAGATATGTTGTTACCAGGGAGGAAGCAGCCGAACACGAGGAGAGAGCGGAGGCGGCTCGCCAACATGCCGCAACTCAGGAGGCATTTGCTGCTGCATCTCAGTACGACCCCAGTTACAACTACGGATATCAACTAGGCTACCCATGGCCATAGACCAACTTAGGCCAAAAGCCTAAGCTTGGGGGAGTACGTATTTCTCACCGACTTTACATTCATGTTCACACACTATTCCAGTCGTCGGTGCTCATACTCTTTCATTGTATTATTCATGCTAGTTTAATTTTCTTTTTCTAGTTTTCTTCTTGTGTGTTTGATAAACCTTAAGAAAAACCAAAAAATTAGTTAGTTTAATTTCCATTCTTGTAGTAGAAATTAAAATTAAAATCCAAAAAGATTTCTCGTTCTTCTTTTACTTGTTGGGAGCTTTCCCGTGTAAATAGTTTTATTTTCTCTTCTTTCCTTTGGGGGTTGAGAGTAGAAGACCATATTAAAAATGTTTAGTGGCTCTCATATGCATGATTGTTTATTTAACTTAGAGCCTATATTGCTTTGTCTTCTCTCTTGAGTTGAATGCTTGCAGATTCTAGTTTAGTCCAATGCACGTGCACTATTATTATTATACACATCGTTCGGTCGTGCAAGTGAAAGGCAATAATGACGATATATGATGGACTGATTGAGATGAGAAAAGCTGGTATGAACTCAACCTCTCTTGTTTTTGTAAATATGATGAGTTCATCGTTCCTGATTCAGCTTATTATGAAGTAAACATATTTGCAATGACATTTAGAGATTATAGTTGCTTGTGCCATGCTTGATTAGCTATGAGTTATAATGGTTTACCTTGTGTGCCAACATGCTATTAGAATGATTATGATGTGGTATAATGGGATGGTATCCTCCTTTGAATGAATTAAGTGACTCGACTTGGCACATGTTCACGCATGTAGTTGAAACAAATCAACATAGCCTCCATGATATTTATGTTCATGGTGGATTATATCCTACTCATGCTTGTACTCGGTGTGAATTAATTTTAATGCATGTTCATGACTGTTGTCGCTCTCTCAGTTGGTCGCTTCCCAGTCTTTTGCTAGCCTTCATCTGTACTAAGCGGGAATACTGCTTGTGCATCCAAACTCCTTAAACCCAAAGTTATTCCAATGAGTACACCATACCTTCCTATATGCGGTATCTACCTGCCATTCCAAGTAAATTTGTATGTGCCAAACTCCAAATCTTCAAATGAAATTCTGTTTTGTATGCTCGAGCAGCTCATGTTTCCACTAGGGCTGCCTATATCTTCCATGCTAGGTGGGTTATTCTCAAGAGGAGTGGACTCCCCTCCTCATTCACGAGAAAGGGCCGATAACCGGGATGCCCAGTCCCATGATCCAAAAAGATCAAAGCAAATCAATATAATTAAACAAAACTCCCCCATGGCTGTTGTTAGTTGGAGGCACTCGTTGTTTCGAGCAAGCCATGGATTGATGCTTGTTGGTGGTGGGGGAGTATAAACTTTTACCATTCAGTTTGGGAACTACCTATAATGCATGTACTATGGAAGATACAACCATCTCATAGTTGTTGCGTTGACAGTGAAAGTATGCCGCTCAAAATGTTATTCAATCTCTATTTTAAAATCGAGCTCTGGCACCTCTACAAATCCCTGCTTCCCTCTGCGAAGGGCCTATCTATTTACTTTTATGTTGAGTCATCACCTTCTTATTAAAAAGCACCCGCTGGAGAGCACACTGTTATTTGCATGTATTACTATTGGTTTATATTGGGTATGACTTGACTGGATCTCTTTTACCATGAAATTACAATGTTTAGTCAGTCCTTGATCTTTAAAGGTGCTCTGCATTTTTGTTTTGCGGTCTCAGAAAGGGCTAGCGAGATACCATTTTGTTATATCATGTTATGATTGTTTTAAGAAAGTGTTTTCACCCGAGTTTTATTATTAAGGCTCGTTAGCTGATTATGCCATTGATATGAGTAATTGTGAGACCGAGGTGTTATTGTGAGTATGGTTAGTTTATAATATTTGCTGAAACCTGAATGCTGGCTTTACATATTTACAACAACAATAGCAAACAGAGTTTGTAAAAGTTTTTCTTTATCACTTTCAGTTTATCAACTGAATTGCTTGAGGACAAGCAAAGGTTTAAGCTTGGGGGAGTTGATACATCTCCAACGTATCTACTTTTCTAAACACTTTTGCCCTTGTTTTGGACTCTAACTTGCATGATTTGAATGAAACTAACCCAGACTGACACTGTTTTCAGCAGAATTACCATGATGTTGTTTTATGTGTAGAAAACAAAAGTTCTCGGAATGACCTGAAAATCCTTGGAGATAAGTTTCGGAAAATATAAAAAATACTGGCAAAAGATGAAGACCAGGGGCCCACACCCTGTCCACGAGGGTGGGGGGCGCGCCCATCCCCCTGGGCGCGCCCCCTATCTCGTGGGCCCCCTACAGCTTCGCCGACCTCAACTCCAACTCCATATATTCCGTCTCGCGGAGAAAAAAAATCAGAGAGGAAGTTTCATCATGTTTTACGATACGGAGCCGCCGCCAAGCCCTAAAACCTCTTGAGAGGGTTGGTCTGGAGTCCGCTCGGGGCTCCGGAGAGGGGGATTCGTTGCCGTCGTCATCATCGACCATCCTCCATCACCAATTTCATGATGCTCACCGCCGTGTGTGAGTAATTCCATTGTAGGCTTGCTAGATGGTGATGGGTTGGATGAGATTTATCATGTAATCAAGTTAGTTTTGTTAGGGTTTGATCCTTAGTATCCACTATGTTCTGAGATTGATGTTGCTATGACTTTGCTATGCTTAATGCTTGTCACTAGGGCCCGAGTGCCATGATTTCAGATCTGAACCTATTATGTTTTCATCAATATATGTGTGTTCTTGATCCTATCTTGTAAGTCTATAGTCACCTATTATGTGTTATGATCCGACAACCCCGAAGTGACAATAATCGGGATACTTCTCGGTGATGACCGTAGTTTGAGGAGTTCATGTATTCACTATGTGTTAATGCTTTGGTCCAATTCTCTATTAATAGGAGGCCTTAATATCCCTTAGTTTCGGCTAGGACCCCGCTGCCATGGGAGGGTAGGACAAAAGATGTCATGCGAGTTCTTTTCCATAAGCATGTGTGACTATATTCGGAATACATGCCTACATTACATTGATGAATTGGAGCTAGTTCTGTGTCACCCTATGTTATAGCTATTACATGAGGAATCACATCCGACATAATTATCCATCACTGATCCAATGCCTATGAGCTTTTCACATCTTGTGCTTCGCTTATTTACTTTTCCGTTGCTATTGTTACAATCACTACAAAACCCAAAAATATTACTTTTGCTATCATTACCATTACTATCATACTACTTTGCTACTAAATACTTTGCTGCAGATACTAAGTTATCCAGGTGTGGTTGAATTGACAACTCAACTGCTAATGCTTAAGAATATTCTTTGGCTCCCCTTGTGTCCAATCAATAAATTTGGGTTGAATACTCTACCCTCGAAAGCTGTTGTAATCCCCTACACTTGTGGGTTATCAGGCGTCTCTACTTCCCCACGCTGCCTCAGCAACTGCCCGTCTGACAAAAGGCGGCTCCGGGTTAGGCTTACTTTCATTGCTCCCGTTCGTCTTGCTTCAGATCCCCTTTCTTGCACCTCGCCCTTTTGCTTCTGAAATCTCCAGATCTGCCTTAACCTCTCACCTCCAGTGAGCAATGGCGCCCCGCAAGACCACGACCGGGGCTCCATTGGCCTGGTACTCGCCGGCTCTGGATCCCCCAAACATGACGGAGAAGAATCTCGCCCTTACGCGCCTGATGATGGCGGCGCAGGGCAACGAGATGGGGGAGACTGTGCTTCGGCCTGGCTCCGCCCAGCCGGAAGACAAGGGGAGCACCTTCTATCCATTCTTCATGAGCGCCGCCATTGCTGGTTTGGTGCCTCCTTTCTCTGAGTTCTTTCTTGCTGTCCTCCGTCAGTATAATCTGCATGCTCTGCATCTCGACCCCAATTCCGTTCTCCTCCTGGCAACCTTCGCCTACTACTGCGAGGCACACGTGGGGGTGATGCCCTCCGTGGCCTTGCTGTGCCACTTCTTCTCCCTCCGGGTTACTGCCGCCAACATCTCGGCGTGCACGGGCTTCATTGCGTACTCCCAAGCCAATGCCATATCGAAGGCCAGGAAGAAGGCCGACGGCTTCCGGAGCAAGTGGGTCATGATGGATGCCAGATGCACCAACCCCCGGCTGGCGCTGCCCACGGGGCAGCTGAAAGGGATCGAGAAGAGGTGTCTAGAGGGAGGGGGGTGATTAGACACTATGTACCAAAAGTTACAGTTTTTAGTTTCCTTAAGTTTAAGTGGAGTTTTGGCACAAGTTTAACAATCACAATACATATCAAGCAAGCATGCAAAGAGTATATGAGCAGCGGAATGTAAAGCATGCAACTTGCAAGAATGTAAGGTGGTGGGATTGGAATGTGCAAACGCAATTTGGAGACACGGAGATTTTTGAGCCGTGGTTCCGATAGGTGGTGCTATTTTACATCCATGTTGATGGAGACTTCAACCCACGAAGGGTAACGGTTGCGCGAGTCCACGGAGGGCTCCACCCACGAAGGGTCCATGAAGAAGCAACCTTGTCTATCCCACCATGGCCGTCGCCCACGAAGGACTTGCCTCACTAGGGGTAGATCTTCACGAAGTAGGCGATCTCCTTGCCCGTACAAACTCCTTGGTTAAACTCCACAATCTTGTCGGAGGCTCCCAAGTGACACCTAGCCAATCTAGGAGACACCACTCTCCAAGAAGTAACAAATGGTGTGTTGATGATGAACTCCTTTCTCTTGTGCTTCAAATGATAGTCTCCCCAACACTCAACTCTCTCTCACAGGATATGGATTTGGTGGAAAGAAGATTTGAGTGGAAAGTAACTTGGGAAAGGCTAGAGATCAAGATTCATATGGTAGGATTGGAATATCTTGGCCTCAACACAAGTGTAGGTGGTTCTCTCTCAGAAAATGTAAGCTGGAAGTGTAGGCATGTTCTGATGGCTCTCTCCACGAATGAAGTGGAGGTGGAGGGGTATATATAGCCTCCACACGAAATCTAACCGTTACACACAACTTACCAATCTCGGTGGGACCGAATTGAGAAACTCGGTCGGACCGATTCAGTAAATCTAGTGACTGTTAGGGTTTTCGGTGGGACCGACATGCAACTCGGTGGGACCGATATGGTTAGGGTTAGGGCATAACGTAATCTCGGTGAGACCGATTACACAAACTCGGTGAGACCGATTTTGGTAATAAGCTAACCAGAGAGTTGGTTAGGTAAACTCGGTGGGACCGATTCGCTCATCTCGGTTGGACCAAAATGTTACGAAAGGGAAACAGAGAGTTTACATTGTAATCTCGGTAGGGTCGATTACTCAATCTCGGTGGGACCAATTTTGGTAATAAGCTTAACAGAGAGATTACAATCCCATCTCGGTGAGACCGAGATCCCTATCGGTGAGACCGATTTGCTTAGGGTTTGTGGCAGTGGCTATGACATCTGAACTCGGTGGCGCCGAATAGAAAGAAACGGTGGGGCCGAGTTTGACTGTTGGTTTAGGTCATAGGTGGATGTGAGAAAGTAGTTGAGGGCTTTTTAGCATACACTAAGCATTTTGAGCAAGAACCTCATTAAGCAACACCTCATCCCTCCTTGATAGTATTGGCTTTTCCTATAGACTCAATGTGATCTTGGATCACTAACATAGAAAATGTAGAGTCTTGAGCTTTGAGCTTGAGCCAATCCTTTTGTCCTTAGCATTTTGAGGGGTCCACTTCCTCTAGTCCATGCCACTCCATTGTTGAACTTATCTGAAACATACTAGGTAAAGGTATTAGTCCAACAAGAGATATGTTGACATAAATTACCAAAATCACCCAGGGAGCACTTGTGCTTTCAATCTCCCCCTTTTTGGTAATTGATGACAACATACATCAAAGCTTTAGATAAAGATATAGAGAATAACAAGTAAAGCCTTGGAAAGACATGTAACAAACATAGGCTCCCCCTACATGTATGAAATCATGTGAATATGGAATAAAAGAACATGTGAATGCATAAGCATGACAGAGAAGGCAATGTGTTACATGTATCTTGTCTATATGCATCATAGGAAGAGATGTAAATATGAAAAGTACCTTCATGCTCATGAGTCCCTCCTGCAAACAATATGTACATCAGCAAGAGATCTTCATACACATGATTGTGATGCATATACTTACCTTGTGGTCTTGAGTTGGTTTAGGATGGAGTGAACCTGTGAAAACAAGGTTAGATAACACGGATGCACCTACTAGCCAGATCAAACAAAAGGACCACAAGAGTACCAAGACTGGGATGACATGTAGAGAGTAAGTACTGAGTACTCCATTGATATAGACATGTCCCCAAAGGTAAAGATGTGCAAAGAATTCAAGGATTTCCTTCCCTTGGATGTCTTGCTCCCCTTGAATCTAGCATGGGATACTGGGAGAAGATAGGGAACAGAAAATTAGAGCTAAAGAGCACAAGGCATAGCAACCAAATAAATATGAACATGTCTTTCCCCTCTTAAAGACATGTGACTTCTCTCCTCTTGAACACCAAGCATCTGGGATCCTTGAAGATTACTCTCGCTCTTCTTGAGTATTCTCTCCCCCTAGAGATATGATAAAGTTTTGATGTGATCTCTCTCTAGATATGATAAAGTTTTGATGTGATCTCTCTCTAGATATGATAAAGTTTTGATGTGATCTCTCTCTCCCCCTTTGACATCAATTTCTAAGAAGGGTCTTCTGGATTTTGTTGTCACAAATGGGTTTGGTCCTTGAGTCACAGATCAAAGCAGCAAGAAAAATGTGATGCTGGTAGAGGACAAGATTCATTGAGTGGAGCTGGATCAAAAGAGCACAGGAACAAGTGACAAGCTGTTTTTCTTGTTATGAAATCGGTGGCTCCGATTTGTATGATTAGGTAACACCGAAAGGGATCGGTGGGACCAAAAATAACAAACCGGTGTAACCGAATTCATTACAGTGAGAACACTTGTCACCTCAGCTCACTAGGCAAGCTAGATCTCACAAAGATTTGCAATGAATTGGATGCAAGGAAATGCAGAACAGAATAAGAAATGAAATCTAGATGAAGTTTTTTTTGAAAGGGGAAACAAATATGCATGAAGCAAATGCAAGAGCACAGAAAATAACACGAGAGAACTTCATCTAGAAATGGTCGGCGACAAAGTCACCTATGTTCACATCTTGTGGAGTTTAAGCTCAAAATGGGGTTACCATTTTTCGTTTAAGCATTTTGATGTATTCACATCTTGTGGAGTTGCTTTATCTCATGTTTGGAGTAAAGCTTCTCTAAGATGGAATAACATACCTTGGGTGGTGGTGTTGATCGTGTAGTTGAACTTGTTTGGATTGCTCAAGGTTGATGTAGCTCATCAAGAGTTGGGAGCACCACTTTGAAGTTTGAGTTCATCTTCCTACATGGGTTAGTTTTGCAAGGAAGAGCACTTGTGTATCAAAAATGACAATCATAAAGTTCAAACTGGAATTTGTCAAAAGGATATGTTTGAATGGTTTCGTGCTTCCTTGTCTTCAACCACCATTGTGTAGAGACTTGGTGATGTAGAGATTGCTCAAGATGTGAGTGTGTTGCAATCTCATAGATTTCGATTCACCCAAGTACCTACAAGGGTTAGATGACATCCAAGGTGCAAATATATCCAAGACATAAGATTATCATCATAAGAGAAATGTCAAGGATTAGTCATAGACTCATGCCTGTCATGTATCCGAATGGAGTTCCTACTCCAAGTTTGAAGCATCAATGATGTTCAATTCACCTCTCAACCTGCAAAACACTTTCTCATCAAGTGGTTTAGTGAATATATCTGCTAATTGTTTATCGGTGCGAACATGCTTAAGGTCAATGTCCCCTTTGGCAACATGATCTCGAATGAAATGATGTCGAACTTCAATATGCTTAGTTCGAGGGTGTTGCACAGGAGTGAGCAATCTTGATAGCACTTTCATTGTCACAAAGTAATGGAACATGTTTCACATATACCCCATAATCCTTAAGAGTTTGGGTCATCCAAAGTAATTGAGCACAACATGAACCAACGGCAATGTATTCCGCTTCGGCGGTGGATAAGGATACCGAGTTTTGTTTCTTGGAAGACCAAAACACAAGAGATCTACCAAGAAATTGACAAGTACCCGAAGTGGACTTTCTATCAACCTTGTCCTCGGCATAGTCCGAGTCGGAGTAGCCAACAAGATCAAAAGATGCCCTCTTTGGATACCAAATGCCAAAGTTTGGTGTATGAATTAAGTATCTCACTATCCTTTTCACAGCCTTAAGATGACATTCATTAGGAGCAGCTTGATATCGTGCACACATGCACACACTTAGCATAATATCGGGACGTGAAGCACATAGGTATAACAATGAACCGATCATAGAGCGATAAACCTTTTGATCAACCGGTTCACCATCTTTGGTCAAATCAAGATGTCCACTAGTAGGCATGGGAGTAGTCATACCTTTGCATTCTTGCATATTGAACTTCTTGAATAAGTCCTTTGTGTACTTCATTTGAGAGACAAAAGTACCTTCCTTAGTTTGCTTGATTTGCAACCCAAGAAAGAATTTGAGTTCACTCATCATAGACATCTCAAACTTCTCCGACATTAGCTTTCCAAACTTTTCACTAAAATGAGGGTTAGTCTAACCAAATATAATATCATCGACATAAATTTGGCATACTAATAGTTCTCCATTAACCCTTTTAGTAAAAAGAGTAGAATCAATCTTTCCAATATCAAAGCCTTTTTCAATAAGGAACTTGGTTAAGAATTTATACCAAGCTCTAGGAGCTTGTTTAAGACCATAAAGAGCTTTGTTAAGTTTGTAAACATGATTAGGTTTCTTAGGATTGATAAAGCCGGGAGGTTGCTTAACATAAACTTCCTCCTCTATTTCACCATTTAGAAAAAGCACTTTTAATGTCCATTTGGTACAAGGTGATATCATGGTGATTAGCATAGGCAAGTAAGATGCGAATGGACTCAAGTCTAGCAACGGGGGCATATGTCTCACCATAGTCCATACCTTTGACTTGAGTGTATCCTTGGGCGACGAGACGTGCTTTGTTGCGAACTACTTGTCCATCTTCATCTTGCTTGTTGCGAAACACCCATTTGGTATCCATGATGTTGTGGTTGTTGTCGGGATTCTCAACCAATGTCCAAACTTGATTTCTCTCAAAGTTGTGTAGCTCTTCATGCATGCCGTTTATCCAATCCGGATCTTCCAATGCTTCTTCAACCTTCATAGGTTCAATACTAGAAATGAGTGAATAGTGTTCACAAAAGTTAGCTAAACGAGTTTTAGAGCGAGTGATTCTCCCGGTTTCGATATCATTGTAAATTTGTTCAACGGGATGGTCTCTGGCAACTCTTGCTTGAACTCGTGAAAGGCTTTGCTTGGATCTTGGTGGAACATCTTCTTCATCATCTTCTTCTTCTTGTCCTTCCTCATTGTTGTTGACGTTGTCGTTCTCTTGTCGTGGTGGAGAAGGAGGTTGTTGATGTTCATCTTGGTGTACTTCCTCGTTTTCTTCGTCTTGATGTGTCCCACTTGTGGATGCTTCCGTATCAACTCTTGGTTCACCTTGTCGTGAGGTAGAAGCTTCCACTTGGACGGACGAGGTACTCTCCTTCACCTCCGTTGGATGAACTTTTCCAATAGACAAGTCTTGGATTGCTTCTGAAGGATCTTTATCTCCTACATCAATTGGCAATTGCTCTACTTGTGAGCCATTAGATTCATCAAACTTCACATCTACCGTCTCTTCAACCTTTCGGGTGAAATTATTGTAGACACGGTAAGTGTGAGAGTTTGAGCCATAACCAAGTAAGATAAGAATCCTTCAAGAGACTTAGGAGCAAATATAGAGCGATGGTGCTTATCAAGAATGTAGTACTTTGAGCCGAATACTTGAAAGTATCCAACTTGAGGTTTGTTACCGGTGAGGAGCACGTATGCCGTCTTGCCGAGTAGCTTGTGAAGATACAAGCGATTTGTTGCATGACAAGCTGTCTCAACTACTTCCGCCCAGAAGTGCTTTGGCATCTTGTACTCATCAAGCATCGTTCTCGCCATTTCGATGAGCGTCCGGTTCTTCCTCTCAACAACTCCATTTTGTTGAGGTGTGTACGTAGCCGAGAACACATGTGAAATCCCTTCTT
This sequence comes from Triticum urartu, assembly GCF_056163025.1. Lineage (NCBI taxonomy): Eukaryota > Viridiplantae > Streptophyta > Magnoliopsida > Poales > Poaceae > Triticum > Triticum urartu. The sequence continues at coordinate 443,979,803 of NC_141877.1, read as the reverse complement.
CGTCAAGAAAGGTGTTCACATTTGCGTTCTTGAACTCCATTCCGTTGTCGCTCTGAACCTTCTTGATCTTCACTTCAAACTGATTTTGGGCTTTCCTCGCGAAGTTTTTGAAGATCTTTTGGACCTGCGATTTGTAATTGAGAAAGAACACCCACGTAAATCTTGAAAAATCATCAACTATAACTAGACCAAAAGAATTTCCACCAAGACTTTTGTAAGCGTTGGGACCAAAAAGATCCATATGAAGTAGCTCGAGTGGCCTCCTTGTGGTCATGATGTTCTTCACGGGATGCCTTCCTCCAACTTGTTTACCCGCTTGGCAAGCGCTGCAAAGTCTATCCTTATCAAATATGACATCGTTAACGCCAAGGATATGATTACCTTTAATAAGCCTATCAAGGTTTCGCATGCCCACATGACCTAATCGTCTATGCCATAACCAACCTTTAGAAGATTTAGCAATGAAGCAAGTTCTAGGTTGAGCCTTTTTAGTAAAATCAACAATGTATAGATCACCTCTACGAATGCCGGTAAAGACCATTTTATGATTATCTCTACGAAACACTTGGCAATCTACTTCAGTAAATAGGACATTGAAGCCAAAATTAGCAAGTCTAGATACTGAAAGTAAGTTGTATCCAAGAGATTCAACGAGCATAACATTTTTTATGGAGCTATCATGTGATATGGCCACCTTACCGAGGCCAACCACCTTACCCTTTGAGTTGTCACCGAAGGTGACAAACTTTCGAGGACCGTCGTTTTCAGCAAGCTCACGAAACATGTCTTTATCTCCGGTCATGTGATCGGTACATCCACTATCAAGAACCCATTCCTTTCTGCCTGCCATATATCCCCGAAGATTTGCCATAAGACCAAAGTGTCTCATTGCATCATCAAGATCAAAGTCATCATCATCATCCTCATCATAGTATCCATGTTCAACATCGTCAAGTGGTGGATTAATTCCTAGAGAGGGTGATTCGTTAGAGTGAGTTTGACAATGATTTCCTTTATGAATTCTAGTAGCTTCAGATATAATATCGTTAATGATTCCAACGTTTCCTTTGGCACGCATAAGGTTTGTAAGTTAAAATAGACAATTACCAAACATAGGATCATTGGAGTTCATCTTACTCAAGGCAATATACTTATGTAGAATTTCATCTAGATTTTTCAGGGAATAATTTGGAAATCGTTCCTCAAGGAATTTCCATATAGTGTAGGCACACTCAAGAGTAGGCAAATTCCCAATCAAGTTTCTAGGCAAGCCTCTAGTGATAAGATTAACAGTTCTAAGATTTCTAATCATGTCAAGGGTAGGATGCATAGGATCAGCATGAGGTGCACAAGGACTAGCAATGTAATTGTTCAAATGGTATTGATTGAAAATCACAAGCATCTCATTTTTCCACTCATGAAAGTACTCTCCATCAAGTATAGGCACTCTATGTCTAAGACTCCCCATAGTAGACTCATCCATCTTCCTCCAATGGTGATTAAACCAAATCAATGGAGACCAATGCTCTGATACCAATTGAAAGGGATCGAGAAGAGGTGTCTAGAGGGGGGGTGATTAGACACTATGTACCAAAAGTTGCAGTTTTTAATTTCCTTAAGTTTAAGTGGAGTTTTGGCACAAGTTTAACAATCATAATACATATCAAGCAAGCATGCAAAGAGTATATGAGCAGCGGAATGTAAAGCATGCAACTTGCAAGAATGTAAGGGGATGGGATTGGAATGTGCAAACGCAATTTGGAGACATAGAGATTTTTGAGCCGTGGTTCCGATAGGTGGTGCTATCGTACATCCACGTTGACGGAGACTTCAACCCATGAAGGGTAACGATTGCGCGAGTCCACGGAGGGCTCCACCCATGAAGGGTCCACGAAGAAGCAACCTTGTCTATCCCACCATGGCCGTCGCCCACGAAGGACTTGCCTCACTAGGGGTAGATCTTCACGAAGTAGGTGATTTCCTTGCCCGTACAAACTCCTTGGTTCAACTCCACAATCTTGTCTGAGGCTCCCAAGTGACACCTTGCCAATCTAGGAGACACCACTCTCCAAGAAGTAACAAATGGTGTGTTGATGATGAACTCCTTTCTCTTGTGCTTCAAATGATAGTCTCCCCAACACTCAACTCTCTCTCACAGGATATGGATTTGGTGGAAAGAAGATTTGAGTGGAAAGCAACTTGGGAAAGGCTAGAGATCAAGATTCATATGGTAGGATTGGAATATCTTGACCTCAACACAAGTGTAGGTGGTTCTCTCTCAGAAAATGTAAGTTGGAAGTGTAGGCATGTTCTGATGGCTCTCTCCATGAATGAAGAGGAGGTGGAGGGGTATATATAGCCTCCACACAAAATCTAACCATTACACACAACTTACCAATCTCGGTGGGACTGAATTGAGAAACTCGGTCGGACCGATTCAGTAAATCTAGTGACCGTTAGGGTTTTCGGTGGGACCGACATGCAACTCGGTGGGACTGATATGGTTAGGGTTATGGCATAACGTAATCTGGGTGAGACTGAATACACAAACTTGGTGAGACCGGTTTTGGTAATAAGCTAACCAGAGAGTTGGTCAGGTAAACTCGGTGGGACCGATTCGCTCATCTCGGTTGGACCAAAATGTTACGAAAGGGAAACAAAGAGTTTACATTGTAATCTCGGTAGGGCCGATTACTCAAAATCAGTGGGACCGATTTTGGTAATAAGCTTAACACAGAGATTACAATCCCATCTCGATGAGATCGAGATCCCTATCGGTGAGACCGATTTGCTTAGGGTTTGTGGCAGTGGCTATGACATCTGAACTCGGTGGCGCCGGATAGAAAGAATCGGTGGGGCCGAGTTTGACTATTGGTTTAGGTCATAGGTGGATGTGAGAAAGTAGTTGAGGGATTTTGAGCATATCACTAGGCATTTTGAGCAAGAACCTCATTAAGAAACACCTCATCCCTCCTTGATAGTATTGGATTTTCCTATAGACTCAATGTGATCTTGGATCACTAAAATAGAAAATGGAGAGTCTTGAGCTTTGAGCTTGAGCCAATCCTTTTGTCCTTAGCATTTTGAGGGATCCACTTCCTCTAGTCCATGTCACTCCATTGTTGAACTTATCTGAAACATACTAGGTAAAGGTATTAGTCCAACAAGAGATATGTTGACATAAATTACCAAAATCACCCAGGGAGCACTTGTGCTTTCAGCAGCCCCAGGCCGTCGAGGCGTGGTCGCGTGCGAAGCTTGACGACCGTCGGGCGAAGCAGGTGCTAGAGAAGATGAACGCGGACCTAAGGCCGGGCAACCTGAGGGCGGCGAAGCTGACCGGGGCCATGCTCCTAACACTACAAGAAATATGTCAACTAGTGACCTTCTGTCAGTGACCCTGGAAGAATTGGTCATAGATCTATGACCATTTCAGACCAATTGGTCGAAAGCTGTTCAGGGGGCTCCAAACCCTAAACTATAACGACCATTTTGGTTAGAAAGGTCGTAATTTCCTTACACAAAATGGTCATAAAGCAGATAACACCGGTCTGCTGCCTTATTTCTAGCTGATCATGACCAATATAGATGGTCATAACCTTGTAAATTGTGGTGGGTTGCTATCACTAGGCGCCACCTCATCAGTTTTGCCTATGTGTCATGTCCATGTGGCAGTTTTTGCCCTAGGTTGTGAAGCAACCTATATTTCTATCATTCCCAAAATTCCCAAAAAATCTCATAAATTCTTTGGGGCATATCTTCATCAAATATGTAAAAATCCTTCCTTGCCTAGTTCAAAACTAATTCAACAATATTCATTTTCCTATTCTGTTCACAACAACACTTTATGAAGGAAGTGTTATTTATATATTCTTGATTGCCCTCGAAATTTTTGGGCACTCTTTCCTATCCAAATCTTTACCGCATGACAAAATTCAGCTCCATTTGCCTAGCAAATCTTCCTCGGCAAATTTCCAAAGTTTTTGTCCACCTAGAAGCATTGTGAAGGAAGTACCTTTTTTATATCTCTAAATGACATGAAATTTATACAATTCCTTCATATGCCCAAATTATCACCCTCCTCCAAATTGCAGCTCAGTCAAATCATCTATGTGAGCCCAGGTTCAATTTATATTTTATGGACAAATTGGCACATTGCAAAGCAAGTGTTATATGGACCCCTCCTATTACCCTCAAACTTTTTGGGCACTCTTCCATACCCAAATCATTACCACATGATAATATTCAGCTCAATTTTCCTAGTAAATCTTTCTCAGGAAATTTCCAAAGTTTCTACCTTGAGAGAAGCTTTGTGAAGTAAGTACTAGCTAGGCTTACCCAAATGAGCTGAAAATTTACCAGCGCATGACCATACCTATGTAACTTACCTACACCAATTTTTAGCTCATTTCATTCATCCAATCTCTCTCACTAGTTTTCCCAAGTTTTTGTCCATAGAAGAGCATTGTGAAGGAAGTACTACTTTGGCATGTCAAAATGATATCAATTTTCTACAATGCTTTCCTATGCCCAAATAACCATCCTCCACCAAATTTCAGCTCAATCCATTCATTATTTCGAGCCCAGCTTCAACATTCATATTTTTGTCCAGTGTGGTACTTTGCAAAGCAAGTACCACCTAGGATCCTCCTTTTGAGCTTAAAATTTGTGAATACATTCTCCTTAGTAGATGATCATCCTCGGCCAAAACTCACGCCCCTTGGCCATGTGCATTTCCCGTACCGCTAATCAAACACTTGCCTGCTTATTCATGTTTGAGCATCGATCGGTCTCCTCATGAGAATCTTATGTTGTGATTTTCTTCCTAGCACCTACCTGGGGAGTGCCCAACCCACTAGACATGCCTAGGCCGCCCAGAACACATGGAAACGCCACGGCCACGCGGTGACCACGCGGCGGGCATGTGAGTTTACGCGCTCTAGAGTTGGGGGCCTCGGCCACCACCCAAACCTCGACGTATCGCCACCAAACCATGTATTTATGATTAAATAGGTACTTATGTAACTAGAAATGATTTTTGGAAAAAATAAATAGCAAAATATGAGGCAGCTGTAGTTCAAATTTGACCCGCTTCCTACTGAATCGGCGGGAATTTGTCTTTTTCACCAAAGGTGGATCAAAACTTTTGACACCCAAAATTTTTGTCAATTGTGCATTAAATATGGCCTAGTATTTTATAAAATTGATTAGGTCCAATTTTGCAACAAATATATGGTAGGTCCTTCACAAAAAAACTCATTTTGGGCACTCGGAAAAATGGAAAATGAATTTTTCGTGCAAAGAAAATGAAAACTTCCTTAGGCAACATTGTTTGGAATTCCAAGACGCACCCTTGTGCACAATATGAGATCATTTGAACAATCTATGCCTCGAATGTGGCCATAATATTGATCATTTGGCTTGAAAGTCATTGATCTCCATATGTGATAGCTCGTTTCTGAGAACACTTTTTTAAAATAATTTCCGTATTACAAGTTTGTTATTTTTACTGGGAACTTGGCCACATATAATGACACAATGCGAAGGTTTCCCAATTTTTTGATTTTCTTGAATTTTTTATGCCTGTTTCAAAATGCGGACAAAACGGCGGGAATGGCCGTTCCTAGCTAGTGGTTGAACCTTGGATTTTTTTGGTGTTTATCTGATTAAATAGATACTTATGTACCTAGAAATGATTTTTGGAAAAAATAAATAGCAAACTATGAGGCAGCTGCAGTTCAAATTTGACCCGCTTCCAGCTGAATCGGCAGAAATTTGTCTTTGTCACGAGAGGTGGATCAAAACTTTTTGCACCCAACCATTTGGTCAATTGTGCATTAAATATGGCCTAGTGTTTTATAAAAATGATTTGGTACAATTTTGCAACAATTATTTGGGAGGTCCTTCACAAAAAAACCTCCTTTTGGGCACTCGAAAAATGAAAATGGTTTTTTCGTCCAAAGAAAATGAAAACTTCCTTAGGCAACATTGTTTGCCATTCCAATATGCACCCTTGTGCACAATATGAGATCATTTGAACAAACTATGCCACGAATGTGGCCACAAGATTGATCATTTGGCTTGAAAGTCATTGATCTCCATACGTGATAGCTCATTTCTGAGAACACTTTTTTAAAATAATTGCCGTATTACAAGTTTGTTATTTTTCCTAGGAACTTGGCCACATATAATGACACAATGCGAAGGTTTCCCAATTTTTTGACTTTTTTTGAATTTTTAATGCCCGTTTCAAAATGCGGTCAAAACGGCGGGAATGACCGTTCCTAGCTAGTGGTTGAATCTTGGAATTTTTTTGGTATTTCTCTGATTAAATAGATACTTACGTACCTATAAATGATTTTTGGAAAAAATAAAGAGCAAACTACAAGGCAGCTACAGTTCAAATTTGACCCGCTTCCAACTAAATCGGCGGAAATTTGTCTTTTTCACGAGAGGTGGATCAAAACTTTTTGCACCCAACCATTTGGTCAATTGTGCATTAAATATGTCCTAGTATTTTATAAAAATGATTTGGTCCAATTTTGCAGCAATTATTTGGAAGGTCCTTCACAAAAAAATTCCTTTTGGGCACTCGAAAAATGAAAAATGGTTTTTTCGTCCAAAGAAAATGAAAACATCCTTAGGCAACATTGTTTGCCATTCCAATATGCACCCTTGTGCACAATATTTGATCATTTGAACAAACTATGCCATGAATGTGGCCATAAGATTGATCATTTGGCTTGAAAGTCATTGATCTCCATACGTGATAGCTCGTTTCTGAGAACACTTTTTTAAAATAATTGCCGTATTACAAGTTTGATATTTTTCCTAGGAACTTGGCAACATATAATGACACAATGCAAAGGTTTTCCAATTTTTTGATTTTTCTTGAATTTTTTATGCCCGTTTCAAAATGCGGTCAAAACGACGGGCTTGACTGTTCCTAGCTAGTGGTTGAATCTTGGATTTTTTTGGTGTTTCTCTGATTAAATAGATACTTATGTACCTAGAAATGATTTTTGGAAAAAATAAAGAGCAAACTACGAGGTAGCTACAGTTCAAATTTGACCCGCTTCCAACTGAATCGGTGGAAATTTGTCTTTTTCACGAGAGGTGGATTAAAACTTTTTACACCCAACAATTTGGTCAACTATGCATTAAATATGTCCTAGTATTTTAGAAAATTGATTAGGTACAATTTTGCAAAAAATATATGGTAGGTACTTCACACAAAAAACTCATTTTGGGCACTCGAAAAAAATGGAAAATGAATTTTTCGTCCAAAGAAAATGAAAACTTCCTTAGGCAACATTGTTTGCCATTCCAAGATGCACCATTGTGCACAATATGAGATCATTTCTTTGAATTTTTAATGTGAAAAAGTAGATGAAAAACAAAAGAATGCTGAGGTAGATTCTTTTTTGAAACATAATTTGTCTTTTTGATTAGAGGTGGATCAAAAGCATTTTACATCTAAAGATTTGGTCAACTATACATAAAATTTTGTCTTATAGTTTGGGAAAATGGAGTGGTGCTGTAATCATTTTTGGCACTCCAAAAATAGAGAATGTTTTCCCCCCTAAAAACTCATTTCTCATAACAATTTTTAGAAGATATTTGTCTTATTCCAAGTCCAAGTTTTTTAGTTTTCGTAAAAACCATGTCACATTTGGTGACACAATGAGAATGTTTTTTTATTTCTCATATCAGAAATCTGTTTATATGATTCAACACTCTTTTTAAAACAATATGACTCAACACCTTACTTTTAGTCGATTACGACCAATTTAGAAGGTCATAACGTGTACTGAGTTTTGATTAGTCCATGGGCATATCACGCGGATCGTGCCTCAAATACCGTCGGATGCTCCTGGATCCAATGGCAGCCCTTTCTCCCTTACCCCCCTCTTTGTCTCAAAAAAGAAAAGAAAAACAAAACTCTCTCACCCCCACGAATCCTAGCGCTCCAGATCCCATCCCTCCGCTCTCACCCTCGTCTCCCACATCGCCGCCGCCACCCATGCCGATCCCATCCCTCCCCTTGTCTCCCTCCCAAACCTTGCCGCTGGCGGCCTCTCCCCTCCTCTCCGCTCCCCCACCTCGCTCGCACCAACCCCACCCGCCTCCTCCTGCTCCCCAGATCCCTACTCCCACCACCGCCTCCCTCCGTGCCCCAGCTTCGCCGTGCCTCCTTCCCTCCAGCCGCCTCGCGCCCGTTCGCCGAACCGCGTCGCGCCGCCCAAGCGCGGTGCTCGTCGTCGCCGTCGTCGTCGTCCACCGCGGGCAGGGGCAGGGGCAGCGTCATGCGGTTCCAGCACAGTAGGATGGCCACCTCAGGTGCGTGCGTGCATGCGTCCGCGTCTCTAGCCAGGGTGATCCGGAACGGCTCGTGTTCCCGTCGCGCTCGCCGGTGCCGTCCACTGGCGTCTCACTTGTTTGAAATCGGAATTCCGGATGCCTGCATAGTTTGTTCTATATGCATCTTCTGCCCCATGGAGATTTGAGATTCCAGGGGCGCGTTGTTGCTTTCGCATCGATCTGGGGCTGCTGATGAGTAGATTTAGTGTTTTCTTTTAAGGATTAGTTGTTAGGCCTGTGGTGTGCTGTCAAGTGGATTTGATCCGTCAGCCAGGTCAACAGATTCAAATGGATTCAGTCAGTTCAGGCAGGTGGCCTCGTGCTGCTGGAGTAGCGCGTACTATATTAGTGGGTATAGATTTGGGTCCTTTATGCAGGACAGATGTATTCTGCACTTTTATAAATTTTCTGGCCAGTCTCTTGTTTGCTTAATAATTCCATCTCCATCTTGTTTCATCCTACCCAGGAATGTTAGCAGTGACACTTGATCCAGTGTTTTAAATTTGTGCACCTAGATGTCTGATAGATAGTTGGTTGCGAACTCTGCTTTACCTAGGACGATTTGCATAGTATATTGAATCAGTGTCCAAATTAGAAATATTTACATGGGTTGGTTGGTGGATTCCATTTGGTATTGCAGTCCAGTAACACATTATGTTTTCCATAGTTAGGTTGAATTCTTATATTGTTGTTCTAGTGATATAAGTGCATTTGTTTGGAGGACAGAAGAGAACAGAGATGGGCATTTATGTTTCCTCAAGTTCTCAAATGGGTTATTTGTTATGAATAGGAACCGGTCTAATTATAGGGGTGGGGCGATGCGGCGCATCAAGAAAAAATTAGAACATCCATTGCAATCAACTGAAGTGCATGAGATACAATGCCACTGAATTTGAGGCAAGCATTCCATTTCCCCACTGTTTAATATGCTCTAACTGATATTTTCCAGGGCAGGAGGCTGCTGCTTGTTTTGTTAACAAACATGAATTGTTAAGTTATCTATTCCTGGCTGTTGCTTTTGTTCAATATATATGTGTGCTTTCTGTTTTTTTGCAATGTCCACAAACTATTCTGTTTTGTTAATTATATGTTTGATGAGCAACCAGAGCTTATAGTGCCGATTCTGATGATTATGTATGTTCGTATGGATATGAAAGAGAGGTTGCAAAGGCTGCAACCGAGGAACATAAGAAGAAGCCAGTGGTACTGCACCCAGCCCTCTACTCCTGCTTGGAATCTCTGTAGCGCGTGTGATCTGACTGGGTTGGGTTGGTGTCTGGTTGCAGGACAAGGTGGTGAACTCACTGTTCGAGAAGAGGCCGAAGCAGTTCGGCATCGGCGGCACACTACCGCCCAAGAATGACCTCCACCGGTTCGTCAAGTGGCCCAAGCTCGTGCGCATCCAGCGCCAGCGCCGCATCCTCAAGCAGCGCCTCAAGGTGCCCCCGCCGCCCCGCTGGTCCATAGGCAGGTAGCCACTGCGCCTTCCTCCCTCTTCACTCGTGCCCCCTACCATTGACCTGAACAGTGGCAATTCAGCATCAGGCAATGTGGCACTACTGCCGCGTATACATGGGTTAAGATCATCTTTAATCCGGTGGTCTTGGCAGGATCTTACAAGACAGAGGAGGAAGCAGCTCGCACCCATGATCTCGCGGCACTCAAGTGTTGGGGCTTAGACGGCGCTCAAGTGCTGGGGCTCAGACTGCGGGCTCCTCAACTTCCTAGTAAGTTCAGAGATGCTATTGGTCTTAGATTGCTGATTTTATTCAGAGTGAAGCTTACTAAGATTGGGTTGCGATGGGTGCAGGTGGACACGTACATGCAGGAGCATGGGAGGATGCAGCGGGTGACATGGGAGGAGTATTGACTCCGGCCGCCCCGACGATGCCCTCGCCTTCGCCAACCTCCACTCCTCCATGAGGTACGCATGCATTTCTGTTCCTTGTAGTCACACTGAACTGTTACTTTATTTGTTCTGAAGTGTTTACTTCTAGCTACAATGAACTAGCTAAGATAAGAGGGTGGCAATTATGTCACCAATTGCTGAACACCACCTGTATGTGTTATGAACTTGTGGTGCTGCTCACTGCAGGAAGAAAAACATGTAGTACTGCTGATAAAATTCAGTGAGAGATGTGGCTCCCTTCATTGACTTTCTGTTTCTCTGCTGCTCATTCAGGTTCGTGTATTTTTTTTTACAGTGGCAGTCTGTATGCGCCATGTGTGTAATAAAATAGAAATGGAATTGGGGGGCTGCTGAAGGAAATATGCCCTAGAGGAAATAATAAAGTTATTATTTATTTCCTTATATCATGATAAATGTTTATTATTCATGCTAGAATTGTATTAACCGGAAACATAATACATGTGTGAATACATAGACAAACAGAGTGTCACTAGTATGCCTCTACTTGACTAGCTCGTTAATCAAAGATGGTTATGTTTCCTAACCATGAACAAAGAGTTGTTATTTGATTAACGGGATCACATCATTAGGTGAATGATCTGATTGACATGACCCATTCCATTAGCTTAGCACCCGATCGTTTAGTATGTTGCTATTGCTTTCTTCATGACTTATACATGTTCCTATGACTATGAGATTATGCAACTCCCGTTTGCCGGAGGAACACTTTGTGTGCTACCAAACGTCACAACATAAATGGGTGATTATAAAGGTGCTCTACAGGTGTCTCCAAAGGTACATGTTGGGTTGGCGTATTTCGAGATTAGGATTTGTCACTCCGATTGTCGGAGAGGTATCTCTGGGCCCTCTTGGTAATGCACATCACATAAGCCTTGCAAGCATTGCAACTAATGAGTTAGTTGCGAGATGATGTATTACGGAACGAGTAAAGAGACTTGCCGGTAATGAGATTGAACAAGGTATTGAGATACCAACGATCGAATCTCGGGCAAGCAACATACCGATGACAAAGGGAACAACATATGTTGTTATGCGGTCTGACCGATAAAGATCTTCGTAGAATATGTAGGAGCCAATATGAGCATCCAGGTTCCGCTATTGGTTATTGACCGGAGACGTGTCTCGGTCATGTCTACATTGTTCTCGAACCCGTAGGGTCCGCACGCTTAAGGTTTAGATGATAGTTATATTATGAGTTTTGATGTACCGAAGTTAGTTCGGAGTCCCGGATGTGATCACGGACATGACGAGGAGTCTCAAAATGGTCGAGACATAAAGATTGATATATTGGACGGCTATATTCGGACACCGGAAGTGTTCCGGGTGATTTCGAAGAAAACTGGAGAGCCAGAGGGTTACCGGAACCCCCCCCCCCCCCCCGGGAGGAGTAATGGGCCATATGGGCCTTAGTGGAGAGAGAGAGGGGCAGCCAAAGGTGGGCTGCGCGCCTCCTCCCCCTGGTCCGAATTGCACTAGGAGAGGGGGGGCGCCTCCCTTTCCTTCTCCCTCCCCACTTCTTTCCCTCTCCTAGTAGGAGTCCTACTCCTACTAGGAGGAGGACTCCTCCTTGGCGCACCATAGGGGCCGGCCGGCCTCCTCCCCTTGATCCTTTATATACGGGGGCAGGGGGCACCCCTAGACACAGAAGTTGATCCACGTGATCATATTCTTAGCCGTGTGCGATGCCCCCTTCCACCATAATCCTCGATAATATTGTAGCGGTGCTTAGGCGAAGCCCTGCGACGGTAGTACATCAAGATCGTCACCACGCCGTCGTGCTGATGGAACTCTTCCCCGACACTTTGCTGGATCGGAGTCCGGGGATCGTCATCGAGCTGAACGTGTGCTAAAACTCAGAGGTGTCGTAGTTTCGGTGCTTGATCGGTCGGGCCGTGAAGACGTACGACTACATCAACCGCGTTGTGCTAACGCTTCCGCTGTCAGTCTACAAGGGTATGTAGATCACACTCTCCCCTCTCATTGCTATGCATCACCATGATCTTGCGTGTGCGTAGGAATTTTTTTGAAATTACTACGTTCCCCAACAGTGGCATCCGAGCCTAGGTTTTATATGTTGATGTTATATGCACGAGTAGAACACAAGTGAGTTGTGGGTGATATAAGTCATACTGCTTACCAGCATGTCATACTTTGGTTCGGCGATATTGTTGGACGAAGCGGCCCGGACTGACATTACGCGTACGCTTACGCGAGACCGGTTCTCCCGACGTGCTTTGCACATAGGTGGCTTGCGGGTGACAGTTTCTCCAACTTTAGTTGAACCGAGTGTGGCTACGCCCAGTCCTTGCGAAGGTTAAAACAGCACCAACTTGACAAACTATCGTTGTGGTTTTGATGCGTAGGTAAGATTGGTTCTTGCTTAAGCCCGTAGCAGCCACGTAAAACTTGCAACAACAAAGTAGAGGACGTCTAACTTGTTTTTTCAGGGCATGTTGTGATGTGATATGGTCAAGACATGATGCTAAATTTTATTGTATGAGATGATCATGTTTTGTAACCGAGTTATCAGCAACTGGCAGGAGCCATATGGTTGTCGCTTTATTGTATGCAATGCAATCGCGCTGTAATGCTTTACTTTATCACTAAGCGGTAGCGATAGTCGTGGAAGCATAAGATTGGCGAGACGACAACGATGCTACGATGGAGATCAAGGTGTCGCGCCGGTGACGATGGTGATCACGACGGTGCTTCGAAGATGGAGATCACAAGCACAAGATGATGATGGCCATATCATATCACTTATATTGATTGCATGTGATGTTTATCTTTTATGCATCTTATCTTGCTTTGATTGACGGTAGCATTATAAGATGATCTCTCACTAATTATCAAGAAGTGTTCTCCCTGAGTATGCACCGTTGCGAAAGTTCTTCGTGCTGAGACACCACGTGATGATCGGGTGTGATAGGCTCTACGTTCAAATACAACGGGTGCAAAACAGTTGCACACGCGGAATACTCAGGTTATACTTGACGAGCCAAGCATATACAGATATGGCCTCGGAACACGGAGAACGAAAGGTCGAGCGTGAATCATATAGTAGATATGATCAACATAGTGATGTTCACCAATGAAACTACTCCATCTCACGTGATGATCGGACATGGTTTAGTTGATTTGGATCACGTAATCACTTAGAGGATTAGAGGGATGTCTATCTAAGTGGGAGTTCTTTAAGTAAATTAATTGAACCTAAATTTATCATGAAACTTAGTACCTGATAGTATCTTGCTTGTTTATGCTTGATTGTAGATAGATGGCTAGTGATGTTGTTCCGTTGAATTTTAATGCGTTCCTTGAGAAAGCAAAGTTGAAAGATGATGGTAGCAATTACACGGACTGGGTCCGTAACTTGAGGATTATCCTCATTGCTGCACAGAAGAATTACGTCCTGGAAGCACCGCTGGGTGCCAGGCCTGCTGCTGGAGCAACACCAGATGTTATGAACGTCTGGCAGAGCAAAGCTGATGACTACTCGATAGTTCAGTGTGCCATGCTTCACGGCTTAGAATCAGGACTTCAACGACGTTTTGAACGTCATGGAGCATATATGATGTTCCAGGAGTTGAAGTTAATATTTCAAGCAAATGCCCGGATTGAGAGATATGAAGTCTCCAATAAGTTCTATAGCTGCAAGATGGAGGAGAACAGTTCTGTCAGTGAGCATATACTCAAAATGTCTGGGTATAATAATCACTTGATTCAATTGGGAGTTAATCTTCCAGATGATTGCGTCATTGACAGAATTCTCCAATCACTGCCACCAAGCTACAAGAGCTTCGTGATGAACTATAATATGCTAGGGATGAATAAGACTATTCCTGAGCTCTTCGCAATGTTGAAAGCTGCGGAGGTAGAAATCAAGAAGGAGCATCAAGTGTTGATGGTCAACAAGACCACTAGTTTCAAGAAAAAGGGCAAAGGGAAGAAGAAGGGGAACTTCAAAAAGAACAGCAAGCAAGTTGCTACTCAAGAGAAGAAACCCAAACCTGGACCTAAGCCTGAAACTGAGTGCTTCTACTGCAAGCAGACTGGTCACTGGAAGCGGAACTGCCCCAAGTATTTGGCGGATAAGAAGGATGGCAAGGTGAACAAAGGTATATGTGATATACATGTTATTGATGTGTACCTTACTAATGCTCGCAGTAGCACATGGGTATTTGATACTAGTTCTGTTGCTAATATTTGCAACTCGAAACAAGGACTACGGATTAAGCGAAGATTGGCTAAGGACGAGGTGACGATGCGCGTGGGAAACGGTTCCAAAGTCGATGTGATCGCAGTCGGCACGCTACCTCTACATCTACCTTCGGGATTAATATTAGACCTAAATAATTGTTATTTGGTGCCAGCGTTAAGCATGAACATTATATCTGGATCTTGTTTGATGCGAGACGGTTATTCATTTAAATCTGAGAATAATGGTTGTTCTATTTATATGAGTAATATCTTTTATGGTCATGCACCCTTAAAGAGTGTTCTATTTTTATTGAGTCTCGATAGTAGTGACACACATATTCATAGTGTTGAAGCCAAAAGATGCAGAGTTGATAATGATAGTGCAACTTATTTGTGGCACTGCCGTTTGGGTCATATTGGTATAAAGCGCATGAAGAAACTCCATACTGATGGGCTTTTGGAACCACTTGATTATGAATCACTTGGTACTTGCGAACCGTGCCTTATGGGTAAGATGACAAAAACACCGTTCTCCGGTACTATGGAGAGAGCAACAGATTTGTTGGAAATCATACATACAGATGTATGTGGTCCGATGAACGTTGAGGCTCGTGGCGGATATCGTTATTTTCTCACCTTCACAGATGACTTAAGCAGATATGGGTATATCTACTTAATGAAACACAAGTCTGAAACATTTGAAAAGTTCAAAGAATTTCAGAGTGAAGTTGAAAATCATCGTAACAAGAAAATAAAATTCCTACGATCTGATCGTGGAGGAGAATATTTGAGTTACGAGTTTGGTGTACATTTGAAAAATTGTGGAATAGTTTCGCAACTCACGCCACCTGGAACACCACAGCGTAATGGTGTGTCCGAACATCATAATCGTACTTTACTAGATATGGTGCGATCTATGATGTCTCTTACTGATTTACCGCTATCATTTTGGGGATACGCTCTAGAGACGGCTGCATTCACGTTAAATAGGGCACCATCAAAATCCGTTGAGACAACGCCTTATGAACTGTGGTTTGGCAAGAAACCAAAGTTGTCGTTTCTGAAAGTTTGGGGCTACGATACTTATGTGAAAAAGCTTCAACCTGATAAGCTCAAACCCAAATCGGAGAAATGTGTCTTCATAGGATATCCAAAGGAAACTATTGGATACACCTTCTATCACAGATCCGAAGGCAAGACTTTTGTTGCTAAATTCGGAAACTTTCTGGAGAAGGAGTTTCTCTCGAAAGAAGTGAGTGGGAGGAAAGTAGAACTTGACGAGGTAACTGTACCTACTCCCTTATTGGAATGTAGTACATCACAAAAACATGTTTCTGTGACACCTACACCAGTTAGTGAGGAAGCTAATGATGATGATCATGAAACTTCAGAACAAGATACTACTGAACCTCATAGATCAACCAGAGTGAGATCTGCACCAGAGTGGTACAGAAATCCTGTTCTGGAAGTCATACTACTAGATCATGATGAACCTACGAACTATGAAGAAGCGATGGTGAGCCCAAATTCCACAAAATGGCTTGAAGCCATGAAATCTGAGATGGGATCCATGTATGAGAACAAAGTATGGACTTTGGTTGACTTCCCGATGATCGGCAAGCAATTGAGAATAAATGGATCTTCAAGAAGAAGACTTACGCTGACGGTAATATTACTATCTACAAAGCTCGACTTGTCGCAAAAGGTTTTCGGCAAGTTCAAGGGATTGACTACGATGAGACCTTCTCACCCGTAGCGATGCTTAAGTCTGTCCGAATCATGTTAGCAATTGCCGCATTTTATGATTATGAAATTTGGCAGATGGATGTCAAAACTGCATTCCTGAATGGATTTCTGGAAGAAGAGTTGTATATGATGCAACCAGAAGGTTTTGTCGATCCAAAGGGAGCTAACAAAGTGTGCAAGCTCCAGCGATCCATTTATGGACTGGTGCAAGCCTCTCGGAGTTGGAATAAACGCTTTGATAGTGTGATCAAAGCATTTGGTTTTATACAGACTTTTGGAGAAGCCTGTATTTACAAGAAAGTGAGTGGGAGCTCTGTAGCATTTCTGATATTATATGTGGATGACATATTACTAATTGGAAATAATATAGAATTTCTGGATAGCATAAAGGGATACTTGAATAAGAGTTTTTCAATGAAAGACCTCGGTGAAGCTGCTTACATATTAGGCATTAAGATCTATAGAGATAGATCAAGACGCTTAATTGGACTTTCACAAAGCACATACCTTGACAAAGTTTTGAAGAAGTTCAAAATGGATCAAGCAAAGAAAGGGTTCTTGCCTGTGTTACAAGGTGTAAAATTGAGTAAGACTCAATGCCCAACCACTGCAGAAGATAGAGAGAAAATGAAAGATGTTCCCTATGCTTCAACCATAGGCTCTATCATGTATGCAATGCTATGTACCAGACCTGATGTGTGCCTTGCTATAATTCTAGCAGGGAGGTACCAAAGTGATCTAGGAGTGGATCACTGGACAGCGGTCAAGAACATCCTGAAATACCTGAAAAGGACTAAGGATATGTTTCTCATATATGGAGGTGACAAAGAGCTCATCGTAAAAGGTTACGTTGATGCAAGCTTTGACACTGATCCGGACGATTCTAAATTGCAAACCAGATACGTGTTTACATTAAACGGTGGAGCTGTCAGTTGGTGCAGTTCTAAACAAAGCGTTGTGGCGGGATCTACATGTGAAGCGGAGTACATAGCTGCTTCGGAAGCAGCAAATGAAGGAGTCTGGATGAAGGAGTTCATATCCGATCTAGGTGTCATACCTAGTGCATCGGGTCCAATGAAAATCTTTTGTGACAATACTGGTGCAATTGCCTTGGCAAAGGAATCCAGATTTCACAAGAGAACCAAGCACATCAAGAGACGGTTCAATTCCATCCGGGATCTAGTCCAGGTGGGAGACATAGAGATTTGCAAGATACATACGGATCTGAATGTTGCAGACCCGTTGACTAAGCCTATTCCACGAGAAAAACATGATCAGCACCAAGGCTCCATGGGTGTTAGAATCACTACTGTGTAATCTAGATTATTGACTCTAGTGCAAGTGGGAGACTGAAGGAAATATGCCCTAGAGGCAATAATAAAGTTATTATTTATTTCCTTATATCATGATAAATGTTTATTATTCATGCTAGAATTGTATTAACCGGAAACATAATACATGTGTGAATACATAGACAAACAGAGTGTCACTAGTATGCCTCTACTTGACTAGCTCGTTAATCAAAGATGGTTATGTTTCCTAACCATGAACAAAGAGTTGTTATTTGATTAACGGGATCACATCATTAGGTGAATGATCTGATTGACATGACCCATTCCATTAGCTTAGCACCCGATCGTTTAGTATGTTGCTATTGCTTTCTTCATGACTTATACATGTTCCTATGACTATGAGATTATGCAACTCCCGTTTGCCGGAGGAACACTTTGTGTGCTACCAAACGTCACAACATAAATGGGTGATTATAAAGGTGCTCTACAGGTGTCTCCAAAGGTACATGTTGGGTTGGCGTATTTCGAGATTAGGATTTGTCACTCTGATTGTCGGAGAGGTATCTCTGGGCACTCTTGGTAATGCACATCACATAAGCCTGGAAAGCATTGCAACTAATGAGTTAGTTGCGAGATGATGTATTACGGAACGAGTAAAGAGACTTGCCGGTAACGAGATTGAACTAGGTATTGAGATACCGACGACCGAATCTCGGGCAAGCAACATACCGATGACAAAGGGAACAACATATGTTGTTATGCGGTCTGACCGATAAAGATCTTCGTAGAATATGTAGGAGCCAATATGAGCATCCAGGTTCCGCTATTGGTTATTGACCGGAGACGTGTCTCGGTCATGTCTACATTGTTCTCGAACCCGTAGGGTCCGCACGCTTAAGGTTTCGATGACAGTTATATTATGAGTTTATGAGTTTAGATGTACTGAAGTTAGTTCAGAGTCCCGTATGTGATCACGGACATGACGAGGAGTCTCAAAATGGTCGAGACATAAAGATTGATATATTGGACGGCTATATTCGGACACCGGAAGTGTTTCGGGTGATTTCGGAGAAAACCGGAGAGCCGGAGGGTTACCGGAACCCCCCGGGAGGAGTAATGGGCCATATGGGCCTTAGTGGAGAGAGAGAGGGGCAGCCAAAGGTGGGCCGCGCGCCTCCTCCCCCCTGGTCTGAATTGGACTAGGAGAGGGGGGGGCGGCGCCTCCCTTTCCTTCTCCCTCCCCACTTCTTTCCCCCTCCTAGTAGGAGTCCTACTCCTACTAGGAGGAGGACTCCTCCTTGGCGCACCATAGGGGCCGGCCGGCCTCCTCCCCTTGATCCTTTATATACGGGGGCAGGGGGCACCCCTAGACACACAAGTTGATCCACATGATCATATTCTTAGCCGTGTGCGGTGCCCCCTTCCACCATAATCCTCAATAATATTGTAGCGGTGCTTAGGCGAAGCCCTACGACGGTAGTACATCAAGATCGTCACCACGCCGTCGTGCTGACGGAACTCTTCCCCGACACTTTGCTGGATCGGAGTCTGGGGATCGTCATCGAGCTGAACGTGTGCTAAAACTCAGAGGTGTCGTAGTTTCGGTGCTTGATCGGTCGGGCCATGAAGACGTACGACTACATCAACCGCGTTGTGCTAACGCTTCCGCTGTCGGTCTACAAGGGTACGTAGATCACACTCTCCCCTCTCATTGCTATGCATCACCATGATCTTGCGTGTGGGTAGGATTTTTTTTGAAATTACTACATTCCCCAACAGCTGCATTCTTTTAATTTCCTCGGGTGTTGTTGCTCAATCGCAAAAGGAGGGTTGAATCCTGTCTTGTGTACTAATCATGAGTTACTAGCATTTGGCTTCTCTGTGCTAATTAAAGCTGATAAGTATGTATACTTCTTTGAGATACAAATTCCACATTGCATGTTTATGTGCTAATTAAACCTGATGAGTATATATACTTCTTTGAGATACAAATTCCATATTGCATGTTTATGAGGTTCAATTTCTACAGATGCTGCCAAATGAATGTGTCAACATGTTTCTCCTTAGGGGTTGTTTTAAACCGCAAATGATCTACTGTATCAATTTTTTGCTGTTCAAAGATTGAAATCCTGGTTCATTTTCAAACATCAAAAATGTTGTTGACCCTGTTCTTCTATGCTTAAATGATAAAAATGTCACATTTTGCTTGTTCTAACCATTTTTCTTGATAACTTGCAGATGCTGGCCTTCATTCATGTTTTGTCGTGAGGTCCAGGATGAACAAGTTGGGAGAAGCATTGGAGCTAGTTATACTGTGATAGCTATGTTACCTGATGTGAACATTTTTTTATTGTAAACCTGATGTGAACCATGTTTGATTGTAATAATGTGCCAAGTTTGGCTCTTTCTGATTGTATTCATGATGTGAACCATATTTTTCCTGATTAGTCGTGCTCTGTTTGAAGCATTTTGTTGTGTCTCTATTCGGATTTAAATATTGTTATTTATTTATTGGAAAATTGAGATCTGGAGAATATAATAGTGACAACAGGGTCCCATCTCACTAGTGGGCTCATCTCTTGGAAAAAATAAAATAAAAAAGGCCATGGCCTAGAAAATAAAAAGGCCGAACTGCTGGGCTAGGCCCATGTAGCTAGCAGAAAATAACAGGAAAAAATAAAATAAAAAGTCCGAATTGTTGGGCTAGGCCCATGTAGAAAATCGAATTGGACCGGGCTGAATCTTGTGCCACATCAGATTGCCACGCTGGATGCCTACGTGGCCTGGGGAGGTTGCTTGTGACCAAAACGCCACAGTAGACGTATTTTGGTCATAAACGTCTACGACCATTCCAGAAGAAAGGTCGCTATAGTCAGTTTACGACCACCAGCTTTTGACCTTATGTTTTTGGTCACAAAAAGGTCACAAATTGAAAACAGTGACCATTTAGTGACCAATAGTGCTAGTCACAACTTGACATATTTCTTGTAGTGTAAGGGATTTCTTGGCGCATCGGGTGGCTCCACTTCATGCGCACTCGCGCCCGCTGTGGAGGCTCGAGGATGCGGACGCCGTCCTCCGCCTGAGCTCGGAGGCCCTGGCTAATGATGATCTGACCGCAGCCCTTCGCTTCCTGGTCGGGGAGGACGTGGCAAGCCCCAAGGGCGCTCCGGTCCCCTTGTTCCTTTGCAATGACTAGGAGCTGGTGGTGGACGCCATGCCCACCTTTGATGGGGACGGTCTGGTGTCGGCGGAAGCTCCTGAGGGCCCGGCGGCGATGGCGACGGTGGATTTGTCCTCCGATGATTCCGGCGGGGGAGAGGAGGAAGATGAGGAGGAGGAGGAGGAGGAAGAGCGCGAATCGGAGGCGACCACCGAGGGGACGGGGGAGACTTCTCCTTGGCGCAGGTCCAGCGCCCTCCGCTCCATGCCGGAAGATGACGAAGCCGGCGCCAGGCGAGGGGGAGAGGACCCGCCCTTGATCCCGAAGAAGGACAGGTCGGGGCTGATCTCCCGGGGGTCTACTCCAGCCCTGGTGCTGCCCGAGGCCAGCTCCAGCCCCTCTGGCATACCTTCCTCTGCTGCCAGACCTCCCGAGGCTGAGCCTTGCAGGAGGCTTTCGGGCTTTAAGCTTGGCCGGAGGCCGTTGGAACCTATGGTAGCCGACCAGTAAGTACTCGAACTCTGCTTCGCTCTTGGTTTTTGCCGTCAAGGCCTGACATCTTCCATCTTTTGGTTATGCCGCCGCCTGCGGTGAAGAGGCTGAAGGGGGACTCGGCGGCCCCACTCGGGGCAAGCTCATCTGTTGGGGCCGCGCCTTCATCTGCGGGAAAAAGAGGCAGTAGGGCTCGCACCTCCCCTGCTCGGTCATCTTCGCGAGGCCAGGAGGGATGCTCCGGCGGGGAGCCAGCTCCCATGGCCCCGCTGACTCAGGAGGCGCCCGCGCTCGATGCTGTCGCCGAGACTGCCGAGGCTCAGAAGGTCCCGGCCTCTCAAGCCGTGATCACGTTGTCGTATTCTCCTCCTACTCCACCAGCTCTCGTCTCTTCTGCCTCTTCCACCGCCTTGGACTGTGCTGCTGTCGAGCTGAGTCGGCTGCAAGAAGACCTCCAGGGCGCCAACCCCCGCCTGGTGGCCGGGCGCCTGGAGTTGGTCTTTGGCTGGGTTCGCTCTATTGCTTCCATACGAGCGGCGCTGAGCCAGGCGGTGACGGCCTCCGAGGAGAAGAAGCAGGTCACCTCCTAGGCCAAAGCCGCTCGCGACGCGGTTTTGAAGGATGCTTCAAATGTCCAGGGCCGCTGCAAGGCGCTGTAGGACGAGTTACAAGGCTTGCGCGATGAGCTTGCCAAGGAGGTTCGCGACCGTCAGGCGAAGGAGGAGGAGATGAAGGCTCGGGAGGCTGCCGTCAGGGATCGCGACGCCGAGCTAGCCACCGAACGCAGCCGACTGAAGACGCAGAAGCAGAAGCTGGGGATGGAGAGGGCCGCGTTGGACGCCAAGGCGAGGGTCTTGGCTAAGGACCGGGTGGCCTTCGCGAATTTGGAGGAGAGGTCTCGCAAGGCACTGAAGTCGCTCTATGAGGGCAGCTTGGAGAAGCCGCTGGTTGACGCCGAGGATGGCCCCGCTGAGCTGCTTCCTTTCTTGGTTCAAGCGCTTGAGGATGTCGTGAACAGCATTGGCCCCATGTCCGAGGCCGAAGCTCGCGTCCTTTCTTCTGCAGCACTGACGCGCGTCCTTAGCCACGTCTACCTTCGCGACCCCAACGCCGACCTCGACGGGCTGCTGGAGCCTGTGAGCGGCGAGCTTGCCGCCGCTACTGCTGAGCCTGTGAAGGGCCGAGCGGAGGCCTTGCTGGCGAAGATCCGCGCCTTAAACACCGCGCCCAAGTGAGGTCCTGCCGGCCCCGCGGCTTCGGGAGATGGAGCTGACAAGCGCAACCCCACCACAAGCGGCGGCGCTGCCCAAGGGTGATATCCTCGTGGCTTCTTTCCTGCTCCAATTCCTGCAGCATGTACCGTGCGTCGTGGAGGCGTTTAAACTTGCGTTTGGCATTGTGAGAACAATTTATGGTGTGTAATATTTGCTTCTGACTTTCCGGGATTTTGTGGGTTTCCTTCCTATTTGCTTTGTGTTCTACGTCGGCAGGGCCCGGCCCCGCGCATACCTCAGCTGCCGTTAGCCCCGACCGGATCACCGGGACGGGACTGAGGAGTGAGGGGTGATACGTCTCCAACTTATCTATAATTTTTTATTGTTCCATGCTATTATATTACCTGTTTGGGATGTCTATGGGCTTTATTTTACATTTATATCATTTTTGGGACTAACCTACTAACCGGAGGCCCAGCCCGTATTGTTGTTTTTTTGCCTATTTCAGTATTTCGAAGAGAAGGAATATCAAACGGAGTCCAAATGGAATAAAACCTTCGGGAGCATGATTTTTGGAACGAACGTGATCCGGAGAACTTGGAGTGCAAGCCAAGAAGCAGCCGAGGCGGCCACGAGATAGGAGGGCGTGCCCACACCTCCTGGGCGCGCCCCCTGTCTCGTGGGCCCCTCGGGCGGCCATCGACGTACTTCTTCCTCCTATATAAGCCTACATACCCCGAAAACATTCACGGAGCCACCGAAGAAATATTTACGCCACCGTAACCTTCTGTATCCGCGAGATCCCATCTTGGAGCCGTCGCCGGCGTTCTGCCGGAGGGGGAATCCACCATGGAGGGCTTCTACATCAACACCATAGCCCCTCCGATGAGTTGTGAGTAGTTTACCACAGACCTTCGGGTCCATAGTTATTAGCTAGATGGCTTCTTCTCTCTTTTTGGATCTCAATACAATGTTCTCACCCTCTCTTGTGGAGATCTATTCGATGTAAACTCTTTTTGTGGTGTGTTTGTCGAGATCCGATGAATTGTGGGTTTATGATCAAGTTTATCTATGAATAATATTTGAATCTTCTCTGAATTATTTTATGTATGATTGAGTTATCTTTGTAAGTCTCTTCGAATTATCGGTTTGGTTTGGCCTACTAGATTAATCTTTCTTGCCATCGGAGAAGTGCTTAGCTTTGGGTTCAATCTTGCGGTGTTCTTACCCAGTGACAGAAAGGGTTGCAAGACACGTATTGTATTGTTGCCATCGAGGATAAAAAGATGGGGTTTATATCATATTGCTTGAGTTTATCCGTCTACATCATGTCATCTTGCTTAATGCGTTACTCTGTTCTTATGATCTTAATACTCTAGATGCATGCTAGATAGCGGTCGATGTGTGGAGTAATAGTAGTAGATGCAGGCAGGAGTCGGTCTACTTGTTGCGGACGTGATGCCTATATACATGATCATGCCTAGATAATCTCATAATTATTCGCTTTTCTATCAATTGCTCGACAGTAATTTGTTCACCCACCGTAATACTTATGCTATCTTGAGAGAAGCCTCTAGTGAAACCTATGGCCCCCGGGTCTATCCTTTATCATATAAGCTTTCAATCTACTTTTATTTGCATCTTTATTTTCTGCATCTATATTATAAAATACCAAAAATATATTTATCTTATCATATTATCTCTATCATATCTCACTTTCGCATGTGGCCGTGAAGGGATTGACAACCCCTTTATCACGTTGGTTGCGAGTTCTTTGTTTGTTTGTGTAGGTTCGTGGGACTTGTGAGGAGCCTCCTACTGGATTGATACCTTGGTTCTCAAAAACTGAGGGAAATACTTACGCTACTGTGCTGCATTACCCTTTCCTCTTCAAGGAAAACCAACGCAAGCTCAAGACGTAGCAAGAAGGATTTCTGGCGCCGTTGCCAGGGAGGTCTTCGCTCAAGTCAATACATACCAAGTACCCATCACAAACTCATCTCCCTCGCATTTACATTATTTGTCATTTGCCTCTTGTTTTCCTCTCCCCCACTTCACACTTGCCGTTTTATTCGCCCTCTCTTTCCCAATCCCCTCTCTCTTTCGCTTGCCTTTTTCTGTTTGCTTGTGTGTTGGATTACTTGTTGCCATGGCACAAGATAATACCAAATTGTGTGATTTCTCAAATACCAATAATAATGATTTCCTTAGTACTCTGATTGCTCCTCTTAATGATGTTGAGTCTTGTGAAATCAATACTACTTTGCTGAATCTTGTTATGAAATATCAATTCGCCGGCCTTCCTAGTGAAGATGCCGCTACTCATCTAAACAACTTTGTTGATTTGTGTGATATGCAAAAGAAGAAATATACGGATAATGATATTGTTAAATTGAAGTTATTTCCGTTTTCACTTAGAGATCGTGCTAAAGTTTGGTTTTCGTCTTTGCCTAAAAATAGTATAGATTCTTGGAACAAGTGCAAAGATGCTTTCATCTCTAAATATTTTCCTCCCGCTAAGATCATCTTGCTTAGGAACGATATTATGAATTTTAAACAACTTGATCATGAGCATGTTGCCCAATCTTGGGAAAGAATGAAATTGATGATTCGCAATTGCCCTACTCATGGTTCGAATTTATGGATGATCATACAAAATTTTTATGCCGGATTAAACTTTGCTTCTAGAAATCTTTTACATTCGGCCGTCGGAGGCACGTTTATGGAAATCACTTTAGGATATGCTACAAAACTTCTTGATAATATTATGGATAATTATTCTCAATGGCACACCGAACGATCTACTAGTAAAAAGTGCATGCTATAGAAGAAATTAATGTTTTGAGTGGAAAGATGGATGACCTTATGAGATTGTTTGTTACTAAGAGTTCTTCTATTGATCGCAATGATATGCCTTTATCTACCTTGATTGAGAATAATAATGAATCTATGGATGTAAATTTTGTTGGTAGGAATAATTTTGGAAATAATGCTTATAGAGGAAACTTTAATCCTAGACCATTCCCTAGCAATTCCTCTAATAATTATGGAAATTCCTGCAATAATTCTTATGGTAATTTTAATAAGATGCCCTCTGATTTTGAAAATAGTGTGAAATAATTTATGGTCTCTCAAAAGAATTTTAATGCTTTGCTAGAAGAAAAATTGCTCAAAGTTGATGATTTGGCTAGGAACGTTCATAGACTTTCGCTTGATGTTGATTCTCTTAAACTTAGATCTTCTCCTCTAAGCATGATATCAACGAGTCTCTCAAAGCAATGAGAATTTCCATTGACGAGTGCAAGGAAAGAACCTCTAGATTGCGTGCTAAGAAAGATAGCTTTGTAAAGGCGTGTTCTTCTAGTTCCCATGAAAAGAATGATGAAGATCTTAAAGTTATTGATGTGTCCCCTATTTGATCTTTGTTTTGCAATATGAATCTTGATAATAATGTGACTGGAGAAGAGTCAACTTTATTTAGAAGGCGTCCCAAAAATTTGGAGTTTTTAGATCTTGATGCTAAATTTGGTAAAAGTGGGATTGGAGAGGTCATAACTTTAAATAGTATTGAACCCACTATCTCGGATTTCAAGGAATTTGATTATGATAATTGTTCTTTAGAAAGTTGTATTTCCTTGTTGCAATCCGTTGTTAATTCTCCTCATGCTTATAGTTAAAATAAAGCTTTTAACAAACATATCGTTGATGCCTTGATGCAATCTTTTGATGAAAAACTTAATTTGGAAGTTTCTATACCTAGAAAACTTAATGATGAGTGGGAACCTACTATAAAGATTAGAATTAAAGATCATGAGTGTTTTTCTTTGTGTGATTTTGGTGCTAGTATTTCCATGATTCCGAAAACTTAATGTGATATTCTAGGTTTCCATGATCTTGATGATTGCTCTTTAAATTTGCACCTTGCGGATTCCACCATTAAAAAGCCAATGGGAAGGATCAATGATGTTAAAATTGTTGCAAATAGAAATTTGGTGCCCGTTGATTTTATCGTTCTTGATATAGATTGCAATCTTTCTTGCCCTATTATTCTTGGTAGACCTTTTCTTAGAACGATTGGTGCGATTATTGATATGAAGGAAGGGAACATTAGATTCCAATTTCCATTAAAGAAAGGCACGGAACACTTTCCAAGAAAGAAAGTCAAATTACCTTATGAATCTATCATGCGAGCTACCTATGAACCAAGTGCCAAAGATGGCACTACTTAGATCTATCTTCGCTTTTATGCCTAGCTAGGGGCGTTAAACGATAGCGCTAGTTGGGAGGCAACCCAATTTTCTTTGTGTTTTTTGTTTTTGTTTCTGTTTAATAATAAATTTTGCATCTACTTTCAGTTTAGATGTGTTTTCATGTTTTATTTAGTGTATGTGCCAAGTAGAACCTATAGGATAACCTATGATGATAGTTGATTTGATTCTGCTGAAAAACAGAAACTTTGCACTCACGAGAAAAAAATTCAATAAATCACAGAAACGTGCTTTTGCATTGATTCTTTTTGCTGCTGATCAATAAACAAATTTTCCAGTACATCCTATTTTGGTAGGATTTTTAGAGTTCCAGAAGTTTGTGTTAGTTATAGATTGCTACAGACTGTTCTGTTTTTGACAGATTCTGTTTTTCATGTGTTGTATGCTTATTTTGATGCATCTATGGCTAGTATGTAAGGGTATGAACCATAGAGAACTTGGAATACAGTAGGTTTAACACCAAAATAAATAAAGAATGAGTTCATTACAGTACCTTATTTGGTGGTTTTGTTTTCTTTCACTAACGGAGCTTATAAGATTTCCTGTTGAGTTTTGTGTTGTGAAGTTTTCAAGTTTTGGGTAAAGCTTTTATGGACTATGGAATAAAGAGTGGCAAGAGCCTAAGCTTGGGGATGCTTATGGAACCCCAAGATATTCAAGAATAGCCAAAATCCTAAGCTTGGGGATGCGCCGGTGTAACACCCCGGATGTAACTTTCCCAATTTGTACTCCAACTCTTGCCGTTTCCGGTGTTTAAGTTATATTTATTTCTCGGGTTCGGGTCTTTGTCTCCGTGTGTTGTTTTCGTTGTCATGCATCTCATATCATGTCATCAGGTGCATTGCATTTGCATACGTGTTCGTCTCATGCATTCGAGCATTTTCCCCGTTGTCTGTTTTGCATTCCGGCGCTTCGTTCTCCTCCGGTGGCCATGTCTAGCTTTCTTTCGTGTGTGGGGATTAAACATTTCTGGATTGGACCGAGACTTGCCAAGCGGCCTTGGTTTACTACCGGTAGACCTCCTGTCAAGTTTCGTACCATTTGGACTTCGTTTGGTACTCCAACGGTTAACCGAGGGACCGAAAAGGCCTCGTGTGTGTTGCAGCCCAACAGCCCTCCAATTTGGCCCAAAACCCACCTAACTCTGCTCCATGTCCTAGAGCGTTCGATCACGATCGCGTGGCCGAAAACCGCACCTCTTTTGGACTCTCCTAGCTCCCTCTAGGCCTATATATACACCCCTCCGTTTTCGGATCTTCTTCCTCCCCGAAACCCTAAAAACTGCAGCTCCGCGCGCCGGACATTGTCCGTCCGGGCCGGACGCACCGCCGCCGCCACTCCCACGCCGCCACGTGGCGCGCAGCCGCCGCCTCCCGCCGAAGCCCGCGCGGCCCGGGGCAGGCCCCCGCGGCCCGAAGGCCTCCGCCGCCGCCTGCCTCCCCGGCCCGCGCCCGCCGCCTCCCGCGCCACCCAGCGCCATCGCGCGCCGCCCGACGCCTCCAGCCGCCGCCGCGCGCCGCCCGCCGCATCCCGCCGCACCGGCCGACGACCGCAGCCTCGCCACTCGCCGCCCCGCCGCCAAGATCGTCGCCGGGCCTCCCCGCACCCCGCGGCCGCCGCCCCGCCTCCGTGAGCTCCGCCGCCCCGCCTCCTCGTCGCCGGCAGCCTCTCCGGCGAGAGCTCCGGCTGCCGCGGCTCTCTTCTTCCGGCGGTCCTCGAACAGCTACAGTGCCCCGAAACCCTAGATCTGATCCGGGGTAGATTTTTTTCACTAAGTCCCAGAATTTTTAGTTCATATGCCCATGTTCGCGGCTCCGTAACTTTGCATCCGTAGCTCTGATTCATGCATATATCATATCAAAATGTTCATCTCAGAGAGTACATCATTTCATTCCATTGCATCTTTTTCAGTTGAGCTCATCTTGATGCCTGAAATGCTATTAGAAGAGGGCTACTTGAGTTAATTGTCAGATCTGCTAGTTCATCTTAGACTTTTGTCATTTTTGCCATGATTGCTGTGTGCATGATATGCCTGTGAGTCCTTCATATGTTTTGTTAAGGATTTTGTCTTCTTTCCAGAGGTGCAACCCATGCATTTTTAGGATGTGTGAGGTGACTTGTGCAAGCTTGCAAAGTGAGGCACCCGGTAAATCAGTTTTCAGGGACTTAGTAGTTTTCACCAAGTCTGGGATTATTTAGTTCATGATGCCATATGTTCAGCTTGTTTCCTAGTGATCCGTGCCTCTTTTGAGGATGATCAGTAAAGGAGTTTTGTTAATCATGTTATTCTCTATCCATACATGTCTTTGTTTGCAATTATGGAGCACCCTAGCTTGAGTCAATCGAGCTCTACTTTTGCTTCGTTGTGAATTTGGGCAGATCGTCAACTTGTTTGCGATTTTGCCGATGTTATTGTAGTTGATCCGTACATGTTATGCCATTGTTCTTGCCATGTCTAGCTTGTATTTTGTGCCTTCTTTAAGGATGTATGCTTGTCTTGCCATGACTTGCACCGTGGTGAGTGCATCGAGCTCGTAAACATGCCTTCATGAGTTATGTTTCAGCATGTCCCAGTTTTCATTAAGTCTGAAAACTTATTATGTTTTTGCTACGTTCGTGTGCTTGTTAGTATATTTTGTGATCCCTTTTGACTCAAGGTCACTAAGGGACTTTTGTTAAGCTTGATGAGTAGCTCCATGCCATGTCTTTCTTTGTCATGTTCAGGTCCTGTAGCATGTTGTTTCGCTGCTCCGCAGAGGGCTTCATGATTTGAAATTTTAGACAAGTGTTAATTCCACCAAGTCTGAGATCTGTTTTACCATTTGCGTTTTTTCCATGCTTGTTTGAACCTCCTAATGGATGAATTGGCCGTAGCTCAGTGCTAGACTTTTGTTAAGCATCTTGTGTGCATCCCTGCCATGTATTTTGTTGTCTTGTTTGGTGGCTGTAGCATGTTCATGACATTGCGTTTAGATGCCTACTTGCTGTAAATCGCAGACCGGTGTCATTTTTGAATCGCTTGCCATTTCCAAACTGTAACTCTGATTCCAGCATTCTTTATATAGTTTTCAAGCGATTTCATCTCATCTTTCCAGTGGCACCCTTGGAATTCCAAGTTGAGGCCAGGTTCATGCATTTTCCTGTCATATCTTGCATTTGGCATCCCGCATCGCATCCCGCATAGCATATCATCTTTGCATCGTGTTGATTGAGTTTGCACGTGGTTGATTGTGTCCTTGTTGATTGTTTGTCTTGTTTGGGTAGAGTCGGGAGACGAGTTCGCTAACGAGGAGCCCGTTGAGTTTGCTCTTGAGGATCCAGTCAACTCTGACAACTATGCAGGCAAGATGATCATACCCTCGAAATCACTACCATCTTTGCTATGCTAGTTTGCTCGCTCTTTGCTATGCCAATGCTACGATGCCTACCATTTGCTTGTCAGCCTCCCAATTGCCATGTCGAACCTCTAACCCACCATTGTCCTAGCAAACCGTTGATTGGCTATGTTACCGCTTTGCTCAGCCCCTCTTATAGCGTTGCTAGTTGCAGGTGAAGATTGGAGGCCGTTCCTTGTTGGAACATCTTTTATTTACTTGTTGGGATATCATTATATTGCTACGTTATCTTAATGCATCTATATACTTGGTAAAGGGTGGAAGGCTCGGCCTCTCGCCTAGTGTTTTGTTCCACTCTTGCCGCCCTAGTTTCCGTCATATCGGTGTTATGTTCCCGGATTTTGCGTTCCTTACGCGGTTGGGTTATAATGGGAACCCCTTGATAGTTCGCCTTGATTAAAGCTTTTCCAGCAATGCCCAACATTGGTTTTACCATTCGCCACCTAGCCTCTTTTTCCCTTGGGTTACCGGAGCCCAAGGGTCATCTTATTTTAACCCCCCCGGGCCAGTGCTCCCTCTGAGTGTTGGTCCGAACCGGGCAGCCTGCGGGGCCACCTCGGGGAAACTTGAGGGTTGGTTTTACTCGTAGCTTGACCTATCTGAGTGTGCCCTGAGAACGAGATATGTGCAGCTCCTATCGGGATTTGTCGACACATTCGGGCGGTGTTGCTGGTCTTGTTTTAACCTATCGAAGTGTCTTGAGTTACCAAGATACCGAGTCTGATCGGAACGTCTTGGGAGGAGGTATATTCCTTCGTTGACCATGAGAGCTTGTCATGGGCTAAGTTGGGACTCCCCTGCAGGGATTGAACTTTCGAAAGCCGTGCCCGTGGTTATGGGCAGATGGGAATTTGTTAATGTCCGGTTGTAGATAACTTGATCCTTAATTAATTAAAATGAATCAACTGAGTGTGTTACTGTGATGGCCTCTTCTCGGCGGAGTCCGGGAAGTGGACACGGTGTTGGAGTAATGTTTGCGCAGGTTGCTCTCTAGCTTCTCGCTCGCGCTTTGCCTCCTCTTCTCGCTCTCTTTTGCGTATAAGTTAGCCACCATATATGCTAGTCGCTTGCTGCAGCTCCACATATATTTGCCTATCCTTCCTATAAGCTTAAATAGTCGGGCCATGAGTGTTTGGATGATGTAATATTATTTATGTACTTGATTGACATGGCGAGTGTAAGCCAACTATGTTATCTCCATTTTTATTATCATATTACATGGGATGTTGTGAAGATTGCCTAACTTGCGACATATGCCTTCAATGCGATTATGTCTCTGAGTCGTGCCTCGACACGTGGGAGCTATAGTCGCATCGAGGGTGTTACAGCCGGGAAGGCATCCCCTCTTTCATCTTCGTTCATTGGTAACTTTACTTGGAGCTATATTTTTATTTGCCACATGATATGTGTTTTGCTTGGAGCGTCGTGTATTATATTAGTCTTTGCTTTTTAGTCTACCACAATCATCCTTGCTGTACACACCTTTTGGGAGAAGCCTACTTGATTGAAATTTATTAGAATATGCTATGTGCTTCGCTTATATCTTTTGAACTTGATAGTTTTTGCTCTAGTGCTTCACTTATATCTTTTAGAGCATGGTGGTGGATTAATTTTGAAGAAATTGCTAGTCTCTCATGCTTCACTTATATTATTTTGAGTCTTTTAGAACAGCATGGTATTTGCTATGGTTACAAATTTGGTCCTAGAATGATGAGCATCCAAGTTGGGTACAATAAAAACTATCATAGAAAGTGCATTAAGCACTAGGATCAATTTGATGCTTGATAATTGTTTTGAGATATAAAGGTAGTAATGTTAGGCTCATGCTAGTGGATAATTATGAAATTGAGAAATACTTTTGTTGAAGTTGGCAAGTCCTGTAGCATGCACATATGGTAAAAGTTGTGTGACAAATTTGTTGCATGAGGTGCTCTTTTGATTGTCTTCCTTATGAGTGGCAGTCGGGGACGAGCGATGGTCTTTTCCTACCAATCTATCCCTCTAGGGGAATGCGTAGTAGTACTTTGCTTCGAGGGCTAAGTAGACTTTTGCAATAAGTATATGAGTTCTTTATGACTAATGTGAGTCCATGGATATACGCACACTCATCCTTCCACTATTCTAGCCTCTATTTTACCGCGCAATTTTCGCCGATATCATGAACCCATTATTTACCTTCCTCAAAACAGCCACCATACCTACCTATTATGGCATTTCCATAGCCATTCTGAGAAATATTGCCATGCAACTTTCCACCGTTCCGTTTATTATGACACGTTTCATCATTATCATATTGCTCTTTGCATGATCATGTAGTTGACATTGTATTTGTGGCAAAGACACCTTCATAATTTTCATACATGTCGCTCTTAATTCATTGCATATCCCGGTACACCGCCGGAGGCATTCATATAGAGTCATATCTTGTTCTAGCTTTGAGTTGTAATTATTGAGTTGTAAATCCATAAAAGTGTGATGATCTTTATTATTAGAGCATTATCCCAGTGAGGAAAGGATGATGAAGACTATGATTACCCCACAAGTCGGGATGAGACTTCGGACTTTATAAAAATAAAAGAGGCCAAAGAAGCCCACCAAAAAGAAAAAACAAAAAACAAAAAACAAAAAAACAAAAAAACAAAATGAGAGAAAAAGAGAGAAGGGACAATTGCTACTATCTCTTTTCCACACTTGTGCTTCAAAATTGCACCATGATCTTCATGATAGAGAGTCTCCTATGTTGTCACCTTCATATACTAGTGGGAATTTTTCATTATAGAACTTGGCTTGTATATTCCAATGATGGGCTTCCTCAGAGTGCCCTAGGTCTTCGTGAGCAAGCAAGTTGGATGCACACCCACTTAGTTTCTTTTGTTGAGCTTTCATACATTTATAGCTCTAGTGCATCCGTTGCATGGCAATCCCTACTCACTCACATTGATATCTATTGATGGGCATCTCCATAGCCCGTTGATATGCCTAGTTGATGTGAGACTATCTTCTCCCTCTTTTTGTCCTCAAAACCACCACAATAGACCACCATAGTGCTATGTCCATGGCTTGCGCTTATGTATTGCGTAAGAGTTGAAAAAAGTTGAAGCGCGTCAAAAAGTATGAAACAATTGCTCGGCTCGTCATTAGGGTTGTACATGATGGGAGTATTTTGTGTAAGGAAAATGAAGCATGGCCTAACTATATGATATTGTAGGGATAAGCTTTCTTTGGTTATGCTATTTTGATAGGACATAATTATTTGTTAGTATGCTTTGAAGCATTATTATTTTTATGTTTTATAAGCTTTTATCTTGAATCATTTGGATCTGAACATTCATGTCACAATAAAGAAAATTACATTGAGAATTATGCTAGGTAGCATTCCACATCAAAAATTCTGTTTTTATCGTTTACCTACTCGAGGACGAGCAGGAATTAAGCTTGGGGATGCTTGATATGTCTTCAACGTATCTATAATTTTTTATTGTTCCATGCTATTATATTACCTGTTTTGGATGTCTATGGGCTTTATTTTACACATTTATATCATTTTTGGGACTAACCTACTAACTGGAGGCCCAGCCCGTATTGCTGTTTTTTTGCCTATTTCAGTATTTCGAAGTAAAGGAATATCAAACGGAGACCAAACGGAATGAAACCTTCGGGAGCGTGATTTTTGGAACGAACGTGATCCGGAGAACTTGGAGTGCAAGCTAAGAAGCAGATGAGGCGGCCACGAGATAGGAGGGCGCGCCCACCCCTCCTGGGCGCGCCCCCTATCTCGTGAGCCCCTCGGGCGGCCACCGACGTACTTCTTCCTCCTATATAAGCCTACATACCCCGAAAACATCCAGGGAGCCACCAAAGAAATATTTCTGCCACCGTAACCTTCTGTATCCGCGAGATCCCATCTTGGAGCCGTCGCCGGTGTTCTGCCGGAGGGGGAATCCACCACGGAGGGCTTCTACATCAACACCATAGCCCCTCCGATGAGTTGTGAGTAGTTTACCACAGACCTTCGGGTCCATAGTTATTAGCTAGATGGCTTCTTCTCTCTTTTTGGATCTCAATACAATGTTCTCCCCCTCTCTTGTGGAGATCTATTCGATGTAAACTCTTTTTGTGGTGTGTTTGTCGAGATCCGATGAATTGTGGGTTTATGATCAAGTTTATCTATGAATAATTTTTGAATCTTCTCTGAATTCTTTTATGTATGATTGAGTTATCTTTGCAAGTCTCATCGAATTATCGGTTTGGTTTGGCCTACTAGATTGATCTTTCTTGCCATTGGAGAAGTGCTTAGCTTTGGGTTCAATCTTGCGGTGTTCTTACCCAGTGACAGAAAGGGTTGCAAGACACGTATTGTATTGTTGCCATCGAGGATAAAAAGATGGGGTTTATATCATATTGCTTGAGTTTATCCGTCTACATCATGTCATCTTGCTTAATGCGTTACTCTGTTCTTATGAACTTAATACTCTAGATGCATGCTAGATAGAGGTCGATGTGTGGAGTAATAGTAGTAGATGCAGGTAGGAGTCAGTCTACTTATTGCGAACGTGATGCCTATATACATGATCATGCCTAGATAATCTCATAATTATTCGCTTTTCTATCAATTGCTCGACAGTAATTTGTTCACCCACCGTAATACTTATGCTATCTTGAGAGAAGCCTCTAGTGAAATCTATGGCCCCCGGGTCTATCCTTTATCATATAAGCTTTCAATCTACTTTTATTTGCATCTTTATTTTCTGCATCTATATTATAAAATACCAAAAATATATTTATCTTATCATATTATCTCTATCGGATCTCACTTTCGCAAGTGGCCGTGAAGGTATTGACAAGCCCTTTATTGCGTTGGTTGCGATTTCTTTGTTTGTTTTTGTAGGTTCATGGGACTTGTGAGGAGCCTCCTACTGGATTGATACCTTGGTTCTCCAAAACTGAGGGAAATACTTACGCTACTGTGCTGCATCACCCTTTCCTCTTCAAGGAAAACCAACGCAAGCTCGAGACGTAGCAAGGGGCTACGTGGCAAGTTAGGCTCCTAAATCACGATGCTCAGGAGTCCCCCTTGACGCGCAAACAAAAAATAGGGAGGGGGTGTAGGAGTGGATTTGTCGTTCTACGTCGGCAGGGCCCGGCCCCGCGCATACCTCAACCGCCGTTAACCTTTCGGAACTAAGGAGTGAGGGGCTACGTGACCAGTTAGGCTCCTGAGTCGCGATGCTCAGGAGTCCCTCTTAACGCTCAAACGGTCTTCATACCATGGCTCCGCTCGGGGAGGGGCGCGCGATGACCAGGTCTGAGGGACCTGGCTGGGTGGCGTGCGCTCGGCGTAGCCCCCGTGTCCAGCCCCCTCACGTGGCGCTCCCGAGGGGAGGCGTTGCGATGCGGCCAGACAGTGAGCTCTGGGCTCCCTGAGGTTAATACAGCCGTGGGCTGCCCTCAGTTGTTTATCACTAGCGCGGAGCATAGCGCTTCCGTATGTGTACGGGCATAGCCGCTCCTCGGCAGTGTCGTCAGCCAGCGGAGCATGGTGCTTCCACTGGTACGTGGGAGGCCCCCCCCCTCCGGGAGGAGCCCCCGGGGTGTGTATAGCCCCGCCCTGACACGTGGCCGGCACGGTAGGGCTAGATGAGGTGTATCTGGGCACCCGTGAGCCAGCGCGGGACTCACGGGGCCCTACCTCAAGGCGGGTTGCGCCTGGCTCTGGGCCTTTGATGGTGGTACGTTCCTGCAGGATGGTTAGATGCAAATGCTCAACGTCCTCAGGTCCCGGCCCTCGAGCGAGCTCAGTCGCCGCTGGTATGCCAGGTCGTGATGCCGTGGACAAGGCTAGGGGGTGAGGGCTGGAGAGCTAGTAAGAGCTCCTGAGTCACGATGCTCAGGCGCCCCCCTTTTAACATGCAAGTGATTTGCATGAGGGGAAAAGGGCCTGTGGTAGGCGGCGGACGATAATCATAGCAGGTCAAAAATGCAAGGCAAACCAACTTAGATAGATGCGGGAAAGATACTTGCCACTGGGTCCGACCCGAGCGGCCTGGGGATGATGCAGCCTGAAGGGCGCCCCGAACAAGGTAAACTAAAGACATAAGCAAAAGAGATACATGCCGCAGGGACAGACCCACACGACCTGGGATTGATGCAGCCCTGGGGGCGCTCCCAGCTGAAATGGAACTTGAAAGATGTCACCTGATACCATTGCTGACGAAAGGGTGTTGGAGTAGTTGATGACGCGCGGTGAAGAAGCTGATCTTCACGAGCCACTGGTGCCCTGAGCCTCAGCAGGCTCCGGGGGTCCGGGCGGCCCCTCGAGAAACATCTCCATCTCTGCCAGGACCACGTGATGCCTGGCCTCCTGAGCTTCCAGAATGCTCCGCATAAGACGTTGGTGAGCAGCAACCGCATTCGGCAGGCCGAAAGGCATGCGAACGTAGCTGTGAGGTGGACCCTCGCAACATCCCACATGCGAAGGCCAGAAATGCTCCTGAAACGCGACTCGATTGAGCCCTGGGTAGTCGATGCAGACGCGCAGCGCGCCATCCTTGCCTGGATGGGGAGCTACGCTGGGTAGGCGGCGGCTGCCACGCATGACTCTTGATTCCTGCAGCTCCTGAGTGACCTTGGTGATGAACTCCTGAGGGTTGGGCCCTTCCTGCCTTATGCCTTCTTGAGGGAAATGTGCCATGAAGCACGCCTCCAAGTGGTGCCCGAGTGCCTCCCTCATGAGCATGACAAAGTCAGTGGCCCACCAGGAGAGAGCCCCCGAGCCTTGCCCGAGGAGGGCGCCGGGCGCGCCTTCCTATGCGATGGAGGGAGGCGCCCCTTGGACGGGCGCGGATCCTGGCGTAGTGCCTCTGGAGGTGCTGCCTCCTGAGGCCTTGAGCTGGGTGATGTCCTCTTCTTCTTGGGAGCTGCCTCGGGAAGGTTCCCACTCTTGTTGTCTGGGTCCTTGATTGATGCGGTTTGGAAGGCACGGTCGAGAGAGCACGCTGCATCCTTCTCTTCGCAGGGGACTGTGATGATTCCGCCGCTGCCCAACATCTTGAGGAGATTGTAACCATGGTGAGTCACTGCCATGAACTTGGCCAGGGCTGGATACCCGAGGATGGCATTGTACGGCAGGCGGATGTGGGCAACGTCGAAGTCGATGAGCTCAGTGCGGTAGTTCTTGCACTGTCCAAAGGTGACAGGGAGGCGGACCTGCCCGATCGGGGTGGTGGAGCCATCAATGACTCCTCAGAAAGGCTTGGTTGGCTAAAGTTGGTCATACGACACTTGGAGATTGTTGAATGTCTCAATGGACAGAACGTTGAGTCATTCGCCGCCATCGATGAGGGTCCTGGTGACTTGTACACTGCTGATAACTGGGGAACAAAGCATTGGGAGGACACCAGCTATCGCTACACCCTTGAGTTGATCCGCTGAGCTGAACGTGATGGCACACGTGGACCATCTGAGAGGGCGCGTGGCCTCGAGCTTTGGGAGGACTGCATTCACCTCGCGAGCAAATTGCTTGAAGATGCACTGAGAGGCCGGGGCCTGTGCACCGCCCAAGATACAAGCGATGGCACGTGGCTCCTGGAAGCCCCCAGCTCCCTCGGCCTGATGATGGTCTTCATTCCTTCTTGGTGGTGGTGGCAGAGGAGGAAGGCCTGCGTTGCCTTGTGGGCGATCCTCACGAGGCTGATCCCTCCAAGCCCACTCCCGGTGGGAGTAGGACTCCCCCCTTGGCGCGCCCTCCTCCTTGGCCGGCCGCCTTTCCCCTTGCTCCTTTATATACGGGGACAGGGGGCACCCCATAGACACAACAATTGATCATTGATCTCTTAGCCATGTGCGGTGCCCCCCTCCACCATAGTCATCCTCGATAATATTGTAGTGGTGCTTAGGCGAAGCCCTGCGTTGGTAGAACATCATCATCGTCACCATGCCGTCGTGCTGATGGAACTCTCCCTCAACACTCGGCTAGATCGAAGTTCGAGGGACGTCATCGAGCTGAACGTGTGCAAGAACTCAGAGGTGCCGTGCTTTCGGTGCTTGATCGGTCGGGCCGTGAAGACGTACGACTACATCAACCGCGTTGTGCTAACGCTTCCGCTTTCGGTCTACGAGGGTATGTGGACAACACTCTCCCCTCTCGTTGCTATGCATCACCATGATCTTGCGTGTGCGTAGGAAAATTTTGAAATTACTATGTTCCCCAACACCACCCACCCACTGGGGGTTTATGGGTGTAATGAACTTTGGTCGTGGGACCTATCTTTGAACATTATGTGATGTGTATATTTTGTGGATGTATGTGCTTCTGCTCTTTGTTTTTTGAACCGATTTCTTGCACTTTCCCTCTCTCGAACCTCCTCCCCCCTGCGCGAGTCTGACGGCCGAGGCTCCGGTGCGTGACAAGGTGTTCGGTTTTTTTAGAGGAGCGCACAGTACTTACGCTTTCGAAACATTGAGCGCGAGCGAAACACCACTAGGCCGGCTAGCGGCAATCCGGCAAAGCCGGTTGGCGAGCAGTTGGTCATGCGGCCGTTTTTTAATGGTGACGGGCCGGGTTGGTCAACCCGGCGGCCTTTGACTTAGTGTTTGAAGCATGCTGGAGCTCTGGCCTGTTGTGCTTGCCAGCCGACAGTCGAAGCGGGATCTGTGGCCTAGGGCGAAGTGGGGGGCCGCGGCGTCCTTAGCGTGTCAGGAATCACCAAGGAAGGCGGCGGGTGGCGATCAAGCCGGCCAGCCCCCGAGCCCCCGGGTCGAGCGAGTCGGACCGGTGGCCGGGTTAGGAGTGAAGTGATGCACAAATGTAGGGGACGTAATAACTTGGTCGGAAAAGGGCAGCCCCCAAGCATCGTTCGGGTACTCCATAGTTTCATGCGTTTACAAAAGGCAGCAATACATACATTCGTACGGATAACTGTAAAACGGGCAGAGGAGTTCTGTGTTCCACGGCCGGGTTGTTTCTTCACCGGCGGTGTCTCTCTTGCGCTTGTTTGACTTCCGAGTGTCGATGAGGTAGTAGGCGTTGCGATCGCACAAGGCCCTGCTGACGATGAAAGGGCCCTCCCATGGAGAGGACAGCTTGTGCTGGCCGGCTTGCTCTTGGATGAGTCGGAGGACGAGGTCACCCTCGCGGAATGCGATGGGCTTGATCTTCTTGCTATGGTAGTGCCTCAGGCCTTGCTGGTAGATGGCCGAACAAATGAGTGCAAGGAGACGCGCCTCTTCGAGTAGGTCGAGGACGTCTTTGCGGGCTTCCTTGGCTTCGGCTTAGTGTACATAACGGCACGCAATGAGTCGAACTCGACGTCGGTCGGGATGACGGCTTAGGCTCCATAAACAAGGAAGAACAGGGTGAACCCGGTCAACCTGTTTGGCGTGGTTCGGAGACTCCAGAGGACGGCCGACAACTCGTCGAGCCAGCTGCCGGGTGAGAGGATGAGCGGCTCGATGAGCCACGGCTTGATGCCGGATAGGATGAGGCCGTTGGCCCGCTCGACCTGCCCGTGGGACTGCAGGTGCGCAAGGAGGCCAGGTCGAGGCGGATGCCGAAGACGGAGCAGTATTGCGCGAGCGCGCCTGATACATCTCCAACGTATCTATAATTTATGGAGTATTCATGCTATTATATTATCTGTTTTGGATATTTAATGGGCTTTATTATACACTTTTATATTATTTTTGGGACTAACCTATTAACCGGAGGCCCAACCCATATTGTTGTTTTTGCCTCTTTCAGTGTTTCGAAGAAAAGGAATATCAAATGGAGTCCAAACGGAGTGAAACCTTCAGGAGAGTTATTTTTGGAACAGAAGCAATCCAGGAGACTTGGAGTAGACGTCAGGGAAGCTTCGAGGAAACCACGAGGCAGGGAGGCGCACCCTACCCCCTGGGCACGCCCCCACCCTGGTGGGCCCCTGGTGGCTCCCCTGACTGACTTCTTTTGCCTATATATGTCCATATACCCTAAAAACATCGGGGAGCAGAATAGATCGGGAGTTCCGCCGCCGCAAGCCTCTGTAGCCACCAAAAACCAATCGGGACCCTGTTCCGGCACCCTGCCGGAGGGGGGATCCCTCACCGGTGGCCATCTTCATCATCCCGGCGCTCTCCATGACGAGGAGGGAGTAGTTCACCCTCGGGGCTGAGGGTATGTACCAGTAGCTATGTGTTTGATCTCTCTCTCTCGTGTTCTTGATTTGGCTCGATCTTGATGTATCGTGAGCTTTGCTATTATAGTTGGATCTTATGATGTTTCTCCCCCTCTACTCTCTTGTAATGGATTGAGTTTTCCCTTTGAAGTTATCTTATCGGATCGAGTCTTTAAGGATTTGAGAACACTTGATGTATGTCTTGCCGTGCTTATCTGTGGTGACAATGGGATATTCACGTGATTCACTTGATGTATGTTTTGGTGATCAACTTGCGGGTTCAGTGACTTTGTGAACTTATGCAAAGGGGTTGGCACATGTTTTTGTCTTGACTCTCCGGTAGAAACTTTGGGGCATTCTTTGAAGTACTTTGTGTTGGTTGAATAGATGATTCTGAGATTGTGTGATGCATATCGTATAATCATGCCCACGGATACTTGAGGTGACAATGGAGTATCTAGGTGACATTAGGGTTTTGGTTGATTTGTGTCTTAAGGTGTTATTCTAGTATGAACTCTATGATAGATCGAACGGAAAGAATAGCTTCGTGTTATTTTACTACAGTCTCTTGAATAGATCGATCCGAAAGAGTAACTTTGAGGTGGTTTCGTACCCTACCATAATCTCTTCGTTTGTTCTCCGCTATTAGTGACTTTGGAGTGACTCTTTGTTGCATGTTGGGGGATAGTTATATGATCTAATTATGTTATTATTGTTGATAGAACTTGCACTAGTGAAAGTATGAACCTTAGACCTTGTTTCCTACCATTGTAATATCGTTTACGCTCACTTTTATCGCTTGCTACCTTGCTATTTTGATAATTTCAGATTACAAGTACCTTTATCTACCATTCATATTGCACTTGTATCACAATCTCTTTGCCGAACTAGTGCACCTATACAATTTACCATTATATTGGATGTGTTGGGGACAAGAGAGACTCTTTGTTATTTGGTTGCAGGGTTGTTTGAGAGAGACCATCTTCATCCTACGCCTCCCACGGATTGATAAACCTTAGGTCATCCACTTGAGGGAAATTTGCTACTGTCCTACAAACCTCTGCACTTGGAGGCCCAACAACGTCTACAAGAAGAAGGTTGTGTAGTAGACATCAAGCTCTTTTCTGGCGCCGTTGCCGGGGAGGTGAGTGCTTGAAGGTATATCTTTAGATCTTGCAATCGAATCTTTTTGTTTCTTGTTTTATCACTAGTTTAGTCTATAAAAGAAAACTACAAAAAATGGAATTGAGTTTGCCTCATATGTTTCATCTTTTTAATATCTTTCGTGAAAATGATGAGAAGGAAAATTGTGCTCAAGTGCTAGAAGAAGAAATCTATAAAATGTTTGGCACTAAATGTTTGAATGATGAGCATGATTCCAATGTTATTAGTATGAATTCTTTGAATACAAATGATTCTAATGATATGCAAAGCCATAAGCTTGGGGATGCTATGTTTGATGAATATGATATTTTTTTGTCCCCAAGTTTTGATGAGAATATTTATTATGATGAAAGCATGCCTCCTATTTATGATAATTATATTGATGAAAGTGGATTTGGAGAGGACATGACTTTATTTAGTGATAAATCCACTATTTCGGAAGAGGTTCCAATTGATTATGAGAACAAAGTTGCTATCTATGATGATTATTGTGATGACTCGTATGCTATTAAGAATAATGATAACCATGAAACTTGTCATCATGATTTTAGTTTTCAATTGGATTATGCCTTACATGATAATTATTTTGTTGAGTTTGCTCCCACTACTATTCATGAGAAATAATTTGCTTATGTGGAGAGTAGTAAATTTTCTATGCAAGTAGATCATGAAAAGAATGCTTTAGGTGCTAGTTATATTGTTGAATTAATTCATGATGCTACTGAAAATTATTATGAGGGAGGAACATATGCTTGTAGGAATTGCAATAATATCAAGTTTCCTCTCTATGTGCTTAAAATCTTGAAGTTATGCTTGTTTTGCCTTCCTATGCTAGTTGATTATTGTTCCCATAAGTTATTTTCTCACAAAATCCCTATGCATAGGAAGTGGGTTAGGTTTAAATGTGCTAGTCATATGCTTCATGATGCTCTCTTTATGTTTTGATTCTTATATTTGATGTGAGCATTATTTAAATCATCATGCCTAGCTAGGGGCGTTAAACGATAGCGCTTGTTGGGAGGCAACCCAATTTTACTTTTATTCTTTGCTTTTTGTTCATGTTTAGTAATAAATAATTCATATAGCCTCTGTTTAGATGTGTTTTTATGTTTTAATTAATGTTTGTGCCAAGTAGAACCTTTGGAAAGACTTGGGTGACGTCTTTATGATATTGCTGTAAAAAATAGAAACTTTTGCGCTCACGAGATTAGCTGACATTTTTTACTGGAGAGTAATTTTAGGTTTATTCTTTTTGAAGATGATTAATAGACAAATTACTTAGGTCCTCCAATTTATGTCATAATTTCTGGAGTTACAGAAGTATTCGAATGATACAAATTACTACAGACTGTTCTGTTTTTGACAGATTCTATTTTCTATGTGTTGTTTGCTTATTTTGATGAATCTATGAGTAGTATCGGAGGGTATGAACCATAGAGAAGTTGGAATACAGTAGATATTACACCAATATGAATTTAGAATGAGTTCACAACAGTACCTAAGTGGTGGTTTATTTTCCTATACTAACGGAGCTTATGAGTTTTCTGTTGAGTTTTGTGTTGTGAAGTTTTCAAGTTTTGGGTAAAGATTTGATGGACTATGGAATAAGGAGTGGAAAAAGACTAAGCTTGAGGATTCTCAAGGCACGCCAAGTTAATATTCAAGGACAACCAAGAGCCTAAGTTTGGGGATGCCCCGGAAGGCATCCCCTCTTTCGTCTTCGTTCATCGGTAACTTTACTTGCAGCTATATTTTTATTTACCACACGATATGTGTTTTGCTTGGAGCGTCATTTTTCTTTCGTTAGTATTTGCTTTTTTTATTTAGAATAATGTTTTGCATCTATATTTTCAATAAAAATGTCAAGGATAGCCTTTACCATACTTATTTTGCAAGTATACATGTTGCTGTTTTAAAACAGAAAGTTTACCGCTGTTGCAAAAATTCCCTAGAAAAATAAGAGAGTGATATAATGTTGAATATTTTTGCATATTGAGCTCTGATAGATCTTCTACAGCGTAGTATTTTTATCATAATTTTTGGAGTTAGGAAAATATGATGAATCAATCTTACATTCTTTACATACTATACTGTTTTGGCATATTGCTATTATGTTTGCATTGTTTGCATATGTTTGCTTGTTTAATGATTCTATTTGAGGATAGGAGTATTAAATATGCAGATACATTTAGTATGCAATGTTGAATAATAATTTTAGTATTTTTTTACAGTAGAGAATGATAAGGTTTTTGCATTGGTTTATACTAACTTATCTCACGAGTTCTTGTTGAGTTTTGTGTGGATGAAGTTTTTGTGATTTAGGGAAACCATGATATAAAAGGAATTAAGGAGACACAAAAGCTTAAACTTGGGATGCCCAAGTCACCTCAAGATAATATTTCAAGAAGTCTCAAGTATCCAAGCTTGGGATGCCCCGGTAGGCATCCCACCTTTCTTCTTCAACAATTATCGGTTAGTATCGGTTGAACCTAAGTTTTTGCTTCTTCACATGAGTTGTGATATCCTTGCAATGCCATTTTATTTTGTTTTGCTTGTTGTTTGAATAAAATAACAAGATCTGAAATTCCTAAATGAGATAGAATCTTCACGTAGTTACATAATTATTTAACTACTCATTGATCTTCACTTATATCTTTTTGGAAGTAGTTTGTCATTTACTCGTGTGCTTCACTTATATCTTATAAGTAAATGGTTGAATGATTTGAATGTCATAAATCTGAAATTATATATGTTTTATATGCTTATACCATGGGGAGTAATGACTTCACATATAAGAAGTAGAGGTGGTAAATTTATTAAAGGTTAGCAAACATTGTATTGGTCACTTGAACAATTCAT
Organism: Triticum urartu; assembly: GCF_056163025.1. Classification (NCBI taxonomy): domain Eukaryota; kingdom Viridiplantae; phylum Streptophyta; class Magnoliopsida; order Poales; family Poaceae; genus Triticum; species Triticum urartu. Next base: position 443,935,568 of record NC_141877.1, on the reverse strand, counting down.
GAAAGAATATTGAAGGAAGAGAGATTTCACATATATATATACTATCTTGGACATCTTTTGTAATTATGAGCACTCATTAAAATATGACATGCTAAAAGGTTGATGTTGGACAAGGAAGACAACTTAATGGGTTATGTTTTCCTATATCTGAAAAGTTATATTGTCTTGGATCATCCAACATGTTGAGCTTGCCTTTCCCTCTCATGCTAGCCAATTATTTGCACCAAATAGAAATACTACTTGTGCTTCCAAATATCCCTTAAACTAGTTTTGCCATGAGAGTCCACCATACCTACCTATGGATTGAGTAAGATCCTTCAAGTAAGTTGTCATCGGTGCATGCAATAAAAATTTGCTCTCTAAATATGTATGACTTACTAGTGTGAAGAAAATAAGCTTTATACGATCTTGTTATAGAAGCAATAAAAGCGACAGACTGCATAATAAAGGTCCATATCACAAGTGGCAATATAAAGTGACGTTCTTTTGCATTAAGATTTTGTGCATCCAACCATAAAAGCACATGACAATCTCTGCTTCCCTCTGCGAAGGGCCTACCTTTTACTTTTATCTTCTACCCTTATACAAGAGTCATGGTGATCAACACCTTTCCTTTTTACACTTTTTTCCTTTGGCAAGCACTTTGTGTTGGGGTGATCCGAATATATATATATATATATATATATATATATATATATATATATATATATCCACTTGGATGTAGGCGTTCATAAATTATTGTTGTTGACATTACCCTTGAGGTAAAAAGTTGGGAGGCAAAACTATGAGCCCCTATCTTTCTCTGTGTTTGATTAAGACTTTGAACCCATAAATATCACGTTAGTGTTAGCAATTGTGAAAGATTAAATGATAGTTGAGTATGTGGATTTTGCGAAATCAAAGCTCTGACATAGACCCTTCCTGAAAATAAGATGAATTGCAATTGTTTGATGACTGAAAATGAAGTTTGTTAGTTTTCAAGAAAGTTTATGGTCTATGCTTTAACATGTGAATAGCTTGTTACTTGATCATGAAAAGTTTTATATGATGAGCTACTGTTATGACATATAATGATGCTAGAAAAGGTGACTGAAATTATCATTGATCAAACTTGTGCACCTGTTAGCATTCACACTTCATAAATTCTTTCTTTTATCATTTACCTACTCGAGAACGAGTAGGAATTAAGCTTGAGGATGTTGATATGTCTCCAACATATTTATAATTTATGAAGTATTCATGCTATTATATTATCTGTTTTGGATGTTTAATGGGCTTTATTATACACTTTTATATTATTTTTGGGACTAACCTATTAACCGGAGGCCCAGCCCATATTGCTGTTTTTGCCAATTTCAGTGTTTCGAAGAAAAGGAATATCAAACGGAGTCCAAATGGAATGAAACCTTCGGGAGAGTTATTTTTGGAACGGAAGCAATCCAGGAGACTTGGAATAGACGTCAGGAAAGATTTGAGGAAACCACGAGGCAGGGAGGCGTGCCCTACCCCCTGGGCACGCCCCCACCCTCGTGGGCCCCTTGTGGCTCCCCTGACCGACTTATTTCGTCTATATATGTCCATATACCCTAAAAACATCGGGGGGCAGAATAGATCGGGAGTTCCGCCGCCGCAAGCCTCACCGGTATATGCCGGAGGGGGGATCCCTCACCGGTGACCATCTTCATCATACCAGCGCTCTCCATGACGCGGAGGGAGTGGTTCACTCTCGGGGCTGAGGGTATGTACTGGTAGCTATGTGTTTCATCTCTCTCTCGTGTTCTTGATTTGGCACGATCTTGATGTATCGCGAGCTTTACTATTATAGTTGGATCTTATGATGTTTCTCCCCCTCTACTCTCTTGTAATGGATTGAGTTTTTCCTTTGACCGCCGTAAGCCAAAGAACACTCTTTGGTCAACCGTAGGCAGAGTCCTTAGGCCCCAACTTTCGGCGTTAACAGGAGGCTGAAGCTACATGGCTGCGCTCTTCTGCCTATGCTAGGTCTTGGGCCCCAAAGAGTACTCTTCGGCCTACGGTTGACCAAAGAGTACTCTTCTGCCTACGGCAGACCAAAGAGTCCTTTTCGGCCCAGTTGGGGCACTCTTCGGCCAACGGGAGGCTGAAGAGCCCACTTCGGTCAACCGCAGGCCGAAGAGCCCCTCTTCGGCCAACTGGACGCCGACGGGGTGCTAGTTTTGATTTTCTTATGTGAGGATGTATAAATTCCGAATTTACTATAAAAATCATCACAGTTTTGAAAAAAAAACCAAGAGAGACCCGTGAGGTCGGGAGAGAGCGCGGTGGCTTTTTTTCTTTTTCTTTTTTTGTTAGACCCCACATGTAAGTTAGAGAGAGATGTGGGAGAGAGTTTTTTCTTTTTATTTTTCTGGGTCCATATATACAAGTGCTACAGAAGAGAGGTGAGACACCGTTTTTTTAGTGGGTCCCATGTGTAAGTGACACACGGAGGCAGGACAATATGCCCAGGAAACATCCGATAGATTGTGAAAGGCCTTTGATAGGATGAAACAACATGGAAGGGCATTTTTATAACTCACCTAACGGCATAGGGGTAAATTTGAGCATGCTTCAAAATTAGGGGTAAATCTAAGTAGTGGGTTCGAGTTAGGTACACAAATGTAGAAGTCTCTTTAAATTTTTGAAATGACGAGGAGAAGAAAAGAATGTCTCATATACAACCTTAATTCAATTTTTAATAAGAAGCCATTTGGGGTTTTTGAGTTAGGGTTCTAAGAAGAATAATATTAGATCATTTGGCTTGAGAGAGAGAGGAGGAAGGTTAGATATAAGACTAGCCATAATGGGAAGTAACTTAGACTAGTAACATGCATATATTACCGTTACTACCTCTATAGTGGGGACATATGTATGGTGTCATGCAAAACTTCATTTATTTATTTGTAGACCCATCTTGTCTTGGTATGTGTGATGTTACTCATACTATAAGTAAGACTGGTCATAGTGGGGAGTAATTTATAATATTGTCATGCATACGATAATAGTGTAAGTTACTATTTTCATAGTGCAAAGTAATATAATAGTAGTGTCATAGATGGCTTCATCTAGTGGAGCGTCCAGCCCGATGGAGGCCATTTTAGACAGGTCATTGGGGTGAACCTGAAATTTTACAATCTCATCAGCTGACTTGAATGATGTGGGTGCTCAGTTGGGCCTGCCCACGAAAAGTTCACCGAATTTGAGAAAGGTTCATCAAATTTTAAAAAAAGTTTGAAAAACGTTCATCCAAATTGGAAAAAAGTTAATAAATTTTCAACAAAAAGTTCATCAAATTTTAAAACAATCATCAAAATTTTCAAAAAGGTTCATCGAGTTTGAAAAAAAAAGTTCACGAATTTGAAACAAAATCATCGGATCAGGAAAAAGAAGAAATAACAGAAACAAAAAACGAAAAAAAGGAAAACAGGAGGAAGGAAAAAAAGAAAATAGAAAATAGAAATAAGAAAAGAAGGAAAAAGATGTAAGTTGACAGATCAGGCAAAGTGGCGTGATGGTTACCACAGCGCAGCTTGATTTTTTTTTAGAAAAGGACCACAGCGCAGCTTGATGCGAAGGTTGCTCGGTCGATCCGATCCCCCGCGAGGCCGCCATTTTTGCTTTTGAAAAAGCGGAGATGGGACGGCCGGGAGCGCTTCAGGCGCCCTGTTGAGGCATCACTCATTATATACCAGTACGACACTTTGGGCTAGGACGGAAATATATAATCAGAATTAAAGCCCAAGTCTGTTTTGGTTGATTTGCACCTTGAAATCTTTTTCTAGCCCTGTAGAATGTGCTTTAGTTCCTTCTATGGCTTCCTATAATGTGAGTCCCAGTAGAAGGGATCCGGTCCCTTGAAGGAGTATCTATATATACTCGGTATCTAGTTCAAATTGTAGATAAATACTATGGTAAGTAGCAAAATAAAACTTGGTACAAAAGTATATAGTGTCAAGGAAAGTTCAACATGAAAGCGTCACGTATTCATGTTGATGGAAGATATGAATTCAACTGATGTTGCATATAGAAAACAAATATATTTTAATTTTAATTTTATTGACACGTTGGAAACGAGGTTAAAGGAAAAGATCGGTACAGAGGGAGTAGAATCGAAGCGGTATCTTACGAGGATGGGACATACAGCCGCTCCTGTGATGAACTACGAATAGCTCCAGTGCGGTAACTCCTTTTGGTGCATGTGCTTCATTGCTCCTACCCACGAAAAAAAAACACTAATCTTTGGGCAGAGAAAATCCAAAACAAAACAACAAATTTTCATGGAAAAATAAGTTCTATGACCTACACAAAATGACAACATAGATGGAGCAGCTTCAAGTTATCATTTTCAATTTTCTTTCCTGACACACCTTCCTTCTTTTGCTACATGCGTCGTCCAGATGCAAAGGCCGGGGGTTCTCCTCCTTTTCTAAAAAAAAATCTCGGTACACCAAAAGAACTTTACAAACCGACTTTACCATACTGTAGATAGATGAATAAGAATAACCAAGGAACAGAAAAAAATGGAGGTTGCATTATATCTTTCATCAATATATGAATGTATACACTATTATATAGAAACATATCGTGGGAAAGTTTAACAATTTAAGAGATGAACCATGTATTTATTTGGATCACTTCCTGCCAACTTGCCCTGCAGCCTATATATTCTCTATCCTATGCAGTATAATCTGTGTGTGAATCAGATAACTTCGTGAGCGCATTAAAATTCAATCATTGATTGTTTGATGGTGCAGGAAAATGCAGGTTGCGAGCAAACCCAGAGGTGAGATACGACAGTAGCCCATCACTTTTTCAAAGGGATCTAAAAAACAGTTGGTTTCAGTAAACCTTGTTATATGGCGTGCTGGTAGGAACCGGATCCCTACCAGGCATGGTCTCAGGTTGTAGGGGTGGAAGGAGGGATGGCGTGGAGGAAGGCGTGGTAGCCGGCGCTGGGGCGCCGTCGTTGCGTGCGCGCGCGAGAGAGAGAGAGAGCGCAGGGGCGGCGGCTAGGGTTAGGTCTCCCAGCTTCCTAAGGAAGCCGAGCAAATATGATTGCTTCTTGCTTAATCCTAAAACGGGTCCTTACACGAATTTATATAATCCTCCTAATAAGATAATTGGGCTAAGCCCCTAATAACAATAATATAAACTGGGCCACGACTAACTCGGCTAAGCCCCTAATATGCCAGTCATAACATCTCTCCCCGCCTGCACAAACAGCTCGTCCTCGAGCTGGAAAGTGGGCAGATCAACGGTCGCCAAACACCTCCGCGTCAACTGGGGCGGGCTGGTCGCCGAGCCCGGCGGCGGCAGGGTCCTCCCCAATGTAGTCTGCAGCCTCCAGGTAGAAGAGTCGTGGGCAGACGTGGCCCGGTACGTAGGGCTCGTCGCAGTTGAAGCACAACCCTTGGCGGCGACGCTCGAGTTGCCCGGCCGGGGTGAGCCGGCGGGACGGGCCTGCTGCAGCCGCGGCAAGGGGCGCCGCGGAAGCCTGGGCAGGCCGACCCTGCGCGAGAACTTCCGGCCAGGGTGTCGTCCTAGCGGCCCGGGGCGGTGGCGCCTGCTGGATGGCCACCGCGCGACGCTCGAACGCGCGGGCGTAGTACATGGCCGTCTAGAGGTCCTGTGGCCCGAGCATCTCCACGTCCACGCAGATGTGGTCCGGTAGGCCGCCGACGAAGAGCTCAGCCCGCCGCCAAGCCGAAACGCCGGGGGCATGGCACGCCAGTGCCTGGAAGCGGTCGGCGAAGTTTTGCACCGAGGTGAGGAACGGAAGACGCCCAAGCTCCGCCAGACGGCTCCCGCGTATAGGCGGACCGAAGCACAAGAGGCACAATTCACGGAAGCGCTCCCATGGTGGCATGCCGCCCTCGTCCTGTTCGAGAGCGTAGTACCACGTCTGCGCGGCTCCTCGGAGATGATACGAGGCGATCCAGGTGCGATCTGACGCGAGCGTGCGCTGGCCCCTGAAAAATTGGTCGCATTGGTTGAGCCAATTCAGGGGGTCGATGGTGCCGTCGTAGGTCGCGAACTCCAGCTTGGAGAATCTCGGTGGCGTCTAGACGTGGACGACGGGTGGGTGTGCCTCGTCAGCACGGCGCAGCGAGGATGACGAGGCCGAGTAGGCGGGCATCAGGGTGCCGCCCTGGAACAGGGGCCCGTCGACGCTGGGGAAGGGCTCGACGTAGCCCAAGGACCCGCCAAACTGCATGGCCGGGTGCGTCGCCGGTGGGGGCAGCACGTGCGGCCCGACCGAGGCCGTCGTGTAGACTGGCTCAAGGGACCCAGCGAGCCAGGCCGATAACGGGGACAGCGACGGGGAAACCGAACCTGGTGGATGGGCACCCCCGGGACCGTCATCGGGATGCCCAGGGCCGCGGTCGCCGGTGGCGGCGGCCGCAACTGTTGCCCTAGCTGCATGGTGGAGGCGCCGGGGTTCGTCGCTGGTGGCGGCTGCCACGGTAGCTGCTGCATGGCGGCGGCGACGGGGGTCGCCGAGGACGGCGGCTGCCATGGCGGCGGGGCGGTGGCGAAGGGCACAGGCGGCTACGGCCCATAGGATCTCGCGAGGAATGTGTAGATGCCCGTGACCGCCTGGGTGAGATCCCCGATGGCAGCCATCATCTCCTCCGGGGTGAAGACGACGGGGACGGGCGCGGCGGAGGTGACCGGCACTGGCAAGAGTGGGGCCCTGGCTGCGGTGGCCATCGGGGTGGTCGTCGCCGTCGGCAGCGGGAGGGTCGGGGTGGGCGGCGGCAAGGACATGATCACACCAAAGCTATCTAATACCAAATTGGTAGGAACCAGATCCCTACCAGGGCGTGGTCTCGGGTTGTAGGGGTGGAAGGAGGGGTGGCGTGGAGGAAGGCGTGGTCGCCGGCGCTGGGGCGCCGTCGTTGCGTGCGGGCGAGAGAGAGAGAGAGAGAGCGCAGGGGCGGCGGCTAGGGTTCGGTCTCCTGGCTCCCTAAGAAAGCCGAGCAAATATGATTGCTTCTTGCTTAATCCCAAAACGCGTCCTTACACGAGTTTATATAATCCTCCTAATAAGATAATTGGGCTAAGCCCCTAATAACGATAAGATAAACTGGGCCACAACTAACTGGGCTAAGCCCCTAATATGCCGGTCATAACACGTGCCGTATTCTCCTGTAACACATACTTTATTGTAATATCGCAAGCATCCACAGGACCAAGGAAAAAAATAACGACCATCATATTTTCTTGTTTATTCTTCTCTTTCAACTATTTTGTTTGAGATATGTCAGCTATTTAACACCAAATAGAACCAGCAAGTTTCATGTAAAAAGTATCATAAATAAGCAATTTTGTACACATACAGCAAGGAGATAAACTGATTGACGAAACAGAAAGTTTATGTCAGCATTGTATAAACTCTTAGAGTACCGACATTGCTTGGGGAGAAGTATTGAGAACAAACAATATTGAGAAGTGTTTTCACGTAGCTAATAAGGAAACTTTCAGTAAAAGACGACGGAAAGGTCAAATAAATCAGTTAATAAATGGAAATCTAGCTATAGAACTGAATAAATCTAAATCAGGATACAAACTGACTTAGTAAATTACTATGTATCAGTCTCTGTTTGCATATTAGTATTAGACTAAAATAACAGGTGCCAATGAGATTATCATACAGTTTTCTTGCACTTTAGCACCTGTCCTCTGTAGATTACAATCATGGTGTCGACACGCTAATGTAACCCCAAAACTTATTCTCTATAGAAATAAGCCGAATAAGTAGTCGATACTGTGCAGCTAGGGAGACATATAAATTACTATACCTAACCGGTAGAAAACACAATTAGAAAGATCTCTTGACATTAATAACAGAGAAAGGTGTGCGTCTTTTTTATCAAATCGAAATAGCAGTGTGGTCCGATTAGACATACTGATGTAAAAACAGAAACATTCAGCGATGAGGATAAAAGGAATGACAGAAACTACCTCCTAGAATCTGAGATGTAGCACGGCGAGTAGAGTCCACTGAAACAAAGAAATACCAGTTAACCTGCAATATAAAGAATAAGTTGAACCATGTCATAAAGCTGCTCACAATATTCTGTAATCGTGTATGCATTAGCTGAAACAAATCATGCATGCTGCTTATCAAGATCACTCCGGGTCACCAAATTAGCATGTATGTTTTGCACCCAGGTGCAATACATCACATGTCAAAATCGCACAAAAAGTTTGTGATCTCACTTGAATTCCAAAGCATACATGCTAATTTGGCCCTCAGACCAACCTCCCAGATGCACACAAACATCTGATTATTCATACATAGTGGCATACTGGCATTAGCAGTACATATATATACCTATAGGTAACACCAAGAGGCACACTATAACTGTCAGATAACATATAGCAGAACATGAAGTAGATAGCTGGCAGTCAGCTTGCCAGGAGCAGCTAGCCTGCACAACCAGGAGAAGAAGATTGAGATTAACCTTATGGTACAAAGGATGTATTTATCAAATAACATACGCACCAGTGAGTATACCTCTGAATATGAGTAGCAAGCAAATGCAGAAGATGACCTGCACATCAAGCAAATGCAGAAGATGAAATGTAGAAAAAACCAGCAAGAAGAGATGGAAAATACGAAAAACAAAGAAAAGAAACAATGCCATCCGTAGAATCAACAGGCCATTTGCCCAACAGAATCGCACGCCTCAAGAATCAACATCAACATCAACGGATGAACCAGCAGCTCCCCGAGCATCAACATCAACATCAGATGGGCAGCAGGGAGCTGTTCGTGAGACTGGAGGGACGAAATCGAAGCACCGTCAACCGCAAAAGACGCGGGAAAGGCCGGCGCCGAGGCGCGCGCACGCACAGGAGAGGCCACCAAAGATGCCACGGCAAGAGGGGAAGGCAGAAGGGCGTAAGAAGAAGGCCGATACGAAACGGACCCCATCGGCGGCAACAGAGATGATGGCGACATCGAATCCGGCAGCAGCACTCCCTCGGCGCCCACGATGCCCTGATCGACCGTGATCCGGAGAAGCAGCAGCCGCGCCGCCGGCCTCAAATCCGCCAGGCGAAGCGGTAGGTTGCTGTCGAATGGATCCCGCCGTCGCCGTTCATCGGATGGAGGAACAGAGGAGAAGCAGCAGCCTCCGGTACAGAAGGAACACCTCGAGAGCTCCGAATCAGATCTCGCATTCCAAAACACAGAGGGAGGCAGAACCCCCCAAAAAAAGGAAGAAAGACGTGGCGCGCGCAAACGAGGGACAGAAGGACAGGAAACTGCGCCATGACGCGTGGCCTGACCAGTAGCAGAATCAGAGAACAGGGCTGCGAGAAAAGCTCTGCACCAGCGAGCGACTCCAAACCCACTCATATTTTAGCTCCATTGATATCAACCCGAAAATAAATGTGCTGAACATGAAGTCTTTTGTATCTCGATCGAAAAATGAGATATTCCGAAACCCACGCCTGCCTGTAGCAATATATTATTAAAGATGCAAAACCCAGCAGCCAAACAACATGACTGAAAGAAAAGCGAAAAGAAAATATGAGATCGCATGCTTCACGACAGTAACTCCATCAGATATCAGATAGCCACTAACCCTAGACGATATCAAAATGAAAAATACACATCTCCTAGGCTACGCCTTCGTGAAGGAATCGCCGCACATGCGCCGATGATGGCGAATCCAACACAAGGTCAAATTCCGAATTCTCATCCCCAAAGTCAAGGTTCAATCCACCACCTTCAGTAAGGTCACGACGTAGGCGCACGTCGACATAGCTTGATCAAAGATCTTGTGTTTTCATCGGAGTGCATAAAGTCATCGTTGAAGCCATATGTACCATCATCCCTAATTCGGCTGCCGACGCCTCGATAACCAAATACCTTTGGAGAAGACAATATAAGATAGACGTCCCATATCGCCTGCCTCCCGCCACTGTCGCACCATCTTTGATCCAGCAGCGACAGGCTAGACATGACACCTCCTTCAGAACCATCATGAAGCACGTGCCGGTAGCCGGCATGACTTAACGCCTCCGCATGAGACGTCATGCGTAGCATCCGTCGGAGGCCTCGCCTGTCGTTGACAGGCACCGCCTAACAACTCCAGAAGAGATGCATGTGTCACTGCCAAGATGCATCAAACCCGATATGTTGATGGAGGGACGTCCCATACTGCCACAAGTCTCAGAAAGGCAGTCACCACCTCGAGATCCAGACTCTGAGTTGCCCACATGACCACAGAGTCGAAAATGAGGGGTCGCCACCCTGATTCCGGGCACTATAGGCAGCACCCACCGTCGCGCCAATTGATGTCGTCGATGCTGGAGGAAGCTCAGGACACCACACGTGTCCCGGGAGCGTGATCCCAAGACCTGCCACCATCGGCGCTGCCACAAGGACCCAACACCTGGCCCATCATCCCCGGCAGAGGGGACACCGCCAGCACCATGACCAAAAGCCGCTACTCCGAGGATCATGCACCGTCGATTGGCCACATCCCTTCCCGATACGCCCTCCCTATGTAGCCGCCGGGATGGACTAACTTCGGAGGGTGATCTCGCGTCGCTTGTCCTTCCAGACAGCGTGTCTACATCATTGATCCGTGTCGTTCCCATTGCCGGTGGCACCCAGGCTTACCCAGCGCACGTCTCTAGGGATGACGAGGTGGAATAGACGGGGGGAAGGGGGCGGCGGCCGGGGCTAGGGTTAGCCCACCCGATCGCCCTGGAGGGGGCGAGACAAGGGGGTACGGGGGGATTGGAGGCTCGCTGGTTTCCTGGTTCACCCAAAACAAACGAGATGATTTTGAGTAATACATATAAGAGCATCTACAGCCAAACTTGGCAAATTCGGCCCCGTATATGCCCGCGGGCATGTTTGTGGACAGCGCCCGACAGCCGCACATCCACATACCTCAAATGCGGAGCCTCAAATCCATGCACGTCCATCATACAATACAAATTATCTGAATTCAACAGTTCAAAACAAAGCAAAGCAAATCATAGTTCAACAATCTGGACATGCCGAAATGAAATCAATGTTCGGGCATGAAGGATGCCTCGCTTGCTGGTCGGATCACTCATCGGACGCCATCCATGCCGCTTGCTCCGAGGCCATCTGTGCGTCCTGTTCTGCCTGCATCCGGGCTACATGCTCCGCCTGCATTCGGGCTGCATGCTCCGCTGCCGCCGCCACCCTACGCTTGTTGACCTCCTCATTCTTCTACGCAAGCCACTTTTTAAATGCTTATCCAAGAGGGTTTCGTCCACCAACATGATCTTCGCATCCTCCACGTCCCGTGTGAGTTGCAAGCTCTCCTTCTCAAGCTCAATCTTTTCAAATGTCTTGGCCTTCTCGAGCTCCCATTTTAACGCCGCCTCTTGGTTCTCCAACTTGATTTTCACCCTCTCTATTTCTAGCTTTGTCTCCGCCTTCTTCCGGTCCCAATCCATCCTCTCCTTTTTCGCATCCAACATGAGCTTGTACCTCTCCTCTTGATCATCTCCCTCACCGAAAAATGCCCGTCCATGTGGAGGACATCTTTGTAGCCGCGGTGTCATAGGAGGCCCTTGCCTTCTCCCACTTGTTTCCCATGACTTGCCGGTTATCCTTTGGCACGATGGCTCTTCCATTCTTGACGACAATATCATCCTCTTCATCGTCCAACCCAATTGATTTGTGGGAGCTTGAGCCATCATTCCTCTTCTTGCCAGCCTTGACATCTGCCACAAGTTGTATCCACTTTGGCACTCCATTCAATATGATCCAATAATGGCTAAAAGCAAACAACTTCTTCTCCATTCCATGATACAAAGTGGTCGCCACCCCCATCTAGCAAACAACATATTTATTAGCACGAGAATGCAAACACAAGAAACATATGCAAATGATGACAAGATGAAGCAATTGAGCTTACTTGAGTTGCCACTCCCATCCCACTTTGACGGCGTTTGGTTGTAACGCCCACGATGCGGCTATATCTCCCACGTGTTGAGGCACGACTTAGAGGCATAACCGCATTATGGTTTTGTTGCAAGAAGGGCCATCTTCACACAATCCCATGTAATGAACAAGAAAGGGATAAATAGAGTTGGCTAACAATCGCCACTTCACATAATACTTAATAAATCATACATCATTCAGAGTACACACATAGTCCGACTACGGACAAATCCAAAAGAAAAGAAGATAACCCAACTGCCAGATCCCCGATCGTCCCATTTGGGCTCCACTACTGATCATCAGGAAAAGACACGTAGTAACGGCCAAGGTCCTCATCAAACTCCCACTTGAGTTTGGTAGCATCACCTGCACTGGTATCATCGGCACCTGCAACTGTTTTGGTAGTATTTGTGAGTCACGAGGACTTAGCAATCTCAAAACCCGCGAGATCAAGACTATTTAGGCTTATGGGTAGGATAAGGTAATGAGGTGGAGTTGCAGCAAGCGCTAAGCAAATATGGTGGCTAACATACGCAAATAAGAGTAAGATGAGAAGCTACGCAACGGTCGAAAAGCTAGAAGTGATCCTGAACTGCTTACGTTCAAACATAACCCAAACCGTGTTCACTTCCCGGACTCTGCCGAAAAGAGACCATCACGGCTACACACGTGGTTGATGCATTTTAATTAAGTCAAGTGTCAAGTTCTCTACAACCGGATATTAACAAATTCCCATATGCCACATAACTGCGGGCATGGCTCTCGAAAGTTTATACCCTGCAGGGGTGTCCCAACTTAGCCCATCACAAGCTCTCACGATCAATGAAGGATATTCCTTCTCCTGGAAAGACCCGATCAGTCTCGGAATCCCGGTTACAAGACATTTCGGCAATGGTAAAACAAGACCAGCAAGACCGCCCGAATGTGCCGACAAATCCTGATAGGAGCTGCACATATCTCGTTCTCAGGGCACACCGGATGAGACATCCTACGAGCAGTCTACTCGGTTTGGACCAACACTCAGAGGAGCACTGGCCCGGGGGGGGGTAAATAAAGATGACCCTCGGGTTTGCAACACCCAAGGGAAAAGGTTAGGTGGTTGTTAGGCAAATGTTAAAACCAAGGTTGGGCCTTGCTGGAGGAGTTTTATTCAAAGCAAACTGTCAAGGGGGTCCCATAACCACAATCGCGTAAGGAACGCAAAATCAAGAAACATAACACCGGTATGACGGAAACTAAGGCGGCAAGAGTGGAACAGAGCAAAAGGCCAAGCCTTCCACCCTTTGCCAAGTACATATATGCATTAATTAAAATAAGAGATATTGTGATATCCCAACATATACATGTTCCAACATGGAACAACCTGCAAGGCACCTGCAACTAGCAACGCTATAAGAGGGGCTGAGCAAAAGCGGTAACTTAGCCAAACAACGGTTTGCTATGAGGGTGGGTTAGAGGCTTGACATGGCAATATGGGAGGCATGATAAACAAGTGGTAGGTAACGCGACATAGCGATAGAACGAACAACTAGCAAGCAAAGATAGAAGTGATATCGAGGGTAATGGTCATCTTGCCTGCAAAGTTCTCAGAGTTGTCAAAAGATTGCTCCTCGTTAACGTACTCAACAGGTTCCTCGTTCACGAACTCGTCTCCCAGCTCTTCCCAAAGCAAGAACACAAGCAACGGAACAACAATCAATCACGGTGCAATGCACAAGCAACATGATGCAATACATGGCATGGAATGCAAGGCATGATGTGCAATGCATATGAGTACTCCGGAAGGGAAAGGATGATCAAGGCATCAACTTGGCAAACCAAGTAAGCCGCTGGAAAGATGATGTGATTTTAGTCGAAATCGATATAAGGATCACCGGAAACGGATGCACGGTTTGCAAAAGACAAGCAAAACAAGAATGATGCAAATCTGCGCTTAACAACATCATAGCACTTAAGATGCAACAAGAAACTATGCTACAACACTTCAACAAGACAACAAAGCACATGGCATTAAAGTACACATGAAGTTCTACAAATAATGAACACTGAGCTCCTGCTAGAACGGACTCCCCTCTCCGGAGCCCCGAACGGACCCCAGATCAGCCCTCCCGAGAGAGATTAGGGCTTGGCGGCGGCTCCGTATCGTAAAACACGATGAATCCTTCTCTCTGATTTTTTTCTCCCCAAACGTGAATATATAGAGTTGGAGTTGAGGTCGTGGAGCTCCAGGGGGCCCACGAGGCAGGGGGCGCACCCAGGGGGGTAGGCGCGCCCCCACCCTCGTGGACAGGGTGTGGGCCCCCTGGCCTTGATTCTTTCGCCAGTATTTTTATATATTCCAAAAATATTCTCCGTGAAGTTTCAGGTCATTTTGAGAACTTTTATTTCTGCACAAAAATAACACCATGGCAATTCTACTGAAAACAACGTCAGTCCGGGTTAGTTCCATTGAAATCATGCAAGTTAGAGTCCAAAACAAGGGCAAAAGTGTTTGGAAAAGTAGATACGATGGAGATGTATCAACACCCCCAAGCTTAAACCTTTGCTTGTCCTCACGCAATTCAGTTGATAAACTGAAAGTGATAATGAAAAACTTTTACAAACTCTGTTTGCTCTTGTTGTTGTAAATATGTAAAGCCAACATTCAAGTTTTCAGCAAAGATTATGAACTAACCATATTCACAATAACACTTTGGTCTCATGTTTACTCATGTCAATGGCATAATCAACTAGCGAGCAATAATAATAAATCTCGGATGACAACACTTTCTCAAAACAATCATAATATGATATAACAAGATGGTATTTCGCTAGCCCTTTTTGAGACCGCAAAACATAAATGCAGAGCACCTCTAAAGATCAAGGACTAACTAAACATTGTAATTCATGGTAAAAGAGATCAAGTCATAGTCATACTCAATATAAACTAATAGTAATGTATGCAAATGACAACGGTGCTCTCCAGCTCACTAGTAGAAAAAGGGGCAAATCTGAGACACATTAGTGCCGGTTTGATTTTGAGCTGGCACTAATGTGTCCATTAGTGCCGATTCCAACGGCTAGCCAGTCGCTCTCATTAGTACCAGTCCATGGCGAACCTTTAGCACCGGTTTGTGCCACGAACCGGTACTAAAGAGAGTGGTGGCAGGATGTTGTCAGTCTGGGGCCCGTCCAGCACCTTTAGTACCGGTTCGTGGCACGAACCAGTACTAAAGGTCGACGTACATAAACCCTTAGTCCACCCGAGACGCTCTGTTCTTCCCCTTTCCCCTCACTTCATCTGTTCTTCCCCTCTTTTCCTCGAGCTCCTCACAAATTTTGCCCAAAATTTGTCAAGATTTGAAGGCCCCCATCCATTCAAATGATCACAAAGGTTAGCAACTTTGTCCTTTCAACTCTCATTGCTAGATTAGCTCTTGCAATGCTTTGCATAGTGATTAATTTGGGAGGAATTATATTTGCTAGTATTTGATTTATATGCAATATGAGGTCAAAAATAACACTTAGTTTGCATATGTAGGTGTGGTTTACTTAGTGCCTTCTAAATCTCCATCGTAACCACCGTCGATCGCCCGCACCGTCCCGTCGCCGGCACCACATTGTGGTGAGGCTCTTGTTCATGAATGTTTTACATTACCAAATTGATGTTTGTGTGATTTGGATATATATAGTTACTCGTATAATTATCTTACCCGTACGTTGTTTGTTATACATAGTGCCATGGTCTTGATATCCGTCCCCGTCGGCCCTCGTCCTTGTTATGATTCGGATGTGGTATATTCTCTTTTAAAACTAGTTGTTGCATTTCATGTTTATGACAAATTATGCCCATCAAGTTGACATAGATATTTTTATCTAGGAGGTATGTGAACCAGAAATTCCAACCAACCCTATTGTCGAGAGGTTAAATTTAGTTGAAAGAGAAAACGAGTATTTGAAAGAAAAATTGAAAAGAATTGAGGGGGAGAAGATGGAATTGGAGTTGCATGTTGCCGATGTCGTCGATGATCACAAGATCAAGATGGAGAAAATGAGGTTGAAGATTAGAAAGATTAGAAAATATGCCATTGATAGTGTGGCTTGGTATCATTATGTTGTTGGATCAATTGTTACCTTAGTTGTGATCTTGATCGCATTTGTTTTTGCATTTAAATTCTTTAGCTAGAGAGTTATTTGTATGTTGCATTTAATTAAGTGCTGTATATGAACTTTATGTATGAACTTGTATTAATTTGGTCTATTCGGTGTTGTGTAATGAAGATGAGCTGACAATGGATGTATGATGACCGATGCTCTCCTGAGTTCATTAATGGCGTGCATACTTTTCTGCTTGCCGCTGAGGCAAACAAGCAGGCGGATGGTTTTATGCCTTGTCCATGTGCTGGCTGTAAGAATGGTCATAGTTACTCTACGTCAAGAACCATTCACGTCCACCTATTTAAGTCCGGTTTCATGCCCCACTATAATGTTTGGACCAAGCACGGAGAAATAGGGGTTATGATGGAAGACAATGAAGAAGAAGAGGACGACGACGGCTATCCTGGCCATGGGTTCCCTGAATACGATGATACAACAATGGGGGAAGAAGCTGAGCCAGCAATGCGGGAAGAAGCTGAAGAAGAGGCATCAGATGAGCCTACTGATGATCTAGGTCGGGCCATTGCCGATGCAAAGAGAAACTGCGCAAGTGATCTGGAGAGGATGAAGTTGCAGCGCATGTTAGAGGATCACAAGAAATTGTTGTACCCGAATTGCGAAGCTGACAAAAAAAAGTTGGGCACCACACTGGAATTGCCGCAATGGAAGGCAGAGAATGGTGTATCTGACAAGGGATTTGGAAAGTTGCTGGTAATGATAAAGAATATGCTTCCAAAGGACAACGAATTGCCCGAGAGTACGTATGAAGCAAAGAAGGCTGTCTGCCCTCTAGGGTTAGAGGTGCAGAAGATACATGCATGCCCTAATGACTGCATCCTCTACCGCGGTGAGTACGAGGATTTGAACGCTTGCCCGGTATGCGGTGCATTGCGTTATAAGATCAGTCGCGATGACCCTGGTGATGTCGAGGGCGAGCGCCCCAGGAAGAAGATTCCTGCCAAGGTGATGTGGTATGCTCCTATATTACCACAATTGAAACGTTTGTTCCAAAACAAAGAGCATGCGAAGGCGATGCGGTGGCACGCAGAAGACCGTAAGAAAGACGGAAAGTTGAGAGTACTCGCTGACGGTTCGCAGTGGAGAAAAATTGAGAGAAAGTACAGGGAGTAGTTTGCAGGTGACCCAAGGAACGTATGGTTTGGTCTAAGCGCAGATGGCATTAATCCTTTTGGGGAGCAAAGCAGCAACCATAGCACCTGGCCTGTGACTCTATGTTTGTATAACCTTCCTCCTTGGTTGTGCATGAAGCGGAAGTTCATCATGATGCCAGTGCTCATCCAAGGCCCTAAGCAACCCGACAACGACATTGATGTGTACATAAGGCCATTAGTTGAAGAACTATTACAGCTGTGGAATGGAACAGGTGTACGTGCGTGGGATGAGCATGGACATGAAGAATTTGACCTAAAGGTGTTGCTGTTCGTGACCATCAATGATTGGCCTGCTCTCAGTAACCTTTTAGGATAGACAAACAAGGGATACCGCGGATGCACGCACTATTTGGATGGTATCGACAGGATATATTTGGATAGTTGTAGGAAGAATGTGTACCTGGGACATCGTCGATATCTTCCGACAAGGTATCCCGTAAGAAAGAAAGGTGAGGCGGATCACCAGACGAAGCCTCGCCACCGTACTGGTGCTGATGTACATGATATGGTCAAGGATTTGAAGGTAATCTTTGGAAAGGGTCCTGGCGGACAACCTGTTCCGAAGGACGCTGACGGACGCGCACCCATGTGGAAGAAGAAATCTATATTTTGGGACCTGCCATATTGGAAAGACCTAGAGGTCCGCTCCGCAATCGACGTGATGCACGTGACGAAGAATCTTTGCGTGACCCTGTTTGGCTTTTTGGGCGTGTATGGGAAGACAAAAGATACACCAGAGGCACGGGAGGACCAGCAACGTATGCACGGAAAAGATGGCATACATCAGGGTCAGGCCAGCTATGCTCTTACCAAAGAAGATAAGGAAATCTTCTTTGAATGCCTGCTCAGCATGAAGGTACCTTCTGGCTTCTCGTCGAATATAAAGGAAATAATAAATATGGTAGAGAAAAAGTTCCAGAACCTAAAGTCTCATGACTGCCACGTGATTATGATGCAACTCCTTCCGGTTGCATTGAGGGGGCTTCTACCGGAAAACGTTCGATTAGCCATTGTGAAGCTATGTGCATTCCTCAATGCAATCTCTCAAAAGGTAATCAATCCAGAAATCATACCAAGGTTATAGAATGACTTGGTGCAATGTCTTGTCAGTTTCGAGTTGGTGTTCCCACCATCCTTCTTCAACATCATGACACACGTCCTAGTTCACCTTTGCGAAGAGATTAACGTTTTGGGTCCTGTATTTCTACACAATATGTTCCCCTTTGAGAGGTTCATGGGAGTCTTGAAGAAATATGTTCATAACCGTGCTAGGCCAGAAGGAAGCATCTCGAAGGGCCATGAAAATGAGGAGGTCATTGAGTTTTGTATTGACTTTATTCCTGACCTTAAGCCGTTTGGTGTTCCTGAATCGCAGCATAAGGGCAGATTGGATGGAAAAGGCACGCTAGGAGGGCATCAAATAATATGTATGGACGGGCATTCTCTCACTGAAGCACACTACACAGTTCTACATAATTCCGCCTTGGTGGCTCTGTATATGGAGGAACACAAGAATTTTCTACACTCCAAACACCCGGAGAAGTCTGACGACTGGATTACACGCGAACAAACGAGGACTTTCGCTGGTTGGTTGCAGAAACGTGCCCTGAATGATGGCGATATTCAAAATGACCTGTACTCGCTGTCCCAGTTACCATCTTCGAATATAATGACTTTCAAAGGGTACCAGATAAATGGGAATACATTTTACACGATCGCCCAAGATAAGAAGAGCACCAACCAAAACAGTGGTGTCCGCTTTGATGCAACAACCAACACGGGAAAGGAAACATATTATGGTTACATAGAGGACATATGGGAGCTTAACTATGGAGGTGATTTGAAGGTCCCTTTGTTTCGGTGCAAATGGGTCAATATGACACGAGGCGGGGTAACGGAAGACCCGCAGTACGGAATGACAACAGTGGATCTCAACAATCTTGCATATGCAGACGAACCATTCATCCTAGCCAATGATGTGGCGCAGGTTTTTTATGTGAAAGACATGTCTACCAGGCCGAGAAAAAGAAAAGATAAGGAAGCGAATGGATCATACGACGAGCCAAAGCGCCACATAGTTCTTTCAGGAAAAAGAAACATCGTGGGAGTGGATGACAAGACAAACATGTCAGAAGATTATGAAAAGTTTGATGAAATTGCTCCATTCACAGTGAATATTGACCCGAGCATCTAGTTAAATGATGAAGATTTTCCATGGCTACGGCGCAAAGGGACACACGTGAAGAAAAAGTTTCACACCCAAAGATCTGGGATGTGATCGGCTTCACTATCATCACTTTCTTCTGTGTTTCACACCCAGGAGGGAATCTCTGTAATAGTTAGGGTAGTTATGTGTTTTGGCATTTGAAACGCGAAGAAATTTTATGTGCAAACAAATTCTTTTCATGCATTTACTGATTTTTTCCAGCTAAATGACCCTGAAATTGAAAAGCATTTCAAATGAACACAGAAAAGGTTGAAAGTTAGCATGGTATCATAATTTCATCCAAATAGCATGTGCAAAAAAGTAGAGAGGGTTACGGCAAAAACTGGATGCACTTCGTGTACAAAATGGACAATCTCTTTCGAAGTATCAGGGTTTCTGACGAAAACTCATCTGTTACAAAGGCATTTCATTTTTTAAATAACCTAGGCATTACCAAATTGAATATAATGATAAAACACACTAATATTAAACATAAGAAAAAAGAATCACTAAAAAATCTTTTTTCAAAGTTAAGTTATTCACAAACTAGTGATTCACACAAATTTCAAATAATTCAAAATTTAAACTATTCAAATTTGAAAACTACCGGCACTAACAGAAAGTTTGTAATTTTTTGTACCTAAAGCAAAAATATTCACAAAGAAACTCTAAATACAGCAAAAAACAACTCAAAAATAAATAAAGCAAAAAAATTAAGAAAATAAAAAAGCCCGCCTACTGGGCCAAAGCGGCCTGCATATGACTAGAAACCCAACCTTTTGTTGGGCTAGGATGCAGGCCCGCAAAGGCCCAGTAGGCCCACAGGATAGCAGAGAACAGGTAGGCCCAGTAGGCCTGCTTAGGAGAGGAGCTCGAGAGAGCTACCTCACTGGGGCTTATAAACCAGTGCGGTAGCCCCTCGGCTAGCGAGGTGGGACTAAACTTGCGCACCGCAGTGCACCAGCGCACCCCCTTTAGTACCGGGTCGTGGCTCCAACCGGTACTAAAGGGGGGGCCTTTAGTACCGGTTGTAGCCACCACCCGGTACTAAAGGGGGGGCGCTTCCCGCCGCTTGGCCTGGCCAAAACAGACCTTTAGTACCGGTTGGTGGCTCCAACGGGTACTAAAGGTCCATCCTATATATACAACAGTTGGAAAAAATTCACTTTCCCTCTCTGTTTCTTCCCTCCGTCGCGCCGCCCTGTCCCGGTCGACGTCGTCCCCGTCAATATCGCCGCCCCCGCCCCTCGTCGCCGACCTCGGCCGTCCCCGCCCCTCGTCGCCGCCCTCGTCGACGCCACCGCCCCGGCCGTCCCCGTCCCCGTCGTACCCGTCGCCGCACCCCGGCCGCCCGGCCCGTCGCCGCGCCGCGCCCCGTCGTCGCCGCCCCGTCGTCGCCTCGCCGGTGAGCTCGCCTCGGCCGCCATGTCCACACACACACACACTACACACACACACTACACACACATTAGTTTGTTTGTTATAAATTTTTCTGTTTTTTAGTTATAGAAATGTTAGAAATTATTCTGTTTTTTAGTTATAGAAATATTAAAAATGTTAGTTATATAGAAATGTTATATTTTTTTGTTTTTTAGTTATAGAAATATTTATAGAAATGTTAGCAATTTTTCTGTTTTTTAGTTATATAAATACTAGAATTGTTATAGAAATGTTAGTTATATAATCAGGAAATTTTATAATTAGTTTTAGTTAGATGAATTAGATTAATGTCAAATTGTTAGAATTTGCATATATATAGAATTTTAGTTATCACAATCCAATCATTTAAAAAATGTTACTTTTTGCGGGCATATAGTATTTGTTCTCGACGATATGCCCGGCCCGCATCCTCGCCGTTGACCCATTCGCGACGACGTCCTGCTTGAGAGGACCCATGTCCGAGATTGGGCTCCGCCGGGCTGGCACTGGGAGGTGCTACCTGGAGGGGCGTGCCGCTTGGTGAGGAACCCGGCCTCGGGTCCCGTCGTCGACCCTGATGTCCTTTGGTGGCATTCGCGTGGGCCACATTCGGTGCAGAGGGAGCCGGCGCCTCCGGAGGTGGTGCGTCGCCGTGTCAGGGAGGAGGACGAGCACGTCCATCGCTACATGGCTTCTATGGACGCCAAGTTCTCCAATACTTGGCAGGTTCTTTGGGCAGATGACCGGAGATATGATCCTATGACGGTTCCTTCTCTTTGGGTGTCCACCGCCCGTGCCCCAGGGACCGCGAGTGGCCTAGATTCTTCTGTAGTACTCGATCTTTATTAGGTACCTAGCCAGTGATGTATTCGATATATAATATTCGAGACGATGTATTCGAGATTATATATATTAAGACGATGATGTATTCGAGATTATATATTCGAGATGATGTATTCGAGATTCACTTTTTCCTTGTTGATTGCATCCATGCATTGTAATTTGAATACTAAATTGTTTTATATTTCTTCTGTATTAGTAAAGTAAAAGCTATGGCGGACAATACTGGCAGAGAGAGAGAGAAGAGGAATTGTTCGACATCATACGCAGCCCTCACATGCTAGATGATCTAAATGAAGCAGATGACGGCTCCCAATATCTGAACAATACCGGAGAGGGTGATGAAAAGATATTCGATCTCGACGACCGAGTTGATGAAGTCATGAACTATGATTATGATTATGATGACACAGACAATGTTTGTGATGACACAGACAATGCTGATCTTCAAATAACAAAGACTACTGGCGAGGTATATTTATATAAGCATGCATCATGGTGATCATCACATGTTTTTTATTGAAGATATATTAACGAATCAATCTTTCTTCTTTCAGCCCTCCGGATCGAGCAAATCTGCTTCTACAGACAGCAAGACAAAGCGAGGCCCGGGCAGATTGTTGAAGGATGGTGTAAAGTACAACATCGAATCCACCAAACCTAGTGGCGAACCCCTCACGCCTAAGAACGTTGCGGACAAGTGGACTCGTTAGTGCGGAGTTCTTGTGAAGGACAAACTCCCGATCTCCATTCAAGAATGGAAAGAGCCAAAGACTAAACGTCCAGGTGTTACTTGGGTCGACGACAGAGCCAAAAAATACCTTTGGAAATCTCTGATGGAACATTTCACCCTACCAGATCATTTCACTGAAGCAGATGTGGAGAAAGTCAAGGGTGCTGCTCTTAAGAAGATGGCAATTGCATTCAACACCCACAAGAAAACTATATGGGCCAACTACCTCACTGTAGAAAGGAAGACTCCAGATTTCATGGGAACACGAGAAGCAAAGAGAACACTGGGACGATTTTGTGACCTTCAAGGATTCAGAATTATCTAAGGAACGGTCGATGAAAAACAAGGCAAATGCCCCAAAAAAGACGCAGTTCCATAGGGTGGGTCCAGGTGGCTACGCGATGGGATTGCCTAAGTGGGATAAGTATGAGCAAGAGATGGAGGATGCAGGGGTCACTCCGGTTACTAGGAACTGCCCCCCCCAGGTGCAGAACTTGGTTCTATGCGCATGGGGGGGGCGTTGGACCCGAAGACAGGTGAAGTTTCGCGGAAGGCAAATCTAAAAGGAGCCGAACAAAAGATACTTGACGCAATAGAAGAAGCTCAAAGGGGGGTGTTCACGCCCAACAGAGAGAACGACGAGCTTACGTGCGCCCTGGGAAATCCTGAACACCCGGGAAGAACACAAGGCAAGGGCATTATTCCCTAGTATGAGGGCTTTTCAAAATGGAACGAGGACTACAGGACCCGTGCAAGAAGGAAGATGGAGGAGGAGAAGAAAAGGAAGCTGGAGGAGGAGCAGAGGAAGCAGGACGCAGAACGCCTTCAAGGCCTAGAAGCAAGGCACGCGGACCTGGCACTCAAATTCCAGCAGCAGCAGCAGATCGACTCACTTAGCTAGGAAAGGGGGTCTCAGCAGTGGCAACAGCAAGCGGATGATCGTCAAGCATTGGGTAGCACCGTCCCATCCATGCCGAGAAGCAGCGTTGGTTCTGCCCGGGGCGACACACTACTGGATACATACCTGTGGATGACATCATAGAGAACACTAAGTGTGAGCTACACTCCAAAATGAAGAACATATCCATGAAGGTGGCAGACGACGTTGCTTTTACAATTACCCCCGAAGCAACCTTCCATTGCATCCCGATTCCAGAGGGCTATGCTCGTGTCTTGGTTGATGAAGTGGTGGACCCATATTCGGGGCTACAGCTTGACATTCCTGGAGGTGAAGACGAGTGCACACTGGGAGAGGCCATACATCGTATCATCCTATGGAGAAAGGATTGCATCATCTTTTGAAGTCCACTGACACCGCGTTGCCTGCCGACTCCTCCTCGAAGTCCGCCACCGAGTCAGCAGACTCCCGCTCCTCCAAGTCCACGAACGCGTGAGCCGACTCCTCCTCGAAGTCCGCCACCTCCTCGAAGTCCGCCACCTCCTCCAAGTCCCTGAACGCGTGAGCTGACTCCTCCGGTTTCAAGTCTGGCACAGCGTCATGCCACTTCTCCGGTTTCAAGTCCGGCACCATGTCAGGCCACACCTCCTGCTTCAAGTCCGGCACATCGTCAGGCCACTTCTCCTAGTCCAACTCAGCCACGTCAGCCGTCTCCGCCATCTCAGCAATCACAGAAGAGACACGCCGCAGCTATGGTGCGTAGCGGTACGAGTCAAGGTAGTTCAGGAAGTACAGGCGGAGACAAGCGATATAAATATGGTCCAAGCCTTGCTCCTCTTCCTCAAAGGCCTTACGACATGACTAAGGAGCAAAACACAGCCATAGTGCAAGCCCAAGTGGACGCCCATTTTGGACCGAAACCGGCACCGCCGCCAAAGTTGAAAGTGCCTGAGAAAACAATTGACCACTTCATTCGTATGGCTAGAGAACCAGCTCCCAAGCCTGTTGACTCGGACTATGAGCGCCAAATCAGGAAACTACATCGAGAACGGCTAAAGAAGGAAGTGAGCTCGAGCTCGAGCCAACAAGAAGCGGGCAAAAAATGCGGGAAAACCGTTCCCCAGCCGGGAGAACAGGCGGCGCAATTGATCCCCCCGCTTGTTGTGCCAACAACACATGAGAGGAGGCCACGCGCCCAATATTATTGTGGGTAAACTGTTAAAGTTTCCCAGCTAGGCGATGTGGTAATTGATGAGGGTACAGACCTGGGGTAGGGTCATAGGCCTGACCTATACGTCCTACCCAAGGTCACTACCCCAGAAGATAAGAAGACCCAGAATCCACTTGGCGATGTAATCACTCGACCATCATTCCCCACTTTCACTCGATCGTGTGGGGAATGACTCGACCATATCGAAGACCAGGAATCGGAAGTGCGCACAATGGCCGTGCATTCATTCCTTAGTCTTCATGAACATTAAGAGCATTCAAGGCTGCCGTTACCACTAACTCCCTTACTTTATGTACATTAAGCCCCTTGTAATGGAGGGGAGTTGGGGTCCTGGCGCACTCTATATAAGCTGCCCCCCTCCTCTGAGACAAGGGTCCGCACACTCTGTAATTCAACACATATAATCCAATCGACCGCCTCCGGGCACCGAGATGTAGGGCTATTACTTCCTTCGAGAAGGGCCTGAACTCGTAAACATCGCGTGTACATCTTCGCCATAGCTAAGATCTTGCCTCTCCATACCTAGCCCCCTTTCTACTGTCAGGCTTAGAACCACGATAGTTGGCGCCCATCATGGGGCAGGTGTCTTAGCGACTTATTGGTGAAGTTGCAAGTTCGTTTTCCGATCATCATCATGGTTTCCGGCGGCGAGATGGTTGAGGGCCGCGAGATCCGTCTTGGCGCGCTCATTTTCGTCGCCGACGACTCGGCGTGGATTCAGGAAGCTCCGTTCGATGTCGAGGCGCTCCCCATCCGAGGGGCGACGCACTTTCGCGTGTGCATTCGTGGTGTTCTTCTTCGACAGCCGTCGACCCAGTATCAGTCGGCTCCAGTGGCGTCCCCCCTTCCCGCTATCCATCGCTGCAAGCGATCCGGTCGGTCGCGGCTTCAGCGGTGGGTGAGGCATGCAGTGGCTCGAGGTTCAGCCACCCATCAAGTCGCAGCAATCGAGCCCGACGAAACTCTCCACGGCCTGTTTGATCTGTCGACTGGCTCTGCGGAGACGGCGTCCGAGTGCGAGAGCAGCGATCCTGCGGCTGAAGTCTTGATGGTCGATGGTCCGCGTAGCCCACCTGGTTTTCGTCGCGAGGACGGCGAAGAGGCTGGTGGCAATCCATCACGGGTCCACGAGGAGTATCGTCCCGAACCTCTCTCCTCGTAGCAGAGAGAGGATCTTCGTCGTCGCAATATGGACGCACTTCACACGCCCATCGCCGGAGAAACCCCCGAGGCTCGAGCCTTGGAGGAAGCGCGCTTAGCCAACTTGGCTGAGCGTACTCGACTGGATAACCTTCAACACGCTCTCGACGAGCGCGCCTAGGAGCGGATCCATGAATCCAGTCGACGACAACTTTTCCCGCCTCCACCTAAGGTATACCGCACGCCGATTCAGAATCTCACAACTGCAGCCCGAAAAGCAGAGTCCATCCAACCTTCCCAGTCGGAAGTTGGCAGAGGGCTAATGCAGATCCGGGCCCTGCTCAGAGCAGCAGGAGAGCAGAATACAATAGTATCTCAGTCGCGGAATAGGATTCATAGCAGATCCGTCACAGCGGACATGGTTCAGTCGGCTCACAGCCTGAGATCGCCTCCACGGCGTGAAGGCCGTGGGCAGTATGATCGTCCACTCGACCATGTCAATCGTCGTCGAGGACCCACGCCTCCTCCGAGGAGTGCATCATACGTGCCTCGGCAGAATGATGATAGGCACCGTCACAGTGGTGAGCGCAGGAATTCAGTCGACCCAAGGGAACCGGGCTTCGACGCGAGGTCTATCCTCGTTCAAGGCCTGGTCGACCGGAACAGAGCACACAGAGAAGACCATGGCAGAGACCGTCCAAGTGGCAGCCGAGTGCATGTTTCTGGCCCCGAGTGTTTTAGCAGAGCCATCAGGGCAGCAGTGATACCTCCCAACTGTTGGGGAACGTAGTAATTTCAAAAAAATTCCTACGCACACGCAAGATCATGATGATGCACAGCAACGAGAGGGGAGGGTGTTGTCTACGTACCCACGCAGACCGACTGCGGAAGCATTGACACAACGTAGAGGAAGTAGTCGTACGTCTTCCCGATCCGACCGATCCAAGCACCGTTACTCCGGCACCTCCGAGTTCTTAGCACACGTACAGCTCGATGACAATCCCCGGGCTCCGATCCAGCAAAGCGTCGGGGAGAAGTTCCGTCAGCACGACGGCGTGGTGACAATCTTGATGTTCTACCGTCGCAGGGCTTCGCCTAAGCACTGCTACAATATGATCGAGGTGGAATGTGGTGGCAGGGGGCACCGCACACGGCTAAGGAACGATCTCAAGGATCAACTTGTGTGTCTATGGGGTGCCCCCTGCCCCCGTATATAAAGGAGTGGAGGAGGGGAGGGCCGGCCCTCTCTATGGCGCGCCCTAGGGGAGTCCTACTCCCATCGGGAGTAGGATTCCCCCTTTCCTAGTCCAACTAGGAGTCCTTCCATGTAGTAGGAGTAGGAAACAAGGAAGGGGTGCAGCCCCTCCCCCTAGTCCAATTCGGACTAGGCCTTGGGAGGGCACGCGGCCTGCCCTAGGCAGCCCCTCTCTCTTTCCCGTATGGCCCAATACTTCTCCTGGCGAATTCCCGTAACTCTCCGGTACTCCGAAAAATACCCGAATCACTCGGAACCTTTCCGAAGTCCGAATATAGTCGTACAATATATTGATCTTTATGTCTCGACCATTTCGAGACTCCTCGTCATGTCCCCGATCTCATCCGGGACTCTGAACTCCTTCGGTACATCAAAACTCATAAACTCATAATATAACTGTCATCGAAACCTTAAGCGTGCGGACCCTACGGTTCGAGAACAATGTAGACATGACCGAGACACGTCTCCGGTCAATAACTAATAGCGGGACCTGGATGCCCATATTGGCTCCTACATATTCTACGAAGATCTTTATCGGTCAGACCGCATAACAACATACGTTGTTCCCTTTGTCATCGGTATATTACTTGCCCGAGATTCGATCGTCGGTATCCAATACCTAGTTCAATCTCGTTACTGGCAAGTCTCTTTACTCGTTCCGTAATACATCATCCCGCAACTAACTCATTAGTTGCAATGCTTGCAAGGCTTAAGTGATGTGCATTACCGAGAGGGCCCAGAGATACCTCTCCGACAATCGGAGTGACAAATCCTAATCTCGAAATACGCCAACCCAACATGTACTTTTGGAGACACCTATAGAGCACCTTTATAATCACTCAGTTACGTTGTGACGTTTGGTAGCACACAAAGTGTTCCTCCGGCAAACGGGAGTTGCATAATCTCATAGTCATAGGAACATGTATAAGTCATGAAGAAAGCAATAGCAACATACTAAATGATCGGGTGCTAAGCTAATGGAATGGGTCATGTCAATCAGATCATTCACCTAATGATGTGATCCCATTAATCAAATAACAACTCTTTGTCCATGGTAAGGAAACATAACCATCTTTGATTAACGAGCTAGTCAAGTAGAGGCATACTAGTGACACTCTGTTTGTCTATGTATTCACACATGTATTATGTTTCCGGTTAATACAATTCTAGCATGAATAATAAACATTTATCATGAAATAAGGAAATAAATAATAACTTTATTATTGCTTCTAGGGCATATTTCCTTCACCAACTTCAGGCTGGCATCTGGGATCAGTAAGTTCACTGGTGAATCCAAGCCTGAAACTTGGCTTGAAGATTACCGAGTGGCTGTGCAGATCGGGGGCGGTAACGACGAGATAGCAATGAAGCATCTTCCCCTCATGTTGGAAGGGTCAGCCCGAGCATGGCCGACGCAGTTGGCTCCGGGCAGCATTCACAGTTGGGAAGAGTTATCCCGAGTGTTCGTGAGGACTTTCGAAGGCACGTGCAAGCGACCTGGAGGATTGCCTGAATTGCAGCATTGCGTGCAGAAGCCGAATGAGACTTTGAGAGAGTTCATCCAGAGATGGTCCACCCTGCACCACACCGTCGAGAATGTTTTAGAGCATCAAGCCGTGTGCGCCTTCAAGGAAGGCGTCAAATACAGAGAGTTGGTCTTGAAATTCGGTCGGACTGGAGATATGACTCTGGCTCGAATGATGGAAATAGCCACCCGGTACGCTAACGGAGAAGAAGAGGATCGACTCCGTAGCGGGAAGAGCAAACCAGTCGGGCAAGATATCGGTGGAGGTAACTCCAGTCAGAAGCAGAAGCACAAGGCCGAGCCGGCAGCGCCCGAAGAGATTGCGGCACTGAGTCAAGGAAAGTTTAAGGGAAAACCTAAAGGGCCCTGGGCCCCTAAGAAGGTGAAGGACAAGGAAGGGAATGATGTGATGGATTTACCGTGCCACATCCACACGAAGAAAGATGAGGAAGGTAATCTGATTTACCCGAAACATACCACCCGGCAGTGTCAACTCCTAATCCAGCAGTTCAGAGAGAAACAACCCACTGAAAGGGAGAAGGAGTTGGACCAAGGTGAAGATGAAGAGGAAGACGATGGTTATCCCAAAGTCAATTCCACCCTCATGATTTTTGCTGATGTTGAGAGCAAGAGTCGGTTGAAGGTCATCAACAGAGAGGTGAACATGGTTGCTCCGGCGACAACGACCACGTACTTGAAATGGTCTCAGACAGCCATCGCATTCGACCAGTCGGACCACCCGGCTCATGTAGCCACCCCCAGGAGGTAAGCACTGGTGGTCGACCCAGTGGTTGGTGGCACTCGACTGACAAAGGTGCTGATGGATGGAGGCAATGGCCTGAATATCCTGTATGCTGAAACTTTGAAAGGGATGGGCATCTCGATGTCCAAGCTTAGTGAGAGCAACATGAGCTTTCACGACGTTATTCCCGGAAAGAAGGCCGAATCACTCGGCCAGATCACTGTCGACGTGGTTTTCGGTGATTCCAAGCATTACCGGAAGGAAAGGTTGACGTTTGAAGTCGTGGATTTCCATAGTGCTTATCGCGCCATCCTGGGGAGGCCAGCATACGCGCGTTTCATGGCTCGTCCGTGTTACGTGTACCTCAAACTAAAGATGCCTGGCCCCAAAGGCGTGATCAAAGTTACAGGCAGTCGACAGAAAGCTGAGGATTGTTTCCAGAAAGGCTCCAAGATCGCTGATGAGCAGATGGCAGCAGTTGAGCTCCAAGAATATCAGAAGAACGCGGATCCAAGTGATCTGCTCAGAGACAAGAAACCTGCCATAGATTCTGCATTCCAATCGACTAGTGAGATGAAGCCAATTCATATTCACCCGACGGATCCTAGTGCCGCACCGACCCATATATCAATGACACTCGACAGCAAATAGGAAGAAGCGCTCGTCCAGTTCCTCCGTGAGAATTGGGACATCTTTGCGTGGAAACCTTCTGACATACCAGGTGTACCCAGAGGACTGGCTGGGCACCGTTTGCGTGTCGACCCCAAAATAAAACCCGTCAAAGAACATCTTCAGCGGTCTGCCATGCAGAAGAGGAAAGAAATCGGCAAAGAGGTGGCTCGACTGTTGGCAGCAGAGTTCATCCGTGAAATCTACCACTCCGAGTGGCTAGACAATGTAGTCATGGTTCCTAAGAAGGATAATTCACTTCGTATGTGCATTTATTTGAAGCACATCAATCGGGCCTGCCCGAAAGATCACTTTCCTCTCCCTCGCATCGATCAGATTGTTGACTCGACTGCAGGGTGTGAACGCTTGTCTTTCTTAGATGCATATTCCGAATACCATCAGATCCGACTGTATGGTCCCGATGAAATAAAAACAGCCTTCATCACCCCATTCGGGTGCTTTTGCTATGTCACCATGCCTTTTGGTTTGAAAAATGCTGGAGCCACATTCATGAGAGTGATTCAGAAGTGCCTGCTCACTCAAATCAGTCAGAATGTGGAAGCGTACATGGATGACATTGTGGTCAAGTCTCGCAAAGGTTCCGACCTATTGACTGACCTTGCAGAAACCTTTGCCAATCTCAGAAGATACGATATCAAGCTTAATCCGTCAAAATGCACGTTCGGAGTTCTAGGAGGAAAGTTACTCGGTTTTCTCGTTTCCAAACGAGGGATCGACGCCAATCCAGAGAAAGTTGATACCATCCTCCGAATGAAATGCCCCGTGCGAGTGCATGACGTTTAGAAGCTGACTGGTTGTTTGGCCGCTCTGAGTCGATTCATTTCTCGTCTCGGCGAAAAGGCCTTGCCTCTTTACCAATTGATGAAGAAGTCTGATAAGTTCGAGTGGACTGATGAAGCTGAAGCAGCGTTTGCAGAGCTCAAAACCCTGCTTTCCACCCAGCCGGTGCTCGCTGCGCCAATCAGCAAAGAGCCTTTACTGCTCTACATTGTAGCCACTGGACAAGTTGTCAGTACAGTACTCACGGTCGAGCGGGAAGAAGAAGGAAAAGCCTACAAGGTTCAGCACCCAGTCTATTACCTCTCTGATGTTTTGACTCCATCCAAGCAACGATACCCGCTTTATCAGAAGCTTGTCTATGGAATATACATGACCATGAAGAAGGTTGCGCGTTACTTCTCTGACCACTCCATTACAGTCGTCAGCGATGCGCCACTATCCGAAATTTTGAACAACAGAGATGCAACTAGTCGAGTGGCCAAATGGGCGATTGAACTCCTCCCTTTAGATATCAAGTTCGAGGCAAAGAAGGCCATCAAGTCCCAAGCAATTGCAGATTTTCTAGCGGATTGAACAGCAATTGCTGACTCAAGTTCACTCGAAACATTGGACTATGTTTTTTGATGGTTCCAAGATGCTGAATGGTTCAGGTGCTGGAGTAGTTTTGGTATCCCCCCGCGGAGACAGGCTTAGTTACGTTCTCCAGATTCATTTTGATTCCTCCAATAATGAAGCCGAATATGAAGCACTTCTATACTGGTTGCTATGGCCATTTCACTTGGCGTCTGTCGCCTTATGGTTTATGGCGATTCCGATTTGGTGGTTAACCAAGTCATGAAGGAATGGGATGTCAGAATCCCAGCCATGACCGGTTATTGCAATGCAGTGAGAAAGCTGGAGAAGAGGTTTGAAGGTTTGGAGCTCCACCATATACCTCGACTGAAAAATCAAGCTGCAGATGAGTTGGCCAAGATAGGCTCAAAGAGAGAGGCTATTCCCCGAAACGTGTTTCTGGAACATATCAATTCACCTTCGGTTCAAGAAGATCCTTTCACCGAAGAGTCACCGCAGCCCAAGAGTGCCACAGATCCGACTGAAGTCGAAGTCCCGGCCGTGGTCGACTTAATCATGGAGGTTTTGGTCATCACTCCCGACTGGACAGTACCATACATCGCATATATCCTTAGGAAGGAACTCCCAGAGGATGAAGAAGAAGCTCGACAGATCGTCCGACGATCTAAAGCCTTTACTGTGATAAGAGGACAATTGTTCAGAGAGAGTGTAACTGGAGCCTGCCAGAAGTGCATCACGCCAGAAGAAGGCCGAATGATGCTTAATGATATCCACTCGGGGACCTGTGGTCACCATGCATCCTCTCGGACCATCGTAGCCAAAGCATACTGAGCCGGGTTTTACGGGCCACACGCTAACGAGATGGCAAAGGAAATAGTGGACAAGTGTGAAGGTTGTCAGTTTTATTCCAACATGTCTCACAAACCTTCATCAGCTCTGAAGACTATTCCACTCATCTGGCCCTTCGCCGTTTGGGGGCTGGACATGGTAGGGCCTCTGAGGACAGGCAGGAGTGGATTTACTCATGTGCTGGTAGCAGTCGACAAGTTCACCAAATGGATCGAAGCCAAGCCCATTAAGAGCCTCGAAGCAAGCACAACCGTGAGTTTTATTAGAGAACTTATATTCAGATACGGCGTCCCGCACAGCATCATCACGGACAATGGCTCGAACTTCAATTCTGAAGAGTTCAAAGCTTTTTGCGCCTCCCAGGGCACGAGGGTAGATTACGCTTCAGTCGCCCACCCCCAGTCGAATGGACAA
Organism: Triticum urartu; assembly: GCF_056163025.1. Taxonomy (NCBI): domain Eukaryota; kingdom Viridiplantae; phylum Streptophyta; class Magnoliopsida; order Poales; family Poaceae; genus Triticum; species Triticum urartu. The sequence goes on along the minus strand of NC_141877.1, from coordinate 443,903,002 downwards.
GCTGAGCGAGCGAATGGATTGATTCTCAAAGGGCTGAAGCCTCGGCTAATGCGTGACCTCAAGCATGCAGCAGGGGCTTGGGTCGATGAGCTCCCATCGGTGTTTTGGTGACTGAGGACAACCCCCAATCGGTCAACTGGACGGACTCCATTCTTTCTAGTCTACGGAGCCAAAGCCGTTTTGCCGAGCGATTTGCTCCACAACGCTCCCCGGGTCGAACTCTTCTCAGAAGAAGAAGCAGAGCAAGATCGACAAGATGCAGTCGACCTCTTGGAGGAAGAGAGAGAGATGGCTCTGATCCGGTCGACTATTTATCAGCAAGACTTACGTCGATAGCACGCCAAGAACGTAAGGGGTCGTGCATTCCAGGAAGGGGACTTGGTCCTCTGAGTGGATCAACAAAGGCCACACAAGCTCGCCCCCGCGTGGGAAGGCCCTTTCATCATCACCAAGGTGCTTCACAACGGAGCATACCATCTCTTCAACGTCGAACACAATAGAGATGAGCCGCGCGCCTGGAATGCGGATCTGCTCCGCCGTTTCTATTCTTAAATAGTTAAACCGATCGGATGTAATAAGGGATACCTGTTAGCTTAATTATCGAAAGACATAATTTACTCCTTCCGAGTGGTTGTTGTTTATTTCTTTCTGTGTATGCTACTTTAGGCACGAATCTATTTCGCCTGAACCTAAGTGATAAAAATCCTACCGAGTGATGAGTCTGCCTCTCACTCGGGGGCTTAGCTGCAGCCCAGTGCTCTCCTAAGTGATAAAAATCCTACCGAGTGGTGAGTCTGCCTCTCACTTGGGGGCTTAGCTGCAGCCCAGTGCTCGCCTAAGTGATAAAAATCCTACCGAGTGATGAGTCTGCTTCTCACTCGGGGGCTTAGCTGCAGCCCAGTGCTCGCCTAAGTGATAAAAATCCTACCGAGTGGTGAGTCTGCCTCTCACTTGGGGGCTTAGCTGCAGCCCAGTGCTCGCCTAAGTGACAAAAATCCTACCGAGCGATGAGTCTGTCTGCCTCTCACTCGGGGGCTTAGCTGCAGCCCAGTGCTCGCCTAAGTGACAAAAATCCTACCGAGTGATGAGTCTGACTCTCACTCGGGGGCTTAGCTGCAGCCCAGTGCTCGCCTAAGTGATAAAAATCCTACCGAGTGATTAGTTTGCTTCTCACTTGGGAACTTAACTGCAGCCCAGTGCTCGCCTAAGTGATAAAAATCCTACCGAGTGGCGAGTCTGCCTCTCACTCGGGGGCTTAGCTGCAGCCCAGTGCTCGCCTAAGTGATAAAAATCCTACGGAGTGGAGATCGATCCTCCCACTCGGGGGCTTAGCTGCAGTCTCGTACTCGCCTAAGTTTTAAAAGTCCTACCGAGTGAAGAGAAACCCTCTCACTCGGAGGCTTAGCTGCAGCCCAGTGCTCGCCTAAGTTTGAAAAATCCTACTGAGTGGAGAGCGATCCTCCCACTCGGGGGCTTAGCTACAGTCTCGTACTCGCCTAAGTTTGAAAAATCCTACCGAGTGAAGAGTGATCCTCTCACTCGGAGGCTTAGCTGCAGCCCAGTGCTCGCCTAAGTTTGAAAAATCCCACCAAGTGGAGAGCGATCCTCCCACTCGAGGGCTTAGCTGCAGTCTCGTACTCGCCTAAGTTCGACAAAAAAATCCTACCGAATGAAGAGCAATCCTCTCACCCGGGAGGCTTATCTACAGCCCAGTGCTCGCCTAAGTAATGAAAAATCTCACCGAGTGAAGAGAAATCCTTTCACTCGGGAGGCTTAGCCACAGTCTCGTACTTGCCTAAGTTTCAAAAACCTTACCCAACCAGTCGACTGGAACGTCAAGACCATTGCTGAGTGCCTTGCTGATGAGCTGGTCAATGCTACCCAAAGGTTGCTCGATCAGGCGACTGACCGTCCTTCTCCAGAAGCTGAGTACCTTGTTGATGAGCTGATCAATGCTACTCAAGGATCACCCAACCAGTCGACTGGAACGTCAAGACCATTGCTGAGTGCCTTGCCGATGAGCTGATCAATGCTACTCAAAGGTTGCTCGATCAGGCGAGTGGCCGTCCTTCTCCAGAAGCTGAGTACCTTGCTGATGAGCTGATCAATGCTACTCAAGGATCACCCAACTGGTCGACTAGAACGTCAAGACCAATGATGAGTGCCTTGCCGATGAGCTGATCAATGCTAATTAGAGGTTGCTCGATCAGGCGACTGGCCGTCCTTCTCCAGAAGCTGAGTACCTCGCTGATGAGCTGATCAATGCTACTCAAGGATCACCCAACCGGTCGACTAGAACGTCAAGACCATTGCTGAGTACCTTGCTGATGAGCTGATCAATGCTACTCAAGGATCACCCAACCGGTCGACTGGCTGTCCTTCTCCAGAAGCTGAGTACCTTGCTGATGAGCTGATCAATGCTACTCAAAGGTTGCTCGATCAGGCGACTGGCCATCCTCCTACAGAAGTTGCATTAAGCAAACGAACAATAATTCGATAGAAAGGCGAGTTTCATTCGAAGACAAACGCAGTGTGTGAGGTGACAAATCCAAAGTTTCTTAACCACAGAATAAATTGCTCAGGCATCAGGCTCGAAGGAGTCTTAACGGTTACAAATTCACTCGTCATTCCGAGGCAAATAAAAGTGACATAATGTTTTTATTTCGATTACTCGGCGGGAGAAGGACTGGCCGGGTCGCAGAAGCTGTCGAGGTCGATGCTATCGGTGATGCGAGTGGCTGCCTCCAGGAAAGTGTCCATGAAATCCTGGAAAGAGTGCTTCTTCATGTTCGCCACTTTGAGAGCTGCCAACTTTTCCTCTTTAGCTTCCTTGTAGTGCACTCGGACCAGAGACAAAGCGACATCAGCACCATAGCAGGCAGAGGATTTCTTCCACTCTTGCACTCGACTTGTAATCTGGTTTAGCCGAGCCATCAAGGACTCGAGGTCTTGCGACAGTTCCTCCCGAGGCCAGAGGTCAGCATCCACTCGGGTCATCACCGCCTTCAGCCGAGCCAGATAGTCAACTGCGTCATTCAAGCGTGATTCCAGTCGGAGCAAGTTCATCGCAGCTTCATCCTTCAAGGGGCAGTTGATAGGGTCGGGACCTGTCTCGACCCGTCCAGTTTCGGCCTCGAAGTCTTGACAGAGTTCTTTTTCATCACAACAAACAATGAGTCGACAGTATAACAAATCTCAGTCGACGACAGTTATTTAACGGGACAGACGTACCTTCAAGCTTCAGGACAAGCTTTGCCGCGAGTTGCTCGAAATGAGACTCTAGCTTGCCAGTCTTGGTCCTGAGGCCTTCGACTTCAGCGGTCAAGTTCTCCTTGTCCTTCCGCAGCTGCTCAACTTCACGGTTAGTGTCCGAGACAGCCGTCTTCAACGTCTCATTCTCATCCTCCAACTTGCCGACTGAAGCCAGCTTCTCGTCCACAAGCTTCGTCTTCTCGCGCGCTTCCTTTTGAGAAGCTGCAAGGTCCAGATCCTTCTGTTCCAGAGCTTCCTTCATCCTCTCTAAAGAAACAACACTCTTCAGACGAGACTGGAGTTGGCGATTTTCACTATGCACATCCGCTCATGCGAATTCACTCGGTTCAAAGAGACTGAAAGAAAAGCCAGTGCCAAGTGTAAAGCTACAAAGCAGACAAAACGGTCGAGTGATTACCTCCCATGATGGCTGTTTCTTCTTGAGCTTTCTTCAGGTTCTTCTTTGCAAGTTCGAGGTCAAGTTCAACACTGATATGTTTCTTCTTCAACTCGGTGAGCCGAGCTCCAAGATCACAAGACCTTTGCAACCAGAAAGACAGAACATATCAATCGACAGATCGCAGAGCCGAGTGAAAGCAAAGAATTATTCTAAGACTACTGCTGAATCAAGTTTTCAGCAGTAGTCTCGGGGACTACACCCAGTGGGTGCACTTAGCGTGCCCCCACTGGATCAGATCAATACTCAGCATGAGTTCAAAAAAAAGAAAGAGAGACACATCATTAGACCTCAGTCGACTGCCAGAAGCCGACCGTGGCCTCGGGGACTACACCCAGTGGGTGCACTCGACGTGCCCCCACCGATTCAAAAAGCGCAGAATTGAAGATTTCCTGAGTTCTAAACAAAAGAACACCCAGTGGGTGATCAAATATAAAAGTGACATCCAGAAATTTCAGTCGGAGTTTTGCTGACATGAACGTTGGTCTGAAGAGCAGTGCTGGCGTTGTAAGCTATCTGACTGGCTTCATGCATCACCTTCACCTGTTCCATGACAAGGTTCGCCTAGCGAAGAGCTTCCCTAGCAGCACTCAGCGAGTCATCCGGAGTTTGATATGTAGCAAAGAGAGATGGCTCCAGAGCGGCTGAAGTAGCTGCCGGGTCAGATGAGTGGAGTTGTACCGGTACAGCAGGTGTCTGTGCAGCCGACCCCGATGGACGATCAGTCGTCAACGGGTTAGCGAATGTGACGTTGGTCCGGACCATCGCTTCAGGCGCCGGTGTCGATTGAGGGACCTGGACTTCAAGCTTCCTCCTGCTTGAGCTTCCACTCTTCTTCTTCCTCTCCTGTAGAGGCACTTCTTCTTCTTCGTCATCAGGAACCACAACGATATCTTGTGGAGCTACATAAGAAGAGAAATGTCAAGTTTTCAGTCAATTGGCCATTCACTCGACTAAACATAACTTGGTCGAATGAACTTACCAGCTCGAGAGGTGGCCTCTTCGTCTCCTGGTGCCTTGTCGACGTCCATGTCGATGGCAGCAGAGGTAGGGCTGCAAAGACGCAAGGATGAGTTGGTCAGATCAAGAAATTTTTCAGTCGACTTACGGGAACATGAACAAGATACCCACCCTAAGGCAATGGGGACATCCATCTTGATGCGCGGCAGTGTCTTCCGAGCCTTGGAGGGAGCAACCCTAGGCTGCTTGGCCACCTTCTCCGTCGGCTCCGGGGTCGACGTCTGATTGCGCTTCTAGGTATTGGCACTCGGAACCACACCTTTCCTGCGCCCACCAGCCGAGTCATGCTGCTGCTTGGATCGGCGTTCGGAGCGCGGTGGCGAGTCGACCTCCTCCTCCTCGTCCGATTCCTCGCTCTCCTCCTCCCCCTCCTCCTCCTCATCTTCCTGAGAATCCCACTCGTCACTATCTTCCGCGCTGTCCTCCCCTTCCTTGGTCTGCTCCAAAGCCTGCTTGCCATTGGGCATCGAATGTATCTCAGTGAACACCTGCAGAATAAAGTTGGTCAAACATGAGTCAATCAATCTCAAGTACAGTCGGAACATGAATGGGAAACAGTCAGAGCGAAAGGCATACCTTGTCGGGCGGGTTGTCGCTGCTGAAGGGGATGACTCGCCTAGATCCTCTGGGATTGTCCTGATTGCCTGTAATGCTTCTCAGCCACGAAGCTACTATTGCAGATGGTACTTCCTCCGGATGAACCCGTGCGGTGTCGTCCGGTCCGGAATACAACCACATCGGATGATCACGGGCCTGGAGAGGCTGGATACGTCGACTGAGGAACACCTCCAGCAGATCCAGACCCGTGACACCATCATTGATAAGCTGGACCACCCTATCTACCAGCATCCTCATCTCCATGGTCTCACCAGTCGTAACTTTGAGCGGGGCAGGAGTTTGGACTCGGTCAAACGAGAAGTGGGGAAGGCCGATTGACTGACCTGGGGCCGCGACATCCTGGCAATAGAACCAAGTCGATTGCCAACCTCTAACGGAATCATGAAGAGTCATAGCAGGAAAGGCACTCCCTTTCCTCTTTTGGATACCTAAACCACCACACATCTGGATGACATGGGTTTTCGAATCACTCGACTTCGCCTTCTTCACCGATTGAGAACGAATAGTGAAGATGTGCTTGAAAAGGCCCCAGTGTGGTCGACAACCACTGTAGAAAAAGGGCCTGTTGTCCTGGTTCGTAAGGGCCTTTTGTCCCGGTTCCTGAATTGGGACTAAAGGGTTGGTACTAATGCCCTGTCCCTTTAGTCCCGGTTCAATCCAGAACTGGGATAGATGGGCCTCCACGTGGCCTGTGCGCGGAGCCCAGGCAGGAGACCCTTTGGTCCCGGTTGGTGGCACCAACCGGGACCAATAGGCATCCACGCGTCAGCATTTCTGTGGCTGGGGTTTTTGTTTTTTTAAGGGGGGGAGGTTTTGGGGTTTTGGGGGGTTAATTTAGGTGTTTCATATATTGTGTTAGCTAGCTATAATTAATAGAGAGAAGTGTCCTCTCTTATGTCCGTGCTTGGTCGACGCTACGTACTATACATACGTATAGAGAGGACTAGACACGCTGGCTAGCTAGTAAGAAAATGAAGGAAACATAAGATCGTCATGCATGAACATATATGCATACAGAGAGAAGTGATATCGACCACCTCTCCTTCTCCGAGAGATTGGTCAAACAACAAGTTCTTGTAGAAGTGTCCTCTCTTATGTCCGTGCTTGGTCGACGCTACGTACTATACATACGTATAGAGAGGACTAGACACGCTAGCTAGCTAGTAAGCAAATGAAGGAAACATAAGATCGTCATGCATGAACATATATGCATACAGAGAGAAGTGATATCGACCACCTCTCCTTCTCCGAGAGATTGGTCGAACAACAAGTTCTTGTATATCTATCCGACACTACCGACTACATATATACAATAATTATCTCTTACAAATATAATCATATGGACTCATGGTCCACATAGTATTCTCCGTCTTCAGCGATCACGTGGTCAAGAAAGAATGCCGCCAATTCCTCTTGAATTGCTCGCATGCGAGCTGGTGCTAGGAGTTCATCCCGCTTCCGAAACACCTAATTTGAAGAAGGGGGTCAATACATATATATATGAATGAATGAAACTCAACACAAATGATGGTAATAAAATAAAATTGTGAATGTTTTTATTTACGTACTTCATATTGTTCGTCAGTGTAGCCCCGCTCACAGGTCGTGTGGCGGATGGACTCACAAACGTAGTATCCACAGAAATCATTCCCTTGTTCCTGCCACAACCACTTTACAAGAAATAGAGGTCAATCAAACTGATAAGCAAGAATGCCAAATGGTATTGATGAAACTAGCGCTTGTATCAATAGGAGATGCGCGAAACATGCTACTATAGTACTTACTTCCGGGTGTCTAAATTGCAGCTTCTTCGGGAGTCCTGGAGCTTTTTTGGAGAATTTTTTCCAAACCCTGCCAGACAAAGAAAACAATTACTTTATATATCAGGAAATGAACAAAGTTGCTGATATGGTGGATAATGATCGATTTAACTTACTTCTCGAGCATTTGAGTCATGTCCGCATAGTCCTGGGGATATTTTCGTCTTGAGTCTAAGACGGTTACTAGTCCCTGCTCAAGCTTAATCTCTAGGAGAATATAGTGGTAACTGCACACGCATGCATAACTCATCAATTACATTACTATAACCTTGACTAATATATAAGGGAAACCGAATACGCACAAGATTGTAACACTCACTTGAAGTTGTAAGGAAAGATTATTATATCTTTGTTTTCATTTATTACCAACGATCGTAGCAAGTTGGCCTCGGTATCTGCGGCTTGAAATTTAACCTGAGTTGCATCTATGAGATATGTGTTAATGAACCCAATATCACCGACTTGTCTTTTCTTCAATTCGGCGATCTTGAATCTACATAATATAGTGAGGATGATTATAAATACATGCAATGAAAGAGCTGAGCTATATAGAGAGACTTAATGATAGAAGTAGTACTACTTACAGACAGTAGCAGGTGACCGTTGTTTTATCGAGGGCCAATTGATTGAAAAACTGAAAGAACTCCTCAAATGGAACAGGCAACAGTTCAATTCCAACGAGGTCATGCTCCTTTTTAACTTTCACATACAAAGTACTCCTCCCCCCAGAGTCTCTGCAGATTTTCAAGTACCAATCATGCAATCTTCGCATCATCGTTGATAGAGATCTTTCATCTTTGACGAGAGGCTTCCCGTACTCGTATCTTTGTATCTGCACCTCCATGAAATCATAATGTACATCGTCGGGCAGGTAATCGCCAAGATTGCTATAACCGGGCACCATCCTCGGATCATTAGCGACGTTGTCGCTAGGCACCTTGAGCGGGGGGCACGATTGCTTCGCTTGTTCACCGAGCTGGGAAATTTGTTTCCCAGCTCATCGTTCTTTCAGCCTTTGATCACTGACAGTACTTCCCGACCGCTCCACTTCGGGAAATTCCTTTCCAATAATGCGCTCATAGTTTCCTTTCGGCGGAGACTTGGGTGGTTTTGTCAGGGAAACCAGAGTGCGCTTCGCTTTCACCGGATCTACCTTCTCCTCCGGAGGTGGATGTTTCTTTGCTTTCACCCCTTCAAAGTAGTTCCTCACTTCTTCTCGTGCGATCTCGGCGTTCTCCTCCGGGGTCCTCTCGTATGGTAACTTCTCTGGAGTCTTCAGAGAAGGACCGAATCTGTATTTCCTCCCGCCTCTGGTTGTACTGCTAGACGCCGGCAGAGTAGACGGAGCGGTTGTCTTCTTTACTTGCTTACGAGGCGGAGGAGAAGGACTAAGATGCAACGGAGCAGCCAGAGCGGCGGCAGGTCTCTTCTGCCCTTGCTGACGAGGCGGAGAAGGAGGAGGCTAGCTGCTCGGGCGCGTCGGCGCAGGCGGAGAAGGAGGCGGAGTGCCGCCACGCGCTGGAGAAGGAGCCGGTCAAGTGCCCTGATCGTCACTTGCCGGAGGAGGAGGCGGTGGAGGAGGCAGAGTGCCCTGACTCGCCGGAGGAGGAGGCGGTGGAGTAGGCGGAGTGCCCTGACTTGCCGGAGGAGGAGGCGGTGGAGGAGGCGGAGTGCCCTGACTTGCCGGATGAGGAGGAGGAGGTGGAGGCGTCCAGTTCGGAAGGTTGATGAGCTCCTTCCGCCATAGGCATGGTGTCTTCAGAGCAGACCCCAGCCTAGTCTCCCCTTCACCGGTAGGGTGGTCAAGCTGGAGGTCCTCAAATCCCTCTGTTATTTCATCCACCATCACCCTAGCATATCCTTCTGGAATCGGCTGGCAGTGAAAAGTTGCGCCGGGTTTAGTAGGATAAACAGAGCCAACAGCCGCCTTGACCTTCAAATTCATCCATTGCGTCGTAAGGTGGCAATTTTGAGACTCCGTGATAGCATCCACGGGATAGCTAGCAGGAGCCGTCAAGGCATGCTCCGGCTGAAGCAGCTCGGTGGAAGCCACGCTGCTTCTCCGCTGAGATGGCGGGGTGGCTTCGGGGGAAGCTTCGGCAGTACGTTTGCTGCGATTTGCTTCTCGTTCCTCTATCGCTTGTACCCTTGCTTGCAGCGCCTGCATTTGGGTCTGTTGCAATTTTTTCCTCCTCTCCTGGGATTTGTAACCGCCTGCGTCCGGAAACCCAACCTTCCACGGAATGGAGCCTGGCGTGCCTCGTGTCCATCCAGGGTGCTCAGGATTCCCGAGGGCCATTGTGAGCTCGTCGTTCTCTCTGTCTGGAAAGAACGTCCCTTGCTGCGCTGCTTCGATATACTGCCGAAGCTTCCTGACTGGTATGTCCATTTGATCGTTCGTCCAAATGCACTTCCCTGTTATAGGGTCCAAGGTTCCGCCAGTCCCGAAGAACCAAGTCCGGCAACGGTCTGGCCAGTTAATTGTCTCTGGTTCGACCCCTTTATCAACCAGATCATTCTCAGTCTTGGCCCACTTAGGCCGGGCTACGAGGTAGCCACCTGACCCCGTGCAATGGTGATGCTTCTTCTTCGCAACATTTTGCTTGTTTGTCGCCGACATCTTCTTACTCTTTTCCGATGTCTTGTGGGCCACAAATGCGGGCCAGTGATCTCTGATCTTCTCATATCTGCCCTTGAATTCTGGTGTCTCATTATTTTCGACAAACTTATTCAGCTCTTTCTTCCTCCTCCTAAATAGTTCTGCTATCCTCTTAAGAGCAAAAGACTTGATTAATTGCTCTTTAACTGGCTTCTCTGGATCATCCTCTAGCGGTAGGGTGAAATTTGACTTTAGCTCAGTCCAAAGATCATTTTTCTGCATATCATTGACATAAGACACCTCAGGGTCTTCTATAGCCGGCTTTAACCATTGCTGGATGCTGATCGGGATCTTGTCCCTAACCAAAACCCCGCACTGAGCAACAAATGCGCTCTTTGTCCGGAGGGGTTCAATCGGTTGGCCGTCGGGCGCGATTGCTATGATCTCAAACTTTTCATCCGAGCTCAACTTTTTCTTCGGGCCTCGTCTCTTTACCGAAGTTGTGCTCGATCCGGATGGCTAGAAAAAAGAACAAAGACTTAATTAATATGTTTACATACCAAAACAATGAATGCATCAATTAGCTAGTCAGCAGAAGCTTAACTAATATATATACCTGGCCGGACTCGGTTCGATCACCGGAGACGTCATCATGGTCTCCTTCTTGCACCGGCATTGGGTCACCGGAGCCGTCCTCACGGTCTCCTTCTTGCACCGGCATTAGGTCACCGGAGCCATCATAATCATAGCCAGCTGCTTCCAGACCATCGGTGTCGTTGAGAAACAACGAGAAAACGGCATCACTTCCTCGTGCGATTATGTCCCCCAACAACTCTTCTTGTACTTCGTCTCAGGCGGTGTCCATAGTTTCTACAAATATTGACAACATGGCAATTATTATTCAAACATAACAGAAGGATATATTAGTGGCAAACGTAGAACTAATATTAATTAGTGGCCTCGACGCTGCTTCTCTAGGGTTTGGGGTGGCCTCAATGCTGCTTCTCTAGGGTTTGGGGTGGCCTCGACAACGCTTCAAGGATAAAAAAAGATGATGAAGAAGAAAAAAAAGAGGAGAAGAAAGAATAGAGGAGTAAGAACTCCTCTATTCTTTCTTCTCCTCTTTTTTCTTCTTCTTCCTCTTATTTTTTATCGGGAACGAGGGTCGTCGAGGGTCACCGAGCGGTAGAGGAAACCCTAAATAGAAAGTATCGTGGGTGTGAGATACATGTGGCCGTCGGTGTCGGACACTACATCCATGTCCCACAAGTGACGTGGGCGTCGAAGCCCGCGTCACTTGTGGGACGTGGATGTAGTGTCCGACACTGACGGCCACATGTATCTCACACCCACGATACTTGCTATTTAGGGTTTCCTCTACCGCTTGGCGACCCTGACCCTCGATGACCCTCGTTTCCGATAAAATTGAGCCCACGTCACTTGTGGGACGTGGATGTAATGTCCGACACCGACGGCCACATGTATCTCACACCCACGATACTTGCTATTTAGGGTTTCCTCTACCGCTCGGCGACCCTCGACGACCCTCGTTCCCGATAAAAAAAGAGGAAGAAGAAGAAAAAAAAGAGGAGAAGAAAGAATAGAGGAGCCTCTATTCTTTCTTCTCCTCTTTTTTTTCTTCCTCTTCTTTTTTTATCCTCTTCTTCCTCTCATGTTCGACGACCCTCGACCCCTCGGCGACCCTAGACCCCCTCTCGACCCCCTCATGTCGAAGTTATCGAGTAGGGGGTATATCGACAACGACATACCCGATACATACATACATACATACATACATACATACATACATACATACATACATATCACATGCATCCATACATATATGAACAAAATTAATATCTACTAATTAACAACCTAAATAAAAAAACTAATACATATAGGAAGAAGAAGAAAAAAGAAGAGAAGAAAGAATAGAGGAGAAGACTTCCTCTTCTTCCTCTCCTCTTCTTCTCCCTCTTCTTCTCCCTCTTCTTCCCCTTCTTCCCTCGACCCCCTAAACTAGTTCTCACCCCTCGACCCCCTAAACTAGTTCTCAACCCTTGACCCCCTAAACTAGTTCTCAACCCTCGACCCCCTAAACTAGTTCTCAACCCCCCCCTCATGTCGAAGTTATCAGGGAGGGGGTATATCGACCCCCCCTCATATCGAAGTTATCGGGGAGGGTTATATCGACCCCCCTCCTGTCGAAGTTAACGGGGAGGGGGTATATCGACAATGACATGCATACATGGAAAAAATGCTATCCATCTATACATACATAGCCACATACATATATACATGGAAATAATGCTATGAAAAAAAATATGAACAAAAAAATGCTATGAACAAAAAAAATAATACACATAAACAAAAAAATACATATATGAAAAAAATGCTCTGAACAAAAAACATAATACACATATATGAACATCTATACATACATATAGCCACATACATATATACATTATATATGCGTACAAAAAAATGAAAAAAATGATAAACAGGTGGCGGCGGCTCACAGCAGTGAGGTTGACTGGCGAGGGCGACGACGGGGGCGGCGAGGGCGTCGGCGAGGGTGGCGGCGAGGGCGTCGGCGAGGGCGGCGGCGAGGGCGTCGGTGAGGGCGGCGAATGGCTCGGGGAGGAGGGCGGCGAGGGCGGCACGGGGTCTGGGAGGAGGGCTCGGGGACGACGGCGAGATCGGGGGCGGCGCGGGCTTGGGGACGTCGGCGAGCTCGAGGGGCGGCGTGAGCTCGGGGACGACGGCGAGCTCCGGGGCGGCGCGGGCTCGAGGGCGGCGCGGGCTCGAGGACGGCAAGGGCTCGGGGGCGGCGCGGGCTCGAGGAGCGGGCGGCAGCGGCGACGAGGAGCGGGCGGTGACGGCGAGCACGGGCAGCCTAGCGGCGTCATCGGGGCGGGATCGAAGAAACTGAACCAAAATTTTCACAAGTGTGGCTTATGTAGACGGAGCATTGGTCACGGTTCGTGGCACAAACCGTGACCAATGCCCCCCTTTAGTCCCGGTTGGTGCCACCAACCGAGACCAAAGGCCGCCGCTTCCCGCCCTTTGGGCTGCTGAAAAGAGGCCTTTGGTCTCGGTTGGTGGCACCAACCGGGACTAAAGGGGGGCATTGGTCACGGTTTGTGCCACAAACCGTGACCAATGCCCCCCTTTAGTCCCGGTTGGTGCCACCAACCGGGACCAAAGGTCTTGTGCGGCTGCTGCGTCGAAAGTTTAGTCCCACCTCGCTAGTTGAGAGGGGTGCGCAGTGGTTTATAAGCCCCACTGCCGCACCCCTCTCGAGCTCCTCTCCATTGCAGGCTTACGGGCCTAATTGTCACTGCTATGCCTGTGGGCCTACTGGGCCTCCTGCGGGCCTGAATCCTGCCCCTTGGATGGGTTTCTAGTCGTATTCAGGCCGTGGGGGCCCAGTAGGTGGCATTTTTTTTTGTTTTTTGTTGCTTTATTTATTTTCTTTTGCTTTTTGCTTTATTTTTTAATTCTTTATGCTTTTAGTTTTAGAAAAATTATAAACTTTTTGTTAATGCCATTAGTTTTCAAATTTGAAAACACTTTTTTTGTTTTTTTGTTTTCTTTGTTGCTTTATTTATTTTATTTTGTTTCTACTTACAACAAAATACTTATTGTTGCTATTTTTTCTAGTTTTTTTGTTTTGTTTTCTACATTATTTATTTTCTTTTTTTTTGCTTTATTTTTTTATTCTTTTTGCTTTTAGTTTTAGAAAAATTATAAACTTTCTGTTAGTGCCATTAGTTTTCAAATTTGAAAACACTTTTTTAGTTTTTTAGTTTTCTTTGTTGCTTTATTTATTTTATTTTGTGATTAACTTTACTATAAAAATAGTTTTTTTCCTGTTTTTTTGATTTGTTTTTTGCATTATTTATTCTCTTTTGTTTTTTAGCTTTAATTTTTAATTCTGTTTGCTTTTAGGTTAGAAAAATTATAAACTTTCTGTTAGTGCCATTAGTTTTAGAGAAATTATAAACTTTCTGTTAGTGCCATTAGTTTTCAAATTTGAATAGTTAAAATTTGAATTCTTTGAAATTTGTGTGAATCACAAGTTTGTGATTAACTTACTAAAAAATGAGAATAGATGCGCTTATAGAGAAAATTCAACCTAAATTCATAGTAAATTTCTATGAATTTCAGAGAAATTCACTATGAATTTAGGTTAAATTTTCTCTATTAGGGCATCTATTTTCACTTTGAGAGGAGCTCAACAAGGCAGAGAGGGAAGGGCTTATAAACCGGTGTGAGCGCCCTTCGGTTGGCAAGGTGGTACTAAACTCTGCCCGGAGCGAGGACCAACCCTTTAGTCCCGGTTTGTGGCACAAACCGGGACTAATGGTCATGGGCCAGGGGCGAGGAGCAAAATTACAAACTTTCTGTTAGTGCCATTAGTTTTAGAAAGTTGAAAGTTGAAAGTTGGCATGGGCCAGGGACTAATGGTCATGGTATTATGAGGGCCAAACCATAAGACATTAAAGCATTTCAAATGAACTCTGAAAAAGTTGAAAGTTGGCATGGTATCATAATTTCACCCACATAGCATGTGGATGTACAAAACGGACAATGGTAGCTTGTTCGTGTGTTACAATGTTGGCATGGTATCATCATAATAGTTGCGGGAGAAAGTCTTCACTTTTTCTTCGCTTGTGTCATTTGCTTATTGCGCCGTAACCATGGATAATCTTCATTGTTTATCAGGATGCTTGGGTCAGCCTTGACATTGAAGGGAGGAATTTCATGAAACTTATCATAATCTTCAGACATGTCTGTCTTAACGTCCACTCCCAGGATGTCCCTTTTTCCTGAAAGAACTATGTTGCGCTTTGGCTCATCGTATGATGTATTCGCTTCCTTATCTTTTCTTTTTCTCGGTTTCGTAGACATGTCCTTCACATAGATAACCTGTGCCACATCATTGGCTAGGACGAACGGTTCGTCAATGTACCCAAGATTTTTCAGATCCACTATTGTCATTCCGTACTATGGGTCTACCTGTACCCCGCCGCCTGAAAGATTGACCCATTTGCACTTAAACAAAAGGACCTTAAAATCAGGTCCGTAGTCAAGTTCCCATATGTCCACTATGTAACCATAATATGTGTCCTTTCCGCTCTCGGTTGCTGCATCAAAGCGGACACCGCTGTTTTGGTTGGTGCTCTTTTGATCTTGGGCGATCGTGTAAAATGTATTCCCATTTATCTCGTATCCTTTGTAAGTCAATACAGTCAAAGATGGTCCCCTAGACAACAAGTACAACTCATCACAAATAGTGTTGTCACCTCTGAGACGTGTTTCCAACCAACTGCTGAAAGTCCTGATGTGTTCACATGTAATCCAGTCGTCGCACTGCTCCGGGTGTTTGGAGCACAGACTGTTCTTGTGTTCATCGACATACGGGGTCACCAAGGTAGAGTTCTGTAGAACTGTGTAGTGTGCTTGAGACCAAGAATATCCGTCCCTGCATATTATTGAGTCTCTTCCAAGAGTGCCTTTTCCAGTCAGTCTCCCCTCACACCACGATTTAGGGAGACCTATCTTCTTAAGGCCAGGAATGAAGTCAACACAAAACCCGATAACATCCTCTGTTTGATGGCCCATGGAGATGCTTCCTTCTGGCCTAGCACGGTTATGGACATATTTCTTTAGGACTCCCATGAACCTCTCAAAGGGGAACATATTGTGTAGAAATACGGGCCCCAGGATGACAATCTCATCGACTAGATGAACTAGGACGTGCGTCATGATATTGAAGAAGGATGGTGGGAACACCAGCTCGAAACTGACAAGACATTGCGCCACATCACTCCTTAGCCTTGCTACGATTTCTGGATCGATCACCTTCTGAGAGGTTGCATTGAGGAATGCACATAGCTTCACAATGGCTAATTGGACGTTTTCCGGTAGAAGCCCCCTCAATGCAACCGGAAGCAGTTGCGTCATAATCACGTGGCAGTCATGAGACTTAAGGTTCTGAAACTTTTTCTCTGGCATATTTATTATTCCCTTTATATTCGACGAGAAGCCAGTCGTGACCTTCATACTGAGCAGGCATTCAAAGAAGATTTCTTTCTCTTCTTTCGTAAGAGCGTAGCTGGCAGGACCTTTATACTGCTTCGGAGGCATGTCATCTTTTTCGTGCAAACGTTGCAGGTCCTCTCGTGCCTCAGGTGTATCTTTTGTCTTCCCATACACGCCCAAGAAGCCTAGCAGGTTCACGCAAAGGTTCTTCGTCACATGCATCACGTCGATTGAAGAGCGGACCTCTAGGTCTTTCCAGTAGGGTAGGTCCCAAAATATAGATTTCTTCTTCCACATGGGTGCGTGTCCCTCAGCGTCATTCGGAACAGCTAGTCCACCGGGACCCTTTCCAAAGATTACGTAGTGTAAATCATTGACCATAGCAAGTACGTGATCACCGGTACGCATGGCAGGCTTCTTCCGGTGATCTGCCTCGCCTTTGAAATGCTTGCCTTTCTTTCGACATTGATGGTTGGTCGGAAGAAATCGACGTTGGCCCAGGTACACATTCTTCCTGCATTTGTCTAGGTATATACTTTCAGTGTCATCTAAATAGTGCGTGCATGCGTGGTATCCTTTGTTTGTCTGTCCTGAAAGGTTACTGAGAGCGGGCCAATCGTTGATGGTCACGAACAGCAACGCCTTAAGGTTAAATTCCTCCTGTCTGTGCTCATCCCACATACGTACACCGTTTCCATTCCACAGCTGTAAAAGTTCTTCAACTAATGGCCTTAGATACACATCAATGTCGTTGCCGGGTTGCTTAGGGCCTTGGATGAGAACTGGCATCATAATGAACTTCCGCTTCATGCACATCCAAGGAGGAAGGTTATACATACATAGAGTCACGGGCCAGGTGCTGTGATTGCTGCTCTGCTCCCCAAAAGGATTAATGCCATCCGCGCTTAAAGCAAACCATAGATTCCTTGGGTCCTTTGCAAACTCATCCCAGTACTTTCCCTCGATTTTTCTCCACTGCGACCCGTCAGCGGGTGCTCTCAACTTCCCATCTTTCTTTCGGTTCTCACTATGCCATCGCATCAACTTGGCATGCTCTTCGTTTCTGAACAGACGTTTCAACCGTGGTATTATAGGAGCATACCACATCACCTTCGCAGGAATCCTCTTCCTGGGGGGCTCGCCGTCAACATCACCAGGGTCATCTCGTCTGATCTTATACCGCAATGCACCGCATACCGGGCATGCGTTCAGATCCTTGTATGCACCGTGGTAGAGGATGCAGTCATTAGGGCATGCATGTATCTTCTCCACCTCCAATCCTAGAGGGCATACGACCTTCTTTGCTGCGTATGTACTGTCGGGCAATTCGTTATCCTTTGGAAGCTTCTTCTTCAATATTTTCAGTAGCTTCTCAAATCCTTTGTCAGCCACATCATTCTCTGCCTTCCACTGCAGCAATTCCAGTACGGTACCGAGCTTTGTGTTGCCATCTTCGCAATTGGGGTAAAAACCTTTTTTGTGATCCTCTAACATGCGATCAAACTTCAGCTTCTCCTTTTGACTTTCGCATTGCGTCCTTGCATCGACAATGACCCAGCGGAGATCATCATCATCGGGCACATCGTCTGGTTCCTCTTGATCTTCAGCAGCTTCACCCGTTGCAGCGTCATTGGGCACATCGTCTGGTTCCTCTTGATCTTCACCAGCTCCCCCCGTTGTAGCATCACCGTATTCAGGGGGCACATAGTTGTCATTGTACTCTTCTTCTTCGCCGTCTTCCATCATAACCCCTATTTCTCCGTGCCTCGTCCAAACATTATAGCATGGCATGAAACCCTTGTAAAGCAGGTGGGACTGAAGGATTTTCCGGTTAGAGTAAGACCTCGTATTCCCACATTCAGTGCATGGACAACACATAAAACCATTCTGCTTGTTTGCCTCAGCCGCATCGAGAAACTCATGCACGCCCTTAATGTACTCGCAGGTGTGTCTGTCACCGTACATCCATTGTCGGTTCGTCTGCGTGCATTATATATAATTAAGTGTCCAAATTAATAGAAGTTCATCATCACATTAAAACCAAAGTGCATACATAGTTCTCATCTAACAACATATAGCTCTCCAGAGCATCTAATTAATTAAACCATACATTGAAACTATGTAAAACATTTCAATGTGAAAACAAATGCGATCATAATCGCAACCAAGGTAACAATTGATCCAACGACATAATGATACCAAGCCTTGGTATGAATGGCATATTTTCTAATCTTTCTAATCTTCAAGCGAATTGCATCCATCTTGATCTTGTGATCATCGACGACATCCGCAACATGCAACTCCAATATCATCTTCTCCTCCTCAATTTTTTTATTTTTTCCTTCAACAAATTGTTTTCTTCTTCAACTAAATTTAACCTCTCGACAATAGGGTCGGTTGGCATTTCCAATTCACATACATCCTACATAAATAAAATCTATGTCACGTTGGTCGGCATAATTTTCATAAACAATAAATGAACCAATAGTTATAAAGATAATATATATACCACATCCGAATCATAGATAGGACGAGGGCCGACGGGGGCGGATACCAAAACCATCGCACTATATAAGATGCAATAATAAAAGTAAGAAAATAATACTAGTATCTATGTAAACATAGAAGTAAGAATATTTTTCCTTTCAGATAGAAGATAAGAACAAGAGGCTCACCACGGTGGTGCCGGTGATGAGCTCAGCGCGGGTGATCGACAACGGTGAAGACGGGGACGGACGGGCGTGACGGACCGCTAAACCTAGACAAATATTATGGAAAATGGAGCTTGGAGGTCGAGCTTGCAGAGGAGAAAGCTTAAGTAGTGTGGCTCGGGCATTCCATCGAACACCTTGTGTGCATAGGAGGTGTGCTAGAGCACCACCAAGCCCTCTCCCCCTCGGCTAGAAAAAAATAGAGCAGTGTGCTCTGCTCTCACGCGAGGGGGTATATATAGGCACTTCATTGGTTCCGGTTGGTGGCATGAACCGGGACTACAGGTGAGCCTTTGGTCCCGGTTCAAGCCACCAACCGGGACCAATGGTGGTGGGCCAGGAGCGAGGCCCATTGGTCCCGGTTCATCCCACCAACCGGGACCAAAAGGTCCAGATGAACCGGGACCAATGGCCCACATGGCCCGCCCGCCCACCTGGGCTCATGAACCGGGACCAATGCCCCCATTGGTCCCAGTTCTGGACTGAACCGGGACTAATGGGCTGACCCGGCCTGGACCAAAGCCCTGTTTTCTACTAGTGAACCCAAGAAGTTCTCGCACATCGACACGAAAGCAGCTAAATACATGATGGTGTTTGGGGAGAAGTGGTGGAGCTGAGCAGCAAAAAAGTTCAGAAACCCCAGGAAGAAAGGGTGCGGGGGAAGTGAAAAGCCACGGTCGACATGGGTGGCGAGCAGAACACACTCACTCGGCTGGTGCTGAGGGCTCATCTCCCCCTCCGGCAGCCTTGCCGCTCCCTTGGCGATTAACCCCGACTCCACCAACTCGTCTAGATCCACCTGCTGGATCGAAGACCGGATCCAATCGCCCTGGATCCAGCCCGGCGGCAGCCTCGCGCGCGATGACGACCCGCAATGCTGCTTCCTGCCCTTTGCCACTCCCTTCGTCTTCTTCACGTGCTCTAGCGCCGCCGTCTTGTCCTTCACCATGGCGACGGGGCAGCGGCGTCGGAGCGGGAGAGTAAGGTGTGGCGGAGAGACGGAGAAAGAAGAAGGTAGAGAAGACGTGCACAGTATCGGCGCCTCGGTCCAGCCACCTTACAAGAGGTTGTTTCCGAGTGACTAACGCATGGGACCAGGCGATCCCGTCAAATCCCGCAACAGTCGCACGCAGCGTACATGGCAAAAAAGGCGGCGCGGGAATCGAGGAATCACTGTTTATCCGTTTCGCCCGCTTCGGCATTCCCCGTCTGGCGCGCTTCCCTGAAATTTCGTATCCCGCAGAATCCGAGATACACTGCCACTACAAAAAAATACACTTCCGTGATGATACGTGTTTGTCACAGTAGGTCGCGTTTTTTGTCATGCATGTACATCCATGAAAAATTTATGACAGAATCAAGATAGTCATACCTGTGCTGTCGTAGAAGTGTTCCATGACATTACCAAAATTATCAACACGGAAGTGTCCACTTCCATGACGATAAATCGCACAGCACAGAAGTGCTTTCGTCAAGGGTGACCGACACGTGGCATCCACCGTAACGGAATGCCGTTAAGCTATCGGGTCGGGTTTTGGATCCGATAACTCGTTAACAGCCCCGACCAATGGGGATTTTCCACATGTAAAATCGTCATTGGCTGGAGGAAACACGTGTCGGCTCATTGTTGGGACAGCTGTCATCCACTCATTGGACAGAAGGCGCCTATGATACGTCGACACGTGGCCCGGCCCAACAGAGGCCCATTCCTATGAAAAGGCCGGCCCGTTTGACTTGGTCAAAAGGTGATGGGCCGGCCTAAGGAAAGCCTATTAACGGCCTGTTCGCATATAGCCCATTTACAGCCCGCTAACCCAAGGCCCGTTACGCCCTACCCGAATTAGGCCAATAGCGTCATCTGGGCCATCCAATATGATTCCAGCCCATTTTCACTTCTGGCCCATGTATGGCCCATGACGTCTTTCGGCCCATATGAGGCCCTATGTAACTCTTGGCCTATTAACGGCCTGTGGTGAAACTGGCCCGCAATGAATAGTGTATCACTTTAGACCCATTAACGGCCCGTGGTGAAACTGGCCCGTAATGAACAGTGTATCACTTTATATCCATTAATGGCCCATTATTCAGTTGGGCCGTTTCTAGCCCATGTTATCTTTCGGCCTTCTTAGAGCCCATTTATTCTTGGGCTCATTTCGAGCATTCGTTTACTTATGGCCTGTTACTGTAATTTTCTGCTTGTGGGCCAAATTCAGCCTATGGTTACAGTCGGCCCGTTTGTGGTCCGTTAATACATTGGGCCGTTTTCATAGCATCATCAAATACAGCCTATTAACGATGGCCCGTTATGGTCGGCCCATGAACGGACGATTCCAACTCTAGCCCGTTTACGGCCATAATGCGGCCTGTTATTGGCCCATGTTTGGCCAATCGATCATACGGCCCGTATAAGGCCCATTGATGATAGGGCCCGTAGAAGGCCCATTGTTTCTACGGCCCGTAGAAGGCCCAATGTTTCTACGGCCCGTAGAAGGCCTACTGTTTCTACGGCCCATAGAAGGCCCACTATTTCTACGGCCCGTAGGAGGCCAAGTGTCACTACAGTAAATATTAGCCCATGGTTATTGTGGCCTAGTTTTAAAAAATAGGTTATTGTAGCCACTAGCAAACCACAGAAAAAGAACTGCACTGACTACAAGCAAACAAATAAACAAGACAACAAGGAAATAAATAAGCAAGCAACTTATGCTAGGCTATCACGGCTATTACACATATTACATCCACTGGGCATCAAAGTTCACCACCAGTGCAAATATAGGGAACACAACAGCATATAAACGCCGCAACAAAACAAGTCCAGAACTGAAACCACTTCAGAAGAGTTCAAGAAACAATATCCTGGGTACCCATAATGCTGGCAAGATGCTTAGCAAGCTTATTAACTTTCTCTTGTTTGGTGCTTAAATCCTCCAGCGCTTGCTGTTGCAAAAGAAAGTACGCATCTTAATTCTGTAGGGACTTCCTCAGTCCTTCGGCTTCTTGCCGCAGCACAGATGACTGATGCCTTTCAGCTTGTAGCTGGGACTGAAGAAGCCGAAGTGATTCAGGCAGCGAGTTCGAAGAGCTTGTGCTAGCGGTACTGGCCAGTAACTCAAACACTACATCAATGCAGGACTGTGGGGTTTTCTCACTGTCTACAAGATCGTTTTTATCACCTTTCTTGGAGACCAACAGGGTTGTCTCACTATCTTGAACCTTATCTGCATTACTTTCTCTACCATTGCATAGTGGGGTGCTCTTCTCCAATATTCTGTTTGCATACTACAAGAGAAACAAGCAGACACATCACAGGTTTAGCTTGTAGTATACCAAACTCATTTTGGTAAACCGGTTCAGTAGTAAGGTGGACAGGATAACAGCACGAAACAAACATATATCTATGTACTATGGTCACTATATTGTCCATTTCATTCTAGTTTATGTTCCCTAATCAAGATAGAGACACACAATTCAACTCATATATTTTTAAGACACAACAACATAGACAGAATATAAGTGTGAGAAACTACACAGCATTGGCAGCACTTGTAATGTGCATCACATGAGAACATAACTGTTTATACAACTTAAACTGAAATCAACATAGAGCAAGAAGTTAGAACAACAATCCAGTTAAAGAAATAGGTTTAAAACATACCTGTTGCGCCATTGGAGTTTCAATTGGATCCTTAAAATTCGAAAGTAGTTGGTATGAGTAAATACAGTGATGCAACAGCAAAGGAGTATGGACCATAGCTACGGAATTTGACCTGAGAATAGTTGCTCTTCTGCTATAAACGTGGAGTTTGGGTTAGCTGTGGTGGTCTTCGTGCTTTGGACACTACAGTAGCTTTACAAACTGCTCGTGTGGGGGTACTCTATGGTGGACATGGTGCTTTGTCAATTATAAGTGGGTTACTATCCGCTGGGGTTGCGGTTAGATGGGTTGTAGCTGGTTCTCTGCCCAACGGTGTAAGTGTGCAATCTGGAAGAGTCTCGATTATGCATGGTGGGGCTAGTTTGTGGGCCAGTACAACCATGGTTCTATCTGCATCGACGGGTAGCACTGTCTTTTGTGAAGAACGGGTTTTTGCTCCCTTAGATACTGCCATCACCCCCTCCAATTCAAATGGCTGATAAACAAGAAAAGAAATTGAACGTACAGACATTGTATGATAGACAGGTGTGGTAATTCACATATATGTTGTCTAACCAAACAGGACAACATGACACAATTTCACATATATGATGCCTAACTAAACAGGATAGCATGACACAATTTCAGATATATGATGGATAACTTAACAGGATATAATGGCATAATTCAACATATGATGAGTACCTAAACAGGATGACATGACAAAACTAAATGATGTCTTTCTAAAATAGGTTGGGATGAAATAATTCACATACATGTTTTCTAAGTATACAGGATGGCATGATATAATTGACATAATTGATTCATATACTAAGCAGCTGGCACTCGCATGTATGATCTCTAAACTAAGCAGATAGAATTCAATATTGTGCATATGATGTCTAAACTAAGCAATGCAAGACACCATATGCATCATACGAGAAATATAAACATTGCAACTTAGAGCATACACCTCAGGTGGGATATAGGACTGGTCATCTATCTCTGAATCCTCCTCTGAGGAGCTCCCTGTCACCATCGAGATATATGCTTCAACAGAATTGCCTGCTCTGAAGACCTTGTTTTCACTCCAGATTTTTCCATAACCGGCTCAAATGGTTGATACACATGAAGAGTAGTTCAATATACACAGATTGTCGACAAATGGAATACGTAATGAAAAACAAGATGGCATGAGATAATTCACATATATGATGCCTGGCTCCATGGCGGTGCATAATTCACATATATGATAACTGGCTGAAAAACATGACATTGCATAATTCACATATCTGATATAGAAAGCAAACAGAAGGCATTCACACAAAGCATGTCTAATCTAAGCAAATGGCATGGCAATGCAAGACACCATATGCATGATATGAGCAATATAACCCAGCCAAGTTAGAGCATGCACCTCGGGAGGGGGGGATACGACTGGTCATCTCTCTCTGAATTCTCCTCTGAGGATCTATCTGTAACCAGCAAGAAATCTGCATCGACAGGTAGCACTGACTGCTCAGAAGACCTTGTTTTCACTCCAGATTTTCCCATGACCGACTCAAATGGCTGATGCACAGGAAGAGTAGATGAATGTATAAACATTGCTGACAAATGGAACACATTATGGAAAAAAAATATGGCACGATACAATTCACATATACGATGACTGGCTAAATAGGATGGCATTGCATGATTCACGTATATGATTCCTGGCTAAAGAAGATGGCATTGCATAATTCCCATATACTCCCTCCGCTCCTAAATATTTGTCTTTTTAGAGATTTCAACTGGACTACCACATACGGATGTATATAGACATATTTTAGAGTGTAGATTCACTCATTTTGTTCCGTATGTAGTCACTTGTTGAAATCTCTAAAAAGACAAATATTTAGGAATGGTGGGAGTATGATATAGAAACCAAACAGGTGGCATTCACACAAAGCAAATCTAAACTAAGCTGATGACATATAAGATGTATAATGTATGCAATGCAAGGCGCCATATGCATGATATGACCAACATCAGCATGCCAGGTTAGAGCAAACACCTCAGGTGGTAAATAGGCATGGTCGGCTCCTTCTGAATCTCCATCTGAACAGTTATCTTCCTCTGGAATACAATTTGGAAATGCAGGAGAGGGGGGGGGGCACTTCACCCACCATCGAGCAGCGTCTGCATGACATTATATTCGCATGCAACGGTCTTCTCTTTTTCTCTACATGTTCAGTACGATTGTGTACAATATCTGACATGCATAATAAAAAAATAGTTAGATTTTGTAAGGCCTAAGGGGTGCATGCAAAAATCAAGACTGATGGTAGCAAACGAGTGGATGGATCCAAAACTAATGATAGCAGGTAGATTATAGCTTCAGTTTAAAAAGATAGATAATGGATCATCTATTGTTTGTTGCCCACCCAACATGAACCACATAGAAGACCCCAGATGAACCAGATAGTAGACAGATACTATTCATTGCTGGCTCGATATGAGACCCATGGGAAATTCAAAACTCAATATTGAACGATAAAGTAGCAGGTAATAATAACCGATGTATAACGTAAGCAAACACGAAAGACTGCGACCTCTCTTCCGGAACTGTCTAGTCCTCAGGTTCATCTTCTCAGTCGATGATGGTAATGCAGTTGGCGTGGCTGCCAGCAACGGGGAAGATGATCTGAGGCGGCAAAAGAAAGTCTGCAGGGGGGATCTCTGCTGCAGTGAACGCTTCTGTCGATGGTGCACCTCAGGTGGGGTGGATGATGGCATGGCAGGAGCAGGACATAACACACAGAGTTTTCTTTGACGCCAATCTGAAAATGAAGTAAATCTGTAAGGGCTCCTTAGAATTGGAGGATTCTATAAACGCAGGGACAGGAAAAACACAGGAATAGGATAGGAATGCACATGCAAAACAGAGCATTTGGAAACATAGGATTTCAGTCAACCTGGGTGTTTGGCTCACATGAATTGGAAGAACAGAGGAATGGAGAAACAAAGTGATGCGATGAGTGTACAACCTCTTTGGCATAGCCTTGTGGACCTCAGCATCATTGGGTTGGACATGGAGGATGGTGATGATGCTGGTGTGACTGTCGGAGGCGGGGAAGAAGATCCAAGGCCTCTGGAAACGGTGCCGAGGGTATTGCTCCGCTATGATGGACGGTTCCATCGTTGGAGCAGCTCCGCTAAGGTGTACGACAACGAGGTTGAAGCATGACAAGACAGACAACTTTAATCTGAAGTGGGACCCTAATATCATCTGCAATAGATGATGTAAAATAAATCACCAAAAAGTGCTAGATGTAAAACGCATCAGCCACGCCACGGCCGCTCCGACATATGCTGTAAGTACTGTTCACTCTGAACTTAACTCAAGAAAATGAACTTCACAGTCGAAACTGAATTTTACTGTCGAAACTGATGGAATTAGTAACAGAGCATTGCAATAGATGTTTAGGGCGTTCGAGCGCTAGTAGCAGAGAAGCAGTGATCTAAATCTGCAGACGCTCGAGCAGGGAACACACTAGCAGAGAGCAAGTCGTGCAGTAGC
The DNA here is from genome assembly GCF_056163025.1 of Triticum urartu. Taxonomy (NCBI): domain Eukaryota; kingdom Viridiplantae; phylum Streptophyta; class Magnoliopsida; order Poales; family Poaceae; genus Triticum; species Triticum urartu. Next base: position 443,877,284 of record NC_141877.1, on the reverse strand, counting down.
ATCGGGAGCGAGTGCTAAAGAAGCAACTCCTGTAGCTGCCGGAGGTCGTGCAGCAGCAGCAGCGCAAGCGAGAGCAAGAGCATAGCAGCAGCACGAACAAAAGCAGGAGCAGTGCAGCAGCGCGACCGACAGCAAGAACAGAGCCGCAGCACGAGCGAGAGCCGGAGCAGCTGCAGCTAGTGTCGTTGTGGGAAGTCGCTGCCGAGGAAGCAACGACATGGGGGAGAGACGCCATGGATGATGTGGCCGGCGGCGGCGCCATCGATGGAGACGCTATGTCTGCTCGGTATCGAGCACCGGCAGCCCCGTGAGATCGAATAAAAGATAAAATGCAGCGGTGAGTGCAGAACCTCCTTGGTGGCGCCGAGTTGGGCTCGGCTTCATCGGAGGAATTGGTGAGGGTGCTGCAGTTCCGGTGGGGCAGGTCAAGACGACGCTGTGGGGATTGAGGTGGCGTGATAGACGAGGCGAACGTCGGGGCAGCTCCTTGGAGGTGGAGGACAGGGCAGCTGATCTGGCGGGACGACGAGATCGACAACGGATCCTCATCCAGTGCGGTGGATGAGGGACGGCGAGCTGTTGCGGTGGACGACGTAGTCGGGGAAGAGTCTCCGGCTGCGCGGCGGTCGGGAGGCTGACGGAGGAGCGTGGGGTTTCGTGGGTTTTGACAGCCTCGGTGTACGAATGGGGGGGGGGGGAGGGGGCGAAGGGGGAGGGGGGAGCCTGTTGGGTTTCGTAGTAATTTCAAAAAATTTCCTACACACACACAAGATCATGGTGATGCATAGCAACGAGAGGGGGAGAGTGTGATCTACGTACCGCACACGGCTAAGAATATGATCACGTGGATCAACTTGTGTCTCTAGGGGTGCCCCTTGCCTCCGTATATAAAGGCTCAAAGGGGGGGGCTGGCCGGCCAAGAGGAGGCGCGCCAGGAGGACTCCTACTCCCTCCCGGAGTAGGACTCCCCCCTTTCCTAGTTGGAATAGGATTCGCGGAGGGGGAAAAGAGGAGAGAGAGGAGGAAGGGGGGCCGGCCCCCTCTTCTTGTCCTATTCGGACCAAGGGGGGGGGAGGGGCGCGCGGCCCATCTATGGCCACCTCTCCTCTCTTCCACTAAGGCCCACTAAGGCCCATATACCTCCCGGGGGGTTCCGGTAACCTCCCAGTACTCCGGTAAAATCCCGATTTCACCCGGAACTCTTCCGATATCCAAACATAGGCTTCCAATATATCAATCTTTATGTCTCGACCATTTCGAGACTCCTCGTCATGTCCGTGATCACATCCGGGACTCGGAACAAACTTTGGTACATCAAAATGTATAAACTCATAATATAACTGTCATCGTAACCTTAGGCATGCGGACCCTACGGGTTCGAGAACAATGTAGACATGACCGAGACACGTCTCCGGTCAATAACCAATAGCGGAACCTGGATGCTCATATTGGCTCCTACATATTCTACGAATATCTTTTATCGGTCAGACCGCATAACAACATACGTTGTTCCCTTTGTCACCGGTATGTTACTTGCCCGAGATTCGATCGTCGGTATCCCATACCTAGTTCAATCTCGTTATCGGCAAGTCTCTTTACTCGTTCCGTAATACATCATCCCGCGACTAACTCATTAGTTGCAATGCTTGCAAGGCCTCAGTGATGTGCATTACCGAGAGGGCCCAGAGATACCTCTCTGACAATCGGAGTGACAAATCCTAATCTTGAAATACGCCAACCCAACATGTACCTTTGGAGACACCTGTAGAGCACCTTTATAATCACCCAGTTACGTTGTGACGTTTGGTAGGACACAAAGTGTTCCTCCGGCAAACGGGAGTTGCATAATCTCATAGTCATAGGAACATGTATAAGTCATGAAGAAAGCAATAGCAACATACTAAACGATCGGGTGCTAAGCTAATGGAATGGGTCATGTCAATCAGATCATTCAACTAATGATGTGATCCCGTTAATCAAATGACAACTCTTTGTCCATGGTTAGGAAACATAACCATCTTTGATTAACGAGCTAGTCAAGTAGAGGCATACTAGTGACACTCTGTTTGTCAATGTATTCACACATGTATTATGTTTCCGGTTAATACAATTCTAGCATGAATAATAAAATTTTATCATGATATAAGGAAATAAATAATAACTTTATTATTGCCTCTAGGGTATATTTCCTTCAGTCTCCCACTTGCACTAGAGTCAATAATCTAGATTATACTGTAATGATTCTAACACCCATGGAGCCTTGGCGCTGATCATGTTTTGCTCGTGGAAGAGGCTTAGTCAACGGGTCTGCTACATTCAGGTCCTTATGTATCTTGCAAATCTCTATGTCTCCCACCTGGACTAGATCCCGGATGGAATTGAAGCGTCTTTTGATGTGCTTGGTTCTTTTGTGAAATCTGGATTCCTTCGCCAAGGCAATTGCACCAGTATTGTCACAAAAGATTTTCATTGGACCCGATGCACTAGGTATGACACCTAGATCGGATATGAACTCCTTCATCCAGACTCCTTCATTTGCTGCTTCCGAAGCAGCTATGTACTCCGCTTCACATGTAGATCCCGCCACAACGCTTTGTTTAGAACCGCATCAACGTAACCATTTACGACTAGCTCTTTGTCACCTCCATAAACGAGAAACATATCCTTAGTCCTTTTCAGGTATTTCAAGATATTCTTGACCGCTGTCCAGTGATCCACTCCTGGATTACTTTGGTACCTCCCTGCTAAACTTATTGCTAAGCATACATCAGGTCTGGTACACAGCATTGCATACATGATAGAGCCTATGGCTGAAGCATAGGGAACATCTTTCATTTTCTCTCTATCTTCTGTAGTGGTCGGGCATTGAGTCTGACGCAACTTCACACCTTGTAACACAGGCAAGAACCCTTTCTTTGCTTGATCCATTTTGAACTTCTTCAAAACTTTGTCAAGGTATGTGCTTTGTGAAAGTCCAATTAAGCGTCTTGATCTATCTCTATAGATCTTAATGCCTAATATGTAAGCAGCTTCACCGAGGTCTTTCATTGAAAAACTCTTATTCATGTATCCCTTTATGCTATCCAGAAATTCTATATCATTTCCAATCAGTAATATGTCATCCACATATAATATCAGAAATGCTACAGAGCTCCCACTCACTTTCTTGTAAATACAGGCTTCTCCGAAAGTCTGTATAAAACCAAATGCTTTGATCACACTATCAAAGCGTTTATCCCAACTCCGAGAGGCTTGCACCAATCCATAAATGGATCGCTGGAGCTTGCACACTTTGTTAGCTCCCTTTGGATCGACAAAACCTTCTGGTTGCATCATATACAACTCTTCTTCTAGAAATCCATTCAAGAATGCAGTTTTGACATCCATCTGCCAAATTTCATAATCATAAAATGCGGCAATTGCTAACGTGATTCGGACAGACTTAAGCATTGCTACGAGTGAGAAGGTCTCATCGTAGTCAATCCCTTGAACTTGCCGAAACCCTTTTGCGACAAGTCGAGCTTTGTAGATAGTAATATTACCGTCGGTGTCAGTCTTCTTCTTGAAGATCCATTTATTCTCAATTGCTTGCCAATCATTGGGCAAGTCAACCAAAGTCCACACTTTGTTCTCATACATGGATCCCATCTCAGATTTCATGGCTTCAAGCCATTTTGCGGAATCTGTGCTCACCATCGCTTCTTCATAGTTCGTAGGTTCATCATGATCTAGCAGCATGACTTCCAGAACAGGATTACCGTACCACTCTGGCGCGGATCTCACTCTTGTTGATCTACGAGGTTCAGTAGTATCTTGTCCTAAAGTTTCATGATCATTATCATTAGCTTCCTCACTAATTGGTGTAGGTGTCACAGAAACAATTTTCTGTGATGCACTACTTTCCAATAAGGGAGTAGGTACAGTTACCTCGTCAAGTTCTACTTTCCTCCCACTCACTTCTTTCGAGAGAAACTCCTTCTCCAGAAAGTTTCCGAACTTTAGCAACAAAAGTCTTGCCTTCGGGTCTGTGATAGAAGGTGTATCCAATAGTCTCGTTTGGATATCCTATGAAGACACATTTCTCCGATTTGGGTTCGAGCTTATCAGGTTGAAGCTTTTTCACATAAGCATCGCAGCCCCAAACTTTCAGAAATGACAACTTTGGTTTCTTGCCAAACCATAGTTCATAAGGCATCGTCTCAACGGATTTTGATGGTGCCGTATTTAACGTGAATGCGGCCGTCTCCAAAGCATAACCCCAAAACGATAGCGGTAAATCAGTAAGAGACATCATAGATCACACCATATCTAGTAAAGTACGATTACGACGTTCGGACACACCATTACGTTGTGGTGTTCCGGGTGGCGTGAGTTGCGAAACTATTCCGCATTGTTTCAAATGTACACCAAACTCGTAACTCAAATATTCTCCTCCACGATCAGATCATAGAAACTTTATTTTCTTGTTACGATGATTTTCAACTTCACTCTGAAATTCTTTGAACTTTTCAAACGTTTCAGACTTATGTTTCATTAAGTAGATATACCCATATCTGCTTAAGTCATCTGTGAAGGTGAGAAAATAACGATATCCGCCACGAGCCTCAATATTCATCGGACCACATACATCTGTATGTATGATTTCCAACAAATCTGTTGCTCTCTCCATATTACCGGAGAACGGCGTTTTAGTCATCTTGCCCATGAGGCACGGTTCGCAAGTACCAAGTGATTCATAATCAAGTGGTTCCAAAAGAACATCAGTATGGAGTTTCTTCATGCGCTTTACACCGATATGACCTAAACGGCAGTGCCACAAATAATTTGCACTATCATTATCAACTCTGCATCTTTTGGCTTCAACATTATGAATATGTGTGTTACTACTATCGAGATTCAATAAGAATAGACCACTCTTCAAGGGTGCATGACCATAAAAGATATTACTCATATAAATAGAACAACCATTATTCTCTGATTTAAATGAATAACCGTCTCGCATCAAACATGATCCAGATATAATGTTCATTCTTAACGCTGGCACCAAATAACAATTATTTAGGTCTAATATTAATCCCGAAGGTAGATGTAGAGGTAGCGTGCCGACCGCGATCACATCGACTTTGGAACCATTTCCCACACGCATCGTCACCTCGTCCTTAGTCAATCTTCGCTTAATCCGTAGTCCCTGTTTCGAGTTGCAAATATTAGCAACAGAACCAGTATCAAATACCCAGGTGCTACCGCGAGCATTAGTAAGGTACACATCAATAACATGTATATCACATATACCTTTGTTCACCTTGCATCCTTCTTATCCGCCAAATACTTGGGGTAGTTCTGCTTTTAGTGACCAGTCTGCTTGCAGTAGAAGCACTCAGTTTCAGGCTTAGGTCCAGACTTGGGTTTCTTCTCTCGAGCAGAAACTTGCTTGCTGTTCTTCTTGAAGTTCCCCTTCTTCTTCCCTTTGCCCTTTTTCTTGAAACTAGTGGTCTTGTTGACCATCAACACTTGATGCTCCTTCTTGATTTCTACCTCCAAAGCTTTCAGCACTGCGAAGAGCTCGGGAATAGTCTTATTCATCCCTTGCATATTATAGTTCATCACGAAGCTCTTGTAGCTTGGTGGAAGTGATTGGAGAATTCTGTCAATGACGCTATCATCCGGAAGATTAACTCCCAGTTGAATCAAGTGATTACAATACCCAGACATCTTGAGTATATGCTCACTGACAGAACTGTTCTCCTCCATCTTGCAGCTATAGAACTTATTGGAGACTTCATATCTCTCAATCCGGGCATTTGCTTGAAATATTAACTTCAACTCCTGGAACATCTCATATGCCCCATGACGTTCAAAACGTCGTTGAAGTCCCGGTTCTAAGCCGTAAAGCATGGCACATTGATCTATCGAGTAGTCATCAGCTTTGCTCTGCCAGACGTTCATAACATCTGGTGTTGCTCCAGCAGCAGGCCTGGCACCCAGCGGTGCTTCCAGGACGTAATTCTTCTGTGCAGCAATGAGGATAATCCTCAAGTTACGGACCCAGTCCGTGTAATTGCTACCATCATCTTTCAACTTTGCTTTCTCAAGGAACGCATTAAAATTCAATAGAACAACAGCACGGGCCATCTATCTACAATCAAACATACATAAGCAAGATACTATTAGGTACTAAGTTCATGATAAATTTAGGTTCAATTAATCATATTACTTAAAGAACTCCCACTTAGATAGACATCCCTCTAATCCTCTAAGTGATTACGTGATCCAAGTCAACTAAACCATGTCCGATCATCACATGAGATGGAGTAGTTTCGTTGGTGAACATCACTATGTTGATCATATCTACTATATGATTCACGCTCGACCTTTCGGTCTCCGTGTTCCGAGGCCATATCTGTATATGCTTGGCTCGTCAAGTATAACCTGAGTATTCCTCGTGTGCAACTATTTTGCACCCGTTGTATTTGAATGTAGAGCCTATCACACCCGATCATCACGTGGTGTCTCAGCACGAAGAACTTTCGCAACGGTGCATACTCAGGGAGAACACTTCTTGATAATTAGTGAGAGATCATCTTATAATGCTACCCTCAATCAAAGCAAGATAAGATGCATAAAAGATAAACATCACATGCAATCAATATAAGTGATATGATATGGCCATCATCATCTTGTGCTTGTGATCTCCATCCTCGAAGCACCGTCGTGATCACCATCGTCACCGGCGCGACACCTTGATCTCCATCGTAGCATCGTTGTCGTCTCGCCAATCTCATGCTTCCACGACTATCGCTACCGCTTAGTGATAAAGTAAAGCATTACAGTGCGATTGCATTGCATACAATAAAGCGACAACCATATGGCTCCTGCCAGTTGCCGATAACTCGGTTACAAAACATGATCATCTCATACAATAAAATTTAGCATCATGTCTTGACCATATCACGTCACAACATGCCCTGCAAAAACAAGTTAGACGTCCTCTACTTTGTTGTTGCAAGTTTTACGTGGCTGCTACGGGCTTAAGCAAGAACCAATCTTACCTACGCATCAAAACCACAACGATAGTTTGTCAAGTTGGTGTTGTTTTAACCTTCACAAGGACCGGGCGTAGCCACACTCGGTTCAACTAAAGTTGGAGAAACTGTCACCCGCTAGCCACCTTTGTGCAAAGCACGTCGGGAGAACCGGTCTCGCGTAAGCGTACGCGTAATGTCGGTCCGGGCTGCTTCGTCCAACAATACCGCCGAACCAAAGTATGACATGCTGGTAAGCAGTATGACTTATATCGCCCACAACTCACTTGTGTTCTACTCGTGCATATAACATCAACACATAAAACCTAGGCTCGGATGCCACTGTTGGGTTTCATAGTAATTTCAAAAAATTTCCTACGCACACGCAAGATCATGGTGATGCATAGCAACGAGAGGGGGAGAGTGTGATCTACGTACCCTTGTAGATCGACAACGGAAGCGTTAACTTGGTTGATGTAGTTGTACGTCTACACGGCCCGACCGATCAAGCACCGAAACTATGGCACCTCCGAGTTCTAGCACACGTTCAGCTCGATGACGATCCCCGGAATCCGATCCAGCAAAGTTTCAGGGAAGAGTTCCGTCAGCACGACGGCGTGGTGACGATCTTGATGTTCTACCGTTGCAGGGCTTCGCCTAAGCATCGCAACAATATTATCGAGGACTATGGTGGAAGGGGGCACCGCACACGGCTAAGAATATGATCACGTGGATCAACTTGTGTCTCTAGGGGTGCCCCTTGCCTCCGTATATAAAGGCTCAAAGGGGGGGGGGGGGGCTGGCCGGCCAAGAGGAGGCGTGCCAGGAGGAGTCCTACTCCCTCCGGGAGTAGGACTCCCCCCCTTTCCTAGTTGGAATAGGATTCACGGAGGGGGAAAAGACGAGAGAGAGGAGGAAGGGGGGCCTGCCCCCTCTCCTTGTCCTATTCGGACCAAGGGGGGGAGGGGCGCGCGGCCCATCTATGGCCACCTCTCCTCTCTTCCACTAAGGCCCACTAAGGCCCATATACCTCCCGGGGGGTTCCGGTAACCTCCCGGTACTCCGGTAAAATCCCGATTTCACCCGGAACACTTCCGATATCCAAACATAGGCTTCCAATATATCAATCTTTATGTCTCGACCATTTTGAGACTCCTCGTCATGTCCATGATCACATCTGGGACTCCGAACAAACTTTGGTACATCAAAATGTATAAACTCATAATATAAATGTCATCGTAACCTTAAGCGTGCGGACCCTACGGGTTCGAGAACAATGTAGACATGACCGAGACACGTCTCCGGTCAATAACCAATAGCAGAACCTGGATGTTCATATTGGCTCCTACATATTCTATGAAGATCTTTTATCGGTCAGACCGCATAACAACATACGTTGTTCCCTTTGTCACCGGTATGTTACTTGCCCGAGATTCGATCGTCGGTATCCCATACCTAGTTCAATCTCGTTACCGGCAAGTCTCTTTACTCGTTCAGTAATACATAATCCCGCGACTAACTCATTACTTTCAATGCTTGCAAGGCTTCAGTGATGTGCATTACCGAGAGGGCCCAGAGATACCTCTCCGACAATCGGAGTGACAAATCCTAATCTCGAAATACGCCAACCCAACATGTACCTTTGGAGACACCTGTAGAGCACCTTTATAATCACCCAGTTACGTTGTGACGTTTGGTAGCACACAAAGTGTTCCTCTGGCAAACGGGAGTTGCATAATCTCATAGTCATAGGAACATGTATAAGTCATGAAGAAAGCAATAGCAACATACTAAACGATCGGGTGCTAAGCTAATGGAATGGGTCATGTCAATCAGATCATTCAACTAATGATGTGATCCCGTTAATCAAATGACAACTCTTTGTCCATGGTTAGGAAACATAACCATCTTTGATTAACGAGCTAGTCAAGTAGAGGCATACTAGTGACACTCTGTTTGTTTATGTATTCACACATGTATTATGTTTCCGGTTAATACAATTCTAGCATGAATAATAAACTTTTATCATGATATAAGCAAATAAATAATAACTTTATTATTGCCTCTAGGGCATATTTCCTTCAGAGCCAAGCTTAGCGACGCGCTTGTCCGAAATGTAGGGTAAGTTACCAGCGTACCCCCACCGGTTTTGACACCGCGACGTGGAGCTTCATTTCCGGCTGAGGGGTAGAAGGGGATTTCGCGTGTCTGGGCTGCGGGAGCGATTTTGGATGAGGAGGGAGTTCTCGCGCGCGTCCAAATTTCGGGATAACAAGGCACGGCGCGGGTTGAAGAAGCGGGAGTTTAAAAGCAGGTGAGACAAAAGATACTCGAGCTTGAAAATTTCGGGATAACAAGGTGCAGATTCCTTGTTCGGCAGAACAAACTTAACGTGTAAAAAAAATCATACAAGACACAAGAGAGTCATGTCCCCTTTTACTATATTGCTATAGATGCCATTGAAAAAACTACAAGAAAAAGGTAAAAAAAATCGGGAGAACATGATTACCCTACACAGTACCAAATCGATTCGCACTTCCCTAAACAACAACAAAAAACAAATCAATTCCCACCAAAGAAAGAGTAATGTCCCTTTTTATATGATTACAGATGCCATGATCTCGAATTTCAATTTTTGAATCCACGTTATGTTGATTCGAATATATCATTAGGTGACCTTGCGGTTTATAATTGATGTAGTCATACATTTTGATCTTCCATCATATATGAACATTTTACTCCACCATGTGAACATATATATTGTCGTCTACCATATGGACTAAATTTGAATCAATTTTCCTTATTTTAATATGATTGTTGTCAAGTTATACAATAATTTAAATATTATCTTGATAACAAAAAGACATGCATATAGCAGTAATCATATTTCACAAGTTTTGGTATAAGCCTCTTGCAAAACCGGAGATTCTCTCAACAAGCCTCGTGGTTCCGAGAGGGAACGTGTCACCTTTGTGTGCGAAACGATATACGCTACCTCCCCCTGATTTTATTTATAGAGGCAACATAGAACTATATGAGTGCCCTGTTAAATTTTGGAATTATTTCGGGTTCATTTGGCCTTTTTATACATTAATTGAGTTTCTAGACTTTTAATGTGCATAATCTAAATATGAATTGCATGCACATGCTCCGGTGCACCAAAGTGGGTTGAAAAATCACATGTGTGTCCTTGGTTGAATTTCTAGGTCCCATGGAAGAAATGAGAATGAAATTCAAACATCTGGGCGTCATGACTCTGCCGAGAACATCGAGAAACTTAGATTTTAAATTCATGTAATGAAACTTGGCATGGTGTCATGTCATGGCACTAACATGTTGTGGTAAAAAAATGGGCCGATTTGGAAGCTCGTGGTTCTAAGAGGGAACGTGCCACCCCCCCGCCCTTGAGTTTCTTAACAAAGGCAACGTAGAACTACATTAGTGCCATGTGAAATTTTGGAATTATTCCGGGTTCGTTTGTCGTTTTTTATACATTAATTGAGTTTCTGGTCATTTAATGTGCATAAGTCAAATTTGAACTACAAGCACATGCTCTCGTGCACCAAAGTTGGTTGAAAAATCACATTTGTGTCCTCGGGTGAATTTCTAGGTCCCATGCAAGAAATGAGAATAAAATTAAAACATCTGGGCATCGTGGCTCGGCCGAGAACATTGAGAAACTTGGTTTTAAAATTTCTTGTAAATCCAAAACATGTCTGAAAATCATGAAACTTGGTATGGATGTCATGTCATGGTACTACCATGTTGTGGTAAAAAATGGCCGAATAGGAACATATTTTGGTATAAGCTTCTTGCAAACCAAAGCTTCTCTCAAGAAGGCTCGTGGTTCTAAGAGGGAACATGTCACCTTTGAGTGCGAAACGAGATACGTTGTCCCCCTTGAGTTTATTTACAAAGGCAACATAGAACTACATGAGTGCCCTGTTAAATTTTGGAATTATTCCGGCTTCGTTTGGCCTTATTTACACATTAATTGAGTTTTTGGTCATTTAATGTGCATAATTCAAATTTGAACTACAAGCACGTGCTCCCGTGCACCAAAGTTGGTTGAAAATCACATTTGTGTCCTCGGGTGAATTTCTACTCCCATGCAAAAAATGAGAATAAGATTCAAACATCTGGGCATCGTGGCTCGGTGAAGAACATTGACAAACTTGGTTTTAAAATCATGAAACTTGGCATGGTGTCATGTCATGGTAGTACCATGCCGTGGTAAAAAAAATTGGCCGAATAGGAACAAATTTTGGTATAAGCTTCTTGCAAATCAGAGCTTCTCTCAAGAAGGCTCGTGGTTCTAGGAGGGAACGTGTCACCTTTGTGTGCATAATTCAAATTTGAATACAAGCACATGTTCCAGTGCACCAAAGTTGGTTGAAAAATCACATGTGTGTCCTCGGGTAAATTTCTAGGTTCCATGCAGAAATGGGAATGAAATTCAAAATTCTGGGCGTCGTGGCTGGGTTGGAAACATTGAGAAATTTAGTTTTTAATTCCTGTAAATCCAAAACACGCATGAAAATAATGAAACTTGGCTTGGTGCCATGACATGGCACCAACATGCTGTGGTAAATTTGCAGTCCGATTTGCGAAGGCGCACACATCAACAATCAACAAAGTCATTTTGGAACAAGTGCTATCACGTTACAATCGAAAACACAAGTATTATTGAAACCATGGGCGTTCTACTTACTAGTACCATTTACGTGCCGCCACGCGTCCCCATTTTTTATTAGCTAGGAGGCGCCGTGCAGGGTAGCTATTTGAGTACGAGAGCCATGTGATCAGACTCCTGCGCGTGCTTATCGGGAGGAGAGCCCTTTGACCTCCATCTGGCGCCCACCTCTCTCCCAAGGTCTCCATTAATGGCGCCCGAGCCTTTGTTTAATGGCGTGGCTATGTCTCACTCGACTGAGATTTAAGAGAGAAAAAAGAAAATCTGACAGCACGGATCTTGATGTCAGATCCGACGGACCTATATAGCATCTACTGCGACTTACAGCAAGACTGATGAATATATAAGGACGATTTTTTTGATCAAAGAAGGTCTTGCCCCTTCCGATTTTCATTACTGAAAACCACCACAATTCACAAGAAGTTCAACACAACTCCAGCCTAACACGAAGGACTAAAAGTACCAGATTGAAATCGCAACATCCCAAGAGGCCAACAAAGGCCAAACATCCGCGTTAGAACCCAACATTTCACAACCGATGACACAATCGACATCCTAAACCGATTATTACATCAAAAGAAACCAGGAAACTGAAGGAAGCCTAACAGCAACTAGAAGAACAACAACGCCAGGGTCGCCACAGCAAGAGTTTTCTTCATTCCAGCCTTGCAACATTGATCTTCCGCAGAAAGATAAGGACGATTAATTGTCTTACATAATTATAAAGATAATTAAAAAAGCCACATGCGGCTACGCCCGAAATACACAAGGGCAAAAGAAGAAGGAAGACAAGGATCTGGCTCGCTGATCTCTACTTTCTTGATGCGTTGCTGCAGGCTGCGGGAACTAGTCTCCACGGCAAGCGGCGATGAGCTATTTCGTGTCCTCAAGACGCTACTTGAGAACATCCACGGATTCCTCCACCAGCCTTTGGCGCTCGTTGCGGAGCATGTCATTCTCGCCCATAAGTTTCTTGACAATGACACCGGTCCTCTTCAAGAAGGCACTGGTCTCCTCCTGCTGGTCTGCACTTTGGACGATCTTCTCCCTCAGCAGGTCGCGCTCGGCCCGGAGCCTCTCATTGCCCTCCCTTAGTTGCCGGATGACGCCGGTAGCCTGTTCAAACAAGGCTTTCACCTCGTCCTGCAACCTCGCCAGGCCGGAGATCTGATCCATCTAGCTATGGACGATCGCATGCATGTGCCTGTAATAGTCGTCGCCTGCCCGCGAGAAATTTTCCCAGGCCGCCGCGGCACGGCGGGACATCTCTGCTGCATTCGTGGCGCGGCGGGACATCTCTGCTGCTTCCGCGGCGTGGCCAGACCAGTCTGCTGCATCGACGGCGCGGCGGGACCTCCGTGCTGCTTCAGCGGCCCGGCGGGACCTCTATGCTGCTACTTCCACACAACGGGACATGTCGGCTGCTCTCACAGCGAGGCGGGACATCTCTCGTGCTTCCGCTTCCATGCTCGCCTCTCCCTGGTAGCAATCTCTTGACCCAGAACTCATGCTGGCCATGGCAGACGTAAGGGGAGGATGCTGAATGACTTGTTTGTTTTTGTGGATGAGGAGTTGAGGAGGAATGTGCAGTCATCTTGGCATACTAGTATTTATAACCGAGTACTAATACGCTCCTAAGTGGGAAACCGTTTAGGTTGTGATCGGTGTGAACAAGTTTGGAATTCAATATACTAGCGTGGTACTAATACGCTCCTAAGTGGGAAACCGTTTAGGTTGTGATCGGTGTGAACAGGTTTGCAATTCAATATAGCATGGAGTAATTTGGAATGTGACGAGACGCAAGCTCAAAAACTTGTACTCTGAGTTTAGTAGTACGTTATACAGGAAGAGAAGAGGTGCACGCATGCACTTGTCCTCTCACACACCTGTATGTTTTTTCTCGAAAAGGAGGATGATGACCCCCGACCTCTGCATCTGGGAGTCACACACGCATCTGTAGCTACGAATTGTAGTGTTCTCAACCATCCGATTGGCACTATCATGGATGTACCTATATACTAAAACATGTCTAGATACATCTATATTTTGACAAATGGAAGGCATGTATTGTGCAACGGAGGGAGTGCTTGTCATCAAAATGGATAAAAAGGGACGTGTCTAGAACTAAAATACGTCTACATACATCTCCTTTTATCCATTTTGATGACAAGTAGTACTCTTACCCAAAGGAACTTTATATCCAACAGACACAAAATATCCATTCGACTGTTGGAAATTACTGATCTGATGTCGAAGTAATAGCTGCAGCGCCACCAAAACCCACCATTTCTTAAGCTAAAGTAGACCAAGGTAATCCCTATATTAGCATATTACTAAGATAAACAAAAGGTTCTGTCGAAACATTTAGGACGTGAGCTTGTCAATCTGAATGTGGAGGGACACAAGCTTAGCCTCGGCCAGCAGCTTGGGCGGAATTGTCAAGAAGGTCAGCTCCTGCACGTCGACATCGCCGGGATCCTTGCTGCTTGTCACCTCCATTTCCACCTTGACGGCGTCGGTCGTGCCTTTGGGCTCCCCCGGTAGGCCGTTCGCCCATAGCTTGGCTAAGTAGTGCGGCAGTGGGGACGCCCCCGCTCTGATGCAGACGACCGACACGGCGATAAGCGCGCCGATGTTGAGCACGCCGCCGACCAAGAAAAACGCGCGGCGGTCCTCCTCCGCGAACAGCAAGAGCCGTGGCTCCAACAGTGGCACTTGCAGCTGGAGCACCTTGCCGTACTGGATCCTGTGCACGGGCATGGGATGCGCGGTGCTGATGTGGTGGTAGAGCGCCGGCGGCGGGCCTTCGTAGCCGCAGACGGGCACGGGGCATTTGTAGGGCGCGAGCGGACACACGCTCTGGTGATCGGCGAGCTTGTGGTAAGTGACGTAGAGCCCATAGCCTTCGTGCGGGCACTCCACCCTCACCGACGAAAGGACGGAGTCCACCACCGTGTTCTTCACATCGAAGCCACCTCCGCGCTCGCACTTCTGGCACTGCCGCTGGTTCCCGGGGCGCTCGACGCGGCAATCCGCGCAGGACAGGTGCCCTCCCTTGCACTGCAGAAATCAATCCAACAGCACATCAATCAAGAAACTGCACCTTGCTCAATCAGCCGAACGGACGAGGTGTATTCGAACCTCATACACTGGAGGTGTCAAGGGGCGGAGGCACAAGGGGCAGTGGAGCACGGTGAGGTCCATCGAGACCTTAGAGAGCTCCATCGTCGGGTCCTGTTCCTGTTCGGTCTGCATGATCTCGCCCTCCTCGTGCACAACCATCCTTCAAGGTGCATTAAATCAACACCTGCAAGTACTATCAAAAGAAGAGTCACGGCATGCATGCATGCGTTGTAATTAATGCATCGGTAAACACAAATTAGTGAAATATATCGAGTGCAGTGCTTTGATGTGTCGCGTCAACTCATAGATCAACGAGAAGTTTGATTATCCTCTCCCTCGCGGACTTAACTGCACCTGCCTTTGGCTGTATGACAGGTTGGCCACACACCTGTCGGGCCCACCTGTCATACACGCAAAGACAGGAGCGTCCCTCCCTCGCCCATGAGCGTGGTGGCTGGCAAGACTAGGAGAAGCTTTCGCTACATGCTCTCCCTCCTGCACGCGGTGGACATGCAGCAGTTCAATCGGTGCCAGATGGCCAGAAGCGTACTGTAGTACTCCTCCAGTGCAGTAGTACACCATCATTGTTCGACTTCCCGAAGAGGCGAAGAGCCAAGCGCAGCCCGGACGCTCGTGTGGCAGTTTCATGTGTAGAGTAGTCTAGATAGCATGTACCGTGCCTGTAAGCTTAAAATCGTTGGGGTCGGCTCCATGCTATGTGGCTGTCTCGAATTTTTTTTTTAAATTAAAATAGTCTTCTGGCCCTACCTGTCACCCTGGTGATTGTAGTTTGCACGCTCATCTGGTCAAGATAGGAATATATATTTTAATTTGTTTTTTTTTCGAAAAGGGGGACTCCCCGGCCTCTGCATCAGAACGATGCATACGGCCACATATATTTTAATTTGTGGTGGGTAAATGTTAGAGGTTGCAGCAAATATATTGTACACTGCGGGTCTTTCAGCCAAGTTTAGAGGCAAGCATGTGGGGCCAGTGCTATGATGTGTCGCGTCAACTCGTAGAACGAGGAGAAGCTTGATTTTACTACACGCCTTCTCCCTCGCCCATGCGCGCGGTTGCTCGCAAACGAGGACAGGCTTTTGCTTAGTAGTAGTACTTCCACAACAAGCTATCCGTCCCACTCGCGGTGGACGGACATGTAGCAGTGGATTCGACACTGTAGAAGCAGCAGTAGTAACATCATTGTTCGTCTTCTCGAAGAGGTGAAGAGCCAAGCGCAAACCGAACGTTGCCCTTCTAGAGATTTCAACAAGTGACTAGACTACACCGAGACGCAGTACATATGGAGCAAAATGAGTGAATCTGCACCGTAAATAAATACGTACTAGTTCTATCGTTTTCCTCTCCGAGGTGCACAATATTGAGTATACTGACTAGTCTCTTTTTGACACACATTTACATTTTTTGACACAATACAGACGCAAGCGCTCATATACACGCGCATACACTCACCCCTATGAACGCACACACGCACAACACTATCATCTTGAAATTTACGAAGTCACCATAGGCACCTCGTCATCGACGGGTCCATAGGTGCTTGAATGCCAAGGAGGAACAGGGTAGCGGTTCCCGAGACATTGAACGGTCAATGATGCATCCTCAATTACATGTAGAGGAAATTAATTGGAGAAGCAGACTAGAGCGAGCATGATGTGAATGCAACAGAGTTTGGACTCTCATATAATAAAGGCGCCCCACCACTCCAATCCATCTACTCCCAAGTCTCTACGCAACACTGCTCACTCAATCCAAGACCAAGTGACCAGAAGCCACAAGCACCTATGGAGGTGATGGACACGAGCGGCAGTCGGCTGTGCCAAATCATCCAAGGCGCCGGCCTGTGGCCCCGCACCGCGCAGCGTTTCCAGACGGTGCTGGCGACCACAGGCATCGTAGCCCTCGCCGACGCCGGCTTCGCCTCTCGCATGGATGACATGATGGTCAACTCCATCCGCAAGTTCACCGCCGTCAAGAAGCACGCGGACGACCTTGCCGTACTGCTCCAGCCCGCGCACCCAGGCTCCTCATTGCCTGCCACCCTCATCGGCCTAGATGGTGACGAACTCTTTCAAGCCCTGGTGGCCCTACAGGTGCCGGAGGTCGCGACGAAGAATGTGCACCTCGAGGCCGCGCTCGCCGCGCAGCGCCTCGCCATGCAAGAAACCGTCGACCTGCACATCCATGTCTACAAGGAAATCGTCTACATAGGCCACTACAAGGCAAACGAGGACAGAAAGACGTTGGCCTTCTTCCAGCGGCTGGAATCTTTGGACGCCATTGTTCAGAAGCACGTCGACCTGGCCACGAAAGCCGCTGCTACTTAGGCGCCGTTCGGTGGGCCGGCGCCCTGAGTCGAGGAGGTGGACGTCGTTGATGGATGCATCTCTTCTTCTTGCCTCCTGTAACCAGCACTGCATCGCCTCGTGGCCTTAATGTTTTATTAGTATAGTACTCCCTCCGTTCCCAAATATAAGTCTTTCTAAAGATTCCAGCAAGTGACTACTACATACGGAGCAAAATGAGTGAATCTACACTCTAAACTATGTCTTCGTACATCTGTATGATGTATTCCATTTGAAGTAGTATCTAAAAAGGCTTATATTTATGAACGGAGGGAGTATATGGCATTTTTTATTCCAGTTGTAACGTTTTCACTGTGAGGTGGGGCCGCAGTTGAGCAAACCCACCCCACCCACCGGGCGTCGGCCGAGTTTAGAGCAAGTACAATAAGGTGATGTAGGCGGGCTGTAAGACATTAAATATTATATTCTTGCTTACTTGGAAGAGAGAGAAGAGAAGCGGGCTACAAGTTAACAGCCGGCTGCAGCACGTGCTCCTAGGTACTTTGTGAGAGAGTGGAATAGGCCATGTATCAACAAAGTTGTACATATTTATATCTAGCTATTGTACTTGTTGGCTATAAACTTGACTATATGTGACATGGCAACATCATATAGCCAGCAGCTGGCTATATTATTAACCATGCTCTAAGAGAGTAGAAGAGATAAACGAGGGAGGAGGGCTAGCTGTAGCACGGACGCTGTTGTCAGATGGGACTCGTGTTTATAGAATATGAGTACTGAGCACTCGTGCCTCTTTTTTTTGAGGTAAAAATTAGTCGTATGTCTAGTACCACTAGTTGGGTGCGTGCGACCTATAGCTGTCATCACTTTAGGTCTACTTTTCGAACCGCGGCTACGCTTCACAGTACATATTTTTCACGCATTTATCCTCCTATACGTACTCCTAGGCTATTTCCACGTGCTCCCATTCGCCGACATGTGGGACATAGAGCATTTGGGTCGTAGTGCATGCACGACTCGGAGCATATGCTGGGGTACTTTACATTTCAGACCTCACGAATTACATGCAAACCCCCCGCAGAAGAATAAATAAATCAATGAATTACTACATGAAATCGGATTATTTTCGTGGAAACCGGAGCACGTTCATTAAATTTTGGACATAACACATTTATAAAAAATGACCGGACCTAAACCAGTCTAAGGGCCTCTTTGATTTTTCCCGAAAAAAGGGCCTCTTTGATTCGCAGGATACTGAAAACATAGTAATGGGGAAAGTATGATGGCGATGAACCGAGATGAGGAGAACTCTAACTCAGTTAGAGGTTAGAGTTAGATTCTAACCCTGAACTAACTCTAAACCAAAGAGGTGTATGGATGGCAGGGTTAGATTGACAATAAATGCTCTATCTCAATCATTTGACTACTTTGGACCCTATTTTTAGTTAGACTAAAATAAGTCCCTTGGATCCAAGCACCCTCTTGGTGTGGCCGGCTCTTCTGTGGCCTCCTACCGCTCATAATTGACATAAACGAACCATCTATACAATCAAGCATGCAAAACATGATAATTTTTACTTTGTCCATACAAATGAGATATCCCACTTAAACATACAAGTCGTCAATCAGGCTTCACAAAATAAAAAAACACTTCATGAAACAAAGAATGAGCTAACTCATCACAGAAGTTGTTCACGATAGGGAGGGAGCCCGGAGCCCCTCATGCACCGAGGGAGGAGCTCGCCATCGTCGCTCTGGAGGAAGGCTCTGTAGAGCCCAAGCCCCGGGAACCCCTCCGACGCCGGCCCTTGCGAGTTGAGGTCGACACCGGCATGGGTAGCAGGCCGCTTGCCGCCGACTGGGAACTTAATCTTTGGGCCTCTATAAATAATATAAGCCTGTAACTAAAATACCTAGAAAGGTGAACTGAATCTTTGGGCCTCTATAAATAATGCAATCCTGAAACTGAAATACCTAGAATGGTGAACTGAATCTTTGGGCCTCTAGAAATAATGCAAGCCTAAAACTTAAATACCTAGAAAGGTGAACTGAATCTTTGGGCCTCTGGAAATAATGCAAGCCTGAAACTGAAATACCTAGAAAGGTGAACTGAATCTTTGGGCCTCTAGAAATAATGCAAGCCTGAAAATGAAATACCTAGAAAGGTGAACTTAATCTTTGGGCCTCTAGAAATAATGCAAGCCTAAAACTCAAATACCTAGAAAGGTGAACTGAATCTTTGGGCCTCTAGAAACAATGCAAGCCTGAAATTGAAATACCAAGAAAGATGAACTGAATCTTTGGGCCTCTACAAATAATGCAAGCCTGAAATTGAAATACCTAGAAAGGTGACCAGAATCTTTGGGCCTCTAGAAATATTTATTACCTCCTCAAGCAGCATCAAACAATTCCATGCGTGCACCACAAACCTATAGCAAGTTTGATCAGGATCTACTTTTCCAAATCAGAATTAGCGCTAGAGCAAGCAAGATCAATGATATGGTCGTGAGACAGAGAAGGAACGAACAAACTCACCCCTCTCGCGACCTCCCTGGTAGATGCGTCGCCGCCGCGCACGACAGAGGGAGAAAACGACTGGTGAAGGGGGAGCGGGGCGACCTTCGAAGGTCAGAGGGAGAGGGCGGCTGGAGTAGGGCGGCGGAGGCTGGAAGGAGAGGGCGACCGGAGGAGAGAGAGGGCGAGCGGCGCTTGGGCGGGCGGCCCTATGGGGAACAGAGAGGAGTCGTGCGAGAGGGGGGGAGTGATCTGGTGCGGGCAGGTGAGATTTTTTTAGGGGAGCGATCTGGTGCGGGCAGGTGAGATTTTTTTAGTTCTCTTTTAGTGGGCCCAGGATAACTAACCCAATTAGAACCTCTCCACCGGGCTAGTTTTTTTAGCTGGGTTAGAGCAAACTAGCTCAAACTAACCCCTCTTGTTTTGATAATTTGAGGCTATTTCAACCCAAACTAGCTCTAACTCAGGGATCCAAACAAAGAGGAGTGTTACTGTACATGCTACAGTGTGGACCGTAGCACATTGTTTTTATGGCCATATCACAACATTATTGTTTTCTACTGCTGGTTCACTAGGCTACCGTGGTTCGCACAGCTGGTTCACTGGGCTGCCGTGGTTCGCACTCCTCCGACCTGAGTAGTACTCCCTCCGTTCCTAACTATAAGTCTTCATAGATATTTCACTGTGGACCACATACGGATGTATATATATGCATTTTATGTGTAGATTCACTCATTTTTCTCCGTATGTGGTCCATAGTGAAATCTCTCCAAAGACTTATATTTAGGAACGGAGGGAGTAGTATAGTACTAGTATATACCGCATCATTCTTTGCTCCTTCTTACTACTCCGACATGTGGGAGAGCCAGCATCCGGGTCGATGTGTCATGCACCATATTAGAGCGCGGAACGGAAGGGGGGCATCATCCCGGTCGGAGCGCCAGTAATTCATGACTATAGTGAGTGGTCATATCACAAGTCTTTCCAGCAGTAACGCGCCGTCAAATCGCACAGCCCCACTCGCTCACCCTCCTCGCCTCTCTGTCAAACCGCCTACTGATACATCTCCAACGTATCTATAATATTTGATTGCTCCATGCTACTTTATCTACTGTTTAGGACTATATTGGGCTTTATTTTCCACTTTTATATTATTTTTGGGACTAACCTATTAACCAGAGGCCCAGCCCAGAATTGCTGTTTTTTTTGCCTATTTCAGTGTTTCGAAGAAACGGAATATCAAACGGAGTCCAAACGGAATGAAACCTTCGGGAACGTGATTTTCTCACCGAACGTGATCCAGGAGACTTGGACCCTACTCCAAGAAGTGCCAGAGGCGGTCACGAGGGTGGAGGGCGCGCCCCCCTACCTCATGGCCCCCCTGTTGCTCCATCGACGTACTCCTTCCTCCTATATATACCTACGTACTCCCGACAGATCGAAAGAGGAGCCAAAAACCTAATTCCACCGCCGCAACCTTCTGTATCCACGAGATTCCATCTTGGGGCCTATTCCGGAGATCCGCCGGAGGGGGCATCCACCACGGAGGGCTTCTACATCAACACCATAGCCCCTCCGATGAAGTGTGAGTAGTTTACTTCAGACCTTCGGGTCCATAGCTAGTAGCTAGATGGCTTCTTCTCTCTTTTTGTATCTCAATACAATGTTCTCCCCCTCTCTCGTGGAGATCTATTCAATGTAATCTTCTTTTGCGGTGTGTTTGTTGAGACCGATGAATTGTGAGTTTATGATCCAGTATTATCTATGGAAAATATTTGAATCTTCTCTGAATTCTTTTATGTATGATTGAGTTATCTTTGCAAGTCTCTTCGAATTATCCTTTTTGGTTTGGCCAACTAGATTGGTAGTTCTTGCAATGGGAGAAGTGCTTAGCTTTGGGTTCAATCTTGCGGTGTCCTTTCCCAGTGACAGAAGGGGCAGCAAGGCACGTATTGTATTATTGCCATCGAGGATAACAAGATGTAGTTTTTATCATACTGCATGAATTTATCCCTCTACATCATGTCATCTTGCTTAAGGTGTTACTCTGTATTTAACTTAATACTCTAGATGCATGCTGGATTGCACTCGATGAGTGGAGTAATAGTAGTAGATGCAGAATCGTTTCGATCTACTTGTCTCGGACGTGATGCCTATATACATGATCATTACCTAGATATACTCATAACTATGCTCAATTCTGTCAATTGCTCAACAGTAATTTGTTCACCCACCGTAGAAAATCTATGCTCTTGAGAGAAGCCACTAGTGAAACCTATGGCCGTCGGGTCTATTCTCATCATATCAATCTCTATCGCTTTATTTACTTGCTTTGTTTTTACTTTGCCTTTTACTTTTCACTTTGCATCTATCTATCAAAAATACCAAAAAAATTATTTATCATCTCTATCAGATCTCACCCTCGTAAGTGACCGTGAAGGGATTGACAACCCCTAATCATGTTGGTTGCGAGTAGCTATCGTTTTGTGTAGGTACGAGGGACTTGTGTGTGCTCTCCTATTGGATTGATACCTTGGTTCTCAAAAACTGAGGGAAATACTTACGCTACTTTGCTGCATCATCCTCTCCTCTTCAGGGAAATCCAACGCAGTGCTCAAAAGGTAGCAAGAAGAATTTCTGGTGCCGTTGCTGGGGAGATTCACGCAAGCAAGTCAACCATACCAAGTACCCATCGCAATCCCTATCTCTCGCATTACATTATTTGCCATTTGCCTCTCGTTTTCCTCTCCCCCACTTCACCCTTGCCGTTTTATTCGCCCTCTCTTTCCTAATCTCCTCCTCTCTTTCCCGTTTGCCTTTTTCTCGTTGCCTTTCTGTTTGCTCGCGTGTCAGTTTGCTTGCTTGTCATTATGACTAGTCTCATATCTTCTCCATTATCTCCCGAGAATGAAGTTCCAAATTTTAAGCAAAGGGAGGGAGAAAATCTGAAAGACGCTTGGTATAGAATTTGCAATGCTCAAAATAGATCTACCAGGAAGCAATCTACTTCAGTTCTTATTCGTAATTTTTATGTAGGTGCTAATCCTTGGTATAGATATATCCTTGATACCATTACCAGAGGGAATTTCTTGGGTAGCCATACTTTTGATTCTTATAATGCTTTAATAGATTTATTTGGCTCACCACCGCTTTTGGTTAATGGAACTACGTTAACTTTGGAGCATGTTGTGCAAAGACTTGAAATTATTGAGAATAAAGTTGCTACCATTGAATCAATTGAAAATCTTGATAAAAAGATCCACAATCAAATTACCCAATATGGATCTAAGGTAGGAATGACTTTGAAAAATATTAAAGAAAAAGAACCCATAGTGCATGAGAAAATAAACATAGATTCCACAAGAATCGATAAACTTGAGGGTATCATCACCAACTTGGGAACCGCTTTTTCTTCCGTACAAAACACTCCAAGTTCGTCTACTAAAAATACTAAGCTTATTTATGTTCCTAAGAATAAGGGTGAATCATCTAGTAAGGAAACTGCGGATCTTAAATCTATAAGTGTTCATCCCAATCTTTTTACCATCATTAGGGAACCTTTTTCTATGAATGAATTTTTCGATCTTTTGCCTAAAAATTTGACAATTACTAGAAATAAAGAAAATTCTAAAGGAGGTAGATGCCTCATTGAAGAATTGCCTACCAAAGATGGCAATACTTAGATCTATCCTTGCTTTTATGCCTAGCTAGGGGCGTTAAACGATAGCGCTTGTTGGGAGGCAACCCAATTTTATTTTGTATTTTTTGTTTTTGCTTCTGTTTAGGAATAAATAATCCATCTAGCCTCTGTTTAGATGTGGTTTTATCTTTTAATTAGTGTTTGTGCCAAGCTAGACCTATTGGATCTTCTTGGATGATAGTTATTTGATCTTGCTGTAATTTCCAGAAACTTTGCGCTCAGTGCCCGAATTGTTAAAAATCACCAGCATGTGATAAAATACTGATTCCAATTGCTGCTAATCAATAAACAAATTATCCAGGTCTTATAATTTTGGTAGAATTTCTTGGGTTCCAGAATTTTGCGTTAGTAATAGATTACTACAGACTGTTCTGTTTTTGACAGATTCTGTTTTGCGTGTGTTGTTTGCTTATTTTGATGAATCTATGGCTAGTAAAATAGTTTATAATCCGTAGAGAAGTTGGAATACAGTAGGTTTAACACCAATATAAATAAAGAATGAGTTAATTACAGTACCTTAAAGTAGTCTTTTGTTTTCTTTCTCTAACGGAGCTCACGAGATTTCTATTGAGTTTTGTGTTGTGAAGTTTTCAAGTTTTGGGTGAATTCTTTTTGATGGATTATGGAACAAGGAGTGGCAAGAGACTAAGCTTGGGGATGCCCATGGCACCCCCAAGATAATCCAAGGACACCAAAAAGTCAAAGCTTGGGGATGCTCCGGAAGGCATCCCCTCTTTCGTTCACTTCCATCGGTAATTTACTTGGAGCTATATTTTTATTGACCACATGATATGTGTTTTGCTTGAAGCGTCTTTTATTATTTGTGTCTTTGCTTGTTAGTCTACCACAATCATCCTTGCTGTACACATCTTTTGAGAGAGCCATACATAAATTGGAATTTGCTAGAATACTCTATGTGCTTCACTTATATATTTTGAGCTTGATAGCTTTGCTCATAGTGCTTCAATTATATCTTTTGAGCGTGATAATTTTTGCTCTAGTGCTTCACTTAGATATTTTAGAGCATGGTGGTGGATTTGTTTTAAAGAAACTATTGATCTCTCATGCTCCCCTTAAATTATTTTGAGAGTTATTAATAGCATGGTAATTTTCTTAATGTTAATATAATTGGTATTCAAGATATGTGAAACTTTCTTTTGAGTGCGTTGAATACTAAGATAAGTTTGATGCTTGATAATTGTTTTGAGATATGAAGATGGTGATATTAGAGTCATGCTAGTTGAGTAGTTGTGAATTTAAAGAATACTTGTGTTGAAGTTTGTGATTCCTGTAGCATGCATGTATGGTGAACAGTTATGTGATGAACTCGGAGCATGATTTATTTATTGATTGTCTTCCTTATGAGTGGCGGTCGGGGACGAGTGATGGTCTTTTCCTACCAATCTATCCCCCTAGGAGCATGCGTGTAATACTTTGCTTTGATAACTTCTAGATTTTTGCAATAAGTATATGAGTTCTTTATGACTAATGTTGAGTCCATGGATTATACACACTTTTTCCCATCCTTCCACCATTGCAAGCCTCTCTAATACCGTGCACTTCTCGCCGGTATCATACACCCACCATATACCTTCCTCAAAACAGCCACCATACCTACCTATCATGGCATTTCCATAGCCATTCCGATATATATTGCCATGCAACTTTCCACCTTTCCGTTTATTATGACATGCTCCATCATTGTCATATTGCTAGCATGATCATCTAGTTGACATCGTATTTGTGGCAAAGCCACCGTTCATAATTCTTTCATACATGTCACTCTTGATTCATTGCATATCCCGGTACACCGCCGGAGGCATTCATATAGAGTCATATTTTGTTCTAAGAATCGAGTTGTAATTGTTGAGTTGTATGAAAAATAAAAGTGTGATGATCATCATTTTTAGAGCATTGTCCCAAGTGAGGAAAGGATGATGGAGACTATGATTCCCTCACAAGTCGGGATGAGACTCTGGACGAAAAATAAAAAAAGAGAAAAAAAGAGGCCATAAAAAAAGGGAAGGCCCAAATAAAAAAAAGAGAAAAAATGAGAGAAAAAGAGAGAAGGGACAATGCTACTATCCTTTTACCACACTTGTGCTTCAAAGTAGAACCAAGATCTTCATGATAAAGGGTCTCTCGTTTTGTCACTTTCATACACTAGTGGGAATTTTTCATTGTAGAACTTGGCTTGTATATTCCAATGACGGGCTTCCTCAAATGCCCTAGGTCTTCGTGAGCAAGCGAGTTGGATGCACACCCACCTAGTTTCTTTTGTTGAGCTTTCATATACTTATAGCTCTAAGTGCATCCGTTGCATGTCAATCCCTACTCACTCACATTGATATCTATTGATGGGCATCTCCATAGCCCGTCGATACGCCTAGTTGATGTGAGACTATCTTCTCCCTTTTTGTCTTCTCCACAACCACCATTCTATTCCACATATAGTGCTATATCCATGGCTCACGCTCATGTATTGCGTGAAGATTGAAAAAGTTTTGAAAATGTTAAAGTATGAAACAATTGCTTGGCTTGTCATCGGGGTTGTGCATGATTTAAATATTTTGTGTGGGGAAGATGGAGCATAGCCAGACTATATGATTTTGTAGGGATAACTTTCTTTGGCCATGTTATTTTGAGAAGACATAATTGCTTAGTTAGTATGCTTGAAGTATTATTAATTTTTATGTCAATATTAACTTTTGTCTTGAATCTTTGGGATCTAAATATTCATACCACAATGAAGAGGATTTACATTGAAATTATGCCAAAGTATCACTCCGAATCAAAAATTCTTTTTTTTCATTTACCTACTTGAGGACGAGCAGGAATTAAGCTTGGGGATGCCTGATACGTCTCCAACGTATCTATAATTTTTGATTGCTCCATGCTACTTTATCTACTGTTTAGGACTATATTGTGCTTTATTTTCCACTTTTATATTATTTTTGGGACTAACCTATTAACCGGAGGCCCAGCCCAGAATTGCTGTTTTTTGCCTATTTCAGTGTTCCGAAGAAACGGAATATCAAACAGAGTCCAAACGGAATGAAACCTTCGGGAACGTGATTTTCTCACCGAACGTGATCCAGGAGACTTGGACCCAACTCCAAGCAGTGCCAGAGGCAGTCACGAGGGTGGAGGGCGCGCCCCCTACCTCGTGGCCCCCCTGTTGCTCCACCGACGTACTCCTTCCTCCTATATATACCTATGTACCCCCGACAGATCGAAAGAGGAGCCAAAAACCTAATTCCACCGCCGCAACCTTCTGTATCCACGAGATCCCATCTTGGGGCCTGTTCCGGAGCTCCGTCGGAGGGGGCATCCACGACAGAGGGCTTCTACATCAACACCATAGCCCCTCCGATGAAGTGTGAGTAGTTTACTTCAGACCTTCGGGTCCATAGCTAGTAGCTAGATGGCTTCTTCTCTCTTTTTGGATCTCAATACAATGTTCTCCCCCTCTCTCGTGGAGATCTATTCGATGTAATCTTATTTTGCGGTGTGTTTGTTGAGACCGATGAATTGTGGGTTTATGATCCAGTATTATCTATGGAAAATATTTGAATCTTCTCTGAATTCTTCTATGTATGATTGAGTTATCTTTGCAAGTCTCTTCGAATTATCCTTTTTGGTTTGACCAACTAGATTGGTAGTTCTTGCAATGGGAGAAGTGCTTAGCTTTGGGTTCAATCTTGCGGTGTCCTTTCCCAGTGACAGAAGGGGCAGCAAGGCACGTATTGTATTGTTGCCATCGAGGATAACAAGATGGATCATATTGCATGAATTTATCCCTCTACATCATGTCATCTTGCTTAAGGTGTTACTCTGTATTTAACTTAATACTCTAGATGCATGCTGGATTGCAGTCGATGAGTGGAGTAATAGTAGTAGATGCAGAATCGTTTCGATCTACTTGTCTCGGACGTGATGCCTATATACATGATCATTACCTAGATATACTCATAACTATGCTCAATTCTGTCAATTGCTCAACAGTAATTTGTTCACCCACCGTAGAAAATCTATGCTCTTGAGAGAAGCCACTAGTGAAACTTATGGCCCCCGGGTCTATTCTCATCATATCAATCTCTATCGTTTTATTTACTTGCTTTGTTTTTACTTTGCCTTTTACTTTTCACTTTGCATCTATCTATTAAAAATACCAAAAATATTATTTATCATCTCTATAAGATCTCACCCTCGTAAGTGACCATGAAGGGATTGACAACCCTAATCGCGTTGGTTGTGAGTAGCTATCGTTTTGTGTAGGTACGAGGGACTTGTGCGTGGTCTCCTACTGGATTGATACCTTGGTTCTCAAATACTGAGGGAAATACTTACGCTACTTTGCTGCATCATCCTCTCCTCTTCGGGGAAATCCAACGCAGTGCTCAAGAGGTAGCATCTACCCGAAAACTGCCGCGCGTACTGCCCGGGAAAAGCCCCGCCCTCAACTTTTAACTACGCGAAAATAGTTCAAGCTTGTTCGTTCTATATAAATACAGTACTTACTATATGTTTATTCACCCGTGGGGTTGTTCAATGAATGGAGGGGCGGGGAGCACAAGTGAACAATACTACCTCTGTCTAGGTTTATTGGTCCCCATTGTATTTCGTGCCAAATTTTTACCATAGATTAAACTAAGAAAATGTTCACGCATGTCACCAAACATTATATTTTTCAAAACTATGTTCAAATACGAATCCAATGAGATAATTTATCTTGACATGCATTAACATTTTGTTAGTTAAATCTTTAGTCAAAATTTGGCTCAAACTATAAAAGGGACCTATAAACCAGGACGGAGGTAGTACTGTAGTAGTAGTAAGTAGGAGCCGTAGAGTAGTCACCTTAAATAGAGAGTTTCTTTTCTTTAATGCCATGTACACAAATTGAAACGCTTGTTGTGGAGAGAAAAAAGATAATCACTCCACTATATATGGACGCAGGGGCCTGAGCGCTTGCTTTACTAGGGTTGCTCTCTTCATTCTCTCAACCTCTCCAGATATAAATAAGATAGTGGTAGCGACATTTTCTCTCTGCTCCCCGCTGGTCACAGATCCAGCCGGATCCCTTTGGCCGGTGTGTGTAGAGGACTAAAAGGTGCATGAGGGGCCCGATCCTCTGCCCGTGCCGTTCTCTCCGACACAGGCCGACTCGGGAGGTCCTCCGACCCTTCTTCCTCCCTGCCGTATTGTCCGCAGATCCAACTTGCTGCCGCCGACATCCCGACGACCCTCAAGTATAAGTTCTTTGAAAGTGTCCTTGCTCTACTGCCCCAGCTCCCCACGTGTCTGCATGTGCATATTTTTCTACTCCCATCAGCTCTTCCAAAGCCACCTAATTTTTTAGTATTATTAGAGGTAAAGCTACTTCATGCATTCGAATCTAGGGCTTTGTTCAAACAATGAAGAAAGGGGGGAAAGTTGTAGCATGAATCTAGGACTTGATTCAAAGAGGAAATAATATGGTGAAAGTAGTAGAGACCGGATACCCAACCGGTCTCTTGGTTGAAAAGGGAAATAATGGGAAAACGCAGTACAAACTGGATAAGGAAGAGATCTATTATTGGTTGAAAAAAGGATAGAAAGTGGCAGCTGGTGGACAAGTCAACAGAGTATGTCCAGGATTAGATTTGCT
Organism: Triticum urartu; assembly: GCF_056163025.1. NCBI lineage: Eukaryota > Viridiplantae > Streptophyta > Magnoliopsida > Poales > Poaceae > Triticum > Triticum urartu. Next base: position 443,848,255 of record NC_141877.1, on the reverse strand, counting down.
GCCATCACATAGTAAAAGGTCTCCAGGATTAGATTTGCTTCCCTCACATAGTAAAAGGTCTCAGGATTAGATTTGCTGCCCTCACATAGTAAAAGGTCTCAGGATTAGATTTGCTGCCCTCACTTAGTAAAAGGTCTCAGGATTAGATTTGCTGCCCTCACATAGTAAAAGACCTCCAGGATTAGATTTGCTGCCCTCACATAGTAAAAGGTCTCCAGGATTAGGTTTGCTGCCTTCACATAGCATGAACAAGCTCGGCATCACCACTTTATGCCTCCTTGTAGGTACATTGTGCTGATGCGTTGTAACGCCCTCGATGCGGCTATAGCTCCCACATGTCGAGGCACGACTTAGAGACATAACCGCATTGAAAGCAATGTCGCAAGTTAGAAAATCATCACAACATCCCATGTAATATAGATAATAAAAGGGGAAATACATAGTTGGCTTACACTCGCCACGTCACACAAAGTACATAAATAGCATTACAGCATTCAAACACTCATGGCCCGACTACGACGCCAAAATAAAAGATAACCCAACATGCGACACGGTCCCAATCACCCCCAACTAGGCACCACTACTGATCATCAGGGAAAAACACATAGTATCATTGAGAGTCCTCGTCGAACTCCCACTTGAGCTCAAGCGCGTCATCTGGAGCGGAAACATCAGGCCCTGCATCTGGTTTGGAAGTAATCTGTGAGCCACAGGGACTCAACAATCTCGCACCCTCGCGATCGAGACTATTTAAGCTTATAGGTAAGGCAAGGTAAAAATATGTGGAGGCTGCAGCAAGCGACTAGCATATATGGTGGCTATCATGATCACAAAAGAGAGCGAGAAGAGGAGGCAAAGCGTGAATGAGAAACTAGAGAACAAACTGCGCAAGCATTACTCCAACACCGTGTTCACTTCCCGGACTCCGCCGAGAAGAGACCATCACGGTAACTCACACTCTTGATTCATTTTAATTAAATTAAGGTTCAAGTTATCTACAATCGGACATTAACAAATTCCCATCTGCCCATAACCATGGGCATGGCTTTCGAAAGTTCAAATCCCTGCAGGGGAGTCCCAACTTAGCCCATGACAAGCTCTCACGGTCAACGAAGGAATAGACCTCCTCCTGAGACGCTCCGATCAGACTCGGTATCCCGGTTCTTGAAGACAACTCCGACAATATTAAAACAAGTCCAACAACACCACCCGCTGTGCCGACAAATCCCGATAGGAGCTGCACATATCTCGTTCTCAGGGCACACCGGATAAGCTAAGAGTACGGGATCCAACGTAACCCAAGTTGCCAAGGGACTGCCCCGCACGGTGCTCTAGGTTGGACCAACGCTCAGAGGAGCACTGGCCCGGGGGTTTAAAATAAGATGACCCTTGAGTCCGAGAAACCCAAGGGAAAAGGCTAGGTGGAAAATGGTAAAACCAAGGTTGGGCATTGCTGGAGGAGTTTTATTCAAGGCGGACTGTCAAGGGGTTCCCATTATAACCCAACCGCATAAGGAACGCAAAAATCCGGGAACATAACACCGATATGACGGAAACTAGGGCAGCAAGAGTGGAACAAAACACTAGGCGAGAGGCCGAGCCTTCCACCCTTTACCCAGTATATAGATGCATTAAGATAACATGGCAATATAATGATATCCCAACAAGTAAATAATGTTCCAACAAGGAACGGCCTCCAATCTTCACCTGCAACTAGCAACGCTATAAGAGGGGCTGAGCAACGCGGTAACATAGCCAATCAACGGTTTGCTAGGACATGGTGGGTTATAGGTTTGACATGGAAATTTGGGAGGCTTGAAAGCAAGTGGTAGGCATCGTAGCATGGCATAGCAAAAGAGCGAGCATCTAGCAAAGCAAAGATAGTACTGATTTCGAGGGTATGATCATCTTGCCTGCAAAGTTGTCAGAGTTGACTGGATCCTCGAAAGCAAACTCAATGGGCTCCTCATTAGCGAACTCGTCTCCCGGCTCTACCCAAACAAGACAAACAAGCAAACGAAACACAATCAACCACGTGCAAGGCTCAAACAATATGATGCAAGGATGGTATGCTATGCGGGATGCGATGCGGGATGCATATGCAAGATTTGACAAGGAATGCATAAACCTGGCCTCAAATTGGAAATCCAAGTGTGCCACTGGAAAGATGATATGAAATCGCTTGAAAACGATATAAAGAACGCCGGAATCGGAGTTACGGTTTGAAAATGGCAAGCAATTCAAATATGACCACGTTCTGCGATTTACAGCAAGTAGTCATCTAAATGTAACAAGATGAACATGCTACGGCACCTAAACATGGCAACAAAATATAGGACAGGAATCCATTCATGATGCTTAAGAAAAGTCTAGCACTGAGCTACGGCCAATTCATCCATTAACAGGTTCAAACAAGCATGGCAAAAATGCATTTGGTAAACAGATTTCAGACTTAGTGAAATTAACACTTGTCTGGAATTTCAGATCAGATAGCACTCTGCGGAGCATGAAAACAATATGCTACAGGACCTGAACATGGCAAAGTAAAGCATGGCATGGAGATACTCAAAGAGCTTAACAAAAGTCCCTTAGTGACCATGAGCCAAAAGGGATCAGAAAATACATTTGCAAGCATGTGAACATGGCAAAAACATAATCAGTTCTCAGACTTAGTGAAAACTGGAGCATGCTGAAACAGATATCAAGTAGGCATGTTTACGAGCTCGAAGCACTCACTACAAAGCAAGTAATGACAATCTAAGCATACACCCATCCAGAATACACAAAATGCAAGCTATACATGATAAGAACAATAGCATAGCATGCACGGATCAACTACAACATCATCGGCAAAATCGCTAAGAAGTAGACAATCTGCCCAGATTCACGAAATGAAAAAAGTAGAGCTCGATTGACTCAAGCTAGGGTGCTCCATAATTGCAAACAAAGACATGGATGGATAGAGCACTACAATATTAACAAAACATCCTTACTGATCATCCTCAAAAGAGGCACGGATCACTAGGAAACAACATGAACATATGGCCATATGAGATAAACAGCTCAAGGACATAGTGGAAATGCTAAGTCCCTGAAATCAGCATTAGCAAATGCCTCACTTTGCAAGCTTGTGCTAGTCACCACACACATCACAAAAATACATGGGTTGCACCTCTGGAAAGATGGCAAAACTCTTAACAAAACATATGTAGAGCTCATGGGCATAACATGCACACAATAATCATGGCAAAAATGGCAAATATCTAAATGGAGCAGCAGATCTGACAAATATCTCAAGTAGCACTCTTCTAACAGCATTTCGGGCATGAAGATGAACTCAAATGAAAATGATGCAATGAGATGAAATGATCTACTCTTTGAGACAAACATTTTGATATGCTATATGCCCAAAACAGAGCTACGGATGCAAAGATACAATGCGATGAACATAGCAATTTATCTAGGGTTTCGGGCAAAAAGTCAACCCGAGGCAAAACCCAGATCTGGATCCGGATCGACGCGGATTACGAAGATCGCTGGAAATACTGTTCACCGGAGTGGACTTGCTCGCCGGAGTGGGCTTGTCGCGGGGAGGAGGACGAGGCCGGCCGGGTGGACGCCGGAGTGGTGACGGCGGAGGCGGGCGCGGTCACCGGAGTGGCCGCGGGTGGCGAGGTGCGGCGAGGTCAGCGGGCGGCGGAGATCCGGCGGCAGCTCGCGGCGGCGCCGGCGACTGTACTCGAGGGAGGAGGCGGCGCGGTGCGGGCGAAGGCGCGTGCGCGGGGAGGCGGAGGAACGGGCCGCGGGGGCTCGCAGCGGGCTCGGGCGGGCCGGCGTGGCGGCGGCGATGTGGGCGCCCGCCCGGGACAGGTGGCAGCGCGGGATTGGCGGCGGCGGATCGAGCGGACGTGTCCGGTCCGATTCAGACACGTCCAGCGGCGAGGGGAGCCGATCTTAGGGTTTTGGGGAAGAAGGAGATCCAGATTTCGGAGGGGCCTTTATATAGGCATAGGAGGAGCTAGGAGAGTCCAAATGAGGTGCGGTTTTCGGCCACGCGATCGTGATCGGATGCTCTAGATGATGGAGAGGGTTTTGGGCCAAATTGGAGGGGTGTTGGGCTGCAACACACACGAGGCCTTTTCGGTCCCTCGGTTAACCGTTGGAGTATCAAACGAAGTCCAAATGGTACAAAACTTGACAGGCGGTCTACCGGTAGTAAACCAAGGCCGCTTGGCAAGTCTCGGTCCAATCCAGAAATGTTTAATCCCCACACACGAAAGAAAGGTAGAAATGACCACCGGAGGAGAACGAAGCGTCGGAATGCAAAACGGATAACGGGGAAAATGCTCAGATGCATGGGATGAGCACGTATGCAAATGCAATGCACATGATGACATGATATGAGATGCATGACAACGACAACAACACACAGAGACAAAAACCCGAACCCGAGAAAATAAAATAACTTAAGGCCAGAAACGGCAAGAGTTGGAGTACATATTGGGTAAATCACATCCGGGGTGTTACATGCGTCCACTGTCGCATGTCCTTATACCAACCTTTTTCTGTTTTTTTGTGGGTAAACCAACCTTTTGCTGTAAGGGCGCATGTAAAATGAAGCGATCACACTGTTACCTTAGGGACATGTCTAACCAGTGTTATTGTTAATCTAATGCCTCCAGTGATAAGATGCAATTAAACTGTGTTACAAATGGCACTCCTGCTGTTTTCCCTAGTATGATAAGTAAGTTGCTCCTTTACGCTGCTGAGTGTCCTGGTGTCCCCATGGTCCCATGCCCTTAAACCAACTCTTTAGCTGCTGTTGATTTACTGTGTCTGGTAAACAAGCAATGCCACCATTAAAGTAATCGCATATCCGAGGAATCTCATTATTGATCGTAATGCTTCTGGTAACATGAAGCAGTGCTGACGTTTTAAAATTTCTACTGTCCTTGCGTGATTGCCACGAACATAATTAAGATGCTTCTTTTCATTTTGTATATGTTTAGTATATTCTTATTGACCAGCAACTGTTTACTTTCTATCATTTTGTGCAGATAGGGATATCCATTTCACCTTGTTGCTATTGTGACCTTTTGGTGAACTGCACAAAACACTTTTTTTGGAATGAGTGTCTTGTGCAGTTCAACTAAAATGTCACGTGGGCAACATCTCTCAATTTTGGTGGAACTGCACAAAATGGTTAAACTAAAGTGAAACCATGCTCTCCTGTCTCCTTGTTTGTGCTATGCAAACATGCTGTGCAAACATGAATACTCTACTACAGATGTTGTGATGGTCAAGAGCAACATCTCTCAATTTTGGTGGAACTGCACAAAATGGTTCAACTAAAGCAAAATCATGCTCTCTTGTCTCCTTGTTTGTGCTATGCAAACATGCTGTGCAAACAGGAATACTCTACTACAGATGTTGTGACGGTCAAGAGCATTCGCCAAGTTCTTCGATTGTATGACATGGCTAGCCAAGACGGATTTAATCCCGATATTCACTTTAATGGTTGGTTCTGAATCTTGCAAGCTGGGAATCAGTGAGATGTGTAGGCATCTTTGTTGTACTTATTATTTGAATCTTATTTGTTGGTTCTGAATCTTGCAAGCTGGGAATCAATGAGACGTGTAGGCATCTTTGTTGTACTTATTATTTGGATCTTACTTGTTGGTTTTGAATCTTGCAAGCTGGGAATCAATGAGATGTGTAGGCATCTTTGTTGTACTTGTTATTTGGATCTTATTTGTTGGTTCTGAATCTTGCAAGCTGGGAAACACGGCATGATGATGCAGAGGACAGCAACCATAACAAACAATTCAAACTTGGTAGTATTATCTTTGTGAAAGTGCGACAAATGTGCTAATTGTGTGCGTCCTGAGAATAATAATTCTAATTGTTGTGCATGTTGATCCCGTGGAACTGATAGAACGAGCCAATGCATTTGCTTGTTTCAAGTATAAATTTCTATTAAAGCTAATTAAATTTAAGTAAAGTGACCAATAACTCCTGTTATTACAATACCAATACAGACCCGCTCGTGAACCGACGTGTGGCCGGAGTAGGTTTCTTAATGGAGGCGTTTGAATGCGCCGAGGGTGCATCTTCTGCCGGGCGTGCAACGAACGAGGGAGGGGTAGTAACTGTTGTCGCCTGTACACACTCAGCTTACTGTTGAATCCAGTTCCCCAAGAGCTGAAAAACGAACTGCTGCCGCCGCCTACACACTCGTTCACTCGAAGAGACTCCAATGGTGATCCGAGGGGTGAGCCTGCTGGATATGGACTTCAACAAGGAGTTAGTTCGCCGTTCAGTCCTATGGCTGCACCAAGTTGAATGTGATGTACATCAACGATATGGACTTGGTGAAGCTCTGCCTCGCCTCAGTCCTATGGCTGCACCAGGTTCTGGAGCATTTGCCCGTTTCATTGGCAGCGCTGACTGCACCTTCGCTACAGTGGAGAGAAGGAAGAACGCGACGATTCGGCCATCTGGTGCAATAAGCTTGTCGACATCCAGAAGCAATACAAGATCATCAGCAATGGGCAGGAGAAGGACTCCGTGGTTGACCTCGCTGAGACCATCATCGACCCTTGATACGCCAACATGAAAGAAGACGACCTGAACACGTGGGAGGTACCTCTGAATCTAGCCTACATAACCTACGCGGTCAAGGACGCATACGCATGCTACGACATGTACGGCAGATCTTGGACATGAGGGCGTGTCTGCTTCCCGTAACCGACGAGTACACGGATAGCCGCAGCCTCATGATCAAGCGTGCCAGGAAGGTCTAGATGTTGTACTTTATCTGTTTATAAGCACCTTTATCATCTGAGTGTTTCATGCATTAGCCTATGTGTCGTAATTATCTATTTTGTCCGAAATATTTCTTTTAAGAACCCATTAACCTGATTGCTTTTTTAGTGGCTATTTGCTAATGTATGTAAACTAGTTCACTTGTCCATAAAAAAACTAGTTCACTCGGCTGCTGTGCTTTGAATCTCCTTCCTCCCAACATATTCCTCTCCTCAGGTGGACCCAGCAGGTCTCTAAATTTTCTCCCACTTTGTTTTTCAATGTAAACTGAGTTTTCTCCCAGTACTTTCCCCTAGAACCAACTCAACTGTCCCACGTCTAGTTTAAAAAATAATAATACCCCATGTACTATTAACTCATCAAATTAAAATGATATTTTATTTCGTAAGTTGAAAGTTCTTACAAAATAATAATAATAATTGTTTATATATAACTTGCCAAGTTAACTCCTACTGATTGCGTACATAAGCTTGCAAAGATTTTACTGACGTGCAATCATGTGTTTATGTTTTTATAACATTTCTCCGTCTAGCCCAACATGATATTTTCACCCAGCCCAGCAAGTCCGCGGATTTCGAGAAAAATGCAAATGGGATTTAAACGGGCTGCATAGATGCTACATCATTGTTTCACCCAGCCCACCAAATGGACTAAATAAACAAATGGACTGGCTGACATGTGGGCCAGTAGGTCGAAGCCTAAGAAGGCGTTGGATTTACATCCAACGGCCAACATTCTTCTTCAATCTCTCGTCTTCTTCCCCCAACGCAGCCGGAACCACCTGCTCCAGACTTCGGCGTCTAGCGGCGTTGTTTTGCGCGCCTCAGCAAAATGCTACCCCGCCGACGGCCAGGCCATCCCTCCACTCCGCACCTGCTGTTATTCTTTGCCGAGTGTAGGCCCACGCCGCACCCGAACAAGTTAAGTTTCCCACTCCTCTCCGTCTGCGACTCCACTGCCGCGTCTTCCCCATCTCCGGGTCGTTCCAGTCTGGGGCCTTGCCGTCGTCCACCGCCTCGGTGCGCTCGGCGCGGCCTGGTCAACATACGAGAGTCATCGGAAGAGGACTATACATGGAGAGCCTGACGGCTGGGACCCACGAGGTCCATGGTTGCACGCAAGGAAAGTTCCTCCTTATTACGCACTGTACGTGCACTGTACGTGGGAAGGGCTTCTGTATTTCGTGAAAAAAACGTCCCCCCCCACTGATAGGTCGGACCCACCAGCTATATCTTTGCATGCAAGGAAGTGCCTCCTTATTACGCACCAAAAAATGAATACCCCCTGCTAGCTTGGACCCACCATAGTGGGTGGCTGACATGTGGGCCTACTAAGTTGACGAGGACGGAGGGCTTTATCAACTTAGTCAATATGAACGATTGTAGCTCCAGTGACCGTACGATGTCCATCCAACGGCCATAGTGCTTCTTCAACCTCTGGTCTTCTTTCTCCAGCCGCCCAATGCAGCGCCATTGTGCCGCATGCTCCTGCCTCTCGTGGCCGGCTATGATGCCGCGGAGGCCTCACCGCCCCCTACTACTCCCAGCGCTGGCCTAGGGTATCCCTCTACTCACCCACAACCCCTGTTATTCTGCGGCGATAGCAGCCTCACACCGCAGCCGAACCAGCACTACAAAAAAAAAGACACATCCATGACATTTTGGGACGAACGGAATTTTTTTTGTCATATATATGACACTTCTATGACGATAATTGTGACAAAACCCGGTATCATCATAGATGTGGTGGGCTCCTACTTCTATGACAAAAAATCATGATAGAAAATGGGCTTTTCGTCCTGGGTGGGCCGGAGATGCAGCTGCATGACATTCTTTGGGCCGTCCATGATGGAAAAAACCGTGGTAGAAGCGAGGGGGAGGAAAATTTCGGAGAGTTGCCGGTTACGGTGGGAGGTCGGGGGCGGACCAATGCGCGTTTCTCTCGTACGTACGCGCGTGTGTGCGAGGCATTGGCTCTAACTGAAGCTGAGCGAGGTGTTGGGATCTAACTGAACCCGAGCGATTGCACTGCAGGCTACGCGTTACTGAACCCGAGCGATCGATCGATGGCTGTTAACTGAACCCGATGGAGCGATTCCTTCACCACTGCTACTAAGGGGTGGCCGTGGAGGGGTGGTTGAATAGGACCCTATGGTGTGGAGGGCTGGATGAACAGTACACGGTGGAGGGGTGCCCGTGGAGGGGTGGTTGAACAGTAGCCGGTGGAGTAGCGCGCGGTGGAGGCTGGATGAACAGGAGCCCGTGGAGGCTGGAGGAGGTCGACGGTGGAGATGAACAGTATCCCGTGGAGTCCCATTTTGCGGTACGCCACACCCCTCCCCCCGTTTCGACCGTACGTAGCGCTCCAACACAAGTCTGTTTCGTCCGTTTTGCGGTACGCCACAACCCTCCCGATCAACAGGACCCCCGTTTCGATCATAGGAGGTCCGTTTCGTCCGTTTTGCGGTACGCCACACCCCTCCCGATCAACAGGACCCCCGTTTCGACCGTAGGAGGTCCGTTTCCTCCGTTTTGCGGTACGCCAGGCCCCACCCGATCAAAAGGACCCCGTTTCGAACGTGGCCGGTAGAACACAAGGCCGTTTCCTCCGTTGTTCGGTACGCCAGGCCTCGTATCCATCGCCTGTTCCGTCCAAGCCCTCCCGATGAACATGGCCATGCATTCCGTTCCGACCCAGCCGGTTGGCTCCCCATGAACACGACGACGACGCTGTTTCTCCATTCCGACCCAGCCATGTACGTATGCGCGATAGGCGTTAGACACCCTGCCCATATGTACGTACGTGGCCGTATTTTCTTTCTTGCACCCTCGCCGCTGTACGTACGTGTACATGCTACGTGCACGCCTCTACATCGACCAATATGTCCGTACCCGTTCGCGACCAGAATGACAACGCTACGTACGCTTCGACCAGGTGGGTCCCGACTGTCAGGCACTTCCTTGCGTGCGAAGATGTAGCTGGTGGGTCCCAGCAGTCAGGGGGGCGAATCATTTTTTTCGCGAAATACGGTGGCCCGTTCGGTGGGTCCCCGCTGTCAGGTGGAGGAATCATTATTTTGCGCGTAATAAGGAGGCACTTCCTTGCGGCGGCCGTGGACCCAGCTGTCAGCCTCTCCACGTACAGTCCACGTCTGATGGAAGTCGTTCCTTGACCACGTTGACCACGCCGCACCGAGAGCACCACGGCGGTGGACGACGGCGAGGCCTAGGAAGGGGACGATTCGGAGCCGAGGAAGACGCAGCAGTGGATGCCCACGCGAAGCAGAGTACAAGGACTCACTGGTTCGGCTGCGGTGTGAGGCTGCTATCGCCGCAGAATAACAGGGGGTGTGGGTGAGTAGAGGGATGGCCTGGACAGCGGTGGGAGTAGTAGGGGGTGGTGAGGCCTCCGCGGCATCACAGCCGGCCACGGGAGGCAGGAGCACGCGGCACGACTGATGCTGGTTTGGGCGGCTGGAGCAAGAAGACCAGAGGTTGAAGAAGCACTACGGCCGTTTGATGAACATCGTACGGTAACATGAGCTAGAATCGTTCATATTGACTAAGTTGATAAAGCCCTCCGTCCCCGTCAACTTGGTAGGCCCACAAGTCAGCCTCCCACTATGCTGGGTTCCAGCTGCCAGGGGAAGTATTCATTTTATTGTGCGTAATAAGGAGGCACTTCCTTGCGTGCGAAGATAGCTGGTGGGTCCGACATGTCAGCTGGGGGCACATTTTTTTAGCAAAATACAGAGGCCCTTCCGGTGGGTCCCAGATGTCAGGTGGAGGAATAATTATTTTGCGCGTAATAACGAGGCACTTCCTTGCTGCGACCGTGGACCCAGCTGTCAGCCTCTCCATGTATAGTCCACGTCCGATGGAAGCCGTTCCTTGACCACATTGACCACGCCGCGCCAAGAGCACTAGGGCGGTGGACGATGGCGAGGCGTAGGAAGGGAACAACATGGAGGCAGGGAAGACTCGGCAGTTGTTTCCCACACGGAGGGGAGTACGACTGTACGAGGGTTTACTGGTTCGTCTTCCCTCGCCGGAGAATAAAAGCAGGTGTGGCCGTGTGGGTGAGTAGAGGGATGGCTAGGCCAGCGATGGGAGTACGGTGGGGCGGTGAGGCCTGCGCGGCAGCACAGCCGGCCGTGGGGAGGAGGGAGCAGGCAGTCCCGCCGGCGCTTGTTTGAGCGGCTAGAGCAGGAAGAGCAGAGATTGAAGAAGCACGACGGCCATTGGATGGGCATCGCTAGAATCGTTCATATTGACTAAGTTGACAAAGCCCTCTGTCCCCGTCAACTTAGTAGGCCCACAAGTCAGCCTCCCACCATGGTGGGTCCCAGCTAGCAGGGGGAGTATTCATTTTTCTGTGCGTAATAAGGAGGCACTTCTGGTGGGTCCGAGCTGACAACGGGGGGAACTTTTTTTTGCGAAATACGATGGTCCGTCCGGTGGGTCCCAGTAGTCAGGGGCAAACGTTTTTTTCGTGAAATACGGTGGCCCGTCCGGTGGGTCACAGCAGTCAGTGGGGAAACGTTTTTTCCACGAAATACTGGTGGCCCGTCCGGTGGGTCCCTGTTGTTAGGTGGAGGAATAATTATTTTGCGCGTAATAAGGAGGCACTTCCTTGTGGCTGCCGTGGACCCAGCTGTCAGCCTCTCCACGTACAGTACTCTTCCGATGGAAGTCGTTCATTGACCACATTGACCACGCCGCACCGAGAGCACCAGGGCGGTGGACGACGGCGAGGCCTAGGAAGGGGACGATGCAGAGCCGGGGAAGACGCGGCAGTGGATGCCCACACGGAGAGGAGTGCGAGGGTTCACTGGTTCGGCTGCGGTGTGAGGCTGCCGCTGCTGCAAAATAACAGGGGGAGTGGGTGAGTGGAGGGATGGCCTGGCCAGCGGTGGGAGTAGTATGGGGACGGTGAGGCCTCCGCGGCAGCACAGCCGGCCACGGGAGGCAGGAGCATGTGGCACGACCGGCGCTGCTTTGGGCGGCTGGGGCAAGAAGACCAGAGGTTGAAGAAGCACTACGGTCGTTGGATGGACATCGTTGACCATGCCGCGTCGAGAGCACCAGGGCGGTGGACGACGGCGAGGCCTAAGAAGGGAATGACAGGGAGCCGGCGAAGACACGACAGTGGCTACCCACGCGGTGGAGAGTACGAGGGTTGACTGGTTCGGCTGCTGTCGCCGGAAAATAATAGGAGGTGTGGGTGAGTAGAGGGATAGACAGGCCAGGGATGCGAGTATGATGGGGCCGTGAGGCCTGCCTGGCAGCACTGCCGGCCACGGGAGGCGGGAGCAGGCGGTTCCGACGGCGCTGGTTTGGGCGACTGGGGCAGGAAGATCAGAGACTGAAGAAGCACGATTGCCGTTAGGTTGACATCTAACGGTCTGACGCTGGTAGAGTCGATTGTTGACTAACTTTCTTTTTAAAGAAACCTTGTGTACGCCTGAACTTAGTAGGCCCACAAGTCGGCCTCCAAATCTGTGGCAGACAACATAAAGCCCATTTGCTATTTTTTACAATTTGCAGCCCATTTGCTATTTTTTATAATTTGTAGCCCATTTGCTAATTCTTAAGTAATTTATTACAGCCCATTTTCTGCCCAGGACCACGGTCAAAAAGTTCAACCTTATTTTGCATATTTCGGTGGTGTCCAAACTGTTGTAATCCCGAAATGATAAACATTTTTTAAGAACTTATTGATTTGCCAAAAAAATCGTTTTGTTTTTGTAAGAAAATAAGACGTGGGACAATTGAGTTGGTTTAAGGGAAAACCAGTGGTAAAAAATCAGTGCTGGGTGGGAAAAAATAACAAAAATTAGGATGTAAATATGGAAAGGGAATTTTATGTGTTTTCAATATAATGATACTTCTATATGAACTAGTAAAACTATAGGTAGAGATTAGAAAACGGATGTAGGACATGCGTTTCAAGAGGAAAGAACTGGGATGTGTGTTTGATTCAGTAACAAAACTGCCTGCGGATGTTGTAAGACAAAATATAACTAACGCTGGCGGGCCAGAGGCCAGTAGATACCTGTTGGATCTTTGTGCCCCGTTGTCATCATGGGCTGGGCCTGTTAAAAACAAAACCAACCCTGGTCAGTCTACAATCCAGTTGAAACTTGCTTGACCTGAAAAAACAATATACATGCTCAATAAACGAGAGAATTCTGCAAGCACAGACTGATAACTAGGACGCAGCATGGATATTTTTTTATCGTGATAATAAGTGCATGCACTTGTTTCGAAAAAACTGCAGAACTGGGAATTCGAACGGGGGGTGCTTATGCTACCCATCAAATAAAAATCAGGTGCCTGAGAATTCGTTTTGAAACAAATTATTCAGCTTTATATCCACGTCGACCCTCGGCATGATGGCTGGAAGCAAATGCAAGTTCATACCAAAAGATCATTAACAACAATACCAACTTGCGGAAAACAAGGTAGTACAACTACCAATACCAAACTACTCCTGGCCCTAGTGTTCGTCTGGTAGAAAATCTTGCAAAGGACCAGCTCCCGCTCCTTCTCTTGCTCCAGGTCCCCGATGTGGTACTGGTGCATCACCCAGTTGGTCCTCAGCTGGTCGAAGTTCTTGTTGGTGTGCAGCACCAGAACCTTTTTTGCTACCCGTCTGCCGGCCGTTGACCATCACAGGCAAGGTATTGCCAGGCTTGTGCCACATCGCGTGCGTGCCGCACTCCGACTGTATCTTGCGACGCTTTCACGTGCCCCTTTTGAACGCCCTGGAATTGCGCTGGAAGAAATGCTTCCTTAGGCCACTCAATGTGATACCTGCAGTATTGTGGAATACAGGTTTTAGTGTACCTAGTTGGCATTTTCATAACATCTTTGGCATGTTGCAGTCACTTGTTTCACTTTTTATTAACTGTCAAATTGTAATTGTTTCACCAGGTCTGTGTCTAAAAACAAAAATAGAGCTATAAACAAAGGAATATGTTTGTGCAAGTAGACGACCGATCGGTGTCTTACCTGGAAGTTTCTCAGGTTGGGTGTAGCATATGCCGTGCTCGCTGTCGATGGTTGGTATGAACAAATCGATGAGAGACTGAAATCTCGCGTTGTCAACACTCACTTCGGCCTCAAGGTGCTCGATCAGCTCCTCATCCATGGGATTGAACTTGACGCCAGCCGGCAGCACCGGCCAATCCTTCTTAGACTTGCATCGGTAATTCCAGTTATATGGTACTCAATGTATGACCAATCGACTGTTTTAAGTGAATGATGAAAGATTTCGACAGAGTAAAAACTCACGCTTCTTCGACAGTTGTACGAGAGTAATTGCCATGCCGTTTTGCAAGGGTGCTTGTAAAAAATCTAAACTCTATTCTCCTCTTATTTAATGGATGAGGCAAATCTTTTGCCTCCGTTTTGAAAAAAAAGATTTCGACAGATAATTGGTACTCCAAATCTGAATGTCCGGAATACCTGAACACGCCGCAAGGATTCTTGTGTCACCTCACGCGCAGCGTGTTGTCACGTCAATTCAATGTGTGTACATGATGAATAATTTGACCGACGTATACTAGTACTGCTACTGTACTACTTACTAGTCGTATTTAGTGTCACAATTTATACATACATTTAACTAACAAGTACGCACTTGAAGCCTAACTGATATATATGTATATATATGGCTTCTGCATAGCATCTCCATCATCATTATTAGTACATCCTACGCAGGTGAGTTAGGATGCACTTGATCCCAGGAAGGTATCTATCCTTCAAACCAGAGGAGTGCTTCAAACTAACAACAATACATAATATCCAACAAAAGAGGGTCGTGCTGCAGCAGCAGAATACATGGCTCAGTCTAGATATCAGCACGAATCAAGTTGTGCATATTTGTTGTTGGCATGAACCACATCACTGCATGTCGGGTTTGCAAAAGCCATCCATCGCATGGAAGCTTGATGCCTTTCACACACTGAAGATTACCAGGCAACAAGCTGTGTCGACAAATCTCTGGATATGGTGATTCATGAAACCCATGGTATGATGTGTAAACACAGCCCCCTCCTCGCGAATGGAAGTTGCATAGCACATTAATCATTGCCGGTGATATGATCGATGATTGGTTGGATGATCGGATAATTGAGCCCGAGGAACAAGGAGTGGTTGCCGAGGCTGTAAACCGACCTCCAGTTGAATATGCCTGGCCCAACGGAGTTGGGATCTTTCTCGAACACGAAGAAGCCATAGCCATCAATGTCACGAATGCCCCACACATTGTACTGCATGTGGTTTGATGTAATGGTTTGGTCAATTTGGTATGTGCGAATGAGAATCAAATGACCGCCATCAGCTGAACGAGCGATAAACCAGCACCCATCGGCTGGTATGATTCCAGGTCCTGGAATCATGAAGGCCAGCGCATTTGCGTCTGCAGCAACAATTCAAATTGGAGACCAAAAGGACAAAAATAAACAATCATGTTCAGAGTATGTGTGGAATTAAGATTATTATAACAGTGACACATATCATAGACAGAGAATTGCAATGCCGTGATCATAATCATACCCCAAGTTAAAAAAATAAGCCAATGGCTTTCATATTCTAGCAATATGTCATGGTTCAAACATCATGTAACAATGAGAGGAAAACAGCTATGACAGCACCTACTCATATTCTACCATAGCACTTACTACTACTATTCTCATATCAACTCTAAGCAATAACATGCGTTGTTATAAAAATTTAGTAAACGAGAGTAACATATAGCAATCATGATGTTATGCTCATAATATGTATTCTAACAATCATTAGATGCCAATTGTTCTCATATCAACTCTAACAATAACATGTGTGGTCATAAAAATCTAGGAAATGAGAGGAACATATAGCAATGATGTGGTTATAGACATGCTATGCATTCTAAATTTGTAACAAATGAACAGGGAGTCGTATTCATAAGGTAAAGATGAGATGAGATAGAACAATTACATGATGATAGATTCCACCAGTATAGGCAGCCAACCTGTGCGTTGACCGCGTAAACGATGCCATCGTGCACTATAGCATCAGACAGAAATGTTGCCTCAACAGGATTGATGATGAGCCATAACCATGTATGGCGACCGGATTCCAGATAGACTAATCCCATGTTGAACAAGGCAATGAGCTTCTAATCAATGTAGTCTTATGATGGTGTGGGCACTTCGTAGATTACAAGTTTCTGCAAACAGAGGTCGAGCCAAAAGCTTGACACGTCTCGTGCGTAGTAGGCAGGAGTGTCTGGCGGGCCGCGAGGCTCGATGTCGGTGGTATCCAATGATGGAAGGGTGATCCCTCGCTGGGTTAGAAATCCACGAGACGCCACGGACTATCGGTGTGGTGGATGAGGACGATCCAGTTGGCCTTCATGCCCGCCCAGTAGTGGCCGCGCATGAAGGACAGGTGGGCGGGTAGTGGTAGCATGTCGAGGGGCACCACGACAACCTCCATAGGATCGTCAAGTCGGTGTCTGGGCCACCTGTGAGGATCGGGCATCAGCAAGCAGGGTGTCTTGAAAAGAGCCGGTCGGTTGCAGACGAGTAGACGGTACAAAGACACCGAGCATGCGGCCAGACGGACGGTGCTGAGTAGGTCCATACGACTACAGATCTGCTCCAAGAGAACATCGGGGAGGGAATTCCAATCGCGGCTCTGCGTGTCAGTCGGTTCTGCCGTTGGGGTTTTCGGTGCCTGCGAGCCAGCGGGGAAGTGGATTTAGGCGGGCGAGCGAAGAAGCTTCTCCTCGTGTGGCCGAGCAGTGGGCGGGGGGATATGGTACGCGCGAGCTACCAAGGAAGATGGCGTGGGCGGGTGAGCAGTGAGCGGGGGTAAATGGTGTGCGGCCGACGATGGGGAAGAGAGGAGGAAGAAGAAGAGAGGAGGAAGAAGAGTGGAAGACGGGGAAGAAAGTGCATTAAATCTCAATTCTACTAGTACTACTACCAGGATATAGGCACCGTCCTCCGGAGTGTAAATAGTTACACCGATGACATGTGGGTCTACCACAAGAGGGCCCATATGTCAGTTAAGGGAGGACATAGGTGCGTAGGCATATTTGCAGAAGCGTGCTCTACTGGCAAACATGATGGCAGTACTGGGTAAGGCTGATTTAGTAACACCAACACGCTGGTTCAGCTAATTAATTACGTGCCCCATCTGCTGCAGCGTGTATTCTCACTTCACTGCGAAGACTAGTTGAATAGTTCTCTGACCGAGATGGGGAATGATGGATCGCGAGGATTACCTTTCTACAGTATCCCTATGCCTCTACGCTCACTTCACTCATTTTGCTCCGTACCTAGTCACTTGTTGAAATCTGTAGAAAGACAAATACTCCGTATTTGGGAACAGAGGGAGGCTTTTACTCCGTACTGGAGTATTTGGGAATAGAGGGAGTATCACCATATGGAGGGAACAGAGGAAGTTTGAAATATGAACATGTCAATGGGAGGGAGTGAGCCCCATGCATGCATGCATGCATGCAACATGCAACACTCACACATACTCCACATGGACGCACGCAACACTCACGCACCCCATGCGGCACACATCAGACGACGCAACACACACGCTCATGCTCAAGTGCTCAGCCTACTCCCTACGTCCGTGAAAGACTGTACATTTAGAGATTTACACATTGACCAGGGTATAATTAACGCCCAAAAGTAGCAGACTTATGTGTGCATGCGACCATTGAGATAAGAATATTACATGAAGGCCGTTGCATGCTGTAATTAAGGATAGACATGTAGCCTATACCTACAGCACAAGTTGGTGCATTAGTCAATCAATATCGATTTAGATTAAAGGCTAAATGCATTGGAAGTGTAGATGTACATCATGTACTACTACACTCTTTGTTTTATAGCCGATGTACACTCTTTGTTGGAAGGCCGAGGGTGGACACGTGCATGCACTCACATACACAGCCAAGGCGGTTCGGGCGCAAGGGTTGGACTCGTGTGGCGCCTGCGTAAAGTTTTGTTTAACTAATTTCTTTGCTCCGCCAACTGACAGGTGGGACCCAGAAACTAGGTGACAATTTAACAAGTCAACAAAATGCCACGTCGACTATGTGGCCGGTCAGTAGGGTGCAATACGGTGCTCTACGATGCGCTAGTGATCGCATAATCGACGCAAAACTATATATAGTGACCGTAAAGAGCGTATTGTTACATACATTGACCGCCAGTGTATTTTTCTCGTTTCAAATTAAGCCATATTAATCGGAAAGGACGCAGTATGGACTACTACTAGTACTAGTACTGCTTTGATGTGTCCCGTCAACTCGCCGAACGAGGAGAAGCTTGCTTACTACGCCTCTCCCTCGCCCACGCGCGCGGTGGTTCGCAGGACGAGGAGAGGGTTTTGACTACAGCGCCCTCTCCATCTTCCTCTCCCTCGCCCTCGCCCTCGCCCTCGCGGTGGACGTGCAACAGTTCAATCGGTGTCAGATTGCCAGACGCATATTGTATTGTAGTATCATCATTGTTGGACCTTTCGAAGAGGCGAAGAGGCAAGTGCAAGGTTCACACGAGTACGAACTGTTGAACCTCCCAAGCGCAAGGTTTTATAGGAGTTGTCGTCCTAGTAGGAGTGTACTACAACTATAGCGAATGATGCTACTGTATGATGCGGCCATGTCACGTATATACAAAGCTGTGCCACCTTTTTTCTCAAAGACGTGTTGGACCCCGTGCAACAACCACACAAGTTGCACGTACACATAACACATTTACTAGTAATAAATTCTAAAGGACAAATGTCAGTATGCCACGCAAGTTCATCTCCAATTCATGTGATAAATTTGTGCACGACTAGTCTACATATATTCACAGCGCTACCGTTCACAATTACCGTACTCCACTTACACGTTATAGGTGGGCTACATGCATGTCCTCCTCCAGGTTCCAGTCCGAGGTGTTCTTCATGGATGGCACAATCAATAGCAGTGGGCAACGGGAATCATTGTCGCGGCTTTCTAGTCCGGTTCCACACGATGGAGACTCATCCAAGCTGAAGTGGCATAAATCAGGGATAGCGTGTCCCAGCATGTTGTTCATCTGGCGGTGCGCAATGAAGACACAACCATGCTTCATGAATGGTAGGCCTTCCATGTCGTGCACGGAAGGTGGAATCCGCTTCACAATGGGGTAGCTGTCCCCGATGAAAAGCGAGTACTCTCCAAGAGTGTTCCTCGGCACCCACGTAGCATCACGGGGGTCGAACTCGGCGCCGTTCATCTGGTACACGCGGCATCCCAGATCTGGACACATGGTGACGTACATAGTCAAGGTCCATGCATAATAATGTTGTGCTCAAATATGGAGGTCAGTAATACTGTGCAGCAAATAGTACTACTCCGGTATAGAGGAAGTAAAATAACCGGCTTATTATATATAGCCACTATTGGCTACATGGATGAGATGGTAAGACATGGAAAAACAAAAATGGTGGTAGCAAGTGGGTTCAAGTATTCAAGGTCCCAGCTAGCTATACGCGTCCTCTAAGGTAAAAAGTACTCCTACTAGTAGTACTAAGTATACTACTAGTACAACAATGAAAGAGAAGGCGAGAGGGTTAAAAATGGAATACATGGGTAGATGGTGACGGTTCGATCGTGGTAGATTGTGTGACCATGTTGCACATCAGTGGTACCATGGGTAACGACTGCTAAGATAGTTGATCCCAATATGCCAAAGTCAGCTACAAGGTTCCAGGTTAGACCGAATCGCGGATGCAAATGCACATCCAGGATCGGCGATCTTATTTTGATCGGGGGATGACTGGTCCCTGCAAAATAATGGAGTACCGTTAGGGATGCAAATGATGGTTTGTGCATTCCGTTTGTAATCTCCCGTACCGTAGGATGGCAACCAGATGAAACAAGTCCCCTGGCTTGTCACCGCGAAGATGCGGCCTAGATGGCGCATGGCGTCTTCGAACGTGTAGGGGTACAAATCTGCCGCCGCCAACATGCGCCAGCCTCTGCCGTTATTGTGTCTTGCATTGATGGCAATCCTTATGTCGAACACTGCAATGAGATAGTAATCGTCGTAGCCGCGTCACTTTGTCGGCGGGTCCGCAATTGCTATCTTCTTTAATCTCATGTAGGCATCATCATACATATTCAAGCCCAGCCAGTCCGAAAGGCCGATCCCAATGGTGGAGAAGGGGTCTACTGGAACGGCCGGACTGCTGTGGATGTTGTGCAAAATGATGGTGGTATCCGGCAGGAGGTATGCAAGCCAATCTTCGTTGGCACCGACCTAGACCTCTATATAAGACGATGGGCAGCGGAGAAATTACGGGATGGAAATGGAATAACTAAGTACTACATGATCAAACTCCACTACTGACCTGCTCATCGGACAAAATCCGACTACCTCTCAACGTCGGCAACTCTATCGGAGTCAACGTGCAACCATGGCTAGGGAGCGGTGGACTATTCGAAGGATTTTCCCATAGAAGAACCTTCTCCTCGAGGACGCATGGAAGACCAACAAGCATGGCCTTTTCCCAAACCTGTTTAAGTAGCGTCTTGAAAAAGTTGGTGCAGGAAGCACCGAGTCTTGCGGCGGTGAGGACGTCGGAGCGGCGTGCGATTTCTCCCAGAGGATCGTCGTCCAAGGTCTCCCAGCCCCGACGAGGAGGAGAACCGCCTGGCGAATCCATGGGAGCAGCGACGAACTGCCTTCTCTTCGGGGGGAAGGGGAACTGGCGAGGAGGAGATAAGAGCGTAGTAACCGCAGGGCCTCATCCCTTCCAACTATAGATCGTTCCTCAGCGAAGGGGTGAGGCTATTATTTACTACTAGTACTAGCATTATGGAATGTTATGGGATTGCATTATACTGTAAATAATAGCACTAGTAATAAATTTTTGGCACTAGGTAGTAGTTTTTGGCGTGGATTAAGAAATTTTGGGTATGTTTTTGCCATTTTTTGTACACGCCAACTAGTGTCAAAAAACGTCTTACATTATGTGACGGAGGAGTACGTACTCATACTATAGCAGTACCAGTACTACTTTTCTCAACTATGAGTATTAGTGCGATGTATTGTACTTCTAGTCTAGTCTAGTCTAGTATAGTGCGTCAGTTTTGAACTCTTGAATCTCAGGGCCAAGGAGCTACAGTTGGAAGTGGAGGGTACTAATGTTCTCTAGAACCATCGCTGTACTATCAATGCAGGGGAAGTACACCTGCATAGTGGCCTAGTGGGTACTCTCGGTGCTATATTCAGTCGCTCCTCTCACGTAGGAGTAGCTGGCCTACTCAGCCGCTCCTCTCACGCACACACTAGCAGCCTATTTATCAGTGACGGTTACTGCGGTCTGCGGGGGCAGAACATTTGAGTTATTTGATACAGCGAGACTATGCTTTTTGCTTCCATTTGTGGAGGTGTAATGGATCTCGTCGAACTTTGTTAGTAGTTTCTTCTTTATGAATGAGATGAAGCAAAGCTTTTGCCTCCGTTTCAAAAAAACACGTCAAGAGGAATTTCTTTTATAGTAGAGCCGATAATGGAGTGAAGTCCATGCGTGCAACGCCACAAGCTACAGAGTACTAGTAGTACAACACTTTACATAGAGTACAGAGGCATATTGCACAGTTCCCAATGCCCCGCCAGGCTTTTCCGGCTCCTCGAGCTTAATTGGGAGGCGCTAGTTTAAATATGCTACTACTAGCTGATGAGGAAGCTGCAAGCGAGGTGCGGCTAGGGCGAGCACGCGAGCCACAGTATGCTGGGAAGGAAAACCTGTTCACGTGGCTAGGCTGTCCAGTGCACCCAGATTGTGGGGCCGCACGTCCGTTTGACTTCAAAACTCAAACTAACCGTGTAAAATATTGGCTCGCAGCGAAGTGTAGTACTAGTACTATTTTAAAAAAAAATGCTGCCGTGCGTTCGGCCGGGATCGAACCCACAAAACGAGGTATACACTCCTGCGACCACTAGTAGTACTCGTTGGAGTACAACGCAACCTAGAATCGCCTTTTGTCACTAGTAGTACGTACATTGTTCCTTACAAGAAACCCCTAATAATGCAAGAAACCACTAAAATGCCAAGAAACTACTACCACTTGCATACGTGGCAGACTTAAGATAAGACTACCTTATCAACCATTGTACATGCTCTTACCAACCAAAATCCGCGAGTGACCTCCTACCTCTGGCCCGTCCACCTTGTCATCCTCGGCCATGGGACGCAGCTACCGCCGCCGGCAGAAGGCGAGGTCAAAACTGCCGGCGGTGTGGAGCCCATGTTGCGGCAGCCCGGATGCCAGCTCTGTCCGGCGCTCGCGGCCGCTAGCTAGCCAAGATAGCTCCGTCCAGCTGCTTGTCTGCAAGGTTTGCTAGCTAGATTGGCACGGCAGTGTGGCGGCTTGCTCGCGCGCGCCGCGCTCAGGCCAGCCATCTGGCTCGAGTGAAGGCCAGCGCGGCGGCTTGCTCTCTCATGAGTCATGCTCGGGCCAGCCTGCCAACCCGTGCGGAGGCCAGCACGGCGTCCGGCCCGTCCGGCGGAGCTGCGGCCAACTCGCTCATCACCGGCGCCACCGACAAATACGCATCAGTACTGTTTGAAGTAATGTTCAGGAAAAATAATGATTTGAGGGGGAATAACAGGATAGAAGTTCAGATGTGGGTCCCTCGTGTCAATGGTCAAACAAAATGTGTTGGTTTAAGCTGCCTCGTCAGCACGGACGTGTGGGCCAACCCAGTCATAAATGGGTTTAAACGAACCTAATCGCTAGGAGTACTAGGTAGTACTACCTCTCTCTCAGTTTACACGGCGTGCGCGTACCCCTAGGTCATCAATTTGACCAACCTAATACAAGTCATATATTACAAAAAATATACCAACATAAACTATGGAGTTTCTACTTTCAAAAGGTATAATTTTTGTGCTATATAGTTTATATTAGGGTGATAACATTGACAACCTAGGTATACGCACAAGACTTGTAAACTGAAATGGAGGTAGTAGTAGTTTTTGGCGTGTATTAAGAAATTTTTGGTATGTTTTTGCTATTTTTTGTACAATAGATTCTTCCTAGGGCTGGTTGAAAATGGTAGTTTTTTGTTAAATACTCTACATATTGTAAGTAGGAGTGAAAGTTAAGCTTTGGAAGCCAATAAGCAAGGCTAGTTACATAGTGCATATGTGTACATGATTGAAAGTAAATATCAACCATGAGTGACTAATATCTTGATGGAAAACTCGAAACTATGGAATACTAGAAAAAAATACATGGTTGGAAATACTAGCAATGTTCACGTCCGTTGCAACGAATCATAATTAGAATAATACTTATTCACAAACTTGGTACAAAACACCCTAATTTTGATATACATATGTATATTATGTCTCAATTATAATATATTCCTTGGGCTGTTTTGGTGAGGTCAGGGAGGGATGTGGTTGGTTTTAAGGTACTAATTATGGGTTTTTCTGCAAATTGGTAGACAAGTGGGATGTTGGTGAGAAAAGGCAACAACTTACCTCACAATCGTTAGATGTAGATCTAATGGTCAGAAACGACGGATGGCAGACACACCAGCATCACCAACTTAGTCTTGTGTAGGAGTACTAGCAAGATCCGTGCATTAACGGAACATCAATATGCATTTTTTTAATAAAAACACTTGTTGTGATTGACCCTTGCGGGAGTAATCCCATGTGTAAAAACTAATGATATCTCGAGAAATATGAGATAAGGTGAAGAGGAGTTGGGTGTGGTGGTGGTTGGTGGTCGGACTGAGCGGAGGCATGGGGATTGACGACGCCGGCAGCGGCCACTAGGCCAGTTTGTTCCAGAGGCTTCCTTTCTTAATTGCTCAACAATGAGGTTTGTTGGAGATAAGGATGAACGAGGGAAGGCCTTGTCTGCAAATGTGGAGAGGGGTGCGGGTATCTTTTAGTTTAATTTCCATCTGTCAGATATAGATCAGACAGTCTATATTGCAAGATGGCACACGTACCATCATCACCAACTCGGTTTTTTATAAAAGAAAAAATATAAGTATGGAGATACAAACGTATTATCGATACTTGCTTCCGTAAACTAGCATCTACATTCTATTCAATGCCTCGGCATGTGGGGCCTTAGCACAATGACTTCTCGACTGTGTAAAACAAAGATTTTCCTGTCGCCGACAAGGAGGGGGTGACGGCGGCGCGCTTTTTGGCTTGCTCTAGTCCTAGTAGTCATACTAGGTGGTCTAAGCACATGTAGATTTATTCTTTTTCACGTCTCGTGTTCACCGTACTGCCACGACTGTTGATGAGTAGACGATAAGTTATTCACGGGGAAACCCTTGGTGAGCGTGTTTGCGAGAGAGAGAGAGAGAGAGAGAGACAGTGTGCGTGTGCGATATGTTAGAGACTGAGGCAATGATAACAGATTTTTTGTGTCTATGTGTGTGGATGATAGAGAGACATGTACATGGGGCTTTGTGTTGTGTAACATGGAGAAACATATACATAATTAGAGAGTGAGTGTGTGAGATACACATGCGGACATGGGGAGAGATGAGGATCCAGATAAATGGGTGTTTGTGCGTGTCTGTGTGTGTTTGTGCACGCATTTGTGTGTGACAGGGAGAGAGTGTATGTGGAGTAGAGAGACCACTGATGATGTAAACCTAGTATAAGGGAAGGGGGAATGGTGTGACATGTGTAGTAGCGAGATAGCACAGGTGCGGGCGGGGGAGCAGACTATTTAGAAGAGACATCGAGTGTGTGTGTGGGAGAGGGGTGTGAGAGCGAGAGAAAGAGAGCTAGCAACGAGAGAGACATAGAGACATAGAGACACACACAGAGAGAGAGAGGAAGAGAGGGGCGAGAGAGGGGTCGTTTATGTCCATAAATGGCGTATAGATAGGGAGACAATGTTGATGTTGTCCGAAATTGGCCTATGAACGGAGACGCAGGGGAAGCGAGTCATCGTGTGTGTGATAGGTACTTCATGAGAGATCTAGAATAGATGGTGTAGAGAACAATGTGCGAAATCGAGAACGATTATACATTAGGGAGCTATGCAAAGAGTCACGACATATATGTATACAGGGAAGGAGCTGGGGCGGGTCCGCATGTGGGAGAGATAGAAAGAGGAGAGTGATGCACAAGGATACAAAGTGTGCTTGTTTGCAGTGGGGGTGGTGTGTGAGGTGAGTGCGTGAGAACCACATAAATAGGGAGATAGACGTTTGGGGAAGACGTTTTGTGTGTATGGGAAATATACACTCTACATAGTGCGTGTGCTGGGGTAAGAGAGATAGCGGGAGACCTAGAGAGTGAGGGAAGAGATGTGTGCATGCCCGAGAGACAAAGTGATAGAGACCTATGTTGGGGTCCGGACTTTACAAGAGAGAGGGGTGTTAATGTGCTCGTGTGTTGGTGTCTGGGGGAGAGAGCGACTTCTCTATGTGTGTGTGTGGTGGTGGTGGTGGGGGGGGGTGACTTTCAGATAAAGAGTGAGGTGTCTATATTTGAGGGACTTTAGTGTAATTGAGATATTGTGCACTCATGGTTGATCAATTTGTTTCACAGTTTGTACTATGAGATAACGATACTTTTGAACATGCGTGATATACCTTGATGTACTAGAATTACAAACCTAAGATTGGAATTTTGGAATTTGACTCCATCATTAGCTTTTGTAATTCATTTAAACGGAGGTACATTTTTTAAGCCGGAATTTTGTGATTTCAAATTCATATATCAAACCTAGAGATATACACATACGGGCATGTTCAAACTTTATAATCATTCACTTTATTCATACACATACACATTTTTGCTTTTGTCATCATATTTAGGATAAACACATTTGGAATTTCATTTGAATTGGACCGTATGATGGTATTTGCTTGTAGTAGCTCAATGATCCATATTTGAATTGAATGGACAATCTAAGTTTCGAGTTGGAGACATTTATTTTCAAAACTTGCATTTTTTGCGTGCAAAACAAACAAATTGTCGGCCATGATATCATAGTCGGTCGTACGAGAGCAGAATACTTATAATTTTAGGCGCCAAAAGCTTTCAAACTTCCCGCTCACATCGAAATATCACGCGCCCGAAAGTTTAGCCCTGCGATATTCTTATTTTACCCCTGCCACATGAACGGAAAAGGGCTGCTTTGGTAACTCCATTGTTTTCCCCTCTTTGCCCCCAACATTCTTCCCCAGAGCCCCTCCCCTTCCCCTCCCCAACCCCCCAACCACGGCAAGCCGCCGAATCTAGTCCTCCGCCGCAGCGGTGGACCTCACACCCTGCCGGATCTACCTTCCGCACCATGGAACCCCCAACTGCCAACTCACCACTTCACCGGAGCCACTTCAGCGACTGGCTTGTCCACCGCTCCAGATCTCCTTGACCGCCATCATGGTCCACCGCACCGAATCTGCTTAACCGGCGCCCTCGTCCACCACAGCGTAGGCCCTTCACTGACTCCCTAGTCCGTCCCTTCGCTGGCCCTTCATACAAGCCCTCGTCCTCGGCAACAGATCCGCCTCACCGAAAGCACTGTACAACGCGCCCGCCGAAGCCTTCGTCCACTGCACCGGACCCGCTCCACGGACGCCATATTCAACTCCACCGGCCCTGCTTTACCGACGCCACAGCCTCATCAGGTTATTTCGACTTGTACTCCTTCGGTTTTTCTCTTTATCGTGCAACTCATCACTTACCACAGATGAGCTTTCTTGTATGTCAACAGGCGCCGCAACCGTAGCACCGGAGCCGCTTCAGCGACGGCGACAGCCGGCCCTAACTCAACCGCACCACGAGCACCATCGACGATCCTTAGCTATCAAGTATGACAACGATACCCATACGCCGCCAAGAATCAGGTACTATCATCCAACGGCCAGCGCCTACGTTCACTTTCCTAGCATAAGCACCGCACCTTTGAATTTCTTCAGGGCATCATTCAGTTTTTCATGAGACGCGTTATTCTGCTTGCACCTGTAGGGCCATACTTCTGGCAGTGAACATGTTACATGTTCTAAATTACATACCGGTGCACATATAGTTAATATGCTTTAGTTTTGTTCTGATGCCACCTGTTGGTTCCATCAGACTGGTTAATGTTCTCTATGCTTAATTACACATCAGCAAACTAGCATGTGGTTCCGCTGCTTTTTGTTTGTTTTACCCTACATTTTCTGATGCTAGCTATTACATCACTGCTCCGAGCCTCTGTTCATTACTTGTTTGTGTGTTCTTGATCTTCCCAAGTTGCATGACTAATTTGATGCTTCTATTAATTATGGAGCTGCCAACCCCATCAAGCAAAATAATTGTTCTTTTGGGGCCGGCACCTCGAACAAGCATAAAAATAGAGGGAAGCAGATATATTGTCGTGTATGCACACACCCTTCTTCCATTAGTTTAGATGAACCATTGATGATCAATTTGGACCAGTGCATGCGATTAAAATTAATTTTACCTGAATAGATGGTGCAGAAGAAACTACAACAACTAGATTTGCAACCACGGGATGCTGACGATATTTTCAAAGAACATTGCAACAGCAGCTAGGCTTCACAGCAACATATGGTAAGCCAATGTGTTTTAGTACATGTGAAATGTAATGCGAGTGGGCTGCTTTCTTGGCTTGTGCCCTCAACATGTAATCCTACCGAATTACAAATAGTTCAGTTGTTTGCTTTGCTGTATTGCTTGATTCGAATGCTTGTTTGTTGTTACGCTATACCTGAGTTGGCCAATATGTCAGCAGTGCCTGCTGTACTATCGTAAAGAAATGCATGCCTATTTCATTTGAGTCCTTAACTTTTCCTCTCAACTTCATCACAAGACTGTCATCGTAGTTTATATGAGGCCACACTATTAAGTGCTTTCTCAGATTATTTCAACTGCTTAGATGCCCTGGTAACTTAAATATAGCGGTTGTACACTCCCTTTCAACTAGGGATGTCAACTGGGTCCCATTTAATCCCGATTAAAGTCCACTAGTGGTATGATAGTTTAGAAGAGTTTTTGTTTTTTGAGGAAAATGAACTAGGGAGGTAGCAAAAACTAACTAGATGGGACTAGCGGATGTCGTTTATTTGCTACTTACATTCCTAGTTTCATCTTACCATTTTAATTTCTTTTCGGCTGATGCTGCATCGAACCATTCAAATATAGTTTGCCATGCTCGGCAATAATTCGTCCGTCGTTTACCATGTAAGCTTACTGCCTGGATCATACAATAACTATCTCTTACTTATGTCCAGCGGAAACCTTTCAGGATGCCGTTCACACTAGGACACAATGTACAACCCCAGAATCTATTTGTGGAAGAAGTGCGCCATCCATGTTACCAGATGGTAGCAGTTCAGAGGCAACACCACCGGAGAGCAGTCTGAGCACATATATTATAGTGCTTGAGGTTCTACTAGAGGCAGAAAGAGATGGTGTGGCTGCCATGAATGAGGTAATCTTTATCTTGAGGCTGGAAATTACAGAGTTAGCGCCACACATTATGCAAGCAACCCAAGAATTGGAGGAAGTAAGAATGTTGCATTTGAGGACGGAGGAGGTCCTGCTGTTTCTGCTATCTGAAGCCCAAGGTAATCCCGGTTCTTCTTTAGATACCAGTTGAAATTGTCATTAGATTATTGTACTTGCATGTTGTGTCATGTCTCTGAATGGATTATGTTGCAAGACCCCCTATGTTGTCCGGAATTCCATGTTGTCCATGTGTTGTCATGATCCGAATTTTTTAGGCGAGATAATCCTCAGTACTTGTATGATTGACATAAGGTGAACTGTTTTTCGTGTGAGCATATTGTATTAGATGAAATAACTGTTTGAATCAGAGTGTATCCAACCTACTAAATTCGAAGATCATGGCATTTCTAAATCATAATCATATATAAAGGTGGAATAAATCTTTGTTGTGGTGTTGAAGAAATAAATAACAAAATGTATAATTATCTGTGGATATTCGTAATCGAATACAAATTGGATTTGAATTTAGTTTGCCCGGTCCTAGGGCAAACGTGAATGCTAATTCTCCGAAGTTTTGAACGAAGCGGCTAAACACCCACTATAATTTGTGGGCTGCCCGAAGCAAGTGTTTGCGAGATGGAAATTACTGTCTACCCCTGACACTGAGTACATCCTTATCGACTAGATTTACACTGCTGTCAATAGGGGTAGACTAGTAACTTCAATCAGACATGACATGACGGCCTTTGAGCCCATTCAGACACGGTGGGCGCCAAACATGGGCGGTAAAACATATTTGATTCAAGCTCGTCCGAAGACATGTGTCTCTTCCTCCATTTCCCCATTCATACAAGGTGGGCAGAAAAACAAACTCTCCTCATCCGAAATTGATGTAGGCTAATATTTTAAATAGGGGCAGATGTGTAACTTCCATCGGACGTGACACAACCGCCCTACCTGTCAGCCCCGTTCATACGCCGTGGGCAGCAAAACACCCTCTCCTCACCCGAAATAGTTACCGACAAATATTTGGGAGATGCGAGATTACCGTCCTATCCCCAACCGACGCGATGTCCGAAATTTTAAACGGGGGATAAGTTCGTAACTTTCCCCCATTTCAGAGAAGCGCATCCCAAAGTTTGAGATCCCCCTCCCCTCCATTTCCCCATTCATACACCGTCGGCGGCACGACAACTTCCGCACTACGGCCAGCCTCCTTCGTCCGCCACCCCATCCTCCACCTTGCCGGAGCCGCTACCCCTACCAAGTCATCCACTGCAAGAGATGGACATCTCTCATCCACGGAGGTGGACCAAGATCCTTTCATCGCCTCCTCTCGCTTCATCGGCGCCGTCGTCCACCTTGCCGTTGCCGCTCCTACGACCGCCTCGTCCACGGCAACAGGATATATCCACCGACCCGGCCGTCTGCCGTCTAAAGTCTTCTTCCCCGCCACCAACAGCCATCGCACCCGCAACACCCTCAACGTATCAGCATAGGCCTACACAGCGTCGCAAGAGAGGTGGTACTCTTCCATATGTGCTTAAGTTATTGATCTCACCCGGAAAATAGATCGTAATTTGTTTACTGTACTTTTCTTGTCCGTACCAAATCGTAGTGGCTAGTTGAAAGCAAACATTGGTTGCGAAGTAGCTTTGTCCGGTTTCCACCTTTAGATCCGCCATGGCACGGGCACTATACTCGTAAAGCTTATGGTTTCCCCCCTTTATATTCACTACCATCATCGTAGGTGCTTCGTGTCGTGCTAGCACTGCTCCTCAAGACCTCAACCCAAAGCTTACGTGTTGAAATACAAATCTGATATGATGCTCATGTCACTAAAACAGAGAACGTTCAATTGGTCACCTAATGTTCCTATATTCATTTCAAAAAGCATGTGCGCCACCCACTGGTCCAGCTAGTTTCACTTTCCTGATTTTTCTCTTGATGCTTAGGGTTTTCCCCTTTTATCTACTCTACTATGATCTGCGTAGGTGCTTTCTGTCGTACTGGCATTACTCCACCCTTCAAGCTAAACAACACAATGCTCAGAATTCGAAAGCTTAGTTGTTCAAATATGATTGTGAGATGATACCGATATTAGTTAACCGACACATTTAATTGGTTAGCTAAAGGTCCCACTTAAGTTTCCAAAAGCATGTCGCGACATATAGAGAGACATCATAATTGCATTTATTTGTCACTTGTTGACCGTACTTTCTTGTCCATACCAAATCTTAGTTGTTATTTCAAAGCAAACATCGGTTGCTAACTACCCTTTGCGCGGTTTGCAGCTTCAGATCTGCCATCCCACTGCCACGGTTAACACTTTACTCATCATGCTTATGTTTTCCCCATTTTATGATGACCACAATAAGCCTACGTGGTTCGTGTCGTAATAGCACTGCTCCACCCATCGAGCTAAACAAGCTTAATTGTACAAATTCATATCTGATATTATTGCTGATATTAGTAAAACTGAGAGATGTTTAATCGGGGAGCTAAATGTTCCTACTTTAGTTTCGAAATGTATGTGAGCCACATATGGAGTGACCAGAAAGAATAGTATTTCTCTGTGCGCTCTGGTTCATCATGGGTGGTCAACCGACATTGTATTAAAAGACTTGTAATATCTTCAATCTGCTTGCTCTTCTGCTCTTCTTTAAGATGATACTCTTCTCTTGCGGTCGACTGGTCAGGTCGAGTTGTTCTCCCTTAGTATATTTTGAATCTGTCAGGTCAGGTCGACTTGTTCTTCTTTACTATATGTTGAAGCTATCATCTACGAAGTGTCATCACTTCTGGAGCTCTCATATTTTGAGTAGTAGGCCACATTATATTAATGCACACAATAAATTACAGCATGCATGGCATCTTTTAAAAGAATTACAGAGATAGCACAAAGGGGTTTACAGGGAGGCAGTATTGGATTAGAATCACTTCTGCATTACAAAGAAAATCTCACTTGTTTTTATGTTTTCATGCATGTTAGATATTGAACATTATCAAAATGAATATGAGAATGGGCGCACGAGAGGAATATTGCGGAATGATCCACTGGCTAACAAACTTGGCATGGTGGAGGATGGACTATCTTATTCACCCATCAAGGTGCTTGCTCTAGCTTTGCAAAGTTTTATTGGTCGCACATATTTTGCATCTGACCTCTTGCATTATGTACTTCTACTTTGTTACACCATCTGCTTAGTTTAAGCGTCATATATGATTATATGCCATACCTATCCTTTGTCTGTACCTATTCCATGTGTTGTCACACTATCTTTTTCTAGTTAAATGTTGTTCTTTCGTAATAGATGTCCAAAAGGAAGAGGGTGAGTGCAGATCCTCAAGGAGTACAAACTATGTATTTGGAAAAGGTAGTGATACCTGTTAAATCAGATAGATCAGCAGCCACAGAAAACATAGGCCCAACTGTACCACACTTTACCCCTACTCCAGTGGCCAAACCCCTATTAGAACTGCTGGGAGCCCAGCGTCAGGTACTGTCTATGATATCAATTCAAAATTTGAACTCCTAAATTTCAGCTTGTGCCTTACCTTCTCTCTTGTATGAAAACTAATTTCAGATGAATCTCCTTGCTCAAAGGATCATACGATCTCAAAACAATAATGGGCTCTGCATTGCTCTCATCGGTACCTCTCTGCCTTTTGCCTTGTAACGCTGTACTTAATTAATTGCTATTTGATTATGTATCATCAGTCTGCACCTGAGCTTCACTATCCTCTGTTTATTCCAATATTATTTGATATATATTTATTCTTTGCAAAATGTAGAATAATGGAAACGCTTATAAAGAATTTTCTTTGGGGAATTTATTGAATTATCCTTCCATCAACATGGAGAAGGGCTTTGTCCAGCCCGTGTTAACATGTAATGTAAGTTCATCCTTCTCAAGCCTTCAAACTTTGTTCTAGTATAGATTTGGATAGGCATCATTTCCTCCACTGCTGTTTGCTTTGCTGTTTATATCTGATTGGATGTTTGCAACAGCTACCAGTTTCAAATTGTAGTTGTAAAACATGTTCCTTATGCAGAACAGATCCATTTATTTGCTTATATAATTGTGAAACCTGTTACGTGTCTCCTTATTTCTCTTTCAGAGTCGCATCTCTTACGCCAGGCAGAACTTTAGGGAAGATAGTGAGCCAAACCATCTTGTGGATAGCGAGATGACCCCAAGGTCCTGTCTTGATGAAGACAGTGAGTTGAAGCCACTCACCAGCAGGTGTGAGACAACCTCTGTGCAGTCGCTGCCTAGATCAGTTTGACTTCTTCAGTCTCAACTTAAAGCGGAAAGGCTTGCTTCAGCTCAGCTCCGACTTGAAGTCAAAGATGCAATGAAGATGTCAGAGGACTGCCGTGCGCACCATCAAGCCTTAAATCTAGTGTTGATGCATCTATCGTTGACACAACTGAGGTCTACTCAGCTTCTTCAGCTGTTTGGGGGGCTCTTCCTGGCCAGGCCTAGTGCCTTCTGAACTGCTCTCAGTTTTGTATATTCTTTTGTCGGCGCGTTTATTTGCACTGGTGGCGAACTTTGATGCCCAGTGGATGTAATATGTGATAGTCGTGATAGCCTAGCGTAAGTTGCTTGCTTATTTATTTCCTTGTTGTCTTGTTTATTTGTTTGCTTGTAGTCATTGCAGTTCTTTTTCCGCGGTTTGCTAGTGGCTGCAATAACCTATTTTCTAAAACTAGGCTACAATAACCATGGGCTAATATTTACTGTAGTGACACTGGGCCTCCTACGGGCCTTAGAAACAGTGGGCCTTCTAAGGGCCATAGAAACAATGGGCTTTCTATGGGCCGTATCATCCATGGGCCTTATACGGGCAGTATGATAACATGGGCCAATAACATGCCGCATTATGGCCGTAAACGGGCTAGAGTTGGAATCGTCCGTTCATGGGCCGACCATAACGGGCCATCAATAGGTCGTATTTCATGACGCTATGAAAAAGGCCCAACGTATTAACGGGTCGACTGTAACCATGGGCTGAATTTGGCCCACAAGCAGAAAATGACAGTAACGGGCCGTAAGTAAACGAATGCTGGAAATGAGCCCAAGAATAAATGGGCTCCGAGAAGGCCGAAAGATAACATGGGCTGGAAATGGCCCAACGGAATAACGGGCCGTTAATGGGTATAAAGTGATACACTATTCATTACGGGCCAGTTTCACCACGGGCCGTTAATGGGTGTAAAGTGATACACTGTTCATTACGGGCCAGTTTCACCACAGGCCGTTAATAGGCCAAGAGGTACATAGGGCCTCATATGGGCCGAAAGACGTCATGGGCCATACATGGGCCAGAAGTGAAAACGGGCTGGAATCATATTGGGTGGCCCAGATGAGGCTACTGGGCCTAATTCGGATAGGGCGTAATGGGCCTTGGGTTAGCGGGCCGTAAATGGGCTATATGTGAACAGGCCGTTAACAGGCCTTCCATGGTCCGGCCCGCCACATTTTGACCAAGTCAAACGGGCCGGCCTTTTCACAGGAATGGGCCTCTGTTGGGCCGTGCCACGTGTCGACGTATCATAGGCGCCTTCCGTCCAATGAGTGGATGACATCTGTCCCAACGATGAGCAGACAAGTGTTTCCTCTAGCCAATGATGATTTTACACGTGGAAAATCCCCATTGGTCGGGGTTGTTAACGGGTTATCGGATCCAAAACCCGACCCGATAGCTTAACGGCGTTCCGTTACGGTGGATGCCACGTGTCAGTCACCCTTGATGAAAGCACTTCTGTGACACGCGATTTATCGTCATGGAAGTGGACACTTCCGTGATGATAATTTTGGCAATGTCATGGAACGCTACTACGACAACACTTGTATGACTATCTTGATTTTGTCATAAATCTGTCATGGATGTACATGCATGACAAATAACGCGACCTACTATGACAAACACGTATCATCACGGAAGTGTATTTTTTTGTAGTGTAGTGAACCCTCGTACTCCTCTCCGCGTGGGCATCCACTGCCGCGTCTTCCCTGGCTCCTCGTCGTCCCCTTCCTAGGCCTCGCCGTCGTCCACCGCCTTGGTGCTCTCGGCGCGGCATGGTCAATGTGGTCAACGACCGACTTCCATCGGAAGAGTACTGTACGTGGAGAGGCTGACAGCTGGGTCCAAGGCCACAGCCTAGTTTTTTTGTGATTTGCCAAGTAAGTCGCTTTGTCAGGCCTGTTGGGCTGCAAATCTTTCAAGACGAGGAGAGCTTCATTGGACTGGCCGAGAAAATGGCCTATCAGTAATGAGAAATGGGCTATACATTTTTTTAAACACATCAAACCGACAATTAGTTTCAAATATCTTTTTTTCATTTTGAGATTTTAAATTACATTAATTTTTATGCATGGAGAATTTTTTGGATTTTATATTGATATACATTTATTTTTAAAATCAGTTTGAATGTGAGTCGAAATTTTGGGATTAAAAACAGTTCGGACCGCACCGAAATATGCAAAATTTCGTATAATTTTTTAACCGTGTCCACAATATGGGTTGTAATGCTAACAAAAAGAATATGGGCTCCAAAGAAAACCTTAAGAATTAGCAAATGGGCTGTAAATTATTAGAAATATGGCAGATGGGCTGTATGCTGTTTTCCACAGATTTGATGCTTTCCTAAAAAAAGGTTGACGCACAAGAAGTGACTATTGGATGGCCATCCAACGGCCGTCGTGCTTCTTCAATCTCTGTTGTTCCTGCTCCAGCCGCTCAAACAAGCGTCGGCAGGACTGCCTGCTCCCTCCTCCCTGCGGCCGGCTGTGCTGCTGCGCTGGCCTCACCGCCCCACCGTACTCCCATCGCTGGCCTAGCCATCCCTCTACTCACCCACACCTGCTGTTATTCTCCGGCGACGGCAGACGAACCAGTAAACCCTCGTTCAGTCGTACTCCCCTTCGCGTGGGAAACAACTGCGGAGTCTTCCCTGCCTCCGTGTCATTCCCTTCCTAGGCCTCGCCGTTGTCCACGACCCTGGTGCTCTCGGCGTGGCCTGGTCAACGTGGTCAACGACCGAGATGCATCTGAAGTGGACTGTACGTGGAGGGGCCAGCAGCTGGGTCCACGGCCGCACGTAAGGAAATGCCTCCTTATTACGTGCGAAATAATGATTCCTCCACCTGACATCGGGGACCCACTGAAAGGGCCTCAGTATTTCGCGAAAAAAACATTACCGCCGCTGACAGCTCGGACCCACCAGCTATATCTTTGCACGCAAGGAAGTGCCTCCTTATTACGCACAAAAAATGAATACTCCCCCTGTTAGCTGGGACCCAGTATAGTGGCAGCTGACTTGTGGGCCTACTAAGTTGACGGGGATGGAGGGCTTTGTCAACTTAGTCAATATGCACGATTCTAGCTCCAGTGACCGTACGATGTCCATCCAACGGCCGTAGTGCTTCTACAACCTCTGGTCTTCTTGCTCCAACCGCCCAAACCAGCGCCGGTCGTGCCTCGTGCTCCTGCCTCCTGTGGCCGGCTGCGATGCAGCGAAGGCCTCACCGCCCCCTACTACTCCCACCGCTGGCCAGGCCATCCCTCTACTCACCCACACCCCCTGTTATTCAGCGGCGACGGCAGCCTCACACCACAGCGAACTAGTGAACGCTCGTACTCCTCTATGCGTGGGCATCCACTGCCGCGTCTTCCCCGGCTCCGCATCGTCCCCTTCCTAGGCCTCACCGTCACCCACCGCCCTGGTGCTCTCGGCGCGGCGTGGTCAACGTGGTCAAGGAATGGCTTCCATCGGACGTGGACTGTATGTGGAGAGGCTAACAGCTGGGTCCACAGCCGCAGTAAGGAAGTGCCTCCTTATTACGCGCAAAATAATTATTCCTCCACCTGACAGCGGGGACCCATCGGACGGGCCACCATATTTTGCGAAAAAAAGCGTTTCCCCCTGACTACTGGGACCCACCAACTACACCTTCGCACGCAAGGAAGTGCGTCCGGGCAAAAAAAACGATTCGCCCCCTGACTGTTGGGACCCACCAGCTACATCTTCGCACGCAAGGAAGTGCCTGACAGTCAGGACCAACCTGGTCGAAGCGTACGTAGCATTGTCATTCTGGTCACGAACGTGTACGTACATACTGGTCAATGTAGAGGCGCGCACGTGTCGTAGATGTAGAGGCGCGCACGTGTCGTAGTAGAGGCGCGCACGTAGCATGTACACGTACGTACAACGGCGAGGGTGCAAGAAAGAAAATACGGCCACGTACGTACATACGGGCAGGGTCTCGAACGCCTACTCGTGCATACGTACATGGCTGGGCCAGAATGGAGAAACAGCATCGTCGTCGTGTTCATGGGGAGCCAACCAGCTGGGTCGGAACGGAATGTGTGGTCGTGTTCATCGGGAGGGCTTGGACGGAACAGGCAATGGAAACGAGGCCTGGCGTACTGCACAATGGAGGAAACGGCCTTGTGTTCGACCGGCCACGTTCGAAACGGGGTCCTGTTGATCGGGAGGGGCCTGGCGTACCGCAAAACGGAGGAAACGGACCTCCTACGGTCGAAACGGGGGTCCTGTTGATCGCGAGGGGTGTGGCGTTCCGCAACACGGACGAAACGGACTTGTGTTGGAGCGCTACGGTCGAAACGGGGGGGGGGGGGGGAGGGGTCTGGCGTACCGCAAAACGGGACTCCACGGGATACTGTTCATCTCCACCGTCGACCTCCTCCAGCCTCCATGGGCTACCGTCGACCTCCTCCAGCCTCCACGGGCTCTTGTTCATCCAGCCTCCACCGCGCGCTACTCCACCGGCTACTGTTCAACCACCCCTCCACGGGCACCCCTCCACCATCTACTGTTCATCCAGCCCTCCACACCACGGGGTCCTGTTCAACCACCCTCCACCGTCTACTGTTCATCCAGCCCTCCACACCACGGGTTCCTGTTTATCCAGAGGCAACACCACCGCTCACTGTTCATCCAACCCCCCCCCCCCCCCCCCGCAACACTCACTGTTCATCCCAGAGGCAGCATCGATCGGCTTCAGTTAGCAGAAGTAGCGAAGGAATCGCTCCATCGGGTTCAGTTAACAGCCATCGATCGATCGCTCGGGTTCAGTAACGCGTAGCCTGCAGTGCAATCGCTCGGGTTCAGTTAGAGCCCAACGCCTCGCTCGGGTTCAGTTAGAGCCAACGCCTCGCACACACGCGCGTGCCTGTACGAGAGAAATGCGCATCGCTCTCCCACCGTAACCGGCAACTCCCCGAAATTTTCCTCCCCCTCGCTTCTACCATGGTTTTTTCCGTCATGGACGGCCCAAAGAATGTCATGCAACTGCGTCTCCGGCCCGCCCAGGACGAAAAGCCCATTTTCTGTCATGATTTTTTGTCATATCAGTAGGAGCCCACCACATCTATGATGATACCGGGTTTTGTCACAATTATCGTCATAGAAGTGTCATATGTATGATAAAAAAAATTGTTTGGCCCAAAATGTCACGGATGTGTCTTTTTTTGTAGTGTGAAGGCAATCACGTCCAGGATCCCACGCTCCAATGCAACACTCGGCATATAAGATCAACAGTTCACTCAACCGTCCACTGAATGGATCAAGGCGACTGAGTCGACACCGAACATCGACACAGGCACTCAGCCGTACGGAAAGCGCTCGCGAGATCCTTAGGCTCAGGTCAAGCTTAATTTTAGTCCATTTTGTACTCACACCTTAATCCATTCGGGGGCTACTGATGAGGGTACAGACCTGGGGTAGGGTCATTGGTCTGACCTATACGTCCTACCCAAGGTCACTACCCCAAAAGATAAGAAGACCCAGAATCCACTCGGTGATGTAATCACTCGACCATCATTCCCCACTTTCACTCGACCGTGTGGGGGATGACTCGACCATATCGAAGACCAGGAATCGGAAGTGCGCACAACGGCCGGGCATTCATTCCTTAGTCTTCATGAGCATTAAGAGCATTCAAGGTTGTCGTTACCAGTAACTTCCTTACTTTATGTACATTAAGCCCCTTGTAATGGAGGGGAGCTGGGGTCCTGGCGCACTCTATATAAGCCGCCCCCCTCCTCTGAGACAAGGTTTCGCACACTCTGTAATTCAACACATATAATCCAATCGACCACCTTCGGGCACCGAGACATAGGGTGAGGGAGTCCTGGATTAGGGGGTGTTCGGGTAGCCGGACTATACCTTCAGCCAGACTCCAGGACTATGAAGATACAAGATTGAAGACTCCGTCCCATGTCCGGATGGGACTTTCCTTGGCGTGGAAGGCAAGCTTGGCGATGTGGATATTCAAGATCTCCTACCATTGTAACCGACTTTGTGTAACCCTAACCCTCTCCGGTGTCTATATAAACCGGAGGGTTTTAGTCCGTAGAACAACTTCATCATACAACAATCATACCATAGGCTAGCTCCTAGGGTTTAGCCTCCTTGATCTCGTGGTAGATCTACTCTTTTACTACCCATATCATCAATATTAATCAAGCAGGACGTAGGGTTTTACCTCCATCAAGAGGGCCCGAACCTGGGTAAAACATTGTGTCCCTTGTCTCCTGTTACCATCTGGCCTAGACACACAGTTCGGGACCCCCTACCCGAGATCCACCGGTTTTGACACCGACATTGGTGCTTTCATTGAGAGTTCCTCTGTGTCGTCGCTTTTAGGCCCGATGGCTCCTTCGATCATCAACAACGATGCAGTCTAGGGTGAGACTTTTCTCCTCGGACAGATCTTCGTCTTCGGTGGCTTCGCACTGCGGGCCAACTCGCTTGGCCACCTTGAGCAGATCGAAAGCTACGCCCTTGGACATCAGGTCAGGTTTAGAAGCCTAAACTACACAGCTGACATCCGCGGGGACTTGATCTTCGACGGATTCGAGCCACAGCCAAGCGCGCCGCACTGTCTTGATGGGCATGATATAGCTCTGCCGCCGAGCAGCGCTTGGGAGGCCGCACACGCACCGGTTCCGACCATTGATTCGGAGCCTACTGCACCGATCAAGGATCAGCGGTTAGACGCTGCCTCAGGGGCTACGATCTCAGAGGCGGTCGAGCCGAACTCTAGCCCCGCACTCTGCATGGCCCGTGACTCCGAAGAGCCGGATTCCTCTCCGAACTCCGTGCCCCCACGCCCCCGCCGATCGAATCCGATTGGGCGCCGATAATGGAGTTCACCACCGCGGACATCTTTCAGCACTCGCCCTTCGGCGACATCCTGAATTCTCTAAAGTCTCTCTCTTTATCAGGAGAGCCTTGGCCGGACTACGGTCAGCAAGGTTGGGATACGGACGATGAAGAAATTCAAAACCCACCCACCACCTATTTCGTAGCCACTGTCGATGACTTAACCGACATGCTCGACTTCGACTCCGAAGACATCGACGGTATGGATGACGATGCAGGAGACAACCAAGAACCAACGCCTATAGGGCATTGGACAGCCACCTCATCTCACGATGTGTACATGGTGGATACCCCTAAAGGAAGCAACAACGAGGAAAACGGAGAGGGGGATCGACCTCTCGAAAAACAATCAAAGCGTCGGCGTAAACGCCGACCTAAGCCCCGCCTCGATAAAGACCCAGCCATAGAGCAGGATGAGCTGGTAGACGACGAGCATGCCTTAGAGAAACCGTCCCAACAAGACAACCCGGATAGAGAAGCCGAACATTCCTCCCCCGGCGAAAATGGCATTCCGGACGACCCTACGCCGGACAAGCCCACGAAGCAGAAGAACCTCCACAAAAGGCTCGTTGCAACCGCACGCAGCCTGAAAAAGCAAAAGCGGAAGCTAAAGACTGCGGAAGATGCACTCAGGATCAGATGGAGTAAAGTAATCAATACCGCAGACAAATATGGCGGCAGTCGCCGCACTAAAAGCGATCCGAGGAGAAAACTACTGCCCGAATTCGACGAGGAGGCCTTAGAGCCCTCGCATTCAAAAAGTAAGAAAGCCACACGGTCGGATAGACGACCCTAGGGCCAGCTTAAAGCGGCAAGCAGCGCCGCACTTAAGCCGGTATGCGACCCACTTAAGGATTCGCATCATGGCCCAGCCAGGTCCATTTATGGGCCAAGAAAGCAAGCTCTCGTAAGCAATGCAATAAAGCCATTATCAGAGTATGGCACACCCAAATACAGGGGTGCCACACACCCCCTATGTTTCACCGATGAGGTCCTAGATTATGAATTTCCAGCGGGATTCAAACCCGTAAACATAGAGGCATATGATGGAACAACAGACCCTGGAGTCTGGATCGAGGATTATATCCTCCACATACATATGGCTCGAGGAGATAACCTCCACGCCATAAAATACTCACCCCTCAAGCTTAAAGGGCCAGCCCGGCATTGGCTTAAAAGCCTTCCTGAAAACACAATCGGAAGTTGGGAAGAGCTCGAGGATGCTTTCCGAGCAAATTTTCAAGGGACCTATGACCGCCCTCCGGATGCAGACGATCTTAGTCACATAACTCAATAGCCCGGAGAGTCAGCTCGGCAATTCTGGAATAGATTTCTTACTAAAAAGAATCAGATAGTCGACTGTCCGAACGCTCAAGCCTTAGCAGCTTTCAGGCATAATGTCCGAGACGAATGGCTCGCCAGACACCTCGGCCAAGAAAAGCCAAGAACAATGGCCGCACTAACAAGCATCATGACCCGCTTTTACGCAGGAGAAGATAGCTGGTTGGCAAGATGCAGCACCAGCGACCCAAGTACATCCGAAACTAGCGATGGAAACGGAAAACCACGACGCAATAAGGACCGTCGCCGGACTAAGGAAAAAAGTCCGAAGAGCACGGCAGTTAACGCCGGATTTAAAAGCTCACGATAGAATCAGAAAAAGCCGCCCCTCCAAGATAACAGGGACGACCTATCCAACCTAAACAAAATCCTGGATAGGATATGTCAAATACACAGTACTCCCGGAAAGCCTGCTAATCATACCCACAGAGATTGTTGGGTTTTCAAACAATCCGGCAGACTCAACGCCGAACACAAGGGGCTCGGTACACCAAGCGAAGACGAGGACGAACCCCAAAAGCAGAGTACCGGGAAACAAAAGAATTTCCCACAAGAAGTAAAAACAGTAAACTTACTCCACATAACAAAACGTGCGGCGCCCATAAAGGTATGCGCCCCACGGTCTATCCCAAAGGAATCCCGCCACTGGTTGTCAAAACCAATCATCTTCGATCATCTGGATTATTCTAGAAGTATCAGGAACCCAGGCTGGACTGCCCTGGTACTCGATCCAATAATTAGCGGACTCCAGTTTTCAAATGTCCTTATGGACGGTGGCAGCGGACTCAATCCGCCACATGGGGATCGACCCAAAAAGAATCCGCCACAGCAAAACCTCCTTTCAGGGAGTAACGCCAGGTCCGGACACCCATTGCATGGGTTTTCTCCGGCTCGAGGTTATTTTCGGCTCTGCCGATAACTTCCGTCACGAAAATCTGACTTTCCACATCGTCCCATTCTCAAGTCACTATCAAGCACTGCTGGGACGCGAAGCTTTCGCCCGCTTTAACGCAATACCACATTATGCATCTCTTACGCTTAAGATGCCCGGTCCACGCAACATCATCTCCTTAACGGGGAAGCAGTAAGGGCGCCTCCCCCAAGCGGAGGATTGTGCGGCCGCTTTAACAGCCCCACAATACAACGGCTTCACCAGCCAGAACATCGGAACAGGTCATTAAGACCACGGACACGGATAGACGAGTCCGGCACAAAAGT
The DNA here is from genome assembly GCF_056163025.1 of Triticum urartu. Classification (NCBI taxonomy): domain Eukaryota; kingdom Viridiplantae; phylum Streptophyta; class Magnoliopsida; order Poales; family Poaceae; genus Triticum; species Triticum urartu. The sequence goes on along the minus strand of NC_141877.1, from coordinate 443,806,174 downwards.
ATCATTGATAAAGGCTTAGTGGCCATATACCCCTGTACCAGGGGCTTCACACATATAAAATAAGAGACAACAAAGCTCAATTTTCCATATTTTACTTTACACTTTGTTTATTTCATATAACTTTTATCCGGCACGCCCCTTTTTCAACTTAGCTGCTCTCTTTTTTACAGATGAACGTCGTGCTGCGCCCGTCCAGGATACGGCACAACGGAGACACATGCGCAGACGTGCAGTAGGGACCCGTTCCAAGGATTCTTTTCAGATTAAGACCCTGCGTAAACCTTTTTTACTGTCTCTTGTTGATACACATCCCCTGGTTCTATGACCAAGGAGGAGGCTGGCGTCTTGGCATGTGGCCACGTCAGAATTCTTGCACGTACCTGGACACTAGGGGCTTATACCTTAGAGCGTCACTTAGCCCGCTCTCATAAAGACCGAATACCTTAGGGAGTGTTCGGCGTCGCGAGTTTGGCCTTATATGCATCAGCTCCGAGTCATGATTTTGGTCAAATGTTGGGTTGACCGGCTCCTGTGTTCGGCCGCCTTACGTTCCGCTCTATCGGCTAAGGCGGCACCAGGAGAACTACTGCGATTGTGCCCTGGTTCGGCCAGGCGAGCACCGCAGTAGAGAAAGCCGAAAACCGACTGTCATGATATGGCGTGAGACTGGTCAACCACTCGATGACTCTCTGGAATCTATAGGATTCCCCCGCATTAACGAAGGGCCGTTTCCCGGCCAGGCACATACGCGCCCCGAATTCAGGCGAGCGCAGTCGCCACCAGGGGCTACCTAAATAGTCCCATTGTCAAGCTCCTATGGCTAAGTGAAAGTGTTAAAGCATTATAGTCCGGTTGCCTAGCTCGCTGCGCTATCACCTCCTTTGTAGGACCAAGACGTTGGATTAAGTGTGAAAATGCGCCTTCTGCGAGCACCCCCACACTATGTGCATGGGGGCTGAAGCCAACGACTGCCATCTTTCAGATTTTGTATGTATATCTTAAAACGGCCGCACAGGAGGTGTTCCACATACTTGCAGGCACAAGTATAAAAGGCTACTACAATTCATCAAAATATTGCTTCATAATTACATATGCTATCAGAACATAGCATCCTTCGAGCACTGCGTCTCTATTACACGAGCGCCTTCAAGGACTTCCTGAAAATAGTGCTCGGAGGGTACTCGGCTTTGGTCCGAATCTCGGGATGCAACAACGGTGGTCTCCATCTCTGCCCAGTATGTCTTGACACAGGCAAGAGCCATCCGTGCGCCCTCTATGCATGCTGACCTCTTCATCGCATCGATACGTGGCACCGCGCCAAGGAATTGCTGCACCAAGCCGAAATAACTCTTCGGCTCCGATCTCCCCGGCCACAGATGACCCATGACGTACTTCATGGTGAGTCCGGACAATCTATTCAGTTCGGCCCATTGAGCCAGACGATCGTCCACTGCCAGTGGATGCTCTGGATTGTGGAACTGCGACCAGAAAAGCCTTTCCACCTCGCGATCTTCTTGATCTCGAAAGTGTTCGGTCGCATCAGCAGCACTCGCTGCCAAATCCAGATAGGTGTCCTTCGCACTCCACATCTGGTCCAACGGAGCAAACTTTGGATCGCCAAACTTCCTTCGCAGCATAAAGGGCTTTCCAGCCGCAATCTGTCCGGCCTGACGCAGCTCCTCCTTCGCAGCTCTCATCGCAGAGCGAGCGTCCTTGGCATCAACAACGGCCTTCTCTAAGTCCGTTTGTCTCGCCCGGTCTTCTTTCTCAAGAGACTTGCAACGGTCAGCAGCGCTTTTTAACTTCATGGCCATCTCGGCCATCTCCTTGCTTCGGCAGTGAGCAGCCTGTTCGGCTCTCAGCTCTTCAAGTGCCTTCTCGGCAGCCGCATCACTTGTCCTGGCTTGTTCCTTAGCTCGGGCATGTCCCGCCCGGAGACTCTCCACGGCGGCCGCACCATCTGCGTCAAGCACACACATTGTAAGATACTGGCATAAAAGCTCCTCTTACCAGATGCCGCCCGAGGAATTGCATACCTTGAGCATCATCAAGTCGCTCGTTGACGAGCGCGATGTCGGCATCTGCCACGTCAAGTTGCCGCTTTAGTTCGGCAAAATCACCAGTTCGGCTCGATTCCGGACACTTCGCCATCTATATACGAAGGCGAAAATTAGACCTGGGATTATGATCCTCTGCGCGCCGTCAATTTTGACAACGCACAGAGTCTCAGGGGATACTATCTACACAGGGCGCATCTTGTTTATGCGCAACTGACAAAGAAGTACATTATCAAACGTACCTCAAAAACCGTCAGCAAACTTCTGACGGCCTCGTGCAATCCGCTTTCTGCGGACGAAATCCTTCCAATCATCGTACCCATCAATGCACGGTGCTCCTCTGAGATAGAAGCTCGCCCCAGCAGAATCATCAGCTCCTCCGACCGCGCACCAGACGGTGCCGGACTCGTCCTACGACCTCCATCGAAGGCAGGACGCGGAGAACCTTGGGGGGCCATATGGCTACCTTCCACCCCTGCCGGATTCGGAGAAACCCTCCGCGACGACACCTTAGGGTCGCCTGCCTCGCTAGGCGGTATGGGAGGGGGAGGCGTTCCACCCTCCATCATCTCCGGAAGAAGATCCCCCGAAGACGAGCTCTGCTGAGAAGGGCTGAGGTCCGAGCTACAAGGTAAAATTTTGGTTAATCTTCTCAGATAAAAGTAAGGATTTCTCTCATCCCTCTAAAGGAAAATCTTTCTCTACTTACGGCTCGCTGGAGGGCTGATCCCTTTGGGGGCGTAGTTCGGCCGAGGATCTCCCCGGCGCCGGACCCTCTGACGAGAATTTCTTCCCCCGCTTTGAGGCCATGGTCTCCGGGTCGTCAGAGGCGGCCCTCTTCTTCCCCCTAGGATAGGAATTGTCGGTTCCTCCCTTCGGAGCGGCCTCCTTCGAGGAGGCCATAGTTTCCTTGTCCTCCCCTCACTTCCCTCCAAAGGCATGATCTTCAACATCCTGACTAGCACGGGATCCGGCCTGGTCTCAAGAAGGGGAGCCGGACACCTGACCAGCTTCGCCTTCGCTACCCACTCCTATTTAAAAGGACAGCTCTTTTAGGGGCGAGTCTATGACAATTTTACGGATAGCGAGGCCGGGCACAAGGTTACTTACTTGAGTATCCGGGCGATTGCAGCTTAAACCTGCGTCCTCGGTCAAATCCGGACACATTGCTTGTGATCCAAAGAGCATTTTATACATCTCCACGGGCGTTGCGCCCATAAAATGCTGGAGAGCTCGTGGTCCCTCCGAATTAAACTCCCACAGACGAAGGGAGCGACGTTTGCCGGGTAATGTTCGGTGAATCAGCATGACCTGCGTCACCTTGACCAGGTTGAGGTCTCCTTCTAAGAGATCCCTAATGCGACCCTGCAACAGGGGCACGTCTTTGGATAACCCCCAATCTAATCCTTTGTTGACCCATGACGCTAGCCGTGGTGGGGGACCCGAGCGAAAGGCAGGAGGAGCCACCCACTTGGCGCTCCTGGGAGCGGTGATATAGAACCACTCTCGTTGACACAAGCCGAGCTCCTCTTGAAAGGAGCCCTCGGGCCATGGAGCATCGGCATTCTTACTTATGACAGCACCTCCGCACTCTACGTGCCGTCCCTCGATCATCTTCGGCTCCACTCCAAAAGTCTTGAGCCATAATCCGAAGTGAGGAGTAACACGGAGGAACGCTTCGCACACAACGATGAATGAGGAAACATGGAGGATGGACTCCGGAGCTAGGTCATGAAATTCCAGCCCATAATAGAACATCAGCCCCCTCACGAAGGGATCCATCGGGAAGCCTAAACCCCGAAGGAAGTGAGACATGAACACTACGCTCTCACCAGGCTGGGGACTGGGAATATCCTGCCTTTGAGCAGGCAACCTATGCGAAATTTCGGCCGTCAAAAACTTAGCCTCTCTCAACCTTAGCACGTCCTCCTCCGTGACGGAGGAGGGCATCCATCGGCCTTGAAGGTCAGAACCGGACATTGTCAAAGGTCCGAAGCGCCTGGAATCTGGAGCCTAGGGTGTTGGAACTCGAGGCGACAGGCGAACTTGTTTTGAGATTGGAGAAAAGAAGTAAGGCATTGGTCTCTTTATAAGAGGTTGAATACCAGGAGCCCTCCCCGTAACCGTTTGGGACTCGCCTTTAATCAAGAAAACATGATAATGGGCACGATTGGGTTACCCACATCTGTATTGATGAAGAATCTCGTAAATAAAGGGGACACGATCTCTGCTTTTGACAAGACATGCCAAGGAAACCGCCTCGCAAAACACGCTGAGGTGGAGAAGTGAAAACGATTTGAATAAAGGCTTGACCGTAGTGTGATGTCACACTGTGGAATACGTCAGCAGATTAGATTTGTGTTAATATTATTCTCTCTATGGCAATACGTGGAAGCTTATTTTGCAGAGCCGGACACTACTCTTAGTGTTTACAAACTTTTATGAAGAATTTGGAGGAGGAACCCACCTTGCAATGCCGAAGACGATCTGCGCGCCAGACTCGTCGTCATTGAAGCCTGGTTCAGGGGCTAATGAGGGAGTCCTAGATTAGGGGGTGTTCAGGTAGCCGGACTATACCTTCAGCCGGACTCCAGGACTATGAAGATACAAGATTGAAGACTCCGTCCCGTGTCCGGATGGGACTTTCCTTGGCGTGGAAGGCAAGCTTGGCGATGTGGATATTCAAGATCTCCTACCATTGTAACCGACTTTGTGTAACCCTAACCCTCTCCGGTGTCTATATAAACCGGAGGGTTTTAGTCCATAGAACAACTTCATCATACAACAATCATACCATAGGCTAGCTCCTAGGGTTTAGCCTCCTTGATCTCGTGGTACATCTACTCTTGTACTACCCATATCATCAATATTAATCAAGCAGGACGTAGGGTTTTACCTCCATCAAGAGGGCCCGAACCTGGATAAAACATTGTGTCCCTTGTCTCTTGTTACCATCCGGCCTAGACACACAGTTCGGGACCCCCTAACCGAGATCCGCCGGTTTTGATACCGACATAGGGCTATTACTTCCTCCGAGAAGGGCCTGAACTCATAAACATCGCGTGTACATCTTCGCCATAGCTAAGATCTTGCCTCTCCATACCTACCCACCTTTCTACTGTCAGGCTTAGAACCATGACAGTAATAACGGAGGAGCATATAATGCAGGCTGAAATGCTCAAGATCTCTGTTGGACAACTCCTCGAAATTGAGCCCATGTCTCCGCTTAGAGAGGAGCAAATAAAACGGAAATATGTCCGGGGCCAACCTTTGGTCGAGCCAGACAAGATAAAGAACCTCCCAACGAGAATGTATGAATTGCATCAATGGTACATGAACATTACCCAGATTTCCAATCAAGAGTCCCTCATGGTGAATGTCAAGAAGGAGCATTACTACCATGAGAAAGCTCTGTGCGTTGAGTATTCATAACTATTTCAGTTATACAATCAAGACGCACTCGAAAAATCTCTTGTCAGTTGCTATTGTCTGTAAGTGATTTCTTTCTGTAATTTTTGATCAATCATTACATGTAATTATCCTCACTATATATTCTTTTCTGTGGTATTATATGCAGGATGAAGATGTATGAAATGAAAAAATCTGGACGCTATGGCATTGGGTTCATTGACCCAAATATCATTAATGAGTACACATGGAATCTTGCAACTTCTCAAGCAAGTGTAGAGGAAAGCATGCTAGAGTTCCTGAAGTGCCTCAATACGAATGAAGATATACTACTTCCTTACAACTTCCTGTGAGTTAATACAACTTCTGTGTTTGCTTACTAGCTAGCTAGATGTTAATAATTAAGTGCATACGGTTTACGATAGTTGATTAATTTTATGCACATGCCCGCTTAATTAAGACATGCAAACATGTGCGCATGCAGTTTCCACTAGATCTTGTTAGACATTAAAGTTGATAAAGCAAGAATTAAAGTACTGGACTCACTACTTAAAGAATATAAAGACTACACCATCATGAAGGGGATAGTCAACAGGTAAGTTCAATCATTATTAACTATATCTCGGCCTATTATTAGTTCGTCATTTCCTGATATGAACTATTTAATAACCCCTTTATTAATTTTCTTTGCTGGAGGGCAGGGCTTGGGCAAAGTTCATAAAGGTGACTCCAGGCAAATGACCAAAAAAGTTGTTTTGGCATCGACCAAAGGTAAGTAATTAAGTAGTACTAGCTAGCTACCATCTCTTTAATTCTTGTTTCAATACCATTAATTAATTATCATACTTGATTAATCATTATCTGATTCAATTCCATTCTCGTAAAGGCCCTGAAGCAGGCGCCGGGGAATGATCTATGTGCATTCTACGTTTGCGAGAACATTCGCATGATGGCGTCCGAAAGGAGTAGATCTCAAAGACAGGACTGGGTACGTTTATCAGAACACTATTCACACCATTATCGATACCTTGTAACACAACTAATACACATGCATATTGATCTCCTTCTTAACAGTTCAGAGAGGTGCGGGATAAGCTCCTACCAGCGGACCGCATACTAGCACTTCAAGAGGAAATAGCCGGATTTTTGCTCGACCAGGTCATAGATCCCAAAGGAGAATACTATTACCCGCTACCGCCCCCATGAACCACTTGTCATCGTGCTCCGAAGGCACCAAGGCAACATGTAGGAGAAATTGTATATGTATATACATGTGTATGTGTGAATAGTTAATGGTGTTGGCTGTGAGACATTCGATGATATATTATATATATGTACATGTGGTTCTACGTATGAGAAAATCTATTTATATATATGCATAACGTGTACAATTTGTAGTATCGTGAAATACCAGCAAACAAAAAAGAATTAAATGGAAAATATAGCCAAATTGAAAACACAAAATTAAATAAAAAAACACCCAAACATTTAGTACCGGTTGGTGTTACCAACCGGTACTAATGTCCTACACGCACCGGGGCCTGGCTCGTGCCACGTGTTTGCACTTTAGCGCCGGTTCGTGATGAACCGGTACTAAAGGGGGGGACCTTTAGTCCCCACTCTTTAGTGCCGGTTGGCGAACCGGCACTAAAGGTCGTCACGAACTGGCACTAAAGGCCGGTTCTGCACTAGTGGCTGGTGCTTTTTAATAAGAGGATGATGACTCAACACAAAACTAAATAGATAGGCCCTTCGTAAAGGGAAGCAGGGATTTGTAGAGGTGCCAGAGCTCGATTTTGAAATAGAGATGAATAATATTTTGAGCAGCATACTTTCATTGTTAACATAACAACCGAGAGATATCAATATCTTCCATGCTATACACATTATAGGCGGTTCCCAAACAGAATGGTAAAGTTTATACTCCCCCACCACCAACAAGCATCAATCCATGGCTGGCCCGAAACAACAGGTGCCTCCAACTAGCAACAGTCCTGGGGGAGTTTTGTTTGCAATTATTTTGATTTGATTTGAGCAAGGGACTAGGCATCCTGGTGACCAACCATTTTCTCGTGAGTGAGGAGCGGAGTCCACTCCTCTTGAGAATAACCTGCCTAGCATGGAAGATACAGACAACCCTAGTTGATACATGAGCTATTCGAGCCTACAAAATAGAATTTTATTTGAAGGTTTAGAGTTTGGCACATACAAATTTACTTGGAACGGTAGGTAGATACCGTATATAGTAAGGTATGGTGGACTCATATGGAATAACTTTGGGGTTTATGGAAGTGGATGCACAAGCAGTATTCCCGTTTAGTACAAGTGAAGGCTAGAAAAAGACTGGGAAGCGACCAACTAGAGAGCGACAATAGTCATGAACATGCATTAAAATTAATAAACAATGAGTGCAAGCATGAGTAGGATATAATCCACCATGAATGTAAATATCGTGAAGGCTATGTTGATTTTACTTCAATTACATGTGTGAACATGTGCCAAATCAAGCCACTCGAATCGTTCAAAGGAGGATACCACTCTATCATACCACATCACAACCATTTTAATAGCATGCTGGCATGCAAGGTAAACCATTATAAACTCCTAGCTAATTAAGCATGGCATAAGCAACTATAATCTCTAATTGTCATTGCAAACATGTTTCATTCATAATAGGCTGAATCAGGAACGATGAACTAACCATATTTACAAAAACAAGAGAGTTCGAGTTCATACCAGCTTCTGTCATCTCAATGAGTCCATCATATATCGTCATTATTGCATTTCACTTGCACAACCAAAAATGTGTGATAATAGTAATAGTGCACGTGCAATTGGACTAAGCTGGTATCTGCAAACATTCAATACAAGGGAGAAGACAGGGTAATATGGGCTCTTTGTTAGATCAACAATAATGCATATAAGAGCCACTTCAGCATTTTCATTATGGCCTTCTCCTCTCGACCCCCAAAGGAAAGAAAAGAAATAAAACTATTTACATGGGAAAGCTCCCAACAAGTAAAAGAAGAACAAGAAATCTTTTTGGGTTTTCTTTTAGTTATTACTACTACAGGCATGGAAAGTGTTGGGGATATAACTAGTGAGTGTAAACCGCCCAGGAGGGGCCGGTTCACCCTCAACTATATTGAAGCCCACAAGACTCAGAAGATGGCGTTTTACTATGAAGCATAGAGGCCCGGAGCCCAAAGGCGGATTAGGGCCTGTAGTGGTAAATTGCCATAGTCATGTAACTTGTGTTGTAAGATAAGGAAAGGAGAGACCGAGCCGAACACTTGTATGAGTCGGCCTCGGGACTCTGTAGACCGGCCGGGCGTCAACCCATGTATATAAGGGGACGGCCCGGCGGCGGTTTAGGGACAACAAACAACAACTCGAGGCTCAGGCAAGCGTATTTCGCTCCCTGGTCATCGAAACCCAATCAATCCCATCACAACTAGACGTAGGCTTTTACCTTCATCGAAGGGGCCGAACTAGTATAAACTCCCATGTCCCTTGTCCGGTTTAACCCCTTCAAGCTAATCCGTTGTGATGGCTCCACGACTAAGTCCTTTCATGAGGACATCTAACGTGTTAATTCCACGAAAGTTGGCGCCCACCGTGGGGCTATCGCACGATGGTGTCGAGTTCTTGAAGGGCTGCTCTGAAGGACTTAAGGGGTACGTGATCGGCCGGATGACCAAAAGTCGTCGCGGCAAGCTCTACGTCGATGATGAAGGATGGGGCCCCGAGGCCGGCTCGATCGTGTACAGGTACCGGGTCCCCTTCGGCGGAATTCATGTCTTCATCGGCAAGATCGGCGAACCGGGCCCTGAGCCGGACATCTGCACCGACCTCGTCGAGACGGCTCAGCGCGCGAGTCCAACCCGGGTTAAGCCCTCCATGAAGCTGTTGGGGGTCGTAGCAGAAATTAAAATTTTCCTACGCATCACCAAGATCAATCTATGGAGTATAGTAGCAACGAGGGGAATAGGAGTGCATCTACATACCCTTGTAGATCGCGAGCGGAAGCGTTCAAGTGAACGGGGATGATGGAGTCGTACTCGCCGTGATCCAAATCACCGATGACCAAGTGCCGAACGGACAGCACCTCCGTGTTCAACACACGTACAGTTGGGAAGACGTCTCCTCCTTCTTGATCCAGCAAGGGGGAAGGAGAGGTTGATGGAGATCCAGCAGCACGACGGCGTGGTGGTGGATGCAGCAGGGTCTCGGCAGGGCTTCGCCAAGCACCAACGAGAGGGAGAGGTGTTACGGGAGGGAGAGCAAGGCGCCAGGGGCTAGGGTGCGCAGCCCTCCCTCCCCCCTCTTTATATAGGGGCCCTGGGGGGCGGCGGCCCCTCTAGATCCCATCTAGAGGGGGGCGGTGGCCAAGGGGGGTGGCTTTTTCCCCCCAAGCCAAGTGGGGCGCCCCCACTCCTAGGGTTCCCAACCCTAGGAGCAGAGGAGGCCCAAGGGGGGGGCGCACCAGCCCACCTGGGGCTGGTTCCCCTCCCACTTCCACCCATAGGGCCCTCCAGGATAGGTGGCCCCACCCGGTGGACCCCCGGGACCCTTCCGGTGGTCCCTGTACAATACCGGTGACCCCCGAAACCTTCCCGATGGCCGAAACTGGACTTCCTATATATAAATCATTACCTCCAGACCATTCCGGAACTCCTCGTGATGTCCGGGATCTCATCCGGGACTCCGAACAACTTTTGGGTTACTGCATACTAATATCTCTACAACCCTAGCGTCACCGAACCTTGAGTGTGTAGACCCTACGGGTTCGGGAGACACGCAAACATGACCGAGACGCCTCTCCGGTCAATAACCAACATCGGGATCTAGATACCCATGTTGGTTCCCACATGCTCCTCGATGATCTCATCGGATGAACCACGATGTCGAGGATTCAATCAATCCCGTATTCAATTCCCTTTGTCAATCGGTACGTTACTTGCCCGAGATTCGATCGTCGGTATCCCAATACCTTGTTCAATCTCGTCACCGGCAAGTCACTTTACTCGTTACCGTAAATGCATGATCCCGTGACCAATCCCTTGATCACATTTAGCTCATTATGATGATGCATTACCGAGTGGGCCCAGAGATACCTCTCCGTCACACGGAGTGACAAATCCCAGTCTCGATTTGTGCCAACCCAACAGACACTTTCGGAGATACCCGTAGTGCACCTTTATAGCCACCCAGTTACGTTGTGACGTTTGGTACACCCAAAGCACTCCTACGGTATCCGGGAGTTGCACAACCTCATGGTCTAAGGAAATGATACTTGACATTGGAAAAGCTCTAGCAAACGAACTACATGATCTTTGTGCTATGCTTAGGTTTGGGTCTTATCCATCACATCATTCTCCTAATGATGTGATCCCGTTATCAATGACATCCCCATGTCGATAGTCAGGAAACCATGACTATATGTTGATCAACGAGCTAGTCAACTAGAGGCTCACTAGGGACACATTGTGGTCTATTTATTCACACATGTATTACGATTTCCGGATAACACAATTATAGCATGAATAATAGACAATTATCATGAACAAGGAAATATAATAATCATTTTATTATTGCCTCTAGGGCATATTTCCAATAGTCTCCCACTTGCACTAGAGTCAATAGTCTAGTTACATTGTGATGAATCGAACACCCATGGAATTCTGGTGTTGATCATGTTTTGCTCTAGGGAGAGGTTTAGTCAACGGATCTACTACATTCAGGTCCGTATGTACTTCACAAATTTCTATGTCTCCACTTTGAACACTTTCACGAATGGAGTTGAAGCGACGCTTGATATGCCTGGTCTTCCTGTGAAACCTGGGCTCCTTCGCAAGGGCAATAGCTCCAGTGTTGTCACAGAAGAGAGTCATCGGGTCCGACGCATTGGGTATGACTCCGAGGTCGGTAATGAACTCCTTCACCCAGACTGCTTCTTGTGCTGCCTCCGAGGCTTCCATGTACTCTGCTTCACATGTAGATCCCGCCACGATGCTCTGCTTGCAACTACACCAGCTTACTGCCCAACCATTCAAAATATACACGTATCCGGTTTGCGACTTGAAGTCATCCAGATCTGTGTCGAAGCTAGCGTCGACGTAACCCTTTACGACGAGCTCTTCGTCACCTCCATATACGAGAAACATTTCCTTGGTCCTTTTCAGGTACTTCAGGATGTTTTTGACCGTTGTCCAGTGTTCCTTGCCGGGATTACTTTGGTACCTACCTACCAAACTTACGGCAAGGTTTACATCAGGTCTGGTACACAGCATGGCATACATAATAGATCCTATGGCTGAGGCATAGGGGATGACACTCATCTCTTCTATATCTTTTGCCATGGTCGGGCATTGAGCCATGCTCAATCGCACACCTTGCAATACAGGCAAGGACCCCTTCTTGGACTGATCCATATTGAACTTCTTCAATATCTTGTCAAGGTACGTACTTTGTGAAAGACCAATGAGGCGTCTTGATCTATATCTATAGATCTTGATGCCTAATATATAAGCAGCTTCTCCAAGGTCCTTCATTGAAAAACACTTGTTCAAGTAGGCCTTTATGCTTTCCAAGAATTCTATATCATTTCCCATCAATAGTATGTCATCCACATATAATATGAGAAATGCTACAGAGCTCCCACTCACTTTCATGTAAACGCAGGCTTCTCCATAAGTCTGCATAAACCCAAATGCTTTGATCTTCTCATCAAAGCAAATGTTCCAACTCCGAGATGCTTGCACCAGCCCATAGATTGAGCGTTGGAGCTTGCACACCTTGTTAGCATTCTTAGGATCAACAAAACCTTCCGGCTGCATCATATACAATTCTTCCTTAAGAAAGCTGTTAAGGAATGTCATTTTGACGTCCATTTGCCATATCTCATAATCATAGAACGTGGCAATTGCTAACATGATTCGGACGGACTTCAGCTTCGCTACGGGTGAGAAAGTCTCATCGTAGTCAACCCCTTGAACTTGTCGATAACCCTAAGCGACAAGTCGAGACTTATAGATGGTCACATTACCATCCGTGTCTGTCTTCTTCTTAAAGATCCATTTATTTTCTATGGCTCGCCGATCATCGGGCAAGTCAGTCAAAGTCCATACTTTGTTTTCATACATGGATTCTATCTCGGATTTCATGGCTTCTAGCCATTTGTCGGAATCTGGGCCCGCCATCACTTGTTCATAGTTCGAAGGTTCACCGTTGTCTAACAACATGATTTCCAGGACAGGATTGCCGTACCACTCTGGTGCGGAACATGTCCTTGTGGACCTACGAAGTTCCGTAGGAGCTTGATCCGAAGTATCTTGATCATCATCATTAACCTCCTCTCTAATCGGTGCAGGCACCACAGGAACATTTTCCTGAGCTGCACTACTCTCCGCTTCAAGAGGCAGTACTTCATCAAGCTCTACTTTCCTCCCACTTAATTCTTTCAAGAGAAACTCTTTCTCTAGAAAGGATCCATTCTTGGAAACAAAGATCTTGCCTTCGGATCTGAGGTAGAAGGTATACCCAATGGTTTCCTTAGGGTATCCTATGAAGACGCATTTTTCCGACTTGGGTTCGAGCTTTTCAGGTTGAAGTTTCTTAACATAAGCATCGCATCCCCAAACTTTTAGAAACGACAGCTTAGGTTTCTTCCCAAACCATAATTCATACGGTATCGTCTCAACGGATTTCGACGGAGCCCTATTTTAAGTGAATGCGGCAGTCTCTAAAGCATAGCCCCAAAATGAGAGCGGTTGATTGGTAAGAGACATCATAGATCGCACCATATCCAATAGAGTGCGATTACGACGTTCGGATACACCATTACGCTGAGGTGTTCCAGGCGGCGTGAGTTGTGAAACGATTCCACATTCCCTTAAGTGCGTACCAAATTCGTGACTTAAATATTCTCCCCCACGATCTGATCGTAAGAATTTTATCTTTCGGTCACGTTGATTCTCAACCTCACTCTGAAATTCCTTGAACCTTTCAAAGGTCTCAGACTTGTGTTTCATTAAGTAGACATACCCATATCTACTCAAGTCATCAGTGAGAGTGAGAACATAACGATAGCCTCCGCGAGCCTCAACACTCATTGGACCGCACACATCTGTATGTATAATTTCCAATAAGTTGGTTGCTCGCTCCATTGTTCCGGAGAACGGAGTCTTGGTCATTTTACCCATGAGGCATGGTTCGCACGTGTCAAATGATTCGTAATCAAGAGACGCTAAAAGTCCATCTGCATGGAGCTTCTTCATGCGTTTGACACCTATGTGACCAAGGCGGCAGTGCCACAAGTATGTGGGACTATCATTATCAACCTTACATCTTTTGGTATTCACACTATGAACATGTGTAACATTATGCTCGAGATTCATTAAGAATAAACCATTCACCAGCGGGGCATGACCATAAAACATATCTCTCATATAAATAGAACAACCATTATTCTCGGATTTAAATGAGTAGCCATCTCGAATTAAACGAGATCCTGATACAATGTTCATGCTCAAAGCTGGAACTAAATAACAATTATTGAGGTTTAAAACTAATCCCGTAGGCAAATGTAGAGGTAGCGTGCCGACGACGATCACATCGACCTTGGAACCATTCCCGACGCGCATCGTCACCTCGTCCTTCGCCAGTCTCCGCTTATTCCGCAGCTCCTGTTTTGAGTTACAAATATGAGCACCCGCACCGGTACCAAATACCCAGGAACTACTACGAGTACTGGTAAGGTACACATCAATTACATGTATATCACATATACCTTTAGTGTTGCCGGCCTTCTTGTCCGCTAAGTATTTGGGGCAGTTCCGCTTCCAGTGTCCCTTTCCCTTGCAATAAAAACACTCAGTCTCAGGCTTGGGTCCATACTTTGACTTCTTCCCGGTAACTGGCTTACCAGGCGCGGCAACTTCCTTGCCGTCCTTCTTGAAGTTCTTCTTACCCTTGCCTTTCCTGAACTTAGTGGTTTTATTCACCATCAACACTTGATGTTCCTTTTTGATCTCCACCTCCGCTGATTTCAGCATTGAATATACCTCGGGAATGGTCTTCTCCATCCCCTGCATATTGTAGTTCATCACAAAGCTCTTGTAGCTAGGTGGGAGCGACTGAAGGATTCTGTCAATGACCGCCTCGCCCGGGAGGTTAATGTCCAGCTGGGACAAGCGGTTGTGTAACCCAGACATTTTGAGTATGTGCTCACTGACAGAACTATTTTCCTCCATCTTACAACTGTAGAACTTGTCGGAGACTTCATATCTCTCGACCCGGACATGAGCTTGGAAAATCATTTTCAGCTCTTCGAACATCTCATGTGCTCCATGCTTCTCAAAACGTTTTTGGAGCCCCGGTTCTAAGCTGTAAAGCATGCCGCACTGAACGATGGAGTAATCATCAGCACGCGACTGCCAAGCGTTCATAACGTCTTGGTTCTCTGGGATGGGAGCTTCACCTAGCGGTGCTTCTAGGACATAATCTTTCTTGGCAGCTATGAGGATGATCCTCAGGTTCCGGACCCAGTCCGTATAGTTGCTGCCATCATCTTTCAGCTTGGTTTTCTCTAGGAACGCGTTGAAGTTCAGGGCAACATTAGCATGGGCCATTTGATCTACAAGACATATTGTAAAGATTTCAGACTAAGTTCATGATAATTAAGTTCATCTAATCAAATTATTCAATAAACTCCCACTCAGACAGACATCCCTCTAGTCATCTAAGTGAAACATGATCCGAGTCAACTAGGCCATGTCCGATCATCACGTGAGACAGACTAGTCATCATCGGTGAACATCTCCATGTTGATCATATCTTCTATACGACTCATGCTCGACCTTTCGGTCCTCCGTGTTCCGAGGCCATGTCTGTACATGCTAGGCTCGTCAAGTCAACCTAAGTGTATTGCGTGTGTAAATCTGGCTTACACCCGTTGTATTCGAACGTTAGAATCTATCACACCCGATCATCACATGGTGCTTCGAAACAACTAACCTTCGCAACGGTGCACAGTTAGGGGGAACACTTTCTTGAAATTGATTTGAGGGATCATCTTATTTAAGCGGCCGTCGTTCTAAGCAAATAAGATGCAAAACATGATAAACATCACATGCAATCAAATAGTGACATGATATGGCCAATATCATTTCGCTCCTTTGATCTCCATCTTTGGGGTGCCATGATCATCGTCGTCACCGGCATGACACCATGATCTCCATCATCATGATCTCCATCATCGTGTCTTCATGAAGTTGTCACGTCAACTATTACTTCTACTACTATGGCTAACGCTTTAGCAATAAAGTAAAGTAATTACATGACGTTTATGTTGACACGCAGGTCATAAATAAATTAAGACAACTCCTATGGCTCCTGCCGGTTGTCATACTCATCGACATGCAAGTCGTGATTCCTATTACAATAACATCATCATCTCACACATCACATATATCATTCATCACAACTTTTGGCCATATCACATCACGAAGCACTTGCTGCAAAAACAAGTTAGACGTCCTCTAATTGTTTTTGCAAGTTTTTACGTGGCTGCTATAGGTTTCTAGCAAGAACGTTTCTTACCTATGCCAAAACCACAATGTGAATTGCCAATTTCTATTTACCCTTCATAAGGACCCTGTTCATCGAATCTGATCTGCCTAAAGTGGGAGAGACAGACACCCGCCAGCCACCTTA
This sequence comes from Triticum urartu, assembly GCF_056163025.1. Lineage (NCBI taxonomy): Eukaryota > Viridiplantae > Streptophyta > Magnoliopsida > Poales > Poaceae > Triticum > Triticum urartu. Next base: position 443,789,993 of record NC_141877.1, on the reverse strand, counting down.
TGCAACTAGTGCATGTCAGTCGGTGGAACCGGTCTCACGTAAGCATACGTGTAAGGTAGGTCCGGGCCGCTTCATCCCACAATGCTGCCGAATCAAGATAAGACTAGTAACGGCAAGATAATTGACAATATCGACGACCACAACTACTTTGTGTTCTACTCGTGCATAGAAACTACGCATAGACCTAGCTCATGATGCCACTGTTGGGGGTCGTAGCAGAAATTAAAATTTTCGTACGCATCACCAAGATCAATCTATGGAGTATACTAGCAACGAGGGGAATAGGAGTGCATCTACATACCCTTGTAGATCGCGAGCGGAAGCGTTCAAGTGAACGGGGATGATGGAGTCGTACTCGTCGTGATCCAAATCACAGATGACCAAGTGCCGAACGGACAGCACCTCCGCGTTCAACACACGTTTAGTTGGGAAGACGTCTCCTCCTTCTTTATCCAGCAAGGGGGAAGAAGAGGTTGATGGAGATCCAGCACCACGACGGCGTGGTGGTGGATGCAGCAGGGTCTCGGCAGGGCTTCGCCAAGCACCAACGAGAGGGAGAGGTGTTACGGGAGGGAGAGGGAGGCGCCAGGGGCTAGGGTGCGCAGCCCTCCCTCCCCCCTCTTTATATAGGGGCCCTGGGGGGCGGCCCCTCTAGATCCCATCTAGAGGGGGGGCGGCGGCCAAGGGGGGTGGCTTGCCCCCCAAGCCAAGTGGGGCGCCCCCACCCCTAGGGTTCCCAACCCTAGGCGCAGGGGAGGCCCAAGGGGGGCGCACCAGCCCACCTGGGGCTGGTTCCCCTCCCACTTCAGCCCATAGGGCCCTCCGGGATAGGTGGCCCCACCCGGTGGACCCCCGGGACCCTTCCGGTGGTCCCGGTACAATACCGGTGACCACCGAAACCTTCCCGATGGCCAAAACTGGACTTCCTATATATAAATCTTTACCTCCAGACCATTCCGGAACTCCTCGTGACGTCCGGGATCTCATCCGGGACTCCGAACAACTTTTGGGTTACTGCATACTAATATCTCTACAACCCTAGCGTCACCGAACCTTAAGTGTGTAGACCCTACGGGTTCGGGAGACACGCAGACAAGACCGAGATGCCTCTCCGGTCAATAACCAACAGCGGGATCTGGATACCCATATTAGTTCCCACATGCTCCTCGATGATCTCATCGGATGAACCACGATGTCGAGGATTCAATCAATCCCGTATTCAATTCCCTTTGTCAATCGGTACGTTACTTGCCCCAGATTCGATCGTCGGTATCCCAATACCTTGTTCAATCTCATTACCGGCAAGTCACTTTACTCGTTACTGTAATGCATGATCCCGTGACCAATCCCTTGATCACATTGAGCTCATTATGATGATGCATTACCGAGTGGGCCTAGAGATACCTCTCCGTCATACGGAGTGAGAAATCCCAGTCTCGATTTGTGCCAACCCAACAGACACTTTCGGAGATACCCGTAGTGCACCTTTATAGCCACCCAGTTACGTTGTGACATTTGGTACACCCAAAGCACTCCTACGGTATCCGGGAGTTGCACAACCTCATGGTCTAAGGAAATGATACTTGACATTGGAAAAGCTCTAGCAAACGAACTACATGATCTTTGTGCTATGCTTAGGTTTGGGTCTTGTCCATCACATCATTCTCCTAATGATGTGATCCCGTTATCAATGACATCCCCATGTCCATAGTCAGGAAACCATGACTATCTGTTGATCAACGAGCTAGTCAACTAGAGGCTCACTAGGGACACATTGTGGTCTATTTATTCACACATGTATTACGATTTCCGGATAACACAATTATAGCATGAATAATAGACAATTATCATGAACAAGGAAATATAATGATCATTTTATTATTGCCTCTAGGGCATATTTCCAACAGAAGCGTGCGTTCGTAGGAGGTGTCCATAGGATCGGATCTGAACCGGTGTCTGAAGGCGAGACGGCCGTATACTCCGACGGCGAGTCATCCACTGGCGAAACTGAGTCCTTGTACTAGGTTCATAGCGGTGTGTTCGAAGGATATTCTGATGGCAACAGTATTCCGGACCTTCTTGAACCGCCAAGTCGGGTTGTTGTTTACATGGCCGGAACATAGCCCATGTTGCAGTTTTCATCCACCGCAGTGATGAACACCGGATCAGTAGCCGCGGCAGGAGTCCCGGCGCGCCATCCGGCGCAAGTCCTCTCCGGTTTAATGGACGCCTGGGCGACCTTATTGACCGTAGCAGTCACCCCGGAGACGCGGGATCCGCACAATGTGGACGTTGCGAAGCTGAAGGACCAAATAGCACAGGCTAAGGAGGACCTGGCAGCTGAGGATGTTAGGATGGCTGAAGAGCGGGCCGCTTTGGATGCTCAATAAAAGCGGATACAGGCACAGAATTACCAGCTCATGCTGGATCGGACCGCATCAGAGGATGTAATGCGAAGGAAGTACCGGTCACGTCTGTCGCCGGTTTACAAAGGGTTAAATCTCTTTCAGACGCCAGGCGCTGGGCCGAGCAATCCGGTAGCTGCAAACCGGACGGAGGCGCCTAGGACAGTTCCAGATCAACCATGGATAACGGAGCCACCCCGACGAACAGATAACCCGTCGCAATACGTGTCTACACCACCGGGTCACTTCTCTAGCCCTCTGGATAACATGATTGCCGCAGCTTCACGCCTGGCGGCCATTCCGATGGAAGGTGATTCAAAAGCAGCAGTTGAGACGTGGCGGGCGAGAGATCTTCTCCAAACCGTCGTGGTACAGCAGCAGGCTTATTCATATAGTCGGGATAGAATTCACTCAACCCCTCATCCAAGCCCAAGTTATAGCAGGCGTATGGATGAACCGGAGGTGTCTAGCAGCGCGCGGCATCGCAATGCTCAAGATGTGGTGGATCATGGCAGGGCACGAAGGGATGCCGCTTTGGGTCGTTATCAACCCGCCTAGGTTCAGCCAGCAGCGTCAGTTGAACGAGGCACCGGGCTTGCCTTCAGTTCCTGGGGAGTGTCGTGCCTTATTCCGGCTCTCCGTAATGTGCGTTTGCCCGAAGATTTCAAGGGTCCACGCAAAGTGCCTAACTACACGGCGGATCAGCCACCTGAGGCGTGGGTCGAGAGTTATGAGATGGCAATGGAGATGCTAGATGTAGATGAAGCAGCTTGTGCAAAGTACTTCAAGATGATGTTGGAGGGAACAGCCCGTACTTGGTTGAAAAATCTGCCAGCTAATTCCATCAAGTCATGGGATCAGTTGAAAGCCCGGTTTATAGCCACTTTCAAAGAGACGTGCAAGCAGCCCATGTCCATTGTGGATCTGGATGCTTGTGTTCAAGGAGAGAACGAGTCTACAACTCATTGGGTGCGCCGGGTTTCAGAAGTTTTACACTCGTCCGATCGGATTAACGCTGGTCAAGCGATTATCACACTAGAGCGCAATTGCCGGTTTAAGTCATTGAAGATGAAGTTGGGACGGCTCAAGCGCCACTGCGGCGACATGGGAACCCTTATGGAAGCCTTGGTAAAGTATGCCGATTCTGATAATACCAAGGATCCCGATTCTGATAATGAGAAACCGGAGAAGGGAAAGAAGAATGGCGGTGTGAAGGGACATCAGCACAACCAAGGAGGCCATGGGAATAATGGTAAGCGTAAAGCGGATTCAGATTTTGTGGCTAACGCTAATGTACAGCGCCGAAAAGGTAAACGCCCCAGCGCGGTGGGGTGATGAATCTGGAGCGTTTGTTGAATCAGCCCTGTCCGAAGCATGGGACCAAGGAGGCTCCTGCAATGCATCTCTGGAAGGATTGTCATATTATGAAGGAGTTCAAGAACTCTGATCTTTTCCGGTATGATCAGGGTCCGTCGGGCGGTTCAGGTCCAGGTTTTCATGGTGGCGCCGGTTCAAACTCTGGGTTTCAGAGTAATGATGGCAACCAGAACAACCAAGGTGGTAATAACCAGCAGAATAATCAAGGGAATTAGCAGCAGTCGGGTTACCAGAGTCACCCAAAGCAGTTGAATGGTGGGCAGTATCATGTGTTCACCACTAGTCTGTGCAAGCGTGATCAGAAGCTTCACAAGAGGGCAGTCAATGTTGTTGAACCGGCATTCCACGTTATCTGTGGTGGTCGGAACAGCCTATTGTGTGGAGTAGGGAGGATCATCCGCCCCGGGTTGACAATCCGAGTCAACTAGTTCTGGTGGTGGCACCTCAGGTGGGAGGTTATAAGTTCACCAAAGTACTCATGGATGGAGGAAGCAGTATCAATATTCTGTATTATGAGACATTCCGTCGCATGGGGTTGACAGATAAGAATCTTAAACCATCCAACACTGTTTTTCATGGTGTGGTACGAGGTAAATCGGCGTATCCCGTAGGTAAGATCGCTTTGGAAGTTGTGTTTGGTGATGAGCATGACTCTAGGTCTGAGACATTGACCTTTGAGGTAGTAAGAATTCAGAGCCCGTATCATGCGCTGTTTGGGCGGCCGGCTTATGCAAAATTCATGGCAAGGCCTTGTTATATTTATTTGCAGCTCAAGATGCCGGGTCATAAAGGGACTATCACGGTTCATGGAAGTCGAAAAATCGCGTTGGATTGTGAGGAGGGTGATGCGGCTTATGCTGAGGCGGTTTGTGCTACAGAAGAGATAAAATTTTATAAGGAGAATGTTGATCTGGCAGATATGACCCCTCTGAAGAATCCCACCACTAAGCATGACACAACCCTGCATTTCAAACCGGCTGATGAGACTAAACTTGTTGACTTCGTACCCGGCGATTCATCCAAGCAGTTCAGTATTAGCACCAATCTGGATCCAAAATAGGAAAGCGCGCTCATCGAGTTCATCCGTGAGAACCGGGACATTTTTGCATGGAAGCCTTCTGACGTGCCAAGTGTACCGAGGGAACTCGCTGAGCACACTTCATATTGATCCGAAGTTTAAACCAGTCAAGCAATTTCTTCGTCATTTTAATGAAGAAAGACGCAAGGCAATTGGTGAAGAGGTAGCCCGGCTATTGGCTGCTGGTTTTATCGTCGAAGTGTTTCATCCTGAATGGTTGGCTAATCCAGTGCTGGTTCTTAAGAAAAATGGCACTTGGCGTATGTGTGTGGATTACACGGACTTTAATAAGGCTTGCCCGGCTGATCCCTTTGCTCTCCCATGTATTGATCAGATCATTGATGCGACAACGGGTTGTGAGCGCCTGAGTTTTTTGGATGCTTATTCAGGATATCATCAGATCAAGATGGCAGTTAAGGACCAGGAGATGACAGCCTTCATCACTCCTTTTGGAGCCTTCTGCTATGTTTCTATGCCCTTTGGGCTCAAGAGTGCTCAGGCAACTTATCAGCGTTGTGTGCAAAAATGTTTTTACATGCAGATTGGGCGTAATGTTCATGCTTATGTGGATGACATTGTGGTAAAATCCAGGAAGAAGGACACACTAATCGATAACCTCAAGGAGACGTTTGACAATCTTCGGATTTACAAGATGATGCTTAATCCGGATAAATGTGTTTTTGGTGTTCCGGCAGGCAAGCTTCTCGGGTTTTTGGTATCCAACAGGGGCATTGAGGCCAACCCAGAAAAAATTAAGGCAATCACATCCCTGGCTAAACCGAAGTGTATCAATTATGTTCAGCGTCTCGCAGGTCGGATTGTAGCCCTTAGCCGGTTTATCAGTCGTTTGGGAGAGAAGGCAATTCCTTTGTATCAGATGTTGAAAAAGACAGATGCTTTCGTCTGGAGTGACGCAGCCAATGCGGCCTTTGAGGAGCTAAAGCAGCAGTTGGTTGAACCGCCGGGCCTTTGACTCGACCATATCGAAGACCAGGAATCGGAAGTGCGCACAACGGCCGGGCATTCATTCCTTAGTCTTCATGAGCATTAAGAGCATTCAAGGTTGTCGTTACCAGTAACTTCCTTACTTTATGTACATTAAGCCCCTTGTAATGGAGGGGAGCTGGGGTCCTGGCGCACTCTATATAAGCCGCCCCCCTCCTCTGAGACAAGGTTTCGCACACTCTGTAATTCAACACATATAATCCAATCGACCACCTTCGGGCACCGAGACATAGGGTGAGGGAGTCCTGGATTAGGGGGTGTTCGGGTAGCCGGACTATACCTTCAGCCAGACTCCAGGACTATGAAGATACAAGATTGAAGACTCCGTCCCATGTCCGGATGGGACTTTCCTTGGCGTGGAAGGCAAGCTTGGCGATGTGGATATTCAAGATCTCCTACCATTGTAACCGACTTTGTGTAACCCTAACCCTCTCCGGTGTCTATATAAACCGGAGGGTTTTAGTCCGTAGAACAACTTCATCATACAACAATCATACCATAGGCTAGCTCCTAGGGTTTAGCCTCCTTGATCTCGTGGTAGATCTACTCTTTTACTACCCATATCATCAATATTAATCAAGCAGGACGTAGGGTTTTACCTCCATCAAGAGGGCCCGAACCTGGGTAAAACATTGTGTCCCTTGTCTCCTGTTACCATCTGGCCTAGACACACAGTTCGGGACCCCCTACCCGAGATCCACCGGTTTTGACACCGACATTGGTGCTTTCATTGAGAGTTCCTCTGTGTCGTCGCTTTTAGGCCCGATGGCTCCTTCGATCATCAACAACGATGCAGTCTAGGGTGAGACTTTTCTCCTCGGACAGATCTTCGTCTTCGGTGGCTTCGCACTGCGGGCCAACTCGCTTGGCCACCTTGAGCAGATCGAAAGCTACGCCCTTGGACATCAGGTCAGGTTTAGAAGCCTAAACTACACAGCTGACATCCGCGGGGACTTGATCTTCGACGGATTCGAGCCACAGCCAAGCGCGCCGCACTGTCTTGATGGGCATGATATAGCTCTGCCGCCGAGCAGCGCTTGGGAGGCCGCACACGCACCGGTTCCGACCATTGATTCGGAGCCTACTGCACCGATCAAGGATCAGCGGTTAGACGCTGCCTCAGGGGCTACGATCTCAGAGGCGGTCGAGCCGAACTCTAGCCCCGCACTCTGCATGGCCCGTGACTCCGAAGAGCCGGATTCCTCTCCGAACTCCGTGCCCCCACGCCCCCGCCGATCGAATCCGATTGGGCGCCGATAATGGAGTTCACCACCGCGGACATCTTTCAGCACTCGCCCTTCGGCGACATCCTGAATTCTCTAAAGTCTCTCTCTTTATCAGGAGAGCCTTGGCCGGACTACGGTCAGCAAGGTTGGGATACGGACGATGAAGAAATTCAAAACCCACCCACCACCTATTTCGTAGCCACTGTCGATGACTTAACCGACATGCTCGACTTCGACTCCGAAGACATCGACGGTATGGATGACGATGCAGGAGACAACCAAGAACCAACGCCTATAGGGCATTGGACAGCCACCTCATCTCACGATGTGTACATGGTGGATACCCCTAAAGGAAGCAACAACGAGGAAAACGGAGAGGGGGATCGACCTCTCGAAAAACAATCAAAGCGTCGGCGTAAACGCCGACCTAAGCCCCGCCTCGATAAAGACCCAGCCATAGAGCAGGATGAGCTGGTAGACGACGAGCATGCCTTAGAGAAACCGTCCCAACAAGACAACCCGGATAGAGAAGCCGAACATTCCTCCCCCGGCGAAAATGGCATTCCGGACGACCCTACGCCGGACAAGCCCACGAAGCAGAAGAACCTCCACAAAAGGCTCGTTGCAACCGCACGCAGCCTGAAAAAGCAAAAGCGGAAGCTAAAGACTGCGGAAGATGCACTCAGGATCAGATGGAGTAAAGTAATCAATACCGCAGACAAATATGGCGGCAGTCGCCGCACTAAAAGCGATCCGAGGAGAAAACTACTGCCCGAATTCGACGAGGAGGCCTTAGAGCCCTCGCATTCAAAAAGTAAGAAAGCCACACGGTCGGATAGACGACCCTAGGGCCAGCTTAAAGCGGCAAGCAGCGCCGCACTTAAGCCGGTATGCGACCCACTTAAGGATTCGCATCATGGCCCAGCCAGGTCCATTTATGGGCCAAGAAAGCAAGCTCTCGTAAGCAATGCAATAAAGCCATTATCAGAGTATGGCACACCCAAATACAGGGGTGCCACACACCCCCTATGTTTCACCGATGAGGTCCTAGATTATGAATTTCCAGCGGGATTCAAACCCGTAAACATAGAGGCATATGATGGAACAACAGACCCTGGAGTCTGGATCGAGGATTATATCCTCCACATACATATGGCTCGAGGAGATAACCTCCACGCCATAAAATACTCACCCCTCAAGCTTAAAGGGCCAGCCCGGCATTGGCTTAAAAGCCTTCCTGAAAACACAATCGGAAGTTGGGAAGAGCTCGAGGATGCTTTCCGAGCAAATTTTCAAGGGACCTATGACCGCCCTCCGGATGCAGACGATCTTAGTCACATAACTCAATAGCCCGGAGAGTCAGCTCGGCAATTCTGGAATAGATTTCTTACTAAAAAGAATCAGATAGTCGACTGTCCGAACGCTCAAGCCTTAGCAGCTTTCAGGCATAATGTCCGAGACGAATGGCTCGCCAGACACCTCGGCCAAGAAAAGCCAAGAACAATGGCCGCACTAACAAGCATCATGACCCGCTTTTACGCAGGAGAAGATAGCTGGTTGGCAAGATGCAGCACCAGCGACCCAAGTACATCCGAAACTAGCGATGGAAACGGAAAACCACGACGCAATAAGGACCGTCGCCGGACTAAGGAAAAAAGTCCGAAGAGCACGGCAGTTAACGCCGGATTTAAAAGCTCACGATAGAATCAGAAAAAGCCGCCCCTCCAAGATAACAGGGACGACCTATCCAACCTAAACAAAATCCTGGATAGGATATGTCAAATACACAGTACTCCCGGAAAGCCTGCTAATCATACCCACAGAGATTGTTGGGTTTTCAAACAATCCGGCAGACTCAACGCCGAACACAAGGGGCTCGGTACACCAAGCGAAGACGAGGACGAACCCCAAAAGCAGAGTACCGGGAAACAAAAGAATTTCCCACAAGAAGTAAAAACAGTAAACTTACTCCACATAACAAAACGTGCGGCGCCCATAAAGGTATGCGCCCCACGGTCTATCCCAAAGGAATCCCGCCACTGGTTGTCAAAACCAATCATCTTCGATCATCTGGATTATTCTAGAAGTATCAGGAACCCAGGCTGGACTGCCCTGGTACTCGATCCAATAATTAGCGGACTCCAGTTTTCAAATGTCCTTATGGACGGTGGCAGCGGACTCAATCCGCCACATGGGGATCGACCCAAAAAGAATCCGCCACAGCAAAACCTCCTTTCAGGGAGTAACGCCAGGTCCGGACACCCATTGCATGGGTTTTCTCCGGCTCGAGGTTATTTTCGGCTCTGCCGATAACTTCCGTCACGAAAATCTGACTTTCCACATCGTCCCATTCTCAAGTCACTATCAAGCACTGCTGGGACGCGAAGCTTTCGCCCGCTTTAACGCAATACCACATTATGCATCTCTTACGCTTAAGATGCCCGGTCCACGCAACATCATCTCCTTAACGGGGAAGCAGTAAGGGCGCCTCCCCCAAGCGGAGGATTGTGCGGCCGCTTTAACAGCCCCACAATACAACGGCTTCACCAGCCAGAACATCGGAACAGGTCATTAAGACCACGGACACGGATAGACGAGTCCGGCACAAAAGTATCATTGATAAAGGCTTAGTGGCCATATACCCCTGTACCAGGGGCTTCACACATATAAAATAAGAGACAACAAAGCTCAATTTTCCATATTTTACTTTACACTTTGTTTATTTCATATAACTTTTATCCGGCACGCCCCTTTTTCAACTTAGCTGCTCTCTTTTTTACAGATGAACGTCGTGCTGCGCCCGTCCAGGATACGGCACAACGGAGACACATGCGCAGACGTGCAGTAGGGACCCGTTCCAAGGATTCTTTTCAGATTAAGACCCTGCGTAAACCTTTTTTACTGTCTCTTGTTGATACACATCCCCTGGTTCTATGACCAAGGAGGAGGCTGGCGTCTTGGCATGTGGCCACGTCAGAATTCTTGCACGTACCTGGACACTAGGGGCTTATACCTTAGAGCGTCACTTAGCCCGCTCTCATAAAGACCGAATACCTTAGGGAGTGTTCGGCGTCGCGAGTTTGGCCTTATATGCATCAGCTCCGAGTCATGATTTTGGTCAAATGTTGGGTTGACCGGCTCCTGTGTTCGGCCGCCTTACGTTCCGCTCTATCGGCTAAGGCGGCACCAGGAGAACTACTGCGATTGTGCCCTGGTTCGGCCAGGCGAGCACCGCAGTAGAGAAAGCCGAAAACCGACTGTCATGATATGGCGTGAGACTGGTCAACCACTCGATGACTCTCTGGAATCTATAGGATTCCCCCGCATTAACGAAGGGCCGTTTCCCGGCCAGGCACATACGCGCCCCGAATTCAGGCGAGCGCAGTCGCCACCAGGGGCTACCTAAATAGTCCCATTGTCAAGCTCCTATGGCTAAGTGAAAGTGTTAAAGCATTATAGTCCGGTTGCCTAGCTCGCTGCGCTATCACCTCCTTTGTAGGACCAAGACGTTGGATTAAGTGTGAAAATGCGCCTTCTGCGAGCACCCCCACACTATGTGCATGGGGGCTGAAGCCAACGACTGCCATCTTTCAGATTTTGTATGTATATCTTAAAACGGCCGCACAGGAGGTGTTCCACATACTTGCAGGCACAAGTATAAAAGGCTACTACAATTCATCAAAATATTGCTTCATAATTACATATGCTATCAGAACATAGCATCCTTCGAGCACTGCGTCTCTATTACACGAGCGCCTTCAAGGACTTCCTGAAAATAGTGCTCGGAGGGTACTCGGCTTTGGTCCGAATCTCGGGATGCAACAACGGTGGTCTCCATCTCTGCCCAGTATGTCTTGACACAGGCAAGAGCCATCCGTGCGCCCTCTATGCATGCTGACCTCTTCATCGCATCGATACGTGGCACCGCGCCAAGGAATTGCTGCACCAAGCCGAAATAACTCTTCGGCTCCGATCTCCCCGGCCACAGATGACCCATGACGTACTTCATGGTGAGTCCGGACAATCTATTCAGTTCGGCCCATTGAGCCAGACGATCGTCCACTGCCAGTGGATGCTCTGGATTGTGGAACTGCGACCAGAAAAGCCTTTCCACCTCGCGATCTTCTTGATCTCGAAAGTGTTCGGTCGCATCAGCAGCACTCGCTGCCAAATCCAGATAGGTGTCCTTCGCACTCCACATCTGGTCCAACGGAGCAAACTTTGGATCGCCAAACTTCCTTCGCAGCATAAAGGGCTTTCCAGCCGCAATCTGTCCGGCCTGACGCAGCTCCTCCTTCGCAGCTCTCATCGCAGAGCGAGCGTCCTTGGCATCAACAACGGCCTTCTCTAAGTCCGTTTGTCTCGCCCGGTCTTCTTTCTCAAGAGACTTGCAACGGTCAGCAGCGCTTTTTAACTTCATGGCCATCTCGGCCATCTCCTTGCTTCGGCAGTGAGCAGCCTGTTCGGCTCTCAGCTCTTCAAGTGCCTTCTCGGCAGCCGCATCACTTGTCCTGGCTTGTTCCTTAGCTCGGGCATGTCCCGCCCGGAGACTCTCCACGGCGGCCGCACCATCTGCGTCAAGCACACACATTGTAAGATACTGGCATAAAAGCTCCTCTTACCAGATGCCGCCCGAGGAATTGCATACCTTGAGCATCATCAAGTCGCTCGTTGACGAGCGCGATGTCGGCATCTGCCACGTCAAGTTGCCGCTTTAGTTCGGCAAAATCACCAGTTCGGCTCGATTCCGGACACTTCGCCATCTATATACGAAGGCGAAAATTAGACCTGGGATTATGATCCTCTGCGCGCCGTCAATTTTGACAACGCACAGAGTCTCAGGGGATACTATCTACACAGGGCGCATCTTGTTTATGCGCAACTGACAAAGAAGTACATTATCAAACGTACCTCAAAAACCGTCAGCAAACTTCTGACGGCCTCGTGCAATCCGCTTTCTGCGGACGAAATCCTTCCAATCATCGTACCCATCAATGCACGGTGCTCCTCTGAGATAGAAGCTCGCCCCAGCAGAATCATCAGCTCCTCCAACCGCGCACCAGACGGTGCCGGACTCGTCCTACGACCTCCATCGAAGGCAGGACGCGGAGAACCTTGGGGGGCCATATGGCTACCTTCCACCCCTGCCGGATTCGGAGAAACCCTCCGCGACGACACCTTAGGGTCGCCTGCCTCGCTAGGCGGTATGGGAGGGGGAGGCGTTCCACCCTCCATCATCTCCGGAAGAAGATCCCCCGAAGACGAGCTCTGCTGAGAAGGGCTGAGGTCCGAGCTACAAGGTAAAATTTTGGTTAATCTTCTCAGATAAAAGTAAGGATTTCTCTCATCCCTCTAAAGGAAAATCTTTCTCTACTTACGGCTCGCTGGAGGGCTGATCCCTTTGGGGGCGTAGTTCGGCCGAGGATCTCCCCGGCGCCGGACCCTCTGACGAGAATTTCTTCCCCCGCTTTGAGGCCATGGTCTCCGGGTCGTCAGAGGCGGCCCTCTTCTTCCCCCTAGGATAGGAATTGTCGGTTCCTCCCTTCGGAGCGGCCTCCTTCGAGGAGGCCATAGTTTCCTTGTCCTCCCCTCACTTCCCTCCAAAGGCATGATCTTCAACATCCTGACTAGCACGGGATCCGGCCTGGTCTCAAGAAGGGGAGCCGGACACCTGACCAGCTTCGCCTTCGCTACCCACTCCTATTTAAAAGGACAGCTCTTTTAGGGGCGAGTCTATGACAATTTTACGGATAGCGAGGCCGGGCACAAGGTTACTTACTTGAGTATCCGGGCGATTGCAGCTTAAACCTGCGTCCTCGGTCAAATCCGGACACATTGCTTGTGATCCAAAGAGCATTTTATACATCTCCACGGGCGTTGCGCCCATAAAATGCTGGAGAGCTCGTGGTCCCTCCGAATTAAACTCCCACAGACGAAGGGAGCGACGTTTGCCGGGTAATGTTCGGTGAATCAGCATGACCTGCGTCACCTTGACCAGGTTGAGGTCTCCTTCTAAGAGATCCCTAATGCGACCCTGCAACAGGGGCACGTCTTTGGATAACCCCCAATCTAATCCTTTGTTGACCCATGACGCTAGCCGTGGTGGGGGACCCGAGCGAAAGGCAGGAGGAGCCACCCACTTGGCGCTCCTGGGAGCGGTGATATAGAACCACTCTCGTTGACACAAGCCGAGCTCCTCTTGAAAGGAGCCCTCGGGCCATGGAGCATCGGCATTCTTACTTATGACAGCACCTCCGCACTCTACGTGCCGTCCCTCGATCATCTTCGGCTCCACTCCAAAAGTCTTGAGCCATAATCCGAAGTGAGGAGTAACACGGAGGAACGCTTCGCACACAACGATGAATGAGGAAACATGGAGGATGGACTCCGGAGCTAGGTCATGAAATTCCAGCCCATAATAGAACATCAGCCCCCTCACGAAGGGATCCATCGGGAAGCCTAAACCCCGAAGGAAGTGAGACATGAACACTACGCTCTCACCAGGCTGGGGACTGGGAATATCCTGCCTTTGAGCAGGCAACCTATGCGAAATTTCGGCCGTCAAAAACTTAGCCTCTCTCAACCTTAGCACGTCCTCCTCCGTGACGGAGGAGGGCATCCATCGGCCTTGAAGGTCAGAACCGGACATTGTCAAAGGTCCGAAGCGCCTGGAATCTGGAGCCTAGGGTGTTGGAACTCGAGGCGACAGGCGAACTTGTTTTGAGATTGGAGAAAAGAAGTAAGGCATTGGTCTCTTTATAAGAGGTTGAATACCAGGAGCCCTCCCCGTAACCGTTTGGGACTCGCCTTTAATCAAGAAAACATGATAATGGGCACGATTGGGTTACCCACATCTGTATTGATGAAGAATCTCGTAAATAAAGGGGACACGATCTCTGCTTTTGACAAGACATGCCAAGGAAACCGCCTCGCAAAACACGCTGAGGTGGAGAAGTGAAAACGATTTGAATAAAGGCTTGACCGTAGTGTGATGTCACACTGTGGAATACGTCAGCAGATTAGATTTGTGTTAATATTATTCTCTCTATGGCAATACGTGGAAGCTTATTTTGCAGAGCCGGACACTACTCTTAGTGTTTACAAACTTTTATGAAGAATTTGGAGGAGGAACCCACCTTGCAATGCCGAAGACGATCTGCGCGCCAGACTCGTCGTCATTGAAGCCTGGTTCAGGGGCTAATGAGGGAGTCCTAGATTAGGGGGTGTTCAGGTAGCCGGACTATACCTTCAGCCGGACTCCAGGACTATGAAGATACAAGATTGAAGACTCCGTCCCGTGTCCGGATGGGACTTTCCTTGGCGTGGAAGGCAAGCTTGGCGATGTGGATATTCAAGATCTCCTACCATTGTAACCGACTTTGTGTAACCCTAACCCTCTCCGGTGTCTATATAAACCGGAGGGTTTTAGTCCATAGAACAACTTCATCATACAACAATCATACCATAGGCTAGCTCCTAGGGTTTAGCCTCCTTGATCTCGTGGTACATCTACTCTTGTACTACCCATATCATCAATATTAATCAAGCAGGACGTAGGGTTTTACCTCCATCAAGAGGGCCCGAACCTGGATAAAACATTGTGTCCCTTGTCTCTTGTTACCATCCGGCCTAGACACACAGTTCGGGACCCCCTAACCGAGATCCGCCGGTTTTGATACCGACATAGGGCTATTACTTCCTCCGAGAAGGGCCTGAACTCATAAACATCGCGTGTACATCTTCGCCATAGCTAAGATCTTGCCTCTCCATACCTACCCACCTTTCTACTGTCAGGCTTAGAACCATGACAGTAATAACGGAGGAGCATATAATGCAGGCTGAAATGCTCAAGATCTCTGTTGGACAACTCCTCGAAATTGAGCCCATGTCTCCGCTTAGAGAGGAGCAAATAAAACGGAAATATGTCCGGGGCCAACCTTTGGTCGAGCCAGACAAGATAAAGAACCTCCCAACGAGAATGTATGAATTGCATCAATGGTACATGAACATTACCCAGATTTCCAATCAAGAGTCCCTCATGGTGAATGTCAAGAAGGAGCATTACTACCATGAGAAAGCTCTGTGCGTTGAGTATTCATAACTATTTCAGTTATACAATCAAGACGCACTCGAAAAATCTCTTGTCAGTTGCTATTGTCTGTAAGTGATTTCTTTCTGTAATTTTTGATCAATCATTACATGTAATTATCCTCACTATATATTCTTTTCTGTGGTATTATATGCAGGATGAAGATGTATGAAATGAAAAAATCTGGACGCTATGGCATTGGGTTCATTGACCCAAATATCATTAATGAGTACACATGGAATCTTGCAACTTCTCAAGCAAGTGTAGAGGAAAGCATGCTAGAGTTCCTGAAGTGCCTCAATACGAATGAAGATATACTACTTCCTTACAACTTCCTGTGAGTTAATACAACTTCTGTGTTTGCTTACTAGCTAGCTAGATGTTAATAATTAAGTGCATACGGTTTACGATAGTTGATTAATTTTATGCACATGCCCGCTTAATTAAGACATGCAAACATGTGCGCATGCAGTTTCCACTAGATCTTGTTAGACATTAAAGTTGATAAAGCAAGAATTAAAGTACTGGACTCACTACTTAAAGAATATAAAGACTACACCATCATGAAGGGGATAGTCAACAGGTAAGTTCAATCATTATTAACTATATCTCGGCCTATTATTAGTTCGTCATTTCCTGATATGAACTATTTAATAACCCCTTTATTAATTTTCTTTGCTGGAGGGCAGGGCTTGGGCAAAGTTCATAAAGGTGACTCCAGGCAAATGACCAAAAAAGTTGTTTTGGCATCGACCAAAGGTAAGTAATTAAGTAGTACTAGCTAGCTACCATCTCTTTAATTCTTGTTTCAATACCATTAATTAATTATCATACTTGATTAATCATTATCTGATTCAATTCCATTCTCGTAAAGGCCCTGAAGCAGGCGCCGGGGAATGATCTATGTGCATTCTACGTTTGCGAGAACATTCGCATGATGGCGTCCGAAAGGAGTAGATCTCAAAGACAGGACTGGGTACGTTTATCAGAACACTATTCACACCATTATCGATACCTTGTAACACAACTAATACACATGCATATTGATCTCCTTCTTAACAGTTCAGAGAGGTGCGGGATAAGCTCCTACCAGCGGACCGCATACTAGCACTTCAAGAGGAAATAGCCGGATTTTTGCTCGACCAGGTCATAGATCCCAAAGGAGAATACTATTACCCGCTACCGCCCCCATGAACCACTTGTCATCGTGCTCCGAAGGCACCAAGGCAACATGTAGGAGAAATTGTATATGTATATACATGTGTATGTGTGAATAGTTAATGGTGTTGGCTGTGAGACATTCGATGATATATTATATATATGTACATGTGGTTCTACGTATGAGAAAATCTATTTATATATATGCATAACGTGTACAATTTGTAGTATCGTGAAATACCAGCAAACAAAAAAGAATTAAATGGAAAATATAGCCAAATTGAAAACACAAAATTAAATAAAAAAACACCCAAACATTTAGTACCGGTTGGTGTTACCAACCGGTACTAATGTCCTACACGCACCGGGGCCTGGCTCGTGCCACGTGTTTGCACTTTAGCGCCGGTTCGTGATGAACCGGTACTAAAGGGGGGGACCTTTAGTCCCCACACTTTAGTGCCGGTTGGCGAACCGGCACTAAAGGTCGTCACGAACTGGCACTAAAGGCCGGTTCTGCACTAGTGGCTGGTGCTTTTTAATAAGAGGATGATGACTCAACACAAAACTAAATAGATAGGCCCTTCGTAAAGGGAAGCAGGGATTTGTAGAGGTGCCAGAGCTCGATTTTGAAATAGAGATGAATAATATTTTGAGCAGCATACTTTCATTGTTAACATAACAACCGAGAGATATCAATATCTTCCATGCTATACACATTATAGGCGGTTCCCAAACAGAATGGTAAAGTTTATACTCCCCCACCACCAACAAGCATCAATCCATGGCTGGCCCGAAACAACAGGTGCCTCCAACTAGCAACAGTCCTGGGGGAGTTTTGTTTGCAATTATTTTGATTTGATTTGAGCAAGGGACTAGGCATCCTGGTGACCAACCATTTTCTCGTGAGTGAGGAGCGGAGTCCACTCCTCTTGAGAATAACCTGCCTAGCATGGAAGATACAGACAACCCTAGTTGATACATGAGCTATTCGAGCCTACAAAATAGAATTTTATTTGAAGGTTTAGAGTTTGGCACATACAAATTTACTTGGAACGGTAGGTAGATACCGTATATAGTAAGGTATGGTGGACTCATATGGAATAACTTTGGGGTTTATGGAAGTGGATGCACAAGCAGTATTCCCGTTTAGTACAAGTGAAGGCTAGAAAAAGACTGGGAAGCGACCAACTAGAGAGCGACAATAGTCATGAACATGCATTAAAATTAATAAACAATGAGTGCAAGCATGAGTAGGATATAATCCACCATGAATGTAAATATCGTGAAGGCTATGTTGATTTTACTTCAATTACATGTGTGAACATGTGCCAAATCAAGCCACTCGAATCGTTCAAAGGAGGATACCACTCTATCATACCACATCACAACCATTTTAATAGCATGCTGGCATGCAAGGTAAACCATTATAAACTCCTAGCTAATTAAGCATGGCATAAGCAACTATAATCTCTAATTGTCATTGCAAACATGTTTCATTCATAATAGGCTGAATCAGGAACGATGAACTAACCATATTTACAAAAACAAGAGAGTTCGAGTTCATACCAGCTTCTGTCATCTCAATGAGTCCATCATATATCGTCATTATTGCATTTCACTTGCACAACCAAAAATGTGTGATAATAGTAATAGTGCACGTGCAATTGGACTAAGCTGGTATCTGCAAACATTCAATACAAGGGAGAAGACAGGGTAATATGGGCTCTTTGTTAGATCAACAATAATGCATATAAGAGCCACTTCAGCATTTTCATTATGGCCTTCTCCTCTCGACCCCCAAAGGAAAGAAAAGAAATAAAACTATTTACATGGGAAAGCTCCCAACAAGTAAAAGAAGAACAAGAAATCTTTTTGGGTTTTCTTTTAGTTATTACTACTACAGGCATGGAAAGTGTTGGGGATATAACTAGTGAGTGTAAACCGCCCAGGAGGGGCCGGTTCACCCTCAACTATATTGAAGCCCACAAGACTCAGAAGATGGCGTTTTACTATGAAGCATAGAGGCCCGGAGCCCAAAGGCGGATTAGGGCCTGTAGTGGTAAATTGCCATAGTCATGTAACTTGTGTTGTAAGATAAGGAAAGGAGAGACCGAGCCGAACACTTGTATGAGTCGGCCTCGGGACTCTGTAGACCGGCCGGGCGTCAACCCATGTATATAAGGGGACGGCCCGGCGGCGGTTTAGGGACAACAAACAACAACTCGAGGCTCAGGCAAGCGTATTTCGCTCCCTGGTCATCGAAACCCAATCAATCCCATCACAACTAGACGTAGGCTTTTACCTTCATCGAAGGGGCCGAACTAGTATAAACTCCCATGTCCCTTGTCCGGTTTAACCCCTTCAAGCTAATCCGTTGTGATGGCTCCACGACTAAGTCCTTTCATGAGGACATCTAACGTGTTAATTCCACGAAAGTTGGCGCCCACCGTGGGGCTATCGCACGATGGTGTCGAGTTCTTGAAGGGCTGCTCTGAAGGACTTAAGGGGTACGTGATCGGCCGGATGACCAAAAGTCGTCGCGGCAAGCTCTACGTCGATGATGAAGGATGGGGCCCCGAGGCCGGCTCGATCGTGTACAGGTACCGGGTCCCCTTCGGCGGAATTCATGTCTTCATCGGCAAGATCGGCGAACCGGGCCCTGAGCCGGACATCTGCACCGACCTCGTCGAGACGGCTCAGCGCGCGAGTCCAACCCGGGTTAAGCCCTCCATGAAGCTGTTGGGGGTCGTAGCAGAAATTAAAATTTTCCTACGCATCACCAAGATCAATCTATGGAGTATAGTAGCAACGAGGGGAATAGGAGTGCATCTACATACCCTTGTAGATCGCGAGCGGAAGCGTTCAAGTGAACGGGGATGATGGAGTCGTACTCGCCGTGATCCAAATCACCGATGACCAAGTGCCGAACGGACAGCACCTCCGTGTTCAACACACGTACAGTTGGGAAGACGTCTCCTCCTTCTTGATCCAGCAAGGGGGAAGGAGAGGTTGATGGAGATCCAGCAGCACGACGGCGTGGTGGTGGATGCAGCAGGGTCTCGGCAGGGCTTCGCCAAGCACCAACGAGAGGGAGAGGTGTTACGGGAGGGAGAGCAAGGCGCCAGGGGCTAGGGTGCGCAGCCCTCCCTCCCCCCTCTTTATATAGGGGCCCTGGGGGGCGGCGGCCCCTCTAGATCCCATCTAGAGGGGGGCGGTGGCCAAGGGGGGTGGCTTTTTCCCCCCAAGCCAAGTGGGGCGCCCCCACTCCTAGGGTTCCCAACCCTAGGAGCAGAGGAGGCCCAAGGGGGGGGCGCACCAGCCCACCTGGGGCTGGTTCCCCTCCCACTTCCACCCATAGGGCCCTCCAGGATAGGTGGCCCCACCCGGTGGACCCCCGGGACCCTTCCGGTGGTCCCTGTACAATACCGGTGACCCCCGAAACCTTCCCGATGGCCGAAACTGGACTTCCTATATATAAATCATTACCTCCAGACCATTCCGGAACTCCTCGTGATGTCCGGGATCTCATCCGGGACTCCGAACAACTTTTGGGTTACTGCATACTAATATCTCTACAACCCTAGCGTCACCGAACCTTGAGTGTGTAGACCCTACGGGTTCGGGAGACACGCAAACATGACCGAGACGCCTCTCCGGTCAATAACCAACATCGGGATCTAGATACCCATGTTGGTTCCCACATGCTCCTCGATGATCTCATCGGATGAACCACGATGTCGAGGATTCAATCAATCCCGTATTCAATTCCCTTTGTCAATCGGTACGTTACTTGCCCGAGATTCGATCGTCGGTATCCCAATACCTTGTTCAATCTCGTCACCGGCAAGTCACTTTACTCGTTACCGTAAATGCATGATCCCGTGACCAATCCCTTGATCACATTTAGCTCATTATGATGATGCATTACCGAGTGGGCCCAGAGATACCTCTCCGTCACACGGAGTGACAAATCCCAGTCTCGATTTGTGCCAACCCAACAGACACTTTCGGAGATACCCGTAGTGCACCTTTATAGCCACCCAGTTACGTTGTGACGTTTGGTACACCCAAAGCACTCCTACGGTATCCGGGAGTTGCACAACCTCATGGTCTAAGGAAATGATACTTGACATTGGAAAAGCTCTAGCAAACGAACTACATGATCTTTGTGCTATGCTTAGGTTTGGGTCTTATCCATCACATCATTCTCCTAATGATGTGATCCCGTTATCAATGACATCCCCATGTCGATAGTCAGGAAACCATGACTATATGTTGATCAACGAGCTAGTCAACTAGAGGCTCACTAGGGACACATTGTGGTCTATTTATTCACACATGTATTACGATTTCCGGATAACACAATTATAGCATGAATAATAGACAATTATCATGAACAAGGAAATATAATAATCATTTTATTATTGCCTCTAGGGCATATTTCCAATAGTCTCCCACTTGCACTAGAGTCAATAGTCTAGTTACATTGTGATGAATCGAACACCCATGGAATTCTGGTGTTGATCATGTTTTGCTCTAGGGAGAGGTTTAGTCAACGGATCTACTACATTCAGGTCCGTATGTACTTCACAAATTTCTATGTCTCCACTTTGAACACTTTCACGAATGGAGTTGAAGCGACGCTTGATATGCCTGGTCTTCCTGTGAAACCTGGGCTCCTTCGCAAGGGCAATAGCTCCAGTGTTGTCACAGAAGAGAGTCATCGGGTCCGACGCATTGGGTATGACTCCGAGGTCGGTAATGAACTCCTTCACCCAGACTGCTTCTTGTGCTGCCTCCGAGGCTTCCATGTACTCTGCTTCACATGTAGATCCCGCCACGATGCTCTGCTTGCAACTACACCAGCTTACTGCCCAACCATTCAAAATATACACGTATCCGGTTTGCGACTTGAAGTCATCCAGATCTGTGTCGAAGCTAGCGTCGACGTAACCCTTTACGACGAGCTCTTCGTCACCTCCATATACGAGAAACATTTCCTTGGTCCTTTTCAGGTACTTCAGGATGTTTTTGACCGTTGTCCAGTGTTCCTTGCCGGGATTACTTTGGTACCTACCTACCAAACTTACGGCAAGGTTTACATCAGGTCTGGTACACAGCATGGCATACATAATAGATCCTATGGCTGAGGCATAGGGGATGACACTCATCTCTTCTATATCTTTTGCCATGGTCGGGCATTGAGCCATGCTCAATCGCACACCTTGCAATACAGGCAAGGACCCCTTCTTGGACTGATCCATATTGAACTTCTTCAATATCTTGTCAAGGTACGTACTTTGTGAAAGACCAATGAGGCGTCTTGATCTATATCTATAGATCTTGATGCCTAATATATAAGCAGCTTCTCCAAGGTCCTTCATTGAAAAACACTTGTTCAAGTAGGCCTTTATGCTTTCCAAGAATTCTATATCATTTCCCATCAATAGTATGTCATCCACATATAATATGAGAAATGCTACAGAGCTCCCACTCACTTTCATGTAAACGCAGGCTTCTCCATAAGTCTGCATAAACCCAAATGCTTTGATCTTCTCATCAAAGCAAATGTTCCAACTCCGAGATGCTTGCACCAGCCCATAGATTGAGCGTTGGAGCTTGCACACCTTGTTAGCATTCTTAGGATCAACAAAACCTTCCGGCTGCATCATATACAATTCTTCCTTAAGAAAGCTGTTAAGGAATGTCATTTTGACGTCCATTTGCCATATCTCATAATCATAGAACGTGGCAATTGCTAACATGATTCGGACGGACTTCAGCTTCGCTACGGGTGAGAAAGTCTCATCGTAGTCAACCCCTTGAACTTGTCGATAACCCTAAGCGACAAGTCGAGACTTATAGATGGTCACATTACCATCCGTGTCTGTCTTCTTCTTAAAGATCCATTTATTTTCTATGGCTCGCCGATCATCGGGCAAGTCAGTCAAAGTCCATACTTTGTTTTCATACATGGATTCTATCTCGGATTTCATGGCTTCTAGCCATTTGTCGGAATCTGGGCCCGCCATCACTTGTTCATAGTTCGAAGGTTCACCGTTGTCTAACAACATGATTTCCAGGACAGGATTGCCGTACCACTCTGGTGCGGAACATGTCCTTGTGGACCTACGAAGTTCCGTAGGAGCTTGATCCGAAGTATCTTGATCATCATCATTAACCTCCTCTCTAATCGGTGCAGGCACCACAGGAACATTTTCCTGAGCTGCACTACTCTCCGCTTCAAGAGGCAGTACTTCATCAAGCTCTACTTTCCTCCCACTTAATTCTTTCAAGAGAAACTCTTTCTCTAGAAAGGATCCATTCTTGGAAACAAAGATCTTGCCTTCGGATCTGAGGTAGAAGGTATACCCAATGGTTTCCTTAGGGTATCCTATGAAGACGCATTTTTCCGACTTGGGTTCGAGCTTTTCAGGTTGAAGTTTCTTAACATAAGCATCGCATCCCCAAACTTTTAGAAACGACAGCTTAGGTTTCTTCCCAAACCATAATTCATACGGTATCGTCTCAACGGATTTCGACGGAGCCCTATTTTAAGTGAATGCGGCAGTCTCTAAAGCATAGCCCCAAAATGAGAGCGGTTGATTGGTAAGAGACATCATAGATCGCACCATATCCAATAGAGTGCGATTACGACGTTCGGATACACCATTACGCTGAGGTGTTCCAGGCGGCGTGAGTTGTGAAACGATTCCACATTCCCTTAAGTGCGTACCAAATTCGTGACTTAAATATTCTCCCCCACGATCTGATCGTAAGAATTTTATCTTTCGGTCACGTTGATTCTCAACCTCACTCTGAAATTCCTTGAACCTTTCAAAGGTCTCAGACTTGTGTTTCATTAAGTAGACATACCCATATCTACTCAAGTCATCAGTGAGAGTGAGAACATAACGATAGCCTCCGCGAGCCTCAACACTCATTGGACCGCACACATCTGTATGTATAATTTCCAATAAGTTGGTTGCTCGCTCCATTGTTCCGGAGAACGGAGTCTTGGTCATTTTACCCATGAGGCATGGTTCGCACGTGTCAAATGATTCGTAATCAAGAGACGCTAAAAGTCCATCTGCATGGAGCTTCTTCATGCGTTTGACACCTATGTGACCAAGGCGGCAGTGCCACAAGTATGTGGGACTATCATTATCAACCTTACATCTTTTGGTATTCACACTATGAACATGTGTAACATTATGCTCGAGATTCATTAAGAATAAACCATTCACCAGCGGGGCATGACCATAAAACATATCTCTCATATAAATAGAACAACCATTATTCTCGGATTTAAATGAGTAGCCATCTCGAATTAAACGAGATCCTGATACAATGTTCATGCTCAAAGCTGGAACTAAATAACAATTATTGAGGTTTAAAACTAATCCCGTAGGCAAATGTAGAGGTAGCGTGCCGACGACGATCACATCGACCTTGGAACCATTCCCGACGCGCATCGTCACCTCGTCCTTCGCCAGTCTCCGCTTATTCCGCAGCTCCTGTTTTGAGTTACAAATATGAGCACCCGCACCGGTACCAAATACCCAGGAACTACTACGAGTACTGGTAAGGTACACATCAATTACATGTATATCACATATACCTTTAGTGTTGCCGGCCTTCTTGTCCGCTAAGTATTTGGGGCAGTTCCGCTTCCAGTGTCCCTTTCCCTTGCAATAAAAACACTCAGTCTCAGGCTTGGGTCCATACTTTGACTTCTTCCCGGTAACTGGCTTACCAGGCGCGGCAACTTCCTTGCCGTCCTTCTTGAAGTTCTTCTTACCCTTGCCTTTCCTGAACTTAGTGGTTTTATTCACCATCAACACTTGATGTTCCTTTTTGATCTCCACCTCCGCTGATTTCAGCATTGAATATACCTCGGGAATGGTCTTCTCCATCCCCTGCATATTGTAGTTCATCACAAAGCTCTTGTAGCTAGGTGGGAGCGACTGAAGGATTCTGTCAATGACCGCCTCGCCCGGGAGGTTAATGTCCAGCTGGGACAAGCGGTTGTGTAACCCAGACATTTTGAGTATGTGCTCACTGACAGAACTATTTTCCTCCATCTTACAACTGTAGAACTTGTCGGAGACTTCATATCTCTCGACCCGGACATGAGCTTGGAAAATCATTTTCAGCTCTTCGAACATCTCATGTGCTCCATGCTTCTCAAAACGTTTTTGGAGCCCCGGTTCTAAGCTGTAAAGCATGCCGCACTGAACGATGGAGTAATCATCAGCACGCGACTGCCAAGCGTTCATAACGTCTTGGTTCTCTGGGATGGGAGCTTCACCTAGCGGTGCTTCTAGGACATAATCTTTCTTGGCAGCTATGAGGATGATCCTCAGGT
Source organism: Triticum urartu (assembly GCF_056163025.1). Taxonomy (NCBI): domain Eukaryota; kingdom Viridiplantae; phylum Streptophyta; class Magnoliopsida; order Poales; family Poaceae; genus Triticum; species Triticum urartu. Next base: position 443,765,287 of record NC_141877.1, on the reverse strand, counting down.
TCCGGACCCAGTCCGTATAGTTGCTGCCATCATCTTTCAGCTTGGTTTTCTCTAGGAACGCGTTGAAGTTCAGGGCAACATTAGCATGGGCCATTTGATCTACAAGACATATTGTAAAGATTTCAGACTAAGTTCATGATAATTAAGTTCATCTAATCAAATTATTCAATAAACTCCCACTCAGACAGACATCCCTCTAGTCATCTAAGTGAAACATGATCCGAGTCAACTAGGCCATGTCCGATCATCACGTGAGACAGACTAGTCATCATCGGTGAACATCTCCATGTTGATCATATCTTCTATACGACTCATGCTCGACCTTTCGGTCCTCCGTGTTCCGAGGCCATGTCTGTACATGCTAGGCTCGTCAAGTCAACCTAAGTGTATTGCGTGTGTAAATCTGGCTTACACCCGTTGTATTCGAACGTTAGAATCTATCACACCCGATCATCACATGGTGCTTCGAAACAACTAACCTTCGCAACGGTGCACAGTTAGGGGGAACACTTTCTTGAAATTGATTTGAGGGATCATCTTATTTAAGCGGCCGTCGTTCTAAGCAAATAAGATGCAAAACATGATAAACATCACATGCAATCAAATAGTGACATGATATGGCCAATATCATTTCGCTCCTTTGATCTCCATCTTTGGGGTGCCATGATCATCGTCGTCACCGGCATGACACCATGATCTCCATCATCATGATCTCCATCATCGTGTCTTCATGAAGTTGTCACGTCAACTATTACTTCTACTACTATGGCTAACGCTTTAGCAATAAAGTAAAGTAATTACATGACGTTTATGTTGACACGCAGGTCATAAATAAATTAAGACAACTCCTATGGCTCCTGCCGGTTGTCATACTCATCGACATGCAAGTCGTGATTCCTATTACAATAACATCATCATCTCACACATCACATATATCATTCATCACAACTTTTGGCCATATCACATCACGAAGCACTTGCTGCAAAAACAAGTTAGACGTCCTCTAATTGTTTTTGCAAGTTTTTACGTGGCTGCTATAGGTTTCTAGCAAGAACGTTTCTTACCTATGCCAAAACCACAATGTGAATTGCCAATTTCTATTTACCCTTCATAAGGACCCTGTTCATCGAATCTGATCTGCCTAAAGTGGGAGAGACAGACACCCGCCAGCCACCTTATGCAACTAGTGCATGTCAGTCGGTGGAACCGGTCTCACGTAAGCATACGTGTAAGGTAGGTCCGGGCCGCTTCATCCCACAATGCTGCCGAATCAAGATAAGACTAGTAACGGCAAGATAATTGACAATATCGACGACCACAACTACTTTGTGTTCTACTCGTGCATAGAAACTACGCATAGACCTAGCTCATGATGCCACTGTTGGGGGTCGTAGCAGAAATTAAAATTTTCGTACGCATCACCAAGATCAATCTATGGAGTATACTAGCAACGAGGGGAATAGGAGTGCATCTACATACCCTTGTAGATCGCGAGCGGAAGCGTTCAAGTGAACGGGGATGATGGAGTCGTACTCGTCGTGATCCAAATCACAGATGACCAAGTGCCGAACGGACAGCACCTCCGCGTTCAACACACGTTTAGTTGGGAAGACGTCTCCTCCTTCTTTATCCAGCAAGGGGGAAGAAGAGGTTGATGGAGATCCAGCACCACGACGGCGTGGTGGTGGATGCAGCAGGGTCTCGGCAGGGCTTCGCCAAGCACCAACGAGAGGGAGAGGTGTTACGGGAGGGAGAGGGAGGCGCCAGGGGCTAGGGTGCGCAGCCCTCCCTCCCCCCTCTTTATATAGGGGCCCTGGGGGGCGGCCCCTCTAGATCCCATCTAGAGGGGGGGCGGCGGCCAAGGGGGGTGGCTTGCCCCCCAAGCCAAGTGGGGCGCCCCCACCCCTAGGGTTCCCAACCCTAGGCGCAGGGGAGGCCCAAGGGGGGCGCACCAGCCCACCTGGGGCTGGTTCCCCTCCCACTTCAGCCCATAGGGCCCTCCGGGATAGGTGGCCCCACCCGGTGGACCCCCGGGACCCTTCCGGTGGTCCCGGTACAATACCGGTGACCACCGAAACCTTCCCGATGGCCAAAACTGGACTTCCTATATATAAATCTTTACCTCCAGACCATTCCGGAACTCCTCGTGACGTCCGGGATCTCATCCGGGACTCCGAACAACTTTTGGGTTACTGCATACTAATATCTCTACAACCCTAGCGTCACCGAACCTTAAGTGTGTAGACCCTACGGGTTCGGGAGACACGCAGACAAGACCGAGATGCCTCTCCGGTCAATAACCAACAGCGGGATCTGGATACCCATATTAGTTCCCACATGCTCCTCGATGATCTCATCGGATGAACCACGATGTCGAGGATTCAATCAATCCCGTATTCAATTCCCTTTGTCAATCGGTACGTTACTTGCCCCAGATTCGATCGTCGGTATCCCAATACCTTGTTCAATCTCATTACCGGCGAGTCACTTTACTCGTTACTGTAATGCATGATCCCGTGACCAATCCCTTGATCACATTGAGCTCATTATGATGATGCATTACCGAGTGGGCCTAGAGATACCTCTCCGTCATACGGAGTGAGAAATCCCAGTCTCGATTTGTGCCAACCCAACAGACACTTTCGGAGATACCCGTAGTGCACCTTTATAGCCACCCAGTTACGTTGTGACATTTGGTACACCCAAAGCACTCCTACGGTATCCGGGAGTTGCACAACCTCATGGTCTAAGGAAATGATACTTGACATTGGAAAAGCTCTAGCAAACGAACTACATGATCTTTGTGCTATGCTTAGGTTTGGGTCTTGTCCATCACATCATTCTCCTAATGATGTGATCCCGTTATCAATGACATCCCCATGTCCATAGTCAGGAAACCATGACTATCTGTTGATCAACGAGCTAGTCAACTAGAGGCTCACTAGGGACACATTGTGGTCTATTTATTCACACATGTATTACGATTTCCGGATAACACAATTATAGCATGAATAATAGACAATTATCATGAACAAGGAAATATAATGATCATTTTATTATTGCCTCTAGGGCATATTTCCAACAGAAGCGTGCGTTCGTAGGAGGTGTCCATAGGATCGGATCTGAACCGGTGTCTGAAGGCGAGACGGCCGTATACTCCGACGGCGAGTCATCCACTGGCGAAACTGAGTCCTTGTACTAGGTTCATAGCGGTGTGTTCGAAGGATATTCTGATGGCAACAGTATTCCGGACCTTCTTGAACCGCCAAGTCGGGTTGTTGTTTACATGGCCGGAACATAGCCCATGTTGCAGTTTTCATCCACCGCAGTGATGAACACCGGATCAGTAGCCGCGGCAGGAGTCCCGGCGCGCCATCCGGCGCAAGTCCTCTCCGGTTTAATGGACGCCTGGGCGACCTTATTGACCGTAGCAGTCACCCCGGAGACGCGGGATCCGCACAATGTGGACGTTGCGAAGCTGAAGGACCAAATAGCACAGGCTAAGGAGGACCTGGCAGCTGAGGATGTTAGGATGGCTGAAGAGCGGGCCGCTTTGGATGCTCAATAAAAGCGGATACAGGCACAGAATTACCAGCTCATGCTGGATCGGACCGCATCAGAGGATGTAATGCGAAGGAAGTACCGGTCACGTCTGTCGCCGGTTTACAAAGGGTTAAATCTCTTTCAGACGCCAGGCGCTGGGCCGAGCAATCCGGTAGCTGCAAACCGGACGGAGGCGCCTAGGACAGTTCCAGATCAACCATGGATAACGGAGCCACCCCGACGAACAGATAACCCGTCGCAATACGTGTCTACACCACCGGGTCACTTCTCTAGCCCTCTGGATAACATGATTGCCGCAGCTTCACGCCTGGCGGCCATTCCGATGGAAGGTGATTCAAAAGCAGCAGTTGAGACGTGGCGGGCGAGAGATCTTCTCCAAACCGTCGTGGTACAGCAGCAGGCTTATTCATATAGTCGGGATAGAATTCACTCAACCCCTCATCCAAGCCCAAGTTATAGCAGGCGTATGGATGAACCGGAGGTGTCTAGCAGCGCGCGGCATCGCAATGCTCAAGATGTGGTGGATCATGGCAGGGCACGAAGGGATGCCGCTTTGGGTCGTTATCAACCCGCCTAGGTTCAGCCAGCAGCGTCAGTTGAACGAGGCACCGGGCTTGCCTTCAGTTCCTGGGGAGTGTCGTGCCTTATTCCGGCTCTCCGTAATGTGCGTTTGCCCGAAGATTTCAAGGGTCCACGCAAAGTGCCTAACTACACGGCGGATCAGCCACCTGAGGCGTGGGTCGAGAGTTATGAGATGGCAATGGAGATGCTAGATGTAGATGAAGCAGCTTGTGCAAAGTACTTCAAGATGATGTTGGAGGGAACAGCCCGTACTTGGTTGAAAAATCTGCCAGCTAATTCCATCAAGTCATGGGATCAGTTGAAAGCCCGGTTTATAGCCACTTTCAAAGAGACGTGCAAGCAGCCCATGTCCATTGTGGATCTGGATGCTTGTGTTCAAGGAGAGAACGAGTCTACAACTCATTGGGTGCGCCGGGTTTCAGAAGTTTTACACTCGTCCGATCGGATTAACGCTGGTCAAGCGATTATCACACTAGAGCGCAATTGCCGGTTTAAGTCATTGAAGATGAAGTTGGGACGGCTCAAGCGCCACTGCGGCGACATGGGAACCCTTATGGAAGCCTTGGTAAAGTATGCCGATTCTGATAATACCAAGGATCCCGATTCTGATAATGAGAAACCGGAGAAGGGAAAGAAGAATGGCGGTGTGAAGGGACATCAGCACAACCAAGGAGGCCATGGGAATAATGGTAAGCGTAAAGCGGATTCAGATTTTGTGGCTAACGCTAATGTACAGCGCCGAAAAGGTAAACGCCCCAGCGCGGTGGGGTGATGAATCTGGAGCGTTTGTTGAATCAGCCCTGTCCGAAGCATGGGACCAAGGAGGCTCCTGCAATGCATCTCTGGAAGGATTGTCATATTATGAAGGAGTTCAAGAACTCTGATCTTTTCCGGTATGATCAGGGTCCGTCGGGCGGTTCAGGTCCAGGTTTTCATGGTGGCGCCGGTTCAAACTCTGGGTTTCAGAGTAATGATGGCAACCAAAACAACCAAGGTGGTAATAACCAGCAGAATAATCAAGGGAATTAGCAGCAGTCGGGTTACCAGAGTCACCCAAAGCAGTTGAATGGTGGGCAGTATCATGTGTTCACCACTAGTCTGTGCAAGCGTGATCAGAAGCTTCACAAGAGGGCAGTCAATGTTGTTGAACCGGCATTCCACGTTATCTGTGGTGGTCGGAACAGCCTATTGTGTGGAGTAGGGAGGATCATCCGCCCCGGGTTGACAATCCGAGTCAACTAGTTCTGGTGGTGGCACCTCAGGTGGGAGGTTATAAGTTCACCAAAGTACTCATGGATGGAGGAAGCAGTATCAATATTCTGTATTATGAGACATTCCGTCGCATGGGGTTGACAGATAAGAATCTTAAACCATCCAACACTGTTTTTCATGGTGTGGTACGAGGTAAATCGGCGTATCCCGTAGGTAAGATCGCTTTGGAAGTTGTGTTTGGTGATGAGCATGACTCTAGGTCTGAGACATTGACCTTTGAGGTAGTAAGAATTCAGAGCCCGTATCATGCGCTGTTTGGGCGGCCGGCTTATGCAAAATTCATGGCAAGGCCTTGTTATATTTATTTGCAGCTCAAGATGCCGGGTCATAAAGGGACTATCACGGTTCATGGAAGTCGAAAAATCGCGTTGGATTGTGAGGAGGGTGATGCGGCTTATGCTGAGGCGGTTTGTGCTACAGAAGAGATAAAATTTTATAAGGAGAATGTTGATCTGGCAGATATGACCCCTCTGAAGAATCCCACCACTAAGCATGACACAACCCTGCATTTCAAACCGGCTGATGAGACTAAACTTGTTGACTTCGTACCCGGCGATTCATCCAAGCAGTTCAGTATTAGCACCAATCTGGATCCAAAATAGGAAAGCGCGCTCATCGAGTTCATCCGTGAGAACCGGGACATTTTTGCATGGAAGCCTTCTGACGTGCCAAGTGTACCGAGGGAACTCGCTGAGCACACTTCATATTGATCCGAAGTTTAAACCAGTCAAGCAATTTCTTCGTCATTTTAATGAAGAAAGACGCAAGGCAATTGGTGAAGAGGTAGCCCGGCTATTGGCTGCTGGTTTTATCGTCGAAGTGTTTCATCCTGAATGGTTGGCTAATCCAGTGCTGGTTCTTAAGAAAAATGGCACTTGGCGTATGTGTGTGGATTACACGGACTTTAATAAGGCTTGCCCGGCTGATCCCTTTGCTCTCCCATGTATTGATCAGATCATTGATGCGACAACGGGTTGTGAGCGCCTGAGTTTTTTGGATGCTTATTCAGGATATCATCAGATCAAGATGGCAGTTAAGGACCAGGAGATGACAGCCTTCATCACTCCTTTTGGAGCCTTCTGCTATGTTTCTATGCCCTTTGGGCTCAAGAGTGCTCAGGCAACTTATCAGCGTTGTGTGCAAAAATGTTTTTACATGCAGATTGGGCGTAATGTTCATGCTTATGTGGATGACATTGTGGTAAAATCCAGGAAGAAGGACACACTAATCGATAACCTCAAGGAGACGTTTGACAATCTTCGGATTTACAAGATGATGCTTAATCCGGATAAATGTGTTTTTGGTGTTCCGGCAGGCAAGCTTCTCGGGTTTTTGGTATCCAACAGGGGCATTGAGGCCAACCCAGAAAAAATTAAGGCAATCACATCCCTGGCTAAACCGAAGTGTATCAATTATGTTCAGCGTCTCGCAGGTCGGATTGTAGCCCTTAGCCGGTTTATCAGTCGTTTGGGAGAGAAGGCAATTCCTTTGTATCAGATGTTGAAAAAGACAGATGCTTTCGTCTGGAGTGACGCAGCCAATGCGGCCTTTGAGGAGCTAAAGCAGCAGTTGGTTGAACCGCCGGTTCTTGCAGCCCCAGTTGATCATGAGCCTTTACTGTTATACGTGGCTGCCAATGCCCGAGCGGTCAGTGTGGCAATTGTGGTTGAGCGTAAAGAAGCTGGGAAGGAATATCCGGTTCAATGCCCTGTATACTACATCAGCGAAGTCCTGATCGAGTCAAAACAACGCTATCCACATTGGAAGAAGTTGGTGTACGGGGTTTTTATGGCCAGTCGAAAACTCAAGCAATATTTTCAAGGCCATCCAGTCACAGTGGTTAGTTCTGCTCCTTTGGGCGATATAATTCAAAACAGGGAAGCCACTGGCTGGGTTGCAAAGTGGGCAATCGAGCTTGGGCCATACGGTTTAAAGTATTTACCTCGAACAGCCATCAAGTCTCAGGCTCTTGTGGATTTTATCAATGACTGGACCGAGCTGCAAGCACCGGAAGATAAACCAGATAATACGTATTGGACCATTCATTTTGATGGATCTAGGCAGTTAGAAGGCTCGGGGGCTGGAGTTGTCCTTACTTCCCCTCAAGGGGATAAAGTTTGCTATGTCCTCCGCTTGATGTTTCCTTGTACTAACAATGCAGCTGAGTACGAAGCTTTACTCCATGGTCTCCGCGTGGCCAAAGAGATGAACTTAGGTCGAGTTTGTTGTTTCGGAGATTCTGATCTGGTGGCTCAGCAAGTTTCTGGTACTTGGGATTCTAAGGATCCACTCATGGCAGCTTATAGGCGTGAGGTGGATATTGTGGCGGGACATTTCAAAGGGTATCAGGTTGAGCATATCGATCGGTGCAAAAACGAAGCAGTAGACGCTTTGAGCCGGCTTGGATCTCAGCGTAAATTGGTACCTCCTAACACCTTTTTAGATATCTTGCATAACCCGTCTGTTAAAGTGCCTACAGAAGAAGATTTGGCTATCCCGGATCCGGAGGCTCAGTTGGTGGCCGCTTTACACGTTATACCAGATTGGACGGTTCCATATCTGGCGTATATGAGCCGGGGCGAGTTACCAAATGATAAAGTCCTGGCTCAGCAGATAGTCCGGCGGTCCAAGTCAATGGTTAGTCACAATGGCGAGTTACACCGCTGTAGCGTTTCGGGCATATTTCAGCGTTGTGTTTCTCCGGAAGAAGGCCAAGAGATCCTACGGGAAATTCATGAAGGGGATTGCGGTCATCATGCCGGTTCAAAGTCCCTGGTTGCAAAAGCTTTTCGTCATGGGTTTTACTGGTTGACAGCTCATGCTGATGCGGAGGATCTGGTAAAGCGATGTGATGCTTGCCAAAAAATTTCACGCAGAGCTCATATTCCGGCGCAGGAACTATGGATGATTCCCATTACTTGGCCTTTTGCTACTTGGGGGCTTGATATGGTGGGACCCTTTAAATGTTCCCAAGACAAGAAGACCCACCTGTTGGTGGCAGTTGATAAATTCACCAAGTGGGTTGATGCGGAGCCTGTTAGCAAGTGTGATGCAACTACGGCGGTTCAATTCCTCAAAAAGATTATCTTCCGTTTTGGCTTTCCACACAGTATCATCATGGATAATGGTACCAACCTTTCCAAAGGTGAGATGGAGGATTTCTGTCAGAGAGAGCACATCCGGCTTGACCTAGCATCTGTGGCACACCCTCAATCCAACGGTCAAGCGGAGCGAGCTAATCAAGAAATTTTAAAGGATCTTAAACCCCGGCTCATGATTCCCTTGCAGCGGACGCCGGGTTGTTGGGTGGAATAATTACCTTCTGTATTGTGGAGTATCAACACCACCCCCAATCTCTCAACAGGTTACACGCCTTTCTTTATGGTATACGGGGCAGAGGCGGTTCTCCCAAGTGATATACGTCATGACTTACCCCGGGTTGCTAATTATGTTGAAGCGGACAACGAGCAAGCTCGCCAAGAGGCACTGGACCTGTTAGATGAAAAACGGGAAATGGCTCTGGCTCGATCGGCGGTTTATCAACAAGATCTACGGTGTTATCACAACCGCCGGGTTAGGACAAGAACCTTTCAAGAAGGTGACTTGGTGCTCCGGCTCATCCAGGATCAGACCGACATGCACAAGTTATCCCCGCCTTGGGAAGGACCCTTTGTGGTCTGCAAGAATCTGCACAACGGATCATACTACCTCATTGAAGTTCGAGACAACTCACGCAACTCTGAGGAGGAGACCCGACGGACATGGAACATAGCTCTCCTCCAGCCTTATTACACTTGAGCCATAGGCTCCTCTTATGTATATATTTCGATAATGTATATATTATGATCAATAAATAAATTAGCATCCTTGCTCTAAGCGGGGCTTCTGCTATTTTTTCTCAAATATCCTTTGAGTTACATGGGGGCTTCAGCTGACAAAGTGGAGTACTACCTGTTAAACCGGCTATCAAGCCACAAAGCTTGGGAGCTTCACACCCAAGGGGCCAAAGAGAGTCTGGATGTTATGCACAACTCAAACATAGGCACCAAATGAGCACAGCTCATCACGTTACTTGGGGGCTTCTTGTGTCAAATACCAAGGAGTTTGAATGGACCCTTGTAGCTGGGTATCGACCCATGGCTTGGAAGCCTGGTATATTTACCTAAAACCCCGAGTTAACCTGCCTTCATCAAGTAAGACACTCCTATCCAGGTCATCCTGGTACGACCCTCCAAACGTTTGACAGTTACTCTCATTGAGACCCTGAACTTGTCAAAGTTAAAACGGTGATTGGTTAGTTGGAGGTCCATCTTAAAAGGCTTTGTTAAATGGTTCAACTCAGCGGCCTGGCAGCCCACAAAAAGCCTCGAATTTGGGCCTGGCAGCCCTCAAAAAGCCTTGACTACACGGTTTTATTTGCGTGTTGCTGAATTTTATGTTAAACCGATTTTCTTGGCCTGGTCAGTCATTTTATTAGCCCGGTATTCTTTAAACAGGCTTGGTTTGCAACTACACGTTGACAGACCTTATTCTTAAACCAGAGTTTATTAACCCGGCCTGGCCTTGACTACCAGTCACCAGCTTTGATCATCTGGTGTGTATCATCACCCGGTATGACTTACTATACAACATCAGTACATGATAGGGTTGTACAAAGAATTTCAGATTCGGGTTTTCACCCTTACTACAATCAAAGTTAACCAGCCAACTAAACAGGGATATTGCATCACAGGTATGAATCATTTCATATTTTTACGGTTTGATTATCAATCAGCCCTTTTCTTGGGCATTATGACCCGTCCGGCGGTAAACCGCCAGGACCCTGTTTTTCTTTTTATGCACACACAGGAGTTGCATATTATGATGGCAGCATATCTGAACCAAACTTGGCATTGACATGGCGAATCACATAAAGTATATCCTTCTGCACGATGACAGCAGATCAAAATAGTTTTTACTACCCTATTACAAGGCATTAAGAGGCCCAAAATACGGAAATGTTTCACAACGGACAGTTTCTGATGTATCAACCGACTTGACGGATTAAGCTTCATCGCTGGGTTGATGTGAAGTAGATGGGTCATCTGGCGTTGGTTCAGCCTCCTCTTCCCCATCCAATGGCCGGAAGTCATTGGTGCTCCAGTCAATCCGGGTTAAAGCCTGAAAGACAGCATCTTCATTTATAAGCTCAGCCGGATCAACGTCAGGGGCGTAAGTGTGCTTACGGATTGGTGGAACCAAGTTCTGCACTTCAGGAATAGCAGCTTCAACCCATTTGTTGTTTGCGTCGTAGAAAGATCGGTGAACCGTCAGGTTAGCCTCTTCTTCCAACTGACTCGCCAGAGGACGCATCTCCCTTGTTACCTGTTTGAGGGCGTCGTTGTCAAATACTTTGCCATTTTCCTGTGCACTGGGGAAGCCCTTGGCTATATCATCCGGATCAAGATCATCTATCCATGCCTTGGCTCGAGTCAGTGTTAGTAAAGCGCCAGCCCGGGCAGCGGATCGCTTCAACTCTTCTATCTGCGCTGGCGTCATAGATAGCCGGTCCAGCGTGTCCTTGATCAGTGTTGGAGCCGCATTGTCATACGAAGTGGCGCAGATAACCCGTTGTATGCCGGTATATAACTGTTCAATCAGTGTATACGCGGCCTTGAGTTTCTTCCGTATATCAGAACCCAGATGAGCAATGCGCCTGCCATAGCAGTTCAAGAAGTTCATGTTAAACCGGAGAAAATTTCAAAGCGGAATATTCATAAAGCCTTGGTAAACAGTGCTTACCAAATATTGCAGATGGCATGGCATGGACTTGGTGCTTTAATCCAGTAAGCTCTTCCGTCACCGGTTTAAGAGCTGATTTAGCGTCTTCCGCCCGCTTTAGCAATCCAGCCTTTTCAGCATCCTAGTTGGCCTGTTCAGACTTGTACCATTCCTTGAGCTGCTCCATGGTGGTTAAGGCGGTTTTCAATTCATCCTTGGCCTTGGTGGTTTCTGCTTGTTGGGATTTCAGATTTTCTTGAAGGTCAGCAATTTGTGAGACTTGTTGGCTTATCTCACTCTGCAACAGTAAGAGAGCATGTTAATACCTTTATTAAAGTCCCAAGCATCTAACTAGTTATACACTTGGCACTTGGGGGCTAATGCGGATCATTTTTATGCTGATTATTGAAGTCCCAAGGATTAATACAAGTTTTGATCATGGCACTTGGGGGCTAATGTGTGTTTGATCAGAAATACAAAAGGAAATCTCATAAAGTACAGTATGGAATGTACAAAGTCCCGGCTTGACTTTCTAAAGACAAACCGGCCCTTGGGGGCTACAATGCAATGAAGGTACAGAGCAAAGAGCAAAATTGTTTACCTCATAGCGCCCCTTCATCAGATTTACTAAACGGGCTTCATAATCACGGCTTGTGTAAATCCGGTTCAAGAAGCCGGAGTGAAGCTCTTGAGCAGAAAGATCGACATAAGCTGACCAATCAGTTTTCTCCTTCCCCTTGCTCATAGCAGCAAATTCATCCTTGGCAGTGTGCTTTGATAGAACAACCGGATTACCAGGGGTGGTATATGCAGTACCAATAACAACAATGTCATCATCTTTGGCCGGACTGGATGAACTAACATTCTTAACAAGGCTTGGCGCTTTGGTAGCAGGGCTTGGCGGATCAGCAGTTGAGCCCCGTTGTTCCACTTTTGGACTTGGAGGAGCAGGAGGATGTGAAGTATTAACCTCTACATTCGGTTCAACCTCTGGCGGGTTAGCATCAGCATCTTGGTCTTTCCCAGTAGAGTTGTCTATAGCAACTTTAGGGTCTTTGCCATGATGCTCTGGAGTCTTCTCTGGATCAACATCAATGATAGGGTCGCTGGTCTTGGCTTTCTTACTTAATCGAGCCATGGCACTACAACATCAAAGGTTAGAATATGGTAAACCGACAAATAAAAGACAAATTAAGGAGTAATATGCTTACCCAGCGACGAGTTTGAGGGGAGGAAGCTGAGTGGTCGATGAACCGCCAGACGAGTTGGAAGAAGCCTGGTAATTCAGGTCAGACGGATTGAGAGGGCATCGGAAGAAACCTTTCAAAGGATAACGCTTTTCAGGAGAACAAGTCACCTCTGGACGACGTTTCCGGGTTGGCGTATCGGCTAAACCGGACGATGTGATTTGTTGACCGCTATGCCGGGTTGTGCGACGTTCTTCAACTTGATGTGTCTCCAAAGAAAATTTTGGATCCAAATGAGCAAGGGGGTGAGATCGTTTTACTTTCCGGACTGTGCGGCGAATTCTTTGAACCAGTACAAGATCTGAATCGGAAGAAAGAAGGATTACCTCAACATGTTCTGCACGGCTGGCCTCAGCATCATCCTGGAAATAGTAATTGTCAATAAGATGGATGAAAAAGGAACCAAGTGAGTCAAAGTTCTACCTCAGCGTCGGATTCTTCCTCTTCTGCCGGATCAGAAGACTCGGTGGTTTTCTTCTTGCCAGCTTTCTTGGTGGCCTTGGTCTTTGCATGAGGAGCCCGGGCCGGTTTAGTCCATTTCCAAAAGGAGCTGTTAGCCTGAAATTAAGACAAGGAAAGGTTAGTACACAGTCAATACGGAAGCAAATCAGTAAAGTATTTAGATGAACTTTACCACTGGCGGTTTATTGGAGACGCAAAACGGAGCCAACCCGGTTTGGCTACATGCAGAGATCGGTTCATCAAGCATTTTCTTCACCGATTCAGTAACTTCAAGCTCAGTTACTACTATTTCATGATATCGTTGAGGGTCTTTGACATCACCAGTATATTCATGCATCAATCCGGGGCGGCGGCTTAAAGGTAAAATGGCCCAAGAAACCCAGCAGCAGACAAGATCAATGCCAGTTAAACCGTTGGCCATCAGAGCCCGGAGCATGGTGAGTTGAGGTGCAAAATTCTTCCGTTCTGCGGCGGTCAAGCGTAAAGGTAATGGGTGGCCGTTGCTAAGCCGGTGAGGGCGCTAACCCGGCAAAGGATTTTCTCCATCAGGGGCAGTGTTCTGGTAGTAAAACCAGGTTTGATTCCAATCTTTGGGATGGCCGTGATGTTTTGCATGAGGGAAGTCAACTTCTTTTCTTTTCTGAATTGAAACGCCACCAAGCTCTGTGTTGGGACCATCTGAGAATTCCGTACGGTGGTTCAAATGAAAGAAGTCCTGAAATAGCTCCACGGTTGGCTCTTCTTGAAGATAGACTTCGCAGAAAACTTGAAAGTTGCATATATTGGACACAGAATTCGGACCAATATCTTGCGGATGGAGTTGGAAGCTTGCGAGGATATCCCGGAAAATTTTTGATCCGGGCGGACTGAATCCCTAGTCTAAGTGTTGCATAAAAACAATCACCTCTCCTTCTTGAGGTTCAGGTGGACATTCCGATTCCGGAACTCGCCAGTGGAGAACACTTTTTGAGGCTAAAACACCAGTGGTGACATAACCGTTGATTTGTGTTTCCGTGATTTGGGACAGAACCCAATTGCAAGCATAGAATTGTTTTGCCATTCTGGAAGGGGGAACTGAAAGGAAAAACAAGTGCTGGTTTAAGAATTTACGGTTTAAGGTGTACAATTCAGTGTTAAGCCAGAGAAAAATACTATGTAAGGTTCAATTGGCGGTTTAAGCGAGGGCTAATGATATATGGCGGATTGGCTATCAAAAGTTAAACCACCCGGAGGCAGAAGGGCTAAGATTCAAAAAATTTGCTAAGTGTTGCAAAAACAAGTTTCACAATATGACAGTGTAATTTCAGATCTACCGAGGATAACTGAAGAAAATGTTTCTGAGCCCTACAATGGCGCTAAAGCGGAACAGAGACGAACCAGGCGGAGTTTATTCAGAAGCAGTAAGATGCTACAGTACGGTGAACTAACGGAATAGATCTAGCTGCAGTTCAAACCTATCAGGCACATCTGTATACCCTTAGTACAAAGACTAGATGGAGGAACATGGATGAACTCGAAAAACTTTAACGAAGATCTAGGGTTACGAGACATGAACTTACCAGGGTCACTCGACGACGGAGGAGCGCGGCAAGGTCTCTGGAGCAAATAGGTTGATGTAGCGGCCTTGGTCGGTGCAGATCCGAAGAGCGACGGCAGCGGCGGCGCGGAGGTCCTTCGAGTCGCGACGAGGAAGATGAGAAGAAACGGGAGAAAAATGAAAAGGCCCATCAAGCTTATTTATAATAAGGCAGAGGATAAGTGACAGGCGCGAGAATCAAGGAGTCAAAAGCGGCAAGTGGCGTAGCTCTCGCCTCGATTTCCGGGATGACATTAAATGAAGGGAATCTTTTTATTCGTTTTTTACAGAGATGGCGTCATGATGATCCATTGTTGTGTCCTGAGGATGACGTCACGGTGGTTTAACAAGATTTATAAAGGGAAGATATCATGGCGGTTTATGAGAAGTGAACGAAGATGTTTACAGGATTTTTCTAAGTGTTGAAGATTGACATGAACGGGTTCAAATCAATCTGGGGCCTAATGTTGGGGATATAACTACTGAGTGTAAACCGCCTAGGAGGGGCCGGTTCACCCTCAACTATATTGAAGCCCACAAGACTCAGAAGATGGCGTTTTACTATGAAGCTTAGAGGCCCGGAGCCCAAAGGCGGATTAGGGCCCGTAGTGGTAAACCGCCATAGTCATGTAACTTGTGTTGTAAGATAAGGAAAGGAGAGACCGAGCCGAACACTTGTATGAGTCGGCCTCGGGACTCTGTAGACCAGCCGGGCGTCAACCCATGTATATAAGGGGATGACCTGGCGGCGGTTCAGGGACAACAAACAACAACTCGAGGCTCAGGCAAGCGTATTTCGCTCCCTGGTCATCAAAACCCAATCAATCCCATCACAACTAGACGTAGGCTTTTACCTTCATCGAAGGGGCCGAACTAGTATAAACTCCCGTGTCCCTTGTCCGGTTTAACCCCTTCAAGCTAACCCGTTGCGATGGCTCCACGACTAAGTCCTTTCATGAGGACATCTGACGTGTTAATTCCACGACAGAAAGTAAACTAGCTAAAAGCTACAACTATTTTTTTTGGTTTTCTGAAGGTTTTACAAACACGCAAGAAGAAGACTAGAAAAGAAAATAAACTAGCATGGATAGTACAATGAAAAAGTATGAGCACCGACAACTGGAATGAGTGTGTGAACATGAATGTAATATCGGTGAGAAATACGTACTCCCCAAGCTTAGGCTTTTGGCCTAAGTTGGTCTACGGCCACGGCTGGCCTAGCGGATATCCAAAGTTGTAACTAGGGTCATACTGAGATGCAGCGGCTATTGCCTCACGGGCTGCAACTTGGAGGCGAGCTGCCTCCGTCCTCCTCTCGTACTCGTTCGCCTCCTCCCTGGTTATAACATATCACCTTTTTGCGTGAAAGTCAAAGAAAGTAGGAGCAGGGAGAGCAATATGGACAGTGCGACGTCTGTCAAAGATTAGTCAGTACCGGAGGGATTGTTCATTCCTCTCAACAAACTGATGGCGAACCATGGCATTATAATCTAGATAAGCAGGAGGTATCTCCATATCATTTTCATGTATGGGTACCTCAAGATAATTAGCTATACGAGTTGCATAAATTCCACCAAACAAATCTCCACTAGTACTATTTAGGTGCAACCTTCGTGCAACAATGCCCCCCAAGTTGTATTGTTTATCTCCTAATACAGCACTCTTGAGAACACTAAGATCCGGGACACACATGTGACATGGCTCGTCCTTACTGTTAATACATCTACCTATAAAGAGAGAAATGTAATGTATGGCAGGAAAGTGGATGCTCCCTATGGTAGCTTGTGTTATTTCTCTAGATCCCCCCACAGTTATACTAGCAAGGAAGTCTTTAAATTCAGATTTGCGAGGATCACTAGCACTACCCCATTGTGGGAGTTTACAAGCAGTATTAAAATCTTCTAAGTCCATGGTATAGGATTTATCATAAAGATCAAATAGGACAGTGTGAGAATTGTGCGAGGATGAAAATTTGAACCTTCTCACAAAGGAATCAGTTAGGTAATAATACTGAGGGCACTTAACTAGCATGAAGCCCTCGACTTCAGCATTACGCACATATGCGTCAAATTCCTCCTTAATTCCTGCTTGGACCATGAAATTTTCTGAGGGCCATTCACAAGGCTGCACTTGAGCTTCTCTTGGTAGTTCATGTTGGGGAACGCAGTAATTTCAAAAGATTTCCTATGCACATGCAAGATCATGGTGATGCATAGCAACGAGAGGGGAGAGTGTTGTCCACGTACCTTTGTAGACCGAAAGAGGAAGCGTTAGAACAACGCGGTTGATGTAGTCATACGTCTTCACGGCCCGACCGATCAAGCACCGAAACTACGGCACCTCCGAGTTCTAGCACACGTTCAACTCGATGACGATCCCCAGACTCTGATCCAGCAGGGTGTCGGGGAAGAGTTCCGTCAGCACGACGGCGTGGTGACGATCTTGATGTTCTACCATCGCAGGGCTTCTCCTAAGCACCGCTACAATATTATCGAGGACTATGGTGGAGGGGGGCACCACACAGGGCTAAGAGATCAAGAGATCAATTGTTGTGTCTAGAGGTTCCCCCTGCCCCCGTATATAAAGGAGCCAAGGGGGAGGGGTGGCCGGACAAGGAGGGCGTGCCAAGGGGGAGTCCTACTCCCACCGGGAGTAGGACTCCCTACTTTCCTAGTTGGAGAAGGAGAAGGGGGGAGGAGGAGGAAGAGGGGAAGGAAAGGGGGGCGCCGCCCCCTCTCCTTGTCCTATTCGGACTAGGGGGGAGGGGGCGCGGCCAGCCCTTGCCTCCTCTCTTCCTCTCCACTAGGGCCCATGTAGGCCCATTAAGCCCCCGGGGGGTTCCGGTAACCTCCCGGTACTCCGGTAAAATCCCGATTTCACACGGAACACTTCCGATATCCAAATATAGGCTTCCAACATATCAATCTTCATGTCTCTACCATTTAGAGACTCCCCGTCATGTCCGTAATCACATCCGGGACTCCGAACAAACTTCGGTACATCAAAACTCATAAACTCATAATATAACTGTCATCGAAACCTTAAGCATGCGGACCCTACAGGTTCGAGAACTATGTAGACATGACCTAGAACTATTTCCGGTCAATAACCAATAGCGGAACCTGGATGCTCAAATTGGCTCCTACATATTCTATGAAGATCTTTATCGGTCAAACCGCATAACAACATACGTTGTTCCCTTTGTCATCGGTATGTTACTTGCCCGAGATTTGATCGTTGGTATCCAATACCTAGTTCAATCTCGTTAACGACAAGTCTCTTTACTCGTTATGTAATGCATCATTCTGTAACTAACTCATTAGCTACATTGCTTGCAAGGCTTATAGTGATGTGCATTACCGAGAGGGCCCAGAGATACCTCTCCGACGATCGGAGTGACAAATCCTAATCTCGAAATACACCAACTCAACATGTACCTTTGGAGACACCTGTAGAGCTCCTTTATAATCACCCAGTTACGTTGTGACATTTGGTAGCACACAAAGTGTTCCTCCGGTAAACGGGAGTTGCATAATGTCATAGTTATAGGAACTTGTATAAGTCATGAAGAAAGCAATAGCAACATACTAAACGATCAAGTGCTAAGCTAACGGAATGGGTCAAGTCAATCACATCATTCTCCTAATGATGTGATCCCGTTAATCAAATGACAACACATGTCCATGTTTAGGAAACATAACCATCTTTGATTAATGAGCTAGTCAAGTAGAGGCATACTAGTGACATTAAGTTTGTCTATGTATTCACACATGTATCATGTTTTCGGTTAATACAATTATAGCATGAATAATAAACATTTATCATGATATGAGGAAATAAATAATAACTTTATTATTGCCTCTAGGGCATATTTCCTTCAGTCTCCCACTTGCACTAGAGTCAATAATCTAGAGTACAGAGTAATGATTCTAACACCCATGGAGTCTTGGTGCTGATCATGTTTTGCTCGTGGAAGAGGCTTAGTCAATGGGTCTGCTACATTTAGATTCGTATGTATCTTGCAAATCTCTATGTCTCCCACCTGGACTTGGTCCCGGATGGAATTGAAGCGTCTCCTGATGTGCTTGGTCCTCTTGTGAAATCTGGATTCCTTTGCCAAGGCAATTGCACCAGTATTGTCACAGAAGATCTTCATTGGTCCCGATGCACTATGTATGACACCTAGATCGGAAATGAACTCCTTCATCTAGACTCCTTCATTTGCTGCTTCCGAAGCAGCTATGTACTCCGCTTCGCAAGTAGATCCTGCCATGACGCTTTGTTTAGAACTGCACCAACTGACAGCTCCACCGTTCAATATAAACACGTATCCGGTTTGCGATTTAGAATCGTCCAGATCAGTGTCAAAGCTTGCATCAACGTAACCATTTATGACTAGCTCTTTGTCACCTCCATAAACGAGAAACATATCCTTAGTCCTTTTCAGGTATTTCAAGATATTCTTGACCGCTGTCCAGTGATCCACTCCTGGATTACTTTGGTACCTCCCTGCTAAACTTATTGCTAAGCATACATCAGGTCTGGTACACAGCATTGCATACATGATAGAGCCTATGGCTGAAGCATAGGGAACATCTTTCATTTTCTCTCTATCTTCTGCTGTGGTCGGGCATTGAGTCTGACTCAACTTCACACCTTGTAACACAGGCAAGAACCCTTTCTTTGCCTGATCCATTTTGAACTTTTTCAAAACTTTATCAAGGTATGTGCTTTGTGAAAGTCCAATTAAGTGTCTTGATCTATCTCTATAGATCTTGATGCCCAATATGTAAGCAGCTTCACCGAGGTCTTTCATTGAAAAACTTTTATTCAAGTATCCCTTTATGCTATCCAGAAATTCTATATCATTTCCAATTAATAATATGTCATCTACATATAATATCAGAAATGCTACAGAGCTCCCACTCACTTTCTTGTAAATACAGGCTTCTCCAAAAGTCTGTATAAAACCATATGCTTTGATCACACTATCAAAGCGTTTATTCCAACTCCGAGATGCTTGCACCAGTCCATAAATTGATTGCTGGAGCTTGCACACTTTGTTAGCACCTTTTGGATCGACAAAACCTTCCGGCTGCATCATATACAACTCTTCTTCCAGAAATCCATTCAGGAATGCAGTTTTGACATCCATTTGCCAAATTTCATAATCATAAAGTGTGGCAATTGCTAACATGATTCAGACAGACTTAAGCATCTCTACGGGTGAGAAAGTCTCATCGTAGTCAACCCCTTGAACTTATCGAAAACCTTTCACAACAAGTCGAGCTTTTGTAGACAGTTACATTACCATCAGCGTCAGTCTTCTTCTTAAAATCCATTTATTCTTGATGGCTTGCCGATCATCGGGAAAGTCAACGAAAGTCCATACTTTGTTCTCATACATGGATCCCATCTCAGATTTCATGGCTTCAAGCCATTTTGCGGAATCTGGGCTCATCATCGCTTCCTCATAGTTCGTAGGTTCGCCATGGTCAAGTAACATGACTTCCAGAATAGGATTACCATATCACTCTGGTGAGGATCTTACTTCGGTAGACCTACGAGGTTCGATAGTAACTTGATCTGAAGTTCATGATCAATATCATTAGCTTCCTCACTGATTGGTGTAGTTGTCACAGGAACCGGTTCTCGTGATGAACTACTTTCCAATAAGGGAGCAAGTATAGTTACCTCATCAAGTTCTACTTTCCTCCCACTCACTTCTTTCGAGAGAAACTCCTTCTCTAGAAAGGATCTGAAATTAGCAACAAAAATCTAGCCCACAGATCTGTGATAGAAGTTGTACCCAATAGTCTCTTTTGGGTATCCTATGAAGACACATTTCTCCGATTTGGGTTCGAGCTTATCTGGTTGAAGTTTCTTCACATAAGCATCGCAGCCCCAAACTTTAAGAAATGACAACTTTGGTTTCTTGCCAAACCACAGTTCATAAGGCGTCGTCTCAACGAATTTTGATGGTGCCCTATTTAACGTGAATGCGGCCGTCTCTAAAGCATAACCCCAAAACGATAGAGGTAAATCAGTAAGAGACATCATAGTTCGCACCATATCTAGTAAAGTACGATTACGACGTTCGGACACACCATTTCGTTGTGGTGTTCCGGGTGGCGTGAGTTGCGGAACTATTCCGCATTGCTTCAAATGTAAACCAAACTCGTAACTCAAATATTCTCCTCCACGATCAGATCGTAGAAATTTTATTTTCTTGTTACGATGATTTTCCACTTCACTCTGAAATTCATTGAACTTTTCAAATGTTTCAGACTTGTGTTTCATCAAGTAGATATATCCATATCTGCTCAAATCATCTGTGAAGGTGAGAAAATAAAGATACCCGCCGCGAGCCTCAATATTCATTGGACCACATACATCAGTATGTATGATTTCCAACAAATCATTTGCTCGCTCCATAGTTCCGGAGAACGGCGTTTTAGTCATCTTGCCCATGAGACACCGTTCGCAAGTACCAAGTGATTCATAATCAAGTGATTCCAGAAGTCCATCAATATGGAGTTTCTTCATGTGATTTACACCTATATGACCCAAACGGCAGTGCCACAAATAAGTTGCACTATCATTATCAACTCTGCATCTTTTGGCTTCAACATTATGAATATGTGTATCACTACTATCGAGATTCAATAAAAATAGACCACTCTTCAAGGGTGCATGACCATAAAAGATATTACTCATATAAATAGAACAACCATTATTCTCTGATTTAAATGAATAACCGTCTCACATCAAACAAGATCCAGATATAATGTTCATGCTTAATGCTGGCACCAAATAACAATTATCTAGGTCTAAAAATAATCCCGATGGTAGATGTAGAGGTAGCGTGCCGACCGCGATCACATCGACTTTGGAACCATTTCCCACGTGCATCGTCACCTCATCCTTAGCCAATCTTCACTTAATCCGTAGTCCCTATTTCGAGTTGCAAATATTAGCAACAGAACCAGTATCAAATACCCAGGTGCTACTGCGAGCATTAGTAAGGTATACATCAATAACATGTATATCACATATACCTTTGTTCACTTTGCCATCCTTCTTATCCGCCAAATACTTGGGGCAGTTCCGATTCCAGTGTCTAGTCTGCTTGCAGTAGAAGCACTCAGTCTCAGTCTTAGGTCCAGATTTGGGTTTCTTCTCTTGAGCAGAAACTTGCTTACTGTTCTTCTTGAAGCTCCATTTCTTCTTCCCTTTACCCTTTTTCTTGAAACTGGTGGTCTTATTGACCATCAACACTTGATGCTCCTTCTTGATTTCTACCTCCGCAGCTTTTAGCATTGCGAAGAGCTCGGGAATAGTCTTGTCCATCCCTTGCATATTATAGTTCGTCACGAAGCTCTTGTAGCTTGGTGGCAGTGATTGGAGAATTCTGTCAATGACACTATCATCAGGAAGATTAACTCCCAGTTGAATCAAGTGATTATTATACCCAGACATTTTGAGTATATGTTCACTGACATAACTATTCTCCTCCATCTTACAACTATAGAACTTATTGGAGACTTCATATCTCTCAATCCGGGCATTTGCTTGAAATATTAACTTCAACTCCTGGAACATCTCATATGCTCCATGACGTTCAAAACGTCATTGAAGACCCGGTTCCAAGCCGTAAAGCATGGCACACTAAACTATCGAGTAGTCATCAGCTTTGCTCTGCCAGACGTTCTTAACGTCGTCAGTTGCATTTGCAGCAGTCCTGGCACCCAACGGTGCTTCCAGGACGTAATTCTTCTGTGCAGCAATGAGGATAATCCTCAAGTTACGGACCCAGTCCGTGTAGTTGCTACCATCATCTTTCAACTTAGCTTTCTCAAGGAACGCATTAAAATTCAACGGAACAACAGCACGAGCCATCTATCTACAACAAACATAGACAAGCAAAATACTATCAGGTACTAAGTTCATGATAAATTTAAGTTCAATTAATCATATTACTTAAGAACTCCCACTTAGACAAACATCTCTCTAGTCATCTAAGTGATCACGTGATCCAAATCAACTAAACCATGTCCGACATCACGTGAGATGGAGTAGTTTCAATGGTGAACATCACTATGTTGATCATATCTACTATATGATTCCCATTCGACCTTTCGGTCTCCATGTTCCGAGGCCATATCTGTATATGCTAGGCTCGTCAAGTTTAACCTGAGTATTCCGCGTGTGCAACTGTTTTGAACCCGTTGTATTTGAACGTAGAGACTATCACACCCGATCATCACGTGGTGTCTCAGCACGAAGAACTTTCGCAACGGTGCATACTCAGGGAGAACACTTCTTGATAATTTAGTGAGAGATCATCTTAAAATGCTACCGTCAATCAAAGCAAGATAAGATGCATAAAGGATAAACATCACATGCAATCAATATAAGTGATATGATATGGCCATCATAATCTTGTGCTTGTGATCTCCAGCTCTGAAGCACCGTCGTGATCACCATCGTCACCGGCGCGACACCTTGATCTCCATCGTAGCATCGTTGTCGTTATGCCATCTATTGCTTCTACGACTATCGCTACCACTTAGTGATAAAGTAAAGCAATTACAGGGCGTTTGCATTTCATACAATAAAGCGACAACCATATGGCTCCTGCCAGTTGCCGATAACTTGGTTACAAAACATGATCATCTCATACAATAAAATATAGCATCACATCTTGACCATATCACATCACAACATGCCCTGCAAAAACAAGTTAGACGTCCTCTACTTTGTTGTTGCAAATTTTACGTGGCTGCTACGGGCTGAGCAAGAACCGTTCTTACCTACGCATCAAAACCACAATGATAGTTCGTCAAGTTAGTGCAGTTTTAACCTTCGCAAGGACCGGGCGTAGCCACACTCGGTTAAACTAAAGTGAGAGAGACAGACACCCGCCAGTCACCTTTAAGCAACGAGTGCTCGTAACGGTGAAACCAGTCTCGCGTAAGCGTACGCGTAATGTCGGTCCGGGCCGCTTCATCTCACAATACCGCTGAACAAAAGTATGACATGCTGGTAAGCAGTATGACTTGTATCGCCCACAACTCACTTGTGTTCTACTCGTGCATATGGCATCTACGCATAAAACCAGGCTCGAATGCCATTGTTGGGGAACGTAGTAATTTCAAAAAATTTCCTATGCACACGCAAGATCATGGTGATGCATAGCAACGAGAGGGGAGAGTGTTGTCCACGTACCCTCGTAGACCGAAAGCGGAAGCGTCAGAACAACGCGGTTGATGTAGTCATACGTCTTCACGGCCCGACCGATCAAGCACTGAAACTACGGCACCTCCGAGTTCTAGCACACGTTTAGCTCGACGACGATCCCCGGACTCCGATCCAGTAGGGTGTCGGGGAAGAGTTCCATCAGCACGACGGTGTGGTGACGATCTTGATGTTCTACCGTCGTAGGGCTTCGCCTAAGCACCGCTACAATATTATCGAGGACTATGGTGGAGGGGGGCACCGCACACGGCTAAGAGATCAAGAGATCAGTTGTTGTGTCTAGAGGTGCCCCCTGCCCCCGTATATAAAGGAGCCAAGGGGGAGGGGCGACCGGCCAAGGAGGGCGCGCCAAGGGGGAGTCCTACTCCCTTCGGGAGTAGGACTCCCTTCTTTCCTAGTTGGAGAAGGAGAAGGGGGGAAGGAGGAGGAAGAGGGGAAGGAAAGGGGGCGCGCCGCCCCCCTCTCCTTGTCCTATTCGGACTAGGGGGGGAGGGGGTGCGGCCAGCCCTTGCCTCCTCTCTTCCTCTCCACTAGGGCCCATGTAGGCCCATTAAGCCCCCGGGGGGTTCCGGTAACCTCCCGGTACTCCGGGAAAATCCTGATTTCACCCGGAACACTTCCGATATCCAAATATAGGCTTCCAATATATCAATCTTCATTTGTCAACCATTACGAGACTCCTCGTCATGTCCGTAATCACATCCGGGACTCCGAACAAACTTCGGTACATCAAAACTCATAATATAACTGTCATCGAAACCTTAAGCGTGCGGACCCTACGGGTTCGAGAACTATGTAGACATGACCTAGAACTGTTTCCGGTCAATAGACAATAGCAGAACCTGGATGCTCATATTGGCTGCTACATATTCTACGAAGATCTTTATCGGTCAAACCGCATAACAACATACGTTGTTCCCTTTGTCATCCGTATGTTACTTGCCCAAGATTTGATCGTCGGTACCCAATACCTAGTTCAATCTCGTTACCGGCAAGTCTCTTTACTCGTTATGTAATGCATCATTCCGTAACTAACTCATTAGCTACATTG
Source organism: Triticum urartu (assembly GCF_056163025.1). Classification (NCBI taxonomy): domain Eukaryota; kingdom Viridiplantae; phylum Streptophyta; class Magnoliopsida; order Poales; family Poaceae; genus Triticum; species Triticum urartu. The sequence continues at coordinate 443,740,515 of NC_141877.1, read as the reverse complement.
CTTGCAAGGCTTATAGTGATGTGCATTACCGAGAGGGCCCAGAGATACCTCTCCGACGATCGGAGTGACAAAACCTAATCTCGAAATACGCCAACTCAACATGTACCTTTGGAGACACCTGTAGAGCTCCTTTATAATCACCCAGTTACGTTGTGACGTTTGGTAGCACACAAAGTGTTCCTCCGGTAAACGGGAGTTGCATAATCTCATAGTTATAGGAACTTGTATAAGTCATGAAGAAAGCAATAGCAACATACTAAACGATGAAGTGCTAAGCTAACGGAATGGGTCAAGTCAATCACATCATTCTCCTAATGATGTGATCCCATTAATCAAATGACAACACATGTCTATGGTTAGGAAACATAACCATCTTTGATTAATGAGCTAGTCAAGTAGAGGCATACTAGTGACATTAAGTTTGTCTATGTATTCACACATGTATCATGTTTCCGGTTAATACAATTATAGCATGAATAATAAACATTTATCATGATATGAGGAAATAAATAATAACTTTATTATTGCCTCTAGGGCATATTTCCTTCAGTTCATAGTCCGGCTCATGTATTGCGGGCTGGGTCCTTGCTTCCTTGAAGAACCACCTTGGTATATTTTCCTAAACATATTTCTTCCTCTGAAAAATTTCTGAAATTTTTAGTGAATCAAAATAAAAGTTAACCAAACTCAACAAAGTTGATAGCAACTACTCGTACAAGTGCCTAGAGACTATATAATGCATTATAAGTACTTGGGACCAAATAAATTTGACATGCAAGCTCAAGAACAGGGTCATCTCAGCAGCAAAAATTTTCAATAAATAAAGCACTAGAACAAAAACTAATTGGACCATTGGAGGAGTCACATACCGAAGAACAATCCCCCAAAGCAGTTTTGTGAATGGAGCTTTGAGCAAGGAGACCAAAAATGGCAGCAAGATGAGCTAGAACTCGTGCTTGAGCTGGTTGGTGATTTTTTTCTGGAGGAAGACGAAGTGTGTGGATGCTGGAATAAGTGGAGGGGGCCACGTGGAGCCCATGAGGCAGGGGGGTGCTCCCAGGGGGGTAGGGCGCTCCCTGGACCCTCATGGTCAGGTGGGGTGGCCCCCGGGTGTGTTCTTAGTGCCAACAATTCTTAAATATTCTCCAAAAAAAATCATATTTCATTTTCGGGACATTTGGAGAACTTATATTTTCGGGGTATTTTTTATTGCAAGGATAATTCAGAAATAGACATAAAATACTATTTTTGCTTTATTTAATCTAAATAACATAAAGTAAAAGGAGGGTACAGAAAGTTGTGCTTTCTAACTTCATCCATCTCATGCTCATCAAAAGGAATCCACTAACAAGGTTGATCAAGTCTTGTTAACAAACTCTTTCCGAATAACATGGAACCGGAGAAATTTCGAATAACACTAGGTTACCTCAACGGGGATATGCACATTCCCAACAATAAGAATATCATATTTCTTCTTGACAGTAGGAAGAGGAAATTCCAAACCTCCAATAGTAATTGTTGGAATTTTTTCAATAGAATTGATACTGTGGACTTGAGGTTGTTTCCTCGGAAAGTGTATTGTATGCTCATTATCATTAACATGAAAAGTGACATTGCCTTTGTTGCAATCAATAACAGCCCCTGCAGTATTCAAAAAGGGTCTACCAAGGATAATCGACATACTATCGTCCTCGGGAATATCAAGAATAACAAAGTCCGTTAAAATAGTAACGTTTGCAACCACAACAGGCACATCCTCACAGATACTGACAAGTATAGCAGTTGATTTATCGGCAATTTGCAAAGATATTTCACTAGTTGTCAACTTATTCAAATCAAGTCTATGATATAAAGAAAGAGGCATAACACTAACACCGACTCCAAGATCACATAAAGCAGTTTTAACATAGTTTCTTTTAATGGAGCATGGTATAGTTGGTACTCCTGGATCTCCAAGTTTCTTAGATATTCCACCCTTAAAAGTATAATTAGCAAGCATGGTGGAAATTTCAGCTTCCGGTATCTTTCTTTTATTTGTGACAATATCCTTCATATACTTAGCTTAAGGATTCATTTTAAGCATATGGGTCAAACGCATACGTAAAAAGATAGGTCTAATAATTTCAGCAAAGCGCTCAAAATCCTCATCATCCTTTTTCTTTTTTTGAAGTACTCATCATCCTTTTTCTTGGATGGCTTAGGAGGAAAAGGCATGGGTTTCTGAACCCATGGTTCTCTTTCTTTACCGTGCTTCCTAGCAACAAAGTCTCTCTTATCATAACGTTGATTCTTTGATTGTGGGTTATCAAGATCAACAGCAGGTTCAATCTCTACATCGTTGTCATTGCTAGGTTGAGCATTAACATGAACATCATCATTAATGTTATCACTAGGTTCATGTTCATTACCAGATTGGGTTTCAGCTTTAGAAATAGAATTATCATTGGGATTCTCATGTGTGTCAACAACAGATTCACTAGAAGCATGCAAAGTCCTATCACTTTTCTTTTTCTTCTTCTTAGAAGGACTAGGTGGATCAACATTAGTTCTCTGAGAATCTTGCTCAATTATCTTAGGGTGGCCCTCGGGATACAAAGGTTCCTGAGTCATTTTACCCCCTCTAGTCATAACTCTAACAGCATTATCATTTTTCTTATTATTTAATTCATTGAGCAAATCATTCTGAGCTTTAAGCACTTGTTCTACTTGAGTGGTAACCATAGAAGCATGTTTACCAATAAGTTTAAGTTCACCTTTAACACTAGACATATAATCACTTAAGTGTTCAATCATATAAGCATTTTGTTTCAATTGTCTACCAACATAAGCATTGAAGTTTTCTTGTTTAATAATAAAGTCATCAAACTCATCCAAGCATTGGCTAGCAAACTTAGTAGACGAGATTTCAGCTTTATCATATCTATAGAGAGAATTTACCTTTACTACCCGTGTCGGGTTATCAAGACCATGCATTTCTTCAATAGGTGGTAAATTCTTAACATCTTCATCTTTAATACCCTTTTCTTTCATAGATTTCTTTGCCTCTTGCATATCTTCAGGACTGAGAAATAGAATACCCCTTTTCTTCGGAGTTGGCTTACGAGTTGGTTTAGGAAGTGTCCAAGTATTTTCATTAGTCAACATATTATTCAATAGCAATTCAGCTTGATCAACAGTTCTTTCCCTGAAAACACAACCAGCACAACTATCCAGGTGGTCTCTGGAAGCATCGGTTAGCCCATTATAAAAGATATCAAGTATTTCATTTTTCTTGAGAGGATGATCGGGCAAAGCATTAAGTAATCGGAGAAGCCTCCCCCAAGCTTGTGGGAGATTCTATTCTTCGATTTGCACAAAATTATATATTTCCCTTAAAGCAGCTTGTTTCTTATGAGCGGGGAAATATTTAGCAGACAAGTAATAAATCATATCCTGGGGACTACGCACACAACCAGGACGCAGAGAATTAAACCATAATTTAGCATCACCCTTTAATGAGAACGGAAATAATTTAAGGATATAGTAGTAGCAAGTTTTCTCATCATTGGTGAATAGGGTGGCTATATCATTTAATTTAGTAAGATGTGCCACAACAGTTTCAGATTCATGGCCATAGAAAGGATCAGATTCAACCAAAGTAATTATCTCAGGCTCGACAGAGAAATCATAATCCTTATCGGAAATATAGATAGGTGAAGTAGCAAAAGCAGGGTCATATTTTATTCTAGCATTCAAAGATTTTTCTTTCAGCTTAGCTAATAATTTCTTAAGATCATATCTATCATTGAAAGCAAGAAAGTCTCTAGCAGTTTCTTCATCCATAACATAACCCTCAGGCATAACAGGAAATTCATATCTAGGGGGATAATCTTCATCATCAATATTATTAGTTTCAATAATTTCATTCTCTCTAGCCGTAGCAAGTTATTCATCAAGAAATTCACCTAATGGCACAGTAGTATCAAGCATAGAAGTAGTTTCATCATAAGCATCATGCGTAGCAGAAGTGGCATCATCAATAACATGCGACATATCAAAATTAATAGCAGAAGCAGGTTTAGGCGTTGCAAGCTTACTCAAAACAGAAAGTGAATCAAGTGCAGAGCTAGATGGCAGTTCCTTACCTCCCCTCGTAGTTGAGGGAAAAATCTTAGTTCTTTCGTCTTTCACGTTTCTCATAGTGATCAACAGATATAAATCCCAAGTGAATCAAAGAATAGAGCTATGCTCCCTAGCAACGGCGCCAGAAAATAGTCTTGATAACCCACAAGTATAGGGGATCGCAACAGTTTTCGAGGGTAGAGTATTCAACCCAAATTTATTGATTCGACACAAGGGGAGCCAAAGAATATTCTCAAGTATTAGCATTTGAGTTGTCAATCCAACCACACCTGGATAACTTAATATCTGCAGCAAAGTATTTAGTAGCAAAGTAGTATGGAAGTAATGGTAATGGTGGCAAAAGTAACAGTAACAGTTTTGTAGTAATTGTAACAATGGCAATGGTAAAGTAACTAAGCAAAGAGCAATATGTGAAAAGCTCGTAGGCATTGGATCGGTGATGGAGAATTACGTCGGATGCGATTCCTCATGCAATAGTTATAACATAGGGTGACATAGAACTAGCTCGAGTTCATCAATGTAATATAGGCATGTATTCCAAATATGGTCATACATGCTTATGGAAAAGAACTTGCATGACATCTTTTGTCCTACCCTCCCGTGGCAGCGGGGTCCTATTGAAAACTAAGGGATATTAAGGCCTCCTTTTAATAGAGTACCGGACCAAAGCATTAACACTTAGTGAATACATGAACTCCTCAAACTACGGTCGTCACCGATAAGTATCTCGATTATTGTCACTTCGGGGTTAACAGATCATAACACATAATAGGTGACTATAGACTTGCAAGATAGGATCAAGAACTCACATATATTCATGAAAACATAATAGGTTCAGATCTGAAATCATGGCACTCGGGCCCTAGTGATAAGCATTAAGCATGGCAAATTCATAGAAACATCAATCTCAGAACATAATGGATACTAGGGATCAAACCCTAACAAAACTAACTCGATTACATGGTAAATCTCATTCAACCCATCACCGTCCAGCAAGCCTACAATGGAATTACTCATGCACGGCGGTGAGCATCTTGAAATTGGTGATGGAGGAAGGTTGATGATGACGATGGCGACGGATTCCCCTCTCTGGAGCCCCGAACGGACTCCAGATCAGCCCTCCTGAGAGAGATCAGCCCTTCTCTCTGGGTTTTTTCTCCCCGAACGTGAATATATACAGTTGGAGTTTAGGTCGGTGGAGCTCCAGGGGGCCCACGAGGCAGGGGGCACGCCCCCACCCTCGTGGACAGGGTGTGGGCCCCCTGGCCTTGATTCTTTCACCAGTATTTTTTATATATTCCAAAAATATTCTCCGTGAAGTTTCAGGTCATTCTGAGAACTTTTATTTCTACACAAAAATAACACCATGGAAATTCTGCTGAAAACAGCGTCAGTCCGGGTTAGTTCCATTCAAATCATGCAAGTTAGGGTCCAAAATAAGGGCAAAAGTGTTTAGAAAAGTAGATACGATGGAGACGTATCAATGTTAACCATAGAATTGAATCTCCATATCACCCACAGTCTAGTGGTCAAGTAGAATTGAGCAATAGGGAGATTAAATTAATTTTGCAAAAGACTGTTAATAGATCTAGAAAGAATTGGTCTAAGAAACTTGATGATGCATTATGGGCCTATAGAACTGCATATAAAAATCCTATGTGTATGTCTCTGTATAAAATGGTTTATGGAAAAGCATGTCACTTACCTCTCGAACTAGAACATAAGGCATATTGGGCCATTAAAGAGCTCAATTATGATTTGAAACTTGCCGTTGAGAAGAGACTATTTGACATTAGCTCACTTGATGAGTGGAGAACCCAGGCCTATGAGAATGCCAAAATGTTTAAAGAAAAAGTTAAAAGATGGCATGACAAAAAGATACAAAAGCGTGAGTTTAATGTAGGTGATTATGTTTTGCTATACAACTCTCGTTTAAGATTTTTTGCAGGAAAACTCCTGTCTAAATGGGAAGGTCCTTACGTTATCAAGGAGGTCTATCGTTCCGGTGCCAGAAAAATCAACAACTTCGAAGGCACAAATCCGAAGGTGGTGAATGGTCAAAGAATCAAACATTATATCTCAGGTAATCCCATAAATGTTGAAACCAATGTTATTGAAACCATAACCCGGAGCAGTACAAAAGGGATACTTTCCATAGCGTTTCAGACTCCGAAAAGGAATAGGTATGTGGTACGGTAAGTGATCCGACTCCAAAATAGTTCTAATAGCAATTTTTCTCCGTTTTGGAATACTTAAGAAAATAGGAAAAATAAGAAGTAGTCCGAGAAGGATATGAGGCATCCACGAGGGTGGAGGGCGTGCCTTACCCCCTGGGTGGGCCCCCTGCCTCGTGGGCACCTCGTGTGCTCTCCGGACTCCGTTTTCTTGCATGATACTTCTTTTGGTTGGTAAAAATTCATTATATAATCTCCCGAAGGTTTTGACCATCGTACCACGCAAATATCCTTTGTTTTTGTTTCAAGCTGTTTCTCTAACAGATCTAGATCACCATGACGTCTTCAAGCGCCCCCAAGGACAAATTCTTCGAGAAGGTCATCAACCCCTACCTCACGGAGGTACTGCAACACCCTCAAACCATTGAGATGCGTGAGGGGGTGCTGCACATCCGCGATGTTGAGGGACCAAGGAGGGCCGGAAGCATGGAGACAAGACTCGAAGCAATGGATCAACAAGTTTTCAAGTACCAAGGGATGGTGGAACGCGGACTCGACACCAACCACATGATGATCATGGAGTTCACCAACAACCACAAGCTGGATGCCAAGAACATTGGGGAGGCCATCTTCAAGCTTCACGAAAAAATCGAGCACCTCCCAGCCCAGATCTATGACCTGCAAAACCAAAACTATGAGTATGAATATAGATTCAAGAGGATGAGTTTGGCTGCAGATTTGAGGATCCCGGAGACTCGATCAACCTTCGATGATGGTGAGCCTATGCCTTGGAAGAGGGATGACAAGCCTACATCATCAGCAACTCCATCATCACCATCTCCGAAGAAAGAGACATAAATACATGGGTATGGGCACTCCCCTTGGCAAGTGCCAAGCTTGGGGAGGTGCCACGGTATCATATCACCATCAAACTTCTATCTTTACCATTTTTCTTAGTTTGATCCTTTTGGTAATATCTTGATCTAGTAGAATAAAGTTTTAGTATGATCTAGTTTTGAGTTTTGCTTTATGATCCTTCTATGTAATCGAGTCCGTGAGCGATATATAATAAAGATTAGTTTTGAGTCGAGGGCTTGGTCACCTTGCTATGATCTTGAGGGAATAAAAGAAAGAATAAAAAGAAATAGACAGATCGTATGGATCTTATGGAGAGTAATGACTTCACATATAACGAGTATGATGAATAAAAGTTGTTGAGAGTTGACAAACATAGTTTTGGTCATCATTGCAATTAATAGGAAGTAATAAAGAAAGAGAGGTTCTCACATATAAATATACTATCTTGGGCATATTTTATGATTATGAGCACTCATTAAAATATGACATGCTAAAAAGTTGATGGTGGACAAGGAAGACAACGTAATGGGTTATGTTTCCTTATATCCGAAATAAAGTATATTGTCATGGATCATCCAACATGTTGAGCTTGCATTTCCCTCTCATGCCAGCCAAATTCTCTGCACCAAGTAGAGATACTACTTGTGCTTCCGAATATCCTTAAACCCAGTTTTTCCATGAGTGTCCACCATACCTACCTATGGATTGACTAAGATCCTTCAAGTAAGTTGTCATTGTTGCATGCAATAAAAATTTCTCTCCAAATATGTATGATCTATTAGTGTGGAGAAAATAAGCTTTATACGATCTTGTGATATGGAAGAAATAAAAGCGACAGACTACATAATAAAGGTCCCTATCACAAGTGGCAATATAAAGTGACATTCTTTTGCATTAAGATTTTGTGCATCCAAGCATCAAACAAAGCAGTCTCAGATCAATACAACTTATGTTAAGGCCAGCCACACGGGGGAATCTAATGACAAAAGTATCCATGATAGCCGGGTTAACCAAGCATAGTCATGTGCTACTAGCTCATGTGGAGAAGCAAATCCAAGGTCCCCCACTAATAATACTTCTCAGGGCATGGCCATCGCTACAGCGTGGACAGATGCCTCAACTCTCCACATCGGCTCGGATGGTCCCAAATTGCTTTATTTGTTGCTTGCAGAACAAAGGGGGATCTTGCAGAGGAGGTCGTCTCCTCCCTGACAAAAAGAAAACCAGGCAACAAAAGGCCAGAGAGAGGAAGAGAAAAGCTAGGAAGAGTGGGGCTGAAATCTGGGCAAAGCAAGAAAGAGAAGGCCAGCTGAGGCTATTACCGCATTGGGTTCTAGTTTAGGAGACGGTGGTTTCGCTGCTACTTTCCTACTTGGCATGTGTGAGGCACTAGGTTAGTATTGCCTCCATAGTTCATGCCCTCACGAGGGTATTGCATGAGGACCATTAGTACCACGTACATTGGAAAAATCATCAGGACACGCACCAAACATCAGTGTCCGCATTTGTCTGACAGAAATACCAGATGTTTATCAGTGTTGAGCCACCTCCATTGAGCAGTCGGGGCCGCGTTGAGCCGCCTCTGCCGTGTTAAACCGTTGGGGTTATATTGAGTCGCCGGTCTGCCTGAGCCATTTTTGTCACGTGGAATGGATCATCTGTCATTCGGACAAATCAGGTGAAATCTATCTAAATTTATTTTATTAACACATATTGTTTTCATCAAAGAACAATTACTTGGTCTATGATATTTTTTCGCAGGACCATTATCCCTTACAAAAAGGTGTCACAAAAGGGGCATGGGAAAATATTATTTTTGCACTAGCGCTCATCTTGCGCAAGTTTCCACCCCCGCTACCTCAACACACGCGACTAGCTCATTGTCCGTGCCCATGGCCGACTTGCCTGCATCTGTGCCATTTCCAACCCCGCGGCCGATTTTCGCGACCGCACCGGCTTACAACGCCGCGGTCGATTCATCTGTCCGAGCCACCTCTAATACTGTGGACGTCTTTACCATCCGTCTATCGTGGCTTGGTCTACATCAACACAGGGCTGCCCCTGTCTGCATGAACTGTTTATTGAGTATAAAGCCAGTCCCTGCTCGGGTAGCCCGGTTTTCTTCCAACAACTCTGGAGCAAATTATCATATATTATCAACCACCGTCTGCACTGCATGGCTCAATGGGCAGGCGCACAAGTCGCCGCCACTACATTTTGGTTAACTTCAAACAACTAGTTGGAAGGAACCATTGGTCGAGTTGCTGACATGGCTCATATAGGATCATTTATAACCCGCCGCAGTCACCTCAACCTTCTGTGGATTCACATCGCATTATCAACGCCAACAATACAACTCTTATGCTATGATCAAATATGAAGAATCTCAAGCCAACTCTTTGAGTCGTCTTAAGGCTCAGGGGTTATGATGACATAACTCAGTAAATGACTGACAGTTTAAAGCAAGTCAAGAACTTCGGGTCAGTGGAGGGAAGATAACTCGGTCCTGGAGGCTGCTGTTATATTGATAGAAACTTAAAAGGTCGTCAGAAAATTTTCGGCTCAAAATGAAGATTCCGGTTAAAAATCCAGTTCAAGGGAAATTTGTCTCCCACAAAGCTTTGAAGCTCTCAAAGTCCGGTTTAAAAACTCCGATTGAGAAAGAAATTCATCTCTCGCAAGTTCGAGTTCTCAGAAAAATTGAAGGTTGCCAAAGAGAACTTGCTGCCATGATGCGTGGTTCAAACATGGGTATCCTGCCTTATTGGCTTATCATATCATTGGTCACTTGGGGGCTTCCTGCTCATTGAGCATAGCTATGACTACCCTCTTGATCCGGCTATCAAGCCCATATCATAAGAGCACAGCTCTGGTAACCTCGGTAATCCGGCTATCAAGCCCTTATCATAAGAGCACAATTTTGGTTACCTCGGTAATCCGGCTATCAAGCCCATATCATAAGAGCACAGCTCTGGTTACCTCGGTAATCTGGCTATCAAGCCCATATCATAAGAGCACAGCTCTGGTTACCTCGGTAATCCGGCTATCAAGCCCATATCATAAGAGCACAGCTTTGGTTACCTCAGTAATCCGGCTATCAAGCCCATATCATAAGAGCACAGCTCTCGTTACCTCAGTAATCCGGCTATCAAGCCCATATCATAAGAGCACAGCTCTCGTTACCTCGGTAATCCGGCTATCAAGCCCATATCATAAGAGCACAACTCTGGTTACCTCGGTAATCCGGCTATCAAGCCCATATCATAAGAGCACAGCTCTAGTTACCTCGGTAATCCGGCTATCTAGCCCATACTATAAGAGCACAGCTCTGATTACCTCGGTAATCCAGCTATCAAGCCAATATTATAACTTCATATGAGCACAGCTCTGATTACTTTAGTAATCCGGCTATCAAGCCAAAATTCTAACTTCCTATGAGCATAGCTCCGAACTACTTGGAGGCTTAATGCCCGGGTTAAAGGGACCAAAGAGAGTCTATTGCACAGCACCGCTCAAACATAGGTACCCGGCCTTGATGGTTCACAATACATCCCTTGGGGGCTCCCCGATTCACAGAACATAGCTTTGATAACCCCTTCTTGGTTTGAAACGCCAGTATATTTTTCATTGCGCCATTGGAATCATGCGCTTATAAATCATTGGATTATTGCCCTCATTGGATATGGCAATGTAAACCAGCAGTATGAGCCAATTCTATAGATAAGGTATTCAAATCTTTAATAGCCAAACTTGGCTGGATTCTCATGAGGATATTGAATGATTGAGGTTTTCATACCGGATTATATTATTCAAATCTTAAATAGCCAATATGGCTGGATTTTTATTATGGTTATCAATAACTAGTATTATGATTGAGGTTTTCAAAGTCGAATTAGTGCAATGGCTATTATTTTATCAATGTATATAATTTATTCTACAATGGAAGGAATAGTCCCGAGTCGCTGCAGGCTTACGACCCAGCACTTGGGGGCTACATTATTGAAGTTGAGATTACATCAAATATGCAAGTCCCATGTCACTGCCAGCATGCACCATGGCACTTGGGGGCTAATGCAAAGTCATTCTTAATCCGCCTTAGTGAAGACCCGACTCATCACATTGTAATGAGCTGGCCCTTGGGGGCTACCAATTGCTCTTGTCAACAATTCAAGGTACACAAGTCTTAATCCATTATATTGAAGGGTTCACTGCTCAGTTGGTAAAGCACAAAGCTCTTAACCTTGTGGACGTGGGTTCAAGCCCATGTTGATGGTTACATCATATGATATTATTTTCAATGAAGTATATATAAAGTCCTAGCTCAATATTATCTTATTGAGCCGACCCTTGGGGCTACACGTTGCTCGAATCTACATGATCATATTTACAAAGTCCCTACTCACTATTGCATAATGACCTGGCCCTTGGGGGGCTACACTGGTTGAAGTTTTTTTTAGCATCAGGCAATTTCAAGTCCCAGGTTGCTGCAAGCATGACAACCCGACACTTGGGGGCTACATATGTGGAATAGTCAGTTCTGACTAGTGATTGAGATGAACAACATGGATTTCTTCAAAGTGGTAATATTTATATTGAAGCAAGTCTTAAGTCATCACTTTGATCTACTAAAGACTTGGGGGCTACAGGTATTATGCATATAAAGGAGGAACGTCTTCAAATTGTCAGTTTTGAGAAAATCAGGAAGATCAATTATATGACCCGATGTCAACAACAATTATGACCCGGCATTGTCTGTTTTATAACCTGACAATTTTGGTAATGATAAACCGGCAAGTTTTACATCTTCAAGCCGGCTGAAAGTCAGATGAGTATTTCAAGACCAATATTTTTTAAACCGGTGCTTTGGAAACCGATTCAAGTGGATTATTTCTTACAATATTTCTCTACAAGAGACCAATGTCAGCAAATTGACTCTGAAGCTAGCTTATTGACCCGGATTTCTCAAGAAAACTATCTGGATTTTTTGCATTCACAAAGTTTGAACATATCTACTAAAGGAGATTTTCTATGAGTTCATGGGCATGTATCATGAAGGAAATGACAAGGACTTAAAGATGATCAGGTGCCGGTTTACAAGAATTTTTAACCCGGAGTACAACTTGTCAAAGTTGTTCTTGTCTTTGTTTTCCAGGATCAGTTTAACATGGATAAATCCAAATTAAACTAGGGGCTAATGTCAGGGATATACCCCGCGGTATGAACCAGCCGGAAATATGACCCAGCCGGGCTTGGCGGTTTACTTGAGACACAGTTGACACTTGGCGATTCACTAGTGACCCGCCCTGACCAGACGGTTTACAAGAAACCTGCCTGAACATTATGACGCACTGATAACCTGGAGGGCGGCGGACGGATGACAAGGCCCAAGGCCCAGAAGGCCTGTTTATGTTAATGGTGGGCCGATTTAAGAGGAAAGGCATGAGGAATATTTAGCTTACAAGGAGTTAAGACCCGGACTTGTATCTAGTTTTTATTAGAAGGCAGACTAGTCCTAATCCTAATAGGACTCCACATGTAACCCCCCCTCTAACTTATATAAGGAGGGGCAGGGCACCCCAAGAGGGGGGAAGAAAATAACCTTAGGGATATACATAACTAGGAGAGCCTGTTTACGGCGACTCCCTCATGATGATAATGAGACTTAGCCACAAACAGCATGTAGGGTTGTTACCGGATGATGTTTCCCGGGGCCCGAAGCTGCCTAAACCCTTGTCTTATGTTGCGTCTCTCGATTCCGCTCAACCCCTCTCAAGCTACCACATAGATGCGTTGGCCTCATGACTAAGTCCTCACACTACGACATCTGTCGTGACTATTCCACGACACCAGGCGTGTTGAAGAGGTTTCTCGCATCGTAAACCGGAGGTAAACGAATCTGGTGCCTCCTTCTCATGATGGCATTTGAAGCGTTTTGATCCAAGGTGAGCCGGAAAGAGTCTGCTTGAATCTGTTGTGCCTGAGCATCCAAAACAACTTGCTCTGTGGCTATCCTAGCATTCTCAGTCGCCAGCTCTTCCTTGGCTTGAGCTATTTCATATCGTAACCTCGCAAGATCCACCTTATGTTGTTCTTGAGTGTCCGGGCTCACCTCCAACCCCATCAAAGTCACCAAAGCCTCCAACAACTCTGTCAGAACCTGAGCCGGCGGGCGGGCGGAGCCGCTAGCACTAGCCGTCGCCGCAGCCGTTGAGCTGGAGGTCATAGCCGCGGTGATCGTTGAGCCAAGCGCTGGCTGTGTACCGGCCATGAAGATTGCAACCCTTTTCAGCGGCTCATAGGGGTCCGGAATACTGTTTCCATCGGAACAGCCCCCAAGCCAGCCGTCCTGCAGTTGATACATTGAATTGGCCTCACCGGTTGACGATTCACCATAAGAGTGGATGGCGTCTCACCACCAGGCACAGATCCTTCCTCAAATTCCGCCCCATGGATGAAACCAACAAAAGGCATGCTTCACAGTGGCCTGAACCTTGGTGGGTCGTGCACGCTGAGCCGTCTCGATGATGTCGGTGTAGGTGTCCGGCTCAGGGCCCGATTCGCCGATCTTGCCGATGAAGACGTGGATTCCGCCAAAGGGGACCCGGTACCCGTACTCAATTGAGCCGGCCTCGGAGCCCCAGCCTCCGTCGTTGATGTAGAGCTTGCCACGACGACTCTTGGTCATCAGGCCCACAGCATATCCCTTGATCCCTGTGAAGCTTCCCTTCAAGAACTCGAAACCACCGTGCGCTGGCCCCATGGTGGGCGCCAACTGTTGTGGACTTAACACGGCAGTTGTCCTAGCAGAAGGTCTTAGTCGTGGAGCCATCACAACTAGGTTAGCTTAAAGGGGTTAATCGAGACAAAGGACACAGGGAGTTTTGATACGTCCATTTTGCATCATGTTTTCTTACTGTTAGTTACAATGTTTTTATCCATAATAATGCTTTTTGGAATAATTCTAATGCCTTTTCTTTCATAATTTGCAAGGTACACACCAAGAGGGAGAATTCCAGCAACTAGAAATCTGCACCTGAAAAAGCTACGTCAGGCCACCTATTCTGCACAACTCCAAATGAGCTGCAACTCCACGAGGATTTTTTATGAATTATTTAAGAATTATTGGAGCCAATAAACACCAGAGTGGGGCCACCAGGTGGGCACAACCCACCTGGGCGCGCCAGGCCCCCCTGGCGCACCCTGGTGGCTTGTGGTCTCCTCGGCCCACCTCCGGTGCCCATCTTCTGGTATATAAGTGATTTTTACCTAGATAAAATAAGGGGACGACTTTTGGGACGGAGCGCCACCATCTCGAGGTGGAACTTGGGCAGGAGCACTTTTGCCCTCCGGCGGAGCGATTCTGCCGGGGGAACTTCCCTCACGGAGGGGGAAATCATCGGCATCATCATCACCAATAACTCTCCCATCTTGGGGAGGGCAATCTCCATCAACATCTTAAACAGCACCATATCATCTCAAACCCTAGTTCATCTCTTGTATTCAATCTTGTTACCGGAACTATAGATTGGTGCTTGTGGGTGACTAGTAGTGTTGATTAGATCTTGTAGTTGATTACTATATGGTTTATTTGGTGGAAGATTATATGTTGAGATCCAATATGCTATTTAATACTCCTCTGATCATGAGCATGTTTATCATTTGTGAGTAGTTACTTTTGTTCTTGAGGTCACGGGAGAAATCATGTTGCAAGTAATCATGTGAACTTGATATGTGTTCGAAATTTTGATAGTATGTATGTTGTTATTCCCTTAGTGGTGTCATGTGAATGCCGACTACATGAAACTTCACATATTTGGGCCTAAAGGAATGCATTGTGGAGTAGTAAATAGATGGTGGGTTGTGAGAGTGACAGAAACTTAAACCCCAGTTTATGCACTACTCCGTAAGGGACCGATCGGTTCCTAGAGTTTAATGCTATGGTTAGAATTTATTCTTAATATTTTTCTCGTAGTTGCGGATGCTTGCGGGAGGGTTAATCATAAGTAGGAGGTTTGTTCAAGTAAGAACAACACCTAAGCACTGGTCCACCCACATATCATATTATCAAAGTAGGAATGCAAATCAAACCAACATGATGAAAGTGACTAGATGAAATTCCCTTGTACCCTCAAGAACGTTTTGCTTATCATAAGAGACCGTTTTGGCCTGTCCTTTGCCTCAAAAGGATTGGGCTACCTTGTGGCATACTTGTTACTATTATTGTCACTTGCTTGCTACAAATTATCTTGCTATCAAACTACTCTGCTACTTACAATTTCAGCACTTGCAGACATTAGCTTACTGAAAAGTACTTGTCATTTCCTTCTGCTCCTCATTGGGTTCGACACTCTTACTTACCAAAAAGAGCTACAATTGATCCCCTATACTTGTGGGTCATCAAGGCTATTTTCTGGCGCCGTTGCCGGGGAGTGAAGCTCCTTTGGTAAGTGGAATTCGGTAAGGGAACATTTATATAGTGTGCTGAAATTTATTGTCACTTGTTACTATGGAAAACAATCCTTTGAGGGGTTTGTTTGGGGTATCTTCACCTCGTCTGGAACCACAATTGGCTACCCCTCAACCTACTGCACCTACTGAAAATATTGAATATGAAATTCCTTCGGTATAAAAGAACAACTGCTAGCTAATCCTTATGTAGGAGATGGAACAGAACATCCTGATATGCACTTGATACATGTGGAACAAATTTGTGGATTGTTTAAGCTTGCAGGTTTACCCAGGGATGAAGTTATGAAAAAGGTTTTCCCTTTATCTTTAAAGGGAAAAGAATTGGCATGGTATAGGCTATGCGATGATAATGGATCATGGAATTGGAATCGTTTGAAATTGGAGTTCCACCAAAAAATTATCCTATGCGTCTAGTTCATCGTGATCAGAATTATATATATAACTTTTGGCCTCATGAAGGAGAAAGTATTGCTCTAGCTTGGGGGAGGCTTAAGTCAATGTTATATTCATGCCCCAATCATGAGCTCTCAAGAGAAGTTATTATTCAGAACTTTTATGATCGGCTTTCTCGTAATGATCAAACCATGCTGGATACTTCTTGTGATGGTTCTTTTATGAAGAAAACTATTGAATTCCGGTGGGGTCTTTTGGAAAGAATTAAACGCAACTCTGAAGATTGGGAACTCGACAAAGGTAAAGAGTCAGGTATAAAGCTTATGTATGATTGTGTTAAATCTTTTATGGATACTGATGCTTTTCAAATGTTTAGCACTAAATATGGACTTGACTCTGAGATAGTAGCCTCCTTTTGCGAATCATTTGCTACTCATGTTGAACTCCCTAAAGAGAAGTGCTTTAAATATCACCCACCTATTAAAGAAGATATTAAAGATCTGGTACCAGTTAAAGAAGAAACTATACTCTATAATGTTGATCTAGTTGTTCCTACTGCTTATATTGAGAAACCCCCTTTTCCTGTTAGGATAAAGGAACATTCTAAAGTTTCAACTGTGGTTAACAAAAGCTTTGTTAGAACACCTAAACCAGATGAACAAATTAAAGTAGAACCTAATGTTGCTATGGTTAAAGATCTCTTGGAAGAAGATATAGATGGGCATGTTATTTACTTCTGTGCAGAAGCTGCTAGAATTGCTAAACCCGAAAAAGGGATAAAAATAGACCAGTTCTTGGCCTGCCTGTCATTTCAGTTAAAATAGGAGATCACTATTATCATGGTTTATGTGACATGGGTGCTAGTGTGAGTGCTATTCCTTACAAGTTATATCAAGAAATTAGGGAAGACATAGCACCTACAGAGTTAGAAGACATGGATGTTACTATTAAACTTGCAAATAGAGACACCATATCACCTTGTGGGATTATTAGAGATGTTGAAGTCTTGTGTGGGAAAATAAAATACCCTACTGACTTTCTTGTTCTTGTTACCCCACAAGATGACTTTTGTCCCATTATCTTTGGTAGACCTTTCTTGAACACAGTTAATGCTAAGATAGATTGCCAGAAAAAAACTGTGGGTGTTAGTTTTGGAGATGAGTCTCATGAGTTTAATTTTTCCAAGTTTAGTAGAAATCATCATGAAAAAGAATTGCCTAGTAAGGATGAATTAATTGGTCTTGCTTCTATTGATGTGCCACCTACTGATCCTTTAGAACAATACTTGCTAGACCATGAGAATGATTTACATATGCATGAAAGAAATGAAATAGATAAGATTTTCTTTGAACAACGTCCTCTGCTTAAACATAGTTTGCCTATTGAAACTAGTGGAGGTCCTCCTCCACCTAAAGGTGATCCTGTGTTTGAACTAAAACAATCGCCAAACACTTTGAAATATGCTTATCTTGATGAAAAGAAGGTATATCCTGTTATTATTAGTGCTAACCTTTCAGAACATGTAGAAGAAAGATTATTGAAAGTTCTAAGGAAGCACCGAGCTGCTATTGGATATACTCTTGATGATTTAAAGGGCATCAGTCCCACTCTATGTCAGCACAAAATTAATATGGAACCTGATGCTAAACCAGTTGTTGATCACCACCATCGGTTAAATCCGAAGATGAAAGAGGTGGTAAGAACGGAAATATTAAAACTTCTAGAAGCAGGTATAATCTATCCTATAGCTGATAGTAGATGGGTAAGTCATGTTCATTGTGTCCCTAAGAAAGGAGGTATAACTGTTGTTCCTAATGATAAGAATGAACTTATCCCACAAAGAATTGTTACAGGCTATAGAATGGTAATTGATTTTAGAAAATTAAATAAAGCTACTAGAAAAGATCATTACCCTTTGCCTTTTATTGATCAAATGCTTGAAAGATTATCTAAGCACACACACTTTTGCTTCCTTGATGGATATTTTGGCTTTTCACAAATACCTGTTTCTCAACCTGATCAAGAAAAAACCACTTTTACTTGTCCTTTTGGAACCTATGCTTATAGACGTATGTCTTTTGGTTTATGTAATGCACCTGCTACTTTTCAAAGATGCATGATGGCTATATTCTCTGATTTTTGTGAAAAGATTGTTGAGGTTTTCATGG
Organism: Triticum urartu; assembly: GCF_056163025.1. Taxonomy (NCBI): domain Eukaryota; kingdom Viridiplantae; phylum Streptophyta; class Magnoliopsida; order Poales; family Poaceae; genus Triticum; species Triticum urartu. The sequence goes on along the minus strand of NC_141877.1, from coordinate 443,722,331 downwards.
ATGACTTCTCTGTCTATGGGAAGTATTTTGATGATTGTTTAAGCAATTTTGATCGAGTTTTGCAGAGATGTGAACAAACAAATCTTGTCTTGAATTGGGAAAAGTGCCACTTTATGGTTAATGAAGGCATTGTCTTGGGTCATAAAATTTCTGAAAGAGGTATTGAAGTGCACCAAGCTAAGGTTGATGCAATTGAGAAAATGCCATGTCCTAAGTACATAAAAGGTACTCGTAGTTTCCTAGGTCATGCTGGTTTCTATAGGAGGTTTATCAGGGACTTCTCTAAAATTTCTAGGCCTCTTACTAATCTTTTGCAAAAGGATATTCCTTTTATTTTTGATGATGATTGTATTTAAGCCTTTGAAACACTCAAGAAAGCTTTAATCTCTGCACCTATAGTTCAACCACCTGATTGGAACTTGCCTTTTGAAATTATGTGTGTTGGTAGTGATTATGCTGTTGGTGTTGTTCTAGGACAAAGAGTTGATAAGAAATTGAATGTTATTCATTATGCTAGTAAAACTCTAGACAGTGCTCAAAGAAATTATGCTACAACTGAAAAAGAATTCTTAGCAGTGGTGTTTGCTTGTGATAAGTTAAGACCTTATATTGTTGATTCTAAAGTAACTGTCCACACAGACCATGCTGCTATTAAATATCTTATGGAGAAGAAAGATGATAAACCTAGACTTATTTGTTGGGTTCTCTTGTTACAAGAATTTGATTTACATATCATTGATAGAAAAGGAGCTAAGAACCCCGTAGCTGATAACTTGTCTAGGCTTGTGTCGGCGTTCTGGGAATGGGGGTCCCCAGACTTGCCTGCCGGCGACCCACGGTGTGGCTCCACAAGTGGGCCCGTATGACCCATCTTCACCAGAAAGCACTCAAGACCCTCGCGAGGGGCCAAGCCTCACGAGGCGGATGACACAAGAGCTCCTCGGGAGTGGCCTCACCAGGCTGGCTCGTGAGGGGCAGAGAGATCAAGGCAAGGCAAACCTCGCGAGGTTCTCATGACATAAGCCATGACGGCCAAGGCTAGGCGGGCGCCAGCGCGCATAGTGTCCTTGCTTCCTCTTTGGTGCTAAGGAGGCAAGCGCATGTGAGGATTACCAAGGCATCAAGCAAAGGTTTCCATATCGGTGCAACGAGACCAAGACCAGCAGGACGGAAGGACGGAGGTCACCGTGGAGCCCAAGACAGTGTCACCACGAGAGCCTTTGGCATGCGAAGACCGCTTATGTTAGGCTAAGTTGTACCAGTTGTTCCCCTTCAAACTTGGTCGTTGTGGGATCCCTTCCCGCTCAATATTTGGGAAGAGGACCCGAGCCTCTATAAATAGGACTAGCCATCACAGAGGGAGGGGGACGACGGATCGAACCCTTCTCCAGCTCATCGAGCACAAGAACACCTCATCTCAGGAGGCTGTTCTTCCTCTTGTACTGTTCATCCCCAGCCCAAGAGGCAATCCACCACCACCACACCGGAGTAGGGTATTACACCACAACGGTGGCCCAAACCAGTATAAATATTGTGTCCTCGTGTCTTTGGGTTCGGCGAGCTAGTCCGTGAGATCGTGGAGTGTGAGAGCGAGGGAGAGGAGAGATCTTCGTGCGCACCCCAGCATTCGAACCTCAAGGGTTTTGCCGGAACCCGAAATCCTACATTTGGCCCGCCAGGTAGGGGTGCGCCGGAGCTTTCCTTCCAATGATCTGTGCTTCGCCGCCACCGTGCTCCGCCCCATGGCAAGCGTAGTGCTTTCCGCTCTGATGACCGATGCCAGCGGCAGGGCCAGGGGGCTCCGAGCCTTGGCCCCCGCCTTACGACAGGTGAAGTGGCCGCCCAAGTTCAAGCCAGAGATGCCACCGCGCTACGACGATGCGGCGGATCCGGTGGCTTTCCTGCTAGCGTACGAGGAGGTCATCCTCAAAGCTGGGGGCGACAACAGGGTCATGCCCAACTGGCTTCCCATGGCCCTTACGGGTGCACCGCATACCTGGCTGCTCACCCTCCCAGGATCTTCCGTGGCGTCTTGGGAGCAGTTGCGCGACCTCTTCACCGAGCGCTTCACGACGCCAGCACCCCACGCTGTAGCAGCCCTCCTCAGTGGCTCGCAAGCGCCACCCTCAGACCGCCACCTCAAGCCGTTCCTTTCCCAGATCGGCTCCACTTCCACGCACCAGGGGGGTCCCCCAGGCTGGGCGGCGCCCGAGGCCGGCCTCACCTTTGACTCAGGGGACCACCCCATCACCACCACCGGCTCGGGTGTGCTCCCAATGCTTTGCACGCCCACCATTTGCAGCGTGGCCGTCACTAAGACCCTCATCGACGGTGGCGCCGGCCTCAACGTGCTCTCCGTGGAGGCCTTCAGCCTTCTTCACGTACCAGTCGGGCGGCTTCGCCTCAGCAAGCCTTTCTCAGGAGTTGGCGGCAGCACCGCCCACGCCCTGGGATAGATCTGCCTTCCAATCACCTTCGGCACACGCGACAACTACCGCACCGAGCTGGTCGACTTCGACATCGCCCGCATCGGCCTCCCGCACAACGCCATCCTTGGGTACCCAGCTATGGCCCAGTTTATGGCAGCAACCCATCCGGCTTACAACCTCATGAAGATGCCTGGGAGCAAGGGCGTCCTCACCATCGAGGGGGACTGTCGGTGTCAAAACCGGCGGATCTCGGGTATGGGGTCCCGAACTGTGCGTCTAGGCGGATGGTAACAGGAGACAAGGGACACGATGTTTCTAGCCAGGTTCGGGCCCTCTTGATGGAGGTAAAACCCTACTCCTGCTTGATTAATATTGATGATATGGGTAGTACAAGAGTAGATCTACCACGAGATCAAAGAGGCTAAACCCTAGAAGCTAGCCTATGGTATGATTGTTGTTCGTCCTACGGACTAAAACCCTCCGGTTTATATAGGCACCGAAGAGGGTTAGGGTTACACAGAGTCGGTTACAATGGTAGGAGATCTACATATCCGTATCGCCAAGCTTGCCTTCCACGCCAAGGAAAGTCCCATCCGGACACGGGACGAAGTCTTCAATCTTGTATCTTCATAGTCCAGGAGTCCGGCCAAAGGTCATAGTCCGGCTATCCGGACACCCCCTAATCCGGGACTCCCTCAGTAGCCCCCGAACCAGGCTTCAATGAGGACGAGTCCGGCGCGTAGATTGTCTTCAGCATTGCAAGGCGGGTTCTTCTCCTTATTCTGTGTACCTGTTGAATAGTTTTCGGCTTCTCGTAAATATCACGCTCCTTGGCTTCCACGCCCAATAATGGACATCTTCCATGTGTTGAACGAATGCGAAAAGCCAGGGTATTTTTACATTTACCCCCCTAGCTGCACAAATGAGATGCCTATATAAGAGACGAGGATTTAGATCCGAATCACACCATCATCCCTTCGCGAGCTTTCATCGAAGCGCATCTGACAGAAATCCATTCCATCATGGACAGTCGATGCTGCTCCTCCTCTCGCCCTCCCAGTTCTCAACCTGGAGATTGGGAGAGATGCTCCATCCCGCACAGCGAGCTAGTGACGCTCCAAACCAAGGGATTTCTTCCCCCAGCCTTCATGGTTCCGGTTCGAGCCGGACTCGCCACCTATAAGGGCGGAAAACAAGCGGAGAGCGTCCCCAGTCCCTCCCAAGGAGAGCGGGTATGTCTTATCCCTTATTTGATAAGAGGGCTCGGATTTCCAATTCATCCGTTTCTCTGGGGGCTCCTAGAGTTCTATGGCCTCCGGTTGCACAACCTTACGCCTGCCTCCATTCTGCATATTGCAGGCTTCGTGGCCCTTGGCGAGCTGTTTTTGGGCATCGAGGCTCATTTCGCGCTGTGGAAGAGGTTGTTCTGCCTCGTACCCAATTCTCAGGAGGGGTCGATATATCAAGTGGGCGGAGCCGAACTATGGCGCACCGCCGGGACCGGATATCTATTCGGAACCCCGAAGAAGGCGTCCGAAGACTGGCCTTTGGAATGGTTTTATATAGAAGATGTCCCCCTGCCGGACCCTGTTCGGATCGGCCTCCCGGAGTTCAGTAATGCTCCTTTGAGGAAACGCCTAAGCTGGTGTCCACGGAGCCCTCAGAGGGAAAATGACAGGGACGTCCTTTACCTGATGAGCCGAATAAGGTTGTTGGCTCATTCCAGACTGACCATGATCGGGCTCATGGCCACATGCACTATGCGAGGGGTGCAGCCGCTTCAGTATAGAGGCCACCCCATGTGGGATTTCAACGGGGAGGGTGATGCCACCCGCCATGGCTGTAAGGGGCCGGGATTGGTCGCCGATCTGATGAAGACCTTGTCCGCATTATACAAGGGAGAAGAGGAGGAATTTCTTCGCGTCAATCCACAGGACGGATTTTCTATGAACAATCCTCCAAGCTGGGTAAGCGGACATTTCTTTTTGCCCATCCAATCCATATTCCCATAGTCAAGTATCTCATTTTGTGATTTCGACGCAGGAACTGCGCCAGGCCATAAAAGATATAAACAGCCTGCCTCCACAACCCGAAGATCCAGAACGGTTCCTCGATCCGGCCTCCCAAGAGGATCCGGACATATCGGTGGAGCTGATTGATGGGGTATTTTACCAACTGAGCATCGACAATGCCTTGGTTGCCATTATGGCCGATTACCCCGGAATATTTCCAGCCTCACAGGTAACTGAGACCAAAGTCCCAATACTTTGAAAATGATCCACCCGTGCTTATCTTTGATCACCGTGTATCAATGGTGTTTTGCAGGGGAGCCCTTGAGGTGGAAGGCCGAGCCTGCGGCGGCTAGCCGACAAGGGGCAGCAAGGCCCAGCAGGCTGAAAAGAAGTGCGGTCTGGGTTGAGACGCCGGCGCCATGGTATGGCATGCCGCCTTATTCCCAGGTTTTATTCCCGGAAGGTATACTAACGCTCGTGCTCTCTTCAGGAAAAAGAGCGCTCGTCGGACTATATCTGGAGAGGCTGCCAACCGAGTCTCCACCAGCCAGGCTTCAAAGCCAGGTCCAGAGGCGGAGGCGAACACGAGGCGTGCGTCAGACACTCCTCCGACAGAGGATGCCGACGGACTATCTGCCACCAATTCCGAGGTGGAGAGTGCCATGAATCACAGGCGTCGTCAGACTGTTCTTCGTGACACATGTTTCTCCCAAGAGGCATTGGATGCCTTCAATTCGGGAGATGCGCACCTCCGTGCCGCTCAAAATGGTCTAGCCAGAGCCATGGAGCAGTATGTGAAAGACATACGGTTGAGAAAATTTGATGGTTATATATACCAGTAGCCCCGAAGACTTGAAATAGTTAGAATAGCTGATTTAAGGATCATTTATTATGTAGGATCTATCCACAACGAATACCCAACTGTCACAGGAGCTGGAAGAGTGCAAAGCCCAACTTGAGGCCGCACTAGCCGCTGCAGGGGAGGCCAAGGAGACCCCCTCTGGTAATATACGCTTCGAAAGATAAGTATGTTGTGAAGTGTGGCGTATGTATAAATCTGACAATATCATTGCAGATGGCGCCGGAGTAGATACGGACAAGCAACAACTCTTGCGCCGGTTAAAAGCCGGGGAGAGCATGCTTACGAGGGTGAGGCAGGAGAAGAATATTCTCCAAGATGCCAACACCCAGCTGGGAGAGGAACTCAAAGATGTTCGTGCCCAGCTGGCGGACTCCGTGAAGGAGAATCGACGGCTTTGACGCGGCATTTTTAGTAAGTTCTTGAACGAACTTTGAAAAAGAGTTCGGCGAAGAATTCGACTAACAGAGTTACGTCTATAGATATGCTCACAGGTCGTCCTGCAGAGGAAATGCCCGGTTCTACGGGTGACCTTCTTCTAGAGCTCTTACAACTACACGAACGAGTTCGGCAGGTGATGAAAGGCGTCGCCCAGGCCTTGTGGCCATCTGTCTCCTTGCCCGAGGGCCTTGGGGAGCTTGCAGAGAGGCTCCAGGGAGCGCAGCGGCGCTTCCGATTATGGAAGATACCGGCCTGCCGTCAAGGCGCCAGGGAGGCCTGGGCCATGGTGAAGACGCGGTACACGAAGGCTAACCCAAACCACATGGCCGAGGTCGGACCTGTGGGGCCCGATGGGAAGGAGATCCCTGTGAGCTTAGTGTACGGCCAGGTAGAATTGGCCGCAAAGTATTCCCAGCAGGACTGTAAACTAGATAGCCTGTTAGATGCCATTGAAGAGGAATACAATCAGTCAAATTGACTATGTAATTTAAGATGACATGTGAAATGCCTTCTAGCCGGATTGTAGATCGTTTGTCATAGCGGACCTTTTCGCTTCAACTTCGGGACCAAGTAGTCCGGAGTGTGTCCGAATACCCTCGCGGTTATATGAAAACTGGGGCATGCGTGGAGACCAGGCGTAGGGGTCATTAGTGCTTTATCAGACAAGTGCCCGACTAGTTATGTTATATTACATGGTTAGTAAGAAACATCTTCCAGGGAGAATAGTTTCGTTAGGGGTTCCTTTCCCTGGGAGGCATGCCCTAAAGTGCATGTCTGGACTGCGAAAAAAGCAGAAAAACATCTGGGGGAAGATAAATAAATAGGTAAGAAATATTCTTTTAGTTCACCGACCGGATATTCTCTTAAGAACGCTAGCTTTCGGCTTCACCCAGTCTGAGGTACACATCCGGCTGACCCGGCAGTAATAATCACAGAGGTGCTCCCTTTACCACCTAGCCGAACAATCGGGAACGTAGGGGTAAGCACAGGAGCCAGGCAACCCAGCTTGGCCAAAACTTAGGTCATATCGATGCATATAATGGTGAATAAAAGGTACGCACAGAAGTGTGACACATGTATTGGGCATGAAGCCCTTATAAATAAGCTTCTATGAAAGAAGCCCCCAGGTACAATGAGCGCGGATAGCACGTCAAGTGTGTGCGAACAATGCGCTAGCGAGCCTTCAAAGGCTAGAAGGAAAAAGGAGGGAGAATAAGAAAAATAGAGGACAGCTAAAGTGTAAAATATGGACAGAGGAAGGAGACGAACTCAGAATCCGACGCTAGGCGTAGAATCTTCGGAGACGGGCTACGTTCCATGGGTTCGGCTCGAGTCGGTTATCCGATGCATCTCGCAGACGGTACGCTCTACCGGTCAGGACTTGGTCGATGATATAGGGACCTTCCCATTTGGGCTTGAGTTTGTCCTTTTTCTTGTCCGGCAGGCGTAGAACTAGCTCGCCAACATTGTAAGTTTTGGCCTGTACTTCCCTGCTTTGATATCTTTGAGCCTGTTGTTGATAGAATGCGGAACGGGATTTTGCTACGTCGCGCCCCTCCTCCAAGGCGTCCAAACTGTCCTGCCGATCAAGCTCGGCTTCTCTTTCTTCGTACATGCGCACGCGAGGTGAGTCATGAATTATGTCGCAGGGCAGAACTGCCTCTGCGCCGTATACCATAAAGAATGGTGTGAATCCGGTCATCCGATTCGGAGTGGTCTGCAGCCCCCAGAGTACGGAGTCGAGCTCCTCTACCCAGTGCGTGTTAGATTCCTTGAGGGACCGCACTAATCTGGGTTTGATGCCGCTCATAATTAGACCATTTGCTCGCTCAACTTGACCGTTAGTTTGAGGGTGATAGACTGAAGCATAGTCGAGCTTGATGCCCATGTTTTTGCACCAGAGTTTGACCTCGTCGGCCATAAAGTTTGTGCCGTTATCAGTGATGATGTTGTGGGGGACACCGTAACGGTGTATGACCCCTAATATGAAGTCTATCACCGGTCCGGATTCGGCCGTCTTAACAGGCTTGGCCTCTATCCATTTGGTGAATTTATCCACCATGACCAGTAGGTATTTTTGCTTGTGGGCTCCCCCTTTAAGAGGTCCAACCATGTCAAGCCCCCAGACCGCGAAGGGCCAGGTGATGGGTATAGTTTTGAGAGCGGTGGGTGGCATGTGGCTTTGATTAGCAAAGAGCTGGCATCCAACTCATCATTGGACTAAGTCGTGAGCATCTGCCCAGGCCGTCGGCCAATAAAATCCTGTATGGAAGGCCTTGCCTACAAGGGCCCGGGTTGCAGCGTAGTGCCCGCCGAGTCCGACATGAATTTCAGCCATAATATTCCGCCGTTCCTCTTCAGAGATACACCTTTGAAGGACTCCGGTTGTGCTTTTCTTATAAAGCTCTCCCTCGTGGCCCTTATAGGCTTTAGATCGCTGCACTATGCAGCGGGCCTCGTTTTGGTCCTCGGGAAGTTCCTACCTGGTTAGGTAGGCTAGGAATGGTTCTGTCCACGGGGCAATGACTGCCATTATTACGTGGGCTGAGGGTGTTATTTCGTTGGCAGAACCACCAACTGTGTCAGAATGTTCGGTGTGGGGTAGTGCGGTTGGGTCCGGGTTGTTATTTCCGGACTCTCCCTCCCATAATACGGATGGCTTGAACAGCCTCTCTAGGAAGATGTTGGGGGGCGGCATCACGCTTTGCGCCGATGCGTGCCAACACATCTGCTGCCTGGTTGTTATCCCAGGCTATATGGTGAAATTCGAGCCCCTCAAACCGAGCTGACATTTTTAGGACGGCATTGCGATAAGCTGCCATTTTCGGATACTTGGCATCAAAGTCTCCATTTATTTGGGATATTGCGAGGTTCGAATCCCCACGCACCTCTAGGCATTGAATGCCCATGGAGACTGCCATCGGGAGACCATGTAGAAGGGCCTCGTATTCGGCTGCGTTGTTGGAGTCCGTATACATTATCTGGAGTACGTATTGAACTGTATCTCCGATTGGGGACGTCAGAACGACGTCAGCTCCTAGGCCAGCCAACATTTTGGAGCCGTCGAAGTGCATTATCCAATTGGAATATGCGCCGTACTCTTTAGGGAGTTCGGCTTCAGTCCATTCGGCGACGAAGTCGGCCAAAACTTGCGACTTAATAGCTCGCCGTGGCTTATAGGTTATGTCGAACGGGAGGAGCTCAATGGCCCATTTGGCAATCCGTCCCATCGCGTCGTGGTTGTTTATAATGTCGTTAAGAGGTACTTCGGAGGCTACTGTTATCAAACACTCTTGAAAGTACTGTCGCAGCTTCCGGGATGCCATAAACACCGTGTATGCTATCTTTTGATAATGCGGGTACCGTGACTTGCATGGGGTTAGGACAGTGGACACGTAGTAAACTGGTTTTTGAAGGGGGGACTTGTGTCCGTCCGTCTCTCGTTCGACAACGAGCACCGCGCTTACAACTTGATGAGTTGCCGCGATATATAATAGCATTGGTTTGCCCATGTTGGGCGCGGCCAGGACCGGGTTTGTTGCCAATATGACTTTTATTTCTTCGAGTCTGGCCGTGGCGGCATTCGTCCACTCGAAGTGTCCGGTGCGTCGGAGGAGGCGATAAAGGGTAATGCCTTTTCTCCCAAATGGGAGATAAAGCGGCTTAGAGCCGCCACGCATCGAGTCAATTTTTGTATTTGTTTGAGGTCTTTTGGGATATCCAATTGTGACAGAGCTCGGATCTTGGCTGTGTTTGCTTCAATTCCTCTACCGGATACGATGAAGCCCAAGAGCTTTCCGGCTGGTACGCCGAAAACGCATTTTTCCGGGTTAAGCTTGATGTCATATGTTCGGAGATTATCGAATGTGAGCCTCAAGTCGTCTACTAGAGTTTCGACATGCTTGCTTTTGACGACCACATCATCTACGTATGCCTCCACTGTTTTGCCGATCTGGTTTGCCAGACATGTTTGAATCATGCGCTGATATGTTGCGCCGGCGTTTGTGAGCCCGAAGGGCATTGTGTTGAAGCAGAATGGGCCGTATGGAGTGATGAATGTCGTTGCGGCTTGGTCAGGCTCTACCATCTTAATTTGGTGGTAGCTGGAGTATGCGTCGAGGAAGCACAATGAATCGTGTCCTGCGGTAGCATCGATAATTTGATCGATGCGGGGGAGGGGGAAGGGATCCTTTGGGCAAGCCTTGTTGAGGTCCTTGAAATCGACGCATAGGCGCCAGGATTTGTCCTTCTTTGGTACCATCACCAGGTTTGCTAGCCAGTCTGGATGTTTTATATCTCTGATGAATCCAGCCTCCAATAGTTTGGCTAGCTCCTCTCCCATGGCCTTTCTCTTGGGTTCGGAGAAACGCCGAAGAGCCTGTTTGACTGGCTTGAATCCTTTTAGGATGTTTAGGCCGTGCTCGGCCAGCCGGCGTGGGATTCCTGGCATGTCTGAAGGGTGCCAGGCAAAAATGTCCCAATTTTCGCGTAGGAATTCTCTTAGTGCGGCGTCTACATCGGGATTTAATTGTGCCCCGATGGAGGCCGTTTTTGTAGGGTCCGTTGGATGGACTTGGAATTTGACTATTTCGTTCGCTGGTTTAAAGGAGGTGGACTTGGATCTCTTATCAAGTATCACATCGTCCCTATTCACCGTGGAGCGCAGCGTAGTGAGTTCCTCGGCCGCTAGGGCTTCGGATAGTGCCTCAAGGGCCAGTGCGGCTGTCTTATTTTCGGCGCGGAGTTCTATGTTCGGGTCACTAGCAAGAGTGATGATTCCGTTCGGCCTGGGCATTTTGAGCTTCATGTACCCATAATGGGGTACAGCTTGAAAAATTGTGAATGCCTCTCGCCCTAATAGAGTGTGGTATCCGCTGCTGAACGGGGCCACTTGGAACGTGACCTCCTCGGACCTGTAATTATCCGGCGTGCCGAACACCACATCGAGTGTGATTTTTCCTGTACAGCGTGCTTCCCGACTGGGGATTATTCCTCTAAAGGTTGTGCTGCTTCGCTCAATGTGGCTCCAGTCTATTTCCATTTTTCGGAGGGTTTCCTCGTAAATGAGGTTTAATCCGCTGCCGCCGTCCATGAGTACCTTGGTAAGGCGAAAGCCGTCCACTATCGGACTTAGGACCAATGCGGCTGGTGCTCGGGTTGTTCAGAATTTAGGTTCGTCACTTGCATTAAAGGTAATAGCCGTGTCACTCCATGGGTTTATTGTTGCTACTTGGTAGACTTCGGCAAGGCTAGGGAGTGTTCGTTTCCGCATATTATTCGATGCGAAAGTCTCGAAGACTGTTAATACCGTACTGGTATCCCTGGGCTGCTGCTCTAGAGCTAGAAGCTCTTCGCCACTTTTGGCCACCTGCCATAGTATCCAACATGCTCTAAGGCTATGAGTTGGAGTGGCGCCCTCTGTACTATGAATTTTACAGGGTCCATTGAGCCATCCCTCCAGTACGGTTCCATGCCCTATAGAGGGTTTTTGCTTTTTGGTATTTAACCCAGGTGCCTGGCGATGATGCACCCTTTTATTTCGGACTGGGGTTGTATTCAAGGCCGGATTGTCCCAAAATCTTGCTTCGGTTTTCCAGGCGCTTTCCATCGCACAGTACTTTCGTACTATGGACGCCAAGTCGGCAAAACGTGTAATGTCACAGCGACTTATAGCGTTGAGGATCCCGTTGTCAGTGCAATTATTGCAAAAGAATGAGATTGTGTCCTCCTCGCGGCCGTCCTTTATCTTGTCCATAACCAAGAGGAATCTAGCCCAGTAATGGTGTACTGCTTCTGCGGGCTCTTGCCAAATTTGAGATAGGTCGCTTATGTTTGGGTGAGCGGGTGGAATTAAATCCGGAACCTCGCCCGATCTGAGACTTAAGGGCCAAGGAGCTTCCGAACTTGGAAGCTTGGATTCTTGGATGTTGTCCAATGAATCTAGCCCGCTGCCTGACTTTATGTTCAGGGCTTGAGTGACGTCCTCTCCTCCACGGGAATCTGGCATGGAGGGATCGGGAATCCGGACGTAGCTAGTCCTTAAGATAGAAGAAGGGTCGCCGTATTGTCCCTCTACCACAACAACGTGGTGGGTAACCTGGGGAGAGTTAATCTCTCTCAGATCGAGTTTAGGCCCAATCTGATCATAGTCTGTAGCGACTCCCAGGGCGGCGATGCGATCCAAGAGCTCGTTTAAGGAAGAGGGCTCCATCGAATCTAACTGCTCCGCGAGTTCCGAGTTAACGTGAAGATTGCTTTAGATGACCCGAGAAGTCATCGTCGGCGCGGCGGCCGAACAGGCGGTCATAAGAAAACCACCTAGCCGGAGAGTTTGGCCGACAGCCAAAGCTTCTTTTGCAACAGTGCCGTCTTTAAAGACGGGATGAGGCATCCTTCCTGACGGCGACGACACAGAGGAACTCTCAATGAAAGCACCAATGTCGGTGTCAAAACCGGCGGATCTCGGGTAGGGGGTCCCGAACTGTGTGTCTAGGCGGATGGTAACAGGAGACAAGGGACACGATGTTTTTAGCCAGGTTCGGGCCCTCTCAATGGACGTAAAACCCTACTCCTGCTTGATTAATATTGATGATATGGGTAGTACAAGAGTAGATCTACCACGAGATTAGAGAGGCTAAACCCTAGAAGCTAGCCTATGGTATGATTGTTGTTCGTCCTACGGACTAAAACCCTCCGGTTTATATAGGCACCGGAGAGGGTTAGGGTTACACAGAGCCGGTTACAATGGTAGGAGATCTACATATCCGTATCGCCAAGCTTGCCTTCCACGCCAAGGAAAGTCCCATCCGGACACGGGACGAAGTCTTCAATCTTGTATCTTCATAGTCCAGGAGTCCGGCCAAAGGTCATAGTCTGGCTATCCGGACACCCCCTAATCCGGGACTCCCTCAGGGACACCAAGGAGGCTCTGGTGGCGCTCAAGCTTTCCCTCAAGACCGCCGCGACGGCACAGCCCGCCGGCGCGGGCGCCTTCGGGGCCAAGAGAGTCGCACCAACCAAGAAGAAGCAGTTGTTCACCCAAGACAATGCTGAAACCAAGCAGGTGCCAGTCGATGAAGACAGGTCCTCAGGAGCCACCTTTACCATAGGTGCAGACCTCGACCCTGATCAAGAGGAAGTGTTGGTGAAGTTCTTGCGCGCAAACAAGGAGATATTCGCATGGGAACCGAAACAGCTGGTGGGGGTGCCGAGAGAGGTGATTGAGCATCACTTAAAGGTGTGCCCCAATGTACGCCCTGTGAAGCAGCGGGCGAGACGACAATCCACGGAGAAGCAGGCCTTCATCGTCCAAGAAACCCGCAAGCTCGAGGTGGCGGGTGCCATTTGCGAGGTTCGTTACCCCAAGTGGCTGGCGAACCCCGTTGTTGTGCCGAACAAAGCCGGGAAGGAGCGCATGTGTGTCGACTTCACCAACCTCTACAAGGCCTGCCCCCAAGATCTGTTCCCGCTTCCATGCATCGACCAGATCGTCGACTCCACCGCCGAGTGCGATTTGCTGTGCTTCCCGGATGCGTTCTCAGGCTATCATCAGATCAAGATGGCGGTAGAAGATGTGGAGAAGACCGCCTTCCTGACCCCGTGTGGGGCGTACTGCTATACTTGCATGCCTTTCGGACTGCACAACGCGGGAGCGACCTTCCAGCATTGAGTCATGACTGGCGGCGCCTGCGATCAGGGCTCGGAATTCCCTAACTACCAATTTTTTGCAGTTCCCAAAAAGCCTGGCCAGGTGCTGAGGAATGAGCGCCTCGTAAGGCAGAAACTACTTCAAACACGGCAAGATAAGTTATTCCTACGCGCCTATATAAGACATTTATGCCACGACACGACACAGGAATGATAAACATAGCATAACAACTTGGAAAACACAGTTTTGTTGCGCGACCCTGCGGGGCCCCATACTCGTCTCTCCTGATGCAGGAAGAAAAGGAAGAACAAAGCAAAAGCGGCGCGTGCCTCTGCAAGCGGTTCGTGAGGGCGGACCCGTGGCGCTCTCCTGAGCTCAGTCGGACCCTTCCCTGCGCTTCACAGAGGTGCGGCGGCGAGATGACCCGTTACCACCTTCGAAGCGGGCGCGGCGGCATGGCAGCTGGTCGTAGCCGCCGCTGCTGGAGTTGTCGCCTGAGGGAGAGTCGTCGTAGCTGGGCGCGAGGTCGTCCTCGCCCTCATCTCGATCGTCGTCAAGGCCGAGCACCTCGTCGTCGTTGTTGACCTCGGGGCAGCACCTAGCACGGCGACCATCTTCCCCAAACACCCTCACGTAGAGGGTCGCGTCATCATCGTACTTGAAATGGAGGGTGCACCGCCTGCCCAGGCCGCACACACGGGCAAACGTCTACCAGCCACGGGCTAGGGCTATGTTGCCCGCGACGGAGACCTTAACCACAACCCAGGAAGCCCTGCTTCAGTAGCCGTCCGCCTACAGCCAGAGCCCGCCTGGACCAGCGGCCGGCAGCTCGTCGGCGAAGAAGCGTAGGAGCTGAAGCCAGTTGCCGGCCAGGTTCTCCGACCAGACAACAAACTCCGGCAGCACCTCCGCCGAGTGGAAGCGTGGCCGGGGAGGCCACATGACCACGAGACGTCTCTCTTCACTAACAGGGCTGCCACGACCGGGGCGACCCCCACGACGCGAAGCGGCACCGCCGCGGCTGTGGGAGGGTGCGGCAGGAGTCGCGGCGTGCTTGCGGGGACGGCCGCTTCCATGCTTGGGCACGAAGAGCCGGCCCCTCCTAACGGGCCTTCCCCTTCTCCGCGATAGAGAACCTCTTCGACGACGCCATTGGTGTCGTTACTGGCAATGGAGCAAAGGGGGAGAAGCGAGCGGAATGGGAACAAATGGGCGACGGGGGCTCCGCCCCCTCCTCATTTATAGCAAGAGAAGGCCAACCGGCGACCCCCACGATCGCAGCTAATGATAACCCATTTTGCATGCAGCAGGGACTCGTCAAATCGGGCAATTTCTGAGGCAGCATGGGGAAGCGGAGACGCCCACGTCCAATCAACCGCCATGCGTCAACCAAGGCTGCAGGCTATTGGGGCCCACGGCGCTCTGCACTTGCCTTTGGCTTCACCTCGAAGCCAAGCCCGAGCGCGCCTTGGGCCCGGGGGCTACTGTCAGTGTTCTGGGAACGGGGGTCCCTAGACTTGCCTGCCTGTGGCCCACGGCGTGGCTCCACAAGTGGGCCCGTATGTCCCATCTTCACCAGCAAGCACTCAAGACCCTCACGAGGTGGACGACACAAGACCTCCTCGGGAGCGGCCTCACCAGGCTGGCTCGTGAGGGCGGAGAGATCAAGGCAAGGCGAACCTCGCGAGGTTCTCATGACGTAAGCCATGACGACCAAGGCCAGGTGGGCACCAGCGCATACAGTGTCCTTGCTTCTTCTTTGGTGCTAAGGAGGCAAGCGCAGGCGAGGAGTACCAAGGTGTAATGCAAAGGTTTCCATATCGTTGCAATGAGACCAAGACCAGCAGGACGGAGGTCACCGTGGAGCCCAAGACGGCGTCACCACCAGAGCCTTTGGCAGGCGAAGACCGCTTTTGTCAGGATAAGCTGTACTAGTGTTCCCCTTCAAACTTGCTCGTTGTGGGATCCCTTCCCGCTCAATATTTGGGAAGAAGACCCGGGCCTCTATAAATAGGACTAGCCACCAAAGAGGGAGGGGGACGACGGATCGAACCCTTCTCTAGCTCATCGAGCACAAGAACACCTCACCTCAGGAGGCTGTTCTTCCTCTTGTACTGTTCATCCCCAGCCCAAGAGGCAATCCACCACCACCACACTGGAGTAGGGTATTACACCACAATGGTGGCCCGAACCAGTATAAATCTTATGTCCTCGTGTTCTTTCGGTTCGGCGAGCTAGTCCGTGAGATCGTGGAGTGTGAGAGCGTGGGAGAGGAGAGATCTTCGTGTGCACCCAGTGTTCAAACCTCAAGGGTTTTGCCGGAACCCGAAATCTGACAGCTTGAAAATGTGCTTGATGACCCACTACCTATTGATGATAGTTTTCCTGATGAGCAGTTAGCTGCAATAAATGTTGCTAATAGTACTCCTTGGTATGCTGGCTATGCTAATTACATTGTTGCTAAATATTTACCACCTACCTTTACTTACCAGCAAAAGAAAAAAATTCTTCTATGATTTAAGACGTTACTTTTGGGATGACCCACTTCTTTATAAAGAAGGAGTAGATGGTATTATTAGACGTTGTGTGCCTGAGCATGAACAGGGACAAATCCTACTGAAATATCACTCCGAAGCTTATGGAGGACATCATGCTGGAGATAGAACTACTCACAAGATATTGCAATGTGGATTTTATTGGCCTACTCTCTTCAAGGATGCCCGTAAGTATGTCTCATCTTGTCATGAATGCCAAAGAATAGGTAATATTGGTAAGCGTCAAGAAATGCCTATGAACTATTTTCTTGTTGTTGAACCATTTGATGTTTTGGGATCTGATTACATGGGACCTTTTCCTTCTTCTAATGGGTATACACATATTTTGGTTGCTGTTGATTATGTTACTAAATGGGTAGAAGTTATTCCAACCAGTAGTGTTGATCACAACACCTCTATTAAAATGCTTAAGGAAGTTATTTTCCCAAGGTTTGGAGTCCCTAGATATTTAATGACTGATGGTGGTTCACACTTTATTCATGGTGCTTTTCGTAAGATGCTTGCTAAGTATGATGTTAACCATAGAATTGCATCACCTTATCATCCTCAGTCTAGTGGTCAAGTTGAGCTTAGCAATAGAGAAATAAAATTAATTTTGCAAAATACTATTAATAGGTCTAGGAAGAATTGGTCTAAGAAATTAGATAATGCACTTTGGGCTTATAGAAAAACTTATAAAAATCCTATGGGTATGTCTCCTTATAAAATGGTTTATGGAAAACCTTGTCATTTACCTCTTGAGTTAGAACATAAAGCATATTGGGCAGTTAAAGAACTTAACTATGACTTCAAACTTGCTGGTGAAAAGAGGCTATTTGATATAAGCTCATTAGATGAATGGAGAACCCAAGCTTATGAAAATGCAAAGTTATTCAAAGAAAAAGTTAAAAGGTGGCATGACAAAAGAATTCAAAAACGTGAGTTTAAAGTCGGAGAGTATGTTCTTTTGTACAACTCTCATTTCAGATTCTTTGCAAGCAAACTCCTCTCAAAATGGGAAGGCCCCTATGTTATCGAGGAGGTTTACCGGTCTGGAGCCATCAAAATAAATAATTTCAAAGGCACTAACCCGAAGGTTGTCAATGGGCAACGAATAAAGCATTATATCTGAGGTACGCCTATTAATGTTGAAAGCAATATTGTCCAGACTTTGACACCAGAAGAACACATAAAAGAGTCCATTTGGAACACTCCGGAATCGTCAAAATAAGGAGGTATGTGATACGGTATGTAAACAGACTCCGAAAAATCTGCAAAAATATTTTTATTAGTTTTAGAATATTTTAAAATTTTGGAAATAAAGAAGCTTCCAGGAAGCGTCCCCTGGTGGGCACAAGACACCAGGGCGCGCCAGGCTTGCCTGCGTGCCCAGGTGGGTTGTGCCCACCTAGGATACCTCCTGTACTCCATTTTTCTTCCATATGCTTGTCCTCCAAGATAAAAAAATCTATATATACTTTTCTAACCTGTTAGCCACCGTATCGCGAAGAAAATCCTCTATTCTCTTTTCCTGTTGTTTCTGGTCAGATCATGTCTTCCTGCTCCTCCAACCACATGGAAGAAGATTCTTGGCTGATGAAGATCGAGACGAAGAGGGAGGATCCCACAGACGCTATCAAGGGAGACAAGGGCCAGGAAACTACTGTAGATCCATCCCCGATGGCAACACAAGCAATGTTGGCCGAGGAGGAGGAGGAAGATATCATTAAACCCTATCTTACTCACCTTACTCCTGCCGAGATTGAAGCTTTTCGTGTCTTTGAAACAGTTCACATACAAAATAAGTATCTCACTCGCGAAAATATTCTGCATCAAGAGCATATCACCTATCTCCGGAGCGTCATCCATCGGCTGCAGGATCTCTTGACCCTTAAAGACAAGATCGCTTCATCACCACCATCACCTTCTTCACCACCAAAGGAGAACTGATTATCGGGTATGGGCACTCCCATTGGCTTCCGCCAAGCTTGGAGGAGGTGCCCCGGTATCGTATCATCCCACTATATTTTTGCTTATCTTAGTTCAATCTTTTGCTTAGATGAATAAAGTTTAGTTTGATCTTTTTCTTCTTTTGGAGTTTGCTTAGTGATCTACCATTGTTATCGTGTGCAAGTTATATAATAAAGTTAGTTTGAGTTTTTACTATCTTTACTTTCATGTTGCAAATAAAGAAATAAAAAAGGAAAGAAAAGAAAAAAAGAAAGAAAGCAAACAAACAAAAGAAAGGAAATAAATCAATAAGATCATATACTAACCCTATGGTAGGTAATGGCACCACACAACGAAAAGTATAAGTAAGAAAATTTTATTAGAGATTGACAAACATAGCATTGGTCGGTGATGCAACTCATGAAAGAATTAATAAGGGAAGGGAAGATTCACATATAAATATACTATCCTAGAAATCTTTTGGGATTGTGAGCCTGATACGTCTCCAACGTATCTATAATTTTTGATTGCTCCATGCTATATTATCTACTGTTTTGGGCAACACTGGGCTTTATTTTCCACTTTTATATTACTTCTGGGACTAACCTATTAACCGAAGGCCCAGCCCAGATTTGCTATTTTTGCCTATTTCAGTGTTTTGAAGAAAAGGAATATCAGACGGAGTCGAAACGGAACGAAATCAACTGGAGAAGTTATTTTTGGAAGGAAAGCTACCGGATGGACTTGGACCCCACGTCAGGAGAGAAGGGAGGTGCCCACGAGTTTGGGGGGAGCGCCCACCCCCCTAGGGCGCGCCCCCTGCCTCGTGGGCCCCACAAAGCTCCACCGACGTACTTCCTGCACCCATATATACTCACGTAACCTAAAACTTCTAGAGAAGAGAATAGATCGGGAGTTCCGCCGCCGCAAGCCTCTGTAGCCACCAAAAACCAATCGGGACCTTGTTCCGGCACCCTGCCGGAGGGGGGAACCCTTACCTGTGGCCATCTTCATCATCCAGGCGCTCTCCATGACGAGGAGGGAGTAGTTCACCCTTAGGGCCGAGGGTATGTACCAGTAGCTATGTGTTTGATCTCTCTCTCTCTCGTGTTCTTGATTTGGCACGATCTTGATGTATCGCGAGCCTTGCTATTATAGTTGGATCTTATGTTTCTTCTCCCCCTCTACTCTCTTGTAATGAATTGAGTTTTCCCTTTGAAGTAATCTTATCGGATTGAGTCTTTAAACATTTGAGAACACTTGATGTATGTATTGTCGAGCGTATCTGTGGTGACAATGGGATATCACGTGATTCACTTGATGTATGTTTTGGTGATCAACTTGCGGGTTCCGCCCATGAACCTATGCATAGGGGTTGGCACACGTTTTCGTCGTGATTCTCTGGTAGAAACTTTGGGGCACTCTTTGAAGTACTTTGTGTTGGTTGGATGAATTTGAGATTGTGTGACGCATATCGTATAATCATGCCCACGGATACTTGAGGTGACATTGGAGTATATAGGTGACATTAGGGTTTTGGTTGATTTGTGTCTTAAGGTGTTATTCTAGTATGAACTCTAGGGCTGTTTCTGACACTTATAGGAATAGCCCAATGGATTGATTGGAAAGAATAACTTTGAGGTGGTTTCGTACCCTACCATAATCTCTTCGTTTGTTCTCCACGATTAGTGACTTTGGAGTGACTCTTTGTTGCATGTTGAGGGATAGTTATATGATCCAATTATGTTATTATTGTTGAGAGAACTTGCACTAGTGAAAGTATGAACCCTAGGCCTTGTTTCCTATCATTGCAATACCGTTTACGCTCACTTTTACCATTTGCTACCTTGCTGTTTTTATATTTTCAGATTACAAAAACCTTTATCTACCATCCATATTGCATTTGTATCACCATCTCTTCGCCGAACTAGTGCACCTATACAATTTACCATTGTATTGGGTGTGTTGGGGACACAAGAGACTCTTTGTTATTTGGTTGCAGGGTTGCTTGAGAGAGACCATCTTCATCCTACGCCTCCTACAGATTGATAAACCTTAGGTCATCCACTTGAGGGAAATTTGCTACTATCCTACAAACCTGTGCACTTGTAGGCCCAACAACGTCTACAAGGAGAAGGTTGCGTAGTAGACATCAGAGCCCTCATCAAAATATTATATGCCAAAATTGTTGACGTTGGACAAGGAAGACAACGTAATGGTTTATGTTTGTCTATATTCACATAGAAGTCATATTGTCAGAGATCCTTTAACATGTGGTGCTTGCCCCCATCTTTGCTAGCCAAAATTCCGCACTAAGTAGAGATACTACTTGTGCATCCAGAAACCCTTAAACCCAAATATTTTTCGAGTGTCCACCATACCTACCTAGGGATTGAACAAGATCCCTCAAGTAAGTTGTCATCAGTGCAAAAAGGCAATAAAAATTGCTTCTAAATATGTGAGATCATTTAGTGTAAGAGAAAATTGAGCATTGTACGAACTTGGATGAAAAAGAATAAAATCGACAGACTGCATAATAAAGGTTGTCATCTTAAGGGGCAATACAACGTGACGTTCTCTTGCACTAAGGGATTGAGCAAGCAAACAAATAAGCGCATGGCAACCTCTGCTTCCCTCTGTGAAGGGCCTATCTTTTACGTTTATGTATTTACTTTTATGCAAAGAGTCAAAGTTTTCCTTCTATTCCTTTTTATTTGCTCTTTTGGCAAGCATCATGTGGTGATGAAAGATCTAGGCACATATGTCCAGTTGAATATAGATAGCATGAGTTATTATTGTTGACATCACCCTTGAGGTGAGTATGTTGGGAGGCGAAACTATAAGCCCCTATCTTTCTATGTGTCCGGTTGAAATGTTTTGCTCATGGGTATGAGGTGAGTGTTAGCAATCATAGAAGACTATATGATGGTTGAGTATGTGGGCTTGCTTAAAAGGATCTGACATGTGACCCTTTCAGAGAAGATGACGAATTGTAGTTGCAAAGTTGACTGAGAACATAGTTTGTTGGTTTCTAATAGAGTTTTTGCTTTATACTTCGATTGTGTGATGAACTATTACTTATTCATGAGAAGTGTATCATAAAAGTCCTATGTTTAATTTTGTTGTTGTTGTAATAATCAACATGATGCTTCTATGTCCGTATTTTTTTATCGACACCTCTCTCTCAAAGCATGTGGACATGTTTTTCGATTTCGGTTTTCGCTTGAGGACGAGCGAGGTCTAAGCTTGGGGGAGTTGATACGTCCATTTTGCATCATGTTTTCTTACTATTAGTTACAATGTTTTTATCCATAATAATGCTTTTGGAGTAATTCTAATGCCTTTTCTTTCATAATTTGCAAGGTACACACCAAGAGGGAGAATTTCGGCAGCTGGAAATCTGGATCTGGAAAAGCTACGTCAGGCCACCTATTCTACACAACTCCAAATGAGCTGAAACTCCACGAGGATTTTTTATGAATTATTTAAGAATTATTGGAGCCAATAAACACCATAGGGGGGCCACCAGGTGGGCACAACCCACCTGGGCGCGGCAGGCCCTCCTAGCGTGCCCTGGTGGGTTGTGGCCTCCTCGGCCCACCTTTGGTTCCCATCTTCTGGTATATAAGTGATTTTGACCTAAAAAATTAAGGAGAAGACTTTCGGGACAGAGCGCCGCCGTCTCGAGGCAGAACTTGGGCAGGAGCACTTTTGCCCTCCGGTAGAGCGATTCTGCCGGGGGAACTTTCCTCCCGGAGGGGGAAATCATCGTCGTTATCATCACCAACAACTCTCTCATCTTGGGGAGGGCAATCTCAATCAACATCTTCAACAACACCATCTCATCTCAAACCCTAGTTCATCTCCTGTATTCAATCTTGTTACTGGAACTATAGATTGGTGCTTGTGGGTGACTAGTAGTGTTGATTACATCTTGTAGTTGATAACTATATGGTTTATTTGGTGGAATATTATATGTTCATATCCAATATGGTATTTAATACTCCTCTTATCATGAGAATGTTTATCATTTGTGAGTAGTTACTTTTGTTCTTCAGGTCACGGGAGAAATCATGTTGCAACTAATCATGTGAACTTGATATGTGTTCGATATTTTGATAGTATGTATGTTGTTATTCCCTTAGTGGTGTCATGTGAACGTCGACTACATGAAACTTCACCATATTTGGGCCTAAGGGAATGCATTGTGGAGTAGTAAATAGATGGTGGGTTGCGAGAGTGACAGAAACTTAAAGCCCAGTATATGCACTACTCCGTAAGGGACCGATTGGATCCTAGAGTTTAATGCTATGGTTAGAATTTATTCTTAATACTTTTCTCGTAGTTGCGGATGCTTGCGGGAGGGTTAATCATAAGTAGGAGGTTTGTTCAAGTAAGAATAGAACCTAAGCACCGGTCCACCCACATACCAAATTATCAAAGTAGCGAACGCAAATCAAACCAACATGATGAAAGTGACTAGATGAAATTCCCGTTTACCCTCAAGAATGCTTTGCTTATCATAAGAGACCGTTTTGGCTTGTCCTTTGCCTCAAAAGGATTGGGCTACCTTGCTGCATACTTGTTAATATTATTGTTACTTGCTCGTTACAAATTATCTTGCTATCAAACTACTCTACTACTTACAATTTCAGCACTTGCAGACATTACCTTACTGAAAATTACTTGTCATTTCCTTCTGCTCCTTGTTAGGTTCGACACTCTTACTTATCCAAAAGAGCTACAATTGATCCCCTATACTTGTGGGTCATCAAGTTTATAGTACTGGTTCAGCCCCTCACGGTGGAGGTAAAGGCCTACTCTAGTTTGGGGTTGTATTGCTTGGGTTTCGATTACCAGGGAGCAAATACGCTTGACCTGGTTCTCAACTTGTTGTTTCTTGAGTTAACCCGCCGCCGGGTCACCCCTTTATATACAAAGGTTGATGCCCGATGGCTTACAGAGTCCCGACCGGCTCATACACAACGTGTCCGGCTCAGTGACTAACTAAGCTTGGCTTACAATACAAGTTATACATGTGGCGGTTCATCCTCTTGGGCCTCAAGTCGCCTCTGGGTCTTGGGCCGTCAATAGGCTTGCTATGACCCACAATTCTCACTGATAGGTCGCCAGTGGTATGAACCGGCCCCTCCTAGGCGGTTCATACCCAGTAGTTATATCCCCAACACAGTTCATACGGTGTCGTCTCAACGAATTTAGATGGTGCCCTATTTAACATGAATGCAGCTGTCTCTAATGCATAACCCAAAAACGGTAGTGGTAAATCGGTAAGAGACATCATTGATCGCATCATATCTAATAAAGTACGGTTACAATGTTCAGACACACCATTACGTTGTGGTGTTCCAGGTGGTGTGAGTTGTGAAACTATTCCACATTGTTTTAAATGAAAGCAACTCGTAACTCAAATATTCACCTCCGCGATCAGAACATAGAAACTTTATTTACTTGTTACAATGATTTTCCACTTCACTCTGAAATTCCTTAAACTTTTCAAATGTTTCAGACTTGTGTTTCATTAAGTAGATATACCCATCTCTGTTCAAATCATCTGTGAAGGTCAGAAAATAACGGTACCCGCCGCGTGCCTCAACACTCATCGGACCGCATACATCGGTATGTATTATTTCCAATAAGTCTTTGGCTCGCTCCATTGTTCCAGAGAACGAAGTTTTAGTCATTTTGCCCATGAGGCATGGTTCGCAAGTATCAAATGATTCATAATCAAGTGATTCCAAAAATCCATCCGTATGGAGTTTCTTCATGCGCTTTACACCAATATGACCTAAATGGTAGTGCCACAAATATGTTGCACTATCATTTTCAATTTTGCATCTTTTAGCATCAATATTATGAATACTAGATGAATACCCCGCGCGTTGCAACGGGACATGATAATCCCCAAGTGCAGGGAATCATCGTAGCAATTTCCAAAGGTGGAAGTGATAAGTATGGAGTGTCGAACCCACAAGGAGCTAAAGGTAAGATCAATATTCTCTCAAGCCCTATCTACCACTGATACGACTCTACGTATACCGGACGTTTGCTTCCAACTAGCAACGAGAAATAAAATTACGTTGTCGGTATGAAGAGGATAACTTTGCATGATATCGGAGAGCTAAAATATAAAAGTAGGTGCTGTTATCATAAAGTTAGAATATATTACTAAGTATTATAAATAGCGAGTGTGGAATAATGGTGGATCGGTGTGCGGAATTGTCCTATGCAATTGTTAACAAGACCGATAGTTGTCATTGCAATTTCATATGAGGGAGAGGCATAAGCTAACATAATTTCTCTTCTTGGATCATATGCACTTATGATTGGAACTCTAGTAAGCATCCGCAACTACTAAAGATCATTAAGGTAAAACCCAACCATAGCATTAAAGCATCAAGTCCCCTTTATCCCATACGCAACAACCCCTTACTCGGGTTTGTGTTTTAATCACTCACCAACCCACTATAAGCGAATCATGAATGTATTGTAACACCCTACAATGGGAATCCCTCACGCTTGCGCGACATGGAGGGCACAATAGGACAACACCAAAATAAAACATACAACTCGTACCAATCTAGATCATCAATCAACCCAAAGACAAAGGATATCTACTCAAAACATCATAGGATGGCAACACATCTGTAAGTGCATCTAGTGCCACCCCTAGTTGGTTTTGGAGTATTGACGACAAACCTAGTTGAGGGACTAATGTGTTTGTGAGAATTGCAGGAAAACACAGGTAGAAGTCCCTCATTGATTCGGTTTACTACCAGAGATGACCCCTAAAAATGAATGAAGACATTGAAGTCAAAGGTGGTATATGAAGATATTCACATTGAAGACTATGACAACAGAAGACACGTTATGAAGCCTATGGAACTCGAAGACTTAGATCTTTCGTAGTTCTTTTTATTTTTGTTGAGTCATAGGAACCACCGTACTGTTAAGTGGGGTCCAGGAGAACAAGTCAGAATGACTTAAGTGATGCCTAAATCAAAAACCTATGTCTTCGAGTGAAGACAATGAGAGCAAATCTTGTCCAGAGCCGGACAAGTCAGCTTTGCTTGTAGCCCAAGTAAAGTTGCCATGAGAGTTCGAAATCTGACCGTTGAGACACGTGTCAGTTCCTTAGTGACCCAGGGTCATTTTGGACAAATCAGGTCGGGTTGCCAAGTGGCTATAAATAGCCCACCCCCACAACCATAAACG
Source organism: Triticum urartu (assembly GCF_056163025.1). NCBI lineage: Eukaryota > Viridiplantae > Streptophyta > Magnoliopsida > Poales > Poaceae > Triticum > Triticum urartu. The sequence continues at coordinate 443,697,225 of NC_141877.1, read as the reverse complement.
GTTGGCTGCTCAGATTTCAGTGCACGGCTTTTGTCGTTTGAGAGCAACCCACCTCGAAGCCTTTGAGAGAAAATTCCTAGTGAGGAGAAAAGCCCTAACCACCCAGAGCCAGAGTAAATTGGGCATCACTTAAGTCTTCTTGTCTGTGTGATCTGAAGACTTATTACACTTCAGGACTGTGAATCCTCCAGACGGTTAGGCGTCGCGTTCAGAGCATCCAAGAGACATTGTGGATTGCCAGTGAACGAAGTCTGTGAAGGTTTGGGAGTCTACCTTGAAGACTTACCAGAGTGATTGGGCGAGGACTAAGTGACCTTAGCTCAAGGAGATTACGGTGAGGACTTGGTGTCCTGAACTGTGTGTTCAGGACTGGGTGTTCGGGACTGTGTGTCCTAAGGTTTAAATACCTAGCCGCTCCAACCAGACGTACAGTTGTCACAGCAACTGGAACTGGTCCAACATATCATTGTCTTCAACGAGTCACTGGTTTCATCTTCACTTCCTTCTCTTGCTGTTACTCATTGTGAAGTCATTGTGTGCTTGCTTTATCATTTGTCTTCACAACGTGAATGCATGATCTGTGTGGCTTCATAACTTCTTCCTACTTGATCCTTATTACACTGAAGCTGTTTGTCACTGTGCTTTCACTCCATTGAATACATGACCATGGCTGGCCTAGTGTAATCTAACTTCCGCTGCAATAGGCATAATCTTCACTGTTTGTCTTCATAACTCCCAAGTTTTGAAGACTATCATAAAAATCGCCTATTCACCCCCCCCTCTAGTCGATATAACGCACTTTCAATTGGTATCAGAGCAAGGTGCTCCCTTGTTCTGTGTGATTCGGTTTAACCACCTGGAGTTTTAGCTATGTCGACTGCAGGGATAATCAAAGTCTCCGCTGCGTGCCCCGTCTTCGATGGAACTGAATATCCCTACTGGAAGAATAAGATGCGCATGCATCTTGAAGCCATTGACGTCGACCTATGGTATGTCGTCGAGAACGGCGTTCCCAAGGCTGGAGAAGGTGTCACTGCTGCTGATGTCAAGAAATTCGTTCAACTGGACTCTACTGCCAAGAACATCATCTGTGGTCATCTGACCAAAGGACAGTATGGCCGTGTGAGTGCCTTGAAGACATCCAAACTGGTCTGGGACTGGCTCTCCAAGGTCAATGAAGGCATCTCAACCCAGAGAGATTAACGAATCAGTGTCCTTCGCAATCTCTTCAACCACTTCAAGCGAAATGACAATGAGAATGTCCAGCACACATTTGATAGACTCATTGACTTCACAAATGAGCTTCAAGCCCTCGGCGCCACTGAAATCACCAAACATGAAATCGTCAAAACGCTGCTGAGATCACTTGATAGTTCGTTTGACATCCTGGCCCTGATGATTCAAGAACATCCTGATTTCAAGACACTCGATCCGTCTGACATACTTGAGAGGCTCAACACACACGAGTTTTAGCTTTCTGAGAAAAGAGATATCTACGGTCCAAACTATGGGCGAACTCGCGCCTTGAAGGCAAAAGCTGTCTCCTCATCTGAAGAAGAATCTGACTGCAGTTCTGATGATCCTGAAGACATTGGAAGAGAACTTGCGATGCTAGTGAAGAAGTTCCAAAAATTCACCAAGAAGAAAGGCTTCAGAAAATCTTCTCGATCAAGCTCAAGGAATGATGAAGCTTCTGCTCACGACTACAAGAAGAAAATATGTCACAAGTGCAAGAAAACTGGACACTTCATCTCTGAGTGTCCACAGTGGGACAATGAGAACAGAAGGAAGAAGAAGAGCAAGGAATATGATTCTGACGACAAGAAGAAGAAGAAATACTCAAAGTCTTCTTCCAAGTCTTCATCGCACAAGAAGAGCTCATCTGGCAAGGCACGTGCGTTTGTTGGAAAGGAGATGGATTCAGAGGAGGAGTCCGCATCTGAGGAGGCAGAGGTGGAGTCTGAGGAGGAGTCTGATTCTGGCATTGTGAGTCTGGCTACAGCATACGTCGCCAAGTCCATCTTCAACACTGAAGACAATGACTGCATCACCGACACCAACGCAAATGACAAGAATGACTCCACTCCTACCTACTGCTTCATGGCACGCGGTGCCAAGGTAAACACACACACTACTCGCTATGAAACATCTAGTGACGATGACTCTGAATGTGATTCAAAACCTAGCTACAAAACACTTGCTAAAATTGCAACTGAACAACAGAAAGCTATGGAACATATTCAAAAACTGTTAGACAGAAGCGATGATCTGTTGGGTGCTGAAATGACTCGATCTGAATCCTTAATTGAAGACATAAAAAACCTTCACGTTAAGTATCAGGAACTTGAAGATCGTCATGATACTCTCTCAACAACTCATGAAAAGCTTTCCTATGATTATCTTCAAAGGAAGCAAGAACTTGAGAAATTGAGGGTGGCTCATGAAGATCTTCAAAAGGAAAACGAGTCAGTTCGCTCCGAATAGATCAGTCCCGCTCAGGAAGGATTTGAACCACCATGTCTTAAATGCATTGAGCGTGATAATGCTAATTCTGTTGCTGAATGTTCCACTTCTACTGCTGTTGCAATATCTTCAACTGTTGACGTGGTAACTAACCCCTCTGCTGAGGATACCACTGCTATTGCTGATGAGAATGCTATGTTGAAGACATTGCTTGAAACGGGGATGTACAAAAGTCTTAAAGGACATCAGACACTATGTGATGTCCTCAAGAAGCAGATCCTGAATCGAAACCCTAGGAAAGAGGGTGTTGGATTTGTGAGGAAAATCAATGCAGATGGCTCTTACTGGAAACCTGAGTAGTACCCCAAAACCACATGGGTTGCTGCAAAGGAACTTTCAGCAGATCCATCCAACTTATCTGGCTTCACTTGTGCTAACCCCATTATCATTGATGAATCCTTTGATGCAAACTATAAACTGTTTAAGAATCAGAATGGTGAAGTGTTTGCCAGGTACATTGGTACTAACTGCAGGAATGGACCTCCTATGAAGAAGATCTGGGTTTCCAAAAAGTGTGTGGAAAATCTTCCTGTGAATGTCTTCATGACACCTCACTTGAAGAAGACAAATCTCAGACCAAAGGCTTCATACGGTCCAATGGCTTCATACAAACAGAGGACTCACCTGAGTCACACTAACACAAATGTTTTGCAGGGAAACCATACTCAGGCACATGAGTATGAGGGTGGTTCATCGAACTGTGTTCATGTGACCAAAAATTATTCTGCTTATTCCTATGAGTATTATTGTCCACCTGCTAGACTGTTTGCTAAGGCTTCAAAGCCAAAATTCTCAGATGCTGCACTTAGACTTATTGCTTCTAAGCCACCCTTGAAGATGTGGGTGGTTAAGAAAGCTTAACTCTCTTTTGCAGGCAAAGGTCTCCAGCAGAAAAACAAAATCTTCTGATGCTATTGCTGGGGACCTTAAAAATCTTGTAGGGCGCAAGATAAAATGCCCGAATGGGATCAATATGTACTTCGTTCCTGAAGCGCATGCTACTCTCCCTATTAGTCCCAATCTGGATTTAAGTTTTCATAACCCACTGGTTCGTCAAATGTTTATGCTTCACAATTCTCTTCGTGAAGCCTATCCCCCTAACTGTACTGTAGGGTACGACACCAGCGACTTCAAAATCTTCAGAATGGATTATTGACAGTGGGTGTACAAATCACATGACTGGCAGAAGAAGCCTTCTTATGGACTCAACATTACGTCCATCCGACAAGAGCCACATCACATTTGCTGACACTGGTAAAATTAAGGTATTGGGTCTAGGTAGAGTTGCAATCTCAAAGGATCAACACATGGATAAAGTCATGCTTGTTGAATCCCTTGGCTTCAACTTAATGTCTGTCTCAATGCTTTGCGATCTAAATATGATTGTAATGTTTGGAAAATATCGCTGCCTGATGCTAATGGAATCTAACAAATCTCTAGTGTTTGAAGGGTATCGGAAAGGTGATTTGTACGTGGTAGATTTCTCAGCAGGACCACAACTTGCGGTATGCCTTCTTGCAAAAGCTTCAGAATGCTGGCTTTGGCATCGGAGGCTTGGGCATGCTGGCATGAGGAACCTCCACACCCTTGCGAAGAAGAAGCATGTCATAGGCATCGAGGGCGTCAAGTTCAAGAAAGATCATTTATGTGGTGCCTGTGAAGCAGGGAAGATGACAAGGGCAAAACATCATTCGAAGACAATCATGACTACTACACAACCCTTCGAACTGCTCCACATGGATCTTTTCGGTCCCACTCACTACTCAACTTTTACTACTACTGCTTGCCTCTATGGCTTCGTCATTGTTGATGATTACTCTAGATATACTTGGGTACACATAATCCTTTACAAGACTGAAGTGCAGGATGTCTTCAGACGCTTCGCCAATCGAGCTATGAACAATTTTGGCGCCAAGATAAAGCACATTAGAAGTGACAATGGCACTGAATTCAAGAACACTGGCCTTGATACATATCTTGATACCTTGGGCATCACACATGAATTCTCAGCTCCGTACACGCCACAGCAGAATGGCGTCATCGAACGCAAGAACAGAACACTCATTGAAATGGCCAGAACAATGCTAGATGAATACAAGACTCCAAGAAAATTCTGGACTGAAGCCATTGATACTGCATGCCATACAATCAATCGTGTTTATCTTCACAAGCTTCTGAACAAGACATCTTATGAACTCCTAACTGGCAAGAAGCCAAATGTCAGTTACTTCAGAGTATTTGGCGCAAAGTGCTGGATCAAGGACCCACATCACACCTCAAAGTTTGCACCAAAAGCACATGAGGGCTTTATGCTTGGATATGGAAAGGATTGACACTCCTACAGAGTCTTCAATCTCTTCCATTACAAAGTGGTCGAAACAGTGGATGTGCGGTTTGATGAAACAAATGGTTCACAAAGAGAGCAACTGCCAAATGTGCTAGATGAAGTCCCAGCTAGTGAATCAATCAAGCTTATGGTAACTGGAGAGATTATGCCTTCTGAAGCTCATCCTGAAGAAGAACTCATCATCTCAGCACCTGATCAACATGAAGACAATGCTCAGCATGAAGACATTCCTCCAAACAACAACGCAGATCAGCAAGAGCAAAGTCTTCGCCCTATACATCCTCGTGTTGCAAATGAAGTGCAGATTGACAGAATACTTGACAGCATCAATGCACCTGGTCCACTCACTCGTTCAAGGGCAACTCAGCTAGCAAACTTCTGTGGGCATTTCGCATTCGTCTCAATATCAGAACCCAAGAAAGTTGAAGAAGCCTTCATGGAACCTGAATGGATTCAAGCTATGCAAGAAGAGCTTCAACAGTTTGAGCTGAATAATGTATGGGAACTGGTTAAGCGTCCCGATCCACAGAAGCACAACATAATAGGCACCAAATGGATATACCGCAACAAGCAAGATGAGCATGGTCAAGTTTTCAGAAACAAAGCTCGTCTCGTTGCTCCAGGATATACTCAAGTAGAGGGCATTGACTTCGATGAAACTTTTGCTCCTGTGGCTAGGCTTGAAGCCATACGCATACTGCTGGCCTATGCAAATCATCATAACATACTTCTATATCAAATGGATGTGAAAAGTGACTTTCTCAATGGCAAGATTGAAGAAGAAGTGTATGTTGCACAACCACCTGGTTTTAAAAATCCAAAACATCCTGATATGGTATACAAGCTCAACAAGGCACTGTATGGCCTCAAACAAGCCCCTAGGGCCTGGTATGATACACTCAAGTACTTTCTGAAGAGCAAAGGCTTCATACCTGGTTCCCTGGATCCCACTCTTTTCACGAAGACATACGATGGTGAACTGTTTGTGTGCCAAATATATGTGGATGACATTATCTTCGGCTGCACAAATCGGAAGTACAGTGAAGAGTTTGGATATATGATGCAAGAGCAATATCAGATGTCCATGATGGGGGAGCTAAAGTTCTTTCTTGGACTTCAAATCCAACAATAGCGCAATGGCATCTTCATATCTCAAGAGAAGTATCTCAAAGATTGCCTGAAGAAGTTCGGTATGCAAGACTGCAAAGGCTTCACAACACCAATGCCAGCCAAACATCATCTAGGTCCTGACGACAATGGTAAAGAGTTCGATCAAATGGTATACCGCTCCATGATTGGGTCTTTGCTTTCTTTATGTGCATCTAGGCCAGATATCATGCTTAGTGTTTGCATGTGTGCTCGATTTCAAGCGGCACCAAAGGAGTCGCATCACTTAGCTGTGAAGCGAATTCTTCGATATTTGGCTCACACCCCAACTCTAGGATTATGGTATCCAAAGGGCTTAGAGTTTGATTTGGTTGGATTTTCGGATGCTGATTATGCTGGTGACAAAGTTGATCGCAAGTCTACATCAGGCACATGTCACTTTCTGGGACGATCACTTGTATGTTGGTCTTCAAAGAAGCAGAACTGTGTATCTCTCTCCACTGCTGAATCTGAATACATTGCTGCTGGATCTTGCTGCGCTCAGCTTCTGTGGATGAAGCAAACACTCAAGGATTATGGCATTCATCTGAAGCAAGTGCCACTTTACTGCGACAACGAAAGCGCCATCAAGATTGCCAACAACCCAGTTCAGCACTCGAAGACAAAGCACATTGAAACTCGCCATCACTTTCTCAGAGATCATGTTGTGAAGGAAGACATTGATATCATACACGTCAACACTGAAGAGCAATTGGCAGATATCTTCACCAAGCCCTTGGATGAGAAGAGGTTTTGCAAGTTACGGTGTGAGCTAAATATCTTGGAATCCTCAAATGTCCTGTGATCAGGGGCACATCCTAACACTTATGCATATTGATGACTTAGATGTGCAACGCACAAAGTAAAGTATATCTTCAATCAATGAAGACATACATTCTAAGTGTGAATACATTAATGTGGAATTTGACTTCGGAGCGCCACAATAATTGTGCGCCGTGTCTGGGTCTAATACTTCCTATACGGTGGTAACGCCACCACCAAACGTTCCATTTTGAAGTGTTTAACTCATGGCGTTACCTTGCAATATCTTCACATTGGTTTGGCTTCGAACTTAACATGTCTTCATGATTATCTTCACTACGATGATTATATATATATATATGCTCTAAGTGTTCTATCCTCTACAGCATTCACTTATAGCTATGTCTTCTTGGTTGAATCTTTTGAACTAAGTGAATGTGATCGGACCCTAACCACTCTATGCTTTCTATCTCAAACTCTATCTCTCTAAGTCATATGCATTCTGTTGAAACTGTCGAATGTCTTCACTATGTCCTTGTCAGCTGAAGACATAGAGACAACCATAAAAGTCCGTTTTTAATTCTCATTCCTCCACATAAGATCCGGAGAAGTAGGAACGACCGCCCGACAATTTAGGCGTGCGTGGGACGTGGAACAAATCCCAAACTTCCGCTAACTGGCCACGCGTGCCTCAAATGCGAACCGCCAGGGGCACCTGCGTAATAGCACAGTGCCGCCTCTGAGTCTATAAATTCACACTTACCTCAGTCATTATCTCCTTCTTCCATCCTCGCACGAACCCTAGCGCCACCGCTAGCACTCGACGACGCCGGAGACGAAGCGCTTCGCTGCTGCGACCTCTCCAACGCCGTCCTCACGCCGACCGCGGACATCATCCTCTCCGCCGTCGTCGTAGGTGTTTTCCGTCGCCAAGTTAGGGCACGGAGGACTGAACTGCTCGGCATCAACTTCCTTCCGTCTAGCAGTTCCAGTGTGGTAAATAAAACTTCCTTTTACAGCCTCTTTTGATCTCTGGGTTCTGTCACTTTCAACCATAAGAAGTTTCTCTTCACACCAGTTAGATCTCTCGCTGCATCTCATAACATGCCTAGTATATTCACTTGTGCTTCATAAAGTAGTTAGATTCCTCACTTGTACTGATCTATGGGTTCGTACAAATCTGGAACCAACTTCTTATCTATAAGTGAATGTCTTCGCACAATGAGGTCAATGTCTTCTAAACTGATTAATCTTCAAAACCTTCTGAGAATGCATATGACCTCTTCCCCTTCCCTCGAACCTTAATGCTGTCACAGGTACATGTCCGTGGGAGAATCCTTCGGTTCTCATAGTCTGCATTCATTTGCAGAATTCCTACAGCATCACATAAACTCTCCTGAAGCCAGTTCCTGTTTGTCCAAAAAAAGAAAGCCTTTGAAGCCTTTGAAAGTTTTGAAGCCTTTCAAGTTAAAGTTTATGGCTTCAGTTGCAATAGCAAGAAAGGGGGGCAGACAGAGACGTGAGGGAACTTCCAAGGATCTGCCTGAAGACTTGGCAGAAATGTACAAAACAGATCCAGAAGAGAGCTATGGGCAGCGCAAAACCCGAATCCAATGGATTCGACGCTATTGGACAGAACAGTGGTTCAAATACCGCTTCGTCACCCAGGAGTATGCTGAAAAGAATGCAATCAAGAGTCCATGGGGGGATATCTTATACAAGAACCTTGTACCCAGAACCAGAGATGAAGCCATTGCTCAAGGCTTCTACCCATGCATGGTCCGAGGACCACAGCCTGATGATGCACATCCATCGTCACTTCTCTGGTGTCGTGACGACAATCTCTTCAAACGCAACTTTCAGTTTGCTCAACAGTCTGCGAAGCTAAACAAGAAGAAATTTGGGCTTGACTTCAATCCTGGTCCCTCCTCACCAAGGGCAGATGGCACACGCGATGCGGAACCCAATATCATCGGTCCGTTTGCCAATCTTGAGGGCCTGATCACCCACATCTTAGTCCAAGGGACTGCTGTGAATGACCCTCCAGCTGATTCAGAGTCTGATGAAGCTCCTGCTATGCCGAAGCCAAAGCAGACAAAGAAACCAAAAGCTTCGAAGCCAGCCCCTGCCTCAAAAATCTCAAGGGAGAAGCCATTGAAAACTGCACCTCCTGAAGTCAGTGTGCAGTCTGAAGATGTATCCCGCATCTCCAAGCCCCTGAAGGATAAGGAGCCCCAGCAACACACAGGCAAAGAGCTCACTGCTGCTGCCATTCTGCGCAGTGAAGCCATTGATCTATCAAGCGATGAAGATCTGGGCGATGACGCACTAGAACAGCTCATCAAAAGCAAGGAGGAAGCGGAAATCTTCAACAATCTGCCTCTCTTTGATGTCGCCATCATCCACAACTTCATCGATGAATGGTTTGACACACCAGATATAAGCTTCAATGATCTGCAGCTGCCTATTGGACTCAGCGTCGCCTTCCAAGGCGCAATTGCTTCAGAACTGGCCATTGCTCAGCGCATTGTTGAGCTGAAGCAGAAAATTGATCACGAAAAAGCTCAGTTCAAGAAGCACACGGCCAGTCTCAGCGTGCAGGAAGTGAGAAGCTTCAAAATCATGCTGCATGATCTCAAAGAAAACTTTCTGAAGAAGCGTGCTGAAGCTCAAGGCTCGCGTGAAAGGATGAAGTCATTGGCTGACAAATGTGTTCAAGCCTACAACGAGGCTGAAAAGCGCAAGGCACTTGGGCGTCCAGGCATCGACCCCAAGATGGCCGCAAAGAAGAAGAAGCAGCCTGCTGTGAGTGAACCAGAGGCATCAAGGCAAGCAGCCACTTCCATTGTCTTCCTAACCGCCACGACTGGCTCGAAGCCAAAGAGCCGGTCAACAGCTTCAGAGCTAAAGAAGACAAGAGTTGCAGAAGCTGAAGCCAGAAAAAGGAAGAGCTATGAAGCCTCTCCTTCTGCCCCCAGTAAAAAGAAGCGCAAGACTAAGAAATCTAGGGCTGCTCCCACAGAGCCCTTGATGGTTGAACCCCTTTCTATCATTCACCCCAATGCAGAAAGAAGACTAACAGTTCATGAGCCTGCTCCCACAGAGGCACCTGACGCTGAAGATATTCTAGCAGCCAACCCACTAGCTGCTGAAGACATTGGTCATCAGGACAATGTGCAAGGTGATGCAGCCCTTCCTCAGCTTGAAACAAGCGAACCCATCAGCATTGGTCGTCCTCTGACGCCAATGGCACAAGATGAGTCATGGGCGGATCGCCCTCAGGAGGAAGAAGACATTCAGGCCCAGCCCACTCCAACACCACAAGCGTCGTCTGCGTTCCGTAGGCTTCGCAAAGGTCCACGGCCTCAAGTCCAGTCTGCAGAAATTCCGGCTGCATCAGCCGAAGACAATGAAGAAGCACCTCCAGAACTCACTCCCTCGCTCCATCAAGATGCAGTTCCACAAGAGAACGTGCCTGAAGATGTCCCTCAAACTACTAACACTGAAGCCAATGTGGAGCCCGCCCCACCAAATGCTTCGGCGGACAGCGAAGCCACTGAGCCAGACACTTCAGTTCCTGAGTCTGCTGCAGGTCCACAATTTGACTATCACATAGAGCACAGGCCTCATGTCCAGAAGCCAGTCCCAAGGCTTCCAAGGTTCCCAGGTCCTGCATGAGCACCTGGCTCCTTTGATGTAAACAGCTTCAAGGCAGACAACACATTTTTCGATAGCTCCAAGAACCCCTATTCAAGGGAAAGGATTGTATCAGACAGGTTCTGGAGCTATTCACAGCGCAGCTATTATTCTTGCATCTTATACAACCAAGGTCACATCTTCCCACACAAGCGCCTTGAGGTTGAAGCTATTGCTGGTCTACCATGTCTTGAGGAAGCTTTGGACTGCTTCAGGCAAGTGGGTCTGCTGCCGTTCGTGACTGATGAAGAGCACTGGAACGAAGAGCTTCTGCTTCAGTTTTATGCCACTCTCCACATCAAAGGCTACAACAGAGATCCTAAGACTTGGATCCTGGAGTGGATGACCGGAAATGTCCATCATGAAGCCAATACATTGAATATCATTGAGCTCACTGGCCTGCCCACTCCAGGCGAATTCTTCGAGGAAGGGTGTCAACTTCATTCTGAAGCTATTGAGAGCATATTTCAGAGACCTGAACCCAATATGAGTCAGATGCTCTCAATGATGAAGCCATTGCCTCAAGATGCACCCTATCCAACTGAGTTCTTCGTTGAAGACCTAGAGTATCTGCCCAGGACCATATATCATATTATTCGGCGGACTCTCTGGCCCATTAAGGGACACTCTCCACATGCCAAGATTGAGGGTGCAATGAAGACTCTCATATTCTATATCATGCATGGCAAATGCTTCAATGCACAGGATCTTTTCATATGACAACTTGCTGCATCAGGCTCGGACTTATTTGGTCTAAAAATCTATGCCCCTTGGGTGATGAGGCTGATCAAACTGCACTCTACAATTTTGTATCAGCCCTCAGCCCGAAACCATCGCATCTTCCTGCCAGATGTGGATATCTCTGTTGAAGCTATATACCCTGAGCCTGCCAAGCAACCAATAAGTCTTCAGAATGCCGAACACCAGAGCTTCACGCAGAATGTTGAAGGAGTTGAAGCCATGTCCAGGGTCTATCCTATGGCTGGCACTACACGTGCACCAGCATCAACTGAAGCCACAGATAGCACAAACGCTCCAAGACCCAAGAAGCGTGCTCGTGTCCTCACTGACCGAGAGCTTCTTGTGGCCCTTCACCAAAAGCAAGATAGGCATCACGACTGACTGAAACGTCAGATGAAGAGCCTCTTGGTGGATGTCAATCGTCTTCGAAACCTGGCCACCAAGAATGCCTTCGTTACGCATGAGACTTGCCGTCGTACGTGGAAAGGGCTCTCAATGATCTGCACTGAAGCTGAACTTGTAGAGGATGGCTTCACAGAGCGCTTCAAATTTGACACCACACCTCCTAGGAGGGCTGTGATGCGCAACACACCGTCACTTGAAGACTCTGAGTATTCCTCATCTGCTGCCACCGTCACTGCGAGGATCATTGATGAAGACGATGATGCTACTTCACCACCACCCGCTTCAGCACCTCAAAGCTCAGCACCGCCAAACAACTCCACCGACCCTGCTGCGCCTGGGAACGCGCAGAAAACTCTATGTCTTCAAACCTTTTTGGTCATTCCTGACAAAAGGGGGAGAAGCATATGATGTTTATAATCTTCAAGCGGGTCAATATGGGCGGGTGCCTTGTTTTGTTATACTTGCTTCGTGTTTGCAACTCTTGTTTTGCTTCATTTGGTTCTTTTGAGTTGTAAACACTAAAACTCGATGGTCGTCTGCTACTTGTTTTACCACTCCTTTTGCGAAGATAAATTCCGCATGTGCGACGATAAATTCCGCACTCATCTCATTCTGCAGATGTCCATTTTCTATTATGCATGTTATTATCTTCATATACTTTCACATGCATAGTAGATTGTCATCATAAGCTGAAGCTGATCTCCACAAGTACAACCTACCATGTGCATTTGCATTCCAAAAGCAAATTAACTTATATGCACATCTTCAGGGGGAGCACTTGCAACTTATGATGACAATTCCTTTACAGACTTCACACTTTATATTCCCCGTTGAAAACTTCAACTAGTTTGTCATCAATCACCAAAAAGGGGGAGATTGTAAGTGCATCTAGTGCCACCCCTAGTTGGTTTTGGAGTATTGACGACAAACCTAGTTGAGGGACTAATGTGTTTGTGAGAATTGCAGGAAAACACAGGTAGAAGTCCCTCATTGATTCGGTTTACTACCAGAGATGACCCCTAAAAATGAATGAAGACATTGATGTCAAAGGTGGTATATGAAGATATTCACATTGAAGACTATGACAACAGAAGACACGTTATGAAGCCTATGGAACTCGAAGACTTAGATCTTTCGTAGTTCTTTTTATTTTTGTTGAGTCATAGGAACCACCGTACTGTTAAGTGGGGTCCAGGAGAACAAGTCAGAATGACTTAAGTGATGCCTAAATCAAAAACCTATGTCTTCGAGTGAAGACAATGAGAGCAAATCTTGTCCAGAGCCGGACAAGTCAGCTTTGCTTGTAGCCCAAGTAAAGTTGCCATGAGAGTTCGAAATCTGACCGTTGAGACACGTGTCAGTTCTTTAGTGACCCAGGGTCATTTCGGACAAATCAGGTCGGGTTGCCAAGTGGCTATAAATAGCCCACCCCCACAACCATAAACGGTTGGCTGCTCAGATTTCAGTGCACGGCTTTTGTCGTTTGAGAGCAACCCACCTCGAAGCCTTTGAGAGAAAATTCCTAGTGAGGAGAAAAGCCCTAACCACCCAGAGCCAGAGTAAATTGGGCATCACTTAAGTCTTCTTGTCTGTGTGATCTGAAGACTTATTACACTTCAGGACTGTGAATCCTCCAGACGGTTAGGCGTCGCGTTCAGAGCATCCAAGAGACATTGTGGATTGCCAGTGAACGAAGTCTGTGAAGGTTTGGGAGTCTACCTTGAAGACTTACCAGAGTGATTGGGCGAGGACTAAGTGACCTTAGCTCAAGGAGATTACGGTGAGGACTTGGTGTCCTGAACTGTGTGTTCAGGACTGGGTGTCCGGGACTGTGTGTCCTAAGGTTTAAATACCTAGCCGCTCCAACCAGACGTACAGTTGTCACAGCAACTGGAACTGGTCCAACATATCATTGTCTTCAACGAGTCACTGGTTTCATCTTCACTTCCTTCTCTTGCTGTTACTCATTGTGAAGTCATTGCGTGCTTGCTTTATCATTTGTCTTCACAACGTGAATGCATGATCTGTGTGGCTTCATAACTTCTTCCTACTTGATCCTTATTACACTGAAGCTGTTTGTCACTTTGCTTTCACTCCATTGAATACATGACCATGGCTGGCCTAGTGTAATCTAACTTCCGCTGCATAGTAATAGGCATAATCTTCACTGTTTGTCTTCATAACTCCCAAGTTTTGAAGACTTTCATAAAAATCGCCTATTCACCCCCCTCTAGTCGATATAACGCACTTTCAACATCATTGGATCATAATAGGTGGCATAAAGCACCATGTTCAAGTAGGGATTACAGCGGGGTGCGGGAGAGTGGACCGCGTAAAAGAGATGAGGATGGTGATGATGGTGGTGATGTTGATGAAGACGATTAACGCGGCGATGGTTCCCCTCCAGATGGCACTCCGGCGCCACCGAGAGAGAGGAGGAGAGGTTCTCCCCCTTGTTCTTCCTCCTCCATGGCCTCCCCCTGGACGGGGAAAGGTTCTCCCTCTGGTCCTTGGCCTTCATGGCGATGATGGCCTCTCCGGGATACTCCTCCATGGCCACCGGTGATGATGGCCCCCTCCGGCAGGGTGCCGAAGAGGGCCTAGATTGATTTCTCGTGGCTACAGAGGCTTGCGGTGGCAGAACTTCCAATCTAGGTTTCTTTCTAGAAGTTTGGGTATATATGAGAGGTGTTGGCGTCGAGAACAAGTCAGGGGGGTCTCCGGGCTGTCCACCAGGCAGGGAGGCGTGCCCAGGGGGGTGGGCGCTCCCCCACCCTTGTGGGCAGCCCGGTGATAACCCACAAGTATAGGGGATCACAACAGTTTTCGAGGGTAGAGTATTCAACCCAAATTTATTGATTCGACACAAGGGGAGCCAAAGAATATTCTCAAGTATTAGCAGCTGAGTTGTCAATTCAACCACACCTGGAAACTTAATATCTGCAGCAAAGTGTTTAGTAGCAAAGTAATATGATAGTGGTGGTAACGGTAACAAAAGTAAAGACAGCAAAAGTAATATTTTTGGTATTTTGTAGTGATTGTAACAGTAGCAACGGAAAAGTAAATAAGCGAGAACCAGTATATGGAAAGCTCGTCGGCACCGGTTCAATGATGGATAATTATGCCGGATGCGGTTCGTCATGTAACAGTCATAACATAGGGTGATACAGAACTAGCTCCAATTCATTAATGTAATGTAGGCACGTATTCCGTATATAGTCATACGTGCTTATGGAAAAGAACTTGCATGACATCTTTTGTCCTACCCTCCCGTGGCAGCGGGGTCCTATTGGAAACTAAGGGATATTAAGGCCTCCTTTTAATAGAGAACCGGAACAAAGCATTAGCACATAGTGAATACATGAACTCCTCAAACTATGGTCATCACCGGGAGTGGTCCCAATTATTGTCACTTCGGGGTTGCCGGATCATAACACATAGTAGGTGACTATAGACTTGCAAGATAGGATCAAGAACTCACATATATTCATGAAAACATAATAGGTTCAGATCTGAAATCATGGCACTTGGGCCCTAGTGACAAGCATTAAGCATAGCAAAGTCATAGCAACATCAATCTCAGAACATAGTGGATACTAGGGATCAAACCCTAACAAAACTAACTCGATTACATGACAAATCTCATCCAACCCATCACCGTCCAGCAAGCCTACGATGGAATTACTCACGCACGGTGGTGAGCATCATGAAATTGGTGATGGAGGATGGTTGATGATGACGACGGCGACGAATCCCCCTCTCCGGAGCCCCGAACGGACTCCAGATCAGCCCTCCCGAGAGAGATTAGGGCTTGGCGGCGGCTCCGTATCATAAAACGCGATGATTTCTTCTCTCTGATTTTTTCTCTCCCCGAAAGCCAATATATGGAGTTGGAGTTGGCGTCGGAGGGTCTCCAGGGGGCCCACGAGGTAGGGGCGCACCCAGGAGGGGGGGCGCCCCCCACCCTCGTGGACAGGGTGTGGGCCCCCTGGTCTTCATCTTTGGCGAGGATTTTTTATTATTTATTCTAAGATATTCCGTGGAGTTTCAGGTCATTCCGAGAACTTTTATTTTTTGCACAAAAACAACATCATGGCAATTCTACTGAAAACAACGTCAGTCCGGGTTAGTTCCATTCAAATCATACAAGTTAGAGTCCAAAATAAGGGCAAAAGTGTTTGGAAAAGTAGATACGACAGAGACGTATCACCCGGGGGCCCAACTCTTTGACTCCGTGGCCTTCTTCTGGTCCAAAAATAAGCTCCGTCAAGTTTCAGGCCAATTGGACTCCGTTTAGTTTTCCTTTTCTGCGATATTCTAAAACAAGAAAAAAATAGGAACTGGCACTAGGCTCTAGGTTAATAGGTTAGTCCCAAAAAATCATATAAAATAGCATATAAATGCATATAAAACATCCAAGGTTGATAATATAATAGCGTAATACTTCATAAATTATAAATATGTTGAAGACATATCAGGACATCTAGTAGGCTTCTAAATGCTTAATGGTTTGGTCTCAACAACAATTGGAAGGGTTGTTTTATTTTTTACTAATGGGCCGCTGATCTCCTTTTGGTTGTTTGCAAGAAGTCTGTATGCGGTTAAGTACATGCTAAATACAATAGGATAGAGGATTTGTAATTAGTATTTTGAATATTATTCATACTTCCATATAGCATTTACCACTGGTTCTTATATACACACAAATATGAAAGATGATTTGATGAAGAGGAGTATTCGTCAAAGGCAGATGTTTTTTGAGACTCAAAGGCAGATGTTGATTAGGTGATTTAGTTTTGCAAGTTTAAGATTGACGTACTCCTTAACATTACAGAACTGCAGATAAAGCAAGCAAATGAAGTTAGTTGTCAACACCAGGTCAACTCCCTTAACATTGCTTCAAAACGTATTACTGCAAGCAGGCACTGACATAAGCCAAAGGAAGCTACTAATTCTACCTTGTGAGTTTTAAGTAAAAATATATATTGTTATAGAACCATATTCATGACAATCACTCCACCGGCGGCAACAACCTATAGAGATTTATTTCAGTCTCTCCTTTATGATGAATAAAATTTTTAGAATCAATAGACGCCTTAGGAAAGACAAATAAGATAAACTTCAATGGGACCAGCAAAATTCACAGATTTCCCCACACCTTGTTAAACCGAGCTCCGTTTCAACTCATAATAACCAACTGTGCTAGTGGATATACTGATTCCCACTTTGGTCGAATGCTTGAGAAAATTTGACTGAGATACAGAGAGGCCACTACTGTTAGATTGGAGGTGACAGAACTGACAACAATCATGCTGGCGGTGGCACTAGGAAGATAGCGTTGCTCTTCGGCAATATGGACTACAAAGACGCGCGGGTAGACGGATTTTTCAGAACCTTGATCGGGTTGCTTGCATGTGCCACAGTGCCAGTGGTAAGGAGCAGGAGCAGTTGGAAGATGCCACCTATGACTCCTGCAATTTTATCTTATATATAAACAATAGGGAGTTAAAGTTCATCCAAATGAAATGTAAAGGAAATTACCAACTTGCAAATTCTTGAGTTAGGCTGTGCACACAGTATGGAGTAATTAAGTTGGAGCCTAGTTGGAACAATACAAATATATAATCCGCAAGGTACCATAATCAAAATGGACTAAACTGTAAGCATTACAGATTCTGTAATTTTCTCAACAAAGCTTGTTAAAAGATGCGACGTGCTAATAAAATTTGTTAAATAAAATAAGCAAGCGAACAACAAACTATGGACTTCAAATTTTGGCATCAGGTCACTATAAGTCTACAAAGTAGAAGGTACCTGTGATTTTCTTCCGGTTTTGCATTAATCTGCACTACAGCATCAGAGTCCTGGGAGCAGCTCCACGGGATGGACCCGCCGTAATTGTCAGCGCCTTCCAGCAGCATAAAACCGCGACATGAACATGTCCGTGTCTACGACCCTGCCGTCCACACTCCGCAGCATCCAACGACGCTGGCAAGCCGAGATATGCGGTCCCTATCGGGCAAACGACAAAGAGAGTGCTCGTGTCTCTGGGTGCGAGCTGACAGGTAGATGGCCATGTCCCGAGCGTTGGATGGCAAGGTTAGGTTCTATCTGCGCGCATCTCCGCCCAGGCTGAGCAACACCTTGACGTGATTGGCTGGAGTCTCATACTCTCGTGTCACCGTGAGTACCCGATCTATCCTCTGCACCAGACGGGACTCCAAGGCTGAGTGAGGATGGCACGAGCCACCGCTGATCCTAAACCTCATGCTCTCATGCCGCTGTGGATAGCTGACTTAAGTGGCAACAGGATCAGGATCTGCATCCGCGGCATGTTGGGGAGCTCGGAGATGCAGAGCAGGCGGCACACCGCCATTCTCTCTCTGTTCCGCCTCTCCCAAACCCCTCCCCTCCATATGGATTCAAGGTGGATGATGATGCGACCTGGAAGCGCTCGCCAAGTTCAGATTGAAGATTTCGAGATGCCAAGGATTGGTAAACAAAGGTGAGCGCTCATGTCTCTTCGAATGCCTTCGTCGGTTCCAGAAACCGAGTCAATGCAACGGAAGATCTTTAATCCCAACAAAGCGTTCGACTGGAAGATCGAGAGTTAAACAGCACGCGGTGCAACATTTGGGACAGAGTTTTCTCAGTACCAAAAAAATGATGTCATCAGCAAATGAGTGGCACACAGCTAGTCAACCAGTGGTGGGTCCGCCCTATAAGCCTATAAAGAAAAGATGATGTGGCTGGGCTGCTTATGTGGATAGTTTGCATGTTAAGAGAAATAAGATAGTGGGGATGAACTATTTAGATATTATAGATTATAGATGTGTATCAATACGATCGAGATTCAATAAACCATTTACATTGGGTGTATGACCATAGAAGGTTTTATTCATGTAAACAGAATAACAATTATTCTCTGACTTAAATGAATAATCGTATCGCAATAAACATGATCCAATCATATTCATGCTCAACGCAAACACGAACTAACATTTATTTAGGTCCAACACTAACCCCGAAAGTAGAGGGAGTGTGTGATGGCGATCTTATCAACCTTGGAATCACTTTCAACACACATCGTCACCTCGCCTTTAACTAGTCTTTGTTCATTTTACAACTCCTATTTTGAGTTACTAATCTTAGCAACTGAACCGGTATCAAATACTCTGGGGTCACTATGAACACTAGTAATGTACACATTAATAACATGTATATCAAATATACATTTGTTCATTTTGCCGTCCTTCTTATCCGTCAAGTATTTGGGGTAGTTCTTGTCGGATTTCGGGTTCTGGCAGACCCTCTAGGTTCGAACTCTGGGGTGCACGCGGAGATCACACCTCCAACCTACCTACGTCTCGTCGCCTCACAAGGATCTAAACTACACCAAGAACAACACAAGGGACACGAGGGTTTATATGGGTTCGGGCAACCATTGTGGTGTAATACTCTACTCCACTTTCTGGTGTGGTGGATTGCCTCAAGGGCTGATGATGAACAATACAAGGAAGAACTGCCTCGTGAGGGGAGGAGTTCTTGTGGTGGTGGATCTGGCTAAGGTTCTTCCTCTTCTCTCTTCTCTCGCTTCTCGCCTCCTAGGGTTCTATCAGATGCCTCTACTCTGTGGTGGCTAGTCCTATTTATAGAGCAAGGCCCTGGTCCTCTTCCCAAATATTGAGCGGGAAGAACGCCAACAATTGGCCATTTTGAAGGGGTACATCTAGTACATTTATCCTAACTAAAGTCGGCCCTCGCCTGCCAAAGACTCTGACGGTGACGCCGGCTTGGGCTCCACGATGACCTCCTTCCTGCCGTTCTGCTAGTCTTGGTCTTGTTGCACCAAAATGGTTGCCTTTGCTTGATACTCTTGCCTGCACTTGCTCCCTTTGCACCAAAGAGGAAACAAGGACTCTACGCAGGCTGGCGCCCGCCCGGTCTCGGTCGTCATGGCTTATGTCATGGACACCTCGTGAGGTACCCTGCCTTGATCTCTCCGCCTCCTCGTGAGCCAGCCTGACGAGGCCGTGCCTGAGGAAGCTCTCTGTCGTCCGCCCCGCGAGGCTTGGCCCCTCACGAGGGTCTTGAGCTTGTGTTGATTAAGATGGGCCGTACTGGGCCACTCCTTGAGCCACGCTGCAGGCCGCAGGCAGGCAAGTCTGGGTACCCCCGTTCCCAGAACGCCGACAGTAGCCCCCGGGCCCAATACGCGCCTGGACTTGGCTTAGCAGAGAAGCGAAGGGGCAAGTGCGAAGCGCCGCGGGCCCCAACAGCCTGCTGCCTTGGGCGCCGCGTGGCGGTTGATTGGACGTGGGCGTCCTGGCTCCCCCACGACGCCTCGGCAACTGCACAAATTGACAAGTCCCAGCATGAAAAACGCGTCACGATTACCTGTGATCGTGGAGGCCGGCGGTTGGCCTCCCCCGGCTATATGTACGGAACGGCGCGGGCCTTTCCAGTCCATCTCTTCTTGCTTCTCCTTCTTCTCCATCCTTGCCCTTGCTCCACATTGCGACAATGGCTCTGATCCGCCGGTTTTTCGCAGAAGAGAAAGGAAAGGCCCCCTGAGAGGGTCCCGATCCGCTTCCGCCGAAGAAATGGCTAACCCTCTGTCGCCGAGATGAGGGCGCCCGGCAGGAGGTGTCGAGGCCCTGGTATGAGCAGCCGCCGCCAGGGTTCCCGCTGCCCTTGTACGCCCGCATTGAGGGCCCTGAAGGAGTTGACGCCGAGCGCCACGGACGACGCCACCCTCGGCATCGGCGGGTCACGGCGGTGCGCGTTGTTCCTCCCGGAGTTCATGCCGAGGGCTCCTCCCGAGAGCTTGTGCTCCACGCCGCCATGCTCCTCAGTCTTGGATTCGCCTTCCTCCCTCCTTCACCTACGAGATCCCGTAGAGGGGCTCTCTGGAGCTCTGGCTGTAGCATGCTGGCTGCAGCACCCCTGTGACCGGAGCGGAGGTTACGGTCGTCGCTCCAGGCAAGGTCTTCATGACTCGAGGCTGGGGCGAGATCCTCCGAGTCTGCCAGACGAGGGGCGCCCTTGTGATCCACCTAGAGTATGATGGTGCTTCCTTGATGTTCTTCAAGGTCTTCGACGCGGAAGGACGCCGCCTGGAATGTTGCCTCGAGAAGGGCGGTCGTGGCGTCGTCGTCGCGAGGACTAGGCCCGCCGGTCGCCCCCTCGGCAGCTCCTCGAGCAGCAGCGAAGGGGACGGAGGGTCCAGCGCCTCTGTCGAGCTTCTGGCGACTCCGGAGACGAGCAATGGCAGCTACGAGCCCCCGAGCTCGAGCCGTGCTCGGAGCCGGGCGGGCGCGTCAGGCTCCCAGCGCCGGTGATCTGGATGGGGTTGGCGCCAGTGCCTGACGACCCACTGTTGATGATGGCGTCTCTTGCGGAGACGCGCGTAGTTAGCGCTCTTTAGGATTTGCTCCTTTTGTTCCCTGTGAGGAATCGAAGAACACACCCCGTGGGGGTTTGTAAGGTGCCCGCAGTTCCATTTGTATGACCCTTATCGTGAAGCGGTGCGAGATGCTCGTCCCATCTTAGCTTAGTTCCTCCTTTCGAACCTCGCGAGGACTTGACGCTCTGCGCTGACAGGTCCCGGTCCCAAGGCAAGTCTCAGCCGTCGCTGGTATGCCAGGTCGTGATGCCGTGGTCAAGGCCAGGAGGTGAGCGGCCCGGGGTCCAGTAAGAGCCCCTGAGTCGCGATGCTCAGGAGGTCCCCTTTAGCGCTCAAGCAGCCATCGTTTGGTGAGAAAGGAGCGCGACGTTGCCCAAACGGGACTGCATTAGGTGTGAGGTCGGTGCTGCGATAGCTAGTATTTCTGGAGGACGACTTATCTCGGGGGTCAGAAGCCACTCCTTGGCGCGGCGCCAGGCCCGCGCATTGGCAGCTGAGGAGTTGTCGGGCGAGGTCCCCACGTGCCTCTTCCCTCTCGCCTCTGCTCCCCTTCGTGCTCTACGTCCTCAGGTCCCGGCCCTCGAGCGAGCTCAGCCGTCGCTGGTATGCCAGGTCGCGATGCCGTGGACAAGGCAAGGAGGTGAGGACTGGAGAGCCAGTAAGAGTCCATGAGTCGCGATGCTCAGGTACCCCCCTTTTAACGTGCAAGCGGTTCACGTGGACGAGAGCGAAGGAGACGCTATGAATGCCTCACCCGACTCTGCTCCTTATAGTGATCCTGCGAGTTCATCACAAGGAAAGTGAGAGTTTGCCGTTACAATTGCCGGCTAGCTGCTGGTTGCTCTGGAGGGGTGACGAGGCACTGAAGGCTTGGTGAGGTGGCGCCCTGCGGGGTTGCTGCGGCGAGAGCTCAGCCATCCAGGTTTGTCGACGTTGCAGGGACGGACCCATGCGCAAGCGTCGTGCCGTTAGGGAGCAGCTCCATCAGTTGGCATCAATCGAGCGGGCGATTAGGTCAAGTGCGTTAACCATGAAGGAGCGAATTCATTTAGATAGGTGCAGAAAAAGGTGAACACCGCTGGGTCGGTCCCGAGCGGCCTGGGGATGACGCAGCCCGAGGGGGCGCCCCCAATAAAGTAAGCTAGAAACATGAATCGAAAGGGATACATGCCGCAGGGACGGACCCGTGCGGCCTGGGAATGATGCAACCCTGAGGGCGCTCCCAGCCGAAAAGAGAAACTCGAAGGATGTCACCTGATGATGTTGAAGATGAAGGGATGCTGAAGTAGCGGACGTCGTGCGCTGCGGAAGCCGATCCTCACAAGCCCCAGGCCCAGGAGCCTCGGGAGGCTCCGGAGGCGCTGGTGGCTCCTCGCGGACCATCTCTATCTCTGCCAGGACTGTGGAATGCCTGGCCGCCTGAGCCTCCAGGATGCTCCTCATGAGGCGCTGGCGCACAGCAGCCGCGTTCGGCAGGCCGTAAGGCATGCGAACATAGCTGTGGGGTGGACCCTCGCAGCGTCTCACGCGCGAGGGCCAGAGGCGCTCCTGAGAGGCGGCTCGGTTGAGCCCTGGTATGTCGATACAGACGCACAGCCCACCATCCTCGCCCGGATGGGGAGCCACGGCGGGTAAGTGGCGGCTACCACTCATGACTCTTGATTCCTGTAGCTCCTGAATGATCTCGCTGATAAACTCCTGAGGGTTTGGTCCTCCTTGCCTTGCTCCTGCCTGAGGGAAACGTGCTTTGAAACACGCCTCCAAATGGTGCCCGAGCGCCTCCCTCGTGAGCTTAGCAAAGTCGATGGCCCTCCAGGAGAGAGCCACCGAGCCTTGCTCGAGGAGGGCGCCGGGCGCGCCTTCCTATGCGACAGAAGGAGGCGCCCCTGGAACGAGCGTGGACTCTGAGGGGCCTGCCTCCCGAGGGTTATGACCAGGGGATGTCTTCTTCTTCTTAGGGACCACCTCGGGAAGCCCTCTGCTCCTGTGATCTGAGTCTTCAATTGACGCGGCTTGAAAAGCACGCTCCAAGGAACACACTGCGTCTCTCTCTTCACAAGGCACCGTGATGACTCCACCGCTTCTTGGCATCTTGAGGACATTGTAGCCATGATGAGTCATGGCCATGAATTTGGCCAGAGCTAGGTACCCAAGGATGACATTGTACGGCAGGCGAATGTGCGTGACGTCGAAGTCAATGAGCTCGGTGCGGTAGTTGTCGCGCGTATCGAAGGTGACAGGAAGGCGGACCTGCCCTATCGGAACTGTGGAACCATCAGTGACTCCGGAGAAAGGCTTGGTTGGCTGAAGCTGATTTTATGGCACTTGGAGATTGTTGAATGTCTCGACGGACAGGACATTGAGCCCTGCTCCGCCATCGATGATGGTCCTGGTGACTTGCACATTGCTGATGATTGGGGAACAAAGCATCGGGAGGACTCCGTCTGTTGCCGTGCACTTGAGATGATCCACTGAGCTGAACGTGATGGCGCATGCTAACCACCTGAGGGGGCGTGTGGCTTCGAGCCTGGGGAGGACTGCATTCACTTCGCGAGCGAACTGCTTGAAGATGCACTGAGAGGCTGGGGCTTGAGCTCCACCCAGGATGCAAGCGATTGCGCGCGGCTCCTGGAAGCCCCTAGCCCCCTCCTCCTGATGACGGTCTTCATTTCTCCTTGGCTGCGGTGGCAGAGGAGGAAGGCCTGCGTTGCCTTGTGGGTGATCCTCGCGAGGCTGATCCCTCCAGCCTCCCTCGCGAGGCGGGTCCCTCCAACCTCCCTCACGAGGCTGATCCTGCCAGTGGTCCTCGCGAGGTCGGTCACGCCACCATTGGCGAGGGCCACGGTCTTCCCATCGTCCTCCACCTCTTCCTGCTCATCGGCCATAGCCCCGGTCGTTGTGCTCGGGGCGTCGGCCGGCTCGCACATCCCGCACGGCCCTGAGCTCTTGGCATTCGTTGGTGTTGTGGGTGTGGAGGTCGTGGTACACGCAGTACCGGCTGCCCTTGGATGGCTCAGGCTGATCCCTTCCGCGCTTGGTGTCCGGCTCTGCTACAAGCACGGCAGCCCCCTTGCGCTTCACATCCTTGACCTTGGGCTTCTTCTCTTCTGGGTCGGCAGCCGGCAGCTCGAGGAGGGAAAGGCGTCCTTCCTCAGCCCTGGCGCACTTGGTCGCCAAGTTGAACAGCTCTAGGGATGTGCACAGGTCTTCATGGATCGCGAGCTCTTCTTTCATCTTGACGTCACGCACACCGTCGGAGAAGGCTAAGATGATGGCCTCCTCAGACACCCTGGGGATCTTAAGGCGAGCGTTGTTGAAACGTTGGATGAACTTCTGCAGGGTCTCCCCTGGCTGCTGCTTGATGCGGCGCAAGTCACTCATGGCCGGGGGCCGATCGCGGGTGCCTTGGAAGTTGGCGATGAATCGGGTGCGCATCTCGTTCCAGGAGGAAATCGTGCCAGAAGCCAGGTTCAGGAGCCAGGTGCGGGCACCGTCCTTGAGCGCCATGGGAAACCAATTCGCCATGACCTTCTCGTCCCCGTTGGCGGCTTCGATGCCCAGCTCATAGAGCTGGAGGAACTCCGCAGGGTCGGCCGTGCCATCGTAGCGTGGAGGCAGGTCTGCCTTGAACTTACCCGGCCAGGCCACGCTGCGCCGCTCGGCGGTGAAGGCACGGCAGCCTGTAGTGGCCACGGGAGGCCTTTGGTGACAGAGGGCTTGATCTTGGAGGTCTCCATGTGCTGCCGCCAGGAGCAGCGCGGGGTCTTGGCGCGCTGGAGCAGGAGCGCGGTCGTGACGGGCCGGTGCGGGGAGCACTTGGGCAGCTTCTTGGGGACGAGGGACCTCTTGGCAGCTCTTCTCTTGCTAAGCTGGATCTGGACGGAGTGGGTTCCGCCCAGGGGCCACGCGCCTCGGGGCCAAGGCGCCTTCTTGAGGGGGAGGCGGCTGAGGCGCACCCGGAGCTTCATCGCCCGCGCAAGGTGGGGCGCGGTGCAGCAAGAGGGATGGTGCAGGGGATCCCCCAGCGGCGCTAACGAGCTCGGTGATGCGGGCGAGCCACTTGTTGTAGAGGTCGTCGACGGGACGGTAGTGCAGGAGTTCCCATGCCAGGAGCAATGCGGCGTGCGCGTCCGTAGGAACGCGACGGGCGTGGGAGGAGGAACCGGCTGGAGTCAGCGACGGGGTGGCAGTGCGGCCTTCCCGCCGCACCGAAGGGTGCAGAGACGACGCCTACTGCTCGTTCCCCGCCGGGGCGGTGGCGGCGTTGACGGCAGCTGACGGGGAACGGCGGCGGCACCCGCCGACGGGGGCCGTCTGGGCGACGCAAGCAGCGAGAGCGGCACAGCGCTCGGCGCGGGCTCAATGAGCGTCCGACATGGATGCGAGGGGCGGCAAAAAGCAGGGCGACGGAAGGCAGATTCCGGTGCACCCCTACCTAGCGGGCCAAATATCGGATTTCGGGTTTCGGCAGACCCTCTAGGTTCAAACTCTGGGGTGCACGCGGAGATCACACCTCCAACCTACCTACGTCTCGTCGCCTCGCAAGGATCTAAACTACACCAAGAACAACACAAGGGACACGAGGGTTTATACTGGTTCGGGCCACCATTGTGGTGTAATACCCTACTCCAGTTTGTAGTGTGGTGGATTGCCTCAGGGGCTAATGATGAACAATACAAGGAAGAACTGCCTCACGAGGGGAGGAGTTCTTGTGGTGGTGGATCTGGCTAAGGTTCTTCCTCTTCTCTCTTCTCTTGCTTCTCGCCTCCTAGGGTTCTATCAGATGCCTCTACTCTGTGGTGGCTAGTCCTATTTATAGAGCAAGGCCCTAGTCCTCTTCCCAAATATTGAGCGGGAAGGGTGCCAACAATTGGCCATTTTGAAGGGGTACATCTAGTACACTTATCCTGACTAAAGTCGGTCCTCGCCTGCCAAAGACTCTGACGGTGACGCCGGCTTGGGCTCCACGATGACCTCCTTCCTGCCGTTCTGCTGGTCTTGGTCTTATTGCACCAAAATGGTTGCCTTTTCTTGATACTCTTGCCTGTGCTTGCTCCCTTTGCACCAAAGAGGAAACAAGGACTCTGCGCAGGCTGGCGCCCGCCCGACCTCGGTCGTCATGGCTTACGTCATGGACACCTTGTGAGGTACCCTGCCTTGATCTCTCCGCCTCCTCCTGAGCCAGCCTGACGAGGCCGTGCCTGAGGAAGCTTTCTGTCATCCGCCCCGCGAGGCTTGGCCCCTCGCGACGGTCTTGAGCTTGTGTTGATGAAGATGGGCCGTACTGGGCCACTCCTTGAGCCACGCCGCAGGCCATAGGCAAGCAAGTCCGGGTACCCCCGTTCCCAGAACACCGACAGTTCTGCTCCCAATGATCATTCCCTTTGCGGTAGAAGCACTCAGTTTCAGGCATAGGTCAAGATTTGGGCTTCTTCACGGAAGTGGCAACTTGCTTGTCATTCTTCTTGAAGTTCCCTTTCTTTTCCTTTGCCTTTTTTCTTGAAACTAGTGGTCTTGTTAACCATCAACACTTGATGCTCTTTCTTGATTTCCACCTTCGCCGATTTCAGCATCGCGAAGAGCTCGAGAATCTTTTTCGTTATCCCTTGCACATTATAGTTCATCATGAAGTTTTAGTAGCTTGGTGATAGTGACTAGAGAACTCTGTCAATCACTATATTATTTGGAAGATTAACTCCCACTTGATTCAAGTGATTGTAGTACCTAGACATTCTGAGCACATGCTCACTGTTTGAGCTATTCTCCTCCATCTTGTAGGAAAAGTACTTGTCAGAGGTCTCTTACCTCTCGACACGGGGCATGAGTCTGAAATGCCAATTTTAGCTCTTGGAACATCACATATGCTCTGTGGCGTTCAAAACGATTTTGAAGTCCCGGTTATAAGCCGTAAAGCATGGCACACTAAACTATCAAGTAGTCATCATATCGAGCTTGTAAAACGTTCATAACGTCTGTATCTGCTCCTGCAACAGGTTTGTCACCCAGTAGTGCATAAAGGAAATAATTCTTCTATGCAGCAACAAGGATAATCCTCAGATCACGGACCCAGTCCGCATCATTGCTACTATCATATTTCAACTTTTCTCTAGGAACATATCAAATATAATAATATATATAGGAGCTATATCGCGGGCTAATAATCTACAACATAGATATACAAATACTATCAGGACTAAGTTCATGATAAATTAAGTTCAATTAATCAAATTACTTAAGAACACCCACTTAGATAGACATCCTCAAGTCATCTAAATGATACATGATCCAAATCAACAAAACCATGTCCGATCATCACGTGAGATGGAGTAGTCATCAATGGTGAACATCTCTATGTTGATCATATCTACTATATGATTCATGTTCGACCTTTCGGTCTCCAGTGTTCCGATGCCATGTTTGTACATGCCAGGCTCGTCAAGTTTAACCCGAGTATTCTGCATGTGCAAAACTGTCTTGCACCCGTTGTATTTGAACATAGTCTATCACACCTGATCATCACATGGTGTCTCAACACGACGAACTATCGCAACGGTGCATACTCAGGGAGAACACTTATACCTTGAAATTTAGTGAAGGGATCATCTTATAATGCTACCGCCGTACTAAGCAAAATAAGATGCATAAAACACTACTAGGAAAAGGCCTACTAGTGGCGCACCAGTTTTGCCTACTAATGGCGCACTACTGGTGCGCCACTAGTACCATGCCACTAGTATTATATACTAATGGCGCACCACAGGTGCGCCATTAGTATACCAGATACTAATGGTGCACCATGTGGTGCGCCATTAGTATACCATTCGGTGCTCCACTGGTATTCCCTCCAGGTGCGCCACTAATAACCTTATAGGTGCGCCACTAGTAATAAAGGAAGGTGCGCCACTAATAAGGGCTTAAATGCGCCACTAGTAATGTACTTGGAAAACAAAAAAAACTAAATTTACAAAAAACAACCTATAAGAAAAAATAATTTAAAAACAAAAAATGAAATAGAATCATAATTTTTATTATAGTAAGAATATTACAATGTCTTTACAAGTATCCAATAAAAGAAAAATTGCAACGAAATAAAAGAAAATCCTAAAACTAATCTTCTAGTAATCTTTTCTTCCTTTTCTTCACTTTATCCCTGCAAAATGTAACAAAATAAACAGAAAGACAAACAAACTATTTATAACATGTCAATACTATCATTTTTTATGCAGAACTAGATATGAGCATATATTTCCAGAATTACATGGCGTGAATATTGTATGAGTAAGATTCTAATGGAAATAAATTTTGATAGGAGCCCACTTTCGACGAGTATTTATCTGACAGAGCTAAATAATCAGGGCATTTACCTTTTGATAATATTACTATACTATACTACCAGTATAGTGCTCCACTTGGATTTTTTAGATGAGCAGATCTGAGATAGACATCTGTTCAAGTGCCTATAGGTAGGCTTGAAGAATTCTCATCGATTCAAGTGGCTACAGGTAGTCGCACAGCTGGAATATAGACTACTAGTACTATTTGAAAAGAAAACAAGAGCAAATCTGAACGTACTAGTCAGATCCGATCACATTGAGCTAGAAAGAAAATTCATCAGGAAACAGATGGCCGGCGACTTACTTCCAGATGTTGAGGATCTCGTTGTGCCCGGCGAAGACGGTGCGGAGCGCGTCGTGGACGGACTGCTCACAGCGATAGCTGTCGTAGATGAACTCGTTGTCCTGCAGGTAGTCCAGCAGCTAGGAATTAAATATAGGAAGGCTAGAACTGAAAGAACTAACATCTTAGAAAGCAACAGGAGATAATTCATATATGCAAAATACATATGAAGTGGTCTCCACCAAATTTGTTGAAACATGAACGAAATGTTTTAGCAGTACCAATGATACATGTCAAATTAATTGTTCCTGTCATGACAATGTAAAAGTAGTACTTGCATGCCAATGAAGACTTGCTAGTGTCAGATTCTATGAGGTTCAGGACATGTGTAATTGTGCCAGGTTCACTTGTAATGCCATTATTCATGATCTGAACTTTATCCTCCACAAAATAAAATAACAGTTGATCCATGCGAATGATACTTAATTTTGAAGCTACTATTAATTTATAAACTAAATATAAAGTGAGTTCATAAATTCAGAAACAGAAAATTCAGTTAGGCTACTGTTAACTGAATTTTGGAGTGTATACTTAACAAAGGCTTCATTTGAATGTACAGTCAAATTAAAAAAAATGTGTTCATGGGGCAGCAGCACTAAGAACTGAAAGAAAAAGGTGCAGAAAAAAGCTACTGAAAAACAATATCAGAAGTAGTGCAGATGTTGTTGAGGCGCTGACTGAACCATTGATAGTACTACCACTCTTCTTTTTTGCGTCCATTAGCGTGACAGTGAGGTTACAACCTTTAATTAACAGTGCAGTATGTGTATAAACTATAAAAAATAACTACACTGCCTGGTTTTCATCCAAATAAGAAAACCATTCAACCACGAAGTAGCTAGAGCTAGTGATTTCAATTCTCTACCGTGATGCATGCATGTATGCGTGCAACATACCGCCAGACTAATTAAGCATTGAGGTAGGCTACATAATCCAATCCGGCTAGCTCGTAATCATATCCATACTAGGTAGCCGCTACGTAGTTAAGTCTGGACAAAGAGTCAGAGACTGGGATGAACACGTACATGGGAAGGAGCAGGAGACGCAGGGCCTTATCTGCCCAACCTCCGACCAGATCGGTGGTGTTTAAGGCCACCTTAGAGCTCCAGCGGTACCTCCCCTGCAGGAAAACAGAGCAATAGGCAAAAATCAGCTATGCAGATCGATTTAGAAGCACCCCGGAGGAACCAGTACGAGTTGGTGGGAAGGAAGAAGCAGCCCTTGTCCCTTGAACGAGTTGGTGCTGCTGCTGCAGAGATGTCATAAACTGGTGAGTACTAATATCTATATGGCATGAGCAAAATCACATGAGAAAAGAAATGAATTTTCTTGTGGAACTAGTAGAAATTATCGTGATTGTACTGCTGTAGAAGGTTGGTACAGTGAGGTATATTTGTGGAACTAGTTTGAGGGTAGGTCCAACAAGTGTCTGCTGGTGGTGGTTGTGATTATGCACCACCAACAAAAGTGGTGAAGCTGAAGCAAGAATGAGTGGGTGAACAAAACTTGTTCATTAGTACTCCTCATACAATATAAACTGAAGATAGAAAAGGGATTGCTATGGCGGATCAACGAGACGACGTTCAATTTGAAGGTGTTTGGCAACCAGTTCGTGGGCGTTCAGAGCGACAGCTTGGTGGTGGCCACGGCGACGTCCCCGGGGAAGTCGGAGACGTTCCGGTTAGTGCGCAACGCCGGCAAGGACAGGATGCGGATTATGGCGCCAAACGGACTCTTCTTGCAGGTAAGATTAAATGAAATATATGTCTGTCACTACTCATATTTGCCAAAGAGGCAAGAAGTGTCATTCTTCTACAAACATGTAAAATATTAACGTCTCACTACTCAGTATCCATATTAAAATGGGAACCAAGTGAAAACTATATTTCAGATGTTCTAAAAATTCTGAAAAAAGAATACAGTATGGCAGAGAGTTAACGTCTACAAACATGTAGACCCTCTGTTCCTATATCCTACATCTAGAAACAGAGGTAGTAAAATTTACATTTAGTGCTAATCTTTGAGCATATCTCAACAAAATTGCAACAACATACATTCATCGTTATTAATCCACCCTAGAACGAATGATCCAACGCCTGCATAAGAAAGAAATTAGCAAGGTATATCCAACAAAATTATTCAGTGATTTACAGACAGTTTCTTAAACATTTACTAGTCAGCATGTACATACGTTCAAAACCGGCACTGGACTCAACATGCGCCTCCAATGTTGACTTGTCTAGCCGTCTAGGATATTTGACCTGGCTGTATACTTGCAGGCGGAAGGAATCCTTCCTTGTAGGATCCCCATCGCTGGAGAGGCTCCTCTGGCGGGCCTGGCCGTGTGAGACCAATCTACCTGGTCAATGTCGGAGCAGCTTCTCCATGGACCGCCCCCTTCCTTCAACTGCATTGCTTGCACACAACCACACGCACGCACGAACACATCAGATCAGGGGAAGAAGGAGAAGAAGCAGCAGATGAGGAGGAAGAAGAAGACAAGGCACTCACGCGTGCGTCAGATGCTCCTCAGATTTGGAGGGGATCCCATGCTGCTGCCGGATTCAGGTTGGACGCAGCAGCGAGGGGTGGAAGGAGGCGTGCCTTGGGGTGGCGGGGAGCTCCTCCTCCTGCAGCTCGACGGCCTCCACACCCCGGAGCAACGCCCTTGCCGGAGGATGTGGTCACCAGCTCTCCTCTGGATCCGGTGAGGAGGGTTGGGGAAGGAGCTCACCACGGATCCATGCCCTGGATCTGGTGTGAGGGAGGGGGAAGGGGGCTCGCCGTGGTTGGGAGGGAGAGGAAGAGGCGGGCGGGCGGGGCTTCCCGATCTAGATCGAAGTTGAGGGAGGTGAGTGTGTCAGGAGGAAGGGGAGGGGAGAGGACGTGACGAGAGGGAGGGGATAAGGGGTGATAGCAATGGCGCACTGGTAGGGGTGCGCCATACGTATAGATAGCAATGGCGCATCTTTTATTGGTGCGCCATTACTAGTTAAAACTAGTAATGGCGCATTTTCCCCTGGTGCGCCATTGCTAAGTCTGAGGAGGGGTGTGGGGCCAAGACAAAACTACTAATGGCGCATCACACACCAGGTGCGCCATTAGTAATATGGCCACTAATGGCGCACCAGCACATGGTGCGCCACTGCTATATAGTAGTGGCGCACCACATGTTTGGTGCGCCATTAGTGTCCATATCATCTATAGCCCTTTTCCTAGTAGTGAAAGATAAACATCACATGCAATCAAAATATGTGACATGATATAGCCATCATCATCTTGTGCTTTTGATCTCCATCTCCAAAGCATCGTCATGATCTCCATCGTCACCGGCTCGACACCTTGATCTCCATCGTTGCGTCGTGGTCGTCTCGCCAACTATTGCTTCTGCAACCATCGCTAATGCATAGTGATAAAGTAAAGCAATTACATGGCGCTTGCATTTCATACAATAAAGAGACAACCATAAGGCTCCTGCCGGTTGCCGATAACTTTTCCAAAACATGATCATCTCGTACAATAACGTATATCACATCATGTCTTGACCTTATAACATCACAACATGCCCTGCAAAAACAAGTTAGACGCCCTCTACTTTGTTGTTGGAAGTTTTACGTGGCTGCTACGGGTGAGGGAGTCCTGGATTAGGGGGTCCTCGGGCGTCCGGGCTATGTGACAGGGGCCGGACTGATGGGCCGTGAAGATACAAGATGGAAGGTTTTCCCCCGTGTCCAGATAGGACTCTCCTTTGCGTGGAAGGCAAGCTTGGCGTTCGGATATGAAGATTCCTCTCTCTGTAAACCAACTGTGTACCACCCTAGCCCCTTCCGGTATCTATATAAACCGGAGGGTTTAGTCCATAGAGGCAATCATAATCATACAGGCTAGACGTCTAGGGTTTAGCAATTACGATCTCGAGGTAGATCAACTCTTGTAACCCCTATACTCATCAAAGTCAATCAAGCAGGAAGTAGGGTATTATCTCCATTAAGAGGGACCGAACCTGGTTAAACATCGTGTCCCCGTCTCCTGTTACCTTCGATCCTTAGACGCACAATACGGGACCCCCTACCCGAGATCTGCCGGTTTTGACACCGACATTGGTGCTTTCATTGAGAGTTCCACTGTGTCGTTGTTAAAAGGCTTGATGGCTCCATCGATCATCTACAACAATGTTGCCGTGAAGGAGATTTTTCTCCCCAGCCAAATCTTTGTATTCGACAGCTTCGCACTACAGGCCAACTTGCTTGGCCACCTAGAGGAGATCGACAGCTACGCCCCTGGTCATTAGATCGGTTTTGGAAATCTAACCTATGTCGCTGATATCCGAGGAGACTTGATCTTCCAAGGGTTCGCGGCCCCAACCACTGCTCTGGCCATAGATCCGGAGCACATCACCATGTCCGGACACAGGAGTTTAGAGCCCGTCGGACTCTCTGCAGCCATGGAGCTCGATTCTGGAGAACCGGAGGGGATACCATCACCGGCAGGCCCGGAGATGCGTCAGGCTCTCTCTATCATAATAAAGCCGGACTCTCCTCTATAGACTAGTTCCGAACCCTCGAAGTCCGCGTCATGTGAGCTCGACCAGGGAACTTCTGTCCCGCCCAACTCCATGGACTCTCACTTCCTCGTCCAAACCTCGCTCTTAAACGAGGCTTTGGACTTAATGTGATCCCTCGCTATCACAGAGGAATCGATTCCGAATTGCTCCCAGCCTGGACTAGGGGCTGAGGGCAGGGAATTTTGCTTCCCACCCACCACCCACTTCATAGCCACTGTCGAGGATTTAACTGACATGCTCGATTACGCCTCTGAAGACATCGACACTATGGACGACGATGCTAGAGAGGAGCAGGCCCAAAACCTGCCGTTCACCAGACGATGGACGGCCACTTCCTCATATGATGTGTACATGGTGGACACACCTAAAGAAGGCGACGTCGATAATGAGAAGGATCCAGTTGAGGAGGAACCTCCTAAGATCCCACCAAAGCGTCGACGTCAGCTGCGCCGCTCTAAATCGCGTCCCGGAAAAGACAGCAATACCGGAACCGGAGAAAATAATACTCCGGAGAACGCCGAAGACCAAGAAGGCCCCATCGAACCAACATCCGAACAGGATGATCGTGAGGACGGGCAAGTTGACCCTGACAATCAAGCAGGGAATGAGGACTCGGAGGACAGCAACTATCTACCACTCTCCGAGGACGACGTGAGCCTCGGCGACGAAGATTTCATCGTGCTAGAGGAACCCCTCGAACAGGAGCGCTTTAAGCGCCAGCTAATAGCCACTGCAAGAAGCCTAAAAAAGAAGCAGCAGGAGCAGCTTCAAGCTGATCAAGATCTACTCAATGAAAAATGGACTAATGTCCTAGCAGCCGAGGAATATGGCCTCGAACGCCGGACTAAGAGTTACCCGAAGTGCAAGCTGCTACCCCAATTCGACGATGAGGCACTGGAGCCCATACCACCAGCATGTAACGCCGCTGACATACCAGACCGACCACCACTTGGCCGGGACAGAACGGCAACTCAAGACGAACACCAGCCCGTACCGCCTTGCCGTAAAAGCAGAGAAACAACAGCTCGGGGATATACCTATGACCTACGACAAGACCTGGAAAATAGAGTCGGTCATACCAAATCAATCTACAGATCAAGGGGCATGCCCCAGCACGAGAGGATGGCCATCAGGCCTGGCGCGACAAGCACAACCTCACCCGGGTAGAAAACCGCATACGGACTTCATCCAAACTGCGTCGAGATGTAGCCCGATACAGAGGTGCCGCGCACCCCCTATGCTTAACCGATGAGGCAATGGAGCACCAGTTCCCAGAAGGGTTTAAACCCATAAACATCGAATCATATGATGGTACGACGGATCCCGCAGTCTGGATTGAAGATTTTCTTCTCCACATTCACATGGCTCGCAGCGACGATCTACATGCCATCAAATATCTCCCCCTAAAGCTTAAGGGACTAGCACGGCACTGGCTAAACATCCTTCCATAAAACTCCATCGGCAGCTGGGAAGATTTGGAAGATGCCTTTCGGGATAACTTCCAAGGTATCTATGTACGGCCACCAGACGCCGATGACCTCAGCCACATAGTTCAGTAACCCGGAGAGTCAGCCCAGAAACTCTGGACCAGGTTCTTAATTAAAAAGAACCAAATTGTAGACTGTCCGGACGCTGAAGCCCTCGTGGACTTTAAACACAGCGTCCGCGATGAATGGCTCGCTAGACACCTCGGCCAAGAAAAGCCGAAGTCTATGGCAGCCCTTACCGCACTCATGACCCACTTTTGCGTGGGAGAAGACAGCTGGCTAGCCCGTAGAAGCAATAGCACAAGCGACCCCTGCACCTCCGAAGCCAGGGATGGCAATGGCAGGCCACAACGCAACAAGCACAAGCGTCAAATCAATAATGATGGTGCCGAACATACGGTAGTCAATGCCGGATTCAGCGACCCTAAGCCTGGCCAATGAAAGAAGCCGTTCAATGGAAACAAAGATGGTCCATCTAGTTTGGACAGAATACTCGATCGGCCTTGCCAGATTCATTGCACCCCCGATAAGCCTGCTAATCATACCAACAGAAACTGTTGGGTTTTTAAACAGGCCGACAAACTTAACGCCGACCACAAGGGGAAAGGTCCGCCCAGCGAGGACGACGACGAAGACTAGTCAACCGAGCACTGGGGGACAGAAGAAATGCCCCCCCCCCCGAGGTAAAAATAGTAAATACGATATATGTCACACATATCCCTGAGAGGGAGCGCAAGCGCGCATCACAGGACGTCTACGCCATAGAGTCGGTCGCCCCAAAACTCAACCCATGGTCGGCTTGCCCGATCACCTTCGATCGAAAGGACCACCCAACCAATACCCATCATGAAGGTTCGGCAGCTCTGGTCCTCGATCCAATCATCGACGGCTTCCACCTCACGCGAGTCCTCATGGACGGCGGCAGCAGTCTCAACCTACTTTACCAAGACACTGTCCGCAAAATGGGCATTGATCCGTCAAGAATCAAGCCCACTAAAACTACCTTTAAAGGATTAATACCTGGTGTAGAGGCCCGCTGCACAGGCTCAATAACATTGGAAGTCGTCTTTGGTTCACCAAATAACTTCCGAAGTGAAGACTTGATCTTCGATATAGTTCCCTTCCGCAATGACTATCATGCACTGCTCGGACGAACCACTTTCGCTCGTTTTAATGCGGTACCACACTATGCCTATCTGAAGCTCAAGATACCCGGTCCATGTGGCGTCATTATAATCAACGGAAACATGGAATGCTCCCTCCGCACTGAGGAGCATACCGCGGCCATCGTGGCCAAAGTACAATGCGGCCCTGTCAAGCCGCACACCTCATCAGCTATTAAGCCGCCGGACTTTATCACACAAGGTCGGTCAATTCCACATGCTGACAGATTGGTAGTTCGAGAGTTGGATTAGCAATTTTGCCTCCATCGATCGCCACATACATCCGTGAAATTTGTACCGCGCATGCATAATTATGCACTCGAAATACCTTGGGCATCAGCGGAGGCACAATACGGACAGGCCTCTAGTACGGTTCGACCCTATATGGCCTTCCCCTTTTCTTTAAATTAATTCTTCTCTTTTACCACAGGTGAATCAAAACCTATTCATCCTATGGGCTTACAAGGATTCTCTCCAAGCCCGGTTTCGTACAAATAGTCAAAGATCATTCCTCTCAAGGAACCTCTCTCTTTAAGGCGAAAGCGGCGCAGATGTGCGGTAGGAGGTCCAAGGGATTTTGTAGACCAAAACTTTATTCCAGAACCTGCATAGAGCTTTTCCCCTTAGTCTTAGACCCCCGGCATGTAAAATGGCCTTGGTGATTATGGTATCCTCTGTAAGATTACGTTTTGACATATCAATCAGATTCTAGTGAAAACAATTCTTATTCGGTATCGCCTTTATTCATAGACTGTATTCCGTCTCTTCAGTTGTCTCACGCACACACCTCGGCACAAATTGCCAAGGGCTCTCGGTGGTAACACATGCGTTGCCAATCAAAAGCCCGAACAGCTTTATAGCACAATTCAGCGTCCCAAGCTTGGCATTATATGCACCAGCTCCGAATCATGTCTTTGGTCAATAGTTGGGTTGCCCGGCTCCTGTGTTTGCTACCTTACGTTCCGTCTGATCAGCTAAGGTAGTAAAGGGAGAACTACTGCGATTGTGTTTCTGGTTCGTCCAGTTAAGCACCTCAGTAGAGAAAGCTGAAAACTGACAGTCATGATACGGCGAGAGCTGGTCAGCCACTCGGCGACTTTTTTAAATCTTTAGTGATTTTTTCTGTATTAAACAAAGGACTGCTTTTCGGTCACATATGTAACACATCCACATCCGGATAACCGCATACATACCAGGGGCTACATCGTAGACCCATCATCAAACTCCTATGGCTAAGTGAGAGTGGTAAAGCCTCGTAGTCTGATTGCCTGGTTCGCCGCACTGAAACCTCATTTATAGACCAAGACATTGGGTCAAGTGTGATCAATGTGCTCTTCTGAACACCCCCATAGTATCTACGTGGGGGTTGAAGCCGACGACTGGAAAACTCTCAAGAATACAACAACGGCCGCACAAGAGGATGGAATTTTAGATAATAACATAAGTATATCGCAAGGCCTTAGTACATAATAAAACGCCCATACAATTCAGGTACATTCATTCGAACATAATGTCCTTTGAGCACCGACCCTCTGTCAAGCGGGCGCCCTCTAGGACATCGTCTAAGTAGCGCTCCAGTGTGCGGTGGTCCTTTCCTCCAGGAGGACCCTTAACTGCAACATCGGCGGCCTTCATATTTTCCCAGTACATCTTGATGCGTGCGAAGGCCATCCGTGCATCTTCTATACACATTGACCGCTTAACTGCGTCGATTCGTGGCACTACATCGACAAGTCGCCACACCAGGCCGAAATAGCTGCTCGGAATGGGTTTGACTGGCCATAGTCGAACTATGACGTCCCTCATGGCCGCTCCGGACATCTTATGCAGCTCGTCCCACTGCGCCATTTGGTCGTTCAGCAGCATTGGGCACTCCTGCGCCACAAA
This sequence comes from Triticum urartu, assembly GCF_056163025.1. NCBI lineage: Eukaryota > Viridiplantae > Streptophyta > Magnoliopsida > Poales > Poaceae > Triticum > Triticum urartu. The sequence goes on along the minus strand of NC_141877.1, from coordinate 443,659,421 downwards.
CTGTAACCAGAACAGCTTCTCCGTCACATGTCCCTCCTGATCCTGGAAGAATTGCGCGGCGTCGGCGACACTCTTCGGAAGATACACAAAACCATCTGGAGAACTCCACAGTCGATTAAGCAAGGCATATCTCTGATCGCCAAACTTAGTCTGTAAAAGAAAGGGCTTACTAGCCGCTATCTGTCCGGCCTGCCAGACTTCTTCGTGAGCCGCTCTGGATTTAGACCGCGCATCTTTGGCCTCCTGACGGGCTTTGTCGAGTTTGGTCGCTTTGGCTTTATCTCCTTTTCAAGGGACTCGCACTTGCGGACGGCATCGTTGAGCTCTTGCTCTATGACGGATATCCGCTCCTCGACCTGGTGCCGGGTGGCCTGTTCGGCTTTCAAATCTGCAGCCGCCTTATCGGCGGCTGCATTGCTCGCCCTGGCCTGTTCCTTGGCCCGGGCAAGTTCACCCCTGAGGATCTCGACCTCGGCAGCACCATCTGCAAATTAGGCAAATAATAGCGTCTAAGTTTCAACCTAATGTTGGCACATTCATATAGGCCCAAAAGGGATGTTCAAAGCATACCTTGCTCCTCGTCGAGCCGCTTGTTAATGAGGACAATGTCCTCATCGGCCAGCTTCAGTTTCTGCTTTAGTTCAGAAACCTCCGCAGCTTGGGTGGTTGCCACTAACAGTGAAGCCTGTTTTTCACCCAAATAAGTATGTTACTTCCTGCAGATATCTATAGATCCTCTGTTCGCCCTTCTTCATGGGCCGACCAGAGTCTCAGGGGCTACTATCTATATACATGCGTATTGTTCATATGGAAAGCAGCTAAAGACATTACATCGCATACCTTGAAGCCTGTTAGCAGGCTCGTGAAGGCTTCATTCAGTCCGCTCTTGGCGGACTGAATCTTCTCAACCACCGTACCCATCAAGGTACAGTGCTCCTCCAAGATGGACGCACTCTGCAGTACGTCCATTAGGGTGTCCGGCGCCCCCGGATTCATGGAGGTCGCCGCAGTACTGGGCGTTCCCCCCTCCCTTGAAGGGGGCCACTCTCCCGACTCCGGATCCGTCTCCGGGGTAATATTCGGCCAGGGGCCGAACCACCCAGGGCCCCAATCACTGGTCTTCACGGGGGCCGCACCCCATGTACCCTCAACGGCCAAGGTATTCCCCTCCGGTGCCGTGTTGAGGGTTCCCTGTACCCCTCTGCGATCCGAAGAAGTCCTCTAGGATGACACCTCGATGTCATCCGCCCTAGGGGGCGTGGAAGCTAGGGGAGGCGTCTCACTCTCCATCATCTCCGGCAGTAGATCCCCTGTTGACGATGATACTTGAGGGAGGACGCGGGCCGGGCTACAACACGTAATTTAATATTATTCCCGCAACTCAAAAAGAACTGGATGTGCATAGAACATCCTTAGTTATGATTCGGCAAGGAGCTTGCCCCTAGGCAGTGTTTTGGGATGGCTTTGCCTTCCGAATCCAAGCCATCCGACAGGGATATCTTTCCCCTCTTGGGCGCCTCCACCTCCAAGTCTTCGGAGGCCACCCTTTTCTTCCCCTGGGAAGGAAGGTTATCGCTTTCCTCTTTCTCTTTGTCTTCGTCTTCGGAGGAGGGGAGCCTCGCACCCCCCCCCCCCCGGAGATAGCGTCTGATGTACCTTTAGGGTGAAGGCCACCTTCGGCCTTCTTGCTCTTCTTCTTGTCCTTCTTCGCCGGCGCTTGGTACGGCGCCGGGACCAGCATCTTCATTAACAGAGGATCAGCTGGGTTTTCGGGAAGTGGAGCTGAACACCTGATTCGTTCCGCCTTCTTTATCCAGCCCTGATTAAAGGATGGAATTCTCAGTGCATCACCTTGGACTAATGGAGTAAGTTATGTTAAGAAATTGAGTATTTACCGGGGTGTCCGGATGGTTGCAGTCGAGGCCAATGTCCTCAGATGTATCTGGCCATGATTTTTGAGCCTTGAAGAGCAGTTTCCAGATCCCTTTGTGTGTTGTGCCGAAGAATTGTTGTAGGGTCCGCGGCCCTTCCGGATTAAACTCCCATATACGGAGAGACCGTCGCTGGCATGGAAGGGTACGATGGACAAGCATCACCGGGACCACGTTAGTAAGTTTGGTGTCCTTTTCGATGATGCTTTTGATGCGCTTTTGCAGCATCAGCACCTCGTCGGACGATCCCTAGTCCAGACCCTTGTTGATCCACGATGCGAGTCGTAGTGGGGGATCGGATCTGAATGCAGGAGCGGCCGCCCATTTGGTGTCGCGGGGTTCGGTGATGTAGAACCACTCCTGCTACCATACCTTGACGGTTTCCACGAAGGCCCCTTTTGGCCAGGTGACATTGGCGAGCTTGCTCACCATAGCGCCGCCGCACTCTGTGTGCTCCCCGTCGACCACCTTCGACTTCACATTGAATGTCTTGAGCCACAGGCCAAGGTCTAGGGGGATACGAAGAAAAGCCTCACACATGACGATAAACGCCAAGATATGGAGGAAAGAGTTCGGGGCTAGATCATGAAAATCTAGCGCGTAATAGAACATAAGACCACGAACAAAGGGGTGGAGAGAGAACCCTAGCCCGCGGAGGAAGTGAGGGATGAACACAACCCTCTTCCCGGGCTTTGGTGTGGGGATGATCTGCCCTTTGGCAGGAAGCCTGTGTGGGATTTTCGCGGTCACGTACCTCGCCTCCCGGAGCCCCGTGATGTCCTCCTCGGTGACAGAGGAGGCCACCCACTTGCCTTGAGAGCCGAACTCAGACATGGGCGGAGTGTTTGGTGGCAATAGAAGAAGTCGAGACTTAGGCGCTGGAGCTCAGGGATGGAAAGGCTGAGGAAGAAGAAGGCGTAGGGGAGAAAGATGGGTCTTTATCCCTTTATAAAGGCAATGAATATCAAGTGCCTCCTAACAAGCCTTAACTCGCCTATTCCCAAGGGGTCATGCAAACGACACAGTTGGGTTATCCAAACCCATATTAATGAGAATCCCGCAATAAGGGGACATGATCTCTACTTGGACAAGACGTGTCGATGCGGGCCGTGCCTTGAAACGCGAAGCAAGAGGCTAAAAACGGTTCGAAATAATAATGAAACCAAAGCATAAACGCCATGCCGCAAAAAGGCTATTGATAGACGTGACTTGTTTGATAAGTATTTTGTTCTTGTGGTAATGGGGTGTAACTATTGAGCAGAGCCGGATATAGTTCTTGTTGATCAGACTACCTTGAAGTGTTCGGAGGAGGAACCCGCCTTGCAATGCCGAAGACAATCTGCGCGCCGGACATATCGTCACTGAAGCTTGGTTCAGGGGCTACTGAGGGAGTCCTGGATTAGGGGGTCCCCGGGCGTCCAGGCTATGTGACGTGTGTCGGACTGATGGGTCGTGAAGATACAAGACGGAAGCGTGTCCGGATAGGACTCTCCTTTGTGTGGAAGGCAAGCTTAGCGTTTGGATATGAAGATTCCTCTCTCTGTAAACCAACTCTGTACCACCCTAGCCCCCTCTAGTGTCTATATAAACCGAAGGGTTTAGTCCGTAGAGGCAATCATAATCATATAGGCTAGACATCTAGGGTTTAGCCATTATGATCTCGAGGTAGATCAACTCTTGTAACCCCTATACTCATCAAAGTCAATCAAGCAAGAAGTAGGGTATTACCTCCATTAAGAGGGCCCAAACCTGGGTAAACATCGTGTCCCCGTCTCCTGTTACCTTCGATCCTTAGACGCATAGTTCAGGACCCCCTACCCGAGATCTGCCGGTTTTGACACCGACAACGGGCTTCTAGCAAGAACCGTTCTTACCTACGCATCAAAACCACAATGGTGATTTATCAAGTTTGATGTTTTAACCTTCTTCAAGGACCGACCATAGTCAAATTCGATTCAACTAAAGTAGGAGAAACAGACACCCGCCAGCCACCTTTATGCAAAACTAGTTGCATGTTAGTCGGTGGAACCGGTCTCATGTGCGTGGACATGTAAGGTTGGTCCAGGCCGCTTCATCCCACAATACCGCTAAATAAAAATAAGATGTTGGTGGTAAGCAGTATGACTATCACCGCCCACAACTCTTTGTGTTCTACCCGTGCATATCATCTACGCATAGACCTGGCTCTGATACCATTGTTGGGAAACCCAGCATGCAATTTCAAAAAAGTTCTTACGCTCACGCAAGATCTATCTAGGAGATACATAGCAACGATGGGGAGAGTGTGTCTACGTACCCTCGTAGACCATAAGCGGAAGCATTTGACAACGCGGTTGATGTAGTTGAACTTCTTCTAGCTCCGACAGATCAAGTACTGAACGTAGGGCACCTCCGAGTTCTACACACATTCAGCTCGGTGACGTCCCTTGTCTTCTTGATCCAGCAAGGCGTCAAGGTAGTAGATGAGTTCCATCAGCACGACGGCGTGGTGACGGTGATGGTGAAGTGATCCGCGCAGGGCTTTGCCTAAGCACTACGAAGATATGACCATGGGAGTAAACGGTGGAGGGGGGATGCCGCACACGGCTATGCAATAGTATGTGGTGTGCTAGGGGTGCTCCCCCCATATATATAGGTGGGAGGGGGAGGGGAGGCAGCCAGGGAACGCCCTAGGGTTGGCTGCCGCCCCCTAGGGGCCCAGCCTTGCCCTGCGCCCCCTTTCCATGTATGCATGAAGGGGAAGGAAAGAGGGGGTGAGGGAAGGAAGTGGGAATCCTAATCCACACTTTCCTTTCCCTTCCCCCTTTCCTTCTCCTCCTCCTATGGACTAATAGGGTGCACCAGCCCCTTGTGGGCTGGTATGTTCCTTCACAAGGCACATATGGCCCATAGGATTGTCGGGGGTACCCAAAACACCTACCGGTGACCCAATAAGTACCTGATACCCTCTGGAACACTTCCGGTGTCTGAATACCATCGTCCTATATATATCAATCTTTACCTCTCGACCATTTCGAGACTCCTCGTCATGCCCGTGATCTCATCCGAGACTCCGAGCAACATTCGTTCACCAAATTGTATAACTCATATAATATTATATCGCCATCGAATGTTAAGCGTGCGGACCCTACGGGTTCGAGAAATATGTAGACATGACCGAGACACCTCTCCGGTCAATAACCAATAGCTAAACCTGGATGCTCATATTGGCTCCTACATATTCTATGAAGATCTTTATCGGTCGAACCGTTATGACAACATATGTTATTCCCTTTGTGTTGGAAATATGCCCTAGAGGCAATAATAAAATGGTTATTATTATATTTTCTTGTTCATGATAATTGTCTATTGTTCATGCTAAAATTGTATTAACTGGAAACCGTAATTGTCGGAGTAAATGACCACGGGTAGCCTAGCCGGCTCCCCTAGCACTTCTGAAAAATTACGGGCCGTCGAGCCCTCAAGCATCCAAGACGCGGGGCCGCCTTCCCTCGGCCGGCAGTCTCTCAGGCCGGCTACCGGGAGGCGTCCCGGCCCTAAAACCCATAGAAGGAAGGCCACAAGAGGGCCGACTCCAAGAAGCCGGCCACGAAAAGGACGACTCCCAAGAAGCCGGCCACGAGAAGGCTGACTCCAAGAAGCCAGTCCCCCCAGCAGGCGGCCATGATCGCACCCTCAAACTTTGCACCCACATAACGGCTATGAGACGGGGCGTGGCTAGAGTGAGGCATGCCACCCCTGAATCCCGGAGCATGCGTGGTCACAGTGCGCTATACGGGGCGGCCATCACCCGTCCGGCGCGGCACTGTTGCCATGCTGACCATAACGTCACCCACGACGGGCTGTCAGATCAGCCCGCAGGCGGCGGGCCCCCTTCGGTCAAAGAGACACCCGAAGGCGGCCCGGACTCCCCTTGCCGGCCTAAGGCAAGGCCGGCTCCCAACAGCCGGCTAGCTCCCTCCCTCGAAGGAGGCGCCTCATTAAGGAGACAAGACGAGGTAAGGCTACAGTGATCGCCGCCAGGCGGCGGCACTGTAGCCATGCTTACTTCATCAAAAGCCCTCATCATCAGGAGTGAGGCAACAGTAACCCACCCCCAACAAGGCCCCCGAGCGATGGGGCCAGCTTGTCGACCAGAAAGCCGGCAGCCGGCGGGACCCACCAGTCGGCGGGCCCCAGCAGCCGGCGGAGAAGCCGGCGAACATAGACACTGACGGCTAGGGCCCCCGCCCTGCCGGATTACCATTGTACCCCTGGGGGTAGGCCTATATAAACCCCTAGGGCACCCATGCAAAGGGTTGATCTCTTAGAGCTTTAGACACCACATAGAGGGAAGAGGAGAGCTAGTCGTGCCCTTCTTCCTCTCACCAGAACAGCTCAAGGAGCCTCTTGTAGCTACTTGTTCACCTAGTGATTATGCGGAGACCTCGCAGAGCAGCAGTAGGGGTGTTATCTCCACGGAGAGCCCCGAAGCTGGGTAAGATTCGCCGGCGTGCATGTCTTTGCCTCATCCCGTTTCCAGGCACCGGCGACGTCATATTGGCTCCCACAATGATAAGCCACCCGTTGGCATATGTCGCACCTACCACCCGACATTTGGCGCCCACCATGGGGCCAGGTGCACCGTCGTCCGGAGACCTGTTCTGGACGGGAACCCTCTTCCTTCCCAACGAGCGTAGCCAGCCCGGCACGCCCGATGGCGCTTGCCCCGACACGCTACAAGGCGTCGCTGACGCCTGCGCGGTGAGCTGCCTCGCCGATCTCCTTGGCGAGGCTCGCATCTCCGACGAGCCCGCATCCGACGCGGGCACAGGCTGCCTCGAGAGCCACCTCGTCAACCTCCTCGACCAACTCCACGTCTCCAGCGAGCCTGCTATAGATTTGGAGTCGGTTGGCTCCACCGACCCGATGCTTGTCGACTCCGACACGGCATCGCTTGACGCTTTCCCCGCCAACGTTGTGATCTTCAACGACCCGCTCCCCCGAGCCGACAGCTATGGCAGCGCCATCACCGAGGTGCTGGTCATCAGCCACGATGTCGCCTCTGGCGAGAATGCCCACGATGCCCTGCAAGCAGCGCAGCACGACCTGTCCGTCCCTCTGCCGGCCGACGCCGACGCCGAGACATTGGAGGCACGCTGCCTCACCCTCAACGTGGAGGGCCAGAAGATAGCTTCCATGAGACGCCTCACTGAGGCTCACCAGCGCGAAGTCGACCGCGCCGCCTTTGGCACGCCGCCCCCGGACGGGTTGAGCCGAGTCGGCGTCGTCAAGAAACGCGGCGCAGTCATCGCCGACATGCTAGGCGAGGACCGCCCAGTCTACGCCACGCCCCTCGAGAACCTACGCGCCACCCAGGCGGCCGTAGACGAGCTAAATGGACTAGGGGCTGACGAGCTCCCCTACATGACCAGCCGGATCCAGCAGCTGATCGGCGCGTCCGCAGAATGGCATGAAGCCGGCGTCCGCGCCGAAAGCCCTCCCCCGCGCCGAGAGCACGGCGCGATGTCATGCACGCCGACCGCGGGCAACACCCACGCCAGGCAAGAAAAGGAGCCGGCTGCCAGCCGCAGCCGGACTCGAATCTCCATCGAGCACGGCGCAGAAGGCCGTCCTCGAGCCGTGGAGCAACGAGGCAACCCGCCTCCTCCGCCTCGCGGCAAGATATATCCCACCCCGCCGCCTGTCACGCATCTGACTCTCAGCGGCCGACTAGGCCGCTGCGAAGGAGTCAGCGAGAACGACGCCCGCCATTGGATCGACCGCCTAGCGCGGTCCCTGGCATTGGAAGAAGAAGACGATGTCGGCCCGCCTTGCTTCGGCCCCCGCATCCGCGACGAGCCCTTCCCCAAAGGGTTCTTGCTCCCGAGAGACACATCCAAGTACAACGGCTCTGTGAAGTCGGAGGATTGGTTGATCGACTACTCCACCGCGGTCAGCATAGCAAACGGCAACAGGCGTGTTGCCGTGAAGTATGTCCCCCTCATGCTCCAAGGTACAACGCATACCTGGCTCAACAGCCTCAAGCCTTACAGCATCAACAGCTGGCTAGACTTCACCGAAACCTTCATCCGCAACTTGACCAGCACCTACAAGCGGGCTCCCAAGCCCCGACAGCTCTCCTTATGTGTTCAAGGGCCCACTGAATCAACTCGTGACTACCTCACGCGCTGGGCCGAGCTCCGCAATTCCTGCGAGGGGGTGCACGAGGTTCAAGCCATAGAGTACTTCACTGCCGGGTGCCGAGAGGGCACCCTCCTCAAGCACAAGCTCCTCTACGACGAGCCGACTACCCTCGATGAGCTGCCGGTCATAGCGGACAAGTACGCCACCGCCGACTCCTCCATGAAGACCAAGCTCTGAGTAGACGCCTCCGGGAAGGTACTCAATACGGCTCCCAAGACGCCGGCTGGGGACTCCAGCCGACGCCCGTACCAGAACGACAACAAGCGCAAGGGCCCCATGTCACCTTCAACCAGTCGGCAGGTGGCCATAGTCGAAGATGAACAACCTGAGGGGCGGCCCGCGCCCAAGAAGCCGAAGGGCGGCAGGCCGGCTTGGCAGCCGGCTTTCTCCTACGAGCAAGCCCTCGACGCCCCTTGCAAGTTCCACAGCGGCGCGAAGCCGTCCAACCATATGACCCGGAAATGCCACTGGCTCACCCGAATCACCAAAGGTGAAGGGCTGGTGCCGCCTCCTCCTGCTGGTCAGCCGCCTCCGGCTCCTCAACAGCCGGCCGCTCGACCAGCATTCGGGGTCGTCCAAGATGAGTTCCTCGACAAGAATGCTGCCTACTTCGTCTTTACAAGCTAGCCTGAAGACCGGCGCAGCCGGCGCCGACAGCACCAAGAAGTCAACGCGGTCGCCTCCAACAACCCTGAGTACATGCACTGGTCAGAAAGGCCTATCAGCTGGAGCCGGGCCGACCACCCAGAGGTGATGCCGTCCCCCGGCTCTTATGCATTGGTTCTGGAGGCTACCCTAGCAACAGGCAGGCGTGCTGCCCGTTTCTCCCGCGTGCTGATAGACGGCGGGAGCAGCATCAACATCCTGTACCGTGACACCATGGAGAAGCTAAACGTCAAGACCAAGCAGCTCATGCCAAACCGGACCATGTTCCATGGCATCATACCCGGCCTGTCCTGCTCACCAATCGGCAAGATCAAGATAGATGTTCTCTTTGGGGACAAGGATCATTTCCGCCGAGAAGCAATATGGTTTGAGGTGGTGGACCTTGAGATCCCTTATCATGCACTGCTCGGCCGACCCGCTCTGGCCAAGTTCATGGCTGTGCCCCACTACCCCTACCTCAATATGAAGATGCCAAGTACCAAGGGCATCATCACCATAGCCGGCGACTACAAGAAATCCTCCGAGTGTGCAGCAGCCAGTAGCCGGCTGGCCGAGTCCCTTGTGATCGCTGAAGAGAAGAAGATGCTGGATCGAGTCGTGGCCATGGCCGGCAAGCAGCCGGCCCTGTCCCCTGACCCCAAGGAATGTGAAGCCCAAGGTTCTTTCCAGCCGGCCAAAGAAACGAAGAAGATACCTCTAGACTCAGAGAACCCGGAAAGGTTTGCCGTCATTGGGGCGAACTTAGACAGCAAATAGGAAGGCGATCTCGTCGATTTCCTCCGTGAGAATCGGGACATCTTCGCATGGTCCCCCAAAGACATGTCGGATGTCCCGAAGGAATTCGCCGAGCACAAGCTACACGTCTGAGAGGATGCAAAGCCAGTCAAGCAGCCCCTCCGCCGACTATTGGAGGAGAAGAGAAGGATTGTAGGAGAAGAGATAGCCTGGCTTCTAGCAGATGGCTTCATAATGGAGGTGTTCTTTCCTGAATGGCTCGCCAACCCGATCCTCATGCTAAAGAAAAATAACAAGTGGCGCATGTGTATAGACTACACTAGCCTCAACAAAGCCTGCCCCAAAGATCCTTTTGCCCTACCAAGGATCGATCAAGTGATAGACTCCACAGCCGGATGCGAGCTGTTGAGCTTCCTGGATGCTTACTAAGGCTACCACCAGATAAAGTTGGATCCAGCTGACCTCCTAAAGACCGCCTTCATCACACCATTCGGAGCTTTCTGCTACCTGACTATGACATTCGGCTTGAGAAATGTCGGTGCCACTTTTCAGTGTTGCGTGCAGAAATGCCTCCTCAAGCAACTCGGTAGAAATGCCCACGTCTATGTAGACGATATCGTGGTGAAGACGGAGAAGCACGGCACCTTGCTGGAAGACCTCAAAGAGACGTTTGAAAACCTGCGCCGGTTTCAGATCAAGCTCAACCCCGAGAAATGCATGTTCGGAGTACCAGCCGGCCAACTTCTAGGCTTCTTGGTCTCCTAACGCGGCATCGAATGCAACCCAGTGAAGATCAAGGCCATTGAGAGAATGGAGATTCCCACCAAGCTGTGAGACGTCCAGAAGTTTACCGGGTGCCTGGCCTCCCTGAACCGCTTTATCAGTCGGCTTGGAGAGAAGGCTCTCCCCCTCTACTGACTCATGAAGAAGACCACTCACTTCGAGTGGAACGACCAAGCCGACCAAGCTTTCCACGAGCTGAAGAAGATGCTGGCCACACCACCTGTCTTGGCGGCACCGACTGAGAAAGAGCCCATGCTCCTTTACATTGCGGCTACCAGCCGGGTGGTCAGCACCGTTATCGTGGTTCAACGCATGGAAGAAGGCCGAGCTCAGCCAGTCCAGAGGCCGGTGTATTATTTAAGTGAACTGTTGTCCACCTCGAAGCAGAACTACCCGCACTACCAGAAGATGTGCTATGGTGTGTAGTTCGCCGCCAAGAAGCTCAAGCCCTACTTTCAAGAGCACCCCATCACGGTCGTGTGCACTGCCCCGCTCGCCGAAATCATAGGTAGCCGGGATGCCTCTGGCCGGGTGGCAAAATGGGCCATTGAGCTGGCCCCTTACACAATCTTCTACCAACCTCGCATCGCCATCAAGTCCCAAGCATTGGCCGACTTCCTCGTCGACTGGGCCGAGACCCAGTACCTACCGCCGGCTCCCGACTCCACTCATTGGCGGATGCACTTCGACGGGTCCAAGATGCGCACCGGCTTGGGAGCCGGCATCATCCTCACCTCTCCCGAAGGCGACAAGCTCAGATACACATTGCAAATTCATTTTGCCGCCTCCAACAATGTGGCCGAGTACGAGGCGCTCATACACGGGCTCCGGCTAGCCAAAGAACTCGGCATCCGCCGGATCCTGTGCTATGGTGACTCAGATTTGGTAGTCCAACAATCATCTGGCGACTGGGACACCAAGGACGCAAACATGGCGAACTACCGCTTCCTCGTTCAGCAAATCAGTGGGTATTTTGAAGGATGCGAGTTCCTCCACGTGCCACGGGCCGACAACGAGCAAGCAGATGCCCTGGCACGAATAGGCTCCACTCGACAAGCTATACCAACCGGCGTCTCTCTCCAACGCCTCCTCAAGCCGTCTATCAAGCTGTCTCCGGAATTCGATTCCATCTTCGTACCGCCTAACCCCGACGTAGTCGGATCCGGCTGGGGGAACCGAGCAGGCGGCTCAGGGGCTTCAATAGGCGGCCCGGGGACTTCAACAGGCGGCTCGGGGACTGCCATAGCCACACCCGGCCCGGGGACTTCAGAACCCGGCCCGGGGACTACGGCAGTCGACCCGGGGACTGCATCGACAAAACAGGCGGTGGCCGACTCCAGCTCTTCACCACCCAGCCCACCCGCCCTGGTCACAGTAGCCGTGTTTGCTATAGAAGAAGTCACAGCTCCATCATGGGCCCAGCCCATCCTCAACTTCCTGGTAAACAGAGAACTGCCGGCTGATGAGATCGCGGCAAGACAAGTCCAATGTCGAGCCGGAGCATACACAATTGTCAACAGAGAGCTCGTTAGGCACAGCATCACTGGAGTCTTCCAGTGCTGTGTCGAGCCAGAGAAGGGCATTGCAATCCTCAAAGACATCCACCAAGGCGAATGCGGCCACCACGCAGCCTCGAGATCACTCGTCGCCAAAGCTTTCCGCCATGGTTTCTTGTGGCCGACTGCTTTGGACGACGCCAAGGAATTAGTCAAATACTGCAAAGGGTGCCAAGTCTTCAGTTCCAAACAGCATCAGCCGGCTTCTGCACTCAAGACCATCCCCCTCACCTGGCCTTTTGTCGTCTGGGGGCTGGACATGGTGGGCCCGTTCAAGACGGCGCGCTGTGGCATGACACATCTGCTCATCGCCGTGGACAAATTTACCAAGTGGATTGAAGCAAAGCCGATCAAGAAGCTGATGGGCCGACTGCCGTAACATTCATCGCAGATATCACAACTCGGTACGGCGTGCCACACAGCATCATCACCGACAACGGCACGAATTTTGCCAAGGGAGCACTGGGACGTTTCTGGGCGACACAGGGTATCCGACTGGACTTAGCGTCCGTTGCCCACCCGCAGTCAAACGGCCAAGTTGAGCGAGCAAACGGCCTCATCCTCTCCGGCATCAAGCCCCGATTGGTCGTGCCACTGGAGCGTTCGGCCGGCTGTTGGCTCGACAAGTTGTCGGCCATCCTCTGGAGTCTGCGCACTACCCCGAACAAGTCAATCGGCTTCACCCCCTTCTTCCTTGTATATGGTGCCGAGGCTGTCATCCCAACTGACATCGAGTTTGACTCACCTCGGGTGACCATGTACATGGAAGCGGAGGCCAAGGAAGCACGAGAAGACGGCGTCGACCTACTGGAAGAAAGTCGGCTGTTAGCCCTCAGCCGGTCCGCCATCTACCAGCAGGGTTTGCGCCGCTACCACAGCCGGAAGGTCAAGCCAAGATCCTGCCAAGAGGGTGACCTTGTGCTCAAGCTGATCCAGCGAACAGCCGGCCAGCACAAGCTCTCGGCCCCTTGGGAAGGCCCCTTCGTCATCAGCAGAGCATTAGGAAATGACTCCTACTACCTGATCGACGCGCAGAAGCCGAAGGTACGAAAGAGAGATGATTCCGGCAAGGAGTCGGAACGAGCATGGAGCGCCAACCTCCTCCGAAGATTTTATAGTTAAAATGCAGTATGTATCACGCTACCTTTTGTACTAAGTATGAGACAATGGGCCCCCCGAGGAGCACTCGGGGACTACCCTCTTTTATCTTTGAATGATGAGTATCATGCCTATGATTATGTCACTACATCCATTCCTCTCGCCCGGCACCGGGTTCGACCAGTTGGCCCGGGGACTTGCCACCTTCAGTTATATTCAAGTTCCACCTGCAGTCAGACAAGTAGTGTGCCGGCACCCAAGCCCTCTCTTGTCGAAAGCCGCAGCTCGAAGAATCGGCTATCCGGCTAGCAAGAGTCAAAGGCAGGAAAGGATGCCCACATGAAAAACGGCTAAGGACTAACAAACTTATATAACGAAAGCCGGCTTCCCCCTGCCGACCGGCTGCCAGAGCAGCCGGTTGGCCGGCTTCCAATTCACCTTGCTACAATCTAAGAAAGCTCGAGTACTTGTCTTCCCAAAAAATGGCCGAGTTCCTCCCCAGCCACAGACTGCAGAGCAGCTCTTTGGCTAGGAAGGCAGAGACCAAGGGAATGCGGCAAAGGAAACAGCCTAAGGATAAAAAGCAAACATGAATGGAAGCCAAACACATGCGTGATTATATTTACACAAAAGGCCTTCAAAAGGCCGGCATTCAACATAGTTTGAATACACCCCCAGTGGGTGGAACTGCGCAAATTTAATAAAAAGTTGTCCAAAAAGTAACAAACAGGAAAATGAAGGTGGCAGATCAGGCCAAGGGAACAACGGGCGAGTCAGGCAGGTTGGTGGAGACAGCAGTGCCGGTTGGAGGAGTGGCCGGCTGGCAAGTCTCGTCTTGGTCATCACCTCTGGCAGACGGTGCACTTGCGCGCGCCTCGTTGCTAGAGGCACGGTCAAGCTGAAGCTGGCTGGTCGCTTCACCACCTGGCACGACATCTTTGCCATCCTCCCCCTCGTCCTCTTCGCCCTCGTCGCTGGAAGCGATCTCCTCCGCCGAGTCTTCACCTCCCGCCGGGTCCAACCCGAACCACTCCTCCGGCTGAGCGATGTCGTCATCATTCACCTCAGGGGCAAAGACGCTGGTATCGGTGTACTCGGCGATCGCCGAAGCATGCTGGATGATAGCCGGCCGCACCTCCACCAGCTCTTCATCGGCCTCCTATCGCCAGGTGCTCAGCTGGGCCAAGCTTAGCCCGGGATACCAGGCTCGGACGAACTCCATCGCCCGCCTGGCGCTGGACCGAGCTGCAAAAGCCTTCCAGACCTCGAAGCAGCCGACGGCAACCTCCAGCTAATCGGCAGTCCGACTAGGGGTGCGAGGAACCGCCTCGCCAGGCCAGAGGGCGGCCAGCACTTGCACCCCAGCATGCTGAAGCCGGCGGAGCATGCGGTGAGCCGGCTGCAGCCAGGCCTGAATCGCCAAAAGCTGCTCCTCAAGTGTCCGACCGGCATCCGGCGCGATCTCGGCCCATGCCTGCCGGCGTGCATCGCGATGGGCCTCGATGGCTTGGGAGGCGGCGACGTAGTAGCTGGGGAAGTAATCTGCGCAAAGAAGAAAAAATAGCGCAAAGTCAGAGGACAAATCAGATGACAAAGGGAAGGCAAAGGGACGAAAAGGAAGGCGGCCTACCATCGATCAAATCCTCGACCCGTCTGTAGCCTTTGCTCAGAGCCTGCTTCGCCTCAGCCCAGCCGCCGCCTCGGTCTCATACTCGGCTTTAAGGGCGGCCTCGTTGTTCTGCACTTTCTTAAGGGCCGCCTTGTGGCTCTCCTCCTGATCAGCCAGTCTCTTGGTCAGGCGGTCGCGTTCCTGGGCCAAGGCAATGCACTCGGCTTCCTTGGCACGAAGGGCGGTCTGGATTCCGCCTAGCTGCTCCCTCAAGTCGGCGTTGGCCTCTGCAGACATGAAGAAAAAGAAAAAAACAATAAGGAAGAAGTCGTCAGCAAAGATTCGACCCGACTGCTCAGCAGTCGGCCCGAATCTCGGGGACTACACCCAGTGGGTGCGCTGACGCGCCCCCATGTAAGATAAAAGAAGCGAAGCACTTACTCCGGCTATCAGTCAGATCAGCGGTCTTCTGGTTCAGCTCCTGAGCCTGGGAGTTGAAGGCAGCTGCGCGGAGATTATGATATTCCTGGAAACAGGACGGAAGTGCGAATAAGAACAAGATAGCAATTGAAGCCTACTAGAAGTTCCAAGCCGCCTGCTCAGCAGCCGACTCGGAACTCGGGGACTACACCCAGTGGGTGCGCTGACGCGCCCCCACGGAAGAAATCAAGAAAGAAATCGACCAAAGCTAGAGGACTCACCCGGATGACCGCCCGCGTTGTAAGGAATTCTTGATTGTACCGCTTCAACGAGGCGGCCTGGTCCTGAAGCCGGCTCCGGACCTCCTGCGCCGCCACGTTCAGCTCAGCCGTCCCACCGCTGGGTGTCCACTCAGACGTGCTGGCGCTGGCCGCCTCCAGATCCTGAGCCGTCAAGCTGGCTCCCGTGACCTTCTGCGGCCCCGACGCTGAGGTCGCCTCCCCTGTGCGCCGACGAAGCGGCGACTGAACCACAAGGTCCGCCCCCAGCCGGCTGCTCGGGTGGCGCGGCAGGCCGGCCGCCTTGGCCCGTTCCAGTCGGCGCCGATTGTGGTGCCTCTTCCAGGATGACCACGTCATCCTCCCTCCTCTCCATCACCGGCCGGTCATGGTCGGCTTCCTCCGACGGGGGCACTGGGACCTCAGGGGCCACGGCGCGGAGGGGGATGACGAGTTGCGGAGGCTGGTTGCGCAGGGCCTCCGCCTCCCTCTCCGCGGCCGCGGTCTCCACCTGAGCCTTGGCCGCCGCTTTCGCCTATGCCCTGGTCAACTCCCCTGTCGCCTCCCGAGCCGCCCTCCTCTCCTCCGGCTCACGCTCCTCCCGTGCCTCCCGCGCGTTACGCTCCGTCACCTCCAGGAGAGCGGCGCGGGGATCCACGCGGCGGGAGCTTGTAGACCCTCCCAATGTTCCGACTATGGAGGCGGCAAGGATCCGCTCGAGAAAGAGCGGCGCCCTGTTCAACAAGTCAAAAAGAAGGGGCTTACAAGAGTGTCAACCAAAGAAAATAAAGAAAGGTGTGGGAAAATCGATACTTACGCCGAAACCGCCTGCGGCTGCTTCACCACCTTGCAGAAGCGGGCCGCCTTCGCACCCGCCTCGTCCTGCTTGGTCGCTGTCGCGGAACTCTTGGGCTTCTTCGGCCGACTGCCGAAGAGAGTCGGTGCGCCTCGACGTTTCTGTGTGCCGCCTCGAGCAGCTGGCGTGGCGGATGGGCCCGCGCCCTAACGATCGGGCGCCGGCTGGCAACGCGGAATGACTTCGGCCTCGTCATCGTCCGGCCAGTCCCCGAAGCCGGCTCCGAGCTCAGGGCCGCCCGCTTCACCGCCTCCTCCCACGACGGTGTCGTCCATGGCGGCCGCCCCCAAATCCGGATCGTCAACGTCGTCCACCTCGCGGTCGGGTAGGAACTGGCGCTCCAGCCCTGCGGCCCCGGCCGCCGGTCGAAGAAGGGGGCTCTGTTAAAAACAAGCCGCCAAATCGAGAGTCGGTCATAATGAACCCGGTGACAAGAGAAGAAGAGAAGAGAAACTTACCATGGGCGGAGGATCGGCTCGAGAATACGGCCCCTTGCCGTACCGCCATTCCTCGGTGAGCTTGCAGTTGGAGATGTAGTTCACCATGTAAGATACCTCATCATGAGGCATCTCCTTGGTGCTCAACCGGCTCGGGTCGAAGCAGTTGCTCATTTGGCAGATCATATGCGGCCGGCCTTGGAGCGGGAGTACCCGGCGCTCCACGAAGGCGGCCACCAAGTCGGCCCCGACCAGGCCTTCCGACTGGACCATCACCCGGAGCCGGGCGACGGCGGCGGCGCCAGCCGGAGACAGCGTCCTGGCTCGGTAGCCCCAAGAAGGCTGCCTCCCAGCCGGCAAATTGACGAAGTTGCCTTGCGGGGCGATGTTCTTCACGTAGAAGTATGATTGCTGCCAGAGCTTCACCGACTAGATCAGCGGGATAGGCAGAAACGGGTTGTTGTCGGCTGACCTCTGCATGGCGATGAAGGCGCCGCACATGGCGCGGGCATGCCCGCAGTGATGGTGCCAAGTTTTCATTGGAAGAACTCCCCCGGAGCTCGAGGGTGGGAAGGACGCCAAGAAAACCTTCGCACAGAGTGACGAAGGCCGACAGCAGCATCACAGTGTTGGGGGTGAGGTGATGCGGCTGGAGATGGTAAAACTCCAGGAAAGCGCGGAAGAACCCACTCGCCGGCAGGCCGAGGCCGCACAGGCAGTGCGAGCGGAAGATCACCCGCTCGTCCTCCTCCGGCGCCGGCGAGACCTCTGCCTCCGGTGCGAGGCGGGTCCGCATGTAACTCGCGCCCGGCAGCCGCCGCGTCTTGCGAAGTCAGTCGATGTGGTCCTCATGGACGTTGGAACCATCCCAAGAACTGGACAGCGCCATGGGAGCGAGGAAGAAGTGAGAGGGGCGCGGCGGCGAAGGACGCGCAACCCCGCTGCGGCAGAACTACGGCGAGCCAAGAAGGGTGGCGACAAGACGGCGCGGCGGCGAAGCGCTGCAGCAGCAGAGGAAAGAAGAAGGAAGAAGAAGAAAGGGTGGAGCGAGGGCGAGTGTGCGAGCGTCTGCCTCTCCCCCTCCTCCTCCTACTTATAGGCTCGTGCGGCAGAGCCAAGGAGGCGAGGTGTGGGGGGACGTGGGATTAACTGCGCCCACTCCCCCACGTCTCGCGATTATCGCGCCCTAGAGGCATGCTGAAACCGCCGCGGGAAGGTGACCGGTCTGATCGGGCCGCAGAAGATCTGCACATGGGCCGAGGCCTAGGAGTGGCGGGCCCCAGCCTGCGGCGACGTCCCGTCACACGCGTGGGCTGGCAGGCCTTCCCCGCTGACGGTTGCCATGTGGCGCGCGAAGGGCAGGCGGTCTGCGCGCGACTCAGCTCGCGTGCCGTCTGGTCCTTGCCTTCAAGCCGCCAAACCTTCCAAAGACGGCGCATCTACTCAAAGCCGGCTCCTAGCTGCCGGCTCTTCAGGGTAGGAAGCTGATCGAGCTTCTCTTCCTCTCTTCAGCCTCGAAGCCCAACCAGCTTCAGGGACTACTGTCGGAGTAAATGACCACGGGTAGCCTAGCCGGCTCCCCTGGCACTTCTGAAAAATTACGGGCCGTCGAGCCCTCAAGCATCCAAAACACGGGGCCGCCTTCCCTCGGCCGGCAGTCTCTCAGGTCGGCTATCGGGAGGCGGCCCGGCCCTAAAACCCATAGAAGGAAGGCCACAAGAGGGCCGACTCCAAGAAGCCGGCCACGAAAAGGCCGACTCCCAAGAAGCCGGCCACGAGAAGGCCGACTCCAAGAAGCTGGTCCCCCCAGCAGGCGGCCATGATCTCACCCTCAAACTTTGCACCCACATAACAACGATGAGATGGGGCGTGGCTACAGTGAGGCCTGCCACCCCCGAATCCCGGAGCGCGCGTGGTCATAGTGCGCTATACGGGGCGGCCATCACCCGTCCGGCGCGGCACTGTTGCCATAATGACCATGACATCACCCACGACGGGTTGTCAGATTGGCCCGCTGGCGGCGGGCCCCCTTCAGTCAGAGAGACACGCGAAGGCGGCCCGGACTCCCCTTGCCAGCCTAAGGCAAGGCCGGCTCCCAACAATCGGCTAGCACCCTCCCTCGAAGGAGGCGCCTCATTAAGGAGACAAGATGAGGTAAGGCTACAGTGATCGCCGCCAGGCGGCGGCATTGTAGCCATGCTTACTTCATCAAAAGCCCTCATCATCAAGAGTGAGGCAACAGTAACCCGCCCCCAACAAGGCCCCCGAGCAGTGGGGCCAGCTTGTCACCAGAAAGCCGGCAGCCGGCGGGACCCACCAGTCAGCGGGCCCCAGCAGCCGGCGGAGAAGCCGATGAACATAGACACTGACGGCTAGGGCCCGCGCCCAGCCGGATTACCATTGTACCCTTGGGGGGTAGGCCTATATAAACCCCCCAGGGCACCCATGCAAAGGGTTGATCTCTTAGAGCTTTAGACACCACATAGAGGGAAGAGGAGAGCTACTCGTGCCCTTCTTCTTCCTCTCACCGAAACAGCTCAAGGAGCCTCTTGTAGCTACTTGTTCACCTAGTGATTATGCGAAGACCCCGCAAAGTAGCAGTAGGGGTGTTATCTCCATGGAGAGCCCCGAAGCTGGGTAAGATTCGCCGGCGTGCATGTCTTTGCCTCATCCCGTTTCCAGGCACCGGTGACGTCTTATTGGCTCCCACAATGATAAGCCACCCGTTGGCATATGTCGCACCTACCACCCGACAGTAACACATGTGTGAATACATAGACCGCAACATGTCCCTAGTGAGCCTCTAGTTGACTAGCTCATTGATCAATGGATGGTTATGGTTTCCTGACCATGGACATTGGATGTCATTGATAACGGGATCACATCATTAGGAGAATGATGTGATGGACAAGACCCAATCCTAAGCATAGCACAAGATCGTGTAGTTCGTTTGCTAAAGCTTTTCTAATGTCAAGTATCATTTCCTTAGACCATGAGATTGTGCAACTGGGTGTACCAAACGTCACAACGTAACTGGGTGGCTATAAAGGTGCACTTCAGGTATCTCCGAAAGTGTCTGTTGGGTTGGCACGAATCGAGACTGGGATTTGTCACTCCGTATGACGGAGAGGTATCTCTAGGCCCACTCGGTAATCCATCATTATAATGAGCTCAATGTGACTAAGTAGTTAGTCACGGGATCATGCATTATGGAACGAGTAAAGTGACTTGCTGGTAACGAGATTGAACGAGGTATTGGGATACCGACGATCGAATCTCGGGCAAGTAACGTACCGATTGACAAAAGGAATTGTATACAGGATTGCCTGAATCCCCGACATCGTGGTTCATCCGATGAGATCATCGTGGAACATGTGGGAACCAACATGGGTATCCATATCCCTCTGTTGGTTATTGACCGGAGAGATGTCTCGGTCATGTGTGCATGATTCTCGAGCCCGTAGGGTCTACACACTTAAGGTTCGATGACGCTAGGGTTATAAGGGAAGTTTGTATGTGGTTACCGAATGTTGTTCGGAGTCCCGGATGAGATCCCAGACGTCACGAGGAGTTCCTGAATGGTCCAGAGGTAAAGAATAATATATAGGAAGTGAGGTTTTGGCCACCGGAAGTATTTCGGGGGTCACCGGTAATGTACCGGGACCACCAGAAGGGTTCCGAGGGTCCACCGGGAGGGGCCACCAGCCCCGGAGGCTTGCATGGGCCTAGAGTGGAAAGGGACCAGCTCCAGCGTGGGCTGGTGCACCTCCCACCAAGGCCCAAGGCGCAGCTATGAGGGGAGAGGGGAAACCCTAGGCGTAGATGGGCCTAAAGGCCCACCGTAGGGCGTACCCCCCTCTCTCCCCCTCTTGGCGGCCCCCCTCACTAGTAGAAAAAGGGTCAAACGTGAAGCACATTAGTGCCGTTTTGTATTTGAGCCGGTACTAATGGTACCATTAGTGCCGGTTCGAACGGATTTGCATTAATGTCGGTTCGTGTTGAACCTTTAGTACCGGTTCGTGACACGAACCGGCACTAAAGGGGTGGTGGCAGGCTGGCGTCAGGCCGGGGCCCCACGATCACCTTTAGTACCGGTTCGTGGCACGAACCGGTACTAAAGGTCTAACCTTTAGTACCGGTTTGTGGCACGAACCGGTACTAAAGGGGTCTAACCTATAGTACCGGTTCGTGCCACGAACCGGTACTAAAGGTCCCATTTTCAAACTCTACCCCCCCCACCCCGTGGATCGCCTTTTCAGTTTAAAAAAAATAAAAGAAAATAATGGAAATGTTAAAAAAATAAAAGAAAATAAGTTTCTCATGTGATATGTGGTCTAGTTGTTGGGAAAATTTGCAAATGTGAATTTTGACTTTATTTGCAAAATCTCTCTGAAATTTGTAAAAATGGGCATAACTTTTGCATACTAACTCAGATGAAAAAAAATTATATGAAAATTCATCTACTTGAAAAGTTACATCCGAATTTAACCGGGGGATCCCCGTTAAACATTTGCAAAATCCTCAAAAACCTAATAGAAAAAAGTTACGGGGCTTTTAAGATCTAGAGTGGAAAAAATTGAAAAATATTCAAACAGTGGGCAAACTGTGGTCAAACAATGGTCAAACTAATTATTCAAGAATATTAGTGTTACTAAATAATTATTTCAATTTTTTGAATTTTGGTCAAATCTGGTCAAACTATGGTCAAACTGTGGTCAAACTTATTCAAGAAATATTAGTGTTACTAAATAATTACTTTTTTTTAGAATAATAGTTTCAAACTCAAACGGTGAAATGTGTGACTTCATGCTCAAGCTAAACTCCTGAGGGTTAATAGGATTGACATCTTACTATTGTCAGGAAAACAACAAGTGCAGACTCGGAAATGAAGGAGAATAGAACCTAAAAGTTAAGCGTGCTCGGGCTGGAGTAGTGAGAGGGATGGGTGACCGGTCGGGAAGTTAGATGATTTGGAATGAGTGATCCACACTTGAGCAGTTAAGAGAGGTGATTAGAGACTAAATCATCAAATAATTCAGAAAAATCAAAAATCAAAAAAATTCCAAAATTTTCAAAAAAAAATCAAAAAAAAAACCTTTAGTACCGGTTGGTAACACCAACCGGTACTAAAGGTCCCCCGTACCAGGGCGCGAGCTCACGCCACGTGGTGGCACTTTAGCGCCGGTTCGTGCCGAACCGGTACTAAAGGGGGGGGCTTTAGTGCCGAAATGTTAGTGCCGGTTCCATAACCGGCACTAAAGGCCCTTACAAACCGGTACTAATGGCCCGTTTTCTACTAGTGCCTCTATCCCATCTAGGGTTGCCGCCCCCTAGGGGTGGGAACCCTAGAGGGGGCGCACCCTCCTCCCCTCCTCCTATAAATAGTGGGGGTTTTGGGGCTGCCAGATGCATGAGTTTTCCTCTCTCCTGGCGCATCCCTACCCCTCTCCCTCCTCGTCTCTCGCAGTGCTTGGTGAAGCCCTGCTGGAGTGCCACGCTCCTCCATCACCACCATGCCGTTGTGCTGCTGCTGGACGGAGTCTTCCCCAACCTCTCACTCTCTCCTTGCTGGATCAAGGCACGGGAGACGTCACCGGGCTGCATGTGTGTTGAACGCGGAGGCACCGTTCTTCGGTGCTTAGATCGGATTCGGCCGCGATCTGAATCGCTTCGTGAACGACTCCACTGACCGCGTTCTTGTAACGCTTCGGCATCGCGATCTTCAAGGGTATGAAGATGCACTCCCCTCTCTCTCGTTGCTAGTATCTCCATAGATTGATCTTGGTGATGCGTAGAAAATTTTGAATTTCTGCTACGTTCCCCAACAGTGGCATCATGAGCTAGGTCTATGCGTAGTTTCTATGCACGAGTAGAACACAAAGTTGTTGTGGGCGTCGATTTTGTCAATTTACTTGTCGTTACTAGTCTTATCTTGATTCGGCGGCATCGTGGGATGAAGCGGCCCGGACCGACCTTACACGTACACTTACGTGAGACAGGTTCCACTGACTGACATGCACTAGTTTCATAAGGTGGCTAGCGGGTGTCTATCTCTCCCACTTTAGTCGGATCGGATTCGATGAAAAGGGTCCTTATGAAGGGTAAATAGTAATTGGCATATCACGTAGTGGTTTTGGCGTAGGAAAGAAACGTTCTTGCTAGAAACCTATAACAGCCACATAAAAACTTGCAACAACAATTAGAGGACGTCTAACTTGTTTTTGTAGCATATGCCGTGTGATGTGATATGGCCAAAAGAATGTGATGAATGATATATGTGATGTATGAGATTGATCATGTTCTTGTAATAGTAATCACGACTTGCATGTCGATGAGTATGACAACCGGCAAGAGCCATAGGAGTTGTCTTAATTTATTGTATGACATGCGTGTCATGAGTAACACCATGTAATTACTTTACTTTATTGCTAAACCGTTAGCCATAGTGGTAGAAGTAATAGTTGGCGAGACAACTTCATGAAGACACGATGATGGAGATCATGATGATGGAGATCATGGTGTCATGACGGTGACAATGATGATCGTGGCGCCCCGAAGATGGAGATCAAAAGGAGCAAAATGATATTGGCCATATCATGTCACTATTTGATTGCATGTGATGTTTATCATGTTTTACATCTTATTTGCTTAGAATGACGGTAGCTTAAATAAGATGATCCCTCGCAATAATTTCAAGAAAGTGTTCCCCCTAACTGTGCACCGTTGTGAAGGTTCGTTGTTTCGAAGCACCACGTGATGATCGGGTGTGATAGATTCTAACGTTCGAATACAACAGGTGTAAGCCAGATTTACACACGCAATACACTTAGGTTGACTTGACGAGCCTAGCATATACAGACATGGCCTCGGAACACGGAAGACCGAAAGGTCGAGCATGAGTTGTATAGAAGATACGATCAACATGAAGATGTTCACCGACGATGACTAGTCCGTCTCACGTGATGATCGGACACGGCCTAGTTGACTTGGATCATGTATCACTTAGATGACTAGAGGGATGTCTATCTGAGTGGGAGTTCATCAAATAATGTGATTAGATGAACTTAATTATCATGAACATAGTCAAAAGGGTCTTTACAAATTATATCGTAAGCTCGCGCTTTAGTTCTACTGTTTAGATATGTTCCTAGAGAAAATATAGTTGAAAGTTGATAGTAGGAATTATGCAGACTGGGTCCGTAAACTGAGGATTGTCCTCATTGCTGCGCAGAAGGCTTATGTCCTTAATGCACCGCTCGGTGTGCTGAACCTCGAACGTCGTCTGTGGATGTTGCGAACATCTGACATACACGTTTTGATGACTACATGATAGTTCAGTAATGTTAAACGGTTTAGAATTGTGGCGTCGAAGACGTTTTTTTGAAACGTCATGGAACATATGAGATGTTCCAAGGGCTGAAATTGGGATTTCAGGCTCGTGCCCACATCAAGAGGTATGAGACCTCCGACGAGTTTCTTAGCCTACAAACTAAGGGAGAAAAGCTCAATCGTTGAGCTTGTACTCAGATTGTCTGGGTACAACAATCACTTGAATCGAGTGGGAGTTAATCTTCCAGATGAGATAGTGATGTTTCTCCAAAGTCATTGCCACCAAGCTACTAGAGCTTCATGATGAACTATACATATCAGGGATAGATATGATGATCCTTGAAATATTCACGATGTTTGACACCACGAAAGTAGAAATCAAGAAGGAGCATCAATTGTTGATGGTTAGTGAAACCACTAGTTTCAAGAAGGGCAAGGCAAAGAAGGGATACTTCATGAAACGGCAAATCAGTTGCTGCTCTATTGAAGAAACCCAAGGTTGAACCCAAACTAGAGACTAAGTGCTTCTATAATAAGGGGAATGGTCACTGGAGAAGAATTACCCTAGATACTTGGTAGATAAGAAGGCAGGCAAGGTCGACAGAAGTATATTGGATATACATTATATTAATGTGTACTCTACTAGTACTCCTAGTAGCACCATGGTAATAGATACCGGTTTGGTTGCTAAGTGTTAGTAACTCGAAATAAAAGGCTACAGAATAAGCGGAGACTAGCTGAAGGCGAGGTGACGATATGTGTTGGAAGTATTTCCAAGGTTGATGTGATCAAACATCGCACGCTCCCTCTACCATCGGGATCGGTGTTAAACCTAAATGATTGTTATTTGGTGTTTGTGTTGAGCATAGACATGATTGGATTATGTCTATCGCAATACGGTTATTCATTTAAGGAGAATAATGGTTACTCTGTTTATTTGAATAATACCTTCAATGGTCTTGCACCTAAAATGAATGGTTTATTGAATCTCGATCGTAGTGATACACATGTTCATGCCAAAAGATATAAGATAATAATGATAGTACCACCTACTTGTGGCACTGCCATGTAAGTCATATTGATATAAAACGCATGAAGAAGCTCCATGTGATGGATCTTTGGACTCACTCATTTTTGAAAAGATTGAGACATGCGAACCATGTCTATTGGTATATATGCATGAAGAAACTCCATACAGATGGATCGTTTGGACTCACTTGATTTTGAATCACTTGAGACATGCAAATCATACCACATGGGCAAGATGACTAAAAGGCCTCATTTTCAGTGAGATGGAACAAGAAAGCAACTTGTTGGAAGTAATACATTTTGATGTGTGCAGTCCAATGAGTGCTGAGGCACGCAGTGGATATCATTATGTTCTTACTTCACAGATGATTTGAGTAGATGCTGAGTATATTTACATGATGAAACACAAATCTGAATTATTGAAAGGTTCAAGTAATTTCAGAGTGAAGTTGAAGATCGTCGTGACAAGAGGATAAAATGTCTATGATATGATCATAGAGATGAGTATCTGAGTTATGAGTTTGGTATACAATTAAGACATTGTGGAAATTGTTTCATAACTAATACCGCCTGGAACACCATAGTGTGATGGTGTGTCCGAACATCATAGCTGCACCCTATTGGATATGGTGCATACCATGATGTCTCTTATCGAATTACCACTATCGCTTATGGGTTAGGCATTAGAGACAACCGCATTCACTTCAAATAGGGCACCACGTAATTCCGTTGAGATAACAACGTACGAACTATGGTTTAGAGAAACCTAAGCTGTCATTTCTTAAAAGTTTGGGATTGCGAAGCTTATGTGGAAAAGTTTTAGCCTGATAAGCTCAAACCCAAAGCGGATAAATGCATCTTCATAGGACACCCAAAACAGTTGGGTATACCTCCTGTCTCAGATCCAAAAGCAAAAGGGCTTGTTTCTAGAATCGGGTCCTTTCTCGAGGAAAAGTTTCTCTCGAAAGAATTGAGTAGGAGGATGGTGGAGACTTGATGAGGTTATTGAACCGTCACTTCAACTAGTGTGTAGCAGGGCACAGGAAGTTGTTCTTGTGGCACCTAAACCAATTGAAGTGGAAGTTGATGATATTGATCATGAAACTTCGGATCAAGTCACTACCAAACCTCGTAGGTCGACAAGGATGCGTACTACTTCAGAGTGGTACATAATCCTGCCTTAGAGGTCATGTTGCTAGACAACAATGAACCTACGAGCTATGGAGAAGCGATGGTGGGCCCGGATTCCGACGAATGGCTCGAAGCCATAAAATCCGAGAGAGGATCCATGTATAAAACAAAGTGTAGACTTTGGAAGAACTACTTGATGGTCGTAAGGCTATTGGGTACAGATGGATTTTAAAAGGAAGACGGACAATGATGGTAAGTGTCACCATTAAGAAAGCTCGACTTGTCGTTAAGATGTTTTCGACAAGTTCAAGGAGTTGACTACGGTGAGACTTTCTCACTCGTAGCGATGCTAAGAGTCTGTAGGAATTGTATTAGCAGTTACTGCATTATTTATGAAATCTTGCAGATAGGATGTCAAAACATTGTTTCCTCGACAATTTTCTTGAGGAAAGGTTGTATGTGATACAACCAAAAGGTTTTTTGTCAATACTAAAAGATGCTAACAAGTATGCAAAGCTCCAGCAATCCTTCTAACGACTGGAGTAAGCATCTCGGAGTTGGAATATACGCTTTGATGAGATGATCAAAGATTTTGGGTTTATACAAAGTTTATGAGAAACTTGTATTTCCAAAGAAGTGAGTGGGAGCACTATAGAATTTCTGATGAGTATATGTTGTTGACATATTGTTGATCAGAAATGATGCAGAGTTTCTGGAAAGCATATAGGGTTATTTGAAAAGTGTTTTTCAATGGAAAACCTAGATTAAGCTACTTGAACATTGAGCATCAAGATCTATAAGGATAGATCAAAATCGCTTAATAGTACTTTCAAATGAATACACACCGTGACAAGATTTTGAAGGAGTTCAAAATAGATCGACAAAGAAGGAGTTCTTGGGTGTGTTATAAGGTGTGAGTATTGGGTAAGACTCAAGACCTGACCACGGCAGAAGAGAGAGAAAGGACGAAGGTCGTCCCCTATGCTTCAGACGTAGCCTCTATAGTATGCTATGTTGTGTACCGCACCTGAAGTGTGCCTTGCCATGAGTCAGTCAAGGGGTACAAGAGTGATCCAGGAATAGATCACAGGATAGCGGTCAAACTTATCCTTAGTAACTAGTGGACTAAGGAATTTTCTCAATTATGGAGGTGGTAAAAGAGTTTGTCGTAAAGGGTTACGCCGATGCAAACTTTGACACTAATCTGGACGACTCTGAGTAGTAAACCGGATTCGTATAGTAGATTTGTTATTTGGAATAGTTCCAAATGGCGCGTGATAGCTGCATATAGGAGATGGCATAGACATTTGTAAAGCACACACGGATCTGAAAGATTCAGACCCGTTGACTAATAACCTCTCTCACAAGCGAGATATGATCAAACCCAATGGGTGTTGGATTCATTACAATCACATAGTGATGTGAACTAGATTATTGACTCTAGTGCAAGTGGGATACTGTTGGAAATATGCCCTAGAGGCAATAATAAAATGGTTATTATTATATTTCCTTGTTCATGATAATTGTCTATTGTTCATGCTATAATTGTATTAACTGGAAACCGTAATACATGTGTGAATACATAGACCACAACATGTCCCTAGTGAGCCTCTAGTTGACTAGCTCGTTGATCAATGGATGGTTATGGTTTCCTGGCCATGGACATTGGATGTCATTGATAACGGGATCACATCATTAGGAGAATGATGTGATGGACAAGACCCAATCCTAAGCATAGCACAAGATCGTGTAGTTCGTGTGCTAAAGCTTTTCTAATGTCAAGTATCATTTCCTTAGACCATGAGATTGTGCAAATCCCGGATACCGTAGGAATGCTTTGGGTGTACCAAACATCACAACGTAACTAGGTGGCTATAAAGGTGCACTTCAGGTATCTCCGAAAGTGTCTGTTGGGTTGGCACGAATCGAGACTGGGATTTGTCACTCCGTATGACGGAGAGGTATCTCTGGGCCCACTCGGTAATGCATCATCATAATGAGCTCAATGTGACTAAGTAGTTAGTCACGGAATCATGCATTATGGAACGAGTAAAGTGACTTGCTGGTAACGAGATTCAATGAGGTATTGGGATACCGACGATCGAATCTCGGGCAAGTAACGTACCGATTGACAAAAGGAATTGTATACGGGATTGCCTGAATCCCCGACATCGTGGTTCATCCGATGAGATCATCGTGGAACATGTGGGAACCAACATGGGTATCCAGATCCCGCTGTTGGTTATTGACCGGAGAGATGTCTCGGTCATGTCTGCATGATTCCCGAGCCCGTAGGGTCTACACACTTAAGGTTCGATGACGCTAGGGTTATAAGGGAAGTTTGTATGTGGTTACCGAATGTTGTTCGGAGTCCCGGATGAGATCTCGGACGTCACGAGGAGTTCCGAATTGGTCCGGAGGTAAAGAATAATATATAGGAAGTGAGGTTTTGGCCACCGGAAGTATTTCGGGGGTCACCGGTAATGTACCGGGACCATCGGAAGGGTTCCGGGGGTCCACCGGGAGGGGCCACCAGCCCCGGAGGCTTGCATGGGCCTAGAGTGGAAAGAGACCAGCTCCAGAGTGGGCTGGTGCACCTCCCACCAAGGCCCAAGGCGCAGCTATGAGGGGAGAGGGGAAACCCTAGGCGTAGATGGGCCTAAAGGCCCACCCTAGGGCGCACCCCCTCTCTCCCCCTCTTGGCTGCCCCCTGTTGGAAATATGCCCTAGAGGCAATAATAAAATGATTATTATTATATTTCCTTGTTCATGATAATTGTCTATTATTCATGCTATAATTGTGTTATCCGGAAATCGTAATACATGTGTGAATACATAGACCACAACATGTCCCTAGTAAGCCTCTAGTTGACTAGCTTGTTGATCAGCAGATAGTCATGGTTTCCTGACTATGGACATTGGATGTCATTGATAACGGGATCACATCATTGGAAGAATGATGTGATGGACAAGACCCAATCCTAAGCATAGCACAAGATCATGTAGTTCGTTTGCTAGAGCTTTTCCAATGTCGAGTATCATTTCCTTAGACCATGAGATCGTGTGACTCCCGGATGCCGTAGGAGTGCTTTGGGTGTACCAAACGTCACAATGTAATTGGGTGACTATAAAGGTATACTAAAGGTATCCCCGAAAGTATCTGTTGGGTTGACACGGATCGAGACTGGGATTTGTCACTCCGTATGACGAAGAGGTATCTTTGGGCCCACTCGGTAATGCATCATCATAATGAGCTCAAAGTGACTAAGTGGTTGGTCACGGGATCATGCATTACGGTACGAGTAAAGTGACTTGCCGGTAACGAGATTGAACGAGGTATTGGGATGCTGGCGATCGAATCTCGGGAAAGTAACATACCGATTGACAAAGGGAATTGTATACAGGATTACTTGAATCCTCGACATCGTGGTTCATCCAATGAGAGCATGTGGGAGCCAACATGGGTATCCAGATCCCGCTGTTGGTTATTGGCCGGAGAGTCGTCTCGGTCATGTCTGCATGTCTCCCGAACTCGTAGGGTCTACACACTTAAGGTTCGGTGACGCTAGGGTTGTAGAGAGACTAGTATGCGGTAACCCGAAAGTTGTTCGGAGTCCCGGATGAGATCCCAGACATCGCGAGGAGTTCCGGAATGGTCTAGAGGTGAAGAATTATATATAGGAAGTCCAGTTTCGGCCATCAGGAAAGTTTCGGGGGTCACCGGTATTGTACCCGGACCACCGGAAGGGTCCCGGGGGTCCACCGGGTGGGGCCACCTATCCCGGAGGGCCCCATGGGCTGAAGTGGGAGGGGAACCAGCCCCTGGCGGGCTGGTGCGCCCCCCCTTGGGCCCCCTGCGCCTAGGGTTGGAAACCCTATGGGTGGGGGCGCCCCACTTGGCTTGGGGGGCAAGCCGCCCCCCTTGGCCGTCGCCCCCCCCCCCATATAGATGGGATCTAGAGGGGCCGGCGCCCCCCGGCCCCTATATATAGTGGAGGGGAGGGAGGGCAGCCGCACCCAAGTCCCTGGCTCCTCCCTCTCCCTCTGCTACACCTCTCCCTCTCGTAGAGCTTGGCGAAGCCCTGCCGAGATCGCCGCTACTTCCACCACCACGCCGTCGTGCTGCTGGATCTCCATCAACCTCTCCTTCCCCCTTGCTGGATCAAGAAGGAGGAGACGTCTTCCCAACCATACGTGTGTTGAACGCGGAGGTGTTGTCGTTCAGCACTAGGATCTTCGGTGATTTGGATCACACGAGTACGACTCCCTCAACCCCGTTCTCTTGAACGCTTCCGCTCGCGATCTACAAGGGTATGTAGATGCACTCCTCTCTCTCGTTTCTAGATGACTCCATAGATTGATCTTGGTGAAGCGTAGAAAAATTTTATTTTCTGCAACGTTCCCCAACACCCCCCTCTATCCCATCTAGGGCTGCCGCCCCCTAGGGGTGGGAACCCTAGAGGGGGCGCACCCTCCTCCCCTCCTCCTATAAATAGTGGGGGTTTTGGGGCTGCCAGATGCATGAGTTTTCCTCTCTCCTGGCGCAGCCCTACCCCTCTCCCTCCTCGTCTCACGCAGTGCTTGGCGAAGCCCTGCTGGAGTGCCACGCTCCTCCATCACCACCACGCCATTGTGCTGCTGCTGGACGGAGTCTTCCCCAACCTCTCCCTCTCTCCTTGCTGGATCAAGGCACGGGAGACGTCACCGGGCTGCACGTGTGTTGAATGCGGAGGCACCGTTCTTCGGTGCTTAGATTGGATTCGGCCACGATCTGAATCGCTTCGTGAACGACTCCACCGACCGCGTTCTTGTAACACTTTCGCATCGCGATCTTCAAGGGTATGAAGATGCACTCCCCTCTCTCTCGTTGCTAGTATCTCCATAGATTGATCTTGGTGATGCGTAGAAAATTTTGAATTTCTGCTACGTTCCCCAACACTTTGTCCATCGGTACGTTACTTGCCCGAGATTCGATCGTCGGTATCTTCATACCTAGTTCAATCTCGTTGCCCCCAAGTCTCTTTACTCGTTCTGTAATACATCATCCTGCAACTAACTCATTAGTCACTTTGCTTGCAAGGCTTCTTATGATGTGCATTATGCTACGTCTTGAGCTTGCGTTGGTTTTCCTCGAAGAGGATAGGGTGATGCAGCAAAGTGTAGCGTAAGTATTTCCCTCAGTTTTGAGAACCAAGGTATCAATCCAGTAGGAGGCTCCTCAAAAGTCCCACGCACCTACAAAAACAAACTGAGAACTCGCAACCAACGCAATAAAGGGTTGTCAATCCCTTCACGGCCACTTGCGAAAGTGAGATCTAATAAAGATAGTATGATAAGATAAATATATTTTTGGTATTTTGTAATATAGATGCAAAAAGTAAAAATGCAAATAAAAGTAGATTTGAAAGCAAATATGATAAGAGATAGACCCGGGGGCCATAGGTTTCACTAGAGGCTTCACTCAAGATAGCATAAGTATTACGGTGGGTGAACAAATTACTGTCGAGCAATTGATAGAAAAGCGCATAGTTATGAGATTATCTAGGCATGATCATGTATATAGGCATCACGTCCATAACAAGTAGACCGACTCCTGCCTGCATCTACTACTATTACTCCACACATCGACCAACTCCTGCCTGCATCTAGAGTATTAAGTTCATAAGAACAGAGTAACGCATTAAGCAAGATGGCATGATGTAGAGGGATAAACTCATGCAATATGATATAAACCCCATCTTGTTATCCTCGATGGCAACAATACAATACGTGCCTTGCAACCCTTTCTATCACTGGGTAAGGACACCGCAAGATTGAACCCAAAGCTAAACACTTCTCCCATGGCAAGAAGAACCAATCTAGTAGGCCAAACCAAACTGATAATTCGAAGAGACTTGCAAAGATAACTCAATCATACATAAAGAATTCAGAGAAGATTCAAATATTATTCATAGATAAACTTGATCATAAACCCACAATTCATCGGATCTCGACAAACACACCGCAAAGAGTTTACATCGAATAGATCTCCACAAGAGAGGGGGAGAACATTGTATTGAGATCCAAAAAGAGAGAAGAAGCCATCTAGCTAATAACTATGGACCCGTAGGTCTGTGGTAAACTACTCACAACTCATCGGAGGGGCAAGGATGTTGATGTAGAAGCCCTCCATGGTCGATTCCCCCTCCGGCAGAGTGGCGGCGAAGGCTCCAAGATGAGATCTCGCGGATACAGAAGGTTACGACGGTGGAAATTGTGTTTTGTGGTGCTCCTGGATGTTTTCGGGGTACGTAGGTATATATAGGAGGAAGAATTAAGTACGTCGGTGGCCGCCCAAGGGGCCCATGAGATAGGCGGCGCGCCCTACAGGGGGGGCGCCCCCCTATCTCATGGGGCCCTCGGAAGCTTCTTGACTTGCACTCCAAGCTCTCCGGATCATGTTCGTTCCAAAAATCACGCTCTCGAAGGTTTCATTCTGTTTGGACTCCGTTTGATATTCCTTTTCTTCGAAATACTGAAATAGGCAAAAAAAACAGCAATATGGGTTGGGCCTCCGGTTAGTAGGTTAGTCCCAAAAATGATATAAATGTGTAAAATAAAGCCCATAAACATCCAAAAGGGGTAATATAATAGCATGGAACAATCAAAAATTATAGATACGTTGGAGACGTATCAAGCATCCCCAAGCTTAATTCCTGCTCGTCCTCGAGGAGGTAAATAATAAAAAAAGAATTTTTGATGTGGAATGCTACGTAGCATAATTCATAATGTAATTTTCTTTATTGTGGCATGAATGTTCAGACCCAAATGAATACAAAATAAAAGTTCATATTGACATAAGAAACAGTAACACTTCAAGCATACTAATCAAAGTAATCATGTCTTCTCAAAATAACATGGCTAAAGAAAGTTATCCCTACAAAATCATATAGTTAGGCTATGCTTCATTTTCGTCACACAAAGATGTTCCCAACTTCTATACCCCCGATGAAAAGCCAAGCAATTGTTTCATACTTAAATAATCTCAAACTTTTTCAACCTTCATGCAATACATGAGCGTGAGCCACGGACACTAGTAGAAAAAGGGTCAAATGTGAAGCACATTAGTGCCGGTTTGAATTTGAGCCGGCACTAATGTGACCATTAGGGCCGGTTCCATCGGCTAGGCGGGCGGGCATCATTAGTACCGGTTTGTGGGTAACCTTTAGTAGCGGTTCATGCCACGAACCGGTACTAATGAGGCTGTGTCTGGCTATGGTTAGTCTGGGGCCCCCATGAAGACCTTTATTACCGGTTCATGCCATGAACCGGTACTAGAGTTTCTTTGTAAGCTGATTTTTAGTCCCACCTCACCAAGAGAGAGGCAGTATGAGCGGTTTATAAGCCGTGAGTGCACAGACAATGACGAAGAGTTGCAATGCTCACCTACATGTTGATTAGCTTCAAGCCTTGCGGAATAGCATAGATTGCACTGAGCTATGTGCAGTGCAGTCTACACTATTCCGAATGGCTTGAAGCAAATTACCCAGCATTGCACCTCTTTTTTATTTTTAATAACTTATTTGAACTCCGGACTTCTTTTGTGTTCAGTATGCAGCATTCAAAGCGACGTCATCAATTTCCAACATGTTCTGACATCATTTGTTGTTTTTCGGTCATTTACCTAATTGTTTAGAGAGCTAACCGTGAAATTGAAAATCACTACAAAATGAATCCTGAAAATGTTGAAACTTGGCATGGTATCATCATATCACCCACATAGCATGCGCGAAAGAGTAGAGAGGGTCACGGCAAAAACTGGACGCACTTCGTGTACAAACTGGATAAACTCTTTCAGAGTATCAGGGTTTCAGACGAGAACTCATCTGTTACATGGCCACTTCAATGTTTTTTAAACTTATTTGAACTCCGGACTTCTTTTGTGTTTAGTATGCAGCATTCAAAGCGACGTCATCAATTTCCAACATGTTCTGACATCATTTGTTGTTTTTCGGTCATTTACCTAATTGTTTAGAGAGCTAAATGACCGTGAAATTGAAAATCACTACAAAATGAATCCTGAAAATGTTGAAACTTGTCATGGTATCATCATATCACCCGCACAGCATGCGCGAAAGAGTAGAGAGGGTCACGGCAAAAACTGGATGCACTTTGTGTACAAACTGGACATACTCTTTCGGAGTATCAGGGTTTCGGACGAGAACTCATCTGTTACACGGCCACTTCAATGTTTTTTAAACTTATTTGAACTCCGGACTTCTTTTGTGTTCAGTATGCAGCATTCAAAGCGACGTCATCAATTTCCAACATGTTCTGACATCATTTGTTGTTTTTCGGTCATTTACCTAATTGTTTACAGAGCTAAATGACCGTGAAATTGAAAATCACTACAAAATGAATCCTGAAAATGTTGAAACTTGGCATGGTATCATCATATCACCCGCATAGCATGCACGAAAGAGTAGAGAGGGTCACGGCAAAAACTGGACGCACTTTGTGTACAAACTGGACATACTCTTTCGGAGTATCAGGGTTTCGGACGAGAACTCATCTGTTACACGGCCACTTCAATGTTTTTTAAACTTATTTGAACTCCGGACTTCTTTTGTGTTCAGTATGCAGCATTCAAAGCGACATCATCAATTTCCAACATGTTCTGACATCATTTGTTGTTTTTCGGTCATTTACCTAATTGTTTAGAGAGCTAAATGACCATGAAATTGAAAATCACTACAAAATGAATCCTGAAAATGTTGAAACTTGGCATGGTATCATCATATCACCTGCATAGCATGCGTGAAAGAGTAGAGAGGGTCACGGCAAAAACTGGACGCACTTCGTGTACAAACTGGACAAACTCTTTCAGAGTATCAGGGTTTCGGACAAGAACTCATCTGTTACATGGCCACTTTAATGTTTTTTAAACTTATTTGAACTCCGGACTTCTTTTGTGTTTAGTATGCAGCATTCAAAGCGACGTCATCAATTTCCAACATGTTCTGACATCATTTGTTGTTTTTCGGTCATTTACCTAATTGTTTAGAGAGCTAAATGACCATGAAATTGAAAATCACTACAAAATGAATCCTGAAAATGTTGAAACTTGGCATGGTATCATCATATCACCCGCATAGCATGCGTGAAAGAGTAGAGAGGGTCACGGCAAAAACTGGACGCACTTTGTGTACAAACTGGACAAACTCTTTCAGAGTATCAGGGATTCGGATGAGAACTCATCTGTTACATGGCCACTTCAATGTTTTTTAAAATTATTTGAACTCCGGACTTCTTTTGTGTTTAGTATGCAGCATTCAAAGCGACGTCATCAATTTCCAACATGTTCTGACATCATTTGTTGTTTTTCGGTCATTTACCTAATTGTTTAGGGAGCGAAATGACCGTGAAATTGAAAATCACTACAAAATGAATCCTGAAAATGTTGAAACTTGGCATGGTATCATCATATCACCCGCATAGCATGCGCGAAAGAGTAGAGAGGGTCACGGCAAAAACTGGACGCACTTCGTGTAAAACTGGACATACTCTTTCGGAGTATCAGGGTTTCGGACGAGAACTCATCTGTTACACGGCCACTTCAATGTTTTTTAAACTTATTTGAACTCCAGACTTCTTTTGTGTTCAGTATGCAGCATTCAAAGCGACGTCATCAATTTCCAACATGTTCTGACATCATTTGTTGTTTTTCGGTCATTACCTAATTGTTTACAGAGCTAAATGACCGTGAAATTGAAAATCACTACAAAATGAATCCTGAAAATGTTGAAACTTGGCATGGTATCATCATATCACCCGCATAGCATGCACAAAAGAGTAGAGAGGGTCACGGCAAAAACTGGACGCACTTTGTGTACAAACTGGACATACTCTTTCGGAGTATCAGGGTTTCGGACGAGAACTCATCTGTTACACGGCCACTTCAATGTTTTTTAAACTTATTTGAACTCCGGACTTCTTTTGTGTTCAGTATGCAGCATTCAAAGCGACGTCATCAATTTCCAACATGTTCTGACATCATTTGTTGTTTTTCGGTCATTTACCTAATTGTTCAGTATGTAGCATTCAATTTCCAGAAGAAAATAAATAGAAGAAAAGAAATAATGCAGAAAATAAAAAAACTATACAAAAAAATTACTCAAAAATAATAATGCAAAAAATAAAAAAACTATATAAAAAACTACTCAAAAATAAATAGAAGAAAATAAATAATGCAGAAAAGAAAAAACTATATAAAAAATTTGTTGGCGCGCTGCCCAGTGGGCCTGCCAGACCTAGGGTGTGCAAATGCAGGCCCAGAAGGGCCAGCAGCCTCACAATGCAGGCCCAGAAGCCTGCTATATAGAGGAGTTCGAAGAGGTAGCCGCGGCTGGGTTTATAAACCAGTGCGGCTACCCTTCGCCCGGCGAGGTGGGACTAAACTTTGGGGTGGCAGCGCGAGGCCTTTAGTATCGGTTGGTGGCTCCAACCGGTACTAAAGACCACCCTTTAGTACCGGTTGGAACCACCAACCGGTACTAAAGGCCTGCTCTTCCCGCCTCTTGGCTTGGCTAAAGTTGGCCTTTAGTACCGGTTGGTGGCTCCAACCGGTACTAAAGGCCTCTCCTATATATACAACACTTACGAAAATTCAGTTAGATCTCCCACTTCTTTCGTCTCCAACCTCTCGCGCGTCGCTCGAACCCGTCCTCGCCGCCCGTCGCCCGTCGTCCGTCGTCGTCGTCGCTGTCCCCGCCGCCGCCCGTCGTCGTCGCCGTCTCGCGCCGCCGCCCCGAACGCCGCGCGCTGTCGTCCGTCGTCGTCCCTCCGCGGTCCCATACGTCTCTCGCTCTCGCGTATACCCGCCGCGCCGCCGTCCGTTGACGTCGTCGCACCCGGCCCGTATGGCGGCGCCCCTGCCCGTACGTAAGCCGCCGCCCCCGCCCCGTACGCCGGCGCCCCCGCTCGTACGTACGGGGCAGCGGCGTACGGGTCGGGGCCGCACACATACACACATACACACACATGCATATATACGTACACACTACACACACATACACACACATTTTTTTTACTTATTTTCTATTTTTTAGAAAAGTTAATTAGATGATCGAATGTTTGATTAATGTTGAATGTTAGATGAATTAGCTAGATAGAAAATTTTCGAACTAGAGATTTGAACTAGTTGAATAATTAATATAACTAGTTTATTTTTAGTAAGAAAATTATCGAACTAGTTTATATAGGTATATGAGATTTGAACTAGTTCAATAATTAATATAACTAGTTTATTTTTAGTAAGAAAATTGTTGAACTAGTTTATTTAGGTATATGAGATTTGAACTAGTTCAATAATTAATATAACTAGTTTATTTAGGTATATGAGATTTGAACTAGTTCAATAATTAATATAACTAGTTTATTTTTAGTAAGAAAATTTAGGTATCTGAGATTTGATGATCTAATTAAAATATTATTTGTTAATGAGTTTTTCTGTTTATTTAATTTTTTATATATTTTGAGTTTATATAAATGTTAGATTAATGTCGAATGTTAGATGAATTAGATAGAAAAGTTAAATATATAGTAATGTCAATTGTTAGAGATGAATATAGTTAGATATATTAATGTCAAATGTTAGATGAATATATATTTGGCTAGATATTAATTAATGTTAGATAGTAATAGGTGTTTAATGTTTCACCTATATGAACATAGGAAATGTCATCTGACGACGAAAAAGATTTCATTATGTGCGAACACTGTGAAGACCAGCGCGGCCTGTGCGACAGAAATTTCCTTGTTAATGGTAGGCGCTTCAGCATCAAGCTGGATGAGACATTCGAAGTTGATACAGTAAGTCACTTTGTCAATTATTATTTGAATGCAAAACTTATGCTTCATTTGCTTCAACTTATAATTTTAAATTTTCACTATTCTACTAGCGCATCCCCTGCCATGCAAGAATTTTTGTCTTGGATAAGATAGGTTTTAGTGCTATAGATGATATGGAGGTAAAGAGAGTTTACTTGAAGATGGAGCATGGGTATACTTTCAATGTCAAATTATATAATGGAGACACATACACCCATTTTGAATGCAAAACTTGGCAAGCACTGTGCAAAGCTTATGCATTTGAGCCTGGTATGGTTGTCACCTTTGATATTCGTCCGGAAGATGATATTGAAGGTAATATAGACATCTGGGTCGATGTGCAAACGCCTCCAGTTCTACCATTATGTGAGTTTTTCTCAACCATGCATGCATATGTTTATGTCTTTGATACAGTTTATTCAAAAATAGTTGACAACTAATTTGTATTGTCAGCTTATTTCGATTCAAGCAAACATGTCCGGCGCTTGGTAGACAGGACCTACTACTGCCCCGGGGCTCAACTAAACTGCGAGGAGATAAGTCATTATGTTTCATGGCTTGAGGATCTTAATACTGTCAAGACAAAAAAAATTCCTGAACTTAGAAATGTTAGTACTCAAAACGTGCGACCAATGGTGATCGTATTGAACTACGGTCACATCTATAATTGAAAGATGGTAAGATTTTAACTATTTGTCCTTAATTAGTGCATCTTTTGCATACATTATTTTTGAAGCTAAACTTTCATTGCTTAGTATATTAATTACTATACGATGTTCTTCAACAGGGACTTCCGATGACAGTTGTGCCTCAGTGGATCGAGACTAAAGGTGACATGTCAATGGTTAGCTTACGGCCAAGATATCCTACATTGCACATGAGTGCATTCAGGATTTCTGAAAGCGAAGAATGCTTAATAGTGAAAGATTGGAGCAAAATTGTTAACGATCGCAGAGAAGTACTAGGGGGCAGCAAGGAGAAGCGCAACCCAAGATTAGGAGACAGATTCATCTGCATGCTCCAGTATGATGAATCGGGAGAGAGAGCAATACATGTTCTATGCTATTCTACCTGAGAGGGAGCAGCACTAGTTCATGCTCTTAATTAGTGTCTCATGTCCGTGTCCTGAACTTCGATGTTGGTGATGATTATGTTGAACTCGATGATATCTTTGCTTCTGTTACAAAGTGAATATTTCCTCTTTAAGCTAGCCAGTGTTGGTGATGATTAGATAGCTAGTGGTAATGACTATGATGATTAAATAGTGGTAATTAGACGACTACGATGATTTTTAGCTAGCTAGAGTTTATTTATCTATTAATATGCGATGATGATGATGACGACTACAACTCATTATAACGTAAAACAATCCTAAATTAAATTGATAACACAAATTTAATTGAGAAATACAAAATAAAACAAAAACCCACAAACATTTAGTACCGGTTGGTGTTACCAACCGGTACTAAAGGGCTCCCGGCCCCCAGAGCTGGCTCGTGCCACATGGTTTCCCTTTAGCACCAGTTCGTGTTGAACCGGTACTAAAGGGGAGGGCCTTTAGTGACCACACTTTAGTGCCGTTTATGGAACCGGCACTAAAAGGCCTTACGTACCGGTGCTATTGCCCGGTTCTGCACTAGTGGGATATAGCACTATGGGTGGAATAGAATATGATGATGGGGATTGTGTGGAGAAGACAAAAAAGGAGAAAGTCTTGTTGGGTAACGTAACATAAATTCAAATTTTTCCTACGTGTCACAAAGATCTATCTATGGAGTCATCTAGCAATGAGGGAGGAGTGAATCTACATACCCTTGTAGATCGCGCGCAGAAGCGTTCAAGAGAACGGGGTTGATGGAGTCGTACTCGTCGTGATCCAAATCACCGATGATCCTAGCGCCGAATGGACGGCACCTCCGTGTTCAACACACGTACGGAGCAGCGACATCTCCTCCTTCTTGATCCAGCAAGGGGGGAGGAGAGGTTGATGGAGATCCAGCAGCACGACGGTGTGGTGGTGGAAGTAGCGGGATTCCAACAGGGCTTCGCCAAGCGCTACGGGAGGAGGAAGGTGTGTCATGGGAGGGAGAGGGAGGCGCCAGGGCTTAGGTTAGATTGCCCTCCCTTTCCCCCACTATATATAGGGCCAAGGGAGAGGGGGGCGCAGCCTTGGCCCTTCCTCCAAGGAAGGGTGCGGCCAAGGGAGGAGTCCCTCCTCCCCAAGGCACCTTGGACGTGCCTTCCCCCTTTAGGACTCTTCCTCTCCCTTGATTCTTGGCGCATGGGCCTCTTGGGGCTGGTGCCCTTGGCCCATATAGGCCAAGACGCACCCCCTACAGACCATGTGGCCCCCCGGGGCAGGTGGCCCCACCCGGTGGACCCCCGGGACCCTTCCGGTGGTCCCGGTACAATACCGGTGACCCCGAAACTTGTCCCGATGGCCGAAATAGCACTTCCTATATATAATTCTTTACCTCCGGACCATTCCGAAACTCCTCGTGACGTCCGGGATCTCATCCGGGACTCCGAACAACTTTCGGGTTACCACATACTAATATCTCTATAACCCTAGCGTCACCGAACCTTAAGTGTGTAGACCCTACGGGTTCGGGAGACATGCAGACATGACCGAGATGACTCTTTGGTCAATAACCAACAGCGGGATCTGGATACCCATGTTGGCTCCCACATGCTCCACGATGATCTCATCGGATGAACCACGATGTCAAGGACTTAATCAATCCCGTATACAATTCCCTTTGTCTAGCGGTACGATACTTGCCCGAGATTCGATTGTCGGTATCCCGATACCTTGTTCAATCTCGTTACCGGCAAGTCTCTTTACTCGTTCCGTAACACATCATCCCGTGATCAACTCCTTGATCACATTGTGCACATTATGATGATGTCCTATCGAGTGGGCCCAGAGATACCTCTCCGTTTACACGGAGTGACAAACCCCAGTCTCGATTTGTGCCAA
Organism: Triticum urartu; assembly: GCF_056163025.1. Taxonomy (NCBI): domain Eukaryota; kingdom Viridiplantae; phylum Streptophyta; class Magnoliopsida; order Poales; family Poaceae; genus Triticum; species Triticum urartu. The sequence goes on along the minus strand of NC_141877.1, from coordinate 443,618,529 downwards.
CCCAACAGACACTTTCGGAGATACCCGTAGTGCACCTTTATAGCCACCCAGTTACGTTGTGACGTTTGGCACACCCAAAGTACTCCTACGGTATCTGGGAGTTGCACAATCTCATGGTCTAAGGAAATGATACTTGACATTAGAAAAGCTTTAGCATACGAACTACACGATCTTGTGCTATGCTTAGGATTGGGTCTTGTCCATCACATCATTCTCCTAATGATGTGATCCCGTTATCAACGACATCCAATGTCCATGGTTAGGAAACCGTAACCATCTATTGATCAACGAGCTAGTCAACTAGAGGCTTACTAGGGACATGGTGTTGTCTATGTATCCACACATGTATCTGAGTTTCCTATCAATACAATTCTAGCATGGATAATAAACGATTATCATGAACAAGTAAATATAATAATAACTAATTTATTATTGCCTCTAGGGCATATTTCCAACAGTCTCCCACTTGCACTAGAGTCAATAATCCAGTTCACATCGATATGTGACTAACACTCAAGGTCACATCCCCATGTGACTAACACCCAAAGAGTTTACTAGAGTCAATAATCTAGTTCACATTACCATGTGATCAACACTCAATGAGTTCTGGGTTTGATCATGTTATGCTTGTGAGAGATGTTATAGTCAATGGGTCTGAATCTTTCAGATCGTATGTACTTCGCAAATCTCTATGTCATCTTGTAGATGCAGCTACTACGCTATATTTGGAGCCATTTCAAATAATTGTTCTACTTGGAGCTATTCTAAATTGTTGCTCCATTATACGTATCCGGTATCTCTACTCAGAGCTATCCGGATAGGTGTTAAGCTTGCATCGACGTAACTCTTTACGTCGAACTCTTTATCACCTCCATAACCGAGAAACATATCCTTATTCCTCTAAGGATAATTTAGACCGCTATCTGGTGATCTACTCCTAGATTACCTGTGTACCCTCTTGCCAGATGTGTGGCAAGGCACACATCAGGTGCGGTACTCAGCATGGCATACCGTATAGAGCCTATGACAAAAGCATAGGGGACGACCTTCGTCCTTCCTCTTTCTTCTGCCGTGGTCGAGCTTTAAGTCTTAACTTCATACCTTACAACTCAGGCAAGAACTCCTTCTTTGACTGGTCCATCTTGAACACCTTCAAGATCATGTCAAGGTATGTGCTCATTTGAAAGTACCATTAAGAATTTTTATCTATCCTTATAGATCTTGATGCTCAATGTTCAAGTAGCTTAATCCAGGCTTTCCATTGAAAAATACTTTCCAAATAACCCTATATGCTTTCCAGAAATTCTATGTCATTTCTGATCAACAATATGTCAACATATATATTCATCAGAAATTCTATAGTGCTCCCACTCACTTCTTTGGAAATACAAGTTTCTCATAAACTTTGTATACACCCAAAATCTTTGATCATCTCATCAAAGCATACATTCCAACTCCGAGATGCTTACTCCAGTCCTTAGAAGGATTGCTGGAGCTTTGCATACTTATTAGTATCTTTCAGGATTGACAAAACCTTCCGGTTGTATCACATACAACCTTTCCTCAAGAAAATCGTCGAGGAAAGAATGTTTTGACATTCTATCTGCAAGATTTCATAAATAATGTAGTAATCACTAATATAATTCCAACAGACTCTTAGCATCGCTACGAGTGAGGAAGTCTCATCATAGTCAACTCCTTGAACTTGTCGGAAAAAATCTAAACTACAAGTCAAGCTTTCTTAATGGTGATACTTACCATCATTGTTCGTCTTCCTTTTAAAATCCATCTGCACTCAACAGCCTTACGACCATCGAGCTGTTCTGCCAAAGTCTACACTTTGTTTTCATACATGGATCCTCTCTCGGATTTTATGGCCTCGAGCCATTTATCGGAATCCGGGCCCACCATCGCTTCTCCATAGCTCGTAGGTTCATTGTTGTCTAGCAACATGACTTCCAAGACAGGATTACGTACCACTCTGAAGTAGTACGCATCCTTGTCATCCCACGAGGTTTGGCAGTGACTTGATCTGAAGTTTCATGATCACTATCATAAGCTTCCACTTCAATTGGTGTGGGTGCCACAGTAACAACTCCTGTGCCCTGCCACACACTAGTTGAAGAGACGGTTCAATAACCTCATCAAGTCTCCACCATCCTCCCACTCAATTCTTTCGAGAGAAACTTTTCCTCGAGAAAGGACCCGATTTCAGAAACAATCCCTTATTGCTTTTGGATCTAAGACAGGAGGTATACCCAACTGTTTTGGGTGTCCTATGAAGATGCATTTATCCGCTTTGGGTTCGAGCTTATCAGCCTGAAACTTTTCCACATAAGCATCGCAGCCCCAAACTTCTAAGAAATGACAGCTTAGGTTTCTCTAAACCATAGTTCATACGGTGTCATCTCATCGGAATTACGTGGTGCCCTATTTAAAGTGAATGTGGTTGTCTCTAATGCCTAACCCATAAACTATCATGGTAATTCGATAAGAGACATCATGGTATGCATCATATCCAATAGGGTGCAGTTATGATGTTCGGACACACCATCACACTATGGTGTTCCAGGCTGTATTAGTTGTGAAACAATTTCCACAATGTCTTAATTCTGTGCCAAACTCGTAATTCAGATATTCATCTCTATGATCATATCATAGATATTTTATCCTCTTGTCACGATGATCTTTCAACTTCACCCTAAAATTACTTGAACCTTTCAATAATTCAGACTTGTGATTCATCAAGTAAATATACTCAACATCTACTCAAATCATCTGTGAAGAACATAACGATATCCACTACATGCCTCAGCACTCATTGGATTGCACACATCAAAATGTATTACTTCCAACAAGTTGCTTTCTAGTTCCATTTTACTGAAAACGAGGCTTTCAGTCATCTTGCCCATGTGGTATGATTTGCATGTCTCAAGTGATTCAAAAACAAGTGAGTCCAAACGGTCCATTTGCATGGAGTTTCTTCATGCATATACACCAATAGACATGGTTCGCATGTCTCAAACCTTTCAAAACAAGTGAGCCCAAAGATCCATCAACATGGAGCTTCTTCATGTGTTTTATACCGATATGACTTACGTGGCAGTGCCATAAGTAGGTGGTACTATCATTACTATCTTTTGGCATGAACATGTGTATCATTGTGATCGAGATTCAATAAACCATTCATTTCAGGTGTAAGACCATTGAAGGTATTATTCAAATAAACAGAGTAACCATTATTCTCTTTAAATGAATAACCGTATTGCGATAGACATAATCCAATCATGTCTATGCTCAACGCAAACATCAATCTCGATGGTAGAGGGAGCGTACGATATTTGATCAACCTTGGAAATACTTCCAACACATATCGTCATCTCACCTTTAGCTAGTCTCCGTTTATTCCGTAGCTTTTATTTCGAGTTACTCACACTTAGCAACCGAACCGGTATCTAATACCCTAGTGCTACTATGAGTACTAGTAAAGTACACATTAACATAATACATCCAATATACTTCTATCGACCTTGCCAGCCTTCTTATCTACCAAGTATCTAGGGTAGTTCTGCTTCAGTGACTGTTCCCCTTATTACAGAAGCACTTAGTCTCGGGCTTGGGTTCAACTTTGGGTTTCTTTACTAGAGCAGCAGCTGATTTGCCGTTCCATGAAGTATCCCTTTCTTGCCCTTTCCCTTCTTGAAACTAGTGGTTTTACTAACCATCAACGATTGATGCTCCCTTTTGATTTCTACTTTCGCGGTGTCGCGAATAGCTCAAGGATCATATCTATCCCTGATATGTTATAGTTCATCACAAAGCTCTAGTAGCTTGGTGGCAGTGACTTTGGAGAACCATCACTATCTCATCTGGAAGATCAACTCCCACTTGATTCAAATGATTGTTGTACTCAGACAATCTGAGCACAAGCTCAACAATTGAGCTTTTCTCCCTTAGTTTGCAGGCTAAGAAAATCATCGGAGGTCTTATACCTCTTGACGTGGGCACGAGCCTGAAATCCCAATTTCAGCCCTCGAAACATCTCATATGTTTCGCGATGTTTCAAAATGTCTTCGGTGCCTCAACTCTAAACCGTTTAACTGAACTACCACGTAGTTATCAAAATGTGTATGTCAGATGTTCGCAACATCCACAGACAACGTTCGAGGTTCAGCACACTGAGTGGTGCATTAAGGACATAAGCCTTCTATGAAGCAATGAGGACAATCCTCAGTTTACGGACCTAGTCCGCATAATTGCTACTATCAACTTTCAACTAAATTTTCTCTAGGAACATAACTAAACAGTAGAACTGAAGCGCGAGCTACGACATAATTTGCGAAGACCTTTTAACTATGTTCAGGATAATTAAGTTCATCTCATGAACTCCCACTCAGATAGACATCCCTCTAGTCATCTAAGTGATTACATGATCCGAGTCAACTAGGCCGTGTCCGATCATCACGTGAGACGGACTAGTCATCATCGGTGAACATCTTCATGTTGATCGTATCTACTATACGACTCATGCTCGACCTTTCGGTCTCTTGTGTTCCGAGGCCATGTCTGTACATGCTAGGCTCGTCAAGTCAACCTAAGTGTTTCGCGTGTGTAAATCTGGCTTACACCCGTTGTATGTGAACGTAAGAATCTATCACACCCGATCATCACGTGGTGCTTCGAAACGACGAACTTTCGCAACGGTGCACAGTTAGGGGGAACACTTTCTTGAAATTTTAATGAGGGATCATCTTATTTACTACCGTCGTTCTAAGCAAATAAGATGTATAAACATGATAAACATCATATGCAATCAAATAGTGACATGATATGTTCAATATCATATTGCTCCTTTTGATCTCCATCTTCGGGGCTCCATGATCATCATCGTCACCGGCATGACACCATGATCTCCATCATCGTGTCTTCATGAAGTTGTCTCGCCAACTATTACTTCTACTTCTACAGCTAACGGTTAGCAATAAAGTAAAGTAATTACATGACGTTTATGTTGACACGCAGGTCATAAATAAATTAAGACAACTCCTATGGCTCCTGCCGGTTGTCATACTCATCGACATGCAAGTCGTGATTCCTATTACAAGAACATGATCATCTCATACATCACATATATCATTCATCACATCCTTTGGCCATATCACATCACATAGCATACCCTGCAAAAACAAGTTAGACGTCCTCTAATTGTTGTTTGCATGTTTTACGTGGCTGCTATGGGTTTCTAGCAAGAACGTTTCTTACCTACGCAAAAACCACAACGTGATATGCCAATTGCTATTTACCCTTCATAAGGACCCCTTTCATTGAATCCGATCCGACTAAAGTGGGAGAGACAGATAGCCACCTTATGCAACTAGTGCATGTCAGTCGGTGGAACCAGTCTCACGTAAGAGTACGTGTAAGGTCGGTCCGGGCCGCTTCATCCCACAATGCCACCGAATCAAGATTGGACTAGTAACGGTAAGCATATTGAACAAAATCAACGCCCACAACTACTTTGTGTTTTACTCGTGCATAGAAACTACGCATAGACCTAGCTCTGATACCATTGTTGGGTAACGTAGCATAAATTCAAAATTTTCCTACGTGTCACCAAGATCTATCTATGGAGTCATCTAGCAACGAGGGAGGAGTGGATCTACATACCCTTGTAGATCGCACGCAGAAGCGTTCAAGAGAACGGGGTTGATGGAGTCGTACTCGTCGTGATCCAAATCACCGATGATCCTAGCGCCGAACGGACGGCACCTCCGTGTTCAACACACGTACGGAGCAGCGACTTCTCCTCCTTCTTGATCCAGCAAGGGGGGGAGGAGAGGTTGATGGAGATCCAGCAGCACGACGGCGTGGTGGTGGAAGTAGCGGGATTCCAACAGGGCTTCGCCAAGCGCTGCGGGAGGAGGAAGGTGTGTCATGGGAGGGAGAGGGAGGCGCCAGGGCTTAGGTTAGATTGCCCTCCCTTTCCCCCACTATATATAGGGCCAAGGGAGAGGGGGGCACAGCCTTGGCCCTTCCTCCAAGGAAGGGTGCGGCCAAGGGAGGAGTCCCTCCTCCCCAAGGCACCTCGGAGGTGCCTTCCCCTTTAGGACTCTTCCTCTCCCTTGATTCTTGGCGCATGGGCCTCTTGGGGCTGGTGCCCTTGGCCCATACAGGCCAAGGCGCACCCCCTACAGCCCATGTGGCCCCCCGAGGCAGGTGGCCCCACCCGGTGGACCCCCGGGACCCTTCCGGTGGTCCCGGTACAATACCGGTGACTCCGAAACTTGTCCCGATGGCCGAAATAGCACTTCCTATATATAATTCTTTACCTCCGGACCATTCCGGAACTCCTCGTGACGTTCGGGATCTCATCCGGGACTCCGAACAACTTTCGGGTTACCGCATACTAATATCTCTATAACCCTAGCGTCACCGAACCTTAAGTGTGTAGACCCTACGGGTTCGGGAGACATGCAGACATGACCGAGATGACTCTTTGGTCAATAACCAACAGCGGGATCTGGATACCCATGTTGGCTCCCACATGTTCCACGATGATCTCATCGGATGAACCACGATGTCAAGGACTTAATCAATCCCGTATACAATTCCCTTTGTCTAGCGGTACGATACTTGCCCGAGATTCAATCGTCGGTATCCCTATACCTTGTTCAATCTCGTTACCGGCAAGTCTCTTTACTCGTTCTGTAACACATCATCCCGTGATCAACTCCTTGATCACATTGTGCACATTATGATGATGTCCTACCGAGTGGGCCCAGAGATACCTCTCCGTTTACACGGAGTGACAAATCCCAGTCTCGATTCGTGCCAACCCAACAGACACTTTCGGAGATACCTGTAGTGCACCTTTATAGCCACCCAGTTACGTTGTGACGTTTGGCACACCCAAAGTACTCCTACGGTATCCGGGAGTTGCACAATCTCATGGTCTAAGGAAATGATACTTGACATTAGAAAAGCTTTAGCATACGAACTACACGATCTTGTGCTATGCTTAGGATTGGGTCTTGTCCATCACATCATTCTCCTAATGATGTGATCCCATTATCAACGACATCCAATGTCCATGGTTAGGAAACCGTAACCATCTATTGATCAACGAGCTAGTCAACTAGAGGCTTACTAGGGACATGGTGTTGTCTATGTATCCACACATGTAACTGAGTTTCCTATCAATACAATTCTAGCATGGATAATAAACGATTATCATGAACAAGGAAATATAATAATAACTAATTTATTATTGCCTCTAGGGCATATTTCCAACAAGTCTCACATTGACGAGGATAATCAACGGGCTATGGAGATGCCCATCAATTGATGTCAACATGAGGAGTAGGGATTGCCATGCAACGGATGCACTAGAGCTATAGATGAATGCTCAACAAAAGAAACTAGTGGGTGTGCATCCAACTTGCTTGCTCACGAAGACCTAGGGCATTTGAGGAAGCCCACCGTAGGAATATACAAGCCAAGTTCTATAATGAAAAATTCCCACTAATATGAAAAAGACAACTTATGAGACTCACTATATGAAAAACATGGTGCTACTTTGAAGCACAATATATGAGACTCACTACATGAATAACAAGGTGCTACTTTGAAGCACAAGTGTGGAAAAAGAGATAGTAACATTGCCCCTTTTATTTATTTATTTATTTTTTGGGCCTTCCTTTTTTGGGCCTTTCTTCTTTTTTTCTTTTTTTTCTTTTTTGGGCAATGTTCTAATAATGATGATCATCACACTTCTATTGATTACACATAAGAATTACAACTCGAAACTAGAACAAAATATGACTCTATATGAATGCCTCCGGCGGTGTACCGAAATGGTGAAATGAATCAAGAGTGACATGTATGAAAAATAATGCATGGTGGCTTTGCCACGAATACGATGTCAACTACATGATCATGCAATGGCAATATGACAAAAGTAAAGTATGTCATGATGATGATGAGCGGAACGGTGGAAAGTTGCATGGCAATATATCTCGGAATGGCTATGGAAATGCCATAATAGGTAGGTATGGTGGCTGTTTTGAGGAAGATATAAGGAGGTTTATGTGTGATAGAGCGTATCATATCACGGGGTTTGGATGCACCGGCGAAGTTTGCACCAACTCTCAAGGTGAGAAAGGGCAATGCACGGTACCAAAGAGGCTAGCAAAGGTGGAAAGGTAAAAGTGTGTATAATCCATGGACTCAACATTAGTTAAAAGAACTCATATACTTAATGCAAAAATTTAGAAGTCATCAAAAACCAAGTACTACGCGCATGCTCCTAGGGGGATAGATTGGTAGGAAAAGATCATCGCTCGACCCCAACCGCCACTCATAAGGATGCACAAGCCAGGTACACTTCATGTTTCAAATTTGTTACACAACTTTAACCATACGTGCATGCTACGGGACTTGCTAACTTCAACACAAGCATTCTTTGAATTCATAATCACCTAACTAGCATGACTTTAATATCACTACCTCCATATCTCAAAATAATTATCAAGCATCAAATTGACTATAGCATCCAATTCACTTCCTATGATAGTTTTTATTATACCCAACTTAGATGCTCATCATTCTAGGACCAACTTTATGATAATAGCAAAAACTATGCTATTCTAAAAGACTCTCAAAATAATATAAGTGAAGCATGAGAGACTAGCAATTTCTTCAAAATTAAGACACCACCATGCTCTAAAAGATATAAGTGAAGCACTAGAGCAAAAACTATCAAGCTCAAAAGATATAAGTGAAGCACATAGAGTATTCTAGCAAATTCTAATAAAATAGGCTTCTCCCAAAAGGTGTGTACATCAAGGATGATTGTGGTAAACTAAAAAGCAAAGACTAATATAATACACGATGCTCCAAGAAAGACACATATCATGTGGCGAATAAAAATATAGCTCCAAGTAAAATTACCAATGAACGAAGACGAAAGAGGGGATGCCTTCCCGGGGCATCCCCAAGCTTAGGCTTTTGGATATTCTTGAATATCTTGGGGTGCCATGGGCATCCCCAAGCTTAGGCTCTTACCACCCTTTATTCCGTAGTCCATAAAAGCTTTACCCAAAACTTGAAAACTTCACAACACAAAACTCAACAGGAAATCTTATAAGCTCCGTTAGTGAAAGAGAACAAAACCACCACATAAGGTACTGCAATGAACTCATTCTTTATTTATTTTGGTGTTAAACCTACTGTATTCCAACTTCTCTACGGTTTATAAACTATTTTACTAGCCATAGATGCATCAAAATAAGCAAACAACACACGAAAAACAGAATCTGTCAAAACAGAACAGTCTGTAGCAATCTATAACTAACGCAAACTTCTGGAACTCTAAAAATCCTACCAAAATAGGAAGTCCTGGACAATTTGTCTATTGATTAGAAGCAAAAAGAATCAACGCAAAAGCATGTTTCTGTGATTTACTAATTTTTTCTCGTGCACGCAAAGTTTCTGTTTTTCAGCAGAACCAAATCAACTATCACCATAGGTTATCCTATAGGTTCTACTTGGCACAAACACTAATTAAAAGATAAAAACAGATCTAAACAGAAGGTAGATGCAAGATTTATTCCTAAACAGGAGCAAAAACAAAACAAAACATAAAGAAAATTGGGTTGCCTCCCAACTAGCGCTATCGTTTAACGCCCCTAGCTAGGCATAAAAAGCGAAGATAGATCTAACGAGTGTCATCTTTGGCACTAAATTCATAAGTAGCACGCATGATAGATTCATAAGGTAATTTGACTTTCTTTCTTGGAAAGTGCTCCATGCCTTTCTTTAATGGAAATTGGAATCTAATGTTCCCTTCCTTCATTTCAATAATCGCACCAATCGTTCTAAGGAAAGGTCTACCAAGAATAATAGGGCAAGAAAGATTGCAATCTATATCAAGAACGATAAAATCTATGGGCACCAAATTTCTATTTGCAATAATAAGAACATCATTGATCCTTCCCATAGGCTTTTTAATGGTGGAATCCGCAAGGTGCAAATTTAAAGAGCAATCATCAAGATCATGGAAACCTAGAATATCACATAAAGTTTTCAGAATTGTGGAAACACTAGCACCCAAATCACATAAAGAAAAACACTCATAATCTTTAATTCTAATCTTTATAGTAGGTTCCCACTCATCATTAAGTTTTCTAGGTATAGAAACTTCTAAATTAAGTTTTTCATCATAAGATTGCATCAAGGCATCAACAATATGTTTGGTAAAGGCTTTATTTTGACTATAAGCATGAGGAGAATTAACAACGGATTGCAGCAAGGAAATACAACCTTTTAAAGAACAATTATCATAATTAAATTCCTTGAAATCCGAGATAGTAGGTTCAATATTAGAAGTTGAAGATTCTCCAATCTCACTTTTACCAAATTTAACATTAAGATCTAAAGACTCCGAATTTTTGGGATGCCTTCTAGGCAAAGTTGATTCATCATCACTCCCATAATCATCAAAATTCATATTGGAAAACATAGATCTAATCGGAGACGCATCAATAACTGTAAGATCCTCATCATTGTTTTCATGGAAACTAGAAGAACACGCTTTTATAAAGCTTTCTTTTTTAGCAGGCAATCTAGCGGTTCTTTCCTTGCACTCGTCAATGGAAATTCTCATTACTTTGATAGACTCATTGATATCATGCTTAGGAGGAGAAGATCTAATTTTAAGAGAATCAACATCAAGCGAAAGTCTATCAATGTTCCTAGCCAAATCATCAACTTTGAGAAATTTTTCTTCAAGCAAAGCATTAAAATTCTTTTGAGAAATCATAAATTCTTTCACACTATTCTCAAAATCAGAGGGCATCTTATTAAAATTACCATAAGAATTATTGTAGGAATTTCCATAATTATTAGAGGGATTACTAGGGAACGGTCTAGCATTAAAATTTCCTCTATAAGCATTGTTTCCAAAACTATTCCTACCAACAAAATTCACATCCATAGATTCATTATTATTCTCAATCAAGGAAGACAAAGGCATATCATTAGGATAAATAGGAGTATTTTTAATAGCAAACATCTTCATAAGTTCATCCATCTTTCCACTCAAAACATTGATTTCTTCTATAGCATGCACTTTTTTACTAGAAGATCTTTCGGTATGCCATTGAGAGTAATTAGCCATAATATTATCAAGCAATTTTGTAGCATCTCCTAATGTGGTTTCCATAAACGTGCCTCCCGCGGCCGAATCTAAGAGATTTCTAGAAGCAAAGTTCAAAACGGCATAAAAATTTTGTATGATCATCCATAAATTCAAACCATGAGTAGGGCAATTGCGAAGCATCAATTTCATTCTTTCCCAAGATTGGGAAACATGCTCATGATCAAGTTGTTTAAAATTCATAATATCGTTTCTAAGAGTGATGATCTTAGCGGGAGGAAAATACTTAGAGATAAAAGCATCTTTGCATTTGTTCCAAGAATCAATACTATTTTTAGGCAAAGACGAAAACCAAACTTTAGCACGATCTCTAAGTGAAAACGGAAATAACTTCAATTTGACAATATTGTTATCCGTATCTTTCTTCTTTTGCATATCACACAAATCAACAAAATTGTTTAGATGAGTAGCGGCATCTTCACTAGGAAGGCCGGCTAATTGATCTTTCATAACAAGATTCAGCAAAGCGGTATTGATTTCACAAGACTCAACATCATTAAGAGGAGCAATCGAAGTACTAAGGAAATCATTATTATTGGTATTCGAGAAATCACACAATTTGGTATTATCTTGCGCCATGGCAACAAGTAATCCAACACACAAGCAAGCAGAAAAACGGCAAGCGAAAAGAGAGGAGGAGATTGGGAAAGAGAGGGCAAATAAAACGGCAAGGGTGAAGTGGAGGAGAGGAAAACGAGAGGCAAATGGCAAATAATGTAAATGTGAGGGAGATGGGTTTGTGATGGGTACTTGGTATGTCTTGACTTGAGCGAAGACCTCCCCGGCAACGGTGCCAGAAATCCTTCTTGCTACGTCTTGAGCTTGCGTTGGTTTTCCTCGAAGAGGAGAGGGTGATGCAGCAAAGTGTAGCGTAAGTATTTCCCTCAGTTTTGAGAACCAAGGTATCAATCCAGTACGAGGCTCCTCAAAAGTCCCACGCACCTACACAAACAAACTAAGAACTCGCAACCAACGCAATAAAGGGGTTGTCAATCCCTTCACGGCCACTTGCGAAAGTGAGATCTAATAAAGATAGTATGATAAGATAAATATATTTTTGGTATTTTGTAATATAGATGCAAAAAGTAAAGATGCAAATAAAAGTAGATTTGAAAGCAAATATGATAAGAGATAGACCCGGCGGCCATAGGTTTCACTAGAGGCTTCTCTCAAGATAGCAAAAGTATTACGGTGGGTGAACAAATTACTGTCGAGCAATTGATAGAAAAGCGCATAGTTATGAGATTATCTAGGCATGATCATGTATATAGGCATCACGTCCATAACAAGTAGACCGACTCCTGCCTGCATCTACTACTATTACTCCACACATCGACCGACTCCTGCCTGCATCTAGAGTATTAATTTCATAAGAACAGAGTAACGCATTAAGCAAGATGACATGATGTAGAGGGATAAACTCATGCAAATGATATAAACCCCATCTTGTTATCCTCGATGGCAACAATACAATACGTGCCTTGCAACCCTTTCCGTCACTGGGTAAGGACACCGCAAGATTGAACCCAAAGCTAAACACTTCTCCCATGGCAAGAAGAACCAATCTAGTAGGCCAAACCAAACTGATAATTCGAAGAGACTTGCAAAGATAACTCAATCATACATAAAAGAATTCAGAGAAGATTCAAATACTATTCATAGATAAACTTGATCATAAACCCACAATTCATCGGATCTCGACAAACACACCGCAAAAAGAGTTTACATCGAATAGATCTCCACAAGAGAGGGGGGACATTGTATTGAGATCCAAAAAGAGAGAAGAAGCCATCTAGCTAATAACTATGGACCCGTAGGTCTGTGGTAAACTACTCACAACTCATCAGAGGGGCAAGGATGTTGATGTAGAAGCCCTCCGTGGTCGATTCCCCCTCCGGCAGAGTTCTGGTGAAGGCTCCAGGATGAGATCTCGCGGATATAGAAGGTTACGGCGGTGGAAATTGTGTTTCGTGGTGCTCCTGAATGTTTTCGGGGTACGTAGGTATATATAGGAGGAAGAAGTACGTCGGTGGCCGCCCGAGGGGCCCACGAGACAGGGGGCGCGCCCTACAGGGGGGGCGCGGCCCCCTATCTCGTGGGGCCCTCGGAAGCTTCTTGACTTGCACTCCAAGCTCTCCGGATCACGTTCGTTCCAAAAATAACGCTCCCGAAGGTTTCATTCCGTTTGGACTCCGTTTGATATTCCTTTTCTTCGAAATACTGAAATAGGCAAAAAAACAGCAATATGGGTTGTGCCTCCGGTTAGTAGGTTAGTCCCAAAAATGATATAAATGTGTAAAATAAAGCCCATAAACATCCAAAGGTGGTAATATAATAGCATGGAACAATCAAAAATTATAGATACGTTGGAGATGTATCACATTACCGAGAGGCCCCAGAGATACCTCTTCGATACTTGGAGTTACAAATCCTAATCTCGATCTATGCCAAACAAAAAAACACCTTCGGAGATACCTGTAGAGCATCTTTATGATCACCCAATTACGTTGTGACGTTTGATAGCACAGAAGGCATTCCTCCGGTATTTGGGAGTTGCATAATCTCATAGTCGAAGGAATATGTATTTGACATGAAGAAAGCAATAGCAATAAAACTGAATGATCAATATGCTAAGCTAACAGATGGGTCTTGTCCATCACATCATTCTCCTAATGATGTGATCCCATTATCAAATGACAACTCATGTCCATGGTCAGGAAACCTTAACCATCTTTGATCGACGAGCTAGTCAAGTAGAGCTCACTAGGGACTCAATGTTTGTCTATGTATTCACACATGTATTTAGGTTTTCGATCAATACAATTCTAGCATGAATAATAAACATTTATAATGAATAAGGAAATATAAAATAACAACTTTATTATTGCCTCTAGGGCATATTTCCTTCAATTAGTAGTACATATGTTAGTGTTTTAGTCCTCATAGGGGTGGTGTTCGCACAGATGACAACGCTTCATCTCGAAATCGGCCTTCCGAGCTCCTATCCTTCTCAAGTTCATTTGTCTGGAAGGATTAAACGGAGCTTCAGAGTAGATTTCTATCGGCTACTCGGATCGGCGAGGTTAGGGTTTCTCGTTATGCGCATGCGAAGGCAAGATTTAGTGTCATGTTCTTCGAATCGATTCAAGGGTTGAATGACCATGACTACGACTCTGGGGCGCTGGTCGTTAGGACCACGTGTACGAAGACTTTTCGGATGTCACTGGCGAGGTCAGGTCGGCTCTGATATGGGAGCGGTGGCAGCAAGACATCGGCGGCTCATTCTAGCGGCGGGAGTGGTCGTTCGGTGGTCCAAGGACCTTAATGTAATCTTTGTTATGTCTGGGGTGCTTTTGTATTCCTGGCAAACCTTTATACTCGCTCTGATCCATATTAATTGTCCCTTAAGCTGGTGCATCTAGCACTGAAATACGTGTAGATACATTCAATTCAGTGACAATCAATATAGATCGGAGGAAGTAATAGATTGGAGTCCTTTTCATAACAAAACTGTGGCTTGAAGAAAGGGAGTTCGCACACCTTGCGAAGTTTGTGGGCCGGTATATAGACTTTCAAACGTGGACATACTTGGCATGTGAAAAGTGGAACACAAATCAACATTTGGGACCGACTCATGGGTATTTAGTAGCCTGATAAGGAAAGTAATGACGAGGGGGGGAAACATTGTTCTAACAAAAGTTTATGAGTTGATAAATATTGAATCCAGGGTGTAGGATGAATAGATCATTTGGGGATGTTTCCTTAATATTCCTTTAGCTACTGGCATGATGGAAGACTTCGTGTCTTGGCATTATAACAGAAAAAGGCATGTTCTTAGTCATAAGTGCATACCATTCGGATGGGACCACCCGCATGAGTGTAATAAACTAATAAGGACACATATGTTTGATGTGTTGAGAGTGAGTCCACTTTGGAGTACTGTCTGGTCGCTCAAAATTTCAGCAAAGATTCATTGTTGGAGGTCTCTCATGGGAGCAATCCCATGCTTGGGAGTTCTTGCCAGTCGACACATACATACTAGATCCCAGTGCTCGCTTTGTAATTCCGACTCTGCAGAAGCTTTGGCACCATGGCGCTCCTGCAGCGCACCCGGTCCTTGTCTGCGGCAACTCCGGCGGTGGCTGTCGCCACCTCCGTGCCAAGTGCCGGCTCCACGCCCCCAGCGCCGCCATCGCCTCCCGCCGCCGCCACGCTCGCCGCGGTTGCCCTTGCCTCCCGCAAGGTCGCCCCAGCCGCTGGTGGTCGTTTCTCCCGAGCTGGCCACCTCCCCATCCTGCAGCAATCCTCGTGTGATGCTCGGCCCGATTTGGATCAGGGGCAAGCTGCGCTGGGCCGGCGCGCCTTAATTGGCGGCGTTTCCATGGAGGTGCCCCCAGGAAAGTCTGCTGCTCCGGCTCTGCTGGCCGCTTCTGTCACGGCATCGTGTGGTCTCGACTCGGATGAGGATGAAGATGTGGAGATGGCGTTACAGACGCCGCTGGCCTCGGCCAGTGCAGACCAGCTGACCCGCCGGCCGCATTCTGTGTTGTGGGCTTCCGATGCTGATGAAGACGAGGACGAGGACGATAGTGAGGAGTTGGGCCACCGGACTCCGCCGGCTGCTGCCAAGGCCATCGACTCCGACTCCGCCGAGGTGTGCATCGGGCACGGGCCGGACACAAGAGAGGGTTGGCAGGAGGTGCTGCCGTGGCGAGGTCCGCGGCATCCGGCATCACCGTCTCTGACATTGGCTGCTCGCCCCATCCCTGCTTGGCTTTATGGCAGACGCCTTGCTCCTGGGCACCATGCGGCTGTTTGCAGAGATCCCCTTCGGTGCTCCCGATGTTTGCAGAATGGTCACCTTGCACGCGAGTGCCGCAACCCCTGGCGTCCACTCAGCTCGTTGGCATGCCTTGTCAGGTCGCGCCTCGGCATCGGGCATCGTCAAGCTCCAGCTTCCTATGAAGGTCTGATGAAGTCTGTGCTTCCCTCCGAGGCGCTTCGTGTGGGTCTTGGGCGTCTGTCGTCTCCGGTACTATTGGCTCAGCTACCCTGTCTAATGTGGAGCTACAATCCACTCTAGCAGATCAGTCCAAGATGATGCAAGGCTTGATGGCACGTGTTGGGAGCTTTCTGGAGCGGACAGAGGCTGCTCTAACCAAGCTCTCCCTTGCGTCGGCTATGTTGTCGACTGCTCCGACGCCGTGGCCTCCTGTCGTTCCTAGTGTTGGTTCCATGGGAGACAAGGGGACGGAGCTCTTCGGTTGTTTCTCCCCTTGTATTGGGGTCAGTTCTTCGCCAGTGTCTTCGCCCTTGTGTCGGCTACTGCTGAGGGCGAGGCCATCGCCGGGGTCGTACCCCTGTGCTGCAGATCATGCCTGAGCTTCAGCAGCTACGTGTGAGACCTGCTTCGTCTCTGTCTGTGGAGCATATGGAGGTCGACGCGCCAATGACCTCGTGTGAGGGACATGATTCACCTTTGTCATGTGAGCAACTGGAGGCGCCTGATTCCATTGTGTCGGTGGCGCCTGAGCCCATTGTGTCGGTGGTACCTGTGGCTGATGATGTTGAGGCAGTCAGTATGTTGGCGCCCGATCCTTCAGCACCCAGCCAGCCGCTCGCCTCTGTGGACCGTGGAGGTTCCAACGTTGCGGTCACCGACTCGCATGTGGCCGTGAGGCAAGAGGCGTCTGTGCGCGACAAGGTTGATGATATTCCCTTTCAGATTGAGATTCATAGTTTGCTCAAACGTTTGGAGAGGGCTAGCCCTGGATCTGGCAAGACGATTGTGGAGAAGGCTCTCATAAGTAAAGCAAAGAAGAGTGGCACCAGAGGAAAGGCGTCCGCAGCAGTTTGATGACTCAGTGGATTCTGGTGATGACCGTGGTCTTCAGCGAGGTACTCTCATTGGGGTTTTCTTTGCGATGTAATAGTGTTAGGGTTGATGGTCGTTGCGTGTTGGGTTTGGTTGTCGGGTTGATCGTGTGGTTATGGGGTTGCATGTTCTGTGAGTAGTTCACATGTGGATTTGTATCGGTTTTTGCCCAGCTTTTCGTTAATTAACTGGGCAATTTTTTCTGCTTAATTAATCGATGAGGCAAATCTTTTGCCTCCATTTCGAAAAATAATAATCTTACTCTAGAAGTATTCGTCACACCCCCTTCGATGTCCACTGTTGCCTGGAATACGGAGAATTTCAGGACTGGAGATGGTGTGACAAAGGCTTCGTGATTAGATACTGAAGGTTCCTTGGTCTTTGGGGACCTACTGCTGAACAAGAATGTGTCAGCGTCACTATTACTTGATGTCTAGAGAAATGAGTTTATGGCCATAATGATATCATACATGCGGTGGGAAAGGTGAAAGGCTACTTACGATGAATCTATATAACTTTGGCTAGAGCATGTGGCGTGCAATACCAACCCTATTGACACAGGGAAAACCATATCGGCGGACCCATCTTCACGAATTGGTGAGAATTTGAGGAAGAACCTGTGGGGAATGAGAAGGAACACAAGAAAAACTAGCACAAATTGACACACAAGTTGCAACACAAGATATACATGGATAAATCCTTGATTCCAAATATCAGAGAGTGAGAGAGAGAGTTCTTCCCCAAGTCCTGACCAGGGTTTGATATCTTTGGAGGAATCTTCACCCGAATGTATCCTTGATACTCATCAGAGTATTCTCCCTCAGGAGGACGTGGATTAACTGAGCTCGAGCTCATATAAGCTCGGGTGAACAGTAAAATCTAAAAAAAATCAAACACTTTTGAAAAAAAAATGTGGCAACATTTCACAAATGTCTTATATTCTTGCAAAATTCAATCATAGAATGACATTCATATAAGTCATGAAAAAACAGCACTCCAAAAAAAACTTTGAGATTTTTTTTATCACGACTTCCACAAATGTCATTTCATGATGAAAATAGCATTGAAAACATTTGTCAAAGCGTGTCACAATATTTTTTTTCCTAATTTTTGGAATTTGTTTTCTTAATCGAATTTTACTGTTCACCCGACCTCATGTGAGCTTGAGCTGAGAAGGGCGCTTTCGCCCTCGGGAAGCCTTTCCCCCCATGAGTAGCCATCTCCACAAATGTAAGAACTCGACAAGTAAAGCTCTTTTAGTTTTGGATCTAACCTTTGTTTGAGGAGGTGACGAAAAGGTAATATAGTTCTACCGTAAAGGGATAAGTGGGAAGGGAAAGAACATGCGCCCAACCCAAAGTCACCGCGCGCATGCATGACCGAAGTTTCAGCGCAGCTTGTAGGTTCGGTAGGTGGGGGTTGTCAGAAGTTCCGGGTAGTTCACAATATTACATGCAGATGGCAAAAGAAAAGTTTTCAAATAAAAATGAAAAATGATTGAACATCACTAGAGACTATCATATTCCCCGTGACCTAAAGATTTCTCACAGAAAATGCACAAAGAAAATTGCATGATCTCTTGGTCTTTCAACAGGAAGCTAGTGGTCGGCTTCGAGCCTTCAGTGGCCCCTCGTCCAAACCTTCTCCGGCCATTCAATAACAAGGCTTAACTGTTCATTTATATTCACAAAAAGGCTTAATCGTGCGTTCAATAGAGCTTTACAAAAAGCGTCCCCGAATAATCATCAGTCGGATGTGATCGCTGATCGGTAGCAATTAACAAAACCATAAACTCCTCATCCGGTACGCAACGCAGCAACGCAGCATGGGACACGCGTCTGGAGCGTGCAAGCGATAGTCGCCTCGCAGCATTCTCCATGGCCTAGATGTTAATCGTGGGCTTCCTCACTCTCATTCGAATCTTTCAAAACCGAGCTAGCCATAAGGCCATAGTAAAAAATTCTATGAATTATGTTTATCTTGGTACTCATACTAAAATGACCGTATGCATCTTTAGTTCGTGCAGAGGTCGGGGAAGTAAAATTCTTTCCTAATTTTAAAAGGTATCCTATTTTTTTTAGAAAAACCCGCTCGCGTCGCTCTCCCCCTAGGGCGACTCCCAGAAACTTAGCCGCAGTCGCCAAGAACTCCCTCCGCCGCCGCCGGGGGATGCCGTCGGGCTAAGCCCGGGGGGCGACGGCGGTAGCGGGGGATCTCCTCTCTCACGCGTCTCCGGGTTGGGGCGGGACCCCTAGGCATGTGGTGGCACGGCTGATCTGGGTTCTGCGGCGCGATGGATGGGTACGGCAGGTGGCGGATGGCCGGCCCGTCCTCGGACGACGGCGGCTAGGCGCGTCGGGCGGCCCAGCCTCGGACGGCGGCATGGTTGCGGGCGCAGCGGCCGGCCTTTTTAGGCGGCAGCTGCGGTCAGCGGCGGCGGCCAGCTAGGCTGCGGTGGCGTGCAAACTGCCTTTAGATCGGCGGCGGCGGCATGGAGGGCCTGGTGGTCTGATCGGCGGCATCTCCGGTCAGATCTGTTCTGACTGATGCGACCGCCGGTGGTGCTCATCTCTTCCGTCACAGGTGGTCGTCCTGAGGCTGGGTGTCCGAATCTCCGGATCCGTGATCCAGTACTGGCTGCGAGTCAGTGAGACATAGTTGCCGGTGAAAACCGAGCCGACGGCGGCGATCTACGTCGTTACCTTGATGAAGGCATCGTTGTGTGACTTATGTCGACCCACTCGTACTGCTCTGGAGGACACCCTAGGATCTGGTCTTCCAGATCGGACGATGGCAGCACTGCGGTGGCGTTTCTCTTTTTGGTGCATCGTTTGTGGAGCAGTGCTGGTGGTCAGAGGCAGGAGGTGGAGCGGCTTCGCCTTGCACGGAGCTTTAGTGGAGATGTCAAGTCATGCCTGACCGACAGGTGCTACGCTTTGTCATGCCTGGTCGGCAGGTGCTACGCACGACAGATCTTTCAGAGACTTCAAGCTGTGTCGGCTGGTGGTACTTGGCGGCATGGTGCTGAGGTGTACCGGCAGCGACCGCGACGTGCTCAGCAGTTCGCACACAGGGTGACGGTGCCGTTGGGCGCCGTGGTGGCGTTGACGGCAACTAGACTGGGCAAGGATGATGCGTCAGTACAGATTTGAAGATGAAGTGGTGGCAGTTGGCGGCGGCGGCATCTGAGAGCGCGTCGGACCGGTGTGTGCCCATACCCGACAAGTGGCTTGGTTGGGGCCTCAGGTCTTAGATGTTAGGCTTGCCAGCGAGGTATGTGGTATTAGGCCCGGACTGTCAGCATTTCTTCATCAGCTGGATAGGAATAAGATGAAGTGGTGGCAGTTGGCGGCGGCGGCATCTGAGAGCGCGTCGGACCGGTGTGTGCCCATACCCGACAAGTGGCTTGGTTGGGGCCTCAGGTCTTAGATGTTAGGCTTGCCAGCGAGGTATGTGGTATTAGGCCCGGACTGTCAGCATTTCTTCATCAGCTGGATAGGAATAGCGACAGTTGTCGCATAGACGGTGGCTTTAGACTTATTGTGTATTTCTTTGTGAGGTCATTGGTGAATAATAAATAAAATGGCTGCATGCATTCCCCAAATACAGTGGTCGGGGGTGATCCTCCTTCTCTAAAAAATATAAAAATAAGGCCATAGTAAATAACCAACGGTGATTAAGATTCACATCTGTCTTTTTTTGTGCAGCGTTGGCTCGAAGATTATTATTTTTGCGAGAAACTTCTGATCTACTCATCAACTATTAAGATAGTACAAAGAACATTAGAAGTAAAATTTGCATCCAAATCCATAGACCACCTAGCGACGACTACAAGCAGTGAAGCGAGCCGAGGACGCGCCGCCGTCATCACCCCTCCCTCTTTGGAGCCGGACAAACATTGTTATAGTAGACAGTCGGGAAATCGTTATGCTAAGTCCCCATAGGACCAGCACACTAGAACAGCAACCGTCGCCAATGAAGAGAAACGTAGATCGAAAGGATCCAACCTGCAAACACACAGACGTTGAAGAACGAAGACCATATCTAGTCGATCCACCGAAGACGAATGCCGACCGGATCCCACGAGATCCGTCGGAGTCAGACCTCCACACGCCTTTCGACAATGCTTGAACCATCACCGAGATGAGGACTGGGCAGGGAGGACCTTATCCGATCTTTAAGAAGCCGCCATCGCCTCGTCTTCTTGAGCATGTCACAAACCCTAACAAAACTAAAAAAAGCACCTAAAAACGGAGCCTTCCTGCCGGCAAGGACCGGGATCGGCCGTGCCAACATGGTCCAAGAACCATAGGAGAGAGGCACGGAAACCTTAAATGTGAGTTCACACGAGGGCAGAACGAAGGCGTTTGCTCTAGGATTTGGCCTATCTCTTGCACATCAAGCGGGCTACAATCGCCTTGTTATTAATTCGGATAATATGGAAGTCACTCATACAATGAAGAATGAATGACTGTTATTTTTTGGCTTGTAAATTTTTTCTTACTAGTTTTGAACATTGTAATAAGGAAGCGAATAGGGTTGCCTATGAACTTGTTAGGTTAGCGAAACTTTCAGCGACAAAAGATTGGTTTGAGGAGCCTTTGGATGAGATTGTATTTCTCCTTATAGACGATGTAACCGTTATTTGTAATTAATAAAACTTTGTTATTATTCAAAAAAAATTACAAGATGGCAGCTTATTTAGATGTGGGTCGATGAACCAGCAGCTCACGTTTGTATCAGTCGGCATTTTGAGAATTGAATAAGCACGTTGTTACTAAAGAAACTGTCTTTGGGAGACAAAAAGATTCAAAACCGGAGTGTTGATGATTTGTCAAAAGTAAAAAAAAATCTGAACCGTTGAGCCCGCCGGCTGATCCTTTCAAATCTGCCGCATCGAGCGATGGAGCACGCCTCCATCATTGCAACACAGGTTTTATTGCAGAATTATTTTTGCAACACAGGTTTTCTTGCAGTATTTTTTTTTTGCAACAACTGTTTGTTGCATTCTTTTGGCAACTGAGATTTTGTTGCAGAAAATTTCTGTAAGAGAGGTTTTGTCGTAAAACATAGACCCGTCGAAGACCATTGCAACATCATATATGTTTTAGAAGCATAGCACCTGTTACAAGAACGCGTCCGCGAAGGATGATGTGCGGGCCTTACTTGAACGCGTGTCATGCAGGGGAGGTGATGGATCCGTTTCTGGTGATGGTAAAGCGTTTCCAATAATAAGAACGAGAAAACAGTTGAGGTCCTTTCGCCGGCCACGCTGGCCACCACCTCCCCTCTCGCCGGCGCCGCGCTCCGCACGTGCACCTTCACCTGACCCCGTCAAAGACCCGCACCACCCCGTCCGATCGAGGCCGAGCAAGCGACAGCGCCCGGCCGGCCGGGCCGGCCGCCTCTCGGGTTCTCAGACCCCCCGGCCCCACCCGTCCACGCACGCATCCTCCAAGCCCCACCTGGCCCGGAACAAGAGAGGGACGCACCAGAGCAGAAACTAACGGAACGGAAACAAAACAGAGCTGGCACGAGTCAAATCATAACCGCACTGCGCGTTTCCGCACCCGATAAAATCGCAAAGCATTCGTGCCCCTCTTCCCTCCCTTCCCTCCCTCCCTCGATCGCCCCCTTCCGCGTGGCGCCCACGATCGCGCGCGCGCGGCCCACCAGCGGCGGCATTCCGCGTGGATTTTGTCCTCCCTCCCTCCCTCTTTCCGTTACGGGGGCGAAGCGTGGGGGGCGAGCCGTTGGATTGAGCGCTCTTCCTGGGAGGAGGAGGGTTTGGGGGGGAGGCAGGCGATCGGTGCGGCGGCGCCATGGCGATGGCGGCGGTGCCGCTCGGCGTGCTGCTGCGGCGGGAGGTCACGAGCGAGCGGATGGAGCGCCCGGACGTGCTCTGCGGGGAGGCCAGCCGCAGCCGCAAGGGCGAGGACGTCACGCTGCTCCTCGCCGACGCTGGCCAGCGCGTCGCCGGCGACCCCTCCACCTCCTTCTCCGTCTTCGCGGTACTGCATTGCCCCGCGCCCCCTTCCCCTGCCCATGCCCATGCCTGTCTCTCGAGAGTCGAGAAGGTTCTAGAATACCCGGAAAAAATAGAAGGTTCTAGAATACCCGCCCAGAATTGTGCGACATGGAGGCCACTCCTCCAGTCTCCTGTACATGATTGACACCCAGCATGTTTTTCTCTGTCGCGTTTGGCAGCAGAGCTGCCATGCCTTTTTGGTAGGGTTCAGAATATTTGTTGGTCGTCTGCACGTAGGCTGCTAGTTCATGACCAAGAGTGTTTGGATCCTGCTACGTATGAAAACTTACTCGTAGTAAAAAACACACCACTAGGAAATATTACCTTTGATCCAAATGATCTCGTGTCTTAATCTTATTGTCGGGTTGACTGGCGCCATCATTTGATTTATTTAGTGGCTTGACTGGTCATTTTTTAATCCGGGTGGTGTGTTTCTGTTGATTGATCACTGACTCACTGTGTCATGTTTATAGCTGTTTGATGGCCACCATGGATCTGGAGCGGCCATATACGCAAAGAACAATCTGCTCAACAATGTCCTGCGTGCTACCCCTTCAGGTTTGACCAGGGATGAGTGGCTTGCAGTGCTTCCACGTTCACTCGTTGCAGCATTTGTCAAGACAGATAAGGATTTGCAAGCCGCAGGTAAATCAGGCCTATCCTTGTTTACCTTGTTCATGTAAACTTTCCAGTTCCTTTAGGAAATAGGCATACACTGTAGTTTTTCATATGACTGTTCGTTAGTGCGCATGCTGTTACTGTTTATTTAGGCCATCTTGTGAACTTGGAAATGTTCCTGATCCTTATGGCAATCGAACTATTCCTGTCATCCTGTGGAATTCATGTATTCCAAGCAGGGACTTCGCAGTTTGTTTGTTGTCAAGGACGAAGTAAAGTTGTATGAACCATTCATAGTCATTCTAGTTGGTTGATTAGATATTACACCATCAGATATGTTCTTCAGTTAATTGTAGTGCTAGGCCGCGTGGTTGAGACAATCGTGCTTTTGTTTAATTTGTCTTTCTTAACACCTCGAGTGATGGCTCTCTTTTATCTTCTGAAACAGTCTTTTTGCCGTTTCAGCTGAAAGTTCTGGTACAACTGTGACATTTGTGATAATAGACGAGTGGGTTGTAACAGTAGCATCAGTTGGTGATTCGCGCTGCATACTAGAGTCAGCTGATGGTTCACTATACCATTTGTCAGCTGATCATCGCTTTGACTCCAACCGAGATGAGTAAGTTCTGCCTTTGAGGTAATTTGTTGAGAATTGTGCAGTTTATGACCTGTTCGTTTTACAGGGTGGAACGTGTAACTGCATGGGGAAGCAAGGTTGGAAAACTGAATGTTGTTGGTGGTCCAGAGGTTCGTCTCTTTTACTTTTAATACGTTGTGCTCTTGAGTTGGGATGTGCGGTGTGGATGCATGGTGTTACATGTTACCAATCTGATAGTTCTCATTTTCTGTAGTAACCTGCTAACCATCTGTTTCTTAATAATTCTCAAATATGTTGTGTCCTACTTGCACCTGACATCACTGTTAAATTAAGTGCCTACCAAACAATGTCTTAGCTTATGATATGATGGGACTAAATTTCTTGTGCTGCTGATTTTTTCAGCCATTAGGTAATTCCTATTTTTGGCTGCGCCCTGCAGATTTTATTTAACAACTCTTGTTGTTGTTCCCTCTCTGTATTTTCCGTGGGCATTGATGAATATTGAATACTTTGGTTGCGTGTAAACCTCTACCGAGTTTGTATTCCAAGTTTGTTTAATTTAGAGAATGTTCATCTTACATCCATTGTATCATCAATGTCTAACTCAATTCTTATGTTTGTTTGATCTACTCTTTTATTGGATAATCTGGTCACTATTTGTTTTGCTTGCTATAATCATTTCTGTCATTGAAATTTATCATGTACATTTTCAGGTTGGTCCTTTAAGATGCTGGCCAGGTGGTTTGTGCCTATCTAGATCAATCGGGGATATGGATGTTGGTGAATGCATCATCCCTGTTCCTCACGTGAAGCAAGTGAAGGTTTGCTCACTGCACCACATATTTCTTTTTTATTTTCAAATGTTTTTGTTTGGGTTCCTACTTATCATCAGATTTACTTTTAGATGACCTCTTCAATAATATTCCACAACATCTGTAATTCATGGTGTGATCTGCTTCTACGTCTCACCACTGCAGAGCGTAGTTCGCTGTGACACTATTTTGATTTTTCTATTGCATTTTTGTTGCAGCTATCCAATGCTGGAGGCAGAATTATCATTGCAAGCGATGGTGTATGGGATGATTTGACTTTTGAAATGGCTCTTGAATGTTCTCGTGGATATCCATCCGATATAGCTGCCAATCGAATTGTTAATGTAACTAATTTACAATCATTTCCATTGGTTAATAGACTCAAACTTCTGGCCCCTCATTTCGTGATATATTTTCTTATCTGAAGGAAGCAACCCTACCTCGAGGACTAAGAGATGATACTACCTGCATCGTGGTGGACATACTACCCCCAGAAAAACTAGCTCCTAGTCCTCCAGCAAAGTGGCAGGGGAAAACCGTACTCAATAATATGTTCCGTGTTGATCTGAAGAATAACATGTTCCGCCGAAAAAATTCAGATGCATCTTTTAAAATAGATAGAGAATATGCTGAGCCGGATGTGGTGGAAGAAATATTTGAGGACGGGTCTGCCATGCTTTCAAGAAGGTATGTTCTGTTAACCAATATTCTAGGCCTTTTTTCACTTGAGGTACTAGATAGGAGCTCCATAACAGTTCTAAGAGAAAAGGACATAAATATTCCATTATAGAGCATTAGGATTGTCCATTGTGTTGCCAGACATGTACACTAGTATATACACCAACTTGAAATTAACCAAATGCTCAGGTAAATCATATTTTAATTAGTCATCATTTTTGTCTGGTGTTTCTGATGGCCTGAGTTTTCTCAATTTGGCGGCCTTAAAAGCATCAATATAGCACTGTAGATCTGTAACATACTAGATGCCACTGAAAGAGACATTCGTTCAACTTAGGCTTATTAGTCTTGGATTTGTAGCTTCTCCAGTTACCTATATCCTGTATTTGATTGTCTCATATGGGCAACAAGCTAATATTGCTGTCTGCTAATAGTAGGAAATGAATTATTGGAAGCAGCAGATGAGTTGGCACTGCTGATTGATGGTGTCAGCCATGCAGCCCATTTATGTTCCATCGCATAGTTTCATTTTAATCCTCAACTTGTCTGCTGTTTCCTTTTCCAATCTCCACCACATTGGACCCTCTTCTTTTCTCTGGTCATCTACATATTGATGTCCTCGATCAAGTCAGAAAGACATGGTTGATGTGTATGAGTGGCATAGCGTAGTATCAATTACTCTTGCTAGCTTAGCAGTGAAGCTAAAAGTGTTCGATAGATGACTAAAATTCAGAATGCATATATTAGATGGGATGGTTACTTGTTTAGTTATGCAGCTGCAGTTTCAGACTGACTTCAATGCAGTGCAGCTCTTCAGCTCTGAGATAAACAGGAATGCACTAGCAACTACAGTTGATAGTTAAATTCTTATTGGGTTATAGAAGTTAGCATTTTCTTTGCTCAAGTTTATGAGACGATTCTAAGCATTTCACTAAACTGATACTCCATGCTGTAATGTGAATACGTCTTGCTTGTAACAAGCACCAATAGTTTTTCATATTATAATAATGTTGCTTTCTGTTTTGCTTGTTCCTTGCAGGCTTAGTACAGGATACGCACTTCGGAACATGTTTGAACCCTCCAGCTGTGCGATCTGCCAGTTTAGACTGAAATCTGGTCAGGGGATTTCCATACATGCTAACCCGCTGCAACACGAAAAAATGCAAGGTTGGCAAGGTCCTTTCCTCTGCCAAAGCTGCCATGAAAAGAAGAAAGCAATGGAGGGTAAACGGCGTCCAATAGGTACGATTAACGATCTCATCAGCTATCTTGGTTATCTAAACTATATGCAGTGCCTTTTCTCGAAGAAATATACACTGTTTTTATCACTAGTAGATATTGACAGCTATTTTGTAACCTGCTAATTTGCTCTTTGGTTCTATTTGTTTTTCAGATTAGTCGACCGCAGATGCCTTCAGTCACGCGGAGCAGGCCTAATTGCTGAAACCATTCTTTGATAGACATTCCTTTTGTTTTCTTTACCAGGAACGTTAGTCAGTTGACCACATTTTTTTTTGTACATTGACCACTCTAGTCAAGCAGTACAAAGTATTCTTGACAAGTTAGATTGGAATTTCATTGATCAGTCGGACCGACATGGGAAAGGGCACCCTTTTCAAATGAGAAAAGCATAGTCGTTAGAATTTTAGCTTGACTGTACAGGTGTCTAAAGGATCACTAATATTCTTTTTGTAGATGAGTTGAATGACGGTGGTTGAGAAAAAGAAAAAGTTTGGTGATTGTTTGAATGCTTTAAGCTTATCTGTGCATTTCCTTTTCTTCTGAAATCGATTGATAAGATATACTTTTTGTTCTAGAAGTATTGAATGTGAATGTGGTGCGATGTGGTCTTGTGACTGGTGGTAGACGCGGGTAGGGAGACATCTAGGTGACGGTTAACAGGTGTAAGAGCATCTTCAACAGTTGCCCAAAAATAAGGCATAACCGCTTTTTACATCATGAGGGAGCAAAATCGCTGCTTCAATAGGTGCCCTGTATGCAAAAGAAAATACTCAAAGAATAGTGCAGTTGCAAAATACTTGGGTGACTGTAACAAACTTTAGGGCATCTGGGACCACATAAAACCAGAAGAAAACACGTGTTTTACATCACAATGTTGCTCCACCGGGAGCCCTAATTTTAGGGCATCAATTTTAGGACAACTGTTTGTGATGAACATTTTGGTGTTGCAAATTTTGCTCCAAGCCAACTTTGATGACCTAAATAGGGCTAGAGATGCTGTAAGGAAGCGTTGGTTGTCACTCGAGAAAAGAAGGGCTGGAGTGGAATCAGGTGAGGAGGGCTGAGATGACTGTGCAGTCAAAGATAAACAAAACAATTTTAGAGCATGACTTTTTAAGGATTATAAGGCCTAGCTAGCAGATCTCTCAAACCAATAATGTCGCACGCCGAGCAAATACGCGGAAGGGCCTTACGGCGGGTGCGCGAGGGCCAGCCGTGTGGTCTGCCCAACCGCCGGCATGATGTCGCACGCCGAGCAAATCCGCGGGAGCACCTTTTCTTTTCTTTTTTTGTGGGTTCTTTCTAGGTTTCGAATTTTGCTTGGTTTTCCTTTTTTTTGTGTGTGTGTGGGGGGGGGGGGGGGGGGCGGGGGGGGGGGCGGGGGGGGGGGGGGGGGGGGAGGGGGGGGGTCTTTCTTTTCGTTTTACATCTGGCAGAAGTACGTGCTTGCTCAAGCAGAGTTACGCTTCCTCGTGAAAAATACAATTGTGCTTGACGGTGAAGCACAAACTATAATGTGCTTCTGTGATTTTTTTATATGGATTTCCAACTTTTTTCTTTTTTTTTCTCTTCGGGTTTTTGTCCTTTGTTTTTGTTTTGTCTTTTTACTGCTTGAAACACAGTTATGTTGTGTGATAAATTGTGTTACCACAAAGTGAAGCACATATGTACTTCCGTGTGAAGCACAAGTTACTACTAGTTGGAAGCACATATTCGTCTTGAAAAGAAAGTTTGTCGATACCTATCAACATGGAATCTAGTTTAAAAAATCTCAACACGAGAAACACAATGGGGAAAATGGTTCGTGATTTTGATGACGGTTCAAGAGATAAAACGTTTTGAAAAATGAAACTACGAAAAAAAACACATTGCAACTATCCTCCGTTGGCCACATTTTTTAAGATAGTCCACTGTTCTAAAGGCAACAAGAAATCTCACTTTGCAAATATGCAAGAATATGTTAGAAAGGATGTTTAGAGAGCCTTTGGTGTGCTTCAACGATGCATTGTGATTGTCCGTGGACCTTCTGAGTATTGGAAGCCTAGGACCTTCTAGAACATCATGACAACATGTGTGACCTGGCACAACATGATCATCAAGGATAAGAGAAAGGACTGGCATGCCTCTTGGTATCCCTTCAATAGACACCCAGTGGAGCCAGAACATAACCCAAACATGATCAAAGCCGCCTTCCTCCAAGAACCCCGAAGGATCGAGAACCGTCAAGCTCATAACTGACTTTGAAAATATCTTATCGAGCAGTGAACACCATTGTTGCCTTCATAACACTTGATTCTTGTGCTTTTTTTTACCATGTTTATTTGGATTTTGAGTTCAATTGGACCGTCTGTTGTATTTGAATTTGCATGGTTATGTTTGAGAATATTAAAATTTGCTATCTAGTTGAATTGTGTGTTCTTCAACTCTTACGTATTGCACTAACGTGTTGTGATAAGTTTGAAAACGGTTGGATGAACTGAAAGTGAATATTTTTTAAGGGGTTAAGTTTTAGGCGATCTGCCAGCTGAGAAAAGGTTTAATCCCTTTTTTTGACTTTTTAAGATAGGGAATGAGTTTTAGACTTTAGACCAAGGAATTTTCTAGAGATGCTCTTAGGCTTACGGCCAATTTTGTTACAGACTAAATCTACATGCTGATGTGCCCTCTTCTCCATTAATCTTTCACCTATTCTGAGCACAAAAATAATAGATGTCGACATATACACACATACATTTATCCGGTCTTGTGAGTCCACGCACGCACATCTAATCCTACGAGCATCTTTGAGATACTAAGCCTGGCATGATTAGCATCGCTCAAGACAAGATGGTCCGGGGCAACGAATCTCTGGGCAGATTGCGCACCCTTCCCAGACATTGCCACTTGGCAAGTCCATCTTTGTCTCCTCTGATTAGCAAATCAAGGCGCCAAAGCCCGGGAAAGCGAGTGACCAAGCACAAGGACCGGGCAACCGACTGCATGCTACAGCACCCGCCAATACAACAGCTCACCTACTGGGATCGATCTGCACGCGACACCCTCCTTAGTCCTTCCGTATGGACGCCTAATCGGGTCCTAATTGTACTACTACCACTAACAACAAATTAGACGGCGCCACTACCGGCCTGATGGAGCGCCGCCGGTACCACCCTGCACCCGTACACCAGGTGGTTGCCTGGTTCGGTGCTCGGCCCCGTTCAAACTGTGAAGGCGACGCCGGGAATCGTTGCCGAGTCATGTGACCGGCCGGCCGGGCGTGCCGCCGAGCCGAGCTGGCCCTCCTTGTCCCGCTCCGGCGAGCGCCCTGCCGCTGGCCACGTGTGGGTCGCTCCTCTGCTCCGCTTGTTCGGATCGAAGCGTCGGAGAGCTTCAGCCACAGCAAATCCAGCTTAATTAGATGTACCGATCTGCCCTGGAATGATTGCCGAGCAAGCAGTGGAGTGAAGTAAACATAATTAAGGAGGCGAAGCGCGTCGCAGCACTCCTCTCTCTCCCCATTCGATACGGACATCAGAAACGACGGCAGTACGGCGCACATCGCTTTACCGGCGACGTCTACGCGTTCGAAGGCGTCGCGGTTGGAAATCGCTCTCGCTCTCGGGGGAGCTGGTTGGGGGGCAGGGACAGGGGGAAGAGCCCAAGAGGGGAAGGGCCCCGTCCGTGGACGCCATCCTCGTCCCAATCATGCGCGCGGTGCAACGTGACGCGGCGCGGCCCAGAACAAAAGCATCAGTCTTCACCATGCACGCACTCATGCGTGCATGTGAGCTGCTGCTGGCTCCGTTTTATTTAACCCTGTTGATCGAGCGGTGACAAGCATGAAGCATGTAGATCCCTGGGCCGGACTCCGATTGCAGGCGTGCTCTTGGCTGGCTCTGCATGGTGCATCATGCATGCATGCTAGTTTGTGAAATGTGGGCATGCAGTGCGGCGTCTGTCGTCCTGCTGGTTTATTTTAGGCGAGAGGAGAGACGGAACTGCGTGAACTGGTGGCCGGAAAGTTCTCCGTTTTATAATCAATCATGCATGCATGTACGGCTCGGGTTGCTTCGGGCGGGGGGCACCGCGTGCGTCGTGATGGTCCGTATGGAGCTACAGGTGCGTGTACACATCAAAGATACGGCGGAGCACATTGAACGCGCCACCGGTCGAGCGGCCCGATTGCCGTGGGCCATGTCGAATTATCAGCAAATGATACTACTACATGGCGTGTCATCCCAGATTGCGGCTCTCTACTGTTCGTCTTAAAAGTTCGGACAATCAATGAGTATACTGCATGTGCATGGCGTTTTAGCACACTACTTTAGCCGTGTCGGTTTAACTCGAAAGGAGCAATTGCATATATCCACTCAATCAAAATACTGCTAGCAAATGAAGATATGCACTTTTGAAGTTTACTACTCCCTCTGTATCGAAATACATGTCGCTGGAGTAGCAGACTGCTACTCCAGCGACATGTATTTCGGTACGGAGGGAGTATAAGCCATAAAGTCCCGTGAAGTCAGGGTCCAGAAATCTTAGCCAACTAGGCCTAGTCAGGACTCAACTTTTTTTTTTGCGAGTGGTTAGGACTCAACTTGTTGAGCACGTTGGGATGAATCTATTAGTCTATCAGTGGTGGGAGAATTAGGTATGAAAATAGAAATTTAGGTAGCCCCACAACTAGGGATGAAAATGGAGACGAGACTGAGTGCTACCACATTTGTTTTCATATATTTTTGCAGAAGTGGAAATGAATACAGAAACCATGAAAATGAATACGGAAACAAATACTACTCGAAATGGACACGCAGCAAATACAAAGCTGACACGGAAACATAAGTGGGCGTTGACCGGAACTTAAAAACCCCTTGAATTATAGAGAAATACACAAAGAAAACAAATTTAATGAATTCTTAACATGGCTAAAAAATAATATCATCATGTTAGCAACTTAGCTTAGTATCGTAGTAGTACCGGACAATTGATTATAGGGTCAAGCTGAGTACATGTCTGATAGTACAAGTTGGGCCACAAATGATCCATTCTACTCGTTGTGTCATTATGTGTTGTTTGATGGTTGGGTTACAATCAAAACGGAAATTCCATATTCACGGAAATGGAAAGTTCTATTTCCACACCCATTCCACTGAAAAACTCTGTTCCATTTTTGTTTCCTTTTCCGTATAAAAGTCTCCATTTTCACTTTCGTTTTGCAAATTTCCATTTTCGTTTTCATATTTCCTCTCCGTTTTCATTTTTCCTCTGGAAAAACAGAAAGTTTCCACTCCACTTTTATCCCTACCCACAACATAGTTAGATGATACCTTAATCTACTGTTACACCAAGGTTGGTCATAGTGGTGAGTATGTTAATACTTCCATGGTGAATATAGTGGGTAGTGTCATAGGTGATAGGTGTGATAACATAGAGACTTTAATTTATTACTTTATATAGTCATTCTTTATTGGGAAGTGCTACGTAATGGTAACAAGCTATGTTACCCCATATGTGCCTCTCCTCTTTAATTACTTGTCATGTCAAATTTTTTTGTCTATGTGGCATGCATGTTACTACCTATGTTACTCTCACTATGAGTAGTCTAATTCGGAGTGGGGCTAATTGCTAAACTATGAGGCTTTATTATTTTCTAATTTGGTGTATGCAAAATTTGCCACAAAAATAGGGAGGAAAGGCCAATCAAACATTAAAACATGGGAAATCATATTGACAAATGATATTATTGTAATCCCTTCATTACAATCACAACCTAAGAATAGTCCACCTATGTTCCCATTTAAGACTTAGAGTTTTCTCTAATACCTTGTGCCCATATTTGGAGTTTAGTAAACGGAGTAATGAACCATTGCCAATATTAAGATTATATATGACAACCGATTATTAAAGGAGAACAATATACCAATAAATTCCTTTCATCAAATACACTCAAGTCTGAGGGTGGTAACAGGTCATTTTGGATTGGTTAAGGCTCCATTCACTGGTAGAAAAAGGGCCTGTTGTCCCGGTTCGTAAGGGCCTTTAGTCTCGGTTCCTGAACCGGGACTAAAGTGTCGGTACTAATGCCCTGCCCCTTTAGTCCCGGTTCAATCCAGAACCGGGACTGATGGGCCTCCACGTGGCCTGTGCGCGGAGCCCAGGCAGGAGACCCTTTGGTCCCGGTTGGTGGCACCAACCGGGACCAATAGGCATCCACGCGTCAGCATTTCTGTGGCTGGAGTTTTTGTTTTTTTTGAGGGGGGGGTTTGGGGGTTTTGGGGGGTTAATTTAGGTGTTTCATATATTGTGTTAGCTAGCTATAATTAATAGAGAGAAGTGTCCTCTCTTATGTCCGTGCTTGGTCGACGCTACGTACTATACATACGTATAGAGAGGACTAGACACACTAGTTAGCTAGTAAGCAAATGAAGGAAACAGAAGACCGTCATGAACATATATGCATACAGAGAGAAGTGATATCGACCACCTCTCCTTCTCCGAGAGATTGGTCGAACAACAAGTTCTCGTATATCTATCCGACACTACCGACTACATATATACAATAATTATCTCTTACAAATATAATCATACGGACTCATGGTCCACATAGTATTCTCCGTCTTCAGCGATCACGTGGTCAAGAAAGAATGCCGCCAATTCCTCTTGAATTGCTCGCATGCGAGCTGGTGCTAGGAGTTCATCCCGCTTCCGAAACATCTAATTTGAAGAAGGGGGTCAATACATATATATATGAATGAATGGAACTCAATACAAATGATGGTAATAAAATAAAATTGTGAATGTTGTTATTTACGTACTTCATATTGTTCGTCAGAGTACCCTCCCCGCTCACAGGTCGTGTGGCGGATGGACTCGCAGACGTAGTATCCACAGAAATCATTCCCTTGTTCCTGCCACAACCACTTTACAAGAAATAGAGGTCAATCAAACTGATAAGCAAGAATGCTAAATGGTATTGATGAAACTAGCGCTTGAATCACTAGGAGATGCGCGGAACATGCTACTATAGTACTTACTTTCGGGTGTCTAAATTCTAGCTCCTTCGGCAGTCCCGGAACTTTTCTGGTGAATTTCCTCCAAACCCTGCCGGACAAAGAAAACAATTACTTGATATCAGGAAATGAACAAAGTTGCTGATATGGTGGATAATGATCGATTTAACTTACTTCTTGAGGATTTTAGTCATGTCTGCATACTCCTGGGGATCTTTTCGTTTAGAGTCCAAGACGGTTACTACTCCCTGCTCAAGCCTAATCTCTAGGAGAATATAGTGGAAACTGCACACGCATGCATAACTCATCAATTACATTACTATAACCTGGACTAATGTATAAGGGAAACCGAATATGCACAAGACAGTAACACTCACTTGAAGTTGTAAGGAAAGAGTATTATATCTTTGTTTTCATTTTTTTTGAATGATCGTAGCAAGTTGGCCTCGGTATCTCCGGGACGATGTTGAACCTCAGTTGCATCTATGAGATATGTGTTAACGAACCCAATATCACCGATTTGTCTTTTGTTCAATCGGCGATCTTCATTCTGCATAATATAGTGAGGATAATTATAAATACATGCAATGAAAGAGATGAGCTATATAGAGAGATTTAATGACAGAAGTAGTAGTACGTACAGACAATAGCAGGTGATCGTTGTTTTATCGAGGGCCAATTGATTGAAAAACTGATAGAACTCCTCAAATGGAATAGGCAACAGTTCAATTCCAACGAGGTCATGCTCCGGTTTAACTCTCGCATACAAAGTACTCCTCCCCCCAGACTCTCTGCAGATTTTCAAGTACCAATCATGTAATCTTCGCATCATCGTTGTTAAAGATTTTTCATCTTTGACGAGAGGCTTCCCGTACTCGTATCTGTGTATCTGCACCTCCATGGGATCATAATGTACATCGTCGGGCAGGTAATCATCAACATTGCCATAACCGGGCACCATCCTCGGATCGATGATGTCACTAGGCACCTTGAGGGGGGGGCACGATTGCTTCGCTTGTTCGCCGAGCTGGGCAATTTGTTTCCCAGTTGCTCGTCGTTCTTTCAGCCTTTGATCACTGACTGTACTTCCCGACCGCTCCGCTTCGGCCCATGTCTTTGCAATAATGCGCTCATAGTTGCCTTTCGATGGAGACTTGGGTGGTTTTGCCAGGGCAGCCAGAGTGCGCTTCCCTTTCACCGGATCTACCTTCTCCTCCGGAGGTGGATGTCTCTTTGCTCTCAACCCTTGAAACCAGTCATCCACTTCGGTTCGCGCGATCTCGGCGTTCTCCTCCGGGGTCCTCTCATATGGTAACTTCTCTGGAGTCTTCAGAGAAGGACAGAATCTGTATGTCCTCCCGCCTCTGGTTGTACTGCTAGACGCCGACCGAGCAGACGGAGCGGTTGTCTTCTTTACTTGCTTACGAGGCGGAGGAGAAGGACTACGATGCGCCGGAGCAGCTGGAGCGGCGGCAGGTCTCTTCCGCCCTTGCTGACGAGGCGGAGAAGGAGGAGGCTGGCTGCTCGGGCGTGTCGGCGCAGGCGGAGAAGGAGGCGGAGTGCCGCCACGCGCCGGAGAAGGAGCCGACCGAGGGCCCTGATCGTCACTTGCCAGAGGAGGAGGCGGTGGAGGAGGCGGAGTGCCCTGACTCGCCGGAGGAGGAGGAGGAGGCGGAGGCGTCCAGTTCGGAAGGTTGATGAGCTCCTTCCGCTATAGGCATGGAGTCTTCAGAGCAGACCCCAGCCGAGTCTCCCCTTCACCGGTAGGGTGGTCAAGCTGGAGGTCCTCAAATCCCTCCGTTATTTCATCCACCATCACCCTAGCATATCCTTCTGGAATCGGCCGGCAGTGAAAAGTTGCGCCGGGTTCAGTAGGATAAACAGAGCCAACAACCGCCTTGACCTTCAAATTCATCCATTGCGTCATAAGGTGGCAATTTTGAGACTCCGTGATAGCATCCACGGGATAGCTGGCAGGAGCCATCAAGGCATGCTCCAGCTGAAGCAGCTCGGTGGAAGCCATGCTGCTTCTGCGCTGAGATGGCGGGGTAGCTTCGGGGGAGGCTTCAGCAGTACGTTTGCTGCGATTTGCTTCTCGTTCCTCTATCGCGTCTACCCTTGCTTGCAGCGCCTGCATTTGGGTCTGCTGCACTTTTTTCCTCCTCTCATGGGATTTGTAACTGCCTGCGTCCGGAAACCCAACCTTCCACGGAATGGAGCCTGGCGTGCCTCGTGTCCGTCCAGGGTGCTCAGGATTCCCGAGGGTCATTGTGAGCTCGTCGTTCTCTCTATCTGGAAAGAACTTCCCTTGCTGCACTGCTTCGATATACTGCTTAAGCTTCCTGACTGGTATGTCCATTTGATCGTTCGTCCAAATGCACTTCCCTGTTACAGGGTCCAAGGTTCCGCCAGCCCCGAAGAACCAAGTTCGGCAACGGTCTAGCCAGCTAATTGTCTCTGGTTCGATCCCTTTATCAACCAGATCATTCTCAGTCTTGGCCCACTTAGGCCGGGCTACGAGGTAGCCACCTGACCCCGTGCGATGGTGAAGCATCTTCTTCGCAGCATTTTGCTTGTTTGTCGCCGACATCTTCTTACTCTTTTCCGATGTCTTGTGGGCCACAAATGCGGGCCAGTGATCTCTGATCTTCTCATATCTGCCCTTGAATTCTGGTGTCTCATTATTTTCGACAAACTTATTCAGCTCTTTCTTCCACCTCCTGAATAGTTCTGCCATCCTCTTAAGAGCAAAAGACTTGATTAATTGCTCTTTAACTGGGTTCTCTGGATTATCCTCTGGCGGTAGGGTGAAATTTGACTTCAGCTCAGTCCAAAGATCATTTTTCTGCATATCATTGACATAAGACACCTCAGGGTCTTCTGTAGCCGGCTTAAACCATTGTTGGATGCTTAT
Organism: Triticum urartu; assembly: GCF_056163025.1. Taxonomy (NCBI): domain Eukaryota; kingdom Viridiplantae; phylum Streptophyta; class Magnoliopsida; order Poales; family Poaceae; genus Triticum; species Triticum urartu. The sequence goes on along the minus strand of NC_141877.1, from coordinate 443,581,560 downwards.
CGGGATCTTGTCCCTAACCAGAACCCCGCACTGAGCAACAAATGCGCTCTTTGTCCGGAGGGGTTCAATCGGTTGGCCGTCGGGCGCGATTGCTATGATCTCAAACTTTTCATCCGAGCTCAACTTTTTCTTCGGGCCTCGTCTCTTTACCAAAGTTGTGCTCGATCCGGAGGGCTAGAAAAAAGAACAAAGACTTAATTAATATGTGTACATACCAAAACAATGAATGCATCAATCAGCTAGTCAGCACAGGCTTAACTAATATATATACCTGGCCGGACTCGGTTCGGTCACCGGAGCCGTCATCACAGTCTCCTTCTTGCACCGGCATTGGGTCACCGGAGCCGTCCTCATATTCTTCTTCTTGCACCGGCATTAGGTCACCGTAGCCAGCTTGTTCACCCTCTCCTTCCAGACCATCGGTGTCGTTGAGAAACAACGAGACGGCATCACTTCCTTCTGCGATTATGTCCCTCAACAACGCTTCTTTTCCTTCGTCTAGGGCGGTGTCCATAGTTTCTACAAATATTTACAACATGGCAATTATTATTCAAACATGACAGATGGATATATTAGTGCCAAACGTAGAACTAGCTACCTAATCATAGTAAGGGATCATATATATTAATTAGTGGCCTCGACCCCCCCCCCACGTGTTGAAGCTATCGGGAGGGGGTATATATCGACAACGACGACACTACATCTATATGTCCCTCGACGACCCTCGTTCCCGATAAAAAAAGAGGAAGAAGAAGAAAAAAAAGAGGAGAAGAAAGAATAGAGGAGAAGAACTCCTCTATTCTTTCTTCTCCTCTTTTTTTTTCTTCTTCCTCTTCTTTTTTTATCCTGTTCTTCCTCTCATTTTCGAGAGGATCGTCGAGGGGTCGGAAGGTTGCCTAGTGTCAAAGGATTCAACAAAACCATGTCTTCATCATTAGGCGAAAATAACATGTGCATGATGGTACGAAGCTCTCCAAAGTTATTTTGGAACGGAGTCCCAGATAAGATAATTCGCTTTTTGGTACAAAGTTCAGCAACACCTTCCAAATATCGTTATTTGGAAGGCCTTTGCTAAAATTCATACAAAAAGGCAAATTATCCTATCCGGGACACCATTCCAAAATAACTTTGGAGGACTTCGTCATGCCCTGGTTACTTCCGGCTAATGATGAAGCCATGGATTTCTTCAATACTTTGACACTAGGAAACCTCTCTCGACCCCTCGGCGATCCTCGACCCCTCGAACCCTCGACGACCCTGGAACCCTCGACCCCTAGACGACCCTGGAACCCTCGACCCTCGATCCCTAGACCCTATAGAACCCTCAAACCCTCGACCCTGAAACCCTCGACCCTTGACCCCTTAACGACCCTCGACCCTCTACCCTAGTTCCCGACCCTCGACCCCTCGGCGATCCTTGACACCCTCGTTCCCGATAAAAATTAATAAGAAGAAGAAGAAGAAGAAGAAGAAGAAGAAGAAGAAGAAGAAGAAGAAGAAGAAAGAGGAGAAGAAGAAAGGAATAGCTAGAGGAGAAGATCGAAGAAAAAAAGAAGAAAAAAAGAGGAGAAGAAGAAAGGAATAGTGGAGAAGAAGAGAAACTAGAATATTCTATTTTCTCTTCCTCTCCACTATTCCTTTCTTCTTCTCCTCTTCCTTTTCTTCTTTTTTCTTCTTCTTATTTATTTCTCCTCTTCTTTTCCTCTCCTCTTCTTCTTTCTTTCCTCTTCTTATTTTCTTCTTTCCTATCCTTCTTTTTCTAAAATTGTAACTTTTGCATATATAAAACTTTTCTAAAATTGTAACTTTCTATATAAAACTTTCCTATCGGGAGGAGGTTATATCGACCCCCCCCTCGTGTTGAAGAAAACAAAGAATAAATAAAAAGAGGAGAAGAAGAAAGGAATAGAGGAGAAGATCGAAGAAAAAAAAAGAAGAAAAAAAAGAGGAGAAGAAGAAAGGAATAGAGGAGAAGAAGAAAAAATAGAAATTTTTTCTATTCCTTTCTTCTTCTCCTCTTCCTTTTCTTCCTCTCCTCTTCTTCTCCTTTTTCCTCTCCTAAATATATAAAACTTTTCTAAAAATGAAAGTAACCTAAAATGTACTAAATCAGAGAACATATATAGATAATCCTTTTCTAAATATTTAAACATAACTTTTGCATATATGAACATATATACACAGAGAACATAAAAACATATATACATTTTTATAAAAAAGAAAAATACAAAATACAAACATATATATGAAAAAGAATCTGAAAAGAAGCAATATACACAATACATATACTGACATATATACATAATATACACAAAGAGGCAATATACACAAGCATATATAATATATAAAAAAACAGGGGAGGGGCGCCGGCCGGACCAACGGGCAGGGCGACGGCAACGGGCGGGCCGGGGTGACGGCGACGGGCGGGGCGGGGCGACGGCGACGGGCGGGGCGGGGCGACGACGACGGGCGGGGCAGGGGCGACGGCGACGGGCGGGGCAGGGCGACGGCGACGGGTGGGCCGGGGCGCGCGATGCGCGTCGGGGCAGGGCGGCGATCGGCGACGGCGTCGGGCGAGGGCACGGGCGACGGCGGGCAGGCGGCAACGGCGACCTCGGGCGGCTAGGGGAGGCGACGGCGACGTCGGGGCAGCCGGCGTCGAGGAGCAGCGCAGCAGCCTGGCGGCGTTTGGAGAGAAGAATGGCGGGTGGGGGAAATTTCCTAAGTGTTTGGTTATATAGGAAAGGTATTGGTCCCGGTTCGTGGCTCAACCCGGGACCAATGCCCCCCTTTAGTCCCGGTTGGTGCCACCAACCGGGACCAAAGGCCTCTTTTCAGCAGCCCAAAGGGCGGGAAGCGGCGGCCTTTGGTCCCGGTTGGTGAGGCAAACCGGGACCAAAGGGGTCCATTGGTCCCGGTTGGTGCGACGAACCGGGACCAATGCCCCCCTTTGGTCCCGGTTCTTCCCACCAACCGGGACCAATGGCCTTGTGCTGCCCCGCGCCCAAAAGTTTAGTCCCACCTCGCTAGTTGAGAGGGCTCGGGAGTGGTTTATAAGCGCTGTTGCGCCCACCCTCCCGAGCTCCTCTCAACTGCAGCCTTTCGGGCCTAATCTGTCACTGCAATGCCTGTGGGCCTACTGAGCCTGCTGCGGGCCTGAATCCTGGTCCATGGTAGGGTTTCTAGTCGTATTCAGGCCGTGGTGGCCCAGTAGGTGGCATTTTTTTGTTTTTTTGTTGCTTTATTTATTTCTTTTGTTTTTTGCTTTATTTTTTAATTCTTTATGCTTTTAGTTTTAGAAAAATTATAAACTTTTTGTTAATGCCATTAGTTTTCAAATTTGAAAATAATTTTTTAGTTTTTTTGTTTTCTTTGTTGCTTTATTTATTTTATTTTATGATTAACTTTACTATAAAAATAGTTTTTTCCTGTTTTTTATTTATTTTTTGCATTATTTATTTTCTTTTGTTTTTTGCTTTAATTTTTAATTCTGTTTGCTTTTAGGTTAGCAAAATTATAAACTTTCTGTTAGTGCCATTAGTTTTAGAAAAATTATAAACTTTCTGTTAGTGCCATTAGTTTTCAAATTTGAAAACACTTTTTTAGTTTTTTTGTTTTCTTTGTTGCTTTATTTATTTTATTTTGTGATTAACTTTACTATAAAAATAGTTTTTTTCCTGTTTTTTTGATTTGTTTTTTGCATTATTTATTTTCTTTTGTTTTTTGCTTTAATTTTTAATTCTGTTTGCTTTTAGGTTAGCAAAATTATAAACTTTCTGTTAGTGCCATTAGTTTTAGAAAAATTATAAACTTTCTGTTAGTGCCATTAGTTTTCAAATTTGAAAACACTTTTTTAGTTTTTTAGTTTTCTTTGTTGCTTTATTTATTTTATTTTGTGATTAACTTTACTATAAAAATAGTTTTTTCCTATTTTTTTGATTTGTTTTTTGCATTATTTATTTTCTTTTGTTTTTTGCTTTAATTTTTAATTCTGTTTGCTTTTAGGTTAGCAAAATTATAAACTTTCGGTTAGTGCCATTAGTTTTAGAAAAATTATAAACTTTCTGTTAGTGCCATTAGTTTTCAAATTTGAAAACACTTTTTTAGTTTTTTAGTTTTCTTTGTTGCTTTATTTATTTTATTTTGTGATTAACTTTACTATAAAAATAGTTTTTACCTGTTTTTTTGATTTGTTTTTGTATTATTTATTTTCTTTTGTTTTTTCTTTAATTTTTAATTTTGTTTGCTTTTAGGTTAGCAAAATTATAAACTTTCTGTTAGTGCCATTAGTTTTAGAAAAATTATAAACTTTCTGTTAGTGCCATTAGTTTTCAAATTTGAATAGTTAAAATTTGAATTCTTTGAAAATTGTTTGAATCACAAGTTTGTGATTAACTTACTAAAAAATGAGAATAGATGCGCTTATAGAGAAAATTCAACCTAAATTCCTAGTAAATTTCTATGAATTTCAGAGAAATTCACTATGAATTTAGGTTAAACTTTTCTCTATTAGGGCATCTATTTTAACTTTGAGAGGAGCTCAACAAGGCAGAGAGGGAAGGGCTTATAAACCGGTGTGAGCCCCCTTCGGTTGGCGAGGTGGGACTAAACTCGGCCCGCAACGAGGACCAACCCTTTAGTCCCGATTTGAAAGTTGGCATGGGCCAGGGACTAATGGTCATGGTATTACGAGGGCCGAACCATAAGACATGAAAGCATTTCAAATGAACTCTGAAAAAGTTGAAAGTTGGGATGGTATCATAATTTCACCCACATAGCATGTGCATGTACAAAACGGACAATGGTAGCATGTTCGTGTGTTACAAAGTTGCGGGAGAAAGTCTTCACTTTTTCTTTGCTTGTGTCATTTGCTTATTGCGCCATAACCATGGATAATCTTCATTGTTTATCAGGATGCTTGGGTCAGCCTTGACATTGAAGGGAGTAATTTCATGAAACTTTTCATAATCTTCAGACATGTCTGTCTTGCCGTCCACTCCCAGGATGTCCCTTTTTACTGAAAGAACTATGTGGCGCTTTGGCTCATCGTATGATGTATTCGCTTCCTTATCTTTTCTTTTTCTCAGTTTGGTAGACATGTCCTTCACATAGATAACCTGTGCCACATCATTGGCTAGGACGAACGGTTCGTCAGTGTACCCAAGATTTTTCAGATCCACTGTTGTCATTCCGTACTGTGGGTCTACCTCTACCCCGCCGCCTAACAGATTGACCCATTTACACTTAAACAAAGGGACCTTAAAATTAGGCCCGTAGTCAAGTTCCCATATGTCCACTATGTAACCATAATATGTATCCTTTCCGCTCTCGGTTGCTGCATCAAAACGGACAACGCTGTTTTGGTTGGTGCTCTTTTGATCTTGGGCGATCGTGTAAAATGTATTCCCATTTATCTCGTATCCTTTGTAAGTCAATACAGTCGAAGATGGTCCCCTGGACAACAAGTACAACTCATCACAAACAGTGTTGTCACCTCTGAGACGTGTTTCCAACCAACTGCTGAAAGTCCTGATGTGTTCACATGTAATCCAGTCGTCGCACTGCTCCGGGTGTTTGGAGCGCAGACTGTTCTTGTGTTCATCGACATACGGGGTCACCAAGGTAGAGTTTTGTAGAACTGTGTAGTGTGCTTGAGACCAAGAATATCCGTCCCTGCATATTATTGAGTCTCTTCCAAGAGTGCCTTTTCCAGTCAGTCTCCCCTCATACCGCGATTTAGGGAGACCTATCTTGTTAAGGCCAGGAATGAAGTCAACACAAAACCCGATAACATCCTCTGTTTGATGGCCCATGGAGATGCTTCCTTCTGGCCTAGCGCGATTACGGACATATTTCTTTAGGACTCCCATGAACCTCTCAGAGGGGAACATATTGTGTAGAAATACGGGCCCCAGGATGACAATCTCGTCGACTAGATGAACTAGGACGCGCGTCATGATATTGAAGAAGGATGGTGGGAACACCAGCTCGAAACTGACAAGACATTGCGCCACATCACTCCTTAGCCTTGGTACGATTTCTGGATCGATCACCTTCTGAGAGATTGCATTGAGGAATGCACATAGCTTCACAATGGCTAATCAGACGTTTTCCGGTAGAAGCCCCCTCAATGCAACCGGAAGCAGTTGCGTCAAAATCACGTGGCAGTCATGAGACTTTAGGTTCTGAAATTTTTTCTCTGGCATATTTATTATTCCCTTTATATTCAACGAGAAGCCAGTCGTGACCTTCATACTGAGCAGGCATTCAAAGAAGATTTCTTTCTTTTTTTCGTAAGAGCGTAGCTGACAGGACCTTTATACTGCTTCGGAGGCATGCCATATTTTTCGTGCAAACGTTGCAGGTCCTCCCGTGCCTCAGGTGTATCTTTTGTCTTCCCATACACGCCCAAGAAGCCTAGCAGGTTCACGCAAAGGTTCTTCGTCACGTGCATCACGTCGATTGAGGAGCGGACCTCTAGGTCTTTCCAGTAGGGTAGGTCCCAAAACATAGATTTCTTTTTCCACATGGGTGCGTGTCCCTCAGCGTCATTCAGAACAGCTAGTCCACCGGGACCCTTTCCAAAGATTACGTAGTGTAAATCATTGACCATAGCAAGCACGTGATCATCGGTGCGCATGGCGGGCTTCTTCCGGTGATCTGCCTCGCCTTTGAAATGCTTGCCTTCTTTCGACATTGATGGTTGGTCGGAAGAAATCGACGATGGCCCAGGTACACATTCTTCCTGCATTTGTCCAGGTATATACTTTCAGTGTCATCTAAACAGTGCGTGCATGCGTGGTATCCTTTGTTTGTCTGTCCTGAAAGGTTACTGAGAGCGGGCCAATCATTGATGGTCACGAACAGCAACGCCTTAAGGTTAAATTCCTCCTGTCTGTGCTCATCCCACGTACGTACACCGTTTTCATTGCACAGCTGTAAAAGTTCTTCAACTAATGGCCTTAGGTACACATCAATTTCGTTGTCGGGTTGCTTAGGGCCTTGGATGAGAACTGGCATCATAATGAACTTCCGCTTCATGCACATCCAAGGAGGAAGGTTATACATACATAGAGTCACGGGCCAGGTGCTGTGATTGCTGCTCTGCTCCCCGAAAGGATTAATGCCATCCGCGCTTAAAGCAAACCATACATTCCTTGGGTCCTTTGCAAACTCATCCCAGTACTTTCTCTCGATTTTTCTCCACTGTGACCCGTTAGCGGGTGCTCTCAACTTCCCATCTTTCTTTCGGTTCTCACTGTGCCATCGCATCAACTTGGCATGCTCTTCGTTTTTGAACAGACGTTTCAACCATGGTATTATAGGAGCATACCACATCACCTTCGCAGGAACCCTCTTCCTGGGGGGCTCGCCGTCAACATCACCAGGGTCATCTTGTCTGATCTTATACCGCAATGCACCGCATACCGGGCATGCGTTCAGATCCTTGTATGCACCGCGGTAGAGGATGCAGTCATTAGGGCATGCATGTATCTTCTCCACCTCCAATCCTAGAGGGCATACGACCTTCTTTGTTGCGTATGTACTGTCGGGCAATTCGTTATCCTTTGGAAGCTTCTTCTTCAATATTTTTAGTAGTTTCTTAAATCCTTTGTCAGCCACAACATTCTCTGCCTTCCACTGTAGCAATTCCAGTAGCGTACCGAGCTTTGTGTTGCCATCTTCGCAATTGGGGTATAACCCTTTTTTGTGATCCTCTAACATGCGATCGAACTTCAGCTTCTCCTTTTAACTAATGCATTGCGTCCTTGCATCGACAATGACCCGGCGGAGATCATCATCATCGGGCACATCGTCTGGTTCCTCTTGATCTTCAGCAGCTTCACCCGTTGCAGCATCATTGGGCACATCGTCTGGTTCCTCTTGATCTTCACCAGCTCCCCCCGTTGCAGCATCACCGTATTCAGGGGGCACATAGTTGTCATCGTAGTCTTCTTCTTCACCGTCTTCCATCATAACCCCTATTTCTCCGTGCCTCGTCCAAACATTATAGTGTGGCATGAAACCCTTGTAAAGCACGTGGGAGTGAAGGATTTTCCGGTTAGAGTAAGACCTCGTATTCCCACATTCAGTGCATGGACAACACATAAAACCATTCTGCTTGTTTGCCTCAGCCGCATCGAGAAACTCATGCACGCCCTTAATGTACCCGCGGGTGTGTCTGTCACCGTACATCCATTGCCGGTTCATCTGCGTGCATTATATATAATTAAGTGTCCAAATTAATAGAAGTTCATCATCACATTAAAACCAAAGTGCATACATAGTTCTCATCTAACAACATATAGCTCTCCAGAGCATCTAATTAATTAAACCATACATTGAAACTATGTAAAACATTTCAATGCGAAAACAAATGCGATCATAATCGCAACCAAGGTAACAATTGATCCAACGGCATAATGATACCGAGCCTCGGTATGAATGGCATATTTTCTAATCTTTCTAATCTTCAAGCGCATTGCATCCATCTTGATCTTGTGATCATCGACGACATCCGCAACATGCAACTCCAATATCATCTTCTCCTCCTCAATTTTTTTTATTTTTTCCTTCAACAAATTGTTTTCTTCTTCAACTAAATTTAACCTCTCGATAATAGGGTCGGTTGGCATTTCCGATTCACATATATCCTAGATAAATAAAATCTATGTCACGTTGGTCGGCATAATTTTCATAAACAATAAATGAACCAATAGTTATAAAGATAATATGCATACCACATCCGAATCATAGACAGGACGAGGGCCGACGGGGGCGGATACCAAAACCATCGCACTATATAAGATGCAATAATAAATGTAAGAAAATGATACAAGTATCTATCTAAACATACAAGTAAGAATATTTTTCCTTTCAGAAAGAAGATAAGAACAAGAGGCTCACCACGGTGGTGTCGGTGATGAGATCGGCGTGGGTGATCGACGGCGGTGAAGACGGGGACGGGGCATGACGGACCGCTAAATCTAGACAAATCTCGAGGAAAATGGAGCTTGGAGGTCGAGCTTCGAGAGGAGAAAGCTTAAGTAGTGTGGCTCGGGCATTCCATCGAACACCTCATGTGCATAGGAGGTGAGCTAGAGCACCACAAAGCCCTCTCCCCCTCGGCCAGAGAAAAACAGAGCACTGGGGTGCTCTGCTCGCGAGCGAGGGGTATATATAGGCACCTCATTGGTCCCGGTTGGTGACATGAGCCGGGACTAAAGGGGAGCCTTTGGTCCTAGTTCAAGCCACCAACCGGGACCAATGGTGGTGGGCCAGGAGCGAGGCCCATTGGTCCCGGTTCATCCCACCAACCGGGACCAAAAGGTCCAGATGAACCGGGACCAATGGCCCACGTGGCCCGGCCGGCCCCCTGGGCTCACGAACCGGGACCAATGCCCACATTGGTCCCGGTTCTAGACTGAACCGGGACTAATGGGCTGACCCGGCCTGGACCAAAGCCCTATTTTCTACTAGTGATTGAGAGAGAAGAGAGGACGAAAAAAGAAAGAGGAGGAGGAATCAAGAGGGAGGAAATGCGGGATGGTGAGGGATAATTAATCTTAGTGTCAGAAAGGAGATGGCGATAATGATGATAATGAGTTCTACATATACCGACACTAGACGGGTAATAAACACCTTTCGAGGCTTAGAGATCGGATCTATCAGGGTAGCGCCCCGACTTGGTAGCAAAAGTGGTTGATGATGCAGTGGTTCTTAGTAGTGGTGATAGGCGCCAATGCAGCGATGGACATCATTGATGGAGGAAGGAGGAAGGAGGAGAAGAGTGTGGAGGGTTAAAAAGAAAATAAAAGAAAGAGTAGGGATAGTCTCGAGGCCGAAAAGGCAATGGCGGTAATGACATCAACTAGGTCTACGTGTATTGGCACTAAACGGACAATAAACACCTTTCCAGGCTTAGAGATCAGATCTATCGGGGTACATCGCTGGCCCGACTTGGTATCAAAAGTAGGTAGATGATGCAGTGTGTCTTGGTAGTGGTGACGGGTGACAATGCGACGATGGATGACATTGGCGGAGAAAGGAGGAGAAGAGGGATGAGAGTTACAAAATAAAAGGAAGGGTTGATCTCGAGGCCAACGGCGATGGAGACAATGGGCGAGGTCTACGTGTACCAACGCGGGTGATAAGCATATTTCTATGCTTAGGCTCTATCGTGGTCGTTGATGCCCTGACTTGGTACAGGAAAGTGGGCGAAGATCTGGTGGTTTTTGGTAGTGGTTACGGGGTGGATTTGCGGTGATCAAATAGGAGGAGGAGAAACGAGTAGGGCGATGCATGACATTGAGAGAGGAAGAAGGAGAGGAGGAACGAGGAAAAAGGAAGGGGCGGCCTAAAAGGGGAAGGGAGAAGAAAACCAAGGCATGCCGACAGGGTTGTGGCATTTAAAAGCAAGCGACCAAATGGTTGCATCCAGATAGATCTACTTCTCCGACAAAAATATTTGTCAAAGAAATGGTTACATTCTTCTTTGACAAATATTTTCTGATGGAGGGAGTACTCCACAAGTCAAGCTGACCGTTTCTTGGATCATGGTGTCAAATATGTCCCTGTTAACGTTACTTTCCGACTTAAATACTAGTCCATATCTACTACATTTCTCACTTCATCAGCTTGCTCCTAGCAGTACTACTTGTCTTCTTCACCTGTTGTTTGTCTGTGCTTACCTTCTCCACCTTACAGGTTCCTCGTTCAGCTCTTTTGTGCGTGCCATACTGCGTCCCCCACAATAGCTGCCGACGACCTAACCTGCCTGCCTACCACCACGCGTGCGCGCGCGCAAGCACAAACCCTACAGCTCAAAGCCATGGACGCGCCGCGGCCACGGTCGCCTCCTCCTCTGTTCATGCCAATCACGCCTTCCCCACCGCCACCGCCACAGCTATCCTCCTCGCCCTCCCCCGACTTCTCCTTCTCCTTCTCCCCTTTCCCTCCATCGCCTCCACCTTCTCACGTCCCCCTCCGAGTCCTTCCGCTTCCGGCCGCCGCCGACATGTCCCGGACACCCCTCGGCCGCGTCGGCAGCGACATCAGCCACAACAACTACGCCAAAGCCAGCCACCGTCAAGCCACGAGCCACAGCAGCTGCAGCAGCGATGACAGGGACAGGGCCAAGGCCAGGGCGTCGCCTTTCTTCCCCGGCCCCGGCGGCGCGTGGAGGGCAGGCGAGGGCAGAGACGACACGGCCGGCAAGGCCGAGGAGGACAGGAAGAAGGTGAAGGGGAAGAGAGGGCCGCTGGAGGTGGGCCAGCGGGTGAAGAAGTACATGGCGTCCCTGGTGGAGCAGCTGCTCGCAACCTTCTCCCGGCACGGCGAGCGGGACCGGCGGGGCCAGCGGCGGAGGCCGCACACGTTCTCGGTGAGCGGGCCGGGCGCCGCCGCGACGATGGAGCGGGAGCGGTGGAGGCAGCGGCGCGGGCATCTGTCGTCGGCGCCGGCGTCGCTGCGCGCGTCTCCGGTGAACAGCGGCCACCTGTCGGTGGGCGGGTCGCTGGTGAAGGTGTCGACGTCGTCGGAGGAGAGCACGATGGAGGAGCTGCAGAGCGCCATCCAGGCCGCCATCGCGCACTGCAAGAACTCCATCGCCGTGGCCAAGCAGTAGTACTAGTACGTAGACTAGACTGCCGGGGCCGGCCGGGGCACAGGCAGGCTAGTGTAAATGGTAGGGTAGCGGCATGGTGTGCGTCGTTGCACTCTCCCGGCGATCGCCATGCGTGCGTACTGCTTCCGATCGAATCAGAAGTTCTCGGTGGACACAGGTCGCGAATGTGAACTTCACTCTGTTCCATATAGTACTTCCATCTCAGATTTTCTTGCTTGCGACTGCAAAGATGTAAACAATATTACTATGGAAAATAGCCAAAATAGGTAGTGAGCATTTTTTTGCGAGTAAAATAGATACTGATCATGTACTACTGTGTCCTTGCAAGATTTTTCTCACTAATACTCCCGTGGAAGCTTATTGCTCCTACTTGTGTATGTGATATAATTGACCGAAACAAATAAATCTTCTTGTCATTTGGAGATTGGAGTGGCCGGTAAATCAACACCGGCTGAGGTTATCTTTCCGTCGGTTTTCATTGACCGGTTGAATATTTGATGATGCTGACCGTTTCTAGATCCTGATAGCCTGGTAGTAACTCAATTCATAATATATATTTTTTCCTTTTGGGGGGTAAAATAACTCACATCTTAAACTTTACCCGCAACTCATTCGATCTAACCATGCCACCACCGGCAGCCACATACACATCACCAGCCACGATACAAAGTCAGTACAAACTGTCTACATGAGAATGCAAGTGCACGAGTGGAGACAAGCTCACTAGTGGGTGTACCACGTACCGTCGTACGCCCATCCAGCTTTCGTTGGTACTCTGTCCTTTCCTTTTAAGCCGATCCGATGTCTTTCTCTGGGCACGACCGCAAGGGCAGGAGTGGCCTTGTGCGTTCCATTAACTTAGATTTAACTAGATGATACGTATCGCGTTGCTGCGGAAACTGTTGACAAATAATTTGGTGTTTAATATCATGAGAAAGTTATGAAACATAGTATAAGTATAAGTTGATGATAAAGAATTTTGTTTGAAAGAGGTATTGTTTAGAGCATTTCCAGCCGCGTCCCCAACAAGGCCTCCTAGGTGACATTTCGGTCGTCGGCGTCAAAAAATCGGCCCAGTCGCGCCTCCAAGGGCTCAATTTTCGCCGGCTCGGGCCGAAATTGGCGTCGGCGGACCCAACCCGAACTCGGTGTGCTGGGGGCGCTCGGGGGCGCCGGGCGAATCGTTTTTGGCGCGAAAGAGCCGCGGGCCCTCCTTACCAGCGACTCGTCTCGCTTCTCGCCGCTTCGTCGTCCTCATCGCCTTGTTTCCCGCCGCGAATCAATGCCAAAGCTGCCGCGCGCTGCCGCGCCGATCAGCCTCCGCCATTGATGCCTCACGGGCGGCGCAGTGAACACGAGAGACGCGCGTCCCCTCGCATGCCACACGTAATGCGCCGGCCACGTGTACGCGCGACGCCTCCGCCTATATAAAGCCGACCCCAGCGCACCGGTGGCACGCACAGAGTCTCCATCGCCGACGAGCCCTTTCTCCCCCATTCCTCCCTCTCCTCTCGCCGTCTCTAGTTCAAAGAATGGTCGAACGCTTCCCAGGCGACGGCGCGGCGGCGAACGGCTTCGGCCGCCGCCACCTTCACGAGCACGAAGCTCGGCTCCTCTTCGAGGCCGAGTACCCGGTCCCGCCGGACATGCGGGTGCCCGGGGCCTGGAGAATCAGCGCCGGCGGGGTCCCGGTGCCACCACCGCCCACCGGGGCGGCGCAGCGTGCGGAGATCACGCGTATCCGCGCCTCCCTGCCGCGGGCGCCGAGGGAGGGGCCACGCTCCGTCCTCGACAGCCCGATCTGGGAGCCATACTTCCGGCAGCGCCACGCCGAGCAGCTCGAGGCCACCAACGGCGTCGTACCCTCCGGCAGGCTCAACTCCGCGGGGCGCCGCCGATGGTGGGGCGTGCCCGGACGCACGCTGGAGGCCGTTCTTGAGTACATCGAGGGCGGCAACACGCCGAGGCTGGAGTACCCCGACCCCCCGTCCTTCTCTCGCCGCCGTGGGAGCTCGTGGACGTCGAGGCGCATGGACCCCGGGCCATCCTCCTCCTCGTCTGGTCGGTCGACCGGCTCCCCCTGCCTCCGCCCCGTCAAGCCGGAGCCCCAGGACACGCCTGTCAGCCGGCGCACCCGCAGCTCCGGCGTCCGCATCGGCGACTCCACCCCCGCCTCTGGCCGCCTCGTCCTCGTCGCGCCCAAGCCGGAGCCCGGTCTACCCCCGGAGTACGAGGAGATAGCCCGGCGCGGTCTCTCCGACGACGATGCCTGATACGTCTCCAACGTATCTATAATTTTTTATTGTTCCATGCTATTATATTATATGTTTTCGATGTTTATGGGCTTTATTATACACTTTTATATTATTTTTGGGATTAACCTATTAACTCAGAGCACAGTGCAGTTTCTGTTTTTTTCCTTGTTTTAGAGTATCGTAGAAAAGGAAAATCAAACGGAGTCCAATTGACCTGAAACTTTGATAACCCACAAGTACAGGGGATCGCAACAGTTTTCGATAAGTAAGAGTGTCGAACACAAAGAGGAGCTAAAGGTAGAACAAATATTCCCTCAAGTTCTATCGACCACCGATACAACTCTACGCTTGACGTTCGCTTTACCTAGAACAAGTATGAAACTAGAAGTACTTTGTAGGTGTTGTTGGATAGGTTTGCAAGATAATAAAGAGTACGTAAATAAAAAGTAGGGGTTGTTTAGATAAAGAAACAATAAAGTAAATATAGCGAGTGTGGAAAAGTGGTGGTAGGAGTTGCGAAATTGCCCCTAAGCAATTGACTACTTTACTAGACCGATAGCAAGTATTATGTGGGAGAGACCACTGCTAGCATGTCATCCCTGACTTGGAATTCTATGCACTTATGATTGGAACTATTAGCAAGCATCCGCAACTAGTAATGTTCATTAAGGTAAAATCCAACCATAGCATTAAGATATATTGGTCCCCCTTCAATCCCGTATGCATCAATTTCTATGATAGGTTGAAGCTTCTATCACTCTTGCCCTCCAATACATAGTCCTATCAACATACAACTAACCCTATGGTGTGATCCACGCGCGCAATCATATGATGGGCACCAAAGGACAGCAACATAATCACAAGCAAATTAAATCAATCATAGAAATTCATCAACCACCGATAGGACAACAAAAATCTACTCAGACATCATAGGATGGCAACACATCATTGGATAATAATATGAAGCATAAATCACCATGTTCAAGTAGAGGGTACAACGGGTTACGGGAGAGTGGACCGCTGTAGATAGAGGGGGGAAGGTGATGGAGATGTTGGTGAAGATGGTGGAGGTGCTGGTGTAGATCGCGGTGATGATGATGATCGCGAGGGGGAGAGAGACCCCCTCCTTCTTCTTCTTCCTTGACCTCCTCCCTAGATGGGAGAATGGTTTCCCCTCTGGTCGATGGCCTCCATGGCACGGGAGGGGCGAGAGCCCCTCCGAGATTGGATCTGTCTCTCTGTCTCTCTCTGTTTCTGCGTTCTCAGATTCTTCTCTTTCACCGTTTTTTATATTTTCGGAGATCCGTAACTCCGATTGGGCTGAAATTTTGACATGATCTCTATCCGGAAATTAGTTTTCTTGTGGCAAAAGAAGGGCATCAACTGCCTTACGGGGTGGCCACGAGGGTCAGGGGCGTGCATGCCGCCCCAGGGCGCGCCCCCCTACCTCGTGGGCCCCTCGAGCATCGTCTCGCGTGGATTCTTCTTCCCAAAAATCATATATATTCCAAAAAAATCTCCGTCAGTTTTTATTCCGTTTGGACTCCGTTTGATATGGATATTCTGCGAAACAAAAAACATGCAACAAACAGGAACTGGCACTGGGCACTGGATCAATATGTTAGTCCCAAAAATAGTATAAAAAGTTGCCAAAAGTATATGAAAGTTGAATAATATTGGCATGGAACAATAAAAAATTATAGATACGACAGAGACGTATCAGCATCCCCAAGCTTAGTTCCTGCTCGTCCTCGAGTAGGTAAATGATAAAAAAGATAATTTTTGATGTGGAATGCTACCTAGCATAATCTTGATCACATATCTAATCATGGCATGAATATTAAGACACGAGTGATTCAAAGCAATAGTCTATCATTTGACAAAAAAACAATAATACTTCAAGCCTACTAATAAAGCAATCATGTCTTTTCAAAATAACAAGGCCAAAGAAAGTTATCCCTACAAAATCATATAGTCTGGCTATGCTCCATCTTCACCACACAAAATATTCACATCATGCACAACCCCGATGACAAGCCAAGCAATTGTTTCATACTTTTTATGTTCTCAAACCTTTTCAACTTTCACGCAATACATGAGCATGAGCCATGGACATAGCACTATAGGTGGAATAGAATATGATGATGGGGAAGACAAAAAGGAGAAGATAGTCTCACATCAACTAGGCGTATCAACGGGCTATGGAGATGCCCATCAATAGATATCAATGTGAGTGAGTATGGATTGTCATGCAATGGATGCACTAGAGCTATAAGTGTATGAAAGCTCTAACTGAAACTAAGTGGGTGTGCATCCAACTTGCTTGCTCATGAAAACCTCGGGCATTTGAGGAAGCCCATCATCGAAATATACAAGCCAAGTTCTATAATGAAAATTCCCACTAGTATATGAAAGTGATAACTCAAGAGACTCTCTATATGAAGAACATGGTGCTACTTTGAAGCACAAGTGTGGTAAAAGGATAGTAACATTGCCCCTTCTCTCTTTTTCTCTCATTTTTTTTTCTTTTTTTCTTTTTTTTTCTTTTTTGTAGGCTTCTTTGGCCTCTCTCTTTTTTGTGGGGCTTCTTTGGCCACTTTTATTTTGATAACCTCACATGGGACAATGTTCTAATAATGATGATCATCACACTTTTATTTACTTACAACTCAATATTACAACTGGATATCTAGAACAAGGATATGACTCTATATGAATGACTCCGGCGGTGTACCAGGATGTGCAATGATCTAGCGTAGCAATGACATCAAAAAACGGACAAGCCATGAAAACATCATGCTAGCTATCTTACGATCATGCAAAGCAATATGACAATGAATGCTCAAGTCATGTATATGATGATGATGAAAGTTGCATGGCAATATATCTCGGAATGGCTATGGAAATGCCATGATAGGTAGGTATGGTGGCTGTTTTGAGGAAGGTATATGGTGGGTTTATGGTACCGGCGAAAGTTGCGCGGTACTAGAGAGGCTAGCAATGGTGGAAGGGTGAGAGTGCGTATAATCCATGGACTCAACATTAGTCATAAAGAACTCACATACTTATTGCAAAAATCTATTAGTCATCGAAACAAAGTACTACGCGCATGATCCCAGGGGATAGATTGGTAGGAAAAGACCATTGCTCGTCCCCGACCGCCACTCATAAGGAAGACAATCAATAAATACCTCATGCTCCAACTTCGTTACATAACGGTTCACCATACGTGCATGCTACGGGAATCACAAACCTCAACACAAGTATTTCTACTAATCCACAACTACCCACTAGCATGACTCTAATATCACCATCTTTATACCGCAAAACTATTGCAAGGAATCAAACATATCATATTCAGTGATCTACAAGTTTTATGTAGGATTTTATGACTAACCATGTGAATGACCAGTTCCTGTCATCTCTCTAAATAGATATAAGTGAAGCAAGAGAGTTTAATTCTTTATACAAAAGATATGCCCACGCTGTAACAAATATAAGTGAAGCAAAAGAGCATTCCACAAATGGCAGTTGTATATGTTGGATATATGCCCTAGAGGCAATAATAAAAGGATTATTATTATATTTCCCTGTTCATGATAATTGTCTTTTATTCATGCTATAATTGTGTTATCCGGAAATCGCAATACATGTGTGAATACATAGACACCAACATGTCCCTAGTAAGCCTCTAGTTGACTAGCTCGTTGATCAATAGATAGTCATGTTTCCTGACTATGGACATTGGATGTCATTGATAACGAGATCACATCATTAGGAGAATGATGTGATGGACAAGACCCAATCCTAAACATAGCACAAGATCGTATAGTTCGTTTGCTAGAGTTTTTCCAATGTCAAGTATCTTTTCCTTAGACCATGAGATCGTGTAACTCCCGGATACCGTAGGAGTGCTTTGGGTGTACCAAACGTCACAACGTAACTGGGTGACTATAAAAGTATACTACGGGTATCTCCGAAAGTGTCTGTTGGGTTGACACGGATCAAGACTGGGATTTGTCACTCCGTATAACGGAGAGGTATCTCTGGGCCCACTCGGTAATGCATCATCATAATGAGCTCAAAGTGACCAAGTGTCCGGTCACGGGATCATGCATTACGGTACGAGTAAAATGACTTGCCGGTAACAAGATTGAACGAGGTATTGGGATACCGACGATCGAATCTCGGGGAAGTAACGTACCGATTGACAAAGGGAATTGTATACGGGGTTGCTTGAATCCTCGACATCATGGTTCATCCGATGAGATCATCGAGGAGCATGTGGGAGCCAACATGGGTATCCAGATCCCGCTATTGGTTATTGACCGGAGAGCCGTCTCGGTCATGTCTACATGTCTCCCGAACCCGTAGGGTCTACACACTTAAGGTTCGGTGACGCTAGGGTTGTAGAGATATGAATATGCAGTAACCCGAAAGTTGTTCGGAGTCCCGGATGAGATCCCGGACGTCACGAGGAGTTCCGGAATGGTCCGGAGGTGAAGAATTATATATAGGAAGTGCAGTTTCGGCCATCGGGAGAGTTTCGGGGGTCACCGGTATTGTACCGGGACCACTGGAAGGGTCCCGGGGGTCCACCAGGTGGGGCCACCCATCCCGGAGGGCCCCATGGGCTGAAGTGGGGAGGGGAACCAGTTCATAGTGGGCTGGTACGCCCCCTTTGTCCCACCCCATGCGCCTAGGGTTGGGAACCCTAGGGTGGGGGGGCGCCCCACCTGGCTTGGGGGGCACTCCACCCCTTGGCCGCCGCCCCCCCTAGGAGATCCCATTTCCTAGGGCCGGCGCCCCCCTAGGGGAGCCTATATAAAGGGGGGAGGGAGGGGCAGCCGCACCCTTGACTCTTGGCGCCTCCCTCTCCCCTGCTACACCTCTCCCTCTCGCAGAAGAACGGCGAAGCCCTGCTGCGGTGACTGCTGCATCCACCACCATGCCGTCGTGCTGCTGGATCTTCATCAACCTCTCCTTCCCCCTTGCTGGATCAAGAAGGAGGAGACGTCACGCTGACCGTACATGTGTTGAACACGGAGGTGCCGTCCGTTTGGCGCTAGGATCTCCGGTGATTTGGATCACGTCGAGTACGACTTCCTCATCCCCGTTCTTTGAACGCTTCCGCGCGTGATATACAAAGGTATGTAGATGCAATCCGATCACTCGTTGCTAGATGAACTCATAGATGGATCTTGGTGAAACCGTAGGAAATTTTTTGTTTTCTGCAACGTTCTCCAATAGTGGCATCATGAGCTAGGTCTATGCGTAGTTCTCTTTGCACGAGTAGAACACAATTTGTTGTGGGCGTAGATGTTGTCAACTTTCTTGCCGCTACTAGTCTTATTTTGCTTCAGCAGTATTGTGGGATGAAGCGGCCCGGACCAACCTTACACGTACGCTTACGTGAGACCGGTTCCACCAACTGACATGCACTAGTTGCATAAGGTGGCTGGCGGGTGTCTGTCTCTCCCACTTTAGTTGGAGCGGATTCGATGAAAAGGGTCCTTATGAAGGGTAAATAGAAGTTGACAAATCACGTTGTGGCTTTCACGTAGGTAAGAAAACGTTCTTGCTAGAACCCTATTGCAGCCACGTAAAACTTGCAACAACAATTAGAGGACGTCTAACTTGTTTTTGCAGCAAGTGTTTTGTGATGTGATATGGCCAAAGTTGTGATGAATGATGAATGATATATATGTGATGTATGAGATGTTCATGCTATTGTAATAGGAATCATGACTTGCATGTCGATGAGTATGACAACCGACAGGAGCCATAGGAGTTGTCTTTATTTTTTGTATGACCTGCGTGTCATTGAGAAACGCCATGTAAATTACTTTACTTTATTGCTAAACGTGTTAGCCATAGTAGTAGAAGTAATAGTTGGCGAGCAACTTCATGGAGACATGATGATGGAGATCATGGTGTCATGCCGGTGACAAGATGATCATGGAGCCCCAAGATGGAGATCAAAGGAGCTATGTGATATTGGCCATATCATGTCACTATTATTATTTGATTGCATGTGATTTTTATCATGTTTTTGCATCTTGTTTACTTAGAACGATGGTAGTAAATAAGATGATCCCTCATAATAATTTCAAGAAAGTGTTCCCCCTAACTGTGCACCGTTGTGACAGTTCATTGTTTCGAAGCACCACGTGATGATCGGGTGTGATAGATTCCAACGTTCACATACAACGGGTATAAGACAGATTTACACATGCAAACACTTAGGTTGACTTGACGAGCCTAGCATGTACAGACATGGCCTCGGAACACAGAAGACCGAAAGGTCGAGCATGAGTCGTATAGAAGATACGATCAACATGAAGATGTTCAACGATGTTGACTAGTCCGTCTCACGTGATGATCGGACACGGCCTAGTTAACTCGGATCATGTTATACTTAGATGACTGGAGGGATGTCTATCTAAGTGGGAGTTCATTGAATAATTTGATTAGATGAACTTAATTATCATGAACTTAGTCTAAAATCTTTACAACATGTATTGTAGATCAAATGGCCAACGTTGTCCTCAACTTCAACGCGTTCCTAGAGAAAACCAAGCTGAAAGACGATGGCAGCAATTATACGGACTGGGTCCGGAACCTGAGGATCATCCTCATAGCTGCCAAGAAAGATTATGTCCGACAAGCACAGCTAGGTGAAGCACCCTCTCTCCCTGCAGAACAAGACATTATGAACGCTTGGCAGACACGTACTGATGATTACTCCCTCGTTCAGTGCGGCATGCTTTACAGCTTAGAACCAGGGCTCCAAAAGCGTGTTGAGAGACACGGAGCATATGAGATGTTTGAAGAGCTGAAAATGGTTTTTCAAGCTCATGCCCGGGTCGAGAGATATGAAGTCTCCGACAAGTTCTTCAGCTGTAAGATGGAGGAAAATAGTTCTGTCAGTGAGCACATACTCACTATGTCAGGGTTACATAACCTCTTGACTTAGCTGGGAGTTAATCTCCTGGATGACGCGGTCATTGACAGAATCCTTTAGTCGCTTCCACCGAGCTACAAGAGCTTTGTGATGAACTTCAATATGTAGGGGATGGAAAAGACCATTCCTGAAGTATTTGCAATGCTGAAATCAGCAGAGGTAGAAGTCAAAAAGGAATATCAAGTGTTGATGGTGAATAAAACCACTAAGTTCAAGAAGGGCAAGGGTAAGAAGAACTTCAAGAAGGACGGCAAGGGAGTTGCCGCGCCCGGTAAGCAAGCTGCCGGGAAGAAGCCAAAGAATGGACCCAAGCCCGAGACTGAGTGTTTTTATTGCAAGGGAAGTGGTCACTGGAAGCGGAACTGCCCCAAATACTTAGCGGACAAGAAGGCCGGCAACACGAAAGGTATATGTGATATACATGTAATTGATGTGTACCTTACCAGTACTCGTAGTAGCTCCTGGGTATTTGATACCGGTGCAGTTGCTCACATTTGTAACTCAAAGCAGGAGCTGCGGAATAAGCGGAGACTGGCGAAGGACGAGGTGACGATGCGCGTCGGGAATGGTTCCAAGGTCGATGTGATCGCCGTCGGCACGCTACCTCTACATTTACCTACGGGATTAGTTTTGAACCTCAATAATTTTTATTTAGTGCCAAGTTTGAGCATGAACATTGTATCAGGATCTCGTCTAATACGAGATGGCTACTCATTTAAATTCGAGAATAATGGTTGTTCTATTTATATGAGAGATATGTTTTATGGTCATGCTCCGATGGTGAATGGTTTATTCTTAATGAATCTCGAGCGTAATGCTACACATATTCATAGTGTGAGTACCAAAAGATGTAAGGTTGATAATGATAGTCCCACATACTTGTGGCACTGCCGCCTTGGTCACATAGGTGTCAAACGCATGAAGAAGCTCCATGCAGATGGACTTTTAGAGTCTCTTGATTACGAATCATTTGACACATGCGAACCATGCCTCATGGGTAAAATGACCAAGACTCCGTTCTCAGGAACAATGGAGCGAGCAACCAACTTATTAGAAATCATACATACTGATGTGTGCGGTCCAATGAGTGTTGAGGCTCGCGGTGGTTATCGTTATGTTCTCACCCTCACTGATGACTTGAGTAGATATGGGTATGTCTACTTAATGAAACACAAGTCTGAGACCTTTGAAAGGTTCAAGGAATTTCAAAGTGAGGTTGAGAATCAACGTGACAGGAAAATCAAGTTCCTGCGATCAGATCATGGAGGAGAATACTTGAGTCACGAATTTGGCACACACTTAAGAAAATGTGGAATAGTTTCACAACTCACGCCGCCTGGAACACCTCAGCGTAATGGTGTGTCCGAACATCGTAATCGCACTCTATTAGATATGGTGTGATCTATGATGTCTCTTACCGATTTACCGCTATCATTTTGGGGCTATGCTTTAGAGACTGCCGCATTCACTTTAAATAGGGCTCCATCGAAATCTGTTGAGACGACACCGTATGAATTATGGTTTGGGAAGAAACCTAAGCTGTCGTTTCTAAAAGTTTGGGGATGCGATGCTTATGTCAAGAAACTTCAACCTGAAAAGCTCGAACCCAAGTCGGAAAAATGCGTCTTCATAGGATACCCCAAAGAAACTATTGGGTATACCTTCTACCTCAGATCCGAAGACAAGATCTTTGTTGCCAAGAATGGATCCTTTCTAGAGAAAGAGTTTCTCTCGAAAGAAGTAAGTGGGAGGAAAGTAGAACTTGATGAAGTATTACCTCTTGAACCAGAAAGTGGTGCAACTCAAGAAAATGTTCCTGAGGTGCCTGCACCGACTAGAGAGGAAGTTAATGATGATGATCATGAAACTTCAGATCAAGTTGCTACTGAACTTCGTAGGTCCACAAGGACACGTTCCGCACCAGAGTGGTACGGCAACCCTGTGTTGGAAATCATATTGTTAGACAACGGTGAACCTTCGAACTATGAAGAAGCGATGGCGGGCCCAGATTCCAACAAATGGCTTGAAGCCATGCAATCCGAGATAGGATCCATGTATGAAAACAAAGTATGGACTTTGACAGACTTGCCCGATGATCGGCGAGCGATAGAAAACAAATGGATCTTTAAGAAGAAGACGGACGCGGATGGTAATGTTACCATCTATAAAGCTCGACTTGTTGCTAAGGGTTATCGGCAAGTTCAAGGGGTTGACTACGATGAGACTTTCTCTCCCGTAGCGAAGCTGAAGTCCGTCCGAATTATGTTAGCAATTGTCGCATACTATGATTATGAGATATGGCAAATGGACGTCAAAACGGCATTCCTTAATGGTTTCCTTAAGGAAGAATTGTATATGATGCAGCTGGAAGGTTTTGTCGACCCTAAGAATGCTAACAAGGTATGCAAGCTCCAGCGATCCATTTATGGGCTGGTGCAAGCATCTCGGAGTTGGAATATTCGCTTTGATGAGATGATCAAAGCGTTTGGGTTTATGCAGACTTATGGAGAAGCCTGCGTTTACAAGAAAGTGAGTGGGAGCTCTGTAGCATTTCTCATATTATATGTAGATGACATACTTTTGATGGGAAATGATATAGAACTTTTGGACAGCATTAAGGCCTACTTGAATAAGAGTTTTTCAATGAAGGACCTTGGAGAAGCTGCTTATATATTAGGCATCATGATCTATAGAGATAGATCAAGACGCCTCATAGGTCTTTCACAAAGCACATACCTTGATAAGATATTGAAGAAGTTCAATATGGATCAGTCTAAGAAGGGGTTCTTGCCTGTGTTGCAAGGTGTGAAATTGAGCTCAGCTCAATGTCCGACCACGGCAGAAGATATAGAAGAGATGAGTGTCATCCCCTATGCCTCAGCCATAGGGTCTATTATGTATGCCATGCTGTGTACCAGACCTGATGTAAACCTTGCCGTAAGTTTGGTAGGTAGGTACCAAAGTAATCCCGGCAAGGAACACTGGACAGCGGTCAAGAATATCCTGAAGTACCTGAAAAGGACTAAGGACATGTTTCTCGTTTATGGAGGTGACGAAGAGCTCGTCGTAAAGGGTTACATCGATGCTAGCTTCGACACAGATCTGGATGACTCTAAGTCACAAACCGGATACGTGTATATGTTGAATGGTGGAGCAGTAAGCTGGTGCAGCTACAAGCAGAGCGTCGTGGCGGGATCTACATGTGAAGCGGAGTACATGGCGGCCTCGGAGGCAGCGCATGAAGCAATTTGGGTGAAGGAGTTCATCACCGACCTAGGAGTCATACCCAATGCGTCGGGGCCGATCAAACTCTTCTGTGACAACACTGGAGCTATTGCACTTGCCAAGGAGCCCAGGTTTCACAAGAAGACCAGGCACATCAAGTGTCGCTTCAACTCCATTCGTGAAAATGTTCAAGATGGAGACATAGATATTTGTAAAGTACATACGGACCTGAATGTCGCAGATCCGTTGACTAAACCTCTCCCTAGGGCAAAACATGATCAACACCAGAACTCTATGGGTGTTCGATTCATCACAATGTAACTAGATTATTGACTCTAGTGCAAGTGGGAGATTATTGGAAATATGCCCTAGAGGCAATAATAAAAGGATTATTATTATATTTCCTTGTTCATGATAATTTTCTTTTATTCATGCTATAATTGTGTTATCCAGAAATCGTAATACATGTGTGAATACATAGACACCAACATGTCCCTAGTAAGCCTCTAGTTGACTAGCTCGTTGATCAATAGATAGTCATGGTTTCCTGACTATGGACATTGGATGTCATTGATACGAGATCACATCATTAGGAGAATGATGTGATGGACAAGACCCAATCCTAAACATATCACAAGATCGTATAGTTCGTTTGCTAGAGTTTTTCCAATGTCAAGTATCTTTTCCTTAGACCATGAGATCGTGTAATTCCCGGATACCGTAGGAGTGCTTTGGGTGTACCAAACGTCACAACGTAACTGGGTGACTATAAAGGTATACTACGGGTATCTCCGAAAGTGTCTGTTGGGTTGACACGGATCAAGACTGGGATTTGTCACTCCGTATGATGGAGAGGTATCTCTGGGCCCACTCGGTAATGCATCATCATAATGAGCTCAAAGTGACCAAGTGTCTGGTCACGGGATCATGCATTACGGTACGAGTAAAGTGACTTGCCGGTAACGAGATTGAACGAGGTATTGGGATACCGACGATCGAATCTCGGGCAAGTAACGTACCGATTGACAAAGGGAATTGTATACGGGGTTGCTTGAATCCTCGACATCATGGTTCATCCGATGAGATCATCGAGGAGCATGTGGGAGCCAACATGGGTATCCATATCCCGCTGTTGGTTATTGACCGGAGAGCCGTCTCGGTCATGTCTCCCGAACCCGTAGGGTCTACACACTTAAGGTTCGATGACGCTAGGGTTGTAGAGATATGAATATGCAGTAACCCGAAAGTTGTTCGGAGTCCCGGATGAGATCCCGGACGTCACGAGGAGTTCCGGAATGGTCCGGAGGTGAAGAATTATATATAGGAAGTGCAGTTTCGGCCATCGGGAGAGTTTCGGGTGTCACCGGTATTGTACCGGGACCACCAGAAGGGTCCCGAGGGTCCACCGGGTGGGGCCACCCATCCCGGAGGGCCCCATGGGCTGAAGTGGGGAGGGGAACCAGCCCATAGTGGGCTGGTACGCCCCCTTTGGCCCACCCCATGCGCCTAGGGTTGGGAACCCTAGGGTGGGGGGGCGCCCCACCTGGCTTGGGGGGCACTCCACCCCTTGGCCGCCGCCCCCCTAGGAGATCCCATCTCCTAGGGCCGGCGCCCCCCCCCCTAGGGGAGCCTATATAAAGGGGGGAGGGAGGGGCAGCCGCACCCTTGACTCTTGGCGCCTCCCTCTCCCCTGCTACACCTCTCCCTCTCGCAGAAGAACGACGAAGCCCTGCTGCGGTGGCTGCTGCATCCACCACCACGTCGTCGTGCTACTGGATCTTCATCAACCTCTCCTTCCCCCTTGCTGGATCAAGAAGGAGGAGACGTCACGCTAACCGTACGTGTGTTGAACACGGAGGTGCCGTCCGTTCGGCGCTAGGATCTCCGGTGATTTGGATCACATCGAGTACGACTTCCTCATCCCCGTTCTTTGAACGCTTCCGCGCGTGATCTACAAAGGTATGTAGATGCAATCCGATCACTCGTTGCTAGATGAACTCATAGATGGATCTTGGTGAAACCGTAGGAAATTTTTTGTTTTCTGCAACGTTCCCCAACAGTATATGTAAAGAGAAACAGGCAATCCAAACTTCAAATGATATAAGTGCAACACATGAAGCATTCTATAAAGCCATACTCAAAAGATATAAGTGAAGTGCATAGAGCATTCTATAAATCAACCAAGGACTATCTCATACCAGCATGGTGCATAAAAGAAAAATGAAAACTAAATGCAAAAGATGCTCCAAGATTGCACATATCGCATGAACGAAATGAATCCGAAAACATACCGATACTTGTTGAAGAAAGAGGGGATGCCTTCCAGGGCATCCCCAAGCTTAAGCTCTTGCCTCTCTTCCTTCTTCTCACATCGAGACCTTCTCGATCATCGAACACTTCATCCACACAAAACTTCAACAGAAAACTCGGTAAGATCCGTTAGTATAATAAAGCAAATCACTACTCTAAGTACTGTTGCAAACCAATTCATATTTTGTTTTTGCATTGTGTCTACTGTAAGATAACTTTTTCATGGCTTAATCCACTAATATAAATTGATAGTTTCATCAAAATAAGCAAACTATGCATCAAAAACAGAATCTGTCTAAAACAGAACAGTCTGTAATAATCTGAACATTCACCATACTTCTGATACTTTAAAAATTCTACCAAAATTAGAAAAAATAAACAATTTGTATAGGAAGACAGTGCAAGAAGAATCAGAACCATTTGACTCTCCAGCTAAAAATGTAAAATTGCGCACTACAGCCAAAGTTTCTGTCCTGCACCATACAAACATCAAGCACATGTAAACATCCTAATGGCAAACCTTGGCACATTATTTTTATAATACAATGGAATTGTACAAGGGGATAATTATTTTTATTGAAAAGTTTCTGTAATCAAGATTCACAAAGTTTCCCTGATCATGAACAAAGTTCAAGGCTAGCTCCCACTTCAACAATGCTTGTCTTTCTCACTTTCGCTTTCCTTTTAAAAAAAGTTTTGGGTTCCCCTCTTTATTTTTGTTGTTTTTAAACTATATAAAACCACTCAACAGAAATAAATGACTCTCTAAAACTTCCGGGTTGTCTCCCTGGCAGCGCTTTCTTCAAAGCCATTAAGCTAGGCATATAGTGTTCAAGTAATGGATCCACCCGGATCCCAAGGTATATCAAAGCCAATTTTAATTAACAATGATTTGTAATTTAGTGGTGAGCACAAGGTAACATATATCATGTAATGACGAAGTCTAAATCTCTTCCTATGCATCGGCATGTCATAAAAGAACAATTCATGCACACATAGTAAAGGCCAATGCATAGTATAAACAATTTCTTGCAATTTTATCATATTGGAAACATAGAGAGGTGGAGATATAGTTCCTCTCTCATAATAATTGCAAGTAGGAGCAGCAAGCACATGCATATTATATTCATCAAAATCATCATGTGCAGTAGTAAAAGGTAACCCATCAATATAATCCTTAATAAGTGCAAACTTCTCCGATATAGTGTAGTCGGGAGAATTCAAAAAGATAATTGGACTATCATGCGTGGGTGCAATAGAAACAATTTCATGTTTGACATAAGGAACTATAGCAAGTTCATCTCCATAAGTATAATTGATATTGGCATCTTGGCCACAAGCATAGCAAGCATCATCAAAAAGGGATATTTCAAGAGAATCAATGGGATCATAACAATCATCCTTCGGTAAGCACGAAGGGGAATTAAACAATGTATGAGTTGAAGAGTTACTCTCATTAGAAGGTGGGCACGGATAGCTAATCAGCTCTTCCTCCTTTTGTTCTTCGCTCTTCTCATCATCTTTTTCATCCAATGAGCTCACAGTTTCATCAATTTCTTCTTTCATAGACTCCTGCAAAATATTAGTCTCTTCTTGGACAGCGGAGTAGTACTCAATATATGGTTCAACATAGGCATTAGAAGCATAATTATCATAGCAATATTTAAGTATGGTAAAATTTTCAGATTTGTAAAGAGTAGCATCATACTTTTCAATCAAAGAAGCAATTTCGTAAGCACCCTTAAAAGCAACAAATTCTTCAATTTCTTGAACATCATAGTAATTATAAACACCCTTAACATACGAAGATACGATTCCATTATCACTAAACTCACATTGATAGGGAAGGTGTTTCTTAGGGTTTTCAGAACAACAAGTAAAATCATATATTTCACATAAATTCCAAGCATAGCATTGCAAACGATGAATTTGATCCAGTAAAGTTTTCCCTTTTCAGATATTCGGTGTCGCACATAACAAGCATGCTCATCTAAAGATTTGCCCTCAACTAAGCTAGTTGGGGTTTCAGCATGAGCGCATAGGGATCAAAGATGATCCAAGTAATAAGCTTCAGCAGTGTGATAGATTTTGAGTGGTTCTTCAACCATTGGTTTAGTAGGTACAACTAATTTTTTTGGTATTTTGCGTTTCCTACCCATAACTAAAGATAGAAAACAACTAAGAACAACAAATAAAAATTACTTAGTGATAAAGAAAACAAGCACACACGAGAATATTCACCCCATGCTATTGCTCCCCGGCAACGGCGCCAGAAAAAGGTCTTGATAACCCACAAGTATAGGGGATCGCAACAGTTTTCGATAAGTAAGAGTGTCGAACCCAACGAGGAGCTAAAGGTAGAACAAATATTCCCTCAAGTTCTATCGACCACCGATACAACTCTACGCACGCTTGACGTTCGCTTTACCTAGAACAAGTATGAAACTAGAAGTACTTTGTAGGTGTTGTTGGATAGGTTTGCAAGATAATAAAGAGTACGTAAATAAAAAGTAGGGGCTGTTTAGATAAATAAATAATAAAGTAAATATAGCGAGTGTGGAAAAGTGGTGGTAGGAGTTGCGAAATTGCCCCTAAGCAATTGACTACTTTACTAGACCGATAGCAAGTATTATGTGGGAGAGGCCACTGCTAGCATGTCATCCCTGACTTGGAATTCTATGCACTTATGATTGGAACTATTAGCAAGCATCCTCAACTACTAATGTTCATTAAGGTAAAACCCAGCCATAGCATTAAGATATATTGGTCCCCCTTCAATCCTGTATGCATCAATTTCTATGCTAGGTTGAAGCTTCTGTCACTCTTACCGTCCAATACATAGTCCTATCAACATACAACTAACCCTATGGTGTGATCCATGCGCGCAATCATATGATGGGCACCAAAGGACAGCAACATAACCACAAGAAAATTAAATCAATCATAGCAATTCATCAACCACCGATAGGACAACGAAAATCTACTCAGACATCATAGGATGACAACACATCATTGCATAATAATATGAAGCATAAAGCACCATGTTCAAGTAGAGGGTACAACGGGTTGTGGGAGAGTGGACCGCTATAGATAGAGGGGGGAAGGTGATGGAGATGTTGGTGAAGATGGTGGAGGTGCTGGTGTAGATCGCGGTGATGATGATGATGGCCCCCGGTGGCACTCCGGTGCCACCGGAAGCGAGGGGGAGAGAGCCCCCTCCTTCTTGTTCTTCCTTGACCTCCTCCATAGATGGGAGAAGGGTTTCCCCTTTGGTCCATGGCCTCCATGGCACGGGAGGGGCGAGAGCCCCTCCGAGATTGGATCTGTCTCTCTCTCTCTATTTCTGCGTTCTCAGATTCTTCCCTTTCACCGTTTCTTATATTCCCGGAGATCCGTAACTCCGATTGGGTTGAAATTTTGATACGATCTCTATCCGGAAATTAGTTTTCTTGCGGCGAAAGAAGGGCATCAACCGCCTTACGGGGTGGCCACGAGGGTCAAGGGCACGCATGCCTCCCCAGGGCGCGCCCCCTACCTCGTGAGCCCCTCGAGCATTGTCTCGCGTGGATTCTTCTTTCCAAAAATCATATATATTCCAAAAAAAAAATCTCCGTCAGTTTTTATTCCATTTGGACTCCGTTTGATATGGATATTCTGCGAAACAAAAAACATGCAACAAACAGGAACTGGC
Source organism: Triticum urartu (assembly GCF_056163025.1). Taxonomy (NCBI): domain Eukaryota; kingdom Viridiplantae; phylum Streptophyta; class Magnoliopsida; order Poales; family Poaceae; genus Triticum; species Triticum urartu. The sequence continues at coordinate 443,551,489 of NC_141877.1, read as the reverse complement.
ACTGGGTACTGGATCAATATGTTAGTTCCAAAAATAGTATAAAAAGTTGCCAAAAGTATATGAAAGTTGAATAATATTGGCATGGAACAATCAAAAATTATAGATACGACGGAGACGTATCAAACTTCACGGAACTTATTTTTGGAAGGAAAGCAACCCGGGAGACTTGGAGTCCATGTAAGGGAAGCAACGAGGAAGCCACGAGGCAGGGGCGCGCCCACCCCCTGGGCGCGCCCTCCACCCTCGTGGGCCGCTCGTGGCTCCCCTGGCGTACTTCTTCCGCCTATATATATATCCATATACCCTAAAACGATCGGGGAGCACAATAGATCGGGAGTTCCGCCGCCAGAAGTCTCCGTAGCCACCGAAAGCCAATCTAGACCCGTTCCGGCACCCTGCCGGAGGGGGAATCCCTCTCCGGTGGCCATCTTCATCATCCCGGTGCTCTCCATGACGGGGAGGGAGTAGTTCTCCCTCGGGGCTGAGGGTATGTACCAGTAGCTATGTGTTTGATCTCTCTCTCTCTCTCTCGTGTTCTTGAGGTGATACGATCTTGATGTATCGCGAGCTTTGCTATTATATTTGGATCCTATGATGTTTCTTCCCCCCTCTACTCTCTTGTAATGGATTGAGTTTCCTCTTTGAAGTTATCTTATCGGATTGAGTCTTTAAAGATTTGAGAACACTTGATGTATGTCTTGTCGTGCGTATCTGTGGTGACAATGGGATATCACGTGATTCACTTGATGTATGTTTTGGTGATCAACTTGCGGGTTCCGCCCATGAACCTATGCATAGGGGTTGGCACACGTTTTCGTCGTGATTCTCCGGTAGAAACTTTGGGGCACTCTTTGAGATTCTATGTGTTGGTTGAATAGATGAATCTGAGATTGTGTGATGCATATCATATAATCATACCCACGGATACTTGAGGTGACATTGGAGTATCTAGGTGACATTAGGGTTTTGGTTAATTTACATCTTAAGGTGTTATTCTAGTACGAACTCTAGGGCTGTTTGTGACACTTATAGGAATAGCCCAACGGATTGGTTGGAAAGAATAACTTTGAGGTGGTTTCGTACCCTACCATAATCTCTTCGTTCGTTCTCCGCTATTAGTGACTTTGGAGTGACTCTTTGTTGCATGTTGGGAGATAGTTATGTGATCCAATTATGTTATTATTGTTGAGAGGACTTGCACTAGTGAAAGTATGAACCCTAGGCCTTGTTTCATCACATTGCAATACCGTTTACTCTCACTTTTATCATTAGTTACCTTGCTATTTTTATAATTTCAAATTACAAAAACCATTATCTACTATCCATATACCACTTGTATCACCATCTCTTCGCCGAACTAGTGCACCTATACAATTTACCATTGTATTGGGTGTGTTGGGGACACAAGAGACTCTTTGTTATTTGGTTGCAGGGTTGCTTGAGAGAGACCATCTTTATCCTACGCCTCCTACGGATTGATAAATCTTAGGTCATCCACTTGAAGGAAATTTGCTACTGTCCTACAAACCTCTGCACTTGAAGGCCCAACAACGTCTACAAGAAGAAGGTTGTGTAGTAGACATCAATGCCCTACGATGGGCGCGCGACGACTACCTCCGCGACGAGATGGTCCAGCAGCGCCGGGCCCTGGAGGAGATAGCCGCACGCAAACGTGGGCGCGAGGACGAGCACGACATTGTGGTCCTCGACAGCGACGACGACAAGGACGCCCCCGGACCATCCAACCCGCCGCGCCAACCGGGAAGGGTTGCAGCAGGGACGGCGGCCGCGGCGGAGGCGACGACGACGACGCGACGACTACATGCGGTTCTACCGCCTCCTCGGCATGTAGAACTACAAGGGCGGCGGGCGGCAAGGAGCGGCGAGGGAGACGGCGAGGAGCAGACTAGTAGCATTTTTTTGTAAAATATTTTAAATATGAATGAACTCGCCGAAGTTTGATTTAATTTGCGTCGTGTTTGTGACAAAAATTAAGTTTTCCAACAAAATGTGGGCGCCGCGACTGGGGGTCATCACGCCCCCAGCACACGGTTTAGCGCCGGTGCGCCCTCAGGGGGCGATTTTAGGCGCCTCCTGGGGGGGCAACGGCTAGAGATCCTCTTAGAGTGATCATCTAAAGCAAATTTGATAAAAAAAAAGCCAAAATGAGTATGAATTTTGTTATGTTAATTTATTACCTTGACAATATATCAGCGATATGAGACGAAAACAATGTTGAGTAGAGGAAGTGGAGACATATCAATCCTTGGCTAAACCTAAAACGACAATAACAACTACAAATGTGCATTCATAAAAAAACATAGCTCACATAGAAAAATAAAACACGAGTTCACTCATAATTTGATTTCTATTAGAAAAAAGGTCGCTTATAAATCATGAGGTCCACTATTTTTCTTAGCCATTCACCACAATATATTAGGTGACTCTAATTCTTTTTGTTTGTCTGTGGGGTGCAACCATGCATGCTTCCCCATTAGATGAAGGCATGAAGTTTAGTTCCATAATAAAAAAGCCCGATTAGCTACTTGGGTGTATGCAACTGAACCAAATTGGAATTGAAAGATTCAATTGGGACCATGGGTTCTTAAAAAGAAAAGGGAAAACTTGATGAGATACCTCTCTGTACACAATAGATCAAATTAAGATTAAAAGGTTGCTTGGAACATTGGAGGTTTGAGGGAACAAAGGCATCTAGTGCAATTGTGTGGTCTGTGAGGAGCAAAAGACACGTGGATAGGAAGCGCAAGATAATAGGAATGAGATAAGACGCTGGTTTGGGCTCTCAAAATTAGACGATCGCATTAACAACACGTGAAGTCTAACCAAATGGTTGAACGGGGCACTCGTGTTGGACGTCTGGAGTGGATCGGATGACACCAAGACATATACAAACTAGATGATACCCCGCACGTTGCGGCGGGAATATGTTGTAATTTTCAATAAGATTTGGTCGTATGAAACATTTGGATTAATAATATTGAAAAACTAAAAATACATATTATATTTGTATTGGATTATTGTATACTTGCAAAAAATTTATTGAATATAGGTAATATGCTATAATGAACTTTGATGAGGTGACGTGTGTGCATGACTTATGTATGCATGTTGAAATAAATAGAATTAGTGGAAAACAACAAATAATGAAAAATAATTCCCATGCATGTTGTGGTGGGTCTTGGATGATGTGGCATGTGTGCATGTTAAGATAATAGAGGTAGTGGAGATGAACTATTAAGAATATAGGATTTAGGTAGTATACTATAATGAACTTCGACGAGGTGACATGTGTGCATATTGAAATAAATAGAACTAGTGGGAAACAACTAATAATGAAAAATGATTTTCATGCATGTTGTGGTGGGTCTTAGATAATGTGGCATGTGTGCATATTCAGATAACAGAGGTAGTGGGGATGAACTAGGTATATAGGATAGCACAAAAAAAACTAGGATAACGTGGCTTCTTGAGAGTGCATGAAAAAAATACTCCCCCCATTCCTAAATATTTGTCTTTTTAGAGATTTCAAATAGACTACCACATACGGATATATATAGACATATTTTAGAGTGTAGATTCGCTCATTTTGCTCCGTATGTAGTCACTTGTTGAAATATCTAAAAAGACAAATATTTTGGAACGGGGAAGTAGTTAATTGTTACTTGTGGTAGTCTTCATGTGCATGAAGAGTTGGTGGGAACATGCACGTGAAGAGTTAGATGCGGAATTGGTTGATGATAATTACAAAACAGTAAAACAAAGCTAGCTACAGCTATCCACAGCAATTTGACGTTTTCAGCCATCGGATCTCACGTACAAACACATTAGATTGGTTTACCCTCCCGCCGCACGCACCATGACCAATTTAATCTATTATTGCTGCACACATCATCTTCGGGCCAACGTGCCCGGGCCGCTGCTCCGGGGGACGAGCTGCGCGCTCTCTCATCATTTGGACCAAGAAATATTTAACTGGGCCTTCATTCTAGCCCACTGTGCGGTTCCTTTCCCTTGTGTTCCTTTTCTAAAAAAAAGTCACCTCAATAGCAACTCCCAAACCCTCCAGCGGCACTGCCTCCACCAGCGGCGGGGACGCCGGCCGCCGGCTCATCCCGCTGCTCCCCACAAGAAAAAAAAGTCAGGCAGAACACCGAGCAATTGCGACAAGGTGGCAGCGGTACCTACTGGCGATGGCGAGTGAGTTTGCGACTGCGATGGCGCATGGCAGCATTCGTTTACGAGCGGACGAATTGTTTTGCCCTCTTCCAAGATGGTTTCACTAGTACTCTGTGTCAAATCTTTTGTTTCAATCTCTTGCATGCCCTATCTTGTTATTGATTCTTTACTGATTTGGAGAATTTTTTTTTAAGGTTTGCTGTTGGTGCTGAATTGGGGAAGAAAGCCCGCTACCCTCTGCCACAGTTCCAATGGAAAATCTGTATTGTTTTCTCCCTATGCTCCAAATTGTTCATTAGTGGTAAGAGTTAATACATGAGGTTCTTTTGTACGCCGACATTTCACTCAGTTTGCCTGTCTGGTTTAAGATATGAAGTTCCTACTATGAGATTGCACATTGCAGTATGCGTACCTAGCATTTTTACTAAATGTAAATGTTAGGAAGGATTTACATCAGTTCACATGTTTCCATCTCTTGGTATTTCTTCCACTAAGTTGAAGGTTTGTCCTATGACACGGGAACCCACAAAAAATTCTTCAAGTTATGAACGATGAGGTAAAATACTGCTTCATGGCATCCGTACATAAAGCACAAGCCAAGTGTTGCACGACAATATGCAACCCTCGGTGCCATTAATTTCCTTATGCTAACAATGTTTTGTATATAAAATGATTTCAGCTGCTTGATGGAAGAAATTTATACACAGTGATGCAAACAACGGACAATATGATGCTAGATGAATAAGGTGCTTATTCGATATCATTTCTTCTTTCCCCCAAAAAATAGATAAAATTTCTTCTGCCTGGAATATGTGATGTTAAATTGAGCCCTTGACATGTGCCCTGGATTTCATACATCCATGGCACCAATGCACATTTTAGCTTCAATATTATACCCACTTCTGTAACTTATGTAGTTTCACTTAGAATTATAAATTATGTACACTTAAGCTCAAATGTAAAATCCAGTATTATATGTCATTTCTGTATGTGATGCCACAACTCATTATTTTCACTCACTCAATCTTTTAAATGTTTCCTTCTCTATCTTCTATCTTAGGGGTATGTAGAAGATTTGTAAAATCTCATGCGGATTAACTTGTTCAATAATATTTGATGATTATTTGAATTGGCCCTTCAGTAGGGGTATTCAAAATAATTTTTTACCTTGCTATTAAAAATATATTGTTGTCCATGCTAAAAATTGAGGCGTTCAATTCATATCTTGATTGATAATTACACTTTCCTTTCTCTCATAAGTAGTTATATTGCCACTAATATGGGAGGGCGCGGCAACGCGCGCCTTGATGTTCTAGTTTGAGTTGATAACATGAGAACTAAAACCCCCTCAAAAGAAGTTCCCTAAAAAAACATGAGAACCAAAATCTGAAATACATATGCATGACTTATTATTATATTTGATTATGTATAGTTGTAGCAGTATTTATTTAATATAAGTATAATAATTAAATGAAAAATATTTCATATGCATGGTTGAATGTAGTGGTGGGTGTTTTTCCATACATGATTGCATGTAGAGGTAGGCTTTATCCAATTCATAATTATATGATGAGGTGGTATACTTGCACGTTGAGATAAAATAAGTTGATGGAAATGACTCTCTTAGGTATATAGAATAGGATACAGTTTGATAGGGCCTAATGTTGGTGTTATAGTTAACGACGAGTCTACCGAGCAGACTTCAACAGGGTGCCACTATGTACCACAACATCTTCTAGGCTCGTGTGCAGGGAATCGTTGCAGTGCTGGGCCAGTAACCGCTTGGGCGTGTCGTGTTGATGTCACATTGATGTCACACATGTGGGCCTTTAAGGAGACATTGTGCTGGACAAGGCCTAATGCTAGTGTTATAGTCAGTGAGTCAACTCGGCAGACTTCTGCTGAAAGCTAGTCCTCGATCGAAAGCAACATAGTGAAAAAGACTGTCTGAAATCAGTTGGTTCCTATGGGTTCCCGCGACTCGGAGGACGACTCGCCGCTCGGTCCCCGACCGCCGGCGGCCCTGCTACCGGACATCCATCCCGCGGCCTCCCCGTCCGCTGCGATCGCTGCCGCGCCGCCAGCCTCCCCGTCCTCCCCCCCCCCCCACACTCGCGGTGCCTGCTGTTCCCGCGTCCCCCGAACCGGTCGGGCCGCCGCGCTGGGCTGACCTTGCGGAGGAAGACGACGTGGCTGCCGGACGCCCGGTGGTGCGTTGGGAACCCCCAGCTCGGCCGCCGTCGACCCGAAGGGACTGCGCCCTCCTCCCTCGCCGGGGCGGATCGGGCTCCCTCCCGCGGTCGCGCCGGTACCCTGTGGCGGTCTCCCCGCAGACGCCTGGCCAAAGGGCCCCCCTTGGGTCCCGAACCGCTCGCTGCCGCCGCGCCCAGGCATGGGGCGTCGCTGGGCGGCCGGACCAGGGGTGTGCCCGGCTCTCATGGCGTTCCTCCTCCTCTCGGGCACCCTCCTCCCTGGCCGATGTGTCGCCGGGCCGCCTGACGGCCTCTCCGGCTCCCCCCCCCCCCGTTCTCGTGCGCCTCTCGCCGTTTAGGCCATTTATTGCGTCATTTGGGGCCTCCAAGCTCAGCTACTCACCCCGCCTCGCTCCCCAGATGCCTCGACCTGCGCTCGCCCCGTCCAAGACGCCGGTGCCGGCCGTGGCGGCGGCGGCGGGAGGGGAAACCCTCGCTGCCCCCTCATCGCCTCGCGGGCTGGGCCGACCCCAGGCAGGCCGTCCCCAGCTAGACCGGCCAAGGATGGGCCCTGCGATTGGCACGTGGGCTGCTCCGATGCTGGGCTGGCCCACTCTGCCCTGTCCGCTCCTGGGCTGCGTGGCCCGCCAGTTAGGTCGATTTGGCCCCCAGCTGGTTTCCCCAGTCCTCCATCCTCTCCACCGAGGCGCAACCCAGCGGCAACCCTACCCCTCGCGCTCCCCTCCACCCCCGCCGCCACCCAACTCCCGCACGCGCCCCAGGCCGCCCCCTCCGAACCCGCCCCCATGACGCGGGACTGGGGTGACGAGGGGACCCGCCCCAAGAGACGCGCCGACAACCGCCGTGATGCGGTGCGCCCATCGCCTGAGGCGATCCGCCGGGAAGAAGACCTGCGCCGGCACCTATCGTCGCGCGATGGCCGTCGATCCCCCCCGCACTGACCGGCGCTCGCCCCCCCCCCCCCCCCCCCCGCACTGACACCCGCTCTCCACCACGCCATTCGCCTGGGCGGGCTGATCGCCAGGGCCGATCTCAATCCCACTTGCCCGCTCTTGGGGCGGACTGGCGCAACCAATGGCGTCGCTCCCCCTCCCCGACGCGGCGTCGGGACGACCGATCCCCTGTCCGCTCGGGCCGCTCGCGCTTGCCTCCCCGTCCCAACCAGTAGCTCTCCCAGCCCGCGCCTACCGCCCCTGGTCGCCGGTACCAGCCGCCCCGAGACGAGCCGACCTTCCCTCCCAATGCTAATGGGGCAGGTCGCGGCCGTCAGGGGGCTAAGAGGAAGAAGAAGCGGGGTCTTGGTCGTGGTAATGGCGGTGCCCCTCCACTGGCTCCGGCGCATGACCCGCCAACCTCGCCCGATCCGGGAACCAACCACAAGACCTCCAGAAGTGCTTCAACTGCGGCCTCGCCAGCCATTCGCAGGTCGCCTGCACCAGTCCACAGTGCCGCTACATGATGGACGGTCGCCATGATGGATGGTAACCAGTTCTCAGTCATCTTCCCCGACGCCGTCAGCCACGGGTACGGCACCCGCAGTGGTGACATCACTCTTGCTCTCTACAAGCTAGTGGTGGACATCTCGGTGCCGATTCGTGACCCCTTGGCAGTTGCCGTCCTTGACACGGCTTGGATCCTCATTGCCGGCCTCCCCGACATCGCACGCTCGGAGCGTGTCATCCGAAGCATGTCCCGTATCCTTGGCAAGGTGGTCGTGGTGGACGAGCTTTCCCTCCGGAAGGAGGAGGAGGTGCGCGTCAAAGTCAAGTCCCTCGACTCGTCCAAACTCCATGCCAAGATCCAGGTGTTCTTCAACGACCAGGGCTTCGACCTCAGGATATCCCCCGAGCCGCCCAACCACGTTGGCCGCCCACGCATCCCCGACGACAACTTCCTGGGTGGCGATACTGAGGGGCCGGGTCACCACAGCGACCGGAACCCTCGCCACGGTCCCAACCCCGGCTCGGAGGAGGATGACGACGATTCCGAGGATAGCCCGCCCCACCCCCCGGCTTCCGCTCCAACCTCGAGGGGCGGCGCGGGGACCGGCCGCTCCCACGTCGTGGCTCCGTCGCAGCCGGCTGACGGCAACGACTCCTCTGACGCCAACCTCCAGGTGTTCCCAGCCTCCTCTCCTCGCTCCCCCGAAGTCCCGCCCTTCGCTCCAGTCGTCACCGCCTCCACCATCTGCTCGCCTCTGCCCCTCACGCTGGATGCGTCCTCGGCTGGGCTGGGGTCGGTTCCAGTCCGGCCGGCTGCTGGCCCGCATGTCGAGCCGACGCAGGCCGACCCGGATGCGCTCGGGCCCCTCCCAGACCTGTCTCCTTGTGCCGCGCCTTCCCTGCGCTCGGTGGCAGAGGCCTCGGCTGGGCAGGGATTGGATGTGGAGCAGACTTCGCCCCCCCTCCCTGGCCGCTCCGGTGCTCCTGGTCCCGCTGGCGTTGGGTGCGGGCCCTGCTGATGATGCCCCACCGACTCCCCCCGCAACTTCTACAGTCCTGCCCGTGCTCACCGCCTCACTGATTCAGCTCCTGGCTCATGGCCCGATGCCCGGAGGGGCGACGGCGGAGGTGACCACCCCGGTGGTTGCCCCCCCTCCCCCCTCGGACCGCGGCGTACTCCAGGAGAGGCAGGTCGGCCTCGACTCCAGTGACGTCCTCTCGTCGCAGCGTCAGGATCGAGGCGGCCAGGCCGGAGGGTAGCCCAGCTCTGCCCATCCCCGAGCGGGCGGAGCTTAGGGCCGCCGCCCGGAACCTTGAGCCAGGTACCCCGCTCGTCCCAGTAACCCCCTGCTACTTGCTCGTTTTCCGCTCTAGATTCCGCTCCGTTAGGCCACCTGGCTAAGGTGGCAACTGATTCGGCCATCATGTTCCGGGGGAGATTGGCCCCCCGCTAGTCCAGATCGCGGCGATTCGTGCTTGCAAAATCCTAGACGGGCACCTTGCCGAGGCACGGGCTCGCCTCCAGGACGCCTCCGTCTCCTCCATCGTGGCTCCGCGCGGGTCTGCGTCCCGTGCAGCCATTGTTCCGACTGAGATCCGGGGCCGCACCCGTTCACGCACCGCTGCCCTCCACGCTCAAAGCGCATCCCGAGTATTGGGGTCAAGCAGCCCCCCAATGGCTTCATGATGCGGACCCTATTCTGGAACATCCACGGCTTCGGTCAAGACGGCCGCCGCCGCCAACTCATCGAGTACATGAGGAACGAGCGAATAGACATTGTAGCCATTCAAGAAATGATGCGTACGGAGTTTGCGCTGTCGGAACTCGAACATTTGAGCTCCGACTTATTTGCTTGGCACTAGCTCCCTTCTAGTGGGAGCGCATGCCACTCGGGTGGTATCCTTCTAGGTGTCAAGGATGCCACCTTTGAGGTCGGAAGCATGGACCGTGGTGAGTTCTTCGTCGGCATGGAGATCTTTGAGCGTGCCCTCAACTTCAAATGGGAGGTCATTGCCGTTTACGGACCGGCAGACCATAGCCGCTCAGAGACCTTCCTCACTGAGATCCGAACGGAAGTCTTGGCCGCCCAGCTTCCGGTTGTGCTGGGTGGAGACTTTAACCTCATTCGGTCTGAAGAGGATAAAAGCAATAATCTGGTCAACTTTCCCCGGATGCAAATGTTTAATGGCTACATCGCGGACACGGGGCTCCGTGAACTAGACAGGGTCGGTGCCAGGTTCACCTGGACCAACCGCCAGGCCGACCCGACTAGGTCGGTCCTTGACCGGGTCTTTGTCTCCCCGGAATGGGACTTGCGGTGCCCTCTCGTGTCGCTGCGCGCGATTACTAGGATCGGTTCTGACCATGTCCCTCTACTTCTCTCCTCAGAGAACGAGCGACCCCCCCAGCCTCCCCGCTTTCGCTTCAAGACATTCTGGTTGAATCAGCCCGGGTTCGCTGCTGCGGTTGCCGCTCGGTGGCATGAGGCTCGTGAGGCACCCACCGCTCCCTCTCGGCCGTCGACTCCTGGAATTTCTGTGCTAAACGGTCGCGCCAATTCATGAAAGGGTGGGGTGCTAACTTAGGTCGCGACCTCCGAGAGCGGAAGAGAACTCTCCTTGAGGGCATCCAGGCACTAGACCTTCGGGCAGACGCCGCGGGCCTCTCGGCCGAGGAATGGATGCTTAGATACGACTTGGAAGACCAACTCACGATCATCTACACGGACGAGGAGGCATACTGGCGCCTCCGAGGTACGCAGAATTGGGTCCTCAAGGGGGACGCCAATACAGCTTACTTCCAGGCAATCGCGAATGGCGCCGACGCCGTAACACCATCCCCTTGCTCTGGGATGGTGATACCTTGCTACAACAGCCGGAGGCCATCCGGGCCCATGTTGATGGCTTCTACAGAGACTTATTCTCTGCCTCCCCTCGGGGAGGATTAGCCCTTGCCCACGATATTTGTCCGCCCCGATACTGTGTTTCAGAGGAGGATAACGTTGCTCTAACGGCGCCGTTCTCTGAAGCTGAAGTATGGCGGCCATTAAGGGCATGAACTCATCCTCGGCCCCCGGCCCCGATGGCCTCCCAGTAAAGTTCTTTTAAACTTTCTGGGAGTCCATTAAACCAGAGGTCATGGTCCTATTTGAGGAATTCTACGTTGGGTCCATTGATCTCACCAGGCTCAACTTTGGAATTATCACCCTCATTCCCAAAGTTACGGGTGCCTCGGACATCCGCCAATTCCGCCCAATCACGGTGATCAATGTCATCTTTCGCATCCTCGCGAAGGGGTACGCCAATAGGGTGGCCCCAATTGCGGACCGGATCATCCACCCGGATCAGTCGGCATTCATCCAGGGCCGCTATATCCTGGACGGAGTCCTAGTGTTTCATGAAGCACTACACGAGGTGCATTCCAAGCACCTCACGGCAGTCTTCCTGAAACTGGATTTCCACAAGGCCTATGACACGGTTAGCTGGCACTTCCTACGGGAATGCCTGCTTCGGAAGGGCTTTGACGAGCGATGGGTGACCCGGGTGATGCAGATGGTGTGCTCAGGCAGAACCGCAGTGAATATCAACGGCGAGATTGGCCCATTCTTCCCCACCTTTTGTGGGGTGCGCCAGGGCGATCCATTCTCTCAGTTCCTGTTCAACGTTGTGGTAGATGCCCTGGCAGCCATCTTAGACAAAGCAAAAGCTGCGGGCCACATCAAAGGCATTGTCCCACACTTAGTAGGAGGGACCGGCTTGTCCCTCCTACAATATGCGGACGACACCATTATCATGGTGGAAGGATCGGCGAGCGACATCATGAACCTGAAGTTTCTCTTGCTCTACTTCCAGCAGATGTCTGGCCTCAAGATTAACTTCGATAAGAGCTCAGTGATGGTTCTGGGATATTCCGACGCCGATCGCCGGAGTATCGCAGACCGGCTCAATTGCCTGCTCGGGAGTTTCCCCACGACTTATCTCGGGATACCCATTAGTGACTCGAGGCTCACGGTGGCCGAGCTTCGGCCCACGGTAGGCAAGCTCCATCACCATGTGGAGCCATGGCAGGGAAGGTGGCTTTCCAAAGCCGCCCGAGCAGTGCTGATCAACTCGTCCCTATCTAGCCTGCTCCTAGTCATAATGAGCTTTTACAGCCTGCCTGAGACTCTGCACCATGAGATTGCCAGGGTCCAGGGTCGCTTCTACTGGGCCGGTGAGGGAGACAAGCAGAAATACCACATGGTGCGATGGTCTGAAATTTGTAAGCCTCGTGATCAGGGCGGGCTTGGGATAATGTGCTCCAAGCGGATGAACATTACCCTCCTAACTAGATGGCTTTGGCGGATTACGAACGGCGAGGGTGGCCTGTGGCTCCGCATCATTCAGCGGAAATACCTACGAGGCCAACCCCTCGCCTTTTGCCAGCGGTCCGGTGGTTCCCAGTTCTGGCAATCTATCATACAGCTGCTTCCGGTCCTTCGCATTGGATCCTCGATTACGGTCGGATCTGGCACTGCCACGCTGTTTTGGTTCGATCGCTGGGCTGGTGATGCCCCCTTCGCGGATCGTTTTCCTGACCTGTTCTCCATCGCGGTAGACCCGCGGATTTCGGTTGCGACGGCCCTTATTGACTTAGGGCGTCTCGCATTCCGGCGCCAGTTTGGCCCGGCAGAGACTGCGGCTTGGGATGACCTGATCGCGTGCATTGCGTTCCACGAACCTGTGCTGGAGAATGGAGAGGACCGCACTCGATGGCGTCTAGAGCCATCCGGGCTTTTCTCCACCACGTCGCTCTACAAGGCGATCACCCCTACCCCGGGCCCCGCGGCGCTTACCGCCATCTGGGAGATCCGGCCCCCCTTGAAAATTAGGATATTCCTGTGGCAATGGATTCGTGGCCGCCTTCCATCTGGGGTGGAAGTTCTAAAGCGCAACGACCCCGGCGATGGCCGTTGCCCGCTATGCGGGCCGGAAGAGGATTCGAACCATATCTTCTTCACCTGCCTGTCCACGCAGTTCCTCTGGAGCTGTTTCCGCGAGATGGTTGGGGGTAGTTGGGCCCATAACAACTTCCCCGATCTTTTCGCCGAACTCCAGGCACTGCCACCTTCGTCCCGCCACATTAGCTGGCTGACCATCGATGTGCTTGCCTGGACGCTGTGGACTATTAGGAATAAACTTGTGATTCAGCGTATACCTCTTCGACGCGCTACTGATGCTTTGTTCAAATGGTCTGGTTACTTGCAGCTTTGGCGGCCGCTTAGCCGCCCTAGGGAGAGAGACGCCATCACCTTCATCATCACCCAGCTTCGCGCGATGGCTCTCCGCATGGCTCCGCAGCTTCCCCCACCACCACCCGAGCCAGATTAGCTATTCTCCGTCTTCGACGCTGCCGCCGTGTGTTGGTTGTGCCACCCTTGTGGTGTTTGGGCTTGTTGTGCTGTGCCCACAGCAGACTCTGTGGTGTATGTGTTGTTCGTGAGTTTGTGTTGGACCTTGTTGCGGTGGCGTTGTGTGTGTGTGTGTTGGATGATACCTTGTTGACTTGTGCTTGGTGGTTGCTTTATTTATAAAGCGGGGCGAAAGCCTTTTTCGGTAAAGCCAGTCCTCCTATTGAACGTGCACCAGCGTCAAATACCCGACCCAACGCCTGAAGTGAGCCGCAAATAGGCCGGCCCAATCCGGCGAGCTCACTTGAGCAATTTTGTTGAGTTTTCTCATCGGTGTTCATGTTGGGTTTTCACAAAAAACAAACCAATCTATAAAATAGAAGATATGTTAGAAAAAAAATGTTCAATATGTGTTTAAAAAAGTCAGTCTGTATTAAGAAATGCTCATTGTCTATGGATTTTTTACCATACATTATGAAAAGTTTACTGCACATATAAAAAACTTTAGCCTGTATTAAAAACATCGCCACATATCAAAGAAAGTTCACTGTACATTAAAACAAGTAAAATGTATATAGAAAAAACGTCAGTATATTAATAATGTTCCATGTGTATTTGAATTTTTTCACCATATATTAGAGAAATTTTTATAGTGCAAAAACAACTATACACAATTAAAAGTGAAAAACCCTATGGAAAATAATCAACCCAGAAGGAAAAACAGAAAAATAAAAAGACAAATACAAAGAAATAAATAGGCCCCTGAGTGCCACACGTGTGGCACGAAGCAATTCCTCCTTGACTTTTGATGGCATGTTTAGTTAACGAGGATGTCAACTTTATTTGTGAAGCATGGTAACTTTCTATTTGAATGGCAAGTTTCAGTTTTTTGGGTTTTTTTGGATGGTAATTTTAGTTGTAAAAACATCAGTGTGTGTTACTTCGTGCCCCACACGTGACACTTATCATTTTGTTCTTAAATTTACATGAATATTTATTTACATTCTATAAACTTTTTATAAAATGTCAATAACATATTTGTGATACACGTGAACATTTTTTAAATATCACAAACATTTTTTGGATGCACATTGAACATTATATGAATACATGTTAAACATTTTTTTAAATACATGATGAACAGTTTTTTTCAAATACACATTGAACATTTTTGTATACACATTTTATTTTTCATATACACGCTGAACATGTTTTGATACACATGGAATATTTTGCAATACATGATGAACATTCTTTTCAAATACATGTTTGAATTATTTTTGGATACATGCCAAATATTTTTCAATTTGCGCTGGACATTTTTTGAATACATGTGAAAACATTTTTTTGAGTGGTACGGACATTTTATACAAATTATGCGAAGAAAGTTTTACACGAGACCATTTTTTAAATGCGCAATGACACTTTTAGAAATGTAAGTAAATTAATTGTTGGAATATATGTATTTAATTTTTTTAATATAAAAAACATGGGATACATTGTGATGTATATTGTGCGTACGCTGTGCCATACTTTCAGAAAAGAAAGGCTTATTTTTCACGACAGAGGCTTCCAATGTTTGAAGGAGTTTATTTATGCTGGTGCTGTATTAACATCAGGAAACCTTCTGTTTGAAGAAGGGGCACTGCCGATGGTTGATGGTCTTGTTGTAATATATCGTGTGTCAATGGTTAATGCCCATGGATTCCACTTGTGTATCGAGCACCTCCAAGACTGAAACATGCACAAGTTCGTTTGTACAAAGAGGGCGCAACATTTCTTTTAGTCGCTTGTGCAGAATTTGGTATAATGAATGGAACATATACTCATCCTAACCGTCTCAGAGTAACTCCAATAGAACATGCCAATAGAGTGAATTATTGCTCCGAGGAATGTCCCACCAGAACCGTGATAGATCGAGAACTAGCCGCTAGTACAACTA
This sequence comes from Triticum urartu, assembly GCF_056163025.1. Lineage (NCBI taxonomy): Eukaryota > Viridiplantae > Streptophyta > Magnoliopsida > Poales > Poaceae > Triticum > Triticum urartu. Next base: position 443,536,305 of record NC_141877.1, on the reverse strand, counting down.
GGCAGAAAGGTATATCTCATTTCTATTATGTTTTAGTGGCTCATGGTTCCAACAACCATTATATTGCTTTCTATGTATTTTATGAGAGAATTCCTTGTTTGGCCCTTTTTTCTTAAAATGCGGTTCCCCATTTGGCCCAAAACAAAAATTTCTGCCCTGTTTGACACTAGTTGTAAGTTTTCTTCACTTTTCTCATGTACAATTTATTTTTATAGTTGCAACATTCGAAGTGTGTACAAGCTTCTGAATTTAGGCACTTATTTATTTATTGTTTTGGTCCAAATGGGGAATCACATTTTAAGAAAATTTACAACTTTTAGGCACGATGGCTATGTACAAATTGTTGAATCTCTGATCGTTTTTGTCATTGCAATGTTCAAGTCACAATGTAATGGATGTTCTCTGCAGTATCAAGGTCTACAAGTAACAATGAGTGCATTGTTGGTTGGAATGGCTTGGTTTTATGCATTTGTACATTTGTTGCCTACTCTTATGAAATTGAGAATTCAGGCAGATTTTGAATCAACTGCTGCAAAAATAAATAAATAAGAATATTTTATTTGTGAATGCCTGTCATCCTAGGAAAGCATGCAGCCAAACTTGTATAGCTTTGAACATATAGGATATATAAAATATTAATATTGGGATTATGGAGATAATCTTCAGTTTATTTTGGGATATTTGATTTGTTAGGCACAAGGAAGCTAAGTCGATAACTAAAAGAAAAAGAGATGACAAAAAAAGATTTGATAATTAGAAATCATGTATTTTATGGGTAATTAGAAATCATGTATTTTAGGGATAATTAGAAGTTTATATATTTTTTTAAACTGTATTAACCAGATTACGTGGTGCCTGGAGCGTTGTTGGGCCGGCCCAGCCGCCATACATGCCGGCGGGCGCGCGACCTGTGACTCCGGGACCCCCATTCGCCGCCGCTCTCCCCTCCTCCCGCTCCCAGATCACGCCGCCGCACACGTCGCCGCCGCCGGACGGGTCAGGCGGCCATCACCGCTGCGGAGGTGAGCACCCCCTCATCCATTCCCTCCTCCCCATTTCCACCGTCATCCCCTCCTGCCCTCTCTTCCGTCCGCTGGCGCGCCACTCCCTGCACCCCGTCGCCGTCCATCTCCGTGAACCTGTGACTCCGTGAACCGGCGAGCCTCCTCGCCGCCGTAGATTTACTGCTCCCTTCCCCCCATTCCCCTCTCGCTAACCCTCTCTCCATCTCACTCTGCGTGAATCGCCTGTAAAGAAGACTGCGCTGCTCTCCCGCCCCCTCCCCCTCCCCCTCATCCTTCTCCCGTCGCCCCTTCTTCTTCTCCTCCCCACGCTCCTCCTCCGTCGCCCGACATTTCCGCCCACTCTCCTCATCCCACGTTTCTTTGCTCTTCTACAACTGTGTTATTCTGGCTAGGATGCATTTTCTGGACCATGGTCTGTCTGCATTGCCGACCTGATTTGGGACTTATTTTGATCTCTAAGTTGCTGCTGCTGACTACCTTAGTTAGAAATGATGATGCAGTGCCAGCGTGATGCAACTGTTTGGGCTATGGTTTCTTTTTAGATATGTGCTTATATATGATTCCATGCTAAACTGATTGCAGTTGATGTTTATGTATGATGATGCCATGTCTTTGTTGCTTAGTTTGTCAGAGGTGCAAGTATGATTATCTTAAATGATGGCGTTTTTCTGTTTTGCTTGGCTCATTTATGTGAACGTAATCATGTATAAACAGTGGAGGCAACAATCAATGTCTAGATTTTTTTTAGATGGACGGCATCAGCAAGAAAACGGCAAATGCTAATACTGCGAGCTGTAGGCTTGGCTTGGTTGCTGTTTCGTGTTCATACATGGCCATGATAGTTACAAGGGCACCTACGGACCGATGCATGAGAGCGACATGGCTAGGATGTCAAATTTACGTTTTATCTACTACTACAATGGCACAAATTGCTGCAACCAGCTTAATATGAGTAGGGCGCCACTTTTTAACTTGTGTACATTGTTCCGTGATAGGAAATTGTTGAAATACCCATTCCTATCCAGGAGGTCTATGGGACTTATTATCACTTTCTTCCCCTCTTTGTTTGTGCAGGCCGCTGCTGCCGCTGGGAAAGCTTAATCACCAGCAGCCATGTCCATCAGATCTCTCATCGCAGCATCCAGGTCCAGACATGCCCTCGCCGCTGCCACCATCTCTCAGGTTAGGTGCCCCTCCCCCGCGCTTCCTCGAGCTCTTTCTTTACAACAGAAGCAGAACACTGATTCACAATATCTTTGAACTGATCTGATGTGTTTTACTGCACCTTGTCTGATTGATCAGGCAACTTCCAGGGCGCACCAGCACGCCTGCATGCCTCCTCTGCTCTCGGGGCTTGGACCACTCGCGCGCGCCTTTAGGTATAGTCTGTGATGCCAGCCTGCCTCTTGCTTGTGGAAAGAGCTGAATGAATTGTTCGTGCTATATGTGTGCAGCTCAAGCGCTGCAGTAGCAGATGTCAATTCAGGTGTCCGTGTTATGGAAGGGCAGGTGTGTTACTCCCCTCCCTAAATCTACCATGTTCTGCTAATTGTGTGTGAGCGTACAATCCATTTCTAAGTTTGTAGTAGCTAGAAGAATATGCGCACTTCGCCGTGCTGGCTAGTGTGGCCCTGGCTGATGTGCTGTTTAGAACCACTTCAAAATGTTGCTTTAATACTATATCTGTATAATGAGTTGATATCCATATATGTATAGTTTAGCAGACAGAAAAAATAACACCTCTTTTTCTTGGTCCGAGTAAATGCAATGCAAGTACATTAGAGAATCAAACCAGAATGCTATTACCGAGGTGGGATGGGTCTATTCTATCTAGGCGATACATTGCATTAGTTAAATTGAACCACACACCATAATATCTTAAGTTATTGTACTTTGTGGACGTTATATGAGCCTTATAGGTTTACGGCGTTGCCCTACTTTCTCTGTATATATAATGAACAATCCACGAATACATGCATTATGATTTTGGTAGACATTATCCGCCTTGTGCTTCACCAAAAACACCATAGTTAAACCCTTGTAACGTAAAAGATGGGGAGGTTTGACACACACTTTATAAGCCACCCTCCTTCACTTAGGCAAGGGTTTGCACACACTGTAATCTGACATCCATACGCAGAGAAAAAGCTCCCGGAGCACAGGACTTAGGGTCTTTACCTCCGCCGCAAGGGGCCTGAACCTGCAAAAGCTTCTGTGTCACACTTGCACCTAGCGTGATCCTGCTACTTCCCTACCCCTCTCTCGTACTGTCAGGACTTCCCTCACGACACTCTCTGACTCCCCAGGTCGCCGCCACCGCTGCGTCCTCTCCACCTGGCGCCAGCCGATGCACGCCCTCGCACGTGCCGCATCCCTCCTGCGTCGAGCCATGGCTTGCCTGCCCCAGCTCGGCGCCATCGGCTGCGGCACCCCGCTCCTCGCCAAGGTCTTGTTCTTGCACCCCATCCTCCCCATGTCTGTCACGTTGGTGCTCCGTGAGGCTAGAGCGACGTGCTCCGCCAGTTTGAATACGTGAGAGTTAGACCGCATTTGGCTCATTGGATGGGTAGGGTTTACGGGGATTTTAGAAACTATGGATTTGGGCGTCTCTGTTGGGATGGTACCAAGATCCCATCGATCAGTCAGGATTTGTGGAGCAGTTGACACTGATTTTTGGGCGGTTTGGGTCACATTCCTGATATATGGGAAGAAGAAATCGCCTATGCTGCTATGTGCTTCTACTCTAAGAAATTAATTTTGGGTAATTTTTCTTCTTACTTTTCACCACCCGAGGGGCATATATAACCGAACAGCTTCCACAAGTACAGTGGCAGAACAATAGAATTAAATCGCTAAACAGAGTGCCTGTTTTAACCGAATTACAATCAACAGTAATTAAGACAGGATGCTAAATAACAGCAGCCGTTGGATATGGCCGTCAGGCTTGTGCGCCATTGGATAACTGAACTTGTACCTCACTTGTTTGGTGCCGATAGATGTATGTGCTAAAACTGCCCCTCCTTCTACGACCTGACAGATGACCAGATACCACTTTGTGAACAGATTTTGTAATGGGTTTTATTCCTGGTCGCTTCTAGTTTGGAAATGTAGCGTTTGATTGAGTGTGATTCGGGTTAGGTATCAACTTACTCAAGGGTACTTCTAGATCCAGATAGCAATGATTAACAAATATGGGCCTGCTTGAGTTCTATCTCAGTAATGATTAGCAAATAGCAACAATGTGTTATGTTCAAAAGTTGGTTTTCTGTATCTTGGCTATATTTCCTGGCATGTGATTCTAATTCTGCCTTCTCAGTTAGCTTTCTTCATTTGCAGATTTTGCCAAATGTCTACTCCAAAGGGTATTCTACTCTTTTGGCTCCAGCAAATGAAGCGCTGATTCCACCGGAACTTCTATCTAGCAAGACTGTCTGGACACCAGACCGAGAGCTTGGTGTGTTTCTAGTGTTCCTTATCCATCTGTTGCTATGACATTGCTGTTTCTCTTGAGTGCCCTATGGGCTATTTTTATCTAACTGACAGAGATTTCTTCGTTAACTCTGCGCTCTTTGATTGAAAATTGAGCTTCACTGAACAAGATTTTTCATAATGGGACAGAACTTGATGTCACTTTTTATGTAGTGATAATTGGCTAATAGAAAGCTATATATATATATATATATATATATATATTATTTTCACATTATGCTGAGTTGTAACTTGTAAGTAATATTAATATTTTATTACAGGGCAGTATGAGGACCTAGTAGCTAGAGTAACAAACTTCCATAATGAGGACAACGGATTCATGGTTTTGGATGGTGATGTTTTTGATGTTCCAATTAGGAAGGATATCGTTCACAGGGTAGTAAGGTGGCAGCTTGCTAAAAGGCAACAGGTGCACACTACGATCTCTCTTGTTCTGTTGATTGACTTAAGCTCACAAGCTCCCAAATCATGTGATCTGTATGTTGGGTGTAATATCAGTTACTCCCTCAGTTCCAAATTACTCGTCGTAGAAATGGATGTATCTAGAACTAAAATACATCTAGATACATCCATACCTGCCACAAGTAATTCGGAACGGAGGGAGTACATTCTTAAGTTCAGATATTTAGGGAGTGTTCGGTGATCCACTAGCTCCACAAATCTGAGAATCTGCAGAGCATCTACTCCCCCGCTCCTGGACTTTTAACTAGCGCTCCACCAACTCCCGGAGCGAGAGTGTGGAGCGGAGGAGAGCCGAACAGGCCCTTAAGTTCTATCTTTCTAATGCACGTTCCGATAATTGCATGCACCTGTCTTTCACAGGGGACACACTCAACTAAAACTATCAGTGAAGTGAGCGGCACAGGAAGAAAGCCTTACAAGCAAAAAGGAACTGGAAGAGCACGTCATGGAACATTGCGTGGTTGTCAGGTTATACTACCCTATCTTGACATTCCTCCATTCATATAAATGGTATTGAATAGGCTTCGGAGATATCTCATCTTGTTTGAAACAGTTTCGAGGAGGTGCAACTATGCATGGCCCGAAACCACGAAGCCATGCATTCAAGTTGCAGAAGAAAGTGCGACGTCTGGGACTTAAGATAGCCTTGTCTGCTAGAACAGCTGAGGGGAAGGTATTTGCTGCCTTACTAAATCATTGTGTATCTTCCTGGATGTTCTTGTGTAGAGTTAGCTCCTTCCTTATCCCAAGATAACTATTTCTGTTACAAAATGGATTCTGCATTAAATCATGAACCCTTGTTTAGTACTAGTATGCTTCGGGCAACAGTAATGATCATGTTTATTACTACCTCTGTACCACAATATAAGACGTTTTTGCAGTTCTAATTGAATTGCAAAAACGTATTATATTATGGCATGGAGGGAGTATTTGCTAGAACTATGCGAGAATTAATGTGCTGTTTCAGAAGCTGTTGATCAGCATGTCACTATGAAACTGTTTTGCTATGTTTTATGCTTTCTAGATCCTTTCACGATATTTTGTACTTTATAGATCCTTCCTGAAGTTCAGAGAACAGACCACTTATCCCTAGTTCTAATGGAGCATGAACTAGTTGTACTTTTTGATCAATATCATGTATTTGTAGAATGGTTTCTCTGACTGCCTTGTCTTCTTAGACGATTTACTTTTAGGTTGTCGCTTATGAGATGTGACATTGAGATGGTATTGTTTCCACGGCTTCTTGAAAGAGTAAAAGCTATTGAAATCTATCGATCAGTGTGTAACAATTAATTTGTTTTATGCAATGTTATTTTCTTCTGGTGCTGCTCCCAAAAATTCTCGAGCACACAAAGTGACAAAGGAAAAACTTGACCATCTGTTATCCTGAACGCAAATACGTATACATGAGTTGGCCCGGAACTCTCCATCTGAAACCATTCTCTGCAGTAACTACGTATGCATGTATAGTTTACTTGACCATGTTTTATTGTAGCTCTGCATCTTCGAGGACCTAGAAGTCCCCAGCCACAAGACGAAAAACATCGTGCAGTACATCAAGCAGATGGACGATACGAAGAAGGTTTTGTTGGTGGATGGAGGCGACATTGATAAGAAGTTAAAGCTGGCCACTAAAAATCTTCACTACGTGAATGTCATTCCTTCGATTGTAAGTGTCTGGGTATCTCAGCGGCTTAACAATGATTAACAGTCCCATTGTGGTTTTCGCAGCAGATATTGTGACCCAAGAATAGTGTGCTGATGTTTTACATGTTCAAATGCAGGGCCTCAATGTCTACAGCATCCTGCAGCATGACACCCTCGTAATGACTCGAGACGCCATCAACAGAATCGTGGAGCGGATGCACACCCCCATCAGCCGCTAGCAAAGCAGGGCTTCAAAGAACCTTTCTATGCATACGACGTCTTTTATCCAGTTTTGGTACAGCCGTTCATGAGTAGGCGAAAGTGCAGCCCAACCCTTTGATTATCTGTTGTAAGGAGATCGTAGCACTAGTGTTTTGTTGCAGACGCTTTAATGAGAAATGCTATGGAGAACCTGCGGATGTACCCACTTGGAATCCCACCCCTTTTCGTACATCCCCTTCATAATACACTAGAGGACTGTGCTTGCTTTGCCGCGCCGTTCTTCACTTGTGGGGTTAACTTTTCTTTTTCCCCAGCAGGTTATTGTGGATGATTGTTTTGTTTTGATTTTATCTATGGTCTGGATTTTAATTATGTTTTGATGGTGTTTTTTAATTCGTATATTGTGTTGTGTTGCCGTTAGATATGGTATTTATTCTAATTTGACTGTGGGGTTGTTCAGCTCGTGTTTGTGGTTTTTTTACATGTTTCGGCCTTGGTGCCAGTCGGTGGTGGTTGTGATGTCCTTGAGAGCTCTTCTTCTGTGCGCGAACCATTGAATTGTTGATATACATTGGCTGACCCATGAAGTTCTTGCTCGCTGTGCTTGGCTTCCTTCTTCGCTGGCTAGCCTAACTTTTTTTTGCTTGCCTTACTATTTAAGCTAGAAAAAACAGCCATCGTGTTTCTTTTTTGAAACACTCCATTTAATCAAAAGATATTGTGAATTAGAAACTATAAATTTTAAACTACATTCACAAAATTTTAAAATATTTATGGAGTTTAGACAATATCTGTGAATTTGAAAAAGGTTTGCAGATTAAAAAATGTAGGCAGACTTTAAAAATGTTCATAAACTTTGAAAATATTCATCTATTTGGATATTTTTTACTGATTTAAAAATGTTCACATATTTTTAAATATTCATGAATTTTAATGAATATTCATGGAAAGTAGAATAAAAACAAAAACAAAAACAAAAACAGGGAAATAAACAGGAAAAGCCCCCCAAAAAAATGATTTCGCTGCAAATCAAATGTCAGATTTTTTTAGCATGGCAAATGGAATGCCCAAGATTGCAAATTATGTTTTCGTGAGAATGGCAATTTCCTTTAGCAAGTATGGCAAATCCTAGCCGTGTTCAGTTTTTATGCCAGAAATTGCCATGGTTGATAGAGGAAATTGTCATCCTCATGACAATATAATTTGCCATGCTTAAAAATCTAACGTTCTGAAAGAAATACTATGAAATTGATAAAAAAACACAGGAAGAAATAAAAAGGGAAACCATGGAATACCTTCTCAAAACCGGAAAACTATGTGTTATTCTCAACCAGCGACACATTACACTTACAGACGGGCCCCACAATGATCCATAGCCTCTGATGCACCAAGAGGCTTGAAATCTAGAGAGCTTAGTATCTTAATATACATTGTATTCCTAGCCTAACTCTGTATTCTTTACTGAATCCCACACGTATTTGACAAAAATCAGTTCGTACGGATGACATTGGTCATCATTAATGCGTACTCTCATGTATTTGTACAACAATCATCACCTGTTATATCATTTATTTTTGCTCTTTGACTATCTAGAGCGGATGTGAGTGTCAAATTAATTAAAATGCTTATCTACAAATAAATTATTATTATTATTATTTTATTATTATGGGAATGCCTAACTTCATGGTTAGCTTTATTCAACTCAAATAACATTTAAATCATATGTTGGAAAAACAACAACTCAAAAGAAAAATTCTGCTAAAAAACTTGAGATAAAATCTAGTGTGAGTCCAGCTACAAGGACGGAGGATCAACATGCCCGTGAGAAAAACAATATCTTCACCGTTAGGAGTGCATATTGACCGGGACAAGATATTTTATTTTTTGAAAGAGGAGGCAAAAGATTTGTCTCATTCATTAATCAGGGGAGAAGACAAGGTTTAAGTTGGAGCCACAGGAGGCCCACTGAATACAAAAGTCATTACTCTCGCGACATGAAATTTGCGTTTCGCACCTGCTAGCACCCAAAGCCTAGCTTCCTCCTTCAAGTTTCGCAAGATGATTTGGGAGGCGTCAATTTCTTCCGGAAGGACCCTCGCATTTCAACCGGGACAAGATTTCATTGTTTGGGCCCTTGAGAAAAATGACATCTTTGCCATTAGGAGTGTGTATCGACTAGCAGTTGACGAAGCCTCGGGGTGATCACTTCATTTAGAACTAATCTCGATGGTTGTCCAGACGGGTGGAAGGTGATATGGTCTTGCCTTGCGCCATCGAAGGCTCTCTCTTTCTAGACCAATTCATTCGCAACCTGGTGCAATAAACACATGAGGAATTTAGAAGTGCACGACAACTGCCTTGTTTACCATATGGAGGATGAAGATACTTTCCATGTGTTTTATGCCTGCGCTAATGCGAAGAGGCTATGGCTGACAATGTCCTTGGAATGGGAGCTACATGCGTTTACAAGCATCCAATCTAGTCATGGCTGGTTCTTCCCTCTTGTGTGCAAGATTGATGAGTCCATGCGTGTTCGCCCGTTGATTCTTCCAGGAATGAGCTTATCCATGCAAAGCCGGCCCCACCTATGGATGTTTCTGTAAGATTATCAGTTATGTAGCTTCTCTTTAGTCGTTGGACGTGGATACAAATGGAGATCATCTAAAGGGAAAGATGGTGGACCGGACATGCTTCCCAAATACCGAGTCTACATGAAATAACAATAATGACGATGGCTAGCACATATTTTCTTCAAATCATAGTTCCATTAACTTCATCAAATGCAACAAGCCATGGGGAAGATTAACGGCGCACCGGCAATGCCAATTCCAATGGAGCAAGAAGGCATGGCGACAGAGCAGTACACACCATCAGATCCTTGTCATAATCCAACGAAGATAAATGAGGAAGCTACTGAGGCTCTAGATCCCGCCGCCAGTGGAGGTGCTGGGGGCGGCGAGCAATATTGGATTTAGGGCCGGTGGGCCGCTGGTTCCCGTAGCTGATGGGGAAGAGATTGTGGTGGAGATGGTATGATACTGATATGCTGCTACCCTCTGCTTCTGTTGTGCCGCTGTCGTTCCTGATGTGCCGCCATGCTATTGCCCACTGCTGTCAACCTGCCGTCACCCATGAAGCTCTTGCTCACTAAGTTTTGCTTCCTACTTCGCTGGCTAGCCTAAGTTTTTTTCTTTGCTCGCCCCACTCTTTAAGCTAGTAGAAACAGCTATCGTATTTTTTTATTTGAAACAATCCACAAAATAAGTTAAGGTTTAAAAATATTGTGAACTTTAAAGCCATAAATTTTAATAAAATATATTCACAAAATTTTAAAATATTCTTGGATTTCAAACAATATTTGTGAATTTCTAAAAGGTTCTCAGATTAAAAATGTACTGACTTTCAAAATGTTTGTAAAATTTGAAAAATCATTAATTTGGAGATTTTTTTATTGTTTCAAAAATGTTCACGTATTTTTTAAATATTCATGGAAAGTAGAATAAAAACAGGAAAAACCTAAAAGAAAATGATTTTGCCGCAAATCAAATGTCAGACTTTTTTAGCATTGCAAATCGAATGCCCAAGTTTGCAAATTATGTTATCACGAGAATGACAATTTCCTTTAGCAAGCATGGCAAATCCTATCATGTTCAATTTGTTTTTTGCAGAAATTGTCATGGTTGATGAGGAAGTTGTCATCCTCACGACAATATAATTTGCCATGCTTAAAAATCTAACGTTCCGAAAGAAAAACTATGAAACCGATAGAAACACAAGAAAAAAGCAAAACCATGGAGTACCTTCTCAAAACCAAAAACATATGTGCTAGTCTAAACTAACGACACATACACTTACAAATGGGGCCCACAGCGATCCATAGCCTCCGATACACCAAGAGGGTTAAAATCTAGAGAGTTTGGTATCTTAATTAATATACATTGTATTCCCAGCTTAACTCCGTATTCTTTACAGAATCCTACACATATTTGACAAAATCTATTTGTACGGATGACGTTGGTCATCATTAATGCATGCTGTCATGTATTTGTACAACAATCGTCGCCTGTTATATCATTTATTTTTACTCTTTGACTATCTAGAGCGGCTGTTAGTGTCAAATTAATTAAAAGGCTTATCTACAAATAAAAAATACATTATTATTATTATTATTTATCACGGGAAGGCCTACCTTCATGGTTAACTTTATTCAACTCAAATAACACTTACATCATATGTTGAAAAAACAACAACTAAAAAAAATCTGCTACAAAACTTGAGATAAAATCTTTTGTTTTTGTGTGTGTGAGAGGGGGGGGGGGGGGGGGTGGGTTCAACCACAAGGACGGAGGATGAACATGCCCGTTCACCATTTGGAGTGCATATTGACTGGGACATGATTTCATTGTTTGGCCCCCTGAGAAAAACAATATGTTCATCGCTAGGAGTGCATATCGACTAGTAGCCGACGAAGTACCGGGCCCTTTGATCGCTTCATTTAGCACTAATCCCGATGGTTGTCGGGACGAGTGGAAGGTGATATGGTCTTGCCTTGCTCCACTTAAGGCTCTCTCTTTCGCTTGGCGTATAGCGACCACTTCATTTGTAACTTGTTGCAATAAACACATGAGGAATTTAGAAGTGCATGACACCTGCCTTGTTTGCCATATGGAGGATGGAGATACTTTCCATGTGTTTTGCGCCTGCGCTAATGCGAAGAGGCTATGTATGACAATGTCCTTAAAATGGGAGCTACATGCGTTTACAAGCATCCAATCTAGTCATGGCTAGTTTTTCCAGCTCGCATGCAAGATTGATAAGTCCATGCGTGTTCACCCGTTGATGCTTCCAGGAATGAGCTTGTCAATGAAAAGCCGGCCCCACCTATGGATGTTTCTGTAAGATTATCAGCTATGTAGCTTCTCTTCAGTTGTTGGAGCCTTGGAGGTGGATACAAATGGAGATCATCTAAAGGGAAAGATGGTGGACCAGACGTGCTTCCCATATACTGAGTCTACATGAAATAACAATAATGACGATGGCTAGCACATATTTGCTTCAAATCATAGTTCCATTAACTTCATCAAATGCAACAAGCCGTGGGGAAGATTAACTACTCACCAGCGATGCCAATTCCAATGGAGCAAGCAGGCATGACGACAGAGCAGTACACGCCATCTGATCCTTGTCATAATCCAACCGAAGACAAAGGAGGAAGCTGCTGAGGCTCTGGATCCCGCCGCCAGGGGAGGTGCTGGGGGCGGCAAGCAACATTGGATTTAAGGCCGGCGGGCCGCTGGTTCACGTAGCTGACAGGGGAGAGATTGTGGTGGAGATGATATGATACTGCTATGCTGCTACCCTCTACTTCTGTTGTGCCGCTGTCGTTCCTGATGTGCCGCTATGTTGTTGCCCACTGCTGTCAACCTGTCATCGCCAGAGAGAGAGAGAGAGAGAGAGAGAGAGAGAGAGAGAGAGAGAGATTACTGAGAGTAGGGCCCTAAGTAAGAGGTAGGGATTTAGTTGTGGAAAAATAGACACGACGTAGGAGTTTAGCGGCTTCGCCACCGTTCGTCTTAAGTCGCGAGAAAAAATGGGACCAGTGGGGCCGATAAAACTGCGTCCGGCTACCATGACATATCCTGTAATTACACGCGTCAATTTGTCATAACTCACCCAGAGCCGAAAAATAGGAGGAAATATCGATCCTTGCAGCTTTAATCTCGTTAGAATAGGGTTTGCAAAGTGACGGGTCAGGGGTCCGGGTTCTCCTATTCTTTGCTCATTGTAAAGAATAGTTCTCGAAATGCATGGTGGGCCAGCGGCCCATGTAGAGCTTCATGCACTTGAGACAAACAGAGACAATATTGCTTTTTAGTCGGTTTTACTTATATTTTGTTTTGGCATTTTCATTTTAAAGATTTGAAAAGTATTCATGAATTTAAAAAGACATTCATGAATTTTAATATATTCATGAGTTGAAAAACAATTGTGATTTTAAACAGTAAAAAAACATGTAAGACCAAGAAAAAGGAAAACCCAAGAAAAACATGAAAAATCATGTCCTGAGAAAATCATGAATGAGACGGATAAACAAAAGAAAAAAAGCCTTCTTTCGCAAAAAAAGAAAAAAAGAAAAAAAGCCTTGGCATGCGTACGAGGCGAAGAAGTTAAATGGGCCAAGGTCCAAGCGCGGCAAGTGTGTGTGAAGAATGGCTACTATTCTACTACGCACCGGGATCCTTCTATACGTCGCTTTATGTGCCTGTTCAGTCAACCGGCGCTCGCTGCCGCACCTGGTGGGCCGGCCTACGAAACACACACTACAGTGTATTCATAGAGCGAAAGAGCCCACCAAAAAAGATGCTCCCGTGAGGAATGAAGCTAACCACTAGAGCTACTAGGCACTAGTGATTGGTTGTAGTGCGAACGTATTAAGAACATCCGTAGCCGCGCTATCTATTGCAGATACATTTTGTAAAAACATGATTTTTGAAAAAAATGTGTACACAATTTGAATGTTTGTAGATTTCAGAAAAGGTCACGAGTTAGGAAAAATTTCATGTATTAAAAAAAGTTCATCAATTTTGAAAAAAGTACAGCGATTTTAGGAAAAGTTCACAAATTTAGAAAAAGTTCACCGATATAGGAGAAAAATCATTGTTTTTGAAAAAAAGTTCATAGATTTTCAAAAAGGTCCACAAATTCGTAAAAGTTCCACAATTTTAAAAATGTTCACCAGATTTCAAAGAAAGTTTATAAAATCGAAAAAAGTTCATCGATTTGGAAAAAATAGTTCATCAATTTAAAAAAATATATTCAATTTTCATAAGAAACATTCAAAAATGTTCATTGATTTGAAAAAATCATCGATTTTGAAAAAAGTTCACGAAATCAAGAAGAATACAAATAAGGAAAAAGAAAATAAAAATAAAAGAATGTTAAGAAAAGGGAAAAGTAATCACAACCGGCCAGTGACCTGGGTGGTTACTGCTGTTTACCTCGTACAGGAGATCTTGGGTTCGACCCCACTAACTCATGCGTTTTGATTTTTGCGGGTTAAAAATTAGAAAAAAAAGATACATGGCCGGCCCAGTATGCAGTAGAGGGAGTGCGCTTCAGGCGCCCGCTTACAAAATGACGAAGAGAGGACAAAATGGGCCGTGCGGTACTGTCCGACCATTTAGCATATACTTTCATTTTGTATTTTAAATATAAAAACTTGTCCAAACACTTTGATCAGAATATCAAGTACAATGCTCAGACTATCCGTGAAAAATGTCCCCAGATACCCATGTCGTGCACCAATATTTTCTGATACCAATATAGCACAATGCTCCCTCAAAGAAAATATAGTACAATGTTGGGGAAAAAGTGTGTGTTTTAGTTTCACCATGATAAATGCTGGAGCACCAAAAAGGCTGGATACCTGAAAAGAAAATCTCGCAATAGTGAGAAAGACATGCGTGCCACCTGCAGGCTATTCTGTCGTCAAGCCATGCATATCCTTCCATGCATGCAAAACACAACACCCCAGCTTTTGGTTAGTGAATCAAGCCAGCCAGGGCCACATTTACTGGATTGACTATTAGGGCATTGACCACCCCGCCTGGCGGCCCGTACGCGCGAGGCCCCGCCGCACATTCTCTTCCCCTCTTCCTCTTTTCTTTCGCGCAATGCATCAATGCATGTGACCAGGAACACCGGCCCCCTCCCCTTTCCCTTATCAGAACGGAATCAAACCAAAACTGGTCACGCACAAGCAATCAACCGTCCCTAAGCGATAAGGATTAAACTAACCGGGCCGGCCTAATTGCATGCGCCCGCTGCTTTGCGAGGCGGGATGTGCGCTTGGCTGAACAGTCGCCACCTTGCTTGTCCCCGAGATCGGAGACCAGGCGAGCTCACCCTTATCAACAAAGGGAGGAGATGCTTTTGCCTGAGGGAGGCCTGCGTCTGCTGCACGCGGCTAATACGTTGAGCTGCTTAGTTTTATCATCGAGCTTCGTGCTAACTTTGACCGTTACTCGCAGCTTTTGGAGCCTACGCTAGGCTAGACTACACTTGGCATCACGCAGCTGCATGCATGCCGGCCTACCCCGTCGTCTTTTGGCCGTGATTGTTGACCGTTTTTCCGTACCGCTACGCCACTCCCGTGTTTATGTTTATCATTTCGCCCGTAGGTGTACGTGACTGAGGCTCTACTCCCATGTTTCGGTACCCTCCTCAGGTTCTTAACAAGGATATGCCTATAACCGCTTGGATCCATATTAGTTGTCGGTCGAACGGTTATATGTAAGTGTATATCAGTGCTAGATATATTCATTTAAGCGATAATTTATAAGGATTAAAGAAAGTATAGTAGTACGTGTTCTAGCACTCTCGTAGAGTACTTCTTCTGTAATTAAGCTGTAGTAAAACCGATAATGCACCACGTACTTTCCGTACGCAAAGTGGTGGCAAATTGTGAGGAGCATTAACACGTGCTAGTACGCCTGATATGGATATGGACAAGCTAGTTTAAAGATGGCTGCGCCACGTCCAGGTCCCTGTCTCTCGCAAACCCCGGTGCCATGCATGGGCCGGTTGCCACTGGACCTATCGACATCTCCTGTGCAGTGCTCTCTCGGGCAGCAGCCTCACCGCCGGGCGCGCATTCGCGCCCATTGGACGGTCAAACTGGACACGCCCGGCCGGCCGACAGGCCGGCGCAGCGGCAGCGCCAACGCGCGCGCGCGCAAGCACGGGGCCGGGGGGGGCCTTGCGTCTGCGTGCCTACGCATGGCCAGCGGCCAGCACCCGGCCACCTTTGGCGCCTGGAGACTGGAGCAATAAAGGGCGGTCCGGTCCGGTCCGGTCCAAGGGCTACCTTTCAAACATAGTCAAATCACGCTTCTCCACCTCACGCTCTCCGGCCTAGCTTAGCACTGTCGCCCATGCATGCATGCACGCACGCACGCACGCAGTCCTCTCTCCCTCTCTCTTCCCCGTGCGGAGCGGAGTACGTTCTCCAGTTGAGATAGAACCAGCACGCAGATGCAGCAGTGCCTGAAAAACCAACCAGGCATGCAATGCACCAGCGGGCAGTGGCTGCAGCCATTGGTTGCTGCTCATCGACGAGTGGCCGGCCAGCCAGCCAGGCCATGCATGCACGCATAGGCACGCATCGGTCAGTGGATTCAATTCGATTCAACGCAACTCAATCATCGTCGCCTGTTTATTTATGCGAGCGAGACCTGCGGGCGTTCTGGAAAGTGTGCTGTTTCCTATGCGGTTTTTATTGCTCCCAGCGGCCCATGCAGCGCACCGCAGCGCAGGCCAAGAACGACGAGCACGGGAACCCAACCACAGACAGACAACTCCCGAACTTTGATTTGAACACCATATTTTTAGATGGATTTACCGTTATTTACGCGGAAAGCCGCGCCGAATCTCCTTGCGCCGCGGCAGCCGATGCTCGACGTACTGTAGTAACGTTGAGTCCAACCAGGGCCATCTCCAACGATTGATCACCGCCTCGTTTGTATTTCCACTGCTAGAATGGGTGGTAGTCTACTCGTTTTGACCGATACGGACCATGTACGACTGCGGCACTCACCCGGTGCCCATACCCAGGACAGGAGACCATTTGTCTGAGGCTTCACATGGTGAAATAGTTGCTACCCAATGCTCTGCCTGCAGCTCAGGCGAGCCCGCGGGAGAGAGAGCAGATCGATCGATGGTGGCTGGGCCAGCCCAATGAGGCTCCGACACCTCTTTTCAGTGAGGCATGCACTGGCTGTTTAGTGCTTAGCCTAGTTACACCAGCTTTTTCTCAAAAAAAAAGTTACTCCAGCTAGATGCTACTCTACGTACTCCTACTACTCTAGATCGTATAGGCCGGACCTGGTAGCCAGGACTGGAGGGCATAGCTAGCTAGGACAGACATACGGTGTACGGCCGGGATCATATCATATGGTCATCATAACATGCGTACTATAGGCCTACATCCACCATGCATGCATTCTCCAATGATCCACATACAGTACGCCTACTTGGTGGAACTCGAGTGAGAGATCAAGCCGATGTATACGCTCCATGATAGAGGCAAAGGTGTCCCGATGTTTCGATGAGATGGTGGCTATTATTTCTGGGGGAGTCGACCTTGACGATCCGACTACGAACGTGCGAGACGTCGCGCCTTAGCAATTGCTAAACCAACTTTCGAGGGATTATTGACCACGCCGGAGCACGATCAACCTGGCCACGAGGGTCTATTTCCTGAAGCAAACGAAGAACAAGTAAGAAACTGAGATTGCAATCTGGATATTGCGAATATAAGATGAAAACTTTATTGATCAAGGTGGGGGTTGTGACGTCTTGGTCTGGTCGTTGGATACAAACGAAGTACGAGAAGTTGCAGCTATGGTAAACTTTTAATCTAAACAAAACCCAAGGAAAAAAGCTACTAGATGGATCTACTTATATATGAGCAAGGGGTGGCGGCCAAGGAGGTGGGAGGACGTCCCAAGGCAGCCTAAAACTAACCCTAGGTCGTACAAGGCTCATGGGCCCAAGTAAAGGTGATGCAACACCTTTGGGCTTATAGTTTGACTCGGATTCTGCTGCAACGTCAGATTGTTTCGTCCGTAACTCAACGCTCCGGACGAATTTGAAGGTGAATCCAATTGGGTTGGAAAGAGCACGAAATATAGTTTCCAACAAAAAAAGAATCACCCAATTCGGAGTCCGTATGAAAAAGTTGTTGGCGTTTTGAGTCAGGTATGTCTGTGCAGTCCGAATCTGAATCCAGAACGTGAGAGACTTGGACTCTATCTTCTCTTGGCCCAAAAGTGACGTGAGAGGACTTTTTGAACACAACCTAAACTTCTCCTTTTCCCTTATCTTCATATGTGGATTGTACAAATGTCCCATACACCTGCAATTAGACAAAACACAAAAGTGTGTGAAGTATTTTTGTTCTGGATAACATAAATAGATTATTGAATAGTTTGCATTAGAAATCACCTGACAAATATGCATGTATGCAATATTTTTGGTCGTATCCAAGGTAGTCATGTCCTCATCATCCTCCATTTTTGAAAACAAAGCCGTCCTCGGCATTGCTTAATCTGAAATGTGGCTAACAAAAGAGACAAGGTGTACATGTTGTATATGTATATGTCATCCATTTTAACTTACCTTGATTTTTGCACATATGTCACATGTATACATGAGTAACTTTCATTGTTCATAAAATCTAAACTCAAAAAATTATCACAAAAAATAGAAGGCATGAAAATATTGCAACTCAGTTTGCACATATAAGTGAAGCTCTTATTCACTTCAAAAGATTGGCAATGTTCATCATTAAGCCATCCTAACTTCGATGAATAAACCTTACTTGCATCAAATTTACATGTTACAAGATGCTTAAATAAGCAAACATGCAATAAGTCATTGGACACAGAATCATCATCAAGATTAGAGGTCATATCAAAATGATTAAACATTGGTTCTTTTGCATCAACAGTTAATTCAATGGGTGCACTCAAAATTGTTGATATTTCAGTTGTTTGATCACATGACGCATTCATGACAGTAACAAGAGTCTCTAAAATAAGTGGTGTGCTCAAATCAACAGGTAACTCAATACATGATGCATTCAAGTTAACTAGGCATGCTTCATTCTCATGTGAAGTTATATCATCAATACCTTTACTGTTACCTCGCAGAGATGTAGCTGATGTAGGTACGGACGTTGACAATGTACCATACTCTTGATATGATATCGTGCTCACAATCCGAGGTGGGGCTGCTCTAGTAGGTGCAATAGTGGAGTAACCAACCGGCGGTGGTGAGCATGAACTGGAATAGTAGTTGTTGTAGTCACCCAATGCATCCTCCTATTTCTGTCTCTCAAAGGTACAAGCACGGACATACATACCAGTAATGCAACGAGGAATATACTGAAATCTTGCCTGAATATCATGGTTCAAACCACCAAAAAATCTATTCATTGTATCATCCTCAGATTCTTCTATGTCACAATGATGCATATAAGATTTGAACTCTTGGTAGTAAACATGAACAGTGTTACTGCCTTGTTTTAATTGCTCCAATTTGCGACGCAATTCACGACGATAGTAAGGAGAAAAAAAATTGTTGTCTCATTACAGCTTTCAAAACTTTCCAAGTTGTGGGTTGGTTATCAATATTTTTCTTACAATGTACACTCCACCAAACAGAAGCAAAACCAGTAAATGCTCTAATGGTAGCTTGTACTCTCTCAAGTTCAGAAAAATCATGGTGACTAAAAACTTGTTCTACTTCAAGCTCCCAAGCTAGATAAATAGCAGGATTAAATCTCCCCTCAAATGATGGTAAAGAGATAACCTGACCATATACTTGTGTGTGTTGTCCCAACTCTCGTGATGGTGAAGATGTGTCCGTCGTCCAAGAACTTCTATCTCTGGAACCTGTCATGATTAGTAGAAACAAGAACCAAAATTCGAGAATAATGTTCCTATGAACTACTAGGATGTGGTTGTAAAGTGCTCACAGTAAAGCAAATATCAATATCTTACAAGTTCTTACCATGCGGCAGGTGGTGACAGGCAACCAGCGGTGTCAAAATAACTCCGAAGATTATGTAAAGCGATTGCCAGGGGAACGTGCGTATAAACGGTGTAGAAATATGTGGAGCTGGGTTGGCTATATATGGTAGCAAAAGATTAGCAATAATCAATTCAGAGATGCAATGTTGAATAAACGCTCAACGACGGTACTGTGCTGGTCCTAGACTAGACCGAACTAGAGACGCGAGCCTAGAACACTAATGAGGTCACGTCGTAGCACAACTAGCATTAATTAAGGATACTAAGTAGCTCTGGACAGCAAGATATAAGTGAAGATCACAACGGCAATAAAGATAAGGATGTGAAACAACAGCCAAGCAGGATATATCAACAACTTTGTCTCCAACTTTCCTCTGAAAAAGTTTATGCCGATTTTTTGATTTTTTTTCAAGAATGGTATTGACTCAAGCTTTCAAACACAAAAGGAATCACTCAATTCCGAGTTGATATGAGGAGTCAAAAAATTCGAAAACTGGCCAGAAAAACTGGAATAAGCTGTGTTCATGAACTTCGGAGGGCAAAAAGACCTATTTAGAAGCCGATTTTGAGGTGCCAAATATTGAACTAGCTTCTTCAACTATTTAGATGCGGCTCGTCGCTAGCTTTCGTTTAAGTACTCGCGGAGGCAAAACGGACTTCGTATGAGGAAGTTATGCCTGTTTTACTGAACAGTGCACAAAACAGATTCCAATCCGAATTCAACTACGAGATTGAGTCTAAAAAGATCCGAATTTTGTTTTTTTTCTCTTTTTTTTTTCCTCACACTTTTTTTCTTTCTCTCCTTTTTTTCTCTGACTTTTTTCTCTCGTTTTTCTCTCTCTCTCTCTTTTTCTCCCTCTTTCCAAAACAAACTAGATAAGATGCAGATTGGATCAAACGAAGATGTGAACGATCTCAACTATTATTATGACAATGAATGGTGGGTAGCACGTGGTGGAAATTGATGGATGGGTGGTGAACAGCGGAAGAGATAATGATGCAGCGGTGGCGTGACTAATGTGAACAGAACTCGAAACTCTAAACGAACTAGACACTAAGACCAGCAACTCGACACGACGATGCAACCGATAATTCAACTATGCAAGCAATGAAAAGAAAATTGCAAAGGCTCAGACTGGCTTGGACCAAGGATGAATAGATCTAACTCTTTTTTGTGGCTTTTTCTTGGACAATAGGTAAGAAAATAAATCTAATCTAGGAAAACTGGAAATTCTCACCGAGCAACCTGAAAACTGATACCACTTGATAGAGGCAAAGGTGTCCCGATGTTTCGATGAGATGGTGGCTATCGTTTCTAGGGGAGTCGACCTTGACGATCCGACTACGAACGTGCGAGACGCCGCGCCTTAGCAATCGCTAAACCAACTTCCGAAGGGTTATTGACCACGCCGGAGCACGATCAACCTGACCACGAGGGTCTGTTTCCTGCAAGCAAACGAAGAACAAGCAAGAAACTGAGATTGCAATCTGGATATTGCGAATATAAGATGAAAGCTTTATTGATCAAGGTGGGGTTCTGTGACGTCTTGGTCTGGTCGTTGGACATAAACGAAGTACGAGAAGTTGCAGCTATGGCGAACTTTTATAAACAAAACCCAAGAAAAAAGCTACTAGATGGATCTACTTATATAGGAGTAAGGGGTGGCGGCCAAGGAGGTGGGAGGACGTCCCAAGGCAGCCTAAAACTAACCCTAGGTCGTACAAGGCTCATGGGCCCAAGTGGAGGTGATGCAACACCTTTGGGCTTGTAGTTTGACTCGGATTCTGCTGCAACGTCAGATTGTTTCGTCCGTAACTCAACGCCCCGGACGAATTTGAAGGTGAATCCAATTGGGTTGAAAAGAGCACGAAATATAGTTTCTAACAAAAAAAAGAATCACCCAATTCGGAGTCCGTATGAAAAAGTTGTTGGCGTTTTGAGTCAGGTATGTCTGTGCAGTCCGAATCTGAATCCAGAACGTGAGAGACTTGGACTCTATCTTCTCTTGGCCCAAAAGGGACGTGAGATGACTTTTTGAACACAACCTAAACTTCTCCTTTTCCCTTATCTTTATATGTGGATTGTACAAATGTCCCATACACCTGTAATTAGATAAAACACAAAAGTATATGAAGTATTTTTGTTCTGGATAATATAAATAGATTATTGAATAGTTTGCATTAGAAATCACCTGACAAATATGCATGTATGCAATATTTTTGATCGTATCCAACGTAGTCATGTCCTCATCACTCCAGGTTTTCTATACCTGTACATGACTGGCGCGTGGTAGATTTCCACCATGATAAGAAGCCAAGATGCACGATGGAGAAGCACGCAGCAAGCAAGCAAGCAGTGTGCTCGGTGGTGCATTTCATGGCCCAACAGGGACGCCGGGCCAGCCAACCTCTCCATCAATCAATCGTGGGTCGGCGTAACGTAACGTTCGTGCATGTTTACGCGCGCGGGCCTACGTCTCGTCGCCATCCGTCCGTCCCGATCCCTCCAACTCAGCCCCGCTGCCGGTCGCGCGCGAGACCGGCCTCAGATATATATGGCCGGGCAGGCGCGCTGCTGCTGGCGGGAGCCAGGTAGTACAGCGACAGCAGCCGCGGCCGGCACGCGCGCACAGTGCGTGCGTGCATCCGCCGCGCTCCCGCCGGCGCCGGGCCGGCGGCAGTGCCGCATGCGGCCTCTTCGATCGGCGACGGACGGGAGGCATATGCGCTCCGGCCGTGCTTGCACAGTGACGCCGTCCTCGCCAGCGGCTGTTCACCCCGCCCGTTTTGACCAGGGACCGAGAATTGAAAGCACGGCGCGTCGTCCTGGTCGGGCGCGCCAGCAGGAGTCATGGCCTTGCCCACGTACTGTACCCATTCCCGGCCAGTCCATGCGTCGACCGGTCTGCGCGCGGTACCGCCACCACTCCAGTTTGAATATCGTCGGTCCGATCCGATCCGATCAAACCGACCGCGCTCGCTTGTACTACAGATCGTACTCCGCTCCCCCACTAGCTAGAAAATCTACACAGGAGTGGATTTACAGTTCATGGCACCTGATCGAGCAAAATCAGAGAGGGTTTCACGGCCTGTGTGAGCCATGTGAGTGGTGGTGGTCGTAGTAATTATATCCACCAACGGATAAGACGACAAACCAGATCGCTATAGCCACGTGCTATAGCGCCGGACGGCAGGCCTACTACATACACTTGCTCGCTCATTTTCCTTTCTTTTTACCGCTTCATGGTTAAACACGTAGACCATGTCCCCGCAAAAAAAAAAAACACGTAGACCATGCATTTCACAATTTTTTTTAAAAAAAAATCGATGCATTCAGTACATAGTAGGCTTCTCCAACGCTAACCCCAAATCGGATACTGTATCCGTCCATCAGACCAGTTTGCGGACAGTGATGCAAGAGTCAGTCATCCAACCCTGTTTCCTAAATGTTTGCCTCTGTGTTTTTTTCCCTCTCTAAGACTGCAACATTTAAAATAATTATAGAAAATAGCATAACTCATACATATATAACATGCAAATATCTCTAGTAGAACGATAGTTCAAATATTGCATCCGAGATAACCAGATGTTCAACAAGTTTTTAGAATTCATTGATTCCAAATTCAACGATACTAGTCAGAACCGGCACAAGTCTTCCCACACATATTGCCCCTTGAACTCCGTCCAACTACGTATGTGTGTGAATAGCCTGTCTTCAGTCCTGTAATACATCACGACAACGCGTGCAGTCTATAGAACGTGTAGAGCAATATTGAATGAATGAATGAATTAACCAACATATGGAACAACATGAATCAAAACTTACGATCTCCATAGTTGACGATGGCTACAGGGTCTCAACTCGTGCAACCTCCCCGCAAAACTTCATGACAAAGTTGCACATAATATATCATCGATGCAATATCGACTTCGCATTGCGTTAAAGTATGATGTGCATGTCGTAGGGCGCGAAGTTCTTTCGAGAACGAAACGAACCATGCGCGCGCTGCCAAAAGATCGAGCCCATTGAGTTCCTGCCTACAAAGTCTGCAAATACGACCAACCACCCATTGCACAACAACTCAACTCGTCCTCCTTCACCTGAGTATCGTTTCTCTTCGTTGATTCGGGAAAATGGATGTCCAGACCGCTTTGCAGATAGATGGGGTACCGCGTTGGATGACAAACATGTTCAGGTAGCTCAGTCCGGACGGATGCAGGCGGTTTTAGGGTCAGCATGGAAGATGCCCTTAGTAGTAGTAGTACCTCCGAATGACGCATAAAAGATTTTTTTTTTTGAATAATTAATGAGCATGCCTCCCAATTTTCATTCATCATGAAAGCTGATAATGCAATTACTGTTCAGCAAGTTACATTTCATCACCATCAGCTGCAGAACAAAAGACAGGAAAAAAACTGCACGTAATACGAAACCACACCCAAATCAAGCAAGGCAACTATTCAGACACAATTAAACTAAAACGTGACCCCAAGTGGACTAAAATTAGGTCATGCAAGCAGTAAGGATCCTTTAAATGAAAAATTCATGAGTTCCGTTCCGGAGCACCACGAGTGATAATGAATCTCCTAGTTGGAACTATGAGCGGGGAGGAGGGATGATGAGTGAATTTTATGCATACTTTTTAGAGTATATTTTAGTGCCAAAATACCTCCTATCATACCCATCTAGCACTTATACATGTCCCTAATGCATAGTTGACGGTATTTACTTATTTTACCAAGTCAGTTTACAATTTTTATTTTTATTAGTTTTCCTTTGTTTTGTAGTCTTTGTAGGTGTGTTGACACGTTCATGGACTTGGGACATCAAACGAACTAAGTTGGGGGTCAAACCGGAGAAGTTCCACGCACCAGATGAAGGACCTATGGAGTCTTTGATGTTTTGACATTTATTAAAGTGTCCAAATTGAAGATTCAAGGCAACTAACGCATCAGGCTTTTTGCTAGCAATCCAACGAGCCCAAAAAGGTCAAAATCAAAGTTCAAAGGAAGAAATGATGATCAAAATATGAAACGACTCCGAAAGTCCAGAGTGTACGACGACCTTCCATACGAGCATAGCTTCTCATATGGGCGCTCTTACGAGCTCCCAAAAGCTTCAAATTTGGCTAGACTTTCTTGATTTCGTCTTGGTTTGTTCCTACGGGATCCTTCACGACCAAAACTTGTATTGGACGTGGATTTGGCACCCCTAGACCCCTTGGATGAAAGGGAGGGGGCTTCATCAATGGAGAACCCCCAAGGAGGACTCCTATAAGAAGACCTCCAACCCTAGCCGCCGATCATCATCATCTCCATCTTCCCCAAGTTCCATCAGCCGCCCTAACACCTCCATTGCAGCAACTCCACCATAGAGAGAGGGCCAAGACAAGAAGAAGGGGGAGAGGAGGCACCTCTCACGCCCGGCACCAGCCAGAGGACCGGTGCCCGCTCCATCGCCGCCGCCACCATGCTCCTCTCCATGTCCAAAATCATGTGGGCTTTTAACTTGTCTCTACCCTCTATGTACTTCATCTACATGTTTGAGTGAATTATTAGTTCTTGGGGAATAGGATGAACTCTAGTTTGTACTAGCACCCAATAATTTTGCGCGATATCAAATCCTCTCTTTCATGTATTGTTAATGTTCTTCATGATGTTGGGTGAAGTGCACCATCCAACATTTGCCTATTCTGGACACGAGGATATTAGTATTGGATGAAGCAGAGAGCGGAGAAAGTCATGACAGGGCAATTCCCACCTATCCCATCTCTGCCAATTCGACAGGGGAATAATGGAGAGCGCCCATTGGACGCTTCCATGGGGAAACCCTTAATCATCGTTGTCGTAACCTGCTAGGGGAGGAAACGTTGGTGGTGTGCCTTATATGTTGACTACACGTAGCGCTGTATATTATACCAGGCTCCGCCCACAAATAAATGTTGGGAAGATAGTAGAAAACTGATGACCCACAAGTATAGGGGATCTATCGTAGTCCTTTCGATAAGTAAGAGTGTCGAACCCAACGAGGAGCAGAAGGAAATGACAAGTGGTTTTCAACAAGGTATTCTCTGCAAGCACTAAAATTATCGGTAACAGATAGTTTTGTGATAAGATAATTCGTAACGGGTAACAAGTAAATAAAGTAACTAAGGTGAAGCAAGGTGGCCCAATCCTTTTTGTAGCAAAGGATAAGCCTGGACAAATTCTTATATAAAGCAAAGCGCTCCCGAGGACACATGGGAATTGTTGTCAAGCTAGTTTTCATCATGCTCATATGATTCATGTTCGTTACTTTGATAATTTGATATGTGGGTGGACCGGTGCTTGGGTGCTGCCATTCCTTGGACAAGCCTCCCACTTATGATTAACCCCTCTTGAAAGCATCCGCAACTACGAAAGAAGAATTAAGGTAAACCTAACCATAGCATGAAACATATGGATCCAAATCAGCCCCTTACGAAGCAACGCATAAACTAGGGTTTAAGCTTCTGTCACTCTAGTAACCCATCATCTACTTATTACTTCCCAATGCCTTCCCCTAGGCCCAAATAATGGTGAAGTTTCATGTAGTCGACGTTCACATAACACCACTAGAGGAGAGACAACATACATCTCATCGAAATATCGAATGAATACCAAATTCACATGATTACTTATAACAAGACTTCTCCCATGTCCTTAGGAACAAACGTAACTACTCACAAAGCATATTCATAATCAAAATCAGAGGAGTATTACTTATCATTAAGGATATGAAAAATATAATCTTCCACCGGATAAACCAACTAGCATCAACTACAAGGAGTAATCAACACTACTAGGAACCCACAGGTACCAATCTGAGGTTTTGGGACCAAGATCGGATACAAGAGATGAACTAGGGTTTGAGAGGAGATGGTGCTGGTGAAGATGTTGATGGAGATTGACCCCCTCTTGATGAGAGGATCGTTAGTGATGACGATGGCTTCGATTTCCCCCTCTCGGAGGGATGTTTCCCCGGTAGAACAGCTCCGCCGGAGCCCTAGATTGGCTCTGCCCAGGTTCCGCCTCGAGACGGCGGCACTTCATCCCGAAAGCTTCCTTTTGATTTTTTCCAGGTCAAAAGACACCATATAGCCAAAGATGGGCACCGGAGGCCTGCCAGGGGGCCCACAAGGTCGGGGGACGCGCCCAGGGGGGTAGGGCGCGCCCTCCACCCTTGTGGCTGGCTGGTGCCCCCCCCCCTTTGGTACTTTCTTTGCCCAATATTTTTTATATATTCCAAAAATAAGCTCCGTGAAGTTTTAGGATTTTTGGAGTTGTGCAGAATAGGTCTCTATTTTTTGCTCCTTTTAGTCCAGAAGTTGCCGACATTCTCCCTCTTAGTGCAAACCTTATAAAATAAGAGAGAATAGGCATAAGTATTGTGATATAATATGTAATAACAACCCATAATGCAATAAATATCAATATAAAAGCATGATGCAAAATGGACGTATCAAAAACAAAAAAAATTCGCACTTATGATCACCCAAGATCAATATGAAGATGCATAACGGGCTGGGATCACGGTCGTTACCATCACCGAGTTGTAGCAGAAGAAGAACGTGTCGGTGTATATCGTACTTGGAATCCCTCGAACCGACGATGAACGATCCCTTGTACCGCCCATGAACAGTCCATCGAACTGAGGACCAACATGACCTCTCTACTTGGTTGCAAGCGTGCAACCTTCACTATCCGACAGGGCTTTGCCGTCCAGAGCTAATCGTCGCAGGAGAATTAGAGGGATGAGATTAGAACCACATAGGGCTTCTAATTATGAGGACAAGAGGATTAGCCCAGCTCTAATTACTCAACTAGGACCAACTAGAACTAGAACTAGATGAACTAGAGGAGGGTCCAAAACTTGTATGATCAAAAGAGCATAAATCCTCATGTATATATAGGATAGAGGGCAGAGGGGGTGTCGGTGTCAAAACCGGCAGATCTCAGGTAAGGGTCCCAAGCTGTGTGTCTGAGGATCAATGGTAACAAGGGACAATAGGGACACGATGTCACTACAAAAAAAAGACACATCCGTGACATTTTGGGCCAAACGAATTTTTTTCTGTCATACATATGACACTTCTATGATGATAATTGTGACAAAACCCGGCATCATCATAGATGTGGTGGGCTCCTACTTTTATGACAAAAAATCGTGACAGGAAATGGGCTTTTCGTCCTGGGCGGGCCGGAGACGCAGCCGCATGACATTCTTTGGGCCATCCATGATGGAAAAAACCGTGGTAGAAGCGAGGGGGGGGGGGAATTTCGGGGAGTTCCCGGTTACGGTGGGAGGTCGGGGGCCGAGCGATGCACGTTTCTCTCGTACACGTACGTGCGTGTGTGCGAGGCGTTGGCTCTAACTGAACCCGAGCGAGGGTTGGGCTCTAACTGAACCCGAGCGAGGCGTTGGGCTCTAACTGAACCCGAGCGATTGCACTGTAGGCTACATGTTACTGAACCTGAGCGATCGATCGATGGCTGTTAACTGAACCCGATCGAGTGATTCCTTCACTACTACTGCTAACTGAAGCCGATCGATGCTACCTCTGGGATGAACAGTGAGCGTTGGGGGGGGGTGGTGGTGGATGAAGAGTGAGCGGTGGCGTTGCCTCTGGATGAACAGGACCCCGTGGTGTGGTGGAGGGCTGGATGAACAGTAGACGGTGGAGGGGTGCCCGTAGAGGGGTGGTTGAACAGGACCGCGTGGTGTGGAGGGCTGGATGAACAGTAGACGATGGAGGGGTGCCCGTGGAAGGGTGGTTGAACAGTAGCCGGTGGAGTAGCGCGCGGTGGAGACTGGATGAACAGGAGCCCGTGGAGGCAGGAGGAGGTCGACGGTAGCTCGTGGAGGCTGAAGGAGGTTGATGGTGGAGATGAACAGTATCCCATGGAGTCCCGTTTTACGGTACGCCACACCCCTCCCGATGAACAGGACCCCCGTTTCAACCGTAGCGCTCCAACACATGTCCGTTTCGTCCGTTTTGCGGTACGCCACACCCCTCCGATGAACAGGACCCCCGTTTCGACCGTAGGAGGTCCGTTTCGTTCGTTTTGCGGTACGCCACACCCCTCCCGATCAACAGGACCCCCGTTTCGACCGTAGGAGGTCCGTTTCCTCCGTTTTGCGGTACGCCAGACCCCTCCCGATCAACAGGAACCCGGTCAGGCCTCGTTTCCATCGCCTGTTCCGTCCAAGCCCTCCCGATGAACACGACCACGCATTCCGTTCCGACCCAGCCGGTTGGCTCCCATCCGTTCCGTTGCCTCCCAATGAACACGACGCATTCCGTTGCCTCCCCATGAACACGACGCATTCCGTTGCCTCCCCATGAATACGACGACTACACTGTTTCTCCGTTCCGACCCAGCCATGTACACGAGCCCTGGCCATACGTATGCGCGAGTAGGCGTTCGAGACCCCGCCCGTATGTACACATACGTGGCCGTATTTTCTTTCTTGCACCCTGGTCGCTGTACGTACGTGTACATGCTACGTGCGCACCTCTACTACGATACATACGCGCCTCTACTACGACACATGCGCGTCTCTACATCCACCAGTATATATGTACGTACACGTTCGCGACCAGAATGACAACGCTACGTACGCTTCAACCAGGTGGGTCCCGACTGTCAGACACTTCCTTGCCTACGAAGATGTAGCTGGTGGGTCCCAGCAGTCAGGGGGCGAATCGTTTTTTTGCCCGGACGCACTTCCTTGCGTGCGAAGATGTAGCTGGTGGGTCCCAGCAGTCAGGGGCAAACACTTTTTTCACGAAATACGGTGGCCCGTCCGGTGGATCCCCGCCGTCAGGTGGAGGAATAATTATTTTGCACGTAATAAGGAGGCACTTCCTTGCTGCGGCCGTGGACCCAGCTGTCAGCCTCTCCACGTATAGTCCACGTCCGATGGAAGTTGTTCCTTGACCACGTTGACCACGCCGCGCCGAGAGCACCAGGGCGGTGGACGACGGCGAGGCCTAGGAAGGGGACGACGCTGAGCCGGGGAAGACGCGGCAGTGGATGCCCACGTGTAGAGGAGTATGAGGGTTCACTGGTTCGCTGCGGTGTGAGGCTGCCATCGCCGCAGAATAACAGGGGGTGTCGGTGAGTAGAGGGATGGCCTGGCCAGCGGTGGGAGTATTAGGGGCGGTGAGGCCTCCGCCGCATCGCAGCCGGCCACGAGAGGCAGGAGCACGAGGCACGACCGTCGTTGGTTTGGGCGGCTAGAGCAAGAAGACCAGAGGCTGAAGAAGCACTACGACCGTTGGATGGACATCGTACGGTCACTGGAGCTAGAATCGTGCATATTGACTAAGTTGACAAAGCCCTCCGTCCCCGTCAACTTAGTAGGCCCACAAGTCAGCCTGCCACTATACTGGGTCCCAGCTAACAGGGAGAGTATTCATTTTTTTGTGCGTAATAAGGAGGCACTTCCTTGCGTGCGAAGATATAGCTGGTGGGTCCGAGCTGTCAGCAGCGGTAACGTTTTTTTCGCGAAATACAGAGGACTTTTCGGTGGGTCCCTGATGTCAGGTGGAGGAATCATTATTTTGCGCGTAATAAGGAGGCATTTCCTTGCGTGCAGCCGTGGACCCAGCTGTCGGCCTCTCCACGTACAGTCCACTTCAGATGCATGTCGGTCATTGATCACGTTGACCAGGCCGCGCCGAGAGCACCAGGGCGGTGGACGATGGCGAGGCCTAGGAAGGGAACGACATGGAGGTAGGGAAGACTCGGCAGTTGTTTCCCACGTGGAGGGGAGTACGACTGTACGAGGGTTTACTGGTTCATCTGCCGTCGCCGGAGAATAACAGCAGGTGTGGGTGAGTAGAGGGATGGCTAGGCCAGCGATTGGAGTACGGTGGGGTGGTGAGGCCTGCGCGGCAGCAGAGCCGGCCGCGGGGAGGAGGGAGCAGGCAGTCCCGCCGGCGCTTGTTTGATCGGCTGGAGCAGGAAGAGCAGAGATTGAAGAAGCACGACGGCCGTTGGATGACCATCCAACAGTCACTGCTTGTGCATTAACCTTTTTTTAGGAAAGCCTCAAATATGTGGACAACAACATACAACCCATCTTCCATTATTTCTAATAATTTACAACCTATTTGCTAATTATTAAGGTTTGTTTGGAGCCCATATTCTTTTTGTTAGCATTACAGCCCATATTGTGGCCATGGTTAAAAAATTATACGAAGTTTTGCATACTTCGGTGCGGTCCGAACTGTTTTTAATCCCGAAATTTCGACTCACATTCAAACTGATTTAAAAAATAAATGTATATCAATATAAAATCCAACAAATTCTCCACGCATAAAAATTAATGTAATTTAAAATCTCGAAATGAAAAAAAGATATTTGAAACTAATTGTCGGTTTGATGTGTTTTAAAAATGTACATCCCATTTCTCATTACCGATGGGCCATTTTCTCGGCCAGCCGAATGAAAGCTCTCCTCGTCTTGAAATATTTGCAGCCCAACAGGCCTGACAAAGTGACTTACTTGACAAATCACAAAAAAACTGAGCTGTGGCCATGGACCCAGCTGTCAGCCTCTCCACGTACAGTACTCTTCCGATGGAATGTCGTTGACCAAGTTGACCACGCTGTGCTGAGAGCAGGCGGTGGACGACGGCGAGGCCTAGGAAGGGGATGACGTGGAGCCGGGGAAGACGCGGCAGTGGATGCCCACGTGGAGAGGAGTACGAGGGTTCACTGGTTCGGCTGCGGTGTGAGGCTGCCATCGCCGTAGGGCCTGGCTAGCGATGGGAGTAGTAGGGGGCGATGAGGCCTCAAAGGCAGCACAGCTGGCCACTGGAGGCAGGAGCAGGGGGTCTCCCCGGTGCTGGTTTGGGCGGCTGGTGCAAGAAGAGCAGCGATTGAAGAAGCAGCAGGACCATTCGATTCGAACCCAATGGTTATTGCTGTTAGAATCATTTGTTGACTAAGTTGACAAGCCCTACATACGCGTCAACTTAGTAGGCCCACAGGTCAGCCTCCCAACGGTGCGCCCCAGATGTCAGTGGGAGGAATATTTTTTTTTCCGCGTAATAAGGAGGCAGTTGATTGCGTGCAGCCAGACCATCGGAGGGAGTAGGGTGGGCCGGGGAAGCCTGCGCGGCATCACGGCGGGCCACAAGAGGAGGGAGCAGGCAGTCTCACCGGCGCTAGTTTAGGCGGCTGGAGCAGGAAGATTAGAGATTGAAGAAGCACGTCGGCCGTTGGATGGACATCCAACAGTCACTGCTGCTAGAATCATGTGTTCACTGATAAAGCCTTGCGTAAACAAGTCAGCCTCGAAATCTGTGGCGTGTACAACCCATTTGCTATTATTTTTATAATTTTTACTCATTTTCTAATTCATATGGAATTTATTGCAGCCTGTTTTCCATTTTTAGAATTGCTGGCCATTTTCTGGTTAGTACCAGGGTCAAAAAATTAACTAAATATGTGGGAAATTTTGAAAATTCACAAATTTTTGCTGGGAAACGAAATATTCTTAATCCAAAAATTAATAGCCATACTAAAACAAATTTAAAAATAAATTAGTACTATGTCATGTTAAATCCAATGAAATACGTATAAGATATCGGTGAAGAACAAAAACAAAAAAAGAAACTTATATCCCATTTGCTATAATTTTTTTTGGAATTTTCAACCCTTTTGATATTACTTTTAATAGACATTGACTATACTCTTAAGACAGGCCGGAATGCATCCCTCCTCGTCTTGAAAGATTTGCAGCCCAGTAATTCGGAGAAAACAAATAGGCCTAGCTTGGGTATTCTTTAAAAAGAAATACCGGGCTACCTATTTTCCCAAAGAACTGGTGCATGAGCATTTAGCTTTATTTATTTATTTATTTATGTTTAGGGGACCATGAGCATGTACCTGGGCCAGATTCATGTGAGAGCCTCCATTCCAGTTAATTATGGGCTTCTCTATTGGGGCTTCATCAGTGGGCTGCATGTTATCAACAAGTGGAAAATGTGTTTCGTACGAAAAATAGTATGCGCTACGTACGATACGGGACACTAAAGGATCGAACCGTGGAACGACTTCCAAAACATTGTGTTTGTCATTCTAACAACACATTTATTCAACCAACAGACGAAATATACTAC
This sequence comes from Triticum urartu, assembly GCF_056163025.1. Lineage (NCBI taxonomy): Eukaryota > Viridiplantae > Streptophyta > Magnoliopsida > Poales > Poaceae > Triticum > Triticum urartu. Next base: position 443,503,714 of record NC_141877.1, on the reverse strand, counting down.
TGATTGTACATTGAAAACAGCAGCAACATCAACCAGGGCTGGGGGTGCAACAGAAGCAGTAAGCAGGCCAGAAGAGTGAAGACGCAACTCTCTCTTCCAAACCAAACATCAGCCATCATTACAAAAGGGCTACAAAAAACAAGTGTATGCATCAAACTAAATAAAGATCCTACTACACCAAGTGTACGCATCTAACTAACTGGCTCAGTTAGACGTTACTATTTATTAAGCTGTGGAGATTGGCTGACGACTTGAACCAGATGGGTGCCTGACGGGGGAAACTCTAGCCAACAGGTCGAAGTCTGATACTTGCGACCCTCTCTCCTACTTTGGGCTGCAGAGCGTGGCGGCACATATCAGGGTATGGTGCATGCAGAGACGCATGATACGCTGTGTACACACAATTTTGCCCGATGAACGAAACCGCACTACCATCATGATCCTTGCATGGTACTGAGATTGTCCACACGTGAAACAATGAGCTTGATTACCTCTATGGGGAGCAAATTCCAGCCACTCTTTCGGTGGACGCTGCTCGGTTCTGCCATTGTTAGTGCTTGGGTTTCGGACGAGGGGGGGAGGAGGCGCCTTAGCGGGGATGGAAGATTGGACAAGATTATGTGCGGACAAAGATGGAGAAGCGAATATGTGCTGCGGGAAGTGGACAGGTGATGATGACTACAACACGCCGCTTGACTTATGAGACACATACCGGCAGCGTAGGGTCATGTCGATGCCAGACAACTTGCTTGAGTGATCACAGTACTGGTACTCCCTACAATGCTATGCCCTAACTTGCTTGAGTAGAGTAGTAGAGTAGGACTCTGCTCTACTACTAGCACCGGAGTAGTAGTATATTCTAGTCTAAAATAGTTACAAACTTCAATGCCCGAGCGTGGAACGACTACGAACCGTGCTCAAAGACCATGAAGGCGTCTCGTCCTCTTCCTCCCTCCCTCTCGCACCGCCCATGAAGGCGCCTCACCGTATCTGCGCTCCATCTAACCTTGCCATCCAAACATCTTTTTGGTTAGAGTTAGTTCAGAGCTAGTTCAAGGTTAGAATCTAACTCTAACCTCTAACTGAGTTAGAGTATCCAAACAGGGCCCGTGTCTACGTGGTGTTTGGACATGGGCGACGACCTCAACGCCAACGGTCCTGCTCCCGTTGCACCGTATGTGTTTTTGTCCTTCCTGTTCGAAATCGTGGTAGAATTCATGTTTCTACTCTGTATCCTACTACTATGCTAGTCCACATGATTAGTTTCATCTCTGTTATAGCCGTCATGATTTATTTTGTGCTTATTCGGATTAAATCTCGTAGTAACTTGCTCATATATTCAACTGGCACAACGTCCCCTACAGCCACTCCCGTTTCATGGACGGCCTGGTCGATGCCTCCAAGGAGCCCTTCGTCCACTGCTATGAGTGCCCGATGCCGTTTTGTGGCTTGCCGGCGGACATGGTGCATCACCTCACGGATGCGTGCAGCGGTCACTGCTGGCCCTTGGCGGAGAACATCAAGTACGAGACGTGCTACCCGTTCACCATGCCGGAGTCACTGGAGGATCACCGCCGCCTGCTAGTCTCGGAGGAGGACGGTAGCGTCTTCCTCTTGATCGTGGGCACCGGCGAGGCCCGCGCAGGCCGCCGCCCCGTCTCTGTAATGTGCATCAGGGGTGACGCCGCTGACACTGACACTGACACGAGGCCGATGTACAGGTGCGTGGTCAGTGTTACTACCCCTCCGGGTCGCGTGGGCGGCGACACCGGCCTCATCGAACGGACTTGGACTCTGGGGAGCTGGGACTATCCCGCTAATGTGGACTTGGGAAACCCATGACATCCTTTACCCGCCGACACGGTGCACGGGGACTCCAAGGAGGTTCACCTGGACATACGCATTATCAAGTTAAATGTTGATCATTAGTCTTTGCTCAATGTAATCCGCTGTCTAAGCATGTGGAGACTTCCATGCAGGATCTTGCTCTATTGGAGTATCGCGCATGAAGAAAAGTGTATCCGTTTATGGTTTAGTCTAGAATCTTCCATGTATGAATTTTTACTACAGTACTGGTGAAAGACTTACGATGAACCATTTCTTACATCTCCTCTGCCCGCTTGCAAGTCATCCTGATTTAATCCCTCCATCTAGGTGTATAAGGGCATGGTTAATATTACTTAATAGTATAGCCAACTGTTGACTATAAGAAAGTGCCATGTCATCTGTAGCCAACATGTATAACAATCGATACTCAAAAACTAATTCTTACTAGTGTGTATGCACGTGCAATGCACGTCTTAACAGTATGGTGTGATTCCACCCAAAAAATATTTTGAAAAATGAATTCCGAGCAAAAAAGAATATTGTTGATGCACACAAAATAGAGTTTAGAAATTTACTAATTGGTAGTACAAAATGCAACTACTGCCTGCGGTCATCCAGAAATTTTCGAAGAATATAAAAAAAGGTACATGGTGGAACCCACAAATTGTTTACTTCAACTTTAGTTTCTCCTCCAGACCATCTCACATCGGCTCACAACCAACTCTTTTTTTACTCATCACAACCTGACAATTGCAGCATAGTAGAGGAGGCATAGGTCTTCTTTTCAGGAAGGTATGACACGGTGCAGTGATGGTTCCAGAACCAAGTAGATTCAGCAGCATGCACTGTTCACTGCGAATCCCTCCAATATCAGCCGTTAGATTTAGGATATGAGTGGCTAGGATTGATACTCTAGGTGCAATCCAGGACTCGTATACTATATAGTAGTAGTAGTATAGATAGTATAGAAAAGATCATTTCTTGCAAAGCACAATAAGTGTTACTTCTTCACAAGTTTTGGATGCAGGTAGAACAGTTGAACGCTTTTGTTTGCAAAAGATACCTTTTTATCTATTTCACCCGGATATTTGTGAGCTCTAGAGATGAAATAATATCCAAAGAAACCTATCGATACCCGTTACACATGAGATGACCCCCACATCCTTTGTCAAAATAAACAACTCCCCGATCAATGCATTTCACTCTTCGGTGCAACGCACAGGCACCTTACTACTGTAGATTAGTACGACCAAAAAATGAACTAACATTATATATAGTATGATAAATGCTAATGCATGTCACCTAAAATTATATCATTCAAAACTATGTTCAAATACGAATCCAACGATATAGTTTTTGTTGACATGCACTAACATTTTGTCAGTTAAAATCTTCAGTCAAATTCAATGGGGGACTAATAAACCACGGCCGATGTAGTACAAGTGTAGAGGGAGGCGCTGCACGGGAGTCTCACCTCTCACCCCGCTCGTGGCGCGGCAGTAAAGCCATCATATCACAAAACCCAACCACTCCCAGTAATAAGTGGCCTGGTAAAATAAACGGACAAGCAACCATCACAGCCCTCCATCTTTTTTGCATTTCATCTCTCTGCATTTACTTTCTCCAGTTCATCTCGCACACTTGATCCCTAGCTACTACTCCTAGGGCCAGTTCTTTTGGCGGCTTCCCCAGCTTTTCCTACAAGACTAGTCACAGTGGAGAGTAACAATAAGGCGCCTCACTCATTTATTTGGGCTTCTAAACTACTACTCCGTCCTGGTTTATTCCTCACCATTGTAATTTGTGCTAAATTTTGACCAAAGATTTAACTGGTTTATTCCTCACCATTGTAATCCCTCCGTCTAGGTGTGTAAGTCATCTTACGAAAACCAAATAATCCCAAAATACTTAGGCGCAGTGCATTAACTTCTACCCCGTTTCTTGTTTCTTGACATATCAACCAATAAGAGATAAAGAGTGTGCATGCTTTTAATGACTTGAGATATCAGACACGACATGCAGTGGTTAGTTCATTGCATGCAATACTATTAACCTTGCTCTAAGATGACTTACTCACCTAGACGGATGGAGTAGTGCATGCGACATGCACTAACATTTCATTAGTTAAATTTATGATCAGAATCTGACACAGATTACAATGGGGACCAATAAACCAGGATGGAGGTAGTAGTTATTGGATTACTAATCTAGAAGCCTAAAAGAACTGGCCCCTGGTACTCCTACTAGTAGTAGTACTCAAGTTGGAATTCCAATTGCACAGCACAACTTGTTAGGCAAAAAATTTGATACAGGGTGTAGGAAGCGCTTTGGGAATTTGCATGCCTTTCCAACCAGTGAGATACTCCGTACAAAGTACGACAGAGAAATAACCACAGAGAAGGAAGCTAAAAGTAAACAATCAAACGAGCATTTTTGCATTTGTTTTGCATTGAATCGTTTCACAAGCTTGACTAGTGCTATTTTTCTACTTTTACAAAAACCGCATCGTAATGTTAAAACGTGCATTTGCATGTACATAAGTAATAGTAGTACTCCCTCCGTCTAGGTGTATAAGTCTTCCCTCCTTCTTGGTCACGGTGCACAACCAAAGATGACTTATTGACCTGGATGGAGGGAGTAGCACAGTCTGCAAGCATATATCGAGAGAGACGTGTAGTGCGATAGTATATAGTAAAGTTTGTGCTATATGCACGTACTTGCAAAATGCGTACGAATACACAAGGTTTCCAAACTTTTCCTTTTACATACTTAATTAAGGACGCTAAAAATTCCTGAACATTCGGGATTTATCATTTGCGTCCCAAAACTAATGAGATCGCCTTACGAAACAAAAATTATACTCCTCCTAAAAGCCATGGTGCTCGCAGGAGCGCTTGCGGCACGCCACGAGTGCCCTGGTGCGCGGCCGTTTCCCAGCACGCTGACACAACGCCTCTTCCTCAGCCTTGAAACTCGCGAGGTGCTGATTGGCGGCTTACCAGTGGGCGAGCGCGATCTCACCAGTGTGGTGATCCGGCGCCAACAGGTACTCCTCCTCGTTGGAAGCATGCACACGGTCCACGTACCGCCAAGCGTAGATGAGGCGCTTGGGCCCAACTACACTCAGGGCATCGGCACGGGCGTCCTCCGCCACCCTCACGGCCCTCGCACGAGCCTTTTGCCAAAGAGCCAATCGCCTGACTCTCTCGGACGTGACATAGGCCTCCCAGGCAGCTTGTTCCGCGGTGCGCTTCTCTTCCTCGGCCTTCTTCTCCGCCTCTATTTTGGCGCGCGGCAAAGCCTCCCACAAGGCGACATCCATTTCTTTCCAAAGCTCCTCAAGGCTGGGGGGCTCGGCGGGCGGCACGGCGTTCTCCTCGTAGCGAGGAGCCGACGCGTCCTCCGGCGCGCGTGCTGGCGAGATTGGGAACGCCGACGCGTCCACCTCGACGCGTCGCGGCGAGGAGCGGAACGCCGACGCGTCCTCCTCGACTAGTGGCAGCGAGGAATGGAATGGCGACGTGTCGCGTCGCGGCGAGGAGCGGAACGCTGACGCATCCTCCTCGACTAGTGGCGGCAAGGAACGGAACGACGACGCGTGACCGTCCGCGTGGTGCAGCGAGGGGCTCCTAGGTCTTGGGAGGGGCGATGCCATGGTGGTCGACGTGAGAGGGAGGGGGAGGAGATAGCGATGAACGTGAATGTGAGGGGGACGAGATAGCGATGTCATGGGAGGCGCAGTATTTATATCGAGCAATGGCACACCTATGTAAGATATGGACTGAGCTGCACTGACGTAACTGCAGGTCCAGTTGCGTCACTGACATGTGGGCCAGACCCCTGTTGGGCCCATATGTCAGTGACCCAATGCACCTGTAGTTAAGTAATAGCTACGTGGGCATATTTTTTGGAGTAAATTACGGGGGAGCGAAGGGGTGGAAATATTGCTGGTCACAACGGATTGGACGAGCTTGGGGGGAGGAGAGTCATGCATGCAAATTTTTTCACACGGGGTGGAGTGGTGGGACCGCTAGAGGGAGAAGGAGAGTTTGGCAGGCATATTGTTTCCACACATGGAGAGGAAAAGATTTGGAGACGAACGGGCTTCCTGCAGGTATGGGGAACGGTGCATAATAAGTCATCTTGCATGCCGGGCTAGGTATAGTCTCAAGTCATTAAAAACATACACGCCCCACACATGTTCATATTTCAAGGTGCACTAAATTATTGCATGCGATGATTAAGGCTGGCCATAATGGTGGTATCTTAGCTGGTATCATGCACACGGGAATAGCAAACATGCTGATGTGGCAAAGAATTAAAGAAGAGAGGGGGGTTAGAGTAACTAGTGTTCATGCATGCATCTCGTTTTCCATTCACATTTTACAAGTAAAATTCGTGGACAAACTTTGACCCAAAGTACGATGGGGACTAGTAAACCAGAATGGAGGTAGTAGTTTTTTTAATCAAAGAAGGGTTTCCCCTTCCGGTTTTTATTACTGAAAACCAGCATCTAAATCTAAACCATAGTATTTGCCCTAGAACTACCAGGTTCAACATCTCGCAACATAAATCCATACAACCTCCATCGCAAAAACCATACAACCATACGCCAAGGAGGTACCTAGTACTATGAATTCCATTTTCGCTCCATACCAATCGTTCTAAAAACTACTTACTACTTATAACGCGCCATTGAAAATCAGAACTCTTAACCCCGCTAAAAAAACAATATTCTAAACGTGGCTACTCGATCTGTGGCAACTGGCGAGCCACCGCGCTCCAAGTCGTTCACCTGTGGTCCCGACCATCAACTCCTACAGATCAAATTATCACGCGAGCTGACTATTCCTACAAAGGTGCTCCACCACGTACCCGGTACCCGCGAATGCTGCAATCGTGCACCTAGGGTTTTAGGGTTTATTTGTTAATGTCGCCTTTACGTAACACTCATGTGTGCGAGACAACGAGAGGCCGGCTGCGTGCGTGCGCCTCTTCTCTTCGTATATGTACTCCATCGTTTGTCTGGTGTCCAAAAATTATAATAACTACTAGCAATGTGCCAATGCGTTGCCACACGATCAAAGTAGATTAATACATATTCACCGATTTGATAGAAAAAAGTCTAGTTTTGAAATACGTATATCACTAAAAATATGTTATGTTTCACTCAAAATATATCCCTTTGGCGGTTTTGATGAGATAAGGGAGGAATGTTGTTGGTTTCAAGATTCGAGAAGTGCTATATGTCTAATTTCTAATCTTACTAGCAAGATGCCCGTGCGTTGCACGGAACATCAAGATCTTGTGGGAGAAAAGGATGAACGAGGGAAGGCCTTATCTGCAAATGTGGTGAAGAGTGCGGGTAAATTGCCATATTTTCCTTCCTATCCGTCAGATATAAATCAGACGACCTACATTGTAGGATGGCAGGCCCACCATCATCACCAACTCTATTTTTTATCCCTACTCTTATAAAAAGAATTGTCGGTGATGATCGTGTTCCTGCCATCCTGCAATATAGGCCGTCCGATCTATATCTGATGGATAGGAAGGAAACTATGGCAATTTTGCAAAAAGATACCCACACCCCTCTCCATATTTGCAAATAAGGCCTTCCCTCGTTCATCCTTTTCCCCCACAAGATAAACTACTCATACAAATGCATCTTGATGTTCCATGCAACGCATGGGCATCTTGCTAGTTGTTGCAAAAAGCCCATGTGTGTGTGAGAGAGAGGGAGAGTGGAGGAGGACGGAGTGCATGTGTGACAAAGACACAAGGAGTGTGTGTGCGATAGGTATTAGCTTAAAATGAGGCGATAATGTGTGTCTGTGCACGATCGAGAGGGCGTGTCTCAAGAAGGGAAGAAAAATCTACATTGATATAAGGAGCGGGAGAGAGACATGTATGCGATGGTGGAAGCACGAGTGTGCGGGTGTATAGCTAGTCGATAAATCTTTGTGAGAGAAATACGAGTCGGGGTGCGGAAGCGAGAGTTTTGTGTGTGATAGAGAGAGACGGTAGTCGAGAAGGGGAGTGGAAGCAGGAGTTGTGTGTGTGTGTTTGTGTGTGTGAGAGAGAGGAGACGGTAGTCGGGGTTGTCTGATCGGTAAACAAATGAATAATGTCAGTCTGGGATGGAGACGAAAAGGAGACCGCAACAAATGTTGCGTCTACAGGAGAGAGAGAGAGTAATTTTAGTGGTGTGAGTCATATGTAGAGACATATAGGGTGTGTGAGAGAATCCCATAGAGATAAAGACAAAGTGAAAGACGAGTGGAGACTGTGTGTGTGGCGGTGAAAAAGAAAGCTTAGGTACCGAGTGATACCAGAGAATAGTAGAGATGTGAGAGATAATGAAAATCGTGTAATGTATAATGATAGGGAGAGTGTGACACTTCTCAAGGGAGACGTCGAGAGACCATGTTTGCTAGGATAGGAGAAACATGAAGTGAGCGTGCAGGTGAGCTGGAGAAAAGAGAGTGATAGCTACCTGAAGGAGCATGCATGCGAGAGAGATGGGCGTGAAAGGAGTGAACAAAAAAGGATTTAAATATTTGAATTCGAGATGATGATACATGTAATCCATACTCGAACCAAAATTGATCTATCAAACATGCATACTCATATGAATTCACGCACATCTATGTTATTTAATATGTAGATATTACTGATCCATACATTTTAGTAGAACATAATTTGGTTATTTTTTTCGAATTCAACCTTAAGATTTCGAGATCGTTGTAGTTGTAAATGATATTATACATATAAAGGAGCAAAATTCTTTGTTGTGCTTTTGGAAGTATATATAAGAAAATGATGTATATAGAATGTAATTCCAATTGAAAATGGATCCCGCCCGAAAAAAATAGAATACAAACGGGATTCGAATTAAGTTGGCACGATAAACGTGCACTCTGCAAAATTTGAACGAGGCGGGGAAAGTCGCAGTAACCGCCCGAAACCAAAATCTACGAGATGGAAATCACTACTGCCTATCCCTGCCACGCAAAGCCTATCTGCTAGATTTCTATAGATTTAGATAGGGGTAGGTTTGTAATTTCACCCAAACGTGACGTAACCGCCTCTCACCTGGATTCATACACGGTGGGCGCCAAAACACAGTGTGTCCTCGGCCGAAATCGATTCCCTCCCCGATTCATATTCATACACGATGGGCGCCAAAAACAAACTCTTGTCGGCAAATATTCGGTGTATGCAAGATTACCGTCCTATCCCCAACCGACTAATGTTGATGTGATCTAGTAGAAATTTGAAACAAGGGCTAATATTGTAAATTTCCTCGCATTTGAGACAAGCGCGCCCTGAATACATGGTCCCCCCTTCCTCTCTACCTCACTGTTCCCTATTCGTACTCCGTGCGCGCCAAAACACCCTCTCCACCCCACCCTCCTCCATCCGCCGCCATCTGCCACCCCATCCACCGTCGTCCTCCTCCACCATGCCGGAGCTGATACCCCGACGCTGCCGTCCATTACAAGAGATCGACCTCTCTCATCCACGGCTTTGGACCGGGATCCTTGCATCCCGTCCTCTCGCTTCATCCCTGCCGTCGTCCACCTTGCCGGCGCCGCTCCTACGACCGTCTCGTCCACCGCGCCCCGCCGCCATCGTCTACCCTCCTAGATCTGCTTCCACGCCGCTGACAGCCATCGCTACCACAACACCGTCAAATTCTCAGCAGATGCGTACACGGCGCCGCACCAGAGGCGGTACTCTTTCGTATCTGCTCAACTTATTTATCGCAGCAAGAAAATAGATCGCCACTGCTTTACTCTGATTTCTTGTCTTGGTTGTGAAGTTGCCTTTGTCCGGTTTGCACCTTCAGATCTGCCATGGCACGCTCAACACTATACTCCCAATGCTAATGGTTTTCCCCTTCTATATTCCACACTAGTTAAATCACAGTAGACTAAATTTCAAAATTGGGTCAGTCAATTTTTCAGAGCTCGCCGGAGTTCGCCGGTGCGATCGAAGGGGCTCGGGTGGTTGTGGGGCCTTGCCGAACGAAGAAAACTCGACGCGGGTGGGGGTTGGGGCGGGGGTGGGGGGGTGGGGGTGGCGGAGGAACACATGCGGTGGGGGCCGGTGGTCCGGCCGGCGGCCCATGCGGTGTTCTGTATGGGAAGAATCAGAGACGAGGAAGAAGAAGGGTTAGGAGATGTAGGATCTTCATCCAACCACCTGAAATGGTCGAGAGACAGCTGGGAGTTGCATTCTTAATGCGTTCTGGTTCATCATGTGTGGGCACTGCGCAACCAACATTTTATTATCCAAAATCTGCTTCTTCTTCTTTACCATGTTCCTCTTTCGTTCTTCTTTAACATGTACTCTCTCCGTTCCTAAATACAAGTCTTTGTATAGATTCCACCATGGAATACATATGGAGCAAAATGAGTGAATCTACACTCTAAAATGTATCTGGATACATCTGTATGTGATCCATAGTGGAAATGTCTACCAAGACTTATATTTTGGAACGGAGGGAGTATGATAGTAGTACAGTATGTTCCTTGTACTGAAAATGAGGAGGAACATTTGCAGTGTAGAGGTCTATACGGTCGGTTGTGATGTACACTTTGAGCCTCTTTGATTCGTAGGATCTTGTAAACATAGGAATATGATTTGTAGTGGCCTGCCCACTTGAATCCTATAAGAATAGCAAGGAAATGCGGGGAGCTATGTCGCCTTTGAGAGTTACACTGATATTAACAGTACCGCACCTTCACTTGAAGAGAGCTGGTATCCGAAGCCTTTTGTAACATCCCAAATTTTCAATTTGGAATGTTATACACTAGATCATATGCATATCATATTTCTTGCATTTTGGTTGATCCTAGAAATTTCACGCAACTCAAGGACCCTCGGAGAGAGTTGGAGATTTCGTTATTTTCATATTTGAGAGTTCTCTCGAATTTTGAAAATAGGATCATTTGATTTATTTATTTTATCTTCAATAATTTTTCCGGTGTCAAAATATATGAGAGAGGGAATAATATGACTTTCCCAAATTTAGGAAAAATGAAGATATAATAAATAGATCAATTTTGCTTTCCGGTGTTTATTTGCATTTTATTTGGATAGGGAAAAATGCGCGTTTTCAAAAATTGCATTTTAGCTCCGGAGAAAAGTTCATTTTGTTCGGCTCATTTTTAGGAGTCGGGGAAAATTTACTTTAGATTTTTCGGAGTTCGTTTAGATCCCTTTTTGTTTTTTTTTCTGCGCGAGGAAACTATTTAAAAAAAAATTTGAGCAGCGCCTTGGGCCAAAGGCCCAAGCCAAGCCACCTACCGCCGCGCTCCCAGCCTCCAGGCGCCGAGCCAGGAGCCGGTCGGCCGCCGCCGCCTCTTGCTAGGACCGAATCCTTTTAGGATTCTAGGGCGCCCCTTGTCCCCTTTCCTTATTCCGTTTATTTTCTAGATCTTTCCTACTCCTATTCCAATTCCTTGTCCTCTACCCCAAGTAAACCCCTCCCCTCCCCAATATAAATACCCAAGCACCCCCCCTCTAAACACATCAAATCAAAGCTCTCCTCCACACCGCGCCTTGCACCGCCGCCGCGCCGCATCACACCGCGCCCTGCGTCACCGCCGCCGCGCCGCCTCACCCGCGCCGCCACCCCACACTCGCGCCGCCGCCTCACCCGCGCCGCCACCCCACACTCGCGCCGCCGCCACACCTTGCCGCCGCCGCCCCACACCCCGCGCCGCCGCCGCACCTTGCCGCTGCCGCCCCACACCCGCGCCGCCGCCGCACCTTACCGCCACCGCCCCACACCCGCGCCGCCGCCGCACCTTGCCCACGCCGCCGCCCTACGCCGACGCCGCCGGAGCCCCTCACCGGAGACCTCGCCAAGGTTGCCCCGCGCTACATCAATTCTTTTTCTCGGATCGTTTTCTTCTAATCGTTCCGATTCTTTTCTTCTCTAAACCGTTCCGGTTTTCTAGATCAGTTTTTCGATCGGTTTTTCTTCTCCGAAACCCTAGATCGGATTCGTTTTCTTCTCCGATTTAGTTGCCTTTGGACCGTTCGCCGGACCGTTCGTCCTAACGAACGTGATCACCGGATTCTTCTAGGTTAACGACGTCCGTTCGTTTAACCGTTCTTCTTTTTCTTTTCGTCGGATTTATTCTGCGATCGCGATCTCAGATCCGATCTTCTTCCTAGTCTATCTTTTCGCTCGTTTATCGGAATCAGGTGATTCAAGCGCCTGGAGTTTCGTCTCGAAACCGCCGTTCCGTCTAATCAACTTGAACAAGCTTTTGTTACAGTAAAATTTTGACCTAGTTTCAACTTGCTAGAACCGAGTTGTTTTCTTCCGCCGTTTGTTTTTCGTTCTTTCTTTGCAACCGGAGTTCTTAAGTTGAACTACCTGGTTCGTTCTCTTGTTCGAGTTTTACCTGTGCATTAGATGAGTACTTATTGTATGCTTGTTGTTTGTCTGCGATAGATTACCCGGATTGCGCCGCTTGTTACTTCGAAACCCTAGGACTCGCGGATCATCAGCAAGGCAAGTAACACTTTGATCATACCTTTTCTACAACCCATGTTTTACTGCATTAGATCAATCCTCACACATTGCATGATTAGGATCTAATTAAATTGTGGGATGGGAAGTAGATGAGGTAGTACCTATTACCTGTATTATTATCAAACCTTTGGGAGTTACTTCTACGTTTGCTTATTATGCCATGCTTTGCTAGTAGACGTGGATTGGGTGAGTGATATCCATGACAGATGTGAGATTGATAATTTTAATGGTTTATCTAAGGTGGCAACTTAAACACACATCTGGGTGGATTGAGGCACCTGATGTCTATCAGGACTTGCCTGTTTTTTTTGGACCGCCACCCAGGCTCAAAGGGATCATAAGATAATTCATGCTAGAAACTTCCGTGTGCAGCCACATGCTACTATGGGCTCTAGCATAGTTGACTAAGTTGTGCGAACTCTTACGGGGTGGACTAGCAGATGTAGGGGATGTAGGTGTACCGGTCTACCCCACATGTAAGGTGCTAGTGCTTCTGAAAGACTATGTCTCGGTCATCCGTTTCTCAAACACCATGTAGTGCGAGGAAACAAACGGAGGCGATCGAGTCATGTGGGGAAAAGTGCGCAACCTCTGCAGAGTAACAAACTAATCATGATTAGCCGTGTCCCCGGTTATGGACAACTTGAGTATCTAGTACTTGAATATCATTGTGAATCTCAACATGTTACTTCTAATTAATGTTATTGGGTTTTAATTACTTTTAATTGGGATTGAGAATGCTGTCAACCATTCTCAATGTTTCACAACCACCATGATAGTAAATAAAATTTATTCCTTTGCAGTAGGGAAAAACTGGCTTTACGCAAAACTGTAACCATAGAGCTTTCCACCAGCCATATATGCATATAGTATAGCTGTTTCATTCCATTACTCTCTATGTGTTACTTTGCCAGCATATTCCATGTGCTGACCCGTTTTCGGGCTGCAACGTTAATGTTGCAGACTTTTCAGACGATGATTGAGGTGTTTAGGTCGTGGCCCTATACTCAGTGATGCCGCTGGAGTTGATGGACCCATTTATCTTCCAAGTCTTCCGCTGTTATCTTTAAAATATGGCCTTAAGCCATATTTATTGTAATAAGTTTCTTTTTGAGCCATCGATGTAATAAGTGTGTGATTGCAACTCTGCTATAAAACCTCGATGTACTGTGTGGTGTCAGCATTACTGATCCAGGGATGACACCGTAGCACAGTAGACGTGATCCATTCGGGTCAGGTCGCTACAGAGATGGTATCAGAGCACACGCTGACTGTAGGACACGACCACTAAGTTAAAGCCATAGATCACCCTTCTCTTCTCATTTTCTAACTCCTCATCTTTTCTACTCTTTTAGGATGACGCACGCGAAGATTAAGTACGCTCAACCGGATGAAGGCACACCTTTTTGGATTTTACCTGAAGGAAGTCACCAAGTACCTGAACATTGGATTACCAAGCTTCACGGGAACCTTCAACGCCACTCTGCCTGAAGAGGAGCGCTGGAAGATTCAAGCTCACGTTCCGGGAAGAACATTCGCGCCAATCACGAAGCCCATAGATAGTGTTTTCAATGCACCAACCTGGAGTCTAGGAAGGAGCATGGCAGCTCATATCACCATAGGACGCATTGGAGAAGTTTATCAAGAAGACCTCAAGGACACTATCTACCAGATTTGTGGACGCCGTGATGAACAATGGGAGTTAATCAGCACAAAGAAGGATAGATCCATTGCATCTTTCATCCAGGAGTTAAACCAGCACATTCGACGCCACGAGAACCAGATGTGCAATGACATGATAGAGTTGAAGAATGCGAAGGCAAGGATCATCGAGCTAGAAGGAGAACTAAAGTCTACACGCAAGGACTACATGGACGAGATCGTAGCTCTAGCAAGGCACAATGGCGATCTTAAGCAGGAGATTGAAGAACTCAAGAGCAAGTTAGCATCCCAGGAGGAAGACGAGTACGTCGCATGTCCGGACAACTACATCATCATCGACGACACCGATTCGGATCCAAGTGAACCCGACTTTGAAGACGAAGCTGGAGTAGATATCATGGAGTCTTCCACCGGTTCAAATTTCTAGATGACCACCAGATAGTAGTAGTATTCCCCCATGTAAACACATTATAGTCGAGCACTTTTGCGATAGTTAGACCATTTGTAAGCCCTTGTTTGATTGATTGAAGTGAATTGTGTGCTTTTGCCTCATGTGCATATGGGTAGTGTTTTCCCTTTAGACCCCCTCTATTCTCAATTCTCGTCTTTTCTAAACCCTCAGATGCCTCCGAGACGTGACAATGGATTTCCACCGGAGCTCACTCAGTTGATCCAGCAGCAGAATCAATTGATGCAGGTGTTAGTTCAGAATCAGCAGAACAACAACAACAACCCACCACCACCACCACCTGTTGACCACTTAGCCCGTTTCCTTAGGCTGAATCCGCCAGTGTTTTCCAGTAGCACCGAGCCGATAGTAGCAGACGATTGGCTCCGCAAGATAGGAAGGGAGTTGACCACTGCAGGATGCACGGATGGTGAGAAAGTGAAGTTTGCCGCACACCAGCTTGACGGACCCGCGGCAGCATGGTGGGAGAATTTCACAGCCACTTACTCAGTTGACACTGTCACATGGGATCAGTTTCAGCAAGCTTTCCGCACTGCCCATGTTTCAGCAGGAGCTATGGCCATAAAGAAGCGTGAGTTTCGCAACTTACGCCAAGGAGGAAGGACTGTTGGCCAGTATGTGGAAGAGTTTAGTAAGCTAGCCCGTTATGCCCCAGATGACGTTGCTACGGATGCAGCCAAGCAGGAGAAGTTTCTGGAAGGATTGAATGATGAACTAAGCATGCAGTTGATGGTAGCAAATTTCAACAACTACCAGGAGTTGGTAGATCGTGCCATCATGATTGAAGGGAAGCAACAGCAGATTGAGAACCGTAAGAGGAAGTATGGACAGGGGAAGTATAACTCTGGAGCCCAGCAGAAGCCCCGTTTTACCCCTAAACCGGGATTTAAGTTTCAGCACACCCATGGAGGAGGTAGCTCGCACAACCATAATGGCCACAAGAATGGTAATGGGAATGGAGGAAGCAACAGCCAGAACCGAACAACCCCATCAACCCCAACCAAGAGAGACCTGAGTCAAGTCACCTGTTTCAAGTGTTCGAAGACCGGACATTATGCCAATGAATGTCCTGAAGGCCAGAATGGAAATGGCAATGGAAGCTCTGGGAAGAAGCCGAACCCTTTCAATAGGGGACAGGTGAACCACGTTAATGTGGAGGAGATTGAAGATCAGCCCGATGCAGTAATCGGTAAGTTTTTGGTTAAGTCATTTACTGCACTCGTTCTTTTGATACTGGTGCATCGCATTCATACATATCAAGGGGATTTGTGGAAAAGTATAGCCTGCCCACTAGGATTCTTAAAACACCTATGCTAGTAAGCTCGCCAGGAGCAGAATACATGGCCAGACAAGGATGTTTTCAAGTACCATTGAGTATAGGAAGGCATGTATTCCCAACGGATTTAATTATTCTGGAATCCCAAGGTCTGGATGTGATTCTTGGTATGGATTGGCTGTCGATGTATGGAGGAAACATCGATTGCGCCAGTAAGACAATTTTGCTTACCACACCAGAAGGAAGAAGGATCAAGTATGTATCCCGGCATGTGCCAAACAGGACACAAGTGAATTGCTTATCAGGAGTTGTGCAGGAGGAAGTACCAGTGGTAAAGGATTTTCCTGATGTATTTCTTGAGGAATTACCAGGCATGCCACCGGATAGAGACATTGAGTTTTTGATTGAGTTATTGCCAGGTACAGGCCCAATATCGAAGCGACCGTACCGGATGCCAGCAAAGGATTTGATGGAAATTAAGAATCAGATTAAGGAGTTATTAGATAAAGGTTACATTCGCCCAAGTTCTTCACCTTGGGGATCACCCGTACTTCTAGTGGAAAAGAAGGATGGATCATTAAGGATGGTTGTAGATTATCGGGGATTGAATGAAGTAACCATCAAGAACAAGTACCCACTGCCAATGATTAATGATCTGTTTGATCGATTGCAAGGAGCTAAAGTGTTTTCCAAGATCGATTTGCGATCAGGGTACCATCAGTTGAAGATTCGAGAGCAGGACACACCTAAGACAGCATTCACCACAAGATATGGACTGTATGAGTATACCGTTATGTCATTTGGATTGACTAACGCACCTGCCTATTTTATGAACCTGATGAACAAAGTGTTTATGGAGTTTTTGGATAAGTTCGTCGTAGTGTTCATTGATGACATCCTAGTTTATTCAAAGAATGAAGAGGAGCATAAGGAACATTTGCGTTTGGTTTTGGAGAAACTAAGGGAACATCAGTTATACGCCAAATTCAGCAAATGTGAGTTTTGGTTGAAGGAAATTGGATTCCTCGGACACGTTATATCCGGAGAAGGTATAGCAGTTGACCCCACAAAGGTTGAGACCGTAACCGAATGGGAAGCACCAACAACAGTTGGAGAGATCCGGAGTTTTCTTGGACTCGCAGGATACTACCGGAGATTTATTGAGAATTTCTCAAAAATTGCGAAGCCTATGACGGAGTTGTTGAAGAAGGATACTAAGTTCAAATGGACTGAGGAGTGTGAGGCTAGTTTCCAGGAGTTGAAGAAACGTTTGGTTACCTCACCGGTATTGATTTTGCCAGATCAGACCAAGGATTATGAGGTGTATTGCGACGCTTCACGTCGAGGACTTGGAGCAGTGCTTATGTAGGAAGGGAGAGTTGTTTCGTATGCATCACGACAACTGAAGCCTCATGAGTTGAATTATGCCACGCATGATTTGGAGTTAGCAGCCGTAGTGCATGCATTGAAGACGTGGAGACATTTCCTCATTGGAAATCATTGTGAGGTGTACACGGATCATAAGAGTTTGAAGTACATTTTCACTCAGAAGGAGTTGAACCTCCGACAAAGGAGATGGTTGGAGCTCATCAAAGATTATGACATGAGATTGCATTACCATCCCGGAAAGGCTAATGTAGTAGCTGACGCATTGAGCCGTAAGAGCCATGTCAATACGATAATGACGGGAAGTATACCCAAGGAGTTAGCAGAAAACCTTCGTGAGCTATGTTTGGAAATAGTTCCGAGAGGCTATGTAGCAGCATTGGAGATTCAGTCAACATTGATGGATAAGATCAGAGAAGCTCAGAAATCTGACAAGGAGATTGCTGCTATAAAGGAGAAACTTAGCAAAGGAAAAGCAAAGGGATTTCGTGAGGATGAGCACGATACCTTATGGTTTGAGGACCGTGTTTATGTGCCCAATGACCCGGAGATCAGGAAGTTGATTTTGCAAGAGGCACATGATTCACCATATTCGATTCACCCAGGGAATACCAAGATGTATTTGGATTTGAAGGAAACATTCTGGTGGACCTGAATGAAGAAGGATATTGCAGCGTATGTAGCAGTTGTGACGTATGTCAGAGAGTAAAAGCAGAACATCAAAAGCCAGCAGGATTGTTACAACCACTGCCGATACCCGAATGGAAGTGGGATAAGATAGGCATGGATTTTATCACAGGGCTACCCAGGACAAAGGCCGGATATGACTCGATATGGGTAGTAGTTGATCGTTTGACGAAGGTAGCACATTTCATTCCAGTTAAGACCACTTACACCAGTGCTAAGTTGGCAAAGATATACATGACTAGAATCATTTGTTTGCATGGAGTTCCGAGGAGTATCGTATCAGATAACAGTTTCGTTCCATGACAACAGTAACGAAGTTGGAGACCGTCAATTCTTTGGACCAGATTTGATTAAGGAGTCTAAACGGAAGGTTAAGTTGATTCGCGATAGGCTCAAGGTAGCCTAGTCCAGGCAGAAGAGCTATGCAGATTCTAAACGCAAGGAGACAGTTTACGAAACCGGAGACAGAGTTTACCTTCGAGTATCCCCACTTCGAGGAGTTAAGCGCTTTGGAGTTAAGGGAAAGTTAGCACCGCGTTTCGTTGGACCGTTTAAGATCGTGAAACGTATGGGAGAAGTCGCTTATAAGTTGGAACTACCAGAAGGACTGTCAGGAGTTCATGATGTATTCCATGTTTCTCAGCTGAAGAGATGTCACGCCAAGATGGCGGAGGTACCGCTAAGAGATACAGTGCCATTAGAAGCGATTCAGTTAAAGGATGACCTAACGTATGAGGAGAAGCCAGTCAAGATTCTCGAAGTTGCCAGTAGAGTTACTCGCAGCAAGGTTATCAAGTTTTGCAAAGTTCAGTGGAACCACCACTCAGAAGATGAAGCCACCTGGGAGAGAGAAGAAGATTTGCTCAAAGACCACCCTCACCTATTTTCTAGCCAACCCGAATCTCGAGGGCGAGATTCATCTTAAGGGGGGTAGGTTTGTAACATCCCACATTTTCAATTTGGAATGTTATACACTAGATCATATGCATATCATATTTTCTTGCATTTTGGTTGATCCTAGAAATTTCACGCAACTCAAGGACCCTCGGAGAGAGTTGGAGATTTCGTTATTTTCATATTTGAGAGTTCTCTCGAATTTTGAAAATAGGATCATTTGATTTATTTATTTTATGTTCAATAATTTTTCCGGTGTCAAAATATATGAGAGAGGGAATAATATGACTTTCCCAAATTTAGGAAAAATGAAGATATAATAAATAGATCAATTTTGCTTTCCGGTGTTTATTTGCATTTTATTTGGATAGGGAAAAATGCGCGTTTTCAAAAATTGCATTTTAGCTCCGGAGAAAAGTTCATTTTGTTCGGCTCATTTTTAGGAGTCGGGGAAAATTTACTTTAGATTTTTCGGAGTTCGTTTAGATCCCTTTTTGTTTTTTTTTCTGCGCGAGGAAACTATTTAAAAAAAAATTTGAGCAGCGCCTTGGGCCAAAGGCCCAAGCCAAGCCACCTACCGCCGCGCTCCCAGCCTCCAGGCGCCGAGCCAGGAGCCGGTCGGCCGCCGCCGCCTCTTGCTAGGACCGAATCCTTTTAGGATTCTAGGGCGCCCCTTGTCCCCTTTCCTTATTCCGTTTATTTTCTAGATCTTTCCTACTCCTATTCCAATTCCTTGTCCTCTACCCCAAGTAAACCCCTCCCCTCCCCAATATAAATACCCAAGCACCCCCCCTCTAAACACATCAAATCAAAGCTCTCCTCCACACCGCGCCTTGCACCGCCGCCGCGCCGCATCACACCGCGCCCTGCGTCACCGCCGCCGCGCCGCCTCACCCGCGCCGCCACCCCACACTCGCGCCGCCGCCTCACCCGCGCCGCCACCCCACACTCGCGCCGCCGCCACACCCGCGCCGCCACCCCACACTCGCGCCGCCGCCGCCCTACGCCGACGCCGCCGGAGCCCCTCACCGGAGACCTCGCCAAGGTTGCCCCGCGCTACATCAATTCTTTTTCTCGGATCGTTTTCTTCTAATCGTTCCGATTCTTTTCTTCTCTAAACCGTTCCGGTTTTCTAGATCAGTTTTTCGATCGGTTTTTCTTCTCCGAAACCCTAGATCGGATTCGTTTTCTTCTCCGATTTAGTTGCCTTTGGACCGTTCGCCGGACCGTTCGTCCTAACGAACGTGATCACCGGATTCTTCTAGGTTAACGACGTCCGTTCGTTTAACCGTTCTTCTTTTTCTTTTCGTCGGATTTATTCTGCGATCGCGATCTCAGATCCGATCTTCTTCCTAGTCTATCTTTTCGCTCGTTTATCGGAATCAGGTGATTCAAGCGCCTGGAGTTTCGTCTCGAAACCGCCGTTCCGTCTAATCAACTTGAACAAGCTTTTGTTACAGTAAAATTTTGACCTAGTTTCAACTTGCTAGAACCGAGTTGTTTTCTTCCGCCGTTTGTTTTTCGTTCTTTCTTTGCAACCGGAGTTCTTAAGTTGAACTACCTGGTTCGTTCTCTTGTTCGAGTTTTACCTGTGCATTAGATGAGTACTTATTGTATGCTTGTTGTTTGTCTGCGATAGATTACCCGGATTGCGCCGCTTGTTACTTCGAAACCCTAGGACTCGCGGATCATCAGCAAGGCAAGTAACACTTTGATCATACCTTTTCTACAACCCATGTTTTACTGCATTAGATCAATCCTCACACATTGCATGATTAGGATCTAATTAAATTGTGGGATGGGAAGTAGATGAGGTAGTACCTATTACCTGTATTATTATCAAACCTTTGGGAGTTACTTCTACGTTTGCTTATTATGCCATGCTTTGCTAGTAGACGTGGATTGGGTGAGTGATATCCATGACAGATGTGAGATTGATAATTTTAATGGTTTATCTAAGGTGGCAACTTAAACACACATCTGGGTGGATTGAGGCACCTGATGTCTATCAGGACTTGCCTGTTTTTTTTGGACCGCCACCCAGGCTCAAAGGGATCATAAGATAATTCATGCTAGAAACTTCCGTGTGCAGCCACATGCTACTATGGGCTCTAGCATAGTTGACTAAGTTGTGCGAACTCTTACGGGGTGGACTAGCAGATGTAGGGGATGTAGGTGTACCGGTCTACCCCACATGTAAGGTGCTAGTGCTTCTGAAAGACTATGTCTCGGTCATCCGTTTCTCAAACACCATGTAGTGCGAGGAAACAAACGGAGGCGATCGAGTCATGTGGGGAAAAGTGCGCAACCTCTGCAGAGTAACAAACTAATCATGATTAGCCGTGTCCCCGGTTATGGACAACTTGAGTATCTAGTACTTGAATATCATTGTGAATCTCAACATGTTACTTCTAATTAATGTTATTGGGTTTTAATTACTTTTAATTGGGATTGAGAATGCTGTCAACCATTCTCAATGTTTCACAACCACCATGATAGTAAATAAAATTTATTCCTTTGCAGTAGGGAAAAACTGGCTTTACGCAAAACTGTAACCATAGAGCTTTCCACCAGCCATATATGCATATAGTATAGCTGTTTCATTCCATTACTCTCTATGTGTTACTTTGCCAGCATATTCCATGTGCTGACCCGTTTTCGGGCTGCAACGTTAATGTTGCAGACTTTTCAGACGATGATTGAGGTGTTTAGGTCGTGGCCCTATACTCAGTGATGCCGCTGGAGTTGATGGACCCATTTATCTTCCAAGTCTTCCGCTGTTATCTTTAAAATATGGCCTTAAGCCATATTTATTGTAATAAGTTTCTTTTTGAGCCATCGATGTAATAAGTGTGTGATTGCAACTCTGCTATAAAACCTCGATGTACTGTGTGGTGTCAGCATTACTGATCCAGGGATGACACCGTAGCACAGTAGACGTGATCCATTCGGGTCAGGTCGCTACAGAGATGGTATCAGAGCACACGCTGACTGTAGGACACGACCACTAAGTTAAAGCCATAGATCACCCTTCTCTTCTCATTTTCTAACTCCTCATCTTTTCTACTCTTTTAGGATGACGCACGCGAAGATTAAGTACGCTCAACCGGATGAAGGCACACCTTTTTGGATTTTACCTGAAGGAAGTCACCAAGTACCTGAACATTGGATTACCAAGCTTCACGGGAACCTTCAACGCCACTCTGCCTGAAGAGGAGCGCTGGAAGATTCAAGCTCACGTTCCGGGAAGAACATTCGCGCCAATCACGAAGCCCATAGATAGTGTTTTCAATGCACCAACCTGGAGTCTAGGAAGGAGCATGGCAGCTCATATCACCATAGGACGCATTGGAGAAGTTTATCAAGAAGACCTCAAGGACACTATCTACCAGATTTGTGGACGCCGTGATGAACAATGGGAGTTAATCAGCACAAAGAAGGATAGATCCATTGCATCTTTCATCCAGGAGTTAAACCAGCACATTCGACGCCACGAGAACCAGATGTGCAATGACATGATAGAGTTGAAGAATGCGAAGGCAAGGATCATCGAGCTAGAAGGAGAACTAAAGTCTACACGCAAGGACTACATGGACGAGATCGTAGCTCTAGCAAGGCACAATGGCGATCTTAAGCAGGAGATTGAAGAACTCAAGAGCAAGTTAGCATCCCAGGAGGAAGACGAGTACGTCGCATGTCCGGACAACTACATCATCATCGACGACACCGATTCGGATCCAAGTGAACCCGACTTTGAAGACGAAGCTGGAGTAGATATCATGGAGTCTTCCACCGGTTCAAATTTCTAGATGACCACCAGATAGTAGTAGTATTCCCCCATGTAAACACATTATAGTCGAGCACTTTTGCGATAGTTAGACCATTTGTAAGCCCTTGTTTGATTGATTGAAGTGAATTGTGTGCTTTTGCCTCATGTGCATATGGGTAGTGTTTTCCCTTTAGACCCCCTCTATTCTCAATTCTCGTCTTTTCTAAACCCTCAGATGCCTCCGAGACGTGACAATGGATTTCCACCGGAGCTCACTCAGTTGATCCAGCAGCAGAATCAATTGATGTAGGTGTTAGTTCAGAATCAGCAGAACAACAACAACAACCCACCACCACCACCACCTGTTGACCACTTAGCCCGTTTCCTTAGGCTGAATCCGCCAGTGTTTTCCAGTAGCACCGAGCCGATAGTAGCAGACGATTGGCTCCGCAAGATAGGAAGGGAGTTGACCACTGCAGGATGCACGGATGGTGAGAAAGTGAAGTTTGCCGCACACCAGCTTGACGGACCCGCGGCAGCATGGTGGGAGAATTTCACAGCCACTTACTCAGTTGACACTGTCACATGGGATCAGTTTCAGCAAGCTTTCCGCACTGCCCATGTTTCAGCAGGAGCTATGGCCATAAAGAAGCGTGAGTTTCGCAACTTACGCCAAGGAGGAAGGACTGTTGGCCAGTATGTGGAAGAGTTTAGTAAGCTAGCCCGTTATGCCCCAGATGACGTTGCTACGGATGCAGCCAAGCAGGAGAAGTTTCTGGAAGGATTGAATGATGAACTAAGCATGCAGTTGATGGTAGCAAATTTCAACAACTACCAGGAGTTGGTAGATCGTGCCATCATGATTGAAGGGAAGCAACAGCAGATTGAGAACCGTAAGAGGAAGTATGGACAGGGGAAGTATAACTCTGGAGCCCAGCAGAAGCCCCGTTTTACCCCTAAACCGGGATTTAAGTTTCAGCACACCCATGGAGGAGGTAGCTCGCACAACCATAATGGCCACAAGAATGGTAATGGGAATGGAGGAAGCAACAGCCAGAACCGAACAACCCCATCAACCCCAACCAAGAGAGACCTGAGTCAAGTCACCTGTTTCAAGTGTTCGAAGACCGGACATTATGCCAATGAATGTCCTGAAGGCCAGAATGGAAATGGCAATGGAAGCTCTGGGAAGAAGCCGAACCCTTTCAATAGGGGACAGGTGAACCACGTTAATGTGGAGGAGATTGAAGATCAGCCCGATGCAGTAATCGGTAAGTTTTTGGTTAAGTCATTTACTGCACTCGTTCTTTTGATACTGGTGCATCGCATTCATACATATCAAGGGGATTTGTGGAAAAGTATAGCCTGCCCACTAGGATTCTTAAAACACCTATGCTAGTAAGCTCGCCAGGAGCAGAATACATGGCCAGACAAGGATGTTTTCAAGTACCATTGAGTATAGGAAGGCATGTATTCCCAACGGATTTAATTATTCTGGAATCCCAAGGTCTGGATGTGATTCTTGGTATGGATTGGCTGTCGATGTATGGAGGAAACATCGATTGCGCCAGTAAGACAATTTTGCTTACCACACCAGAAGGAAGAAGGATCAAGTATGTATCCCGGCATGTGCCAAACAGGACACAAGTGAATTGCTTATCAGGAGTTGTGCAGGAGGAAGTACCAGTGGTAAAGGATTTTCCTGATGTATTTCTTGAGGAATTACCAGGCATGCCACCGGATAGAGACATTGAGTTTTTGATTGAGTTATTGCCAGGTACAGGCCCAATATCGAAGCGACCGTACCGGATGCCAGCAAAGGATTTGATGGAAATTAAGAATCAGATTAAGGAGTTATTAGATAAAGGTTACATTCGCCCAAGTTCTTCACCTTGGGGATCACCCGTACTTCTAGTGGAAAAGAAGGATGGATCATTAAGGATGGTTGTAGATTATCGGGGATTGAATGAAGTAACCATCAAGAACAAGTACCCACTGCCAATGATTAATGATCTGTTTGATCGATTGCAAGGAGCTAAAGTGTTTTCCAAGATCGATTTGCGATCAGGGTACCATCAGTTGAAGATTCGAGAGCAGGACACACCTAAGACAGCATTCACCACAAGATATGGACTGTATGAGTATACCGTTATGTCATTTGGATTGACTAACGCACCTGCCTATTTTATGAACCTGATGAACAAAGTGTTTATGGAGTTTTTGGATAAGTTCGTCGTAGTGTTCATTGATGACATCCTAGTTTATTCAAAGAATGAAGAGGAGCATAAGGAACATTTGCGTTTGGTTTTGGAGAAACTAAGGGAACATCAGTTATACGCCAAATTCAGCAAATGTGAGTTTTGGTTGAAGGAAATTGGATTCCTCGGACACGTTATATCCGGAGAAGGTATAGCAGTTGACCCCACAAAGGTTGAGACCGTAACCGAATGGGAAGCACCAACAACAGTTGGAGAGATCCGGAGTTTTCTTGGACTCGCAGGATACTACCGGAGATTTATTGAGAATTTCTCAAAAATTGCGAAGCCTATGACGGAGTTGTTGAAGAAGGATACTAAGTTCAAATGGACTGAGGAGTGTGAGGCTAGTTTCCAGGAGTTGAAGAAACGTTTGGTTACCTCACCGGTATTGATTTTGCCAGATCAGACCAAGGATTATGAGGTGTATTGCGACGCTTCACGTCGAGGACTTGGAGCAGTGCTTATGTAGGAAGGGAGAGTTGTTTCGTATGCATCACGACAACTGAAGCCTCATGAGTTGAATTATGCCACGCATGATTTGGAGTTAGCAGCCGTAGTGCATGCATTGAAGACGTGGAGACATTTCCTCATTGGAAATCATTGTGAGGTGTACACGGATCATAAGAGTTTGAAGTACATTTTCACTCAGAAGGAGTTGAACCTCCGACAAAGGAGATGGTTGGAGCTCATCAAAGATTATGACATGAGATTGCATTACCATCCCGGAAAGGCTAATGTAGTAGCTGACGCATTGAGCCGTAAGAGCCATGTCAATACGATAATGACGGGAAGTATACCCAAGGAGTTAGCAGAAAACCTTCGTGAGCTATGTTTGGAAATAGTTCCGAGAGGCTATGTAGCAGCATTGGAGATTCAGTCAACATTGATGGATAAGATCAGAGAAGCTCAGAAATCTGACAAGGAGATTGCTGCTATAAAGGAGAAACTTAGCAAAGGAAAAGCAAAGGGATTTCGTGAGGATGAGCACGATACCTTATGGTTTGAGGACCGTGTTTATGTGCCCAATGACCCGGAGATCAGGAAGTTGATTTTGCAAGAGGCACATGATTCACCATATTCGATTCACCCAGGGAATACCAAGATGTATTTGGATTTGAAGGAAACATTCTGGTGGACCTGAATGAAGAAGGATATTGCAGCGTATGTAGCAGTTGTGACGTATGTCAGAGAGTAAAAGCAGAACATCAAAAGCCAGCAGGATTGTTACAACCACTGCCGATACCCGAATGGAAGTGGGATAAGATAGGCATGGATTTTATCACAGGGCTACCCAGGACAAAGGCCGGATATGACTCGATATGGGTAGTAGTTGATCGTTTGACGAAGGTAGCACATTTCATTCCAGTTAAGACCACTTACACCAGTGCTAAGTTGGCAAAGATATACATGACTAGAATCATTTGTTTGCATGGAGTTCCGAGGAGTATCGTATCAGATAACAGTTTCGTTCCATGACAACAGTAACGAAGTTGGAGACCGTCAATTCTTTGGACCAGATTTGATTAAGGAGTCTAAACGGAAGGTTAAGTTGATTCGCGATAGGCTCAAGGTAGCCTAGTCCAGGCAGAAGAGCTATGCAGATTCTAAACGCAAGGAGACAGTTTACGAAACCGGAGACAGAGTTTACCTTCGAGTATCCCCACTTCGAGGAGTTAAGCGCTTTGGAGTTAAGGGAAAGTTAGCACCGCGTTTCGTTGGACCGTTTAAGATCGTGAAACGTATGGGAGAAGTCGCTTATAAGTTGGAACTACCAGAAGGACTGTCAGGAGTTCATGATGTATTCCATGTTTCTCAGCTGAAGAGATGTCACGCCAAGATGGCGGAGGTACCGCTAAGAGATACAGTGCCATTAGAAGCGATTCAGTTAAAGGATGACCTAACGTATGAGGAGAAGCCAGTCAAGATTCTCGAAGTTGCCAGTAGAGTTACTCGCAGCAAGGTTATCAAGTTTTGCAAAGTTCAGTGGAACCACCACTCAGAAGATGAAGCCACCTGGGAGAGAGAAGAAGATTTGCTCAAAGACCACCCTCACCTATTTTCTAGCCAACCCGAATCTCGAGGGCGAGATTCATCTTAAGGGGGGTAGGTTTGTAACATCCCACATTTTCAATTTGGAATGTTATACACTAGATCATATGCATATCATATTTTCTTGCATTTTGGTTGATCCTAGAAATTTCACGCAACTCAAGGACCCTCGGAGAGAGTTGGAGATTTCGTTATTTTCATATTTGAGAGTTCTCTCGAATTTTGAAAATAGGATCATTTGATTTATTTATTTTATGTTCAATAATTTTTCCGGTGTCAAAATATATGAGAGAGGGAATAATATGACTTTCCCAAATTTAGGAAAAATGAAGATATAATAAATAGATCAATTTTGCTTTCCGGTGTTTATTTGCATTTTATTTGGATAGGGAAAAATGCGCGTTTTCAAAAATTGCATTTTAGGTCCGGAGAAAAGTTCATTTTGTTCGGCTCATTTTTAGGAATCGGGGAAAATTTACTTTAGATTTTTCGGAGTTCGTTTAGATCTCTTTTTGTTTTTTTTTCTGCGCGAGGAAACTATTTAAAAAAAAAATTGAGCAGCGCCTTGGGCCAAAGGCCCAAGCCAAGCCACCTACCGCCGCGCTCCCAGGCTCCAGGCGCCGAGCCAGGAGCCGGTCGGCCGCTGCTGCCTCTTGCTAGGACCGAATCCTTTTAGGATTCTAGGGCGCCCCTTGTCCCCTTTCCTTATTCCGCTTATTTTCTAGATCTTTCCTACTCCTATTCCAATTCCTTGTCCTCTACCCCAAGTAAACCCCTCCCCTCCCCAATATAAATACCCAAGCACCCCCCCTCTAAACACATCAAATCAAAGCTCTCCTCCACACCGCGCCTTGCACCGCCGCCGCGCCGCATCACACCGCGCCCTGCGTCACCGCCGCCGCGCTGCCTCACCCGCGCCGCCACCCCACACTCGCGCCGCCGCCTCACCCGCGCCGCCACCCCACACTCGCGCCGCCGCCGCACCTTGCCACCGCCGCCCCACACCCCGCGCCGCCGCCGCACCTTGCCGCCGCCGCCCCACACCCGCGCCGCCGCCGCACCTTACCGCCGCCGCCCCACACCCGCGCCGCCGCCGCACCTTGCCCATGCCGCCGCCCTACGCCGACGCCGCCGGAGCCCCTCACCGGAGACCTCGCGAAGGTTGCCCCGCGCTACATCAATTCTTTTTCTCGGATCATTTTCTTCTAATCGTTCCGATTCTTTTCTTCTCTAAACCGTTCCGGTTTTCTAGATCAGTTTTTCGATCGGTTTTTCTTCTCCGAAACCCTAGATCGGATTCGTTTTCTTCTCCGATTTAGTTGCCTTTGGACCGTTCGCCGGACCGTTCGTCCTAACGAACGTGATCACCGGATTCTTCTAGGTTAACGACGTCCGTTCGTTTAACCGTTCTTCTTTTTCTTTTCGTCGGATTTATTCCGCGATCGCGATCTCAGATCCGATCTTCTTCCTAGTCTATCTTTTCGCTCGTTTATCGGAATCAGGTGATTCAAGCGCCTGGAGTTTCGTCTCGAAACCGCCGTTCCGTCTAATCAACTTGAACAAGCTTTTGTTACAGTAAAATTTTGACCTAGTTTCAACTTGCTAGAACCGAGTTGTTTTCTTCCGCCGTTTGTTTTTCGTTCTTTCTTTGCAACCGGAGTTCTTAAGTTGAACTACCTGGTTCGTTCTCTTGTTCGAGTTTTACCTGTGCATTAGATGAGTACTTATTGTATGCTTGTTGTTTGTCTGCGATAGATTACCCGGATTGCGCCGCTTGTTACTTCGAAACCCTAGGACTCGCGGATCATCAGCAAGGCAAGTAACACTTTGATCATACCTTTTCTACAACCCATGTTTTACTGCATTAGATCAATCCTCACACATTGCATGATTAGGATCTAATTAAATTGTGGGATGGGAAGTAGATGAGGTAGTACCTATTACCTGTATTATTATCAAACCTTTGGGAGTTACTTCTACGTTTGCTTATTATGCCATGCTTTGCTAGTAGACGTGGATTGGGTGAGTGATATCCATGACAGATGTGAGATTGATAATTTTAATGGTTTATCTAAGGTGGCAACTTAAACACACATCTGGGTGGATTGAGGCACCTGATGTCTATCAGGACTTGCCTGTTTTTTTTGGACCGCCACCCAGGCTCAAAGGGATCATAAGATAATTCATGCTAGAAACTTCCGTGTGCAGCCACATGCTACTATGGGCTCTAGCATAGTTGACTAAGTTGTGCGAACTCTTACGGGGTGGACTAGCAGATGTAGGGGATGTAGGTGTACCGGTCTACCCCACATGTAAGGTGCTAGTGCTTCTGAAAGACTATGTCTCGGTCATCCGTTTCTCAAACACCATGTAGTGCGAGGAAACAAACGGAGGCGATCGAGTCATGTGGGGAAAAGTGCGCAACCTCTGCAGAGTAACAAACTAATCATGATTAGCCGTGTCCCCGGTTATGGACAACTTGAGTATCTAGTACTTGAATATCATTGTGAATCTCAACATGTTACTTCTAATTAATGTTATTGGGTTTTAATTACTTTTAATTGGGATTGAGAATGCTGTCAACCATTCTCAATGTTTCACAACCACCATGATAGTAAATAAAATTTATTCCTTTGCAGTAGGGAAAAACTGGCTTTACGCAAAACTGTAACCATAGAGCTTTCCACCAGCCATATATGCATATAGTATAGCTGTTTCATTCCATTACTCTCTATGTGTTACTTTGCCAGCATATTCCATGTGCTGACCCGTTTTCGGGCTGCAACGTTAATGTTGCAGACTTTTCAGACGACGATTGAGGTGTTTAGGTCATGGCCCTATACTCAGTGATGCCGCTGGAGTTGATGGACCCATTTATCTTCCAAGTCTTCCGCTGTTATCTTTAAAATATGGCCTTAAGCCATATTTATTGTAATAAGTTTCTTTTTGAGCCATCAATGTAATAAGTGTGTGATTGCAACTCTGCTATAAAACCTCGATGTACTGTGTGGTGTCAGCATTACTGATCCAGGGATGACACCGTAGCACAGTAGACGTGATCCATTCGGGTCAGGTCGCTACACCTTTCTAGCCGTACCGTCAATACTAGCACATATATTCCAGCAAGTTCCACTTTGCTGATTTTACTGTGATACTTAAGGTTTTCCCGTTATATCTACACTATGATCTGTGTAGCTGCTTTGTGTCGCACTAGCAGCAGCCCACTCTTGAAGCTAAACACTGCAATGACTTACAAAATTGGCACCAAGGCATTGAGTGCCATTCTGGATGCAATGAAACTCATACGCTCCCCACCTGTTGATTCTTGTTCAGAATATGATCCTAATGACTATTCTAACCTCGAGGAGTCAAAGGCAGATGGCCAGTCCTGTTCACCCATCAAGGTGCCCGTTCTAATTTGGCAATGTTTTATTGATTGCGGGTATCTTGCATATGTTGTCTTGCATTTCTTCTACTTTGTTGCACCGCCATCTGCTTAGTTTACTCATCATATATGTCGAGATGCCATGCCCATCCATTATCAATACATATTCCATCTGTCATCATACCATGTTTTCCACTCAAATGTTGTTCTTGTGCATCAGACATCAAAAAGGAAGAGGGTTATTGCAGAACTTGAAGGAGCACCAGCAAAGTCCTTGAAAAACGTGGTGGTGCCGGAGAAATTCGACATCACCACACTTATATTGGCTGTACAACCAGTGACACAAAATGTAGGACCAACTCCAGCAGACTGTACCCATACTTCACTGGCCACACCACTAGCCCCACCACACAGGACCTGCACTCCAGCAAAAGGTATACCGATTTCATTTGCCATAGCACCAGCTGCACCACAGAAAAATCCCACTTCAGCAAAAAGTACAGCAAGTCCACCGGCCGAAGACCTACCCCAACTGCAGAGACGGCCAATTCCTGCAGATTGGAACCCCATTCCATTTATTCCCAGTTTAAAAGACAATGTTTTCAATGTTGTTAGGGACCACGTGCATATATTCCCATCATGGGAAGATTATTGTGAAGACAAACACCATTTTCACATCTTCCTGTCCAACTTACGTGTAAGTGCTATTATTCATGGTTATTATTTTTCTGTTTTCTGCTGATTGAACACATCAATGATTTACATTACATTGTTGTAACTAGGCGAGGGTCAATCTCGATAGTCATGACGAGCAAAGCTTGCTTGTGCTTTTCAAGAAAGCATTGCAGCAGTATCGGTGTTACCTGAGGAAATCACACTTTGATGGCAAGTCTATAAACGAATTTCCGGTGAAGTCCCATGTGCTAAATTTAGAAGACATTGAATGGAAAAACCTTGTTATGCACTGGTCTCGTTCCCAGGATGAGGTACTGTCTATGAAATCACATGACAATTTGAACTTCTACTTTTCCGCATGTGCCTTACGGATCTGTTTTGCAGGAAATCCGCTCGAAGAAGAATTCTGGTTTGACAAGAACGATAGGATATCGCAAATATGCTGCCCGCTGCTATTCTCTTGTTAGTACCTGTTGTCCTGTATCACTGTACTTGTATACATACCTGGTTCATTCTGTGACAACAATATGCATGATAGCTTGCTTATCAATTGTTCGCTCCAAATTATCTGATCTATATGAATGGTTACATTAGTGTAGAATATATCCAATGCCAATGTTTTTTTTACCTCTGCATTGTTCTTGTAAGTACATCCTGTCCTTTATTAGTGTACTTATAATGACAGGTAGTTGTTCATGTACCATCACTCTGCAGCTTATTTTCCTTTGCCCTCCATTTTCTACACATCAGATCTATATTTACTCTTACCATAAGGTTGGTACTGAAGAAGTTTAGCTGTGCATTGCTCTTGGCTGTACCTTTTGCCTGTATCGCTGCACTTACATTTATAGCTACTTGGTTATGTAGCATCACTCTTCATCTTATCTTAAATATTCTCCATTTTTTCATATATTATCACATCTATATTTACTCTTAACAAAATGTAGAATAAAGGCAATGCTTTTGAAGAAGATTCCGTGGTAAACTTCTTGAATTGCCGCCCCATCAGCATGGACAAGGCCTTTATAGAGCCTGTCTTCACCAATAATGTAAGTTTGTCCATCTCAAGCCTTCAAACTTTGTTGTATATATTTGGTTAGGCATGACTGCAACAGCTGTTTATTTTTGGTGTTTGCATCAAATTGCTTGTTTAAAGTTTATTATGTAGTTCATAAACAAAAGTTTGTCCTTTCTCAATTTAAGTTTTCAGTTGTACAACCAAGTTCCTTCTTCATACCATGCAAATTAAACTATACAGAGCAAGTGATCTTCTTTTGCACTGCATGTATGCTTCTGTTCTTCATCCGTAATCCAGTGGTGTGGTGAACCTACCCACTACAGCACAATGTCATATTCTGCAATGTCTTAACTATGAACAATGTCATATCATTCTACTATTCTTTAAACCGCCTCTTTATTTGCCAATCTGAAATGGTATAAATTGACAGCACACTAACCATTGAAACTTATGAGTTCCTGATCTGTAATCCAGTGGTGTCGTGAAGCTGCCAACTCCTTCACATTGTCATTTCCTGCCATGTCTTGACCTGAACAATACCATATTGTGTTAATGCAATTTTAAACTATGTCACTTTATTCGTCAGTAAGAAATGTGATGAATTGTCAGCACTGATACTTTTATGTGCAAAACCTGTCATCTATCTGCTTGTTTATCTTTCAGAGTGAGGAAGATATAAGTGTTGAACAAGCGCAGTCTCATCATCTTGCTCAGCTGCTTGCGTTGCAGCTCCCCAGCAGGGCTAACCTTTCTTGAACTCTATTGAAGTGCTGTCGGTTTTGTATATTATTTTGTCGGCGTGTTTATTTGCACAGGTGGCGATCTTTGATGCCCAGTGTATGTAATCTGCTGTCTGCTTGTGCTTTATTATCATAGTGGCGAACTTCGATGCCCATTGGATGTAATATGCCGTAATTTCTTTATTGTATAGTCTAGGTTTTTTCTTATTCACGATGCTGCTGTTATTTTACTGTATATATATCCTGTCTTCGCAGTAAACCAGCCAAACCGTAAAATTACGGTACATAATCGGGCCGTCATGCAATCACGATGTAGGTTGGGCCTGAAACGTGCCGAACAGCTCACGGGCCGGCAGCAGCCCGAAATGAACCCCGACCCATGATTGTGCGAATCAAATCACAGGCTTTTAATAGGCCAAAATTGTCTCGGTCCTTGTTTGGCCCAATAAGATATTGGCTGCGAGCAGGCCGGATGCAAACCAGGCCGTAGTTAGGCCCAACTATATGATGGGCTTTTAATAGGTCGAAATTAATATAGGGCCGAAATGTTAAATGGGCCCTTAACAAGCCAAAACTAATATCAGGCCGAATTACTAAGTGGGCCTTTAGCAAGTGGGCCCAAAAGCATAGTATCCAGTTGATGGGCCGAATTTGATATGGGCCATAATTGAGCCCAAAGCCTCTTAAAGGGCCGGACCTGATCTGGGCCGTAATTTGGCCCAGAACGTGGTAGGCTTTTAACGGGCCGGATCTCATATGGGCCACTATTAGGCCCGGAGCATGGCAGGCCATTAATGGACTAGATCAAATATGGGCCGGCATTTGGCCCAAAATATGGCAGCCAGTTAATGGGCCGGCCTACTAGGGTCCTCAAAATCTTGTGGGCCTACAGCTGGGCCGGCCCATTAATGTCGGCGAAATCTCGTGGGCCTTTAGCTGGGCCAGCCCATTATGATCCGCAAGAATCTTGTGGGCCTTTACCTGGGCCGGCCCATTATGGCACACAAAAATCTTGTGGGCCTTTACCTGGGCCGGCCCATTATGGCCCGCAAAATCTTGTGGGCCTTTAGCTGGGCCAGCCCATTATGGTCCACAAAATCTCGTGGGCCTTTAGCTGGGCCGGCCCATTATGGTCTGCAAAATCTCGTGGGCCTTTAGCTGGGCCGGCACATTATGGCCTGCAAAATCTTGTGGGCCTTCAGTTGGGCCGGCCCATTTAAACTTGATGGGCCGGTCCACGTGTCAACATATCATAGGCGCGTCTCGCCCATTGGATGAGTGACACCTGTGCCAACGCGGACCTGACACGTGTCTCCTCCAGCCAATGACGATTTTACACATGGAAAATCCCCATTGGTCGGGGCTATTAACGGGTTATCAGATCCAAAACCCGACCCGATAGCTTAACGGAGTTCCGTTACGGTGGATGCCACGTGTCGGTCACCCTTGACGAAAGCACTTCTGTGACGCGCGATTTATCGTCATGGAAGTGGACACTTCCATGATGATAATTTTGGTAATGTCATGGAACACTTCTACGACAGCACAGGTATGACTATCTTGATTCTGTCATAAAATCGTCATGGATGTACATGCATGACAAAAAACGCGACCTACTGTGACAAACACGTATCATCACGAAAGTGTATTTTGTTGTAGTGTGTTTACCCAGGTTCGGGCTCTCTTAAAGGAGGTAAAACCCTACATCCTGCTTGATTGTATTCGATGTGTATAAGGGTTACAAGAGTTGATCTGCCTCGAGATCGTGATGGCTAAACCCTATCTATCTAGCCTATGATCGTTCTTCCTTTCTACGGATCTAACCCTCCGGTTTATATACACACCGGAGGGGCCTAGGGTTGTACAGAGTCAGTTTGCATAGGAAGGAAGTATTACACATGGACACCAAACTTGCCGTTCTACGCAGATAGGAATCCTACCCGGACACGGGGGATAGTCTTCTGCTCTGTCTTCATGGCCCATCAGTCTGGCCTATATCGAATAGACTGGACACCCGAGGACCCCCTAATCCAGGACTCCCTCAGTAGCCCCTGAACCAGTCTTCGATGACGATGTGTTCGGCACGCGAATTGTCTTCGGCATTGCAAGGCGGGTTCCTTCTTTCGAATATTTTAATTAGGCTTCCTGCATAAAGGGATTGTGTTCGACTCTGCATAATTAATACAACCCTTAGCCATAAAGGCAAGGCGTCCAAATAGAAACAGTGTCTTTACTGACAACTCCTTTGGCAAAGCGTCACACTTGACTTGTTAACACTTCGAACCATTTTCACGCTTCTCGTTTCGTGTTTTGAGGCCTAGCCTCCATTGGCACGTCTCGTCGCAACAGAGATCATACCCGCCCATAACGGGATTCTTATCAATATGATTGGGGTAATCCAACCACACCTTAGGCACGATCTCGTTGGGAGCACGCAAGTTTTATGGCTTTAGAGGGGGACGCTTGGCATTTTCACCATCCTTAAAAGGGTAAAGACCCCTCCTTTTTCTTCACGCCTTCCTCTAGATTCTGTCTCCCAATCTCCAAGCTCCAGCACCTACAACTCCGATCTCCTCCACCGCTGCCACCCTTCCCAGCAATGGCCGGGTCCGACTCCAAGGTCAAGTGGTAGGCCTCCACTGTCACCGAAAAGGACGTCAAGGATCCCTGGAGCGCGGGCTATCTGTCCTCGGACATCGCGCATAGGATTCCATATGAAGGCCATGTCATTCCTACTCCAGGGCTTGGTGAGAGGGTTCATCCCCCACTTCCTTAGGGGCTAGGATTTCCCCTCCACCCCTTCGTCCGGGGTCTTATGTTTTTCTACGGGCTAGATTTCCACGATATAGCCCCAAATTCCTTCCTCCACATATCGACTTTTATAGTCGTGTGTGAGGCTCTCCTCCGCACCCCCACACACTTCGGGTTGTGGCTCAAAGTCTTCAATCTGAAGCCGAAGGTGGTCGATGGACATCATGCATATTGCGTCGAAGCTATGGTAAGCAAGCTCCCCAACGCAATCTGGCCAAAAGGGGCATTCGTAGAAACAGTCAAGGTATGGCAGCAGGAGTGGTTCTATATCACCGAACCCTGCGATGCCACTTGGGCGGCCACGCCTGATTTCAGATCTGAACCCCCCGTGAGACTCACCTCATGGACTACCAAGGGCCTTGATTGGGGGTCCAAATCAGAGGTGAAGATGCTCCAGAAGCGCATCTCCAACATGTTGGGTGAGAACACCGGTCTCAGAAATGTGATTCAAGTGATGCTCTTCCGCCGCATCCATCCCTGCCAACTTCGGGCCTCCCCCATGTGGGAGTTTAATCTGGAGGAGCCACGAACCCTGAAGCGCTTCTTCAGCACCACGCACGAAGATATATGGAAGCAACTCTTCAAGGCTCAGAAAAAGTGGTCAAAGAAGACCGAGGACATCGGACTTGACATCGAGAACCCAGCCATGGCGGTAAGCATAATCTTTCCGACGACCTATCCGGTCAATATTTCAGATATAATAGAAATTATATTGCCTTCTTTCCTTACAGGTTTGGACAAAAAAGGTGGGGCGGATCAACTGTCCGGCACCGCTGCTTGAGGACCCGGCCACACCCCGGCTAACGGAGATGCTGGTCCTGGCGCCCTATCAGGTGTCGGAGAAGAAAACCATGAAGAAGAAAGTCAAGGAGGCCAAGGGCGGCCCCCGCCCCAAGGGTCCTTCGAAAATAATGTCCGAAGAGACCGAAGCCCTCTGTTTCCATGAAGGATACGAGGAGAGGAGGAGGAGGTGGAAAGCGACTCCCCCCATAAGGGGAGGAAGAAGAAGAGGGCGGCCTCTGAAGACCCGGAGGGGGAGGCGCCCAAGAGAGGGAAGCTGACCCCCCCGGACAGTTCGGATTCAGAGTCCGAAGTAGTCCCCAAGAAACCTCCTTGGGTGAAGCCCCTGGCCAAATCGTAAGTATTCAGAAACTCACTGTTATCTGTGGTCTAGTTGCTTCCATTATGTAAGTTATTTTGTTATTTGCCCTTCAGCCCTCCCTACACGCTCCCCCATACTCCATTACAGAGGGGAACTCTCTGCCGCCCAAAATGGCAGAGAGTGATATGCCGCGGCGAGCCCCCTCGCCTAACGCCATGGAGGACACCGAAGTGTCGTCCCAAAGGACATCCCCTGGCCGAGAGGGGGCGAGCGGATCCGTCAAGAGAGCGCCTGAGGTTAATACCTTGGTCGACGAAGACCTTGGGAAGGCGATCCTTATGACAACCGATGGTGGGGAGCTCAAGCAATCCGGGCTCCAGCCGAACACCATTCCGGAGGCCAACATGGCTTTGGGATCGGATAAGAAGCCCCCCTAGGAAAGAGGGGGGAGGAGCATCAACTGCATCGACAACCTCCACTAATCCGGAGGCGCCCAACGCTCTGGAGGAAGCACTGCAAAGTGCTTCCTTCATGGCGGAGCACCGCATCCTGATGGGTGTGGTTATGGAGAAGGTTCAGTCTGCTAAAAACGGACTGGACGAAGCCTTCTGCAGCCTACTGATAGGCTTTGAGGTATGCGACATAATGGTCTAAAAACTTTTCATATAGAAGAATAAACCTTTGTACAGACAGTAGCCCCTGAGGCTCTGTCCAGTATAGAAGAAATCAGACAGAGAATCCACATAGTATTCGAGAGAGTAACATATTGTGTTGTTATTGTAACATGCCTCCATGTTGGCGGCAACCGCCTAGGCCGCAGAAGTTTCCAAACACAATCGGAAGCTTCAGGTGGAAAATGAGAAACTCTACCGCATCAACAAGCGGTTTGACAAAACGCAAGGTATGCATACGATGTTAAAAAATTATTTTCATGTTAGAAGTGATATGTATATTTAGAGGTTAACTCATAGAATGCTTTGATTATGATCATAGTTGGCGTAGCTGCTACCT
The DNA here is from genome assembly GCF_056163025.1 of Triticum urartu. Classification (NCBI taxonomy): domain Eukaryota; kingdom Viridiplantae; phylum Streptophyta; class Magnoliopsida; order Poales; family Poaceae; genus Triticum; species Triticum urartu. The sequence goes on along the minus strand of NC_141877.1, from coordinate 443,466,140 downwards.
CTTGAGCATTGCGTTGGTTTTCCCTTGAAGAGGAAAGGGTGATGCATCAAAGTAGCATAAGTATTTGCCTCAGTTTTGGAGAACCAAGGTATCAATCTAGTATGAGACTACATGCAAGTCCCTCGTACCTGCACAAACAAATAAGAACCTCGCAACCAACACGATAAAGGGGTTTTCAATCCCTTCACGGCCACTTACGAGAGTGAGATCTGATAAAGATAATGATAATAAGATAAATATTTATGGTATTTTTATGACATAGATTAGAATATAAACATTGCAAAATAAACGACGACAGAAATAGCTAGTTGACGGGAGATTAATATAATAGAGAATAGACCCGGGGGCCATAGGTTTCATTAGTGGCTTCTCTCAAGATAGCATAAGTATTACGGTGGGTGAACAAATTACTGTCGAGCAATTGATAGAAAAGTGCATAATTATGAGAATATCTAGGCATGATCATGTATATAGGCATCACGTCCGCGACAAGTAGACCGAAATGATTCTGCATCTACTACTATTACTCCACACATCCACCACTATCCAGCATGCATCTAGAGTATTAAGTTCATAAGAACTGAGTAACGCATTAAGCAAGATGACATGATGTAGAGGGATAAACTCAAGCAATATGATATAAACCCCATCTTTTTATCCTCTATGGTAACAATACAATACGTGCCTCCCTGCCTCGTGGCCTCCTCGTTGATTTCTTTTCGTCCACTCCAAGTCCCCTGGATCACGTTTGTTCCAAAATCAACTCTCCCGAAGGTTTCATTCCGTTTGGATTCCGTTTGATATTCCTTTTCTGTGAAACACTGAAATAGGCAAAAAACAACAATTTGCACCGGGCCTTGCGTTAGTAGGTTAGTCCTAAAAATAATATAAAAGTGCATAAATAAGCCCATAAGCATCCAAAACAGATAATATAATAGCATGGAACAATCAAAAATTATAGATACGTTGGAGACGTATCAAGCATCCCCAAGCTTAATTCCTACTCGTCCTCGAGTAGGTAAATGATAAAAACAGAATTTTTGATGTGGAATGCTACCTAGCATAATTCTCAATGTAATTTTCTTTATTGTGGCATGAATGTTCAGATTCGAAAGATTGAAGACAAAAGTTTAATATTGACATAAAAATAATAATACTTCAAGCATACTAACTAAGCAATCACGACTTCTCAAAATAACATGGCAAAAGAAAGTTCATCCCTACAAAATCATATGGTTTGGTCATGCTCCATTTTCGTCACACAAGAATGCTGTCATCATGCACAGCCCCAATGACAAGCCAAGCAATTGTTTCATACTTTAGTAGTCTCAAACTTTTTCAACTTTCACGCAATACATGAGCGTGAGCCATGGATATAGCACTATGGGTGGAATAGAATAATGATAGGGGGTTATGTGGAGAAGACAAAAAAGGAGAAAGTCTCACATCGACGCGGCTAATCAACGGGCTAGGGAGATGCCCATCAATGGATGTCAATGCAAGGAGTAGGGATTGCCATGCAACGGATGCACTAGAGCTATAAATGTATGAAAGCTCAACAAAAGAAACTAAGTGGGTGTGCATCTAACTTGCTTGCTCACGAAGACCTAGGGCATTTTAGGAAGGCCATTGTTGGAATATACAAGCCAAGTTCTATAATGAAAAATTCCCACTAGTATATGGAAGTGACAAAACAAGAGACTCTCTATCATAAAGATCATGGTGCTACTTTGAAGCACAAGTGTGGAAAAAAGGATAGTAGCATTGCCCCTTTTTATTTCTTTTTCTTTTTCTCTTTTTTTGGGCCTTTCTTTTTTGGCCTTTCTCCTTTTTATTTGGGATAATGCTCTATTAATGATGATCATCACACTTCTATTTATTTACAACTCAATGATTACAACTCGATACTAGAACAAAATATGACTATATATGAATGCCTCCGGCGGTGTATCGGGAAGGGCAATGAATCAAGAGTGACATGTATGATAAATTATGCATGGTGGCTTTGCCACAAATACGATGTTAACTACATGATCATGCAAAGCAATATGACAATGATGAAGCGTGTCATGAATGAAACGGTGGAAAGTTGCATGGCAATATATCTCGGAATGACTATGGAAATGCCATAATAGGTAGGTATGGTGGCTGTTTTGAGGTAGATATAAGGAGGTTTATGTGTGATAGAGCGTATCATATCACGGGGTTTGGATGCACCAACGAAGTTTGCACCAACTTTCAAGGTGAGAAAGGGCAATGCATGGTACCGAAGAGGCTAGCAATGATGGAAATGTGAGAGTGCGTATAATCCATGGACTCAACATTAGTCATAAAGAACTCACATACTTATTGCAAAAATCTACAAGTCATCAAAAACCAAGCATTACGCGCATGCTCCTAGGGGGATAGATTGGTAGGAAAAGACCATCGCTCGTCCCCGAACGCCACTCATAAGGAAGACAATCAAAGAACACCTCATGTTTCAGATTTGTTACACAACGATTACCATACGTGCATGCTACGGGACTTTCAAACTTCAACACAAGTATTTGTCAAATTCACAACTAGTCAGCTAGCACAACTCTAATATCACCATCTTTATATCTCAAAACAATTATCAAGTATCAAACTTCTCCTAGTACTCATTGCATGTTTTATGATAGTTTTTATTATACCCATCTTGGATGCCTATCATATTAGGACTAATTTCATAACCAAAACAAATTACCATGCTTTTCTAAAGGACTCTCAAAATAATATAGGTGAAGCATGAGAGATCACCACCGTGCTCTAAAAAGATATAAGTGAAGCACTAGAGTAAAATTATCTAGCTCAATAGATATAAGTGACGCACATAGAGTATTCTAATAAATTCCAATTCATGTGTGTCTCTCCCAAAAGGTGTGTACAGCGAGGATGATTGTGGTAAAATAAAAATCAAAGACTCAAATCATACAAGACGCTCCAAGCAAAACACATATCATGTGGTGAATAAAAATATAGCCTCAAGTAAAGTTACCGATAGAAGAAGACGAAAGAGGGGATGCCATCCGGGGCATCCCCAAGCTTAGGATTTTGGTTTTTCTTGAATTTTACCTTGGAATGCCTTGGGCATCCCCAAGCTTAGGCTCTTGCCACTCCTTATTCCATAATCCATCAAATCTTTACCCAAAACTTGAAAACTTCACAACACAAAACTTAAACAGAAAATATCATGAGCTCCGTTAGTATAAGAAAACAAACCACCACGTAAGGTACTGAAATGAAATCATTCTTTATTTATATTGGTGTTAAACCTACTGTATTACAACTTCTCTATGGTTCATACCCTCAGATACTAGCCATAGATTCATCAAAATTAGCAAACAACACACGAAAAACAGAATCTATCAAAAACAGAACAGTCTGTAGTAATATGTAGGTTTCGAATACTTATGTAAATCCAAAAATTATTAAATAAATTGCTGGACATGAGGAATTTATCTATTAATCATCTGAAAAAAGAATCAACCTAATCGCACTCTCCAGTAAAAACTGGTAGCAAATCTCGTGAGCGCTAAAGTTTCTGTTTTTTACAACAAGATCGCAAAGACTTTCCCCAAGTCTCCCCAAAGGTTATACTTGGCACAAACACTAACTAAAAGCATAAAAACACATCTAAACAGAGGATAGATGAATTATTTATTACTAAACAGAACCAGAAAACAAGGAACAAAAATAAAATTGGGTTGCCTCCTAACAAGCGCTATCGTTTAACGCCCCTAGCTAGGCATAAAAGCAAGAATAAATCTAGGTGTTGCCATGATAATGATAAGGTAAATCGCGAAAACTCATCTCATACTCCCTACGTTTAGCAGCAAGCTTTCTTTATGGCAAGCAAAAGAAATCAAAAGGGCTAAATTTAATGGGACAAAAGTCCCCAAGATCAAGCTCGGGAGGTATTGGTTCCTCCTTTGGCCCCTCATATTGCACAACTCTTTCATCATTATAAGCATTCTTTTGGAAAAAAGTCATGAGCCTTTGTTCAAGGGAAAAACCTAAACCATTATTCTGGATAGCAAAATTATCATTAAGTTCAGAGATCCTGTCAACTAGAACATCGGTAGGAACCTTTTTTCTAAGGCTTTCATTAAAAGCAACATGATCAAAAGATCGTAAACGCATAATGTCTTCTTGATAAAAAAAGATTGCTTCTATGGGGGGATGGCCGACATCCACCCTATAATGCGCAAAAATTTCAGTGGCCTCTTTTATTATAAATCTGAACTCATGAGCTAAAAAGATGGTCGCTGCTCGCTTAACAGAAGAATGCTCAATATTAAAAAATTCTAGGAAAATCCTTTGTATGGAGGGATGCATATGTAAAAAGTGTCTTTCAAGTTCAACCATGGGCAAAGATATAGCATCCGCGAGACTACTAGTTTTATGAAGAATAGACCCGCTCATGGTGGGCAAAGCACCGACACAAGTAAAGAAATCTTGAATAACTCCCTTCCCAATAATATTACCGCTACCAATCCAAAACTTTTTAGTGTGTAAAATAGTAGGATTTTCAAGAGGATCATCAATAGCATCAAAGTTTTCCATATTATTATTCTTATCAATGATAACATCCCCAGTTTCAGACATGATGGCAACAAATTGCAAAAAGAACGGGCACACAGAAGGCGGGAAGGAAAAAGAGGGTGAATAAAACGGCAAGAGTGAAGTGGGGGAGAGTAAAACAAGAGGCAAATGGCAAATAATGTAATGCGAGAGATAAGAGTTTATGATAGGTACTTGGTATGTCTTGACTTGTGCGTAGATCTCCCCGGCAACGGCTCCAGAAATGGCTTGTTGACGGGAGATCAAACCTTGACTTGACTTGGTGCAACCTCCCCGGCAACGGAGCAAGAAATCCTTCTTGCTACCTCTTGAGAACTACGTTGGTTTTCCCTTGAAGAGGAAAGGGTGATGCAGCAAAGTAGCGTAAGTATTTCCCTCAGTTTTTGAGAATCAAGGTATCAATCCAGTATGAGACTACATGGAACTCCATTGTACCTGCACAAACAAATAAGAACCTCGCAACCAATGCGATAAAGGGGTTGTCAATCCCTTCACGGTCACTTACGAGAGTGAGATCTGATAGAGATAATAATAATAAGATACATATTTTTGGTATTTTTATGATATAGATTAGAATATAAAGATTACAAAATAAACAGCGACAGAAATAGCTACTTGACGGGAGATTAATATAATAGAGAATAGACCCGGGAGCCATAGGTTTCACTAGTGGCTTCTCTCAAGATAGCATAAGTATTACGGTGGGTGAAAAAATTCATCGGATCTCAACAAACACACCGCAAAAAGAGTTACATCAAATAGATCTCCAAGAAGATCAAGGAGAACATGGTATTGAGATCCAAAGAGAGAGAAGAAGCCATCTAGCTAATAACTGTGGACCCGAAGGTCTGAGGTAAACTACTCACACATCATCGGAGAGGCGATGGTGTTGATGTAGAAGCCCTATGTGATTGATTCCCCCTTCGGCGGAGCTCCGGAAAAGGCCCCAAGATGGGATCTCTTGGGTACAGAAGGTTGCGGCGGTGGAAATAGGGTTTCGTGGTGCTCCTGGATGTTTTCGGGGTATATGGATATATATAGGAGGAAGAAGTAGGTCACTGGGGCTACAAGGGGCCCACGAGGGTGGGGGGCGCGCATCCCTGCCTCGTGGCCTCTAAGGGAGTCCTGGGCTAAGGGGTCCTCGGGCGTCCGGCCTGTTAGCCATGGGCCGGACTGATGGGCTGTGAAGAACACGAAGACCGAAGACTGCACCCGTGTCCGGATGGGACTCTCCTTGGCGTGGAAGGCAAGCTTGGCAACTAAATATGTAGATTCCTTTCTTTGTAACCGACCTTGTGTAACCCTAGATCCTCCCGGTGTCTATATAAGCCGGAGGACTCAGTCCGGAAGGGGAGATTGATACTCATAGCCATATAAGCTAGACCTCTATGGTTTAGCCATTACGATCTCGTGGTAGATCAACTCTTGTAATACTCATATTCATCAAGATCAATCAAGCAGGACGTAGGGTATTACCTCCTTAGAGAGGTCCCGAACCTGGGTAAAACATTGTGTCCCCCGTCTCCTGTTACCATCGATCCTAGACGCACAGTTCGGGACCCCCTACCTGAGATCCGCCGGTTTTGACATCAAGATTGGTGCTTTCATTGAGAGTTCCACTGTGCCGCCGTCAAGAGGTTCGATGGGTCCTTCAATCATCTACAACGATGCTGTCCAGGGGGGAGTCTTCCTACTCGGACATATTTTTGTGTTCGGCGGCTTCGCACTACGGGCCAACTCGCTAGGCCATCTGGAGTAGATCGAAAGCTACGCCCATCGCCATCATGTCAGATTTGGGAGCTTGAACTACGTCATGGACATCCGTGGAGATTTGATCTTCGCCGGATTTGAGACCGCGACCACTGCTCCTGGTCACCTCGATGAACATGACCTAAATCTGTCATCGAACCACATTCAGGAGATAGCTCCTGCAACCGCTCTGGCCTTAGATCCGGAGCATACTGCGCCATCCAAGGATCGGAGGCTCAACCCCACCACGGAGGCCATAGATTCCCCGGCATTGGAGCCGCACATGGACTTAACATCACATGATATCTATGTCACCAGAACCCCGGACTCGTCTCCGGCCATACGCTCCGAACCATGTGAGCCCGTGGATGCCGAACTTGATCGTTTATCGATCTTCGAGTTCAGCGCCGCAGATATCTTCCAGCACTCGCCCTTGGGCGATGTGCTAATTGAACTCATTAAAGAACCTGTCCTTGGCGGGGGACCCACAGTCGAACTATGTCCGATTCGAACTAGGGGCTGACGGCGGAGAATTTCGCTCCCCACACGCCACCCACTTTATAGCCACTGTCGAGGATTTAACCGACAAGCTTGATTACGGCTCCGACGACATCGATGGTATGGACGACGATGCCAGAGAAGAAGAGGCCCAGAACCCGCCGTTCACCGGACGTTGGACGGCCACTTCCTCGTATGATGTATACATGGTGGATGCACTAAAGGAGAACAGCGGCGATGACAAGGAAGACCCAGTAGAGGATAAACCTTCCAAAACACAATCAACGCGCCGGCGTCAGCGGCGCCGCTCTAAGTCACGCCGCAGTAGAGACAGCAACACCGGCACAGGAGAAGATAATACCCCGGGAGGTGCCGAAGACAACGAAGACCTGCTACCTCTTGAGCACTGCGTTGATTTTCCCTTGAAGAGGAAAGGGTGATGCAGCAAAGTAGTGTAAGTATTTCCCTCAGTTTTTGAGAACCAATGTATCAATCCAGTAGGAGGCCACACGCAAGTCCCACGTACCTACACAAACAAATAAGAACCTCGCAACCAACGCGATAAAGGGGTTGTCAATCCCTTCACAGTCACTTACGAGAGTGAGATCTGATAGAGATAAGAATGATAAGATAAATATTTTTGGTATTTCTATGATATAGATTGAAAGTAAAGGTTGCAAAATAAAATAGATTGGAAATTTATATGATAGAGAATATACCTGGGGGCCATAGGTTTCACTAGTGGCTTCTCTCAAGATAGCATAAGTATTACGGTGGGTGAACAAATTAATATCGAGCAATTGATAGAAAAGTGAATAATTATGAGAATATCTAGGCATGATCATGTATATAGGCATCACGTCCGTGACAAGTAGACCGACTCCTGCCTGCATCTACTACTATTACTCCACACATCGACCGCTATCCAGCATGCATCTAGAGTATTAAGTTCATAAGAACAGAATAACACCTTAGGTAAGATGACATGATGTAGAGGGATAAACTCAAGCAATATGATACAAACCCCATCTTTTTATCCTCGATGGCAACAATACAATACGTGTCGTTTCCCTTTCTGTCACTAGGATCGAGCACCGCAAGATTGAACCCAAAGCTAAGCACTTCTCCCATTGCAAGAAAGATCAATCTAGTAGGCCAAACCAAACTGATAATTCGAAGAGACTTGCAAAGATAACCAATCATGCATAAAAGATTTCAGAGAAGAATCAAATATTGTTCATAGATAGACTTGATCATAAACCCACAATTCATCGGATCTCGACAAACACACCGCAAAAAGAGTTACATCGAATAGATCTCCAAGAAGATCAAGGAGAACTTTGTATTGAGATCCAAAGAGAGAGAAGAAGCCATCTAGCTACTAGCTATGGACCCGAAGGTCTGAACTAAACTACTCACACATCATCGGAGGGGCCATGGAGTTGATGTAGAGGCCCTCCATGATTAATGCCCCCTCCGGCGGAGCTCCGGAAAAGGCCCCAAGATGGGATCTCTTGGGTACAGAAGGTTGCGGCGGTGGAAATAGGGTTTCGTGGTGCTCCTGGATGTTTTTGGGGTATGTGAACATATATAGGAGTAATAAGTAGGTCGGTTGAGCCACGAGGGGCCCACGAGGGGGAGGGTGCGTCTAGGGGGTAGCCGCGCCCCCTGCCTCGTGGACTCCTCATTGGTTGCTTGACGTCCACTCCAAGTCCTCTGGATCACGTTTGTTCCAAAAATCACGCTCCCGAAGGTTTCATTCCGTTTGGACTCCGTTTGATATTCCTTTTCTGCAGAACACTAAAATAGGCAAAAAAACAGCAATTTGCACTGGGCCTTGGGTTAATAGGTTAGTCCCAAAAATAATATAAAAGTGTAAAATAAAGCCCATTAACATCCAAAACAGGTAATATAATAGCATGGAACAATCAAAAATTATAGATACGTTGGAGACGTATCAGCATCCCCAAGCTTAATTCCTGCTCGTCCTCGAGTAGGTAAATGATAAAAACAGAATTTTTGATTTGGAATGCTTTCTAGCATGTTCTTCAATGTATTTTTCTCTATTGTGGCATGAATGTTCAGATCTGAAAGATTCAAGATAAAAATTTATTGTTGACATAAAAATAGTAATACTCCAAGTATGTTAATCAAGCAATTATGTCTTATCAAAATACCATAGCCAAAGAAAACATATCCCTAGAAAGTCATATAGTTTGGCCATGCTTCATTTTCGTCACACAAAATGCTCCCATGATGCACAACCCCGATGATCAGCCAAGCAATTGTTTCATACTTAACCTTTTCAAACTCTTTCAACTTTTACGCAGTATAGGAGCGCAAGCCATGGACACAACACTATGGGTGGAATAGAATATGATGATTGAGGTTGTGTGAGAAGACAAAAGGGAGAAAGTCTCACATTGACGCGGCTAATCAATGGGCTATGGAGATGCCCACCGATTGATGTCAATGCAAGGAGTAGGGATTGCCATGCAACGGATGCACTAGAGCTATAAATATATGAAAGCTCATCAAAGAAACTAAGTAGGTGTGCATCCAACTTGCTTTCTCACGAAGACCTAGGGCATTCGAGGAAGCCCATCATTGGAATATACAAGCCAAGTTCTATAATGAAAAATTCCCACTAGTATATGAAAGTGACAAAATAAGAGACTCTCTATCATGAATATCATGGTGCTACTTTGAAGCACAAGTGTGGAAAAAGGATAGTAACATTGTCCCTTCTCTCTTTTTCTCTCATTTTTTGGGCCTTCTTTTCTATTTTTTATGGCCTCTTTTTATTTATTTATTTTTCGTCCGGAGTCTCATCCCGACTTGTGGGGGAATCATAGTCTCCATCATCCTTTCCTCACATGCGACAATGCTCTAATGATGATCATCACACTTTTATTTTCTTGCAACTCAAGAATTAGAACTCAATACTTAGAAAAAAATATGACTCTATGTGAATGCCTCCGGCGGTGTACCGGGATTGCGATGAATCAAGAGTGACATGTATGAAAAATTAAGCAAGGTGGCTTTGCCACAAATATGATGTCAACTACATGATCATGCAAAGAAATATGACAATGATGGCGCGTGTCATAATAAATGGAACGGTGGAAAGTTGCATGTCAATATATCTCGGAATGGCTATGGAAATGCCATAATAGGTAGGTATGGTGGCTGTTTTGAGGAAGATATAAGAGGCTTATGTGTGATAGAGCGTATCATATCACGGGGTTTGGATGCACCGGCGAAGTTTGCACCAACAACTCTCAAGGTGAGAAAGGGCAATGAACCGTACCGAAGAGGCTAGCAATGATGGAAGGGTGAGAGTGCGTATAACCCATGGACTCAACATTAGTCATAAAGAAGTCACATACTTATTGCAAAAATCTACAAGTCATCAAAACGAAGCACTACGCGCATGCTCCTAGGGGGATAGATTGGTAGGAAAATACCATCGCTCGTCCCCGACCGCCACTCGTAAGGAAAGCAATCAAAGAACACCCCATGCTTAAAATTTGCCACATAACGTTTACCATACGTGCATGCTACGGGACTTTCCAACTTCAACACAAGTATTCATCAATTTCACAATTACTCAAGTAGCACACCTCTAATATTACCACCTTTATATCTCAAAACAATCTATCAAGCATCCAACTTCTCTTAGCATTTAAAATTTATAACCAAAGTGAATTACCATGCTGTTCTAAAGGACTCTCAAAATGATATAAGTGAGGTATGAGAGATCAATTATTTCTATCAAATAAAACCACCGCCGTGCTCTAAAAGATATAAGCGAAGCACAAGAGCAAAAATTATCCAACTCAAAAGATATAAGTGAAGCACATAGAGTATTCTAATAAATTATAATTCATGTGTGTCTCTCCCAAAAGATGTGTACAGCAAGGATGATTGTGTTAATCTAAAAAGCAAAGACTCAAATCATACAAGACGCTCCAAGCAAAACACATATCATGTGGCGAATAAAAATATAGCTCCAAGTAAAGTTACCGATGGATGAAGACGAAAGAGGGGATGCCTTCCGGGGCATCCCCAAGCTTAAGATTTTGGTTGTCCTTGAATTTTACCTTGGGGTGCCTTGGGCATCCCCAAGCTTAGGCTCTTGCCACTCCTTGTTCCATAATCCATCAAATCTTTACCCAAAATTTGAAAACTTCACAACACAAAACTTCAAAGAAAATCTTCGTGAGCTCCGTTAGTAAATGAAAACAAACCACCACTTCAAGGTACTGTAATGAACTCATTCTTTATTTATATTGGTGTTAAAACTACTGTATTCCAACTTTTATATGGTTCATAAACTCTATTACTATCCATAGATTCATCAAAATAAGCAAACAACACACGAAAAACAGAATCTGTCAAAAACAGAAAAGTCTGTAGTAATCTTTAGGTTTCGAGTACTTCTGGAACCCTAAAAATTCTAAAATTAATTTCTGGCCGTGAGGAATTTATCTATTAATCATCTTCAAAAAGAAGTAACTAAATAGCACTCTCCAATAAAAAATGGCAGCAAATCTCGTGAGCGCTAAAGTTTTTGTTTTTACAGCAAGATCGCAAAGACTTTCCCCAAGTCTTCCCAAAGGTTCTACTTGGCACAAACACTAATTAAAAGCATAAAACACATCTAAACAGAGGCTAGATGAATTATTTATTACTAAACAGAATCAAAAACCAAGAAACAAAAATAAAATTGGGTTGCCTCCCAACAAGCGCTATCGTTTAACGCCCCTAGCTAGGCATAAAAGCAAGGATAGATCTAGGTATTGCCATGATAATGATAAGGTAAATCGCGAAAGCTCATCTCATACTCCCTACGACGTTCAACAGCAAGCTTTATTTGTGTCAAGGAAAAGTAATCAAAAGGGCTAAATTTAAAGGGACAAAAGTCCCCAAGATCAAGCTCGGGAGGTGTTGGTTCCTCCTTTGGCCCCTCATATTGCACAATCAATTCATCATTATAAGCATTCTTTTGGCAAAAAGTCACGAGCCTTTGTTCAAGGGAAAAACCTAGACCATTGTTCTGGATGGCAAAATTATCATTAAGTTCAGAGATCCTATTAACAAGAGCATCGGTAGGAACCTTTTTTCTAAGGGTTTCATTAAAAGCAACATGATCTGAAGATTGTAAACGCATAATGTCTTCTTGATAGAAAAGAATTGCTTCTATGGGAGGACGGCCAACATCCACCCTATAATGCGCAAAAATTTCATTGGCTTCTTTTATTATAAATCTGAACTATGAGCTAAAAAGATGGTTGCTGCTTGCTTAACAGAAGAATGCTCAATATTAGAAAATTCCAGGAAAATCCTTTGTATGGAAGGATGCATATGTAAAAATTGTCTTTCAAGTTCAACTATCAGCAAAGATATAGCATTTGCGAGACTACTAGTTTTATGAAGGATAGATCCACTCATGGTGGGCAAAGCACCGGCACAAGTAAAGAAATCTTGAATAACTCCCTTCCCAATAATATTACCACTAACAATAATAAACTTTTTAGTGTGCAGAATAATAGGATTTTCAAGAGGATCATCAATAGCATCAAAGTTTTCCATATTATTATCCTTATCAATGATAACCTCCCCAGTTTCAGACATGATGGCAACAAATTGCAAAAGAACGAGCACACAGAAGGCAGGAAGGAAAAAGAGGCGAACGGAAAAGAGGGCGAATAAAACGACAAGGGTGAAGTGGGGGAGAGGAAAACGAGAGGCAAATAGCAAATAATGTAATGCGAGGGATAAGAGTTTGTGATGGGTACTTGGTATGTCTTAACTTGTGCGTAGACTCCCTGGCAACGGCGCCAGATATCCTTCTTGCTACCTCTTGAGCACTGCGTTGGTTTTCCCTTGAAGAGGAAAGGGTGATGCAACAAAGTAGCGTAAGTATTTCCCTTAGTTTTTGAGAACCAAGGTATCAATCCAGTAGGAGGCCACACGCAAGTCCCTCGTACCTACACAAATAAATAAGAACCTCGCAACCAACGCGATAAAGGGTTGTCAATCCCTTCACGATCACTTACGAGAGTGAGATATGATAGAGATAAGAATGATAAGATAAATATTTTTGGTATTTTATGATATAGATTGAAAGTAAAGATTGCAAAATAAAATAGATTGGAAACTTATATGATGGAGAATAGACCCGGGGGCCATAGGTTTCACTTGTGGCTTCTCTCAAGATAGCATAAGTATTACGGTGGGTGAACAAATTACTGTTGAGCAATTGATAGAAAAGCGAATAATTATGAGAATATCTAGGCATGATCATGTATATAGGCATCATGTCCGTGACAAGTAGACCGACTCCTGCCTGCATCTACTACTATTACTCCACACATCGACCGCTATCCAGCATGCATCTAGAGTATTAAGTTCATAAGAACAGAGTAACACCTTAGGTAAGATGACATGATGTAGAGGGATAAACTCAAGCAATATGATATAAACCCCATCTTTTTATCCTCGATGGCAGCAATACAATACGTGCCTTGCTGCCCCTACTGTCATTGGGAAAGGACACCGCAAGATTGAACCCAAAGCTAAGCACTTCTCCCATTGCAAGAAAGATCAATCTAGCAGGCCAAACCAAACTGATAATTCAAAGAGACTTGCAAAGATAACCAATCATGCATAAAAGATTTCAGAGAAGAATCAAATATTGTTCATAGATAGACTTGATCATAAACCCACAATTCATCGGATCTCGACAAACACACCGCAAAAAGAGTTACATCGAATAGATCTCCAAGAAGATCGAGGAGAACTTTGTATTGAGATCCAAAGAGAGAGAAGAAGCCATCTAGCTACTAGCTATGTACCCGAATGTCTGAACTAAACTACTCACACATCATCGGAGGGGCCATGGAGTTGATGTAGAGGCCCTCCGTGATCAATGCCCCCTCCGGAGGAGCTCCGGAAAAGGCCCCAAGATGGGATTTCTTGGGTACGGAAGGTTGCAGCGCTGGAAATAGGGTTTTGTGGTGCTCCTGGATGTTCTCGGGGTATGTGAACATATATGGGAGGAAGAAGTAGGTCGGTTGAGCCACGAGGGGCCCACGAGGGGGGAGGGCGGACCCAGGGGGTAGGCACGCCCCCTGCCTCGTGGACTCCTAGTTGGTTGCTTGACGTCCACTCCAAGTCCTCTGGATCACGTTTGTTCCAAAAATCATGCTCCCAAAGGTTTCATTCCGTTTGGACTCCGTTTGATATTCCTTTTCTCCGAAACACTGAAATAGGAAAAAAAACCCAGCAATTTGCACTGGGCCTTGGGTTAATAGGTTAGTCCCAAAAATAATATAAAAGTGTAAAATAAAGCCCATTAACATCCAAAACAGGTAATATAATAGCATGGAACAATAAAAAATTATAGATACGTTGGAGACGTATCAAGACCCCGTTGACGCAGCTACTGAACAAGATGAACGGGAAGATGGGCAGCTTAGCCCTGGAAAAATAGGCCACGCACAAAGACTCAGAGTACGGCAATTATCTTCCGCTCCCCGAGGACGAGGCGAGCCTCAACACTGAGGATTTCAACGTGCCTGAGGAACCTCTTGAGCAGGAGCGCTTCAAGCGCCAGCTGATAGCCACTGCAAGGATCCTGAAAAAGAAGCAGCAACAGCTTCAAGCTGACCAAGATCTGCTCAACGATAAATGGACCGATGTCCTAGCAGCCGAGGAATACGGCCCCAAGCACCCAACCAAAAGCTACCTGAAGCGCAAATTGCTACATCAGTTCGACGATGAGGCGCCGGAATACATACCACCATCGCACAATGCGGCTGACCGACCACCACGTGGTCGGGACAAAATGGAAACTCAAGTCGAACACCAGCCTGCCCTGCCTCATCGCAAAGGCAGAGGTAAATTAGCCCACGACCATACATATGACCTTCGGTAGGACCTGAACAACAAAGCAGGACATACCAGATCGATCTACGGATCGCGAGGACGTGCCCCGGCACGCGACGACGGCCATCTATTCGGACGTGACAAACCTAGTCATGCGCGGGCTGAAAGCCGCAGATGGATTCAATCAGAGCTACGTCGCGATATAGCCCGATATAGAGGCGCCGAACACCCTCATTGCTTCACTGACGAAGTCATGGAACATGAATTCCCAGAAGGGTTCAAACCCGTGAATATAGAATCATACGATGGAACCATAGACCCCACGGTATGGATCGAAGACTTCATTCTCCATATACATATGGCCCGCGGAGATGACCTCCACGCTATCAAATACCTCCCTCTAAAGCTTAAAGGACCAGCTCGGCCCTGGTTAAACAACCTGCCTGAAAGCTCTATTGGCAGCTGGGAAGACTTGGAAGAAGCCTTCCTCGACAACTTCCAAGGTACATATGTCGGGCCACCAGACGCCGATGAGTTAAGCCACATAGTTCAACAACATGGAGAGTCAGCCAGGAAATTCTGGACTAGGTTCCTAACCAAAAAGAACCAGATCGTTGATTGTCCGGATGCCAAAGCCCTAGCGGCCTTTAAACATAGCATCCGCGACGAATGGCTCGCCCGCCACCTCGGCCAAGAAAAGCCAAAATCTATGGCAGCCCTTACGGCACTCATGACCCGCTTTTACGCGGGTGAGGATAGTTGGCTGGCCCGCAGCAAAAACAATGCAAGCGACGCTGGCACCCCTGAAGTTAAAAATAACAAAGACAAGTCTCGACGCAATAGGTAGAAGCGACGAAACAACAATGATAACACCGAGGATACGACGGTCAATGCCGGATTCAGTGGCTCTAAGTCGGGTCGGCGGAAGAAGCCGTTTCAAAAGAACAATTCGGGCCCATCTAGCTTGGACCGCATACTTGATCGTCCGTGCCAGATTCATGGCACCCCAGACAAACCACCCAATCACACCAATAGAGATTGTTGGGTTTTTAAACAGGCCAGCAAGTTAAATGCTGAAAACAAGGATAAGGGATCGCAAAGCAAGGATGACGACGAGGATCCCCGACCGCCGAACATAGGGGGACAGAAGAAGTTTCCCCCTCAGGTCAAAACGGTGAACATGATATACGCTACCCACATCACCAAGATACGCGATAGAGCCAGTCACCCCAAAATTTAATCCATGGTTGTCATGCCCAATCACTTTTGATCGCTGGGATCATCCGACCAGTATCCGTCACGGCGGTTCAGCCGCACTGGTCTTGGACCCAATAATTGATAGGTTCCACCTAACGCAAGTCCTGATGGACGGTGGCAGCAGCCTCAATTTGCTCTATCATGATACAATGATCAAAATGGGCATTAACCCATCACGGATCAAGCCCACAAAGACTACCTTTAAAGGAGTCATACCGGGTGTAGAGGCCCGCTGTACGGGCTCAATCACACTAGAGGTTGTGTTCGGATCTCCGGACAACTTCCGAAGCGAGGAGTTAATCTTCGATACCGTCCCCTTTCGCAGGGCTATTATGCGCTGCTCGGACGAACCACATTTGCTCGATTCAACGCAGTGCCACACTATGCTTATCTCAAACTCAAGATGCCCGGTCCACGTGGCGTCATAACAGTCAATGGAAATACGGAAGCTCCCTCCATACAAAAGAGCACACAGCTGCCTTAGCAGCAGAAGTACAGAGCGGCCTTCTCAAGCAGAACCTTAATTCAGATGCCGAGCCCACGGACACCGTCAAGAGGGTCCGAACTACCCTGTAGTAGGACAACTCGGCTCGTCAGGAGCTAGACTAGCAATTCGGTCTCCGTCTCAGTCCTGGTCAAGTAGTGGCATTTGCACCGCGCGTACATAACTAAGCACTCAAAATTCCATGGGCAACGACGGAGGCATAGCTAGCTTGTGATCCACAATGCGGCTCAACCGACACCGGATACACACATAATTTCACTTTTATTCGTTTCCTTTTCAGGCTTCAATCCCTAGCTTATAACTTATCACTTGTTATAATAAGAATAGTTTGCGTCTCAAATTTTACGTCTCAAATTTTACGGCCCTAGCTTATCACTTGTTCTTCTTTTTCTTCCTTTTTTGTCTTTTCTTTTCTGGTAAACCCTATCAGGTAGCACCTGTACACTTTGGTACGTTTCATGTTTGCCAGGGGCTTCATATCGCCCCACACTACGACAACAAAAGTCCGAACACTTTTTATAGTATAGTTCGGCACCCCGAATTTAGCATTATATGCATTGGATCTGAATCATGTCTTTGGTCAATAGTTGGGTTACCCGGCTCATGTGCTTGCTACCTTACATTCCGCTATATCGGCTAAGGTAGTACAGGGAGAACTACTGCGACTGTGCCTTGGTTTATCCAAAGGAGCACCTCAGTAGAGAAAGCCGAAAACTGACTGTCATGATGCGGCGAGAGCCGGTCAGCTGTTCGGAGGTTGTCAATCATTGGAGATTTCTTCTGCATTATGCGAAGGATCGGTACTTCCCGATCAGACGCTTATAGCACTCTAGTTCGGATACTAGGGGCTGCGCCCATGTTTTTATTGTCGAACTCCTATGACTAAGTGAGGGCGTTAAAGCCGCATAGTCTGGTTGACTGGTTCGTTGCGCTAAATAACTCCTTCAAGGACCATATAATTGGATCAAGATTGTTTAGATTCCATCTCGAACACCTCCGTACTACCTACGTGGGGGCAGAAGCGGACGACTGGTTAACCCTCAGATTTCGTACAACACGGCCGCACAGGAGGTAAAATTTAAAAACATAACAAGCATTATATCACAAACCCACTTTGTTCTATCATACAGAGTAGCAGGAACTTGAATACATTCATTCAAAGAAAATATCCTGCGAACACTGCGTTGCTACAATGCGAGCCCCTCTAGGACATCTGCAAAATAGCGCTCGGGTGTGTGGTGCTCCTTTCCTTACCGCGTCCTGAAGCTCCTGTTGGACCTCATTGACCCGGGCCTTGAGCTTCTTACGGGCGGCCTGCTCCTTGACAGCCTTCTCCTCGGCTTCGGCCAGGGCTTGTCTCAGGGCCTCGACCTCGGTCGTCGCTTCTATACATATCATGACACTTCGGTCAATGCATATCATTTTACCTTTTTCGAATACATAACGGGTTATCACATACCTTGTTTTTCTTGGAGCTGCCTCCTCACCTGGCCAAGCTCCCCCTCGGCCTGCTTCAGTCCCCGCTTCAGTTCGGAGACCTTGGCAGTATGTGAGGCTGCGGCCAATAGCGACGCCTGCGTATTCATTTCAGACAATTTAGTTAGTTCCCTGCAATAAAGGATTGATCCTCTGTCCGGCTTTTTCTTTCCGAACGCCGGATAGTGTGTCAGGGGCTACTGTCTATATGGGGATTTTCTCTTTTTGTGTCGCTTACCTCAAAACCTGTCAGCAGGCTGCTGCAGGCTTCAGTTAGTCCGCTCTTGGCGGACCGAACCCTTTCAATCACCGTGCCCATAAGAACATGGTGCTCATCCACAATGGAAGCGCCTCGCAGCGCTTCCAGTAGATTATCCGGTGCTCCTGGTTGGATAGGGGTCACTAGCGGAATAGGCATACCCCCTTCTTTTGAAGAAGGTTGTGTGCCGGATTCCGGAGCCGCATCGGTCTCCGGAATCGAGTCCGGCTGAGGGCCGAACTGAATACGACCCTCCTTACCACGAGTCTCCGTGGGGATTGGCTCCCCTGGTGTCCGGCGACGGAGGCATCGCCTTTTGGCGCCTCCTGAGCCACTCCCCGGCCTGGGAAATTCCTTCAGGATAGCACCTCCATGTCGTCCTTGGCCGTGGGGGAGTGAGCGGCTGGTGGTGACTCACTGGCCATCGCCTTTGAATCCAACGAACCTCGTGACGAGGATCACTGGGAGCTGTTGTGGGCTGGACTGCAATAGCGTAACTAATCATGTCAATACAACGAAGAGGAGAGGCTAGATTTATGGGCATGTATGAGTCCTAGCACTTACGATGCAGCCTGAGGCTTATTGCGGGGGCGTCTCTCCGGACTGCTGTCGACGTCCCACGCGGAGTTATCCGCAAGGGAGCCCTTCCCTTTCTTGGGCGTCTCTGCCTCCAGGTTCGTGGAGGCCGCCCTCTTCTTCTTTCCCTCATCAGGGGGAGGGTTGTTCTCCTCCTCCTCCTCATCGTCGTCGTCATCAGCGGCGGAGGAGCGGGTCTTGTCTTCGGATGTCACGTACGAAGTGCCCTTACGGCAGGGGCCACTCCGGACCCTCTTGGCCTTCCCTGTGGCCTTCTTTTCCGGTGCCTTATAGGGCGCCAACACCAGCATCTTCGCTAAATGCGGGATGACTGGTTCTTCAGGCAGCAGAGCCGGACATTGTATCTGCTTCACCTTCTCCATCCAGTCCCGAAGAAGCCATAATAATGAAAGCTTAGATATCATCCTTGAAACAAGCAAGTAGAGGATGCGGTAAAGATTTACCTTGTTGGCAGGGCAATTAATGCTGTACCCACGGTATCCCGTTGCCCTTGAAAAGCAACTTCCAGTCATCTTCGTGGGTTGTTTCGAAGAGCCTCTCCAGGGTTTGGTGCTTCTTCGGTTTAAACTCCCATAGAGAGTGATTTCGGCTTTGGCAAGGGAGAATCCAGCGAACTAGCATCACCTGGATTACATCGACAAGTTTGACATCTTTGTCCACCATGATTTTAACGCGCGTCTGCAGCGCTGTCAACTTGTCAGGCGAACACCAGTTCAGGCTCTTCTCGACCCAGGAGGTGAGTCGCATGGGAGCGCCGGAGTTGAATTTGGCAGCTGCGGCCCAGGTGGCGCCGCGGGGTTCTGTGATGTAGAACCAATGTTTGTGCCATTCTTTTATAGTCTCCTCGAAAGTGCCTTTTGGTCAGGAGACATTGGCCAGCTTGCTCACCATGGCGCCTCCGCACTCCGCGTGCTGGCCATCCACCACCTTCAGCTTCACGTTGAATACCTTGAGCCACAACCCGAAGTGGGGTTGGATGCAGAGGAAGGCCTCACACACGACGATGAACGACGAGACGTTGAGGAAGGAGTTTGGGGATAGATCATGGAAATCTAGCCCGTAATAGAACATAAGCCCACCGACAAAGGGGTGGAGTGGAAACCCTAGCCCGCGGAGGAAATGAGGGATAAATAGTACCCTCTCGCTGGGCTTCGGTGTGGGAACGATTTGCCCCTGGGCTGGAAGACGGTGGGCGATTTCCTTCGCCAGGTACCCGGCCGCCCGAAGCTCGGCGTTGTCCTCCTCCTTGACGAAGGAGGCCATCCACTTGCCTTGACCTCCGGATCCGGACATGGTTGAGTGCTTGCTCAAAGTGGGAAAAAGATGAGTACTTGGGCGCTGGAGCTCAAGAGTGGAAGGGCAGAGGATGAGAGAAGGCGTGGGAGAAGAAAGGGGATTCTTATCTCCTTATAAGGGCAGCGAATATTGAATGCCTCCCCACTCGCCTTAAAATTCGCCTACACCCAAGGGCTGTGTAAACGACATGGTTGGGTTACCCATGCCCGTATTGATGAGAATCTCGCAATAAAGGGACATGATCTCTGCTTCGACAAGATGTGCCAATAGCAACCTTGTCTCAAAACGTGGAGCGGCAGACGAAAAACGGTTTGAAATTATGACCGGGCAGACGTGATGTCATGTTGTAAAAAGTTGTCAGCGGATTGGACTTATGGATTATTGTATTCTCTTTGTGGTTGTGTGTGGTGTGTGTGTTACAGGTCCGGACATGATCAATACGTCTGAAGACTATCTTGGAGTTCGGAAGGAGGAACCCGCCTTGCAATGCCGAAGACAGATCTACGCGCCGGATACCTTGTCATTGAAACCAGGTTCAGGGGCTACTGAGGGAGTCCTGAACTAAGGGGTCCTCGGGTGTTCGGCTTGTTAGCCATGGGCCGGACTGATGGACTGTGAAGAACATGAAGACTGAAGACTGCACCCGTGTCCGGATGGGACTCTCCTTGGCATGGAAGGAAGCCTGGAAACTAAATATGTAGATTCCTTTCTTTGTAACCGACCTTGTGTAACCCTAGATCCTCCCGGTGTCTATATAAGCCGGAGGACTTAGTCCGGAAGGGGAGAATGATACTCATAGCCATATAAGCTAGACCTCTAGCGTTTAGCCATTACGATCTCGTGGTAGATCAACTCTTGTAATACTCATATTCATCAAGATCAATCAAGCAGGACGTAGGGTATTACCTCCATAGAGAGGGCCCGAACCTGGGTAAAACATTGTGTCCCCCGTCTCCTGTTACCATCGATCCTAGATGCACAGTTCGGGACCCCCCTACCCGAGATCCGCCGGTTTTGACACCGATAGCCTCCTCGTTGATTTCTTGACGTCCATTCCAAGTCCCTTGGATCACGTTTGTTCCAAAAATAACTCTCCCGAAGGTTTCATTCCGTTTGGATTCCGTTTGATATTCCTTTTCTGCGAAACATTGAAATAGGCAAAAAAAAACAATTTGCACTAGGCCTTGGGTTAGTAGGTTAGTACCAAAAATAATATAGAAGTGTATAAATAAGCCCATAAACATCCAAAACAGATAATATAATAGTATGGAACAATCAAAAATTATAGATACGTTGAAGACGTATCAGCAGCCAAGGTCGAGACCCTCAAAGGCGCCCTCGCCCAGGCCAAGAAGGAAGCAGAGGCGAATGAGGCAGCCGCTGATAAAGCAACTGCTGAACTAGAGGCCAAAAAAGCTGCCCTCCGCCAACATGAAGCTTGGGTGGCCGAAGTCGTGCAGGAGCTGAAGGATGCCATCAACAAATGCGAAACATTGGAGTAGAAGACTTCGACCTAGTCCTCCGAGCTTGCCAAGGCTCTCTAGGACGCCAAAGAGGCACAGAGCAAGTTCCAGAGCGCTCGCGAAGAGATCCACCAGGCGAGGCAGATAGTGGATGGTAAGGCCTTTCTTTTGCAGAGTATCTTTGGAGGTCAGATGTCAGTTCGCTCACATGAGTGTGGAGTTCTCCAGGCACGTTTACGGATCTTCAGAAGAGTGCCGCTGATGCCGCATAGTTCTTCTGAGCCAGGAGGGGAACTCGTCTGAGAAGCTGTTCTGGTCGCAATTTCTCGCGCCGGGACACACGATGCCTCTGAACGACCAAATGAAGCAGCTGGTAGAGTTGCATAGGGTGGCAGGTTTGGCAATGAAGGACCTGATAGTCCAACTCTGGCCGACCGAGCCGATCCCTAGAGCTACTTCAGTTTAGTGGAGTGGCTTGTCGACGTGTGGCCGCGGATTGATGCTGTAAAGTGCTCGACCTGCATAGAGGGTGCCCAGATGGCCTTCGCCCGCGTCAAAATGCAATGGGCGAAGATGAAGGCCACCGAAGTGGCAACTGCAGGCCCGCCCGAGGGAAAAGATCATCGGAAGCCGAAGAGGTACTTTGATGACGTCCTAGAAGGATCCTGAGAGATAGAGGGTCAATGTTCCAAGGACATAATATTTGATTAAATGTGTTCGGGTTTTACAAACTATGTTATGAAACCATGTTGTTATATATCTATGTTTGCGCCTTCTATTTGAGTGATTTTTTATCCTGTGCGGCCGTTTATTGTTATATTTCTGAAAGTTGCATTGGTCCGTAAAGGAGGTGTCCGCGAGGTGAACCAGGCAATCGAACTATGTGGCTTTATTAATTTCACTTAGCCATAGGAGTTTGACTGTGGGGCTAAGTACTAGCCCCTTGTGCGTGTGCGGCTATCCGGACTATGGTGCCTTTTCCATGCGGCTGGACGAAGACCAGCCCCTCGTGTAACATAGGGTGAATCGCTAATGATTTGTAGTATAATACTAAGTCACCGAATCGCCGACCAGCTCTCGCCTATCATGACATTCAGTTTTCAGCTTTCTCTACTGAGGTACTTGACCGGACAAACCAGAAATACAATCACAGTAGTTCTCCCTTTACTACCTTAGCGGAACGTAAGGTGGTAAGCACAGGAGCCGGGCAACCCAAATATAGACCAAAGACATGATTCAGAGCCAATGCATATAATGCAATATCCGGGACACCGAGGAGTGCCATATAGGTGTTCGGACTTGAAATGTGCAGGGCCGAATATGACCCCCGATGTTAGGCCGGGCTAAAGCACGTGTGGCAGTCTGAAGTAGGGAGGGAATACAAATGATAATATAAAATAAAATGATTGCCAAACAAAGTGGTGATCAACTACTTCCTTTATACCCTGATTAATACGTCGAGCCGTGTTGTTAGAGATAATTCCATGGAGGCCATTTTACATGCCAAAAGTTTACACAAGGGAAAGGTTTACATAGGGCCTAGAAGTAGTGGTTTGAGAATCCCAATGATGCCCTACTGCACGTCTGCGCCGTTTCTCCTTGGTGAGACATCCTTGGAGAGGAGGAGTCCGATGGTCGTCTTTTAGAAAGAGGAACCTAGAAAGGAGTCCCCGCACAACTGTAGATCAGGTAGGTATTTTAACGAACCTACATTGGAAAAAATATTTCAGGTCCGAATAGGGTCAAGTCATACTATGGAGCTTATCCGCAGTGTGCGTCCAGCGCCGCCCAAGGTATTTCAAGTGCGTAGTTATGTGCGCGAGGTACGTATGCTGCAACCTTATGGGGCGATCGTCGGAGGCTAAACTGCTATTCAAGCTCCGGTTCCACCGAGCTACCGCATTGTAACGCGGATCGGACACGTTTAGCAGTGTCATGGGTCTTGATGACCGATGAGTTGTTCGGCTTGATGAGGCCGCCCTATACTTCAGCTGCTAGGGCCATGATATGCTCCTCAGTACGGAGGGAGCGCTCCATATTCCCATTTACTGTGATGACGCCACGAGGTCTAGGCATTTTGAGCTTCAGATAAGCATAGTGCGGTACTGCATTAAAGCCGGCAAAAGCAGTTCGTCCGGGCAGTGCATGATAACCACTGCGAAAAGGGATGATGTCAAAGATCAATTCTTCGCTTCAGAAATTGTCTGGAGAGCCAAATACTACCTCCAGTGTTAATGAGCCTGTGCAGCGGGCCTCCATGCTGGGTGTCACTCCTTTAAAGGTAGTGTTGCTAGGCTTGATTCTTGATGGGTTGATACCCATCTTACGGACATTATCCTTATAGATCAAGTTGAGGCTGCTGCCGCCGTCCATAAGGACTCTTGTGAGATGGTATCCGTCGATGATACGATCGAGTACCAGGTCCGCCGAACCTCCGTGATAGATACTGGTTGGGTGGTCCCTGCGATCAAAGGTGATCAGACAAGCCAACCATGGGTTGAATTTTGGGGTGACACGCTCTATGGCGTAGACGTCCCTTAATGCGCGTTTGCGCTCCCTCTTGGGGATGTGTGATACGTCTCCAACGTATCTACTTTTTCTCACACTTTTCCTCTTGTTTTGGACTCTAATTTGCATGATTTGAATGAAACTAACCCAGGACTGACGCTGTTTTCAGCAGAACTACCATGGTGTTGTTTTTGTGCAGAAATAAAAGTTCTCGGAATGGAACGAAACTTTTTGAGGACTTTTATACCAACAATAAGAATTTCTGGAGCCAAGACCCACCAGAGAGGGGCCCCTGGGTGGGCACAATCGACCAGGGCGCGCCCCCCTCTCCTGGCGTGCCCAGGTGGGCTGTACCCACCTGGTGGCCCCGCTGACGACCCCCCTGGTACTATAAAATCACATTATTCCAGAAAAAATAGGGGAGAAAGAATTATCGCAATCCACGAGATGGAGCTGCTGCCAGGCCTTTTCTTCCTCGGCAGGGCAAATCTGTAGTCCGTTTGGAGCTCCGGAGAGGGAGATATTCGTTCTTCGTCATCATCAACCCTTCTCCATCGCCAATTCCATGATGCTCCCCACCGGGAGTGAGTAATTCCTTCATAGGCTCGCTGGTCTATGAGGAGTTGGATGAGATTCATCATGTAATCGAGTTAGTTTTGTTAGGACCTGATCCCTAGTATCCACTATGTTCTTAGATTGATGTTGCTATGATGTTGCGATGCTTAATGCTTGTCACTTTGGGTCCGGGTGCCATGATTTAAGATCTGAACTGTTTATGAATTCATCATTATATCCATGTTTTAGATCTGATATTGCAAGTTATAGTCACCTACTACGGTTATGATCCAGCAACCCCGAAGTGAGAACAACCGGGCCCACTCCCGATGATGACCGCAATTTGAGGAGTTCATGTATTCACTATGTGTTAATGCTTTGTTCCGGCTCTCTATTAAAAGGAGGCCTTAATATCCCTTAGTTTCTAATATGGACCCCGCTGCCACGGGAGGGTAGGACAAAAGATGTCATGCAAGTTATTTTAATAACGCATGCATGACTATTTACGGAATACATGCCTACATTATATCGATGAACTGGAGCTAGTGCCGTATCGCCCTAGGTGATAACTGTCACATGATGAATATCATCCAACAAGGCACTGATCCAATGCCTACGAATTGATCCTTATTGTTTTTGCTAAGTTACTACTGCTATCATCACTATTACACTTGCTACAAATTACTGCTATCGCTGTTACTATTACTATTGCTACTGTCACTACTATCAAAACTATCAAACTACTCTAATAACTGATCATATTGCTGGAGATGATTAATCTCCAGGTGTGGTTGAATTGACAACTCAACTGCTAATACCTTCAAATATTCTTTGGCTCCCCTTGTGTCGAATCTATAAATTTGGGTTGAATACTCTACCCTCGAAAACTATTGCGATCCCCTATACTTGTGGGTTATCAATGTGGGTGACATAGATCATGTTCACCGTTTTCACCTCGGGGGGAAATTGTTTCTATCCCCCAGTGTTCGACGGGCGAGGCTCATCATCGTCCTCTCTTTGAGGTCCTTTCCCCTTATGTTCGGCAATTAATTAACCGTCCTGTTTGAAAACTCAGCAGTTTCTGTTGGTGTCGTTGGTAGGCTTGTCAGGGGTGCCATGAATCTGGCAAGGTCTCTCTATATTTTGTGAGAGAATGCCTTATTTGTCCCTTTCTTAAAATATGGTTCCCTATTTGGCCCTATAAAACAAAATCTTCCTTATTAGGACCTTGGCTTAAATTTTGTTCCCTATTTGACACTTTCATACATTTTTCCATCCAGTAATGTTAACTGGCACATGCAAAGACAATTTTTCCCTTGACAGTAGTTTGTCAACAAAAATGGAAAGAGTGGTAGCGTCGCTCCTGTGTTGCTGGAGGCAGCCATGGGCTCGTGTACGTTGCTGCCATGAGATCATGTACACCAGCGGTGCTGGGTTCTACGTCACGCGCTGGGGCTCCGCGATGTTTGTGAAGGCTTTGGAGTTTTAGCAATTAGTATAGGGACGACATACTGGACAGAGAACAATTAAAATCCTGCATGGATACGTAATGTATACATAATCGAATACAGCTAGGAGATCCCTGTGATCTGATTGCAGACGTGTTTTCGTGCATGTCTCATGCACATTGTTATTTTTTTTGACCCGAAAGGGAAATAAAAACGTTACTTCAAACAGTTCGACTTACAAGTTACATCGACTAGTACATCCACCAGATCTTCGCCATGCTCATGCTCGTCGTCATGCTCAGGCAGTACACCGCCAGTCATGATGATGTGACGATGATTTAATCATGTACACATGGGTAGTAACTATTCTTTTTTCTATAGCGAGTACTATTATATATATAGTACTATTTTTTAATTATTGAACTACAACAAAATATATCACTTTTTTTGGGCGAACAAAAAATATCACATTACCTCTGCGTTTGCATGTAAATAATCAGGTCACATTCTACACAAGGGGTAAAACCATCTTTCTAGGTCAAACTTAACACTGTTACTTGTCAAAACTAACGGAAGTGGCACATAGGGAACAAAATAAAGTTTAAGTGTCAAAAAGGAAAAAGGATGTTTTTCGGGCCAAAAAAGGAATCAAAATTTAAGAAAGGGCCAAATAAGGAATTCTCTCATATTTTGTCCAAGTTGGATGGTCCGTCCCTATTACCTTTGAACGGCATCTTCCGCTGACCGGGTTTGGAGCCACTGAATCCGGCGTTAACTCTCATATCCTCTGTTTCTTTGTTATTGTTCCGATGATCGTTTTTGCTGTGTCGTGGCCTGCCATTGCCATCCATGGCCTCAGAAGTGCCGGGGTCACTAGTATTATTGCTTCTACAAGCCAACTAGCTATCTTCGCCCGCACAGAAGCGGGTCATAAGTGTAGTAAGAGCTGCCATAGTCTTTGGCTTTTCTTGATCGAGGTGTCGAGCGAGCCATCGTCACGGACGCTGCGCTTAAATGCCGCTAAGGCTTCGGCGTCCGTACAGCCATGATTGGTTCTCTTTAGATTCCAAAGTTTGCGAGCTGACTCTCTAGGTTGCTCGACTATGTGACTCAGGTCATCAGCATCCGGTGGCCGGGCATAAGTGCCTTGAAAGATGGCCCGAAAAGCACCCTCTAAGTCTTCCCAACTTCCAATGGAGTTCTCTGAGAGGCTGTTCAACCAGTGTCGTGCTGGTCCTTTTAGCTTTAGAGGGAGGTATTTGATGGCATGGAGATCATCTCCGCGAGCCATGTGAATGTGGAGAAGAAAATCTTCAATCCATACGGTGGGATCCGTCGTTCCATCGTATTGCTCAATGTTCACGGGTTTAAACCCTTCCGGAAATTGGTGTTGCATTACCTCATCGGTAAAGCACATGGGGTGTGCGGAACCTCTGTACCGGGCGGCATCGCTATGGAGTTCGGATGACATCTGTGTTCGGTGCTGACCCCAAACTTGGTTATGTTTGTCGTGCCATGCTTGATGGCCATCATCTTGCCTCTATGGTGAGGCGGCGTGGGCTGGTGTTTGATATAATTAGCCGTTTTGTCCTGTCCACGTGGTGGTCCGTTCGGTTGATCAGCCTGATTGTATTTTGACGGTATTGGTGCAAGGGCATCGTCGTCGAATTTTGGCAGTAGCCTGCGTTGGGCATAACTCTTTGTTTGGCGCTCAAAGCCATATCCTTCTTCGACGGCTAGGACCTTAGTCCATTTGTCATTGAGTGTATCATGTTCGGCTTTACTCTCCTGTTGTTTCTTTTTTAGGCTCCGCACAATGGCGATGAGCCGTGGCTTGAAGCGTTCTTGTTCGAGCGTGATATCTCCGTCATATCTATAATTTTTTATTGTTCCATGCCAATATTATACAACTTTCATATACTTTTGGCAACTTTTTATACTATTTTTGGGACTAACATATTGATCAAGTGCCTAGTGCCAGTTCCTGTTTGTTGCATGTTTTTTGTTTCACAGAAAATCCATATCAAACGGAGTCCAAACGGGATAAAAACTCACGGAGATTTTTTTGGAATATATGTGATTTTTGGGAAGAAGAATCAACGCGAGACGATGCCCGAGGGGGCCATGAGGCAGGGGGCGCGCCCTGGGCCCTCGTGGCCACCCCGTAAGGTGGTTGGTTCCCTTCTTTCGCCAAAATAAAGCTAATATACGGATAGAGATCTTGTCCAAAATTCAGCCCAATCGGAGTTACAGATCTCCGGGGATTTAAGAAACGGTGAAAGGGCAGAATTAGGGAACACAGAAACAGCGAGAGACAGAGAGATATATCCAATCTCGGAGGGGCTCTCGCCCCTCCCATGCCATGGAGGCCATGGACCAGAGGGGAAACCCTTCTCCCATCTAGGGAGAAGGTCAAGGAAGAATAAGAAGAAGGGGCTCTCTCCCCCTCTCTTCCGGTGGTGCCGGAACGCCGCCGGGGCCGTCATCATCACCGCAATCTACACCAATAACTTCACCGCCATCATCATTGAATCTTTCCCCCTCTATGCAAACCCCTCTTTTACCCGCTGTAATATCTACTTAAACATGGTTCCCAAAGCTATATATTATTTCCCAATAATGTATGGCTATCCTATGATGTTTGAGTAGATCCGTTTTGTCCTATGGGTTAATTGATGATCATGATTGGTTTGAGTTGCATGTTTTATTATTGGTGCTGTCCTGTGGTGCTCTCCGTGTCGCGCAAGCGTGAGGGATCCCCGCTATAGGGTTTGCGATATGTTCATGATTTTCTTATGGTGGGTGGCGTGAGTGATAGAAACACAAACCCGAGTAAGTAGGTTGTTTGTGTATGGGAATAAAGAGGACTTGATGCCTTATAATTCTATGGTTGGGTTTTACCTTAATGATCTTTAGTAGTTGCGGATTCTTGCTAGAGTTCCAATCATAAGTGCATATGATCCAAGAAAATAAAGTATGTTAGCTTATGCTTCTACCTCAAATAAAATTGCAACAATGATTACTGGTCTAGTTATCAATTGCCTAGGGACAAATAACTTTCTCGTGACAAAAATCTCTCTACTGAAACTAATTTAGTTGTGTCTTTATCTAAACAGCCCCTAGCTTTTATTTACATGCTCTTTATTATCTTGCAAACCTATCCAACAAAATCTACAAAGTACTTCTAGTTTCATACTTGTTCTAGGTAAAGCGAACGTTAAGCGTGCATAGAGTTGTATCGGTGGTCGATAGAACTTGAGGGATATTTGGTCTACCTTTAGCTCCTCGTTGGGTTCGAAACTCTTACTTATCGAAAGAGGCTACAATTGATCCCCTATACTTGTGGGTTATCAGAGGGGTTCCTTTGGGATGATGAAATATTCGTCACCAAGGCTAACATCCTCTTCAGAGATAGGTGATGGTAGCTGGAACTACGTCGGTATTTCCCTGGAGAGGGGGGGATGATGTAGCACAAAGACGGTAGGTATTTCCCTCATTTACAAAAACAAGGTATTGAACCAGTAGGAGAACCAACCAACATAAAGTAAGCAGCACCTGCACACAAATAACAACACCTCACAACACAACGTGTTAAAGGGGTTGTCATTCCCTTCCGGGGTACGGCGCCTCAAGATAGGCAAACGGACGTGAGGTAAATTGTAGTAGATTGATAGATCGAACGCCAAATAACATAAATTGCAGCAAGGTATTTTTGGATTTTTGGTTTAATAGATCTGAATAAAAATGGAAAGGAAAAGTAGATCGCTAGGCAAATATATGAGAAGAAGACCCGGGGGCCGTAGGTTTCACTAGTGGCTTCTCTCGAGAAAAATAGCAAACGGTGGGTAAAAAAATTACTATTGGGCAATTGATAGAACTTCAAATAATTATAATGATATCCAGGCAATGATAATTACATAGGCATCACGTCCAAGATTAGTAGACCGACTCCTGCCTGCGTCTACTACTATTACTCCACACATCGACTGCTATCCAGCATGCATCTAGTGTATTAAGTTCATGGAAAAATGGAGTAATGCAATAAGAACAATGACATGATGTAGACAAGATCCGTTTATCTATATGGTGGTAGATATAGATCTCGTCTTTTGATCCTTAGTGGCAATGATACATACATGTCGGTTCCCTTTCTGTCACTAGGATCAAGCACCGTAAGATCGAACCCACAACCGGGCACCTCTTCCCATTAAAAGATAAATAGACCAAATTGGCCAGACAAAACCCAAATATCGGAGAAGAAATACGAGGCTATAAGAGATCATGCATAAAAGAGATCAAAGAAACTCAAATACTTTCATGGGTATAAAAACATAGATCTGATCATAAACTCGAAGTTCATCGATCCCAACAAACACACCGCAAAAAGAGTTACATCATATGGATCTCCAAGAGAGCATTGTATTGAAGATCGATACAGAGAGAGAGAGAGAGATGAAGCCATCTAGCTACTAACTACGAACACGAAGGTCTACAAAGATCTACTCACGCATCATCGGAGAGGCACCAATGGAAGTGGTGAACCCCTCCGTGATGGTGTCTAGATTGGATCTAGTGATTCTGGACCCTGCGGTGGCTGGATGAATATTTCGTCGCCTCCCCTAGGGTTCTGGTATTTTTGGGGTATTTATAGAGCAAAGAGGCGGTCCCGGGGGCACCTGAGGTGGGTACAACCCACCAGGGTGTGCTAGGGCCTCCTGGCGCGCCCTGGTGGGTTGTGCCCCCTCGGGGGACCCCCCAGGTGCAACCAGGGCCCATTGCCTTCCTTCTGGCCCATAAAAAATCTCTGTAAAGTTTCGTTGCATTTGGACTCCGTTTGATATTGATTTTCCGCGACGTAAAAAATATGGGAAAATATCAACTGGCACTTGGCACTATGTCAATAGGTTAGTACCAAAAAATGGTATAAAATGAATATAAAATGATTATAAAACATCCAAGATTGATAATAAAATAGCATGGAATAATCAAAAGTTATAGATACATTGGAGACATATCAATAGGTAAGTTGTTACTATCTTACGAATCCTCATGATCGGTGAGTTCTTCGGGGCTGAATTGACCCTCTTCCCTTTCATCCCCCTCGAACGCAGGCTCAACGGGGTTGTCGGGGTCTTCGGCGTAGTCCGGAGTGTCATTATCTCCGGTGCCGGTATTGCTTTCCCTTCCCCGACATGATCGTGAGCGGTGCCGCTGACGCTGGCATTTTGGTGGTTCATCGACGGGCTTATCCTCATCTAGATCTTGAGTGCCATCGCCGTCCTTCTTCTCAGGCATGTCCACCATGTATACATCGTAATTAGAAGTGGCCATCCAACGCCCGCTGATGGGCGGGTTTTGACCTGGTTCGGCTTCGACATCGTCGTCCATGCCATCGATGTCTTCGGAGGCGTAGTCTAGCATGTCGGTTAATCCTCGGCAGTGGCTATTAAGTGGGTGGTGGGTGGGACATAAAATTCCCTACTCCCAGCCCCCAGTTCAAGCTGGGCATAGTTCTGCTACCTCTTGAGCACTGCATTGGTTTTCCCTTGAAGAGGAAAGGGTGATGCAGTAAAGCAGCGTAAGTATTTCCCTTAGTTTTTGAGAACCAAGATATCAATCAAGTAGGAGACCACGCGCGAGTCACCTCGTACCTACACACACAAATAAGAACCTCGCAACCAACGCGATAAAGGGGTTGTCAATCCCTTCACGACCACTTGCAAGAGTGAGATCTGATAGAGATGATAATAATAAGATAAATATTTTTGGTATTTTTATGATATAGATTGAAAGTAAATAAAGCAAAATAAACTACGCCAGAAATAACTTGTTGACGGGAGATTAATATGATGGAAAATAGACATGCGGGCCATAGGTTTCACTAGTGGCTACTCTCAAGATATCATAAGTATTACGGTGGGTGAACAAATTACTGTCGAGCAATTGATAGAAAAGCGAATAATTATGAGAATATCTAGGCATGATCATGTATATAGGCATCACGTGTGTGACAAGTAGACCGACTCCTGCCAACATCTACTACTATTACTCCACACGTCGACCGCTATCCAGCATGCATCTAGAGTATTAAGTTCATAAGAACAGAGTAACGCCTTACGCAAGATGACATGATGTAGAGGGATAAACTCAAGAAATATGATATAAACCCCATCTTTTTATCCTCGATGGCAACAATACAATACATGTCATTTCCCTTTCTGTCACTGGGATCGAGCACCACAAGATTGAACCCAAAGCTAAGCACTTCTCCCATTGCAAGAAAGATCAATCTAGTAGGCCAAACCAAACTGATAATTCGAAGAGACTTGCAAAGATAAACCAATCATGCATAAAAGAATTCAGAGAAGATTCAAATATTGTTCATAGATAGACTTGATCATAAACCCACAATTCATCGGATCTCGACAAACACACCGCAAAAGAAGATTACATCGGATAGATCTCCAAGAGAATCGAGGAGAACTTTGTATTGAGATCCAAAGAGAGAGAAGAAGCCATCTAGCTACTAGCTATGGACCAGAAGGTCTGAAGTAAACTACTAACACATCATCGAAGGGGCCATGGAGTTGATGTAGAGGTCCTCCGTGATCAATGCCCCCTCCGGCGGAGCTCTAGAAAAGGCCCCAAGATGGGATCTCTTGGGTACAGAAGGTTGCAGCAGTGGAATTAGGTTTTCGTGGTGCTCCAAGATGTTTGGGGGGTATATGGATATATAGAGGAGGAAGAAGTATGTCGGTGGAGCAACAAGGGGCCCACGAGGGTGGAGGGCACGCCCCCGGGGGGGGGGGGGGGTAGGTGCGCCCCTGCCTCGTGGCCGCCTCGTTGATTGCTTGACGTCCACTCCAAGTCTCCTGGATCATGTTTGTTCCAAAAATAATGGTCCTGAAGGTTTCATTTCGTTTGGACTCCGTTGGATATTCCTTTTCGGCGAAACTCTAAAATAGGCAAAAAACAGTAATTTGGGTTGGGCCTCCGGTTAATAGGTTAGTCCCAAAAATAGTATAAAAGTGTAAAAATAAGCCCAATAACATCCAAAATAGATAATATAATAGCATGGAGCAATCAAAAATTATAGATACGTTGGAGACATATTAAGTTCGGAGGTGATACTTCCATGATGGCGAGAGATTGTATTAAGTCCAGCGTTTCATTTAAGAGCGAGAGCTGGACAAGCGTCTCAGTATCTGTGGAGCTAGGCTCGGTGATAACCACTTACCCGAGCCCGAAGGAGGCAGATCTCAAGAGTTCGGAGTTCGTGTCCAGAGGCGAGTCCGGCTTCCCGATAACGGGAAGAGTCCCGTTTGACTACGGGTCCGCCGACGGCGTGGTCACATATGGTCTCCGGATAGAAGCTCCGTGATGAGAGAGAGTCCGGTGGGGTTCATCCTCTTGTCTTCGGATGAAGTGGTGTGCCCTAGATCTAAGGCCTAGGCGGACATGTGTGTGGACCCCTGGATGGGATCTGGTAGTAGATCCGAAGGGCCTCTCCTTCATGCGGGCGGGGAGCGGCCGGCCGAGGCCGCGAACCCCTCGAAGATCAGGTCTCCTTGGATATCAGCGATGTAGTTCAAACTTCCAAACCTGATCTGGTGACCAGGGGCATAGCTGTCGGCCTACTCAAGGTGACCGGTCGAGTTGGGACGTAGCATGAAGCCGCCAAACACAAAGAGTTGACCAGGGAGAAAAGTCTCCCTGGAAACAGCGTCATTGTCGATAACGAGGCAAGCCGTCGATCCTTCTGTCGACAACACCACGGAACTCTCAATGAAAGCACCAATGTCGGTGTCAAAACCGGCAGATCTCGGGTAGGGGGTCCCAAGCTGTGTGTCTAAGGTTCAATGGTAAAAAGGGACAATAGGGACACAATGTTTACCCAGGTTCGGGCCCTCTTAAAGAGGTAAAACCCTACGTCCCGCTTGATATTATTTGGTGTGTATAAGGGTTACAAGAGTTGATCTACCTCGAGATCGTGATGGCTAAACCCTAGCTATCTAGCCTATGATCCTTCTTCCTTTCTACGGATCTAACCCTCCGGTTTATATATACATCAGAGGGCCCTAGGGTTGTATAGAGTCAGTTTGCAGAGGAAGGAAGTATTACACCCGGACACCAAACTTGCCGTTCTACGCACATACGAGTCCTACCCGGACATGGGGGGGGGGTAGTATTCTGATATGTCTTCACGACCCATCATTCTGGCCTATATTTAATAGACCGGACACCTGAGGACCCCCTAATCCAGGAGGGGGGCTGCCACCAAGGGGAAAAGTTTCCCCCTTGGTGTGCCAGCTAGTGAGGAGGAGTCTGACTCCTCCCCCTTTCGCAATTCGGCCTCCGAATATTCATGAAATAATTTCACAAATATATTCTCATGGCACCCATCCTACTAATACCCAGCAAATCATGAGTTCCTTAAGCTTGTTACCTCGTAGGTTCGGTAACTCACATACATGGACAAAATCGTTCGTTCAATGACTGACAGCGGGACCGTGGACGTCCATAATGGTCCCTATGAGTACACGAATGATACTCGAGTGTACCTTTGGTTACCATGTGACGCTCCCTTTGCTTAGCGATACTTCACAATACCCAGGATGCATCGATATCCTCCTGAGTCATCACTATGCTCATTATACTTAAATCCTTGTTACCGATTTTGTTCTTCTTTCCCGTTATTGTGTTCCGGCATCCCCGTGACGAAGTAAGTTGTGCCTGGCCAGACTATGATTGATGATGTCGCAGCGAGAGGGCCCTAAAATATCTCTCCATCATCAGAGGAGCAAATCCCACTCTTTAGCTATCTGTCCACTTGTCAAACTTTTTGATGAACCTGTAAGTTGTCGTTATGATCACTGTGTTACAGGTGACATTTGAGCAACCCCAAAGCCCATCGCATGGTAAGAATTGACCATGATACTCTCATGGTCTAAGGAGCAAGATCACACTTTAACATTCCATGTTATTACAATTGAATACAGACGATACTAATCCAATTCACAAGAAACAAGTTTGGGTCTATTCAATATGATCGTTCTTCCAACGTCATAATCTCAATGTTGTTTTAGGACTATCGTTACACTTAATGATATCCTAAGACAGAAAACATGATCATCAACAACACTTGAGCTAGTCCTAGATGCAAGACTAGGAACATTTTATTTAACCGTTTATCATTCCACACGTGCATATGAGTTTTCCACCGAATCACATATTCCAGGATCATAGCAGTTATAGCATAGAATATAAACTATTTAATTATGAATATGGAGATATAATAATAGAAATATTATTGCCTCTAGGGCATATTTCCAACAGTCTCCCACTTGCACTAGAGTCAATAATCTAGTTAACACTTTTAACTTTTACACTGGTGGCAGTCCGGTGTTAGTCCATGCTTTGCTTGTGGTATATACTTTGTCCAATCGAGTCTGACAATCTTCAGATCCGTGTGTATCTTTTGCATTTCAATACATCTGTCATGTTTTCACAAGAATTCATAATTTATGTGAAACAGGTTTTGTATGTACTGAATGACCGGTAGGATCTTTGATTCCTTTGATTGAGCTATAGAACCACTATTAAGAATAGTGTAGAAACCATACCAATTTCATAAAAGAACCTCCGATTCACCACCCTCTGTTGTTACTTCTAAAGTGACAATCTACTCAGCCTTCTGTTATAGAATTCACCACAGTAACTTTCTTGGACCAATTCGAACTTACTGTGCCACTATTAATCATTTAGTTGAAACCAAAAATCGCTTGGACCATTGATGAAGATTTTATCGATCACTGGTGCGCGTCGGTCCTAGACAAACGGTTTTAACCCCTTTCCGCAACGGCCTTCGGAACCGTCACCAAGTGAGTGTGTGCGATAGGGGGTCCTTCCCACACGACCCAGAAACCATTGGGGATATGGAACAGTGATCCAGAGGACTTCCAAAATGTAATCATGTGCGATGCAGCACACACTAAATTCTTTCATGCGCGTGGTATCGGTGATTAAGCGTTTCTAATGACGCAGTGAAACCATAGGGTCTGTCGTAATGAACCATTTGGGAAACAGTATGTAAGGCTCACAAGCCAACATATGAACTGTGTGCGATTTGTGCCCTATCGCACACGAGTTTTCTGCATAACCCGTCTGCCATGCTAGACTCCATCACACACGTTTCCCAACAATTACCGTCTGTGGTAATGTTCTATCACAAACGGTTCAAGAGCCCCTTCGCACACATACAAGTGTTGTAGACCGTTTGTGATTTGTTAGGTATCACTGACGGTTGCCGCAAGAGTGACATGTGCTTTTCGTTTGGGATCCCACATGTTTCCTGAAAAAAATATGACTGGGATTGTATTTTGAATTGGTCACGGTTTACTCCCAATTCTCGTGTGCGATAAAACGATATCACAAACAGTTCCGGAGGACCAATGCACACGTAGTAGCATTGCAAATCATTTGCGATCTGCTGTGTATCACCGACGGTTCCGCTACGATTGAAGTATGCTTTCTAATGTGGATCGCACACAGTCATTTAGTTGAACCGTGTGCGGAGCAATTGCCAGGTTAAAACAAAAATATCCCATTTTGAATCGGCACACAAAAAGCAAATTCTCCACAATATCCAACTGAACAAATAAAGAAAAATACCCCATTTTGAATCAGCACGCAAAAAGCAAATTCGCCATAATATTCAATTGAACAAATAGTTTCCACAGGAAGAACATTCATCAGAGTTTGCAACAATTGCAATTGAACATATGGTAGCCAAATTCCAATGATTTGTCCACACATATATGCATTACATAATTAATCATAGTGTACGAAATACGAAGACCTCATCAGATGGAAAACAATGGATCCATGCATTATATGTTTAGCGGCTAACTCTTACTCAATGTTTTAGGAGAACGCATGCTGAAATCTTCATTATCACTGGTGGGATTGATGTAGTGATCCAGGAAGAAGTCACTGATAAATCTCCGAACCATCAGCAATTCACCAGCCAGGTGCGGTTCAGGGGTCCTCGGTTTTAAGATGAGTTGCAGTATTTTTAAGATCAGAATGTGCCATATGAGTGGAGTAGAAGATATTAATTAAGATAGACTTACTGTTACTAATTCGCAAGGATCGTCACAACTATCAGCAGATTTGCAAACGGAGATCATGTGTCTGCAAACATAGTATCCACAAAGGTTGGTCCCTGCTTCTTGCTGAGGACACTGAAATTTTTTGTACAAAATTAGTCATGTATTTGTCCTGTTAGGAACAACCTAACCCGTGTTAGATGTATTATTTCTTCTTTGTACAAAATAGAAAGAGGTTCATTTAGAAGCTTGAACATTTGACTAGTGCAAGGA
Organism: Triticum urartu; assembly: GCF_056163025.1. Taxonomy (NCBI): domain Eukaryota; kingdom Viridiplantae; phylum Streptophyta; class Magnoliopsida; order Poales; family Poaceae; genus Triticum; species Triticum urartu. The sequence goes on along the minus strand of NC_141877.1, from coordinate 443,428,650 downwards.
AAGGTATTTGCAGACTATTGGATAAATTTTCCGAAAATAATGGATTTCGGTGTGTTACCGGAGAAACGATCTCGTGCGGCACGGGTTGTTCCGTCTTGAACAGGTTCCCTGGTTTAGTTTTCCACAATGCGAGCACACTGCAAATGATGATGAATTTTGACAACATCAATTATTGAACCAGATATGAATGTAAATTAATTTCAACATCATAGAATTCGATACCTATCCAAGAATTGCTGAACATGCGTCAAATCCTGAGCATTTGTTGACTCTCTGAGAGAATCGATGTAGTAAACTGTGTTCTTGTTTGGAACAATGAATACCAATATCCAGTGATTGCTACATATTAAGAAAGACATGAACTTACAAATGATGTCGAAATCTGAAAGACAATCAGTGTATGCGTGGTTGTTTACTTGACTTACCATTCATGATATGGCCAGAGAAATGATTGTGCATGGGAGTATTTTCGAAGATACGGAGGACCGTGTTAACGGCCCAGTCCCGTCGGTCCTTACCATCTAATGTTGTGCCATTTGCTAATGCAAGATCTATGAAATACACACTCTCCCTTATTCTTCTCCGCGCGTTTAATCCCCTGAGAGGAATAAAATGCAGTTAGTTGTTTATCATTTACAACATTGTATGGAGAAGTTGATCAGAGTTTGTTAAGTACTTACAAAATCAGCATCTAACAAGAGTGACATCGAGCACGTTGAAGTTGAAGAAGAGATGTAAGTCCTTCAAACTCACATTGATGGAACCAGCATCGTGTTGGAAATGATCTCTATTGTAGTGGACTAGCAAAGCATGATAACCTGCTGACATTTGATCCATGCAATATTCATGTAACTCGCGGCAACTAGAGCTGCACTCATCAAAGTATTCACCAACAAGAAATGGCTGTCCATGGACGTAATTGTGTGCTCCAAGTACGTCTGGTTTCCTTTTAGCAAGCAACAATTCTACTTCATCATCCATGGCATCAGAAATAATATTACTCCCCGATTCGAACAAGTGCTGTTAATTTGGTTCTGTGCGATGAGTGCTTTAAGTAAGAGGCAATCGTTCTCTTTTCTCTTCACTCTTCCGCTGTGCTTCCTCGTGGTCGTCGTTGTAGCCTTTTTGGCCACTTCCTTCTTGGTACTTGAAGCATTTCTAGCAGAACATCTGGTTGCCTGCAAGGTAGACTGTCGAGCAGACGGTGAAGCTTGGACGGACTTCTTATCAGATGGTTTATCTATGCCAGACCGCTGAGCTGGCGCTGCTGCTGTGATGGACTGCTGGGCTGTAGGAGTAGAGGCATCGGACGGCTGACCATGCGTTGAAGCTATGTCGGGTTTCTGCGCAGGTGGTGCCAACTTGTCGGTGTGCCGAGGAGGCCGTGCCAACGCGTTGGTTTGCTGAGAAGGAAGTGCTGATGCATTGGTATGCTGATCACGCGCCTGCGGACCTACGGACTGATGAGCAGTCGGTTCCGGACCTACAGACTGCTTAGCAGGCGGTTCCGAAGCATCAAACTTCTTAACAGTCTGTTCCACCAGGTTGGTCTGCTGAGCATGTGCTGCAGCTGGGTCTCCCCCCGCTGCTTCAGTGGCCGGCATCTGAACCGGTGGTGCGTCATCGGCAATTGTAGGCCTTGCCACTGGCTGCTTTAGGGCGGAGGATGACATGGCCTGTACGCCACAAAGTCGGGCCGGCTGATCACAGGTTGATGCATCAGCCTGCGAGACCTGCTGTGGCAAGGAGAGCATCACCGGTTGAGGGGCGACAGTGGTTGCTCTTGGCGGGGCTTCAGGAATCTCATCGATGAACTCTATTTCCTTTCATGGGCACTGGATTTGATGTAATAGTGTTTCTCCCAAGGTACTTTGCTCATTGAACTCTCCTAGGACATTCTTCAGGGCAAATTCATTGAATCCAGGCTTTACTTCAGTCATGTAGCACTTCACACGGCCCGGCTTCAATGGCACATTGTCCAAGAAGAGGCCACCTTCCAAGAAGGGTGGGAAAACCCAGGCTATTGCACATTTTAATGTACCTTCAAAATGTGTAAGCACGCCCTTCAGTCTGTCTTTCATTCCAGATAGATCAGATATAGCATCATCACGAGAAGTTGTAGTCTCAGTGTCGCTGGGGTCAGCTGCTACCTCTTGAGAACTGCATTGGTTTTCCCTTGAAGAGGAAAGGGTGATGCAGCAAAGTAGCGTAAGTATTTCCCTCGGTTTTTGAGAACCAAGGTATCAATCCAGTAGGAGGCCACACGCAAGTCCCTCGTACCTACACAAACAAATAAGAACCTCGCAACCAACGCAATAAAGGGGTTGTCAATCTCTTCACAGTCACTTACGAGAGTGAGATCTGATAGAGATGATAAGCTAATATTTTTGGTATTTTTATGATAAAGATTAAAAGTAAAGATTGCAAAATAAAACATAATTGAAATAGCTTGTTAACGGAGGATTAATATAATGGAGAATAGTCCCCGGGGCCATAGGTTTCACTAGTGGCTTCTCTCAAGATAGCATAATTATTATGGTGGGTGAACAAATTACTGTCGAGTAATTGATAGAAAAGCGAATAATTATGAGAATATCTAGGCATGATCATGTATATAGGCATCACGTCCGTGACAAGTAGACCGACTCCTGCCTGCATCTACTACTATTACTCCACACATCGACCGCTATCCAGCACGCATCTAGAGTATTAAGTTCATAAGAACAGAGTAACGCCTCAAGTAAGATGACATGATGTAGAGGGATAAACTCAAGCAATATGATATAAACCCCATCTTTTTATCCTCGATGGCAACAATACAATTCGTGTCGTTTCCCTTTCTGTCACTAGGATCGAGCACCGCAAGATTGAACCCAAAGCTAAGCACTTCTCCCATTGCAAGAAAGATCAATCTAGTAGGCCAAACCAAACTGATAATTCGAAGAGACTTGCAAAGATAACCAATCATGCATAAAGATTTCAGAGAAGAATCAAATATTGTTCATAGATAGACTTGATCATAAACCCACAATTCATCGGATCTCAACAAACACATCGCAAAAAGAGTTACATCGAATAGATCTCCAAGAAGATCGAGGAGAACTTTGTATTGAGATCCAAAGAGAGAGAAGAAGCCATCTAGCTACTAGCTATGGACCCGAAGGTATGAATCAAACTACTCACACATCATCGGAGGGGCCATGGAGTTGATGTAGAGGCCCTCCGTGATCAATGCCCCCTCCGGCGGAGCTCCAGAAAAGGCCCCAAGATGGGATCTCTTGGGTACAGAAGGTTGTGGTGGTGGAAATAGGGTTTCGTGGTGCTCCTGGATGTTTTCGGGGTATGTGAACATATATAGGAGGAAGAAGTAGGTCAGTTGAGCCACGAGGGGGGAGCGCGCGCCCAGGGGGTAGGCGCGCCCCCTGCCTCGTGGCCTCCTCGGTGGTTTCTTGACGTCCACTCCAAGTCCTCTGGATCACGTTTGTTCCAAAAATCATGTTACCGAAGGTTTCATTCCGTTTGGACTCCGTTTGATATTCCTTTTCTACAAAACACTGAAATAGGCAAAAAAAGCAATTTGCACTGGGCCTTGGGTTAATAGGTTAGTCCCAAAAATAATATAAAAGTGTATAATAAAGCCCATTAAACATCCAAAACAGGATATATAATAGCATGGAACAATAAAAAATTATAGATACGTTGGAGACGTATCAAGCATCCCCAAGCTTAATTCCTGCTCTTCCTCGAGTAGGTAAATGACAAAAACAGATTTTTTGATGTGGAATGCTTTCTAGCATATTCTTCAATGTAATTTTCTCTATTGTGGCATGAATGTTCAGATCCGAAAGATTCAAGATAAAAGTTTAATGTTGACATAAAAATAATAATACTCCAAGTATGCTAACCAAGCAATTATGTCTTATCAAAATAACATAGCCAAAGAGAGCTTATCCCTACAAAATCATATAGTTTGGCCATGCTTCATTTTCGTCACACAAAATGCTCTCATCATGCACAACCCCGATGACAATCCAAGCAATTGTTTCATACTTAGCCTTTTCAAACTCTTTCAACTTTTACGCAATATATGAGCGCAAGCCATGGACATAGCACTATGGGTGGAATAGAATATAATGATTGAGGTTGTGTGAGAAGACAAAAAGGGAAAAAGTCTCACATTGACGTGGCTAATCAATGGGCTATGGAGATGCCCACCGATTGATGTCAATGCAAGGAGTAGGGATTGCCATGCAACAGATGCACTAGAGCTATAAATATATGAAAGCTCATCAAAGACACTAAGTGGGTGTGCATCCAACTTGCTTGCTTATGAAGACCTAGGGCATTTAAGGAATCCCATCATTGGAATATACAAGCCAAGTTCTATAATGAAAAATTCCCACTAGTATATAAAAGTGACAAAATAAGAGACTCTCTATCATGAAGATCATGTTGCTACTTTGAAGCACAAGTGTGGACAAAGGATAGTAACATTGTCCCTTCTCTCTTTTTCCCTCTCTCTTTTTTTATTTGGGCCTTCTTTTCTCTTTTTATGGCCTCTTTTCTTTCTCCTTTTTTTTCGTCCGGAGTTTCATCCCGACTTGCGGGGGAATCATAGTCTCCATCATCCTTTCCTCACATGGGACAATGCTCTAATGATGATCATCACACTTCTATTTATTTACAACTCAAGAATTACTACTCGATACTTAGAACAAAATATGACTCTATGTGAATGCCTCCGGCGGTGTACCGGGATTGCGATGAATCAAGAGTGACTTGTATGAAAAATTAAGCATGGTGGCTTTGCCACAAATACGATGTTAACTACATGATCATGCAAGGCATATGACAATGATGATGCGTGTCATAATAAATGGAACGGTGGAAAGTTGCATGGAAATATATCTTGGAATGGCTATGAAAATGCCATAACATAGGTATGGTGGCTGTTTTGAGGAAGATATAAGGAGGCTTATGTGTGATAGAGCGTATCATATCACGGTGTTTGGATGCATCGGCAAAGTTTGCACCAACTCTCAAGGTGAGAAAGGGCAATGCACGGTACCAAAGAGGCTAGCAATGATGGAAGGGTGAGAGTGAGTATAATCCATGGACTCAACATTAGTCATAAAGAACTCACATACTTATTGCAAAAATCTACAAGTCATCAAAACCAAGCACTACACGCATGCTCCTAGGGGGATAGATTGGTAGGAAAAGACCATCACTCGCCCCCGATCGCCACTCATAAGGAAAGCAATCAAAGAACACCTCATGCTTCAAATTTGTGACAAAATGTTTACCATATATGCATGCTACGGGACTTGCAAACTTCAACACAAGTATTTCTCAATTTCACAATTACTCAACTAGCACACCTCTAATATTACCACCTTTATATCTCAAAACAACTATCAAGCATCCAACTTCTCTTGGTGTTTAAAATTTAAAACCAAAGCAAATTACCATGATGTTCTAAAGGACTCTCAAAATAATATAAGTGAAGCATGAGAGATCAATTATTTCTATAAAATAGAACCACCATCGTGCTCTAAAAGATATAAGCGAAGCACTAGAGCAAAATTATCCAACTCAAAAGATATACGTGAAGCACATAGAGTATTCTAATAAATTCCAATTCATGTGTGGCTCTCCCAAAAGGTGTGTACAGAAAGCATGATTGTGGTAAACTAAAAAGTGAAGACTCAAATCATACAAGATGCTCCAAGCAAAACACATATCATGTGGTGAATAAAAATATAGCTCCAAGTAAAGTTACCGATGGACGAAGATGAAAGAGGGGATGCCTTCCGGGGCATCCCCAAGCTTAGGCTTTTGGTTGTCCTTAGAATTTACCTTGGGTTTCCTTGGGCATCCCCAAGCTTAGGCTCTTGCCTCTCCTTGTTCCATAATCCATCAAATATTTACCCAAAACTTGAAAACTTCACAACACAAAACTTAAAAGAAAATCTCGTGATCTCCATTAGGAAAATAAACCACCACTTCAAGGTAGTGTAATGAAATAATTATTTATTTATATTGGTGTTAAACCTACTGTATTCCAACTTTTCTATGGTTTATAAACTCTATTACTAGCCATAGATTCATCAAAATAAACAACCAACACACGAAAAACAGAATCGGTCAAAAACAGAATAGTCTGTAGTAATCTGTAGGTTTCGAATACTTCTGGAACAACAAAAATTCCACAATAAATTGCTGGACTATAGGAGTTTATCTATTAATCATCTTAAAAAAGAATTAACTAAATAGCACTCCTCAGTAAAAAATTGCAGCAAATCTCGTGAGCGCTAAAGGTTCTGTTTTTTTATAGCAAGATCGCAAAGACTTTCCCCAAGTCTTCCCAAAGGTTCTACTTGGCACAAACACTAATTAAAAGCATAAAACCACATCTAAATAGAGGCTAGATGAATTATTTATTACTAAACAGAATCAAAAAGCAAGAAACAAAAATAAAATTGGGTTGCCTCCCAATAAGCGCTATCGTTTAACGCCCCTAGCTAGGCATAAAAGCAAGGATAGATCTAGGTATTATCATCTTTGGTCTGTAATCCATAAGTGGCTCTCATAATAGATTCATAAGGTAATTTAATTTTCTTTCTAGGAAAGTGTTCCACGCCCTTCCTTAATGGAAATTGGAATCTAATATTCACTTCTTTCATATCAATAATTGGATTAATCGTTCTAAGTAAAGGTCTACCAAGAATAATAGGACATGAAGAATTGAAATCTATATCAAGGATAATGGAATCTATGGGCACATAATTCCTATTTGCAACAATAAGAACATCATTAATTCTTCCCATAGGTTTCTTGATGGTGGAATCCGCAAGATGCAAGTTTAAAGAAAAATCATCAAATTCACGGAAACCTAGCAAATCACACAAAGTTTTAGGAATCGTGGAAACACTAGCACCCAAATCACATAAAGCATATCATTCATGATCTTTAATCTTAATTTTAAAGTAGGTTCCCACTCATCATGAAGTTTTCTAGGGATAGAAACTTCCAATTCTAGCTTTTCCTCATAAGATTGCATTAAAGCATCAATGATATGTTTAGTAAAAGCTTTGTTTTGACTATAAGCATGCGGAGAATTTAGCACGGATTGCAACAAGGAAATACAATCTATTAAAGAACAATTATCATAATTAAATTCCTTGAAATCCAAGATAGTGGGTTCATTGCTATTTAAAGTTTTGACCTCTCCCATCCCACTTTAATCAATTTTGGCATCAAGATTTAAAAACTCCGAATCATTGGGATGCCTTCTAACTAAAGTTGACTCATCTCCAGTCCCATCATTATCAAGATTAATATTGCAAAACAAAGATTTAATAGGGGACACATCTATAACTTTGAGATCTTGATTATTATTATCATGGAAACTAGAAGAACACGCTTTCACAAAGCAATCTTTTTTAGCCCGCATCCTAGCGCTTCTTTCTTTGCAATCATCAATGGAAATTCTCATAGCTTTGAGAGACTCATTGATATCATGATTAGGTGGAATAGATCTAATTTTCAAAGAATCAACATTAAGAGAAATTCTATCCACGTTCCTAGCCAACTCATAAATCTTATACAATTTTTCTTCAATCAAAGCATTGAAACTCTTTTGCAAACTAATAAATTCTTTAATATTAGATTCAAAATCAGAGGGCATCTTATTATAATTTCCATAAGAATTGTTGTAGGAATTACTATAATTATTAGAGGAATTACTAGGAAACATCCTAGGATTAAAAATACCTCTATATGCGTTATTACCAAAATTGTTCCTACCAACAAAATTCATATCCATAGATTCATTATTATTCTCAATCAAAGTAGACAAAGGCATATCATTAGGATCAGAAGAAACACTTTTATTAGCAAACAATTTCATAAGCTCATCCATCTTTCCACTCAAAACATTGATTTCTTCTATAGCATGCACCTTTTTATTAGTAGATCATTCAGTATTCCATTGAGAATAATTAACCATAATATTATCTAGGAGTTTGTAGCTTCTCCTAAAGTGATTTCCATAAAAGTTCCTCAAGCGGCCGAATCTAAAAGATTTCTAGAAGCAAAATTCAATCCGGCATAAATTTTTTGTGTAATCATTCAAAGATTCAAACCATGTGTAGGGCAATTACATATCATTAATTTCATCCTCTCCCAAGCTTGTGCAACATGTTCATGATCAAGTTGCTTAAAATTCATAATATCGTTTCTAAGAGTGATGATCTTAGCGGGAGGAAAATACTTCGAGATAAAAGCATCTTCGCACTTATTCCATGAATCGATACTATTTTTAGGCAAAGACGAAAACCAAGTTTTAGTACGATCTCTAAGAGAAAATGGGAATAGCTTCAGTTTAACAATATCATTATCCACAAATTTCTTCTTTTGCATATCACACAAATCAACAAAGTTGCTTAGATGGGTAGCGACATCTTCACTAGGAAGGCCGGAAAACGGATCTTTCATGACAAGATTCAGCAAAGCAGCAATAATTTCACAAGATTTAGCATCGGTAAGAGGAGCAATCGGAGTGCTAATAAAATCATTATTGTTAATATTGGAAAAATCGCACAATTTAGTATTGTCTTGAGCCATCGTGACAAGCAAGCAATCCAACACACAAGCAAACAAGAAACAAGCAAAAAGAGACAAACTAGAGAAGAGAAGAGGAATAGAAAAAAGAGGGCAAATAAAACGGCAAGGGTGAAGTGGGGGAGTGGAAAACGAGAGGAAAATGGCAAATAATGTAATGCGAGGGATAAGAGTTTGTGATGGGTACTTGCCATGTCTTGACTTGTGCGTAGACTCCTCGGCAACAGCGCTAGAAATCCTTCTTGCTACCTCTTGAGCACTGCGTTGGTTTTCCCTTGAAGAGGAAAGGGTGATGCAGCAAAGTAGCGTAAGTATTTCCCTTAGTTTTTGAGAACCAAGGTATCAATCCAGTAGGAGGCCACATGCAAGTTCCTCGTACCTACAAAAACAAATAAGAACCTCGCAACCAACGTGATAAAGGAGTTGTCAATCCCTTCATGGTCACTTACGAGAGTGAGATCTGATAGAGATGATAAGATAATATTTTTGGTATTTTTATGATAAAGGTTAAAAGTAAAGATTGCAAAATAAAAGGTAATTGAAATAGCTTGTTAATGGAAGATTAATATAATGGAGAATAGACCCGGGGGCCATAGGTTTCACTAGTGTCTTCTCTCAAGATAGCATAAGTATTACAGTGGGTGAACAAATTACTGTCGAGCAATTGATAGAAAAGTGAATAATTATGAGAATATCTAGGCATGATCATGTATATAGGCATCACGTCCGTGACAAGTAGACCGACTCCTGCCTGCATCTACTACTATTACTCCATACATCGACCACTATCCAGCATGCATCTAGAGTATTAAGTTCATAAGAACAGAGTAACGCATTAGGTAAGATGACATGATGTAGAGGGATAAACTCAAGCAATATGATATAAACCACATCTTTTTATCCTCGATGGCAACAATACAATACGTGTCGTTTCCCTTTCTGTCACTTGGATCGAGTATCGCAAGATTGAATCCAAAGCTAAGCACTTCTCCCATTGCAAGAAAGATCAATCTAGTAGGGCAATCCAAACTGATAATTCGAAGAGACTTGCAAAGATAACCAATCATACATAAAAGATTTCAGAGAAGAATCAAATATTGTTCATAAATAGACTTGATCATAAACCCATAATTCATCGGATCTCGACAAACACACCGCAAAAAGAGTTACATCAAATAGATCTCCAAGAAGATCGAGGAGAACTTTGTATTGAGATCCAAAGAGAGAGAAGAAGCCATATCCAAGAAGGTCTGAAGTAAACTACTCACACATCATCGAAGGGGCCATGGAGTTGATGTAGAGGCCCTCCGTGATCGATGCCCCCTCCGGCGGAGCTCCGGAAGAGGCCCCAAGATGGGATCTCTTGTGTACAGAAGGTTGCGGCGGTGGAAATAGGGTTTCGTGGTGCTCCTGGTTGTTTTCAAGGTATATGAGTATATATATGAGGAAGAAGTAGGTCGGTTGAGCCATGAGGGGCCCACGAGAGGGGAGGGCGCGCCTAGGGGGGTAGGCGCACCCCCTGCCTCGTGGCCTCCTCGGTTGTTTCTTGACGTCCACTCCAAGTCCTTTGGATCACGTTTCTTCCAAAAATCACGTTCCCAAAGGTTTCATTCCATTTGGACTCCGTTTGATATTCCTTTTCTGCGAAACACTGAAATAGGCAAAAAAAACAACAATTTGCACTGGGCCTTGGGTTAATAGGTTAGTCCCAAAATAATATAAAAGTGTATAATGTTGGAGACGTATCATCAGCTGATGCATAGCTACTCTTGTGCAGTGTTGTCGTGTAATAAGCAGCATCATGCATGCCCACATCCCCTCCCATCTGCTGGCTATCTATCAGTGTTAGAGTCTTCTGCATCATCATTGACTCCTCAACATCCTTTCGAACAGCCGGATAAATCTCCTTCTTCAACTTTTCAAACAATGCATCCTGCTTCATTTCACTCCTTGCTTTTTTAATGTCGAGCCTCTCTTCTTTGCTGAGTGTGAAAGCCCTCTTGTGTGGGCCATTAACACCTATACCCCTTGCACGTCCATAGGGCTCTTTTGTCCAGAGCAATGGACAAAATGTCACATGGCGTCATGTGCATTTTCAAAGTAATAAGTTCCGTCATCACGCCTCTTTGCACGTGCCGGCAAGTAGTCTCTGGCGCGTTCGCCCTTGATTTCACTAAAGGCTGGATTCCCACCCGCCGCTACTACTTCTTTTTCCTCATGTTCCCATATCAGTTTCATGCCGTAGTATCCTGCCACACCCATATGGTGGGGGTGTATGTTCTTCTTCTAAAGTTACGATTGCTTGAAACTCTTTGCAGCAAACTCTAGAGTTGCCCTGACCCTTTGAATTCTTCCCAGTCTGCCTTTGTAATTTGGGGGTATGCGGGGATTGGGTCCTTGCCTTCACTCAAGTACTTCTTGTACAACACGTGCTTCCAGTTTCTCCAAGCATCCCTAGCCTTCTTCAGTGCAGCGTGTTCCACCTGCATTCTCCACTGCTCTGGACGTTGAAGTGATCCATGATCTCCCAGACTATCCTTCGCCGTGTTTCTGTGTCAGCCTTTCGAAACCCCGACAGATTCATGTTGAGCCTTGCCCTGCCAACAAATCCACACACACACTCCTGAACCTCATGCGTGCTTTATCTGGTTTAGTTGGAGCCCAGAAATTTAAATCAATCTCGGTTACTTCATATACACCTTTAAGTTGGTGTGTGGGCTTCCTTGGAGTGTTCCTCCGTGTCCTGACCGGAAGGGAAATTGCTGCAGCACTATCCCGTTCAAGACTACTTGATCCCTCACAATCTGCTGAAGACCTAGGGTTGTCTGAATCAGATGATGATACATGTCATGAATGAGTGATGTCGCTGCTACTCGGCATCTACATAGAACACATGCGAAACTCAGGAAAGGAGGATAAGCATAAAACTAACAACTTGGTATCAAGCTTTCTAAACGTCCCATGCAATAATTTAGAAAATATACGGCTAATTTGTTAAGTTTGTGTGACTTGGGCGCCCATGATCTGTAAATAGGCAGTAACTTATTGGAACAAATACAGCTTATATGTAGTAAGGAAGGTAGATAATAAACATATATACGCTCTCCGTTATTTATAGCCAATTTGGGAACATACAAAACGGAATTTGAAGAGGGATTGCGAGGAAATATGCCTCACCGCAATGGAGAGCAGTAACTAACAAGCTTCTTAATGCAAACCCGGCCGGACCACAGGAGAGGCGAGGGTCACTGCATCGATATGCTCGAGGGCGGCTGTGTGTTGGGAATGGCAGTGGAGGTAGGCTTGATGCCGAAGAGTGGGCACACGATCGGGGTGAGCACGGCGGTGCCAGAGAGGGTTCTGCTGTAGATCTGGGGGAGGGGGAGCTGACGAAGGAGATTGGGTGGACTAGTTGAGTGAAACGCGGGCGGACTGTGTGTGTGTGTGTGGGGGGGGGGGTGTTGGCGGTGTCAAAACCGGCGGATCTCGGGTAGGGGGTCCCGAACTGTGTGTGTAAGGCGGATGGTAACAGGAGGTAGGGGACACGATGTTTTACCCAGGTTCGGGCCCTCTTGATAGAGGTAAAACCCTACGCCCTGCTTGATTGTTCTTGATGATATGAGTATTAAAAGAGTAGATCTACCACGAGATCGGAGAGGCTAAACCCTAGAAGCTAGCCTATGGTATGATTGTATGTTGTCCTACGGATTGAAACCCTCCGGTTTATATACACACCGGAGGGGGATAGGGTTACACAAGGTCGGTTACAAAGAGGGAGAAATCCATATCCATATTGCCTAACTTGCCTTCCACGCCAAGTAGAGTCCCATCCGGACACGGGACGAAGTCTTTAATCTTGTATCTTAATAGTCCAACAGTCCGGCCGAAGGATATAGTCCGGTTGTCCGGAGACCCCTTAATCCAGGAGTCCCTCAGTAGCCCCTGAACCAGGCTTCAATGACGATGAGTCCGGCGCGCAGTGTTGTCTTCGGCATTGCAAGGCGGGTTCCTCCTCCGAATACACCATGGAAGAGTTTGAATGCAAGGATAGTGTCCGCCCCTGCAAAATAAGTTCCACATACCACCGTAGAGAGAATAATACTTCCATAAATCTAATCTGCTGACATGTTTTGGTAGTATGACATCACTTCATGGCCCGGTTATTATTCGAACCGCTTTTCTCAACCAGCTCCGCACATATCGCGAGGCGGTTTTCTTGATATGTCTTGTCAAAGCAGAGATCGTGTCACCCTTATCACGGGATTCTCATCAATTCGTACGTGGGTAACCCAATTGTGCCATCAATTACGGCGCCTAGGGAATAAGTGGTTTTGCCAGGCAAGTGGGGAGACTCATCGCCTCCTCCGCCCTTATAAAGGGACAAAGATCTACTTTTTTCACCCACGCCTTCTTCCTTCTCGCTTACCCATTCCCGCACACTCGAGCTCTAGCGCCCAAGCTCGGGTTCGTCTTCTCAAACCACTCCAAGCATTTCTGGAGCAGGAGGCAAGTGGATGGTTTCCTCCGCCACGGAGGAAAACATCAAAAAGTTACGGGAGGCCGGATACCTACCTGCGAATATCGCGCACCGGCTGCCGAATGCGTGGCAGATCGTCCCAACGCCCGAACCCCATGAGAGGGTAGTTTTTCTTACCCATTTCGTCCGTGAACTGGGATTTCCTCTCCACCCATTTGTCTGCGGGCTCATGTTCTACTACGGACTGGATTTCCATGATCTGCCCCCCAACTTTATCCTCAACATCTCGGCGTTTATCGTCGTGTGCGAGGCCTTCCTCCGCATCAGGCCCCACTTTGGCCTATGGCTGAAAACCTTCAATGTCAAACCGAAGGTGGTGGGAGGCCAGTAAGCAGAATGCGGAGGTGCCATGGTGGGCAAGATGCCTAATGTCACCTGGCTCGAGGGTACCTACGTGGATACCGTAAAGGGGTGGCAATCGGGGTGGTTCTACATCACCGAGCCGCGCGACTCCAACTGGGTGGCGGCCCCCAAATTTCAATCCGGAATCCCCACACGGGTCACCTCCTGGAAAAAGAAGGGCCTATCCTGGGGTTCTTCGGTAGAGCTAACCGGACTCCGGACCTACATCCAGAACATGATGAACAAGAAAATCAAGCTTGTCAACGTGGTCTAGGTTATGCTCTTCCGCCGAATCCTTCCGTGCCAACAACGGGCATTTGTTTTGTGGGAGTTCGACTCGGCCCAGCACCAGACACTGCGAGAGCTCTACGACACGATGCACGAGGACGTCTGGAGGGTGCTGTTCAAGGGTGCCGAGATGCCTCCCTCCCTCACCGAGGACCGCGGACTCAGCGCAAAGCGTTGCGCCCATCCGGTAGGCTTTTATATCTCTTAGGGTATTTATGCGCCCTGGTTTAGTTATGTGCTGGATATTAAGCTTTCATGTCATTTAACAGGACTGGATAAAGACAGCAGAGCATCTTGATTGCCCGGCCTCCCTGCCCGAAGATCCTGCAAATGCTCTTCTAACGAAGATGCTGACTCCGGCACCTTACGAGGTGCCGGACAAGACGGCCAAGAAGAAGGCCGTGGGGACCCAAGAGGGTCTCCGGCGCAACATGGTTCTATCGGACTCATCGTCTGATGAGTCCGACGCGCACTCCTCCCACAGAAACGAGGAGGAGAAAAGTTCTCCCCCCAGCCCGGGGAGACAAGAAAATGAAGGCCGACCCATTCGGGGAGGCCGAAGGGTCCAAGAAGGGAAAGACCCTCCCTCCGGACTATGCCAAGACAGCCGCCGACAGCGGCGATGAGTGGCTACCCAGGGACAAGCCCCTGGCGAAGTCGTAAGTGTCCGGACACCATAGTACTTCATGGTACGTTTTACTATACTGCTTGTGCTCATGCCGAAGCTGATTATGCAGTCCGGCCCGAGCTTGTCTCGACGTACCCTCGTCGAGCGGCTCTTTGGGCTCGTCGGACATGAACAGCGGTTCTCCTCTGACGGCTTCCACCCCTCGCCCTACGGACAACGCCGAGGTGGTGTCTGAAAAGGCACCGTCCCAAGGGGAGGCGGTCCTGGGGGCGCCTCACGGTGACCTCCCGGACCCTGGGTACCAAGGGAGCGAGGCTCCTACGGGCTTCGAGTTCGGGCCCCAGCCGGACACTGTGCCGGAACCTTCAATGGTTCCGCACTCCGGAAGGCGGTCCCCCCTTAAGGGGGGCCAACCATCCATGCCGGTGTCCTCTGTCCAACCAGAGGCACCGGACAACTTGCTGGAAGCGCTTCACAGCGCTTCCATCGATGAAGAACACCGCACTATCATGAGTGCGGTGGTTAAGAAGGTTCAGTCCGCCAAGAACGGGCTGACTGAAGCTTGTGCCAGCCTCCTAATAGGCTTTGAGGTAAGCATTCAAAATATAAATATATTACCGCATAGATAGTAGCCCCTGATGCTTTGTTCGGCGTTCGTGAAGAAAAGCCGAATAGAGTATCAAATGATAACTCAGGAGTCTAATTAGAGTATGTCTATGTGTATGTGCAGGCTTCCCTGCTGGCCGCTGCCGCACGTACTGTGGAGGTATCTGCGCTGAAGCAGGCCCTGAAGCGGTCCGAGGACGAGCTCGGCCTTACCAAGGGGCAGCTCGAAGAGAGCAAAGGTAAAATATACCCCAGTTTATATAGTTAAAAATAAGTTCGGTGTAAAGTAATAGGAT
Organism: Triticum urartu; assembly: GCF_056163025.1. Lineage (NCBI taxonomy): Eukaryota > Viridiplantae > Streptophyta > Magnoliopsida > Poales > Poaceae > Triticum > Triticum urartu. The sequence goes on along the minus strand of NC_141877.1, from coordinate 443,413,328 downwards.
CATCATGAATTTGTCAGGGGCCACGACCGAGGTGGAGACCCTGAGGAACGCATTGTCCGCGGCCAAAGACAAAGTGACCAAAGAACGTATTGAACGGGAGAAATAAGAAGCCCGAGTGGGCGAGGTGCAACAAGAGCTCAAGGCTCTTGCCAAGAAGCATGAGTCCTTGGAGCTTGACTCCAAGACGCGGGAGTCCGAGCTCGTGCAGGTGCTTGAGAGCGTCCGGAGCACCAAGGCCGAAGCCCACAAGGCCCTCCAGGAGATTGATGTGGCAAAGAAGATAGCAGCGGGTAAGGCATTCAATATGCAAAGCAAGCATGTGAAGGAGACTTTCCTTTTTCTTACCCGAGTTCGGAGCTCTCCAGGAGCATTTGTAGATCTTCCCTGCAGTGTGCTGGATGCCGCAGAGTTTTACTCGGCTGAGGAGGGGAGCTCAACGGAGAAGTTGTTCTGGTCTCAGTATACTGGGACCGAACACCCCGTGTCCTTGAGCGACCAGCTGAAGCAGTTGGTCGAACTTCACAAGGCGGCCGAACAGGCCATGAGGGGCCTTATAGTCCAGATGTGGCCTGGCGAGCCCTTGTCCGGCAGCTACTTCGGTCTGGTGAGGCGGCTGGTGGAAGCCTTCTCACGGCTTGAAGTCATCAAGCGATCCGTTTGCATCAAAGGTGCACGTAGAGCTTTTCCCCGGGCGAAGGTGCACTAGGAGAAGCTGGACGCCGTGAAGCTTGTGAAGGAGGGGCCGCCCGAGGGAAAGGAGCATCGCTGCCCCGAGAATTACTATGAGAGTGTCCTGAAGGGTTCCCGCTTAGTGGCAGATGAGTGTGCCAAGGATGTAATTTTTGAATGAACATGCCCATGTGATCCTGTAATATGAAATGAGTTCTTTTGCGACATGCGACGCTTTCTTAATTTAAAATATTACCTTCTATGCGGCCGTTTATAAAATCTGAGAGTTGGCCAGTCGTCGGCTTCTGCCCCCATGTAGCTAGCACTGGGTTGTTCGGGGTAAATCTGAACACTCTTTACCCAATTTTGGGTCCTTCAAGGGAGGTGCTCAGCGCAACGAACCAGGCAATCAGACTATAATGCTTTATCACTCTCACTTAGCCATAGAAGTCTACGATTTTAAATTTTTGGCGAAGCCCTTGGTATTCGGAGGGCCGAATTTGGGGCGCTATACACGCCTAAGCCGGACAAGGCTAACTCCTCGCCCGAAGTGGAAAAAGTATTTAAGGACTTGAGACCTCTCGAACAGCAACCAGTCTCTCGCCTTATCATGACAGTCAGTTTTTGGCTTTCTCTACTGAGGTGCTCGTACGGAAGAACTAGGACACAATCACAATAGTTCTCCCACCGCTACCTTAGCCGATATAGCGTAACGTAAGGTACCAAAGCATGGGAGCCGGGCAACCCAACATTTGATCCAAGACATGATTCAGAGATGATGCATATAATGCTATAAGTTCGGGGTGCCACACTGTCGAAAGTGTTCGGACTTCTTGCGCCGTATTACGGGGTGAACGAGAGCCCCTGGCGTACTGACCATACCTGAGCATGCAGGTGCAGAATGTCATAAATGGACATATAAGAGAAAGAGAAAACTTAAATAATGCAATAATAGATTAATAATATGCATTTTTATTTGAATAATACGTCAAAGCGTACTGGTACAAGTAGTGCAATAAGCGTAAAGTAGGACAATTCGAAATGTCCTATCCAAGGCAAGCTAGCAATAATAGTGAAAAGCGGGTATATCAAGTATTACTAGAGACCACCTGGCGGTTCCCGTGTTCATCTTAGCTTCTTGCTGCCTTGGTTGTTGCTTCTGGAATGTGTCCAGCCGTCGAACTGCCGGAAAGGCCTTCCGAAGAATTAGGCCCTGAAAGAGAGAGGGAATGTCAAAGGTATACAACCCCTGGTGTGGTTAAGCCACAATGTGGGGCGTGTCCTGATTGTGCCCCCGCCTATGTCCATGGTATTTTCAATGCATAGTTATGTACGCACGGCATGAATTTCGTCGTTGCACTGGGACTGGGACGGGGGCCGAATTGCTAGATCGCGCCAGGCGATCCTGTTGCAGATTATTTCGGACTCGCTTGAAGGTGTCCAGGGGCTATAACGCCGAATGAGTGGTCTGTCTGAACAGGCTGCTTTGTGCCTCTATTGCAAGGGCCGCAGTGTGCTCTTCCGTACGGAGCAAGCGTTATGTGTTTCCATTTACTGTTATGAACCCGTGAGGTCCTGGCATCTTGAGCTTGTGGTAGGCGTAATGCGGCACCGCATTGAATTTTGCAAATGATGTCCGTCCGAGCAGTGCATTATAGCCACCGCGAAACGGGACATTGTCAAAGATTAACTCTTCGCTTCGGAAGTTATCCGGTGATCCGAAGACCACTTCCAGTGTGATTGAGCCTGTGCAATGGGCCTCTACACCTGGGATGACGCCTTTGAGGGATCGATACCCATTTTTTGCACTGTATCCTGATAAAGCAGGTTCAGGCTGCTGCCGCCGTCCATAAGGACTCGAGTGAGGTGAAATCCGTCAATGATGGGGTCTAGGACTAGTGCGGCGGATCCGCCATGACGGATGCTAGTGGGGTGGTCCCTGCGATCGAAGGTGATCGGACAAGCAGACCATGGGTTGAACTTCGGGGCGACGGGCTCCATCACGTAGACGTCCCTTAGTGCACGCTTCCGCTCCCTCTTGGGAATGTGCAAGCTTCCGCTCCCTCTTGGGAATGTGGGTTGCGTATATCATGTTCACTGTCTTCACTTGTGGGGGAAACCCCTTCTGTCCTCCTGGGTTCGGCAGCCAGGGCTCCTCCTCGTCATCGCTATGCAGCCCCTTGTCCTTGTTTTCGGCATTTAACTTGTCGGCCTGCTTGAACACCCAGCATTCTCTGTTGGTGTGATTGGCTGGCTTGTCAGGGGTGCCGTGTATTTGACACGAGCGATCCAGTATGCGATCCAGACTGGACGGAGCCGGAGTATTTCTTTTGAATGGCTTTTCCGCTGACCGGATCTAGAGCCTTTGAATCCGGCATTGACTGCCGTATCTTCGGTGTTATCGCCGTTATTACGGTGCTTTGGTCTATTACGACGCTGCCTACCGTTAACTTCTTTGGTATCCGAGGTATCCGGATTCCTTGATGTGTTGTTGCTGCGAGCCAGCCAGCTGTCCTCGCCCACACAAAAGCGGGTCATGAGTGTTGTGAGGGCTGCCATATATTTCGGCTTCTCCTGGCCGAGGTGGCGGGCGAGCCACTTGTCGCGGATGTTATGCTTGAATGCCGCTAGGGCTTCTGCATCCGGACAGTCTACAATTTGATTTTTCTTAGTCAAGAACCGTGTCCAAAATTGTCTGGCCGATTACCCTGGCTGCTGGGTTATGTGGCTCAAGTCATCAGCATCTGGTGGCCGCACATAGGTGCCTTAGAAGTTGTCAAGAAATGCATCTTCCAAATCCTCCCAACTGCCGACGGAATCTGCTGGCAAGCTATTCAGCCAATGTCGAGCTGGTCCTTTGAGTTTTAGTGGGAGGTACATGATGGCATGTAGATCGTCACCGCGAGCCATGTGGATATGAAGGAGGAAATACTCAATCCATACAGCGGGATCTGTTGTGCCGTCGTATGATTCGATATTTACGGGTTTGAAACCCTCCGGGAATTCATGATTCATAACTTCATCAGTGAAGCATAGGGGGTGTGCGGCACCTCTGTGCCGGGCTATATCCCGACGTAGTTCGTATGAGTCTTGTCTGCTATATTCGGCCCGGCCGGATTTACTCTTGGTGTATCCGACGCGACGATCATCGTCCCATGTGGGCGCACGTCTTCGTGTCCCATATATTGACCTTGCGATTTTTGCCTTGCTGTCCAAGATGTCTCGCAGGTCCTCTGTATTGCCCCAGGCCTTAGTATCTTTGACGGAGTGGCGACGGGGTGTGGACTGAACTTTAGGCTGAAATGCTTCTCTGGCTCGACCACGTAGTGGCCGGTCAGCCGCATCGTACACTGGTGAATGAGATTTCAATGCTTCCTCCTCGAGGTGAGGTAGCAACCTGCGTTTGGGGTAACTCTTGGACGGGCGCTCGAATTCATGCTCCTTGGCCGCAAGGACTTCGGTCCATCTGTCTGCTAGCAAGTCTTGATCAGCTTGAAGTTGTTGTTGTTTCTTCTTTAGGCTACTTGCCGTGGCCATAAGCTGGTGCTTGAAGCGCTCTTGCTCGACGGGGTCTTCAGGCATGATAAACTCGCCGTCGCCGAGGCTCGCCTCGTCTTCAGAGAGAGGCATGTAATTGTCCTCCTCCGGTTCTCCATCTGCCGCCCACTCTGGGGGGCTAGCTTGTTCGTCCTCTAGCTCTGCACCATGCTAGAGGGGATTGTTGTTGTCTTCGGTGCTATCCAGAGTGTTATTATCTCCTATGCCGGTATCATTGCTCTTGCTGTGGCGGGACTTAGAGCGACGCCGCTGACGTCGGCGCTTGGGTTGCTTTTTGGAGGGGTCATCCTCCGCTTTCTCGTCGTCATTGGCTTCTCTGGGATTTTCCACCATGTATATATCATATGAGGAGGTGGTGGTCTAGTGCCCTGAGGGTGGTGGATCCTGTTCGTCTCCGGCTTCGTCGTCCATACCGTCGAAGTCTTCGGAGCCGAAGTCGAGCATGTCGGTTAAGTCGTCGACAGTGGCTACTAAGTGGGTGGTGGGTGGGCAACGAATTTCCTCGTCGCCCACATCCCATTCTAGCCGGACATAGTTCGGCCAAGGTTCTCCTGACAAGGAGAGAGACCTTAAGGAATTTAGCACATCCCCGACGGGTGAGTACTGAAAGATGTCCGCGGAGGTGAACTCCATGATCGGCGCCCATTCGGACTCGACGGGCACGGATATGAGCGACTCGGAGTCCGTGGCCGTAGATGAATCCAGTGGTTTGGCGACACGGCTCTTGTAAGGGGTGAAGTCAGTATCCGGCTCTATCGCCACTGAGAGTGCGGCCTCTATGGCGGGGTCCATCCCTCCTCTCTCGGATGGCGCGACTTGCTCCGGATTGATGGATAGAGTAGCTGCGTATGCGATCTCCCGAATACTGTCCGATGGCAGAGTTACGTCATGCTCGTCAAGACTGTACGGTGCGTCCGACATGGGCTTGAATCCGTCGAAGATCAAGTCTCCGCGGATGTCGGCCGTGTAGTTCAAGTTTCCAAATCTGATCTGATGGCCAGGGGCGTAGCTCTCAATCTGCTCCAGATGGCCAAGCGAATTGGCCCGCAGTGCAAAGCCGCCGAATATGAAGATCTGTCCGGGGAGGAAAGCCTCACCCTGGACCGCATCGCTAGCGATGATCGAAGGAGCCATCAAGCCTTATGGTGACGACACAGTGGAACTCTCAATGAAAGCACCAATGTTGGTGTCAAAACCGGCGGATCTCGGGTAGGGGGTCCCTAAGTGTGCGTCTAAGGCGGATGGTAATAGGAGGCAGGGGACACGATGTTTTACCCAGGTTCGGGCCCTCTTTATAAAGGTAAAACCCTACGTCCTGCTTGATTTTTCTTGATGATATGAGTATTACAAGAGTAGATCTACCACGATATCGGAGAGGCTAAACCCTAGAAGCTAGCCTATGGTATGATTGTATGTTGTCCTACGGACTAAAACCCTCCGGTTTATATAGACAACGGAGGGGGCTAGGGTTACACAAGGTCGGTTATAAAGAGGGAGATATCCATATTCGTATTGCCTAGCTTGCCTTCCACGCCAAGTAGAGTCCCATCCGGACATGGGACGAAGTCTTTAATCTTGTATCTTAATAGTCCAACAGTCCGGCCGAAGGATATAGTCCGGCTGTCCGGAGACTCCTTAATCCAGGACTCCCTCAGGCGGCCTAGGTGAAAAGGGTGAAATATATCCCCGGTCGCCGCACGCGCATAAAGGCCTATGCAAACGATTGCCTCTAAGCGCTCGTGTGCACAAACAAAATAATTTTGTTTGAAATGAAGACTTACTAATTTTGAAATGAAGACGTGAGTTCATCGTTTGGCCTCTAAATTTTTTGCACGTAAACCAATCACAATTTTACCATGGGTTTGATTTGCTGGCGCATTTCAGGTCTCGTGTGCTATATGTAAGACATTTTTTGGCATTTACCGTGCATGTTGGCATATAAATCAATTCCTAGCCAGACTGCATTTCCTGTCGAAAGGGAAGAGGATTGCCGTTCGATCTGGGAGCATCCAACGGTGTAGACATACGATCTGTGGGGTTTGGGTTCTGGCCAATCAGAATGCATGACTCAGATCGCGTGCGCAGCGAGGGGGGCATCGACCACGGTTCGGTAGGCACACGGCTTTCGTGTGTGAACCGTGTGCTATTTGAAAACATTTTTTGGGAGGGGCTATTTGAAAACATGTACATGTGTTGTTGAAAGGGATGAGGATCGCCGTTCGATCAAGGAGAATCCAACGGTGTAGACGTACAATCCGTGGGGTTTGGGTTCTGGCCAATCAGAACGCACGACTCAGATCACGCGCGTGGCAGAGGGGTGGGGGCATCATCGGCCACGGTTTAGTGGACACACGGCTTTCGTGAGTGAACCATGTGCTCTTTGAAAACATTTACATTACCTAACATCATATTTTTGTTCGAATGAAAACATGAGTTCAGCGTTTCGCTTCCAATTTTTTTCCACGGTAAGAAATCATGAGTATAGTGGAGAGTTTCATATACTAGTATCATGAATATACAATACATATGATACTAGTGTATGATACTACCTTTAATTAATTATAGCGCATAGTATAATACATAGAGTATAGTATCATATATATATCATATTTATTGTCATGCATGCCACAAATTAGCATCGCATTTAACATGATACGGTATCTACCTACTATATGTTACTCTAACCCTCTTTATATATATTTAGTTCTTTGCCACATCAGCATACTTGCTATTTCCGAGTGCATAACATCGTCGGCCACTATGGCCAGCCTTATATAGTGGGGAGTATCATATACTATATATATAGTATCATGCATATGATACTAGTGTATGATACTACGTACGTACCTTCATAGTGCATATATAGTATCATAGAGTAGTACTAGCTCCCTCTGTAACTAATATAAGAGCGTTTAGATTACTAAATAGTGACCTAAACGCTCTTATATTAGTTTACAGAGGGAGTATATATCATAGATGACCATATGTATGAATTGATCCCTATAAGGCTGGTTGTAATGGGGAGTATTATATATATACTAGTAGTATCATGCATGCATATATATGATAGTGTAGCTAGGATTCTACTTCCGTAATGCATAGTATCATAAGTTAACATCTTAGGTTGCCTTACTAATTTTCATGCATCACACAAAGTAGTAGTACAACATTTAATATGACACAGTATCATGATATGATACCACATCCTCTCTTGTGTGCCACATCATCCAGAAAGTCTAGTTGGCATGCATGATACCGCTTATGGTAATACCATTACAACCAGCCTAAACTGGAAAGGAGGGAGTATGAGACTAGCCAGAATGGAGAGTAGTACACTAGTAACATACACATATCGGCTAGACTATATATGTTACTACCTTCATAGTGGGTAGTAACATAAGTACAGTGTCATGCAAAGCTTCATTTCATAGGTTACAAACTCATATTGCATTGGGACATGTGATGCTATAGTAACTAGCTAAGTTACTGAAACTATCTCTGTCCTCATTAACTTATTGCCACATAAGCAAGTTTGTTGAGTTGGAGTCGGTGTTACTGCTGAAGTTACTCCCGCTATGGCTAGTCTGATACTTGCTAGTCGTGTATGATATACTAGCTACCTCACTAAGAGCATGCATGGTTAATAATACTGCCAAGGGTCGGCTATAAGAAGTTGCCATGTCAAATACAGCCAACCTCTTAGTGGGCATGTACAATAATAAGTTTTATATATGTACTAGTTTATCAATACTTGGTCCACCTTACATCCTCACAATGTGTCTTGGGTCTCGTGTTGCAGCTGGCTCTACTAACCAAGAGCCCGCTTCTCTTCTCTTTCCTCCAACTAATAAGCACACATATATATATATTATTCTATTCCTTATAGCCAGACTACCCAAAGTGGGAGTAACATAGGTAGTAACATCTCACATATCTAGATAAAATAGATGATGTGGCAAGCAATAAATGAAGAAATGGAGGAAAGTGGATATGTGTGATGTTACTACCTATGTTACTCCCACTGTGGGTATAGTCTTACTATAGTATGAGACTACCCACAATGGGAGTAACATAGGTAGTAACATCACACATATCTAGATAAATTAAGTAGATGATGTGGCAAGCAATAAATGAAGAAAGAGAGGAAAGTAGTAACATAGCTAGTTACTACTAGTATGAGTAACATCACATGTACATATCAAGGCAAGATGTGTCTATAGCCTAATAAATGAAGTGTTGCATGTTACCACACATATATGTTACTCCCCACTATAGAGGTAGTAACATAGACTAGTAACACATGTGCATGTTACTAGTCTATGTTACTACCCATTGTGGCTAGTTTGAGTAACATCACACATCTCAAGGCAAGATGAGTCTACAGCCTAATAAATAAAGTGTTGCATGTTACTACACATATGTTACTCCCCACTATAGAGGTAGTAACATAGACTAGCAACATTCTATGTTACTACCCATTATCGCTAGTCTTACGTCACTCTATTGTGTACTTACTTGCTCTAATGCATAGTATCATAGAGTAGCAAGTATCATATGTAGTACTTTATTTATATTGTCATGCATGACACATAGTAGCATAACATTTATTATGATACGGTTTCATGATATGATACTTGACCCTCTCTTTCTACATTTAATTAATTCTATGACAACTCATCAAAATTGCCTAGTTGGCATGCATGATACTAGCTATGATACCCCCTTACTATCAGCCTAGCAAAGGTGTACAGATCATTTGTGCGTCGCTTTGTGAGTTTTCATCCGTTTGTTCGAGAAGCGGGGAGAAGTTTCAAACAATTCGGCCGCGAGGTGCGGCCACTGGCGTAGGCCTAGTTGGTATTTTAATTACAGAAAATTCAGATGGAGTTTGGACATCATCAAAATCGATGTGTGCCTGTGGCGTGCTCTCATGACCCCGTGGAAAAAAATTGGTAAAGTTTGGCACAAGTTTTGATGAACGCTCCTTCCAAACTGGAGCATCTCACATGAGGGATCATGGTTTTCCAAAAGGAGACGTGTCAATTCAAACTCCTGTGGTCGGTGACTTCATCATTTGGCCTCATAAAAATTTGCACGGTATGCAATCACCATTATACCATGGGTTTGATTTTCTGGCGCATTTCAGGTATCATTAGCTATATTTAAGCCATTTTTTTAGATTAACGTGCATTTTGTGCATAAAAAGAAAATTTCAACTGGAACTGCATATGCTGTGGAAAGGGATGAGGATCGTTGTTCGATCTGGGAGCATCCAGTGGTGCAGACGTACGATCCGTGGGGTTTGGGTTCTGGCCAATCAGAAAGCACTACTCAGATTGTGGGCGGGGTGTGGCGGGGTTTGGTCGGCACACGGCTTTATCAACGAACCGTGTGCTATTCGCAAACCAGATTGCATATTTTTGTTCACACATACTATAGTGAGACCGATTGAGTGTGCTACCTCTATGATATAATAATAATAATAATAATAATAATAATAATAATAATAATAATAAAATAGTTCATATTCATTGCCTGAGCTGTCAACATATCAAGGTCAACGTATTAACGGTTCTTACATCAATAGAAAACCAGGCATAACTCACAAATTCAGTACACGCGACAGTTCTAAATTGAACGAATTAAGTTGCATGGTAGGCATAAAGACTATTCTTACGGCTTAATTCCCATGTACATGGGGGAACTGGGATCATTAAGTTGACCCCGAATGAACTTGGGGTTTTTGATGATTTTACGCTTCTCTATTGCACTAGTGCGCGATCCCTTGGCTAACAACTCATCAAATTCATCGTACTCGTCCTGATCGGCAACATCGTCAACACGAGTACCCTTCTCTTCCCATGCATCGCTAAATGGCCGTTCTTATGCAAGGGGCCTTCCACAAAGAAAATCTGGGTAGCATTGCTGGCAAGAATGAATGGGTCCGCATGATATGCCATCGTTGTCCTGTTAACACAGGTCTTCGTGTACTCATCAATCCTTACCTGACCAAGAGGGATCCATGCGCACCTGAATGATGCCACCTTAACTTTCACATAGTCAAGCTCCCAAATCTCTTTGATGGTTCCATAGTATACCCTTTTATCAGCTTCATTTACAGTCATGCATTCTATTCGAACAAAGCTGTTCTGATACAAGGTCTTCTTATCACGTTCCTCAGTGTAGAACGTGTATCCATTTATGCCATATGCTTGGTACGTCAACACCGTAGGTGATGGCTTTTGTGCCAACCATGTTGCAATGTCATAGATGGATCCTTGTGCCAAACGATTCTTCAGCCATTCGGCGTACTTCTTAGTATGCTCCTTCATCTACACTTCTGATGAAGGCTCCATTGGTAAGAAGCTTTGGCGTATCTCCGCCAAGTGTTCTTCGACATAAGCGATGAGAACTGGGCTGTTAAGCAGTACCGTCAAATGGGCTTTCTCTGCCAATTCTTCCGGTGCAGCCTTTTGCGTGCCAGCAAGGACCGGCTTACCTTTCAGCCTTCCCTCATGGCAGAGAGGGGCAAACATATAGGTCGTTGTTTCATGTATTCAGTGCAAAACTCAACCACCTCCTCCATGGTATAACCTTGTAGGATGCTTGCCTCTGGATGGTTTCGGTTCCGACAAAAGCGCTTGAGTATTCCCATGAACCGCTTGAAGGGATACATGTTGCGAAGAAACACAGGACCACCATACTTTATCTCGTCGACAAGGTGCATAGTGATATGGACCATGACATCGAAGAATGACGGTGGGAAAACATCTCTAGGTTGGACAATATTCTTGCAATGTCATCTTGCATATTATCCAACTCTTTAGGATCTACAACTTTCTGCCATAGTTTGTTGCGGAAATCACAGAGGTCAATGAGTGTGTTTCTTATATATTTGTCCATCAGATTCCTAATGGCCACCGGGAGGATTTGTGTCAACATTACATGGCAATCATGTGACTTCATGTGTCCCAACTTCATTTTACCTGAGCTCACATCCACGAGACTTCTGATGTTTGCGCAGTAGGAAGAGGGTGTCTTAACTGACAACAAATAGGTGAAGAACTGTGTTGCTTCTTTTGTACTGAAATTGTAACTCTGGCGAGCTTTGATGAATTTGTCATCATCTTCTGCTTCACTCTTGCATTGTGATTGATCAGCAAGCATATCGAGCCGTGAACCGTCATCATCCTTTCTTTTACCTTTAGTCCTGAGCAGAGTACTAAGGATGCTTTCACATACGTTCTTATCTACGTGCATGACATCGATGCAGTGACATACACGTCGAATCTCCCAGTAAGGTAATTTCCAGAATGCCATTTTTTTCTTAAACACTTGATCCTTGGGTGTTAGTTTCACCATCAAAGGGTGGTTCTTGCCAAGCACAACATTATTTTTTTTAGCCATGTTGTGGACCACCTCCCTGTCATAGGGTCTAGGGGACACACCTGCCTCTGCCATACCATCAAATTCAGCTTTCCTCTTTCGGTATGGGTGATTCATTCGCAAGAACCTACGATGACACAAATTCACTGTTTTGCGCGAATTGGGAAGTCTTCTGCTAGCTGTCCTATCCATTCATGTGATAGACCCTACATCTCCCCTTGTTTTCTGCCCCGACGTGTTGCCTAATGCAGGCATATCTTGAATGGTGTGCACCAGCATCGCATGTAGATCAAAAATATCCTTTCTGTAACCATCATAACATTTTACGGCTGGCACATCTATCCACACTGTCAGCAGTTCTTCTACCAGTAGCTGAAAGTAAATGTCGATGTCAATTCCAGGTTGCTTTGGGCCTTGGATAATCATTGACATCATAATGTATTTTTTTTCTTCATACACAACCAAGGAGCTAGGTTATATATGCACAGAAGAACCGGCCATGTGATGTGATTGGTGCTCATATCGCCAATAGGATTCATCCCGTCAGTACACTCCCCGAGCCTTATACTTCTAGGATCCTTGGCAAAATTTTCAGACTTGTTGTCGATTAATTCCCACTGAGCCCCATCTTTTGGGTGCCTCATAAACCTATCCGCAATTCGCTCATCATGATGCCACCGCAACCTCTTTTCCTCTCTAGGGTTTGCAAACAAATGCCTCAGCCTTGGAATTAAAGGCAAGTACCAAACAACCTTGAACAGGATTCCTGTCTTGATCTCGTCGTCCAATTTGCACTTGTCCTTTTCTCTCGTGCGCTTGTATCATGCATGCTTGCATGTGGGACATGCACGGAAATCTCTGTACTCACCACGGTACAATATACAATCATTCACACAAGCGTGTATCTTCTATACTTCAAGTTCCAATGGGCAAACAATTTTCTTCACTTCATTCGTGCTTCTGGGGAGCACATTATCTTCGGGAAGAATATCTTTGAAAATACCTAAGATCTCTGTGAAGCCCTTGTTTGATAGACTGTTTGCTGCTTTAAATTTGAGAAGCGCCAGGGTGGCACTCAACCTGGAATATTTCTTTTTACAACTTGGATACAATTCTTTCTTAGAGTCCGCATCAATGGTTGGCAGATCCTTGTACCCACTCATATCTTTTCTGGGCCCTTGAAATCTGCAACCATAGCAGCAAAATCTGGCATATCAAGATCGTCGTCATCTGCGTGGACGTCTTGGTTTTCCAGTGGGCATTTCGGCTTTCCGGTGTTCCATTGGTAGCTTGACACCTCTGACCCGATGTTAGATTCAACATTCATGTGACACTGATCGGGGTTTGGCATCTCACTGCCCTGGGTATCTTCATCCATGAGCTCCTCTTCACCGTGTCTGGTCCAACGTGTATATCCATCCATGAATCCCCTAGAGACTTTGTGCATCTGGACATCTGCAACTTTGTGTGACTCTGTATAGGCACAATCGGTACATGGACACAGGATGTAATCCGCATCACCAATTCTCCTCTTTGTACTTTCAGCCAAATTTATGAACTCTGTCACGCCACTGATAAAATCTGCGGTTTTCCGATTCTTCATCCATCGAGATCGTTCCGTCTCCAGCAGACTAATGGTAATTAAAAAAACAACAACATTAATACACGGATTAACTGCTGCCCAGAGATGCGTGCGTAAATCACAAGGTTTTATTTTAATAATTACTGAGGGATCTCCATGTTGTTATCCAGATGTCCAATGACAAAAATTAATGGCCAGTCGATTTACACGCAGAGTACAAGTACACCACTACACTTAGGAATTGAATACCTTAATTAAGCCACTCACGAAAAGAATACCTTAATTAATTAGCCGCGCGGCGACCTCCACCCAGCAGACAGACAAGCGCGATGCGGTGGCATGCTGAGACAGCAGTGTCGAGGAGCAAAGCTTAGTGCGGCTACCACCTGAAGTTCGACCTCCACTATCCCGCCATCGACCGTGATGGATGTGCTCGAATCACGCCGCCGCCGACCTCGATGGTTGAGCTCCTCCTATCTCCCGCCGTAGACCGAGGATTGACCTCCTATGACGCCGCCACCGCCCACCGACTGAGGATTGACCTCTTCTCCGGTAGCCGCTGTCTAGGCTGCCACCGCCATCTCTATATGTAGTGCGACTGCTTTTTTTCAGATATCTGCGGAGCTGCTGTTTACACGATATCTCACCGTAAGTCAATTCTATGGACAGGGTAGTACATCACATACGGTTATGTAACAACAACCATGTCTAACCTACGTTGTCTTCTCACATGGTTTGGTGCAAAAATTGTGTGTGACGTCGTGATACCCAACACAAACGACATGTACAAACAATGTGTCGTATACAACATATACATAGTGCCATTAGTAGTTCCCTAAGCTTATCTCCACGGTTTCCCCATTTGCCCCAAATCCCTACGTAGCCTCCAAATTCCCTCGCGTGGCGCTGACATTGGGGGAATCCGGACGAGTGGTGTTGATGGTTTCGGTGCAGTTGCCTAAGGTCATCAGAAGGCAGGTGTACTACGGATCCGAATCGTCCTGTCAGGTTCCAATCTATCCCGATCTTTTTTAGCGTGTCCAAAGTATAGATCCTTGTTGAATCCATCCTGAATGACCCCCACCCCCCTAGGAAAGTGATCTGCCGCCAGATCCGGAGCTTGACTCCAAACTCCCATAACACGAGTTCGACTCCGAGTTTTGCGCCATCAAGAAGTACCAAAAGCTGAGTTGTGTGCACGGGCACACTCCCGCTCGACGTGTATGCACAGAGGGATTCGACATTGGCAGGTGGTTTCTTAGTTGCCCCTTAGAGGTTAGTGCTAATTAAGTTCATCATTTTACTTCAGTTAATGCCACCGGTCATCCATAATACTATTTAACATTGGCAGGGATATGAGGTGTGTGCCTTTGTTAACTGGCTGGATGAAGAATGGCATGGCAGGGCTCGGAGTGTTATCACCAAGCTCGCGGAAGATAACGTAAAGCTAAAGAAGAAACTGGTTGATCTGGAATGTACAATCAGTACGATGAAGCAAGAAAGAATCAATCACAGGAAACAGATGAAAGCAAGAGACAAGAAGGAACTAGCATGTGTAGTTGTGGTTGTCGCATTAGCCATGTTCTATGTGTTGTTTGCAATGATGATTAGGGGTTTTGTTTGACAGTATTGCTAAAGCACATCTAGATGTGCTCTAAGTAATGCACATCTAGGTCCTATGCCATTGATGTTACGCGAAGATTCGTGCAGATATTTTTCTTTGTCTTTTCTATTTTCCTTTCTAGTTTGATTATTACTAGCTTTATCAATAAGAAGAGCTCAATGTATTGCTTGCCAACTGTCCTACTCCGTTTGTACCGGTACCGGTGCATAATCCCAAAACTCATTCCTTGTTTTTGTCCAGAAAAAGGAAACCAGCCAAATAGCCAATAGGAGTCCTACGCAACCCCAGGAATTTGGAGCGACTGGGTACAAATAATTGCGGTTGATTATATCAACGGTTAGATAATACGTCAACCCCCGCTTCAATCCCCGCTTCAATTGTCAGTTCCTCTTCTCTGCATATCTCGCTTAAGTGTCCACCATCTTCATCGTCCCCGGCAGGCCGCGCTAGACACTGGCACACACTCTACAGCAAGGTCGAGCGATAGCGAGGACGAAAGTTCGGCCAACAGTCTGGCGCCCGATGATAGGTCAACATCGAAATCACCCCGCTCGTCTTCCATGAGTCTGGCGTCGAGTCCAGACCTCGATTATATCCAGTTCATGGAAGGGACGCCGCCTCCGGAGTCATCAGACGACAACCAAACGGACAAGGAGCCATCGAAGGACAAAGAAGAGGACGACGATGATGATGAGGAGGAATGGTTGAACGAGGAGGAGGACGACGACGACGACAGTCTCATCGCAAACAGTTCGTATGGATCAACCATATGCCCCTCATCTCACACGCAACTATAATCTGAACCGTGTTTGATGTATCATTCATCACAAATGTTTTGCATCATTTTTGACAGTTTTCATACAACACCGTTTGCGATTATTGCATCGCACACAGTTTCTCGAAGGGTCTCTGATTGTAGTGTCGCGTTAGAAGCATCCTGCAGTAGTACATGTACTACTTACAACGAGCATGTATTGATGTATCTCCTTACAAGAATCTATTCATCTTTTCCGTATGCGAGAAACATGTCATTAGTACGTACTGACATTTTCAATGTTGTCCTATGATCATCAGTTTGGCCATTCTGGTAATTTTACTCGAAACTTACTTGAAGTACTAGACATATATGGTTGTTTACATATCATGGAACACATTTAACACAAGTGTGATTGAAGTATTTTAGGATACCTATTCTTGCTTAAAACTCCTTCCATGTGACTTTGCAAAAAATATTTTCACATATTTCATACTAAACTATTTTAGTATTATGTCAATATGTATTTTGGTTAAGCCTGATTAGACACTACTATCTCCATTGGGATTGGCAGTTCTCGTTGACCCCTTCTCCACCATTGGGATCGGCCTTCCGGACTGCTGGGCTTGAATACGTATGATGATGTCTACATGATATAGAAGAAGATAGAAATTGCGGACCCGCCGACAAAGCGACACAGCTACGACGATTACTATCTCATCGCGGTGTTCAACATAAGGATTGCCATCAATACAAATGGCCGTAACAGTAGAGGCTGGCCATGTTGGCCGTGGCAGATTTGTACCCCTACATGTTCGAAGACGCCGTGTACCATGTAGGCCACATCTTCGCAGTCACAAGCCAGGGGACTTGTTTCATATGGTTGCCATCCTACAGTACGGGAAATTACAAACGGGATACAAAAACCATCATTTGCATCCCTAACGGTACTCCATTATTTTGCAGGGACCAGTCATCCCCCGACCAAAATAAGATCGCCGATCTTGAATGTGCATTTGCATCCGCGATTCGGTCCAACCTAGAACCTAGTAGCTAACTTTGGCAGATTGGGATCAACTATCTTAGCAGTCGTTACCCATGGTACCACTAATGTGCAACATGGTCACACGACTACCACGATCGGACCGTCACCATCTACCTATAGGTATTCCATTTTCTCATTGTTGTGTGTTAGAATAGTAGTACTTGTTAGTTATTTTTCTTTTCTTGACTAGGACATGTTTACTAGTACTAATTCTACAATTTAGTATTAGATTTTTGAACCCTCCCGCCTTCTCTTTCATTGTACTACTTACTAGTACTAGTACTTTTTACCTTGGAGGATGCGTATAGCTAGGCCCTTAAAGACTTGAACCCACTAGCTCCCATCATTTTTGTTTCTTCATGTCTTACTATCTCATCCATGTAGCGAAGAGTGGCTATATATAATAAGCCGGTTATTTGACTTCCTCTATATTGGAGTAGTACTACTTTCTGCATAATATTACCGACCGCCATATCTGAGCACAACATTATCATGCATGGACCATGACCGTGTACGTCAACATGTGTCCAGATCTGAGATGCCGTGTGTACCAGATGAACGGCACCGAGTTCGACCTCCGTGATGCTATGTGGGTGCCGAGGAACACCCTTGGAGAGTACTCGCTTTTCATTGGGGACAACTACCCCATCGTGAAGCAGATGCCACCTTCCGTGCACGACACCGAAGGTCTGCCGTTCATGAAGCATGGTTGTGTCTTCAATGGGCACCATCGGATGAACGACATGCTAGGACACGCTATCCCTGATTTATGCCACTTCATCTTGGATGAGTCTCCATCGTGTGGAACCGGACTAGAAAGCTACGACAATGATTCCCATTGCCCACCGCTGTGGATCGTGCCATCTATGAAGAACACCTGGGACTGGAACCTGGAGGAGGACATGGAGTCCATCTATAATGTGTAAGTGGAGTATGGTAAATTGTGAATGGTAGCGCTGTAAATATATGTAGAGTAGTCATGCACAAATTTATCACATGAAGTGGAGATGAACTTGTGTGACATGCTGATATTTGTCCTTTAAAATTTATTATTAGTAAATATGTTATGTGTACGTGAAACTTGTGTGGCTGTTGCACAGGCTCCAACACGTTCTGTGAGAAAAAAAGGTGGCACAGCTTTGTATATAGGTAACGTGGCGGCATCAGACAGTAGCGATCGTTCGCAATAGTTGTAGTACTAGGACGACAACTCCTATAAACAATGCCCTTGGCTCTTCGCCTCTTCGGGAGGTTCAACAGTTCGCCCTCCTATGAACCTTGCACTTGGCTCTTCGCCTCTTTGAAAGGTCCAACAATGATGATACTACAGTACAATATGCTTCTGACAATCTGACACCGAATGAACTGCTGCACGTCCAACGCGAGGGCGAGGGCGAGGGAGAGGGAGAGGGCGCTGTAGTCAAAACCTTCTCCTCTTCCTGTGAGCCACCGCGCGCTTGGGCGAGGGAGAGGGCGTAGGCGTACGTAGTTGATGACCCACAAGTATATGGGATCAATCGTAGTCCTTTCGATTAGTAAGAGTGTCAAACCCAACGAGGAGTAGAAGGAAATGACAAGTGGTTTTCAGCAAGGTAATTTCTGCAAGCACTGGAATTATCAGTAATAGATTGTTTGATAGCAAGATAATTTATAACGAGCAAATAACGGTAATGATAAATAAAGTGCAGCTAGGTAGCTCAAGTCTTTTTGTAGCAAAGGACAGACGTCTATTATAAAAGGCAAAGTGTCCTTGAGGGCACACGAGAATTTCATCTAGTCACTTTCATAATGTTGGTTTGTTTCGCATTCGCTACTTTGATAATTTGATATGTGGGTGGACCGGTGCTTGGGTGATGTTCTTACTTGAACAAACCTCCCACTTATTATTAACCCCCTTGCAAGCAGCCGCAACTACGAGAAAAGTATTAAGATAAAATCTAACCATAGCATTAAACATATGGATCCAAATCAGTCCCTCACGAAGTAGCGCATAAACTAGGGTTTAAGCTTTTGTCACTCTGGCAACCCATTATCTAATAACTACTCCACAATGCATTCCCTTAGGCCCAAAGATGGTGAAGTGCCATGTAGTCGACGTTCACATGACATCACTAAGGGAATCACAACATACATATCATCAAAATATCGAACACATATCAAATTCACATCATTACTTGCAACATGACTTCTTCCGTGACCTCAAGAACAAAAGTAACTACTCACAAATGATATTCATGCTCAAGATCAGAGGGGTATTAAATAGCATAATGGATCTGAACATGTAATCTTCCACCAAATAAACCATATAGTAATCAACTAAAAGAGATAATCAACACTATTAGTCACCCAGAGGTACCAATCTGAGGTTCTTGTACAAAGATTGAACACAAGAGATGAACTAGGATTTGAGAGGAGTTTGTGTTGTTGAAGAAGTTTATGAAGATTGGCCTCCCAAAGGTTAGAGGGTTGTTGGTGATGACGATGGCTTCGGTTTTCCATTCCAGGTGGGAAGTTCCCCCGGCGGAATCACTCCGCCAGAGGGCAAAAGTGCTCCTGCCCAAGTTCCGCCTCGAGACGGCGGTGCTCCTTCCCGAAAATCCTCTCCTTATTTTTTTTCTCGGTCAAAGTGACTTATATACCACAAGATGGGCACCGGAGGTGGGCTGGACTGGCCACAACCCACCAGGGCGCGCCTTGGTGTCTTGTGGTCACCCGGTGTCCCCCCTCCGGTGGATCTTTCTGCAATAATTATTAAATATTCCAAAATAATTCTCCATAAAATTCCAGCTCATTTGGAGATGTGCAGAACTCCGAGGTAGCTTTTTCAGGTCGAGAATTCAAGTTGCCGGTATTCTCCCTCTTTGTGTAAACCTTACATATTATGAGAGAAAAGGCATTAGAATTACTCCATAAAGCATTATTATGCATAAAAACATTATAAATAACAGTAGGAAAATATAACACAAATGGACGTATCAATTCCCCCAAGATTAGACCTGCTTGTCCTCAAGCGAAAGACGATATCGAAAAACATGTCCACATGGTTGGAGATAGAGGAGTCGATAAAAAAATACGGACATAGTAGCATCATGCTTATTATTATAAAATCAACAAACTTCATCATAAAACTTTGTCATATAACTTTTATCTTATAAATTCTCATGAACAAGTGGCAATTCATCACAACATTGAAGTAGAAATCATAAACTTTATTGAAAACCAACAAACTATGTTCGCAGTGAACTTTGCAACTACAATTCATCATATTTTCAGGAAGGGTCACGTATCGGAGCCTTTTGGAAAGTCCACATACTCAACCATCATTTAATCTTCTATGATTGCCAACACACAACATTTTATATGAGCAAAAAGTTTCAACCGGACACATAGAAAGATAGTGGCTTATAGTTTCGCCTCCCAACTTATTCACCTCAAGGGTGATGTCAACAATAATAACTCATGATCACTCACATCCAACTGGATATATGTGCCTAGATCTTTCCCCACCACATGATGCTTGCCAAAGAGAAAAATAAAAAGGAATAGAGAAGAATACTTTGACTCTTTACATAAAAAGTAAATACATAAAGTAAAAGATAGGCCTTTCGTAGAGGGAAGTAGAGGTTGTCATGCGCTTTTTGGTTGTATGCACAATCTCTTAATGCAAAAGAACATCACATTATATTGCCCATTATGATAGCAACCTTATTATGCAGTCAGTTGAGGGAGTCCTATATTAGGGGGTCCTCGGGTGTCCGATCTATTCGATATGGACAGGACTGATGGGCCGTGAAGACAGAGCAGAAGACTATCCCCCGTGTCCGGGTAGGACTCCTATGTGCGTAGAATGGCAAGTTTGGTGTCCGGGTGTAATACTTCCTTCCTTTGCAAACCGACTCTATACAATCCTAGGCCCCTCCAGTGTGTATATAAACCAGAGGGTTAGATCCGTAGAAAGGAAGAAGGATCATAGGCTAGATAGCAAGGGTTTAGCCATCACGATCTCGAGGTAGATCAACTCATGTAACCCTTATACACACCGAATACAATCAATCATGGCGTAGGGTTTTACCTCCTTTAAGAGCGCCCGAACCTGGGTAAACATCGTGTCCCTATTGTCCCTTGTTACCATTGATCCTCAGACACACAACTTGGGACACCCTACCCGAGATCTGCCGATTTTGACACCGACATCCTTCACTTTTATTACTTTGCCATCACAAGTTCGTACAACTCTTAATTTCTCTTACATTAAATGATCAAACACATTTAGAAGCAATTTTTATTTCCTTATTGCACCGATGACAACTTACTTGAAGGATCGTACTCAATCCATAGATAGGTATGGTGGACTCTCAAAATAAGAGTTTCGGTTTAAGGGTTTTTGGATGCACAAGTAGTATCTCTACTTAATGCGGAATTTTGGCTAGCAAAGATATGGAGAAAGGACCACATGTTGAAGGATCTATGACAATATAACTTCTGTGTGAATATGAACAAGCATAAATCATTATGTTGTCTTCCTTGTCCAACGTCAACCGTTTGGCACAAGATATTTAGTGGGGGCTCACAATCATAAAAGATGTCCAAGATAGTGTATTCACGTGTGAATCTTCTCTTTTCTTATTAATTCTTTCATGAATTGCATCATTGACCAATGCTATGTTTGTCAACTTCCAACAAATTTTACCACTTATACTTTTCCTTATGTGATGTCATTACTTACCATAAGATTAGCATATGATCTTTTTTATTATTTCCTTTTATTTTAATTGAAACAGAAAAGTAAAGAAGCAAAACTCAAACTAAACTTTATTATATAACTCTCACTCGATTACATAGATAGATAGATCACGAAACAAACACTCGAGAATAGATCATACTAAGGTTTTATTCAACTAAATCACGAAATAACTAAAGGTCGAATTAAGATAGGTAAAGGTAATAGAGGTGATGTGATACGATACCGGGGCACCTCCCCCAAGCTTGGCACAAGCCAATGGGAGTGCCCATACCATGTACTCAAGTCTCCTTTGGTGGTGAAGAAGAGGGTGGTGGTGATGATGTAGTAGCGTCACACTTCAAGCTCAATAGGTACTCCAATCTGCGAACGATGCTCTGGAGGGCAATGATTTGCTCTTGCAACAAAATATTTTTGAGAGTGAGATATTTATTCTGAACACGTGTCGTTTCAATGGCCCTAAACGCTTCAATTTCAGTGGGAGTAAGATGGTCATAGTAAGGTTGAATGATATCCTCCTCTTCGCTGGCCTCTCCCGCGAGCATAGCTTGTCCCCCTTCTTGAGCCTGATCCCCCGTGGCTTCCTTAGCCTTGTCCGCATTAGGCTTCTTTGGGTTCTTCTCTCCTCAAATCCATCTTCAGCAGCCAAGCATCGCCTTCCACTTTGTTGGAGGAGGGAGAAGACATGATGCCTAGCTCGATGGATCTGACAGAAAACAACATGAAACAAAAACATAAGATTTATTTCCGATGCGGTGGTCAAATTGTTCGGGGGTATATATAAAGATTTTTTATCTTGGGAAACAAGCATATGGAAGGAAAACAGAGTCGGGATGGTGCCCGAGGGTCCCACAACCCACCAGGGCGCGCTAGGGAGGGCATGCGCACCCTGGTGTATCATGGTCACCTCGGTTGCCTTCCTGATTGTTTCTTATTTTCCTAGATTTTGTAATATTCCAAAACTGACAAAAGAAAATTTGCGGATTTTTCGGAGTCCGTTTACTTATTGTATCACGTACCTCCTCTTTTCAGGGTTCTGGAGTGTTCTGGAAGGTTTTTTATGTGCTCCTCTGGTGTCATGGTTTGGATAATATTGCTTTCAATATTAATAGGCGTACTTGAGATATAGTGCTTAATTATTTGTCCATTGACCACCTTCAGGTTAGTAACTTCAGCATTATTGATCTTAATAGCTCTAGACCGATAAACTTCTTTAATGATATATGGTCCTTCCCATTTGGAAAAAGTTTTCCTGCAACAAATCTAAAACGAGAGTTGTACAAAAGAACATATTCTGCAACCTTGAATTCTCACTTTTGCATTCTTTTTTCATGCCATCTTTTAACTTTTTCTTTAAATAGTTTGGCATTTTCATAAGCTTGGGTTCTTCATTCATCTAGTGAGCTAATATCAAACAACCTCTTTTCATCAGCAAGTTTTAAGTCATAATTGATTTCTTTAATTTTCCAAAATGCTTTATGTTCTAACTCAAGAGGCAAATGACAAGCTTTTCTATAAATCATTTTATATGGAGACATACCCATGGGATTTTTATAAGCTGTTCTATAGGCCCAAAGTGCGTCATCTAATTTCTTATACCATTTCTTTCGGGACCTATTTACAGTTTTTGTAATATTAATTTTATTTCTTTATTGCTAAGTTCAACTTGACCACTAGATTGAGGATGATAGGGTGGTGCAATTATGTGGTTAACATTGTATTTAACAAGCATTTTTCGGAAAGCACCATGAATAAAGTGTGAACCACCATTAGTCATTAAATATCTAGAGACTCGAAACCTTGGAAAATGACTTCTTTAACCATTTCAGTGGAGGTGTTATGATCAAAACTACTAGTTGGAATAGCTTCTACCCACTTAGTAACATAATCAACAGCAACCAAAATATGTGTATACCCGTTAGAGGAAGGAAAATGTCTGATATAATCAAAACCCCAAACATCAAATGGTTCAACAACAAGTTAATAATTCATAGGCATTTCCTGACGCTTACCGATATTACCTATTCTTTGGCATTTGTTACAAGACAAGACAAACTTACGGGCATCTTTGAAAAGAGTAGGCCAATAAAAACCAGATTGTAATACCTAGTTCTATCTCCTGCATGATGTCCTCCGTAGGCTTCAGAGTGACATTTTCGTAGGATTTGTTCCTGTTCATGCTCAGGTACACAACGTCTAATAATACCGTTTACTCCTTTATAAAGATGTGGGTCATCCCAAAAGTAGTGTCTTAAATCGTAGAAGAATTTTTTCTTTTGTTGATATGTGAAACTAGATAGTATAAATTTAGTAACAATGTAATTAACATAGTCAGCATACCAATGAGTGCTATGAGAAGCATTTATTACATCTAGTTGTTCATCAGGAAAGCTATCATCAATAGGTAGTGGGCCATCAAGAATATTTTCTAACCTGAACAAGTTATCAGCTATGAGGTTCTCAGCTCCCTTCCTATCAGTAATATGCAAGTCAAATTCTTGTAGCAAAAGAAGCCACCTAATGATTCTAGGCTTATCATCTTTCTTTTCCATAAGATATTTTATAGCAATATGATCAGTGTGAACAATTACTTGAGAATCGCCGTCCAGCGCCCACACCTATAAAAGACCCATAGCCTCCACTTCCCTACTTGCCGCCCACAACCTCCATTTCTCCTCTTTGCGCACACAACCTACACTTCTCCTCTCACCACCCACATCCTCCACTATCACCACCGACAGGGAAGGCGGGAACAAATCAGCGCCCAATCAAGATGTTTGTACACGTGCAAGATGTGTGATGCATGCGTGATTCGTGCTTGCAAGTGTTGTGTTAAGAGTTTGGGATCTTTGTATGTGGGTTATAGTATATGTGTATGATCTATATGCGAGAGGGACTAGAAAAATTTAGCTCTAGGTGGGGAATTAGGGAAGAAGTGTTCAGTGATAAGCAAAACCTGTATGTAAAAAAAACAGGAATGTCAAATCAGACATCCAATTTTTCAAGAATGAAAAATCCGACGTTTGAAATGGCAAATTATGTTGTCGCAATGATAACAATTTTCTTAAGCAGACATGGCAAATCCTAGCAAAAAACTGAACTTGACAAGAAATTGCCATTATTAATGAAGAAAATTGCCATGCTCATGATAATATACTTTGCCATCAGACTTCAGATTTATATAGCCCATATTATGACAACTCTGTGTTTTCGCTTAGACTCAACAGCCCCATATCATACTCCTATGAAGTCAAGCACGAGTCAACTAGAGTTGCTCTAACATCTAACAGAGGCGTCGAGCCTCGAGCATATAGAAGTACGGAGCATATAACTTACGTACGTATTGAGGCACTAATTGACGAGTGGCCATAGGCTCTAGCTAGCTACAACAGCCACGGGACAAAGGGCGAAATGACGGCTGATGGATGGGTGGATGGCACCGCATTGGCATCTTTTCTCCTCTTTCTTTCTCCAGCTCCCAGTTTTTGCATGGTTTGCATGCAACTGCACGAGCCGAGCTAGCCTGCCTGCCTGCCTGCCTCCCTCAAAGTTTCAATGCTGTGCTACGCATGGCAGCCGCTGCAGCAGAGCACAGTCTAGCTAGCTCAGCTAGCAGAAGTGCAGACTGCAGAGGTGCAGATCACTCTCTGCATGCAGGTTTGGTTGTCTTTGTCACTCGATGGACGGACGGACGGGAAGCCGGCCCAGCCCACGGAGAGAGAAGAGGAGAGTGGGAGAGAGAGATGGTCGAGGGGCGGATCTTCCTCCGGGATCACGTGGTCTTTTTGAGCTGTCCACGTCCCCGGCTGATCCCCTGCCGCTGCCGGTCAAAGCCCCGGTCAAATATGTTGCCACCACTCCACTGCGCTCTGCGTACGCATATGTACGTCTACAGGTTGGTCTACAGTTAGGAGTATATTCATGCCACATAGATCTAGGGCTCAAAAGTATGCGTAGTAACCATTACAGCATTATCCAAAAGTACGTAACTGTACCTGGCCGTTCTATCTAATTCCAAAGCTTGGCTAAGCTAGGAGTATAGTATTCGGCGCTGTCGTGGTGTCTCCAAGCCAAACCCCTCCGTCCGAGTCAAGTCATCGGTGCGCTATTCTAATCCACCTTCATTAGCACTAAAAGCCAGTGCTACCATGGCTATAGATTACTCGCATGCCAGCAAACAATCACGGCGTTATTAGGCGGGGCGGCACATAAACATTGGAGAAACCGGGGAGATGGCACGGGGGCTGCAGGGAATGTCCGTGTGGCGCGAGAGCAGACAGCGGGAGGGGGCGCGTGCGCTTCCACTTGCACAAGGGAAACCAGCATGTGCTATCGCTTTGTCCACACGCGGTTCTCGGTTCAGTTTTCTGCTGGTTTCCGCGACGGAAATGCGCAGTCCGATTCATTCCACGGTGCTGGACACCGGCCGTCGCCTAATTAAGATTTGCTCGACAGCTTGACAAGCGGCGCACAGTGCGTATGCGCGTGCAGGGGTCGAGACAAGCAGGCAATCCAAAATATGTAGTAGATGGAACCTGGGGAAAATTCGAATCATTAATCGGTCGTGTGCCAGTATGTGTGTCTTGTACGATGTCATGGATGACAGCCAGCGCCTGAGCCAGGGTAATAAGTTCGTTTTTATGAGGTGTACTTTGTATTGGTGAATGTTTTGGTTCCAAGATCACTCCCCGAAGCTTATAGCTTAATCGAGTGATTGTTGTTTAAAACAATGGCTTAAAGAAGAGCTTTGTTACATCTACAGACAGACTTCTTACGCAAAGGGGTAGATATACTGAATCTATAGGCCTCGACTTCAAGTTCGCCCTTCTTTGCATGTGGTGCCGCATTGACGCATTGTCTTGTTCCAAAACCTGAGTCTCGTTTCCGGATCGAGCATTTGCCCTCTCCTCTCTCCCGACAGGCAGAACCCTAACGCCAGCTCTCTGATTTCCTTCGACACCGGCGGCTAACGAGGGAGAGCACGCGGATTGAGATGTGGCGAGACTGGATCTGATTCCACGGCTCATATTGGTCGTGTTACGGAGGTACAGGAGGCGGCGACCACACGGGATGGCTGGTGTCCGTGGTTACGGCGGCGGCAAAGCGGGGAGCTCACAGACCATGGCGATGACGACAATGGAGGTTCCAGTGGTGTAAGTCTCTGTCCACAGTCACCTAGAACTGAAATGCGCGCTTGTTGAGTTCCGTTTTCTCATGATTGCGGTCGTAGTACTTACGGCGTTCATGTAATTTGCATCTTTGTTGAATATTGTCGTGGTGTGGACCCAACAAGAGCCTTTTATCTGAGCTGTAGAATGTAAACGAGTGTCTTAAGCACTGATGGTACCAAAGGAGTCGACACAATGTTCACATTTTCTCTTGTGGTTGATATGGATGAAGTGGCGCCAAGCTGCTATTGTTTTTGTGACAAGAGAGTGCCACAAAAGCTAAAGACAGGTTCTATCGGATGGCGGTTCGACTTGCAATGTTGTACCAAAGGGGTATGACACTAAATGTTGGCCGACCAAAAGATGACACGTTCAACAGTAAGGTGCGGTGGAGATGCGCATATTTAGATGGGTGTGTAGCCACACAAGGAAGGATCGGATCCAGAATGATGATATACACCATAGCACCGATTGAAGAGAAACTTGTCCAATATCGTCTGAGATAGTTTGGGCATATTCAACGCATGCCTCCAGAAGCTCCAATGCATAGCGCAGATGACTAAAGCATGCTGATAATGTCAAGTGAGGTCAGAGAGACCAAACTTGACATGTGAGGAGTCATAAAGAGAGACCTGGAGGGCTGGAATATCACCAAAGAACTAGTCATGGACATGGGTGTGTAGAAGCTAGCTATCCATGGGCTACAACCATGGACTCGTGTTAGTTCTTTTTTGCACGTAAAGAAAAGAGCTATCGAGGGGGAGATGGCGTGTTCGAGCGGCACGAGTGGCGACGACCACGACGTGAGATGGCGGGTCTCGTACGCCGCCGATCTCATCTCACGCACGCTCAGGTTCGACGACGGCGTCCTCACGTTGCGCCGGGAGGCTCTCCGACTGGTCCTCACGGATCAGCGGGGCGTGACGGTGGACGCACGTTTCCTACGCGAGGGGGAGGAAATCGACATTGGGTACGTGATTTCGCTTCCTTGTTACCTGGTGAGGGTTCGGGATCGGCTGCCGGCGTCGCACACCGCGCGGTGCACGGAGGAGACGTGGGCATCGCGGCGGTACACGGGAGCGCGGTGACGTGCGCGGGTGGGGCGAGCCGACCCGAGACAAACCCGCCCGTGGCACCGAGCCCACCAATGGCGGATGCGCGACACGTGGCGGGAATCCACCCACCCCCGCGGGGTAGCAGCGCTGGTATAAAGCCCCAACCCGCACCGATCCTTGACCTAGAGACCTCCTTCTCTCACTTCTGGGCGGCGGCGGAAAAACCTAGATCCAGAAATCCAGATTCCTTCGAGTGGTGGGAAGGTAAGGTAGGCGGAGACCCTAGATCGTTTGCAGCCGTGGTGTCGTCCCCTTCCATGGCGAACGACGCGGGGCGCGGCCACCGCGGAGAGCGACGCGGTGGAGGCGGGGCCGGGCGCATGGACCACGGAGGAGGGCGGCAGGCTGGCCGCGGCAACGGCCGGGGAGGTGACCGGAGCAAGTTCTCCTGCAGGCGTGAAGAAGGCGACAGCTACGGCATCTCGACATCGTCCAACATCGCGTCGGCGGAGGATACTGCGCGCTGGGATGAAGCAGTGGCGACCAATCGCAGAGAGATCCAGAGCGGTGGTGTCTGGGTGCACAAGGCCCAGGCGTCATCAGGCTCGGGCGGCGACACCGCCGGAAAGCAACCTCATCTGCCGTCTGATCGTCCTCAGGGGAAGCAGCCCCCTGCTCAGGTGCCTCCTTCCAAAAAAGCATATACGTGTCTCATTTGCAAATCTCATGAACACTCCCCTACTCGCTGTCCGCAAGCCTACTGCGAGAGATGCAAGAAATTAGGGCATCTAGCTTCTGTGTGCGTGGAGTTTTTGCCATGGGAATGTGCTGCACCCATGTGTGCATTCCAGTCCAAGGGACAGGGGTTTTACTATATCCACGACTCCTGTTCCGCCAATCAACAAAAAGCTAGGGCCAGCAATGTTGTGGTTACTATTGTGGAAGGTGAAACCTCTACGCGTCAGATGGAGTTAGATATGTCAGCTTACCTAGCCACTGATTGGCGTTGCTCTGCTCATGCTATAGGGCCAGGGGTGTTTGTAGTAAGATTTCCTAACCCAAGTGTTGTTGCTCAGATCTGTTATGTGGGAGGGTGACGCTTAAGACTAGTGGTGCTGTTATTCTTGCCACTCCGTGGTCGTCTGCGGTAGGGGCTAAAGGCAAGATGGAGATAGCATGGGTTAAGATCAGCAATGTGCCACTTGATAAGAGGAGTGAAAGAAACCTTGCATATGTGGCATCACTAGTTGGGGTCCCCTTGGAGATTGATGCGGCTACTCTGCATCGTCCGACCTCTGCTAGGGTGAGGATTGGGTGCAGGAATGTGGATGAAATTCCTGTGATTGTAGAAGTTGTGCTGGGAGACTATTTTTATGACTTTTTCTATGAGGTGGAACAAATCCTGGTGAGAGATCCTAATAGGGATGAAAAGACAGTTCAGACACCTGCTGATTTTGATGGGAATGCTGATAGGAAGAACTGCCCCCTTATGCAACAGGGAAAAATAGAGAACAAAACTCATGTCGAACCACCTGTGAAGTCTCCTTGCATTGTTTGGGGGGGGGGGAAGCAGATCCCAACAGGGAGTCGCAAGAGAGTGTAGAGTCTGATGACTCTCTGCATACCACGTTGCTAATTGAAACTATGGCCTATGAGATGGAACAAAGTAAAGTAAGCTCCTGTGATATGAATTCATTGACTTGTAACCTGAAAAGTCCCAGAATATCTTACTCTGATGTCGTTAAAAAATGTCGTCAGGTAAAAGAAGTAAATGGGGATGGTGAGAAGACTGCTATTCCTCAGCAGTACAGGGTTGAGTCACCTGAGGCAGAGATGATCAATGTGGGGCCCACTGCTCCCCCACTGGTCACGGAGGAAAACCTGCGCTTCAGCCTGAGAAACGCCCACAACATGATGGAGAGGGTGGAGGAGAAGGCAATGGCAGCGGCAAAAAAAGAGACATCGAAGGTACTACACATAGCCCTAACTCTTTTGAGGCCTTATCTAATCCTGATCTCATTCTTAGAGCAGTTAAAATGGGAGTGAATATTCCTGATAATGATTTTAGTAATGTGGATATCCTTAGAAAACTAGAAAAATGTAGAAACATGGACAAAAAATGCAAATGCAGACCAGAATGACCCTGGAGGGGGAAAACTTGTGTTAACTAATGCAAAAGGGGATCAGACCCCTTTGAATATGGAGTGGGTGGATGTTAATGAGGTGGAAGAGTTGAGTTTCACTAAAGTGAGATCTAGAAAAAAGAGGGAGAGGAAATCTATTGTGGTTATAGCAAGGCCTACCACCAGAAGTCAAAAAAATGGATCCTCTTTGGTAGGGGAAGCTGGTAGTCCTGCTCGATCTACTAGCAGGGCTGCCAAAAGGGGGGGGGGCTAGAATGAAGAAATCATGAAAGGCCTATTCTGGAATTGCAGAGGAGCAGGTAAAAGAGGGATGGCCACCTGCTTCTCTGACATCATTAAGGACCACTCCCTGGACTTCTTAGGTATTCAGGAAACTAAGAAAAAAAACTTTGATCAAAAGTATTTGAGGAGAGTTGACCCCTTTGACAGATTTAGTTGGAATTGGATCCCTTCTGTTGGTAAATCAAGTGGTGTGTTGTGTGGGGTCAAAAAAGAGACCCTGGAGGTTGTTTCCTGGAATGCAAGTAAGTACCTCATGCAAGTTGCAGTTCTTGATGTTAACCTCAAGATTATATGGACATTGGTGGTAGTCTATGGGGCGGCACATGATGATAAGAAAGATGAGTTCCTAGATGAGCCGATCTCGGTCTGCACCAATGTTAGGACTCCTTATGTGATTGGTGGTGATTTTAACATCCTTCAGGAAAGTTGCGACAAGAATAAAAATCTACATAGATCCCTGTAGATGGATAGATTTAACTCTATTATCCAAAACCTTAACCTTAGAGAGATTCACATGGGGGAGGAAAGTATACTTGGACCAACAAACAGAGGCACCCTACTCTGGAGAAATTAGACAGGATCCTAATGAGCCCTGATTGGGAAGATTTATTCCCCTTAGTTACGGTTTGTAAGCTTGTGAGAGATGTGTCTGACCACAACCCCCTGCTGCTCTCATCCAACCCCACTGATAAGGGGGCTCCTCATAGGAGAGAGTTCAGATTTGAGCTGAGCTGGTTAAAAATGAGGATTTTTATCATAAAGCTAAAGAGATATGGGAACAACCTGTGTATTCTGTAGACCCTATTGACATCCTGAATATAAAGTTGAAACGTAAAAATACTTTAAAGGTTGGGGCTCGCATGCTTTTGGGCATGCCAGGAAAAGGAAAAAGTGGATTAAATAAGAGTTGGAGGAGATAGAGAAAAAGGAAGAGAATGGACCCCTGGACCCGGAAACCTATGAGAAGAGGACCATCCTGTGTGTAGAACTATATGAGATTCTTGCAGAGGAGGAGCTGTTTTGGCTACAGCATTCAAATGAAAGGTGGCTTCTAAAAGGGAGAAAAAACACTATACATTCTTTGGACGATGGGGAGAAAGTTATAGAAGGCACTAAGGACCTGCTGGGTCATGCAACAACCTTTTACAAAGACCTATTTGGCCCTGCGAGGGGGAATTTATTTCATATGTCTCCTGATACGTGGTCTAGCAATGAGAAACTCACTGCGAATGACAATGATACGCTGACTAAAGCCTTTACTGAGGAGGAAGTAAGAACGGCCCTGTTTTGTATGGAAAGTAATAGAGCCCCAGGCCCCGACAGTATCCCGGCAGAATTTTATAAGCATTGTTGGGACTTTGTAAAAAAGATATTATGCGGCTGTTTGAAGCCTTCTACGATAACACCCTAGATGTGGCCTGACTGAACTATGGTATTATCACTCTAATACCAAAGCTGAATGGGGCGAGAAAGATCCAGCAGTACCGCCCCATATGTCTCCTTAGATGCCCTTACAAGCTGATTACGAAGGTTCTGGATAACCGAGTGGCTATCTTTGCTGACAAATTGATTAGCAAATATCAAAATGCTTTCATAAAACACAGAAACATTATGGATGGGATCCTTACTCTTCATGAGGTGTTACACCATACCCACCATAAAAAGAAGGTGGGGATTGTTCTTAAGTTGGATTTCGAGAAAGCCTATGATAAGATAAATTGGGACTTTCTTTTAGAATGTCATCGAAACCATGGTTTCGGCCCGACTTGGCGCGGCTGGGTGGAGAAGATACTGAACAATGGCACCCTGAGCATTAAGCTTAATAATGAAATAGGACCCTACTTTCAGAGTCACAAAGGGGTCGGGCAGGGCGAACCTTACTCCCCATTCTTGTTTAACTTGGCTGTTGAAACCTTTTCGAAGATGGTCACTAATGCTCAAAAAGAAAACTTGATTACTGGCCTCGCAGCGGACTTAATTGAGGGAGGGGTAGCAATATTGCAGTATGCAGATGATACGGTGATCTGTTTTGAACATAATAATGAGGCTGCTATCAACCTGAAACTGCTGTTATACATGTTTGAACTTATGTCTGGATTGAAGATCAATTTTCTGAAAAGCGAAATCCTATGTGTCGGGGGAGACAATGATGTGATATCTTACTATGCAGACCTGTTCAATTGTAGCATCGGCCATTTCCCCATGAAGTACCTTGGGGTGCCGGTTAGTTTCTCGAACTTACGTAGCCTAGATTGGGATTTTGAGGATGAAAGATTCCTCAAGTGCTGTGAATCGTGGATTGGCAATGCAGCCTCCTCGGGAGGGCGTCTCATTCTCCTTAACTCCTCTTTAACTAGCATTGTGTACCTCTACATGTCCATGTTCCTACTAGCTAAGGGAATGATTAGTAAACTGGATAAACATCACAAGCGCTTTTTCTGTCAAGAACATGATGGACACAAGCGGTATCACCTGGTCAAATGGTCTAGAATTTCTCAATCGAAAGAGAAGGGGGGCCTAGGGGTGAAAGATTTACGTAAACAGAATATAAGTCTGCTCACCAAGTGGTGGTGGAAGTTAGAGACCCAGAATGGGCTTTGGCAGGAGGTGATCCGGGCAAAATATTTCAAAAAGGATACAGTGGCATCCGTTAAGACCAGATTTGGGGACTCTCCCATCTGGAAAGCTATTATGAAAGTTAAGGAGCACTATATGATTGGCAGAAAAGTAATCTTGACCTCTGGCAATCTTGCCAGATTGTGGTTGGATCCTTTTGGCGATAAGCAACCGCTATATGTCCAGTTTCCTGTTCTGTTCAGCATATGTGATAATCAAGAGATAACGGTGGCTAAGTTCAGGGAGAATGTGGAGGTGAACTTCTTTAGAAGAAGTCTCAACCCCACACTTCTCGAACAATGGAGGGATGTGCGAGATAAGGTGCAAGACTGGCCCCTATATAACGATCCAGATCAGGTTGTTTGGTCCCTGGGGAAGAAGAAAAAATTTACCACAAAATCTGTTTATGAATACTTGGAGAGACCCCTAGCTGGATGCAACTTTAGATGGATTTGGAGAGCAAAAATTCCCCTAAAAATTCAGATTTTTTGTGGCAATTGTTTCAGGATTCCGTCCTGACCAGGGATGTAATGTGCAGACGCGGGTGGCTGGGAAGGCCGGTGTGCGCCTTCTGTGACGGCAGAGAAACCTCTCAGCACCTCTTCTTTACCTGCCTTGTCGCTAGAGTTATGTGGAGAACAGTGGGGTGTGTTTTGGGCACTGAGTGTTGCCCTAACAACTTGTGGCAATACTTTGCTTGGTGTCATTGTGACCTCCCTGATGGTGAGAGGTTTTACACGTTTGGCCTGGCTGCGTTATGTTGGGCGATGTGGAACTGCCGTAACAAAAGAATCTTCGAATTCAAGGATTTGAAGTCTCCTTTCGAGGTGATATATTCTGCTTGTGGATACATATCTCATTGGGCAGGTCTGCTGTCGGGTGAAGATCGGGAGGCGATGGAGCGTGGATCGAAGATGCTGAGGATCAACGCCACAAACATGATGAGAATCTGTGCAGCACCGAGAGATGCGACGCGGAGTGGGTGAAAGTTGAAGTTCAGGTGGCCAAGGGCGGGAGGCAGTGCTTCTTCTTCTCCGCCTGCGCTTCTTTTGGCTCCTGTACCTCGTTCATGGCACATGAAGTTGGCGTTTTGGTGGAAGACTAGTTTGATTATGTGAGTGGTTCATGCTCCTGCGTGAGCTTTTGTGTGGGTGGCCTATCTGAATCAGGCTTGTAATGGCTGAACTTTTCTGGTCGTAGCTTCGTAGGTGTCACTGGGTTTTCGCCCCATGGTGGGCTGCCCGATGACGGGTGCTCATCGTGGGTTTCCCAGTGATGCGTTGAACCCGCTTCCCCTTTCTAGGTTTCCTGGATCTTTCGAACTGATGTTATTTTCGTTATGAGAGTAATGGAAAGGGGTAATGCCCAGTTGAAATAAACCATGAGTTGGTTGCGAGATCTTTTAGATTTCAGCTCTAGCCTACCCCCAACTATTTGGGACTAAAGGCTTTGTTGTTGTTGTCTGTTATTGATAGTACTTCAACATTTAACCAGTTTAGAAGCTACTATCTCTAATAAATACCCATGGGGCCCATATGATGCTATCGAATTTAGATATTGGGACATGAAAAAAAAACTTCTTGCGTGCCAATGCAATGTGATGATGAGTTAGCTCTTATGTTTGGAACACATACTAAAAGTAAGTCAGCCTAGTTGAAAATTAATGTGATAGAAAGAACAAGAGGAGAGAGCAACTAGATCACAAGCTACTAATGAGTGATATTTATGTGCTCATCCCACCGTTGTTTAAACCCTTTAATTCCGGAATTTCCGAGGCAATTACTCTGATATTACCACTAAGGACTAATGAATGCGAGAGATTGCAAAATCCTTTGTTTAGTGTGTTTCCGCAGAAAAAAGCATAAACATGATAGGATATCATCATGTGGAAGGTAATATGAAGTTTGGTGGAAGAGGCAAGTCAACAGGAGGTGCAGGGAGTCAGCCAGAGCGCAGGCCGATGCTCGGTACAAGCACCCGCGGTGCCCTCTTGTACCACCATACGTATCAGCCACTACCAACATCAGGTTGTCCACCTAACCAACTTCTATAAAGGGGTCAACGCCAGAATATCAACAGAGGGGGTACCATTCATGAAACGGAGAACGAGAACCAATCTTCCAACCCTAGCCTCCGTCTCCCATCTAACTTCCATAGCCACCGCTACTTTCATCACCACAGCTATTCTGTCCAAGTTAGTCATACTTGTAACCGGTGTATCGCATATGGCAAATATTCTAAGACATATTATCAATCAATCATTCATCTTTATGTCCCCTTCAATGAGTTTATGTTGCGATCCGGTCGCCATGTTTGAATAATTCAGTAATACAATTGATTGAAGCAAGGCCTTGCAACCCTATGTATTTGTGCACGGAACGTTGGAATTGACTTTGGTAATTGATGTTATTTGTATGAATTTTCATAGAGTTGCCTTTTGTCTTCTTCTTGTTCTAAGGCCTTACAGGTACCCAGGATCTCATAGACAGATCAAGGAGGAGGTAAGAAGCAAGAAGGCGTGGAACGCTATTCTCAACACTAGTGACACAAAGGTCGTGTACGGTAGCGGAATGCAATTCCTTAGGGGCAATAGGTGTAGTCATTAAACGCCCAATGTTGTGTTTGAATTATTATTCTTAATAACCAGTGTAACCCCATGCGACAGTAAGAGAAATTGGTTGACTGACTCTTGATGCGGGTCGCACACCGGTCAAGACAAACTTTGGACACATCCTCCACTTCATCACGTCACAAGCATATCGTAACAATTGTTTTCGAGAGTCATATTGATTATGAACATAAGATCCCTAGCACAAATATAAGGCCATGAGAGTAAGATCTTGTTCCCATGCCTATTTTAGCTATTGGTATTTTCATCCCAAAGGTTATTATGGTCTGGTACAAAAAACTGGAATTTAGTTCGTTAGCGATAACTTGTTAGACCCTCTATTGTAGTGCACATCCTATCATGATATCAATAACCCAGGATCACAACTTGAGGAAAAACGGAGACCTTCTGCAATCCAAACCGGATCACAAAGGGCATTAGCTACCGGTTCTTAAGCCAGGTCTAGCCAGACCAGAGGAATAAATGCAGGAGTCAGAGGAAGAAATGCAGGTGCGATACATCTGAAACATAACTATAATTTTTAATTTTTTTCTTGGTATGTTTGTATCATTTTATTATTCTTCTGGACTAACCTTAACTCAATGCCTTGTGTTACTTGTTATTTTCTGCTTGTTTTTGGACTTTGGCGAAAATATATTAAATGAAGCTCCAAAATCAGATTTTTTTAGAAAATTGATTCAAGAAGCTTTCGAAGGACCTACACCCCTCCTAGGGGAGCCCTATAGGCCCCATGTGGCCAGAACATGCGACCAGGGGCGTGGCTTGCGGTGGACGTTCACGCCCCCCCCCCCCCTAGAGCTGTGCTGCATTGCCACTCGACACCTATGTTTTTTGTCTTGCCCAAAAACTCTAACCATCGAGGAGTTTTTCTATTTTCTCCATTGCACCCCTTTGTTCCGATGTGATCCAATGTGGAGACGTTTTTTGGTACTCTGGTAGAGGGCGGAATCATCACGGTGCCCATCTCCATCAACCTGAAGGCCACCATGATCGCTCGTGAGTAGTTTCCTTTGGACTATGGATCCATATAAGTAGTTTGTTGGTTTTCTCTCCCATTATTCTCAATACAATGAGCACATGAGCTTCCCTACATGATTGTCATCCATATGATGTACTCTACTGGTGTGTTTGTTGTGGCGTGATGAATTGACACTTTACGATTAGATCTATCCATAAATTCTTTTGAGATCAATTTCGTTTTCTTTCTTGCATAATTTTTATTCGTATATGCTTTTCGTTCTATTTGTTTTTCTTTGGCCAAGTTCGATAAATAATCTCCAAGAGGGAGTTGTGTATGATAGATGGGATCAACCTACAAGTAATCCACCACACCGATAGAAAGTGGAAAAGGCTTGTATTTGTTATTGCCACATTAGTGCAGAAAAGCCTAGCTATGGCATACCAAAAACAACCTTGCTGGTGTAGGAGCCCCACGCCACCAATATGGCACCAGTGTTAAGAAATAGTGGTGGCGCTGGAGCCTACACCAGCAGTATTATACGTGTTGCTGGCGTGCGATGTTTGCAATGCCACCACTATATTCACTCACCTAGCAGCGCACAATGTAATTTGCACGCCACAAACGTTTCATGTACAAAAAAAGGTTTTTCAACACCATGTAACATTTAGCATTTCACATTAACACTAAGTACATACTATATAACATTACACAGTAGAACAGTACCAGATAATAGAACATTAGGAGTTGATATTTAAGTGGCTTCTAGCTTGATCTCAAAAACATAACCAGTTAATAGAAACATTACGAGCTAAAACAATACTAGTACATAGCGCTAATACATAATTAGGCAGATTATGCATGTACTTTCCCGCCACACACAAAGTTCTAAATGAGGTTGATGACCACCATCATCCTCAAGGCATGGCGTCGGGTGTTCCTGATGGTGACTAAGATGGCATGTCCAACCTGGAGATTCTTTCCAGCAAGGAAGTTGTTCCATCCCGCGGCGCTAAACACAGTGCGACCGTCCGTGTCCAATGCGTAAGCACAGTTCGTGGTGGAGCCCCTTGCGGTAAGGCGTAGTCCAACAATGCCTGCTTCATCCAGCTCGATGCCACAACTCTCACTTAGCCTCTTAGGTAATTTCGCTCGATGCCACAGCTCTCACTTAGCCTCTTAGGTAATTTCGCTCGATGCCACAGCTCTCACTTAGCCTCTTAGGTAATTTCTAAAAAAACAAATATGGTAAATGAGCATGTCACATTACTACACACTAGCTAAGAGCATATTCATCACGTTCTACACGAAGCATATCACATTACTACACACTAAGCATATCCTCAAATTCTACACTATGAAGGAAATATGCCCTAGAGGCAATAATAAAGTTATTATTTATTTCCTTATATCATGATAAATGTTTATTATTCATGCTAGAATTGTATTAACCGGAAACATAATACTTGTGTGAATACATAGACAAACAAAGTGTCACTAGTATGCCTCTACTTGACTAGCTCGTTAATCGAAGATGGTTATGTTTCCTAACCATAAAAAAAAGAGTTGTTATTTGATTAACGGGATCACATCATTAGGAGAATGATGTGATTGACATGACCCATTCCATTAGCTTAGCACCCGATCGTTTAGTATGTTGCTATTGCTTTCTTCATGACTTATACATGTTCCTATGACTATGAGATGATGCAACTCCCGTTTGCCGGAGGAACACTTTGTGTGCTACCAAACGTCACAACGTAACTGGGTGATTATAAAGGAGCTCTACAGGTGTCTCCAAAGGTAAATGTTGGGTTGGCGTATTTCGTGATTAGGATTTGTCACTCCGATTGTCGGAGAGGTATCTCTGGGCCCTCTCGGTAATGCACATCACTTAAGCCTTGCAAGCATTGCAACTAATGAGTTAGTTGCGGGATGATGTATTACAGAACGAGTAAAGAGACTTGCCGGTAACGAGATTGAACTAGGTATTTGGAATACCGACGATCGAATCTCGGGCAAGTAACATACCGATGACAAAGGGAACAACGTATGTTGTTATGCGGTCTGATCGGTAAAGATCTTCGTAGAATATGTAGGAGCTAATATGGGCATCCAGGTCCCGCTATTGGTTATTGACTGGAGACGTGTCTCGGTCATGTCTACATTGTTCTCGAACCCGTAGGGTCCGCACGCTTAATGTTTCGATGACAGTTATATTATGAGTTTATGAGTTTTGATGTACCGAAGGAGTTCGGAGTCCCGGATGAGATCGGGGACATGACGAGGAGTCTCGAAATGGTCGAGACGTAAAGATTGATATATTGGACGACTATATTCGGACATCGGAAAGGTTCCGAGTGATTCGGGTATTTTTCGGAGTACCGGGTAGTTACGGGAGAAGCAATGGGCCTTGATGGGCTTTAGTGGGAAGAGGAGAAAGGGCCAAGGGGCTGCTGCGCCCCCCCTCCCCTCTAGTCCGAATTGGACTAGGGAAAAGGGGGCCGGCCACCTCTCCTTCTCCTCCACTTCCTTCTCCCTTCCTCCCCTCTTGGTGGACTCCTACTAGGACTTGGAGTCCTAGTAGGACTCCACATCCTGGCCGCACCTAGCCTTGGCCGGCCTCCTCCTCCTCCATCATTTATATACTGAGGCAAGGGGCCCCCATGAACACAAGTTGATCCACGTGATCATATTCTTAGCCGTGTGCGGCGCCCCCTGCCACCATATTCCACCTCGATCATATTGTAGCGGTGCTTAGGCGAAGCCCTGCGACAGTAGTACATCAAGATCGTCACCACGCCGTCGTGCTGACGGAACTCTTCCCCGACACTTTGCTGGATCGGAGTCCGGGGATCGTCATCGAGCTGAACATGTGCTAGAACTCGGAGGTGCCGTAGTTTCGGTGCTTGATCGGTCGGGCCGTGGAGACGTACGACTACATCAACCAAGTTAACGCTTCCGTTGTCGATCTACAAGGGTACGTAGATCACACTCTCCCCCTCTCGTTGCTATGCATCACCATGATCTTGCGTGTGCGTAGGAATTTTTTTTGAAATTACTATGTTCCCCAACACACTAAGCATATCACATTACTACAAGCATGTCATAACTAAGCATATATATCATCAAATTTCAACAATAAGCATATCAAATTTCTACACTGACAAGTAACATGCCATGACATGTCGGTCAACATATGTCCTTGTCAGGTGGGTCACGAATGGCATCCCGACGTAGTCATCATGTGGAGGAAGTATGTACCAGAGGTTGTCTGATTCGTCCTCGCTTAGCCTGATTCCTTTGGCATTGAGGGCTTCATCAAGTGGGTCATCATCTTCGTCCTCCCAATTGATGTAGATAACAGCCAGCCTTGGAGTTTGTCTTCTGAAGGAGAAGCTCGTAAGTTCACCCCTAGTGAGATGCATGTGGGCGATGAAACCACTCCATTCATCTCCTCCAATCTGGGATATTTTTCGTCCCTTGTGGACCTCCATAGTGTAGGCACCCTGGAGCATCGAAGATCACAGTGTCTTCGGTAATGAGCTCATTGAAATCCAATCTCACATTGCAAGGGATGATCTGTGTAAAAAAATCAAAAAGCAAACACATTGCAATATGGGAAATTGCAAGAAAAACAAAAGAACAAACTTTTATAAACAGTTCATATAATGTGTTACCGCTGCAGGAACAAAGCACGTCGGGAAGTAGATGCCAAACAGCGTGCCACTTAGAAGGTCGGTTGCGCATCTTGACTTGCACACCAGACATGGTGGCAGCTGCTCCATTCTACATAAAATATAATTGAAACTAAGGTTGTGTTTGATAGCGAAGTATTGAAAAATTAAAGTATTGGAAAACCACAGTAATTTAACAAGCAGGTACAAAATACCACGGTTTTGACGTTACAATCAGTTTTGAAGTATTGAGAATATTGTGGACCTGTTTGGCAAAAACTTGTGTGCGTTGCAGTTACTAACACCCTCATTGCTAGCTAGCTAGAAGTTGCAAGCTGATGAACGACCATGCACAAATTAGTACGACCATGCACTAGCTGAATAGACAATATGAACACACCATACACAAGCTGGATGATACACTGATAAAAAGGAGTTGGTTGTCGACTACCACACATGCCATGTGCTGGTGTACTAGATGTGCCCCAGCTGCTTTTGTAATGAATTGTTCTGGACGTTTTCTATCAGTATGTGATATCCAAGCCCTTCAATGAGGGAGGCCAAAGTGGCCGGCCGCACAAGGCCCCCAAAATCGACAGGCCCCCGATCGGAGAGAAAACCAGA
Source organism: Triticum urartu (assembly GCF_056163025.1). Lineage (NCBI taxonomy): Eukaryota > Viridiplantae > Streptophyta > Magnoliopsida > Poales > Poaceae > Triticum > Triticum urartu. Next base: position 443,372,816 of record NC_141877.1, on the reverse strand, counting down.
GGTGCATCCTGAAGGAAATATGCCCTAGAGGCAATAATAAAGTTATTATTTATTTCCTTATATCATGATAAATGTTTATTATTCATGCTAGAATTGTATTAACCGGAAACATGATACATGTGTGTAATACATAGACAAACAGAGTGTCACTAGTATGCCTCTACTTGACTAGCTCGTTAATCGAAGATGGTTAAGTTTCCTAGCCATGGACATGAATTGTAATTTGATTAACGGGATCACATCATTAGGAGAATGATGTGATTGACTTGACCCATTTCGTTAGCTTAGCACTTGATCGTTTAGTATGTTGCTATTGCTTTCTTCATGACTTATACATGTTTCTATGACTATGAGATTATGCAACTCCCATTTACCGCAGGAACACTTCGTGTGCTACCAAACGTCACAACGTAACTGGGTGATTATAAAGGTGCTCTACAGGTGTCTCTAAAGGTACTTGTTGGGTTGGCATATTTCGAGATTAGGATTTGTCATTCCGATTGTCGGAGAGGTATCTCTGGGCCCACTCAGTAATACACATCACTTAAGCCTTGCAAGCATTGTAACTACTGAGTTAGTTGCGGGATGATGTGTTACGGAACGAGTAAAGAGACTTGCAGGTAACGAGATTGAACTAGGTATTGAGATACCGACGATTGAATCTCGGGCAAGTAACATACCGATGACAAAAGGAACAACGTATGTTGTTATGCTGTTTGACCGATAAAAATCTTCATAGAATATGTAGGAGCCAATATGAGCCTCCAGGTTCCGCTATTGGTTATTGACCGAAGACGTGTCTCAGTCATGTCTACATAGTTCTCGAACCCGTAGGGTCCGCACACTTAAAGTTTGATGGCGGTTATATTATGAGTTTATGTGTTTTGATGTACCGAAGGTAGTTCGGAGTCCCGGATGTGATCACAGACATGACGAGGAGTCTCGAAATGTTCGAGACGTAAAGATCGATATATTCGACGACTATGTTTGGACACTGGAAAGGTTCCGGAAGGTTTCGGACATTTATCGGAGTACCGGGGGTTACCGGAACCCCCCCCCCCCCGGGAACTAATGGGCCTTGTTGGGCCTTAGTGGAGAGAGAGAGAGGGTCCGGCCAGGGCAAGAGGCGCGCCCCCTCCCCTTGAGTCCGAATAGGACAAGGAAAGGGGGGCGGCGCCCCCCTTGCCTTTCCCCTCTCCCACTCCTTTCTTCCCCTCCTTATTGGATTAGGAAAGGGAGGGGCAAACCTACTTGGAGTAGGTTTCCCCCTCCTAGGGCGCGCCACCACCTTGGACGGCCCTCTCCTCCTCCCCCGCTTTATATACGGAGGAGGGGGGCATCCCATAGACACAACAATTGATCTCTTGATCTCTTAGCCATGTGCGGTGCCCCCCTCCACCATAATCCACCTCCATCATATCGTAGCGGTGCTTAGGCGAAGCCCTGCGTCGGTAGAACATCATCATCGTCACCACGCCGTCGTACTGACAAAACTCTCCCTCAACACTCGGCTGGATCAGAGTTCGAGGGATGTCATCGAGTTGAACGTGTGCAGAACTCGGAGGTGCCATGCGTTCGGTACTTGATCGGTCGATCGTGAAGACGTACCACTACATCAACCGTGTTGTGCTAACGCTTCCGCTTTCGGTCTACGAGGGTACGTGGACACACTCTCCCCTCCCTTTGCTATGCATCACCATGATCTTGCGTGTACGTAGGAAATTTTTTGAAATCACTACAAGGGTTTCTTGACATTGTTATGTCCCACGTGTGTCCGGTCTCAAGGGTTTCTTGACATTGTTCGGCATAATAGGCGCAATGAGCCCCGAGTCCTAGGGTCGCGACCCTCCTACAGCCCCTACCCCTGCCTACGCACACGTGTGCCACCTCTCACCACCTCCCATGCCCTCGCGCATCGAATCGATGAATATTCTGAAGTGCAGACCGCCGCTAACGGCCACTCTCCTCCAATCCTGCCCCACCCGCTAGCTGCTCCATGCAGCGCTACCGCACCATTCCCAATAGGGCAGCAATGCTCCACAGTCACCCCAGCCTTCGTGATACCACTTCTGGGCATTGGTCGTACCTCCGCTAGGCCCAGGTTTGGCAGCACCTACAAAGTCGAGAAACACCAACACTGCTCGCTGCCTTGGCCACTAATTTTGGGTATTTTCTTGTATCGAGACAAGACATCAAACTTGCATGTTGTATGTGTTGATTTCTACATTCATGCATTTAAATTGAATTTATTGAATTGAAAAATAATTGTGTTTATGTATGGACTAAACTCATTATACATTCATGTTAAAAAAATAAGATAAGGATGGTGTCGATGATTGGAGTATCAAATGAATCAAGCTATCGGTTTGGTATTCTTTTGTATCCGTTATTATTTTTTGTCAATTTTATCTAGTTTGTTCGATAGTTTCAGTTCTACATATATTGTGTAGCTAGTAGATTTGTGTATGCTTTCTCGTGAGGTATTTCTTATAAAGCTATGAGGTATTTTGGGCATAGTTATTCAGTTATATAAAGTTTAAAAATTTAGGACCCTATTTCGTGATTCATATCGGGGCCTCAAATTCCTGCAGATGGGCCTGGTGATACCATATCTTGCTGTCAATATTTGTTATTTTGCTGTCATTATGTGCTATCCTATATTTGATGCAATTTTTTGATGTGAATTTGACAACACAAGAAACATTTACCACAATTGAATTAAATTTTCCTCTCCATTATAATTATTGTGAATGTACATTTGACAACACTTAGAGTGTACAACAATTCAATTGTACATGATCAAATTTCAACATAATTTCCTGAAAAGTCATGTCAGAAGCATTAACTGCTCAACTTAGCTCAGTACATGTACATTTGACAACCTTAAAACATAGCAATTTTACAGGATCACAACTAGTTCAACAACATAACACATGATTACAACTACTTTAGAAACACAAGATTACAACTAGTTCAACAACCAAACATAGCACCATACACTTATTTGACTAATTGGAACACATATAGACTAGACTAGGCACAATGTTTAGCCAAGAACTATCAGAAAACCCATTGTTTCCATTAGATCATTCCTCTTCTTCAACTAGAGCTTCAATTTCTTAGCTATATTGGCCATATTCGTCGCCCTCCTCTCAAGACTATTTTCTTTGATCTAGTTGTGTTCGATGCTAGCATGTCAAAACATGCCCAACACGATTAGCCCATGAAGGAAATATGCCCTAGAGGCAATAATAAAGTTGTTATTTATATTTAATTATATCATGATAAATGTTTATTATCCATGCTAGAATTGTATTAACCAGAAACTTAGTACATGTGTGAATACATAGACAAACAGAGTGTCACTAGTATGCCTCTACTTGACTAGCTCGTTAATCAGAGATGGTTAAGTTTCCTAACCATAGAAATTAGTTGTCATTTGATAAACGGGATCACATCATTAGATAATGATGTGATTGACATGAGCCATCCATTAGCTTAGCACTTTGATCATTTAGTTTATTGCTATTGCTTTCTTCATAACTTATACATGTTCCTATGACTATGAGATTATCCAACTCCCGAATACCTAAGGAACACTTAGTGTTCTATCAAACGTCACAACGTGACTGCGGGATCATAAAGATGCTCTACAAGTGTCTCCAATGGTGTTTGTTGAGTTGGCAAAGATCGAGATTAGGATTTGTCACTCTGATTGACGGAGAGGTATCTCTGGGCCCTCTCAGTAATGCACATCGCTATGATCCTTGCAAGCAATGTGACTAATGAGTTAGTTGCGGGATGATGCATTACGGAACGAGTAAAGAGACTTGCCGGTGATGAGATTGAAATAGGTATGATGATACCGACGATCGAATCTCGGGCTAGTAACATACCGATGACAAAGGGAACAATGTATGTTGTTATGCGGTTTGACCGATAAAGATCTTCGTAGAATATGTAGGAACCAATATGAGCATCCAGGTTCCACTATTGGTTATTGACCGGAGATGAGTCTCGGTCATGTCTACATAGTTCTCGATCCCGTAGGGTCCGCACGCTTGACGTTCGATGACGATATGTATTGTGAGTTATGTGATTTGATGAACTGAAGGTTGTTCTGAGTCCCAGATGTGATCACCGACATGACGAGGAATCTCGAAATGGTCGATACATAAAGATTTATATATTAGAAGGTTATGTTTGGACACCAGAAAGGTTTTGGATAAGTTCGGGCATTTTCCGGAGTACCGGGGGGTTACCGGAACCCCCCGAGGGGTTAATGGGCCTCCATGGGCTTTAGTGGAAGAGAGGAGGAGATGGCCAAGTGGAGGGGCACGCCCCCCAAGCCCAATCCGAATTGGGAAGGGGGCTGCCCCCCCTTAACTTCTCTCCCTCTTCCCTTTCCTTCCCCTCCTAGTTGGACTAGGAAAGGGGGGAACATACTCCTAGTAGGAGTACCATTCCCCCCCTTGGGGCGCACCCCATGAGGCCGGCCGGCCCCCTCCTCCACTCCTTTATATACGGGGGAGGGGGCACCCCATAGACACACAAGTTGATTTCTTAGCCGTGTGCGGTGCCTCCCTCCATAGATTTCCACCTCAGTCATATTGTCATAGTGCTTAGGTGAAGCCCTGCGTCGGTAACTTCATTATCACCGTCAACACGCCGTCGTGATTGAAACTCTCCCTCGGCCTTAGCTAGATCTAGAGTTCGAGGGATGTCATCGAGCTAAACGTGTGCAGATCACGGAGGTGTCGTGCATTCGGTAATTGATCGGTTGGATCGCGAAGACGTTCGACTACATCAACCGCATTACTGAACGCTTCCGCTTTCGGTCTATGAGGGTACGTAGACACCTCTCCCCTCTTGTTGCTATGCATCTCTGAGATAGATCTTGCGTGATCGTAGGAAAAGTTTTGAAATACTGCGTTCCCCCCCCCCCAGTGGCATCCGAGCCAGGTCTATGCGTAGATGTTATATGCACGAGTAGAGCACAAAGGAGTTGTGGACGTGGGTATATACATATTGCTTGCCGTCACTAGTTGTTTCTTGATTCAGCGGTATTGTTGGATGAAGCGGCCCGGACCGACATTACATGACCGCGTTCATGAGACTGGTTCTACAGACGTGCGTTGCACACAGGTGGCTGGCGGGTGTCAGTTTCTCCAACTTTAGTTGAATCGGATTCAATGAACAGGGTTCTTTCTAAATATCAAAAAGCAATCAATATACCACATTGTGGTTTTGATGCGTAGGTAAGAACGGTTCTTTCTAGAAGACCGTAGCAGCCACGTAAAACTTGCAACAACAAAGTAGAGGACGTCTAACTTGTTTTTGCAGGGCTTGTTGTGATGTGATATGGTCAAGACGTGATGATATATAAATTGTTGTATGAGATGATCATGTTTTGTAGAAGTTATCGGCAACTAGCATGAGCCTTATGGTTGTCGCTTTATTGTATGAAATGCAATCGCCATGTAATTGTTTTACTTTATCACTAAGCGGTAGCGATAGTCGTAGAAGCAATAGTTGGCGAGACGACAACGATGCTTTGATGGAGATCAAGGTGTCAAGCCGGTGACGATGGTGATCATGACGGTGCTTGGAGATGGAAATCAAAGGCACAAGATGATGATGGCCATATCATATCACTTATTTGATTGCATGTGATTGTTTATCTTTTTATGCATCTTATTTTGCTTACTTCGACGGTAGCATTATAAGATGATCTCTCACTAAATTTCAAGGTAAAAGTGTTCTCCCTGAGTATGCACTGTTGCTACGGTTCGTCGTGCCGAGACACCACGTGATGACCGGGTGTGTTAAGCTCTATGTTCACATACAACGGGTGCAAGCTAGTTTTGCACACGTAGAATACTCGGCTTAAACTTGACGAGCCTAGCATATGCAGATATGGCCTCAGAACACTGAGACCAAAATGTCGAGCGTGAATCATATAGTAGATATGATCAACATAGTGATGTTCACCATTGAAAACTACTCCATCTCACGTGATGATCGGACATGGTTTAGTTGATATGGATCGGGTGATCACTTAGATGATTAGAGGGACTTCTATCTAAGTGGGAGTTCTTAAGTAATATGACTAATTCAACTTTAATTTATCATGAACTTAGTACCTGATAGTATTTTGCATGTCTATGTTGTTGTAGATAAATGGCCCGTGCTACTGTTCCGTTGAATTTTAATGCGTTTCTAGAGAAAGCTAAGTTGAAAGATGATGGTAGCAACTACACAGACTGGGTCCGTAACTTGAGGATTATCCTGATTGTTGCGCAGAAGAATTACGTCCTGGAAGCATGATGACCCACAAGTGTAGGGGATCTATCGTAGCCTTTTCGATAAGTAAGAGTGTCGAACCCAACGAGGAGCAGAAGGAAATGATAAGCAGTTTTCAGTAAGGTATTCACTTCAAGCACTGATATTATCGGTAACAGATAGTTTTGTGATAAGGTAATTTGTAACAAGTAGCAAGCAATAAAAGTAAATAAGGTGCAGCAAGATGGCCCAATCCTTTTTGTAGAAAATGACAAGCCTGGACAAACTCAAAGCGCTCCCGAGGACACATGGGAATTATCGTCAAGCTAGTTTTCATCACGTTCATATGATTCGCGTTCGGTACTTTGATAATTTGATATGTGGGTGGACCGGTGCTTGGGTACTGCCCTTACTTTGACAAGCATCCCACTTATGATTAACCCCTATTGCAAGCATCCGCAACTACAACAGAAGTATTAAGGTAAACCTAACCATAGCATGAAACATATGGATCCAAATCAGCCCCTTACAAAGAAACGCATAAACTAGGGTTTAAGCTTCTGTCACTCTAGCAACACATCATCTACTTATTACTTCCCAGTGCCTCCCTCTAGGCCCAAACAATGGTGAAGTGTCATGTAGTCGACGTTCACATGACACCACTAGAGGGATGACAACATATGTCTCATCAAAATATCGAACGAATACCAAATTCACATGACTACTTATACCAAGACTTCTCACATGTCCTCAGGAACAAACGTAACTACTCACAAAGCATATTCATGTTCATAATCAGAGGGGTATTAATATGCGTAATGGATCTGAACATATGATCTTCCACCAAGTAAACCAACTAGCATCACCTACAAGGAGTAATCAACACTACTAGCAACCCACAGGTACCAGTCTGAGGTTTGGATACAAAGATTGGATACAAGAGATGAACTAGGGTTTGAGATGAGATGGTGCTTGTGAAGATGTTGATGGAGATTGAACCCCTCCTGATGAGAGGATCATTGGTGATGACGATGGTGATGATTTCCCCCTCCCGGAGGGAAGTTCCCCCGGCAGAACAACTCTGTCGGAGCCCTAGATTGGTTCCACCAAGGTTCCACCTCATGGCGGCGGAGTTTCTTCCCGAAAGCTTGCTTATGATTTTTTCCTCGACGAAAGACTCCATATAGCCAAAGATGGGCATCGAAGGGCCACCAGGGGGCCCACGAGGCAGGGGGCGTGCCCAGGGGGTAGGGCGCGCCCCCCACCCTCATGGACGGTGGGTGGCCCCCCTCTGGTACTTCTTTTGCCCAATATTTTTTATATATTCTGAAACGTGCTCCCGTGAAGTTTCAAGACTTTTGGAGATGTGCAGAATAGGTCTCTAATATTTGCTCCTTTTCCAGCCTAGAATTCCAGCTGCCGGCTTTCCCCCTCTTCATGTAAACCTTGTAAAATAAGAGAGAATAAGCATAAGTATTGTGCCATAATGTGTAATAACAGCCCATAATACAATAAATAACGATATAAAAGCATGATGCAAAATGGACGTATCAAAGCACCGCTAAGTGCCAAACCCGCTGCAGGAGCAACGCTAGATGTTATGAACACCTGCAGAGCAAAGCTGATGACTACTCGATAGTTCAGCGTGCCATGCTTTACGGCTTAGAATCGGGACTTCAACGACGTTTTGAACGTCATGGAGCATATGAGATGTTTCAGAAGTTGAAGTTAATATTTCAAGCAAATGCCCGGATTGAGAAATGTGAAGTCTTCAATAAGTTCTACAGCTGCAAGATGGAGGAGAATAGTTCTGTCAGTGAACATATACCCTAGAGGTAATAATAAAGTTGTTATTTATATTTCTATATCATGATAAATGTTTATTATTCATGCTAGAATTGTATTAACCGGAAACTTAGTACATGTGTCAATACATAGACAAACAGAGTGTCACCAGTATGCCTCTACTTGACTAGCTCGTTAATCAAAGATGGTTAAGTTTCCTAACCATAGACATGAGTTGTCATTTGATAAACAGGATCACATCATTAGAGAATGATGTGACTGACATGACCCATTCATTAGCTTAGCACTTTGATCGTTTAGTTTATTGCTATTGCTTTCTTCATAACTTATACATGTTCCTATGACTATGAGATTATGCAACTCCCGAATACCGGAGGAACACTTAGTGTGCTATCAAACGTCACAACGTAACTGGGTGATTATAAAGATTCTCTACAGGTGTCTCCGATGGTGTTTGTTGAGTTGGCATAGATCGAGATTAGGATTTGTCACTCCGATTGTCAGAGAGGTATCTCTGGGCCCTCTCGGTAATGCACATCACTATGAGCCTTGCAAGTAATGTGACTAATGAGTTAGTTCTGGGATGATGCATTACGGAACGAGTAAAGAGACTTGCCGGTGACGAGATTGAACTAGGTATGATGATACCGATGATAGAAGCTCGGGCAAGTAACATACCGATGACAAAGGGAACAACGTATGTTGTTATGCGGTTTGATCGATAAAGATCTTCATAGAATATGTAGGAACCAATATGAGCATCCAGGTTCCGCTATTGGTTATTGACCGGAGATGAGTCTCGATCATGTCTACAAAGTTCTCGAACTCGTAGGGTCCGCACGCTTAACGTTCGATGGCGATATGTATTGTGAGTTATGTGATTTGATGAACCGAAGGTTGTTCGGAGTCCCGGAGGTGATCATAGACATGACGAGGAGTCTCGAAATGTTCGAGACATAAAGACTGATATATTGGAAGGCTATGTTTGGACACAGGTTTCAGATAAGTTCGGGAATTTTCCGGAGTACCGAGGGGTTACTGGAACCCCCGGGGGTTAATGGGCCTTCATGGGCTTTAGTGGAAGAGAGGAGGATGCGGCCAAGTGGAGGGGCACGCCCCCCCAAGCCCAATCCGAATGGGGAAGGGGGCCGGCCCCCCTTTCCTTTCTCTCCCTCTTCCCTTTCCTTCCCCTCCTAGTTGGACTAGGAAAGGGGGAACCTACTCCTAGTAGGAGTAGGATTCCCCCCTTGGGGCGCACCCCATGAGGCTGGTCAGCCCCCTCCTCCACTCCTTTATATACGGGGGAGGGGGCACCCCATAGACACACAAGTTGAGTTGTTAGCCGTGTGTGGTGCCCCCCTCCACAGATTTCCACCTCGGTTATAGTAGTGCTTAGGCGAAGCCCTGCACCAGTAACTTCATCATCACCGTCAACACGCCGTCGTGCTGACGAAACTCTCCCTCGGCCTCAGCTGGATCGAGAGTTCGAGGGACGTCACTGAGCTGAACGTGTGCAGATCACGGAGTTGTCATGCGTTCAGTACTTGATCGGTTGGATCTCGAAGACGTTCGACTACATCAACCGCGTTACTCAACGCTTCCGCTTTCGGTCTATGTGGGTACGTAGACACATTCTCCCCTCTCATTGCTATGCAACTCCTAGATAGATCTTGCATGATCGTAGGATTTTTTTTGAAATATTGCGTTCCCCTACAGCCCGAGGGGTGGGGGTCAATCAAAATACCCATTTACACTCTTGAGGAAGTTGTCAAAGCATAATAGAGAATGTGTCAAGGAATGTTCTCAAAATCATATCTTTGCAAAAATGTGAGGAAAACAGAGAATATGATGTGAATTGCATCGAGTGGACAACCCGAAAAAATGTCTTTTCGTGTTTGCTCCTCCCGAGGTGACACAGTGAGCGCGAATTAGCCCATGCCATAGGCACCTATGCTTCGTGCGCTCCTCAATCCTGCTAAAAGTTGGATTGGAATGTAAACCTTTGATTAAAATTGCACAATCCCATACCCATCCACCTACAAGCAAAACCCCACCTCCCCCCCAAAAAATATTATCTTGTGGCGCTTGAACTCTAGATGTGAAATCCCCAAATCAACGGTGCACCACTTACCTCATCGATCGCGGATGAGCTAGACATACGACATTCTAGACATGCATATGGACTACCTTTTGTCCTGGCTCACTCCCGGAACTCCATACCGTCCTTGTTGCCACCTGAGATTCGTCAGAGAATAGCCATCAAGACGAAGAAGAAAGATATTTGGAGATACCAGTTCGTTGGGGCCCCACATGTAAGGAAGGGCAAACTTGTCCAAAAAATTCTTGAACACCATCAAAGGCTCTTGACTGGATGGAAACAACATGGAAGAGTATTTCCATAAGCAAACCAGACAGAAGAGGGGGGAATTTGAGCACATGATTTTTTTAGGGGTAAATGCCAATAGTGGGTTTGACTTAGGGGAGAAATGGAATCACCCTACAATGAAATGGACTCTGGAAAAATGGTTATATACTCAATAAAATCTTACTATATAAATATGACCGAAAATGGGGTCAACTTCCCTCATAATTTTTGTCCAAAGTTAAAATACCACCTATAATTTGGATATCGATGTCGCTGGCCAGTGCTTAATATTGCCCCAACTAACGACAATTTGATAAGAAGAACGTAAGTTGGTACTAAAACTTGTCCCTTTTTGTGGCAGAGTTGAGTCAATTGACCATCTCTTCATGCAATATTCTATTTCCAGAATACTTTCAAACATTTTAAAATGCGCCTTCAATTTTTTGGACGTACCTGATAACATCCATGACTTTTTTTAATGTTTGGGTAGTAAAACTTGGAATTATGAGAAACATTTAATGATGGTTGTTTTATCAGCTTTGTTCTAGACAATTTGAAAACTAGAAAATAGTGCTATGTTCGAAAATAAGAAGATAAATGATCCATGTATTCTTTTTAACTAGAGGATACCCCGCTCATTATCATGGGAATTTGTTGATGAAAGATTTGCATTGATAACATGAGAACCAAAATTAGAAATACATATGACTTATTATATTGGATTGCATAGTTTTTATAGTATTTTTTAAATATATAAGTAGAATAATTGAATGGAAAACATTTTCCCATGCATGGTTGAATGTTGTTGTGGGTCTTTTCCCATACATGATTACATATTATGGCGGGCCTTCTCCCATTCATAATTGTATGGTGAGGTGGCAAAGCTTGCGTGTTGAGATAAATAAGTTAGTGGATGACTCTCTTAGGTATGTAGGATATGATTTCTCAATGGCTTAATGATTGGGGGATTTTGCAGAAAAACCTAGGAGGTCAAGAAACCTTGAGATGGGGTTAAAAATGCTCGAAATGATAGCAAGTGAAGTATTCAAAGTGGTGCATGGCTAGCGGGTGGGGATGAGCATGAGCATGGCGATTGTGGTGGTGCTCCTTCTTGCTCTGTCTATTAAAGCATCTCGGTTGTTGAAGTTCTTTTGTTGTGTGCTTCAAGATATATGTTTTTCTGGTATTGGTAAATTTGCAACTGAACCTTGGTAGGGGCGTTAGAGCATCTATAACCAGACCCCTTCTCTCTCTTCATATGTCAGCGCGGACAACTTGGACGCTTCCGGATCAAAAACTTGCACCCAACCGGACCCCTTAAACCTGGCCCAAATGTTCGGGTTGTACGGCATTCCTAAACCCAACCCACAGGTGAGATGGATATGATGAGGTCTGGACATGCCCTCTGATACGTCTCCAACGTATCTATAATTTTTTATTGTTCCATGCTGTTATATTATCATTCTTGGATGTTTTACAACCATTTTATAGCAACTTTATATCATTTTTCAGACTAACCTATTGACATAGTGCCCAGTGCCAGTTGCTGTTTTTTGCTTGTTTTTTACTTTGCAGAAAATCAATACCAACCGGAGTTCAAATGCAGCGAAACTTTTTGGAGATTTTTTCTAAACCAGAAGACAGACGACGGGCCAAGGAAGTACCAGAGGGGGCTCCGAGGGGAGCACAACCCACCCGGGCGCGCCTGGGGGCCCAGGCGCGCCCTGGTGGGTTGTGCCCACCTCGGCCGCCTCCCGCACCTCCTCTTTGCTCTATAAATACCCCAAAAATCCAAAAACCTTAGGGGAGTCAATGAAACACAATTCCAACCGCCGCAAGTTCCAAAAACACTTGATCCAATCTAGACACCATCACAGAGGGGTTCATCATCCTTATTGGTGCCTCTCCGATGATGCGTGAGTAGTTTATTGTAGACCTTCGGGTCCGTGGTTAGTAGCTAGACAGCTTCCTCTCTCTCTTTTGATTCTCAATATAATGGTCTCTTGGATATCCATTTGATGTAACTCTTTTGGCGGTGTGTTTGTTAGTATCCGATGAACTTCGAGTTTATGATCAGATCTATTTTATCCATGAAAGTTATTTGAGTTTTGATCTCTTATATGCATGATTGCTTATAGCCTCGTATTTCTTCTTCGAATCTTTTGTTTAGTTAGGCCAACTAGATCGATTTTTATTTCCATGGGAAGAGGTGCTTTGTGATGAGTTTGATCTTACAGTACTCAATCCCAGTGATAGAAGGGGACATGACACGTATGTATAGTTGCTATTAAGGATAACAAGATGGGTCTATTCCTACATGAATAGATCTTATCTACATCATGTCATCGTTCTTATTGCATTACTCCATTTCTCCATGAACTTAATACACTAGATGCATGCTGGATAGCGGTCGATGTGTGGAGTAATAGTAGTAGATGCAGGCAGGGGTCGGTCTACTAATCTTGGACATGATGCCTATATAATGATGATTTCCTGGATATCGTCATAATTATTCAAAGTTCTATCATTTGCCCAGTAGTAATTTGTTTACCCACCATATGCTATTTTTCTCGAGAGAAACCACTAGTGAAATCTACGGCCCACGGGTCTATTCTTTATCATATTGTCTTTGAGATCTATTTTTATTTGCTTTGATTTTCAGATCTATTATTCCAAAAACCCAAAAATACCTTGCATCATTTTTTTTGTTATTTATTTTATTTTGCGTTTCCGCAAGATCTATTTATTCAATCTACTACAAACTAATCTATCTTTTACCCGGGAGGGATTGACAACCCCTCTTGCACGTCGGGTTGCAAGTATTTGTTCTTTGTGTGCAAGTACTGTTTACATAGTATTGCGTGGTTCTCCTACTGGTTCGATAACCTTGGTCTCATCACTGAGGGAAATACCTACCGTAGTTGTGATGCATCATCCCATCCTCTTTAGGGAAATACCAACGTAGTTCAAGCCGCATCACCCTCACATGGCCGCCATGTTGGTTTGGCCATGCTAGCCCACCAAGACGCCACATAAACCCACCTCATCCCCACCCGGACCAAACCCTAGCCTAAACTTATGACCACTCTACTCCCCTTCCACACTCCACTTTGCTCCGATCCCCACACCGTCTGCTCATCGGCAGCCCATTCCCCTCCCGCGCCACCATGGACGGATGGCAGCGAATCCGGAAAGGAGGCCGACCAAATTGACTAGGATGCACTCGTCATGCATGTCTGTTTGGAGCTTCACCCCGGACTACGAGAAGCTCACGAGCCACCGGTGGTTTGGAGGGGCAGCTTAAGCTCCAGCTGCGCTCACACTAGCCCGTCATAGTCCATCCCCTCCATGATGTGGCGGTGGGGCGAGCAGTGTTGCTTGACACCTCCAGCCCTTTCTCCTCCCAGACGGTGTCGGGTGCTAGTGCCCGCACCGCCAAACCTGTGGCTCCATAAGTTGGAGGCCTAGGCCACTCGCTGCATGAGGCAAAGGGTGGTGCAGGCCGGATCAAGATGATTTGGCCGTGCGTCATGTAGAACCGTGCCTGAGCTACAGCGACAACCTCCTCCATGGGTCCTTCACCTCGACAAAGACAGATGCCCGACGCTACCACTGCAAAAAATTCCAAGGCACTTCGGCTAGCATCGAGGAATCCAAGTGGCTCACCCAACTAAGGGCGGCCAGCGTAGCGAAAGCTCGGCACCTTGCTAAGGAGCAGGCTCGCGTCACCCGACGCCTGGCTGGCCTCCCACATCCTCATGCTCCATTGACGGCAACACCATGGTAAGGGATGCTGACCCTCCAGTCGTCAACGCCTACGCTATGGAGTACTACGCTACTCTGATGACCCCAAGGAGAATGGACATAGCAAGGTAAACACATCGGCAACCATGTTGAAAAATGATGGGATATAAAGGGTCACCTTGCTTTGAACATTTACCACCACGAATATCCTTTAGATGGAGAGAAGGAAAAAATCCCCCGAGTCGCCCCCCGCTTGGGTGACTCAGGCAAAGCTTGAACCAAGCCGTCGGGTCACCGATCCTCCCGTTCTCCCTTTATCACCATCCCAGGAAGCCGCCGGGAGAAGCCCGGGCGGCCGACGGCTTTGGCGGAGGTCCTCTCTCCTCTCGCCTCAGGCTTGGGTGGGGCGGGACATCCACTGTCGCGAGGGCCCTTCCCATGGATGTGGGTCGCGGGGAGCGGCGGCTCACCTCCGATGACAGCGTAAGGAGAAAGCTTGGTGATGGATGGCTATGGTAGACCTGCTTGGCGTCGTGGCAGGGCTGGTGGAGCTGCTATGGGCGGTGGTCTGTGAGGTAGAGCTCGCCTATGCTGTGACAGCCGGATCTGGACAGTAGGCGGCCTGGGACGGTGGTTGCTGGGTCGTGCCCCAGCGTGGTGGCCACAGCATGGTTGGTGCTCTCCACCTTCTCAGGAGGCGGCAGCTGCTGGCGGCTGTGGTGGGAGGCAAGGGTGGCGGTGTGTGTCTGGTAGGACTGCAGCAACCAAGGTCCTATGGGCGACGCGGGGTGGTGGTGGCGGCTTCCCTCTCTTGGGTCTGTACCGGTAGAATGCGGGGCTGGGCGGGCGCTGGTGGTGCCGATCGTACGCCCGACGGGGGAGGTCCAGATCTAGGGTTCATGCTCGAGCGGGTCATTCAGGGCCTAGGGCGGATCAGAGCTTCTGCTCGGGTAGGTGTGGTTGGACATAGCCCGGGATGTCCCCACGAGTAGTGCTCGTCGCGGGTATGGTGGCCATTGGTGGTGGTCGCGATTTTGTTGTATAGATGCGCGGATCGACGTCGGTGGCCACGGACATGGTGTTGTGTGAGCTCGCTTGGTCCAGGGCTTGGGGCTTGACTGCCGCCGGCCGTCGGCAGTCATGGAGTCGTGTCCTCCCTAGTCCACCGGAATTGGCTAGGGACGCAGGCGTGGGTGCCTCCTATGGTGGAGGCGCCTACCCAGACTCGGTTACTGATGTCGGGCTAGTACTAGATTGTTGGGGAACGCAGTAATTTCAAAAATTTCCTACGCACATGCAAGATCCATCTAGGTGATGCATAGCAACAAGAGGGGAGAGTGTTGTCCACGTACCCTCGTAGACCGAAAGCGGAAGCGTTATGACAACACGGTTGATGTAGCCGTACGTCTTCACGATCCGACTGATCCTAGCACTGAAGATATGGCACCTTCGCGGTCTGCACACGTTCGGCTCGGTGATGTCCCACGAACTCTAGATCCAGCTGAGTGTCGAGGGAGAGCTTCATCACCACGACAGCGTGATGACGGTGATGATGAAGTTACCGACACAGGGCTTCGCCTAAGCACTACAACGATATGACCGAGGTGCAAATCTATGGAGGGGGGCACCGCACACGGCTAAGAGATCAACTTGTGTGTCTATGGGGTGCCCCTTTCCCCCATATATAAAGGAGTGGAGGAGGGGAGGGCCAGCCCTCTCTATGGCGCAACCTAGGGGGAGTCCTACTCCAACTAGGAGTAGGATTCCCCCCATTCCCTAGTTGGAGTAGGAGAGAAGGGGGAGAGAGAGGGAAGGAAGAGGGGGGCGCCCCCCCCCACCCAATTCGGATTGGGCTAGGGGGCGCACCCTCCACCTTGGCCTTCCTCTCCTCTATTCCACTAAGGCCCACTAAGGCCCATATACTCCCCGGGGGGGTCCGGTAACTCCCGGTACTCCGGTAAATGCCCGAACTCACCCGGAACCATTCTGTTGTCCAAACATAGCCTTCTAATATATCGATCTTTATGTCTCGACCATTCCAAGACTCCTCGTCATGTCTGTGATCATATCCGGGACTCCGAACTACCATCGGTACATCAAAACACATATACTCATAATACCGATCGTCACTGAACGTTAAGCGTGCAGACCCTACGGGTTCAAGAACTATGTAGACATGCCCAAGACTCATCTCCGGTCAATAACCAATAGAGGAACCTGGATGCTCATATTGGTTCCTACATATTCTACAAAGATCCTTATCGGTCAAACCGCATAACAACACACATTGTTCCCTTTGTCATCAGTATGTTACTTGCCCGAGATTTGATCGTCGGTATCTCAATACCTAGTTCAATCTCGTTACCGGCAAGTCTCTTTACTCGTTCTGTAATGCAACATCCTGTAACTAACTCATTAGTCACATTGCTTGCAAGGCTTATAGTGATGTGCATTACCGAGAGGGCCCAGAGATACCTCTCCGATACATAGAGTGACAAATCCTAATCTCGATCTATGCCAACTCAACAAACACCATCGGAGACACCTGTAGAGCATCTTTATAATCACCCAGTTACGTTGTGACATTTGCTAGCACACTGATATGTCTCCAACGTATCTATAATTTTTGATTGCTCCATGCTATATTATCTACTATTTCGGACTATATTGGGCTTTATTTTCCACTTCTATATTATTTTTGGGGCTAACCTATTAACCGGAGGCCCAGCCCCAGAATTGCTGTTTTTTGCCTATTTCAGTGTTTCAGAGAAACAGAATATCAAACAGAGTCCAAACGGAATGAAACCTTCGGAAACGTGATTTTCTCATCAGATAAGATCCAGGAGACTTGGACCCTCCGTCAAGAAAGCCATGAGGCGGTCACGAGGGTGGAGGGCCCCCCCCCCTAGGGCGCGTCCCCCTGCCTCGTGGGCCCCTCGAAGCTCCACCGACGTACTTATTCCTCCTATATATACCTACGTACCCCCAAACGATCGGGGACGGAGCCAAAAACCTAATTCCACTGCCGCAACTTTCTGTATCCATGAGATCCCATCTTACGGCCTGTTCCGGAGCTCCGCCGGAGGGGGCATCGATCACGGAGGGCTTCTACATCATCATCCAAGCCCCTCCGATGAAGTGTGAGTAGTTTACTTCAGACCTACGGGTCCATAATTAGTAGCTAGATTGCTTCTTCTCTCTTTTTGGATCTCAATACAATGTTCTCCCCCTCTCTCATGGAGATCTATTCGATGAAATCTTCTTTTTGCGGTGTGTTTATTGAGACCGATGAATTTTGGGTTTATGATCAAGTCTATCTATGAATAATATTTGAATCTTCTCTGAATTCTTTTATGTATGATTGGTTATATTTGCAAGTCTCTTCGAATTATCGGTTTGGTTTGGCCTACTAGATTGGTTGTTCTTGCCATGGGAGAAGTGCTTAGCTTTGGGTTCGATCTTGCGGTGTCCTTTCCCAGTGACAGAAGGGGCAGCAAGGCACGTATTGTATTGTTGCCATCGAGGATAACAAGATGAGGTTTTTATCATATTGCATGAAACTATCCCTCTACATCATGTCATCTTGCTTAAGGCGTTACTCTGTTTTTAACTTAATACTCTAGATGCATGCTGGATAGCGATCGATGAGTGGAGTAAGAGTAGTAGATGCAAGCAGGAGTCGGTCTACTTGTCTCGGACGTGATGCCTATATACATGATCATACCTAGATATTCTCATAACTATGCCCAATTATGTCAATTGCTCAATAGTAATTTGTTCACCCACCGTAGAATACTTATGCTCTTGAGAGAAGCCACTAGTGAAACCTATGGCCCCCGGGTCTCTTTCTCATCATATCAATCTCCATCACTTTATTATTGCTTTGCTTTTACTTTGCTTTTACTTTTTACTTTGCATCTCTATACCAAAAATACCAAAAATATTATTTATCATCTCTATCAGATCTCACTTTCGTAAGTGACCGTGAAGGGATTGACAACCCCTAAGCGCGTTGGTTGCGTTGAGCTATTGTTTTTGTGTACGTACGAGGGACTCGCGCGTAGCCTCCTACTGGATTGATACCTTGGTTCTCAAAAACCGAGGGAAATACTTACGCTACTTTGCTGCATCATCCTCTCCTCTTCGGGGAAATCCAACACAGTGCTCAAGAGGTAGCAAGAAGAATTTCTGGCGCCGTTGCTGGGGAGTCTGCGCAAAAGTCAACATACCAAGTACCCATCACAATCCCTATCTCCCGCATTACATTATTTTCCATTTTCCTCTCGTTTTCCTCTCCCCCCAATTCACCCTTGCCGTTTTATTCGCCCTCTCTCTCTCTATCCTCCCTCTCTTTCTCTATTTGCCTCTTTTTGCCCGTTTTCTTTTTGTTTGCTTGTGTGTTAGTTTGTTTGCTTGTCGTCATGGCTAGTCTCATATCTTCTCCATTGACTCCCGAGAATGAAGTTCTAAATTTTAAACAAAGGGAGGGAGAAAATTTAAAAGATGCTTGGTATAGAATTTGCAATGCTCAAAATAGATCTACCAGGAAGCAATCTACTTCAGTTCTTCTCCGCAATTTTTTTGTAGGTGCTAGTCCTTGGTATAGATATATCCTTGATACCATTACCGGAGGGAATTTCTTGGGTAGCCATACTTTTGATTCTTATAATGCTATGTTAGATTTATTTGTCTCACCACCTCTTTTGGTTAATGAAACTATGTTAACAAAGACTTGAAATTATTGAAAATAAAGTTGCTACCATTGAATTAATTGAAAATATAGATAAAAAGATCCACAATCAAATTACCCAATATGGATCTAGGGTAGGAATGACTTTGAAAAATATTAAGGAAAAGGAACCCATAATTAATGAGAAAATAAATCTAGATTCCACTAGAATCGATAAACTTGAGGGTATCATTACAAACTTGGGAACCGCTTTTTATTCTGTAAAGAATACTCCAAGTCATCCTACTAAACTTTCCAAGCTTATGTATGTTCCTAAAAATAAGGGTGAATCATCTAGTAAGGAAACTGCGGATCTTAAATCTATAAGTATTCATCCCAATCTTTTTGCTATCATTAAGGAACCAATTGCTACAAATGAATTTTTTGATCTTGTGCCTAAGAGTTTGATAATCACTAGAAATAAAGAAATTCCTAAGGGAGATAGATGCCTCATCGAAGAATTGCCTACCGAAGATGGCAATACCTAGATCTATTCTTGCTTGTTATGCCTAGCTAGGGGCGTTAAACTATAGCACTTGTTGGGAGGCAACCCAATTTTATTTTTATTCCTTGCTTTTTGATCCTCTTTAGTAATAAATAATTTATCTATCCTATGTTTTGGTTGTGTTTTTTGTGTTTAATTAGTGTTTGTGCCAAGTAGAACCGTTGGGAAGACTTGGGGAAAGTCTTGTTGAACTTGCTGTAAAAAACAGAAACTTTAGCGCTCACGAGAACTGCTGTCATTTTTATGTGGAAAGTGCTATTTATTTAATTATTTTTTCAAATGATTAATAGATAAATTCCTCACGTCAAGCAATTTATTTTAGAATTTTTGGGGTTCCAGATCTTGCGCTAGCTACATATTACTACAGACTGTTATGTTTTTGACAGATTCTGTTTTTCGTGTGTTGTTTGCTTATTTTGATGAATCTATGGCTATTAAAATAGTTTATAATCCATAGATAAGTTGTAATACAGTAGGTTTAACACCAATATTAATAAAGAATGAGTTCATTACACTACATTGAAGTGGTCTTTTGTTTTCTTTCGCTAACGGAGCTCACGAGATTTTCTACTTTAAGTTTTGTGTTGTGAAGTTTTCAAGTTTTGGGTAAAGATTTGATGGATTATGGAACAAGGAGTGGCAAGAGCCTAAGCTTGGGGATGCCCATGGCACCCCCAAGATAATATAAGGACACCTAAAAGCCAAAGCTTGGGGATGCCCCGGAAGGCATCCCCTCTTTCGTCTACTTCTATCGGTAACTTTACTTGGAGCTATATTTTTATTCACCACATGATATGTGTTTTGCTTGGAGCGTCTTTTAAGATTTGAGTCTTTGCTTGTTAGTCTACCACAATCATCCTTGCTGCACACACCTTTTGAGAGAGCCATACATGATTTGGAATTTGATAGAATACTCTATTTGCTTCACTTATATCTTTTGAGCTTTATAATTTTGCTCTAGTGCTTCAGTTATATCTTTTAGAGCACGGTGGTGGATTTGTTTTATAGAAACTATTGATCTCTCATGCTTCACTTAGATTATTTTGAGAGTCTTAATAGCATGGTAATTTGCTTAAAATCCTAATATGCTTGGTATGCAAGATTAATAATAAAACTTTCTTATGAGTGTGTTGAATACTGAGAAAAGTTTTATGCTTGATGATTGTTTTGAGATATGGAGGTAATAATATCAAAGTCATGCTAGTTGAGTAGTTGTGAAATTGAGAAATACGTGTGTTGAGGTTTGCAAGTCCCGTAGCATGCACGTATGGTAAACGTTATGCCACAAATTTGAAACATGAGGTGTTATTTGATTGTCCTCCTTATGAGTGGCGGTCGGGGATGAGCGATGGTCCTTTCCTACCAATCTATCCCCCTAGGAGCATGCGCGTAGTGCCGAGGTTTTTGATGACTTGTAGATTTTTGCAATAAGTATGTGAGTTCTTTATGACTAATGTTGAGTCCATGGATTATACGCACTCTCACCCTTCCATCCTTGCTAGCCTCTTCGGTACCGTGCATTGCCCTTTCTCACATTGAGAGTTGGCGCAAACTTCACCGGTGCATCCAAACCCCGTGATATGATACGCTCTTTTAACACATAAACCTCCTTATATGTTCCTCAAAACAGCCACCATACCTACCTATTATGGCATTTCCATAACCATTCCGAGATATATATTGCCATGCAACTTTCCATCATTCCGTTCATCATGACACATTCATCATTGTCATATTGCTTAGCATGATCATGTAGTTAACATAGTATTTGTGGCAAAGCCACCGTTCATAATTCTTTCATACATGTCACTCTTGGTTCATTGCATATCCCGGTACACCGCGGGAGGCATTCATATAGAGTCATCTTTGTTCTAGTATCGAGTTGTAATCATTGAGTTGTAAATAAATAGAAGTGTGATGATCATCATTATTAGAGCATTGTCCCAAGTGAGGAATAAAAAAAAGAAAGGCCATAAAAAAGAGAAGGCCCAAAAAAAGAGAAAGGCCATAAAAAAGGCCCAAAAAATGAGAGCAAAAGAGAGAAGGGACAATGTTACTATCCTTTTACCACACTTGTGCTTCAAAGTAGAACCATGATCTTCATAGTAGAGAGTCTCTCATGTTATCACTTTCATATACTAGTGGGAATTTTTCATTATAGAACTTGGCTTGTATATTCCAACAATGGGCCTCCTCAAGTGCCCTAGGTCTTCGTGAGCAAGCAAGTTGGATGCACACCCACTAGTTTCTTTTGTTGAGCTTTCATACATTTCTAGCTCTAGTGCATCCGTTGCATGGCAATCCCTACTCCTTGCATTAACATCAATCGGTGGGCATCTCCATAGCCCATTGATTAGCCTCGTTGATGTGAGACTTTCTCCTTTTTTGTCTTCTCCACATAACCCCCCTCACTATATTCTATTCCACCCATAGTGCTATGTCCATGGCTCGCGCTCATATATTGCGCGAAAGTTTATAGGTTTGAGATTACTAAAGTATGAAACAATTGCTTGGCTTGTCATCGGGGTTGTGGATGATGAGAGCATTCTTGTGTGACGAAAATGAAACATGACTAAACTATATGATTTTGTAGGGATGAACTTTCTTTGGCTATGTTATTTGAGAAGACATAATTGCTTAGTTAGTATGCTTAAAGTATTATCATTTTTATGTCAATATGAACTTTTGTCTTGAATCTTTTGGATCTGAATATTCATACCACAATTAAGAAGAATTACATTAAAATTATGCCAAGTAGCACACCGCATCAAAAATTCTCTTTTTATCATTTACCTACTCGAGGACGAGCAGGAATTAAGCTTAGGGATGCTTGATACGTCTCCAACATATCTATAATTTTTTATTGCTCCATGCTATATTATCTACTGTTTTGGACTATATTGGGCTTTATTTTCGACTTTTATATTATTTTTGGGACTAACCTATTAACCGGAGGCCCAACCCAGAATTGTTGTTTTTTGCCTATTTCAGTGTTTCGGAGAAACAGAATATCAAACGGAGTCCAAACGGAATGAAACCTTCGGAGACGTGATTTTCTCATCAGATAAGATCCAGGAGACTTGGGCCCTCCGTCAAGAAAGCCACGAGGCGGTCACGAGGGTGGAGCCCCCCCTAGGGCGCGCCCCCCTGCCTCGTGGGCCCCTTGAAGCTCCACCGACGTACTTCTTCCTCCTATATATACCTACGTACCCCCCAAACGATCGGGGACGGAGCCAAAAACCTAATTCCACCACCGCAACTTTCTGTATCCACGAGATCCCATCTTGGGGCCTGTTCCGGAGCTCCGCCGGAGGGGCATCGATCACGGAGGGCTTCTACATCATCATCCAAGCCCCTACGATGAAGTGTGAGTAGTTTACTTCAGACCTACGGGTCCATACTTAGTAGCTAGATGGCTTCTTCTCTCTTTTTGGATCTCAATACAATGTTCTCCCCTCTCTCGTGGAGATCTATTCGATGCAATCTTATTTTTGCGGTGTGTTTGTCGAGACCGATGAATTGTGGGTTTATGATCAAGTCTATCTATGAATAATATTTGAATCTTATCTGAATTCTTTTATGTATGATTGGTTATCTTTGCAGGTCTCTTCGAATTATCAGTTTGATTTGGCCTACTAGATTGGTTGTTCTTGCCATGGGAGAAGTGATTAGCTTTGGGTTCAATCTTGCGGTGTCCTTTCCCAGTGACAGAAGGGCAGCAAGGCACGTATTGTATTGTTGCCATCGAGGATAACAAGATGGCGTTTTTATCATATTGCATGAAACTATCCCTCTACATCATGTCATCTTGCTTAAGGCGTTACTCTGTTTTTAACTTAATACTCTAGATGCATGCTGGATAGCGGTCGATGAGTGGAGTAATAGTAGTAGATGCAGGCAGGAGTCGGTCAACTTGTCTCGGACGTGATTACTATATACATGATCATACCTAGATATTCTCATAACTATGCTCAATTCTGTCAATTGCTCAACAGTAATTTGTTCACCGACCGTAGAATACATATGCTCTTGAGAGAAGCCACTAGTGAAACCTATGGCCCCCGGGTCTCTTTCTCATCATATCAATCTCCATCACTTTATTATTGCTTTGCTTTTACTTTGCTTTTACTTTTTACTTTGCATCTCTATACCAAAAATACCAAAAATATTATTTATCATCTCTGTCAGATCTCACTTTTGTAAGTGACCGTGAAGGGATTGACAACCCCTAAGCGTGTTGGTTGCGTGGAGCTATTGTTTTTGTGTAGGTACGAGGGACTCGTGTGTAGCCTCCTACTGGATTGATACCTTGGTTCTCAAAAACTGAGGGAAATACTTACGCTACTTTGCTGCATGATCCTCTCCTCTTCGGGGAAATCCAACGCAGTGCTCAAGAGGTAGCACACACTAAGTGTTCCTCTGGTATTCGGGAGTTGCATAATCTCATAGTCATAGGAACATGTATAAGTTATGAAGAAAGCAATAGCAACAAACTAAACGGTCATCGTGCTAAGCTAACGGATGGGTCAAGTCGATCACATCATTCTCTAATGTTGTGATCCCGTTCATCAAATGACAACTCTTGTCCATGGCTAGGAAACTTAACCATCTTTGATTAACAAGCTAGTCAAGTAGAGGCATACTAGTGACACTCTGTTTGTCTATGTATTCACAGATGTACTGAGTTTCCGGTTAATACAATTCTAGCATGAATAATAAACATTTATCATGATATAAGGAAATATAAATAACAACTTTATTATTGCCTTTAGGGCATATTTCCTTCAGTCTCCCACTTGCACTAGAGTCAATAATCTAGATTACATAGTAATGATTCTAACACCCATGGAGTCTTGGTGCTGATCATGTTTTGCTCGTGAGAGAGGCTTAGTCAACGGGTCTGCAACATTCAGATCTATATGTATCTTGCAAATGACTATGTCTCCCTCCTTGACTTGATCGCAGATGGAATTGAAGCGTCTTTTGATGTGTTTGGTTCTGTTGTGAAATCTGGATTCCTTTGCCAAGGCAATTGCACCAGTATTGTCACAAAATATTTTCATTGGACCCGATGCACTAGGTATGACACCTAGATCATATATGAACTCCTTCATCAGACTCCTTCATTTGCTGCTTCCGAACCAGCTATGTACTCCGCTTCACACATAGATCCCACCACCACGCTCTATTTGGAACTGCACCAACTGATAGCTCCACCATTCAATAAAAATATGTATCCGGTTTGTGACTTAGAGTCATCCGGATCAGTGTCAAAGCTTGCATCGACGTAACCGTTTACGACGAGCTCTTTGTTACCTCCGTAAACGAGAAACATGTCCTTAGTCCTTTTCAGGTATTTCGGGATGTTTTTGACCGCTTTCCAGTGATCCACTCCTGGATTACTTTGGTACCTTCCTGCTAACTAATGGCAAGGCACACATCAGGTCTAGTACACAGCATTGCATACATGATAGAACCTATGGCTGAAGCATAGGGAATGACTTTAATTTTATCTGTATCTTCTGCAGTGGTTGGGCATTGAGTCCGACTCAACTTCACACCTTGTAACACAGGCAAGAACCCTTTCTTTGCTTGATCCATTTTGAACTTCTTCAAAACTTTATCAAGGTATGTGCTTTGTGAAAGTCCAAATAAGCATCTTGATCTATCTCTATAGATCTTGATGCCCAATATATAAGCAGCTTCACTGAGGTCTTTCATTGAAAAATTCTTATTCAAGTATCCTTTTATGCTATTTAGAAATTCAGTATCATTTCCGATTAGCAATATGTCATCCACATATAATATTAGAAATGCTACAGAGCTCCCACTCACTTTCTTGTAAATATAGGATTCTCCAAAAGTCTGTATAAAATCATATGCTTTGATCACACTATCAAAGCGTATATTACAACTCCGAGAGGCTTGCACTATTCCATAAATGGATCGTTGGAGCTTGCACACTTTGTTAGCACCTTTTGGATCAACAAAACCTTCTAGTTGCATCATATACAACTCTTCTTTGAGATATCCATTAAGGAATGCAGTTTTGACATCCATTTGCCAAATTTCATAATCATAAAATGCGGCAATTGCTAACATGATTCAGACGGACTTAAGCATCACTACGGGTGAGAAGGTCTCATCATAGTCAACTCCTTGAACTTGTCGAAAACCTTTTGCAACAAGTCGAGCTTTGTAGACAGTAACATTACCGCCAACGTCAGTCTTCTTCTTGAAGATCCATTTATTCTCTATGGTTTGCCGATCATTGGGCAAGTCAACCAAAGTCCACACTTTGTTCTCATACATGGATCCCATCTCAGATTTTATGGCCTCAAGACATTTTGCAAAATCTGGGCTCATCATCGCTTCCTCATAGTTCGTAGGTTTGTCATGGTCAAGTAACATGACCTCCAGAACAGGATTACCATACCACTCTGGTGCGGATCTTACTCTGGTTGACCTATGAGGTTCGGTAGTAACTTGATCAGAAATTTCATGATCATCATCATTAGATTCCTCACTTACTGGTGTAGGAATCACTGGAACCGGTTTCTGTGATGAACTACTTTCCAATAAGGGAGCAGGTACAGTTACCTCATCAAGTTCTACTATCCTCCCACTCACTTCTTTCGAGATAAAATCCTTCTCTAGAAAGGATCCATTCTTAGCAACGAATGTCTTGCCTTCGGATCTGTGATAGAAGGTGTACCCAACAGTCTCTTTTGGGTATCCTATGAAGACACATTTCTCCGATTTGGGTTCGAGCTTATCAGGTTGAAACTTTTTCACATAAGCATCGCAGCCCCAAAATTAAAGAAACGACAACTTGGGTTTCTTGCCAAACCACAGTTCATAAGGTGTCATCTCAATGGATTTTGATGGTGCCCTATTTAACATGAATGTAGCCGTCTCTAAAGCATAACCCCAAAACGATAGCGGTAAATCAGTGAGAGACATCATAGATCGCACCGTATCTAATAAAGTGCGGTTACGATGTTCGGACACACCATTATGTTGTGGTCTTCCAGGTGGCGTGAGTTGCGAAACTATTCCGCATTGTTTCAAATGAAGACCAAACTCATAACGCAAATATTCTCCTCCACGATCAGATCGTAGAAACTTTATTTTTTTGTTACGATGATTTTCCACTTCACTCTAAAATTCTTTGAACTTTTCAAATGTTTCAGACTTATGTTTCATCAAGTAGATATACCCATATCTGCTCAAATCATCTGTGAAGGTAAGAAAATAACGATACCCGCCGCGAGCATCAACACTCATCGGACCGCATACATTAGTATGTATTATTTACAACAAGTCTGTTGCTCACTCGATTGTTCCGGAGAACAGAGTCTTAGTCATCTTGCGCATGAGGCATGGTTCGCAAGCATCAAGTGATTCCAAAAGTCCATCATCATGGAGTTTCTTCATGCGCTTTATACCAATATGACCTAAACGGTAGTGCCACAAATAAGTTGCACTATCATTATTAATCTTATATCTTTTGGCTTCAATACTATGAACATGTGTATCACTACTATCAAGATTTAGTAAAAACAGACCACTCATTAAGGGTGCATGACCATAAAATATATTACTCATATAAATAGAACAACCATTATTCTTTGATTTAAATGAATAACCGTCTCGCATTAAACAAGATCTAGATATAATGTTCATGCTCAACGCTGGCACCAAATAACAATTATTTAGGTCTAAAACTAATCCCGAAGGTAGATGTAGAGGTAGCGTGCCGACGGCGATCACATCGACTTTGGAACCATTTCCCACGCGCATCGTCACCTCGTCCTTAGCCAATCTTCGCTTAATCCGTAGCCCCTGTTTCGAGTTGCAAATATTAGCAACAGAACCAATATCAAATACCCAGGTGCTACTGCGAGCATTAGTAAGGTACATATCAATAACATGTATATCAAATATACCTTTCACTTTTCCATCCTTCTTCTCCGCCAAACACTTGGGGCAGTTCCGCTTCCACTGACCAGTCCCTTTGCAGTAGAAGCACTCAATCTCAGGCTTAGGTCCAGACTTGGGCTTCTTCACTTGAGCAGCAACTTGCTTGCCGTTCTTCTTGAAGTTCCCCTTCTTCCCTTTACCCTTTTTCTTGAAACTGGTGGTCTTGTTGACCATCAACACTTGATGCTCCTTCTTGATTTCTACCTCCGCAGCCTTTAGCATTGCGAAGAGCTCGGGAATTGTCTTATCCATCCCTTGCATATTATAGTTCATCACGAAGCTCTTGTAGTTTGGTGGCAGTGATTGAAGAACTCTGTCAATGACACTATCATCAGGAAGATTAACTCCCAGCTAAGTCAAGTGGTTGTGGTACCCAAACATTCTGAGTATATGTTCACTAACAGAACTATTCTCCTCCATTTTGCAGTTGTAGAACTTATTGGAGACTTCATATCTCTCCATCCGGGCATTTGCTTGAAATATTAACTTCAACTCCTGGAGCATCTTATATGCTCCATGACGTTCAAAACATCATTGAAGTCCCGGTTCTAAGCCATAAAGCATGGCACACTGAACTATCGATTAGTCATCAGCTTTGCTCTGCCAGACGTTCATAACATCTGGTGTTGCTCTTGCAGCGGGTTTGTCACCTAGAGGTGCTTCCAGGACGTAATTCTTCTGTGCAGCAATGAGGAAAATCCTCAAGTTACAGACCCAGTCCGTGTAATTGCTACCATCATCTTTCAACTTAGCTTTCTCTAGGAACGCATTAAAATTCAACAGAACAACAACACGAGCCATCTATCTACGACAACATAGACATGCAAAATACTATCAGGTACTAAGTTCATGATAAATTAAAGTTCATTTAATCATATTACTTAAGAACTCCCACTTAGATAGACATCCCTCTAATCATCTAAGTGATCACGTGATCCATATCAACTAAACCACGTCCGATCATCACGTGAGAAGGAGTAGTTTTCAATAGTGAACATCACTATGTTGATCATATCTACTATATGATTCACGTTCGACCTTTCGGTCTCAGTGATCCGAGGCCATATCTGCATATGCTAGGCTCGTCAAGTTTAACCCGAGTATTATGCGTGTGCAAAACTGGCTTGCACCCATTGTATGTGAACGTAGAGCTTATCACACCCGATCATCACGTGGTGTCTCGGCACGACGAACTGTAGCAATGGTGCATACTCAGCGAGAACACTTGTACCTTGAAATTTAGTGAGAGATCATCTTATAATGCTACCGCCGAACTAAGCAAAATAAGATGCATAAAGGATAAACATCACATGCAATCAATATAAGTGATATGATATGGCCATCATCATCTTGTTCCTTTGATCTCCATCTCCAAAGCACCGTCATGATCACCATCCTCACCGGCTTGACACCTTGATCTCCATCGAAGCATTGTGGTCGTCTTGCCAACTATTGCTTCTACGACTATCGCTACCGCTTAGTGGTAAAGTAAAGCAATTACATGACAACCATATGGCTCCTGCCAGTTGCCGATAACTCTGTTACAAAACATGATCATCTCATACAATAAAATTTAGCATCATGCCTTGACCATATCACATCACAACATGCCCTGCAAAAACAAGTTAGACGTCCTCTACTTTGTTGTTGCAAATTTTAGGTGGCTGCTACGAGCTAAGCAAGAACCGTTCTTACCTACGCATCAAAAAAACACAACGTGGTATAGTGATTGCTTTTTGATCTTCAGAAAGAACCATGTTCTTTGAATCCAATTCAACTAAAGTTGGAGAAATTGACACCCACTAGCCACCTGTGTGCGAAGCACGTCGGTAGAACTAGTCTCGCGTAAGCGTATGCGTAATGTCGGTCTGAGCCGCTTCATCCAACAATACCGCTGAATCAAGAATCAACTAGTGACGGCAAGCAATATGTATATACCCACGCCCACAACTCCTTTGTGTTCTGCTCATGCATATAACATCTACGCATAGACCCGGCTCGGATGCCACTGTTGGGGAACGCAGTAATTTCAAAAATTTCCTACGCACACGCAAGATCCATCTAGGTGATGAAGAGCAACGAGAGGGGAGAGTGTTGTCCACATACCCTCGTAGACCAAAAGCGGAAGCGCTATGACAACACGATTGATGTAGTCGTACGTCTTCATGATCCGACCGATCCTAGCACTGAAGATACGGCACCTCCGCGATCTGCACACGTTCGGCTCGGTGACGTCCCACGAACTCTAGATCCAGCTGAGTGTCGAGGCAGATCGGCTCGGTGACGTCCCACGAACTCTAGATCCAGCTGAGTGTCGAGGCAGAGCTTCATCGCACGATGGCGTGATGACGGTGATGATGAAGTTACCGACGCAGGGCTTTGCCTAAGCACTACAACGATATGACCGAGGTCGAAATCTGTGGAGGTGGGCACCGCACACGGCTAAGAGATCAACTTGTGTGTCTATGGGGTGCCCCCTCCCCCGTATATAAAGGAGTGGAGGAGGGGAGGGACGGACCTCTCTATGGCGCGCCCTAGGGGGAGTCCTACTCCCACTGAGAGTAGGATTCCCCCCTTTCCATAGTTGGAGTAGGAGAGAAGGAAGGGGGCGGCCCCCCACCCAATTAGGATTGGGCTAGGGGGCGCGCTCTCCACCTTGGCCTTCCTCTCCTCTATTCCACTAAGGCCCAATAAGGCCCATATACTCCCCGAGGGGTTCCGGTAACCCCCCGGTACTCCGTAAATGCCCGAACTCACCCGGAACCATTCCGATGTCCAAACATAGCCTTCCAATATATCGATCTTTATGTATCGACCATTCCGAGACGCCTCGTCATGTCCGTGATCATATCCGGGACTCCGAACTACCTTCGGTACATCGAAAACACATAAACTCATAATACCGATCGTCACCGAACGTAAGCGTGTGGACCCTACGGGTTCAAGAACTATGTAGACATGCCCAAGACTCATCTCCGGTCAATAACCAATAGCGGAACCTGGATGCTCATATTGGTTCCTACATACTCTACGAAGATCTTTACTGGTCAAACCGCATAACAACATACGTTGTTCCCTTTGTCATCGGTATGTTACTTGCCCGAGATTCGATCGTCGGTATCTCAATACCTAGTTCAATATCGTTACCAGCAAGTCTCTTTACTCGTTCCGTAATGCAACATCCCGAACTACCTCATTACTCACATTGCTTGCAAGGCTTATAGTGATGTGCATTACCAAGAGGGCCCAGAGATACCTCTCCGATACACGGAGTGACAAATCCTAATCTCGATCTATGCCAACTCAACAAACACCATCGGAGACACCTGTAGAACATCTTTATAGTCACCCAGTTACGTTGTGACGTATGATAGCACACTAAGTGTTCCTCCGGCATTCGGGAGTTGCATAATCTCATAGTCATAGGAACATGTATAAGTTATGAAGAAAGCAATAGCAACAAACTAAATGATCATCGTGCTAAGCTAACGGATGGGTCAAGTCAATCACTTCATTCTCTAATGACGTGATCCCGTTAATCAAATGACAAATCTTGTCCATGGCTAGGAAACTTAACCATCTTTGCTTAACGAGCTAGTCAAGTAGAGGCATACTAGTGACACTCTGTTTGTCTATGTATTCACACACGTACTAAGTTTTTGGTTAATACAATTCTAGCATGAATAATAAAAATTTATCATGATATAAGGAAATATAAATAACAACTTTATTGTTGCCTCTAGGGCATATTTCCTTCATAGATGGCATGCCTCTGCTCTTCATACCGTGTTTGAGTGTGTTGTGAAATGAGTAGTGGACAAAGTCTCATGGCAGGAATGCCGGGGCGGCGGCCCTGGATGGTGGTCCGCATGGTTGCTCTCCGGCGGGCATCATCGCGGCGGTGGTGGCTCTCCTTCCAAGTTCTGTGGGTGATGGGCTGTATGGCGACGGGTGGCTCGGCATGCTCTTTGTGGCGACGCCCTGATTCGAATTTGGGGCTCTGACCCCATCTCATTCGTCCTAGAGGCCTCGTGGCGTCACGAATGAGCTGCCGAGTGAAAGCCCTGCGCCTCCACACTGTCGACATCGACACGCGTGTTTGCCACGCTCTTCATGAAGATGTCGTCGTGATTCTTCTCTATGTGTCAAGGCTCTGGGAAAACATTTGTCCATTTTGGACCCGACAGTGGCGATGCTCAACACCGTTCTCTCTTTTGAGGGCGCTGTCGTGGAGCTTAGGTGTTCTAGGTTGTAGCGTGGAGGTGTGCTTAGATATTCTTGTATTCTTTGTCGGTAGCATAGTCGTGTGCGTTCTGCGTGATCCGGTTATCATGGGACCGGTTTTGTAAGAGGGCTACCTCATCATCTTGCATTGTTCGGTCATATATTATCTTCGGTGGTGAATCAGAGGATGAATGCCTCCGTGAGGAGGATGTCTCGCCACCGCTCCCGCTTCTGCCCCAGCGGCGCGCTCCCATCCCCCCTACCAGCTCCTCGCCGGCGGCGCCATCCAGGCCCACGGCGACCACCACATCGGCGCCTCCCGCTCTGGGAGCGTCGACCACCTGCCCCCCCCCACCCAGCGCTGGAGCGCGCCTGGATCTGGCCCGGACGCGGCTTCGATCCTACGGGCCATTCACTCCTCGGCCTCCCCTACGGCATCCTCGCTGGCCGTAGCTGCGGAGCGTGAGGTGACCGTTGCGGCACATGGGGCGGCGCCTTTGCGGGGTAGCTTTGAAGTGGGGGAGTCAAGCTCGGCTGGCGTGCACCTCCCGGTTTCTCCCTCCTAGCATTCATTCCGCGGCCTGCCGCCTTCTGGCCGTCTCCGGTCCGAGATTTGCATCCCCCCGTCCAGCAACCTTTACTCCTCTGGGCGCTGCTCCCCTGTGGCCTCGGAGCGCGCCAAAGGTCTGGCTCCCAGCGATGCCCGTGGCGACCGCGTTGAAGACGGCCCGGAATGGCAACTGGTACGCTCGAGGCGCCATCGGCGTGCACCTCCCGTACCATCTTCAGCGGCGGGGCGGCATGGGCAACTGTGCAATCCAGCAGCGGATTTATTGGCTGCCCAACGTCGCGCTGCATTCTTGAAGCGCTTCCGCGGTCGATGCCTTCGGTGTCTTGATAAAGGGCATCGTGTCGCCGGCTACCGCAACCCTGTGCGCTGCTCATCCTGCTGGCTTTACGGTCACCGCTCCAGCTCCACCCACTGCCCTCGCCGCAAGCTGTCCGCCCCCGCCACCCCTCCCTCCCCGGCATCGGTCTCTGCCCGGCGGTGGCCGTCTGCCGCGCCCCACCCGCCCCAGCCCACCCGGCCTCTCGCTCCCTCCCCCGCCATGGCCTACCGCCCGGGTGATGCCTCCCGCCAGCCGCGTGGCGGCGCCACGTTCTCGGTCAGCACCCAAGCTGTCGAGGAGGCGGCTCGCCACCTGCGTGCCACGGCCGTGCTCGTCACCATGTCGGAGGAGCGCATCGACATCAACCCGCAGCTCATCGCGAAGGCTATCGAGCGCGACATTGGGGCGCCCTGGGGTGAGATGCACGTCTCTAAGCATTTCCCAGAGCACTTCCTGGTGCGGTTCACCAACGCGCGCCATCGTGATGTGGCGGTGGATGCGGGGGTGGCTTCCTGCCGTGGGGTTGCTCTCTCCATCACGCCATGGAAGCCCGCCGCCCATGGCCACCAGCGCGTCTGGCGCTACTACTGTCGCCTTGCCATTGAGCGCCTCCCAGTGCAGGCTTGGCGGTGGGAGATGGTGCAGGATGCTATTGGCCTCTCCTGCTGGGTTGACCGGCTGGAATGCTAGACCACGTCGCTCTCCAATACCTCGTGCGTCTATGCATGGGTCTGGGCGTGGAGCCTCGACGATATCCCTACCTCCAGCGACTACTGCATCATCGATCGTGCGCCGGAGGGTCGCGGCCGCCCCGTTCTGCCTGAAGGCTGCCCGCGCGAGGAGGGCAAGCAAGGCCCGCAATTCCCCATCCTCATTCACCTGGACGAGACTAGAGACTACACGACCGTCGACGAGCACCAGGCGAGCCGTGACGCAGAGTGGCCTCTGCGCGACCGCTTCAGCTGGGTGTTCGACGTCGAAGATGGGCAAGGCGGCACGGGGCACCGCCGTGTGCCAGACCAAGATCATCCGAGGCCTAGGCACCGGTCTCGGGACGACGAAGATGATGAAGCTGGGGGGCGCTGTCGCCGCTTGAGGAGGGTGTGGCGCGGCTCCCTCTTGGGTTGCCGTTCTGACGGCACGGAGCGCGGTTTGTCCAGTCGCTCGGGCGTTCGACGCGTCTCGGGCGGGTTGGGCGGCTCGTCTGGCAGGCGCCGCGGTGGGTTGCCGCGTGACTGCCCCTCCCTCTCCAGCAGCGAAGGCTCCAACCACAGCAGCTCGCGCTCCCATGGTGGAGGCAACAACAGCGACACGTCCAGGCCGCGCCACGGGAACCATCACCGTGTGCGCTCCCGGTCCCGGGAGGGGGCCCATAACCGTCTTCGGTCCCCATCGCCTGGGCCGGTCAGCCCGCGCTCTGTCCTCCCCCCGTTGGCTGTGGCGGGCATGGGGCAGCTTTGGTCCCCGTGCTGCAAGGCGTGCCCACGGAGCTCGAGATGCCTTCTCAAGAGGTGCTGCTCGGCGCGCCACTGCTTGCTGCCACCCCGCCTGGTCTCCCGCCCGCCCTGCCTGCTGCAGTCGCTGGCAACTTGGACGGAGAGGTGGAGGCCATGTGGCGTGAGCTCACGTGTGAAGACCCGCTGGTGGCTACGCTGCACCAGACGCCCAGCCTCTTCCTGGACGAGGGGTGTTGGCCATTTGCGGAACCCGTGACCTCCTCCTGGTCTTGCCTGATGGAGGAGGAGCTGGGGTTGCAGGACGCCCCTCCTGACGTGTCGCAGCACGGCCCAGAGGAGCTGGGCCCCCCTGTGGTGGCGCTGCCCGGGCCGGGGGCGCAGGAACCGCCCAGGATGCTTGAGCCGTGGCCCAGCAGGGGCTACATGTCTCTCCCTGCCCCGCTCTCTGATGATGCCATGCTGAGCCAGCTGCCGCCCTCTCAGCTCGTGCTCCAGTTCGACGCCGGTGCTACAGCTGATTTCCTCGCCACCAAGCTCCAGGCCCTTGAGGTCGACCCCAACACGTCCTTCATGGCCAAGGTGTTTGGTCTGATGCCGCCGTCAATCATGGGCGCGGCCCCTGAGGGGCGGCGCCTCGGCCCTGTGGCGCCGCCCGAAGAGCTGCGCTTCGTCCCCATGCCCGAGTCGGCCCCTCCCAAGCCAAGGCGCTCCTCTAGGGCGGCGGCGGTGAAGGGCATGACCCAACAACAGAAGGCACAGGCACGTCTGGCCTAGCAGGTTGCTTTCATCGACAAGGAGGCCGAGTTCTCGCCCCGTGTGTGCGAGAAGTACGTGCAATGTTTCAAGACCCTCGGCAAGCTCACTTCCAAGCTTGCCCGGGCTGCTGGAGTGCACTCCGCCGCCAAGATCAACCTGCCTGACGAGGAGCTACGCGGGCTGGCTGGCGAAGGCGCGGCTGGCGCGGTCTGATGGTCATGCAGGCCTTGTAGCTGGGAGCTGCCTGTTGCTGATGATAGCTAGGCCCTCGTCTCCACCCGTCTGTGTACCGCACCGCTTCTCGGTGCCGTCTATGTCTGTGTCTATTTGTTGGCGACCTCGCCGGATGCCCGTGCTCCTTAGACCGGCTCCCTCTCTGTTGTTGTTCTTCAAAATCGCGACTCGTCGTACGAGTACGCCATTAATCTGGGTTGTTGTTAGTTTCCTTCATGAGTAATTTTTCCCTGCTTAACTGGAATGTGAGGGGGCTCAACGATCGCGCGCGTCGATGTGGCGTCTACTCCCTGATCCAGCAATCGCGCTGCTCCGTGCTTTGACCGCAGGAAACGAAGGTCGCCGCTTTTTCTGCCGCGGCCCTCTTGGAAGTGACCGGTAGCCGCCTGTCCGGTACCGCAACGCTGCCGGCCGTGGGCACCCGCCGGGGGATCCTTCTTGCATGGGACCCGGACGTGTTTCCGTTGATCAGCTGGAGGTCACCGAGCATGCCATTTCTGCTAGATTCTTACCGCGCACTGGTGGGGCGCCGTGGCACTTGACTACCGTCTACGGCCCATGCGAGGATGCCACCAAGCTGCTCTTACTAGATGAGTTAGTGGCGATCCGCGCTCGTCGGCCAGGGCCGTGGCTAGTGCTTGGCAATTTCAACCTCATCTACTCGGCGCGTGACAAGAACAACACAAACCTCAACCACCGTATGATGTCCAGCTTCCGAGCGGCGCTCAACGCTGGTGAGCTTCATGAGATTCCGCTGCAAGGCCGCCGATTCACATGGTCCAATGAGCAAGATGACCCCACCCTCTCTAGGATTGATCGTGCGTTCTGCGATGTGGAGTGGGAGCTGCTTCACTGCTCGGTTCGTTTAGTGCCGCTCACCACGGGGATGTCCGACCACTGCCCGCTGCTGCTTACCTGCGAGCACCCATGCCGGTGTAAGTGCGGTTTTCGCTTTGAGGCATTCTGGGTTCATCTTCAGGGCTTCTCGGATGTTGTGTCCATGTCATGGAACGAGCCTTGCCCGCCCCTCGATGCGTTGGCTCGCCTGGATTTTAAGCTGAGGAGGGTGGCCCGGGCGCTGCGCCTATGGAGCAAGAACTCAATTGGAGACACCAGGCTTCAGCTCCTCATGGCCCAGGATACTATCATGCTTTTGGATGAAACCCAAGAATCGCGCCAACTCGAGCCAGACGAGCTTGAGCTTCGCAAAGCGCTCAAGGCCCGGATTCTCGGGCTCATTGTTATCAAGCGGATCAAGGCCAAGCAGCGTTCACGCATGCGCTTCCTACGCTCGGGCGAAGCCAACACCAAATTTTTCCACCTTAAGTCCAACGGACGGCATCGAAAAAACTTCATAGCATCGCTGCAGGCGGCCAGCTCGATTGCCACGATGCAGGACCACAAGGCTGTCATGGCTAAGGAGTTTTTTGATGGCCTCATTGGGCAGCCTGCACACACGCCGCTCTCCATTGACTGGGACAGTCTCGAGTTGCCGCGAGAGAACCTCGAGGATCTAGAGGCGCCCTTCTCCTCCGATGAGATCTTGCAGGCCATTAAGGATCTGCCGGCGGATCGTACGCCTGGGCCGGATGGTTTTTCTGGGGGTTTCTTCAAAGCTGCGGCACCGATCATCATACAAGACCTGTTGCTCGCATTCCGCCAGGTTTTCCTCCTCAACCGTTCCAGCCTGCACAAGCTAAATGGAGCTCACATCGTCCTTCTTCCGAAAAAACCGAAGGCCGCGGCCATGTCTGACTACAGGCCGATCACTCTCCTGCACAGCATCGCCAAGCTCATCATGAAGGTTCTGGCATCTAGGCTGGCACGATGCATCGACTCGCTGATCTCGCCAGGGCAGAGCGCGTTCTTGCATGGGCGCTGTATTCAGGACAATTTCCTCCTTGTGCGCGGATTGACCAGGCACTTCCACAGGGTCAGGCGATCCGTGCTCTTCCTGAAGCTTGATATCGCCAAGGCTTTCGACTCGGTGTCTTGGCCATACCTGCTTAGCATGTTGCGAGCCAGGGGTTTTGGGAGGCGGTGGTGCGAGTGGATGGCCATGATGCTATCCACGGCTTCCTCGCGTGTTATGATCAATGGCCAGGAAGGAGATCCTATCTGTTGGGGAACGTTGCAGAAAACAAAAACTTTCCTACTCGTTTCACCAAGATCCATCTAGGAGTTCATCTAGCAACGAGTCATCGGATGCATCTACATACCTTTGTAGATCGCGTGCGGAAGCGTTTAAAGAACGGTGATGATGTAGTCGAACACGACGTGATCCAAATCACCGATGACCAAGCACCGAACGGACGGCACCTCCGCGTTCAACACACGTACGGGACGGGAGACGTCTCCTCCTTCTTGATCCAGCAAGGGGGAAGGAGAGGTTGATGAAGATCCAGCAGCACGACGGCGTGGTGGTGGATGCAGGGCGTCACAGTAGCAGGGCTTCGCCTATACTACGAGAGAGAGACGTAACGGGGAGAGAGGGAGGTGCCAGGGGCTGGTGTATGAAGTCCCTCCTCTCCCCCACTATATATAGGGGTGCTAGGGGGCGCGCCGGCCCTAGGAGATGGAATCTCCTAGGGGGGCGGCGGCCAAGGGTGGGGGGCTTGCCCCCCAAGCAAGGGGCGCCCCCTTTAGGGTTTCCCCTCAACCCTAGCCGCATGGGCCCTAGGGGAGTGGCGCCCCAGCCCACTTTGGGCTGGGTTCCCTCCCACTTCAGCCCATGGGGCCCCCCGGGATAGGTGGCCCCACCCGGTGGACCCCCGGGACCCTTCCGGTGGTCCCGGTACAATACCGGTGACCCCGAAACTTGTCCCGATGGCCGAAACAGCACTTCCTATATATAATTCTTTACCTCCGGACCATTCCAGAACTCCTCGTGACGTCCGGGATCTCATCCGGGACTCCGAACAACATTCGGGTTACTGCATATACATATCTTCACAACCCTAGCGTCACCGAACCTTAAGTGTGTAGACCCTACGGGTTCGGGAGACAAGCAGACATGACCGAGACGACTCTCCGGTCAATAACCAACAGCGGGATCTGGATACCCATGTTGGCTCCCACATGCTCCACGATGATCTCATCGGATGAACCACGATGTCGAGGATTCAATCAACCCCGTATGCAATTCCCTTTGTCAATCGATATGTTACTTGCCCGAGATTCGATCGTCGGTATCCCAATACCTCGTTCAATCTCGTTACCGGCAAGTCACTTTACTCGTACCGTAATGCATGATCCCGTGACCAGACACTTGGTCACTTTGAGCTCATTATGATGATGCATTACCGAGTGGGCCCAGTGATACCTCTCCGTCATACGGAGTGACAAATCCCAGTCTTGATCCATGTCAACCCAACAGACACTTTCGGAGATACCCGTAGTCTACCTTTATAGTCACCCAGTTACGTTGTGACGTTTGGTATACCCAAAGCACTCCTACGGTATCCCGGAGTTACACGATCTCATGGTCTAAGGAAAAGATACTTGACATTGGAAAAACTCTAGCAAACGAACTATACGATCTTGTGCTATGTTTAGGATTGGGTCTTGTCCATCACATCATTCTCCTAATGATGTGATCTCGTTATCAATGACATCCAATGTCCATAGTCAGGAAACCATGACTATCTGTTGATCAACGAGCTAGTCAACTAGAGGCTTACTAGGGACATGTTGGTGTCTGTTATTCACACATGTATTACGATTTCCGGATAACACAATTATAGCATGAATAAAGACAATTATCATGAATAAGGAAATATAATAATAATGCTTTTATTATTGCCTCTAGGGCATATTTCCAATAGTCTCCCACTTGCACTAGAGTCAATAATCTAGTTACATTGTGATGAATCGAACACCCATGGAATTCTGGTGTTGATCATGTTTTGCTCTAGGGAGAGGTTTAGTCAACGGATCTGCTACATTCAGGTCCGTATGTACTTTACAAATATCTATGTCTCCATCTTGAACATTTTCACGAATGGAGTTGAAGCGACGCTTGATGTGCCTTGTCTTCTTGTGAAACCTGGGCTCCTTGGCAAGTGCAATAGCTCCAGTGTTGTCACAGAAAAGTTTGATTGGCCCCGACGCATTGGGTATGACTCCTAGGTCGGTGATGAACTCCTTCACCCATATTGCTTCATGTGCTGCCTCCGAGGCTGCCATGTACTCCGCTTCACATGTAGATCCCGCCACGACGCTTTGCTTGCAACTGCACCAGCTTACTGCCCCACCATTCAAAATATACACATATCCGGTTTGTGACTTAGAGTCATCCAGATCTGTGTCGAAGCTAGCGTCGACGTAACCCTTTACGACGAGCTCTTCGTCACCTCCATAAACGAGAAACATTTCCTTAGTCCTTTTCAGGTACTTCAGGATATTCTTGACCGCTGTCCAGTGTTCCTTGCCGGGATTACTTTGGTACCTTCCTACCAACTTACGGCAAGGTTTACATCAGGTCTGGTACACAGCATGGCATACATAATAGAACCTATGGCTGATGCATAGGGGATGACGCTCATCTCTTCTATATCTTCTGCCGTGGTCGGACATTGAGCTGAGCACAATTTCATACCTTGTAATACAGGCAAGAACCCCTTCTTAGATTGATCCATATTGAACTTCTTCAATATCTTATCAAGGTATGTGCTTTGTGAAAGACCTATGAGGCGTCTCGATCTATCTCTATAGATTTTGATGCCGAATATATAAGCAGCTTCTCCAAGGTCCTTCATTGAAAAACTCTTATTCAAGTAGGCCTTGATGCTGTCCAAGAGTTCTATATCATTTCCCATCAATAGTATGTCATCTACATATAATATGAGAAATGCTACAGAGCTCCCACTCACTTTCTTGTAAACGCAGGCTTCTCCATAAGTCTGCGTAAACCCAAACGCTTTGATCATCTCATCAAAGCGAATGTTCCAACTCCGAGATGCTTGCACCAGCCCATAAATCGAGCGTTGGAGCTTGCACACCTTGTCAGCATTCTTAGGATCGACAAAACCTTCCGGCTGCATCATATACAATTCTTCCTTAAGGAAACCATTAAGGAATGCCGTTTTGACGTCCATTTGCCATATCTCATAATCGTAGAATGCGGCAATTGCTAACATGATTCGGACGGACTTTAGCTTCGCTACCGGTGAGAAAGTCTCATCGTAGTCAACCCCTTGAACTTGTCGATAACCCTTAGCGACAAGTCGAGCTTTATAGATGGTCACATTACCATCCGCGTCTGTCTTCTTCTTAAAGATCCATTTATTTTCTATGGCTCGCCGTTCAACGGGCAAGTCAGTCAAAGTCCATACTTCATTTTCATACATGGATCCTATCTCGGATTTCATGGCTTCTAGCCATTTGTCGGAATCCGGGCCCGCCATCGCTTCTTCATAGTTCGAAGGTTCACCGTTGTCTAACAACATGATTTCCAAGACAGGGTTGCCGTACCACTCTGGTGCGGAATGTGTCCTTGTGGACCTTCGAATTTCAGTAGGAGCTTGATCAGAAGTATCTTGATCATTATCATTAACTTCCTCTCTAGTCGGTGCAGGCACCTCAGGAACATTTTCTTGAGTTGCGCCATTTTCCGGTTCAAGAGGTAATACTTCATCAAGCTCTACTTTCCTCCCACTTACTTCTTTCGAGAGAAACTCTTTCTCTAGAAAGGACCCATTCTTGGCAACAAAGATCTTGCCTTCGGATCTGAGGTAGAAGGTGTACCCAACAGTTTCTTTTGGGTATCCTATGAAGACGCATTTTTCCGACTTGGGTTCGAGCTTTTCAGGTTGAAGTTTCTTGACATAAGCATCGCATCCCCAAACTTTTAGAAACGACAGCTTAGGTTTCTTCCCAAACCATAATTCATACGGTGTCATCTCAACGGATTTCGACGGAGCCCTATTTAAAGTGAATGCGGCAGTCTCTAAAGCATAGCCCCAAAAAGATAGCGATAAATCGGTAAGAGACATCATAGATCGCACCATATCTAATAGAGTGCGATTACGACGTTCGGACACACCGTTACGCTGAGGTGTTCCAAGCGGCGTGAGTTGTGAAACTATTCCACATTTTCTTAAGTGTGTGCCAAATTCGTGACTCAAGTATTCTCCTCCACGATCTGATCGTAGAAACTTGATTTTCCTGTCACGTTGATTTTCAACCTCACTCTGAAATTCCTTGAACTTTTCAAAGGTTTCAGACTTGTGTTTCATTAAGTAGATATACCCATATCTACTTAAATCATCAGTGAGCGTGAGAACATAACGATAGCCACTGCGAGCCTCAACACTCATTGGACCGCACACATCAGTATGTATGATTTCCAATAAGTCAGTTGCTCGCTCCATTGTTCCTGAGAACGGAGTCTTGGTCATCTTACCCATGAGGCATGGTTCGCACGTGTCAAATGATTCATAATCAAGAGACTCTAAAAGTCCATCTGCATGGAGCTTCTTCATGCGTTTGACACCTATGTGACCAAGGCGGCAGTGCCACAAGTATGTGGGACTATCATTATCAACCGTACATCTTTTGGTACTCACATTATGAACATGTGTAGTATTACGTTCGAGATTCATAAAGAATAAACCATTCACCATAGGAGCATGACCATAAAACATATCTCTCATATAAATAGAACAACCATTATTCTCGGATTTAAATGAGTAGCCATCTCGAATTAAACGAGATCCCGATACAATGTTCATGCTCAAAGCTGGCACTAAATAACAATTATTAAGGTTTAAAACTAATCCTGAAGGTAGATATAGAGGTAGAGTGCCGACGGCGATCACATTGACCTTGGAACCATTCCCGACGCGCATCGTCACCTCGTCCTTTGCCAGTTTCCGCTTATTCCGCAGCCCCTGCTTTGAGTTACAAATGTGAGCAACTGCACCGGTATCAAATACCCAGGAGCTACTACGGACACTAGTAAGGTACACATCAATTACATGTATATCACATATACCTTTTGTTTTGCCGGCCTTCTTGTCTGCTAAGTATTTAGGGCAGTTCCGCTTCCAGTGACCGCTTCCCTTGCAATAAAAGCACTCAGTCCCGGGCTTGGGTCCATTCTTTGGCTTCTTCCCGGCAGCTTGCTTGCCGGGCGCGGCAACCTCCTTGCCGTCCTTCTTGAAGTTCTTTTTACCCTTGCCTTTCTTGAACTTAGTGGCTTTATTGACCATCAACACTTGATGTTCCTTCTTGACTTCTACCTCCGCTGATTTCAGCATTGAGAACAACTCAGGAATGGTCTTTTGCATCTCCTGCATGTTGAAGTTCATCACAAATCTCTTGTAGCTTGGTGGAAGCGACTGGAGGATTCTGTCAATGACCGCATCATCCGGGAGATTAACTCCTAGCTGAGACAAGCGGTTATGTAACCCAGACATAGTGAGTATGTGCTCACTGACAGAACTATTTTCCTCCATCTTACAGCTGAAGAACTTATCGGAGAC
The DNA here is from genome assembly GCF_056163025.1 of Triticum urartu. Classification (NCBI taxonomy): domain Eukaryota; kingdom Viridiplantae; phylum Streptophyta; class Magnoliopsida; order Poales; family Poaceae; genus Triticum; species Triticum urartu. The sequence goes on along the minus strand of NC_141877.1, from coordinate 443,330,357 downwards.
TTCATATCTCTCGATCCGGGTATGAGCTTGAAAAACCATTTTCAGCTCTTCGAACATCTCATATGCTCCATGTCTCTCAAAACGCTTTTGGAGCCCCGGCTCTAAGCTGTAAAGCATGCCGCACTGAACGAGGGAGTAGTCGTCAACACGTGTCTGCCAAGCGTTCATAACGTCTTGGTTCTGTGGGACGGGAGCTTCACCTAGCGGTGCTTGTAGGACATAATCTTTCTTGGCAGCTATGAGGATGATCCTCAGGTTCCGGACCCAGTCCGTATAGTTGTTGCCATCGTCTTTCAGTTTGGTTTTCTCTAGGAACGCGTTGAAGTTGAGGACTACGTTGGCCATTTGATCTACAAGACATATTGTAAAATATTTTAGACTAAGTTCATGATAATTAAGTTCATCTAATCAAATTATTAATGAACTCACACTTAGATTAGACATCCCTCTAGTCATCTAAGTATTACATGATCCGAGTTGACTAGGCCGTGTCCGATCATCACGTGAGACGGACTAGTCAACATCGGTGAACATCTTCATGTTGATCGTATCTTCTATACGACTCATGCTCGACCTTTCGGTCTTCTGTGTTCCGAGGCCATGTCTGTACATGCTAGGCTCGTCAAGTCAACCTAAGTGTTTGCATGTGTAAATCTGTCTTACACCCGTTGTATGTGAACGTCTGAATAAAACACCCGATCATCACGTGGTGTTTTGAAACAGCGAACTGTCGCAACGGTGCACAGTTAGGGGGAACACTTCTTGAAATTATTATGAGGGATCATCTTATTTACTACCGTCGTTCTAAGTAAACAAGATGCAAAACATGATAAACATCACATGCAATCAAATAATAAACGTGACATGATATGGCCAATATCACATAGCTCCTTTGATCTCCATCTTGGGGCTCCATGATCATCTTGTCACCGGCTTGACACCATGATCTCCATCATCATGATCTCCATCATCGTGTCTCCATGAAGTTGCTCGCCAACTATTACTTCTACTACTATGGCTAACGCGTTTAGCAATAAAGTAAAGTAATTTACATGGCGTTTCTCAATGACACGCAGGTCATATAAAAGAATAAAGACAACTCCTATGGCTCCTGCCGGTTGTCATACTCATCGACATGCAAGTCGTGATTTCTATTACAATAGCATGAACATCTCATACATCACATATAGATCATTCATCATTCATCACAACTTTGGCCATATCATATCACAAACCACTTGCTGCAAAAAACAAGTTAGACGTCCTCTAATTGATGTTGCAAGTTTTACGTGGCTGAATTTAGGGTTCTAGCAAGAACGACTTCTTACCTACGTTAAAGCCACAACGTGATTTGTCAACTTCTATTTACCCTTCATAAGGACCCTGTTCATCGAATCCGCTCCAACTAAAGTGGGAGAGACAGACACCGGCCAGCCACCTTATGCAACTAGTGCATGTTAGTCGGTGGAACCGGTCTCACGTAAGCGTACGTGTAAGGTTGGTCCGGGCCGCTTCATCCCACAATGCCGCTGAAGCAAGAAAAGACTAGTAGCGGCAAGAAAGTTGACAAATCTACGCCCACAACAAATTGTGTTCTACTCGCGCAAGAAGAACTACGCATAGACCTAGCTCATGATGCCATTGTTGGGGAACGTTGCAGAAAACAAAAATTTTCCTACTCGTTTCACCAAGATCCATCTAGGAGTTCATCTAGCAACGAGTCATCGGATGCATCTACATACCTTTGTAGATCGCGTGCGGAAGCGTTCAAAGAACGGTGATGATGTAGTCGAACACGACGTGATCCAAATCACCGATGACCAAGCACCGAACGGACGGCACCTCCGCGTTCAACACATGTACGGGATGGGAGACGTCTCCTCCTTCTTGATCCAGCAAGGGGGAAGGAGAGGTTGATGAAGATCCAGCAGCACGAAGGCGTGGTGGTGGATGCAGGGCGTCACAGTAGCAGGGCTTCGCCTATACTACGAGAGAGAGACGTAACGGGGAGAGAGGGAGGCGCCAGGGGCTGGTGTATGAAGTCCCTCCTCTCCCCCACTATATATAGGGGTTCTAGGGGGGGCGCCGGCCCTAGGAGATGGAATCTCCTAGGGGGGGCGGCGGCCAAGGGTGGGGGGCTTGCCCCCCAAGCAAGGGGGCGCCCCCTTTAGGGTTTCCCCTCAACCCTAGCCGCATGGGCCCTAGGGGAGTGGCGCCCCAGCCCACTTTGGGCTGGGTTCCCTCCCACTTCAGCCCATGGGGCCCCCCGGGATAGGTGGCCCCACCCGGTGGACCCCCGGGACCCTTCCGGTGGTCCCGGTACAATACCGGTGACCCCGAAACTTGTCCCGATGGCCGAAACAGCACTTCCTATATATAATTCTTTACCTCCGGACCATTCCGGAACTCCTCGTGACGTCCGGGATCTCATCCGGGACTCCGAACAACATTCGGGTTACTGCATATACATATCTTCACAACCCTAGCGTCACCGAACCTTAAGTGTGTAGACCCTACGGGTTCGGGAGACAAGCAGACATGACCGAGACGACTCTCCAGTCAATAACCAACAGCGGGATCTGGATACCCATGTTGGCTCCCACATGCTCCACGATGATCTCATCGGATGAACCACGATGTCGAGGATTCAATCAACCCCGTATGCAATTCCCTTTGTCAATCGATATGTTACTTGCCCGAGATTCGATCGTCGGTATCCCAATACCTCGTTCAATCTCGTTACCGGCAAGTCACTTTACTCGTACCGTAATGCATGATCCCGTGTCCAGACACTTGGTCACTTTGAGCTCATTATGATGATGCATTACCGAGTGGGCCCAGTGATACCTCTCCGTCATACGGAGTGACAAATCCCAGTCTTGATTCATGTCAACCCAACAGACACTTTCGGAGATACCCGTAGTCTACCTTTATAGTCACCCAGTTATGTTGTGACGTTTGGTATACCCAAAGCACTCCTACGGTATCCGGGAGTTAAACGATCTCATGGTCTAAGGAAAAGATACTTGACATTGGAAAAACTCTAGCAAACGAACTATACGATCTTGTGCTATGTTTAGGATTGGGTCTTGTCCATCACATCATTCTCCTAATGATGTGATCTCGTTATCAATGACATCCAATGTCCATAGTCAGGAAACCATGACTATCTGTTGATCAACGAGCTAGTCAACTAGAGGCTTACTAGGGACATGTTGGTGTCTGTTATTCACACATGTATTACGATTTCCGGATAACACAATTATAGCATGAATAAAGACAATTATCATGAATAAGGAAATATAATAATAATGCTTTTATTATTGCCTCTAGGGCATATTTCCAACACTATCCAACACTGCTGTGGCCTCAGACAAGGCGACCCGCGTTCGCCATTCCTCTTCATCCTGGCCATGGAGCCGCTCCAGCGCATCCTGAACATGGCGGTGACCGCGGGTTCGATTTCGCTGCTTCGGGGTAGGATTCCGCGTTTCCGTGCATCGCTCTACGCGGATGACGTCGCGCTCTTCCTCAACCCAGTTAAAGCTGAGCTGGCCACTATGCGTGCCATTCTTACCTCTTTCGGCATGGCTACTGGTCTGCACGTCAACTTCGAGAAGAGTGCGGTCGTCCCCATTCGTTGCGACTCCTTGGACATCGCCGACGTTACCAGTCCGCTCGGGGCTGCCATAGCCTCCTTTCCTTGCAAATTCCTCAGCCTGCCGCTTTCCCTTCAGAAACTGCGCAAGATTGCCGCTTCTAGAGAAGATTCGGGCGCGGTTGGCATTCTGGAAGGCCATGTTGCTGTCCATGGCAGGCAGGTTGGTCCTCCTCAACGTCGTGCTATCCGCCTTCACAGTCTACTGGTTGTCCGTGTTCGAGTTACCCGCTTGGGCGCGGGACGAGATCAATAAGCTCCGTCGAGCATGGCTATGGAAAGGCGAGGAATCCTGCCACGGCGGGCACTGCAAGATTTCTTGGAGCAGGATCTGCAGACCAAGGCAGCTGGGAGGTCTGGGCATCACCGACTTGCATCGTTTCGGCGTTGCCTTGCGCCTCCGCTGGTTGTGGCAGGAGCGCGTCTCCCCCACCAGGCCCTGGATCGGTCTCCCGACGCCCTGCAAGATCGCAGACAGAGCCATCTTTGCGGTTGCGACGCGGGTGGTCTTAGGCGGCGGTGATCGCGCCTCTTTCTGGTTCGACGGTTGGCTTGAGGGCGGCGCGCCATTCACCCTGGCCCCGGACCTCTTCGCGGCTTCAAGGCGAAAATTTCGTTCGGTGCGGGAGGCACTGCACGACGGTCGTTGGGTGCTGGACCTGCGGGGGCGGATCACGAGCGAGCTCTTGCCGGCTTTTGTGCATCTTTGGACTGCGATCGCCCGCGTACAGCTGCGGCCAGGGGAGCCCGATGTCTTCTCTTGGAAGCTCACCGATAATGGTTGCTTCTCAGTGGCGTCTGCTTACAGGCTGCAGTTCCTTGGCTCGACAAGATCGCCACTATGGACCACCGTCTGGAGCGCTTGGGCGCCGGCCAAGTGCCGCATGTTTGCTTGGCTGTTTGGCCTAAACAGGCTGCTCACAGCGGACCGACTGCTTGCTCGCCAATGGCCGAACTCCTATTTTTGCCCACTGTGCTGGCGAAACCTGGAAACGGCGGAGCATCTCCTTATCACCTGTGACTGGTCGAGGCAGCTCTGGGCTCGGGTTACTGGCCGTTTCCACCTACCGGGCTTCCTACCCGACTCCTGGTCACCATGGGCGTCGCTCCATGAGTGGCTCTTCAACTTATCGGCAGGAGCGGCGCATGCCAAGCGCGGCAGGTCTATGGCCCTGTTGGTCCTCTGGTGCATCTGGAGGGAGCGGAACGCTCGCATCTTTAGGAATTCGGAGCTCTCTGTGCAGCAGGTCCTTGATCTTCTGACTGACGAAGCTAGGCAATGGGCGCTGGCCGGTGGCCGGCACCTCAACTGGGTGGAGTAACGTTTCGCCTACCCTTTCTCTTTTTTTCTTTCTTCTTTTTCTTTTCTCTTTTGACCGCAGCTTTGTTGCTTGCGGTCATCCCTGTACAGCTGGCTCCTTGCCTCCCTTCCGCTTAATGAAATCGCAGTTCTCCTGCGCTCTTTAAAAAAAACTTTATATAAAAAGCGGGGTGAAATCGAGAACTTCGTCCTTCGGGTGCATCTGCATTTCTTTTTGCGGGGTTTGGGTGCATGTGCTTAACCGTGGATCAAGTGGTCAAAACATGTACTAACTTATAGTATAGTTAAGTCATACCGTGGAAATATCCATTTCTCCGACACTGTTCCTGCATCAAGCGACAGACGTGTAACGACCCATAAAACACCCCCATTTCGCCCCCAGCACAGCACAGCACGGCAGACGCCCTCCCCTCCAATGAAGCGTACGCACCGCCCATGCACTGCGAGCCTCGTCACGTCCCTGGAACTGTAGTCCGGAAACATACGCGCCACATTTATTAGGAGCCTCTCTCACGTAGCCATCCATGGAGGATCATGGACCATCCTCCTCGGCCAAGCTAGGCTACCTAGCTAGCTAGCACGCTCCACGTACGGCAGATCTAGATGCTACGCCGGGCCTTGACGCACATTCCGCGTCCATCCGTCCATCCGTCCGTCCCATGCACACGCGCAGTTTTCACTCGCGCATTCGGCATACGAGGGAATTGCACAAATCACCACTTATTGAAGCTGGTGTTGCGCAAAACGCTTACTATACGGGTTTGTTGCAGAAAACACCACATATTGGTGTAATACATTGCAGATAGGTCTAATCTAGTATTTGAAGGCATCGACGTAATTACAAACAAATGGGTCTCGCTTGTAAGTGCACACGTGGCAATAAGAACCGGTCACATCAGCCAACATATTAGACTGTCATTATCTTCAAAATATGTGGTCCAGTTGAGCCGAAACTTTCCCAGATTAGTATTTATTACATGTAGTATTTACTGGAATTATTTCACATTTTTTTTGAAAATGTCAAATTTTGAACAAAAAATATGAATGGGGTAAAACTTTCCAGAATGGTACTGTACACATGTGTAATTTACTAGAATTTTTTCACACTTTTCTAAAATTGTTAAATTTTGAACCCAAATTTAAATAAAGCAAGTTCGGCATAAGATCACCAACACAAAAACATGGTAGATATTGTCCCCATTAGATTTTCATCAGGTTTGAACATCCAAGTACTTGAAAAGTCGCAACATGGCCATTACAAACTACTATACGCTATTCATTCTTGACGAGGTTGATACCCTAGACCTGGAGTGAAGTAGGAAAACAATCTGTGGCTTCATATCGGCGCAGAACCTAAGTACTAACAACATAAACGCCCAAAAAAATAGGATCCTAAACAAAAATACGTCGATCGACGGCAAAATTTCTGCCCAAAAATGTAGGGCTTCATGAGGGAGAAGAAGACATGGGCTTTCAGCCCATATATTTTTTTAGTCGGCTTCCAGCCCACTTATTAAACTGTTTTTTTTAACTCTGGTCTTTTCACTTCTTGGTCTAATATATGTTGGCTGATGTGGCCGGTTTTTATTGCCACGCGTGCACTTACAAGCGGGACTCATTTGTTTGTAATTACGTCAATGCATCCAAATACTAAATTAGACCTATCTGCAATGTATTACACCAATATGTGGTGTTTTCCGCAACAAACCTGTATAGTAGGTGTTTTGCGCAATACCAGCCCCAATAAGTGGTGGTTTCTGCAATTCCCTCTCGGCATACATACACCATCGCGCGATTCCGATCCTCCTCACTCCTCCCGGCCGCGGCCAGCCTCGCTCCCTCCCTCACTCCCCATCCCGCTATATAACTCCCAGCCCCACGCACCACTCATCACTCACCTCGCAACGGACCAGCGCCAAGTACATCCATTGGCCACCCACCCACCCACACACGACCTCCACCCCCACTCCACTCCACGAGTAGCTAGCTAGCCAGCAAGAGAGTCCCGGGGGCGACCAGCTGCCACTGCTCCTCCCCTAGAGGCACTCAGGCGAGCTAGGCTGCCTGCGGCGGCCTGCCGGTACGCGGGGAGAAGGCCAAGAGGCTCGTGAGGACAATGCATGGCATGTGTTAACATGTACAACCCGGAGCACCACCAGTCGTCCTTCATGGCGCCGCGGATGTCCTTCTCCAGCGACTTCGCGCTGGAGCCGCCGCCCGCGTCGGCGCTGTCGGCGCGCGGGCCCGGGGACGCCGACTTCGAGTTCTCCGTCGGCAGCCGCCCCATGATGGCCGCCGACGAGCTCTTCTCCAAGGGCCGCCTCCTGCCGCTCCGGGAGGCCCCGCACGGCCAGCCCGGCCGGCCCACCACGCTGCGCGAGGAGCTGCGCGCCGACGACCGCCACGGCCGCGCGCCCCGCGCGCCCAACATCCGGTGGAAGGAGCTGCTCGGCTTCAAGAAGGCGAACAAGAAGGCCGCCGCCGCAGCAGCCGCCGACGCTGCTGGCGCCGGCACGTCGTCGGCCGAGGCCCACACGGTAATTACCACTAATTAATCTTATAGCTTATCTTAAGCACCCAGCTCGTAGTGGTAGTAGTAGCACACTGCATCGTACGCTGTGCAATAGTGGTATGCATTGTCCCATCTGCCCGTCGCATTTGACATTTTCCGAATCTTCAGAACCACCTGCGAGCTCGCTCTCTCTCGCGCGCGCAGAGGAGCACGTAGTACCGTCCAGAGTACATTTCCTCTGCATCCAGGGCCGGATTTTCTCAAAGTCTGGAGCCGGATATATGCATCGCATATTCTAGGCATGTGTACTTGGCAACAGAGCGAACGTGTGCGCCACACCAGCCATGCCCCATGCATTCATCTTGCACAGAGTTCTAGCGGCACATTCATATCACCTGTGCTCCCTTCCGGTTTCAGTGACAGCAAACGCGTGCAACATTTTTCAGGATCCCGGAGGCCAAGGCGGCACGAGACAGTGAAGCAGCGAGCTCGCGCTCATTCAGCAAGCGAAATGGGGACATGATTAGGCGAGTAGTCTGTGAGATTGGGTGGTGATTTGAGCTTCCAGCTTTGATGTCCATCATCTGCCCGTTGAGGATCGATCGGCAGGCAGCCCAACATCCACCAGCGCTTCATTGGAGAAGCAGGCAAACACAAGCTGTAGCTCTGGAGGCCATGCATGCGCTCATGTGCACTTCCTTTTTCTTAAATTTTGGTGTGGTAAAAGGGGATTTTTGCTCTTTAGCTAGCTCTTGGGTCTGGTCTGGTCGTCGGCGGGTGGGTGTCAAGGATGGTTTCGCATGTCGTAGCAGTAGCGGTCAAAGTAACTCCTCTCTAGTCTCTAGCCTAGCTGTGGCTCTGAATGTTTTGTATCGGAAGGGGCCAGTTAAATGCACTGGTACTAGTATTTTTTTTTCCCTCTCACATGGTGATGGATGGTGTGGTGGTCCTTGGTGTGGTAGTAGTAGTAGTACGTGCTGGTTGTGCGCTAGCTGTTCCCATGCTTGTCTGCTACCGCCACGCCTCCTCCTGCCCCGGCCCTCGCTTTGAATCCCTCCCTCGCCCGTCTACGAAAATCTCTGCGTGCAGACGTGGGTTCAATGAAGCCTTTGCTTTCGATCGACACTCTGCCGTCACATGCATGCATGCTGCTGCATGTCCGTTTTTGAACGCGAGGTAAATGCATGCATGCACGGAACCAGCCGGTCAAAGCTGAGCTGGCCCGTTACAGAGGAAGATTCAAAATAGAGTTTCAAAATACTCCAACGTAGTATAAGTAAAGTGGAGTGGTACTGAGACCGGGCCGCTCTCCTCCAAAGCTGGCGGATTTGTTAACAACCCGTCCTCTAGCGGGGGCTGGGCTGGGCTGGGCAGTGGAGAGAAGGGAGGGAGGGGGCCTAGCACATCTCCCGCACTGTCGTGTAATGCTCGGCGCCCCATCATCCCACCTGGTGGCGATCACCAGCACAGCGTTAAATTTAATGAGGCGACTTAGCTATCAAGCGCTGCCGCTGCGGCGACGGGGCGGGGCGGACAAAAACAAATGCCTGGCCTGGCCCTGCGTCGCTGCCCGGCACAGTAGTAGCTTGGGGGGAAATGGAAATGGAGATTCATGGCGGGGGCAGGGCGGGCGGCAGCGGGAGCCGAGAGCGGTCGAGGGGGCGCCGGCGCCGGCAGCGAATGCAGCAGGCGGGCATGCATGGATCGACCGCTCTGGATGAATTCTGGTTCTGATTTGAAGCCAGCCAACTGGCCCAAGAGATGGCGGGGCATGCCCTGATCTGATTCTGGGCCGGTGCGTGCGACTGCGTGGTTAGTACAGGCGCATGCAGTGGTGCAGTGCAGGGCAGGGCAGTGCAGGCGTGCAGCTGCGTCGCGTGCCCCGGCTTAATGGCCAGGTGCTACCTCTGCGCCTCCGCGCTCCTGCGCTGCGTGTGTACTGGCTAGGGCTAGGGGGGGTCATCTTGGTCAGATCCTGTTGGATTGGAGCTTGCTTGGGATGTTACGGGAGACGAGTGGACTCAAATCAGTCAATGTTTGTTCCAGTAAAGTACTACTGCATTGCATGCGATCAATAACTAGTAGTATAGCAAATAAAAGTCTCCTTCCTCCTCCCGTCGGCGCTGCCGCGGATCCGCCCCACCTCCAATGGCCTTTGACCTATGGAGGTGCTGAGGATTTCGGCCCCCCGCCGGCGGGAGGGACTCCGTTCTCGTTTTTGCTAGATTGAACGTCTTGGTTGGGGCTGTGTGACGGCGGCGATGTCCTGCGGTAACAGTAATGTCTTCCATGTCCTATCCCCGTTCCGATGGTGCGAATAGCGTTGTCGGAGGATGTGTGGAGGTGTGTCTTCGTCGGATCTCATGAGATTCGGCCGGTGCTGGTCTTCGGCGGATCTATTTGGATCCAGTTTTTGTTCGTCTTCGTTTGCATCGTTCCCAGTTTGATCTTTTTGATCCACCAACTCTCTTCATCGGCGATGGTTGCTGCTCTAGTGTGCTGGTCCTTTAGGGCCTTAACACGACGACTTCCGGACCGTCTACTACAATAAGGTTTCCCCGGCTCTGGTGATGGAGGGGAGATGACGGCAGCACGCCTTCGGCTCGCTTCAGTACTTGTAGTCATTGCTAGGTGGTCCATAGACCTGGTTGTAATTTCTATTACCTCTTGTGTTCTCTGTACTGCCATAATTGATAAATAGATTGAAAATTTCTCTCGTAAAAAAAAGCCTAGTATAGCAGTTCGAAAAGTTCATCGCAATTTTATTAAAAACAAGTATATCTATATCTGTACCTACTTACTAGTAAAGTATGGAGAGCTTCTACTTGTCAGTCGTCATACATTTTATAAAAAGTCTTGTGATGTTTTTCTTAACTAACCCGCTGTCCAATATTAAAGTCTCTATCCTTTCTCTCTATCTGATGGGCTTCGGCCCAACTCTTGTAGCCGCTGTCGCGCGTAGTCCAGTATTCCATGTTCAACTACGGTAGGCGCAGTTCGCTCTGGCTTTAGCCCGTTTAGGTCCCCGATCTTTATTATTTATAGATAATATGTTAAAATGATCCTGGTATAGCTTTCCAACCGATTAAAATAATTTTTATATGTAATTTAATCAGAAAAATGCATAGTTTTCAACCATGCTATTAGTTCTTTTTGTTAACCAATATATAACTTTGTTTAGGGCATAACACTTATTAACCTAATTACTCACTTTGGAGTATTTTAGGAAACACTATATAGATTAAATGTTTTCTACTTCATTTAAATTGGCCAAATATGTTAATAAGTACTCCGTTCATCCGAAATTTTTTGTCTCAAATTTATTTCTCAAATGGATGTATCTAGCATTAACTTGGTGCTAGATATATTCATTTGAGGAGCAAGCTTTTCCGGACGAAGGGAGTATGTTAGGAGGGTTTGCATTGCACTTTTTTTCTATAGACTAAGGAGTAGTGTGTGTGTGTGTTATCCCATTTAAATTGGCTACATATGTTAAATAAACAAAAATGTTAACACCCACACGTGTAGGCGTTGACCATCTCGACCACACGCATCCATCATCGTCCAGTACTATATGCATGAATCCTGACACAATTTGGCTGATTTTCTGTGTCACGTAGGACAAGGCGTGTGTGTGGTGTGTGACATAGTTCGTCCACACATCCATTTTACCACACGGAGGGGCCGGTGTGTGGGCGTTTAGCAGTTCACCCACACACCAGTTTTCAGTCATGCACAAGGGCTGATGTGTGGCATTTGCCATCTCGCCCACACGCCCGTCTCCTCTCCCACGCGTAAGCTGCTAGTTGCCATGTGTTTTTGCAGCGCACATGGCAACTGCCTCTAGTGTGCTTTATAAGCAGGTGGCAACTCTTTTTTTTATCCGATTTGCCATATGTTTTTGCAGGGTACACGGCAACTGCCTAGTGTGCACATAAGCAGATGGCAACTATCTTTTACCGAGTTGCCATGTGTTTTTGCATGGTACATGGCAATTGCCCCAACGTGCACGTACATGGCAACTGCCCTAACGTGCACGTAAGCAGATGTCAACTCTTCCTTTTTACATGGCAACTGCCCTAGCATGCTTGTGAGCACATGGCAACTCTCTCAACTGCCTAGTGTTAGTATGTAGCAACTCCTAAAGTTATGAAATCATGGCAACTACATTAGATCAGACCATACATGGCAACTGCAGTTGAGCAACCATGGCAACTGCAGTTGTCCGACATGGCAACCGTAGTTCAGCGACATGGCAACTGCAGATAAACGAACATGGACGAGGGTCTGGACCATGACAACTACGGGCGCGCGGTGGGCGTCATGCGTCGCGTGCCGGACCAGAAGGGTACGAGGCCTGACATACGGGCGTGTGGGCGTTATCAACTTCGCTCACACGCACGCGTGTGAGAGGGTTCAGGAGGGAAAAAAAGATGTGTATGGGCATTAGTTGTTTTGCCCACACGTAGGTGTGTGGGCTGGTTGCTGTCCATCCCACACGAGGCGTGTGGCACAACTATCCGATACACCACATGTATGGCAGTTATCGGGACCCTAAATAAAATATGTTAGGTGAGCCTGCATTGCACTTTTTATTCCACTGACTACGGAATCCTTCCTTCCCAAAGGCCCCAACCAGCTGACTTAGCATGTGTTTGTGTTAAAAAAATAGGTTCATTATTTAAATAAAAAGTCTCACATTGATTATTTGCACGAGAATACATCAATTTATATACATTTTTAAATTACGTGAAAATTGGGAAGCCACTTCAGTAACCAATGAACAGAGGGAGCAAAGGAATTAAATGGATTTAGGTTAGCATGGCCGATTGGCTCTAAATAAATAAACTTTTTGGATTTGTATAGAAGGTTCTTTCAATATAAATTAAGCGGGATTGTAAGTAACACCAGATTTCGTGATTTTTGCTATGAGCGAGAGACCCTATATCAATGAATTAATCCTTCCGGAGTCCCCCAATTTTGCATTAATAATCCATTTTAAGACTTTCGTGAGATAACCCGAACAAAGGGAGGGGGTAGATTTCAACCTCGGCGTGCATATCCCTGCTGTCATCAGGTGGCACCGCCAGATGTTGTCATGTCGCATTAATATACGTTCTGGTGGGCATGTTAATTACTTCTCCGTTGCAACCCACGGGCATTTGTGCTAGTATAGTACAAAAGTTCAACGCAATTTATGATTTTTTTTTTAGAAAATTGCAATTTATCATGGTATGCACCTTTCTGGCTTTAGAGCTACCTGTTCAGGCTCCTCTTCTCCGAATTGTTTTGTTTGGGCCCAAACTTGGCCCAAAGAACTTTGCTTCGTTCTGACGTTAATGACCTTCGCCAACGCGAGCCACTACGTCACTAGCAAGTTTGTGTTTTGTTACAAGGACACGTCCTACTTTAAGGAAATGAGGCGGATTTTCTATTCATTTTCCCTTTTTTCTACTGGTTTTTCTTTGCTTCTTTCTCTGTTTTATTGGTTTATTTCCTTTTTTCTATGTTTCTTTCTTACTTTTTATTGCTTTTCCCTTTTTTATTTTTCTCTTCAGTTTTCTTTGTTTCTTTCTTGGTTTTCACTAGCTTTCTTATTTTCTTTATCTTTTTTTAATCTTTCTCTGGTTATGTTTGCTTCTTTTCTTGTTATTCTTGGATTTCTTTTGTTTTCCTCTCTGGGTTTCTTTGTTATTCTATACATATCTTTGGTATATACCTAATAAATTTTTCTTATACACAGCTAACATTTTTCTAATATAAGATTAACTTTTATTCAATACATGTTCAACATTTTTTATACAAATTTATGCAATTTTAAAATGGTTGACTAACATTTTCCAAATAGTAATTTACCATCTTTTTGAATACATGGTCAATATTTTCATACACATATTTAACATTCCTTTTCAAATACTTGATTAACATTTTTTAGATACAAGTTTAACATTTTTTGATTACATGATCAGCACTTTTTCTATACACATTTAACATTTTTCAATGACAAGTTTACTTTATTTTAATACAAGGTCAACATTTTTCTCTATACACATTTAATAATTTTCAAATACAAGTTTAACATTTCTTAACACATCGTGAACATTTTCTCTATACACATTGTTTTTTAAATACAAGTTTAACATTTTTTTAATACATGGTCAACATATTTTTATACACTTTTCAACATTTTTCAGATGTTTGATTAACATTTTTTAATGATTGGTCAACATTTTTTCTATACAATATTAGCATTTTGTTAGTGCATGGTCAACATTTTTTCTATACACATTCTCAACATTTTTGGAATACAAGATTAACATTTATCTACGCACATGTAACATTTTATAAATGCTTGATTAAGATTTTTAAAATGAACTAGCAATGTGCCCGTGCGTTGCAACGGATCCAAAGTAGAATAATACATGTTCACAAACTTGAAAGAAAAACACTCTAGTAAGGAATGAGGTGAGGGAGGGATGTGGTTGGTTTCAAGATAGTAAGGGGTTTTCTGCAAATTGGAGCAGAGAAGTGGGGCCTTGTTGCAAAAATGCCACAACTTACCTCACAATCGTTAGATGCAGATCTGATGGTTAGAAATGACGGAAGGCAGACACACCATCATCACCAATTGAGTCTTTTATAAGAGTAGAGAAAATTACCATTTTTTAATATATAGTCTACATTTTTTTGTATACACATTTAATATTTCATAAATGCTTGACTAAAAGTTTTCAAATACTTGTTCAACATTTTTATTGAAATGCTTGATTAAAAAAATTATATACATATCAAAACATTTCATATTGTTTTAATACATGACCAACATTTTTTCTATACACATTCAACATTTTTTTCAATGTTTGATTAATATTTTTCATATACTTGTTCAACATTTTTTAAATACTTATTCAACGCTTTTTGCAAATATTTTTGTAGAGTGTTTTTGGTATAATATATATATATATATAGTTTAAAAGTATAAACAAAAATACAAAAATGAAGCAAAAATATAAAAAACTAAAATGTAAATATAAAAATTATAAAAGAAGGTTGTGGCCTCTCGCGCTCATGGGTCGGCCCAAGGCGGTTCCTCCCCTCTCGCTGTAGGCAAGAGATAGGGCCAAAGTCATTTTTTCCAGAAGTTGGACAAATCACACTTCAGAAAAACTAATTTGAGCAGCCGGGGAAGATTTACGCCTAAAACAAAAGCAGCTGACCAAGACATACCATGACACGCTTTGTCTAATGTTTTTTTTTGGGACAGCACTAGGCGCCGGCGTGCCGGCCCAATAGTTAGGTCGGTCGCAGCCCAAGCGTCCGATACTTTGTCTACGAACCGTCAAATCGAGCCCTCCCTGCATCGTCTACCTCTCCCGTCTTCTTTTCCCTCGATAACTCACGCGGGTGAGCGGAGCCATGGCAAGTGCCGCGGGCCGTCCCGCTCCCAGCCGTCCTCTACCTCGCCGTCGTTGTGCGCTTGCAACCTCGCCGTCGCTGTTCGCACCCCTCGCCATCAGCGCCTCATCTTGCATCTTCTGGCCGTGTATGCGTCGCTGCTCTGGCAGCGCCGTTCCCGGCAGCGGCCGGCAACGGTTGTAGCGTGCAACTCCATGGTTGCATCATCCGGTTGTGCTACCCCACCGCCCTCGCTATGAGCGCTCGACGCACAGGTGGCATCGTCCGTTGATCCCCGCCGTCGTCTCATGGAATTAAGCCCATTAGAATCATTGCAGCAAAACGAAAAGCCGGATGTAGCTTTGCTGGTGCCGGTTGCAGCTCACCGTGGCGGCGCATGTCGTCGTCTCAGCACCGCTTCCTTGATTGAAGCAAAAAAGACACTGGTTTCAGCTTTCGTAGGCAACGGTTCCAACATCTTCATTGCCTGGTTGCAGGTCCACTAGTAGCCAGTTCCAGCAAAAAAAAGTCTGCCGGTCGTGGCACCATGCAACTATTCTTATGATAGATGTAGCAAATTTCTTCCCCGGTAGTAGCAAAATCCGACGATGGTTGCAGCAAAAAGGTCGCCGCTATGGCACGAGTGCAGCTCCGGTGGTTGTCGTTTTCAGCGTTTTTTCCTACTGGTTCCAGCAGTTCCAGCCAACGGTTGCAGCTTCCGGCGACACTGGTTCAAGCTTCCCCCGGCAATGTTTGCAGCTCCCAGCCAAAACTAGTTCCAGCATCTCCCCCGTCGGTTCTAGCAAACCCCCTGACTGGATGTAGATTTTCGATTCCATGGTTGTAGCATGGGGCACCGCCGTTTGCTGCTCTCTCGGCGTCGCGGTTGCAACTCCCCAGGCTGCCATGGTTGTAGCACGGGGGCCCCTTGGTTCCCAGCAAAATCATTGTCGCCGTCGTCCAGCGGCACATATGCGCCAGTAATGGATGTAGCATTTTTTCTCGTTGGTCGTAGCAAAAGCCGACGACCGTTGCAGCAAAATAACCTCCGTCGTCGCGGGGACGTAGCTCCGTCAACGAAACATACAGCCGGATGCAGCTTTCCATGGTAGCAAAAAAATGTGTCGTTGAATGGATGTAGCAAAAAAATCATCGGTCGTAGCAAAAAATGACAACGGTTGCAGCAAATCATCGTCGCCGCCAACACGAGGTCACAGCTCAGCCGTGATGGATGTAGCAAAAACCCTCGCCGACAGTAGCAAAATCTATCTATGGTTGAAGCTTTTTTAGTTGGGCAGTGCCGATTGAAACTTTTCTATCTATGGTTGAAGCTTTTTTATATCACAAATGCAACACTGTATACACGCGGTTTCGGCCATGGCAGCAGGTAGCTGTGGCATCTCTACTCTCCTAGCAGCAGGCAGTCGTTGCAGTTTGGTGACGACGGCAGTTTGAGCACCGCTGGTCATCTTTACGCTGGCCCTGATCCATGCCGTTTGAAGCACCAGTGCAAGCATCTGGTAGCAAAAACATCAAAGCTTCGTCGTTCATGGCGAGGAAGAAAGAAGGCTGCAAGGGGAAGAAAGGAGAGGATGTGGGGAAGAAGATAAGGTTGTTTGAAAAAAAAAGATGTGTGGGCCTGCCTATGTCCAATGCGGGGGATTTCTAGACCCACAATCGAAAGGGATCGCACGACCCGCACGGGTCCGGCCGAAAGCTTCGGCCGGTCTGCCGGCTGGAAACATTTCCCTTTTTTTGCAGAATGTCTAATGGATTATTTGATAACAATTGTCCACTAGTCCCTCAATTCCAAACAAATTGAATTATAGCTTTGAACTAAGTCATACTTCTCTATATTTGGCTAAGTCTAGAGGGAAAATGTGCTAATATCTATAATATAAAATATATATAGCACAGAAAATTATTTTGAAATGAATCTTATGAAACTAGTTTAATGCTTTAGATGTTGATAATTTTTCTCTATATTTTGGTCAAACTTGAAGAAGCCTGACTTAGGACAAAGCTATAACTTCCACTCCATGTGTGAATTTTTTCTTCTTGGATAAATGGCGCTTTTATTAGCTCATAAGATGGCATTAAGAGGATACAAATCATGATGAGTAATACCCTGCCTCTGCATAGTTAGAATGCACACAACCAAACAGAAATAGTCTGAAACAAGATAAAAGTTGACATATTGGCACGAGTAGAGTCAAATAGGACCATCACTATGCCTATGTCGAATGAAGTGATGGGCAAATACGGAGGTTAATGCTGTCACCCATGTTGGGAAAAACCTCCATGGGCATTCTGCTCCAATTGCGTACACTCCGCCTTGAGCAGCGGTTGGAACTCCGTACAGTGAAGTATAGGCCATGTACGAATGCGTACAGCGAAAAATAATCTGCAAAGGAGAAGAGTTTTTGTCATTAAAACCAGATCATTTCTACATAGCCAAAGCGACCATAATAAGGCATATGCTTCCGCCCTTATTAGCGTTTTGAACATATAAGGAATACCGTCCAACCAATAATCAAAAATATTGGCAACACATGTGGGCGGATGCAGATTAGACGCTATTTGGATGATTGACCACGTAAAACGTGCAAACTTGCACTGAAAAAAGTGGTGTCTAATTGTCTTGTTATGAGTACAAAAACTACACTTCTTACTTTCCCGCCAGTTGCCACGAGCGAGGTTATCTTTGGTGAGCACCACTCCCCTCTGAAGATATCACATGAAGATCGTAACTTTTAGTGGAATCTTTGACTTCTAACTCCGAAGGACCCAGATGTAGTGAGGTTCCAATTGAACACATCTCGTCCTTTACTTAGGTTAATCGTATCCAATTAGGACAAAAGATTTTGTCATGACACAAAACAGGGGTCATTAAAACCCCGCCTAAAAGAAATATCCAGTGGAAAAGAACTGAGCACATGCGCAAGAGTTTCGTTCTTATAGTGAACTATGCGATACAAAGTTGTATATTGTTCTTAGAGACTGGCATTGCCTAGCCAGTTGTCCTCCCAAAAATGATCCGAGACATGCCTTTAATCGCGAAGGATCCAAAGCAAAAAATATGTTCCCGCCATTAGACTTTCCCAAAAATGTGAATCACCAGGTTTCCCGTAGGCCCGAGATACAACTTTTTGGCATAAATACTTGTTGCACAGCAGGATTTGCCAAACGCCATCCTCAGTGAGAAGTCTGAACAACCATTTACTAACTAAGACATCATTCTTGACCTGCAGGTCATGAATGCCAAGACCACCTTGGTCTTTAGGCCTGCAAACCACGCTTCATTTTGCCACTCTGTATTTATTAGTTTCATTGTCTCCTTGCCAAAATAATCTGGATGTAAAATAATCTAGCATTTGCAAGATCCCTCTTGAGAGTTGGTAAAAAGAAAGCATATACATAACCATATTTGTGAGAACCGAGTTGATCAAGACTAGTTGTCCTCCAACAAAGAGCAACTTTCCTTTCCAACCGCTGAAGCATTTCTCTCAATGCTCCTCTATATGTTTCCACTCCACAATGGTGAGATGCCGATAATGAATCAAAATTCCCAAATATTTAATCAGGAATTGGCCTTGCGCAGAACCAAATAGGTAGCATAATCAGCTGCCGCCTCACTGACTTCTCCAAAGCAGGATAATTCACTTTTACGGAAGTTAATTTTAAGGTCGATATTTCCTCAAACGCCAAAAGCAAGAGTTCCAGATTTCGGGCCTTGTCTAGGTCATGTTCCATAAAAAGAATCGTATCATCAGCATATTGCAAAATGGAGAAGCCATCATCCACGAGGTGTGGCACTACTCCTGCAATCTGACCATCCTGCTTAGCACCCTCAATCAAAACATTTAACATATCAGCAACGATGTTAATTAACATTAGGGACATGGGGTCACCCTAACATAAACATTTTTTCGTTTGAATGTAATGGCCTACGTCATCATTTACTTTGACATCCACACTACCTCCAGTAACAAATTTTGGATCCACTCACTTCATTTATCGAAGAATCCTTTCATTCTTAGGGTCTGTTGAAGGAAGCATCATTTGACCTTATCATAGGCCTTTTCAAAATCAATCTTGAAAACTACTCCACTCATGCTTTTCTGGTGCATCTCGTGAACGGTCTCATGTAGGATCACTACTCCATCGAGTATATTCTTCCTTGCATGAAAGCAGTTTGAGATGGTCAGACGGCATCGTCTGCAACCATGTTGAGCCGATTAGTGCCCACTTTGGTGAAAATCTTGTAGTTGACATTAAGGATACATGTGGGTCTAAATTGTTGAATCCGCCCAGCCTCCTTAATTCTCGGCAACTACACGATCTCGCAAAAATTAAGACTAAACATTTCAAGTTGGCCGACATGAAGACAATTGAACAACTCCACGAGGTCAGTCTTGACAACTTCCCAGAAATTCTGATAGAATTTTGCGTGGGAAGCCATCAGTGCATGGAGCTTTGTTAAATTCCATTTGGAACACTGCAACATTCACCTCCTCCTCTGAGAATAGTGTCATGATGATATTTTTCTCTTCTACCAAGACTTGTGGAACATCATCTGTTCGGGTCTCATTGAGGGTAAAATTCCCTTCATCTGGCGCCCCGAATAGAGACTTGTAGTAATTAATGCTATAACTTTTGAGCTTCGCCCGACCTTCAATCCGCCCCTCATCTTGTTGGAGAGAGAAGATACACTTATTTCTATGTCGCTCATTGGCAACCAATTGAAAGTATCGTGTATTACCCTCTCCCTTCAAAATGGAGTCGGCTTTGGATCGTTGATAATATTTGATTTCCTCTTCCCACAAAAGGCATGTAATCTTCTCATTGGATTGATTTTTTAGTTCAATCTCTTATTGCGACAAGATGAGAGTCTCAACGATTTAGTCGAGGTCATTCAATGATGGCGAAGAGACATTGTTTTTATTTTTTGTACAAACCATTGGTGTTTCTCCCATCCAGAGATATACTGCCTTGTGGCCTTTATTTTAAAGTTCCATCTCTAAATAGGCGTACGACCAATGGCAAGCCTCTCCCATACATTCTTGATCATGTCTCCAAAGCCATTCTGATGCACCCATCCCAATTCAAACTTGAAAGGGAAGCACATAGATGTACTCATAGAGTTAGTATCAAGAATGATGGGTGCATGATCTGATAATGCCTCAATGCGCTCTAGGGCCTGCACAGTTACCACATGATATTAATTTTAACTCACATTCAGTATCCATGAGTACCCTATCGAGTTTCTCGTATGTTGGAATAGATCGGTTATTGGCCCAAGTAAATTTCCGCCTCTACGTACTGGCTTCCCGAAGATTCAAACTATCAATCACAACAATGAACAGAAAAGGCCGGTGACTATCAAGGCGTTCATTATTTTTCTCTTCCTTCTATCTAAGGATATTAAAGTCCCCTCCAATATGAATTGGATGTGGGTTATCCTTGTCTAGGTTCACCAATTCCCGAAGGAAAGAGGACTTATGCTCATCTTGGGTAGCCCTAGAGCGCTACTAGGCTCCTTGTGAAATTATCATCCATGTTTCGTAGGTGAACCTTGATGTGAAATTCACCAGTCGAAAAGGCCAACAAACCCATGGTTGTGGTATGTATCCCAAGAAGGATTCCTCCTGAACTTCCACGTGTTGGTAGGGTATGTCATGTGTATTCGGAACAACCTTATTGGTGATCGAGGACATTCACATGAAACTCACTACCAGCCTCGGAAATTGCCACAGAAACCAGCCCAGATTCTCTTACACAATTATCGACGTGTTTATGTTTAGCCATGTAACATCCCAATTTTCAATTTGGATATTATACATAGGTCATTATATGCATATCATATTTTTTTTGCATTTTCGTTGTGATCCTAAAAATCTTAAGAAACTCAAGGACCCAAGGAGAGAGTTGGGGATTTCATAAGTTTTCATATTTGAATTTTTCTCAAATTTGAAAAGAGGATCAATTTGGTTTTAATTTTTTTCTCTCCAAATATTTCCAATATTAAAAATAAAAGAGAGAGGATAAATATGACTTCTTCAAAAATAGAGGAATATTGGAGGAAATTTTTTAAATCAAATAAATATTTTATTTGGGATTTTATTGCTATTTTATTTGAATTAGAAAAATATGCATTTTAGGTCAGAAAAATGTTCACTTTGGTATAAATATTTTATTTAGACGGTGAAAATTTTTATTGCCATTTTTAGATTTTCTTTATATTTTATTAGGATTTTTGTTTCGGCAGAATTTTTTTTTTAAAAAAAAGTTTCCTGCACGACTGGGCCTAAGGCCCAGCCGCGCCGCCTTCCCCGCCGACTCGGGACAGGAGTCCCGAGGTTCGCCGCCACCAGCCGTGTCCGGCTCGGACCCGCCTCCCGAGGCCGGTGCCCCCTCGCCCAAGCCACCCCGCCGCCGCCTTGCCCCCCCTCTTTATAAGGAGCCGCCTCGGCTCCCTTTTCCCCCAAGCTGCCAGCCGCCGCCGCCCAAGTAGCAGCCACAGCGCCCCGCCGCCGCCCGCGACACTGCCCCGCCCCGCCGTTGCGTCGCCGGATCTCGCCGCCGTTGATCTTTTTCGACGAACCGGTAAAAACCGTCGCCGTTGCCCAGTTTTTTTTTTCGTTTTTCGTGTTGGATCGGTGCTACCTCTTGAGCACTGTGTTGGATTTCCTTGAAGAGGAAAGGATGATGCAGCAAAGTAGCGTAGGTATTTCCCTCAGTTTTTGAGAACCAAGGTATCAATCCAGTAGGAGGCTACGCGCGAGTCCCTCATACCTGCACAAAACAAATAACTCCTCGCAACCAACGCGATAAGGGGTTGTCAATCCCTTCATGCTCACTTACAAGAGTGAGATCTGATAGATATGATAGGATAATATTTTTGGTATTTTTGTGATAAAGATGCAAAGTAAAATAAAAGAAGTAAAAAGCAAAGGAAATAACTAAGTATTGGAAGATTAATATGATGATGAAGATAGACCCGGGGGCCATAGGTTTCACTAGTGGCTTCTCTCAAGAGCATAAGTATTTTACGGTGGGTGAACGAATTATTGTTGAGCAATTGACAGGATTGAGCATAGTTATGAGAATATTTAGGTATGATCATGTATATAGTCATCACGTCCGAGACAAGTAGACCAACTCCTGCCTGCATCTACTACTATTACTCCGCTCATCGACCGCTATCTAGCATGCATCTAGAGTATTAAGTTCATGAAAACAGAGTAACGCCTTAAGCAAGATGACATGATGTAGAGGGATAAATTCATGCAATATGATAAAAAAACCCATCTTGTTATCCTCGATGGCAACAATACAATACGTTCCTTGCTGCCCCTACTGTCACTGGGAAAGGACACCGCAAGATTGAACCCAAAGCTAAGCACTTCTCCCGTTGCAAGAAAGATCAATCTAGTAGGCCAAACCAAACTGATAATTCGAAGAGACTTGCAAAGATAACCAATCATACATAAAAGAATTCAGAGAAGATTCAAATATTGTTCACAGATAGTCTTGATCATAAACCCACAATTCATCGGTCTCAACAAACACACCGCAAAAAGAAGATTACATCGAATAGATCTTCACAAGAGAGGGGGAGAACATTGTACTGAGATCCAAAAAGAGAGAAAAAGCCATCTAGCTAATAACTATGGACCCGAAGGTCTGAGGTAAACTACTCACACTTCATCGGAGGGGCTATGATGTTGATGTAGAAGCCCTCTGGGATGGATGCCCCCTCCGGCGGAGCTCCGGAACAGGCCCCAAGATGGGATCTCGTGGATACAGAAAGTTACGGCGGTGGATTTAGGTTTTGGCTCCGTATTTGATCGTTTGGGGTGCGCAGGTATATATAGGAGGAAGGAGTACGTCGGTGGAGCAACAGGGGGCCCACGAGGATGGAGGGCGCGCATGGGGGGGGGGGGGGTAGGCGCGTCCCCCTACCTCGTGGCTTCCTCCTTTATTTCTTGACGTAGGGTCCAAATCTCCTGGATCATGTTCGGTGAGAAAATCACATTCCCGAAGGTTTCATTCCGGTTGGACTCCGTTTGATATTCCTTTTCTGCGAAACTCTGAAATAGGCAAAAAATAGCAATTCTGGGCTGGGCCTCCGGTTAATAGATTAGTCCCAAAAATAATGTAAAAGCAGATAATAAAGCCCAATAATGTCCAAAACAGTAGATAATATAGCATGGAGCAATCAAAAATTATAGATACGTTGGAGACGTATCAATCGGTTAGATTGGATTTTTTTCGGTTCCGCTATTTAGCGAACGCTCGCCCGAACGAATCTGTTCGTGAACGCATTCGTTCGTTCGTCTCTGTTAACGAACGTTCGATCGTTAGCCTTTTCTTTTTATTTTATTTTCGGCCAGGGACCTATCCGTGATTATTTTTATCGCAGATTAGCCCATGATCTTCAAACGCTCGCAACTTTTTAACCGTTCGTCCAAATCCAGTGAAACCAACGCCAAAATCTTCGTCTCGAACACCTCTTTCCAGCTAATCAACTTGAACATGGTTTTGAGAATTTAAAATTTTGTTGCAAGCACATTTGAATTCAAACTTCTTTTGACCGCAGTTTGAGTTTCGTAGCCCCGACTCGATTGATTCTTTTTGCATATCGAAGCTCTTCACTTGTACTTTCAAGTTGGATCTTTTCATTCGAGTTTTACCCTTGCGTCTATGATTGAGTGCTTATGTATGCTATTGTTTGCTTGCGATAGAGTTTTCGGAGTGTGAAGCGTGCTACTACGAATCACTATGGTTTTCAGATCATCAGCAGGACAAGTAACACTTTGATCATACTTTTCATACCCAATTTTTATGCATTAGTTTCAACCCTCAAAAATTGCATGAGTAGGATTTGATAACATGTGGGTACTGGGAAGTAGTTATGAGGTAGTACCTATTGCCTTTTTTTCAAACCCTGGGAGTTATTTCTACGTTATGCTTATGCTGCTATGCTATGCTCATAGACGTGGTTTGGTTTGAGTGATCCATGACAGATGTGAGAGTTTTAATTAATGGTTAAACTTAAGGTGGCTACTTTAATACATATCTGGGTGGATTGGTTGAGGCACCCTGGAGCACCCAGTGGTTTTCTTGGCACCTGGAGCAATCCAGTGTTGTCCTGGGATATCCCGGAGTACCTATGTGATCATCCTACGGTTTGCCACCCAGGATCAAAGGGATCATAAGATTATTCATGCTGGAAACTTCCGTGTGCAGCCACAAGCCATTATGGGCTCTGGCATAGTTGACTAAGTTGTGTGACCTCTTTCAGTGGTAGGCTAGCAGATGTAGGGGATGTAGGTGGTACAGTCTACCCAGAGTAAAGAGTTAATGCTTCTGAAAGACTATGTCTCGGTCATCCGTTTCTCAAACACCATGTAGTGCGAGAAATCCAACGGAGGAGATCGAGTCTTGTGGGGAAAAGTGCATAAACCTCTGGAGAGTGTATAAACTAATCATCGTTAGCCGTGTCCCCAGTTATGGACATCTTGTGTATTTGGTACTTGAATTATTGATTTGATCTCATCACTCTATTAATTAATTTGTTGGGTCGATGATTATTAAGTTGGGATTGAGTTGGAGGAACCTTCTCAACATTTTCAACAAATTTTGTAGTTAAATAAAATTTATTCTTTTGTTGTAGGAAAAAATTAGCTTTCTACAAAATAACCATAGAGCCTCCACCAGCCAAATATGCATATAGATATAGCTGCTACATGTTCATTGCTCTACAGTGTTATT
Source organism: Triticum urartu (assembly GCF_056163025.1). Classification (NCBI taxonomy): domain Eukaryota; kingdom Viridiplantae; phylum Streptophyta; class Magnoliopsida; order Poales; family Poaceae; genus Triticum; species Triticum urartu. The sequence continues at coordinate 443,305,694 of NC_141877.1, read as the reverse complement.
TTGTCAGCATATTCCATGTGCTAAGCCGTTTCGGGCTGCAACGTATTATGTTGCAGACTTTTCAGATGAAGAGTAAGGTGCGCTAGGTCGTTGTCTTGCACTCAGCTATGCCGTTGGAGTTGATGGACCTGCTTTATCTTCCAAGCCTTCTGCTGTTATCTTCATTAGATGGCCTTCAGCCATATTATTGTAATAAGTACTCTCTTTTGAGATATTCGATGTAATAAGTGTGTGATTGAAACTCTATTACAAATCCTTCAAGTACTGTGTGTGTCAGCATTATCGATTCAGGGATGACACTTATGCATAGAGATTTGACCGTCTGAGGTCGGATCTCTACAAGAAGGTATCAGAGCCCACGCTGACTGTAGAACGCGACCACTAAGATGAGCCATAGGTCACTCTTCTCTACTCATTTCTGACTCTTCTCCACTTTCCACTCTATAGATGACGGATTCAAGGAACAAGTTTGCTCAACTGGATGAAGACACCCCTTTCGGACGACACTTGAAGGAAGTCACTAGATACCTGAACATCGGAATACCAAGCTTCACCGGGACCTACACCACCACTCTATCAGAAGAAGAGTGCTGGACAGTTTGAGTACATGTTGCAGGAAGAACATTCGTACCAGTTACTGAGCCCATAGAGTTTTCCTTTGATGCACCAACCTGGAGTCTAGGAAAGGGCATGGCAGCTCACATCGCCATGGGACACATCGGCGAAGTTTACCGCAAGGATCTTAAGGACACCATCTACTAGATATGTGGACGCCGAGATGAGCAATGGAAGATGATCAGCACCAGGAGGGACAAGTCCATTGCCGCCTACATCCAGGAGTTAAACCAACACATTCGTCGACAGGAGAACCAGATGTGCGCCAGCATGATAAACCTGAAGAAGGTGATGACCAGGAACATGGAGCTAGAAGAGTAACTCAAGTCTACCCGCGATGGATATGAAGAGAAAATTGCAGTTCTACTGGAGAAGAATGAAGACCTAAAGAAGAAGCTAGGAGTATTCATGGGAGACCCAGCTCCAGGAGGAGATGACGATCACCCCGAGGACTACATTATCATCGACGACACTGACTCCGACCTCGACAGTGATGATGACTATGAAGACGAAGCTGGAGTAGATATCATGGAATCTTCTTCCGATCAAAATTTTTAGTCGACCACCATATTATCAGTAGTATACCGCATGTATATAGAATAGTCTGAGTACTATGTAATGGTAGCTAGATCGATTGTATGCCCTTGTTTGAATTGAGTGGCGTGATATGAATGTGTTTGTCTCATGTGCATATGGGTAGTGATTTCCCCTTAGACCCCACTCTATTCTAATCTCTCCCCTCTAAACCTATCAGATGCCTCCAAGACATGACCCCGGATTTGTTTTCCCACCGGCGCTCACCCAGCTGATCCAACAGCAGAATGCCTTGATGTAGCTGTTAGTCCAGAACCAGGGCAACAACAACAACAACAATCCGCCGCCACCACCTCCAGTTGACAACTTAGCTCGTTTTTTGAGGTTGAATCCACCGGTGTTTTCCAGTAGCGCCGAGCCGATAGTTGTTGATGACTGGCTCCGCGGGATTGGAAGGGAGTTGACCACCGCAGGTTGCACAGATGCTGAGAAGGTGCGCTTTGCCACACATCAATTGGATGGACCAGCAGCCTCATGGTGGGAGAATTACACAGCCACTTTTCCCATAGCCAATGTCACTTGGGATCAGTTTCAGCAAGCTTTCCGCAGAGCCCATGTCTCTACAGGAGCTATGAGTATGAAGAAGCGTGAGTTTCGCAACTTATGCCAGGGAAATCGTACTGTGGGGCAGTACATGGATGAGTTTAGTAAGTTAGCTCGCTATGCCCAAATGATATGGCCACAGATGCCGCGAAGCAGGAGAAGTTTATGGAAGGGTTAAATGATGAGCCGAGCATGCAGTTGATGATGGCAACATTCAATAACTACCAGGATTTGGTAGATAGGGCCCTTATGATTGAAGGCAAGCAGCAACAGATAGACAGCCGCAAAAGGAAGTATGGACAAGGGAAGTATAATTCTGGAGCCCAGCAGAAGCCTCGTTTTACCCCGAACTCGGGAGGACACACTCATTATCATGGAGGCCATACCCACAATGGAGGGAGTTCGCATAATCACAATGGCCCCAAGAATGGGAATGGGAATGGAGGAAGCAACGGACAGAACCGTTCCGACCCAGCAACACCCGCCAGTAAGGATTTAAGTCACATTACTTGTTTCAAGTGCGGGAAGACTGGACACTATGCCACTAAATGTCCTGAAGCAAAGAATGGAAATGGAAACTCTGGGAACAAGCCCAATCCCTTCACCAGAGGTCAGGTGAACCACATCAACGTGGAGGAGGTTGAAGATCAGCCTGACGAAGTGATCGGTAAGTTTTTGATTAAGTCATTTACCGCACTCGTTCTTTTTGATACTGATGCATCGCATTCATACATATCAAGGGGATTTGTGGACATGTTTAAATTGCCAACCATAGCACTTGGGTCACCCATGTTAGTAAGTTCGCCAGGAACAGAGTATATGGCCAGCCGATGGTGTGATTGGTTACCCTTAACCATTGGTAGTCATGTTTTTCCCTCAGACCTAATAGTTTTGGAGTTCCAAGGATTGGATATAATATTAGGCATGGATCGGTTATCGAAGTATGGAGGAGACATCGACTGTGCTAGTAAGTCAATTTTACTCACCACCCCGGAGGGAAAAAGGATCAAGTAAGTGTCTAGGCATGCGCCAAGGAGGACCCAAGTAAATTCTCTCTCGGGAGTTGTTCAAGAAGAAGTGCCTGTTGTGAAGGATTACCCGGATGTATTTCCAAAGGAACTACCAGGCATGCCACCATATCGAGACATAGAGTTTTTGATAGAACCGTTGCCAGGCACCGGACCAATATTGAAGAGACCGTATCGGATGCCCGCGAATGATCTGGAGGAAATTAAGAAGCATATTAAGGAGCTATTGGAGAAAGGTTATATTCGATCAAGTTCATCACTGTGGGGAGCCCCAGTGCTCTTGGTTGAGAAGAAGGATGGATCTTTGAGAACGGTTGTTGATTATCGAGCATTGAATGAAGTGACGATCAAGAACAAGTACCCACTACCGATGATCAATGATCTATTTGACCAATTGCATGGAGCTAAAGTATTCTCCAAGATCGATCTTCGATCAGCATACCACCAATTGAAGATCCGAGAACAGGATATACCTAAGACAACTTTTACCACAAGGTACGGGCTATATGAGTACACAATCATGTCATTTGGATTGACTAATGCCCCTGCCTATTTTATGAGCATGATAAATAAGGTATTCATGGAATTCTTGGATAAGTTTGTTGTGGTGTTCATTGACGATATATTGGTATACTCGAAGAATGAAGAGGAACACAAGGAACACTTGCGCTTAGTTCTCGAGAAGCTCACGGAACATCAGTTGTATGCCAAGTTTAGCAGGTGTGAGTTTTGGTTGAAGGAAGTTGGATTTCTTGGACATGTTATATCAATGGAAGGTATAACAGTAGACCCCACCAAGGTTCAGTCTGTCACTGAGTGGTTGGCACCCACCTCAATTGAAGAGCTCCGCAGTTTTCTGGGACTCGCAGGATATTACAGGAGGTTCATTGAGAGTTTCTCCAAGATTGCGAAACCCATGACCGATTTGTTGAAGAAGGACACCAAGTTCAAATGGACCGAGGAGTGTGAAGCCAGTTTTCAGGAGTTGAAGAAACGTTGGGTTACAGCCCCAGTGCTGATTCTTCCGGATATACGCAAGGACTTCCAAGTGTATTGCGACGCTTCTCGCTTAGGACTTCGAGGTGTACTCATGCAAGACGTAAGAGTTGTTTCATATGCTTCACGAAAACTTCGACCTCATGAGTTAAATTATGCCACCCATGATTTGGAGTTAGCAGCCGTAGTGCATGTGCTTAAGACCTGGAGACATTTTTTGATTGAAAATAGATGTGATGTGTACACGGATCACAAGAGTTTGAAGTACATTTTCGCACAGAAGGAGCTGAATCTCTGGCAGAGGAGATGGTTGGAACTCATAAAGGATTATGATACGAAATTGCATTATCACCCAGGGAAGGCCAATGTCGTAGCAGACGCTTTGAGCCACAAGAGTTATGCCAATACCCTTATAAGCGGAGGATTACCGCAGGAGTTAGTCGAGAATCTCAAGGAGCTTCGTTTGGAGATAGTTCCAAGAGGTTTTGTGGCAACAATGGAGGTTCGATCTACATTATTGGGAAGGATTCGAGAAGCTCAGAAGGATGATAAGGTAATCGCTGAGATAAAGGAGAAAATGAGCAAAGGAAAAGCCAAGGGTTTCCGTGAGGATGAGCACGAGACCTTATGGTTCGAGGATCATATATATGGGCCCAATAATGCTGAGATCAGGAAGTTAATACTTCAGGAAGCTCATGACTCGCCATACTCAATTCACCCCAGAAACACCAAGATGTATTTGGATTTGAAGGAGCGTTTCTGGTGGACGGGTATGAAGAAGGATATTGCCGAGTATGTAGCAGTATGTGATGTATGCCAGAGAGTGAAGGCAGAACATCAGAAGCCGGCAGGATTGCTTCAGCCTATGCCGATACCTGAATGGAAGTGGGACAAGCTTGGCATGGATTTTATCACCGGATTGCCCGGGACCCGATCAGGATAAGATTCTAGCTGGGTAGTAGTTGATCGCTTGACTAAGGTAGCTCACTTTATCCCAGTTAAAACCACCTATACAAGCGCGAAGTTGTCCAAGATATATATGACGACCAGGATCGTATGTCTGCATGGAGTTCCAATGACCATCGTATCAGATAGAGGAACACAGTTTACCTCGAAGTTTTGGAATCAATTGCACTAGACTTTGGGTACTAGGCTAGAGTTCAGTACAGCCTTTCATCCACAGATAGATGGAAAGACTGAGATAGTAAATCAGATTCTGGAGGACATGTTGAGAGCTTGTGCGCTAGATTATGGATCTAGTTGGGATGACAATTTACCTTACGTAGAGTTCTCATACAACAACAGTTATCAAGCTAGTTTGAAGATGGCACATTTCGAAGCTTTGTATGGAAGGAGGTGCATGACCCTGTTAATGTGGGATAAAGACCGTTAGTTGTTTGGACCGGATTTGATCAAAGAGTCCGAAGAGAAGGTTAAGTTGATTCGAGATAGACTGAAGGTAGCTCAGTCCAGGCAGAAGAGTTATGCAGATACCAAACGCAAGGAGGTAGTCTATGAGATTGGAGACTGAGTGTATCTTCATGTGTCATCATTACGAGGAGTTAAACGTTTTGGAGTCAAGGCAAAGTTAGCCCCGAGATTTGTAGGACCATATCGAGTGTTGGAACGTATGGGAGAAGTTGCCTACAAGTTGGAGTTACCCGAAGGACTGTCAGGAGTTCATGATGTGTTTCACGTTTCCCAGTTGAAGAAGTGCCACGCAGAGATGGCCGATATTCCCCTGAGAGATACAGTGCCCCTGGAAGCATTTCGGTTGGAGAGTGATCTCACCTATGAGGAGAAACCCGTCAAGATTCTCGAGTTTGCCAGCCGAGTTACGCGCAGTAAGGTTATCAAGTTTTGCAAAGTTCAGTGGAGCCATCATACCGAGGATGAAGCCTCCTAGGAACGAGAAAAAGACCTACGGAAAGACCACCCACACCTATTTTCTAGCCAACCCAAATCTCGAGAGCGAGATTCATCTTAAGGGGGGGGGGTAGGTTTGTAACATCCCAATTTTCATTTTGGATGTTATACATAGGTCATCATATGCATATCATATTTTATTATCATTTTTGTTGTGATCATAGAAATCTTAAGCAACTCAAGGACCCAAGGAGAGAGTTGGGGATTTCATAAGTTTTCATATTTGAATTTTTCTCAAATTTGAAAAGAGGATCAATTTAGTTTTAATATTTTTCTCTCCAAATATTTCCAATATTGAAAATAAAAGAGAGAGGATAAATATGACTTCTTCAAAAAGAGAGGAATATTGGAGATTTTTTAAAAAAATCAAATAAATATTTTATTTGGGATTTTATTGCTATTTTATTTGAATTAGAAAAAATATGCATTTTTCAAAATTGCATTTTAGGCTAGAAAAATGTTCACTTTGTTCTAAATATTTTATTTAGACGGTGAAAATTAATTTTTGCATTTTTAGAATTTTTATATTTTATTAGGATTTTTGTTTTGGTGGAATTTTTTAAAAAAGTTTCTCACCCGACTGGGCCGAAGGCCCAGCCGCGCCACCTTCCCCGCCGACTCGGGACGGGAGTCCCGAGGTTCGCCGCCGCCAGCCGTGTCCGGCTCGGATCCGCCTCCCGAGGCCGGTGCCCCCTCGCCCAAGCCACCCCGCCGTCGCCTCGCCCCCTTTTCCCCCAAGCCGCCAGCTGTCGCCGCCCAAGCAGCAGCAGCAGAAGCAGCGCCCCGCCGCCGCCCGCGCCACCGCTCCCTGCCGCACCGTTCACCGCCGCGGCGCTGCCCCGCCTCGTCGTTGCCTTGCCAGAGCCTCGCCTCGCCGGATCTCACCGCCGCCGGTCTTTTTTGACGAACCGGTTAAAACCGTCGCTCGCGCCCGTTTTTTTTGTTTTTCGTGTTGGATCGGTTAGGTTGTTTTTTCCGGTTCCGCTATTTAGCGAACGCTCGCCCGAACGAATCTATTCGCGAACGTGTTCGTTCGTTCGTCTCTATTAACGATCGTTCTCTCGTTAGCCTTTTCTTTTTATTTTATTTTTGGGGAGGGACCTATCCGTGATTAATTTTATCGTAGATTAGCCCCTGATCTTCAAACGCTCGCAACTTTTTAACCGTTGGTCCAAATCCAGTGAAACCAACGCCAAAATCTTTGTATCGAACCCCTATTTCTAGTTAATGAACTTGAACATAGTTTTGAAAATTTAAAATTTGGTTGCAAGAAGATTTGAATTCGAACTTCTTTTGACCGCAGTTTGAGTTTCGTAGCCCCGACTCGATTGATTCTTTTTGCATGTCGAAGCTCTTCACCTGTACTTTAGATTTGGATCTTTTCATTCGAGTTTTACCCTTGCATATATGCTTGAGTGCTTATGTATGCTATTGTTTCCTTGCGATAGAGTTTCCGAAGTGCGAAGCGTGCTACTACGAGTCACTAGGGTTTTCAGATCGTCAGCAAGGCAAGTAAAACTTTGATCATACTTTTCATACCCAGTTTTTATGCATTAGTTTCAACCCTCAAACATTGCATGAGTAGGATTTGATAACATGTGGGTACTGGGAAGTAGTGATGAGGTAGTACCTATTGCCTTTATTTTCGAACCCTGGGAGTTATTTCTACGTTATGCTTATACTGCTATGTTATGCTATGCTCATAGACGTGGTTTGGTTTGAGTGATCCATGACAAATGTGAGAGTTTTAATTAATGTTTAAACTTAAGGTGGCTACTTTAATACACATCTGGGTGGATTGGTTGAGGCACCCTGGAGCACCCAGTGGTTGTCTGGGCACCTGGAGCAATCCAGTGTTGTCCTGAGATATTCCGGACTACCCGTGTGATCATCCTACGGTTTGCCACCCAGGCTCAAAGGGATCATAAGATTATTCATGCTGGAAACTTCCGTGTGCAGCAACAAACCATTATGGGCTCTGGCATAGTTGACTAAGTTGTGTGACCTCTTTCAGTGGTAGGCTAGCAGATGTAGGGGATGTAGGTGGTACAGTCTACCCAGAGTAAAGAGTTAATTCTTCTGAAATACTATGTCTCGGTCATCCGTTTCTCAAACGCCATGTAGTGCGAGAAATCCAACGAAGGAGATCGAGTCTAGTGGGGAAAAGTGCGCAAATCTCTGCAGAGTGTATAAACTAATCATGGTAAGCCGTGTCCCCGGTTATGGACATCTTGAGTATCTGGTACTTGAATTATTGATTTGATCTCATCACTCTATTAATTAATTTGTTGGGTTGATGATTATTAATTTGGGATTGAGTTGGAGGAACCTTCTCAATGTTTTCAACAAACCTTGTAGTTAAATAAAATTTATTCCTTTATTGTAGGAAAAAATTAGCTTTCTGCAAGAATAACCATAGAGCCTCCACCAGCCAAATATGCACATAGATATAGCTGCTACATGTTCATTGCTCTACAATGTTATTTTGCCAGCATATTCCATGTGCTGACCCGTTTCGGGCTGCAACGTATTATGTTGCAGACTTTTCAGATGAAGAGTAAGGTGCGTTAGGTCGTTGTCTTGCACTCAGCTATGCCGTTGGAGTTGATGGACTCGCGTTATCTTCCAAGCCTTCCGCTGTTATCTTCATTAGATGTCCTTCAACCATATTATTGTAATAAGTACTCTCTTTTGAGATATTCAATGTAATAAGTGTGTGATTGAAACTCTGTTATAAATCCTTCAAGTATTGTTTGTATCAGCATTACCGATCTAGGGATGACACTTATGCACAGAGATTTGACCGTTTGAGGTCGGATTACTACAAACCAAGTCTAAAAGATCTCTGCTGTTACAAAACATGCCTCTCATGTGGAAACTCGGGTCAGGGTGGAAACTGATACGTCTCCAACGTATCTATAATTTTTGATTGCTCCATGCTATATTATCTACTGTTTTGGACATTATTGGGCTTTATTATCCACTTTTATATTATTTTTGGGACTAACCTATTAACCGGAGGCCGAGCCCAGAATTGCTGTTTTTTGCCTGTTTTAGGGTTTCGAAGAAAAGGAATATCAAACGGAGTCCAAACGGAATGCAACCTTCGGGAACGTGATTTTCTCATCGAATACAACTCAGGAGACTTGGACCCTACGTCAAGGCACGTAACAGGAGGCCACGAGGTAGGGGCGCGCGCCCTACCCTACCAGGCGCGCCCCCACCCTCGTGGGCCCCCTGTTGCTCCACCGACGTACTTCTTCCTCCTATATATACCCACGTACCCCCAAACGCTCAGATACGGAGCCAAAACCCTAATTCCACTGCCGTAACTTTCTGTATCCACGAGATCCCATCTTGGGGCCTGTTCCGGAGCTCCGCCGGAGGGGGAATCGATCACGGAGGGCTTCTACATCAACACCATAGCCTCTCTGATGAAGCGTGAGTAGTTTACTTCAGACCTACGGGTCCATAGTTAGTAGCTAGGTGGATTCTTCTCTCTTTTTGGATCTCAATACAATGTTCTCCCCCTCTCTTGTGGAGAACTATTCGATGTAATCTTCTTTTTGCGGTGTGTTTGTTGAGACCGATGAATTGTGGGTTTATGATCAAGTCTATCTATGCATAATATTTGAATCTTCTCTGAATTCTTTTATGTATGATTGGTTATATTTCCAAGTCTCTTCGAATTATCAGTTTGGTTTGGCCTACTAGATTGATCTTTCTTGCAATGGGAGAAGTGCTTACCTTTGGGTTCAATCTTGCGGTGTCCTTTCCCGGTGACAGTAAGGGCAGCAAGGCACATATTGTATTGTTGCCATCGAGGATAACAAGATGGGGTTTTCTTCATATTGCATGAGTCTATCCCTCTACATCATGTCATCTTGCTTAAGGCGTTACTCTGTTTTTAACTTAATACTCTAGATGCATGCTGGATAGCAGTCGATGAGTGGAGTAATAGTAGTAGATGCAGGCAGGAGTCGGTTTACTTGTCTCGGACGTGATGCCTATATACATGATCATACCTAGATATTCTCATAACTATGCTCAATTCTATCAATTGCTCAACAGTAATTTGTTCACCCACCGTAGAATACTTATGCTCTTGAGAGAAGCCACTAGTGAAACCTATGGCCCCCGGGTCTATCTTTATCATATCAATCTCCTACTACTTAGTTATTTATTTTGCTATTTACTTTGCCTTTATTTTACTTTGCATCTTTATCATAAAAATACCAAAAATATTATCTTATCATATCTATCAGATCTCACTCTCGTAAGTGGCCCTATAGGGATTGACAACCCCTATTTGCGTTGGTTGCGAGGGACTCGCGCGTAGCCTCCTACTGTATTGATACCTTGGTTCTCAAAAACTGAGGGAAATACTTATGCTACTTTGCTGCATCATCCCTTCCTCTTCGGGGAAAACCAACGTAGTGCTAAAAGAGGTAGCAAGAAGGATTTCTGGCGCCGTTGCCGGGGAGGTCTACGCAAAAGTCAACATACCAAGTACCCATCACATACCCTTATCTTCCGCATTACATTATTTGCCATTTGCCACTCGTTTTCCCCTCCCCCCACTTCGCCCTTGCCGTTTTATTTGCCCTCTCTCTCTATCCTCCCTCTATTTGCCTCTTTTTGTCTGCTTGCTTTTTGTTTGCTTGTGTGTTAGTTTGCTTGCTTGTCGTTATGGCTAGTCCCTTATCGTCTCCATTGTCTCCCGAGAATGAAATTCTAAATTTTAAGCAAAGGGAGGGTGAAAATCTAAAAGATGCTTGGTATAGAATTTGCAATGCTCAAAATAAGTCTACTAGGAAGCAATCTACTACCATTCTCCTTCGCAATTTTTATGTGGGCATTACTCCTTGGCACCGTTATATTCTTGATACTATTACCGGAGGGAACTTTTTGGGTAGCCATACTTTTGATTCTTATAATGCTATGTTAGATTTATTTGGCTCACCCCCTCTCTTGGTTAATGGAACTATATTAACTTTGGAACATGTAATGCAAAGGCTTGAGATTATTGAAAATAAGGTTGCTACCGTAGAATTGATTGAAAATTTGGATAAAAAGATCCACAGCTGAATCTCTCAATATGGATCTAAAGTAGGAGTTACTTTGAAAGATATTAAAGAAAAGGAACCCATAGTTAATGAGAAAATAAATCATGATTCCGTTAGGATCGATAAACTAGAGAATATTATTACCAACTTGGGAACCGCTTTTTCTTCCGTAAAGAATACTCCGAGTCCTTCCAATAAAGTTGCCAAACTTATGTACGTTCCTAAAAATAAGGGTGAATCTTCTAGCAAGGAAAATGCGGATCTCAAATCTATAAGTGTTCATCCCAATCTTTTTGCTATCATTAAGGAACCATTTGTTACAAATGAATTTTTCGATCTTGTGCCTAAAAGTTCGGTAATTAATAAAAAGAAAGAAATTCCTAAAGATGGTAGATGCCTCATTGAAGAATTGCCTACCAAAGATGGCAATACCTAGATCTATTCTTGCTTGTTATGCCTAGCTAGGGGCATTAAACGATAGCGCTTGTTGGGAGGCAACCCAATTTTATTTTTATTCCTTGCTTTTTGCTCCTGTTTATTAATAAATAATTTATCTATCCTCCATTTTGGTTGTGTTTTTTATGTTAAAATTAGTGTTTGTGCCAAGTAGAACCGTTGTGAAGACTTGGGGGAAGTCTTGTTGAACTTGCTGTAAAAAACAGAAACTTTGGCGCTCATGAGAACTGCTTCCATTTTTATTTGGAGAGTTATATTTAGTTAATTCCTTTTGAAGATGATTAATAGATAAATTCCTCACGTCCAGAAATTTATTTTAGAATTTTTGGGGTTCCAGATCTTGCGCTAGCTACAGATTACTACAGACTGTTCTGCTTTTGACAGATTCTGTTTTTCGTGTGTTGTTTGCTTATTTTGATGAATCTATGGCTAGTAAAATAGTTTATAAACCATAGAGAAGTTGGAATACAGTAGGTATAACACCCATATAAATAAAAAATGAGTTGATTACAGTACCTTGAAGTGGTCTTTTGTTTTCTTTCGCTAACGGAGCTCACGAGATTTTCTACTTTAAGTTTTGTGTTGTGAAGTTTTCAAGTTTTGGGTAAAGATTTGATGGATTATGGAACAAGGAGTGGAAAGAGCCTAAGATTGGGGATGCCCATGGCACCCCCAAGATAATCTAAGGACACCTAAAATCCAAAGCTTGGGGATGCCCCGGAAGGCATCCCCTCTTTCGTCTACTTCTATCCGTAACTTTACTTGGAGCTATATTTTTATTTACCACATGATATGTGTTTTGCTTGGAGCGTCTTTCATTATTTGAGTCTTTGCTTGTTAGTTTAACACAATAATCCTTGCTGTACACACCTTTTGAGAGAGCCATACATGATTTGGAATTTGTTAGAATACTCTATGTGCTTCGCTTATATCTTTCGAGTTATATAATTTTGCTCTAGTGCTTCACTTATATCTTTTAGAGCATGGTGGTGGATTTGTTTTATAGAAACTATTGATCTCTCATGCTTCACTTAGATTATTTTGAGAGTCTTAATAACATGGTAATTTGCTTAAAATCCTAATATGCTTGGTATGCAAGATTAATAATAAAACTCTCTTATGAGTGTGTTGAATACTATGATAAGTTTGATACTTGATAATTGTTTTGAGATATGGAGATGGTGATATTAAAGTCATGCTAGTTGTGTAGTTGTGAATTTGAGAAATACTTGTGTTGAAGCTTGTGATTCCTGTAGCATGAACGTATGATGAACCGTTATGTGATGAAGTCGGAGCATGATTTATTTATTGTTTGTCTTCCTTATGAGTGGCGGTCGGGGACGAGCGATGGTCTTTTCCTACCAATCTATCCCCCTAGGAGCATGCGCGTAATACTTTGCTTTGATAACTTGTAGATTTTTGCAATAAGTATATGAGTTCTTTATGACTAATGTTGAGTCCATGGATTATATGCACTCTCACCCTTCCACCTTTGCTAGCCTCTCTAATACCGCGCACCTTTCGCCGGTATCATACACCCACCATATACCTTCCTCAAAACAGCCACCATACCTACCTATTATGGCATTTCCATAGCCATTCCGAGATATATTGCCATGCAACTTTCCACCATTCCGTTTATTATGACACACTCCATCATCGTCATATTGCATATCCCGGTACACTGCCAGAGGCATTCATATAGTCATATTTTGTTCTAAGTATCGAGTTGTAATTGTTGAGTTGTAAGAAAAATAAAAGTGTGATGATCATCATTATTAGAGCATTGTCCCGGTGAGGAAAGGATGATGGAGACTATGATTCCCCCACAAGTCGGGATGAGACTCCAGACGAAAAATAAATAAAAGAGGCCAAAGAAGCCCAAATAAAAAAAGAGAAAGAAAAGAGGCCATAAAAAAAGAGAAAATGCCCAAATAAAAAAACGAGAGAAAAAGACAGAAGGGCCAATGTAACTATCCTTTTACCACACTTGTGCTTCAAAGTAGCACCATGATCTTCATAGTAGAGAGTCTCTCATGTTATCACTTTCATATACTAGTGGGAATCTTTCATTATAGAACTTGGATTGTATATTCCAATGATGGGCTTCCTCATTTTTCCCTAGGTCTTCATGAGCAAGCAAGTTGGATGCACACCCACTTAGTTTCTTTTTGAGCTTTCATATACTTATAGCTCTAGTGCATCCGTTGCATGGCAATCCCTACTCACTCACATTGATATCTATTGATGGACATCTCCATAGCCCGTTGATACGCCTAGTTGATGTGAGACTATAACATCCCAAATTTTAAATTTGGAATGTTATACATTAGACCATCATTGCATATCATATTTTATTTGCTTTTGGTTTCGATCCTAGAAATCCTAAGCAACTCAAGGACCCACGGAGAGAGTTGGGGATTTCGTTATTTTCATATTTGAGTTTCTCAAATTTTGAGAATAGGATCATTTGATTTTATTTATTTTATCATCAATAATTTCTATTACAAAATTATGAGAGAGGGAATAAAATGACTTTCCCAAAATAAAGAAATATTGAGGATTTAATAAAAAAATCAAATAAGATTTTATTCCGGAGTTTTTCGATATTTTATTTGAATTTAGGAAAAATGTGCGTTTTTCAAAATTGCATTTAGGCCCCAAATAAATGTTCACTTTTTCCGTCCTGATTTTCGAAGTCAGGGAAAATTTATTTCGGGATTTTTGGAGTCCGTTTAGTATTTCTTTTTATTTTTCTTCTGCGCGTAATTATTTTAAAAAAACGCGCACCGACCTAACCGGGCCGTGTCCGCCTGGGACTCTGGCCCGGCAGGCTTTATAAGCCGGGGCAGCCCAGCCCCGAACTAAACCCTAGCCGCGCCCCTCGAACCCCGCGCCGCCGCCGGCCGCCCGCGCCGCCTGCGCCGCCGCCCGCCCGCGTCGCCCGCCGCCTCGCCGGAGCCGCCGCCCGCCGCCTCGCCGATTAGCCGCCCGAGGTCGCCTCGATTCCCGCGCCCTGGTTTTTCTTGAAAAAAAAACCGATTGGTTTTCCGTCGGTTTTCGTTGGTTCTTTTAGGTTCTGTTTTTTTATTTAAATCGGTTTTATTTCTGGTTTAGTCTAAATAACGAGCGTTCGCTCGTTCTTTCGTTTTAACGAATGTATTCGTCGTTTAGATCCGGTTAACGAACGTTCGTTCGTTAATCCGTTCGTCGTTTTTCTTTTTCTTGGATTTTCCGCGATTATTTTCTGATCGCGATTTCTGATCCGATTTTCGTTTTAGTATAATTTTTCGCTCGTTTATCGGAATCACGCGATTCAAGCGCCTGGAGTTTCGTCTCGAAACCCTCTATCCGTTTAACCAACTTAAACAAGTTTTTGCCACTGTAAAAATTGCCTTAGATCCAGATTAGTAGAACGAAATTGTTTTCTTTCGCCATTCGACTTTCGTTGCTTCGTTCGATTTGATTCTTTTTGCAAACCGGATTTCTTAAGTTGAACCTTCTGGTTAGTTCTCTTATTTGACTTTTATCTGTGCATTAGATGAGTACTTATTGAATGCTTGTTTGTTTGTCTGCGATAGAATACCCGGAGTGCGCTGCCTGTTACTTAGAATCTCTAGGTTTCGCGGATCATCAGCAAGGCAAGTAACACTTTGATCATACCTCCTACTACCCAGTTTTATTGCATTAGATCAATCCTTACACATTGCATGATTAGGATCTAATTAAATTGTGGGAAGGGAAGTAGTTGAGGTAGTACCCATTACCTGTTTATTATCAAACCTTTCGGAGTTACTATTACGTTATGCTTATATTGCCATGTTATGCTCGTAGACGTGGATTGGGTTTGAGAGTATTTCATGACAGATGTGAGATTGTTAATTAATGGTTTACTTAAGGTGGCAACTTTAACACACATCTGGGTGGATTGAGGCACCTGGGTATTCCAGCGATTGCCTGTCTAGGCACCTGGGTATTCCAGGATTGCCTGTTTTTTTATGGACCGCCACCCAGGTTCAAAGGGATCATGAGATTATTCATACTAGAAACTTCCGTGTGCAGCCACAAGCTATTATGGGCTCTAGCATAGTTTATTAAGTCGTGTGAACTCTTACAGTGGTAGACTAGCAGATGTAGGGGTTGTAGGTGGTACGGTCTACCCATCGTAAGGTGCAAACGCTTCTGAAAGACTATGTCTCGGTCATCCGTTTCTCAAACACCATGTAGTGCGAGAAATCCAACGGAGGAGATCGAGTCTTGTGGGGAAAAGTGCGCAAACCTTTGCAGAATGTATAAACTAATCATGATTAGCCGTGTCCCCGGTTATGGACATCTTGAGTATCTAGTACTTGGATTATCATGTGAATCTCAACATGTTACTCTAAATTAATTTTGCTGGGTTTTGTTTAATGATGTTTAATTGGGATTGAGAATGCTGTCAACCATTCTCAATGTTTAACAACCACCATGATAGTTAAATAAATTTATTCCTTTGCAGTAGGGAAAAATTGGCTTTACGCAAAACTATAACCATAGAGCTTTCCACCAGCCAAAGATGCATATAGAATAGTTGTTTCATTCCATTACTCTCTATGTGTTACATTGCCAGCATATTCCATGTGCTGACCCGTTTTCGTGCTGCAACGTTAATGTTGCAGACTTTTCAGACGATGATTAAGGAGTTTTAGGTCATGGTTCTATACTCAGTGATGCCGTTGGAGTTGATGGACTCACTTATCTTCCAAGCCTTCCACTGTTATCGTTATTAGATGGCCTTAAGCCATATTTATTGTAATAAGTTCTCTTTTGAGACAATCGATGTAATAAGTGTGTGATTGCTACTCTGTTATAAATCCTTCAAGTACTGTATGGTGTCAGCATTACTGATCCAGGGATGACACCAGAGCACAGAGATCAGACTGTTTGAGGTCTGGTCGCTACAGAGATGGTATCAGAGCACACACTGACTGTAGGACACGACCACTAAGCTAAAGACCTAGATCACTATTCACTCTCTTCTCTTCTGACCTCTCATCTTTTCTACTCTTTAGGATGGCGGATGCAAGGAACAAGTTCACGCAACCGGATGAAGATACACCCTTTGGACGTCACTTGAAGGAACTCACTAGATATCTGAACATAGGAGTACCAAGCTTCACCGGAACCTACAACGCCACTTTACCTAAAGAAGAGCGCTGGATGATTCAAGTTCAAGTTCCAGGAAGGACGTTCATGCCAGTCACTGAGCCCATAGAGTTTTCTTTTGATGCACCAACTTGGAGTCTAGGAAAGAGCATGGCAGCTCACATCGCCATGGGACGCATTGGAGAAGTCTACCACAATGATCTCAAGGATACTATCTACCAGATTTGTGGACGCCGAGATGAGCACCGGGAGATGATCAGCACCAGGAAGGATAGATCAGTTGCAGCTTTTATCCAGGAGTTAAACCAGCACATTCGACGACAGGAGAATCAGATGTGCGCCGACATGATAGACCTGAAGAAGGAAAGGACAAGAATCAAGGAACTGGAGGAAGAACTCAAGGCTACACGTGAAGATTATGAAGAAGAAATTGAAGTATTAGTGGACAAGAATGCCGACCTAACAATGAAGATCGGAATATTTATGGGAGGCCCTACACCAGTAGATGAAGACGAAGAACCCAAGGAGATTCTCCCAGAAGACTACACCATCATCGACGACACCGACTCGGATCCAGATGATAGCGATGATGACTATGTTGATGAAGCTGGAGCAGATATCATGAGGTCTGCAACCGAAGAATATTTCTAGTAGACCACCTCATCAGTAGTAGTAGTAGTCCACCATGTAAATATTATAGTCCGAGCACTTTTGCGATAGTTAGATCGATTGTATGCCCTTGTTTGATTGAATGAATGAAGTGAATTGTTTGCTTGTGCCTCATGTGCATATGGGTAGTGTTTTTCTCTTTAGACCCCTCTATTCTTAAATCTCATCTTTTCTAAACCCTCAAATGCCTCCGAGACGAGACCCCGGATTTACCTTTCCACCGGAGCTCACTCAGTTGATCCAGCAGCAGAACACATTGATGCAGTTGCTAGTCCAGAATCAAAATCAAGGGAAGAACAACAACAACCCACCACCACCACCACCTGTTGATCATTTAGCCCGTTTTCTTAGGCTGAATCCGCCGGTGTTTTCCAGTAGCACCGAGCCAATAGTAGCAGATGATTGGCTCCGCAAGACAGCTAGAGAGTTGACCACAGCAGGATGCACGGATGCGGAGAAGGTGAAGTTTGCCGGACATCAGCTTGAAGGACCCGCAACATCATGGTGGGAGAATTTCACAGCCACTTTCCCTGTCGACACTGTCACATGGGACCAGTTTCAGCAGGCTTTTCGAACTGCCCATGTTTCAGCAGGAGCTATGGCCATGAAGAAGCGAGAGTTTCGCAACTTGCGCCAAGGAGGACGGACAGTTGGCCAGTATGTGGAGGACTTCAGTAAATTAGCACGTTATGCCCCAGATGACGTTGCTACGGATGCAGCTAAGAAGGAGAAGTTTTTGGAAGGACTAAATGATGAGTTGAGCATGCAGTTGATGGTAGCAACCTTCAACAACTACCAGGAGTTGGTAGATCGTGCTCTTATGATTGAAGGGAAGCAGCAACAAATTGAAAATCGCAAGAGGAAGTATGCACAAGGAAAGTACAATTCAGGAGCTCAACAGAAGCCATGATTTACCCCCAGACCGGGAGGACATTTTCAGCATACCCATGGAGGAGGTAGCTCGCACAATCACAATGGCCCCAGGAATGGTAATGGTAATGGAGGAAGCAACGACCAGAACCGCACCAACCCATCAACCCCAGCCAAGAAAGACCTGAGCCAAATCACTTGCTTTAAGTGTTCGAAGACCGGGCATTATGCCAATGAATGTCCTGAATTACAAAATGGAAACAGCAATGGAAGCTCTGGGAAGAAGCCGAACCCTTTCAACAGGGGACAGGTGAACCACGTTAGCGTGGAGGAGGTTGAAGCTCAGCCTGATACAGTAATAGGTAAGTTTTTGGTTAAGTCATTTACTGCACTCGTTCTTTTTGATACTGGTGCATCGCATTCATACATCTCAAGGGGATTTGTGGATAAGTATAACCTGTCAACCCAAGCCCTTAGGTCACCCATGTTAGTAACCTCGCTTGGAGCAGAATATATGGCTAGTCTATGGTGTGATCGGTTACCATTAAGGATTGGTAACTATGTTTTTCCCTCAAACCTAATAGTATTGGAATCCCAAGGATTGGATGTGATATTAGGCATGGATTGGTTATCAAAGTATGAAGGGAATATTGAATGTGCTAGTAAGTCAATTTTGCTTACCACCCCAGAAGGGAGAAGGATCAAGTATGTATCCCGACATGTGCCGAAGAGGACTCAAGTAAATTGCTTAACAGGAGTTGTGCAGGAGGAAGTACCAGTGGTAAAGGAATTCCCTGATGTATTTCCAGAGGAGTTGCCAGGCATGCCATCGGATAGAGACATTGAGTTTTTTATTGAGCTATTGCCAGGCACAGGGCCAATATCGAAGAGACCATACAGGATGCCTGCAAAGGATTTGGTAGAAATTAAGAAGCAAATTAAGGAGTTACTGGATAAAGGTTATATTCACCCAAGTTCTTCACCTTGGGGATCGCCGGTACTTCTAGTGGAGAAGGATGGATCGTTAAGGATGGTTGTCGATTATCGAGGATTGAATGAAGTAACAATCAAGAACAAGTACCCACTACCGATGATCAATGATCTGTTTGATCGATTGCAAGGAGCTAAGGTATTTTCCAAGATCGATCTGCAATCAGGATACCACTAGTTGAAGATTCGGGAACATGATATACCCAAGACGGCTTTTACCACCAGGTATGGGTTGTACGAGTATACCGTTATGTCATTTGGTCTAACTAACGCACCTGCCTATTTTATGAACATGATGAACAAAGTGTTTATGGAGTTTTTGGATAAGTTCGTCGTAGTGTTCATTGATGATATCCTGGTTTACTCAAAAAATGAAGAGGAGCATAAGGAACATTTGCGTTTGATTCTTGGAAAGCTCAGAGAACATCAATTATATGCCAAATTTAGCAAATGTGAGTTTTGGTTGAAGGAAGTTGGATTTCTCGGACACGTTATATCCGGAGAAGGAATAGCAGTTGACCCCTCAAAGGTTATCACTGTGACCAATTGGGAAGCACCAACAACAGTTGGGGAGATCCGGAGTTTTCTTGGACTCGCAGGATACTACCGGAGATTTATCGAGAATTTCTCAAAAATTGCGAAGCCTATGACGGAGTTGTTGAAGAAGGATACCAAGTTCATATGGACGGAGGAATGTGAGGCTAGTTTCCAGGAGTTGAAGAAACACTTGGTTACTTCACCAGTGTTGATTTTGCCAGACCAGACCAAGGATTATGAGGTGTATTGCGACGCTTCACGTCGAGGACTTGGAGCAGTGCTTATGCAGGAAGGGAGAGTTGTTTCATATGCCTCACGACAGCTCAAGTCTCATGAGTTGAATTATGCTACGCATGATTTGGAGTTAGCAGCCGTAGTGCATGCACTAAAGACTTGGAGACATTTTCTAATTGGAAACCATTGCGAGGTGTATACGGATCATAAGAGTTTGAAGTATATTTTCACACAGAAGGAGTTGAACCTCAGACAAAGGAGATGGTTGGAGCTCATCAAAGATTATGATATGAAATTGCATTATCACCCCGGAAAGGCTAACGTAGTAGCTGACGCATTGAGCTGTAAGAGCCATGTCAACACCCTAATGACGGGAGAATTACCAAGGGAGTTAGACGAAAATCTTCGAGAGTTATGTTTAGAAATAGTCCCGAGAGGCTATGTAGCAGCATTGGAGATTCAGTCTACATTGATGGATAGAATCAGAGAAGCCCAAAGGACTGACAAGGAGATTGCTTCTATTAATGAGAAACTTAGCAAGGGAAAGGCTAAGGGATTTCGTGAGGACGATCACGATACCTTATGGTTTGAAGACCGTGTTTACGTGCCCAATGACCCGGAGATCAGGAAGTTGATACTGCAAAAGGCGCATGATTCACCATATTCGATTCACCCAGGAAATACTAAGATGTATTTGGATTTGAAGGATATTTTCTGGTGGACCGGAATGAAGAAGGATATTGCGGAGTACGTAGCAGTTTGTGATGTATGTCAGAGAGTGAAGGCAGAGCATCAGAAGCCAGCAGGATTGCTACAACCATTGCCGATACCCGAATGGAAGTGGGATATGCTAGGCATGGATTTTATTACAGGGTTGCCCAGAACACGTTCAGGCTATGACTCGATTTGGGTTGTAGTCGATCGTTTGACAAAGGTAGCTCATTTCATTCCAGTGAAGACTACCTATACCAGTGCAAAGTTGGCAAAGATATACATGACCAGGATCGTATGTCTGCATGGAGTTCCAAGGAGTATCGTATCAGATAGAGGAACCCAGTTTACCTCAAAGTTCTGGAAGCAGTTGCACAAAACCTTGGGAACCAGGCTAGAATTTAGTACAACTTTTCATCCACAGACAGATGGACAGATCGAGAGAGTCAATCAGATTTAGAGGATATGCTGAGAGCTTGTGCGCTAGATTACGGATCTAGTTGGGACGACAATCTGCCATATGCAGAGTTCTCTTACAACAACAGCTATCAATCCGGTTTAAAGATGGCCCCTTTCGAAGCCTTGTACGGAAGGAGGTGCAGGACCCCATTGTCGTGGGATGAAGTTGGAGACCGCCAGTTGTTTGGACCTGACTTGATTAAGGAGTCTGAGCAGAAGGTGAAATTGATTCGCGATAGGCTCAAGATAGCCCAGTCCAGACAGAAGAGTTATGCAGATTCTAAACGCAAGGAGACAGTTTACGAAACTGGAGATAGAGCTTATCTTCGAGTATCACCACTTCGGGGAACAAAGCGTTTTGGAGTTAAGTGAAAGTTAGCACCACGATTTGTAGGACCATACCGAGTATTAGAACGTATGGCAGAAGTGGCCTACAAGTTGGAATTGCTCGAAGGATTGTCAGGAGTTCATGATGTGTTCCACGTTTCTCAGTTGAAGAAGTGCCACGCGGAGATGGCTGACATACCGTTGAGGGATACAGTGCCATTGGAAGCAATCCAGTTGGATAACAATTTGACCTATGAGGAGAAACCAATTAAGATTCTCGAGTTTGCCAGCCGAGTCACTCGCAGCAAGGTTATCAAGTTCTGTAAAGTTCAGTGGAGCCACCACACGGAGGACGAAGCCACCTGGGAGCGAGAGGAAGATTTGCTCAAGGACCACCCTCACCTATTTTCTAGCCAACCCGAATCTCGAGGGCGAGATTCATCTTAAGGGGGGTAGGTTTGTAACATCCCAAATTTTCAATTTGGAATGTTATACATTAGACCATCATTGCATATCATATTTTATTTGCTTTTGGTTTCGATCCTAGAAATCCTAAGCAACTCAAGGACCCACGGAGAGAGTTGGGGATTTCGTTATTTTCATATTTGAGTTTTCTCAAATTTTGAGAATAGGATCATTTGATTTTATTTATTTTATCATCAATAATTTCTATTACAAAATTATGAGAGAGGGAATAAAATGACTTTCCCAAAATAAAGAAATATTGAGGATTTAATAAAAAAATCAAATAAGATTTTATTCCGGAGTTTTTCGATATTTTATTTGAATTTAGGAAAAATGTGCATTTTTCAAAATTGCATTTAGGCCCCAAATAAATGTTCACTTTTTCCGTCCTGATTTTCGAAGTCAGGGAAAATTTATTTCGGGATTTTTGGAGTCCGTTTAGTATTTCTTTTTATTTTTCTTCTGCGCGTAATTATTTTAAAAAAACGCGCAGCGACCTAACCGGGCCGTGTCCGCCTGGGACTCTGGCCCGGCAGGCTTTATAAGCCGGGGCAGCCCAGCCCCGAACCAAACCCTAGCCGCGCCCCTCGAACCCGCGCCGCCCGCCGCCGCCCGCGCCGCCCGCCGCCCGCACCGCCGCCCGACGCCGCCGCCACACCGGAGCCGCCGCCTCACCGGAGCCACCGCCCGCCGCCTCGACGATACGCTGCCCGAGGTCGCCTCGATTTCCGCGCCCCGGTTTTTGTCGAAAAAAAACCGATTGGTTTTCCATCGGTTTTTTTAGGTTCTGTTTTTTATTTAAATCGGTTTTATTTCTGATTTAGTCTAAATAACGAGCGTTCACTCGTTCGTTCGTTTTAACGAACGTATTCGTCGTTTAGATCCGGTTAATGAATGTTCGTTCGTTAATCCGTTCGTCGTTTTTCTTTTTCTCGGATTTTTCGCGATTATTTTCTGATCGCGATTTCTGATCCGATTTTCGTTTTAGTATAACTTTTCGCACGTGTATCGGAATCAGGCGATTCAAGCGCCTGGAGTTTCGTCTCGAAACCCTCTATCCATTTAACCAACTTAAACAAGTTTTTGCCACTGTAAAAATTGCCTTAGATCCAGATTAGTAGAACGAAGTTGTTTTCTTTCGCCGTTCGACTTTCGTTGCTTCGTTCGATTTGATTCTTTTTCAAACCGGAGTTCTTAAGTTGAACCTTCTGGTTAGTCCTCTTATTTGACTTTTACCTGTGCATTATATGAGTACTTATTGAATGCTTGTTTGTTTGTCTGCGATAGAATACCCGGAGTGCGCCGCATGTTACTTTGAATCTCTAGGTTTCGCGGATCATCAGCAAGGCGAGTAACACTTTGATCATACCTCCTACTACCCAGTTTTATTGCATTAGATCAATCCTTACACATTGCATGATTAGGATCTAATTAAATTGTGGGAAGGGAAGTAGTTGAGGTAGTACCCATTACCTGTTTATTATCAAACCTTTCGGAGTTACTATTACGTTATGCTTATATTGCCATGTTATGCTCGTAGACGTGGATTGGGTTTGAGAGTATTTCATGACAGATGTGAGATTGTTAATTAATGGTTTACTTAAGGTGGCAACTTTAACACACATCTGGGTGGATTGAGGCACCTGGGTATTCCAGCGATTGCCTGTCTAGGCACCTGGGTATTCCAGGATTGCCTGTTTTTTTATGGACCCCCGCCCAGGTTCAAAGGGATCATGAGATTATTCATACTAGAAACTTCCGTGTGCAGCCACAAGCTATTATGGGCTCTAGCATAGTTGATTAAGTCGTGTGAACTCTTACAGTGGTAGACTAGCAGATGTAGGGGTTGTAGGTGGTACGGTCTACCCATCGTAAGGTGCAAACGCTTCTGAAAGACTATGTCTCGGTCATCCGTTTCTCAAACACCATGTAGTGCGAGAAATCCAACGGAGGAGATCGAGTCTTGTGGGGAAAAGTGCGCAAACCTCTGCAGAGTGTATAAACTAATCATGATTAGCCGTGTCCCCGGTTATGGACATCTTGAGTATCTAGTACTTGGATTATCATGTGAATCTCAACATGTTACTCTAAATTAATTTTGCTGGGTTTTGTTTAATGATGTTTAATTGGGATTGAGAATGCTGTCAACCATTCTCAATGTTTAACAACCACCATGATAGTTAAATAAATTTATTCCTTTGCAGTAGGGAAAAATTGGCTTTATGCAAAACTATAACTAGAGAGCTTTCCACCAGCCAAAGATGCATATAGAATAGCTGTTTCATTCCATTACTCTCTATGTGTTACATTGCCAGCATATTCCATGTGCTGACCCGTTTTCGGGCTGCAACGTTAATGTTGCGGACTTTTCAGACGATGATTAAGGAGTTTTAGTTCATGGTTCTATACTCAGTGATGCCGTTGGAGTTGATGGACTCACTTATCTTCCAAGCCTTCCGTTGTTATCGTTATTAGATGGCCTTAAGCCATATTTATTGTAATAAGTTCTCTTTTGAGACAATCGATGTAATAAGTGTGTGATTGCTACTCTGTTATAAATCCTTCAAGTACTGTGTGGTGTCAGCATTACTGATCCAGTAATGACACCGGAGCACAGAGATCAGACTGTTTGAGGTCTGGTCGCTACAGAGACTATCTTCTCCTTTTTGTCTTCTCCACAACCATCACTCTATTCCATCTATAGTGCTATATCCATGTCTCACGCTCATGTATTGCGTTGTAACGCCCTCGATGCGGCTATATCTCCTACGTGTCGAAGCACGACTTAGAGGCATAACCGCATTGAAAGCAATGTTGCAAGTAAGGCAATCTTCACAACATCCCATGTAATATAGATAATAAAAGGGGAAGGTACATAGTTGGCTTACACCCGCCACGTCAAACAAAGTACATAAATAGCATTACATCATCCAATCACTCATGGCCCGACTACGGTGCCAAAATAAAAGATCAACCCAACATGCGACACGGTCCCGATCGCCCCAACTGGGCACCACTACTGATCATCAGGGAAAGACACATAGTAACGGCGTGAGTCCTCGTCGAACTCCCACTTGAGCTCAAGCGCGTCATCTGGAACGGAGTCATCAGGCCCTGCATCTGGTTTGGAAGTAATCTGTGAGCCACAGGGACTCAGCAATCTCGCACCCTCGCGATCAAGACTATTTAAGCTTAAAGGTAAGGCAAGGTAATATGTGGAGCTGCAGCAAGCGACTAGCATATATGGTGGCTAACCTGTTCGCAAAAGAGAGCGAGAAGAGAAGGCAAAGCACGAACGAATAACTAGAGAACAACCTGCGCAAGCATTACTCCAACACCGTGTTCACTTCCCGGACTCCGCCGAGAAGAGACCATCACGGTAACACACAATTGATTCATTTTCATTAAGTTAAGGTTCAAGTTATCTACAACCGAACATTAACAAATTCCCATCTGCCCATAACCGTGGGCACGGCTTTCGAAAGTTCAAAACCCTGCAGGGGAGTCCCAACTTAGCCCATGACAAGCTCTCACGGTCAACGAAGGATATTCCTTCTAGCAGGAAGACCCGATCAGACTCGGAATCCCGGTTACAAGATATTTCGACAAGGAAAAACTAAACCAGCAACACCGCCCGAATGTGCCGACAAATCCCGATAGGAGCTACACATATCTCGTTCTCAGGGCACACTCAGATAGGTCAAGCTACGAGTAAAACCAACCCTCAAGTTGCCCCGAGGTGGCCCCGCAGGCTGCCCAGTTCGGACCAACACTCAGAGGAGCACTTGCCGGGGGGGGGGGGGGTTAAATAAGATGACCCTTGGGCTCCGGAAACCCAAGGGAAAAAGAGGCTAGGTGGCAAATGGTAAAACCAAGGTTGGGCATTGCTGGAGGAGTTTTAAATCAAGACGAACTATCAAGGGGTTCCCATTATTACCCAACCGCGTAAGGAACGCAAAATCCGGGAACATAACACCGGTATGACGGAAACTAGGGCGGCAAGAGTGGAACAAAACACTAGGCAAAAGGCCGAGCCTTCCACCCTTTACCAAGTATATAGATGCATTAAGATAACAAAATAATTTAATGATATCCCAACAGGAAAATAATGTTCCAACAAGGAACGGTCTCCAATCATCACCTGCAACTAGCAACGCTATAAGAAGGGCTGAGCAAAGCGGTAACATAGCCAATCAACGATTTGCTAGGACATGGTGGGTTAGAGGTTTGACATGGCAATTTGGGAGGCATGATAAGCAAGTGGTAGGCATCATAGCATAGGCATACCAAAAGAGCGAGCATCTAGCAAAGCAAAGATAGAAGTGATTTCAAGGGTATGATCATCTTGCCTGCAAAGTTGTCAGAGTTGACTGGATCCTCGAAATCAAACTCAACGGGCTCCTCGTTAGGGAACTCGTCTCCCGGCTCTACCCAAACAATACAAATAAGCAAAAGGAACACAATCAACCACGTGCAAACTCAAACAACATGATGCAAACATGGTATGCTATGCAGGATGCGATATGTGATGCATATGCAAGATTTGACAAGGAATTATTGAACCTGGCCTCAACTTGGAAATTCAAGTGTGCCACTGGAAAGTTGAGGTGATTTCGGTTGAAATCGATATAAAGAACGCCGGAATCGGATGCACGGTTTGGAAATGGCAAGCAAAACAAATATGGCACCGGTCTGCGATAAACAGCAAGTAGCCATCTAAATGCAACAAGTTAAACATGCTACAACACCCAAACATGGAAACAAAATACCTGGAAGGTATCCATTTATGAAGCTTAACAAAAGATGAACACTGAGCTATGGCCAATTCATCCATTAACAGGTTCAAACAAGCATGGCAAAAGTGAAATTGGTAAACAGATTTCAGACTTAGTGAAATTAACACTTGTCAGGAATTTCAGATCAGGTAGCACAATTAGGAGCATGAAAACTATATGCTATAGGAACTTGACATGGCAAAGCAAGGCATGGCATGGAGCTACTCAAAGATCTTAACAAAAGTCCCTTAGTGACCTCAAGCCCAAAGGGATCAGAAAATACAATTGCAAGCATGTGAACATGGCAAAAACATAATCAGATCACAGACTTAGTGAAAAACTGGAACATGCAAATCAGATATCAAGTAGGCATGTTTACGAGCTCGATGCACTCACTACAGAGCATGTCATGACAACCTAAGCATACACCCATCAAGAATACACATTATACAGGCTAGACATGGCAAGAACAATAACATAGCATGCACGGATCAACTACAACATCCTCGGCAAAATCGCTAATAAGTAGACAATCTGCCCAGATTCACGAAATAGCAAAAGTAGAGCTCGATTGACTCAAGCTAGGTTGCTCCATAATTTTAAACAAAGACAAGGATGGATAGAGAACCACAAGATTAACAAATCATCCTTACCGATCATCCTCAAAAGAGGCACGGATCACTAGGAAACAACATGAACATATGGCATATTGATAAAAACTGATCAAGGACTTAGTGGAATTGCTAAGTCCCTGAAATCAACATTAACGAATGCACCACTTTGCAAGCTTGTGCTAGTCACCACACACATCACAAAAATACATGGATGGCACCTCTGGAAAGATGGAAAAGCATATAACAAAACTCATGAGGAGCTCAGGGGTATATCATGCACACAATAATCATGGCAAAAATGACAAATAGCTAATTGGAGCAGCAGATCTGGCAATTAACTCAAATAGCACTCTTCCAACAGCATTTAGGGCATCAATATGAACTCAAATGAAAATGATGTAATGAGATGAAATGATGTACTCTCTGAGACGAACATTTTGATATGCTACACGCCCAAAACAGATCTACGGACGCAAAGTTATGGTACGATGAACATAGCAAAATAATTAGGGTTTCGGGAGGAAAGTCAACCGTCCGGATCTGGATCTGAAAACACTGTTCACGCGCGGACTTCGAGGTTCGCCGGACTTGGAGCTTGAGGTCGCTGGATCTTGCGAGGGAGGTCGCCGGAGAGGGACTTGAGGGGAGGAGGGGCCGACCGGTGAGGGAGCTCGCCGGGGCGGCGTGGTGCGGCGGCCGGCGGGATGGAGTGGCGCTGCGGAGCCGGAGCCGGAGCTCGCCGGAGCCCAGGCGTCGATAGCGGCTGTCGGCGCCGGAGTGGAGGATGGCGGCGGCGGGGCGGCGCCCGGATCTGGGCCGCGGGGGCCGGCCTTGGGCCCCGGTGGGCCCGCGCGGGGTGGCGACGCGGTTGAAGTGGGCGCGGGCGGCGGCGAGTGGGAGGCGGACACGTGGCGGCGGCGGCTGGGTCGAACGTGTCCGGCCCGAGCGGACGCGTCCGGCGACGAGAGGTGGGAGGCGACTAGGGTTTCGGAAGAGGGGAACTGAGAATTTCGGAGGGGGTGTATTTCTAGGCATAGAGGGAGCTAGGAGTGTCCAAATGAGGTGCGGTTTTCGGCTACGCGATCGTGATCGAACGCTCTAGATGATGGAGAGGGTTTTGGTGGGTTTTGGGCCAAATTGAAGGGGTGTTGGGCTGCAACACTCACGAGGCCTTCTCGGTCCCTCGGTTAACCGTTGGAGCATCAAACGAAGTCCAAATGGTACGAAACTTGACATGCGGTCTACCGATAGTAACCAAGGCCACTTGGCAAGTCTCGGTCCAATCCGAAATTTTTTAATCCCCACACACGAAAAGAAGGTAGAAATGACCACCGGAGGAGAACGGAGCGCCGGAATGCAAAACGGACAACGGGGAAAAAGCTCGGATGCATGAGACGAACACGTATGCAAATGCAATGCACATGATGACATGATATGAGATGCATGACAACGACAACAACACACGGAGACAAAAACCCAAACCCGAGAAAATAAAATAACTTAACGCCGGAAATGGCAAGAGTTGGATTACATATTAGGTAAATCACATCCGGGGTGTTACAACACTCCACCACTATGGAAGGATCTCATCTCGAGATCTAGGACTGAAATAACGCCGGGTACTTAGAACGGAGGTGATCCTCGCGTTCCCAGGTGGCTTCACAGTCGGAATGGTGTGACCACTTGACTTTGAGGAATTTGATTGACTTATTGCGAGTCTTGCGTTCATTCTCTTCAAGAATAGCAACGGGGTGCTCACGATAAGAGAGATCTTCTTGGAGATCAATGTCTTCGAAGTTGATGGTGCGGTCAGGAGTCTTGAAGCACTTGTGGAGCTGAGAGACATGGAACACGTCATGCACATTTGCAAAGTTTGAAGGAAGCTCGAGTTGATAGGCGAGATCGCCTCTCTTGCTGATGATCTTGAAAGGTCCCACATATCTAGGGGCAAGCTTCCCTTTGATACCGAAGCGACGAGTACCTTTCATTGGAGAGACGCAGAGGTAAACATGATCTCCGATCTCAAAGCCAAATCACGGTGCTTAGTATCATAGTAGCTCTTCTGGCGCGATTGCGCTGCTTTGAGGTTATCTCGAATGACTTTGCACATTTCCTCTGCCTCTGTGATTAAGTCATTTCCAAGAAGTTAACGCTCACCGGTTTCAGACTAGTTGAAAGGGGTACGACACTTCCTACCATACAGAATTTCGAATGGGGCCTTGCCCGAACTTGCTTGAAAACTGTTGTTGTAGGAGAATTCCGCATATGGAAGACAATCTTCCCACTTCATGCCGAAGGAGATCACACAAGCCCTGAGCATATCTTCAAGAATCTGGTTGACACGCTCGACTTGACCGCTAGTTTGCGGATGGAAGCTGTGCTGAAGCGGATGTTGGCGCCCATGGCCTTCTGAAAAGAATCCCAAAACTTGGAGGTAAAGATGTTGCCACGGTCTGAAGAGATCACCTGTGGAATACCGTGCAGAGAGACAATCCGAGAGGTATACAGCTCCGCCAATTGAGCTGCAGTGATAGACTCTTTGATAGGCAGAAAGTGAGCCACTTTAGTGAGTTTGTCGATGACAACGAATATAGCATCATTGCCATGCTTGGACTTTGGAAACCCCGTCACGAAGTCCATCTCAATGTGATCAAACTTCCATTCTGGAATGGTAAGAGGTTGGAGGAGTCCCGCTGGCCTTTGGTGTTCTGCCTTCACTCTTCTGCAGACATCACACTCATTCACGAACTGAGCAATCTCGCGCTTCATTTGAGTCCACCAATAAGCCTGCTTGAGGTCCTGATACATCTTCGTGCTCCCAGGGTGGATGGAGAGGAGTGAATTGTGAGCCTCATTCATGATCACTTTACGAAGATCACCTTTGGGCACAACAATACGATCCTAGAAGAAGAGAGTATCCTTGTCATCAAGGCGGTAGCACTTGTACTTGGGTTGGCTCTTGGCAATCCCAATCTTCACCTTCTTCACCATAGCATCAAGAAGCTGAGCCGCGCGAATATGGTCTTCCAAGGTAGGAGAGACTTGAAGGTTGGCGAGGAAACCTTGAGGAACAACTTGCAGATTGAGTTTGTGGAAAGCTTCACAAAGCTCGGGTTGATAAGGCTTGAGAATCAGAATGTTGCAGTAAGCCTTCCTCCTCAATGCGTCAGCAATCACATTAGCCTTGCCTGGAGTATACTCGATACCCGGATTATACTCTTGAATCATTTCGACCCATCGAGTCTGCCTGAGGTTGAGATTAGACTGAGTGAAGATGTACTTGAGACTCTTGTGGTCAGTGAAGATGTCCACTTTTCTTCCCAATAAGAGATGTCTCCAAGTCAAAAGAGCATGCACAACTGCCGCCAACTCGAGGTCATGAGTGGGGTAGTTCTTCTCGTTGGGCTTCAACTGGCGAGAGGTATAAGCCACAACTTTCTTCTCTTGCATCAACACTGCACCAAGACCTTGGAGAGAGGCATCGCAGAAGACCTCGAACGGTTTGGATTCATCAGGAGGAGTCAGAACTGGAGCAGTGACCAATTTCTCTTTCAAAGTGTTGAAAGCGATGTCACATTCCGGAGACCAAACGTACTTGACGTGCTTCTGGAGAAGGTTTGAAAGAGGCTTCGCGATCTTTGAAAAGTTCTCAACGAACCTTCGGCAGTAGCTTGCGAGACCGAGGAAGCTACGGAGTTGCTTCACATTCTGAGGTGGTTCCCAATTCACAATTGCAGACACCTTCTCAGGATTCACCGCAATGCCCTTGGCAGAGATGATATGCCCAAGATAAAGAACCTCATCGAGCCAAAATTCGCACTTTGAGAACTTGGCGTAGAACTGGTGTTCCCTGAGCTTATCGAGTACCAAACGCAAGTGCTTGGCATCATCTTCCTTGTTCTTCGAAAAGACTAGAATGTCGTCGACATAGACCAAAACGAAGTCATTTGTGTAGGCGTTGAAGATGAAGTTCATCATGCGAGAGAAAGTCGGAGGAGCGTTGACGAGGCCAAAAGACATGACAGTGTATTCATATGAACCATAGCTTGTTCTGAAAGCCGTATTGGGAATATCTTGCTCACGGATTCGAATCTGATGATAACCCATACGGAGATCAAGCTTGGAGAATACTTGGGCACCTTTGAGTAGTTCGAACAGCTCGTTGATGTTGGGAAGTGGGTACTTGTTCTTGATAGTCTTCTTGTTCAATGGATGGTAGTCAACACAAAGTCGGTCTGTTCCATCCTTCTTCTTCACAAAGAGTACACCACAACCCCACGGAGAGGAACTAGGTCGAATGAGACCCATCCGCTCTTGAATATCGAGTTGCTTCTTCAGCTCCTTCAACTCTTCAGGTCTGAGCTTGTAAGGACGCTTACAAACAGGTTCCGTGCCAGGCTCAAGATCGATGACGAATTCAACTGGCCGGTGCGGAGGCATTCCTGGAAGCTCTTTTGGAAAGATGTCTTGATATTCGCAAACGACTGGAATTTGCGAGATAGCATCCAGTTCACCCTTCTCATTGAGAGAAAACAGACGGATGGATCACGAGCGGCAAAGACAATTACATCCTCAGACGAATGAGTCAATTGAATCTGCCTGGCAGCACAATCAAGATGCGCCTTGTGCTTAGAAAGCCAGTCCATTCCGAGAATAAGATCAATATCCGAGTTACTAAGGACCATTGGAGAAGAAAGGAACTTGTAGTCGCCCAAAGTGATAGTAACATCTGGAACCTCCAGACTTGCACTCAAGCGTTTGCCAGGAGAAACGATATCCATTTGTTTGCCCAAATAAGAAGAAACGAATTCATGCTTGGTAAAAAATGGCTTTGACATGAAACAATGCGATGCACTAGTGTTAAAAAGAACTCTTGCAGGAATATCGTTAACAGGAAGGTTACCCATGATGACATCTGACGAGTCCTCCGCCTGAGCTGCATTCACCATGTTGACCTTGGCGTACTTGGGGTTATGCTTGACCACAACTGTACTTGACGATCTCACAGGAGGAGGAGGAGGGAGACGCCTCTGGTTGAAGCATTTGTTGGCATAGTGACCCTTCTGTTGGCACTTGTTGCACGTGACCTCTGAAAGTGGACGGTGATACGGAGCACTCGATCTTGGAGCTTGAGACGAAGTCTTGTTCTGAAAGCCAGGGTTGGGTGGGTGGGACGATCCACTGCCACCTTTGCTCTTCTGCTGATATGGCTGACGGAACGGAGGAGGAGGAAGCCAATACTTCTGCTGCTTGGCCACTTGAGTAGAGGAAGAAGGAGTAGCATCTCTGACTCGCTTCTTGGAAGCATCACACTTCAGTTGAGCAGCCTCTTGCTTCAATGCCATGTTGTAGAACTCATCGTACCTCAAGGGCTCAAAGAGAACAAGAGCTAGCTGGATTTCTTCTCTGAGACCACCCCTAAACTGGTATATCATGCTCTTCTCGTCAGGGACGTCCTGCTTAGCAAAGCGGGCAAGCTTCTGAAACAACTTGTTGTAGTCGTAGACAGACAAAGAGCCTTGCTTCAGGTTGTGGAATTCCTCACGCTTGCTTTCAACCACGCTCTGAGGGATATGATGAGCTTTGAAGTCTTGACGGAATTCATCCCAGGTAATCACACGGCCTCCTCTGGAATCCTTGTACTGCTGGAACCATTCTGCAGCTTGGTCTTTGAGTTGGAAGGAAGCGAACTTGACAAAGTCCTCAGGCCTGACGTTACTGCACTCGAAATGCTTGCACAAGTCCACAAGCCAATCGTCAGCATCAGTTGCCTCAACACAATTGTTGAAGGTCTTTGGCTGGTTAGCAAGGAACTGGTTGAGTGTAGCAAAGTGATTCTGATTGTTGCCTTGGTTTCCTTGGTTCGCTTGGTTGCGCTCTTGAAGAATTTGCATGATCAAATGCGTGTTTGCATTGGTAGCAGCCATCACAGCTTGCCATGCCTCCGGAGGAGGAGGAGGTGGTGGCGGATCCTGATTCTGATTCTGATTGCTGCTCTTAGCGGGAGCCATCCTAAAGAGGGTGACATCCGTTAGCACATTGACAGATAAAATTGAAGCTGAATCAAGTGGGTTGAAATTGCAACATATAGTCTTCACATCCGAACATAAGAACGAATGCATTCCACTTGAAATGGTCACATATCCATAAATTGAGAAGCCACTTAGAATTTAGGTAGAGGAATAAATCAACAAGGTACGGAACAAGAACGAATACTCGGTAAGAAATCCCAATGTCAAACCAAATATCCGTGGAAGAAGAACTAGAGCTACAAGAATTCCCACCTATGAAACTCCCGAACCTTTCCGGTTATGCAATCAGGTGTTGGGGATACAGGGGAAGCATAATATCTCATCCAAATCTAGCAAATCCTACATCCAGCTGTATCCATCCTTCAACACATAACCGAGAAAAAACTTCGGAAACCATCTACCTCAACCTTCGAAAAGCATCCGTTATACAAGTTATGGCAATACTCCCGAACTCCCGCCCCAGTACTGGGTGGCGTCGAGGTTATCTCACCAACAACTGCATAAAAGAGATTTTCGATGTCGGCGAACTAAACTCAGGTATTCCAGAACTGCAACGATAAAATTGTGACGACAACACCTCGGAGCTCAACTCCCCGGGACACTGCTACAACCCCTAAATGACAGGAGGCACCAAGAACAATGTTCTCGTCACAAATCGATCGGAACGATTCCAAGATACCCGCGTGATCCTAAAATTTTTTAGTGAAATTTGAGAAGAGAAGAGTCAAAACTCTACGTCAGGATGCCTTACCAGAGCAATGAAGAGACTGGGGAGTAAAAAGAATTCCTAAACTCTCCGATATATAATTCCTAAATGACTCAAAACATTTTTCTAGACTCAACAACGGCTGCTAAAAACGATCAACCAGTGGGGGCTCCTAAG
This sequence comes from Triticum urartu, assembly GCF_056163025.1. Classification (NCBI taxonomy): domain Eukaryota; kingdom Viridiplantae; phylum Streptophyta; class Magnoliopsida; order Poales; family Poaceae; genus Triticum; species Triticum urartu. The sequence continues at coordinate 443,271,759 of NC_141877.1, read as the reverse complement.
GTCAGGGAAGGCTCTGATTACCAATTTGTAACGCCCTCGATGCGGCTATATCTCCTATGTGTCGAAGCACGACTTAGAGGCATAACCGCATTGAAATCAATGTCGCAAGTAAGTCAATCTTCACAACATCCCGTGTAATATAGATAATAAAAGGGGAAGGTACATAGTTGGCTTACACTCGCCACGTCAAACAAAGTACATAAATAGCATTACATCATCCAATCACTCATGGCCCGACTACGGTGCCAAAATAAAAGATCAACCCAACATGCGACACGGTCCCGATCGCCCCAACTGGGCACCGCTACTGATCATCAGGGAAAGACACATAGTAACGGCGTGAGTCCTCGTCGAACTCCCACTTGAGCTCAAGCGCATCATCTGGAACAGAGTCATCAGGCCCTGCATCTGGTTTGGAAGTAATCTTTGAGCCACAGGGACTCAGCAATCTCGCACCCTCGCGATCAAGACTATTTAAGCTTAAAGGTAAGGCAACGTAATATGTGGAGCTGCAGCAAGCGACTAGCATATATGGTGGCTAACCTGTTCGCAAAAGAGAGCGAGAAGAGAAGGCAAAACACGAACGAATAACTAGAGAACAACCTGCGCAAGCATTACTCCAACACCGTGTTCACTTCCCGGACTCCGCCGAGAAGAGACCATCACGGTAACACACACAGTTGATTCATTTATATTAAGTTAAGGTTCAAGTTATCAACAACCGGACATTAACAAATTCCCATCTGCCATAACCGCGGGCACGGCTTTCGAAAGTTCAAAACCCTGCAGGGGAGTCCCAACTTAGCCCATGACAAGCTCTCACGGTCAACGAAGGATATTCCTTCTAGCGGGAAGACCCGATCAGACTCGGAATCCTGGTTACAAGACATTTCGACAAGGAAAAACTAAACCAGCAACACCGCCCGAATGTGCCGACAAATCCCGATAGGAGCTGCACATATCTCGTTCTCAGGGCACACTCAGATAGGTCAAGCTACGAGTAAAACCAACCCTCAAGTTGCCCCGAGGTGGCCCCGCAGGCTGCCCAGTTCGGACCAACACTCAGAGGAGCACTGGCCCGGGGGGGGGGTTTAAATAAGATGACCCTTGGGCTCCGGAAACCCAAGGGAAAAAGAGGCTAGGTGGCAAATGGTAAAACCAAGGTTGGGCATTGCTGGAGGAGTTTTAAATCAAGACGAACTGTCAAGGGGTTCCCATTATTACCCAACCGCGTAAGGAACGCAAAATCCGGGAACATAACACCGGTATGACGGAAACTAGGGCGGCAAGAGTGGAACAAAACACTAGGCAAAAGGCCGAGCCTTCCACCCTTTACCAAGTATATAGATGCATTGAGATAACAAGATAATATAATGATATCCCAACAAGAAAATGATGTTCCAACAAGGAACGGTCTTCAATCTTCACCTTCAACTAGCAACGCTATAAGAAGGGCTGAGCAAAGCGGTAACATAGTCAATCAACGGTTTGCTAGGACATGGTGGGTTAGAGGTTTGACATGGCAATTTGGGAGGCATGATAAGCAAGTGGTAGGCATCGTAGCATAGGCATAGCAAAAGAGCGAGCATCTAGCAAAGCAAAGATAGAAGTGATTTCAAGGGTATGATCATCTTGCCTGCAAAGTTATCAGAGTTGACTGGATCCTCGAAAGCAAACTCAACGGGCTCCTCATTAGCGAACTCGTCTCCCGGCTCTACCCAAACAAGACAAACAAGCAAAAGGAACACAATCAACCACGTGCAAACTCAAACAACATGATGCAAACCTGGTATGCTATGCGGGATGCGATATGTGATGCATATGCAAGATTTGACAAGGAATGATTGAACCTGGCCTCAACTTGGAAATGCAAGTGTGCCACTGGAAATTTGAGGTGATTTCGGTTGAAATCGATATAAAGAACGCCGGAATCGGATGCACGGTTTGGAAATGGCAAGCAAAACAAATATGACACCGGTCTGCGATAAACAGCAAGTAGCCATCTAAATGCAACAAGTTAAACATGCTACAACACCCAAACATGGAAACAAAATACCTGGAAGGTATCCATTTATGAAGCTTAACAAAAGATGAACACTGAGCTATGGCCAATTCATCCATTAACAGGTTCAAACAAGCATGGCAAAAGTGAAATTGGTAAACAGATTTCAGACTTAGTGAAATTAACACTTGTCAGGAATTTCAGATCAGGTAGCACAATTAGGAGCATGAAAACTATATGCTATAGGAACTTGACATGGCAAAGCAAGGCATGGCATGGAGCTACTCAAAGATCTTAACAAAAGTCCCTTAGTGACCTCAAGCCCAAAGGGATCAGAAAATACAATTGCAAGCATGTGAACATGGCAAAAACATAATCAGATCACAGACTTAGTGAAAAACTGGAACATGCAAATCAGATATCAAGTAGGCATGTTTACGAGCTCGATGCACTCACTACAGAGCATGTCATGACAACCTAAGCATACACCCATCAAGAATACATATTATACAGGCTAGACATGGCAAGAACAATAACATAGCATGCACGGATCAACTACAACATCCTCGGCAAAATCGCTAACAAGTAGACAATCTGCCCAGATTCACGAAATAGCAAAAGTAGAGCTCGATGGACTCAAGCTAGGTTGCTCCATAATTGCAAACAAAGAAATGGATGGATAGATCACCAAAAGATTAACAAATCATCATTACTGATCATCCTCAAAAGAGGCACGGATCACTAGGAAACAACATGAACATATGGCATATTGATAAAAACTGATCAAGGACTTAGTGGAATTGCTAAGTCCCTGAAATCAGCATTAACGAATGCACCACTTTGCAAGCTTGTGCTAGTCACCACACACATCACAAAAATACATGGATGGCACCTCTGGAAAGATGGCAAAGCATATAACAAAACGCATGAAGATCTCAGGGGTATATCATGCACACAATAATCATGGCAAAAATGACAAATAGCTAATTGGAGCAGCAGATCTGGCAATTAACTCAAATAGCACTCTTCCAACAGCATTTAGGGCATCAATATGAACTCAAATGAAAATGATGCAATGATATGAAATGATATACTCTCTGAGACGAACGTTTCGATATGCTACACGCCCAAAACAGATCTACGGACGCAAAGTTATGGTACGATGAACATAGCAAAATAATTAGGGTTTTGGGAGGAAAGTCAACCGTCCGGATCTGGATCTGAAAACACTGTTCACGCGCGGACTTCGAGGTTCATCGGACTTGGAGCTTGAGGTCGCTGGATCTTGCGAGGGTGGTCGCCAAAGAGGGACTTGATGGGAGGAGGGGCCGACCGGTGAGGGAGCTCGCCGGGGCGGCGTGGTGCTGCGGCCGGCGGGATGGAGCGGCGCGGCGGAGCGGCGGAGCCGGAGCTCGCCGGAGCTCAGGCATCGATGGCAGCTGTCGGCGCCGGAGTGGAGGATGGTGGCGGCGGGGCGAAGGCGCGGAGCGGCGCCCGGATCTGGGCCGCGGTGGCTGGCCTTGGGCCCCAGCGGGCCCGCGCTGGGTGGCGGCGCGGTTGAAGTGGGCGCGGGCGGCGGCGAGTGGGAGGCGGACACGTGGCGGCGGCGGCTGGGTCGGACGTGTCTGTCCCGAGCGGACGCGTCCGGCGGCGAGAGGTGGGAGGCGACTAGGGTTTCGGAAGAGGGGAACCGAGAATTTCGGAGGGGGTGTATTTATAGGCATAGAGGGAGCTAGGAGTGTCCAAATGAGGTGCTATTTTCGGCCACGCGATCGTGGTCGAACGCTTTAGATGATGGAGAGGGTTTTGGTGGGTTTTGGGCCAAATTGAAGAGGTGTTGGGCTGCAACACACACGAGGCCTTCTTGGTCCCTCGGTTAACCGTTGGAGCATCAAACGAAGTCCAAATGGTACGAAACTTGACAGGCGGTCTACCGGTAGTAAACCAAGGCCACTTGGCAAGTCTCGGTCCAATCTATAAATGTTTAATCCCCACACACGAAAAGAAGGTATAAATGACCACCGGAGGAGAACGGAGCGCTGGAATGCAAAACGGACAACGAGGAAAAAGCTCGGATGCATGAGATGAACACGTATGCAAATGCAATGCACATGATGACATGATATGAGATGCATGACAACGACAACAACACACGGAGACAAAAACCCAAACCCGAGAAAATAAAATAACTTAACGCCGGAAACGGCAAGAGTTGGATTACATATTAGGTAAATCACATCCGGGGTGTTACATGCGTGAAGATTGAAAAAGTTTTGAGAATGTCAAAAGTATGAAACAATTGCTTGGTTTGTCATCGGGGTTGTGCATGATTTAAATATTTTTTGTGGTGAAGATAGAGCATAGCCAGACTATATGATTTTGTAGGGATAACTTTCTTTAGCCATGTTATTTTCAGAAGACATAATTGCTTTGTTAGTATGCTTGAAGTATTATTATTTTCTATGTCAATATGAACTTTTGTCTTGAATCTTTCGGATCTGAATATTTGCACCACAATTAAGAAGAATTACATTAAAATTATGCCAAGTAGCACTCCGCATCAAAAATTCTGTTTTTGTCATTTACCTACTCGAGGACGAGCAGGAATTAAGCTTGGGGATGCTTGATACGTCTCCAACGTATCTATAATTTTTGATTGCTCCATGCTATATTATCTACTGTTTTGGACATTATTGGGCTTTACTATCCACTTTTATATTATTTTTGGGACTAACCTATTAACCAGAGGCCCAGCCCAGAATTGTTGTTTTTTGCCTGTTTTAGGGTTTTGAAGAAAAGGAATATCAAACGGAGTCCAAACGGAATGAAACCTTCGGGAACGTGATTTTCTCATTGAATACAACTCGGGAGACTTGGACCCTACGTCAAGGCACGTAACAGGAGGCCACGAGGTAGGGGCGCGCCCTACCCTACCAGGCGCGCCCCCACCCTCGTGGGCCCCCTATTGCTACACCGACGTACTTCTTCCTCCTATATATACCCACGTACCCCCAAACGATCAGATACGGACCCAAAACCCTAATTCCACCGCCGTAACTTTCTGTATCCACGAGATCCCATCTCGGGGCCTGTTCCGGAGCTCCGCCGGAGGGGGCATCGATCACGGAGGGCTTCTACATCAACACCATAGCCTCTCCGATAAAGTGTGAGTAGTTTACTTCAGACCTACGGGTCCATAGTTAGTAGCTAGATGGCTTCTTCTCTCTTTTTGGATCTCAATACAATGTTCTCCCCCTCTCTTATGGAGAACTATTCGGTGTAATCTTCTTTTTGCGGTGTGTTTGTTGAGACCGATGAATTGTGGGTTTATGATCAAGTCTATCTATGAATAATATTTGAATCTTCTCTGAATTCTTTTATGTATGATTGGTTATCTTTCCAAGTCTTTTCGAATTATCAGTTTGGTTTGGCCTACTAAATTGATCTTTCTTGCAATGGGAGAAGTGCTTAGCTTTGGGTTCAATCTTGCGGTGTCCTTTCCCGGTGGCAGTAAGGGCAGCAAGGCACGTATTGTATTGTTGCCATCGAGGATAACAAGATGAGGTTTTCTTCATATTGCTTGAGTCTATCCCTCTACATCATGTCATCTTGCTTAAGGCGTTACTTTGTTTTTAACTTAATACTCTAGATGCATGCTGGATAACGGTCGATGAGTGGAGTAATAGTAGTAGATGTAGGCAGGAGTCGGTCTACTTGGCTCGGACGTGATGCCTATATACATGATCATACCTAGATATTCTCATAACTATGCTCAATTCTGTCAATTGCTCAACAGTAATTTGTTCATCCACCATAGAATACTTATGCTCTCGAGAGAAGCCACTAGTGAAACCTATGGCCCTTGGGTCTATCTTTATCATATCAATCTCCTACTACTTAGTTATTTACTTTGCCTTTATTTTACTTTGCATCTTTATCATAAAAATACCAAAAATATTATCTTATCATATTTATCAGATCTCACTCTCGTAAGTGGCCCTATAGGGATTGACAACCCCTATTTGCATTGGTTGCGAGGATTTATTTGTTTTGTGCAGGTGCGACGGACTCACGCGTAGCCTCCTACTGGATTGATACCTTGGTTCTCAAAAACTGAGGGAAATACTTACGCTACTTTGCTGCATCATCCCTTCCTCTTCGGGGAAAACCAACGCAGTGCTAAAAGAGGTAGCAGAAACCTTCGCCTTCTTTGACGGTTTCTGTTTCTTTTGGGGGGTTGGGATTTGGATTCACGCAAAGACGTTGTGAAGTGGCAAAACATGGACCCTGGTATTGCATCATCCAATCCAACCTCCATAACATCACCAATGCAAGTGTGAGATAAATGGAGCAACATATGTGGCATCTGTCTCATCCTCCTCCTTAGTGTCAGGGTTAGGTGGAGTGCTCAAACACCTAGGAGAAACCTTTAAACATTCGATCTCCATCTATTTTAGCGCCCCCACCAAAACATGCACATCATCTAAATTATTTCCCATAACGACTCCAGTATTCATTAAGCTAGATGAGATGCAAGAATCTAAAAATGAAAGTAAAGACTTATTGACTGAAATACCTGGCGTGGTGTCAAAATTGCACGTAGCTTGTCGACGCATAGCCTTAGCCATCGAGTGCTCGTTAGTCCGAGAAGAACCATCACCGGAGGCGGGGTGGCAGCTGCTACGTCAAATGACTCCCTTTGTAACTTAATATAAGACTTCTTTGACACCATTACAATGTCAATAATGACTTAATTAAGTTACAAAGGAGTATTAATTTAGAGTGGAGGGAGTAGATGTGTTGATAGTTGCCTACTGCATTTCGTGCTAGTTGTCTCAAGCCAAAAAAATAGGTAAAAATGTTTAATAGGTAAAAAAAGAACTACAAAATATATATTTCAGAAGATAAAATAAAAAGGCCAAAAATGAAAGATATAAAAAGAATTAGAATAATAAGTTGAGAAGAGTGAAATTACGGTAGAAAAGGGCAAGTAAGTATTTTGTCGGGCTTAAAAAATCCATTAAATAGTCCATGTTATACTCTGGTTATTTGCACATCATGGTTGAGGTGTTTAAAAGCCAATGAGCGTTTAATATGTCACTAGGAAAAAAACCACAGATCCATCTATGGCGGTAGGGTATGATTCCCAAAGCAAGGATTTTTGTCGGTGACTTCTACTCTTCCACTCAACCACCGGTTACGCGACACGAGCTGAGGAAACCTCATGTCTTTGTTCCTGGTGCGTAGGAAGAGTTTTCATTTGAATTTTATGTGTAGCGGCGACGCTATAATGTTGTTGTGTTGATCCGGCTCTTATCTGTCTTGGCAACACTTCATGAGGCTTTGTTGAGGAGATTGGGAGTTTTTTTCCTCGATGACCTTTGATGGACAATTGGTCGGTTCATCTTGGTGTTTGTCAATGCTTCTATATGGGAACCATCGGCGATAGTCTTGCCTTCATCGACAAACCATTTTTTTCACCTAGATCGAGGTAGTGCTTCCTGCAATGTTCTTGGTGTGATTGCCAATCTCTATCTCATACGATAATATACCATTGCGGATGGTCTACTATTGTGGTGATTCAACGAGATTTGTCCCTATAGATGTCTTTGCATGTATTTCATTGGGAAATTTCTCAATATCATCCATCAATGACGGAAGCTATGGCGATAGAGTGACACCGAATTTGGTTGGTTCTTTGAGAAGAATATTGAGTCTAAGGGTCTTAGTTGTACTTTTCTATTTGTTTAGGATTGTTTAATGTTTATGAATTTGATACCCCACTATCTATTTGTATCCACTTATCGCATTATGAAATATAAGCCATATTGTGTTTGTGAGATGAAAAACCTTCCCCATGAAACTAGGCACTTATATGAGCCCTTTTGTGATACACAAATTTCACTAAGGAAAACAAGAGAAACGTCATTTTTACCCCCCTTGAGTTTTGGATATGGGATACTTTACCTCCCAATTTAATTTGAGTTCTCCAAAGTAGCAAAATGAGATGGAATAACCCTCTAATACAACATCTATTCCTACCTACTCAAATACACCATCTAGTCATGCCACTTCAAATATGTCATCTATTCATGCCTTCTTCGATAACAACCACCTTTGTACAGCTCTAAGAGCAAATGACAACAAAGACCTATATATGGAGAATTTTCAACACAGACCCCCAAGATTTGTGTTTTGAGGTGTGCTGTGGTAGATGTGTCACCAAGTTTGGTTGCATATGGTTTTTTTAAATGGCATGTACTCCCTCGATAGCCTACCAAAACATCATATATTTAAGTATGGAGGGAATATTTAGGAACGAAGAAGTAGGTTGCATATAACCTATTGCGTAATCTAAATTGGTCTCATAGTCCAAAATGTTGTTTTTGCGATCACCATGTGTCCATTAAACATTTATTCCTCGCCTGTCATTTTAATAGCGCCGTGTGGCACATAGTCCTGGTGGCATTTAACTAATACCCCTATGTAATGTCAATAATACGTATAGTATTTGGTTTAGGGGGATTAACTTGTTAAGGGCACTTATCCTGGTTTGAGCAGCCGCTCTCTACGGGTCATTATAGCTATGTAGAAATTATGTCTTTTTTTATAAGAGAAAAAATGAGTCTCCTGTCTAGATTATATACTCATGCATACACTTTCACATACGGTCGTCCGAACCTTTATCCATCATAAGTAATGTTAGAATAAATTCGAGGCATGTTGTTGATCATCTGAGGACCAAGTAATTATATAAGGCACAACATCAAGATTTGTTAATGAGGTTCATTGATGTGGCTACATCTTCGGGCTTGACTATGGATACTCCTCCCCATGACACCATTACAATACAGCACCCGTTCGCCCTGGACGCCGGCACATGCCGTCGGCTCCTTTTGCGTTTCTGTGCTATTATGTCAACATAAGTTATATCGTGTGTCTACCCCGCTATATATGAGAGGCCTAGAATACAAGTGTCCTAGTTGGATACGACTCCATGTCCTATCTAAACACAATACAACTACAAGTCCAACTGTAACCTACTTTGTACACAATATTTGACATAACTCTAACAAACTCCATCTTGATGAATATTCTCCACCATCAAGAATTCATCAATGCGTCTTCATGTATATTGGACTTGAGTTTACCCTGTAAGTTCCACTTCTATTCCAAAGACTCCATATAACTCTACCTGCAACTTGTAATCCCTTCTTTTCTTGACCACCGTCAATGTTGGAGCGAAATCAAGTTCCACATTACTCTAGTTTGCGCTCCCAACTTTCAAAGTAACAGTCCAACGCCATCACACACTGATCACTGACCTGCGTGAAAGTGAACAACCCACATATTGAGTGTCACACATAAGAGTTATCTGAACTGAACATCACCGCTCCTTTCTTGACCGCCTTTTTAAAAATTGAAGAAATTTCACCGTTGCTTTTAGTCATCCCGAGTCAAATCCGCAGTTGTCTCACCACATGTATGACCACCAGAGCTCTGGCCCGTCTCCATGCCCCGTGCATACTGCACGCCTCGCTGCTATTACCGCGTCGAGTCTCCATTGTCCTGGTCGTGTCTCAAGGGTCGCAAATCCACACCACTCAACCCCCACTGCAGAGTACCACCGATCATCATCGACCGATGACGAGTTTCACACTTTCATTAGACCACTGGGCTCCAGTCTGAACTGCATGTCACTTGCTTTTTTCTACTGAATAGGCTTCGACTCTCTGTGCACTTACACCGTAGCCCCTCAATCCAGCTCCACCTTCAACATGACTCCATGGTAGATGATCAGTCCACCCTCGTGCCCCGTCGACTTCAAGCTCACATGTGCATCATCTTGAATCAACCCCGTGCCGTAGTCTTGTCGAAGCCACACAAGCCTTCAGGCCTGCGCCACGTGTTTCCACACCCAGAAGTCGGTCACCATTAGCATCTCGCTCATATGTCGCCGTCGCCGATCTCACCATCGTCTTCTGTACCAACCGACATCCCCGTCGATCCGTCAGACTGTCTAGTCCGACCAGGCTCCCAGATCATCTTTCACGAATTTCCATCCATCACATGATAATTCCATCTTAGCTGACATGACTTCCTGCAACGCCTTCAAGCATCCATGTTGTGCCAACAAATTTTTCACCCTTGTTTATCATAACCCAAGGTTTTATGTCTCGTTGAACTTCTCCACCTCAAACATGATACCTGTTGACGCCATGACTCTTCGTATGACAGACCCAACGAAAAATTATCGAGCTTCCACCGCAATGCCCCAAGCATATGAGCAAAACCTGATGAGGTACACCCCGATGTACTAATAGCAAAATCCAAACAAACTTGGTCTTTCACATGATATGCTCCTGGCTCAATATCTGATGCTAGCTTTGCTTTGTCAAGTCTGTGCTTTCTAATGTATACTCCCTCTATTCTATATTATTCGTCGCTGATTTAGTAAAAAACAGAGGGTGTACGTATGAATGGATTTTTCTCCGCTGACTGATCTGCTGCCTCTCGTGCCTTTGTCTCCCTTGCCGGCTGCTGCCGCTGCTATTAACCAGCGTGCAGGTCTTGGCCACAGAGACGAGGAGAACACGGCTCCTCTTGAGACTCGATCTTTTTTTTCCAATAACAAATCTCGTACTACATACTCCTCGCACCGTATGCATCTAGCCTCTACACGGCCGCTCAGCCATCCACACCAGGGCCTTGGGCCACCATCTGCCACGTGCCACGTTGCTGCTGCCGCAACTCGCGTTCGCCGCTTGACGCTCGCCCGATCAGTTAGCCGGCCAATCACCGCACGTCCTGCCTACCGACCGCAGTTTGTAGCCATGCAACCGTAGCAGTTTCCGCCGCTGCTTGCTTCCAGATCGATCTCGTCCGAGGTTTCGTGACTACGTGCCACGAGTCGCCGACCTGCTGCGTCCGATTGCTGCTTGAAGATCAAAACACGAACAATTTTGCATCTTTGATCACAACTCGCCGAGGAACACTCCCGTATCGCGATCGCTCTTGCAGATTTATGTCAATGCTTCCTTCCTCCTCTATATCAACCTCAATCGCCTCTCAGACATTTTCAACCTTGTTCATGATATTACTTGTTAGAATAAATTCGAGGCATGTCGTCGATCATCTGAGGACCAAGCAATCAAACGAGGCACGACACCGAGATTTGTTAACGAGGTTCACCGGTGTGGCTACATCCCCGGGGCCGGCTTGACTATAGGCGCTCCTCCCTATGACACCCCTACAATACCACAGCCGGTCGCCCTGGACGCCGACACATGCGTAACTTACTTTGTACACAAATATTCGACACAACTCTAACAGGTAGTGTCTAGTCTTTGCATCGCAGTTGCATTTTGAGAGTCCTGCTTCTTCGTTCCCAAAGCATTTTGGTTCTGCATGTGGAGGTTGTGTTAATCTTACTTGCACAGGCCGGAGTTTACTAACTCTTTTATGGGGCATATGAGCGACATATTAGAAATTCCAATAGAAATGCTTCGGTTTGAAGAGAAAAAAAATATTCTGTTGCATGAACCGGAGAGACCCCCCTCTAGCTAGAAATCCCAGCATGCAAATTTGGTTATATTACTTGTACACAGTTTAATATCATTAGGGCATCTCTAACCGAACCCTCAAAATTTAAGTCCTCAAATCTTAACTCCTCAAATATGAGTTCAAAAACTTGTGGAGCTAACCGAACCCTCAAACAAAGTATACCCCACATAAAAGTATCCCTTCCTCTTCTTCTTCCTTCCACACAACAAACGATGATTTCTAGGCAGTAGATGATGTCCTGGAGTTAGCTAGGACCTAGGGTAGATGATCTACAAAAAGCAATTTGACGGAGACTCACCAAGCGTGGCATACGTGTGCGAGGAAGGAGTCGAGAAAGTCGGCAAAATTCATCCTCCGTGCACCACGATTTACGCACTTCTTCGTCTGATTGGGTTTTTCTCCTCTTCACTCTTCTAGTGACACGATGGTGTGATCCGAGACACCACGATTTGTCGGAATCAATGATGGGGTTGACAGACATGTTCTTTGTAGGCGCTTCTTTGTAATACTTCCTTCATTTTTATATACAAGGCCGCAAAATCAAATTACAGATAGGAAGGTAAATATTTAATACATGTTTTGCAACCAATTTTTTTTCTCGTTTACTGTGATCATTAAGACATCACATGCATGCAAGAAAACTGAATGAAAGAAGTAGATGAGTGTCATTATGACTACATGCATGCAAATATTAAACAAGTTGCTAGCATGAGGAAACATCATTAATTTTTGCCTCGATTATTGTTGGTGGTCTCGATTAATTTTTACCCAGTCCAAGTATTGTGGCTTGGATGGGGCATCCGACATTAGGTGTTAGGTGTTGGTGCAATGTCTGTTTGGTATTAGGCTCGGACATTCGGCACCCCTTCATCACGGGGATAGAAGTAGCGACATATGTTGTCAAGATGGTGACTTCATGCTTACTGATGTATTACCTTGTAAGGGTTTTGTGAATAATTAGTAAAATGATTGCATGCATCGCCCAAATGTAGAGGCCGAGGGTACATCTTCCTTTAAAAAAAAATGCAAAATGTATATTCTTTAGTGGCCTTGTATAAGTAAATGGAGGGAGTAAGTGCGTGTAGTGATCTAGGTGATATTGTGCCTGCCATCTTGGCCGGGGACGACGGGAGGGAGCGCTGTCATGTCTTGGGGTGATAGAGGAGAAATCGAGGAAAACTTCTGCGAAATCTCCGTGAGTCTCACTGGAATCTTGCTGGAGCTTGGTGGGGGTGCACACGCATGGTCACGCCGGTCGCTGGGGAGGTGTTGTGCACTGGGGGGGGGGGGGGGGGGGGGGGGGGGTTGTTCGAGGAGGAGCGGGAAATTTTTAGTAAGAAGTGGAGGCGGCTGCTCAAATTTAAGCAAGAGGGATAACTTTTGAGGCTTAATTCCTCATTTTTTTTTTCAGAAGTTGACCGCTTAACTACAGAAAATGGAAAGAAAAAGTTCTACTTAAAATGGATTTTTTTGTGGAGTTAAAGTTTTTTGAGGGTTCGGTTAGAGTTGCCCTTACTAATTGCCGGCCTTCGGAGAAATGTAAGACGATCGATGAATCTTACAGACCAGATCACTAAAAATAAACGGGCGCCAGACTGACAAGAACATATTTTCAGTTTCTCTCATAGAGGGCAAATTAACATCGACGGTAACCGTGGCAAGAAATAGGCAAAGGCGAGCCTGCCGGCCGCCTGTGCCACACGCTCCAAATACATCATGATAGATCACAAACGCACACGTCGGTGCACAGATTAGCTAATAAGTAGACAAGAAAGCAAAGGTACAGGGTGGCAAACGATAGATCAGCGCTTATTCTAGCAGGTAGCATGCATGGAGCTAGCTTCGCTTGATAGACCTAGCTTGACTCCTCTCTAGTAGGCGACGATCCTGAGCCCGAGGCTCTTCTGCGCGTACTCGATGAGTCCGTCCACCTCGCCGTCGTCGACGTAGCCGTCGCCGTCGGCGTCGGCATACTCGATGCCGCGCTTGCTCTTGTACCCCGAGAAGCGCGTCCGGATGGTGCGCATCGCGCACCGCAGCTCGTCGCGGCTGATGCGGCCGTCGCGGTCCACGTCGAACCGCCGGAGCCACTCCTTGAACTCGTCCACCGTCATGTCCCCGTCCAGCGACCTTGTCGCCGCCGTCACGTTCCTGATCGCCATATCAAACTGATCAGTCTCCGGCCTTCCTTGCTCCGACGAGAGCTACCTTGGCCGTGGATGTATGAATTTATGTATCTCTCTGAATGTGCAGCTGCCTGTTCGGCCGTAAAGCTCTTATATAAGCGCGGCCTGCACCATTACACCGCCGGTGACGTGTTCGTGCTGGTTACGTTTTTCACGGTTCGGACCCTACCTGCAGCATAGCTTATTCATCACGCGGTGTAGATTCTCCACTTATCTTCATTTTCTTTTTGGTACTCTATATATCTTGGATTTTTTTTTTGAGAAATACTCTACATATCTTGACGATTGATGATAGGATAGATACTCGTTGTCGACGAACATGTAAATTTGGTGCTGTTTTAATTGGGCCATCTATTATGGGGATGCTCGTTGAAAGGCGTAAGAATCTGCACCAAGTGGCTCGAGGGAGAAAGGAAACGTATGGAGCAAAAGCTGGAGATGCATTTCGGTGATTGGTGATGAATTAAGAATCGTGTACAGCTCCACGGGCCAAGCAGTGCCACCCAATGTGGGAATATTCGAGGGGCAACTTCCTCATCGAATTTCTACAATGAAAGGTTGGACATGATATGATATTTAGAGACGGAACAGGATGCGACGCTTAGGCCTGAAATTATTGTACACGCGTCTAGAATTGTCCAATCTTGTAGTGGTGTGCATCAGTTTCTTCATGTCGCCGACGGAAATGGCAAGTTATAATCCGTTGTGTTTTTGCTTGTTGCGACGAAGTCAAAAATAAAACCACCTATGGTTTTCCAGCTTTGGGGTAATAATTTGTGTGCTTAAGCGTAACTCAACTAGCACTAAACAGTATAATACCACACAAAATAATATCTGCTAAAAGTAAATGGTTCAAGTTTTTCCCACCAGTCAAAAGTTCCATAATTCTGATTGTACCATCATGTACAACAACATATAAATACACTTTGAAAATCTATTTCATGATGGATCTAACAAAACAAAGTTGATGAAGTAGATGTTGGTCTCATGTCCTCTGCTCGGTTCTTATCTTTTCATTTTTATGATGACGTTATATTTGCTTTGGTTTGTAGAAAAGTGTTCCTATGTACCTAAGGGGGTCATCATCACTAACTTATTTATCTTGTCAGCGCACGGACTACTGAGGGGAACAACGTTGTGGCAGCAATAGGCAGCCAGCCTGCCACGTCGACCAAACCAAGCGAGGCACACGGCTACGAACCAAGGCGCGTCTTGAACAGGCCGGCCCGTATCGCGCAGCCCAACAGGAGGTTCGTTGGGCCCGAGTGGACCAGCTAGGGTTAGCCCAACCGCAGCACCTACTTATCCCCACCGGCTAGACGAGTGATGCATCCAGTTGGATCAAGACGAATGGCGGCTCTCTTCCTCATTCCCATTCCATCTCCTCTCGCAAGAACAACTACGGTTGATTGTAATCGGATTTGAGATTGTATCTGAATTCGAGTGATAGATCGATTGTCACCCTAACATCCTGGTATCAGAGACCATCACCACCCCTCTCCGCTGCGACAACCCTGGAGACTCGCCACCCTGTCCACACGTGGCAAGTACTCCTCGCCGCCATGGATCCAGCTCTGAAGGAGTACCTGGACAAGCTCCACCAAGACGCCAAGGCCGACTCTGCTCACGTCCTCAAGCAGCTATAGACCCAGTCTTCGCAGATTAAGGATCTCCTCCACTAGAAGCCCGATCCCGAGTCGGGAAGCTGAAGACCACCGTGGCGACTCTTCAATCCGCGGCGCCACCTGCACCCAGCAGCACGGCGAACCCCAGCATCCTCCCACTGCTGCTTTAGGCGCGAGGACCACCTCTCGGGCCCGATGGCCACGGCGTCGCTGATCTCACCAGGGGGGAGGGGGCGACCCCTGCGTCGCTGGCGGCACTCCCGGTCATAGGTAGGGTGCCCCTTTCCGCTAGTTCCTGCCGCTACGCCCCCACTATCGTCTTCCATCCTCACCACCTTGGACCAGCCACCGCCGTCCATGAACTTCCCCATTTTTACCGGCGAAAACCCACAACTCTGGAAGACGCTCTGCGAGCAGTACTTCCAGATGTTCCCTGTTCATGATTCTTACCGTGTTCGCATGGCCATTCTCAACTTCTCTGGCCCTGTGGGCATCTGGCTCCAGTCCGTTCAGAGGAAACTGACCGGGCTGGACCGGGACTCGTTCACATACCTTTTCTGTACACGATTCAGCAGGGACAAACACCAGATGCTCATCCGCCAATTCTATGCTATCAAGCATACCACCATGGTCGCTGATTTCATCGAGCGCTTTGAATCGTTGATGAATCATTTGATCTCGTATTCAGAGCTAACCCACCCGTATTTCTTTCTGACTCGTTTGTCAAGGGCCTGCGACCAGACATTCGAGCAGTGGTGCTTGTGCAACGCCCACTGGGACCTGGACACAGCGTGCTCGCTGGCCCTACTTAAGGAGGAAGTGGCCAGCGGCGAGCTCTCGGATGGCCGCACCACCACCAACCGCGGCCAATGGAATTACCCATGTGCGACTACACCCTCGTTCTTCGGTCAACCTGCTACACCAACGGTGGTCTCCGAGGATCGACGCGGCACCGACACTGCATGCGCCATCACCGAGAACAGCAAGGTCGCGGCGCTCCGTTAGTTTCGCCGCACGAAGGGCCTACATTTCAAGTGCCGGGAACGGTGGGGCAAGGACCACGTGTACCCACCCACGGTGCAAATGCACGTCGTCGACGAGCTCCTCGCCATGTTCACTCAAGACGACATCATTGTGGAGTCCCCACCCGCATCACCAACATCTGAAGAAGAAAACATGTGCACCATTTCTTGTCAGGTAGAGGATGGATTGTCTGGCCCGGGTGTTCTTCAGTTACAGGCATGGCTCCAAGGGCACGAGATCGTGCTTCTCGTCGACACGGCAGCTCTACATCCTTTGTTGACAGCTCTCCGGCCACCAAGCTTGATGGGGCAGTGCCATTGCCACGGCCATGTAAGGTGCGTGTTGCTGATGGCGCCTCCTTTCCCTGCACCCGCTTCATTCCGGCCTATTCATGGATCACTCAAGGGCACGAATTCACCACGGATTTCAAAATCGTGAAGCTGGGCTCGTATGATGCCATCCTTGGGATGGATTGGCTGCGCAAACACGCTCCTATGAGCATTGACTGGATTGCGTAACAATTGACTGTCACCACACCTGCTGGGCGCCTCCAAATGTCTGCGATTTCTTCGGATCAGACGCAGTGCTCCGTCATCTCGGCTCCAGAGTTGCTCAAAGCCTGTAAGCAGGGATCAGTTGCTCATGTTATACACCTCAACTCTCTCGACGACAACAGTGAGCAGGATACACCAATGCTAGTGGAAGTTCTTCGGTTGCTCGAGCAGTTCACTGATGTGTTCGAGGACCCGCGCAGTCTTCCACCTCATCGTGAATGTGACCATCGCATACCTCTGATGGCAGGCGCGCAACCTGTCACATCTCGACCCTATCGGTACAAGCCTGAATTGAAAACAGAAATAGAGTGACAAGTTCAGGAATTGTTGGATGCAGGGATTATTCAGAAGAGCTCCAGCTCTTTTTTGTCTCCAGCTCTGTTGGTCAAAAAGAAGGATGGGACATGGCGCTTATGCGTCGACTACCGTCGTCTCAACTCCATGACCGGCGTGTGCAAGTTCCCCATATATACCAATAATTGATGAACTTCTCGACGAGCTCGCCGACACCAAATGGTTTTCGAAACTCGATCTACGCATAGGGTTTCATTAGATCAAATGGCTAAGGGAGAGGAGTACAAGACGACGCTTCTGTTGGGAATCGTTGCATGGAAAACAAGAAAAATTCTACGCACGCGCAATGATCTATCCATGGAGATGCATAGCAACAAGGGGAAGAGTGTGTTTACGTATCCTCGTAGATCGTAACTGGAAGTGTTTCACAACGCGGTTGATGTAGTCGAACTTCTTCTCACGTCAACCGATCAAGTATCGAACGCACGGCACCTCCGCGTTCTGCACACGTTCAACTCGGTGACGTCCCTCGCCCTCTTGATCCAGCAAGACATCGAGGTAGTAGATGAGTTCCGTCAGCACGACGGCGTGGGGACGATGATGGTGAAGTGATATCCGCGGGGCTTCGCCTAAGCACTACGGAAATATGACCGGGGTGTAAAGGGTGGAGGGGGGCACCACACACGGCTAACAATTGATCTGGTGTGTGCTAGGGCGCCCCCTCCCACACACACACACACACACACACACACACACACACACATATATATATATATATATATATATATATATATATATGGGAGGGAGAGGGAAGGCTGCCAGGAGGTACCCCCAGTAGGCCGAATCCTACTCGGGGTCCTCCCCAAGTGGCCCCCTGCCATATTTAACCGAGGGAGAAGGAAAGAGGAAGGGAGAGGGAAGGAAGTGGGAATCCTAATCCATACTTTCCTTTCCCGTCCCCCTTTCCTTCTCCTACTAAGCCGGCCCATATGGGGGCGCACCAGCCCCTTGTGGCTGGTGTGTTTCCCCTCTTGGCCCATAAGGCCCATATCTTTTGTCGGGGGTGCTCGGAACCCCTTCCGATGACCCGATAAGTATCCGATACCCCCCGAAACACTTCCGGTGTACGAATACCATCGTCCTATATATCAATATTTACCTCTCGACCATTTCGAGACTCCTCGTTATGTCCGTGATCTCATCCGGGACTCTGACGGTCACCAAATCACAATAGCGGAACCTGGATGTCCATATTGGCTCCTACATATTCTATGAAGATCTTTATCGGTCCAACCGTTATGACAACATACGTAATTCCCTTTGTCCATCGGTATGTTACTTGCCCGGGATTCAATCATCGGTATCTTCATTACAGACAAATCTCTTTACTCGTTCCGTAATACATCACCTTGTCACTGCTACCTCTTGAACATGTGTTGGTTTTCCCTTGAAGAGGAAAGGGTGATGCAGCAAAGTAGCGTAAGTATTTCCCTCGGTTTTTGAGAACCAAGGTATCAATCTAGTAGGAGACTACACGCAAGTCACCTAGTACCTGCACAAAAAAACAAGAACCTCGCAACCAACGCGATAAAGGGGTTGTCAACCCCTTCACGGTCACTTACGAAAGTGAGATCTGATAGACATAATAAGATAAATAGTTTTGGTATTTTTGTGGTATAGATTGGAAAATAAAGATTGCAAAATAAATAGTAAACTAGAATTATAGATTGGAAACTTATATGATGTAAAGTAGACCCGGGGGGCATAGTTTCACTAGTGGCTTCTCTCAAGATAGCAAGTAGTACGGTGGGTGAACAAATTACTGCCGAACAATTGATAGAAAAGCGCATAGTTATGATGATATCTAAGGCAATGATCATGAATATAGGCATCACGTCCGTGTCAAGTAGACCGAAACGATTCTGCATCTACTACTATTACTCCACACATCGACCGCTATCCAACATGCATCTAGAGTATTAAGTTCATAAGAACGGAGTAACGCATTAGGCAAGATGACATAATGTAGAGGGATAAACTCAACCAATATGATATAAACCCGATCTTTTTATCCTCGATGGCAACAATACAATACGTGTCGTTTCCCTTTCTGTCACTGGGATCGAGCACCACAAGATTGAACCCAAAGCTAAGCACTTCTCCCATTGCAAGAAAGATCAATCTAGTAGGCCAAACTAAACTGATAATTCGAAGAGACTTGCAAAGATATCAAATCATGCATATAAGAATTCAGAGAAGAATCAAATAATATTCATAGATAATCAAGTTCATAAACCCACAATTCATCGGATCTATGCAAACACACCGCAAAAAGAGTTACATCGAATAGATCTCCAAGAAGATCGAGGAGAACTTTGTATTGAGATCCAAAGAGAGAGAAGAAGCCATCTAGCTAATAACTATGGACCCGAAGGTCTGTGGTAAACTACTCACACATTATTGGAGAGGCTATGGTGTTGATGTAAAAGCCCTCCGTGATCGAATCCCCCTTCGGCAGATCGTCGGAGAAGGCCCCAAGATGGGATCTCACGGGTACAGAAGGTTGCGGCGGTAGAAAAGGTGTTTCATGGCTCTCCCCGAAGGTTTCAGGGTATAAGAGTATGTATAGGCGAAAGAAGTAGGTCAGTGGAGCTGCAAGGGGCCCACGAGGGCGGGGGGCGCGCCCTCCTGCCTCGTGGCTTCCTCGCTGCTTTCTTGACGTCCACTCTAAGTCTCCTGGATTGCGTTTGTTCCAAAAACGATCCTCGCGAAGGTTTCATTCCGTTTGGATTTCGTTTGATATTCCTTTTCTGCGAAACACTGAAATAGACAAAAAAAGCAATTTGCACTGGGCTTTCGATTAATAGGTTAGTCCCAAAAATAATATAAAAAGGTATAATAAAGCCCATTAAACATCCAAAACAGATAATATAATAGCATGGAACAATAAAAAATTATAGATACGTTGGAGACGTATTAAGCATCCCCAAGCTTAATTCTTGCTCGTCCTCGAGTAGGTAAATGATAAAAACAGAATTTTTGATGTGGAATGCTCCCTAACATAATTTTCAATTTAATTCTCTTTGTTGTGGCATGAATGTTCAGATCCAAAAGATTCAAGATAAAAGTTTAATATTGACATAAAAATAGTAATACTTCAAGCATGCTAACCATGTAATTATGTCTTATCAAAATAACATAGCCAAAGAAAGCTTATCCCTACAAAATCATATAGTTTGGCCATGCTTTATTTTTGTCACACAAAATGCTCCCATCATGCATAACCCCGATGACAAGCCGAGCAATTGGTTCGTACTTTTTAACGTGCTTCAGCCTTTTCAACCCTTACGCAATACATGAGCGCAAGCCATGGATATAGCACTATAGGTGGAATAGCATATGATGATGGGGGTTGTGTGAGAAGACAAAAAAGGAGAAAGTCTCACATTGACGCGGCTAATCAACGGGCTATGGAGATGCCCATCAATTGATGTCATTGCGAGGAGTACGGATTGGCATGCAACAGATGCACTAGAGCTATAAGTGTATGAAAGCTCATCAAAAGAAACTAAGTGGGTGTGCATCCAACTTGCTTGCTCACGAGGACCTAGGGCATTTTGAGGAAGCCCATCATTGGAATATAAAAGCCAAGTTCTATAATGAAAAATTCCCACTAGTATATGCAAGTGACAAAATAAGAAACTATCTATCATGAAGACCATGGTGCTATTTTGAAGCACAAGTGTGGAAAAAGGATAGTAACATTGTCCCTTCTCTCTTTTTCTCTCATTTTTTTGTTTGGGCTTCTTTGGCCTCTTTTTTATTTGGGCTTCTTTGGCCCCTCTTTTTTATTTCACTTTCCTCACATGGGACAATGCTCTAGTAACGATGATCATCACACTTTTATTTACTCATAACTCAATGTTACAACTCGATACTAGAACAAAAATGTGACTCTATGTGAATGCCTCCGGCGGTGTATCGGGATATGAGATGAATCAAGAGGGACATGTATGATAGAATTATGAAAGTGGCTTTGCCACATATACGATGTCAACTACATGATCATGCAAAGCAATATGACAATGATGGAACATGTCATAATAAACGGAACGGTGGAAAGTTGCATGGCAATATATCTCGGAATGCTTATGGAAATGCCATAATAGGTAGGTATGGTGGCTGTTTTGAGGAAGATATAAGGAGGCTTATGTGTGATAGAGTGTATCGTATCATGGGGTTTGGATGCACTGGCGAAGTTTGCACCAACTCTCAAGGTGAGAAAGGGCAATGCACGGTACCGTAGAGGCTAGCAAATTGCGGAAAGGTAAGAGTGCGTATGATCCATGGACTCACATTAGTCATAAAGAACTCATATACTTATTGCAAAAGTTTATTAGCCCTCGAAGCAAAGTACTACTACGCATGCCCCTAGAGGGATAGATTGGTAGGAAAAGACCATCGCTTGTCCCCGACCACCACTCATAAGGAAAGCACTCAAAGAACACCCCATGCTTCAAATTTGTCACACAACGTTTACCATACGTGCATGCTACGGGACTTGCCAACTTTAACAAAAGTATTTCTCAATTTCATAATTGCCCAACTAGCATGAATCTAACATCACCACCTTTATATCTCAAAACATCTATCCAAGAATCATAGTATTCAATGCACTCTTTATGAAAGTTTTATCATACCCATCTTGAATGCCTATCATATTAGGACTAGTTTTATAGCCAAAGCAAATTACCATGCTGTTCTAAAAGACTCAAAATAATATAAGTGAATCATGGGAGATCAATAATTTCTACAAAATAAAACCACCGCCGTGCTCTAAAAAATATAAGTGAAGCACTAGAGCAAAATTATGTAGCTCAAGAGATATAAGTGAAGCACATAGAGTATTCTAATAAATTCTGATTCTTGTGTGTCTCTCCCAAAATGTGTGTACAACAAGTATGAATGTGGTAAACTAAAAATCAAATACTCAAATCATACAAGACGCTCCAAGAAAATCACATATCATGTGGTGAATAAAAATATAGCCTCAAGTAAAGTTACCGATAGACAAAGACGAAAGAGGGGATGCCTTCCGGGGCATCCCCAAGCTTAGGCTTTTGGTTGTCCTTGGATTTTACCTTGGGGTGCCTTGGGCATCCCCAAGCTTAGGCTCTTGCCACTCCTTGTTCCAAAATCCATCAAATCTTTACCCAAAAACTTGAAAACTTCACAACAGAAAACTCGACAGAAAATCTCATGAGCTCCGTTAGTATAAGAAAACAAATCACCACTTTAAGGTACTGTAATGAACTCATTATTTATTTATATTGGTGTTAAACCTACTGTATTCCAACTTTTCTATGGTTCATACACCCCGATACTAGCCATAGATTCATCAAAATAAGCAAACAACACACAAAAAACAGAATCCGTCAAAAACAGAACAGTCTGTAGTAATCTATAGGTTTCAAATACTTATGTAACTCCAAAACTTCTACCAAATTAGGAAGACCTAAATAATTTGTATAATGATCTGCTGCAGTTGGAATTGTTATTTTATCACTCTCTGGTAAAAAATGAAAATTATTCTCGTGAGCGCATATTTTCTTTTTTTCAGCAAGATCAAACAACAATCATCCAAGAAGATCCTAAAAGCTTTACTTGGCACAAACACTAATTAAAGCATAAAAAACACAATCATAACAGGGGATAGATGATTTATTTATTACTAAACAGGAACAAAAAGCAAGGAACAAAAAAAATTGGGTTGCCTCCCAACAAGCGCT
Organism: Triticum urartu; assembly: GCF_056163025.1. Lineage (NCBI taxonomy): Eukaryota > Viridiplantae > Streptophyta > Magnoliopsida > Poales > Poaceae > Triticum > Triticum urartu. The sequence continues at coordinate 443,248,722 of NC_141877.1, read as the reverse complement.
ATCGTTTAACGCCCCTAGCTAGGCATAAAAACAAGAATAGATCTAGGTATCGCCGTGATAATGATAAGGCAAATCGCGAAAACTCATCTCATACTCCCTATGTTCAGCGGCAAGTTTTGTTTGTGGCAAGCAAAAGTAATCAAAAGGGCTGAATTTAATGGGACAAAAGTCCCCAAGATCAAACTCGGGAGGTATTGGTTTCTCCTTTGGCCCCTCATATTGCACAACCAATTCATCATTATAAGCATTATTTCGGCAAAAAGTCATGAGCCTTTCTCCAAGGGTAAAACCTAACCCATTGTTCTGGATAGCAAAATTATCATTAAGTTCAGAAATCCTGTCAACTAGAACATCGGTAGGAACCTTTTTTCTAAGGTTTTCTTTAAAAGCAACATGATATAAAGATCGTAAGCGCATTATGTCTTCTTGATAAAAAAGGATTGCCTCTATGGGAGGATGGCCGGCACCCACCCTATAATGCGCAAAAATTTAGTTGGCCTCTTTTATTATAAATCTGAACTCATGAGCTGAAAAGATGGTAGTTGCTCGCTTAACAGAAGAATGCTCAATATTAGAAAATTCTAGAAAAATCCTCTGTATGCAAGGATGCATGTGGATAAATTGCCTTTCAAGTTCAGCCACGAGCAAAGATATATCATCTGCAAGACTACAAGTTTTATGAAGAATAGACCTGCTCATGGTGGGAAAAGCACCGACGCAAGTAAAGAAATCTTGAATAACTCCTTTTGCAATAATATTACCACTACCGATCCGAAACTTTTTAGTGTGTAAAATAGTAGGTTCTTCATTAGGATAATCAAAAGCATCAACGTTTTCCCCATCATTACTCTACCCTTTTCAATGATAACCTCCCCAGTTTCAGACATGATAGCAACAAAACCGCACTAAGAACAAACACACAAGAGGCAAGCGGAAAGAGACGGACGGAAAAGGGCCGATAAAACGACAAAGGTGAAGTGAGGGAGAGGAAAATGAGAGGCAAATGGCAAATAATGTAATGCGAGGAATAAGAGTTTGTGATGGGTACTTGTCATGTCTTGACTTGTGCGTACATCTCCCCAGCAACGACGCCAGAAATCCTTCTTGCTACCTCTTGAGTATGCGTTGGTTTTCCCTTGAAGAGGAAAGGGTGATGCAGCAAAGTAGCTTAAGTATTTCCCTTAGTTTTTGAGAACCAAGGTATCAACCCAGTAGGATACTACACGCAAGTCACCTAGTACCTGCACAAACAAACAAGAACCTCGCAACCAACGCGATAAAGGGGTTGTCAATCCCTTCGCGGTCACTTACGAAAGTGAGATCTGATAGAGATAATAAGATAAATATTTTTGGTATTTTTGTTGTATAGATTGGAAAATAAAGATTGCAAAATAAATAGTAAACTAGAATTGTAGATTGGAAACTTATATGATGTAAAGTAGACCCGGGGGGCATAGTTTCACTAGTGGCTTCTCTCAAGATAGCAAGTATTATGGTGGGTGAACAAATTACTGCCGAGCAATTAATAGAAAAGCACATAGTTATGATGATATCTAAGGCAATGATCATGAATATAGGCATCACGTCTGTGTCAAGTAGACCGAAACAATTCTGCATCTACTACTATTACTCCACACATCGACCGCTATCCAGCATGCATCTAGAGTATTAAGTTCACAAGAACGGAGTAGCGCAATAGGCAAGATGGCATGATGTAGAGGGATAAAATCAAGCAATATGATATAAACCCCATCTTTTTATCCTCGATGGAAACAATACAATACGTGTCGTTTCCCTTTCTTTCACTGGGACCGAGCACCGCAAGATTGAACCCAAAGCTAAGCACTTCTCCCATTGCAAGAAAGATCAATCTAGTAGGCCAAACTAAACCGATAATTTGAAGAGACTTGCAAAAATATAAAATCATGCATATAAGAATTCAGAGAAGAATAAAATAATATTCATAGATAATAAAGTTCATAAACCCACAATTCATCGGATCTCGGCAAACACACCGCAAAAAGAGTTACATCAAATAGATCTCCAAGGAGATCGATGAGAACTTTGTATTGAGATTCAAAGAGAGAGAAGAAGCCATCTAGCTAATAACTATGGACCCGAAGGTCTGTGGTAAACTACTCACACATCATCGGAGAGGCTATGGTGTTGATGTAGAAGCCCTCCGTGATCGAATCCCCCTCCGGCAGATCACCGAAAAAGGTCCCAAGATGGGATCTCACGGGTACAGAAGGTTGCGGCGGTGGAAAAGGTGTTTCGTGGCTCTCCCTAAAGGTTTCAAGGTATAATAGTATATATAGGCGAAAGAAGTAGGTCGGTGGAGCTGCGAGGGGCCCATGAGGGTGGGGGGCACGCCTGGCCCCCCTTGCCGCGCCCTCCTGCCTCGTGGCTTCCTCGCGGCTTTCTTGACGTCCACTCCAAGTCTCCTGGAATAAGTTTGTTCCAAAAACGATCCTGATACGTCTCCATCGTATCTACTTTTCCAAACACTTTTGCCCTTGTTTTGGACCCTAACTTGCATGATTTGAATGGAACTAACCCGGACTAACGCTCTTTTCAGCAGAATTGCCATGGTGTTATTTTTGTGCAGAAATAAAAGTTCTTGGAATGACCTGAAAATCAATGGAGAATATGTTTGGAATATATAAAAAATACTGGCGAAAGAATCAAGGCCAGGGGGCCACACCCTGTCCACGAGGGTGGGGGCGCACTCCCCTGCCTCATGGGCCCCCTGATGCTCCACCGACCTCAGTTCCCACTCCATATACTCACGTTTGGGGAGAAAAAAACCAGGGAAAAGGATTCATCGTGTTTTACGATACGGAGCTGCTGCCAAGCCCTAATCTCTCTCGGGGGGCTGATCTGGAGTCCGTTCAGGGCTCTGGAGAGGGGAATCCGTCGCCATAGTCATCATCAACCTTCCTCCACCACCAATTTCATGATGCTCACCACCGTGCGTGAGTAATTCCATTGTAGGCTTGCTGGACGATGATGGGTTGGATGCGATTTATCATGTAATCGAGTTAGTTTTGTTAGGTTTGATCCCTAGTATCAATTATGTTCTGAGATTGATGTTGCTATGACTTTGCTATGCTTAATGCTTGTCACTAGGGCCTGAGTGCCATGATTTCAGATCTGAACCTATTATGTTTTCATGAATATATGTGAGTTCTTGATCCTATCTTGCAAGTCTATAGTCACCTATTATGTGTTATGATCCGTTAGCCCCGAAGTGACAATAATCGGGATACTTACCGGTGATGACCGTAGTTTGAGGAGTTCATGTATTCACTAAGTGTTAATGCTTTGGTCCGGTACTCTATTAAAAGAAGGCCTTAATATCCCTTAGTTTCCAATAGGACCCCGCTGCCACGGGAGGGTAGGACAAAAGATGTCATGCAAGTTCTTTTCCATAAACACGTATGACTATATTCGGAATACATGCCTACATTACATTGATGAACTGAAGCTAGTTCTGTGTCACCCTATGTTATAACTATTGCATGAGGAATCGCATCCGACATAATTATCCATCACTGATCCATTGCCTATGTGCTTTTCACATATTGATCTTTGCTTAGTTACTTTTCCATTGCCACTGTTACAATCACTACAAAACTACTACTGTTACTTTTGCCACCATTACCGCTACTATCATATTACTTTCCTACTAAACACTTTGCTGCAGATATTAAGTTTCCAGGTGTGATTGAATTGACAACTCAGCTGCTAATACTTGAGAATATTTTTTGGCTCCCCTTGTGTCGAATCAATAAATTTGGGTTGAATACTCTATCCTCGAAAATTGTTGTGATCCCCTATACTTGTGGGTTATCAAGACTATTTTCTGGCGCCGTTGCCGGGGAGCATAGCTCTATTCTTTGAGTCACTTGGGATTTATATCTGCTGATCACTATGAAGAACTTGAAAGATAAAAGAACCAAGATTTTTCCCTCAACTAAGAGGGGAAGTAAGGAACTGCCATCTAGCTCTGCACTTGATTCACCTTATGTTTTGAGTAAACTTGCGACACCTACACCTGCTATTCATTCTGATATGTCGCATGTTATTGATGATGCCACTTCTTCTTTGCATGATACTTATGATGAAACTACTTCTATGCTTGACAATACCATGCCACTAGGTGAATTTCTTGATGAACAACTTGCTAGGGTTAGAGAGAATGAAATTATTGAAACTGATAATATTGATGAAAGTGATGATGAAGATTCTCCCCCTAGATATGAATTGCATGTTCTGCCTGAGGGTTATGTTATGGATGAAGAAACTGCTAGAGACTTTTTAGCTTGCAATGATATATCTGATCTTAAGAAATTATTGGCCAAGCTTAAAGAAAAATCCTTAAATGCTAGAATGAAATATGACCCTACTTTTGCTACTTCACCTATCTTTATTACCGATAAGGATTATGATTTCTCTATCGATCCTGAGTTAATTACTTTGGTTGAATCTGATCCTTTCTATGGCTATGAATCTGAAACTGTTGTGGCACATCTTACTAAATTAAATGATATAGCCACCCTATTCACTAATGATGAGAAAACTTGCTATTACTTTATCCTTAAGTTGTTCCCGTTCTCATTAAAGGGTGAAGCTAAAACATGGTTTAATTCTCTTGATCCTGGTTGTCTGCGTAGTCCCCAGGATATGATTTATTACTTCTCTTCTAAATATTTCCCCGCTCATAAGAAACAAGCTGCTTTAAGGGAAATATATAATTTTATGCAAATCGAAGAAGAGAGTCTCCCACAAGCTTGGGGGATGCTTCTCCAATTACTTAATGCTTTGCCTGATCATCCTCTCAAGAAAAATGAAATACTTGATATCTTTTATAATGGACTAACCGATGCTTCCAGAGACCACCTGGATAGTTGTGCTGGTTGTGTTTTCAGGGAAAGAACTGTTGATCAAGATGAATTGCTATTGAATAATATGTTGAGTAATGAAAATGATTGGACACTTCCTGAACCAACTCCTAAGCCAACTCCGAAGAAAAGGGGTATTCTATTTCTAAGTCCTGAAGATATGCAAGAGGCAAAGAAATCTATGAAAGAAAAAGGTATTAAAGCTGAAGATGTTAAAAATTTACCACCTATTAAAGAAATACATGGTCTTGATAACCCTACACAGGTAGTAAAGGTAAATTCTCTCTATAGATTTGATGAAGGTGATATGTCTCGTTATAAGTCTGCTAGCCAATGCTTGGATGAGTTTGATAATTTAATGGTTAAGCAAGAAGACTTCAATGCTTATGTTGATAGACAATTGAAACACAATGCTTATATGATTGAACACTTGAGTGATTACATGTCTATAGTTAAAGGTGAACTTAAACTTATTAGTAAACATGCTTCTATGATTATCACTCAAGTAGAACAAGTACTTAAAGCTCAGAATGATTTGCTCAATGAATTAAATAATAAGAAAAATGATAATGTTGTTAGAGTTATGACTAGAGGGGGTAAAATGACTCAGGAACCTTTGTATCCTGAGGGCCACCCTAAGAGAATTGAGCAAGATTCTCAGAGAACTAATGTTGATGCACCTAGTCCTTCTAAAAGGAAGAAAAAGAAAAACGATAGGACTTTGCATGCTTCTAGTGAACCTGTTGCTGACACACCTGAGAATCCCAATGATATTTCTATTTCTGATGCTGAAACACAATATGGTAATGAACATGAACCTAGTGATAATATTAATGATGATATTCATGTTGATGCTCAACCGAGCAATAACAATGATGTAGAGATTGAACCTGCTGTTGATCTTGATAACCCACAATCAAAGAATCAACGTTATGATAAGAGAGACTTCGTTGCTAGGAAGCACAGTAAAGAAAGAGAACCATGGGTTCAGAAACCCATGCCTTTTCCTCCTAAACCATCCAAGAAAAAGGATGATGAGGATTTTGAGCGCTTTGCTGAAATGATTAGACCTATCTTTTTGCGTATGCATTTGACTGATATGCTTAAAATGAACCCTTATGCTAAGTACATGAAAGATATTGTTACTAATAAAAGAAAGATACCGGAAGCTGAAATTTCCACCAAGCTTGCTAATTATACTTTTAAGGATGGAATACCAAAGAAACTAGGAGATCCAGTAGTACCAACTATACCATGCTCCATTAAAAGAAACTATGTTAAAACTGCTTTCTGTGATCTCGGAGCCGGTGTTAGTGTTATGCCTCTCTCTTTATATCGTAGACTTGATTTGAATAAGTTGACAGCTACTGAAATATCTTTGCAAATGGATGATAAGTCAACTGCTATACCTGTTGGTATTTGTGAGGATGTGTCTGTTGTGGTTGCAAACGTTACTATTTTAACGGACTTTGTTATTCTTGATATTCCCGAGGACGATAGTATGTCGATTATCCTTGGTAGACCCTTTTTGAATACTGAAGGGGCTGTTATTGATTGCAACAAAGGCAATGTCACTTTTCATGTTAATGGTAATGAGCATATGGTACACTTTTCGAGGAAACAACCTCAAGTCCACAGTATCAATTCTATTGGAAAATTTTGAATGATTACTATTGGAGGTTTTGAATTTCCTCTTCCTACCGCCAAGAAGAAATATGATATTCTTATTGTTGGGGATGTGCATATCTCAGTTGAGGTAACCTAGTTATTCGAAATTTCTCCGATTTCATGCAATTCAGAATGAGTTTGTTAACAAGACTTGATCAACCTTGTTAGTGGATTCCTTTTGATAAGCATGAGATGGATGAAGTTAGAAAGCACAACTTTCTGTACCCTCCTTTTACTCTCTATTATTTATATTAAATGAAGTAAAAATAATATTTTCTATCTATTTTCCAAATTATCCTTGCAATAAAAAATACCCCGAAAATAAAAGTTCTCCAAATGCCCTGAAAATTTAATATGATTTTTTCCAGAATTTTTGAGAATTTTTGGCACTGAGAACACACCAGGGGGCCCACCATGTGCCCATGAGGGTGGAGGGTGCGCCCCCTGCCTTGTGGACCCCACGTGGGTCCCCTCCACTTATTCTTGCGCCCACACACTTCGTATTCCTCCAGAAAAATCATCCACCAGCTCAAACCCGTGTTCTAGCTCATCTTGCTGCCATTTTCGATCTCCTTGCTCAAAGCTCCATTCACAAAACTGCTATGGGGAATTGTTCTTCGGTACGTGACTCCTCCAATGGTCCAATTAGTTTTTGTTCTAGTGCTTTATTTATTGCAAATTTTTGCTGCTTAGGTGACCCTGTTCTTGAGCTTGCATGTCAAATTTATGTGGTCAAAGGTAGTTCTAATGCATGATATAGCCTCTAGACACTTGTAGGAGTATTTGCTATCAATTTTGTTGAGTTTGGTTCACTTTTATTTTAAGTTACTAAAAATTTCAGAAATTTTCAGAAAAAGATGAAGAGATTTTTTAGGGGCTCATCGAGCCGAAGCTCGAAGGATAAGCAAAGTGAAGAAAATAAGAAGCCCAAGTATAATCTCCCTCGTATTGTGGAGGTTCGGCCGTGTGAATGGCCTTGTGATGAGTTCTTGAGAGAAGCCGGGATTTATGAAGATTTTTATTATTTGGCTGAGAATGCAGGCCTCACCGACTTCCTCCACGACCAGCGTGAACATTATCTCTTACTCACCAATATTTTTGTGCAAAATTTTCATTTCCATGCTAGGAGATTGCCACCTTCGGTGGAATTCTATTTATATGATGAGCATAAGGAGATGTCACTTTATGATTTTTGCCGGGTTTGTAGGATACCCTTTGAGGGCAGCATAGAGGAACCACATTGTAATGATGTGGAGGGATTCATTGATATGATTGCTGTAGGGGAAACTAGGAAGGTTTTCGATGCAAGAATTACTAGCATACATTTTCCTGTCCTACGTAACTTCGCAATATTTGCTAGTAGATGCTTAATTGGTCGCGGGAACTGTGGAAATCTTAGTGCCCCTGATATTGTTATTTTGCGCCATGCTTTGTTTCGTGATACCACTTTTAGTTTAGGCGCTATTGTTGCTAAACAGTTAAATCTGAACCGTACAAAGGGTCCCGTCTTGGGAGGCATCTTCGCCTCGCGCCTTGCTGCACACTTTCACGTACCTATTAGGCATTATGAGAAAGAGGAAAAGTTGCTGCCTCATATTTTTCTAGATTATAAGATTATGGTAGCACATGATTTTATTGTTAAGAATAAGAAGAAGCTGCTTAACTCTAGACTAATATTTGATAAGAATTACTTTGAGACTATTACCTTTCCTGCTCCCTCCTTGTTCAACATATTTTCAGGCACGTACCTTGTTTTTTCGGAGGTCGTTCAGGCATATCAGAGCCTGACATCAGCTCCAGAGCCTGACATCAGCTCCAGAGACGGAGCCACTATCTGATCTCCACCGTCAGTCTGTTTATCAGTGGGATCCGAAGGAGATCACCAACCAGTGGAAACCCTGAGGACTCTCCTCAGTACACCGGAGAGGGCAGCTTTGATCCATGGGCATAGACCAACTTAGGCCAAAATCCTAAGCTTGGGGTAGTATGTATCTCTCGCCGACATTACATTCATGCTCACACACTCATGCCAATTGTCGGTGCTCATACTTTTTCATTGTATCATCCATGCTAGTTTATTTTCTTCTTAAGCTTTCTTCTTGTGTGTTTAAAAAACCTTAAGAAAAACCAAAAAAAATTTAGTTGTAGCTTTTAGCTAGTTTACTTTCCATGCCTGTCGTAGTACTAATTAGAAGAAAACCCAAAAATACTTCTCGTTTTTCTTTTTGCTTGCTGGGAGCTTTCCCGTGTAAATAGTTTTGTTTCTTTTATTTTTCTTTGGGGGTCGAGAGGAGAAGACCATAATGAAAATTTTGAGTGGCTCTCATATGCATTGTTGTTGATCTAACAAAGAGTCCATATTACCTTGTCTTCTCCCTTGAATTGAATGCTTACAGATTCCAGCTTAGTCCAATGCACGTGCATTATTATTATTATTATTATTATTATTATTATTCACTATTCGGTTGTGCAAGTGAAAGGCAATAATGACGATATATTGTGAACTGATTGAGATGAGAAAAGCTGGTATGAACTCGACCTCTCTTGTTTTTGTAAATATGATTAGTTCATCGTTCCTCATTCAGCCTATTATGAATGAAACATGTTTGCAATGACAATTAGAGATTATAGTTGCTCATGCCATGCTTAACTTTCTAGGCCTTTATAATGGTTTACCTTGCGTGCCAACATGCTATTAAAATGGTTGTGATGTGGTATGATAGGGTGGTATCCTCCTTTGAACGATTCGAGTGGCTTGACTTGGCACATGTTCACGCATGTAGTTGAAACAAAATCAACATAGCCTCCACGATATTTATGTTCATGGTGAATTATATCCTACTCATGCTTGCACTCAGTGTTGATTAATTTTAATGCATGTTCATGACTGTTGTCGCTCTCTAGCTGGTCGCTTCCTAGTCTCTTTCTAGCCTTCACTTGTACTAAGTGGGAATACTGCTTGTGCATCCAATTCCATAAATCCCGAAGTTGTTCCATATGAGTCCACCATACCTTCCTATATGCGGTATCTACCTTCCGTTCCAAGTACATTTATATGTGCCAAACTCTAAACCTTCAAATAAAAATTCTATTTTGTATGCTAGAATAGCTCATCTATCAACTAGGGTTGTATGTATCTTCCATGCTAGGCGGGTTATTCTCAAGAGGAGTGGACTCCTCTCCTCACTCACGAGAAAATGGCTGGTCACCGGGATGCCCAGTCCCATGCTCAAATCAAATCAAAATAATTGCAAACAAAACTTCCCCAGGATTTTTGTTATTTGGAGGCACCCGTTGTTTCCGGCAAGCCATGGATTGATGCTTGTTGGTGGTGGGGGAGTATAAACTTTACCATTCTTCTTGGGAACCGCCTATAATGTGTGTAGCATGGAAGACATCGAGATCTCTCGGTTGTTATGTTGACAATGGAAGTATACCGCTCAAAATATTATTCATCTCTATTTCAAAATCGAGCTCTGGCACCTCTACAAATCCCTGCTTCCCTCTGCGAAGGGCTTATCTATTTACTTTTATGTTGAGTCATCATCCTCTTATTAAAAAGCACTAGTTGGAGAGCACCACTGTCATTTGCATGTATGATACGTCTCCATCATATCTACTTTTCCAAGCACGTTTTCCCTTGTTTTGGACTCTAACTTGCATGATTTGAATGGAACTAACCCGGACTGACGCTGTTTTCAGCAGAATTACCATGGTGTTATTTATGTGCAGGAGCAAACGTTCTCGGAATGACTTGAAACTTCACGGAGCAACTTTTCAGAAAATATGAAAAATACCTGCAAAAGATGAAGGCCAGGGGGCCCACCACCTCTCCATGAGGGTGGGGGCGCACCTGCCCCCCTAGGGCGCGCCCCCTACCTTGTGGGCCCCCGGTTGCCTCTCCGACTCCAACTCCAACTCTATATATTGTGTTTCGGGGAGAAAAAAATCGGAGAGAAGAAATCATCGCGTTTTACGATACGGAGCCGCCGTCAAGCCCTAAAACCTCTCGGGAGGGCTGATCTAGAGTCCGTTCGGGGCTCCGGAGAGGGGAATCCGTCGCCATCGTCATCATCAACCATCCTCCATTACCAATTTCATGATGCTCGCCGCCGTGCGTGAGTAATTCCATCGTAGGCTTGCTGGACGGTGATGGGTTGGATGGGATCTATCATGTAATCGAGTTAGTTTTGTTAGGGTTTGATCCCTAGTATCCATTATGTTCTGAGATTGATGTTGCTATGACTTTGCTATGCTTAATGCTTGTCACTAGGTCCCGAGTGCCATGATTTCAGATCTGAACCTATTATGTTTTCATCAATATATGAGAGTTCTTGATCCTATCTTGTAAGTCTATAGTCACCTATTATGTGTTATGATCCGTTAACCCCGAAGTGACAATAATCGGGATACTTATCGGTGATGACCGTAGTTTGAGGAGTTCATGTGTTCAATATGTGTTAATGCTTTGTTCCGGTTCTCTATTAAAAGGGGGCCTTAATATCCCTTAGTTTCCGTAAGGACCCCGCAGCCACGGGAGGGTAGGAAAAAAGATGTCATGCAAGTTCTTTTCCATAAGCACGTATGACTATGTTCGGAATAAATGCCTACATTATATCAATGAACTGGAGCTAGTTCTGTGTCACCCTAGGTTATGACTGTTAGATGATGAACCACATCCGGCATAATTCTCCATCACTGATCCATTGCCTACGAGCTTTTCCATATATTGTTCTTCACTTATTTACTTTCCCGTTGCTATTGCTATCATCACTACAAAATACCAAAAACATTACTTTCACTATTGTTACCTTTTGCTACCGTTACCACTACTATCATATTACTTTGCTACTAAACAGTTTTCCGTAGATATTAAGTTTCCAGGTGTGGTTGAATTGACAACTCAGCTGCTAATACTTGAGAATATTCTTTGGCTCCCCTTATGTCGAATCAATAAATTTGGGTTGAATACTCTATCCTCGAAAACTGTTGCGATCCCCTATACTTGTGGGTTATCAAGACTATTTTCTGGCGCTGTTGGCGGGGAGCATAGCTCTATTCTTTGAGTCACTTGGGATATATATATATATATGCTTATCATTATGAAGAACTTAAGAGACCCAAAAACCAAAATCTATCCCTCAACTATGAGGGGAGGTAAGGAACTGCCATCTAGCTCTGCACTTGATTCACCTTCTGTTTTGAGTAAGCTTGCGACACCTACACCTGCTTCTGATATTCGTTCTGATATGTCACATGTTATTAATGATGCCACTTCTGCTATGCATGATACTTATGATGAAACTACCTCTATGCCTGATACTATTGTGCCACTTAGTGATATTCTTGATGAACAACTTGCTAGGGCTAGAGAAATTGAAAATATTGAATCTGATGATACTGATGAAAGTGATGATGAAGAATCACTTGTTATTCCTAAGGGTTATGTTTTTGATCAAGAAGCTTCTTTCGCTATTTTAGCTTGCAAAAATAGAAATGAACTCAAAAGGTTATTAGCTAAATGGAATAAGCAATCTCTAAATGCTAGAATGAAACCTGACCCTGCATTTGCTACTTCACCTATCTTTGTTACTGATAAGGATTATGAATTCTCTGTTGAATCTGATATAATTACTTTGGTTAAATCTGATCCTTTTCATGGTTATGAATCTGAAACTGTTGTGGCACATCTTACTAAGTTGAATGATATAGCCACCCTATTCACTAAAGATGAGAGAACTCATTACTTTTACATCCTTAAAATATTTCCGTTCTCATTAAAGGGTGATGCTAAGATATGGTTTAATTCTCTTGATCCTGGCTATGTGCGTAGTCCCCAGGATATGATTTATTACTTCTCTGCTAAATATTTCCTTGCTCATAAGAAACAAGCTGGTTTAAGGGGTATATATAATTCTGTGCAAATTGAAGAAGAGAGTCTCCAGAAGCTTGGGGGAGGCTTCTACAATTACTTAATGCTTTGCCTGATCATCCTCTTAAGAAAAATGAAATACTAGATATCTTTTATAATGGACTAACCGATGCCTCCAGAGATTACCTGGATAGTTATGCTGGTTCTGTTTTCAAGGAAAGAACACCGGATGAAGCTGAAATTTTATTGAATAATGTGTTGACAAATGAAAATAATTGGACACCTCCGGAGCCAATTCCTGAGCCTATTCCTAAACCAACTCCGAACAAGAGGGGTATTCTATTTCTCAGTCCTGAAGATATGCAAGAGTCAAAGAAATCTATGAAAGAACAGGGTATTAAAGCTGAAGATGTTAAGAATTTACCTCCTATTGAAGAAATACATGGTCTTAATTTACCGCCTGTTGAAGAAACATATAATCCAAATCCTTCTCCTATTGAATAAACTCATGGTCTTGATAACCCGACACATGTAGTAAAGGTAAATTCTCTCTATAGATATGATAAAGGTGAAATCCCATTTACTAAATTTGCTAGCCCATGCTTAGATGAGTTTGATAAATTTATGGCTAAGCAAGAAGACTTTAATGCTTATTTTGGTAGACAATTGAAATACAATTCAAATATGCTTGAACACTTGGGTGATTATATGGCTAATGTTAAAAGTGAACTTAAACTTACTAGTAAACATGCTTCTATGGTTACCACTCAAGTAGAACAAGTACTTAAAGCTCAAAATGATTTGCTCAATGAATTGAATAGTAAAGATAATGATAATGTTGTTAGAGTGGCTACTAGAACTAGTAGAATGACTCAGGAACCTTTGTATCCTGAAGGCCACCCTAAGAGAATTGAGCAAGATTATCAGAGAAATAATATAGATGTACCTAGTTCTTCTAAAAAGAAGAAAAAGAAAAATGATAGGCCTTTACATGCTTCTAGTGATCCTATTGTTGAAACACCTGAGAATCCAAATGATATTTCTATTTCTGATGCTGAAACACAATCTGGTAATGAACCTAAAACTAGTGGTAATGTTAATGATAATGTTCATAATGATGCTCAACCTAGTAATGATAATGATATAGAAATTAAACCTGATGTTGATCTTGATAACCCACAATCAAAGAATCAATGTTATGATAAGAACGACTTTGTTGCTAGGAAACACGGTAAAGAAAGAGAACCATGGGTTCAGAAACCCATGCCTTTTCCTCCCAAACCATCCAAGAAAAAGGATGATGAGGATTTTGAGCGCTTTGCTGAAATGATTAGACCTATCTTTTTGCGTATGCGATTAACGGATATGCTCAAAACTAGTACTTATGCTAAGTACATGAAAGATATTATTACAAATAAAAGAAAGATACTGGAATCTAAAATTTCCACCATGCTTGCTAATTATACTTTTAAGGGTGGAATACCAAAGAAACTTGGAGATCCCGGTGTACCAACTATACCATGCTCCATTAAAAGAAACTATGTTAAAACTCCTTTATGTGATCTTGGAGCCGGTGTTAGTGCTATGCCTCTCTCTTTATATCGTAGAATTGATTGTAGACTTGATTTAAATAAGTTGACACCTACTGAAATATCTTTGCAATTGGTTGATAAATCAAGTGCTATACCTGTCGGTATTTGTGAGGATGTGCCTGTTGTAGTTGCAAACGTTACTATTTTAACAGACTTTGTTATTCTTGATATTCCCGAGGACGATAGTATGTTTATTATTCTTGGAAGACCCTTTTTGAATACTGCAGGGGCTGTTATTGATTGCACTAAAGGCAATGTCACTTTTCATGTTAATGGCAATGAGCATACGGTACACTTTCCGAGGAAACAACCTCAAGTTCATAGTATCAACTCTACTGGAAAAATTCCATCGATTATATTTGGAGGTTTTGAATTTCCTCTTCCTACTGTCAAGAAGAAATATGATATTCTTATTATTGGGGATGTGCATATCCCCGTTGAGGTAACATAGTGTTATTCGAAATTTCTCCGATTCCATGTTATTCGGAATGAGTTCGTTAACAAGACTTGATCAACCTTGTTAGTGGATTCCTTTTGATGATCATGAGATGGATGAAACTAGAAGGCACAACCCTCTGTACCCCACTTTTACTTTCTGTTATTTATATTAAGTAAAATAAAAATAAATATTTTTCTGTCTGTTATCTGATTATCCGTGCAATATAAAAATACCTCGAAAATAAAAGTTCTCCAAATGCCCTGAAATTTAAATATAATTTTTTTCTAGAATATTTGAGAATATTTGGCACTGAGAACACAGCAGGGGGGTCAACCACCTGCCCACGAGGGTGGAGGGCGCGCCCTACCCCCCTGGGCACGCCCCCTGCCTCATGGGCCCATGGTGGCCCTCCTCCACTTATCCTTTCACACATACACTTCATCTTCCTCCCCCAAACACGAATAACCAGCTCAAACCCGAGTCCAAGCTCGTTTTGCTACCATTTTTGATCTCCTTGCTCAAAGAACCTCTCACAAAACTGCTTGGGGAGATTGTTCCTTGGTATGTGACTCCTCCATTGGTCCAATTAGTTTTTGTTCTAGTGCTTTATTCATTGCAAATTTTTGCTGTTTAGGTGACCCTGTTCTTGAGCTTGCATGTCAAATTTATATGGTCAAAAGAAGTTTTGATGCATGATACAGGCCCTAGGCACTTGTAGGAGTAGTTGCTATCAATATTATTGAGTTCGGTTTACTTTTATTTTGAAGTTACTAAAAAATTTCAGAATTTTTCAGAGGAAGAAATATGCTTAGGAAAATGTTCCAAGGTGGTTCTTCAAGGAAGCAAGGACCCAGGCTTGCAATGCATGATGCTGATGACGAGCCACCAAGAGACGCTCCAGTGCGTCCTTGTGAATGGCCTTCTGAGAACTTTATGGATCGAGCGGGAATTAAAGAAGAATTTAACGCATATTTGCGTAACACTGATCTTGTGAGCTTCGAGGAAGAGAAGTGCAGCCAGTATCACAACCTCACCAGTACCTTTGTGAGGAGGTTTGAATTTTCAACTTCACGTAATTCTCCAACTGTCTTGTTTGATCTTTATGATAATTCTTACAGTATGGACTTAGAGGATTTTACCACTGCATGCAAACTTCCACAATGGGGTAGTATAAGGGATCCTCGCAAATCTGAATTTAGAGATTTTCTTGCTAGCATAACTGTGGGAGAATCTAGAGATATTACACAAGCTACCATAGGGAGCATTCACTTTCCTGCTATACATTATTTTGCTCTCTTCATAGGTAGATGCATCAATGGTAAAGATGAGGCATGTCATATGTGTGTCCCCGATCTTAGTATTCTTAGGAGTGCTGTGTTAGGAGACCAATCTTATAATTTGGGAGCCATTGTTGCACGTAGGTTGCATCTTAATAGATTTAATGGAGATTTCTTTGGAGGAATTTATGCAACCCGCATAGCTAATTTTCTTGGTATAGCCATACGCGAAGATGATATTGAATTACCACCTGCTTACCTAGACTTTAATGCTATGGTTCATCACCAGTTTGTTGAGAGGAATGAATCACCTCTCCAGTATCGACTAATCTTTGACAGACGACGTGATGTCCGTATTACTCTCCCTGCTCCTGCCTTCTTTGATTATCAGGCAAGAGGAAGATATACTATCACCAGAGAGGAGGCAGATGAGTACGAGAGGAGAGTGGAGGCCGCTCGTCGCCACGCTGCAGCTCAGGAGGCGATAGCCGCTGCATCGCAGTACGACCCCAACTATTATTATGGATATCCGCCAGGACAGCCGTGGCCATAGACTAACTTAGGCCAAAAGCCTAAGCTTGGGGGAGTACGTATTTCCCACCGACATTACATTTATGTTCACACACTCATTGCTAGATGTCGGTGCTCATACTTTTTCATTGTATCATCCATGCTAGTTTATTTCCCTTTTTATGCTTTCTTCTTGTGTGTTTAATAAACCTTAAGAAAAACCAAAAAAATTAGTTGTAGCTTTTAATCAATTTAATTTCCATGATTGTAGTAGTAATTAAAAACAAAACCCAAAAAGATTTCCTGTTCTTCTTTTGCTTGTTGGGAGCTTTCCCGTGTAAATAGTTTTATTTCTTTTCTTTTCTTTGGGGGTCAATAGGAGAAGACCATAATTAAATTGTTGAAGTGGCTCTTATATGCATACTTGTTGATCTGACAAAAAAGCCCATATTGCTTTGTCTTCTCCTGTTTAATGAATGCTTGCAGATTCTAGCTTAGTCCAATGCACATGCACTATTATTATTATTCACACTATTCGGTCGTGCAAGTGAAAGGCAATTATGATGATATATGATGGACTGACTAAGATGAGAAAAGCTGGTATGAACTCGACCTCTTTTGTTTTTGTAAATATGATTAGTTCATCGTTCCTGATTCAGCCTATTATGAATAAACATGTTTGCAATGACAACTAGAGATCATAGTTTCATGTGCCATGCTTGATTAGCTATGAGTTATAATGGTTTACCTTGCGTGCCAACATGCTATTGAGATAGTTATGATGTGGTATGATAGGGTGGTATCCTCCTCTGAATGATTTAAGTGACTTGACTTGGCACATGTTCACGCATGTAGTTTAAACAAAATCAACATAGCCTTCATGATATTTATGTTCATGGTGGATTATACCCTACTCATGCTTGCATTCGGTGTTGATAAATTTTAATGCATGTTCATGACTGTTGTCGCTCTCTAGCTGGCCGCTTCCCAGTCTTTTGCTAGCCTTCACTTGTACTAAGCGGGAACATTGCTTGTGCATCCAAACTCCTTAAACCCCAAAGTTATTCCACATGAGTCCACTATACCTACCTATATACGGTATCTACCTGCCGTTCCAAGTAAATTTGTATGTGCCAAACTCTAAACCTTCAAATAAATATCTTGTTTTGTATGCTCAAATAGCTCAGGTATCAACTAGGGTTGTCTGTATCTTCCATGTTAGGCGGGTTATTCTCAAGAGGAGTGGACTCCGCTCCTCACTCACGAGATAAATGGCTGGTCACCGGGATGCCCAGTCCCATGCTTTATGCAAACTAAATCAAAATAATTGCAAACAAAACTCCCCCTGGGACTCTTGTTAGTTGGAGGCACTCGTTGTTTCGAGCAAGCCATGGATTGATGCTTGTTGGTGGAAGGGGGAGTATAAACTTTACCATTCTGTTTGGGAACCGCCTATAATGTGTGTAGCATGGAAGATATCGCCATCTCTTGGTTGTTATGTTGACAATGAAAGTATACCACTCAAAATATTATTCACCTCTGTTTCAAAACCGAGCTCTGGCACCTCTACGAATCCCTGCTTCCCTCTGCGAAGGGCCTATCTATTTACTTTTATGCTGAGTCATCATCCTCTTATTAAAAAGCACCAGTTGGAGAGCACCACTGTCATTTGCATTCATTACTGTTAGTTTACATTGAGTATGACTTGACTGGATCTCTTTTACCATGAATTACAATGTCTAGTCGGTCCTTGGTCTTTAAAGGTGCTCTACATTTATGTTTTGCGGTCTCAGAAAGGGCTAGTGAGATACCATCTTGCTATATCATATTATTATTGTTTTGAGAAAGTGTTGTCATCAGAGATTTATTATTATGGCTCGCTAGTTGATTATGCTATTGATATGAGTAAACTTGAGACCTAAGCATTATTGCGAATGTGGTTACTTATAATCTTTGCTGAAAACTTGAATGCTGGCTTTACATATTTACAACAACAAGAGCAAACAGAGTTTGTAAAAGTTTTTCTTTATCACTTTCAGTTTGTCAATTGAATTGCTTGAGGACAAGAAAATGTTTAAGCTTGGGGGAGTTGATACGTCTCCGTCGTATCTACTTTTCCAAACACTTTTGCCCTTGTTTTGGACTCTAACTTGCATGATTTGAATGGAACTAACCCGGACTGACGCTGTTTTCAGCAGAATTACCATGGTGTTATTTATGTGCAGGAGCAAACGTTCTCGGAATGACTTGAAACTTCATGAAGCAACTTTTCAGAAAATATGAAAAATACCTGCAAAAGATGAAGGCCAGGGGGCCCACCACCTCTCCACGAGGGTGGGGGGCGCGCCCCTACCTCGTGGGCCCCCTGTTGCCTCTCCGACTCCAACTCCAACTCTATATATTGTGTTTTGGGGAGAAAAAAATCAGAGAGAAGAAATCATTGCGTTTTACGATACGGAGCCGCCGCCAAGCCCTAAAACCTCTCGGGAGGGCTGATCTGGAGTCCGTTCGGGGCTCCAGAGAGGGGGATCTGCCGCCATCGTCATCAGCAACCATCCTCCATTACCAGTTTCATGATGCTCACCGTCGTGCGTGAGTAATTCCATCGTAGGCTTGCTGGACAGTGATGGGTTGGATGGGATCTATCATGTAATCGAGTTAGTTTTGTTAGGGTTTGATCCCTAGTATCCACTATGTTCCGCGATTGATGTTGCTATGACTTTGCTATGCTTAATGCTTGTCACTAGGGCCCGAGTGCCATGATTTCAGATCTGGACCTATTATGTTTTCATCAATATATGAGAGTTCTTGATCCTATCTTGCAAGTCTATAGTCACCTATTATGTGTTATGATCAGTTAACCCCGAAGTGACAATAATAGGGATACTTACCGGTGATGACCGTAGTTTGAGGAGTTCATGTATTCACTATGTGTTAATGCTTTGTTCCGGTTCTCTATTA
Source organism: Triticum urartu (assembly GCF_056163025.1). NCBI lineage: Eukaryota > Viridiplantae > Streptophyta > Magnoliopsida > Poales > Poaceae > Triticum > Triticum urartu. Next base: position 443,229,499 of record NC_141877.1, on the reverse strand, counting down.
AAAGGAGGCCTTAATATCCCTTAGTTTCCGTAAGGACCCCGCTACCACGGGAGGGTAGGACAAAAGATGTCATGCAAGTTCTTTTCCATAAGCAAGTATGACTATGTTCGGAATACATGCCTACATTATATCAATGAACTGGAGCTAGTTCTGTGCCACCCTAGGTTATGACTGTTACATGATGAACCGCATCCGGCATAATTCTCCATCACTAATCCATTGCCTACGAGATTTTCCATATATTGTTCTTCGCTTATTTACTTTCCTGTTGATATTGCTATCATCACTAGAAAATACCAAAAACATTACTTTCACTATTGTTACCTGTCGTGGTTTTGTCACGGCAGATGTCCTAGAGAAAGGACTTAGTCGTGGAGCCATCGCTATGGGTTAGCTTGAAGGGGTTAAAGCGGACACAAGGACGCAAGAGAGTTTATACTAGTTCGGCCCCTTCAATGAAGGTAAAAGCCTACGTCTAGTTGTGATGGAATTGATGGGTGTTTCGATGACTAGGGAGCAAATAAGCTTCGCCTATGTCTCGAGTTGTTGTCTGTCCTTGAACCGCCGCCGGGTCGTCCCCTTATATACATGGGGACGCCCGTCGGTTTATAGAGTCCCGATACCGGCTCATAGATGCGTCCGGTTCGGTCTCCACTATTCCTAACTTATAACACAAGTTACATACCGACGCCGGTTTATAGCTATAGGCCTTAAACCGATTATGGGCCTTTAGCCCTCATCTGCCCTCATGGGCTTTTATCACACTCAACTACTGATGAAGTTAACCCGGCTTGTCCTGGCCGGTTTACGCCCAGTAGTAATATCCCCAACATTAGGCCCCAAATTGATTTGAACAGATTCATGTCAATCCTTAGCAAAAATCTTCATCTTCAACATCTTCTTGTATTTTGTTGAACCGCCGTGATGTCATCTTCTCTGCTCGCGGTAGACCGGTGTGACGTCACTGGTTATAAAGAACCTTATCCTGTTAACAAGCCTGCGACAATTAAGGCCGCAGCTTTGTTTCCAAACTCGCGGCTCCTTGATTCTCGCGCCTGACATATCCCTTTCTTTATAAATAGGACCGAAGGGTCATTTCCTTTCTCTTTCCTTCCGACCCCTTCTGCTTCATCTTCCTCGCATCGCCCAGCTTCGGAGCTCCGCCGCCACCGTCGACCTCTGCATCAACCTTGGCCGCTGCATCAACCTGAGCACACCAGAGCATCGCGACGACCTTCCGCTTCTTCCTCAGCTCTGGTAAATCTTCTTTCCTTTCCCCCGCAGATCTGTTCTAGGGTTTCCTCGTTCGTCGAAGTTCATCGAGACTATGGCGCTGTTCTTCCTTTGTTTCTTCTTTAGCCCATGAATAAAACTTCAAACCTGATGTATTCTCCGTAATGGCTTATCTTCTGTTACCAAAGCAAACCTTTATGCGCATAACACACTGATCCGGTCCCTTGTGAATTGCTTTGAGATCAACCTTTTAGGTCTAAATCCTTTTATTTCCCTGTCTTACGGTAGATCCAAAATTTCACTGCGACCTTATGAAATCTGTTTTTACCTTCCTTAGTCATTCTTGCCTTAGATCTGTATCCTCTTTACCACATAGGCAGTTCACCTTTGAAAAAGCAATCTATCATATATCATTAGTCCCCTTGTTGAACCGCCGGGATGCTGTTGCTTCATAAACTCCGGTTTAGATAGATCTGCTTCCGGTTTAACATTGCACATATCAATGTACTTTGTAGATTTCATCATGGCCAAGCAAGTGTATGAGTGCAATTGGGTCCCTTCTCGCGTCACAGAGGATCAACTGGACGATTTAGTCCTGATTGGCGCCTTGGGCAGCAAAGACACCGTCCATTGGAGGGCTCCTGGCAAAGAATGCCCCCCACACCTCGAGAAGGAGAGGTTGTTGTTTTCGTAGACCACTTAGCCCGGGGTTTTAAACCGCCCGGTTCTTAATTCTACCAGGATGTTCTAGCTAATTTCCAACTCCATCCGCAAGACACTGGCCCCAACTCTGTTACAAATATGTGCCACTTCCAAGTGCTCTGTGAGGTGTTCTTTCAAGAGGAGCCCACAGTGGAATTATTCAGAGATCTTTTCCATCTAAACCGCCGTACTGAGTTTACTGATGGCTCTAATATGGAGTTGGGTGGCATGGCGATTCAAAAAAGGAAAGAGGTCACATACCCTCACGCCAAGCTGCACAGTCACCCCAAGGAGTGGAATCAGACATGGTTCTACTGCAAAGACACCTCCCCTGCTGGTGAGAATCCCTTGCCTGGCTTTCGTCCAGAGCGGCTCAGCAATACCCATCCTTTTCCTCAACGATTGACTGCCCAGGAGAGAAGCAAATATGCTCCTCAGCTGTCAAAGCTCAGGGCCTTTATGGCCAATGGTTTAACAGGGGTTGACCTTGCTCGCTGTTGGATATCATGGAGCATACTGCCCCATAGTCAGCGCTCCGGTTTGATGTGCGAATATACTGATAGTGTGGATGACCCACTGCGACATTCAAGACTCCAGCTCTCCGATGAAGAAATCACAGAGGCTGTGTGTAAGATACTGAATGAACCGGGGCACATCTGCGCTAGAACCGGCCTGCTTCCCTTCTGTGCCACCAACAAACCGCTAGCTGTAAGACTTTGATTTTTCTCTTTGCTGAATCTGTTATTGATATGTCTGGTCATTGTTTTTAATATCAGTGTCTGCATAACCAGGGCGATGATCCGTTTTGGAGCAAAAATCTGCCGCAGGAGAAACCAGAGAAAACAGATAAACCGGAAAGAGCAACCCAGCAAAAAACTAAACCTGTGAAGAAGACTGCCCACCGGAAAAGAACCACTGCATCTTCTAATCCGGCCCCTGATGACGAGGTGGATAATCCGGACTTTGAGGTAGAGCTTGACTCACTTGGTTTATTTTTCATGCATCTTATTGATGATGATATTTGTCAGGATGATGCCGAAGCCAGCCATGCGGATGTTGCAGAGGTAATTATTCTCTCTTCCGATTCAGAAACTTTGCCTTCACAAAAAATCCGTCAGGCAAACCAGAAAGTTAAATTTTCTCATCCTCTTGCTTATTTAGATCCTAAACTTCTTATGAAGACTCAACAACACGAAGCTCGCCGCACCACCCGGCACAGCGGCCAGGTAGTTACCTCCGCCGGTTTACCGAACAGTCCGGTTCGGAAACGTCATTCCGAGGTCTCTAATTTGCTTGTCAGTGCTTGTCCTAAAGCGGGCTGCTTTCGGCAACCTCTTAATCTGTCTGACTCCGTTATCAGGTTATTTCCCACTCATCTTCTGGCGAGTCGTCGGCTACTCAGCTCCCACCGCTCAAAATGGTGCTTGGGTAAGCTATATTTATTGTGATGTTTGTAGTATATTGCCTTAGAACATATGATGTATTTAATTTTGTTATTCTTCTCAGGGCCAAACCTAGGCCGAGCAAGAAGGCCCGCCTGGATAAAGCGGCCGAAGAAGATGTCATTCTTGAACCAGGCACCACACCCAATCTTGAAGCGGCTATTCCTGAGGATATTCCCAATGATCCACTGCAGCCAGATGATGATCTTACTGCTGAGGAAATACCTACTGATACCTCAGGTCCTATCCATCAGCCCACAGGTTCCCTCCGGGTTGAAAGCTCCACTGGTCCCGCAAAACCTACTGACAAGCCAACAGCTCCAGTGCAAACCGGCGGTACCAATGATGATGAAGTTGTCATTACTGGCACTGGCCATACTGAGCCAAGCAATCCTGTCGCTTTATCCAAACATTCTGCCAAGGAAGAATTAGCTGCTTTTGGCAAAGGCAAGTGGAATGCTGATCTGACGGCTTACGCTGCTTTGAACGCCCAAGATATCCATTCCAGCTATCTGAACCGGCTGTATACCAGCCGTGACTATGAAGCCGGTCTGGTTAACATGATGAAGGATAAATATGAGGTAACTTCCATATGCTCCTTCCTGCTTGTATGCTTTCATTCTTGCTGACTCTCCTAGCCCCTAAGGGCCGATTTGAAATATTCTTTCAAACCGGGACTTAATAATATGAATCTTGATGCTTTGAAATTTTCTGATGTAGTCCCCAAGGGCCGGTTCAACTTCGCGTAGTTAAACCGGTACTTTAAGTAATTGAAACTACCGCATCAGAATACATATGATCAAATAGCCATTAGCCCCCAAGTGCCAAGTTGAATACTTGTATTGAGCTTGGGACTTTGTAAACAATTGAAAGATGAAGATCGAATATGCATTAGCCCCCAAGTGCCAAGTTGAATACTTGTATTGAGCTTGGGACTTTGTAAACAATTAAAAGATGAAGATCGAATATGCATTGGCCCCCAAGTGCTAAGCGCATAACTTGTTATGTGGTTGGTACTTGAATCCTTCTACCGATTTGTTGAAACATATATCTGTATGCCTGCAGGCGAAGCTGAAGGCGAAAGAAAGCCAAGTCATTGATCTGCGAGAAAACCTGAAAACCCAACAGGCTGAAACCTCCAAGGCAAAAGAGGAATTGGCCAGTGCCTTAAGCGCCATGGAACAACTTAAGGAGAACTTCAAGAAGAAACGGGCGGATTGGGCCACTGAAAAGTCCGCTTTGATCAAACGAGCAGAGGATGCCGAGGCTGCACTGAAACCAGTGACGGATGAACTGACCAGCATAAAGCGGCACGTTCATGCCATGACCACTGCTATCTTTGGTAAGCCAGCTTGCCTTCTGAATTGGTCCTGCCTTCTTACAGAGTCGCCGGTTTATTAACCTTTTATGGTACTTTAGGGACACGCATTGGTCACTTGGGGTCAGATGTGCGGAAGAAATTGAAAGCCGCCTATACCTTGGTTGAACAATTGTATACTGGTGCCCAGCGGATCATCTGTACCGCGTCTCATAACAAACCGGCACCCACTTTGATTCAAGATACTTTGATGAAACTGTCAGTGCTTCCTGCCCGGGTTGAAGAGCTGAAGAAATCTGCTGCTCGAACCGGTGCAATCAATGCTTTAATCCGGGCAAAAGCCTGGGTGCCGGATTTTGATCCTATTGAAGCGGCTCAGGGTTATCCCAGTTTGAAGGAAGACGGGTCAAAATTTGGTGAAGCGGATCTGCGAGCCATAAACCGGGAGGTACGTCCGCTAGCTTGTCAACTGGCTGAGGAAGCAGATTTGTCTCATTATCAAGCCCAATATGACAGCCAGAACAAGCAAATAGCTGCACCAATCCATGAATCGGAAAACCTGATCCCTCCAATCCGTAAGCATACTTACGCTCCCGATATTGACCCGTCTTCGCTAATCCATGACGAAGATGTTTTTCAAGCATTGATGGGAATCGACTGGACAACTGTGGATTTCCAGCCACTGGGTAGAGAAACGGAAGCTGAAGCGGCGCAGGATGACCCACAACCATCAGGCCAGGCTGGTGGCCAAGCTTAAACCGGAAGCTGGTTTTAAAACTGTCTCTCCTTTGTGAAAAACAATTATGTTATTATGGGCACCATGTTGCCTTGTAATAGGCTAGCTGATACCTTTGATGTTGACATGCCTTCGCGCATAACTTGTTCTTCCTGTGGTAATGAACTTTCGAAAATACTTTCTGAAATAAGAAATTCGTTAAGTGCCACCGCGGTTGTACCGTCAGGCGGAATATGATGTTTGTATATATAAAGTCAAAACATCCAAAACAAAATTTTAAGTATATGATCAAAAAATTTGAGATACATAATACCTGCCACCATTGAGTGTGAAGTTGGCTTGGCCAACCTTGAAGCGGAGCTTTTGCAAACCCACACTGTTGGAGGAAATAACAACTCCTGTATATGTATATGACACTGGTTACCATGTAAACCGTGCCGGGTTATAATGAACACCGTGTTACTCCATAAAAGGATGTTAACAACAAGGATCAAACCGGACAAATAGTCTCCGGATTGACGTGAACTGTGTTCCGTCAATTGATTGGTTAAAAAACTTTATCGGTTTAAAGAACACAATAAAAAGCAAAAACCCCCCTTCAAAGAAAAGTATGAAGCAAAAGCAACGACAAAAACGTTTGTCAAAAAAGATTTATTTAAGCTGATCAAATGGCGTAACCATGGCCAAACACGACCAAGCTCCCATTAGGTGTAACTATGGTTCTAGTTAGCCAGGTCCCCAAGTGATTCTTGTGGCATTTATGCCGACCAAATGGCGTGGTCATGGTTCGGGTTCGACCAAGCCCCCAAGTGATTCTGTGGCCTTAGGCCGATCAAGAGGCATGACTGGTTCAGACATGACCAAGTCCCCAAGTGATCTGGTGGCTTTCGCCTATCAAGAGGCATGGTATTGGTTCGGACACGACCAATCCTCCAAGTGATATAACACGATGCTTTTAGCAAAGCGAACTCAAGGGGTAAACCGGAGGCCGCTTTAGAGCAACTCCATGTAACCTCACATGATGTAAAAGAACAGATACCCCGCTTTAGCTGAGGTTCCGGTTTATTATACTTAATCATAATATATACATTGTATGTACATAAGTATAACCAATGGCTCAGGTATAGTAAGGCCGAAGATGAGCTATATTCCACGGCCTGTTAGTCTCTTCCTCTGATGTACGTGAGTCCTTATGCTCTCGAATATCGATCAGATAGTACGACCCGTTGTGCAGATTCTTGCTGACCACGAAAGGCCCCTCCCAAGGTGGGGATAGCTTATGCATATCAGTCTAATCTTGGATGAGCCGAAGCACCAAATCTCCTTCCTGGAAGGCTCTGGTTCTGACTCGGCGACTGTGATAACGACGAAGATACTGCTGGTAAATCACCGACCGGGCGGCCGCGATGTCACGCTCTTCATCCAACCGGTCCAAAGCATCTTGCCGTGCTGTCTCGTTGTCCGCTTCAACATAAGCCGTGACACGAGGTGAGTCATGACGGATATCGCTGGGGAGAACCGCCTCCGCTCCATAAACCATGAAGAACGGTGTGTATCCTATTGATCTGTTGGGTGTTGTATTGATGCTCCATAACACAGATGGTAATTCTTCTACCCAACAACCCGGCGTTCTCTGCAAAGGAACCATGAGCCGGGGCTTGATGCCTCTCAAGATCTCTTGATTAGCTCTTTCTGCTTGACCATTGGACTGCGGATGTGCCACTGATGAAACGTCGAGCCGGATGTGCTCCCGTTCGCAGAACTCCTTCATAGCACCTTTGGATAAATTGGTACCATTATCTATGACAATACTATGCGGAAAGCCAAACCGGAAAATCACCTTTTTGATGAACTGAACCACCGTGGCCGCATCACACGTGCTAACAGGTTCTGCCTCCACCCACTTTGTAAACTTGTCCACCGCCACCAGGAGGTGGGTCTTCTTATCTTTGGAGCTTTTGAAAGGCCCAACCATATCCAGCCCCCAAGTCGCAAACGGCCAAGTAATTGGAATCATCCTCAATTCTTGAGCCGGTACATGAGCACGTCTTGAAAACCTTTGGCAACCATCACATCGTCTGACCAGATCCTTCGCATCAGCATGAGCAGTTAACCAATAGAAACCATGGCGAAACGCTTTAGCCCCCAGAGACTTTGAACCGGCGTGGTGACCACAATCTCCTTCATGGATCTCCCGCAAAATTTCAGGGCCTTCTTTAGGAGACACGCAACGTTGAAAAGCTCTTGATACACTGCAATGATGCAACTCACCGTTGATGACAGCCATGGACTTGGATCGCCGGATTATCTGTCGGGCCAGAATCTCATCTTCTGGCAACTCGCCTCGGTTCTTGTACGCCAGATAAAGAAGCGTCCAATCCGGAATAACATGAAGAACTGCCACCAATTGAGCCTCCGGATCAGGAATGGCCAAATCCTCTTCACCAGGGATCTTCACCGACGGGTTGTGCAGCACATCCAGAAAAACATTGGGTGGGACCGGTTTGCGCTGAGAGCCTAGCCGGCTTAAAGCGTCCGCCGCTTCATTTTTCCGCCGGTCCACGTGGTCCACCTGATAGCCTCTGAAATAACCTGCAACAATATCCACCTCACGACGATATGCTTCCATGAGTGGGTCCTTGGAGTCCCAAGTGCCAGACACTTGCTGAGCCACAAGGTCCGAATCACCGAAGCACTTAACTCGACTTAGATTCATCTCCTTAGCCATCCGAAGACCATGGAGCAAGGCTTCATACTCAGCTGCATTGTTAGTACAAGGGAACATTAAATGGAGAACATAACAAAACTTATCACCTCGTGGGGAAGTTAATACGACTCCAGCCCTCGAGCCTTCCAACTGCCTGGATCCGTCAAAATGGATGGTCCAATACGTATGATCCGGCTTTTCTTCAGGTGCTTGCATTTCTGTCCAATCATTGATGAAATCAACAAGTGCTTGAGACTTAATTGCTGTCCGAGGCACATATTTCAAACCGTACGGCCCCAGCTCTATAGCCCACTTTGCAATCCGGCCAGTTGCTTCCCGGTTCTGGATGATATCTCCCAAAGGAGCAGAACTGACCACCGTAATTGGGTGCCCTTGGAAGTATTGCTTAAGCTTCCGGCTTGCCATAAAAACTCCGTACACCAGCTTCTGCCAATGTGGATACCTTTGCTTGGACTCAATGAGTACCTCGCTGATATAATAGACCGAACGTTGAACCGGATGCTCCTTACCTGCCTCCTTTCGTTCCACCACAATAGCCACGCTGAACGCACGAGCATTAGCAGCAACATATAGCAGTAACGGCTCCTTGTCAATGGGAGCGGTGAGCACAGGCGGATTGGCCAATTGCCGCTTTAAGTCCTCAAATGCTTCATCAGCAGCAGAACTCCAGATGAACTGATCCGTCTTCTTCAACATCTGATACAAAGGGATCGCCTTCTCACCAAGGCAGCTGATAAACCGGCTTAACGCGGCAATCCGGCCTACCAGGCGTTGAACATCATTGATACACTTTGGTTTAGCCAAGGAGGTGATGGTTGTGATCTTCTCCGGATTAGCCTCAATTCCCCTGTTGGACACCAGAAAACCCAATAACTTGCCCGCCGGTACACCAAAGACACACTTGTCCGGATTAAGCATCATCTTGTACGTCCTTAGGTTATCAAAGGTTTCCTTCAAATCATCAACCAGAGTCTCCTTCTCCTTGGATTTAACCACGATATCATCCACGTAAGCATGTACATTACGGCCAATCTGCTTGTGAAGACAATTTTGTACACACCGTTGATAAGTTGCCTGGGCACTTTTGAGACCAAAGGGCATAGACACATAGCAGAAGGCTCCAAAGGGAGTTATGAATGTCGTCTTCTCCTGGTCCCTAACTGCCATTTTGATCTGATGATAGCCAGAATATGCATCCAAAAAACTTAAACGCTCACAACCCGCCGTAGCATCAATGATTTGATCAATACGGGGGAGGGCAAAAGGATCTGCTGGACAAGCTTTATTAAGATCTGTGTAATCCACACACATACGCCAGGTGCCATTTTTCTTAAGGACTAGCACCGGATTGGCAAGCCACTCAGGGTGAAAAACTTCAACAATAAAACCAGCTGCTAAGAGCCTGGCTACCTCTTCTCCAATCGCCTTGCGTCTTTCTTCGTTAAACCGGCGGAGGAACTGTTTCACCGGTTTGTATTTAGGATCCACATTAAGTGTGTGCTCAGCGAGTTGCCTCGGTACACCTGGCATGTCAGAGGGCTTCCATGCAAAAATGTCCCAATTCTCACGGATGAACTCGATGAGCGCGCTTTCCTATTTCGGATCCAAGTTGGCACTAATGCTGAACTGCTTGGACGAATCGCCAGGTATGAAGTCAACAAGCTTAGTTTCTGCTGCCGATTTGAACTTCAGGGCCGGATCATGCTCCGTAGTTGGCTTCTTCAACGGAGTCATGTCCGCCGGATCAACATTGTCTTTATAGTACTTCAAATCCTCGGTGGCACAAACCGACTCTGCATAAACCGCATCTCCTTCCTCGCATTCCAAAGGGATTTTGCGGCTTCCGTGAACCGTTATTGTCCCCTTGTGATCTGGCATCTTGAGCTGCAAATACACATAACAGGGCCGAGCCATAAACTTGGCATATGCCGGACGCCCAAACAGGGCATGATATGGAATTTGGATTTTCACCACTTCAAACGTTAATGTCTCCGACCTGGAATCATGATCATCCCCAAAGGCCAATTCAAGAGCTATCTTACCAACGGGATATGCTGATCTGCCAGGCACTACACCGTGGAATACTATATTGGACGGTTTGAGATTCTTATCTGTAAGTCCCATACGACGGAAGGTCTCATAGTATAGGATGTTAATGTTGCTCCCTCCATCCATGAGCACCTTGGTGAACTTATAACCTCCCACCTGAGGCGCCACCACCAGAGCCAACTGACCCGGATTATCGACCTGGAGTGGGTGATCCTCTCTGCTCCATATGATTGGCTGTTCAGACCAACGTAGATAATGGGGTGTGGACGGTTCAACAGAGTTGACTGCCCGCCTCTGAACCTTCCGGTCTCGCTTGTCCTTGCTAGTGGTAAAGACATGGTACTGCCCATTACTCAACTGCTTTGGGTTGCTTTGGTAACCTGACTGTTGCTGCTGTTGGTTGTAACCACCCTGGTTGTTCTGACTATTTTGACCATTATGTCCGCCCGGGTTACCATTAAATCCTGAACCGGAACTTCTTCCACCGTAACCCGGCCCGGACCTTGAGCCACCGCCAGATCCATGATCATACCGGAAATTATTAGAATTCTTGAACTCCTGCATAATAAAGCAATCCTTCCAAAGGTGGTTTGCTGGCTCCTCCTTCGTCCCATGTCTTGGACAGGGCTGGCTTAGCAGATAGTTCAGGCGGTTTGGGTTGGGGTTGGGCGCTCCACTACGATTTTTCAGCCTACCCTTGCGTCGTTGGCCATTGTCCTGTACGTTGGTATTAGCCACAAAATCCATGTTGTCATCCGCTTTACGCTTGCCTCCTCCGCCATTGCCTACCCAGTGATGCTGCTGACCTTTGGAGCTGTTGTTCTTCTTCCCCTTCCCTGTCTTGTCATCATCAGATTCGGGATCCTTGGTACTATCAGAATCAGCATATTTTACCAAAGCGGCCATGAGGGTCCCCATGTCGGTGCAATGACACTTCATCCGTCCTAATTTCAACTTCAGGGGCCCAAACCGGCAGTTGCCTTCTAGGGTTAATACTGCGGTGTCAGCGTTGATGCGGTCTGAGGAGTGCAACACTTGTGAAACCCGGCGCACCCAATGAGTCGTTGACTCTCCTTCCTCCTGGACGCATGCAGCTAAGTCCACTATCGACATAGGCTGTTTACAGGTATCCTTGAAATTGTTGATAAACCGGGCTCGTAATTGGGCCCATGAACTGATAGAATTAGCGGGGAAGCTTTTTAACCAAGTACGGGCCGTTCCTTCAACCATCATGGTGAAGTATTTCGCACACGCCATGTCATCCACATCAAGCATCTCCATGGCCATCTCATAGCTCTCTACCCATGTCTCTGGTGGTTGATCCGCCGTATAATTTGGTACCTTGCGTGAGCCTTTGAAATCCTTGGGCAAACGCACGTTGCATAAAGCAAGGACGAGGCAAGGCACCCCCAAAGAACTAGAAGTAACACCAGGTTCGATCGAAATGGTTGGACAAACCGGCGTGAGCTGCCGAGCCTGATGTTGTGCGGCTAACTCGGCCTCCCTACGCGCTCGGGCTCGGTTCACCACTTCCTGAGCGTCATCAGCACCACCCATCGGGTTGTTACCACGGGGTGCTCCACGTCGTTCATTACTCGACACTGCTGGTTCATCCATATGTCTGCTATAGCTCCGGCTTGGACAGGGGGTCGAGTGGATTCGGTCGCGGCTGTATGAGTACGCCTCCTATTGGGCCAAAGCTGTCCTCAGAAGTTCCTTGACCCGTCGCGTCTCTACTGCTTGCGGCGAGTCACCTTCAACTGGAATGGCCTCCAGTCGTGCAGCAGCGGCAACAAGATTGTCCATTGGGTTGGAGTAGTGACCCGGAGGTGTTAAAGCATCCCGAGGTATAACGGTGTTTTGACGAGGCGGGTCCATCTGACGGGGCTGAACCGGTGCACCGGTCCCAGGGGCTTCTGCCCGGTTCCCCTCCAGCGGATTACTGGCTCTTGGTCCTGGAGTATTGAAAAGGTCTCTGGCCTCGAAAACCGGAGGTAAGCGGGACCGGTGCTTCCTCCTCATGACTTCATGCGACGCGCTCTGATCCAACATAAGCATGTAGGCCTGTGCGTCTAAAGCGGCCCTCTCTACGGCCATCCTGGTGTCCTCAGCCGCCAGATCCGTTTTGGCCTGGGTGATTTGTTCCTTTACCTTTGCAATCTCCGTGTTGTGAGCGTCCTGATCTGGTGGATTAACTTCTGCCATAAGCACAGCCAACGCATCAAATAGTTCTGATAGAACCTGAGCCGGTGGGTGCACAGGGCCTCCCGCCCCGGCAACCGTTGCCGCTGCTGAACCGGAGATCGTTGCCGCGGCTGTCGAAGAGTGAAGCGTTGCTTGTGTTCCAGTCATGAATATTCCAACCCGGTTAGGCAGATCAGAAGGGTCCAGAATACTGTCGCAATCGGAACAGCTCTCAATTCGGCCATCTTGTAGCTGATAAAGAGATTCGGTTTCTCCGGTCGAAGATTCGTCATCGGAACGAACGGCAGTCGCCCCGCGAAGCTCCGATCCATCCTCATAACTCCCTCCATGGATCATTCCCACGAAGGCACGCTTCATGGCCGGTTTAACCCAGGCGGATCGGGTACGCTGAGCCGTCTCGACGAGGTCGGTCCAGATGTCCGGCTCAGGGCCCGGTTCACCGATCTTGCCAATGAAAACGTTAATGCTACCAAAGGGGACCCGGTACCCGTACTCAATTGAGCTGGCCTCGGGGCCCCAGCCTGCGTCGTCGATGTAGAGTTTGCCGCGACGACTCTTAGTCATCCGGCCTACAGTGTAGCCCTCGAGTCCTTCAAAGCGGCCCTCCAAGAACCGGAAACCATCGTGCGATAGCCCCACAGTGGGCGCCAACTATCGTGGTTTTGTCACGGCAGATGTCCTAGAGAAAGGACTTAGTCGTGGAGCCATCGCCATGGGTTAGCTTGAAGGGGTTAAAGCGGACACAAGGACGCAAGAGAGTTTATACTAGTTCGGCCCCTTCAATGAAGGTAAAAGCCTACGTCTAGTTGTGATGGAATTGATGGGTGTTTCGATGACTAGGGAGCAAATAAGCTTCGCCTATGTCTCGAGTTGTTGTCTGTCCTTGAACCGCCACCGGGTCGTCCCCTTATATACATGGGGACGCCCGTCGGTTTACAGAGTCCCGATACCGGCTCATAGATGTGTCCGGTTCGGTCTCCACTATTCCTAACTTATAACACAAGTTACATACTGATGCCAGTTTATAGCTATAGGCCTTAAACTGATTATGGGCCTTTAGCCCTCATCTGCCCTCATGGGCTTTTATCACACTCAACTACTGATGAAGTTAACCCGGCTTGTCCTGGCCGGTTTACGCCCAGTAGTAATATCCCCAACATTACCTTTTGCTACCGTTACCACTACTATCATATTACTTTGCTACTAAACACTTTGCTGCAGATATTAAGTTTCCAGGTGTGGTTGAATTGACAACTCAGCTGGTAATACTTGAGAATATTCTTTGGCTCCCCTTGTGTCGAATCAATAAATTTGGGTTGAATACTCTACCCTCGAAAACTGTTGCGATCCCCTATACTTGTGGGTTATCAATGTATTATTATTAGTTTACATTGAGTATGACTATGACTGGATCTCTTTTACCATGAATTACAATTTCCAGTCAGCCCTTGATCTTCAAAGGTGCTCTGCTTTTATGTTTTGCGGTCTTAGAAAGGGCTAGCGAGATACCATCTTGTTATATCATATTATGATTGTTTTGAGAGAGTGTTGTCATCCGAGATTTATTATTATTGCTTGCTAGTTGATTATGTCATTGATATGAGTAAACATGAGACCTAAATGTTATTGTGAATATGGTTAGTTCATAATCTTTGCTGAAAACTTGAATGCTGGCTTTACATATTTGCAACAACAAGAGCAAACAGAGTTTGTAAAAAGTTTTTCTTTATCACTTTCAGTTTATCAACTGAATTGATTGAGGACAAGCAAAGGTTTAAGCTTGGGGAAGTTGATACGTTTCCATCGTATCTACTTTTCCAAACACTTTTGCCTTTGTTTTGGACTCTAACTTGCATGATTTGAATGGAACTAACCCGGACTGATGTTGTTTTCAGCAGAATTGCCATGGTGTTATTTTTGTGCAGAAATAAAAGTTCTTGGAATGACCTGAAAATCAACAGAGAATATTTTTGGAATATATAAAAAATACTGGCGAAAGAATCAAGGCCAGGGGACCCACACCCTGTCGATGAGGGTGGGGGCGCGCCTACCCCCCTGGGCGCGCCCCCTGCCTCGTGGGCCCCCTGATGCTCCACCGACCTCAACTCCAACTCCATATATTCACGTTCGGGGAGAAAAAAATCAGGGAGAAGGATTCATCACGTTTTATGATACGGAGCCGCCGCCAAGCCGTAATCTAACTTGGGAGGGCTAATCTAGAGTCCGTTCGGGGCTTCGGAGAGGGGAATCCATCGCCATCATCATCATCAACCTTCCTCCATCACCAATTTCATGATGCTCACCGCCGTGCGTGAGTAATTCCATTGTAGGCTTGCTGGACGGTGATGGGTGTTGGGGAATGTAGTAATTTCAAAAAAATTCCTACGCACACGCAGGATCATGGTGATGCATAGCAACGAGAGGGGAGAGTGTTGTTTACGTACCCTCATAGACCGTAAGCGGAAGCGTTTATCAACACAGTTGATGTACCCGATCAAGTACCGAACATACGGCACCTCCACGTTCAGCTCGATGACGTCCTCGCCTTCTCGATCCAGCAAGAGGGGCGAAGTAGTAGATGAGTTCCGGCAGCACGACGGCATGGTGACGGTGTTGGTGAAGAACAATCTCTGCAGGGCTTCCCCTAAGCACTACGAAAACTATGACGGAGGATAAACTAGAGGGGACGGGGTAGCCGGCACATGGCTTGGTGTTTCTTGATGTGTCTTGGGTGCTAGCCCTACCCCTCTATTTATATGTTGAGCCTTGGGGTCGAAACTTGGAGTAAAAGCCTCCACAAAGTCGGTTTCACCCGAAAGGCAAGAGTCCTTCTCAGACTCTAGGGCCAGACGCCAGGGTTCCCAGCGTCTGGACCCAGACGCCAGGGACCCTGGCGTCTGGCCCCTGGACTCCGCAAAACTTCCTTTTGCACTTTCCAAAAACCTTGTGGGCTTTCCCCTTTGGCCCAAATAAAGTGTTCTCGTACCCAAACATTTGGGGAAACATCCGGAACCCCTTCCGGTGAATTCCGGAGACCAAACACTATTATCCCATATATCAAAATTTATCTCCGAACCATTTCAGAGTTCTTCATCATGTCTGTGATCTTATCCGGAACTCCGAACAACATTCGGTTACCAACATACATAACTCATAAATACTATATCGTCAATGAACGTTAAGCGTGCGGACCCTACGGGTTCGAGAACTATGTAGACATGACCGAGACATTTCTCTGGTCAATAACCAATAGCGGAACTTGGATGCCCATATTGGCTCCTACATATTCTACGAAGATCTTTATCGGTCGAACCGCATAACAATATACGTTGTTCCCTTTGTCATCGGCATGTTACTTGCCCGAGATTCGATCGTCGGTATCTCAATACCTAGTTCAATCTCGTTACCGGCAAGTCTCTTTACTTGTTCCGCAATACATCATCCCGCAACTAACTCATTAGTTACAATGCTTGCAAGGCTTATAGTGATGTGCATTATCGAGTGGGCCCAGAGATACCTCTCCGACAATCGGAGTGACAAATCCTAATCTCGAAATACGCCAACTCAACAAGTACCTTCGGAGACACCTGTAGAGCACCTTTATAATCACCCAGATACGTTGTGATGTTTGGTAGCACACAAAGTGTTCCTCCGGTAAACGGGAGTTGCATAATCTCATAGTCATAGGAACATGTATAAGTCATGAAGAAAGCAATAGCAACAAACTAAATGATCAAGTGCTAAGCTAACGGAATGGGTCAAGTCAATCACATCATTATCCTAATGATGTGATCCCGTTTAATCAAATGACAACTCATGTCTATGGTTAGGAAACATAACCATCTTTGATCAACGAGCTAGTCAAGTAGAGGCATACTAGTGACACTATGTTTGTCTATGTATTCACACATGTATCATGTTTCCGGTTAATACAATTCTAGCATGAATAATAAACATTTATCATGAAATAAGGAAATAAATAATAACTTTATTATTTCCACTAGGGCATATTTCCTTCAATGGTTTGGATGAGATTTATCATGTAATCGAGTTAGTTTTGTTAGGGTTTGATCCCTAGTATCCATTATGTTCTAAGATTGATGTTGCTATGACTTTGCTATGCTTAATGCTTGTCACTAGGGCCCGACTGCCATGATTTCAGATCTGAACCTATTATGTTTTCATGAATATATGTGAGTTCTTGATCCTATCTTGCAAGTCTATAGTCACCTATTATGTGTTATGATTCGTTAACCCCGAAGTGACAATAATCGGGATACTTACTGGTGATGACTGTAGTTTGAGGAGTTCATGTATTCACTAAGTGTTAATGCTTTGGTCCGGTACTCTATTAAAAGGAGGCCTTAATATCCCTCAGTTTCCAATAGGACTCCGCTGCCACGGGAGGGTAGGACAAAAGATGTCATGCAAGTTCTTTTCCATAAGCATGTATGACTATATTCAGAATACATGCCTACATTACATTGATGAACTGGAGCTAGTTCTGTGTCACCCTATGTTATAACTATTGCATGAGGAATTGCATCTGACATAATTATCCATCACTGATCCATTGCCTATGAACTTTTCACATATTGATCTTTGCTTAGTTACTTTTCCATTGCCACTGTTACAATCACTACAAAGTTGCTACCATTACTTTTTCCACCATTACCACTACTATCATATTACTTTGATACTAAAAACTTGGCTGCAGATATTAAGTTTCCAGGTGTGGTTGAATTGACAACTCAGCTGCTAATACTTGAGAATATTCTTTGGCTCCCCTTGTGTCGAATCAATAAATTTGGGTTGAATACTCTACCCTCGAATACTGTTGCGATCCCCTATACTTGTGGGTTATCAGATCCTCGCGAAGATTTCATTCCGTTTGATATTCCTTTTCTATGAAACACTGAAATAGGCAAAAAAAACAGCAATTTGCACTGGGCTTTTGGTTAATAGGTTAGTCCCAAAAATAATATAAAAAGGTATAATAAAGCCCATTAAACATCCAAAACAGATAATATAATAGCATGGAACAGTAAAAAATTATAGATACGTTGGAGGCGTATCAGTGACTAACTCCTTAGTCATTTGCTTGCAAGCTTATGATGTGTATTACCGAGAGGGCCCAGAGATACCTCTCCGATACTCGGAGTGACAAATCCTAATCTCGATCTATGCCAACTGAACAAACACCTTCCGAGATACCCGTAGAGCATCTTTATGATCACCCAGTTACATTGTGACGTTTGATAGCACACAAGGTATTCCTCCGGTATCCAGGAGTTGCATAATCTCATAGTCGAAGGAATAAGTATTTGACATGAAGAAAGCAATAGCAACAAACTGAACGATCAATATGCTAAGCTAATCGATGGGTCTTGTCCATCACATCATTCTCCTAATGATGTGATCCCGTTATCAAATGACAACACATGTCTATGGTTAGGAAACCTTAACCATCTTTGATCAAGGAGCTAGTCTAGTAGAGTTTTACTAGGGACACGATATTTGTTTATGTATTCACACATGTATTTAAGTTTCCGATCGATACAATTCTTGCATGAATAATAAACCTTTATCATGAATAAGGAAATATAAAATAACAACTTTATTATTGCCTTTAGGGCATATTTCCTTCAGTTTCAGACTCATTCAGGGCATTGGGAGTTTCGTGTCATGCCTTTCGGGGTCGCTGGCGGCCCTGCCACTTTCAACGGCGCTATGAGCACGACACTCAAGCCGGCGAATCATGTCTGTGTCATATCATTCTTCGATGACATCCTTGTTTTCAGCAAGACCTTCCACGACCACCTCCAACATTTTAACTCTTGTGTTGCAACTACTACGCAAAGATTACTGGCAAGTCAAGCAATCGAAGTGCTCTTTCACCCAGTGAAAAATCGCTTACCTCGGCCACGTCATCAACAAGCACGGGGTTTCTACAGATCCGACCATGGTCCAAACAATTCAGAAATGGCATGTTCCCCAGTGTGCAAAAGATGTGTGCGGTTTCCTCGGGCTAGCTGGCTACTACCGCAAGTTTATCAGGAATTTAGGGATCATTGCCTGCCCCCTTTTCACCCTACTGGAGAAGAACCAACTCTTTGTCTGGACAAGTGACACACAACAAGCCTTTGACACCCTAAAAGAGAAGCTTGTATCTTCCCCAGTTCTGCAGTTACCAGATTTCAGCAAGCAGTTCGTGATCGACACGGACGCCTGCGCCTACGGGGTGGGCACTATACTGCAACAAGAAGGACACCCGGTCGCCTACTTAAGTAAGTCTCTTGGCCCCAAGAACAGAGGCCTTTCCACATATGAAAAAGAGTGCATGGCGATCCTGATGGCCGTCAAACAGTGGCGCCCTTACCTGCACACGGATGAGTTCATTATCCGTACTGATCAACGCAGTCTGGTCCACCTTGATGATCAACACTTGTCGACTCCTTGGCAACAAAAAACATATACAAAATTATTGGGCATGAGATACAAAATCTGCTATAGATCGGGCACTTCCATACTGCTGCTGATGCTCTTTCTCGGCGCACACCAGACACTTCGCTCGCAGTAGTTTCAGTATGCATTCCTACCTGGCTAGCTGACATTAATGCCAGTTATTCATCCAATCCTCAAGCTCAGAAGATCATCCAAGACCTTGCGCATCGACCAAACCCAAAGCTCTGTTTCTCCATGCGTGAAGGATTGCTCTACTTCCGCAACAGGCTCTAACTGGGAGGCTCTCCATCCCTGCAACAACGCATGCTCCATGCCTTCCATGACAGCATGATCGGAGGCCACTCCAGCGCGCCAGTCACATACAAGCACCTGGGCCTCCTATTTGCTTGGCCCAAGAAGAAGGAACAGATGCGTCAGTACATGCAGTCCTGCACTGTCTGTCAGCAAGCGAAGCCAGAGAGCGTCCACTACCCCAGACTTCTCAAGCCCCTACCTATCCCACACGGTGCTTGGAAGGTTGTCACCGTGGACTTCATCAACGGCTTGCCTGCATCCGGCAAATTCAACTACATCCTCGTCATCGTCGACACGTTCACGCGCTACGTGCACTTTCTTCCTCTGAGCCATCCCTTCACAGCAGCCAAGGTGGCTCACTCGTAACTAGAGAACGTCAACAAGCTTCATGGTCTACCTGCTGCCATCGTCTCTGACAGAGACCCTATCTTCACTAGCACCTTTTGGCGTGAGCTGTTCAAGACCATTGGGACTGAGCTGAACCTGAGCACCCCATATCATCCGCAAACAGACGGGCAGACCGAGCGCGTCAACCAGTGTTTGGATATCTACCTATGCTGCTTCATCCACGCCTGCCCACACAAGTGGCATCAGTAGTCGGCCCTCGTGGAATTCTGGTACAACTACAACTATCTCTATGCACTCAACATGTCTCCTTTTGCAGCGCTCTATGGCCACGAGCCGCGACACTTGTGGATCGAAGCCGCATCCACTTGCAAGCTGCCCCCGCTCAAGGAGTGGATCGAGGAGTGCAAACATGTGCAGCAAGTTCTTGCCGAGCACCTCCATCGAGCCTGCGACATCATGAAGAAGCAAGCAGACAAGAAGCGGTCTGAGCACACCTTTACTATGGGCAACACGGTCTTCGTCAAGCTCCAGCTGAGGGAGTCCTGGATTAGGGGGTGTCCGGATGGCCGGACTATACCTTCAGCCAGACTCATGGACCATGAAGATACAAGATTGAAGACTTCGTCCCGTGTCCGGAAGGGACTTTCCTTGGCATGGAAGGCAAGCTTGGCGATACGGATATGTAGATCTCCTACCGTTGTAACCGACTTGGTGTAACCCTAACCCTCTCCGGTGTCTATATAAACCGGAGGGTTTTAGTCCGTAGGACAACATACAGAACAACAATCATACCATAGGCTAGCTTCTAGGGTTTAGCCTCTCCGATCTCGTGGTAGATCTACTCTTGTACTACCCATATCATCAATATTAATCAAGCATGACATAGGGTTTTACCTCCATCAAGAGGGCCCGAACCTGGGTAAAACTTCGTGTCCCTTGCCTCTTGTTACCATCCGGCCTAGACGCATAGTTCGGGACCCCCTACCCGAGATCCGCCGGTTTTGACACCGACATTGGTTCTTTCATTGAGAGTTCCTCTGTGTCGTCGCCGTTAGGCTTGATGGCTCCTACGATCATCAATAGCGATGCAGTCCAGGGTGAGACCTTCCCCCCCCCCCGGACAGATCTTCGTCTTCGGTGGCTTCGCACTGCGGGCCAATTCACTTGGCCATCTAGAGCAGATTGAAAGCTATGCCCTTGGCCGTCAGGTCAGATTTCGAAGTTTAAACTACACGGCTGACATCCGCGGGGACTTGATCCTCGACGGATTCGAGCCACTGCCGAGCGCGTCGCACTGTCACGACGAGCATGATCTAGCTCTGCCGCCGAACAGTGCCTTGGAGGCCGCACCCGCATCGGCTTCGACCCTTAATTCGGAGCCAACTGCGCCGATCGAGGATGGGTGGTTGGACGCTGCCTCGGGGGCTGCGATCCCAATGGCGATCAAGCCGAACACCAGCCCCGCACTCCGCGAGACTCGTGACTCCGAGGAGTCGGACTCCTCTCCGGACTCCGAACCCTCCGCGCCCCTGCCGATCGAATCCGATTGGGCGCCGATCATGGGGTTTACTGTTGCGGACATCTTTCAGCACTCGCCTTTCGGCGATATTCTAAAGACACTAAAGTCTCTCTCTTTATCAGGAGAGCCCTGGCCGGACTACGGTCAGCAAGGTTGGGATACGGACGATGAAGAAATTCAAAGCCCACCCACCACCCACTTTGTAGCCACTATCGACGATTTAACCGACATGCTCGACTTCGACTCCGAAGACATCTACGGTATGGACGCCGATGCAGGAGACGATGAAGAACCAGTGCCTATTGGGCCCTAGAAAGCCACCTCGTCATATGACCTATACATGGTGGACACCCCAAAAGAAGGAGATGGCGATGGAACAGCGGAGGATGACCCCTCCAAGAAACAGCCTAAGCGCCGGCGTCAGCGGCGCCGCTCAAAATCCCGCCAAAGCAAATACGGTGATTCCAGCACGGGAGATAATAATACCCTGGAGAGTGCCGAAGAAAACCCCCTCCAGCAAGATTCAGCACAGGAGGATGGAGAAGCCAGCCCTCATGAGAGAGCGGCAGATAGAGAGGTCGAGGACGATAATTATATGCCTCCCTCCGAAGATGAGGCAAGCCTCGACGACGACGAATTCGTCGTGCTAGAGGATCCCGTCGAGCAAGAGCGTTTTCAACGCTGGCTTATGGCCACGACAAGAAGCCTCAAGAAAAAACAGCAACAGCTTAGAGCTGATCAAGATTTGCCAGTCGATAGATGGACTGAAGTCCTTGCGGCCGAAGAGCATAAACTCGAACGCCCCTCCAAGAGCTACCCAAAGCGCAGGTTGCTACCCCGATTAGAGGAGGAAGCACTTAAAACTACATCACCAGCACTTGATACGGCCGACCGGCCACCTCGTGGCCGCGACAGAGAGGCCTCTCGGCCCTCCACTCAAGCCGCACCCCGTACCAAGGCACGGGAAAATGCGCCAGACATGCGAGATATGTTGGAGGACAAGGCAAGGCAAACAAGATCGATCTACGGATCGCGTGGGCGCCCCACGACTCGAGACGATAACCGTCACGCCGGACACAAATCCGGTAGGGCCGAACACAGTAGACAAAGCTCATTGGGGCTACGTCGTGATATAGCCCAGTACAAAGGCATCGCACACCCACTATGCTTCACAGATGAAGTAATGGATCATCAAATCCCCGAGCGTTTCAAACCCATAAACATCGAATCATATGATGGCACAACAGATCCTGCGGTATGGATCGAGGATTATCTCCTTCATATCCACATGGCCCGCGGCAATGATCTCCACGCCATCAAATACCTCCCACTCAAGCTTAAAGGACCAGCTCGGCATTGGCTTAATAGCTTGCCAGCAGGATCAATCAGTTGTTGGGAGGACCTGGAAGCCGCATTCCTCGACAATTTCAAGGGCACTTACGTGCGACCACCAGACACCGATGACCTAAGCCACGTAATTCAACAGCCAAAGGAATCGGCTAGGCAATTCTGGACACGGTTCCTAGCAAAGAAAAATCAAATAGTCGACTGTGCGGACGCAGAGGCCCTAGCAGCCTTCAAGCACAATATCCGTGACGAGTGGCTTGCCCGGCACCTTGGACAGGAAAAGCCGAAATCTATGGCAGCACTCACGACACTCATGACCCACTTTTGCGCGGGAGAAGACAGCTGGCTTGCTCGTAGCAACAATATGACCAAGAACCCTGGTAATTTGGATACCAGGGACAGTAGTGGCAGGTCGCGTCGCAACAAGCAGAAGCGCCGCATTAACGGCGACAATGCTGAGGATACGGCAGTTAATGCCGGATTCAGAGGCTATAAATCCGGTCAGCGGAAAAAGCCATTCAAAAGAAATCCTAGGGGCCCGTCCAGTTTGGACCAAATACTCGACCGCTTGTGCCAAATACATGGCACCCCCGAAACGCCGGCCAATCACACCAACAGGGATTGTTGGGTGTTCAAGCAGGCAGGCAAGTTAAATGCCAAAAATAAAGACAAGGGGCTGCATAGTGATGACGATGAAGAGCCTCGGCCACCGAACAACAGTGGACAGAAGGGTTTTCCCCCACACGTGCGGACGGTGAACATGATATACGCAACCCACATCCCCAAGAGGGAGCGGAAGCGCGCGTTAAGGGACGTATACGCGGTAGAGCCAGTCGCCCCAAAGTTCAACCCATGGTCCTCCTGCCCGGTCACCTTTGATCGAAGGGACCATCCCACTAGCACCCGTCATGGCGGATTCGCCGCATTGGTTCTAGACCCAATTATTGACGGATTTCATCTCACTAGAGTCCTTATGGACGGCGGCAGCAGCCTGAACCTGCTTTACCAGGATATAGTGCGGAAAATGGGCATAGATCCCTCGAGGATTAAGCCCACCAAAATGACCTTTAAAGGCGTAATACCAGGTGTAGAGGCCAACTATACAGGCTCAGTCACACTTGAAGTGGTCTTCAGATCTCCGGAAATTTCCGAAGCGAGGAGTTAATCTTCGACATAGTCCCATTCCGCAGTGGCTATCACGCACTGCTCGGGCGAACCGCATTCGCCAAGTTCAATGTGGTACCGCACTACGCATACCTTAAGCTCAAGATGCCAGGCCCTCGAGGAGTAATTACGGTTAATGGAAACACCGAACGCTCACTCCGAACGGAGGAGCACACGGCGGCCCTTGAAGCGGAAGTACAAAGCAGCCTCTCCAGGCAGTTCTCCAGTCCGTCCATTAAACATCCGGACACCGTCAAGCGCGCCCGGAGTAACCTACAACAAGACCGCCTGGCACGTTCCGAGAAGGCATAGCAATGCGGCCCCAACCCCAGCCCTCGCAAAAATGCGACACCAGTGCTTCGCCTACATAACTACGCTCTAGAAATACCATGGGTACAGGGGGAGGGGCACCATCACGGCACGCCCGAAACACGGCTTAAACCGCACCAGGGGCTACCAATTTTTTAATTTTCTCTTACTTTCAGGACTCCATTCTTCGGAAGGCCTGTCCGGCAGTTCAATTGCCGCACAAATGATGCAAGAGCCAGGGAAGCAGACGAGCCATGCCGCATTACGGAACTCCCAGGTGGTCTCTATCACGAGCAGTATACCTGTTTCGCATACCATTCCACAGCCTGCCCCTGGAACGGACATGTTAAATAGTCCAACCTTTTGCTTATCGCATTATTTGTATCGTTCTGCTTTGATCGCAGCCCTTTTTAATAAACAATGCATAGCTTTTGTCTATTTTCGCATTACTCTTTTTTTACAAATATATGTTCCTTAACGACATGTTGCACCCGTACACTTTGGTACGGCCAAAATACGCCAGGGGCTTTAGTACCCCTCAATATGGTGTGAGAAGTCCGAACACTTTTAGTGCGGCACCCCGAACTTATAGCATTATATGCATCGGCTCCGAATCATGTCTTGGGTCAATAGTTGGGTTTGCCCAGCTCCTATGTTTTGGTGCCTTACGTTCCGCTATGTCGGCTAAGGTAGCACTAGGAGAACTACTGCGATTGTGCCTCAGTTGAGGTGGGTCGAGCACCTCAGTAGAGAAAGCTAAAACTGACTGTCATGATAAAGCGAGAGCTAGTCGCTGTTCGAGAGGTTTTTCGAGTCCCTAAAGACTTATGCCGCTTAGAGCGAGGAGTCGGCTCTGTACGGCCAAGGCGTGGATAGCGCCCCGAACTCGGTCTTCCGAATACCAAGGGCTTCGCCGAAATTTAAAATTATAGAATTCTATGGCTAAGTGAGAGTGTTCACGCATTATAGTCCGATTGCCTTGTTCGTTGTGCTGAGCGCCTCCCTCGAAGGACCCAAACATGGGAAAAAGAGCGCTCAGGTTTATCCCCGAACACCCCAGCACTAGCGGCACGGGGGCAGAAGCCGACGACTCGCCATCTCTTAGAATTGATAAACAGCCGCACAGAAGGTAATATTTTAAATTCCAACAGCATTGCTTAGCGCATATGAACAAGTTTTCAGCGCACAGGACAAAATGAGCGAGTTTTACTCAAAAATTACATCCCTGGAACATTCATCCGCCATAAGGCGGGCACCCTTCAGAACATCCTTATAATAATTCTCGGGCTTGCGATGCTCTTTTCCCGGCGGTGGCCCGCCCTTCACAAGCTTCTCAGCATCCAGCTTGCCCCAGTGCACCTTAGCACGGGCAAGGGCCCTACGGGCACCTTCAATGCAGACGGAGCGCTTGATGACTTCGAGCCTTGGACATGCCCCCACCAGCCGCCGCACCAGCCCGAAATAGCTCCCAGGCAGAGCCTCTCCAGGCCACAGCCGAACTATGAGGCCCTTCATGGCCTGTTCGGCCGCCTTGTGGAGCTCGACCAGTTGCTTCAGCTGATCGCTCAGGGGCACGGGGTGTCCGGCCTCAGCATACTAAGACCAGAACACCTTCTCTGTCGAGTTGCCCTCCTCGGCTCGATAGAATGCGGCGGCATCGGACACGCTATGGGGAAGATCTGTGAATGCTCCTGGAGAGCTCCGAATTCGGGTAAGTAACAAGTAACTCACGTTTATGTGTTTGCTTTGCATAAAGAATGCCATACCCGCCGCTATCTTTTTCACTGCATCCAACTCCTGGAGGGTCTTCTAGGATTCGTCCTTGGCAGACTTGGCATTTTCAATAGCCACCGCGAGCTCGGACGCTCGCGTCTTTGAGTCAAGCTCCAAACTCTCATGTTTTTTCATGAGAGCCTGGAGCTCTTGCCGCACCTTGCCAACCTGGGCCTCATACTTCTCCCGCTCGGTGCGCTCCGTGGCCGCCCTCTTCTCGGCCTCGAACAACACTTGCTTAAGGGTCGCCACCTCAGACGTGGCCCCTACAATAGCCACGATAATCCTGTCATTTTTTGCAATTGCACTTTTTTATATATATTTAAACAAGGTATTTCTTACCTTCCTTGTCCTCGAGCTGCTTCTTGGCACGCCCGAGCTCTTGCTCGGACTGCTCGAGGTTCTGCTTTAGCGTGTCCACTTCCGCAGTCAGTGCGGCGGACGCCAGCAGAGAAGCCTGCATATGCATATTGACTCCTTTTTGTTAGACTCCTGCAAATTTTATTTGATCCTCTATTCGGCTTTTCTTCCCGAACGCCAAACAGAGCATCAGGGGCTACTGTCTATGCGGTAATATTATTTACATATTCTTTACTTACCTCAAAGCCTGTTAAAAGGCTAGCACAAGCTTGAGTCAGTCCGCTCTTGGCGGACTGAACCTTCTGGACCACCGCACTCATAATGGTCCGGTGCTCCTCGTCGATGGAGGCGCCTTTGAGCACCTCCAACAGATTGTCCGGCGCCTCCGGTTGGACGGGGGTCACCGGCATGGTGGGCTTGCTCCTGTTGGAAGGAGGTCGCCCGCCGGACTCTGGAACCTTTGAAGGTTCCAGAGCGGTGTCCGGCCTAGAGCCGGACTTGGAGCCCTGGGGGTTTTATCCCCTTTACTCCTGGAGTCCGGGAGGTCGCCTTGCGGCGCCTCCAGGACCACCTCCTCCTGGCTTGGAACCTGTTGGGACAACACTTTGGCATCGTCCGTAGGGCGGGGGGGGAGATAGCCGTCGGAAGCGAATTCACATCCGACGAGTCCAATGAACCGCTCGACGACGCATCGAGCCGGTCTTTGGGTGGGCTGCATAATCATATTCGACATAAGGGAAAGCTGTGCAATAAAGGAATACTATGAATTACTCTGGTATCCGGATACTTACGATTTCACCAGGGGCTTGGCCCTGAGCGGCCACTCCTCTCCGTCATCGTCGGCGTTGGTGGGGTAGTCCGGAGGAAGGGTTTTCCCCTTCTTGGACCCTTCGGCCTCCCCAGTGAGGGCGGCCTTCCTTTTCTTCTCTCCCCCCGCTGGAGGGGGAGAGGTCTCTTCTTCCTCCTCCTCGTCTTCACGGGAGGAATGCGCCTTGGAGCCGTCGGATGATGAACCCGACACCTCCTGGCGTCGGGCACTTTTTCGAGTCCCCGTGGCCTTCTTTGTGGCCTTCTTCTCCGACACCACATAGGGTGCCGGAACCAGCAGCTTCGCCAAGCGGGCATCGGCTGGGTCTTCGGGCAAAGGAGCCGGACAGTCGATCTGTCCGGACTTCGCCTGCCAATCCTGTCAAAGGTAAGGGAGCTTAGATCCCGCATAGAGTTAAACTATGAAAAACTAATATCTTGTAAAAGTTACAAACAACTTACCGTGCTAGCGTGACGCTGCGCACTGAATCCGCGATCCTCAGTAGCGGATGCGAGAGCCTCGGCGCCCTTGAAAAGCACCTTCCAGGCATCTTCGTAAGTTGTGTCAAAGAGCCTGCTCAGAGTTCGGTGTTGCGCCGGGTTGAACTCCCACAGATTGAAGGCCCGTTGTTGACACGGGAGGATCCGGCGAATGAGCATAACCTGGACTACGTTGACATGTTTGCAGTCCAGTCACCTCTCCTTTTCTGCCCCACGACAGGCCCGTCTCTTTCCAGGACGTGAGCCGCGTTGGGGGTCCGGACCGGAACTCGGGGGCTGCGACCTACTCAGGGTCGCACGGCTCGGTGATGTAAAACCACCCCGATTGCCACCCCTTCAGGGTCTCCACAAAGGAGACGTCGAGCCATAAGACGTTGGGCATCTTGCCCACCATGGCGCCTCCGCACTCCGCCTGGTTGCCGCGCACCACCTTCGGTTTAACATTGAAAGTCTTGAGCCATAGGCCGAAATGGGGGCAGATGCGGAGGAAAGCCTCGCACACGACGATAAACGCCGAGATGTTGAGGATGAAGATCGGGGCTAGATCATGGAAATCCAGGCCATAGTAGACATGAGTCCCCGGACGAATGGGTGGATAGGAAAGCCCAGTCCGCGGAGGAAGTGGGGAAGGAACACTACCCTCTCATGGGGCCTTGGGGTGGGGAGGAGCTGACCCTCTTCGGGAAGCCGGTACGCGATGTCGTTAGACAAGTATCCGGCCTTCCTCAGTTTTTTGATGTGTCCCTCTGTGATGGAGGAGACCATCCACTTGCCTCCCGCTCCGGACATGGCTGGAGAAGGTTGAGGTGGGGAGTGCGGACTTGGGCGCTGGAGCTCGAGTGCGCGAAAATGGATAGGCAAAGGAGGAAGAAGGCGTAGGTGAAAAGGTGGATCCTTATCCCCTTATATGGGTGGACGCAACTACGTGTCCCCACCAGCCTGGTAAAACTCGCTTATCTCGAAGCGCCGTAATCGATGGCGCAGTTGGGTTACCCACGCCCGTATTGATGAGAATCCCGGAATAAGGGGACACGATCTCTGCTTCGACGAGACGTGCCAAGCAAACCGCCTCGCATGACACGCTGAGAGCCGGACACTATCTTTGTGTTCAAAACCTTCTATGAAGTACTTGGAGGAGGAACCCGCTTTGCAATGCCGAAGACAATCTGCGCGCCGGACTCGTCGTCATTGAAGTCTGGTTCAGGGGCTACTGAGGGAGTCCTGGATTAGGGGGTGTCCGGATGGCCGGACTATACCTTCAGCCGGACTCCTGGACTTTGAAGATACAAGATTGAAGACTTTGTCCCGTGTCCGAAAGGGACTTTCCTTGGCGTGGAAGGCAAGCTTGGCGATACGGATATGTAGATCTCCTACCATTGTAACCGACTTTGTGTAACCCTAACCCTCTCCAGTGTCTATATAAACCGGAGGGTTTTAGTCCATAGGACAACATACAGAACAACAATCATACCATAGGCTAGCTTCTAGGGTTTAGCCTCTCCGATCTTGTGGTAGATCTACTCTTGTACTACCCATATCATCAATATTAATCAAGCAGGATGTAGGGTTTTACCTCCATCAAGAGGGCCCAAACCTGGGTAAAACTTCGTGTCCCTTGCCTCCTGTTACCATCCGGCCTAGACGCACAGTTTGGGACCCCCTACCCGAGATCCGCCGGTTTTGACACCGACACCAGCCCTACGTCCAGACAAGGTGGCTCACCACACCAACCACAAGCTCGCCTTCCACTACTTCGGGCCCTTCAAGATCATCCGCATCGTCAACCCTGTGGCGTATGAACTGCAGCTTCCAAACGGCGCCAAGGTTCACCCGGTCTTCCACGTATTCCAACTGTGTCGCGCCATCTTGCTACCACTCCAGTCGAGCAAGAGCTGACGGTGCCCACGGACGAGCCGCTCCACCCTATCAAGATCATGGACATGCGCTGGCGACAGACTCCACAAGGGCGGCGTGAACAAGTGCTCGCACGCCGGTCGGATCCATCCGTCCTCGACGCCACCTGGGAGGACGCCAAGTACCTCTTCGATCGCTTCCCCACGTTGGCTCAAGGGCAAGCCAGCACTCAAGGAGGGGGATATCAGCGCACAGACTACTGAAGGGAACGACGCTATGGCAGCAATAGGCAGCCAGCCTACCACGGTGACCAAACCAGGCGAGGCACACGACTATGAAGCAAGGCGCATCTCCAGCAGGCCGGCCCGTGTCGCGCAGCCCAACAGGAGGTTTGTTGGGCCCGTGTGGACCAGCTAGGGTTAGCCCAACCGCGCCACCTACTTATCCTCACTGGCTAGACGAGTGATGCGTCCAGTTGGATCAAGACGAACGGCGGATCTCTTCCTCATTCCCATTCCTTCTCCTCTCGCAGGGATAGCTATGGCTGATTGTAATCGGATTTGAGATTGTATCTGAATTTGAGTGATAGATCGATTGCCAACCTAACATATCTTAACATGTAAGCATGCCACCTCATCATACAATTATGAGTGAGATAAATCACATGTCAACATGTAATCATGCATAGGAAAAGACTCACTACAACATTCAATCATGCATGTGAAGATGTTTCCAATCAATTAATCCACTTATATTCAATACATATTGTAACAACCAAACATAATCAAATAAAATAAGTCATGTGTATTTTTAATTATGGTTCTATGTTATAAATTCGAATTTTCAGCAATCAATTCTCGCAGCAACACATGGGGTATTCTCTAGTTATGTAAGAATGTTGGGACCATTACTGCTAGATGATTATTATCCCTTAAAGTGTGTCCCAAGAGTTGATATGATCTTGGTTTTCTGCTAGTGCATCAAAACCTTCGCCCAATTGTCCATTAGCTTCTAAATTTAATTACTCACCATTTCCATTTCTAAGATGGGGCTATTCATGTCCTAATAATTAGGCAACAAAGCAACTAATTAAGCAAGTAGCATGCGACTGTCTCTTCAGTTCCTTGACAGCTCATGGCCCAAAGTATCAACAAATTCCATTAGGCATATGGTAGAGATTTGATCGATGGGTTCACAAAATCGAATGACCTTCTCTCTCGCGGGAAGAAATGATTGACCTTCGATCACCCAGTTTTAAGTGATCGCACCTCGCAAACCAACTTATGTAAGTGCATGATCTATTAGTTGTAACTACGATGCTATGATAGAGAGATGAATTAGCTTAATATAGTTTGTTTTTATTTGACTTCTGCAAAGTAGCCATCAAAACTTCTCAGATAAAATAAACACCAAACCTAAAACACTGAAAAAACAAGTTTGTTTTTTGGTTAACGGAATTCACTGATGCAACAACAATGCATCATCCATTGCACAAACCTGGCAGAAGCGGAAATAAGAATAAGAGCTCCAGAAGTCCAACAACACAAGAAATAAGAGCTCCATGAATGGAAGGAGAAATTAACTAAAGACCAAATAAAATGAAAGATATATGTATCTCATCATATATGTGGACCCGATATCTAGCTCATCTCCGACTTGTTGGGAAACGTGGTAGAAAACAAAAAAATCACCCTAGGAATCACTATGAAGATGCGTATAAGGTTTGATCGGATCGTTACCAACTTCAAGTTGCAGCGGAAGGAGATTTGGTGCGGATCTTTTGAAGTCCCATGAACCGTCCATGACGATCACTCGAACCGAAGACCAAAAGCATGACCTCTCAACGGATTGCATGCATACGGGCTTCATGACCCGGCAGCGCTTCATCGTCCAGAGCTTTGTGTCACGGAAGATCTAGAGGAGGGAAAAGAGAACTTCATGGGGCTTCACTATTATGTGTGAAAGAGAAAACTAGAATTAGATCTAGTCTGGAACACATCTAGACAAGAACTAGAAATAGAGAGAGAGAACTAGAGAGGGGGCACCCGAGGAAAAGGGAATTGTATGTTCTCTAAGGACACCCCTCTCATGTATATATAGGTGTAGGGGGAGCGGAGGCTGAGTTGGAGGACGGGCCTCCCTCACTTGGTTCCTGATACGCCTCCGACGTATCTATAATTTATGAAGTATTCATGCCATGTTTATAACAATTCTACATGATTTTGGTATGATTTGATTAGAACTAACCCGGATTGACGCTGTTTTCAGTAGAACTACCGTGGTGTTGTTTTTGTGCAGAAATAGAACTTCTCGGAATGGGCTGAAAATTTACGAAGATTTTTTCTGGAAAATATAAAAAATACTGGAAGAAAAGATACAGAAGAGGAGTCCTGAGGCCACCACAAGGGTGGGGGGAGCCCCCACCCCCCTAGGGCATGCCACCCGTCCTTATGATCGCCTCGTGGGGCCCCCTAACATGAAACTGATGCCAACTCCTCCTATAAATCCAAAAAACGCTAGAACAGAAGAGAGATCAGGAGTTCCGCCGCCGTAAGCCTCTGTAACCACGAAAAACCAATCTAGGCCCTCTCTGGCACCCTGCCGGAGGGGGCCAACATCACTGGAGGCCATGGAGGAGGAAGCCAAAGGGGTCACCTTCGTCATGGAGGCCAAGGACTAGAGGGAGAACCTTTCCCCATCTAAGGGGGAGACCATGCAGGAGGAAGCACAAAGGGGAGAACCGCCCCTCCTCTCTCTTGGTGGCGCCGGAGTGCCATCAGGGGAATCATCGCCGAGGTGATCATCTTCATCAACATCACCATCATCACCGCCATCCTCATCTCTTTTACGCGGTCCACTCTCCCGCACCCCACTGTAATCCCTTACTTGAACATGGTGCTTTATGCTACATATTATGATCCAATGACGTGTTTCCATCCTATGATGTTTTGAGTAGTTTTCCTTTGTCCTTTGGGTTGATTGATGATATAGATTGGTTTGAGTTGTATGTTTTATTTTGGTGTTGTCCTATGGTGCCTTTTGTTCCGCGCACACGTGAAGGATTCCCGTTGTAGGGTGTTACAATACGTTCATGATTCGCTTATAGTGGGTTGCTAGAGTGACAGGTGTTTAAACCCGAGTAAGGGGGTTGTTGCGTATGGGATAAAGGGGACTTGATATGTTAATGCTATGGTTGGGTTTTACCTTAATGATCTTTAGTAGTTGCGGATGCTTGCTAGAGTTTCAATCATAAGTGCATATGATCCAAGAAGAGAAAGTATGTTAGCTTTTGCCTCTCCCTCATATGAAATTGCAATAATGATTACCGACCTTGTTAACAATTGCCTAGGATAATTCCGCACACCGACCCATCATTATTCCACACTCGCTATTTTATAATATATATAGTAATATATTCTAACTTTATATTAACAGCACATATTTTTATATTTTAGTTCTCCAATATCATGCAAAGTTATCCTCTTCATACCCACAACGTAGTTTTATTTCTCGTTTCTAGATGGAAGCAAATGTTCGATGTACGTAGAGTCGTATCAGTGGCACACAGAAGATGGTAAGCTTTCGGCAACACCTTTTTCATATTGGAAAGGATGAATACTTGTGTTGGGTCCTGTAGACCAGGATAGCCTCAGATCAAAACCTAATAAATATACCTGGGGTTGATCATATTTTTTGGGCAATAAGTATTCAGGAATTTGAGCGCTTACCTTTAGCTCGTTGTGGGTTCGACAGTCCATACTTATCACTTCCAAAAAATTCAAAAATGGTTACGAATTTGAAAAATGTTCATAAATTTTAAAAGTTCACAGATTTAGCAAAAAAATCATGAATTAAAAACTGTTCACAACATGAAACATGTTCATGGATTTTAAGGAAGTTCAAGAATTAGGAAAATCTTCTAGAATTTGAAAGAATGTTTATGAATTTTAAAAAAAATTCAGAAAAATGTATGTGAATGTGAATAATGCTCACAAAAAGGGAAAAAGTTAGCTAGTTTGAAAATGTTTGTGAATTTGAAAATTGTTCAAAAATTCAAGAAAATGTTTGTGAATCTTAAAACTTCAATAATTTGAAATAAATATTCGTGGATTTAAAAATCTATAAGAATTTTAAAAACTTCATTTGAACGATTTCCATGAATTTAAAAGTTCACATAAAAGTCCATGAATTTAGAAAATGTTCACGAATTTCAAATAAATGTTATTGAATTTAAGAAGTTCAACATTTTCAAAAACATATTCGTGAATATTAAAAAAATCATGAAACTGAAAATGTTCTAGGATTTTAAAAATGTTTGTGAATTTAGAAATACACACGAGTTTGAAAGAATGTTCCCGAATGTAAAAAAATGTTCACAATTTTAGAAAAAATTAACAAATATAAAAGGAAAAGTAAAATGAAAAAAACGGCCCAAAAACATTCCAAAACCGGGTAATTCGCATACGAAGCCTTCCTAAAACAGTTGAGAAAGAAAAATTGAAATTAATATTCATAAATTTTAAAATATTGAAAAGCCTGCGCAGAAACATCCCAAAGCCGGGTATGAAGCTTACAAATCCTTCCTAAAATGGTTGTGAAGGTAAATTTGAAATAAACATGAATTTTAAAATTCTGAAAAGCCAGCCCTGAAGCATCCCAAAACTGGGCGAGATGCTTACATAGCCTTCATAAAACGGTGTAAGAGAAAATTGAATCAATTTTAGTCTCCCCTTAACCGGTTTTGGAGACCTTCTAGAAGGTCACTTTGGTTATCGCGTCATGTTTTCTCGGTTTGCATGTGTTTTTGTGTTTCCTCTTTTCGGATTAGGATGCTACTAGATGACTGAATCTAAAAAAAAGCTACTAGATGCCTTCGGTATGGTTTTTACTTTTTTCTTATTTTTGGCTGCATTTTTCTATCCTTTTTCAGCTTATTCTATTTTTTGGTTTTTCATATTTTTTTTGTTAATACATGATTTTACTCTCAAATTTGCGAACTTCTATAATTCATGAAATTATCTCAAAATCATGATTTTTCAAATTCATAAAATTTTCCCACATTTGCGAACTTTTTTCAAATTTGTGAACCTTTTCAAATCCATGAACATTTTAAAATTCATTTTTTTAATTCATAGACTTCATTCAAATTCATGATTTTTTTTTCAAATCCATGATTCATTATCAAAAGGCAATGCTCAACGACCAACCGGAAAACTGTCAAACCGAGCTGGGAACGACTAAGCGAGCCGAGAAGCTCACGTTGTTAAGCTGTGGCCCATCTGGTGTACCGTACAACCGCCAGTTCAGATTTGAGTGCTTAAGGCGCCAATTAGAAGGTCTCGCTGTCGCTTGCTTATCTTTTTCTTGCTAGGAGTAGGAGGGACCAGGGTGGTGTAGGCTTCGCTCACGTGGAATGCTGGAGGATGTGGCCTAGGTAGATCACGTAGTGAGCAACATGAGCCCTGTCCTCACAATTGCACCCCCCCCCCCCCCCCCCCCCCCAATTCTTTTATATATTTTGGCCAGTTTTGTTGTAACACAAAAAAGTGAAATTGGAAAAAGTTCTGAAATTCAGAAAATGTTTGTGAATTCACAAAATCATAGATTTTAAAAAGTGTTCACGAATTTAACAATTGATAGTGAACTAAAAATGTTCGCCAATTCAAAAAAGAATCATGAATTCAAAAACTATTCAGGAATTTTGAAACTTCTTGCAAATTTGTAAAATGTTCATGAATTTTAGAAAAATTACAAATTTCAAAAAATGTTCGTAATTAAAAATTGTTCAGAAAATGAAAAATGCTCGTGGATTTAAAGATGTTCATGAATTATGAAATTTTCACGAATTTGAAAGAATGTTTGTGAGTTTGAAAGATATGCACGAATTTTAGAAAAATGTCCCTGAATTCAAAAGATATTTCTTAAAATGAAAAATATTCACTAATTTTAAAAACATTTGTGAGTTCGAACTTTTTTCATGAATTCAAGAAAAATTTTAAGGAGTTGAAAAAGTTCATAAATTTGAAATAAATATTCATGAAACTTGAAAAAAATCGTGGATTTTAAAAAATTTAAGAATTTGGAAAATGATCAGGGATTGGAAAGAAATTCCACGAATTTAAAAGTTAATAAATTCACAAAAGAATTCATGATTTATTTCGTGAATTCGAAGAAGTTCAAATATTTGAGAAATGCATTTTTGAATTTAGAAATGTTCATAAAACTAGAAAAATTCATGGATTTTGAAATTGTTTGTGATTTTGGAAAATGCTCACGAATTTGAAAGAATATTCGTGAATGTAAAATATGTTCACATGTTCAAAAAAATTCACAAATTTAAAAAGGAATAATAACAATAAATAATAACCGTACTTGAAAAAAAAACAAGAGAAAAGCAAAAAAAAGGGGGGGGGGGGGGGGGGGGGAGCATCGCAAAACCGGGTGAGAAGCTCGCTTGGGTCGACCATCTAGCGAGCGCGAGTAGACGACGATGCGCTTAATGCTCTCAGTAGGGGACCCATAGGGATCGTGTGGGCTAGTGTAACACTCTGTACATGCATGCGCCTTTGCAATTGGGCTAGTAGCCCTGGTAGGTGGCGACGCAGATTGGTTAGATTGGTTTCTGGTGGAAGGTCGGACGATGGTTACTCAACGGCGAGGGCAGTGAGAGGCGCGCAATAGCAACACTAACCACGGGGGGAGGTTGCGGGCGGTTAGGCCAAAGTTGATGGGTCGGGTCATTGTGTTGGAGAAAGAAGGTGAAGCGGGAGGAAAAAGAAAGGCTCGACGCCATTGAATAGTTGCCCTTATTTTCTCTCTTTAGGTGAGCTGAGATGGCTTTACCTTAGATGGTTGTAAAATTGGTCACATGGCTGCCACGCACGTAGGTAGCAACTTTTTTTCACGAAAATGCCAAATAGAGGCCGAGCTTCATGAAGACCTTGATTTAAAAATATTCATATTTTTACTTGTCGGCGTTCTGAGAACGGGGGTCTCCAAACTTGCCTGTCTGCGGCCCACGACGTGGCTGAGCTGGCAGCCCGTACGGCCCATCTTCATCGACAAAACATTCAAGACCCTCGCAAGGCACCAAGCCTCGCGAGGTGGACGACGCAAGACCTCCTCAGGAGCGGCCTCGCTAGGCAGGCTCACGAGGGGCGGAGAAATCAAGGCAAGGAAAACCTCGCGAGGTCCTCGTGACGTGAGCCATGAAGATCGAGACCAGGCGGGCGCCAACGTGTGCAGCGTCCTTATTCCCTCTTTGGTGCTAGGGGGGCAAGCCCAGGCGCGGAGTACCGAGGCATCAGGCAAAGATTTTCATATCGGTGCAACGAAACCAAGACCAAAAGGATGGCAAGACGGAGGTCACAGTGGAGCTCAAGACGGCGTCATCACCAGAGCCTTTTGCAGGCGAAGACCGCTTTTGTCACAATAAGCTGTACTAGGTGTCCCCTTTCAAATTGGTCATTGTTGGCTCTCTTCCCGCTCAATATTTGGAGAGAGGACCAGTGTCTATATAAGTAGAACTAGCCACCATAGTAGAGGCGGCCAACTGAGAGAGAGAGAGAGAACTCATTCAGAGGCATCTCACCCACACAAGTTCGCCAAGCACAAGAATACCTCAACCTCAGGAGGTTGTTCTTCCTCTAGTACTATTCATCATCTACCCAAGAGGCAATCCACCACCACCACACTGGAGTAAGGTATTACACCACAATGATGGCCCGAATCAGTATGAATCTTATGTCTTTGTCTTGCAATTTCGTCGAGTTCGTCTGCGAGACCTTAGAGAAATAGGGCGTGGATCTATAGGGAGGAAACCTTCGCGCGCACCCCAGTGTTTGAACCTTGAGGGTTTTGCTGGAACCTGTGATCCGACATTTTGTGCGCCAGGTAAGGGTGCACCGTAGCTTCCTTCCGTCGCTCTGCGCCCCGTTGCTCCGTCGTCTCCATGACGGAT
Source organism: Triticum urartu (assembly GCF_056163025.1). Lineage (NCBI taxonomy): Eukaryota > Viridiplantae > Streptophyta > Magnoliopsida > Poales > Poaceae > Triticum > Triticum urartu. The sequence continues at coordinate 443,192,385 of NC_141877.1, read as the reverse complement.
GCTCGCCGCGCTCGTGCTGAGCGCCGGGCTGCCCTCGCCGCTCACGTCGCTCAGACGGCTCCCATCGGTGGGCCACCTCGTCGTTCCCCGTCGCCTGCCGTCAACGCCGCCACCGGCCCGGCGGGGAACGAGTAGCAAGCATCCTCGCTACACCCCTCGATGCGGCGGAACAGCCGCACCGCCACTCCATCGCTGACCCCGCTCGGTTCTTCTTTCCATGCACATCGCCCTGTCATGGATGCACGGGTCGCGCTTGTCATGGCGCATGAGCTCCTGCGCTACCGATCGGTCGACGACCTCTACGAGGACTGGCTCGACCGCATCGCCGAGCTTGTCCGCGCCGCAGGGGGCTCCCCTGCGCCGTCCCTCTCTCCGCCTCGCCCTCCGCCAGCTACGGGCGACGTAGCTCACGGAGCGCCTCCACCACCTCTGCCCCAAGACGGCGCCCTGGCACCAAGACGCGCGGCTCCGCGACGCGACCCGCCGCATCCGCGCCCGCACGTGAAGAAAGAAGCTGTCAAGAAGTCCCTCGACCGCAAGAAAACGCTCCGCGGCTCCTCACACCACCGCGCCAGGACCGGCTGCGGCGGCAAGACCGCGCGCCACCTGTAACGGCAGGGCACGGACCCCATCAAGACCAAGCTCCACCCTCAAGGCGGGCCCCGGTGACCACAACCGGCTGCCGCGCTTTCACCCCCAAGCTGCGTAGCGTCGCCTGGCCGGACAAGTTCAAACCGGATCTGCCTCCTCGCTATGACGGCACCCCCGACCCCGCGGAGTTCTTGCAGCTCTACGAGCTGAGCATCGAAGAGGCCAACGGCGACGAGAAAGTCATGGCGAACTGGTTTCCCATGGCTCTCAAAGAGGGCGCCTGCTCCTGACTCCTGAACCTGCCACCGGGCTCGATCTCCTCCTGGGATGAGATGCGCAACCGCTTCATCGCTAACTTCCAGGGCACTCGCGACCGCCCCCCGGTCGCGGGCGACCTGCGCCGCATCAAGCAACAACCAGGAGAGACCCTGCAGAAGTACATTCAACGCTTCAACAGCGCACGGATCAAGATCCCCAAGGTGAACGACGAGGCCATCATCTCAGCATTCTCCGAAGGTGTCCATGACTTCAAGATGAAGGAGGAGCTCGCCATCCATAAGGAGCTGTGGACGACCCTGGAGCTGTTCAACATCACGACCAAGTGTGCTAGAGCTGAGGAGGGGCGCCTCTCCCTCCTCGAGCTCCCTGCTGCAGACCCAGAGGAGAAGAAAGCCAAGGCCAAGGACGTGAAGCGCAAGGGAGCAGTCGTGCTCGCAGCAGAACCAGACACCAAGCGTGGCAGAGACCAACTAGTGTCATCCAAGAGCAGCCGTCCATTTTGCGCCTTCCACAACCTGAACATCCACAACACCAGTGAATGTCAAGAGCTCAGAGCCATTCGCGAAGGACGCTTCAGTCGACGCCCCGAGCGCAGCGACCGGGGCTACGGCCGCGGAGGAGGACGTGGTGGCGGACGTTGGGATGACCGTGACCCGCGCCAGAAGTGACGCGACCGGCCTCGTGAGGACCGCTGTTAAGATCAGCCTCGCGAGGGCGCCTGGAGGGATCAGCCTCGTGAGGATCTTCCTCAAGGCAACGCCGGACTCCCTCCGCCGTCGCCACCGCCGAGAAGGAATGACAAACACCATCAGGACAAGGGGGCTGGAGGCTTCCAGGAACTGCGTGCTATCGCCTGCATCTTGGACGGAGCCCGGGCCCCAGCCTCGCAGCGTATCTTCAAGCAGTTTGCTCGTGAAGTGAATGCAGTCCCCCCAAGCTTGAAGCAACACGCCCACTCAGATGGTCCCAGTGCCCCATCACATTCAACTCGGCAGACCAGCTCAAGTGCACAGCTACTGCTGGCGCCCTCCCGATGCTTTGCTCCCCAGTCATCAGCAACGTGCAAGTTACCGAGACCCTCATCGACGGCGGCGCAGGGCTCAGCGTCCTGTCCGTCGACACGTTCGACAACCTCCAAGTGCCATATGACCAGCTTCAGCCTACCAAGCCTTTCTCAGGAGTGACCGATGGTTCCACCACACCGATAGGGCAGGTCCACCTCCCTGTCACCTTCGGGGAACGCAAGAACTACCGCACTGAGCTCATCGACTTCGACGTCGCGCACATCCGCCTGCCGTACAATGCCATCCTCGGGTACCCAGCCCTGGCCAAGTTCATGGCGATGATCCATCACGGCTACAATGTCCTCAAGATGTCGGGAAGTGGCGGGATCATCACGGTCCGATGTGAAGAAAGATATGCGGTGTGCTTCCTCGAGCGTGCCTTCCAAGCTGCAGCAATCGACAACCCTGATAGTAAGGGCGAGGGCCCTTCTGAGGCCATCCCCAAGAAGAAGCAGTTGCGCCGTGCAGGACCTCAGGAAGGTGGCGTCACAGCCGGAGCCTCGTCAGGATCAGTGCCCGCTCCAGGGGCGCCTCCCTGCATCGCATAGGAAGGCCCGCCCGGCGCCCTTCTCGGGCAGGGCTCGGGGGCTTTCTTCTAGAAGGCCTCAGACCTTGCCCACATCACGAGGGAGGCGTTCGGGCACCACTTGGAGGCGTGCTTCGCGGCATGTTTTCCTCAGGAGGGCACAGGGCAAGGATCGCCCACCGATCAGGAGTTCATCACCAAGACCACCCAGGAATTGCAAGACGCAAGGGCCATGTGCGGCGACCGCCGCTCACGAGGCGTAGCTTCCCGTCCAGGCGAGGATGCCAGGCTGCGCGTCTGCATCGACGTTCCAGGGCTCAACAGGGCCGCTTCTCAGGAGCTTTTCTGGCCTTCGCGCGTGGGACGTTGCGAGGGCCCACCGCACAGCTACGTTCACATGCCCTTTGGCCTGCTGAGCGTATCGTCCGCCTACCAGCGTAGCTTGCGGCACATCCTAGCGGCTCAGGAGGCCAGACACCATGCCGTCCTGACAGAGATGGAGACGCTCCTCAAGGAACCACCTGATCCCCCAGAGCCTCCTGAGGCTCAAGGCCCCGGTGGCTCGTGAGGAGCAACCCCCTTCGCCGCGCATCTTGAGCTGCCCCAACTCTCCTTCGTCAACATAACCAGTTGACATCTTTTCAAGTTCATTTAGCTGGGAGCGCCCCTCGGGCTGCATCATTCCCAGGCCGCGTGGGCCCGTTCCTGTGGCATGTATCCCTTTTATGTCTTTAGCTTACCTTGTTGGGAGCGCCCCTCGGGTTGCATCATCCCCAAGCCGCTCCGGCCTGACCCAGTGGCACGTATCTCCCATGCACTTATTTAAGCATGCTACTCTCATGTTTAATCTACCTATGATTACTACTTTCTCAATCGCCACCCATCATGGGGACCGCGCGCCGGCCGTCTTTCTTTAGGACCCTTCGCGTGAGTAAGTTGAGCACGGCGTCCGTGCTCGGGCCCGTCCCTGCAGCGTCAATAAATCCAACGGTTGGGCTTTGTCTGGTGGGCCTGCCCCGTTTACATCACCTCCTGGGGCCGTTGGTGCTTGTATTTCTCACGCGATAACCTCAGGAGATTCGTTTGGCGCAGGTTGTCTGACCACCTCGCAGGACAAACACAGCGAACAAGAACCAAGACCAGGCGCAACCCGCCTTGAGATAGGGCCTCGTGAGTCCCGCGCTGGCTCACGAGTGCCCAGATACACCTCGTCTAGCCCTGTTGTGCAAGCCACATGTCAGGGCGGGGCTGTACACGCCCCGGGGGCTCTCCGCAGAGGGAGCCCCCCTCCCATGCACAAGTGGAAGCACCATGCTCCGCGCTGGCAGTCGACACTGCCGAGGAGCGGCTAGGCCCATGCATAAGCGGAAGCACTATCCTCCGCGCTGGTGATAAACAACTGAGGGCGGCTCCACGGTCGTACCAACCTCAGGGAGCCCCAGAGCTCAACGTCCGGCCACACGCAACGCCTTCCCTCGGGAAAGCCGTGCGAGGGGGCTGGGCACGGGGGCTGCGCTCGGGTCACGCCCAAGCGTACGCCACCCAGCCAGGTCTCCCGGACCTGGTCATCATACGCCCCTCCCGAGCCAGGCCTCGGCGAGGGCAAAGGTATAGAGATTGTTTGCACGTCAAGGGGGACTCCTGAGCATCGCGACTCGGGAGCCTAACTGGTCACGTAGCCCCTCACTCCTTGGTCCGTCCTGGTCTTCGGTCGGCCCAATAGCAGTTGAGGTATGCGCGGGGCCGGGCTCTGCCGACGTAGAATGTCAACCTATCCTCGTGTATCCTTCCTATAAGCTGTTTGCACGTCAAGGGGGACTCTAGAGCATCGTGACTCAGGAGCCTAACTGGTCACGTAGCCCCTCAATCCTTGGTCTGTCCTAGTCTCCGGTCGGCCCAACAGCGGTTGAGGTATGCGCGGGGCCGGGCTCTGCCGACGCAGAACACAAAGCAAATAGGAAGAAAATCGCAAAATCTCGAAACAAATATTATAAGGCATATTGTTCTCACAATATCAAATAAAAGTTTAACGCCTCCACGAGGCCTGATGCATATTGCAGGAATGAAACAGGAAAGCAGCCGCAGGTCACCCCTGGACACCGCCATCGCCTGCAGAAGGTGCTCCTCCCTTGGTAGCGTCGCCTTCACCCGCACCACCAGCCGCAGGATCGGTGGCATCGCCGGCCGAGGGCGCAAGGACGAAGCCGCGAAACTTCTTCAGCAGGGCCTCTACCTGACCTTTCACGGCTGCGGCGGCGGCCGCACAATGTTCATCAGCTACAGGCTCCAGCAGCTCGTTGAGACGAGCATTGGGGTCGCGAAGGTACAGATGGCTGAAGACACGCGTCAGCGCAGCTGAAGAAAGGACACGAGCCTCTGCGTCAGCCATGGGACCGATGCCCTCCACGACTTCCTCAAGCGCCTTCACCAAGTGGGGAAGCAGCTGAGCAGGGCCATCCTCGTTGGTGGTCAGCGGCTTCTCCAGGCCCTTCTCGTATAGTGACTTCAGCGCCACGCTGGACCTCTTCTCAAGAAGCGAGAAGGACACGCGGTCTTCGGCCAGGACCTTCGCCTTGGCGTCAAACTCGGCCTCCCTCGCCTTCGCCTTCTGCTCCAGCCCCTCCAGTCGACTGCGCTCCGTGGCCTGCGCTTCGTCAGCTCCCCCAGCTCGGCGTCATGGCCCTTGATGGCGTCCTCCCGAGCCTTCATCTCCTCCTCCCTCACTTCGCGGTCACGTGCTTCTTTTGCGTGCTCGTCGTGCAGCCTCTTCAGCTCGCCCTCTAGCTCTCGGCAGCAGTCACGGGCGGCCTCGGCATCCTTCAGCGCCGCCTCGTGATCGGCCACAGCTCTGGCGGTGGCCTGCTTCTCCTTCTCGGAGGCCGTCGTGGCCTGGCTCAGTGACACTCGAACTGCCGAGTCAGAGTGAAGCCAGCCCGAGGCCAGCTCCAGGCGCCCGACCACTAGGTGCGGGTCCGCGCCTAGGAGGTCTTCCCGCAGCTTAGTCATCCCCGAGAAGACACGCTCCAAGACTGTGGAGGAGGCAGAAGAACTTGGGGCCAAAGGTGCAGCAGCAGGAGGAGGCGACATCGTTACCAGAGCCTGGAAAATCGAGGGCTCCGGAGCCCTTGGGACCTCATCAGCAGAGCCGGGTGTTGGCACTTCCGGAGCCAGCGGGGCCACGGGGGCTGATTCATCCTGCCGATGCTCCTCTTGGCCTCACGAGGGCGACCGGGCTGGGGAGGTGCGGGTGATGTCGCCTCTCTTCTCCGCAGAGGAGGGCACGGCCGCGACATACTCCTTCCTCTTCTTCGCTAAAGACACCAGCCTGATCAACCAAGGGCGAATGTTAGAAAATGGCAAGCACAAGCAGGAACAAGACAAAGCTCGAAGCACTTACTGATCCACTGCGACATAGTCCACCTTCCGCTTGGGGAGCCTAAAACCCAAAAATGTTGGGGCCTCAGGAGTGGGCACACGGGCTCCGGGGGCACAATACGGTGCAGCAGAAGGGCCGGAGCCGGCCCCAGGAGGTGCCAAGTCGGAGGCAGCATCTCGAGAGACCAGCGACGATCTACCCCTCGTCGGGATGAGGGGCAGCCCCCTCTCCTCCAGGCGGGCGTCGGCCTCGGCGTCGTCTGACAGAGTGCGGAGGATGTCGGCCTTGCTCAAGGGGGAGTTCTCCCCCATCCCCTCGGGGGTCTCCTCCGAGTCCTCCTCCCCCTCTTCCTCCCCGCCAGACTCGTCAGAAGACACCTCCACTGGCTTCGGCGTTGTAGAGGCCCCAGCGAGCGCCGGCGGCACCAGCCCGCGCGCGTCAAAGGTCGGCCTGGAGGCAACGAATTGCTCCGAGTCCTTGTGATGGAACAAAGGAACAAAGGCGCTCGGCGGGTACTCTTGGTTATCCCCAACCAAGAGGCGCAAAACTGCAGTCAGCTCGTCATAAGGCAAGGCCACCGGGCTCAGACGAATCTTGTCTTCTTCATCCCCAAGCTTCCACAAAGGGCGCGCGCGCCTGAAGTGGAGCAACGCGCAGCGCCAAGAATTCCTTCAGGAGCATGGCCCCCGTCACCTTGGCTGCCTTCGCATTGCCCGGCTTCAAATCGATCTTCATCTGCTCCAGCACCGATGACGCTCGCTCGTCGGTGAGCTCTACACGAGACCACCCCTTGTCAGACCGGGGCGCCTCCGTCGGTAGTTCCAAGCGTGGATGGACGCACTTGGCACTCATCATGACCCATTTGGCCCTGATGTTGTCAACCCTCTTCCCGGTGTTCGAGATCGAGTTGGCCTGGCCGGCCACGATGAAGTTGGCACACCTGGAGATATGGCCGCCGGTGAGGCGGAGGAAGAAGAAGTGGCACAGCAGTGCCACGGACAGCATCACGCCCAGGTACACCTCGCAATAGTAGGGGAAAATAGACAAGAGAAGAATGGAGTTGGGATGGAGATGCAGCGCCTGTAGCCCGAAGTGGTCGAGGACCTCGAAAAAGAAATCAGAAAGGGGGGAACTAACCCGGCGGCCATGCTGCTCGTGAAGAAAGGGAAGAAGGTGCTTCCCTCAGGCTCCGGCTCGTCGGAGGCAAGCCGGAGCTCCGTCTTCCCCCTCTTGTTGCTCTCCCCCGCCGTCAGCAAGCGCGTGGCAACTAGGTTCTTCTCCGTAACGTTGGGCGCATCAAGGGCTGGCTCGAACCAAGCCGGCGCCGAGGAGGACTTGACCTTGTGCGGCGCCATTGGTCGCGGATGCGGAGCAAGGTTGGAACGGATCTGGAGGTTTCGACGGCAAGGAGCGAGAAAGGGGACCTGGAGCAAGGCGAGGAAGAAGCAATGAAGGTAAGCACTGTCTGCGCTAGCCTTTTTGTCAAGTCGGGTAGTTGCCGAGGCAGCATGGGGAAGCGGAGACATCCGCGTCCAATCAACCACCATGCGTCAACCGAGGTCACAGGTTTTTGGCGCCCGCGGCGCTCCGCGCTTGACCTTTGGCTTCGCCTCGAAACCAAGTCCGAGCGCGCCTTGGGCCCGGGGGCTACTGTCGGCGTTCTAGGAACGGGGGTCCCCAGACTTGCCTGCCTGCGGCCCACACGTGGCTGAGCTGACAGGCCCGTACGGCCCATCTTCATCGGCAAGGCATTCAAGACCCTCGCGAAGGGGCCAAGCCTCGCGAGGCGGACGACGCAAGACCTCCTCAGGAGCGGCCTCGCCAGGCAGGCTCACGAGGGGCGGAGAAATTAAGACAAGGCAAACCTCGCGAGGTACTCGTGACGTGAGCCATGACGATCGAGACCAGGCGGGCGCCAGCGCGCGCAGCGTCCTTGTTCCCTCTTTGGTGCTAGGGGGCAAGCGCAGGCGCGGAGTACCGAGGCATCAGGCAAAGGTTTCCATATCGGTGCAACGAGACCAAGACCAAAAGGACGGCAAGATGGAGGTCACCGTGGAGCCCAAGACGGCGTCATCACCAGAGCCTTTTGCAGGCGAAGACCGCTTTTGTCCGGATAAGCTGTACTAGTTGTCCCCTTTTAAATTGGCCGTTGTTGGCTCCCTTCCCGCTCAATATTTGGGGAGAGGACCAGGGCCTATATAAGTACAAGTAGCCACCATAGTAGAGGCGACCAACTGAGAGAGAGAGAGAGTGAACTCATTCAGAGGCATCTCACCCATATAAGTTCGCCAAGCACAAGAACACCTCAACCTCAGGAGGTTGTTCTTCCCCTTGTACTGTTCATCATCCGCCCAAGAGGCAATCCACCACCACCACACTGGAGTAGGGTATTACACCACAACGGTGGCCCGAACCAGTATAAATCTTGTGTCTTTGTCTTGCGAGTTCGTCGAGTTCGTCTGCGAGACCTTAGAGAGTTAGGGCGTGGATCGATAGGGAGGAAACCTTCGCGCGCACCCCAGTGTTTGAATCTTGAGGGTTTTGCCGGAACCCGTAATCCGACATTATCTTTTAGAAAAATTTGAACAAAAAATACACATACATCCAAAGGTACATGGGTGTAGATTTTTAAGATGAGATACAGTAAAAATGAGAGCTATAGAAAAAACAAATATGTGGCTTTTCATCGCATATACTGTTCATTCTCAAACTCCATCATTTTTAACTCGCAATTCAAGGTATTTGATCATTGAATTTTTCACATATACATTTCATCCACGTATATGTATATTATTATTTTCAGAATTTATTGAAACTAAAAAGTTTGAATTTTGAATTTTCCAAAATTATGGCCTCCATGGAGCTGGGCCTCCAAAACGCCCTACTCCTTTTTCTGCTATAATTTGGAGAAAATAATACTGTACAAGTTTCTCAAAAAAAAAATATACTGTACATTAGATCAAACATACACATATTATTCCATGCATGCGACTGCATAAAGCGAGTACTACAGCACTACTCCTTACTTGCGCTAAGCCAGGCCTGCACCTTCTATTATTTCCGTGCACGGGCTGCAGCTAGAGAGAAAAAGAAAAGAAGACAGAAATAAGGTTCACTTTCCGCATCTGAGACGGCCTTATTCTAGCTACAACGGCCATCTCGTGCGCGCCATCACGTAGGTCGAGCACGTAGCTACTGGACCGGACTGGAGGAGCCGATCTGCTCCGTTTCTAGCAGGCGACGATCCGGAGGCCGAGGCTGGTGCGCGCGAACTCGACGAGGCCGTCGATCTCGCTGTCGTCGATGTACCCGTCGCCGTCGGCGTCGGCGTAGGTGATGCCGCTCCTGCTCCTCCGCCGCGTGAACCGCACGCGCAGCGCCCGCATGGCGCGCCGCAGCTCGTCGCGGCTGATGCGCCCGTCCCGGTCCGCGTCGAACCGCCGGATCCACTCCTTGAACTCGTCCGCCGTCATGTCGTCGCCGGCGACGCACCGCTGCAGGCTCATCCTCGACGGCTTCAGGAAGCAGTGCAGAAGCGACATTCGCGCCAAACTGCTAATGTGCTTCCACTTAATATGTGTCGGACCGAGTGGGTGAGCCTGTCTGCACTGCCTTGGTGGCGCTTATATATCCGCGGACCGGCTCCACGGATCCGTGGGAAGAAATAATGGACATGGATATGACGAGATGGATATATGCGTCCCTATCTATCTAATGCCTGCCACCCCCTCTAAATTCGGATTCGGATTAAAACACGGAGAGTTTACAGCAGTACATAAACTTACGCCCAAATGCTATGTTGACAGATAAGTTAGCAACGACTAGCTAGCTCCGGTGATTTTGTTGTGCAAGTAGATAATGGACGCAGACAGATAAGAGATAACCATCTCGAGAATTAGTGGAGCGAAGAATATATGGACGCATACGAAATCGGTTGGAATAATATTGCTACTGTAGATCATATAATTGAACGGTCGTTGAAGGAATCAAGAATCGGTGGCACGTGGAGTGGGCAGGAAATGGCTACAGATAGCCCAGAATCGTGCAAAGGCAAACAAATAACTACCGGCACATAAGATGCGGATCTGTGAGGTGCAGCTGAGTGTTGCGTTACACGAAAATCTGACCTGATAACCATGCAAAAGATGGAACTGGATTCCTGGACCATGCGTCTAGGCATGTATCATATCGTGTCGAAGATTCTTCGGGTTTTTTCGAGGAAAGGAACCCACCAATTTCATTCGCGAAATTGAAGCGTCTTATATACATCCGCGCCACCATGAACAATCAAAGTCCAGGCACATCCGCACAGGACCCCCAAAACTGAAAACCCCACTGCGGTTTCTGAAAAACATGAAAACGTAGCATATCATAAACATAACTTCCAGGCTCTTCTCCAACTTACAGCAGGTACAAAGATACTAAACCCCACTGAGGGAGTAGTACTCTACAAACAAAGTTATAGCCTACATGGCCACTCCATCAAAGAAAAATTCCATTATCAGCTCACTATTCATCAACCCCTACTGAGCGAATCTAGCAATCTGGAATCTATATTATGTTTACAACAGGTACAGAGACATACTCCCTCCGTTCGGAATTACTTGTCGCCGAAATGGATGTATCCAGATGTATTTTAGTTCTAGATATATCCATTTCCAAGACAAGTAATTCCGAACGGAGGGAGTACAAGCAAAGCTATAGCCTATAGGTATGCCAATGCCACTCCATCAAAAAAAAAAATTCACTCCTGCTTATCAGCTCACTATTCATCACCACCCACCCAGACACACCTCGTCCAAATACATATTCCCTCCGTCCCATAATGTAAGACGTTTTTTGATATTAGTGGAGGGAGTATGTACGAAAACTAGGGTAATATTTCTCAAGTTTGTCAACATGCATTAGTCTATTTTGAATCCGTTGCAACGAGAGTGAACCTTCTATCTCGGCCAGTGTAGTTCTAAAACCAATGCACTCATTGAAATTCTCACGTTTAGCATTGATACCTAAAGCTACACTAGCTACATTCCACAGATATTTAGGCAAGAGAAAAGAAAAGAACAAATGCTCCATCGTTTTGTGATCCCCACAAAGCTAGCAAATGTCAGAACAATGCCACCCCCATTTCAAGAAATTATCCCATGACAGGATTTATCTTTTATCACCAACCAAGAAAACACCTCTAACTTCGGTGCCAACTTGAAGGCCCACACTTGCTTGAAAGGGAAGTCGACTCAACTGAAGCGAGAAAATCCCAAACTTAAAATCCTTGATCTACCCTTCAGTGGCAGAGCTAGACGAAGATGTCGAGGGGGGGCCAAAGAGAAAACATGCATGCTTGGGGGGAGCTAATTAGTACACTTTCTTGTATTTAAGATCCCAAAATATATTTTTCTTCGGTAATTATATCAAGGGGGGGGGGGGGGGGGGGGGCACAGCCCCCCAAAGACACACATAGCTCCGCCGTTGCTAGCCTTCTAGCTTGATCAGGCAGAGTTGACAACCGCATGTCGTTACCTTGTTGAAGGTGTTGGTTCGAAGATCTGCTTCAGGGATGATAGCCCTTGCTTTGACAACTAGTTGGACCATCCAACTTCGGCTTGCGAGCAGTGATTCCTTCTTGAAGACGTTGTCTGGAAGTGTTGCGCCCTCTGTCTATTGCTATATTGCCCGTTGGTTTGATAGCAGGATTTTATGATATTGTTAAGATGATTTTTCTATATGGATGGCCTCGAGTTTTTTAGTTTATTTTGTAAGCCGGCATGTTCGATGCATGGGAGTTCATCCTCCTTGAAAACAAAATGATTTCACATTTCACTTGTCAACATACTTGCGAATATAGCTAGCTCCTGCAGGCTTTGCCACATTGGCAGTGTCTCGAGTCTTGGGAATCTTCTAGTAAATCTCAAAGCATCAATACCCTGCGAAATTAGTTTTCTTACAGTAATATTATGGTTCAGAGGAAGACTGTATAAAACCTAACAAATCTTTGACGCAAAGGTTTGTGTCCTATCCATGCATCCTCTCAGAATCATGTTTTTTACCATCACCTACAACCCTTTGACAACAGGAGTAAAAGTATATATTTGACTTCCATGATATCATGTCGGAAATGTGAACGAGAAGCTAATGATTCGCATTTCTTGTATAACCACTTACACAACAAAGTGTTTCATGATCAAACACAGTAATTTCCGTCAGACAGTAACTAAACTCCACATGGTCGAAACTTTTCTACTCTACATGGTCAAACCACAGTATTTCTAGGTGCAATAATTGGTCAAAAACTTCGAACATGAGCTTCACGCTGCACTTTGAACATATTTATGTTGCATTTCTTGGCCTTATTTCCAACAAATAGCCTGTCGTATGTGCTGGTTAAGCTTAGAAGCATAGGGGCGTTTACTTTATTTATTCTTCCTGGTGTTTACATGTTTCAGTTTATGTTACACGCAATGGAGACGAGCTAAACCAGCGTTGGCACCAGACGTAGGCTTTTGCTTGACCCACAAATGTTTACATCCTCTTCCTCGGGCGAGTCATCATGGCCATGAAGTCATCCATGTCCACGAACCCGTCATGGTTCCTGTCGATCTCCTTCACCATCCTCCGGCAGTCCTCAAGGCTGCAGCTGTCCCCGAGCCTGCGCAGGACGTCCATCACCTCCTCCGCGGTGATCTTGCCGTCCCTGTCCCTGTCGAACACGAAGAAGGCCCGGCGTATGTCGCCCAGCTGGACGCCGTTCCTGTGCACCTCCATGAACTCCTCCAGGTCCATGTACCCGTCCTTGTTGCTGTCGGCGGCGCAGACCATGCGCCGCGCCTCGCCCGCGGCGTCCGCCTTCTCGAACCTCTGCAGGAGCACCTGGAGGTCGCTCCTCGAGATCCGGCCAGGCTCGCCGGCGATCTTGTCGAACACCTTGGCCATCTCCTCCTCGTCAGGCTTGTACATCATCAGGTCCGACTGCTGCCGGTCCCTGGCGGACAGCAGCCGTCCGGCCGGCCGGGAGGGCTTGAACCGGAGCTTCGCTAGATTGTATTTGAAGGTCAGGATGCTCAGGTGCGACATGTTGCAGATGATTTGCTGCAGCTCCCGACAAATGATGGAGAAGGCTATAACTGGTCTGTCCAGGCAGCTTCTGCGTGCCCTTGATGAAGGTTTATAGGTATTGTTGTGTGCTAAACAGAGCTAAGGTGGCCGGAATACAAATGCCTGATAGCTGCAGAAAGTTGCAGAAGTTGGGATTCCTCTCTAGAACTTGCACTGAAAGGAACCTCGAACCAAAAAAGAGGGCAAAGATGGACCAGATAAACATTGCAAACCAAGAATCTCATCCAAGCTGCTCGGTGGGGCAATACATGCCAAAAGGTTCCTTGAGAACTGGTCCAAAGCGATTTCTTATATTTTATTCTTTCCTTCTTTGTGAATTTTCATCATACATCTGTAAGTGAAGAATAAGAGCGTGTACAATAACTAGACAGAAAAGAAAAGTTTACAATGCTTAAAGAATGGCATCCTGTCCTGTACCGTGCCTGAAACAGAAATTGTGTAGTGAAAAGAATCACATGTAGTAAACACAATCTATTCAACGCCAGTTAATAAAATTACCGCCCCCAAACAGACAGCACCGACAAATTATGGTGGTCTCCCATTGTCTAACTCATCCAGATTTTCAGCTCCCTCTCGGTATGTAATTTTCCGAACATAGCCTACAAAACAAACAAGATGCCATCCAATAGGCACAAAAAGAAGTCAGCACCTAGATCTCTTTCAGAAGGAATGTACTGAATGCCATAGCAGGAAAAAAAAAAAGGATCATGGTATGAACAAGATGTCAAGAATTTATCCCCACAAGCTCTACTGGAAGGTCTTATTAGCCTGAGCTATTTACAGTTCCATGACAAACAAAGCCTACACAATCTGGCAGCATCAGCCAACAATCATGACAACTACCCATCCACTGGCCAAAAAGGAATACAATTATGTAAGACACCTCCAGGTCATGTGCAGATCTCATCAGGAGCTTAACCTTCCATGTATCAGCCTATCAGGTCAGAATAGTTGCAGTACTAGTTGTGGTCGTTATTAGTTAATATCACATTACAGTTAAGTACAACATTTGATGCATTTCAGGGTTCCGCTAGAAAACGAAAAACAGCTGAGTAATCTGATGACATATCAATGCGTTGTGGTTCAGATTAAGACAGGCACCCCCTTCCCCCTTGTACCTTTTAGCATTTTTGCACCTTTTCCAACATCTTCGATAGTCCGTAGTATATAGCATAACCTCCCACTACCCTTGGTTAGGCTCAAGGAATCTGGATTCTGTAAACAAATTCAAGAGCCAGAACAGGTGGGGATGCACTATGAATGAAGAGATCGTGGATCCTTCCAGATTGAGGTCGACGTCGGCAGTAATTGGCATGGACACAACATGGCCTTGAGAACTGTCGAGTTCCATATGTGTGGGTTAACTAGCTTAGATTTGACGAGCTGGTCGAGGACTCAAATCCAAACATAGCTTTTCTTCCGTCTAATCAACTTCCTATCCAAGTTCCCACTACCCGAAAATCCCAAATTCACACTCCCCGTTCTCATATTTGCTACTTTTGCTTTTCTGCTCGTTTCTAGGTTCTTGGGCGCTTGCTAGTGAAATTAGTTGTACAATAATCGGCAGAAGATGTATGGGTAGCCATACTACCTAATATCACAATTTTGACTTTTGAGAAGAATGAATATGTGCAGTAGGTGGGGCCTCTATTGGAGGGTTTGTATAATAGCGTGTGCCATTCTTGATATTTCTTTAGCTTATATGCAATTTTATTATTAATCAAAATACATGTTGGTAGGAACCAGATCCCTACCAGGGCGTGGTCTCAGATTGTAGGGGTGGGAGGGATGGAGTGGAGGAAGGCGTGGTCGCCGGCTCTGGGGCGCCGTCGTTGCGTGCGCGCGCGAGAGAGAGAGCAGGGCGGCGGCTAGGGTTAAGTCTCCCGGCTCCCTAAGGAAGCCGAGCAAATATGATTGCTTCTTGCTTACCCCCAAAACGGGTCCTTACACGAGTTTATATAATCCTCCTAATAAGATAATTGGGCTAAGCCCCTAATAACGATGTGATAAACTGGGCTAAGCCCCTAATATGCCGGTCATAACATCTCTCCCCGCCTGCACAAACAGCTCGTCCTCGAGCTAGACTAGAAGGCGAGGAAGATCAACGGTCGCCAAACACCTCCGCGTCAACTGGGGCGGGCTGGTCGCCGAGCCCGGCGGCAGCGGGGTCCTCCTCAATGTAGTCCGCAGCCTCCAGGTAGAAGAGTCGTGGGCAGACGTGGCCCGGTACGTAGGGCTCGTCGCAATTGAAGAACAACCCTTGGCGGCGACGCTTGAGTTGCTCGGCCAGGGTGAGCCGGCGGAACGGACGTGCCGCAGCCGCGGCGAGGGGCGCCATGGAAGCCTAGGCAGGCCGACCCTGCGCGGGAACTTCCGGCCAGGGTGGCGGGCCCAACGGCCCGGGGCGGTGGCGCCTGCTGGATGGCCACCGCGCGACACTCGAATGAGCGGCCGTAGTACATGGCCGTCTGGAGGTCCTGTGGCCCGCGCATCTCCACGTCCACGCGGATGTGGTCCGATAGACCGCCGACGAAGAGCTCAGCCCGCTCACGAGCCGAAATGCCTGGGGCGTGGCCGCCAGTGCCAGGAAGCGGTCGGCAAAGTCTTGCACCGAGGTGAGGAATAGAAGACGGCCAAGCTCCGCCAGATGGCTCCCGTGTATAGGCGGACCGAAGCGCAAGAGGCACAAATCGCGAAAGCGCTCCCATGATGGCATGCCGCCCTCGTCCTGTTTGAGGGCGTAGTACCACGTCTAAGCGGCTCCTTGGAGATGATACGAGGCGATCCAGGTGCGGTCGGATGCGAGCATGCGCTGTCCCCTGAAAAATTGGTCGCATTGGTTGAGCCAATTCAGGGGGTCGACGGTGCCGTCGTAGGTCGCGAACTCCAGCTTGGAGAATCTCGGCAGCGTTTGGACGTGGACGACGGGCGGGTGCGCCTCGTCAGCACGAAGTAGCGAGGATAATGGGGTCGAGTGGGCGGGCATCAAGGTGCCGCCCTGGAACAGGGGCCCGTCGACGCTGGCGAAGGGCTCGGCGGAGCCTGAGGACCCACCAAACTGCATGGCCGGGTGCGTCGCCGGCGGGGGCAGCACGTGCGGCCCGACCGAGGCCGTCCTGTAGACCGGCTCAAGGGACCCAGCGAGCCAAGCCGGTAACGGAGACGGCGACGGGGGAAACCGGACCTGGTGGATGGGCACCCCCGGGCCCATCGTCGGGATGCCCAGGGCCGCGGTCGCCAGTGACGGCGGCTGCAGCTGTTGCCCCTGCTGCATGGTGGAGGCGCCGGGGTTCGTCACTGGTGGCAGTTGCTGCGGGGCGTCGGCGACGGGGTCGCCGAGGATGGCGGCTGCTGCGGTGGCGAAGGGCACAGGCGGCTGCGGCCCATAGGATCTTGCGAGGAATGTGTAGATGCCCGTGACCGCCTGGGTGAAATCCCGGATGGCAGCCGTCATCTCCTTCAGGGTGAAGACGACGGGGACGGGCGCGGCGGAGGTGAACGGCACCGGCAAGAGCGGGGCGCTGGTCGTGGTGGCCATCGGGGCGGTCGTCGCGGTCGGCAGCGGGAGGGTCGGGGTGGGTGGCGGCGAGGACATGATCGCACCGAAGCTATCTGATACCAAATTGGTAGGAATCGGATCCCTACCAAGGTGTGGTCTCAGATTGTAGGGGTGGAAGGAGGGATGGCGTGGAGGAAGGCGTGGTCGCCGGCGCTAGGGCGCCGTCGTTGCGTGCGCGCGCGCGCGCGAGAGAGAGAGAGAGAGAGAGGGAGAGAGAGAGAGAGAGAGGGAGAGAGAGAGAGAGAGAGAGAGCAGGGCGGCGGCTAGGGTTAGGTCTCCCGACTCCCTAAGGAAGCCGAGCAAATATGATTGCATCTTGCTTACCCCAAAAACGGGTCCTTACACGAGTTTATATAATCCCCCTAATAAGATGATTGGGCTAAGCCCCTAATAACGATAAGATAAACTGGGCCATAACTAACTGGGCTAAGCCCCTAATATGCCGGTCATAACACATGTCTTATCTATGTAAAATATAAAATTACAAATAACAAGTGGCATTCAAGGCAATTCATTGCTTTTAAGGCTAAAAAATCCCAGATCAATCCTATTAAACAAAAAAACTAGAAATTCCTTCAATAATAAGGAGAAAAAAATATCTTGACTCCTTATTTTGCTGGCACAAGATTATAATGTGCAAATTGATCAAGGGAAAAAGAGAACAGATAGCACTTGTTTTTCATGGGGACCAACTTATAAGTTATTACACTGGGGATGGACAAAATCTAGATATTACAGGTGTTACATTTGTACAAGAGATACAATTATATCTAATAAAGATTCATCAAATATAGAGAGTATTAGTTATAATAAAAACAATTATATTTTCAGCGGCATGAGAGGTGTAAAAATTGCGTGAGAAATTCTTTTCTTACTCTTTAACATACTCCCTCTGTAAACAGATATAAGCATTGTTTTTAAGGCGTCCTGCCTTGGACGCTTAGGCGATAAGGCGCCCTGGCAGCACCTTACAAATATGCCCACCTTAGGCGCTTAGGCATCACCTAGGCGCTAGAGCAGGTGGTGCTTGCCTTACTGCCTTATAAACAATGAATATAAGACATTTTAGAGACTTGTGTCAAGTCTCTAAAACGTCTTATATTTGTTTACAGAGGGAGTACAAGAGATGGGGAGAGTCTGTAGAAAAACAAGGCTCGTAGGATGGGAACTGGTGACATGCTATTGTTTTCAGTGGTACCACTGGGGTGAAGGGGGTGTTGGGTGGGGGTGGGGGAGGGTATGGAAATAAGAGGGGTATGTAACTATGTATACAAAGAAGGTGCATGAGGTATGCAGGAACCCAGATGTGCTTGTATTTATTAATTTCTTTATAAGATAATATTGTCATGTCATGCAAATCAAAGAGATCTCCATGACCAGGATGCACCTTCGTAGATTGGAAAGACAGATAACATCTGCCAGCTATCTGTCATTAACCATAATGTCCACAGAATTAAGTGTCAGATGTTTTGCTTCATTGTTATAACTTATAATCTCTGGCAGATTTCTCTATTTTCTTTGGTTTTGTAGAACACATTTCCACGATTGTTCTTTTGTTGGAACATTGCTATATCATCGGTACATCCATATATGGGAAATGCCCACATCATACGGTTTACATTTATGTAAGATAGATTAGAAACCTAGTTATTCCTGAATAGATACGACAGACTAATGCATATTGATTCTAGGCTAACAGAAGCCCCAGTTGCCTCATAATTGACTTGTTATTCATCTACATGTCAAGAGCAACATAATTGTGGCACTGTATGTAGTTTTATGCAGTACCCAATCTCACCAAAATGTGGTGTGTTAAATATAGTCATTTGATTTAAAAAATTAAATAAGCTGTCATCAGTATTACGACCTCTGCTAGGATTGCAACTAAGATGCTTAACTCAGGTTCAGCTTACATCAGGAGTATAGTGTTTATTGTGCACCAATTATTGGAGTATCACAAGTTTTCTTATGAATCCTTAGTTGGCTCTCGAGCACCACAAAATTTATTGACATCGCTGCAATTACCCAAGGACTACTGATCCAGTTCTACATGTGAGTTTTTCTAATCACTGTAGCACCAATGGTTATATGCACGATCATCGTGAACTTGGTGTCATT
Organism: Triticum urartu; assembly: GCF_056163025.1. NCBI lineage: Eukaryota > Viridiplantae > Streptophyta > Magnoliopsida > Poales > Poaceae > Triticum > Triticum urartu. Next base: position 443,173,759 of record NC_141877.1, on the reverse strand, counting down.
GCTATATCAGAAATATTTATAGTATTGCTTCTGCAACTTAAAAACAGAGATGGAGGTTCATATTTCATAACCACAACGGGCTTCCACCAGTGACAGCTTTGCTGCCGGTCAAGGTTGTACGGCAAATTATCTTTCCGAAATAAGAATTCATCCCCGCAAAAAAAAAAGCCTTAACTCAAGCTAAAGCATTAACTTCTAGCAAGATAGCAAGCCTTGCTATCTCCCCTTCCTTTGGCCTGTGCTATTCCTAACAATAAGAACCAAGGCTGAGTAATGAATTGAAGACCAAGAAATCTCACCAATGCCAGCGCATGGCACACACGTGCAGATAGTCTCCTTCCCCTTCTTCCTGAAGTAGGTCACCAGTCCCGACCCCTGGCAGCTCCGGCACTTGCCCGTCCACTCGTACGAAACCATCTTGCATTCCTACAATCCAAAGCCACACAAACAAACATCTCAGAATTGGCACCATATCCAACCCCAAATTACTCGAAACCACAGACACCGCAACCGAGCACCCACATCGATCTTCACGTCGCAGCTGAGGCGGCGGTCGAGCTCCTCCCGCGACATCGGCTCGGTCCCCGGGATGGTCAACGGCATCGGGAGCGGCTCCACGTCGTCGACCAGGTAGCTCTCCTTGTCCCTGGACCAGCGCTCCCACCACCTCCTCTTACGCTCCCCCTTCTTCTCCTCGGCGCCGTCCTTGGCCTTGACGCGCACGCCGGGGTCGCGCGCCGCAACGCGCCCGCCGGAGGTGGAGGGGTCGGAGTCGGCCGGGCGGCGCGGGCGGAACCATTCCTGCGGCGAGGCGGCGCCGGTGGTGTTGGCGGCCGCCGGGCGGGGCGGGTGGGGGCGCCGGTGGCGGCGGGGGAGGGGGACGGCGGGGTTGCTGGGGCGCAGGGAGAGGAGCGGGGCGGGGTTCGGGGGATTCATGCGCGCGGGGACGGGGTTCGGGGGACTCATGCTCGCGGGGACGGGGTCTGCGTCTGGGGACACGCGGTCATCGCCGGCGACGAGGCTGGAGTGGGGGACGGCGAGGGCGAGGAGGGAGGGTGAAGGGTGGAGACGGCGAGCCGGGGGGAGATATCCTGGCAGGGAGGGGATGGGTCGGGTCGGCCGACCGATCGGGCAACGGGCTGGCTCGCGGACGACCTCGGAACGTCCCCGGGCTTTGCACGGCCTGCAATCGAACCGTTTCCGGCAGATCACACTACGCGGTCGAGCTCCACCCAGCCAAACGTACCGGCAACCGTGGCCAGGTTCCAACCCGACGCGTGTAACGGTCGCGGTACTTGGCGCTCGGGAAATTTTACAATCAGGTCCGTCCATTTTGCAATCAGGGCCCCAAAAAAGACAACAAGAATACAATTGGATCCTGAAGCGATCAATGACCTCGCTAGAGCCGTCCTATGGCAAGGAGAAGAGGGACTTACATGTGAAGGTTGAAGAAGAGGGCATCACGAACAAGCTAGCGAAACCACTAGAGAGGTTGTTGATCCACCCTAAGCATTCATTACAGCTCGCCGGGAGGAGGGGGTAGCTCCAACAACAGAGGTTAAAGCAGTGTAAGAAAATCTTGACGAATAAGCACTAAATCCGTCTTGTTTTCCTAGGGCTTATTGGATCTGTGAGGGTAAGAGCTAGACCCGCCACATTCCCTCCTTCCACTACCCTCGTTACGGGAGGACAGCTCTAGGTACCCCTAGATATGGCGACCGCTCGAGCTTATTAATGAAACCATCACTGGATACACCTCTAGGAGTAGCAGTCCACCACGAACGATGACCTGAAGTAGACGGCCACCACATGGTGCAGCTCATGAACATTGGTGCCAAGCTCAATGCAATAGCCTCTGAAGCTAACCCTAACCTCTGATCATGAACACAATCATGCTCTGTCAGTAGTTCCATTTATTCTTGAGGACATGGGAGAAATCTTGTTATAAGTAATCATGTGAAGTTGATTTTCGTTCGATGTTTCAATGATGTGTTATGTCGTTCTTCCTCTAGTGATGTCGTGTGAAAGTTGACTACATGACACTTCATCATGTTTAGGTGTAGGGGGAGGCATTATGGGATTAGTTTGTTGATGATGGGTTGTGGGAGTGACGGAAACCTAAACCCTAGTTTATGCGATGTTTCGTAATGGGCTAATTTGGATCCTTTTGTTTAATGCTCTGATTAGATTTATATTAATTCTTCTTTTGTAGTTGTGAATGCTTGCGAGAGGGGGTAATCATAAGTAGGTAGTTTGTTCAAGTAAGAACAACACCTTAGCTCTGGTCCACCCACATAACAACTTATCAAAGCAATGCACACGAGTCAATGAATCGTGGTGAACGTAACTAGATGAAACTCACGTGTGTCCTTGAGGACGCTTTAATCGCTCTAAGAAGTACTTTCGGCTTGTCCTTAGCAACAATAAGGGTTGGCCCCCCTTGCTGCACCTTGCTACTTTTGTTACTTGTTACTTGTTACCGATTATCTTGCTATCAAACTATCTGTCAAAACTATCTTACAACACTTGTAGAGAATACCTTGTTGAAAACCGCTTATCGATTCCTGCTGCTCCTCGTTGGATTCGACACTCTTACTTATCAAAAGGACTACGATCGATACCCTATACTTGTGGGTCATCAAGGTCATTGCTGGGGGGTGAATCGCTCTTGGTAAGTGAAATTTGGTTAGTGAACATTAATTATATGTGTTGAACTTTATCCTCACTTGTTACTATGGAAGACAATCCTTTGAGAGGTTTGTTTGGGGTATCTTAGCCTTGAACACAAGTGGAAGAGTTGAGCCTCTACATACTGAAAATATTTATTATGAAATCCTTCTTGGTATTTTTCGAAAATTGCATGTTAATCCCTATGCAGAAGATGGAACAATACATCTTGATATGCACTTAATCTATTTGGATGAACTTTGTGATTATTCAAGCTTGCAAGTCTATCGATGGATGAAGTTAAGAAGAAATTATTCCATTTATCTTTGGAGGGAAAAGCATTGGCATGGTATAGGCTATTGGATGATTTTGATTCATGGGACTGGAACCGATTGAAGCTGGAATCCCATCATAAATTTGAAGGAAATATGCCCTAGAGGCAATAATAAAGTTATTATTTATTTCCTTATTTCATGATAAATGTTTATTATTCATGCTAGAATTGTATTAACCGAAAACATAATACATGTGTGAATACATAGACAAACAGAGTGTCACTAATATGCCTCTACTTGACTAGCTCGTTGATCAAAGATGGTTACGTTTCCTAGCCATAGACATGAGTTGTCATTTGATTAACGGGATCACATCATTAGGAGAATGATGTGATTGACTTGACCCATTCTGTTAGCTTAGCATTTGATCATTTAGTATGTTGCTATTGCTTTCTTCATGACTTATACATGTTCCTATGACTATGAGATTATGCAACTCCCGTTTACCGGAGGAACACTTTGTGTGCTACCAAACGTCACAACGTAACTGGGTGATTATAAAGGTGCTCTACAGGTGTTTCCGAAGGTACTTGTTGAGTTGGCGTATTTCGAGATTAGGATTTGTCACTCCGATTGTCGGAGAAGGTATCTCTGGGCCACTCGGTAATACACATCACTATAAGCCTTGCAAGCATTGTGACTATTGAGTTAGTTGCGGGATGATGTATTACGGAACGAGTAAAGAGACTTGACGGTAACGAGATTGAACTAGGTATTGAGATACCGACGATCGAATCTCGGGCAAGTAACATACCGATGACAAAGGGAACAACGTATGTTGTTATGCGGTCTGACCGATAAAGATCTTCGTAGAATATGTAGGAGCCAATTTGGGCATCTAGGTTCCGCTATTGGTTATTGACCAAAGAGGTGTCTCGGTCATGTCTACATGGTTCTCGAACCCGTAGGGTCCGCACGCTTAAACGTTCGTTGACGATAGTATTATATGAGTTATGTATGTTGGTGACGAATGTTGTTTGGAGTCCCGGATGAGTTCACAGACATGACGAGGAGATCCAGAATGGTCCGAAGGTAAAGATTCATATATTGGATGATATGGTTCGGCCAAGGGGTCAGGCCCATGGGGCTATAAGTCGGTGCAAAAGGAGTTTTGCGGAGGCCAAACGCCGGAGACCCTGGCGTAGGATTGTGGCGTTTGGTCCTGGAGTCCGAGTGGGACTCTTGCCTTTCAGGTAAACCCGACTTTGAGGAGGCTTTTGCTCCAAGTTTCGACCCCAGGGCTCAACATATAAATAGAGGGGCAGGGCTAGCACCAAAAACACATCAAGAAACACCAAGCCGTGTGCAGGCTACCCCGTCCCCTCTAGTTTATCCTCCGTCATAGTTTTCGTAGTGCTTAGGCGAAGCCCTGTGGAGATTGTTCTTCACCAACACCGTCACCACGTCGTCGTGCTGCCGGACCTTATCTACTACTTCGCCCCTCTTGATGGATCGAGAAGGCGAGGACGTCATCGAGCTGAACGTGTGATGAACGCGGATGTCATCGAGCTGAGCGTGTGCTGAACCCTTGATATGTATGAATGTGATGCACCAGTATCAAGACAAACGATTGCAGTAAATGACTTAACCAAAAACTTACCTATTACTGCATCGGGTTGCGCTTCAATCCCTTCCACGCTAACGTGGTTCACTTGTCCCATGTTGAAGGGGTTGGGCTTCTTCCCAGAGCTTCCATTGCCATTTCCATTGTTTGCTTCGGAACATTCTGTGGCATAATGTCCATTCTTCCCGCACTTGAAACAAGTAATGTGACTTAGATCCTTCTTGGCGGGCGTTGCGGGGTTGGTATGGTTCTGGCCGTTGCTTCCTCCATTACCGTTTGCATTCCTAGGGCCACTATGGTTGTGCGCAATCCCTCCATTGTGGTTGTGACCTCCATGGTTATGTTAAAGGGGTCCTCCCGAGTTTGGGGTAAAACGGGGTCTCTGCTGAACTCTAGAATTATACTTCCCGTGTCCATACTTCCTCTTATGGTTGTCAATCTGCTGCTGCTTCCCTTCAATCATGAGAGCTCTATCTACCAACTGTTGGTAGTTATTAAAAGTTGCTACCATCAACTGCATGCTCAGCTCATCATTCAATCCTTCCAAAAACTTCTCATGTTTAGCTGCATCCGTAGCAACATCATCTGGGGCATAACGTGCTAGCTTGCTAAAGTCATCCACATACTGGCCAACAGTGCGTCCTCCTTGGCGTAAGTTGTGAAACTCACGCTTCTTCATGGCCATAGCTCCTGCTGATACATGGGATGTGCGAAAGGCCTGCTGAAACTGGTCCCACATAATAGTGTCAATGGGATAGGTGACAGTGTAATTCTCCCACCATGCTGCTGCGGGTCCATCAAGCTGATGTGAGGCAAAACGCACTCTTTTTGCATCTGTGCATTCTGCAATGGTCAACTCCCTTCCAATCTTGTGGAGCCAATCATCTACCACTATTGGCTCGGTGCTACTGGAGAACACCGGCGGATTTAGCCTTAGAAATCGGGCAAAGTGATCAACAGGTGGTGGTGGTGGTGGGTTGTTGTTATTGTTGTTGTTCCCCTGATTCTGATTCTGGACTAGTATCTGCATCAAAGCATTCTGCAGCTGGATCAACTGGGTGAGCTCCGGTGGGAAAGCAAATCCATTGTCGCGCCTTGGAGGCATCTGATGGGTTTAGAAAAGATGAGAAAACAGAGTAGAATGGGGTCTAGGGGGAAAAACACTACCCATATGCACATGAGACAAACACAATCATATCACTTCAATCAATTCACAAGGGCATACCATCGGTCTAACTAGCGTTACAAAAGTGCTCGGACTATACTATATACATGGGGGATACTACTACTGTTATGGTGGCCGACTACAAAAATTGATCGGTAGAAGACTCCATAATATCTACTCCAGCTTCATCAAAAAAGTCATCATCGCTATCGTCGGGGTCCGAGTCGGTGTCGTCGATGATGATATAGTTCTCCGGGCAGGTGGAATCGTCATCTTCTCCTCCTGGTGCGGGGTCTCCCATGATTACTCCCAGCTTTCTTGTCAGATCGTCATTCTTCTCCACTAGTACGACGATTTCCTCCTCGTAATCTTCGTGAGTAGCCTTGAGTTCTTCCTCCAGCTCCGTGATCCTTGTCATTGCCTTCTTTAGATCTATCATGCCTGCGCACATCTGATTCTCCTGGCGACGAATGTGCTGGTTTAACTCCTAGATGAAAGCGGCAATAGATCTATCCTTCCTGGTGCTGATCATCTCCCATTGTTCATCTCGGCGGCCACAAATCTAGTAAATAGTATCCTTGAGATCCTTATGGTAAACTTCTCCAATGCGTCCCATGATGATGTGGGCAGCCATACTCTTGCCTAGACTCCAGGTGGGTGCGTCAAAGGAAAACTCTATGGGCGCGGTGACTGGCGTGAACGTCCTTTCTGGAATTTGAACTTGGATCATCCAGCGCTCCTCTTCTGGTAAAGTGGCATTGTAGGTCCCGGTGAAGCTTGGTATTTCGATGTTCATGTACCTAGTGACTTCCTTCAAGGGTCGTCCAAAGGGGGTGTCTTCGTCCGGTTGTGCAAACTTGTTCCTTGCATCCGTCATCCTAAAGAGTAGAAAATGGAGAGGTGTCAGAAATGAGAAGAGAGTAGTGATCTAGGGTTTTTAGCTTAGTGGTCGTGTCCTACAGTCAGCATGTGCTCTGATACCATCTTGTAGCGATCAGACCTCAAACAGTCCGATCTCTGTGCATCAGTGTCATCCCTGGATCGGTAATGCTGACACGCATAGTACTTGAGGATTTATAACAGAGTAGCAATCACACACTTATTACATAGAATGTCTCAAAAGAGAACATAAAACAATAAATATGGCTTAAGGCCATCTAAATCGATAACAACGGAAGGCTTGGAAGATAACGTGAGTCCATCAACTCCAACGGCATCACTGAGTGAAAGACAACGACCTATATGGCTCCTTACCCGTCATCTGAAAAGTATGCAACATGATATGTTGTAGCCTGAAACGGGTCAGCACATGGAATATGCTGGCAATGTAACACAAGAGAAAAAATGAACAGAATAATGGCTATCACTACATGCATATATGGCTGGTGGAGGCTGTATGTTTAACATGTTTTGCGAAAAGCCAATTTTTTCCTACAACAAAGGAATAAATTTTATTTAACTATCATGGTAGTTGTTAAACATTGAGAAGGTTCCTCCAACTCAATCCCATTTAAACATCATCATTAACCCAATCAATTTAAATTAAGAGTGATGAGATCCACATGATAATCCAAGAACTAGATACTCAAGATGTCCATAACCGGGGACACGGCTAACCATGATTAGTTTATACACTCTGCAGAGGTTTGCACACTTTTCCCCACAAGACTCGAATACATCCATGGTCGTAGATTTGAGACACAGTGTTTCTGAAGCATTAACTCTCTACTCTGGGTAGACTATACCACCTACAACCCACTACATCTGCTAGTCTACCTCTTCAAGAGCTTCACGCAACTTACTCAACTATGCTAGAGCCCATAATAGCTTGTGGTTGCACACGGAAGTTTCTAGCATGAATAATCTTATGATCCCTTTGAGTCTGGGTGGCGGGCCATAGGATGATCACACGGGTCCTCCGGGATATCCTAGGATAACACTGGGTTCTCCAGGTGCCCACAAGCAATCCACCCAGAGGTGTATTTATGCTGCCACCTTAAGTTGAACCATTAATTAACAAACTCACCACTGTCATGGATACTCTGAAGCCCAATCCATGTCTACGAGCATAGCATAGCAAATATAAGCAACGTAGAAGTAACTCCCATAGGTTTGATAATAAACATGTGAGTAGGTACTACCTCATCTACTTCCCAAAACCCACAATTTAAATTAGATCCTAACCATGCAATTGTTTGAGGACTGATCTAATGCAATAAAACTGGGTAGTAAAGAGGTATGATCAAAGTGTTACTTGCCTTGCTAATGATCTGCAAAACCTAGAGACTCGTAGTAGCACGCTTCGCACTCCGGGTACTCTATCGCAAACAAACAAGCATACAATAAGCACTCAACTAGAAGCACGGGTAAAACTTAAATAAGAAGATCTAACCAGAAAGTTCAACTTAAAAACTCCGGTTTGCAAAAAGAATCAAATCGAACGAAGCAACAAAACACAAACTGCGAAAGAAACAAGATCCGATTACTAATCTGAACTAAAGTCAAATTTTACTGTTTCAAAATCTTGTTCAAGTTGGTTAAACAGAAAGAGGGCTTCGAGACGAAGATCTAGGCGCTTGAATCGCCTGATTCCGACTAACAAGCGAAAAAGGTAAACTAAAACGAGAATCGGATCAGAAATCGCGATCGAAAATAATCGCAAAAAAACCCGAGAAAAATAAAAACTAACGAACAGGCTAACGAACGAACGTTCTCTGTCTGTGACTAACGGGCAAAAACTATTCGTTAAAACGAACATACGGACGAATGTCCGCTATTTAACCGAACCGAAAAAACCCGATCTAAACTGATTAAAATAAATAAAAAACCGAAACTAGGGTTTATAAAAAAAGATCGGTTTCTAACGAAAAACTGGCGGCGGCTACCTCGGGTCCGGCGGGGTCCGGCGACTCCGGCGGCGGCGTGGCTTGCGGCGAGCAAGGGCGAGCGGTGGCGGCGGCTACGAGGCGGCGGCGCGGCGCTGGTGGGCTGCGGGGCTCGGGCACGCGGGCTTTAAAGCCCCAGGCCGGGCGAGTCCTAGTCGGGTACGGCCCGGCTAGGTCGGTTAACTTTTTTTTAAAAAAAAATTCTGACGCACACAAAAACAAAGAAAAAGAATACTAAATGGACTCCAAAAATCCCGAAATAAATTTTCCCTGTCCTTTAAAAATCTACCGGACAAGGTGAATATTTATTTGGGCCTCTAATGTAATTTTGAAAATGCACATTTTCCTAATTCAAATAAAATAGCAATAAAAACTCTGAATAAAATCTTATTTGATTTTAATATTAAATCTCCAATATTTCTTTATTTTGGGGAAGTCATTTTATCCCCTCTCTTTTATTTTTCATAAAAGAAATATTTGAAGAGAAAATAATTAAAATCAGACGATCCTCTTTTCAAGACTTGAGAAAACTCAAATATGAAAATAACGAAATCCCCAACTCTCTTCGTGGGTCCTTGAGTTGCATAGAATTTCTAGGATCAAACCAAAATGCAATAAAATATGATATGCAATGATGATCTAATGCATAACATTCCAAATTGGAAATTTGGGATGTTATAGAGGTCCATATGGGCCAAGGAGGACGCGGAAGCCGCGAGTCTGGGCATCCCAAACCCCTTGGTGGAGTTCACCGTACCGCAGGAGCGTGACGTCCTCAGGGCCCGACATCGTTGGGACCCAGTGAAGAAGGTTTTCGAGACGAACGCGGTCACGACGGAGTTCATGAGACTACTGGTAATTTTAGTTTCTGATCAATTCAACTGCACGTTAGTCATATTTGTAAATGATCCTTGTGCCTTTTGCAGAGAGAGCAGCACAGGATTGCGGCCCAAAGCGACTCGCCGTATGAGGCGTTGGCGAGGCCCAAGTGGGACACTCCATTCAACCGGGCGTTGAACATATTGAAATGACTCCCGGTGGAGACTCGACCGTCGTATGAACGCGTAGACGGTGTCGGAGACGACGCCACATGGAAGAAGTACTACCGTGAGACCACAGAGGAGAGAAAGGAAAGACGGAGGTTAACCGAAGAAAACATCGACAAGAAGGTTGAGATTGCGGTTGAGAAGAAATCATTTCAGACAGTCGCAACAGCGGTAGCTACCGCAAAACAGGTGGTTGTAGATATGTCTACTTCCTTGGTTCCGACCGTTTTTAATTGGACCAGGAAAAATCCAGAAAAAAATGAAGCGGACTTTCCCCTTGCTGACTTCTTGGGGAGCAGCTCGACTAGCGTTGCACCAGCACCTGCAGCTGCACCTGCTACCGCACCTGCTCCGGCACCGGACGTGCTCGGCGGTGCTTCGTCTTTGGCTGAGCTCGACGCCCTCATGGTATCTGTCACACCGGCCCCCTTCAATAAATGTATAATCTCCCGTTTTCATTGCCTTTCGGATGTCTCACATCACAGACTTTTCTTTGCAGGCCGACGAAACCCCGTACACCATCGGCGACCAGAAGGTGGACGTGGGGAAGGCGACGATAATGGAGCCGAAGGAACCATTGTTCCACAGCCGGCCGACCCCCCCCCCCGGACGTCTTCAAGGTTTCCATGGCCACTGTCAAACTGGGCCACGAGAATTTGGCTCCTCTGGTACTAGTGGGGGATGATGACGAGACCCCGCGGTGGCTTGGTGATTGTTGCAATGGGTGGGTCCTGTTGTGGCCAAAGAGTCTGCTTCGTTTGGAGGCGGCCAGGAGCACACGCACGAGCATGCAGTTAGGTATGAACATCAACACCTCACCTACTCCATTAGTCGCTGGTGACGTCGCCATAGATGAGGATGATGATGATGATGATGATGATGATGATGATGACACTCAATAGTATGTCAATACTGGCGCCTACTTAGGGTTTGAGCGTCATGAGTCGGTGCCTGAATTGCCGCCTCCGGAGTCTGAACGGATTATGGACAACCTTCCAGTAGTAAAGAAGTCTGGGAAGAGACCGAGGAAAGGCAAAAAAACTGCTTCTATGATCCAATCGCCTCAGCAGCCTCGGGTTCAAGACCGTATAGATATCCCCGGTGCGGCAAAATGGCATATCCCCGGTCAACCAATCCTACCTGAAGCAGCGCTAGGGGCCAGATTCAGCGATTTAAGGAGACTTAATGACGATGTGCTGCGGATAGAGAAAGGCCTCATCACCTCAAAAAAACCAGGATACCCACTCTACGTGGTTAACATGCCGCGGGGATTGTCGTACGTCGACACATTCCCCGCGGAGAAGTTCTTCCTTCGATTCGGTTACATCTTCGACATGTTTCACTTGAAGAAGCTGGATTTTGCGTTTGTCTGCCTTTATGCTTTGCACATGAACTACCTCATCGGGGTTGAGCAGATACCTCATATCTGTGTCGCTGACCCGTACTTCATGCACGAGGGCTTCTTGGGAGTCTGTGCAAAGCACCATGAATACGCGAGGGAATACATCACCAATTTCATGCTCGCCAATAAGGACAAGGAGGCGATTCTCGTGCCTTATCATCCCCTGTAAGTCATCCGTGCGGATATCCTTCCTTTGATTTCAATCATTCATTTACACGGTGGAGGCTAATTAGTTTGAGGTGTACTTATTTTGCGCAGCGGCGGGCGCGCCGTCCTCATCATCCTCTACCCCCGATACTCCCACGCTCTTTACTTGGACTCATCGAAGAACATTAACAAAAAGGATTACACCCACATCAAGTCTGTTCTCGACAGTGCTATGTTTTACTACGGCGCACGGGGTGGAGAGGTCAAGGACAAGAAGAAAAGGGACGACAGGCCCGCCTTCAGCCATAAGATCGACTTCTGCTGCATCCGGCAACCGAGTGATTCTCTTAATGATGGATTCTATGTCCTACACCACATGCTGGAGTACAGACGGGATCACCAGAACCTTCGCATTTCACCTAGATCCGGCGACGCCCATATTCTGCAATGGACAAAGAACTTAGGAGATATCGAGGATCATCGGCTTCGAGCTGAGTTCTATCACATCCAGTGCGAACTTGCCCAAACCATCATGAAGGAGGTCGTCGGAAAAGCAGGGATGTTCTACGAAGTAGGAGAAATGTCGTGGGAAGACGTCCAAACACGCGTAGCCGCTCAGCGTCTTGACCTGAAGCCTTTCACTAAGCTCGGGGACTATCTTCCTGACTTGGATGGATGGCACGACATGGAGTGATTGTCGATATATGACAATGTGTCCGTTTAGTCCATACTATCTGTATGACAAAACTTTGAATTATGCACAACGAAACTTTATTTGTGATGTAATTAAACCATCCTCCTCGACTAGCGAAGATCACTCTAGTTAGGACATTTTGGGTACGATGAACTTTGTTATTTATGCTTATGATATGTTGCTTCTATTTTTGCCAAGTCTGTCTCTTTCTATTGCTCAACTATATATGTTGCATATTATCGACTCATGTGATGATGCAGGTGTATAGATCATCCATGGCGAAGAAGTGCTATGCCAGGAGTATACGACGAGTGGTCGGAATGTCAGGCCCAGGTGTACCGGTTTCTGATTTCCGAGCGACAACCAGTAGTTAGTTTAGGTTCACGCTAATGCGAGAGAGGGATACAAACTCCTGTACTGCATAGTTTCGCTCTCACTCAAAGTGATAGCTCTTCTCGTGTATATCATTGTTTAGATGGATGACGATGTAGTTGCAAGTAATCGAGACTTGTATCGCTATTTTCGAGATGATGACGAGATACCACTTTGTATTATATGATTATTATGATGATGGCATGATTTGATGAGACTATTTGTATGTATATGTTTGATTACATTTGTATGTGTATGATATGCTAAAGATTATTGTATAAAGCCTATTCAAATACAAAACAAATATGCAGAAAAAAACTAAAAAAAACTAGCAGTAGCGAGGGGAACAAAGTTAGCGGTAGCGCTGCCTTACCAGTAGCGCTTCCTGCTAAAAAGCGTTGCAGATATTAGCAGCAGCGCTCTTCACTAAAGCGTGCTACTACTAGCCATGTATAGCAGTAGTGTGGGACGACAGGCGCTACTGCTACACGTTAGCTATAGCGCCTTATCAGTAGCGCGTCGTCCCGCGCTACTGATAGGCAAAATACCCGCGCTACTGCTAGGGTTTTCCCTAGTAGTGGCATCTTTCCTAACTAAAGTGGAATAAACCATAAATCGGTTATCAATCTTCATTAAGTATAAAGCATTGCACATAAAATCGCTTGCTTAATTCTCCTCTATCAAATTAGCATTCATCGCGGTGCCTTCTAAAGATAGGGCATGACAGAAACACAAAGCGCAAACCAGGCGCATCGGTTTATGTCCCATACTCATTGTAAACAATTAGAAGCTTCTACATAATTCAAAAATGCACTTCATAGATATTATATCGATATCCACTATTCTCGTAAAGGGGCATAAGTTGTAGCAAACCAAGCCAACATAATCCATCTGTAAGACCTGACACTGTTTACATGTAAGGAGTGAATTGCATCATTGTACAAAATATGGAAGAACTGAATGCTTATGTACTTACAATACCAAAGTGAAAAGGGTAATTAAATCATGTTGGGTTAAAAACTTTACCTCCCCATGGTTCTTTCTCAGATCAAAGAACTCAAAACATTAGTAGTGGAAGCAGTGTACATCGGAGCCAGGAGAAGAGACGACGTGACCTTCACCACAGATCCTTAATGGCCAGCCTCATCTCCTTGCCTAGGACGACCTGAAACCTCCCTCAATAATTTGACATCTGCATGATGACCAAACCTTCAGATCACAGGACTCGGCTTGGGCAACGAATTCAAGGGATTTCTAGACCAAGCGTTGAGCATGCCTAGGGGCCGTTGTGGTTATTGTACACGACAAAGAAGAGTGTGCGGGAGGAGAGCCCCAACCCATCGAGACCATGATGCCTTGCAAGCAAGATAGGTGGGATGATGGTGAAGCATGACACAGTGGCACACGTGCCCTCCATCTCAACACTACAGTCGAGGGTCGCCACGCAGCCGCACAACAACTTGCACTCCATGATTACACACTATCCTCCCATGACGAACGCCATCCACCCGTCACCGAGATCCATCCTCTCAATCCCTCTGTCCCAGGATCATGAAGGAAATATGCCCTAGAGGCAATAATAAAGTTGTTATTTTATATTTCCTTATTCATGATAAAGGTTTATTATTCATGCTAGAATTGTATTGATCGAAAACTTAAATACATGTGTGAATACATAAACAACTACCATGTCCCTAGTAAGCCTCTATAGACTAGCTCGTTGATCAAAGATGGTTAAGGTTTCCTAACAATAAACATGTGTTGTCATTTGACAACGGGATCACATCATTAGGAGAATGATGTGATGGACAAGACCCGTCCGTTAGGTTAGCATATTGATCATTCAATTTATTGCTATTTCTTTCTTAATGTTAAATACATATTCCTTTGGCTATGAGATTATGCAACTCCCGGATACCAGAGGAATACCTTTTGTGCTATGAAACGTCACAACGTAACTGGGTGATCATAAAGATGCTCTACAGGTATCTCCGAAGGTGTTTGTTGAGTTGGCATAGATCGAGATTAGGATTTGTCACTCCGAGTATCGAAGAGGTATCTTTGGGCCCTCTCGGTAATACACATCATAAGAAGCCTTGCGAGCAATGTTGGGAAACATAGCATGCAATTTCAAAAATTTCCCTACGCTCACGCAAGATCTATCTAGGAGATGCATAGCAACGAGAGGGGGGAGTGTATCCACATACCCTAGACCAAAAGCGGAAGCGTTTGACAACGCGGTTGATGTAGTCGAACTTCTTCTCGTTCCGACCGATCAAGCACCGAACGTACGACACCTCTGAGTCCTACACACGTTCAGCTCGATGAAGACCCTCGAACTCTTGATCCAGCAAAGTTTCGAGGGAGAGTTTCGTCAGCATGACGGCGTGGTGACGGTGATGGTGAAGTGATCCGCGCATAGTTCACATCACTATGTGATTAACACCCAAAGAGTACTAAGGTGTGATCATGTTTTGCTTGTGAGAGAGAAGTTTAGTCAATGGGTCTGCCACATTCAGATCCGTATGTATTTTGCAAATTTCTATGTCTACAATGCTCTGCATGGAGCTACTCTAGCTAATTGCTCCCACTTTCAATATGTATCTAGATCAAGACTCAGAGTCATCCAGATCAGTGTCAAAGTTTGCATCTATGTAACTCTTTACGATGAACTCTTTATCACCTCTATAACCGAGAAACATTTCCTTAGTCCCCTTTAGGTACCTAAGGATAATTTTGACCGATGTCCAGTGATCTACTCCTAGATCACTATTGTACCCCCTGCTAGACTTATAGCAAGGCACACATCAGGTTTGGTACATAGCATAGCATACATGATAGAACCTATGGCTGGGGCATAGGGAATGACTTCATTTTCTCTCTATCTTCTGTAGTGGTCGAGCATTGAGTCTGACTCAACTTCACACCTTGTAACACAGGCAAGAACCCTTTCTTTGACTGATCCATTTTGAATTTCTTCAAAACTTTATCAAGGTATGTGCTTTGTGATAGTCCAATTAAGCGTCTTGATCTATATCTATAGATCTTGATGCTCAACATGTAAGCAGCTTCACCGAGGTCTTTCATTGAAAAACTCTTATTCAAGTATCCTTTTATGCTATCCAGAAATTCTATATCATTTCAAATCAACAATATGTCATCCACATATAATATTAGAAATGATACAGAGCTCCCACTCACTTTCTTGTAAATACAGGCTTCTCCGAAAGTTTGTATAAAAACATATGCTTCAATCACACTATCAAAGCATATATTCCAAATCCAAGATGCTTGCACCAGTCCATAAATGGATCGGTGGAGCTTGCACACTTTGTTAGCACCTTTAGGATCGACAAAACCTTCTGGTTGCATCATATACAACTCTTCTTTGAGAAATCCATGAAGGGATGTAATTTTGACGTCCATTTGCCAGATTTCATTATCATAAAATGCGGCAATTGCTAACATGATTCAGAAAGACTTAAGCATCGCTACGGGTGAGAAAGTCTCATCATAGTCAACTCCTTGAACTTGTCGAAAACCTTTTGCAACAAGTCAAGCTTTGTAGACAGTAACATTACCATCAGCATCAGTCTTCTTCTTGCAGATCCATTTATTCTCTATGGCTTGCCAATCATTGGGCAAGTCAACCAAAGTCCATACTTTGTTCTCATACATGGATCCTATCTCATATTTCATGGCCTCAAGCCATTTTGTGGAATCTGGGCTCATCATCGCTTCCTTATAGTACGTAGGTTCGTCATGGTCTAGTGACATGACTTCCAGAACAGGATTACCGTACCGCTCTGGTGCGGAACGTACTCTAGTTGACCTACGAGGTTCGTTAGTAACTTGATCTGAAGTTTCATGATCATTATCATTAACTTCCTCTCTAGTTGGTGTAGGCATCACTGGAACTGATTTCTGTGATGAGCTACTTTCCAATTCAAGAGAAGGTACAATTATCTCATCAAGTTGTACTTTCGTCCCACTCACTTCTTTCGAGAGAAACTCCTTCTCTAGAAAGGATCCATTCTTAGAAACAAAGATCTTGCCTTTGGATCTGTGATAGAAGGTGTACCCAACAATTTCTTTTGGGTATCTTATGAAGACGCACTTCTCCAATTTGGGTTCGAGCTTATCAGGCCGAAGCTTTTTCACATAAGCATCGCAACCCCAAAATTTAAGAAACGACAGCTTAGGTTTCTTGCCAAACCATAGTTCATACGGTGTCATCTCAATGGATTTAGATGGTGCCCTATTTAATGTGAATGCAGCTGTCTCTAATGCATAACCCCAAAACGATAGTGGTAAATCGGAAAGAGACATCATAGATCACACCATATCCAATAAAGTACGGTTACGACGTTCGGACACACCATTACGCTGTGGTGTTCCAGGTGGCGTGAGTTGTGAAACTATTCCACATTGTTTTAAATGAAGGCCAAACTCGTAACTCAAATATTCGCCTCCGCGATCAGATAGTAGAAACTTCATTTTCTTGTTACGATGATTCTCCACTTCACTCTGAAATTCTTTGAACTTTTCAAATGTTTCAGACTTGTGTTTCATTAAGTAGTTATACCCACATCTGCTCAAATCATCTGTGAAGGTCAGAACATAACTATACCTGTCGCGAGCCTCAACACTCATCGGACCGCATACATCGGTAAGTATTATTTCCAATAACTCAGTGGCTCTCTCCATTGTTCCGGAGAATGGAGTTTTAGTCATCTTGCCCATGAGGCATGGTTCGCAAGTATCAAATGATTCATAATCAAGTGATTCCAAAAGTACATCCGCATGGAGTTTCTTCATGCGCTTTACACCAATATGAGCTAAACGGCAGTGCCATAAATATGTTGTATTATCATTATCAACTTTGCATCTTTTGGCATCAATATTATGAATATGTGTATCACTATGAACGAGATTCAATAAACCATTTATATTGAGTGTATGACCATAGAAGGTTTTATTCATGTAAACAGAATAACAATTATTCTTTGACTTAAATGAATAACTGTATTGCAATAAATATGATCCAATCATATTCATGCTCAATGCAAACACCAAATAACATTTATTTTAGGTTCAACACTAATCCTGAAGGTAAAGGGAGTGTGCGATGGTGATCTTATCAACCTTGGAATCACTTCCAACATAAATCGTCACCTCGCCCTTAACTAGTATATCTATTCATTTCGCAACTCCTGTTTTGAGTTACAAATCTTAGCAACTGAACTGGTATCAAATAGCCAGGGGCTACTATGAACACTAGTAAAGTACACATCAATAACATGTATATCAAATATACCTTTGTTCACTTTGCCATCCTTCTTATACGCCAAGTGTTTGGGGCAGTTCCGCTTCCAGTAACCATTTCCTTTGCAGTAGAAGCACTCACTTTCAGGTTTGGGTCTAGCTTTGGGCTTCTTCACGGGCGTGGCAACTTGCTTGCCATTCTTCTTGAAGTTCCATTTATACCCCTTTGCCCTTTTTCTTAAAACTAGTGGTCTTGTTAACCATCAACACTTGATGCTATTTCTTGATTTCTACCCTTGTCGTTTTCAGCATCGCGAAGAGCTTGGGAATCGTCTTCGTCATCCCTTACATATTATAGTTCATCACGAAGTTCTAGTAACTTGGTGATAGTGACTAGAGAACTCTATCAATCACTATCTTATCTGGAAGATTAACTCCCACTTGATTCAAGTGATTGTAGCACCCAGACATTCTGAGCACATGCTCACTAGCTGAGCTATTATCCTCCATCTTGTAGGCAAAGTACTTGTCAGAGGTCTCATACCTCTTAACACAGGCATGAGTATAAAATATCATTTTCAGCTCTTGGAACATCTCATATGCTCCATGGCATTCAAAACATTTTTGAAGTCCCGGTTCTAAGCCATAAATCATGGTGCACTAAACTATGAAGTAGTCATCATACCGAGCTTGTCAAACGTTCATAACGTCTGCATCTGCTCCTGCAATAGGTCTGTCACCTAGCGGTGCATCAAGGACATAATTCTTCTGTGCAACAATGGGGATAATCCTCAGATCACGGACCCAGTCCACATCATTGCTACTATCATCTTTCAACTTAGTTTTCTCTAGGAACATATCAAAAAAAACAGGGGAGCTATACATGAGCTATTGATCTACAACATAGATATGCAAATACTATCAAGACTAAGTTCATGATAAATTAAGTTCAATTAATCATATTACTTAAAAACTCCCACTTAGATAGACATCCCTCGAGTCATCTAAATGATCACGTGATCCATATCAACTAAACCATGTCCAATCATCACGTGAGATGGAGCAGTCTTCAATGGTGAACATCTCTATGTTGATCATATCTACTATATGATTCACGTCCGACCTTTCGGCCTCCAGTGTTCCGAGGCCATGTATGTACATGCTAGGCTCGCCAAGTTTAACCCGAGTATTCCGCATATGCAAAACTGTCTTGCACCCATTGTATGTGAACGTAGAGCTTATCACATCCGATCATCACGTGGTGTCTCAGCACGATGAACTGTCGCAACGGTGCATACTCAGGGATAACACTTATACCTTGAAATTTTAGTAAGGGGTCATCTTATAATGCTACCACCGTACTAAGCAAAATAAGATGCATAAAAGATAAACATCACATGCAATCAAAATATGTGACATGATATGGCCATCATCATCTTGTCCCTTTGATCTCCATCTCCAAAGCACCGTCATGATCTCCTTCGTCACCGGCTTGACACCTTGATCTCCATCATAGCATCGTGGTCATCTCACCAACTATTGCTTGTACAACTATCGCTAACGCATAGTGATAAAGTAAAGCAATTACATGGCGTTTGCATTTCATACAATAAAGCGACATCCATAAGGCTCCTGCCAGTTGCCGATAACTTCTACAAAACATGATCATCTCATACAATAACGTATATCACATCATGTCTTGACCATATCACATCACAACATGCCCTGCAAAACCAAGTAAGACGTCCTCTACTTTGTTGTTGCAAGTTTTACGTGGCTGCTGCAGGCTTCTAGTAAGAACTGTTCTTACCTACGCATCAAACCACAATGGTGATTTGTCAAGTTTGCTGTTTTAACCTTCAACAAGGACTGGCCGCAGTCAAATTCGATTCAACTAAAGTTGATAAACACACACCCGCCAGCCACCTTTATGCAAAACTAGTTGCATGTCTGTCGGTGGAACCGGTCTCATGAACATGGTCATGTAAGGTTGGTCCGGGCCGCTTCATCCAACAATACCATCGAATCAAAATAAGACATTGGTGTTAAGCAGTATGATGATCACTGCCCACAACTCTTTGTGTTCTACTCGTGCATATCATCTACGCATAGACCTGGCTCGGATGCCACTGTTGGGAAACGTAGCATGCAATTTCAAAAATCTCCCTACGCTCACGCAAGATCTATCTAGGAGATGCATAGCAACGAGAGGGGGAGAGTGTGTCCACATACCCTCGTAGACTGAAAGCGGAAGCGTTTGACAACGCGATTGATGTAGTCGAACTTCTTCTCGTTCTGACCGATCAAGCACCGAACGTACGACACCTCCGAATTATGCACATGGTCAGCTCGATGACGACCCTCGAACTCTTGATCCAGCAAAGTCTCGAGGGAGAGTTTCATCAGCACGACGGTGTGGTGACGGTGATGGTGAAGTGATCCACGCGAGGCTTCACCTAAGCACTACGATAATATGACCGGAGGCGTAAACGGTGGAGGGGGCGCCGCACACGACTAGGAATCATTGTTGTGTGTTCTAGCGGTGCCCTCCCCACATATATATATATAGGTGGGAGAGGGAGAGGGGCTACAAGGGGCGCCCCAAGTAGGAGTAATCCTACTTGGGCGCCTCCTCCAAGTCGGCCTCCCCCCTTCCACATCCATCTGAGGGGGAAGGAAAGAGAGGGGGGAGGGGAAGGAAAGGGGGTGGACGAATCCTCCCGTTTCCTTCTCCCTTCCCTTCCTTTCCTTCTCCTCCTATTCGTCCTATAGGGGGCGCACCGGCCCCTTTTGGGGCTATTTTGTCCCTTTCTTGGCCCATTAGGCCCATATAGCTTGCCGGGGGTTGCCCGGAACCCCTTCTGGTGACCCGATACGTACCCGGTACCCACGGAACACTTCCAATGTCCAAATACTATCATCCTATATATGAATCTTTACCTCTCGAACATTTAGAGACTCCTCGTCATGTCTGTCATCTCACCCAGGACTCCGAACAACATTCGGTCACCAAATCACATAACTCATATAATACAAAATTGTCATCAAACATTAAGCGTGCGGGCCCTACGGGTTGTAGAACTATGTAGACTTGACCGAGACACCTCTCCGGTCAATAACCAACAGCGGAACCTAGATGCTCATATTGGTTCCCACATATTCTACGATGATCTTTACCGGTCGTACCGTAATGACAACATACGTTATTCCCTTTGTCATCGGTATGTTACTTGCCCGAGATTTGATCGTCGGTATCTTCATACCTAGTTCAATCTCGTTACCGGCAAGTCTCTTTACTCGTTCTGTAATGCGTCATCCCGCAACTAACTCATTAGTCACATTGCTTGCAACGCTTATTTCGATGTGCATTACCGAGAGGGCCCAGAGATACCTCGTCGATACTCGGCGTGACAAATCCTAATCTCGATGTATGCCAACCCAACAAACACCTTCGGAGATACCTGTAGAGCATCTTTATAATCACCCAGTTACGTTATGATGTTTGATAGCATAGAAGGCATTCCTCTGGTATCCGGGAGTTGCATAATCTCATAGTTGAAGCAATATGTATTTGATATGAAGAAAGCAATAGCAATAAAACTGAACAATCAAAATGCTATGCTAACAGATGGGTCTTGTCCATCACATCATTCTCCTAATGATGTGATCCCATTCATCAAATGACAACACATGTCTATGGTTAGGAAACTTAACCATCTTTGATTAACGAGCTAGTCTAGTAGAGGCTTACTAGGGACACAGTGTTTTGTCTATGTATCCACACATGTATGAAGTTTTCGGTTAATACAATTCTAGCATGAATAATAAACATTTATCATGATATAAGGAAATATAAAATAACAACTTTATTATTGCCTCTAGGGCATATTTCCTTCAAGCAAAGTTACTAAGGAGTTAGTTACAAGATGATGTATTATGGAACGAGTAAAGAGACTTCCTGGTAACGAGATTGAACTAGGTATGAAGATACCGACGATCGAATCTCGAGAAAATAACATACTGATAGTGTCGGGGGAAACGACACGTATGGGATCACTGAGATCCCTTTTTGCTATGGTTGGCGGGCGTGAGGTTGTGCAAAGAGCGGGTCTAGAAGCCAACACGAGGATCGTTTACCCAGGTTTGGGCCGCGAGGATGTGTAATACCCTAGTCCTGCTTTGGTGTATATTTGAGTGTTCTTGAGTTCTTGAACTAGCTACGATGCGTGCGTCATCCAAAAAATCCGAATCCTTCTCAAGTACGCCTCAGGCCTCCTTTTGTAGTCAAAAGGGGCTGCCACAGTGGCACATAGGAGGTGGAAAGGTATACAGTAATCGAGTCTATCTCCTGGCACCGTAGGACAAACACATTTAATGCGCTGTCGACATGCCCTTCTTGCTTTATCGGGGACGGCAAGGAAGCTCGTCCCAGCTGTCGCCGCCTCGCCTGGCTTTGACGCGCGTTCGAACTGACGAGGCGTGTAGTGCCACGTTGGCTGGCTGCTGAGTTGGTGCGGTGGCTGAATCTTCACAAAGATCTGCATGCCACCACACAGGTGCCTGTCGAGTCGGCCTAGAGGCCGCACGTTGCCACGCAGGCGCCTACCTAGCTGGTGGGCTGGTAGCTACATGGGAACGGCGGTGGAGTCTTGGCATACGTGGGCCTGGCTGCGGCCCCGCGGATGTTTTCGGCAAGAATCTTGCTGGGGCCCCGACAAGGGTCTTGCCACGGCATGTTGGTCTTCCCCGGCAAAGGTCTTGCCGGGGGTCTCGTGGGTATCCTTGGCAAGGATCTTGCCGAGGATCGTCGTCTTCTGGTCATCATCTAGTCTTGTGTGCTTCTGGTCTCCACAAAGATTTGCATGCCACCATGGAGGTGCCTCCCGAGCCTCGGTTCCAAAGTGGTTGATGGTGTTGGAACCCTTGGGCTCAAGGGGGGGGGGGCTCTGCTAGTGTTTGATACGTCTCCAACGTATCTACTTTTCCAAACACTTTTGCCCTTGTTTTGGACTCTAACTTGCATGATTTGAATGGAACTAACCCGGACTGACGCTGTTTTCAGCAGAATTACCATGGTGTTATTTATGTGCAGGAGCAAACATTCTCGGAATGACCTGAAACTTCACGGAGCCACTTTTCAGAAAATAAGAAAAATACCTGCAAAAGATGAAGGATAGGGGCCCACCACCTCTCCACGAGGGTGGGGGCGCGCCCCCTACCTTGTCGGCCCCCTATTGCCTCTCCGACTCCAACTCCAACTCTATATATTGTGTTTCGGGGAGAAAAAATCAGAGAGAAGAAATCATCGCGTTTTATGATACGGAGCCGCCGCCAAGCCCTAAAACCTCTCGGGAGGGCTGATCTGGAGTCCGTTCGGGGCTCCGGAGAGGGGAATCCGTCGCCATCGTCATCATGAACCATCCTCCATCACCAATTTCATGATGCTCACTGCCGTGCGTGAGTAATTCCATCGTAGGGTTGCTGGACGGTGATGGGTTGGATGGGATCTATCATGTAATCGAGTTAGTTTTGTTAGGGTTTGATCCCTAGTGTCCACTATGTTCTGAGATTGATGTTGCTATGACTTTGCTATGCTTAATGCTTGTCACTAGGGCCCGAGTGCCATGATTTCAGATCTGAACCTATTATATTTTCATCAACATACGAGTGTTCTTGATCCTACCTTGCAAGTCTATAGTCACCTATTATGTGTTATGATCCATTAACCCCGAAGTGACAATAATCGAGATACTTACCGGTGATGACCGTAGTTTGAGGAGTTCATGTATTCACTATGTGTTAATGCTTTGTTCCGGTTCTCTATTAAAAGGAGGCCTTAATATCCCTTAGTTTCCGTAAGGACCCCGCTACCACGGGAGGGTCGGACAAAAGATGTCATGCAAGTTCTTTTCCATAAGCACGTATGACTATATTCGGAATACATGCCTACATTATATCAATGAACTGGAGCTAGTTCTGTGTCACCCTAGGTTATGACTGTTACATGATGAACCGCATCCAACATAATTCTCCATCACTGATCCATTGCCTACGAGCTTTCCATATATTGTTCTTCGCTTATTTACTTTCCCGTTGCTATTGCTATCATCACTACAAAATACCAAAAACATTACTTTCATTACTGTTACCTTTTGTTACCATTATCACTACTATCATATTACTTTGCTACTAAATACTTTGCTGCAGATATTAAGTTTCCAGGTGTGGTTGAATTGACAACTCAGCTGCTAATACTTGAGAATATTCTTTGGCTCCCCTTGTGTCGAATCAACAAATTTGGGTTGAATACTCTACCCTCGAAAACTGTTGCGATCCCCTATACTTGTGGGTTATCAAGACTATTTTTCGGCGCCGTTGCCGGGGAGCATAGCTCTATTCTTTGAGTCACTTGGGATTTATATCTACTTATCACTATGAAGAACTTGAGAGATCAAAAAACCAAGATCTATCCCTCAACTACGAGGGGAGGTAAGGAACTGCCATCTAGCTCTGCACTTGATTCACCTTCTGTTATGAGTAAGTTTGTGACACCTACACCTGCTTCTGCTATTCGTTCTGATATGTCGCGTGTTATTGATGATGCCACTTCTGCTATGCATGATACTTATGATGAAACTACCTCTATGCATGATACTACTGTGCCACTTAGTGATTTTCTTGATGAACAACTTGCTAGGGCTAGAGAAATTGAAAATATTGAATCTGATGATACTGATGAAAGTGATGATAAAGAATCACTTGTTATTCCTAAGGGTTATGTTTTTGATCAAGAAGCTTCTTTCGCTATCTTAGCTTGCAAAAATAGAAATGAACTCAAAAGGTTATTAGCTAAATGGAGTAAGCAATCTCTAAATGCTAGAATGAAACCTGACCCTGCTTTTGCTACTTCACCTATCTTTGTTACTGATAAGGATTATGAATTCTCTGTTGATCCTGATATAATTAGTTTGGTTGAAGATCCTTTTCATGGTTATGAATCTGAAACTGTTGTGGCACATCTTACTAAGTTGAATGATATAGCCACCCTGTTCACTAAAGATGAGAGAACTCGTTACTTTTACATCCTTAAAATATTTCCATTCTCATTAAAGGGTGATGCTAAGATATGGTTTAATTTTCTTGATCCTGGTTGTGTGCGTAGTCCCCAGGATATGATTTATTACTTCTCTGCTAAATATTTCCCTGCTCATAAGAAACAAGCTGCTTTAAGGGATATATATATATATATATAATTTTGTGCAAATTGAAGAAGAGAGTCTTCCACAATCTTGGGGGAGGCTTATCCAATTACTTAATGATTTGCCTGATCATCCTCTTAAGAAAAATGAAATACTTGATATCTTTTATAATGGACTAACCGATGCCTCCAGAGATTACCTGGATAGTTGTGCTGGTTCTGTTTTTAGGGAAAGAACACCGGATGAAGCTTGAATAATATGTTGACAAATGAAAATAATTGGACACCTCCGGAGCCAATTCCTGAGCCTATTCCTAAACCAACTCTGAAGAAGAGGGGTATTCTATTTCTCAGTCCTGAAGATATGCAAGAGGCAAAGAAATCTATGAAAGAAAAAGGTATTAAAGCTGAAGATGTTAAGAATTTACCTCCTATTGAAGAAATACATGGTCTTAATTTACCGCCTGTTGAAGAAACATATAATCTTAATCCATTACCTATTGAAGAAACTCATGGTCCTGATAACCCAACACAGGTAGTAAAGGTAAATTCTCTCTATAGATATGATAAAGCTGAAATCCCATTTACTAAATTTGCTAGCCCATGCTTAGATGAGCTTGATAAATTTATGGCTAAGCAAGAAGACTTTAATGCTTATTTTGGTAGACAATTGAAATACAATTCAAATATGCTTGAACACTTGGGTGATTATATGGCTAATGTCAAAAGTGAACTTAAACTTATTAGTAAACATGCTTCTATGGTTACCACTCAAGTAGAACAAGTACTTAAAGCTCAAAATGATTTGCTTAATGAATTGAATAGTAAAGATAATGATCATGCTGTTAGAGTGGCTACTAGAACTGGTAGAATGACTCAGGAACCTTTGTATCCTGAAGGTCACCCTAAGAGAATTGAGCAAGATTCTCAGAGAAATAAAATAGATGCACCTAGTCCTTCTAAAAGGAAGAAAAATAAAAATGATAGGACTTTGCATGCTTCTAGTGAACCTGTTATTGAAACACCTGAGAATCCAAATGATATTTCTATTTCTGATGCTGAAATTCAATCTGGTAATGAACCTGAAACTAGTAATAATGTTAATGATAATGTTCATGATGATGCTCAACCTAGTAATGATAATGACATAGAAATTGAACCTGTTGTTGATCTTGATAACCCACAATCAAAGAATCAACGTTATGATAAAAAAGACTTTGTTGGTAGGAAACATGGTAAAGAAAGAGAGCCTTGGGTTCAGAAACCCATGCCTTTTCCTCCCAAACCATCCAAGAAAAAGGATGATGAGGATTTTGAGCGCTTTGCTGAAATGATTAGACCTATCTTTTTGCGTATGCGATTAACTGATATGGTCAAAACCAATCCTTATGCTAAGTACATGAAAGATATCATTACTAATAAAAGAAAGATACCGGAAGCTGAAATTTCCACCATGCTTGCTAATTATACTTTTAAGGGTGGAATACCAAAGAAACTTGGAGATCCCGGTGTACCCACTATACCATGCTCCATTAAAAGAAACTATGTTAAAACTGCTTTATGTGATCTTGGAGTCGGTGTTAGTGTTATGCCCCTATCTTTATATCGTAGACTTGATTTGAATAAGTTGACACCTACTGAAATATCTTTGCAAATGGCTGATATATCAACTGCTATACCTGTCGGTATTTGTGAGGATGTACCTATTGTAGTTGCAAACATTACTATTTTAACGGACTTTGTTATTCTTGATATTCCCGAGGACGATAGTATGTCTATTATTCTTGGAAGACCCTTTTTGAATACTGTAGGGACTGTTATTGATTGCACTAAAGGCAATGTCACTTTTCATGTTAATGGTAATGAGCATACGGTACACTTTCCGAGGAAACAACCTCAAGTTCATAGTATCAACTCTATTGGAAAAATTCCATCGATTATATTTGGAGGTTTTGAATTTCCTCTTCCTACTGTCAAGAAGAAATATGCTATTCTTATTATTGGGGATGTGCATATCCCCGTTGAGGTAACATAGTGTTATTCAAAATTTCTCCGGTTCCATGTTATTCGGAATGAGTTCGTTAACAAGACTTGATCAACCTTGTTAGAGGATTCCTTTTGATGATCATGAGAAGGATGAAACTACAAGGCACAACCTTCTATACCCCACTTTTACTTTCCGTTATTTATATTAAATAATATAAAAATAAATATTTTTCTGTCTGTTATCTGATTATCCGTGCAATATAAAAATACCTCGAAAATAAAAGTTCTCCAAATGCCCTGAAATTTAAATATGTTTCTTTAGAATATTTGAGAATATTTGGCACTGAGAAGACAACAGAGGGTCAACCACCTGCCCACGAGGGTGGAGGGCGCGCCCTACCCCCCTGGGTGCGCCCCCTGCCTCGTGGGCCCACGGTGGCCCTCCTCCACTTATCCTTTCACCCATACACTTCTTCTTCCTCCCACAAACACGAATAACCAGCTCAAACCCGAGTCCAAGCTCGTTTTGCTGCCATTTTCGATCTCCTTGCTCAAAGCACCTCTCACAAAACTGCTTGGGGAGATTGTTCCTTGGTATGTGACTCCTCCATTGGTCCAATTAGTTTTTGTTCTAGTGCTTTATTCATTGAAAATTTTTGCTGCTTAGGTGACCCTGTTCTTGAGCTTGCATGTCAAATGTATATGGTTCCAAGTAGTTTTGATGCATGCTATAGGCCCTAGGCACTTGTAGGAGTAGTTGCTATCAATATTATTGAGTTTGGTTTACTTTTATTTTGAAGTTACTAAAAATTTTCAAAAAATTTCAGAGTAAGAAATATGCTTAGGAAAATGTTCCAAGGTGTTTCTTCAAGGAAGCAAGGACCCAGGCTTGCAATGCGTGATGCTGATGACGAGCCACCAAGAGACGCTCCAGTGCGTCCTTGTGAATGGCCTTCTGAGAACTTTATGGATCGAGCGGGAATTAAGGAAGAATTCAACGCATATTTGCGTAACGCTGATCTTGTGAGCTTCGAGGAAGAGAAGTGCAACCAGTATCACAACCTCACCAGTACCTTTGTGAGGAGGTTTGAATTTTCAACTTCACGTAATTCTCCAACTGTCCTGTTTGATCTTTATGATAAATCTTACACTATGGACTTAGAGGATTTTACCACTGCATGCAAACTTCCACAATGGGGTAGTATAAGGGATTCTCGCAAATCTGAATTTAGAGATTATCTTGCTAGCATAACTGTGGGAGAATCTAGAGATATTACACAAGCTACCATAGGGAGCATTCACTTTCCTGCTATACATTATTTTGCTCTCTTCATAGGTAGATGTATCAATGGTAAAGATGAGGCATGTCATATGTGTGTCCCTCACCTCAGTATTCTTAGGAGTGTTGTGTTAGGAGACCAATCTTATAATTTGGGAGCCATCGTTGCACGTAGGTTGCATCTTAATAGATTTAATGGAGATTTCTTTGGTGGAATTTATGCAACCTGTATAGCTAATTTTCTTGGTGTAGCCATACGTGAAGATGATATTGAATTACCTACTGCTTATCTAGATTTTAATGCTATGGTTCGCCACCAGTTTGTCGAGAGGAATGAATCACCTCTCCAGTATCGACTAATCTTTGACAGACGTCGTGCTGTTCGTATTACTCTCCCTGCTCCTGCCTTCTTTGATTATCAGGCAAGAGGAAGATATACTATTACCAGAGAGGAGGCAGATGAGTACGAGAGGAGAGAGGAGGCCGCTCGTTGCCATGCTGCAGCTCAGCAGGCGATAGCCGCTGCATCGTAGTACGACCCCAACTACTATTATGGATATCCGCCAGGCCAGCCGTGGCCATAGACCAACTTAGGCCAAAAGCCTAAGCTTGGGGGAGTACGTATTTTTAACCCTCGCTACTACTAAGCGGTCTCTAACGTGCCCCCCGGGACATGCCATAGTAGTAGCGCGGGTTTTTAACCATCGCTACTACTAAGTTGATAGCAGTAGCGCTGGTTTTTACCCCTCGCTACTACTAAGCGGTCTATACCGTGCCCCTGGGCCATGCCATAGTAGTAGCGAGGGTTATAAACCCGCGCTACTACTAAGTTTTTACCCCTCGCTACTACTAAGAGGTCTCAACCGTGCCCCTCCGGGACATGCCATAGTAGTAGCGAGGGGTAAAATCCCTCGCTACTACTAAAGGTCCCATTTTGAAACTCTACCCCCCCTGGATCGCCTTTTCGGTTTTGTAAAAAGCAAAAGAAAATGATAAAAACTTCAAAAATTAAAATCCTTCGAGATGTAGTTATATTACTACATCTACTAGTTAGGAAAATTTAAAAACTCAAATTTGGACATGTTTTGCAAAAAGTGTAGGGAAAATGTAAAACAGCTATAACTTTTGCATACGATGTTAGAAAAAAATGTATAATATATCAAAATGTTTCAAAAATTAAAATCCTTCGAGATGTAGTTATGTTCTTACATCTACTAGTTAGGAAAATTTAAAAAACTTAAATTTGGACATGTTTTGCAAAAAGTGTAGGGGAAATGTAAAACGGCTATAAGTTTTGCATACGATGTCAGAAAAAAACGTATAATATATCAAAATGTTCAGCACGAAAATCCGCATACGATGGAGACGGCCTACGACCTGTTTGCAAATTTTTAGAATCCTCAAATTCTAAAAGGAAAAAAGTTATGCTCAAATTTCAGTATTTTTTTAAATTTTGGTCAAATCTGGTCAAACTGTGGTCAAACTACTTATTCAAGACGTATTAGTGTTACTAAATAATTATTCAAGAATATTAGTGTTACTAAATAATTATTTCAGTTTTTGGAATTTTGGTCAAATCTGGTCAAACTGTGGTCAAACTTTGGTCAAAATGTGGTCAAACTCCTTATTCAAGAAATATTAGTGTTACTAAATAATTATTGTTTTTTAGAACAATAGTTTTAAACTCAAACAGCGAAATGTGTGACTTCATGCTCAAGCTAAACTCCCGAGGGTTAATAGGATTGACATCTTACTATTGTCAGGAAAACAACAAGTGCAGACTTGGAATCAAGGGAGAATAGAACCCGGAAGTTAAGCGTGCTCAGGCTGGAGTAGTAAGAGGATGGGTGACCGTCCGGGAAGTTAGATGATTTGGAATGATGAGGGGTGATTAGAGATTAAATTGAGCAGCGATGAGGGTGATTAGAGATTAGAGGTTAAAATAATTCAGAAATTTGAAAATTCGGGCAAAAAATTCGAAAAAAAATTCCGCGGGTTAGTAGTAGCGCGAGTTTTTACCCACACTACTACTAACGGACGTAGTAGTAGCGCGGGTGTGCCCACGCTACTGCTATACGTTAGCTGTAGCGCCGGCCCCCGCGCTGCTAATAGGCCCAAAACCCGTGCTGCTGCTAGGCTTTTCCCTAGTAGTGCTTGTTGATCTGACAAAAGAGCCCATATTGCCCTGTCTTCTCCTATTTATTGAATGCCTGCAGATTCCAGCTTAGTCCAATGCACGTGCACTATTATTATTATTCACACTATTCGGTCGTGCAAGTGAAAGGCAATTATGATGTTATATGATGGACTGGCTGAGATGAGAAAAGCTGGTATGAACTCGACCTCTTTTGTTTCTGTAAATATGATTAGTTCATCGTTCCTGATTCAACCTATTATGAATAAACATGTTTGCAATGACAATTAGAGATCATAGTTTCTTATGCCATGCTTGATTAGCTATGAGTTATAATGGTTTACCTTGCGTGCCAACATGCTATTAAAATAGTTATGATGTGGTATGATAGGGTGGTATCCTCCTCTGGATGATTTAAGTGACTTGACTTGGCACATGTTCACACATGTAGTTGAAACAAAATCAACATAGCCTTCACGATATTTATGTTCATGGTGGATTATATCCTACTCATGCTTGCATCGGTGTTGATTAATTTTAATTCATGTTCATGACTGTTGTCGCTCTCTAGCTGGTCGCTTCCCAGTCTTTTGCTAGCCTTCACCTGTACTAAGCGGGAATACTGCTTGTGCATCCATACTCCTTAAACCCCAAAAGTATTCCACATGAGTCCACTATACCTAATTATATACGGTATCTACATGCCGTTCCAAGTAAATTTGTATGTGCCAAACTCTAAACCTTCAAATAAATATCCTGTTTTGTATGCTCGAATAGCTCATGTATCAACTAGGGCTGTCCGTATCTTCCATGTTAGGCGGGTTATTCTCAAGAGGAGTGGACTCCGCTCCTCACTCACGAGATAAATGGCTGGTCACCGGGATGCACAGTCCCATGCTTTATGCAAACTAAATCAAAATAATTGCAAACAAAACTCCCCCTGGGACTCTTGTTAGTTGGAGGCACTCGTTGTTTCGAGCAAGCCATGGATTGATGCTTTTTGGTGGAAGGGGGAGTATAAACTTTACCATTCTATTTGGGAACCACCTATAATGTGTGTAGCATGGAAGATATAGCCATCTCTTGGTTGTTATGTTGACAATGAAAGTATACCGCTCAAAATATTATTCACCTCTGTTTCAAAACCGAGCTCTAGCACCTCTACAAATCCCTGCTTCCCTCTGCGAAGGGCCTATCTATTTACTTTTATGTTGAGTCATCATCCTCTTATTAAAAAGCACCGGTTGGAGAGCACCACTATCATTTGCATTCATTACTGTTAGTTTACATTGAGTATGACTTGACTGGATCTCTTTTACCATGAATTACAATATCTAGTCAGTCCTTGGTCTTTAAAGGTGCTCTACATTTATGTTTTGCGGTCTCAGAAAGGGCTAGCGAGATACCATCTTGTTATATCATATTATGATTGTTTTGAGAAAGTGTTGTCATCCGAGATTTATTATTATGGCTTGTTAGTTGATTATGCTATTGATATGAGTAAACTTGAGACCTATGCGTTATTGCAAATGTGGTTAGTTATAATCTTTGCTGAAAACTTGAATGCTGGCTTTACATATTTACAACAATAAGAGCAAACAGAGTTTGTAAAAGTTTTTCTTTATCACTTTCAGTTTGTCGACTGAATTGCTTGAGGACAAGCAAAGGTTTAAGCTTGGGGGAGTTGATACGTCTCCAACGTATCTACTTTTCCAAACACTTTTTCCCTTGTTTTGGACTCTAACTTGCATGATTTGAATGGAACTAACCCGGACTAACACTGTTTTCAGCAGAATTACCATGGTGTTATTTATGTGCAGGAGCAAACGTTCTCGGAATGACCTGAAACTTCACGGAGCCACTTTTCAGAAAATAAGAAAAATACCTGCAAAAGATGAAGGCCAGGGGGCCCACCACCTCTCCACGAGGGTGGGGGCGCGCCCCCTACCTCGTGGGCCCCCTGTTGCCTCTCCGACTCCAACTCCAACTCTATATATTGTGTTTCAGGGAGAAAAAAATCAGAGAGAAGAAATCATCACGTTTTACGATACGGAGCCGCCGCCAAGCCCTAAAACCTCTCGAGAGGGCTGATCTGGAGTCCGTTCGGGGCTCCGGAGAGGGGAATCCGTCGCCATCGTCATCATCAACCATCCTCCATCACCAATTTCATGATGCTCACCGCGTGCATGAGTAATTCCATCGCAGGCTTGCTGGACGGTGATGGGTTGGATGGGATCTATCATGTAATCGAGTTAGTTTTGTTAGGGTTTGATCCCTAGTGTCCACTATGTTCTTAGATTCATGTTGCTATGACTTTGCTATGCTTAATGCTTGTCACTAGGGCCCGAGTGCCATGATTTCAGATCTGAACCTATTATGTTTTCATCAATATATGAGTGTTCTTGATCCTATCTTGCAAGTCTATAGTCAATGAGGGAGTCCTGGATTAGGGGGTCTCACTACTAGGGAAAAGCCTATACACAGAATCTTACCAGCAGCGCGCTTTAAAATCAGGCGTTGCTGCTAAGTAGCAGTAGCGCGGGTTTTTAACCCTCACTACTACTAAGTTGATAGCAGTAGCGCTTGTTTTTTACCCTCGCTACTACTAAGCGGTCTCTACCGTGCCCCCCGGGACATGCCATAGTAGTAGCGCGGGTTTTTAACCCTCGCTACTACTAAGTTGATAGCAGTAGCGCTGGTTTTTACCCCTTGCTACTACTAAGCGGTCTCTACCGTGCCCCTGGGCCATGCCATAGTAGTAGCGAGGGTTATAAACCCGCGCTACTAGTAAGTTTTTACCCCTCGCTACTACTAAGAGGTCTCAACCGTGCCCCTCCGGGACATGCCATAGTAGTAGCGAGGGGTAAAATCCCTCGCTACTACTAAAGGTCCCATTTTGAAACTCTACCCCCCCGTGGATCGCCTTTTTGATTTTGTAAAAAGCAAAAGAAAATGATAAAAACTTCAAAAATTAAAATCCTGCGAGATGTAGTTATATTACTACATCTACTAGTTAGGAAAATTTAAAAACTTAAATTTGGACATGTTTTGCAAAAAGTGTAGGGAAAATATAAAACGGCTATAACTTTTGCATACAATGTTAGAAAAAACGTATTATATATCAAAATGTTTCAAAAATTAAAATGCTTCGAGATGTAATTATGTTACTACATCTACTAGTTAGGAAAATTTAAAAACTTAAATTTGGACATGTTTTGCAAAAAGTGTAGGGAAAATGTAAAACGGCTATAACTTTTGCATACGATGTCAGAAAAAAACATATAATATATCAAAATGTTTTGCATACGGCCTGTTTGCAAATTTTTAGAATCCTCAAATTCTAAAAGGAAAAAAGTTATGCTCAAATTTCAGTTTTTTTTAATTTTGGTCAAATCTGGTCAAACTGTGGTCAAACTACTTATTCAAGAAGTATTAGTGTTACTAAATAATTATTCAAGAAGATTAGTGTTACTAAATAATTATTTCAGTTTTTTGGAATTTTGGTCAAATCTGGTCAAACTGTGGTCAAACTTTGGTCAAAATGTGGTCAAACTCCTTATTCAAGAAATATTAGTGTTTCTAAATAATTATTTTTTTAGAACAATAGTTTTAAACTCAAACAGCGAAATGTGTGACTTCATGCTCAAGCTAAACTCTCGAGGGTTAATAGGATTGACATCTTACTATTGTCAGGAAAACAACAAGTGCAGACTTGGAATCGAGGGAGAATAGAACCCGGAAGTTAAGCATGCTCAGGCTGGAGTAGTGAGAGGATGGGTGACCGTCCGGGAAGTTAGATGATTTGGAATGATGAGGGGTGATTAGAGATTAAATTGAGCAGCGATGAGGGTGGTTAGAGATTAGAGGTTAAAATAATTCAGAAATTTGAAACTTCGCGCAAAAAATTCAAAAAAAAATTCCGCGGGTTAGTAGTAGCGCGGGTTTTTACCCACGCTAC
The DNA here is from genome assembly GCF_056163025.1 of Triticum urartu. Taxonomy (NCBI): domain Eukaryota; kingdom Viridiplantae; phylum Streptophyta; class Magnoliopsida; order Poales; family Poaceae; genus Triticum; species Triticum urartu. Next base: position 443,139,662 of record NC_141877.1, on the reverse strand, counting down.
TACTAATGGACGTAGTAGTAGCGCGGGTGGCACCCGCGCTGCTGCTATACGTTAGCTCTAGCGCCTTATTAGTAGCGCCGGCCCCCGCGCTGCTAATAGGCCCAAAACCCGCGCTGCTGCTAGGCTTTTCCCTAGTAGTGTCTCCGGACAGCCGGACTATATCCTTTGGCCGGACTGTTGGACTATGAAGATACAAGATTGAAGACTTCGTCCCGTGTCCGGATGGGACTCTACTTGGTGTGGAAGGCAAGCTAGGCAATACGGATATGTATATCTCCTCCTTTGTAACCGACCTTGTGTAACCCTAGCCCCTTCTGGTGTCTATATAAACCGGAGGGGTTTTAGTCCGTAGGACAACATAGAATCATACCATAGGCTAGCTTCTAGGGTTTAGCCTCTCCGATCTCGTGGTAGATCAACTCTTGTACTACTCATATTATCAAGAATAAATCAAGCAGGACGTAGGGTTTTACCTCCATCAAGAGGGACTGAACCTAGGTAAAACATCATGTCCCCTGCCTCCTGTTACCATCCGCCTTAGACGCACAGTTCAGGACCCCCTATCCGAGATCCGCCGGTTTTGACACCGACATTGGTGCTTTCATTAGGAGTTCCTCTATGTTATTGCCGTTAGGCTTGATGGCTCCTTCGATCATCGATAGCGATGCAGTCCAGGGTGAGACTTTTCTCCTCGGACAGATCTTTGTGTTCGGTGGCTTCGCACTGTGGGCCAACTCGCTTGGCCATCTGGAGCAGATCGAGAGTTACGCCCCTGGCCACCAGGTCAGGTTTGGAAGCTTAAACTACACAGCCGATATCCGCGGAGCCTTGATCTTCGACGGATTCGAGCCCCTTCCTAGTGCGCCACACGGTCACGATGAGCATGATTTAGCTCTGCCATCAGACAGTGCTCAGGAGATCGCGCCGGCAACCGCTCTGACCCTCAATTCGGAGCCAGTTGCGCCATCCATGGACGGGCGGATAGACCCCGCCACGGAGGCCGCACTCTCATCGGCGATGGAGCTGAGTATCGACCTTACCCCTCACGGGAGCCATGACGCGGAACTACCGGATTCTTCCCCGGCAACGGACTCCGAACCGCCTGCGCCCGTGCCTATCGAATCCGACTGGGCGCCGATCATGGAGTTTACCTCCGTGGATATTTTTCAGCACTCGCCCTTCGGCGACATACTGAACTCATTAAGGTCTCTCTCCTTGTCAGGAGAGTCCTGGCCGAACTATGTCCGGCAGGATTGGGATGCGGATGACGAAGAAATTCGCCGCCCACCCACCACCCACTTAGTAGCCACTATCGACGACTTAACCGACACGCTCGACTTCGACTCCGAAGACATCGACGGTATGGATGATGATGCGGGAGACGAAGAGGAACCACTGCCCACAGGGCACTGGACAGCCTCCTCGTCATATGACATATATATGGTGGACACACCCACAGAAGGTAATGGCGACGGGACAGCGGAGGATGACCCCTCCAAGAAGCAATCCAAGCACCGACGTCAGCGGCGCCGCTCTAAGTCTCGCCAAAGCAAAAGCGGTGACACCGGCACAGGAGATAATACCACTCCGGACAGTGCCGAAGACGACAACAATCCCCTCCAGCAAGATTTAGAGCAGGAGGATGGAGAAGCCAGCCTTCCCGAGAGAGCGGCTGATGGAGAGGCGGAGGATGATAATTACATGCCTCCCTCCGAAGACGAGGCAAAGCCTCGACAATGATGAATTCGTCGTGCCTGAGGATCCCGTCGAACAAGAGCAGTTCAAGCGCTGGCTTATAGCCACGGCAAATAGACTTAAGAAAAAGCAACAATAGCTTCAAGCTGATCAAGATTTGCTAGCCGACAGATGGACTGAAGTCCTTGCGGCCGAGGAATACAAACTCGAACGCCCCTCCAAGAGTTACCCAAAGCGCAGGTTGCTACCCCGACTGGAGGAGGAAGCACCAAAACCTACATCCCCAGCGTATGACGCGGCTGATCGGCCACCTCGTGGCCGCGACAGAGAGGCATTTCAGCCAAAAACTCAGCCCGCACCCCGACGCCACTCAAATAAAAATGTCAATACATGGGGAAATACGCCAGACCTGCGAGACGTATTGGAGGACAAAGCAAAACACGCAAGATCGATCTACGGATCGCGAGGGCGCGCCACTATGCGAGACGATAACCGTCACGCCGGATACAGTAAAAGTAAGTCCGGCCTGGCCGAACATAGCGGACAAGACTCATTTGAGCTGTGTTGCGATATAGCCCAGTACAGAGGCGCCGCGCACCACCTATGCTTGACAGACGAAGTAATGGATCATCAAATCCCAGAGGGTTTCAAACCCGTAAATATAGAATCATACGACGGCACAACAGATCCTGCGGTATGGATCGAGGACTTCCTCCTGCACATCCACATGGCTGCGGTGATGATCTACACGCCATCAAATACCTAGGGGCCGTTGTGGTTATTGTACATGACGACCGTTGTGGTTATTGTACACGACAAAGAAGAGTGTGCGGGAGGAGAGCCCCAACCCATCGAGACCATGATGCCTTGCGAGCAAGATAGGTGGGATGATGGTGAAGCACGACACAGTGGCGCACGTGCCCTCCATCTCAACACTACAGTCAAGGGTTGCCACGCAGCCGCACAACAACTTGCACTCCATGATTACACACTATCCTCCCTCACACGACGAACGCCATCCACCCGTCACCGAGATCCATCCTCTCAATCCCTCTGTCCCAGGATCATGAAGGAAATATGCCCTAGAGGCAATAATAAAGTTGTTATTTTATATTTCCTTATTCATGATAAAGGTTTATTATTCATGCTAGAATTGTATTGATCGAAAACTTAAATACATGTGTGAATACATAAACAACTACCATGTCCCTAGTAAGCCTCTATAGACTAGCTCGTTGATCAAAGATGGTTAAGGTTTCCTAACAATAAACATGTGTTGTCATTTGACAACGGGATCACATCATTAGGAGAATGATGTGATGGAAAAGACCCGTCCGTTAGGTTAGCATATTGATCATTCAATTTATTGCTATTTCTTTCTTAATGTTAAATACATATTCCTTTGGCTATGAGATTATGCAACTCCCGGATACCAGAGGAATACCTTTTGTGCTATGAAACGTCACAACGTAACTGGGTGATCATAAAGATGCTCTACAGGTATCTCCGAAGGTGTTTGTTGAGTTGGCATAGATCGAGATTAGGATTTGTCACTCCGAGTATCGAAGAGGTATCTTTGGGCCCTCTCGGTAATACACATCATAAGAAGCCTTGCGAGCAATGTTGGGAAACATAGCATGCAATTTCAAGAATTTCCCTACGCTCACGCAAGATCTATCTAGGAGATGCATAGCAACGAGAGGGGGGAGTGTATCCACATACCCTAGACCAAAAGCGGAAGCGTTTGACAACGCGGTTGATGTAGTCGAACTTCTTCTCGTTCTGACCGATGAAGCACCGAACGTACGACACCTCCGAGTTCTACACACGTTCAGCTCGATGAAGACCCTCGAACTCTTGATCCAGCAAAGTTTCGAGGGAGAGTTTCGTCAGCATGACGGCATGGTGACGGTGATGGTGAAGTGATCCGCGCATAGTTCACATCACTATGTGATTAACACCCAAAGAGTACTAAGGTGTGATCATGTTTTTCTTGTGAGAGAGAAGTTTAGTCAATGGGTCTACCACATTCAGATCCGTATGTATTTTGCAAATTTCTATGTCTACAATGCTCTGCATGGAGCTACTCTAGCTAATTGCTCCCACTTTCAATATGTATCTAGATCAAGACTCAGAGTCATCCAGATCAGTGTCAAAGTTTGCATCTACGTAACTCTTTACGATGAACTCTTTATCACCTCTATAACCGAGAAACATTTCCTTAGTCCCCTTTAGGTACCTAAGGATAATTTTGACCGATGTCCAGTGATCTACTCCTAGATCACTATTGTACCCCCTGCTAGACTTATAGCAAGGCACACATCAGGTCTGGTACATAGCATAGCATACATGATAGAACCTATGGCTGGGGCATAGGGAATGACTTCATTTTCTCTCTATCTTCTGTAGTGGTCGGGCATTGAGTCTGACTCAACTTCACACCTTGTAACATAGGCAAGAACCCTTTCTTTGACTGATCCATTTTGAATTTCTTCAAAACTTTATCAAGGTATGTGCTTTGTGATAGTCCAATTAAGCGTCTTGATCTATATCTATAGATCTTGATGCTCAACATGTAAGCAGCTTCACCGAGGTCTTTCATTGAAAAACTCTTATTCAAGTATCCTTTTATGCTATCCAGAAATTCTATATCATTTCAAATCAACAATATGTCATCCACATATAATATTAGAAATGATACAGAGCTCCCACTCACTTTCTTGTAAATACAGGCTTCTCCGAAAGTTTGTATAAAAACATATGCTTCAATCACACTATCAAAGCATATATTCCAACTCCAAGATGCTTGCACCAGTCCATAAATGGATCGCTGGAGCTTGCACACTTTGTTAGCACCTTTAGGATCGACAAAACCTTCTGGTTGCATCATATACAACTCTTCTTTGAGAAATCCATGAAGGGATGTAATTTTGACGTCCATTTGCCAGATTTCATTATCATAAAATGCGGCAATTGCTAACATGATTCAGAAAGACTTAAGCATCGCTACGGGTGAGAAAGTCTCATCATAGTCAACTCCTTGAACTTGTCGAAAACCTTTTGCAACAAGTCAAGCTTTGTAGACAGTAACATTACCATCAGCATTAGTCTTCTTCTTGCAGATCCATTTATTCTCTATGGCTTGCCGATCATTGGGCAAGTCAACCAAAGTCCATACTTTGTTCTCATACATGGATCCTATCTCAGATTTCATGGCCTCAAGCCATTTTGTGGAATCTGGGCTCATCATCGCTTCCTCATAGTACGTAGGTTCGTCATGGTCTAGTGACATGACTTCCAGAACAGGATTACCGTACCGCTCTGGTGCGGAACGTACTCTAGTTGACCTATGAGGTTCGTTAGTAACTTGATCTGAAGTTTCATGATCATTATCATTAACTTCCTCTCTAGTTGGTGTAGGCATCACTGGAACTGATTTCTGTGATGAGCTACTTTCCAATTCAAGAGAAGGTACAATTATCTCATCAAGTTGTACTTTCGTCCCACTCACTTCTTTCGAGAGAAACTCCTTCTCTAGAAAGGATCCATTCTTAGAAACAAAGATCTTGCCTTTGGATCTGTGATAGAAGGTGTACCCAACAATTTCTTTTGGGTATCTTATGAAGATGCACTTCTCCAATTTGGGTTCGAGCTTATCAGGCCGAAGCTTTTTCACATAAGCATCGCAACCCCAAAATTTAAGAAACGACAGCTTAGGTTTCTTGCCAAACCATAGTTCATATGGTGTCATCTCAATGGATTTAGATGGTGCCCTATTTAATGTGAATGCAGCTGTCTCTAATGCATAACCCCAAAACGATAGTGGTAAATCGGAAAGAGACATCATAGATCACACCATATCCAATAAAGTACGGTTACGACGTTCGGACACACCATTACGCTGTGGTGTTCCAGGTGGCGTGAGTTGTGAAACTATTCCACATTGTTTTAAATGAAGGTCAAACTCGTAACTCAAATATTCGCCTCCGCGATCAGATAGTAGAAACTTCATTTTCTTGTTACGATGATTCTCCACTTCACTCTGAAATTCTTTGAACTTTTCAAATGTTTCAGACTTGTGTTTCATTAAGTAGTTATACCCACATCTGCTCAAATCATCTGTGAAGGTCAGAACATAACTATACCTGTCGCGAGCCTCAACACTCATCGGACCGCATACATCGGTAAGTATTATTTCCAATAACTCAGTGGCTCTCTCCATTGTTCCGGAGAATGGAGTTTTAGTCATCTTGCCCATGAGGCATGGTTCGCAAGTATCAAATGATTCATAATCAAGTGATTCCAAAAGTACATCCGCATGGAGTTTCTTCATGCGCTTTACACCAATATGAGCTAAACGGCAGTGCCATAAATATGTTGTATTATCATTATCAACTTTGCATCTTTTGGCATCAATATTATGAATATGTGTATCACTATGAACGAGATTCAATAAACCATTTATATTGAGTGTATGACCATAGAAGGTTTTATTCATGTAAACAGAATAACAATTATTCTTTGACTTAAATGAATAACTGTATTGCAATAAATATGATCCAATCATATTCATGCTCAATGCAAACACCAAATAACATTTATTTTAGGTTCAACACTAATCCTGAAGGTAAAGGGAGTGTGCGATGGTGATCTTATCAACCTTGGAATCACTTCCAACATAAATCGTCACCTCGCCCTTAACTAGTATATCTATTCATTTCGCAACTCCTGTTTTGAGTTACAAATCTTAGCAACTGAACTGGTATCAAATAGCCAGGGGCTACTATGAACACTAGTAAAGTACACATCAATAACATGTATATCAAATATACCTTTGTTCACTTTGCCATCCTTCTTATACGCCAAGTGTTTGGGGCAGTTCCGCTTCCAGTAACCATTTCCTTTGCAGTAGAAGCACTCACTTTCAGGTTTGGGTCTAGCTTTGGGCTTCTTCACGGGCGTGGCAACTTGCTTGCCATTCTTCTTGAAGTTCCATTTATACCCCTTTGCCCTTTTTCTTGAAACTAGTGGTCTTGTTAACCATCAACACTTGATGCTATTTCTTGATTTCTACCCTTGTCGTTTTCAGCATCGCGAAGAGCTTGGGAATCGTCTTCGTCATCCCTTACATATTATAGTTCATCACGAAGTTCTAGTAACTTGGTGATAGTGACTAGAGAACTCTATCAATCACTATCTTATCTGGAAGATTAACTCCCACTTGATTCAAGTGATTGTAGCACCCAGACATTCTGAGCACATGCTCACTAGCTGAGCTATTATCCTCCATCTTGTAGGCAAAGTACTTGTCAGAGGTCTCATACCTCTTAACACAGGCATGAGTATAAAATATCATTTTTAGCTCTTGGAACATCTCATATGCTCCATGGCATTCAAAACATTTTTGAAGTCCCGGTTCTAAGCCATAAATCATGGTGCACTAAACTATGAAGTAGTCATCATACCGAGCTTGTCAAACGTTCATAACGTCTGCATCTGCTCCTGCAATAGGTCTGTCACCTAGCGGTGCATCAAGGACATAATTCTTCTGTGCAACAATGGGGATAATCCTCAGATCACGGACCCAGTCCACATCATTGCTACTATCATCTTTCAACTTAGTTTTCTCTAGGAACATATCAAAAAAAACAGGGGAGCTATACATGAGCTATTGATCTACAACATAGATATGCAAATACTATCAAGACTAAGTTCATGATAAATTAAGTTCAATTAATCATATTACTTAAAAACTCCCACTTAGATAGACATCCCTCGAGTCATCTAAATGATCACGTGATCCATATCAACTAAACCATGTCCAATCATCACGTGAGATGGAGTAGTCTTCAATGGTGAACATCTCTATGTTGATCATATCTACTATATGATTCACGTCCGACCTTTCGGCCTCCAGTGTTCCGAGGCCATGTATGTACATGCTAGGCTCGCCAAGTTTAACCCGAGTATTCCGCATATGCAAAACTGTCTTGCACCCATTGTATGTGAACGTAGAGCTTATCACATCCGATCATCACGTGGTGTCTCAGCACGATGAACTGTCGCAACGGTGCATACTCAGGGATAACACTTATACCTTGAAATTTTAGTAAGGGGTCATCTTATAATGCTACCACCGTACTAAGCAAAATAAGATGCATAAAAGATAAACATCACATGCAATCAAAATATGTGACATGATATGGCCATCATCATCTTGTCCCTTTGATCTCCATCTCCAAAGCACCGTCATGATCTCCTTCGTCACCGGCTTGACACCTTGATCTCCATCATAGCATCGTGGTCATCTCACCAACTATTGCTTGTACAACTATCGCTAACGCATAGTGATAAAGTAAAGCAATTACATGGCGTTTGCATTTCATACAATAAAGCGACATCCATAAGGCTCCTGCCAGTTGCCGATAACTTTTACAAAACATGATCATCTCATACAATAACGTATATCACATCATGTCTTGACCATATCACATCACAACATGCCCTGCAAAACCAAGTAAGACGTCCTCTACTTTGTTGTTGCAAGTTTTACGTGGCTGCTGCAGGCTTCTAGTAAGAACTGTTCTTACCTACGCATCAAACCACAATGGTGATTTGTCAAGTTTGCTGTTTTAACCTTCAACAAGGACTGGCCGCAGTCAAATTCGATTCAACTAAAGTTGATAAACACACACCCGCCAGCCACCTTTATGCAAAACTAGTTGCATGTCTGTCGGTGGAACCGGTCTCATGAACATGGTCATGTAAGGTTGGTCCGGGCCGCTTCATCCAACAATACCATCGAATCAAAATAAGACATTGGTGTTAAGCAGTATGACGATCACTGCCCACAACTCTTTGTGTTCTACTCGTGCATATCATCTACGCATAGACCTGGCTCGGATGCCACTGTTGGGAAACGTAGCATGCAATTTCAAAAATCTCCCTACGCTCACGCAAGATATATCTAGGAGATGCATAGCAACGAGAGGGGGAGAGTGTGTCCACATACCCTCATAGACTGAAAGCGGAAGCGTTTGACAACGCGATTGATGTAGTCGAACTTCTTCTCGTTCTGACCGATCAAGCACCGAACGTACGACACCTCCGAATTATGCACATGGTCAGCTCGATGACGACCCTCGAACTCTTGATCCAGCAAAGTCTCGAGGGAGAGTTTCATCAGCACGACGGTGTGGTGACGGTGATGGTGAAGTGATCCGCGCGAGGCTTCACCTAAGCACTACGATAATATGACCGGAGGCGTAAACGGTGGAGGGGGCGCCGCACACGACTAGGAATCATTGTTGTGTGTTCTAGCGGTGCCCTCCCCACATATATATATATATAGGTGGGAGAGGGAGAGGGGCTACAAGGGGCGCCCCAAGTAGGAGTAATCCTACTTGGGCGCCTCCTCCAAGTCGGCCTCCCCCCTTCCACATCCATCTGAGGGGGAAGGAAAGAGAGGGGGGAGGGGAAGGAAAGGGGGTGGACGAATCCTCCCGTTTCCTTCTCCCTTCCCTTCCTTTCCTTCTCCTCCTATTCGTCCTATAGGGGGCGCACCGGCCCCTTTTGGGGCTGTTTTGTCCCTTTCTTGGCCCATTAGGCCCATATAGCTTGCCGGGGGTTGCCCGGAACCCCTTCTGGTGACCCGATACGTACCCGGTACCCACGGAACACTTCCAATGTCCAAATACTATCATCCTATATATGAATCTTTACCTCTCGACCATTTAGAGACTCCTCGTCATGTCTGTCATCTCACCCAGGACTCCGAACAACATTCGGTCACCAAATCACATAACTCATATAATACAAAATTGTCATCAAACATTAAGCGTGCGGGCCCTACGGGTTGTAGAACTATGTAGACTTGACCGAGACACCTCTCCGGTCAATAACCAACAGCGGAACCTAGATGCTCATATTGGTTCCCACATATTCTACTATGATCTTTACCGGTCGTACCGTAATGACAACATACGTTATTCCCTTTGTCATCGGTATGTTACTTGCCCGAGATTTGATCGTCGGTATCTTCATACCTAGTTCAATCTCGTTACCGGCAAGTCTCTTTACTCGTTCTGTAATGCGTCATCCCGCAACTAACTCATTAGTCACATTGCTTGCAACGCTTATTTCGATGTGCATTACCGAGAGGGCCCAGAGATACCTCGTCGATACTCGGCGTGACAAATCCTAATCTCGATGTATGCCAACCCAACAAACACCTTCGGAGATACCTGTAGAGCATCTTTATAATCACCCAGTTACGTTATGATGTTTGATAGCATAGAAGGCATTCCTCTGGTATCCGGGAGTTGCATAATCTCATAGTTGAAGCAATATGTATTTGATATGAAGAAAGCAATAGCAATAAAACTGAACAATCAAAATGCTATGCTAACAGATGGGTCTTGTCCATCACATCATTCTCCTAATGATGTGATCCCGTTCATCAAATGACAACACATGTCTATGGTTAGGAAACTTAACCATCTTTGATTAACGAGCTAGTCTAGTAGAGGCTTACTAGGGACACAGTGTTTTGTCTATGTATCCACACATGTATGAAGTTTTCGGTTAATACAATTCTAGCATGAATAATAAACATTTATCATGATATAAGGAAATATAAAATAACAACTTTATTATTGCCTCTAGGGCATATTTCCTTCAAGCAAAGTTACTAAGGACTTAGTTACAAGATGATGTATTATGGAACGAGTAAAGAGACTTCCTGGTAACGAGATTGAACTAGGTATGAAGATACCGACGATCGAATCTCGAGCAAATAACATACTGATAGTGTCGGGGGAAACGACATCTATGGAATCACTGAGATCCCTTTTTGCTATGGTTGGCGGGCGTGAGGTTGTGCAAAGAGCGGGTCTAGAAGCCAACACGAGGATCGTTTACCCAGGTTTGGGCCGCGAGGATGTGTAATACCCTAGTCCTGCTTTGGTGTATATTTGAGTGTTCTTGAGTTCTTGAACTAGCTACGATGCGTGCGTCGTCCAAAAAATCCGAATCCTTCTCAAGTACGCCTCAGGCCTCCTTTTGTAGTCAAAAGGGGCTGCCACAGTGGCACATAGGAGGTGGAAAGGTATACAGTAATCGAGTCTATCTCCTGGCACCATAGGACAAACACATTTAATGCACTGTCGACATGCCCTTCTTGCTTTATCGGGGACGGCAAGGAAGCTCGTCCCAGCTGTCGCCGCCTCGCCTGGCTTTGACGAGCGTTCGAACTGACGAGGCGTGTAGTGCCACGTTGGCTGGCTGCTGAGTTGGTGCGGTGGCTGAATCTTCACAAAGATCTGCATGCCACCACGCAGGTGCCTGTCGAGTCGGCCTAGAGGCCGCACGTTGCCATGCAGGCGCCTACCTAGCTGGTGGGCTGGGAGCTACATGGGAATGGCGGTGGAGTCTTGGCATACGTGGGCCTGGCTGCGGCCCCGCGGATGTTTTCGGCAAGAATCTTGCCGGGGCCCCGACAAGGGTCTTGCCACGGCATGTTGGTCTTCCCCGGCAAAGGTCTTGCCGGGGGTCTCGTGGGTATCCTTGGCAAGGATCTTGCCGAGGATCGTCGTCTTCTGGTCATCATCTAGTCTTGTGTGCTTCTGGTCTCCACAAAGATTTGCATGCCACCATGGAGGTGCCTCCCGAGCCTCGGTTCCAAAGTGGTTGATGGTGTTGGAACCCTTGGGCTCAAGGGGGGGGGGCTCTGCTAGTGTTTGATACGTCTCCAACGTATCTACTTTTCCAAACACTTTTGCCCTTGTTTTGGACTCTAACTTGCATGATTTGAATGGAACTAACCCGGACTGACGCTGTTTTCAGCAGAATTACCATGGTGTTATTTATGTGCAGGAGCAAACATTCTCGGAATGACCTGAAACTTCACGGAGCCACTTTTCAGAAAATAAGAAAAATACCTGCAAAAGATGAAGGCTAGGGGCCCACCACCTCTCCACGAGGGTGGGGGCGCGCCCCCTACCTTGTCGGCCCTCTATTGCCTCTCCGACTCCAACTCCAACTCTATATATTGTGTTTCGGGGAGAAAAAATCAGAGAGAAGAAATCATCGCGTTTTATGATACGGAGCCGCCGCCAAGCCCTAAAACCTCTCGGGAGGGCTGATCTGGAGTCCGTTCGGGGCTCCGGAGAGGGGAATCCGTCGCCATCGTCATCATGAACCATCCTCCATCACCAATTTCATGATGCTCACTGCCGTGCGTGAGTAATTCCATCGTAGGGTTGCTGGACGGTGATGGGTTGGATGGGATCTATCATGTAATCGAGTTAGTTTTGTTAGGGTTTGATCCCTAGTGTCCACTATGTTCTGAGATTGATGTTGCTATGACTTTGCTATGCTTAATGCTTGTCACTAGGGCCCGAGTGTCATGATTTCAGATCTGAACCTATTATATTTTCATCAACATACGAGTGTTCTTGATCCTACCTTGCAAGTCTATAGTCACCTATTATGTGTTATGATCCATTAACCCCGAAGTGACAATAATCGAGATACTTACCGGTGATGACCGTAGTTTGAGGAGTTCATGTATTCACTATGTGTTAATGCTTTGTTCCGGTTCTCTATTAAAAGGAGGCCTTAATATCCCTTAGTTTCCGTAAGGACCCCGCTACCACGGGAGGGTCGGACAAAAGATGTCATGCAAGTTCTTTTCCATAAGCACGTATGACTATATTCGGAATACATGCCTACATTATATCAATGAACTGGAGCTAGTTCTGTGTCACCCTAGGTTATGACTGTTACATGATGAACCGCATCCGACATAATTCTCCATCACTGATCCATTGCCTACGAGCTTTCCATATATTGTTCTTCGCTTATTTACTTTCCCGTTGCTATTGCTATCATCACTACAAAATACCAAAAACATTACTTTCACTACTGTTACCTTTTGTTACCGTTATCACTACTATCATATTACTTTGCTACTAAATACTTTGCTGCAGATATTAAGTTTCCAGGTGTGGTTGAATTGACAACTCAGCTGCTAATACTTGAGAATATTCTTTGGCTCCCCTTGTGTCGAATCAACAAATTTGGGTTGAATACTCTACCCTCGAAAACTGTTGCGATCCCCTATACTTGTGGGTTATCAAGACTATTTTCCGGCGCCGTTGCCGGGGAGCATAGCTCTATTCTTTGAGTCACTTGGGATTTATATCTACTTATCACTATGAAGAACTTGAGAGATCAAAAAACCAAGATCTATCCCTCAACTACGAGGGGAGGTAAGGAACTGCCATCTAGCTCTGCACTTGATTCACCTTCTGTTATGAGTAAGTTTGCGACACCTACACCTGCTTCTGCTATTCGTTCTGATATGTCGCGTGTTATTGATGATGCCACTTCTGCTATGCATGATACTTATGATGAAACTACCTCTATGCATGATACTACTGTGCCACTTAGTGATTTTCTTGATGAACAACTTGCTAGGGCTAGAGAAATTGAAAATGTTGAATCTGATGATACTGATGAAAGTGATGATAAAGAATCACTTGTTATTCCTAAGGGTTATGTTTTTGATCAAGAAGCTTCTTTCGCTATCTTAGCTTGCAAAAATAGAAATGAACTCAAAAGGTTATTAGCTAAATGGAGTAAGCAATCTCTAAATGCTAGAATGAAACCTGACCCTGCTTTTGCTACTTCACCTATCTTTGTTACTGATAAGGATTATGAATTCTCTGTTGATCCTGATATAATTAGTTTGGTTGAAGATCCTTTTCATGGTTATGAATCTGAAACTGTTGTGGCACATCTTACTAAGTTGAATGATATAGCCACCCTGTTCACTAAAGATGAGAGAACTCGTTACTTTTACATCCTTAAAATATTTCCATTCTCATTAAAGGGTGATGCTAAGATATGGTTTAATTTTCTTGATCCTGGTTGTGTGCGTAGTCCCCAAGATATGATTTATTACTTCTCTGCTAAATATTTCCCTGCTCATAAGAAACAAGCTGCTTTAAGGGATATATATATATATATATAATTTTGTGCAAATTGAAGAAGAGAGTCTTCCACAATCTTGGGGGAGGCTTATCCAATTACTTAATGATTTGCCTGATCATCCTCTTAAGAAAAATGAAATACTTGATATCTTTTATAATGGACTAACCGATGCCTCCAGAGATTACCTGGATAGTTGTGCTGGTTCTGTTTTTAGGGAAAGAACACCGGATGAAGCTTGAATAATATGTTGACAAATGAAAATAATTGGACACCTCCGGAGCCAATTCCTGAGCCTATTCCTAAACCAACTCTGAAGAAGAGGGGTATTCTATTTCTCAGTCCTGAAGATATGCAAGAGGCAAAGAAATCTATGAAAGAAAAAGGTATTAAAGCTAAAGATGTTAAGAATTTACCTCCTATTGAAGAAATACATGGTCTTAATTTACCGCCAGTTGAAGAAACATATAATCTTAATCCATTACCTATTGAAGAAACTCATGTTCCTGATAACCCGACACAGGTAGTAAAGGTAAATTCTCTCTATAGATATGATAAAGCTGAAATCCCATTTACTAAATTTGCTAGCCCATGCTTAGATGAGCTTGATAAATTTATGGCTAAGCAAGAAGACTTTAATGCTTATTTTGGTAGACAATTGAAATACAATTCAAATATGCTTGAACACTTGGGTGATTATATGGCTAATGTCAAAAGTGAACTTAAACTTATTAGTAAACATGCTTCTATGGTTACCACTCAAGTAGAGCAAGTACTTAAAGCTCAAAATGATTTGCTTAATGAATTGAATAGTAAAGATAATGATCATGCTGTTAGAGTGGCTACTAGAACTGGTAGAATGACTCAGGAACCTTTGTATCCTGAAGGCCACCCTAAGAGAATTGAGCAAGATTCTCAGAGAAATAAAATAGATGCACCTAGTCCTTCTAAAAGGAAGAAAAATAAAAATGATAGGACTTTGCATGCTTCTAGTGAACCTGTTATTGAAACACCTGAGAATCCAAATGATATTTCTATTCTGATGCTGAAATTCAATCTGGTAATGAACCTGAAACTAGTAATAATGTTAATGATAATGTTCATGATGATGCTCAACCTAGTAATGATAATGACATAGAAATTGAACCTGCTGTTGATCTTGATAACCCACAATCAAAGAATCAATGTTATGATAAAAAAGACTTTGTTGGTAGGAAACATGGTAAAGAAAGAGAGCCTTGGGTTCAGAAACCCATGCCTTTTCCTCCCAAACCATCCAAGAAAAAGGATGATGAGGATTTTGAGCGCTTTGCTGAAATGATTAGACCTATCTTTTTGCGTATGCGATTAACTGATATGGTCAAAACCAATCCTTATGCTAAGTACATGAAAGATATCATTACTAATAAAAGAAAGATACCGGAAGCTGAAATTTCCACCATGCTTGCTAATTATACTTTTAAGGGTGGAATACCAAAGAAACTTGGAGATCCCGGTGTACCCACTATACCATGCTCCATTAAAAGAAACTATGTTAAAACTGCTTTATGTGATCTTGGAGTCGGTGTTAGTGTTATGCCCCTCTCTTTATATCGTAGACTTGATTTGAATAAGTTGACACCTACTGAAATATCTTTGCAAATGGCTGATAAATCAGCTGCTATACCTGTCGGTATTTGTGAGGATGTACCTGTTGTAGTTGCAAACATTACTATTTTAACGGACTTTGTTATTCTTGATATTCCCGAGGACGATAGTATGTCTATTATTCTTGGAAGACACTTTTTGAATACTGCAGGGACTGTTATTGATTACACTAAAGGCAATGTCACTTTTCATGTTAATGGTAATGAGCATACGGTACACTTTCCGAGGAAACAACCTCAAGTTCATAGTATCAACTCTATTGGAAAAATTCCATCGATTATATTTGGAGGTTTTGAATTTCCTCTTCCTACTGTCAAGAAGAAATACGCTATTCTTATTATTGGGGATGTGCATATCCCCGTTGAGGTAACATAGTGTTATTCAAAATTTCTCCGGTTCCATGTTATTCGGAATGAGTTCGTTAATAAGACTTGATCAACCTTGTTAGAGGATTCCTTTTGATGATCATGAGATGGATGAAACTACAAGGCACAACCTTCTATACCCCACTTTTACTTTCTGTTATTTATATTAAATAAAATAAAAATAAATATTTTTCTGTCTGTTATCTGATTATCCGTGCAATATAAAAATACCTCGAAAATAAAAGTTCTCCAAATGCCCTGAAATTTAAATATGTTTTTTCTAGAATATTTGAGAATATTTGGCACTGAGAAGACAACAGAGGGTCAACCACCTGCCCACGAGGGTGGAGGGCGCGCCCTACCCCCCTGGGTGCACCCCCTGCCTCGTGGGCCCACGGCGGCCCTCCTCCACTTATCCTTTCACCCATACACTTCTTCTTCCTCCCACAAACACGAATAACCAGCTCAAACCCGAGTCCAAGCTCGTTTTGCTGCCATTTTCGATCTCCTTGCTCAAAGCACCTCTCACAAAACTGCTTGGGGAGATTGTTCCTTGGTATGTGACTCCTCCATTGGTCCAATTAGTTTTTGTTCTAGTGCTTTATTCATTGCAAATTTTTGCTGCTTAGGTGACCCTGTTCTTGAGCTTGCATGTCAAATGTATATGGTTCCAAGTAGTTTTGATGCATGCTATAGGCCCTAGGCACATGTAGGAGTAGTTGCTATCAATATTATTGAGTTTGGTTTACTTTTATTTTGAAGTTACTAAAAATTTTCAAAAAATTTCAGAGTAAGAAATATGCTTAGGAAAATGTTCCAAGGTGTTTCTTCAAGGAAGCAAGGACCCAGGCTTGCAATGCGTGATGCTGATGACGAGCCACCAAGAGACGCTCCAGTGCGTCCTTGTGAATGGCCTTCTGAGAACTTTATGGATCGAGCGGGAATTAAGGAAGAATTCAACGCATATTTGCGTAACGCTGATCTTGTGAGCTTCGAGGAAGAGAAGTGCAACCAGTATCACAACCTCACCAGTACCTTTGTGAGGAGGTTTGAATTTTCAACTTCACGTAATTCTCCAACTGTCCTGTTTGATCTTTATGATAAATCTTACACTATGGACTTAGAGGATTTTACCACTGCATGCAAACTTCCACAATGGGGTAGTATAAGGGATCCTCGCAAATCTGAATTTAGAGATTTTCTTGCTAGCATAACTGTGGGAGAATCTAGAGATATTACACAAGCTACCATAGGGAGCATTCACTTTCCTGCTATACATTATTTTGCTCTCTTCATAGGTAGATGTATCAATGGTAAAGATGAGGCATGTCATATGTGTGTCCCTCACCTCAGTATTCTTAGGAGTGTTGTGTTAGGAGACCAATCTTATAATTTGGGAGCCATCGTTGCACGTAGGTTGCATCTTAATAGATTTAATGGAGATTTCTTTGGTGGAATTTATGCAACCTATATAGCTAATTTTCTTGGTGTAGCCATACGTGAAGATGATATTGAATTACCTACTGCTTATCTAGATTTTAATGCTATGGTTCGCCACCAGTTTGTCGAGAGGAATGAATCACCTCTCCAGTATCGACTAATCTTTGACAGACGTCGTGCTGTTCGTATTACTCTCCCTGCTCCTGCCTTCTTTGATTATCAGGCAAGAGGAAGATATACTATTACCAGAGAGGAGGCAGATGAGTACGAGAGGAGAGAGGAGGCCGCTCGTTGCCATGCTGCAGCTCAGCAGGCGATAGCCGCTGCATCGTAGTACGACCCCAACTACTATTATGGATATCCGCCAGGCCAGCCGTGGCCATAGACCAACTTAGGCCAAAAGCCTAAGCTTGGGGGAGTACGTATTTCTCACTGACATTACATTTATGTTCACACACTCATTGCTAGATGTCGGTGCTCATACTTTTTCATTGTATCATCCATGCTAGCTTAATTTCCTTTTTATGCTTTCTTCTTGTGTGTTTAATAAACCTTAAGAAAACAAAAAAAAATTAGTGTAGCTTTTAGTTAGTTTAATTTCCATGCTTGTAGTAGTAATTAAAAAGAAAACCCAAAAGATTTCCTGTTCTTCTTTTGCTTGTTGGGAGCTTTCCCGTGTAAATAGTTTTATTTCTTTTCTTTTCTTTCGGGGTCGATAGGAGAAGACCATAATTAAATTGTTGAAGTGGCTCTTATATGCATACTTCACTACTAGGGAAAAGCCTATACACAGAATCTTACCAGCAGCGCGCTTTAAAATCAGGCGCTGCTGCTAAGTAGCAGTAGCGCGGGTTTTTAAACCTCGCTACTACTAAGTTGATAGCAGTAGCGTTGGTTTTTAACCCTCGCTACTACTAAGCGGTCTCTAATGTGCCCCCCGGGACATGCCATAGTAGTAGCGCGGGTTTTTAACCATCGCTACTACTAAGTTGATAGCAGTAGCGCTGGTTTTTACCCCTCGCTACTACTAAGCGGTCTATACCGTGCCCCTGGGCCATGCCATAGTAGTAGCGAGGGTTATAAACCCGCGCTACTACTAAGTTTTTACCCCTCGCTACTACTAAGAGGTCTCAACCGTGCCCCTCCGGGACATGCCATAGTAGTAGCGAGGGGTAAAATCCCTCGCTACTACTAAAGGTCCCATTTTGAAACTCTACCCCCCCTGGATCGCCTTTTCGGTTTTGTAAAAAGCAAAAGAAAATGATAAAAACTTCAAAAATTAAAATCCTTCGAGATGTAGTTATATTACTACATCTACTAGTTAGGAAAATTTAAAAACTCAAATTTGGACATGTTTTGCAAAAAGTGTAGGGAAAATGTAAAACAGCTATAACTTTTGCATACGATGTTAGAAAAAAATGTATAATATATCAAAATGTTTCAAAAATTAAAATCCTTCGAGATGTAGTTATGTTCTTACATCTACTAGTTAGGAAAATTTAAAAAACTTAAATTTGGACATGTTTTGCAAAAAGTGTAGGGGAAATGTAAAACGGCTATAAGTTTTGCATACGATGTCAGAAAAAAACGTATAATATATCAAAATGTTCAGCACGAAAATCCGCATACGATGGAGACGGCCTACGACCTGTTTGCAAATTTTTAGAATCCTCAAATTCTAAAAGGAAAAAAGTTATGCTCAAATTTCAGTATTTTTTTAAATTTTGGTCAAATCTGGTCAAACTGTGGTCAAACTACTTATTCAAGACGTATTAGTGTTACTAAATAATTATTCAAGAATATTAGTGTTACTAAATAATTATTTCAGTTTTTGGAATTTTGGTCAAATCTGGTCAAACTGTGGTCAAACTTTGGTCAAAATGTGGTCAAACTCCTTATTCAAGAAATATTAGTGTTACTAAATAATTATTGTTTTTTAGAACAATAGTTTTAAACTCAAACAGCGAAATGTGTGACTTCATGCTCAAGCTAAACTCCCGAGGGTTAATAGGATTGACATCTTACTATTGTCAGGAAAACAACAAGTGCAGACTTGGAATCAAGGGAGAATAGAACCCGGAAGTTAAGCGTGCTCAGGCTGGAGTAGTAAGAGGATGGGTGACCGTCCGGGAAGTTAGATGATTTGGAATGATGAGGGGTGATTAGAGATTAAATTGAGCAGCGATGAGGGTGATTAGAGATTAGAGGTTAAAATAATTCAGAAATTTGAAAATTCGGGCAAAAAATTCGAAAAAAAATTCCGCGGGTTAGTAGTAGCGCGAGTTTTTACCCACACTACTACTAACGGACGTAGTAGTAGCGCGGGTGTGCCCACGCTACTGCTATACGTTAGCTGTAGCGCCGGCCCCCGCGCTGCTAATAGGCCCAAAACCCGTGCTGCTGCTAGGATTTTCCCTAGTAGTGCTTGTTGATCTGACAAAAGAGCCCATATTGCCCTGTCTTCTCCTATTTATTGAATGCCTGCAGATTCCAGCTTAGTCCAATGCACGTGCACTATTATTATTATTCACACTATTCGGTCGTGCAAGTGAAAGGCAATTATGATGTTATATGATGGACTGGCTGAGATGAGAAAAGCTGGTATGAACTCGACCTCTTTTGTTTCTGTAAATATGATTAGTTCATCGTTCCTGATTCAACCTATTATGAATAAACATGTTTGCAATGACAATTAGAGATCATAGTTTCTTATGCCATGCTTGATTAGCTATGAGTTATAATGGTTTACCTTGCGTGCCAACATGCTATTAAAATAGTTATGATGTGGTATGATAGGGTGGTATCCTCCTCTGGATGATTTAAGTGACTTGACTTGGCACATGTTCACACATGTAGTTGAAACAAAATCAACATAGCCTTCACGATATTTATGTTCATGGTGGATTATATCCTACTCATGCTTGCATCGGTGTTGATTAATTTTAATTCATGTTCATGACTGTTGTCGCTCTCTAGCTGGTCGCTTCCCAGTCTTTTGCTAGCCTTCACCTGTACTAAGCGGGAATACTGCTTGTGCATCCATACTCCTTAAACCCCAAAAGTATTCCACATGAGTCCACTATACCTAATTATATACGGTATCTACATGCCGTTCCAAGTAAATTTGTATGTGCCAAACTCTAAACCTTCAAATAAATATCCTGTTTTGTATGCTCGAATAGCTCATGTATCAACTAGGGCTGTCCGTATCTTCCATGTTAGGCGGGTTATTCTCAAGAGGAGTGGACTCCGCTCCTCACTCACGAGATAAATGGCTGGTCACCGGGATGCACAGTCCCATGCTTTATGCAAACTAAATCAAAATAATTGCAAACAAAACTCCCCCTGGGACTCTTGTTAGTTGGAGGCACTCGTTGTTTCGAGCAAGCCATGGATTGATGCTTGTTGGTGGAAGGGGGAGTATAAACTTTACCATTCTATTTGGGAACCACCTATAATGTGTGTAGCATGGAAGATATAGCCATCTCTTGGTTGTTATGTTGACAATGAAAGTATACCGCTCAAAATATTATTCACCTCTATTTCAAAACCGAGCTCTAGCACCTCTACAAATCCCTGCTTCCCTCTGCGAAGGGCCTATCTATTTACTTTTATGTTGAGTCATCATCCTCTTATTAAAAAGCACCGGTTGGAGAGCACCACTATCATTTGCATTCATTACTGTTAGTTTACATTGAGTATGACTTGACTGGATCTCTTTTACCATGAATTACAATATCTAGTCAGTCCTTGGTCTTTAAAGGTGCTCTACATTTATGTTTTGCGGTCTCAGAAAGGGCTAGCGAGATACCATCTTGTTATATCATATTATGATTGTTTTGAGAAAGTGTTGTCATCCGAGATTTATTATTATGGCTTGTTAGTTGATTATGCTATTGATATGAGTAAACTTGAGACCTATGTGTTATTGCAAATGTGGTTAGTTATAATCTTTGCTGAAAACTTGAATGCTGGCTTTACATATTTACAACAATAAGAGCAAACAGAGTTTGTAAAAGTTTTTCTTTATCACTTTCAGTTTGTCAACTGAATTGCTTGAGGACAAGCAAAGGTTTAAGCTTGGGGGAGTTGATACGTCTCCAACGTATCTACTTTTCCAAACACTTTTTCCCTTGTTTTGGACTCTAACTTGCATGATTTGAATGGAACTAACCCGGACTAACACTGTTTTCAGTAGAATTACCATGGTGTTATTTATGTGCAGGAGCAAACGTTCTCGGAATGACCTGAAACTTCACGGAGCCACTTTTCAGAAAATAAGAAAAATACCTGCAAAAGATGAAGGCCAGGGGGCCCACCACCTCTCCACGAGGGTGGGGGCGCGCCCCCTACCTCGTGGGCCCCCTGTTGCCTCTCCGACTCCAACTCCAACTCTATATATTGTGTTTCAGGGAGAAAAAATCAGAGAGAAGAAATCATCACGTTTTACGATACGGAGCCGCCGCCAAGCCCTAAAACCTCTCGAGAGGGCTGATCTGGAGTCCGTTCGAGGCTCCGGAGAGGGGAATCCGTCGCCATCGTCATCATCAACCATCCTCCATCACCAATTTCATGATGCTCACCGCGTGCATGAGTAATTCCATCGCAGGCTTGCTGGACGGTGATGGGTTGGATGGGATCTATCATGTAATCGAGTTAGTTTTGTTAGGGTTTGATCCCTAGTGTCCACTATGTTCTTAGATTCATGTTGCTATGACTTTGCTATGCTTAATGCTTGTCACTAGGGCCCGAGTGCCATGATTTCAGATCTGAACCTATTATGTTTTCATCAATATATGAGTGTTCTTGATCCTATCTTGCAAGTCTATAGTCAATGAGGGAGTCCTGGATTAGGGGGTCTCACTACTAGGGAAAAGCCTATACACAGAATCTTACCAGTAGCGCGCTTTAAAATCAGGCGTTGCTGCTAAGTAGCAGTAGCGCGGGTTTTTAACCCTCACTACTACTAAGTTGATAGCAGTAGCGCTTGTTTTTTACCCTCGCTACTACTAAGCGGTCTCTACCGTGCCCCCCGGGACATGCCATAGTAGTAGCGCGGGTTTTTAACCTTCGCTACTACTAAGTTGATAGCAGTAGCGCTGGTGTTTACCCCTCGCTACTACTAAGCGGTCTCTACCGTGCCCCTGGGCCATGCCATAGTAGTAGCGAGGGTTATAAACCCGCGCTACTACTAAGTTTTTACCCCTCGCTACTACTAAGAGGTCTCAACCGTGCCCCTCCGGGACATGCCATAGTAGTAGCGAGGGGTAAAATCCCTCGCTACTACTAAAGGTCCCATTTTGAAACTCTACCCCCCCCTGTGGATCGCCTTTTCGATTTTGTAAAAAGCAAAAGAAAATGATAAAAACTTCAAAAATTAAAATCCTTCGAGATGTAGTTATATTACTACATCTACTAGTTAGGAAAATTTAAAAACTTAAATTTGGACATGTTTTGCAAAAAGTGTAGGGAAAATATAAAGCGGCTATAACTTTTGCATACGATGTTAGAAAAAACGTATTATATATAAAAATGTTTCAAAAATTAAAATCCTTCGAGATGTAATTATGTTACTACATCTACTAGTTAGGAAAATTTAAAAACATAAATTTGGACATGTTTTGCAAAAAGTGTAGGGAAAATGTAAAACGGCTATAACTTTTGCATACGATGTCAGAAAAAAACATATAATATATCAAAATGTTTTGCATACGGCCTGTTTGCAAATTTTTAGAATCCTCAGATTCTAAAAGGAAAAAAGTTATGCTCAAATTTCAGTTTTTTTAATTTTGGTCAAATCTGGTCAAACTGTGGTCAAACTACTTATTCAAGAAGTATTAGTGTTACTAAATAATTATTCAATAATATTAGTGTTACTAAATAATTTTCAGTTTTTTGGAATTTTGGTCAAATCTGGTCAAACTGTGGTCATACTTTGGTCAAAATGTGGTCAAACTCCTTATTCAAGAAATATTAGTGTTACTAAATAATTATTGTTTTTTAGAACAATAGTTTTAAACTCAAACAGCGAAATGTGTGACTTCATGCTCAAGCTAAACTCTCGAGGGTTAATAGGATTGACATCTTACTATTGTCAGGAAAACAACAAGTGCAGACTTGGAATCGAGGGAGAATAGAACCCGGAAGTTAAGCATGCTCAGGCTGGAGTAGTGAGAGGATGGGTGACCGTCCGGGAAGTTAGATGATTTGTAATGATGAGGGGTGATTAGAGATTAAATTGAGCAGTGATGAGGGTGGTTAGAGATTAGAGGTTAAAATAATTCAGAAATTTGAAAATTCGCGCAAAAAATTCGAAAAAAATTCCACGGGTTAGTAGTAGCGCGGGTTTTTACCCACGCTACTACTAATGGACGTAGTAGTAGCGCGGGTGGCACCCGCGTTGCTGCTATACGTTAGCTCTACCGCCTTATTAGTAGCGCCGGCCCCCGCGCTGCTAATAGGCCCAAAACCCGCGCTGCTGCTAGGCTTTTCCCTAGTAGTGTCTCCGGACAGCCGGACTATATCCTTTGGCCGGACTGTTGGACTATGAAGATACAAGATTGAAGACTTCGTCCCGTGTCCGGATGGGACTCTACTTGGGTGGAAGGCAAGCTAGGCAATACGGATATGTATATCTCCTCCTTTGTAACCGACCTTGTGTAACCCTAGCCCCTTCTGGTGTCTATATAAACCGGAGGGGTTTTAGTCCGTAGGACAACATACAATCATACCATAGGCTAGCTTCTAGGGTTTAGCCTCTCCGATCTCGTGGTAGATCAACTCTTGTACTACTCATATTATCAAGAATAAATCAAGCAGGACGTAGGGTTTTAGCTCCATCAAGAGGGCCTGAACCTGGGTAAAACATCGTGTCCCCTGCCTCCTATTACCATCCGCCTTAGACGCACAGTTCAGGACCCCCTACCCGAGATCCGCCGGTTTTGACACTGACATTGGTGCTTTCATTGGGAGTTCCTCTATGTCGTCGCCGTTAGGCTTGATGGCTCCTTCGATCATCGATAGCGATACAGTCCAGGGTGAGACTTTTCTCCTCGGACAGATCTCTGTGTTTGGCGGCTTCGCACTGTGGGCCAACTCGCTTGGCCATCTGGAGCAAATCGAGAGTTACGCCCCTGGCCACCAGGTCAGGTTTGGAAGCTTAAACTACACGGCCGATATCCGCGGAGACTTGATCTTTGACGGATTCGAGCCCCTTCCTAGTGCGCCACACGGTCACGATGAGCATGATCTAGCTCTGCCATCAGACAGTGCTCAGGAGATCACGCCGGCAACCGCTCTGACCCTCAATTCGGAGCCAGTTGCGCCATCCATGGACGGGCGGATAGACCCCGCCACGGAGACCGCACTCTCATCGGCGATGGAGCTGAGTATCGACCTTACCCCTCACGGGGGCCATGACGCCGAACTACCGGATTCTTCCCCGGCAACGGACTCCGAACCGCCTGCGCCCGTGCCTATCGAATCCGACTGGGCGCCGATCATGGAGTTTACCTCCGTGGATATTTTTCAGCACTCGCCCTTCGGCGACATACTGAACTCATTAAGGTCTCTCTCCTTGCCAGGAGAGTCCTGGCCGAACTATGTCCGGCAGGATTGGGATGCGGATGACGAAGAAATTCGCCGCCCACCCACCACCCACTTAGTAGCCACTATCGACGACTTAACCGACATGCTCGACTTCGACTCCGAAGACATCGACGGTATGGACGACGATGCGGGAGACGAAGAGGAACCACTGCCCACAGGGCACTGGACAGCCACCTCATCATATGGCATATATATGGTGGACACACCCACAGAAGGCAATGGCGACGGGACAGCGGAGGATGACCCCTCCAAGAAGCAATCCAAGCACCGACGTCAGTGGCGCCGCTCTAAGTCTCGCCAAAGCAAAAGCGGTGACACCGGCACAGGAGATAATACCACTCCGGACAGTGCCGAAGACGACAACAATCCCCTCCAGCAAGATTTAGAGCAGGAGGATGGAGAAGCCAGCCTTCCCGAGAGAGCGGCTGATGGAGAGGCGGAGGATGATAATTACATGCCTCCCTCCAAAGACGAGGCAAAGCCTCGACAATGATGAATTCGTCGTGCCTGAGGATCCCGTCGAACAAGAGCAGTTCAAGCGCTGGCTTATAGCCACGGCAAATAGACTTAAGAAAAAGCAACAATAGCTTCAAGTTGATCAAGATTTGCTAGCCGACAGATGGACTGAAGTCCTTGCGATCGAGGAATACAAACTCGAACGCCCCTCCAAGAGTTACCCAAAGCGCAGGTTGCTACCCCGACTGGAGGAGGAAGCACCAAAACCTACATCCCCAGCGTATGACGCGGCTGATCGGCCACCTCGTGGCCGCGACAGAGAGGCATTTCATCCAAAAACTCAGCCCGCACCCCGACGCCACTCAAATAAAAATGTCAATACATGGGGAAATATGCCAGACCTGCGAGACGTATTGGAGGACAAAGCAAAACACGCAAGATCGATCTACGGATCGCGAGGGCGCGCCACTATGCGAGACGATAACCGTCACGCCGGATACAGTAAAAGTAAGTCCGGCCTGGCCAAACATAGCGGACAAGACTCATTTAAGCTGCGTCGCGATATAGCCCAGTACAGAGGCGCCGCGCACCCCCTATGCTTGACAGACGAAGTAATGGATCATCAAATCCCAGAGGGTTTCAAACCCGTAAATATAGAATCATACGACGACACAACAGATCCTGCGGTATGGATCGAGGACTTCCTCCTGCACATCCACATGGCCGCGGTGATGATCTACACGCCATCAAATACCTCCCACTCAAGCTCAAAGGACCAGCTCGGCATTGGCTCAACAGCCTGCCAGCAGAATCCATTGGCTGTTGGGAAGATCTGGAAGCCGCATTCCTTGACAACTTCCAGGGCACTTATGCGCGACCACCAGATGCCGATGACTTGAGCCACATAATTCAGCAGCCAGAGGAATCGGCCAGGCAATTCTAGACATAGTTCCTAACAAAGAAAAATCAAATCATCGACTGTCTGGATGCAGAGGCCCTAGCAGCTTTTAAACACAACATCCGCGACGAGTGGCTCGCCCGGCACCTTGGCCAGGAAAAGCCGAAATCTATGGCAGCCCTCACGACACTCATGACCCGCTTTTGCGCGGGAGAAGACAACTGGCTGGCTCGCAACAATAACATATCAAAGAACCATGGTGCTTCGGATACCAAGGATGGCAATGGCAGGTCACGTCGCAACAAACATAAGCGCCGCATTAATAGCGACAATACCGAGGATACGATAGTCAATGCCGGATTCAAAGGATCTAAACCCGGTCAGTGGAAAAAACCATTCAAAAGAAGCACTCTGGGCCCGTCCAGTTTGGACCGTATACTCGATCGCTCGTGTCAAATACACGGCACCCCCGACAAGCCAACCAACCACACCAACAGGGGTTGTTGGGTGTTCAAGCAGGACGACAAGTTAAATGCCGAAAACAAAGATAAGGGGTTGCATAGCAATGACGAGGAGGAGCCCCGGCAGCCGAACACTGGAGGACAGAAGAGGTTCCCCCCACAAGTGCGGACGGTGAACATGATATACGCAACCCACATTCCCAAGAGGGAGCAGAAGCGTGCGCTAAGGGACGTATATGCGTTGGAGCCAGTCGCCCCAAAGTTCAACCCATGGTCCTCTTGTCCGACCACCTTCGATCGCAGGGACCACCCCACTAGTATCCGTCATGGCGGATTCGCCGCACTGGTCCTAGACCCAATCATTGACGGATTTCACCTCACTCGAGTCCTTATGGATGGCGGCAGCAGCCTGAACCTGCTTTATCGGACAAGTGCGCAAAATGGGTATGGACCCCTCAAGGATCAAACCCACAAAAACGACCTTCAAAGGCGTCATACCAGGTGTAGAGGCCCATTGCACAGGCTCAGTCACACTGGAAGTGGTCTTCGGATCCCCAGATAACTTCCAAAGCAAGGAGTTAATCTTCGATCTAGTCCCATTCCGCAGCGGCTATCATGCACTGCTCGGGCAAACCGCATTTGCGAGATTCAATGCGGTACCGCATTATGCATACCTCAAGCTCAAGATGCCAGGACCTCGGGGGGTCATCACAGTCAATGGAAACACAGAGCGCTCTCTCCGCACGGAGGAGCACACTGCGGCCCTCGCAGCAGAAGCGCAAAGCAGCCTCTTAAGGCAATCCACCAGTTCGGCGATTAAAGACCCAGACGCCTTCAAGCGTGCCCGGAGTAATCAGCAACAAGACCGCCTGGCACGTTTCGAGCTCGCATAGCAATGCGGCCCCCACCCCAGTACCAGCCAAACGGTGAAATCCGTGCCACACGCACATAATTACGCATTAAAAATATCATGGGCACAGGTGGGGAGGGGGGCACGACTACGGCACGCCCCAAGATGCGACTCAACCTCACTAGGGGCTTCCCGGCTTATTATTTTTTCTCTCTTTTAGGACTTTACTCTCTGGAAACCCCGTCCGGCAGTATGTTTGCCGGACACACGATACAACAACCAAGGAGGCAGAAAGCTACGTCGCATCATGGAATTCCCAAGTGGTCTCTGACAATGAGTGAAATACCTGCTTTAAATACCATTCCTCAGCTTGCCCTTGGAGGGGACATGTCAAATAGTCCTACTTTTTTCTTATCGCACTACTTGTATCATTCTGCTTCGACGCACCTTTTTGAATAAACAATGCATAGCACTAGACTATTACCGCATTCTCTATTCTCTCTTTTTTATACATATATATGTTCATTCATGACATTCAGCACCCGTACACTCTGGTACGGCCAATACGCCAGGGGCTTAAGCGTACCCCATAATACGGCGTGAGAAGTCCGAACACTTTGACAGTGCGGCACCCCGAACTTATAGCATTATATGCTTCAGCTCCGAATCATGTCTTGGGTCAATAGTTGGGTTTGCCCGGCTCCCATGTTTTGGTACCTTACGTTCCGCTATATCGGCTAAGGTAGCACTGGGAGAACTACTGCGATTGTGCCCCGGTTCAGCTGGGCTAAGCACCTCAGTAGAGAAAGCTAAAACTGACTGGCATGATAAGGTGAGAGAATGGTCGCTGTTCGAGAGGTTTCGAGTCCCTAAAGACTTTTGCCGCTTAGAGCGAGGAGTCGTCTTTGTCCGGCTTAAGGCGTGTATAGCGCTCCGAATTCGGCCTTCCGAATACTAGGGGCTTCGCCAAAATTGGAAATTGTAGAATTCTATGGCTAAGTGAGAGTGATAAAGCATTATAGTCTGGTTGCCTTGTTCGTTGTGCTAAGCACCTCCCTCGAAGGACCCAACAATGGGAAAAAGAGTGCTCAGGTTTATCCCGAACACCCCAGCACTCATGGCATGGGGGCAGAAGCCGACGACTGGCCATCTCTCAGATTTGATAAACAACCGCACAAAAGGTAATATTTTAAATTCAAACAAGCGTTGCACAGCACATATGAACAAGTTTTCATAAATACAGGATCACACGAGCAAGTTCATTCAAAAATTACATCTTTTGCACACTCGTCCGCCACAAGACGGGCACCCTTCAGGACACCCTCATAATACATTTCGGGGTGGCGATGCTCCTTGCCCTGCGGCGGCCCCTCCTTCACCAGCTTCTTAGCGTCCATCTTGGCCCAGTGCACCTTCGCACGGGCAAAGGCCCAGCATGCAACCTCAATGCAGACGGACCGCTTTATGGCCTCCAGCCGTGGGCAGGCATCCATAAGCCGCCTCACCAGGCCAAAGTAGCTGTTGGTAAGGGAGTCTCCAGGCCACATCCGGACTATAAGGCCCCTCATGGCCTGTTCGGCCGCCTTGTGCAGCTCGGCCAGTTGCTTCAGCTGGTCGCTCATAGGCATCGGGTGTTCAGTCCCAGTATACTGAGACCAGAACAGCTTCTCCGTCGAGCTTCCCTCCTCGGCCTGGTAAAACTTCGCGGCATCTGACACGCTGCGGGGCAAATCTGCGAATGCTCCTGGAGAGCTCCGGACTCGGGTAAGTAACAAGTAATTTACTTTCACATGCTTGCTTTGCATATTGAATGCCTTACCCGCCGCTATCTTCCTCATCGCCTCAATCTCCTGGAGGGCCTTTTGGGCTTCAGCCTTGGCATTCTTTGTGCTCTCGAGGGCCGCGGCAAGCTCAGACTCTCGCGTCTTCGAGTCACGCTCCAACGCTTCGTGCTTCGTCACGAGAGCTTGGAGGTCTTGCTGCACCTCGCCCACCCGTGCCTCTTGCTTTTCCCGCTCGGTGCGCTCCTTAGCCGCTTTGTCTTTGGCCTCGGACAGTGCTTGCTTTAGGGTCGCCACTTCGGTCGTGGCCCCTGGCACATTCATGATGATCCTATCATTTCGCAACCACATTTTCTTTTTTATATATAGACAAGGTATTACTTACCTTTGTTCTCCTCGAGCTGCCTCTTGGCAAGGCCGAGCTCTTTCTCGGACCCCTCGAGGTCTTGCTTCAGTGCGGCGACCTCCGCATTCAGTGCGACAGAGGTCAGCGGTGAAGCCTGCATACGCATATAGACATACTTATATTAGACTCCTGCAGATATTATTTGATCCTCTATTCGGCTTTTCTTTGTGAACACCAAACAGAGCATCAGGGGCTACTGTCTATGCGGTAATATTTTTCCTATATTTTAAATACTTACCTCAAAGCCTGTTAGAAGGCTGGCACAGGCTTCATTCAGTCCGCTCTTGGCGGACTGAACCTTATTGATCACCGCACTCATAATAGTGCGGTGCTCTTCGTCGATGGAAGCATCGCGAAGCGCTCCCAGCAGGTTGTCCGGTGCCTCTGGATGGACAGAGGTCACCGGCACGGGCGTCTTACCCCTTTTGGAAGGGGGCCGCCTGCCCGAGCCCGGAACCACTGGAGGTTCCGGCGCGGTGTTCGGCTAAGAGCCGAACTTGGGGCCCCCGGGAGCCTTGCTCCCTTTGCTCCTGGAGTCTGGAAGGTCGCCTTGAGGCGCCTCCGGGACTGTCTCCCCTGGCTCGGTGCCCCTTGAGACAATACCTTGACATTGTCCGTAGGGCAAGGGGAGGAGGCGGTCGGAAGTGGATCGCTATCCATATCCGACGAGTCCAAGGAACCGTCCGACGAGGATACGTCGATACGGGCTTGGGGCGGTCTGCATAATCATATTCGGCGTTAGGAGAAGCAGTGCGACAAAGGTATGCTATGAGTTACTCTGGTATCCAAATACTTACGACTTCGCCAGGGGCTTGGCCCTGAGCAGCCACTCGTCTTCGCCTTCTGCGGCAGTGGTGGAGCAGTCCGGAAGAAGAGTCCTTCCCTTCTTGGACCCTTCGGCCTCCCCGGTTGGGGTGGCCTTCCTTTTCTTGTCTCCCCCGGCTGGAGGGGGAGCATCTTCATCTTCCTCCTCGTTTTCATGGGAGGAGTGCGTCGCGGAGTTATCGGACGATGAGTCCGATACCACCTGGCGCCGGGAACTCTTTCGGGTTCCCTTGGCCTTCTTCTTGGTCTTCTCCGGCACCTTGTAAGGATCCGGAGTCCGCATCTCCGTCAAGAGAGCGTCCGCAGTGTCTTTGGGCAGAGGGGCCGGACAGTTAATCTGCTCCGATGCCTCCACCCAGTCCTGTCAAAGGCATGGGAGCTCAGACCCCGCACATGGTTAAGCTATGGGAAATAAATATCCTACCAGATGTACAGAACTTACCGGATTCACAGCGCGCTTCGCGCTTAGCCCGCGGTCCTCGGTGAGAGAGGGAGGAACCTCGGCGCCCTTGAACAGCACCCTCCAGACTTCTTTGTGCGTCGTGTCGAAGAGCTCGCTTAGAGTCTGGTGCCGGGCCGGGTCGAACTCCCATAAGTTGAAATCCCGTTGTTGACATGGGAGGATCCGGCGGAAGAGCATGACTTGGACTATGTTGACAAGCTTAAGTTTCTTGCTTATCATGTTCCGGATACACTTCTGGAGTCCGTCCAGCTCCACCGATGAACCCCAGGATAGGCCCTTCTCCTTCCAAGAAGTGAGCCGCGTGGGGATTCCGGATCGAAACTCAGGGGCCGCCACCCAGTTGGTGTCGCGCGGCTCGGTGATGTAGAACCACCCCGATTGCCACCCCTTTATGGTCTCCACGAAGGAGCGCTCGAGCCATATAACGTTGGGCATTTTTCCCACCATGGCTCCACCACATTCCGCTTGTTGGTCACCTACAACCTTCCGCTTGATATTGAAGGTCTTCAGCCATAGGCCGAAGTGGGGCAGGATGCGGAGGAAAGCCTCGCACACGATGATGAACACCGAGATGTTGAGGATGAAACTCAGGGCCAGTTCATGAAAGTCCAGCCCGTAGTAGAACATGAGGCCGCGGATGAATGGATGGAGGGGAAACCCCAATCCGCGGACGAAATGGGGGAGGAAAACCACCCTTTCGTGAGGTTCCGAGGTAGGGACGATCTGCCTCGCGGCTGGCATCCTGTGCGCGATATCCACGGCTAAGTATCCGGCTCCACGTAACTTTTTGATGTGCCCCTCCGTGACGGAGGAGGCCATCCACTTGCCTCCCGTTCCGGACATGTTTGGAGATAGTTGAGGAGGAGGATGCAGACTTGGCCGCTGGAGCTCAAGTGCGCGAGAATGGATGAGCAAGGAGGAAGAAGGCGTAGGTAGAAAAAGGTGAGATGTTATCCCTTTATAAGGGCGGACTAAACTATGTGCCCCCACTAGCCTGGTAAAACTCGCTTATCCCCCAAGCGCCGTAATTGATGGCGCGGTTGGGTTACCCACGTCCGTATTGATGAGAATCCCGTAATAAGGGGAACACGATCTCTGCTTTGACAAGACGTATCAAGAAACCACCTCGCGTTATGTGCGGGGCTGGTTAAAGAAAAACGGTTCAAATAATTACCGGGCCGTGGCGTGATGTCATGCTGCCAAAACGTGTCAGCAGATTAGATTTGTGGTAATATTATTCTCTCTACGGTGTGATAACCCACAAGTATAGGGGATCGCAATAGTTTTCGATAAGTAAGAGTGTCGAACCCAACGAGGAGCTAAAGGTAGAACAAATATTCCCTCAAGTTCTATCGACCACCGATACAACTCTACGCACGCTTGACGTTCGCTTTACCTAGAACAAGTATGAAACTAGAAGTACTTTGTAGGTGTTGTTGGATAGGTTTGCAAGATAATAAAGAGTACGTAAATAAAAAGTAGGGGCTGTTTAGATAAAGAAACAATAAAGTAAATATAGCGAGTGTGGAGAAGTGGTGGTAGGAGTTGTGAAACTGCCTCTAAGCAATTGACTACTTTACTAGACCGATAGCAAGTATTATGTGGGAGAGGCCACTGCTAGCATGTCATCCTTGACTTGGAATTCTATGCACTTATGATTGGAACTATTAGCAAGCATCCGCAACTACTAATGTTCATTAAGGTAAAACCCAACCATAGCATTAAGATATATTGGTCCCCCTTCAATCCCGTATGCATCAATTTCTATGCTAGGTTGAAGCTTCTATCACTCTTGCCCTCCAATACATAGTCCTATCAACATACAACTAACCCTAGGGTGTGATCCACGTGCGCAATCATATGATGGGCACCAACGGACAGCAACATAACCACAAGCAAATTAAATCAATCATAGCAATTCATCAACCACCGATAGGACAACGAAAATCTACTCAGACATCATAGGATGGCAACACATCATTGGATAATAATATGAAGCATAAAGCACCATGTTCAAGTAGAGGGTACAGCGGGTTGCGGGAGAGTGGACCGCTGTAGATAGAGGGGGGAAGGTGATGGAGATGTTGGTGAAGATGGCGGAGGTGTTGGTGAAGATCGCGGTGATGATGATGATGGCCACGACGGTGTTCCGGCGCCACCGGAGGAGAGGGGGAGAGGGGCCCCCTTCTTCCTCTTCTTCCTTGACCTCCTCCCTAGATGGGAGAAGGGTTTCCCCTCTGGTCCTTGGCCTCCATGGCATGGGAGGGGCGAGAGCCCCTCCGAGATTGGATCTATCTCCCTGTTTTCTCTGGTTCCGCGTTCTCAGATTCTTCCCTTTCACCGTTTCTTATATTCCCGGAGATCCGTAACTCCTATTGGGCTGAAATTTTGACACAATCTCTATCCGGAAATTAGATTTCTTGCTGCAAAAGAAGGGCACCAACCGCCTTACGGGGTGGCCACGAGGGTCAGGGCCGCGCCCCCTACCTCGTGGGCCCCTCGAGCATCGTCTCGCGTGGATTATTCTTCCCAAAA
Organism: Triticum urartu; assembly: GCF_056163025.1. Lineage (NCBI taxonomy): Eukaryota > Viridiplantae > Streptophyta > Magnoliopsida > Poales > Poaceae > Triticum > Triticum urartu. Next base: position 443,106,241 of record NC_141877.1, on the reverse strand, counting down.
ATCATATATATTCCAAAAAAAAAAATCTCCGTCAGTTTTTACTCCGTTTGGACTCCGTTTGATATGGATATTCTGTGAAACAAAAAACATGCAACAAACAGGAACTGGCACTGGGCACTGGATCAATATGTTAGTCCCAAAAATAGTATAAAAAGTTGCCAAAAGTATATGAAAGTTGAATAATATTGGCATGGAACAATCAAAAATTATAGATACGACAGAGACGTATCAGCATCCCCAAGCTTAATTCCTGCTCGTCCTCGAGTAGGTAAATGATAAAAAAGATAATTTTTGATGTGGAATGCTACCTAGCATAATCTTGATCATATGTCTAATCATGGCATGAATATTAAGATACGAGTGATTCAAAGCAATAGTCTATCATTTGACATAAAAACAATAATACTTCAAGCCCACTAATAAAGCAATCATGTCTTTTCAAAATAACAAGGCCAAAGAAAGTTATCCCTACAAAATCATTTAGTCTGGCTATGCTCCATCTTCACCACACAAAATATTCACATCATGCACAACCCCCATGACAAGCCAAGCAATTGTTTCATACTTTTGACGTTCTCAAACCTTTTCAACTTTCACGCAATACATGAGCGTGAGCCATGGACATAGCACTATAGGTGGAATAGAATATGATGGTGGAGAAGTCAAAAAGGAGAAGATAGTCTCACATCAACTCGGTGTATCAACGGGCTATGGAGGTGCCCATCAATAGATATCAATGTGAGTGAGTAGGGATTGCCATGCAACGGATGCACTAGAGCTATAAGTGTATGAAAGCTCCAACTGAAACTAAGTGGGTGTGCATCCAACTTGCTTGCTCATGAAGACCTCAGGGATTTTGAGGAAGCCCATCATCGGAATATACAAGCCAAGTTCTATAATGAATATTCCCACTAGTATATGAAAGTGATAACTCAAGAGACTCTCTATATGAAGAACATGGTGCTACTTTGAAGCACAAGTGTGGAAAAAGGATAGTAACACCGCCCCTTCTCTCTTTTTCTCTCATTTTTTTTATTTTTTTTTATTTTTTTGGTGGGCTTCTTTGGCCTCTTTTTTATTTGGGCTTCTTTGGCCTCTTTTATTTTTTTGTAAAGTCCAGAGTCTCATCCCGACTTATGGGGGAATCATAGTCTCCATCATCCTTTCCTCACTGGGGTAATGCTCTAATAATGATGATCATCACACTTTTATTTACTTACAACGCAATCTTACAACTCGACACTAGAACAAAGATATGACTCTATATGAATGCCTCTGGCGGTGTACCGGGATGTGCAATGATCTAGTGTAGCAATGACATCAAAAAACAGACAAGCCATGAAAACATCATGCTAGCTATCTTACGATCATGTAAGCAATATGACAATGAATGCTCAAGTCATGTATATGATGATGATGGAAGTTGCATGGCAATATATCTCGGAATGGCTATGGAAATGCCATGATAGGTAGGTATGGTGGGTTTATGGTACCGGCGAAAGTTGCGCGGTACTAGAGAGGCTAGCAACGGTGGAAGGGTGAGAGTGCGTATAATCCATGGACTCAACATTAGTCTTAAAGAACTCACATACTTATTGCAAAAATCTATTAGTCATCGAAACAAAGTACTACGCGCATGCTCCTAGGGGGATAGATTGGTAGGAAAAGACCATCGCTCGTCCCCGACCGCCACTCATAAGGAAGACAATCAACAAATAAATCATGCTCCGACTTCATCACATAATGGTTCACCATACGTGCATGCTACGGGAATCACAAACATCAACACAAGTATTTCTACTAATCCACAACTACCCACTAGCATGACTCTAATATCACCATCTTTATATCGCAAAACTATTGCAAGGAATCAAACATATCATATTCAGTGATCTACAAGTTTTATGTAGGATTTTATGACTAACCATGTGAATGACCAGTTCCTATCATCTCTCTAAATAGATATAAGTGGAGCAAGAGAGTTTAATTCTTTCTACAAAAGGTATGCCCATGCTCTAACAAATATAAGTGAAGCAAAAGAGCATTCTACAAATGGCGGTTGTCTATGTAAAGAGAAACATGCAATCCAAACTTCAAATGATATAAGTGAAGCACATGAAGCATTCTATAAAGCCATACTCAAAAGATATAAGTGAAGTGCAAAGAGCATTCTATAAATCAACCAAGGACTATATCATACCAGCATGGTGCATAAAAGAAAAGTAAAAACCTAAATGCAAAAGACGCTCCAAGATTGCACATATCGCATGAACGAAACGAATCCGAAAACATACCGATACTTGTTGAAGAAAGAGGGGATGCCTCCCCAGCATCCCCAAGCTTAGACGCTTGAGTCTCCTTGAATATTTACTTGGGGTGCCTCAGGCATCTCCAAGATTGACCTCTTGCCTCTCTTCCTTCTTCTCACATCGAGACCTTCTCGATCATCGAACACTTCATCCACACAAAACTTCAACAGAAAACTCGGTAAGATCCGTTAGTATAATAAAGCAAATCACCACTATAAGTACTGTTGCAAACCAATTAATATTTTGGTTTTGCATTGTTTCTACTGTAATATAACTTTTTCATGGCTTAATCCACTGATATAAATTGATAGTTTCATCAAAACAAGCAAACTATGCATCAAAAACAGAATCTGTCTAAAACAGAACAGTCTGTAGCAATCTGAACATTCACCATACTTCTGATACTTGAAAAATTCTGCAAATATTAGGAAAAATAAAAAATTTGTACAGAAAGACATTGCAAAAATAATCAGAACCATTTGACGTTCCAGCAACAAATGTAAAATCGCGCACTACAGCCAAAGTTTCTGTCCTGCACCATACAAACCATCAAGCAAATGTAAACATCCTAAAGGCAAACCTTGGCACATTATTTTTATAATACAATGGAATTGTACAAGGGGATAATTATTTTTGTTGAAAAGTTTCTGTAATCAAGATTCACAAAGTTTCTGTGAGCATGAACAAAGTTCAAGGAGCTCTCCCACTTCAACAACGCTTGTCTTTCTCACTTTCGCTTTCCTTTTTGAAAAAGTTTTGGGTTCCCCTCTTTATTTTTGTTGTTTTTAAACTATATGAAAGAACTCAATAGAAATAAATGACTCTCTAAAACTTCCGGGTTGTCTCCCTGGCAGCGCTTTCTTTAAAGCCATTAAGCTAGGCATATAGTGCTCAAGTAGTGAATCCACCCGGATCCCAAGGTATATCAAAGCCAATTTTAATTAACAATGATTTGTAATTTAGTAGTGAGCACAAATCAACATATATCAAGCAATGACGAAGTCTAACGCTCTTCCTATGCATCGACATGTCATAAAAGAACAATTCATGCACACAAAGTAAAGGCCAATGCATAGTATAAACAGTTTCTTGCAATTTTAACATATTGGAAACATAGAGAGGTGGAGATATAGTTCCTCTCTCATAATAATTGCAAGTAGGAGCAGCAAGCACATGCATATTATATTCATCAAAATCATCATGTGCAACGGTAAAAGGCAACCCATCAATATAATCCTTAATAAGTGCAAACTTCTCCGATATAGTATAATCAGGAGAATTCAAAAAGATAATAGGACTATCATGCGTGGGTGCAATAGCAACAATTTCATGTTTAACATAAGGAACTATAGCAAGTTCATCTCCATAGGCATAATTCATATTGGCATCTTGGCCATAAGCATAGCAAGCATCATCAAAAAGGGATATTTCAAAAGAATCATAGGGATCATAACAGTCATCATAGCAATCATCCTTCGGTAAGCATGAAGGGGAATTAAACAATGTATGAGTTGAAGAGTTACTCTCATTAGAAGGTGGGCACGGGCGATCAATCCGCTCTTCCTCCTTTTGTTCTTCGCTCTCCTCCTCATCTTTTTCATCCAATGAGCTCACAGTTTCATCAATTTCTTCTTCCATAAACTCCTGCAAAATATTAGTCTCTTCTTGGACAGCGGAGTATTCCTAAATATATGGTTTAACATAAGCATCAGAAGCATAATTATCAATGCAATATTTAAGTATGGCAAAATTTTCAGATTGGTAAAGAGTAGCATCATACTTTTCAATCAAAGAAGCAATTTCATAAGCACCGTTAAAAGCAACAAATTCTTCAATTTGTTGAACATCATAGTAACTATAAACACCCTTAGCATACGAAGATACGATTCCATTATCAATAAACTCACATTGGTAGGGAAGGTGTTTCTTAGGGTTTTCAGAACAACAAGTAAAATCATATATATAACATAAATTCCAAGCATAGCATTGCAAACGTTGAATTTGACTCCATAATAGTTTCCCTTTTTCAGATATACGGTGTTGCACATAACAAGCATGCTCATCTAAATATTTTCCCTCAATTAAGCTAGTTGGGGTTTCGGCACGAGCACAAAGGGATCGAAGATGATCCAAGTAAAAAGCTTCAGCAGTGTGATAGATTTTGAGTGGTTCTTCAACCATTGGTTTAGTAGGTACACCTAATTTTTTTTGGTATTTTGCGTTTCCTACCCATATCTAAAGATAGAAAACAACTAAGAACAGCAAATAAAAATTACTTAGTGATAAAGCAAACAAGCACACACGAGAATATTCACCCCACGCTATTGCTCCCCAGCAACGGCGCCAGAAAAAGGTCTTGATAACCCACAAGTATAGGGGATCGCAACAGTTCTCGATAAGTAAGAGTGTCGAACCCAACGAGGAGCTACAGGTAGAACAAATATTCCCTCAAGTTCTATCAACCATCGATACAACTCTACGCACGCTTGACGTTCGCTTTACCTAGAACAAGTATGAAACTAGAAGTACTTTGTAGGTGTTGTTGGATAGGTTTGCAAGATAATAAAGAGTACGTAAATAAAAAGTAGGGTATGTTTAGATAAAGAAACAATAAAGTAAATATAGCGAGTGTGGAGAAGTGGTGGTAGGAGTTGTGAAACTGCCCCTAAGCAATTGACTACTTTACTAGACCGATAGCAAGTATTATGTGGGAGAGGCCACTGCTAGCATGTCATCCCTGACTTGGAATTCTATGCACTTATGATTGGAACTATTAGCAAGCATCCGCAACTACTAATGTTCATTAAGGTAAAACCCAACCATAGCATTAAGATATATTGGTCCCCCTTCAATCCCGTATGCATCAATTTCTATGCTAGGTTGAAGCTTCTATCACTCTTGCCCTCCAATACATAGTCCTATCAACATACAACTAACCCTAGGGTGTGATCCACGTGCACAATCATATGATGGGCACCAACGGACAGCAACATAACCACAAGCAAATTAAATCAATCATAGCAATTCATCAACCACCGATAGGACAACGAAAATCTACTCAGACATCATAGGATGGCAACACATCATTGGATAATATTATGAAGCATAAAGCACCATGTTCAAGTAGAGGGTACAGCGGGTTGCGGGAGAGTGGACCGCTGTAGATAGAGGGGGGAAGGTGATGGAGATGTTGGTGAAGATGGCGGAGGTGTTGGTGAAGATCGCGGTGATGATGATGATGGCCACGGCGGCGTTCCGGCGCCACCGGGGGAGAGGGGGAGAGGGGCTCCCTTCTTCCTCTTCTTCCTTGACCTCCTCCCTAGATGGGAGAAGGGTTTCCTCTCTGGTCCTTGGCCTCCATGGCATGGGAGGGGCGAGAGCCCCTCCGAGATTGGATCTATCTCCCTGTTTCTCTCTGGTTCTGCGTTCTCAGATTCTTCCCTTTCACCGTTTCTTATATTCCCGGAGATCCGTAACTCCAATTGGGCTGAAATTTTGACACGATCTCTATCCGGAAATTAGCTTTCTTGCGGCGAAAGAAGGGCACCAACCACCTTACGGGATGGCCACGAGGGTCAGGGGCGCGCCTGACACCCTGGGGCGCGCCCCCTACCTCGTGGGCCCCTCGAGCATCGTCTCGCGTGGATTCTTCTTCCCAAAAATCATATATATTCCAAAAAAAAATCTATGTTAGTTTTTATTCCGTTTGGATTCCGTTTGATATGGATATTCCGCGAAACAAAAAACATGCAACAAACAGGAACTAGCACTGGGCACTGGATCAATATGTTAGTCCCAAAAATAGTATAAAAAGTTGCCAAACGTATATGAAAGTTGAATAATATTGGCATGGAACAATCAAAAATTATAGATACGACGGAGACGTATCACGGTGGTATGTGGAACTTATTTTGCAGGGTCGGACACTATCCTTGTATTCAAATTCTTCCGTGGTGTATTCAGAGGAGGAACCCGCCTTGCAATACCGAAGACAACACTGCGCGCCGGACTCATCATCATTGAAGCCTAGTTCAGGGGCTACTGAGGGAGTCCTGGATTAGGGGGTCTCCGGATAGCCAGACTATATCCTTTGGCCGGACTGTTGGACTATGAAGATACAAGATTGAAGACTTCGTCCCGTGTCCGGATGGGACTCTACTTGGCGTGGAAGGCAAGCTAGGCAATACAGATATGTATATCTCCTCCTTTGTAACCGACCTTGTGTAACCCTAGCCCCTTCTGGTGTCTATATAAACCGGAGGGGTTTTAGTCCGTAGGACAACATACAATCATACCATAGGCTAGCTTCTAGGGTTTAGCCTCTCCGATCTCATGGTAGATCAACTCTTGTACTACTCATATTATCAAGAATAAATCAAGCAGGACGTAGGGTTTTACCTCCATCAAGAGGGCCCGAACCTGGGTAAAATATCATGTCCCCTGCCTCCTGTTACCATCCGCCTTAGACTCATAGTTCGGGACGCCCTACCCGAGATCCGCCGATTTTGACAACGACAGTCACCTATTATGTGTTATGATCCGTTAACCCCGAAGTGACAATAATCGGGATACTTACCGGTGATGACCGTAGTTTGAGGAGTTCATGTATTCACTATGTGTTAATGCTTTGTTCCGGTTATCTATTAAAAGGAGGCCTTAATATCCCTTAGTTTCCGTAAGGATCCCGCTGCCACGGGAGGGTACGACAAAAGATGTCATGCAAGTTCTTTTCCATAAGCACGTATGACTATATTCGGAATACATGCCTACATTATATCAATGAACTGGAGCTAGTTCTGTGTCATCCTAGGTTATGACTGTTACATGATGAACCGCATCCGGCATAATTCTCCATCACTGATCCATTGCCTACGAGCTTTCCATATATTGTTCTTCGCTTATTTACTTTCCCGTTGCTATTGCTATCATCACTACAAAATACCAAAAACATCACTTTCACTACTGTTACCTTTTGTTACCGTTATCACTACTATCATATTACTTTGCTACTAAATACTTTGCTGCAAATATTAAGTTTCCAGTTGTGGTTGAATTGACAACTCAGCTGCTAATACTTGAGAATATTCTTTGGCTCCCCTTGTGTCGAATCAACAAATTTGGGTTGAATACTCTACCCTCGAAAACTGTTGCGATCCCCTATACTTGTGGGTTATCAGTGATGGGCAAGTTGCCCTGGCAAGTTACTTGCCGGGGCCGCGGAGGCCGCCTCGGCTAGTTCCTTTCCGGGGGAGTCCACCTCGTCCCTTTGCTCTTTGTGTTTCTGGGTTGGCGTTGTTCTGGTCGTCTTGTGGCTTTGCTTCCTTCCTCTGCCCCGCTAGGTGTGGACGCAGGCGCGGCTCCAACTGCCCGTGCACAAGTAAATGGGTACAAAATAGGACCCCTCCTTTTGTGCACCGATAGGAGCCCCCGGGCCTGGGCCATACATAAGCGCGACACGTTGTTGGGATAGGCCCAAAATGGTGCGCGAGCATGCGGGGCCGAGTTTTACTGCTGTAACTCCCTCGCCCGTCGCACTTCCCCACGACCCGCGTTGAATGCATGACGTGGGGGTCGTGCGTGACATGGGGGTCATGCGTGGGGCGGTTGCTACCCTCATGCGTCACATCATAGTAAATGGTAAGGAGGCGGCCTGCGCCTTCGCTAGAAAAGGGAGGAAAATGCAGGGGCGCGGCTCATTTACCAAGTGGACTCGGGCCACGGCCTTCAAGGTGCCCGCGCCCCACGATCACGGGGTGGAATGCGGTCGCTTCAGTCGTCCTCTTGATTCCGCTTCGCTTGCCATGTGTCCTTCATGCCTCGAGGAGGGTAGGTGGTGGACGCGGAGGGCACATGCCATAATGTGGAAGCAAGAAAACTAGGTCGTCGCTTATTGGAGCAGCGGGTCGGTCCTGATTCGCCGCGCCTCTTGGCTGTCGGATTGGTCGAGCGGGGCGGCCGAGCCTCGGCCTCGACCCTTTATAAGAAGGAGGGGATGGGGACGGCGTCCTTCGATCCTTCGGTGCTCATCTCCTCCAACTCGACTCCTTCCTTCCCTTCGTCATGGCGATAGGGTGTGCTGGTGCTCCGATGGAGGCGACGAGGGCCTCCGCTCGACAGCGCGCCCTTCCTTCGCAAGAGCTCGTGGCGGCGGAGCCGGCCGCGAGAGGGAGCAGGAGGGGGCGAGGCCGAGACCGTCGTGGCACTCGGGGAGGAGGAGGATGGGGCGGCGCACCGGCTTCGCCTCCGCCTGCGACCCTTCCAATGGAGGGCCATGCCAGAGACCAGCCCCGCGAGTTTTACGTCAGGTTGCGTGGGCCAATGCATGTCCGTCTTCGTCTCCCCACTCCGTTTGCTCAGGAGATGGAGCTTGATCCTCGTCAGGCTCTGAGGCTGCACATGAGGGGCTGCGGGAATGGTAGCATGCGGGTCGACGTCGACTTCCCAGCCCCTCATGTTATGTATCTCTGCCGTGGATGGAAGACCTTCACCCGTGCCCATAGCCTGTCGGAGGGGCTCGTCCTCCAGTTTAAATTGATGGAGGACGTCCTACTCTCCGTCAAGGTCTTCGGGCTCTTGGGAACTCGCTTGAGGTGTTGTGCGGAGAGCTCCTCTGACGACGAACCCTCCTCCTCGAGCGGGAGTGACGAGGTGGACAGTGACAATGGTGACGAGGGCGTCCTGTGGGAGGACGTCGACTCCGACTGACTATGCCACCCCCGCTCGGCCCCGCACCCTACCGAGGGTCTTCCTCGTCAAGCTCTCCATCGGTGCGCTCCCCGCCGTTTTATTTTTGCCTTCACGTGCCGCACCTGGGAGGAAAGGGGCAAGAATGGAGATCACGGGGAACCTATCTTTTTCCTTAAATTGTAGGCACTTGCCAAATCTTAATTTCTATATAATGTAATCTCTCGAGCCCATGCTTGTATCCTGTAACCTTTGTACTTGCATCAGCATATTAATGAAAAAGTCTAGTCCTCCTGGTAACTCGTGCACGTGTACGTTCGTGCGGAGCCAAAATGCCTTCTTAGTGTAAATAAACGAGTCCTTCCGGCAAGCCACCTTGCCGGCGCCCCTTCCGCCTGCCGGAGAATCACATCTGCCGGGTTACAGACAAAAGGCCCAGCCCCCCGTCCACCTATTTTTGACAAGGGTCACCACGACCATTCTGACTGAAGCAACGTTCGAGTCGGAAATGGGAGCCCCCCGAGTCCTTAAAGACGAGTGGTGAGGTTTTCTAATGCACAAGTCACAGGTTACGAATACGAATGGGCAAGAGGTAAACTTTATCTGTTTGGTTTGCCGGGGATCACCGTGTTGTGCGGTCTTCTCTTTCTTGCCGGAGCTGGGTCCTCGGCGGGACCATGCATCTTTGCCATGACTGGAAAGAAGTGAGGACAAAAGCACAGAACCTCGGTGGTTCACTAACATTTACTGGAACCAAAAAGCAGTACAGTACCCTAGACAAGCATGCATATACGTATATACATAAACATGGAAATCGATAGGAAACTATACATACTAAGGGATTCCTCTTCCCTGGCTGCGCACAGGGTCTGCACTGGCTCCATACATAGGGTTACATGCTTCGGCGGCAAGGCTAGTATGAAACGGGGGTTGCCGGGGCTCCCGGCAACCGCGCCTTAGGGGTAAAACTTGTGAAGATGTTCAATATTCCAGGAGTTGCTCACCGGAATGCCATCTTCGGTCTCCAGGCGGACTGCGCCAGGCCTGGTGACTCGTATTACCCGATAAGGGCCTTCCCACTTTGGTGTCAACTTGTTTGGATTCTTGGGAGATTGGATCCGCCGAAGAACAAGGTCGCCTTCCTCAAGGCTTCGGGTGTGAACCTTGCGGCTATGATAGCGGCGCAAGGCTTGCTGATGTTGAGCAGCTTGCACAACAGCCCGAAGATGATCTTCCTCAAGGAGCATCGCATCATCTTGGCGCAATTGCTCTTGCTCAAGCTCATCATAAGTGAGCAGTCGAGGTGACCCATATATGAGTTCAGTGGGGAGAACTACTTCTGCCACGTATACCAAGGTAAAGGGTGTCTGGCCAGTGGCTCGATTTGGTGTCGTCCTGATTGACCAAAGAACCGTTGGCAACTCATCAATCCAACGTCTTCCGCACTTGTGCAGCTTGTCAAAAGTCCTGGTCTTGAGGCCCCGCGGCACTTCCGCATTCGCCCTCTCAGCTTGGCCGTTACTTCTGGGATGGGCAATAGAAGCAAAACAGACCTTGCTGCCGAGGTCTTCAATGTATTGCATGAAGGTGCGGCTCGTGAACTGCGTGCCGTTGTCGGTGATGACTCTGTTCGGCACACCGACACGGCAGAGTAGTGCCTTGAAGAACTTGACGGCTGACTGTGCAGTTACCTTTCTCACTGGATCCACTTCCGGCCACTTTGTGAACTTGTCGATCGCGGCGTACAAGTACTCAAAGCCCCCGGCAGCACGAGGAAAGGGGCCCAGTATGTCGAGCCCCCAAACCAAAAATGCCAGGATAGAGGGATTGTCTGAAGATCTTGGGCAGGTTGATGAAGCTTCTTTGAATGGAACTGGCATGCTTCACACTTGGTTACTAGCGCAGTTGCATCCTAGAGGGCGGTGGGCCAGAAGAAACCTTGTCAGAACGCTTTGCCGGCAAGAGCCCTTGACCCTATGTGGGATCCACACATGCCTCCATGTATCTCTGCCAATAGCCTCAGTCCGTCCTCTCGAGGAATGCACTTCAATTTCACACCGTTCGGTCTTCTCCTATAGAGGGTATCATCCACGAACTAGTACATGCTGGACCGACGGGCTACTTTCTCTGCTTCTTCCTACTCCTCGGGGAGCTCTCCTATTTGGAGGAAACGGACGGTGGCCTGCGCCCATGCCGGAGCCTGGTGCTCGATGACAAGGACTAAAGGCTCATCTTCAGCCGTAAGGGCTGCTGCTTCTATGGTCAGGGCGTGAGGCCCTGCTGAGGGTTGCTGCCCTCCGGGAAGTTTGGGACTCCTGGCAACGTCCTTGCCGGTGGCTCCTGGGAGCTCAGCGGTAAAGTACTTGCCGGGGCCCGCCTTCCTTCATTTGTTCTGTCCTGCTGATGGTTCAATGGATGGGTAAGTTAGCTGAAGCACAAAGGTACCTGGTTCCACAGGCAACTTGAGGGCAGCACGCTTTGACAGGTCGTCGGCAATGCCGTTCTTCGCTCGGGGAATGATACGTCCATTTTGCATCATGCTTTTATATCGATATTTATTGCATTATGGACTGTTATTTCACTTTATGTCACAATACTTATGGCTATTCTCTCTTATTTTATAAGGTTTACATAAGGAGGGAGAATGCCGGCAGTTGGAATTCTGGGCTGGAAAAGGAGCAAATATTAGAGACCTATTCTGCGCAACTCCAAAAGTCCTGAAACTCCACGGAACATCTTAAAATAAATAAAGAAAAATCCTCGCCAAATATGAAGGCCAGGGGGCCCACACCCTGCTCATGAGGGTGGGGGGCGCGCCCCCTACCTCGTGGGCCCCCTGGTGGCTCTCCGATGTCCATCTTCTCCTATATGGGGTCTTTCGATGAGAAAAAAAATAAAAGGAACTTTTTGGGACGAGACTTTGCCGCCACGAGGCGGAACCTTGGTGGATCCAATCTAGAGCTCCGGCAGAGCTGTTCTGCCGGGGAAACTTCCCTCCGGGAGGGGGAAATCATCACCATCGTCATCACCAACGCTCCTCTCATCGGGAGAGGGCAATCTCCATCAACATCTTTACCAACACCATCTCATCTCCAAACCCTAGTTCATCTCTGGTATCCAATTCTTGTCTCAAAGTTCGGGATTGGTGCTAGTAGTGTTGATTACTCCTTGTAGTTGATGCTAGTTGGTTTATTTGGTGGAAGATCATATGTTCAGATCCTATATGCATATTATTACCACTCTGATTATGAAGATGAATATGCTTTGTGAGTAATTACGTTTGTTCCTGAGGACAAGGGAGAAGTCTTGCTATTAGTAGTCATGTGAATTTGGTATTCGTTTGATATTTTGATAAGATGTATGTTGTCTAGCCTCTAGTGGTGTTATGTGAACGTCGACTACATAACACTTCACCATTATTTGGGCCTAGAGCAAGGCATTGGGAAGTAATAAGTAGATGATGGGTTACTAGAGTGACAGAAGCTTAAACCCTAGTTTATGCGTTGCTTCGTAAGGGGCTGATTTGGATCCATATGTTTCATGCTATGGTTAGGTTTACCTTAATACTTTTGTTGTAGTTGCCGATGCTTGCAATAGAGGTTAATCATAAGTGGGATGCTTGTTCAAGTAAGAACAGCACCCAAGCACCGGTCCACCCACATATCAAATTATCAAAGTATCGAACGCGAATCATATGAACGTGATGAAAACTAGCTTGACGATATTCCCATGTGTCCTTGGGAGCGCTTTTCCTATTATAAGAGTTTGTTCCGGCTTGTCCTTGGCTACAAAAGGATTGGGACACCTTGCTGCACTTTATTTACTTTTGTTACTTGTTGCTCGTTACAATTTATCCTATCACAAAACTATCTGTTACCACTTATTTCAGTACTTGCAGAGAACACCTTGCTGAAAACTGCTTATCATTTCCTTCTGCTCCTCGTTGGGTTCGACACTCTTACTTATCGAAAGGACTATGATAGATCCCCTATACTTGTGGGTCATCAAGACTCTTTTCTGGCGCCGTTGCCGGGGAGTGTAGCGCCTTTGGTAGGTGGAATTTGGTAAGGAAAAATTTATATAGTGTGCTGAAATTTACTGTCACTTGTTACTATGGAAAGTAATTCTCTGAGGGGCTTGTTCGAGGTATCTTCACCCCGTCTAGTAGAGCAAAGAGTTGCTCCTCAACCTACTGAACCTATTGAAAATGAAACTCCTTTTGAATTTCCTTCAGGTATGATGGAAAAACTGCTAGCTATCCCTTTTATAGGAGATGGAACAAAGCATCCTGATGAGCACTTAATATATGTGGATGAAGTTTGTGGAATATTTAGGCTTGCAGGTATACCCGATGATGTTGCTAAGAAGAAGGTCTTCCCTTTATCTTTGAAGGGAGACGCATTGATATGGTATAGGCTATGTGATGATATGAGATCATGGGACTATAAAAGATTGAAGTTGGAATTTCATCAAAAGTATTACCCTATGCATCTTGTTCATCGTGATCGCAATTATATATATATAATTTCTGGCCTTGTGAAGGAGAAAGCATCGCTCAAGCTTGGGGGAGGCTTAAATCAATGTTATATTCATGCCCCAATCATGAGCTCTCGAGAGAAATAATTATGCAAAGTTTTTATGCTCAGCTTTCTGATAACAATCGCACCATGCTCGATACTTCTTGTGCTGGCTCTTTTATGATGAAGACTATTGAATTCAAATGGAATTTATTGGATAGAATTAAACGCAACTCTGAAGATTGGGACCTCGACGAAGGTAAGGAGTCAGGTATGATACCTAAGTTTGATTGTGTTAAATCTTTTATGGATACCGATATTTTCCGTAAGTTTAGCACTAAATATGGACTTGACTCTGAGATAGTAGCTTCTTTCTGTGAATCTTTTGCTACTTATGTTAATCTCCCTAAGGAGAAGTGGTTTAAATATCATCCTCCCATAGAAGTAAAAGTAGCTGCACTGATTAAAGTTGAAGAAAAGACTGTCACTTATAATGATCCTATTGTTCCTACTTCTTATGTTGAGAAACCACCTTTCCCTGTTAGAATAAAGGATCATGCTAAAGCTTCAACTGTTGTTCGTAAAAGCAATATTAGAACTTATACACCTCCTGAGCAAGTTAAAGTGGAACCAAATATTGATATTGTTAAAGATCTCTTGTTTGATAATATTGATGGGCATGTTATTCAGTTCGAAGGTGAAACTGCTAGAATTGCTAAACCTTGTGCTAAAGATAAACATAGACCTATGGTAGGCATGCCTATTATTTCTGTTAAAATAGGAGATCATTGTTATCATGGCTTTTGTGATATGGGTGCTAGTGCTAGTGTAATACCTATTGACTTATACGAAGAAATTAAGAATGAAATTGCACCTGTTGAGTTAGAAGATATTGATGTTACTATTAAACTTGCTAATAGAGATACTATTGCAAGAATTGGAATTGTTAGAGATGTTGAAGTCTTGTGTGGGAAAGCTAAATATCCTGCTGATTTTCTTGTTCTTGGTTCCCCACAAGATAGCTTTTGTCCCATTATATTTGGTAGACCCTTCTTAAATACTGTCAATGCTACAATAGATTGCAAAAAGAATGTTGTTACTATTGGCTTGGATGATATGGTTCATGAGTTTAATTTCTCTAAATTTAGTATACAACATCTTGAGGAAGAATTACCTAGTAAGGATGAAATTATTGGTCTTGCTTCTATTGCTGTACCTCCTAGTGATCCTTTAGAACACTATTTGCTAGACCATGAAAATGATATGTTCATGAATGAAAGAAGGGAAATAGATGAAGTATTCTTTAAACAGGAACCTATTCTGCATCACAATTTGCATGTTGAAATCTTAGGGGATCCTCCTCCACCCAAGGGTGATCCCGTGTTTGAGCTTAAACCGTTGCCTGATAATCTTAAATATGCTTATCCTGATGAAAAGAAGATATATCCTGTTATTATTAGTGCTAACCTTTCAGAGCATGAAGAAGAAAGATTATTGAAAACTCTGAAGAAGCATCGTGCTGCTATTGGATATACTCTTGATGATCTTAAGGGCATTAGTCCCACTCTATCAACATAAAATAAATTTGGAAGCAGATGCCAAACCAGTTCGTGATCCTCAACGACGTCTGAATCCTAAAATGAAAGAAGTGGTAAGGAACAAAATACTAAAGCTTCTGGAGGCAGGTATAATCTATCCCGTTGCTGATAGTGAGTGGGTAAGTCCTGTCCATTGTGTCCCTAAGAAGGGTGGTATTACTGTTGTTCCTAACGATAAAGATGAATTGATTCCACAAAGAATTATCACAGGTTATATGATGGTAATTGATTTCCGCAAATTAAATAAAGCTACGAAGAAAGATCATTACCCCTTACCTTTTATTGATCAAATGCTAGAAAGATTATGCAAACATACACACTGTTGCTTTCTAGATGGTTATTCTGGTTTCTCTCAAATACATGTGTCGGCTAGAGATCAATCAAAGACTACTTTTACATGCCCTTTTGGTACTTTTGCTTATAGACATATGCCTTTTGGTTTATGTAATGCACCTGCTACCTTTCAAAGATGCATGATGGCTATATTCTCTGACTTTTGTGAAATGATTTGTGAGGTTTTCATGGACGACTTTTCCGTCTATGGTTCCTCTTTTGATGATTGCTTGAGCAATCTTGATCGAGTTTTGTAGAGATGGGAAGAAACTAATCTTGTCTTGAATTGGGAAAAGTGCCACTTTATGGTTAATGAAGGTATTGTCTTGGGGCACAAAGTTTCTGAAAGAGGTATTGAAGTTGATAAAGCCAAGGTTGATGCTATTGAAAAGATGCCATGTCCCAAGGACATCAAAGGTATAAGAAGTTTCCTTGGTCACGCCAGATTTTACAAGAGGTTCATTAAAGACTTCTCAAAAATTTCTCGGCCTCTGACTAATTTATTGCAAAAAGATATACCATTTGTCTTTGATGATGATTGTGTAGAAGCATTTGAAATACTTAAGAAAGCATCAGTCTCTGCACCTGTTGTTCAGCCACCTGATTGGAATTTACCCTTTGAAATTATGTGTGATGCTAGTGATTATGCTGTAGGTGCTGTTCTAGGGCAAAGATTTGATAAGAAATTAAATGTTATTCATTCTGCTAGTAAGACTCTAGACAATGCTCAAAGAAATTATGCTACTACTGAAAAAGAGCTTTTAGCAGTTGTATTTGCTTGTGATAAGTTCAGATCTTATATTGCTGATTCTAAAGTAACTATTCAAACTGATCATGCTGCTATTAAATATCTTATGGAAAAGAAAGATGCTAAACCTAGACTTATTAGATGGGTTCTCTTGCTACAAGAATTTGATTTGCATGTTGTTGATAGAAAGGGAGCTGAGAACCCCGTTGCAGACAACTTGTCTAGGTTAGAAAATATTCTTGATGACCCACTACCTATTAATGATAGCTTTCCTGATGAACAATTAAATGTTATAAGTACTTCTCATAGTACTCCATGGTATGCTGATTATGCTAATTATATTGTTGCTAAATTTATACCACCTAGCTTCACATACCAACAAAAGAAAAAGTTTTTCTATGATTTAAGACATTACTTTTGGGATGACCCACATCTTTATAAAGAAGGAGTAGATGGTGTTATTAGACGTTGTGTACCTGAGCATGAACAGGAACAGATCCTACGCAAGTGTCATTCCGAGGCTTATGGAGGACACCACGCTGGAGATAGAACTGCACATAAGGTATTGCAATCTGGTTTTTATTTGCCTACTCTCTTCAAGGATGCCCGTAAGTTTGTCTTGTCTTGTGATGAATGTCAAAGAATTGGTAATATTAGTAGACGTCAAGAAATGCCTATGAATTATTCTCTTGTTATTGAACCATTTGATGTTTGGGGCTTTGATTATATGGGACCTTTTCCTGCCTCTAATGGATACACACATATTCTAGTTGCTGTTGATTACGTTACTAAGTGGGTAGAAGCTATTCCAACTAGTAGTGCTGATCATAACACTTCTATTAAAATGCTTAAAGAAGTTATTTTCCCGAGGTTTGGAGTCCCTAGATATTTAATGACTGATGGTGGTTCACACTTTATTCATGGTGCTTTCCGTAAAATGCTTGCTAAATATGATGTTAATCATAGAATTGCATCTCCTTATCACCCTCAGTCTAGTGGTCAAGTAGAGTTGAGCAATAGAGAGCTCAAATTAATTTTGCAAAAGACTGTTAATAGGTCTAGAAAGAATTGGTCCAAGAAACTTGATGATGCATTATGGGCTTATAGAACTGCATACAAAAATCCTATGGGTATGTCTCCGTATAAAATGGTTTATGGAAAAGCATGTCACTTACCTCTCGAACTAGAACATAAGGCATATTGGGCTATTAAAGAGCTCAACTATGATTTTAAACTTGCCGGTGAAAAGAGGTTATTTGATATTAGTTCACTTGATGAATGGAGAACCCAAGCATATGAAAATGCCAAGTTGTTTAAAGAAAAAGTTAAAAGATGGCATGACAAAAGGATACAAAAGCGTGAGTTTAATGTAGGTGGTTGTGTATTGCTATACAACTCTCATTTAAGATTTTTTGCAGGAAAACTTCTCTTTAAATGGGAAGGCCCCTATGTTATCGAAGAGGTCTATCGTTCCGGGGCCATAAAAATCAACAACTTCGAGGGCACAAATCCGAAGGTGGTAAACGGTCAAAGAATCAAACATTATATCTTAGGTAATCCCATAAATGTTGAAACCAATATTATTGAAACCGTAACCCCGGAGGAATACATAAGGGACACTTCCCGGAACGTTTCAGACTCCGAAAAGGAATAGGTATGTGGTACGGTAAGTAAACCGACTCCAAAACAATTTTTAAGGCAATATTTCTCCGCTTTGGAATATTTAGAAAAATAGAAAAATAAGTAGCAGTCCGGGAAGGACACGAGGGCCCCACGAGGGTGGTGGGCGCGCCCTACCCCCCTGGGCGCGCACCCTACCTCGTGAGCACCTCGTGTGCCTTCCAGACTCCATTTTCTTGCACGTTACGTATTTTGCTCGGTAAAAATTCATTATATAATCTCCCGGGGGTTTTGACTCCCGTATCACGCAAAAATCTCCTGTCTTTATTTCGAGCTGTTTTTCTGACAGATCTAGATTATCATGACGTCCCCGAGTGCTTCCAAGGACAAGTTCTTCGAGAAGATCATCAACCCTTACCTCGCGGAGGTGCTGCGACACCCTCAAACCATCAAGATGCGTGATGGGTTGTTGCACATCCGCGATGTTGAGGGACCAAAGGGAACCGGAAGCGTGGAGACGAGGCTCGAAGCAATGGAGCAACAAATTTTCAAGTGCCAGGGGAATGGTGGAGCGTGGAATCAACGCTAGCCACACGATGCTCGCGGAGTTCACTAACAACTACAAGCCGGATGCCAAGAACACCGAGGAGGCCATCTTCAAGCTATATGAGAAGATCGAGCACCTCCAAGCCCAAATCTATGACCTGCAAAACCAAAACTATGAGTATGAATATAGATTCAAAAGAATGAGTTTGGCTGCAGATTCGAGGATTTCGGAGACTCGATCATCCTTCTATGATGGTGAACCTATGCCTTGGAAGATGGATGACAAGCCCGCATCATCAACAACACCTCCACCTTCTTCACCAACCAAGGAGATATAATCACATGGGTATGGGCACTCCCCTTGGCAACTGCCAAGCTTGGGGGAGGTGCCCCGGTATCGTATCACAATCACAACTCCTATCTTTACCGTTTTTCTTAGTTCGATCCTATTAGTAGTATCTTGATCTAGTAGAATAAAGTTTATTGCATGATCTAGTTTTGAGTTTGCTTTATGATCTCTCTTTGTAATCGGGTCCATGAGCTATATATAATAAAGATTAGTGTTGAGTCAAGGGCTTTATTATTTTGCCATGATCTTGGGTGAATAAAAGAAAAAAGAATAAAAAAAGAAACAAAAAGTTCATATTGATCTTATTGAGAGTAATGACTTCACATAGAAAGAGTATGATGATTAAAAGTTGTTGGGAGTTGGCAGACATAGCTTTGGTCATTGTTGCAATTAATAGGAAGTAATAAGGAAAGAGAGGTTTTCACATATAGATATATTATCATTGACATCTTTTATGATTGGGAGCACTCACTAAAATATGACATGCCAAAGAGTTGATGTTGGACAAGGAAGACAACGTAATGAGTTATGTCTTTCTTATATCTGAGATAAAGTATGTTGTCATGGATCCTCTAACTTGTTGAGCGTGCCTTTCCCCCTCATGCTAGCCAAATTCTCAGCACCAAGTAGAAATACTACTTGTGCTTCCAAATAACCTTAAACCAGTTTTGCCATGAGAGTCCACCATATCTACCTATGGACTGAGTAAGATCCTTCAAGTAAGTTGTCATCGGTGCAAAGCAATAAAAATTGCTCTAGATATGTATGATTGATTGGTGTGGGAGAAATAAGCTTTATACGATCTGGGATGTGGAAGTAATAAAAGCGACAGACTGCACAATAAAGGTTCGTATCACAAGGGGCAATATAAAGTGACATTCTTTCGCATTGAGATTTTATGCATCCAACCATAAAAGCGCATGGCAACCTCTGCTTCCCTCTGCGAAGGGCCTATCCTTTATTATTATCTTCTACCTTATGCAAGAGTCATGGTGATCTTCACCTTTTCTTTTTCATTTTATCCTTTGGCAAGCTCAGCATGTTGGAAAGAACATGATATATATATCTAATTGGATGTAGGGGAGCATGAACCATTATTGTTGACATTACCCTTGAGGTAAAAGGTTGTGGGGCAAAACTATAAGCCCCTATCTTTCTCTGTGTCCGATTAAAACTCCGTAGCCACAAGTATCGCGTGAGTGTTAGCAATTATGGAGGACTAAATGATAGTTGAGTATGTGGACTTGCTTTTTAGCTCTGACATAGACTCTTTCCGATGTTATGATAAATTGCAATTGCTTCAATGACTGAGATTTTATTTTGTCGGAGCCCAATAAGGTTTATGATTTATACTTTTGCATTGTGAATAGAACATCACTTGAACATAAGTAATCATATGACAAAAGCTATATATGTTGCTGCTATGAGAATAATCATGATGCCTTCATGTCCGTATTTTATTTTTATCGACGCCTCTACCTCTAAACATGAGGACACATTTATTGTTATCGGCTTTTTGCTTGAGGACAAGCGAGGTCTAAGATTGGGGGAGTTGATACGTCCATTTTGCATCATGCTTTTATATCGATATTTATTGCATTATGGACTGTTATTTCACTTTATGTCACAATACTTATGGCTATTCTCTCTTATTTTACAAGGTTTACATAAGGAGGGATAATGCCGGTAGCTAGAATTCTGGGCTAGAAAAGGAGCAAATATTAGAGACCTATTCTGCGCAACTCCAAAAGTCTTGAAACTCCACGAAACATCTTAAAATAAATAAAGAAAAATCCACGCCAAAGATGAAGGCCAGGGGGCCCACACCCTGCTCACGAGGGTGGGGGGCGCCCCCCTAGGGCGCGCCCCCTACCTCGTGGGCCCCCTGGTGGCTCTCCGACGTCCATCTTCTCCTATATGAGGTCTTTCGATGAGAAAAAAAATAAAAGGAACTTTTCGGGACAAGACTCCGCCGCCACGAGGCGGAACCTTGGCGGATCCAATCTAGAGCTCCGGCAGAGCTGTTCTGCCGGGGAAACTTCCCTCCGGGAGGGGGAAATCATCACCATCACCATCACCAACGCTCCTCTCATCGGGAGAGGGCAATCTCCATCAACATCTTCGCCAGCACCATCTCATCTCCAAACCCTAGTTCATCTCTTGTATCCAATTCTTGTCTCAAAGTCCGGGATTGGTGCTAGTAGGTTGCTAGTAGTGTTGATTACTCCTTGTAGTTGATGCTAGTTGGTTTATTTGGTGGAAGATCATATGTTCAGATCCTATATGCATATTATTACCACTCTGATTATGAAGATGAATATGCTTTGTGAGTAATTACGTTTGTTCCTGAGGACAAGGGAGAAGTCTTGCTATTAGTAGTCATGTGAATTTGGTATTCATTTGATATTTTGATAAGATGTATGTTGTCTAGCCTCTAGTGGTGTTATGTGAACGTCGACTACATAACACTTCACCATTATTTGGGCCTAGAGCAAGGCATTGGGAAGTAATACGTAGATGATGGGTTGCTAGAGTGACAGAAGGTTAAACCCTAGTTTATGCGTTGCTTCGTAAGGGGCTGATTTGGATCCATATGTTTCATGCTATGGTTAGGTTTACCTTAATACTTTTGTTGTAGTTGCGGATGCTTGCAATAGAGGTTAATCATAAGTGGGATGCTTGTTCAAGTAAGAACAGCACCCAAGCACCGATCCACCCACATATCAAATTATCAAAGTATCGAACGCGAATCATATGAACGTGATGAAAACTAGCTTGACGATATTCCCATGTGTCCTCGGGAGCGCTTTTCCTACTATAAGAGTTTGTTCCGGCTTGTCCTTTGCTACAAAAGGATTGGGCCACCTTGCTGCACTTTATTTACTTTTGCTACTTGTTGCTTGTTACAATTTATCCTATCACAAAACTATCTGTTACCAGTTATTTCAGTACTTGCAGAGAACACCTTGCTGAAAACCACTTATCATTTCCTTCTGCTCCTCATTGGGTTCGACACTCTTACTTATCGAAAGGACTACGATAGATCCCCTATACTTTTGGTTCATCAGGGAACATGCTCTTCTTGCAATCCGTTAAAACGCTCTTCCAACTTCCCCACTTCATCCACATAGGCCTCCATCAACGGGCTCTGGTAGTCCTTGTTTACTTGCTTGACGACGAGTTGTGAATCACCTCTGACAATGAGCTTTCTGATTCCAAGGTCTGCCGTGATCCTAAGACCGGCCAACAACCCCTCGAACTCCGTCGTGTTGTTCGTCGATTTTTCTCGGGGAAAGTGCATCTGGATTACGTACTTGAAGCGCTCTCCGATGGGTGCGACGAGCAATACGCCGGCACCAGCACCTTGGAGTGAGAAAGCTCCATCAAAGTACATAATCCACTCACTTCTCTTCTCCTTGCCGGGAAAGGTGGTCTCTTGAATCTCCTCGTCGGGCGTTGCGGTCCATTCTCGTATGCACTCTGCCAGGGCTCGGCTCTTGATTGTCGAAGTACTTTCAAATTTGAGGCCAAAGCTCGACAGCTCCAACATCCACTCCACAGTCCTCCCAGTCGCATCTGGGTTGTGCAAGATTCGTTGCAACGGGAGGCGCGTGATGACGGTGATTTCATGTGCTTGGAAATAGTGGTGCAGCTTTCTCGAGGCCATGAGGAGGCTGAAAAGTAGCTTCTACATACCAGAATATCTTGACCTATTCCCCCGCAAGAGGGAACTGACGAAATAGACTGGGTGCTGCACCATCTTCTTCTTCTGTCATACTTTGCTCATCTGCTCAGACTCCGCCTTGTCGGGATCGGGTCTCGCCAGGGGTTCTGTCTTGCCGGTGTCAGACCCTTCCGGGGATGGCCCCGGCCCGCCACCCGATGGCTCCGCTGCTACTGCTGCCTCTTCCTCCAGTTCCCTCTGTGCCACCAGCGCAACACTAACCACTTGATTCGTAGCTGCCAAGTATAGCAGCAACAGCTCTTGCGGCTTGGGAGCGACTAGTATCAGCTTGGAGGAGAGATACCTCTTCAAATCTTGTAGTGCGGCCTATGCCTCCGGAGTCCACTTTACTGGACCCTCCGTTTTCAAAACTTTGAAAAAGGTGAGGGCGCACTTAGCAGATTTGGAGATGAATCTACTCAGGGTGGCAACGCAGCCGGCGAGCCTACGGACGTCTTTGACCCGCTTCGGTGCCTCAATCTGCTCGATCACCTTGATCTTGTCGGGATTTGCTTCAATTCCGCGCTAAGACACAAAGAACCCAAGAATTTTGCCGTACGGGACACCGAACACGCACTTCTTTGGGTTGAGCTTGAGGTTGATCTTACGTAGATTTGCAAATGTTTCTTCTAGGTCTTGTACGAGCGTGGCCCTGTCCTTGGTTTTGACCACTATATCATCCATATAGGCTTCCATATTTCTATGTAGTTGGGGCTCAAAACCAATTTGGACCACTCGGTTAAACATCGAACCGGCGCTCTTCAACCCAAAAGGCATCCGTACAAAACAGTACGTACCACATGGGGTGATGAACACGATCTTCTCTTCGTCTTCTTTCATCAGGAAGATCTGGTGGTATCCTGAATAGGCATTGAGGAATGACAGCAGGTCACACCCGACAATGGAGTCTATAATCTGGTCGATGCATGGCAAAGGGAAAGGATCCTTCGGACAAGCTTTATTGATATCTGTGTAATCAATACACAGCCTCCACTTCCCATTTGCCTTATGCACCACCACCGGATTGGCCAACCACGTGGGGTGGAGTACTCCTCTAACTAGGCCTACTGCCTCCAACTTCCTGATCTCTTCTACGATGAACTCTTGTCGCTTCAAAGCTTGCTTCCTGGCCTTTTGCTTGAGGGAGTCCTGGGTTAGGGGGTGTTCGGATAGCCGGACTATACCTTCAGCCCGACTCCTGGACTATGAAGATACAAGATTGAAGACTTTGTCCCGTGTCCGGGACGGACTTTCCTTGGCGTGGAAGGCAAGCTTGGCGATACGGATATGTAGATCTCCTACCATTGTAACCGACTCTATGTAACCCTAACCCTATCCGGTGTCTATATAAACCAGAGGGTTTTAGTCCGTAGGATAAGATAGACAACAATAATCATACCATAGGCTAGCTTCTAGGGTTTAGCCTCCTCGATCTCGTGGTAGATCTACTCTTGTACTACCCATATCATCAATATTAATCAAGCAGGACGTAGGGTTTCACCTCCATCGAGAGGGCCCGAACCTGGGTAAAACTTCGTGTCCCTTGCCTCCTGTTACCATCCGGCCTAGACGCACAGTTCGGGACCCCCTACCCGAGATCCGCCGGTTTTGACACCGACAGTGCTCAATCACCTCCCTGGGAATGCCGGGGATGTCTTATGCTTTCCATGCAAACACATCAACATTCGCCCGCGGGAAGGCGACGAGCGCGCTTTCCTATTTGCTGTCGAGGGTGGAGCTTATGGTGAAAGCCCCGCCCATGCCATCCTCCTTAATGGACACCTTCTTGGTCTTTGGTGGTGCAGATTTGGACTTCTTGCTCTTGCCGGCGGAGCTCTCTGGCACGTCCTCAACGGGAGCGCAACACTCCGAAGAGGTGCACTTGCCGGAGTGGGTGCAAGAGGTCTCGCCGGAAGAGGTCTTGCCGGAAGGGGTCTTGCCGGCCTTCTTCTTCCCTGGAGCTTCAGCGGCATGGGCAAGTGTCTTCGCGGCAGTTGCTGCAACTGCCTCTCGGTAAAGTTGATCGGTGCAGATGAGTGCATCTTTCTTGTCGGAGGGGACGGTGATGATGGTCAGTGGCCCTGGCATCTTTAACGTGTTGTAGGCATAGTGGGACGCCGCCATGAACTTGGCCAGCGCTAGGTGGCCAAGGATCCCATTGTATGGCACGGGGATCTCACCGACATTGGTGCTTTCATTGAGAGTTCCTCTGTGTCGTCGCCGTCAGGCTCGATGGCTCCTACGATCACCAATAACGACGCAGTCCAGGGTGAGACCTTCCTCCCCGGGCAGATCTTCGTCTTCGGCGGCTTCGCACTGCGGGCCAATTCACCTGGTCATCTGGAGCAGATCGAAAGCTACACCCCTGGCCGTCAGGTCAGATTTGGAAGTTTAAACTACACGGCTGACATCCGCGGGGACTTGATCTTCGACGGATTCGAGCCACTGCCGAGCGCGCCGCGCTGTCCTGACGAGCATGATCTAGCTCTGCCGGCGAACAGTGCCCTGGAGGCCGCACCCGCATCGGCTTCGACCCTTATTTCGGAGCCAACCGCGCCGAGCGAGGATGGGTGGTTGGACGCCACCTCGGGGGTTGCGATCCCAACGGCGATTGAGCCGAACACCAGCCCCGCACTCCGCGAGACTCGTGACTCCAAGGAGCCGGACTCCTCTTCGGACCCCGAACCCTCCGCGCCCCTCCCGATCGAATCCGATTGGGCGCCGATCATGGAGTTTACTGCCACGAACATCTTCCAGCACTCGCCTTTCGACGATATTCTGAAGACACTAAAGTCTCTCTCTTTATCAGGAGAGCCCTGGCCGAACCACGGTCAGCAAGGTTGGGGTACGGACGATGAAGAAATTCAAAGCCCACCCACCACCCACTTTGTAGCCACCGTCGACGATTTAACCGACATGCTCGACCTCGACTCCGAAGACATCGACGGTATGGACGCCGATGAAGGAGACGATGAAGAACCAGCGCCTATTGGGCCCTGGAATGCCACCTCGTCATATGACGTATACATTGTGGACGCACCAAAAGATGACGACGAGGATTGGAAGGACGCACCAAAGGCTTGTCCCCTCGAAAAGCAGTCAAAGCGGCGACGCAAGCACCGCCCCAAATCCCGCCTCGACAGAAATAGCAATCACACAGACCCAGCGCTGGAGCAGGGCGAACCGCTGTCGGACAACGACAATCCGGATAATCAAACCGAACAAACAAATTCTATCAAGGATAATGATCCGGACGACATAACGCCAGACAGGTACCTGGAGCAGCAGACTGCCCGTAAAAGGCTTGTTGCCACCACGAGGAGTTTGAAAAAACAGAAGCAAAGGCTCAAGGACGTGCAAGACACACTCCAATTCAGATGGAGTAAAATACTCAACACAGCAGCAAAGTACGGCGACAATCGCCCCTACAAGAGCTACCCAAAGCGGAAGCTGCTACCTGAATTCGATGCGGAGGCCTCAGACCCCCCACAACCAAATATCAAAGCAGCCACTTGGTCGGATAGACGACCCCCCTACCAACACAGAGCGGCATACAATGCCGCTCACCATACAACACGCAACCAATGCGAGGGCCCGCACCAAAAGGACGGTGCAACAAGATCCATCTATGGACCACGCAAGCGCGCCCCATCATACAATGCAACACAACAAACATCCGAACAACGCGGTACACCTAGCTACAGGGGTGCCGCACACCCCCTATGTTTCACCGATGAGGTGCTGGACCACGAATTTCCAGAGGGATTCAAGCCCGTAAACATAGAGGCATACGACCGAACAACAGACCCTGGGGTCTGGATTGAGGACTACATCCTTCATATCCATATGGCTCGAGGAGATGATCTCCATGCCATCAAGTACCTACCCCTCAAGCTCAAAGGGCCAGCTCGTCACTGGCTCAAAGGCCTCCCCGAAAGCTCCATTGGAAGTTGGGAAGAGCTCGAAGACGCCTTTCGGGCAAATTTTCAAGGGACTTATGTCCGACCTCCAGATGCGAACGATTTGAGTCATATAACTCAACATCCTGGAGAGTCAACCCGAAAGCTTTGGAACAGGTTTCTTACTAAAAAGAACCAGATTGTCGACTGTTCGGACGCTGAAGCCTTAGCAGCTTTCAAGCATAGCGTCCGTGACGAATGGCTCGCCAGACACCTCAGCCAAAACAAGCCGAGAACGATGGCCGCATTAACAAACCTCATGACCCGCTTTTGCGCGAGGGAGGACAGCTGGCTAGCCAGATGCAGCACCAGCGACCCCAGTACATCTAAAGTTAGAGATGGAAACGGGAAATCATGGTGCAACAGCAATAACAAACGCCGGAATAAAGAAGACAACACGAAGGGCACGGCAGTAAATGCCGGATTCAAAAGCTCTCGGCCAGGCCAAAAGCCGCCCCCTAAAGGCACCAGGGACGAATTGTCCAGCCTCAATAAAATTCTGGACCAAGTATGTCAGATTCATAGTACCCCTGGTAAACCTACTAATCACACCCACAGAGAATGTTGGGTCTTCAAGCAGTCCGGCAAGCTCAACGCCGTACACAAGGGGGAGGATACACCAAGTGAAGACGAGGACGAGCCCCCCAAGCAAGACACGGGGGAACAAAAGCAATTTCCACCAGAAGTCAAAACAGTAAACGTGTTACACGTAATCAAGGGAAAAAACAATGCGGCACTCCCAGGAAAGTATACCCAAGTGCCTATCACTACGAAGTCCTACCACTAGTCATCTGAACCGATCACTTTCGACCATCGCGATTACTCAGCAATTATCCGACATGCAGGATGGGCTGCCCTGGTATTAGACCCAATAATTGGTGGATATCACTTCACAAGGGTCTTGATGGACGGCGGCAGTAGCCTAAACCTAATATATCAGGATACAATCCGCGGGATGGGGCTAGACCCAACACAAATTCGCCATAGCAATACTACCTTTAAAGGAGTAACGCCAGGCCCAGGGGCTCGTTGTACGGGCTCCCTTCTACTACAAGTTACATTCGGCTCCCCCGATAACTTCCGTCGCGAGCATTTAACTTTCCACATCGCTCCGTTTCAAAGTGGCTATCAAGCACTGCTCGGACGCGAAGCTTTCGCTCTCTTTAATGTAATACCACACTACGCCTCCCTCACACTCAAGATGCCCGGTCCACGTGGCATCATTACAATGCACGGAAATATCAAGCGATCTCTACGCGCCGAAGAGAGTGAGGCTGCCTTGGCCGCCGCACACTAAAGGCGCCCGGACAAACAAAAGCATCCAATAGGTCGTCAAGACCTCAGATACAACTAATCAAGTCCGGCGCCGCTATTTATACGGAAATAAGTGGTCACACCCCTATTTGTCAATACAAGGGGCTCAACGCGCACAGACAAGTGGCAATTTCTTATCATCTTGAATTATACATGGTTTCTTTAAAAACTATCCTTTTGCACGATAACTTTTTCACCTAACTTCCTCTCTTTTACAGACGATGATCGTGCTACACCCGTCCAGGATACGGCACAACGGAGACACAGGCGCAGACGTGTAGCAGGGACCCGCTCCAAGGATTCTTTTTAGATTAAGACCCTGCGTAAACCTTTTTTACTGTCTCTTGTTGATACATATCCACCGTTGAGAAGGATGCTGACGTCTTGGCATGTGGCCACGCCAGAACAATGCACGTACCTGGACACACGGGGCTTCTTACAAAGGCCACTGTTTAGGCCCGGTTTATACCACAAAGACCGAATACCTTAGGGAGTGTTCGGCGTCGCGAGTTTGGCCCTATATGCATCAGCTCCGAATCATTGTCTTTGGTTAAATGTTGGGTTTGCCCGGCTCCTGTGTTTTGGTGCCTTACGTTCCGCCTTGCCGGCTAAGGTAGCACCAGGAGAACTACAGCGATTGTGCCCTGGTTCATCCGGACGAGCACCTCAGTAGAGAAAGCCGAAAATTGACTATCATGATATAGCGTGAGACTGGTCAACCACTCGATGACCTATGGGAATGTTAGAATTCATCCGCCTTAACAAAGGGCCATTTCTCGGCTAGTCATGTACGCACCTCGAGATCGGGAGAGTGCGGAGCCACTAGGGGCTATCTAGTAGCCCCACTGTCAAACTCCTATGGCTAAGTGAAAGTGCTAAAGCATTATAGTCTGGTTGCCTCGCTCGCTCCGCTATCACCTCCTTAATAGGACCAAGACGTTGGGTTAAGTGTGAATGCGTGTTTTTGCGAGCACCTCCGCATTATATGCGTGAGGGTTGAAGCCGACGGCTGCAATCTTTCAGGTTATACACATGTATACATAAACGGCCGCCCATGAGGCATCATATTACTTTCAGGCTAAAGTATAAAAATAGCCTTATAAAAATTTATAAAAGCATTTCACTCACAATGAGATTACATATCACTCAAACATAATATTTTTTGAGCACTGGGTCTCTATCAAACGGGCACCCTCAAGAACTTCTTCAAAGTAGTGCTCGGCAGCCTTTCGACCTATAGCCAAATCCCGCGCTGCGACATTGGTAGCATCCATCTCCGCCCAATATGCCTTAACACGGGCAAAGGCCATCCGTGCGCCCTCTATGCACACCGACCTCCTCATCACATTAATGCGCGGCACCACATCAAGGACCTGCTGCACCAAGCTAAAATAGCTGTTCGGTTTTGACCTTCCCGGCCATAGCTGATCCACAACAGACCTCATAGAGAGTCCGGACAACCTATTTAGTTCGTCCCATTCGGCTAATTGGTCAGTCAATGAAAGTGGACGCTCGGGAGAATGGAATTGTCTCCAAAACAGCTGGTCTACTCCATGGTCCGTCTGACCCTGGAAGTACTTGGCCGCATCGGCAGCGCTCGCTGCCAAATCCATATACACATCCTCCGAACTCCACAGCCGATCCAGAGGGGCATACCGTGGATCTCCGAATTTCCTCCACAACATAAAGGATTTCCCAGCTACAATATCCCCGACTTCCCGCAGCTCCTCCTTCTTTGCCCTCATAGCAGAGCGGAGATCCTTTTTCATCGCAGCAACCTTCTCAAGGTCTGATGCCTTCGCTTGGTTTTCCTTTTCAAGAACCCGGCAACGGTCGGCGGCGGCTTTTAATTCTATAGCCATCTTGGCCATCTTGTCTCGGGTCTCGCCATGCGCGGCCTTCCCGGCTTGCAACTCTTCGGGCGCCTTCACAGCAGCCGCATTACCCAACCTCGCTTGTTCCTTGGCTCGGGCAAGTTCTGCCCGCAAGGCTTCAACAGTGGCAGCTCCATCTGCAGTCACAACATATTAAAGATACTGGCATCATTCTACTCTTCCTATGTGGAATTTACCAGATATTCACACTTACCCTGTGCCTCGTCAAGCCTTTTGTTAACAAGCTCGATGTCGGCGTCTGCCGCATCCAACTGCCGCTCTAAATGGGCAAACTCGCTAGTCCGGCTAGCCACCGGAGCTTCCATCACCTGCACATAGAGGCAATATGGTCATTTCCTGGGAATATGATCCTCTGTTCATCGTCGTTTCCGACGACAACCAGAGTCTCAGGGGCTACTATCTACACAGGGCACACCTAGCAGGTGCAGGATTATCATACATTCTTTTACGTACCTCAAAGCATGTCAGTAGACTCATAAAAGCTTCATGCAATCCGCTTTTGGTGGATGATATTCTCTCCATCACCGTATTCATCATCACACGGTGTTCATCTGAGATGGCCGCTCGCCCCACCAACTCCCTCAAAACATCCGATCGCGCACTAGACGGTGCCGGACTCTTTTTTCTGCTCTCTTCAGGAGACGGACACTGGGAGCTTCGGGGGTCAATGGGATTATCTTCTGGCCTCACCGGACTTGGAGAGGCCCTCCGCGATGACACTTCAGGGTCACCCGCTTCTGGAGCGGAGGAATATGGAGGAGGCGTTTCGCTCTCCATCATCTCTGGAAGAAGATCCCCCGAAGATGAGCTCATTTGAGAGGGGCTAAGGCTTGAACTGCAAAAATATATGCGGTGGTTATTTCCTCAGAAGAAAAAGATGGCATATCTGTACTATTAAAAATATTTCGGGTCACTTACGACTCGAGGGAGAATTGATCCCCCCGCGGACTTTGTGCGGCAACAGCTCCCCCCAAGGTAGGACCCTCTGTGGGAGACTTCTTCTCCCGTTTGGAAGTTTCGGCTTCCGAATCTCCGGGCGCAGTCCTTTTCCTCTTCTGGTCGCCTTCCCTCATGGAGACGCTCGCTCCCTCGGCTAGAATGGGCAGCGTTGGGGGCCCGCGTCCGTCCGCATTATCCTCCACAATATCTTCCTTCAAGGGCTCCGGGCAAGGTGCGGTCAGGAGCATCTTTTCCTATACCGGATTTTCCAAACCCTCAGGGAGGGGGGCCGAACACCGAATCAACTTCGCCTTTGTTAGCCAGTCCTGGTCAAAAAGCGAACTCTCAGAAATAACTTCGTAATGAAGTAGAGAGAGTATGTTCGGCCGGAAGATGCCTTACCTATTCGGCGGTGCGGTTACTACTCAGGCCCACGTCCTCGGTGATTTCCGGACACTCCACCTGAGGTCCGAAGAATGACTTGTACATCTCCTCGTGCGTTAGGCCGAGAAAATTCTGAACGGCACGCGGTCCCTCGGGATTGAACTCCCACAGGTGAAGAGGTCGGCGTTTGCAAGGCTGGACTTGACGAACCAGCATAACCTGTGTTACCGCAACCAAACTGAAATCTCCATTGAAGAGACCTCGAATGCGGCCTTGCAGTAGGCACGTCCTTGACTAGACCCCAGCTCAGACCTCTGTTGATCCATGACATCAGCTGTGGTGGAGGGCCCGAGTGGAAAGCAGGGGGGCCGCCCACTTGGCACTTCTAGGAGCCGTGATGTAGAACCACTCCTGTTGCCACAATTCAAACACCTCTGGGATGGAACCTTTGGGCCACGGAGCTCCCGTCATCTTGCGTATTGAGGCACCTCCACACGCTACATGTTGCCCCTCGACCATCTTCAGCTTCACTTCAAAGGTCTTGAGCCATAGGCCAAAGTGAGGGGTAACCCGGAGGAAGGCCTCGCACAAGACAATAAATGTCGTGATGTGAAGAAAGGTGTCCGGAGCTAGATCATGAAAATCTAGCCTGTAGTAAAACATCAAACCCCTGACGAAAGGATCCAGGGGAAGGCCTAGACCTCGGAGGAAGTGGGAAACGAACATGACGTTCTCGTTGGGTTTGGGGGTGGGGACGGCTTGCCCTCAGGGAGGCAGCCGATGCAAAATCTCGGCGGTCAGATATCTGGCCTCCCTCAACTTCTTGATGTCTTCTTCCATGATGGAGGAAGGCATCCATCGGCCTTGAAGGCTAGATCCGAACATGATTGGAGGTTTGGAGCACCTGACCTGAACTTCGGGCGTTTGAGCTTAAGGTGGGGGAAGGATTCGATTGAGCACGGGAGGGAAAGATAAAAGCCTTGTCCCCTTTATAAAGAGGGTGAATATCAAGCGTCCTCTCCGTGTCCGTTTGGACTTGCCTATAATCTAGGAGGCCTAGAAGAGGTTGGTTTACCCACGCCCGTATTGATGAGAATCCCGGGATAAGGGGACACGATCTCTGCGTTAACAAGACGTGCTAAGGAAACCGCCTCGCATAACGCGCTGAGGTGGGATAATGAAATGACTCGGATAAAGGCTTGGCCGTGGTGTGTCACGCTACAGAATACATCAGCAGATTAGATTGGTGTAAATATTATTCTCTCTATGGCAATATGTGGAAACTTATTTTGCAGAGCCGGACACTATCTTTGTGTTCAAAATCTTCTACGAAGTATTTGGAGGACGAACCCGCCTTGCAATGCCGAAGACAATCTGCGCGCCGGACTCGTCGTCATTGAAGCCTGGTTCAGGGGCTACTGAGGGAGTCCTGGGTTAGGGGGTGTTTGGATAGCCGGACTATACCTTCAGCCGGACTCCTGGACTATGAAGATACAAGATTGAAGACTTTGTCCCGTGTCCGGGAGGGACTTTCCTTGGCGTGGAAGGCAAGCTTGGCGATACAGATATGTAGATCTCCTACCATTGTAACCGACTCTATGTAACCCTAACCCTATCCGGTGTCTATATAAACCGGAGGATTTTAGTCCGTAGGACAAGATAGACAACAATAATCATACCATAGGCTAGCTTCTAGGGTTTAGCCTCCTCAATCTCGTGGTAGATCTACTCTTGTACTACCCATATCATCAATATTAATCAAGCAGGACGTAGGGTTTTACCTCCATCGAGAGGGCCCGAACCTGGGTAAAACTTCGTGTCCCTTGCCTCCTGTTACCATCCGGCCTAGACGCACAGTTCGGGACCCCCTACTCAAGATCCACCGGTTTTGACACCGACAGTGCTCAATCACCTCCCTGGGAACGCCGGGGATGTCGTATGCTTTCCATGCAAACACATCAACATTCGCCCGCAGGAAGGCGACGAGCGCGCTTTCCTATTTGCTATCGAGGGTGGAGCTTATGGTGAAAGCCCCGCCCATGCCGTCCTCCTTAATGGACACCTTCTTGGTCTTTGGTGGTGCAGATTTGGACTTCTTCCTCTTGCCGGCGGAGCTCTCTGGCACGTCCTCAACGGGAGCGCAACACTCCAAAGAGGTGCACTTGCCGGAGTGGGTGCAAGAGGTCTCGCCGGAAGAGGTCTTGCCGGAAGGGGTCTTGCCGGCCTTCTTCTTCCCTGGAGCTTCAGCGGCATGGGCAAGTGTCTTCGCGGCAGTTGCTGCAACTGCCTCTCGGTAAAGTTGATCGGTGCAGATGAGTGCATCTTTCTTGTCGGAGGTGACGGTGATGATGGTCAGCGGCCCTGGCATCTTTAACGTGTTGTAGGCGTAGTGGGACTCCACCATGAACTTGGCCAGCGCTAGGCGGCCAAGGATCCCATTGTATGGCACGGGGATCTCAGCAACATCAAATACGATCTTCTCCGTATGGCACGGGGAGCTCGCCTCCAAACGTAACGGGCAGCGTGATTTTACCTTTAGGCTCGCTTCTTCCCGGGTTGACCCCTTGAAACATGCCCGTCTCTTCGAGGACTCCATCAGGAATCTGCAGCTTCTTGATCAGAGCGGGCGAGAACAAATTCAGACCGGCCCCACCATTAACCAGCACTTTCGTCACCTTGAGGTTGCGTATCGTTGGCGAGACCAACAACGGCAAACACCCGACCGCAGTTGTGCGATCAGGGTGATCCTCGGTGTCGAAAATGATGGGCGTGCGGGGCCACTTCAGGGGCTTCTGGGCATCAAACGACGGCTCTGCCGCAGCGACCTCACGCGCCCACTGCTTCAGCTGGCGGTGTGAGGTGTGCAATGAGGCGCCACTATCGACACACATGGCCTCTATAGCCTTCTAGAACTCTTGCTCGCTGGACTTGTCGTCCTCATCATGATCATCATCCTCCTCTTTCTTGTCGCGGCCCCGAGCGGGCCTCTCTTGTTGGTTATCTTTGCCGCGGCAACCCCCTTGGTCGCCACGCTTCTTGCTGGATCCCTCAGCACCATCCTAACCTTTCTCCTTGTCTTTCCTTTCGTATTCAGCCTTCTCCTTTTCAACAAGCAGCTCAACTTGTCAGCAGTTCTGGAGGTCATGGACCTTGGTGTGGTGGATCTTGCAATACTGCTTGTCGGAGTCTCCTGGCTTGCCGACAGCTGCCAGGGCCAAGCAGGCGACGCACCCGACAACCTCCTTGTCGGGGTCGTCAGGCTTGGCCTTTTTGGTGGCGCCGAGCTCGCTGGATCTCTCAACAGCAAGCACAGTCTCGCCCTTGCGCTTCCTGTTGCAGCGCCGGCCCTTCTTCGTCGGAGCGGCGGTGTCTTCGTGTGTGGAGTCAGTTTCCGCACCGGCGTCCTCGCCGGGGTACATCCTCCCATCTTCAGCTCGATCACATCTATCGGCCAGAACATAAAGTTCAGCCACATCCTTGACCTTGTTCATCGCCAACTCCTCGCACATCTTGCGGTTGCGCACATTCTGATGGAATGCGCTGATAACTGTGGCAGGATGAACATCTGGGATGTTGTACTGCACTCAGCTGAACCTTTGTATGTACTTGCGCATGTTTTCTCCCTTTTCTGGGGGATGATGTGCAACTCGCTTGCTTGGCCATGAGCATGGTGGCCTCCAGTGTAGGCGCCAACGAGCTCAAGACACAAATCTGACCAAGAAGAAATGGAATCCACTTGCAAGTGCATCAACCACGACATGACGTTGGGTTTGAGTGCCAACGAGAAGTAATTGGCAAGCACCTCGTCATCGCGGGCTGCAGTAGCTTGCATCGTGATGGTGTAGATTGTAACACCCTCGATGCGGCTATATCTCCCACGTGTTGAAGCACGACTTAGAGGCATAACCGCATTGAAAGCAATGTCGCAAGTGAGGTAATCTTCACACAACCCATGTAATACATAAGGGAAAAAGATACATAGTTGGCTTACAATCGCCACTTCACACAATTACATGAATAAATCATTACATCAACCAGATACAATCAAGGTCCGACTATGGAACCAAAATAAAAGAAGACTACCCCAAAAGCTACACAGATCCCCGATCGTCCCAACTGGGCTCCACTACTGATCAACTGGAATGAAACAACACAAAGGACAAGATCTTCATCGAGCTCCTCCTTGAGCTCGGTTGCGTCATCTGCACGGTATCCTCGGCACCTGCAAACTGGTTCTGGAAGTATCTGTGAGTCACGGGGACTCAGCAATCTCACACCCTCGCGATCAAGACTATTTAAGCTTATAGGAAGGGTAAAAGGTATGAGGTGGAGCTACAGCAAGCGACTAGCATATATGGTGGCTAACATACGCAAATGAGAGCGAGAAGAGAGAGCAAAGGCACGGTCGAACAAGTATGATCAAGAAGTGATCCGAGAACAACCTACGTCAAGCATAACTCCAACACCGTGTTCACTTCCCGGACTCTGCCAAGAAGAGACCATCACGGTTACACACGCGGTTGATGTATTTTAATTAAGGTCAACTTCAGATTTTCTACAACCAAACATTAACAAATTCTCATCTGCCCATAACCGCGGGCACGGCTTTCGAAAGTTCAAATCCCTGCAGGGGTGTCCCAACTTAGCCCATCACAAGCTCTCACGGTCAACGAAGGATATTCCTTCTCCCAAGACAATCCGATCAGACTCGGCATCCTGGTTACAAGGCATCCTCGACAATGGTAAAACAAGTCCAGCAAGACCGCCCGATGCGCCGACATCCTGATAGGAGCCGCACATATCTCGTTCTCAGGGCAACATCGGATGAACACTACATACAGCTAAAACCAGCCCTCAAGTTTACCTGAGGTGGCGCCGCAAGTGGCTCTAGTTTGGACCAACACTTAGACAAGCACTGGTCCGGGGGGTTAAAATAAAGATGAACCTCGGGATGCGCGACTCCCAAGGGAAAAAGGCTAGGTGGCGAATGGTAAAACCAAGGTTGGGCCTTGCTGGAGGAGTTTTATTCAAAGCGAACTGTCAAGGGGTTCCCATTATAACCCAACCGCGTAAGGAACGCAAAATCCGGGAACATAACACCGATATGACGGAAACTAGGGCGGCAAGAGTGGAACAAAACACCAGGCATAAGGCCGAGCCTTCCACCCTTTACCAAGTATATAGATGCATTAATTAAATAAGAGATATTGTGATATCCCAACAATAACCATGTTCCAACATGGAACAAACTCCAATCTTCACCTGCAACTAACAACTCTATAAGAGGGGCTGAGCAAAGCGGTAACATAGCCAAACAACGGTTTGCTAGGACATGGTGGGTTATAGGTTTGGCTTATCAATATGGGAGGCATGATAAGCAAGTGCTAGGTATCGCAGCATAGGCATAGCAACAGAGCGAGCAACTAGCAAGCAAAGATAGAAGTGATTTCTAGGGTATGGTCATCTTGCCTGAGATCCCGCAAGGAAGAAGAACGGGTCCATGAAGAAGATAAACGGACGTAGTCGAACGGATCCTCACACACATGACGTTATCGGAACCAACCCGAAGAAGCAACATCGGAAAGAAGCAAACAACATAGTAAACAACCAACACATCAACATGGCATGATGCACAATCGAGCATGATGCATGTCCGGTTTAATGAAGCATGGCATGGCAAAGTGCAGAAATAATCCTACAAATTAAGTGGAGCTCATTATGCAACGGAGTTGCATATTGACGAAACACCACATGACTTATTTAGTTCTCTCTCGGTTATGTACCCAACAATATTAAATGTTGTTAAACATGGCTAGAGGGTGAAGCAAAGTAAAACTACCTATCTAGTCAAGTTTAAATGAGGCTGGAAGCAACGAACAACAATTCCGGTAAATCCCCATATGCATATATTAGGTTTGGTACTGTTCTGTCCTAAACACAATTTTAGAGTTATTAAACATGCAAAGTAAATCCACCATATTAAACTAGGCATTTTTCTACCCCAATTACATATAAAGATTATTTAAAACCGAGCTACGGTTAATTAGTTATGAATTTAAACATTTTAGCAAGTTATTTAAGCAAATTTAAACAAACAGCATTTTAAACATTTCAAACATAGATGAAAGTTGCATATTATTAAACTAGACAAAATTCTAAGCAACTTTCATATAAAATTTATTTAGATCCGATGCACGGTTGTGAAGTTATTAAATGCATGAAGTTTAGGGACCTATCTGTAAAACAACAATTTTCTGGAAAATAGGAGAAAACGTTATATGGAAAAAAAACATGAAATGGGCCGTTTCTGTTGGCCCAACAGAGCACAGAGGGTCTGGGGAGGCTGCTCACATTGGGCCAACTGGATGCTGGGCCTGGCAAGGCCGGTGGGTGGCCTACCGGGCGCACGATAGGAGCACTAGCGTTGTCCCTCCCACTCGACAGAGACAGAGCAACAGCTCGCCGGTGGTTCAGGCAGATGAAGATAAGGGCGGCGCTACGCGGATTCCGGCGGGGTCCGCGGGGACGCGGGTACGGGATGGAGCCTGGGGAGTCGCCCGAGGCCAGATCCTGCTGGGAGAGGCACGGATCTGGTTGCCAAGCTGCAGGACATGCCACAAGACCACGACGGGGCGATGGCGAAGCAGCGGAGTCGCGTGCACGAGGGCTGGAGGCGAAGCAGCGGACTTGGCGTGGGGACGACTGGATCCGAGGCGGGGGAGGCGCGGGCTCGTCTGGTTCCCGGCCGGATCCGGGCCGATGTGCCTTCAGGTGTGGCGGCCATGGCGTTCCTCCTCCGGTTGCGAGCAAAGAGGGGGAAAGGAGGTTAGGAGCGAGAAGAAGTATGATCCAGAGGACATAAACGGCGTCAGAGGGCTCTCTCACCCGCAGCGAGCTCTGGTTGGAGGGAGGCAGGCAAGAAGGAGCTCGGGCGGCTCAGCGGCGCGGTTCCGAAGACGGCAGGGGAGCGAGGTCGCTCGGGAATCGGGGATGCGGTAGTTGCTGCTGCTTGGCGGCGTCGGGTGCTGGTCGTCGCCGGGGCTTCGGGGTCGTGAGGTCGGAGGAGCTTGGCCTCGGGAGCGCTCGAGCGCGACTGTGCTGGTTCCTCGGCCAGAAAGGGAGGATTCGAAGGGAGCCATGGGAGGGCTCTGGTTGGTGGGGGTCGAATCTGGGAGGATCCCGAGTGGGGATTTGGTGGAGAGTGCGGCGGCGGCGGGCAGGAAGATGGATGGGACAGGTGGCCTAAAAACTAGGGTTGCCTCCGTATATACGGTAGGGGCTAACGAATCCCTCCGATCGTAATCGGACGAACGAGAAAATATATGGTAGGAAGTCCAATTAACAAAACAGAGATGTTTTGTAGATGTTTGGGGATGATCCGGACCCAAGGGTGATGACTGCCCGGGTCGGGTTCGGGATAACTTTCGGACGCGCGTGAGGGGTCGATGAACTGTGCGGAGAGGAAGGGTTTCGGGGCCTGGCGGTGATAGCGGATTGTGCAGAAAGCTTTGGGCTGAGAGAAGAGAAAAGAGAGACCCGACGACTGTTTCCGGAGACCGAAAACGTTCGACGATAGACCGGCTATATTGTCGCTATAGTTAATGGTTGGGCTATCAAACGGACTCCGAACGTGATGAAATTTGACAGGCGGTCTTCCTACACTAAAATAAGACCACACGCCAACATTCAACCCAATCCGAGAACATTTTATGGCCACTTATAAAATACTATTTTGGACATGCCGCGGGCGCGTGCATGTGTGTCTGGGCTCAGAACGGACAACGGACGGAACGAGGAGACCGGGACGGATGCAAGTTTTGAAAAACATGATGATGCAATGCGGATGATGACATGGCAAGATGCAACACGCAAGCAAATGACAAGGCAACAACAACGAAACACCGGAAGACACCTGGCGCAACGGTCTCGGGGCGTCACAACACTCCACCACTACGAGAGGATCTCGTCCCGAGATCTAGAATGGCACTGGAGGGAAAACGGAAGAGAAAGAGAAGAGGTAAAACTAAGTTGCTTCTTTGACCAATGAGTGAAACCACGAACCTTGAAAAGGTTAAGTCATACTCGAGAAAATAATACAACAGAGATGAACGATGTTGAAAACACTCCGTTAGCAAAAGAGGAATAAGGAAGAACAACTTCGGGCGGCACTCCGATTGAAAAGAAAAAAGGAGTTGAATAAGAACTTGGTAAGGTGAGAAGATGCTTGATGGAATGACAACACACTTCCTCCGGAACAATTGAATGAATGGAGCAAGGGGTAAGAAAGGTCTCAGACAGTACTCGGGTTGCAACAAGATAGAGAAAGAATAAGAATGGTATAATTTGGACAGCACTTCGACTGTAAATGGAAGGAATTGAACATGAACTTGACAAAACAAGATGATGGGTCGAAGAGAGCAACATCAAAAAGGCCTCCAGAATGAAAGAATAGAAGATAGATAATTGAAATAGGAGAATGGAGAAGAAAATGACAACTTCTGCCATAAATGAGCTTGAAAAAGGCATCCTCAGGAGAAAAGTCGAACGGAGTTGTTGGAACACCAACAACGAAAAGAATAATCTTGATATGGTCTTATGGAATACATCTTCAATTATGAGGTGACAACCTGCCACTCACGGGAAGAAGAATTGGATTGAAATGAACAAGAAGACGAGAAACTATTTCACCGGGAGGATAAATGAAGAACTTGGGTCATTTATGAGCACCACAATAGCAACAATCCCTAGGGAAGGCTTTAGGTGAAATGTAACCCAAGGTAACTCCAATGACGAGATTAATGGATTTAAAATAACTCATTCTTAACAACATGTGGATCATGAAACATGAGCTCAAATTATCAAGAATGACATAATACCATCTCGAGAAGATAAGAGAGAACAAATGCACTCCGGATTGCCAGAAGAAGAATGCTTGAGCTCCTCTGATAAGAATCTTGATGAACACTTCAAGAAGGAATTAAAATCCTTTATGAACCATCATGTAGAACCTTGGTGAAGAACTCCATTAAACAAAAGAATGATCAAACGGAAGGAAAGAGAAGTTGAAAACATGAAGTGAATCCTTGTAATGATTTTAGAAGGAGCTTCGCGACGAGACAAAACAGAAAGGCTTGGAACTTCGGAAAGGAAAGATGAACAAATTGAGACAAGAATTTGATGAGCCTCTGGAATAGGGGATTGAATTCACTCGATGAAACAAGAATAAGAATTACATTATGCTTATCCTTCACCAATTAAATTGATGACAATCAACGGATTTGACATATTACTTATTCTCGTAGAAAAGATTAAGAGAGATATAACATAAACTTGGAGAAGTCTTGGACGGTCCACCGGAAGGATTGGAACATCGAATAAATTGATAAGTAAGAGAACTCTTGAATGAACCACCGTAAGAATTGGAGATGAACGAAATAAAGGGATGAATCACCGGGTAAGAATTGACAAATGAACGAAGATACATGAGAGAGTTTAGATCCATGAGAATGAAGAGGTCATGAGCTGATTATAGGATATTTGAACGATGCACCGGTAAGATTTAGAGAAAGAGAGCTGAAAGATGAGAATGAATACTTCTGAGATGATGGGCTCCGGATGGGTGAAAAGAATTTTTGCGATCAAAACAATTATGAGAGGATGGCCTTGAACTAGAACCACGAATCTCTGAGAGAACGGATAAGATGTGGAGGTAAAACTCTTCTTCGGTCTTCAAACGCAGAGAATGATGATGAGAAACACCACCAAGAATTATTGAGGCACTCCGGAATGAAGAATGGAAAGGTTGAGCAAATGATGAAAAGAATTTGAAAGATCTTGGAGAAAACATATGACTGATGATGAATCATTCTTACGTCAAACTTCGAAAAGAATTTGGGAGTAACTCCGGGAAAATTAGAAGAGTCAGGTAAGATCCTGGGAAAAGACCTGTGGGTTAGGGCCCACTCAAGAGAAACACTGTTGAAACGATTGCTTGAAAAGAGAGATTGCACCGGTGGAATTAAAAGGCTTGAATGAGATAACATCGTCGAAAGAGCTTGAAAGGATAATGAAAGCAGAGTGGAAACACGAATCTTCTGAGATATCTTCGACACTCTGGAACAAATGAATAGTGAGGAGTGGATGATTACGAGGTGCACCGGTATGATAAAACATTTGACACGAGGAAAGGGATATGATCAACAAAGCTTGAATTGTTTCCACCTGAGAAGAAAGAGAATGAATAATGATGAACTTGAGGTTCCGTTAGGATCTTCATGAGAAACACCGGGTAAGAACATTGACGGAAAAGAATGGAGAGACTTCATAATCATAATATAGATACTTTGATAAAGAAATATTAGTTCTTGAAGAACAAGGGTGGGTGGGTGGGAAAAACAAAAGCAGCTTGGGACGAATGAAACAAACACCATTGAGAAGAACTGATAATTGATCTTGCGAAAGTTGAAGTGATCGGATCCACTTGAAGAGAAACACGCCGGTTGAAAAGGATTGACATGACAAACTCGATTATCATGAAGGATTGGTATTCACATCGAAGTATGTGAACAACATTTGGGGAAGGTATGGAATCAACACTTGACATCGAAGCAACTCGAATACCACAACACAACACAAAACAAAGGATTGGCTTGCGGAATAAGCCGGAACAAACATATGATAGAAATTTCGTCCGAAGTTTTCGTAGTGGGGCCTACACGGGCTCGATCGTATAACACCATCATGTACAAGGCAGTGCACATGACATACGAAGCATCCCCGAGTCGGCATAGCCAAGGACTCTTTAAGACACAACGAGACCACTGTAAAACCAACCGTGAATAGGCGGACCACTAGACGTCGAACCCCAATTTCATATCATATCTCTGTCGAATAGATATCCTAAGAGCTACTTGAATTCCCACTTATAAAATCCCAAAATTTTCCGGTTATGCAATCAGGTGTTGGGGATACAGGGGAAGCATAATATCTCACCCAAACTAACAAATCCTACATCCAGCTGTATCCATCCTTCAACACATAACCAAGAAACCTTCGAAAATCGTTTACCTCAACCTTCGAAAAGCATCCGTTATACAAGTTATGGCAATACTCCCAAACTCCCGCCCCAGTACTGGGTGGCGTCGAGGTTATCTCACCAACAACTGCATAAAAGAGATTTTCGATGTCGGCGAAACTAAACTCAGATATTCCAGAACTGCAACGATAAAATTGTGATGACAACACCTCGGAGCACAACTCCCCGGGACACTGCCACAACCCCTAAATGACAGGAGGCACCAAGAACAATGTTCTCGTCACAAAACCATCGGAACGATTCCAAGATACCCGCGTTATCCTAAATTTTTTTAGTGAAATTTGAGAAGAGAAGAGTCAAAACTCTACGTCAGGATGTCTTACCAGAGCGATGAAGGGACTAGGGAGTAAAAATAATTCCTAAACTCTCCGATATATATAATCCTAGATGAGTCAAAACATTTCTAGACTCAATAACGCCAGCGATTTGATCAAGCAGGGGGCTCCTAAGGTCGGGGAAGGCTCTGATTACCAACTTGTAACACCCTCGATGCGGCTATATCTCCCATGTGTTGAAGCACGACTTAGAGGCATAACCGCATTGAAAGCAATGTCACAAGTGAGGTAATCTTCACACAACCCATGTGATACATAAGGGAAAAAGTTACATAGTTGGCTTACAATCGCCACTTCACACAAATACATGAATAAAGCATTACATCAACCAGATACAATCAAGGTCCGACTACGGAACCAAAATAAAAGAAGACTACCCCAAAAGCTACACAGATCCCCGATCGTCCCAACTGGGCTCCACTACTGATCAACTGGAATGAAACAACACAAAGGACAAGATCTTCATGGAGCTCCTCCTTGAGCTCGGTTGCGTCTTCTGCACGGTATCCTCGGCACCTGCAAACTGGTTCTGGAAGTATCTATGAGTCACGGGGACTCAGCAATCTCACACCCTCGCGATCAAGACTATTTAAGCTTATAGGAAGGGTAAAAGGTATGAGGTGGAGCTGCAGCAAGCGACTAGCATATATGGTGGCTAACATACGCAAATGAGAGCGAGAAGAGAGAGCAAAGGCACGGTCGAACAACTATGATCAAGAAGTGATCCTAGAACAACCTACATCAAGCATAACTCCAACACCGTGTTCACTTCCCGGACTCCGCCGAGAAGAGACCATCACGGTTACACACGCGGTTGATGTATTTTAATTAAGGTCAACTTCAGGTTTTCTACAACCGGACATTAACAAATTCCCATCTGCCCATAACCGCGGGCACGGCTTTCGAAAGTTCAAATCCCTGCAGGGGTGCCCCAACTTAGCCCATCACAAGCTCTCACGGTCAACGAAGGATATTCCTTCTCCCAAGACAATCCGATCAGACTCGGCATCCCGGTTACAAGACATCCTCGACAATGGTAAAACAAGTCCAGCAAGACCGCCCGATGCGCTGACATCCTGATAGGAGCTGCACATATCTCGTTCTCAGGGCAACACCGGATGAACACTACGTACAGCTAAAACCAGCCCTCAAGTTTCCCCGAGGTGGCGCCGCAAGTGGCTCTAGTTTGGACCAACACTTAGACAAGCACTGGCCGGGGGGGGGGTAAAATAAAGATGACCCTCAGGATGCGCGACTCCCAAGGGAAAAAGGCTAGGTGGCGAATGGTAAAACCAAGGTTGGGCCTTGCTGGAGGAGTTTTATTCAAAGTGAACTGTCAAAGGGTTCCCATTATAACCCAACCGCGTATGGAACGCAAAATCCGGGAACATAACACCGATATGACGGAAACTAGGGCGGCAAGAGTGGAACAAAACACCAGGCATAAGGCCGAGCCTTCCACCCTTTACCAAGTATATAGATGCATTAATTAAATAAGAGATATTGTGATATCCCAACAATAACCATGTTCCAACATGGAACAAACTCCAATCTTCACCTGCAACTAACAACGCTATAAGAGAGGCTGAGCAAAGCGGTAACATAGCCAAACAACGGTTTGCTAGGACATGGTGGGTTAGAGTCTTGGCTTATCAATATGGGAGGCATGATAAGCAAGTGGTAGGTATCGCAGCATAGGCATAGCAAAAGAGTGAGCAACTAGCAAGCAAAGATAGAAGTGATTTCGAGGGTATGTGTAACACCCCGGATATGAGTTACCTAATATGTACTCCAACTCTTGCCGTTTCCGGCGTTAAGTTATTTTATTCTCTCGGGTTCGGGTTTTTGTCTCCGTGTGTTGTTGTCGTTGTCATGCATCTCATATCATGTCATCTTGTGCATTGCATTTGCATACGTGTTCATCTCATGCATCCGAGCATTTTCCCCGTTGTCCGTTTTGCATTCCGGCGCTCCGTTCTCCTCCGGTGGTCATTTCTACCTTTCTTTCGTGTGTGGGGATTAAACATTTCCGGATTGGACCGAGACTTGCCAAGCGGCCTTGGTTTACTACCGGTAGACCGCCTGTCAAGTTTCGTACCATTTGGACTTCGTTTGATGCTCCAACGGTTAACCGAGGGACCGAAAAGGCCTCGTGTGTGTTGCAGCCCAACACCCCTCCAATTTTGCCCAAAACCCTCTCCATCATCTAGAGCGTTCTATCACGATCGCATGGCCGAAAACCGCATCTCATTTGGACACTCCTAGCTTCCCCTATGCCTATATATAGACCCACTCCCGAAAATTCGGATGTCTCCCCCGAAACCCAAGCCCTCTTCTTCCTCCGTGCGCCGGACAACATCCGCCGGCGCCGGACGTGTCCGCTGCACCCGCCGCCGCCATGTGGCACCTCCCCATTCGCCCAGCCGCCTCCCTCCATCGCCGGCCCGCCGAGCCCAGGCGGGGCCCCCGCGGCCCGCACCGCGCGCCGCCCGCCGCGCCATCCCCGCGTCCGCGCCCAACCCTCGCCGCCGTTTTGCCCGGGCCGCGCCGCCCTTCACCGGAGAGCGCCGCCCCGCGCCGGCAACCGCTTCCTCCGCCGCCTCGCCGCTCCACCTCGCCGCCCGAAGCCGGCGACCGCCCC
The DNA here is from genome assembly GCF_056163025.1 of Triticum urartu. Taxonomy (NCBI): domain Eukaryota; kingdom Viridiplantae; phylum Streptophyta; class Magnoliopsida; order Poales; family Poaceae; genus Triticum; species Triticum urartu. Next base: position 443,061,251 of record NC_141877.1, on the reverse strand, counting down.
GGTGTCCCCTCCGGTCGGCGAGCCCCTCCACTCCGGCGCCCCGCGACAACTCCCGCGAGGCTCGACACTGTTCCGGCAAGTTCTTCAGCTCCGTCCGGCCAACCTCGTTTTCCGCACCGGCGAGATCCAGATCCAGATCCAAATTGCTCGGTTGACTTTTTTGCCCGAAACCCTAAATATTTGGCTATGTTCATCGCATCGTAACTCCGCATCCGTAGCTCCGTTTTGGGCATATAGCATATCAAAATGTTCATCTCAGAGAGTACATCATTTCATCTCATTGCATCATTTTCATTTGAGTTCATCTTGATGCCCGAAATGCTGTTAGAAGAATGCTATTTGAGATAATTGTCAGATCTGCTGCTCCATTTAGATATTTGTTATTTTTGCCATGATTATTGTGTGCATGATATGCCCTGAGCTCTTCATGAGTTTGGTAATATGTTTTGCCATCTATCTAGAGGTGCAACTCATGTATTTTTGTGATGTGTGTGGTGACTAGCACAAGCTTGCAAAGTGGAGCATTCGTTAATGCTGATTTCAGGGACTTAGCATTTCCACTAAGTCCTTGGACTGTTTATCTCAATATGCCATATGTTCATGTTGTTTCCTAGTGATCCGTGCCTCTTTTGAGGATGATCAGTAAGGATGTTTTGTTAACCTTGTAGTGCTCTATCCATCCATGTCTTTGTTTGCAATTATGGAGCACCCTAGCTTGAGTCAATCGAGCTCTAATTTTGCTATTTCGTGAATCTGGGCAGATTGTCTACTTGTTAGCGATTTTGCCGAGGATGCTGTAGTTGATCCGTGCATGCTATGTTATTGTTCTTGCCATTTCTAGCTTGTGTTTTGCGTATTCTTGATGGGTCTATGCTTAGATTGTCACGACTTGCTCTGTAGTGAGTGCATCGAGCTCGTAAACATGCCTACTTGATATCTGTTTCATTATGCTCCAGTTTTCACTAAGTCGGAGAACTGATTATGTTTTTGCCATGTTCACATGCTTGCAATTGTATTTTCGGATCCCTTTTGGCTCAAGGTCACTAAGGGACTTTTGTTAAGCTCTTTGAGTAGCTCCATGCCATGCTTTACTTTGCCATGTTCAGCTCCGGTAGCATATAGTTTTCATGCTTCAAAGAGTGCTATCTGATCTGAAATTCCAGACAAGTGTTAATTTCACCAAGTCTGAAATCTGTTTACCAAATGCATTTTTGCCATGCTTGTTTGAACCTATTAATGGATGAATTGGCCGTAGCTCAGTGCTAGTCTTTTGTTAAGCATCATGAATGGATCCCTGCCATGTATTTTGTTGCCATGTTTGAGTGTCGTAGCATGTTCATCTTGTTGCATCTAGTTGGCTACTTGTTGTAAATCGCAGAACGTGGTCATATTTGAATCGCTTGCCATTTCCAAACCATAACTCCGATTCCGGCGTTCTTTATATCGTTTTCAAGCGGTTTCACCTCACCTTTCCAGTGGCACACTTGGATTTCCAAGTAGAGGCCAGGTTCATTCTTTCCTTGCCGAATCTTGCATATGCATCGCATATCGCATCCCGCATAGCATACCATCTTTGCATCATATTGTTAGAGCTTTGCACGTGGTTGATTGTGTCCTTGTTGCTTGTTTGTCTTGTTTGAGTAGAGCCGGGAGACGAGTTCGCTAACGAGGAGCCCGTTGAGTTTGCTTTCGAGGATCCAGTCAACTCTGACAACTTTGCAGGCAAGATGATCATACCCTCGAAATCACTACTATATTTGCTTTGCTAGATGCTCGCTCTTTTGCTATGCCTTTGCTACGATGCCTACCACTTGCTTATCATGCCTCCCAAATTGCCATGTCAAACCTCTAACCCACCTTGTCCTAGCAAACCATTGTTTGGCTATATTACCGCTTTGCTCAGCCCCTCTTATAGCGTTGTTAGTTGCAGGTGAAGATTGGAGATTGTTCCTTGTTGGAACATTATTTACTTGTTGGGATATCATTATTTTATCTTGTTATCTTAATGCATCTATATAATTGGTAAAGGGTGGAAGGCTCGGCCTCTCGCCTAGTGTTTTGTTCCACTCTTGCCGCCCTAGTTTCCGTCATATCGGTGTTATGTTCCCGGATTTTGCATTCCTTACGCGGTTGGGTTATAATGGGAACCCCTTGATAGTTCGCCTTGATTAAAGCTTTTCCAGCAATGCCCAACCTTGGTTTTACCATTTGCCACCTAGCCTCTTTCCCTTGGGTTTCCGGAGCCCGAGGGTCATCTTATTTTAAACCCCCCCGGGCCAGTGCTCCTCTGAGTGTTGGTCCAAAATAGAGTCCTGTGCAGCGCCCCCTCGGGGAAACTCGAGGTTTGGTTTTAGTTGTATGGAGCGCTCATCTGAGTGTGCCCTGAGAACAAGATATGTGCAGCTCCTATCGGGATTTGTCGGCACATTCGGGCGGTGTTGCTGGATTTGTTTTAACTTGTCGAAGTGTCTTGTAGAACTGGGATACCGAGTCTGATCGGAATGTCTCGGGAGGAGGTCTATTCCTTCGTTGACCGTGAGAGCTTGTCATGGGCTAAGTTGGGACTCCCCTGCAGGGATTTGAACTTTCGAAAGCCGTGCCCGCGGTTATGGGCAGATGGGAATTTGTTAATGTCCGGTTGTAGATAACTTGAACCTTAACTTAATTAAAAATGAATCAACATTGTGAGTTAGCGTGATGGTCTCTTCTCGGCGGAGTCCGGGAAGTGAACACGGTGTTGGAGTAATGCTTGCCGCAGGTTGCTCTCTAGTTTCTCGTTCGTGCTTTGCCTCCTATTCTCGCTCTCTTTTGCGAACAGGTTAGCCACCATATATGCTAGTCGCTTGCTGCAGCTCCACATATTTTACCTTGCCCTTACCTATAAGCTTAAATAGTCTTGATCGCGAGGGTGCGAGATTGCTGAGTCCCTGTGGCTCATAGATTACTTCCAAACCAGATGCAGGGCCTGATGACTCTGTTCCAGATGACGTGCTTGAGCTCAACTGGGAGTTCGACGAGGACTCACGCCGTTACTACGTGTCTTTCCCTGATGATCAGTAGTGGTTCCCAGTTGGGGTGATTGGGACCGTGTCGCATGTTGGGTTTATCTTTTATTTTGGCGCCGTAGTCGGGCCATGAGTGTTTGATTGATGTAATGCTATTTATGTACTTTGTTTGACGTGGTGAGTGTAAGCCAACTATGTATCTCCCCTTTTATTATCTATATTACATGGGATGTTTTGATGATTGCCTAACTTGCGACATTGCTTTCAATGCGGTTATGCCTCTAAGTCGTGCCTCGACACGTGGGAGATATAGCCGCATCGAGGGCGTTACAAGTTGGTAATAAGAGCCTTCCCCGACCTTAGGAGCCCCATTGCTCGATCATTTTTAGCAGCCGTTGTTGAGTCTAGAAAATGTTTTGAGTCATTTAGGAATTATATATCGGAGAGTTTAGGAATTCTTTTTACTCCCCAGTCTCCTCATCGCTCTAGTAAGGCATCCCGACGTAGAGTTTTGACTCTTCTCTTCTCAAATTTCACTAAAAAAAATTTAGGATCACGCGGGTATCTTGGAATCATTCCGATGGTTTTGTGACGAGAACATTGTTCTTGGTGCCTCTTGTCTTTAGGGGTTGTGGCAGTGTCCCGGGGAGTTGAGCTCCGAGGTGTTGTCATCACAATTTTATCGTTGCAGTTCTGGAATACCTGAGTTTAGTACGCCGACATCGAAGATCTCTTTTATGCAGTTCGTTGGTGAGATAACCTCGACGCCACCCAGTACTGGGGCGGGAGTTCGGGAGTATCGCCATAACTTGTATAACGGATGCTTTTCGAAGGTTGAGGTAGATGGTTTCCGAAGTTTTTCTTGGTTATGTGTTGAAGGATGGATACAGCTGGATGTACGATTTGCTAGATTTGGGTGAGATATTATGCTTCCCCTGTATCCCCAACACCCGATTGCATAACTGGAAAGGTTCGGGAGTTTCATAGGTGGGAATTCTTGTAGCTCTAGCTATTCTTCCACGGATATTTGGTTTGAGATTGGGATTTCTTACCGAGTATTCGTTCTTGATCCGTACCTTGTTGTTTTATTCCTCTACCTAAATTCTAAGTGGCTTCTCAATTTATGGATGCGTGACCATTTCAAGCAGAATGCATTCGTTCTTACGTTCGGATGTGAAGACTTTATGTTGCTATTTCAACCCGTTTGATTCAGCTTCATTTTATTTGTCAATGTGATAACGGTTGTCACCCTCTTCAGGATGGCTCCCGCTAAGAGCACCAATCAGAATCAGAATCAGGATCCGCCACCACCTCCACCTCCTCCGGAGGCATGGCAAGCTATGATGGCCGCAACCAATGCAAACACACAATTGATCATGCAAATTCTTCAAGAACGCAATCAAGCGAACCAAGGCAACCAAGGCAACAAATAGAATCACTTTGCTACACTCAACCAGTTCCTTGCTAATGGGCCAAAGACTTTCAGCAATTGTGTTGAGGCAACTGATGCTGACAATTGGCTCGTGGATCTGTGCAAGCATTTCGAGTGCAGTAACGTCAGGCCTGAGGACTTTGTCAAGTTCGCATCCTTCCAACTCAAAGACCAAGCTGCAGAATGGTTCCAGCAGTACAAGGATTCTAGAGGAGGCCGTGTGATTACCTGGGATGAATTCTGTCAAGACTTCAAAGCTCATCATATTCCTCAGAGCGCGGTTGAGAGCAAGCGTGAGGAATTCCGCAACCTGAAGCAAGGCTCTTTGTCTGTCTATGACTACAACAAGTTGTTTCAGAAGCTCGCCCGCTTTGCTAAGCAGGATGTCCCTGATGAGAAGAGCATGATATACCAGTTCAGGGGTGGTCTCAGGGAAGAAATTCTGCTAGCTCTTGTTCCCTTTGAGCTCTTGAGATACGGTGAGTTCTACAACATGGCATTGAAGCAAGAGGCCGCTCAACTGAGGTGTGATGCTTCCAAGAAGCGAGTCAGAGATGCTACTCCTTCTTCCTCTACTCAAGTGGCCAAGCAGCAGAAGTATTGGCTTCCTCCTCCTTCGTTCCGTCAGCCATATCAGCAGAAGAGCAAAGGTGGCAGTGGATCTTCCCACCCACCCAACCCTGGCTTTCAGAACAAGACTTCGTCTCAAGCTCCAAGATCGAGTGCTCCGTATCATCGTCCGCTTTCAGAGGTCACGTGCAACAAGTGCCAACAGAAGGGTCACTATGCCAACAAATGCTTCAATCAGAGGCGTCTCCCTCCTCCTCCTCCTCCTGTGAGATCGGCAAGTACAACTGTGGTCAAGCATAACCCCAAGCACGCCAAGGTCAACTTGATGAATGCAGCTCAGGCAGAGGAATCGTCAGATGTCATCATGGGTAATCTTCCTGTTAACGATATCCCTGCAAAAGTTCTTTTTGACACTGGTGCATCGCATTATTTCATTTACAAACCTTTTGCATCAAAGTATGAGTGCGATTATCAGTATCTGCAAAGTTCCTTGCAAATTATGTCACCGGGCAAGCAAATGACAGCTAACACCTACGTCCCGGATGTTACTATCACGTTGGGTGACTACAAATTTCTAGCTTCTCGTATTGTTCTGGGCAACTCAGATATTGATCTTATTCTCGGGATGGATTGGCTTTCTAAGCACAAGGCGCATCTTGATTGTGCAGCCAGGCAGATTCAATTGACTCATTCGTCTAAGGATGTAATTGTCTTTGCCGCTCATGATGATACCATCCGTCTGTTTTATCTCAATGAGAAGGGTGAACTGGATGCTATCTCGCAAATTCCAGTCGTTTGCGAATATCAAGACGTCTTTCCAGAAGAGCATCCAGGAATGCCTCCGCACCGGCCAGTTGAATTCGTCATTGATCTTGAGCCTGGCACGGAACCAGTGTGCAAGCGTCCTTACAAGCTCGGACCTGAAGAGTTGAAGGAGCTGAAGAAGCAACTCGATATTCAAGAGCGTATGGGTCTCATCCGACCTAGTTCTTCTCCGTGGGGTTGTGGTGTTCTTTTTGTGAAGAAGAAGGATGGAACGGACCGACTTTGTGTTGATTACCGTCCATTGAACAAGAAGACCATCAAGAACAAATACCCACTTCCCAACATCAATGAGCTGTTCGAACAACTCAAAGGCGCCCAAGTATTCTCCAAGCTTGATCTTCGTATGGGTTATCACCAGATTCGAATCCGTGAGAAAGATATTCCCAAGACGACTTTCAGGACAAGCTTTGGTTCATATGAATACACTGTCATGTCTTTTGGCCTCGTCAACACTCCTCCAACTTTCTCTCGCATGATGAACTTCATCTTCAACGCCTACACCATGACTTTGTTTTGGTCTATCTCGACGACATTCTGGTCTTTTCGAAGAACAAGGAAGATCATGCCAAGCACTTGCGTTTGGTACTCGATAAGCTCAGGGAACACAAGTTCTACGCCAAGTTCTCCAAGTGCGAATTTTGGCTTGATGAGGTTCTTTATCTTGGTCATATCATCTCTACCAAGGGCATTGCGGTGAATCCTGAGAAGGTGTTTGCAATTGTGAATTGGGAACCTCCTCAGAACGTGAAGCAACTCCGTAGCTTCCTCGGTCTCGCAAGCTACTGTCGAAGATTCATGGAAACTTTTCTAAGATCGCGAAGCCTCTCTCAAATCTTCTCCAGAAGCACGTCAAGTACGTTTGGTCTCCGGAGTGTGACATTGCTTTCAACACTTTGAAAGAGAAATTGGTCACCGCTCCAGTTTTGACTCTGCCTGATGAATCCAAGCCGTACGAGGTCTTTTGCGATGCCTCTCTCCAAGGTCTTGGCGCAGTGTTGATGCAATAAAAGAAAGTTGTGGCTTATACCTCCCGCCAGTTGAAGCCCAACGAGAAGAACTACTCCACTCTTGACCTTGAGTTGGCGGTAGTTGTGCATGCTCTTTTGACTTGGAGACATCTCTTATTGGGAAGAAAAGTGGACATTTTCACTGATCACAAGAGTCTCAAGTACATCTTCACGCAGCCTAATCTCAACCTCAGGCAGACTCGATGGGTCGAAATGATTCAAGAGTATAATTCGAGTATCGAGTATACTCCAGGCAAGGCCAATGTGATTGCTGACGCATTGAGCAGGAAGGCTTATTGCAACAGTCTGATTCTCAAGCCTTATCAACCCGAGCTTTGTGTAGCTTTCCGCAAACTTAATCTGCAAGTCGTTCCTCAAGGTTTCCTCGCCAACCTTCAAGTCTCTCCTACCTTCGAAGACCAGATTCGCCAAGCTCAACATCTTGATGATATGGTGAAAAAGGTGAAGATTGGGATTGCCAAGAGTCAACCCAAGTACAAGTGCTACCGCCTTGATGACAAGGATACTCTCTTCTTCGAGGATCGTATTGTCGTGCCCAAAGGTGACCTTCGTAAAGTGATCATGAACGAGGCTCACAATTCTCTCCTCTCCATCCACCCTGGGAGCACGAAGATGTATCAGGACCTCAAGCAGGCTTATTGGTGGACTCGAATGAAGCGCGAGATCGCTCAGTTCGTGAATGAGTGTGATGTCTGCAGAAGAGTGAAGGTAGAACACCAAAGGCCAGTGGGTCTCCTCCAACCTCTTGCCATTCCAGAATGGAAGTTTAACCACATTGAGATGGACTTCGTGACTGGGTTTCCAAAGTCCAAGCGTGGCAATGATGCTATATTTGTTGTCATCGACAAACTCACTAAAGTGGCACACTTTCTGCCTATCAAAGAGTCAATCACTGCAGCTCAATTGGCGGAGCTCTATACCTCTCGAATTGTCTCTTTGCATGGTATTCCACAAGTGATCTCTTCAGACCGCGGCAGCATCTTTACCTCCAAGTTTTGGGATTCTTTTCAGAAGGCCATGGGCACCAACATCCGCTTCAGCACAGCTTTCCATCCTCAAACTAGCGGTCAAGTCGAGCGTGTCAATCAGATTCTTGAAGATATGCTCAGGGCTTGTGTGATCTCCTTCGGCATGAAGTGGGAGGATTGTCTTCCATATGCTGAATTCTCCTACAACAACAGTTTTCAAGCAAGTTCGGGCAAGGCCCCATTTGAAATTCTATATGGCAGGAAGTGCTGTACCCCTCTCAACTAGTCCAAAACCGGTGAACGTCAGCTTTTGGGTAATGACTTAATCACAGAGGCAGAGGAAATGTGCAAAGTCATTCGAGATAACCTCAAAGCAGCCCAATCTCGCTAGAAGAGGTACTATGATAGTAAGCACCGAGATTTGGCTTTCGAGATCGGAGATCATGTTTACCTCTGCGTCTCTCCAATGAAAGGTACTCGCCACTTCGGTATCAAAGGGAAGCTTGCCCCCAGATACATGGGACCTTTCAAGATCGTCAGCAAGAGAGGCGATCTTGCCTATCAACTCGAGCTTCCTTCAAACTTTGCAAATGTGCATGACGTGTTCCATGTCTCTCAGCTCCGAAAGTGCTTCAAGACTCCTGACCGCACCGTCAACTTCGAGGACATTGAGCTCCAAGAAGATCTCTCTTATCGTGAGCACCCCATTGCTATTCTTGAAGAGACTGAACACAAGACTCGCAACAAGTCAATCAAATTCCTCAAAGTCAAGTGGTCACACCATCTCGACCGTGAAGCTACCTGGGAACGCGAGGATCACCTCCGTTCTGAGTACCCGGCGTTCTTTCAGTCCTAGATCTCGGGACGAGATCCTTCCGTAGTGGTGGAGTGTTGTAACACCCCGGATATGAGTTACCTAATATGTACTCCAACTCTTGCTATTTCCGGCGTTAAGTTATTTTATTCTCTCGGGTTCGGGTTTTTGTCTCCGTGTGTTTTTGTCGTTGTCATGCATCTCATATCATGTCATCTTGTGCATTGCATTTGCATACGTGTTCATCTCATGCATCCGAGCATTTTCCCCGTTGTCCGTTTTGCATTCCGGCGCTCCGTTCTCCTCCGGTGGTCATTTCTACCTTTCTTTCATGTGTGGGGATTAAACATTTCTGGATTGGACCGAGACTTGCCAAGCGGCCTTGGTTTACTACCGGTAGACCGCCTGTCAAGTTTCGTACCATTTGGACTTCGTTTGATGCTCCAACGGTTAACCGAGGGACCAAAAAGGCCTCGTGTGTGTTGCAGCCCAACACCCCTCCAATTTGGCCCAAAACCCATCAAAACCCTCTCCATCATCTAGAGCGTTCGATCACGATCGCGTGGCCGAAAACCGCACCTCATTTGGACACTCCTAGCTTCCCCTATGCCTATATATAGACCCACTCCCGAAAATTCGGATCTCTCCCCCGAAACCCTAGCCCTCTTCTTTCTCCGTGCACCGGACAACGTCCGCCGGCGCCGGACGTGTCCGCTGAACCCGCCATCGCCACGTGGCACCTCCCCATTCGCCCGGCCGCCTCCCTCCGCCGCCGGCCCGCCGAGCCCAGGCGGGGCCCCCGCGGCCCGCACCGCGCACCGCCCGCCGCGCCATCCCCGCGTCCGCGCCCAACCCTCGCCGCCGTTCCGCTCGGGCCGCGCCGCCCTTCACCGGAGAGCGCCGCCCCGCGCCGGCAACCGCTTCCTCCGCCGCCTCGCCGCTCCACCTCGCCGCCCGAAGCCGGCGACCGCCCCGGTGTCCTCTCCGGCCGGCGAGCCCCTCCACTCCGGCGCCCCGTGACAACTCCCGCGAGGCTCGACACTGTTCCAGCGAGTTCTTCAGCTCCGGCCGGCCAACCTCATTTTCTGCGCCAGCGAGATCCAGATCCAGATCCAAATTGCTCAGTTGATTTTTTTGCCCGAAACCCTAAATATTTGGCTATGTTCATCGCATCGTAACTCCGCATCCGTAGCTCCGTTTTGGGCATATAGCATATCAAGATGTTCACCTCAGAGAGTACATCATTTCATCTCATTGCATCATTTTCATTTGAGTTCATCTTGATGCCCGAAATGCTGTTAGAAGAATGCTATTTGAGATAATTGTCACATCTGCTGATCCATTTAGATATTTGTCATTTTTGCCATGATTATTGTGTGCATGATATGCCCTGGGCTCTTCATGAGTTTTGTCATATATTTTGCCATCTATCCAGAGGTGCAACCCATGTATTTTTGTGATGTGTGTGGTGACTAGCACAAGCTTGCAAAGTGGAGCATTCGTTAATGCTGATTCCAGGGACTTAGCATTTCCACTAAGTCCTTGGACTGTTTATCTCAATATGCCATATGTTCATGTTGTTTCCTAGTGATCCATGCCTCTTTTGAGGATGATCAGTAAGGATGTTTTGTTAACCTTGTAGTGCTCTATCCATCCATGTCTTTGTTTGCAATTATGGAGCACCCTAGCTTGAGTCAATCGAGCTCTAATTTTGCTATTTCGTGAATCTGGGCAGATTGTCTACTAGTTAGCGATTTTGCCGAGGATGCTGTAGTTGATCCGTGCATGCTATGTTATTGTTCTTGCCATTTCTAGCTTGTATTTTGCGTATTCTTGATGGGTGTATGCTTATATTTTCATGACTTGCTCTGTAGTGAGTGCATCGAGCTTGTAAACATGCCTACTTGATATCTGTTTCATTATGCTCCAGTTTTCACTAAGTCGGAGAACTGATTATGTTTTTGCCATGTTCACATGCTTGCAATTGTATTTTCTGATCCCTTTTGGCTCAAGGTCACTAAGGGACTTTTGTTAAGCTCTTTGAGTAGCTCCATGCCATGCTTTACTTTGCCATGTTCAGCTCCGGTAGCATATAGTTTTCATGCTTCAAAGAGTGCTATCTGATCTGAAATTCCAGACAAGTGTTAATTTCACTAAGTCTGAAATCTGTTTACCAAATGCATTTTGCCATGCTTGTTTGAACCTATTAATGGATGAATTGGCCGTAGCTTAGTGCTAGTCTTTTGTTAAGCATCATGAATGGATCCCTGCCATGTATTTTGTTGCCATGTTTGAGTGCTGTAGCATGTTCATCTTGTTGCATCTAGTTGGCTACTTGTTGTAAATCGCAGAACGTGGTCATATTTGAATCGCTTGCCATTTCCAAACCGTAACTCCGATTCCGGCGTTCTTTATATTGTTTTCAAGCGGTTTCACCTCACCTTTACAGTGGCATACTTGGATTTCCAAGTAGAGGCCAGGTTCATTCTTTCCTTGCCGAATCTTGCATATGCATCGCATATCGCATCCCGCATAGCATACCATCTTTGCATCATATTGTTAGAGCTTTGCACGTGGTTGATTGTGTCCTTGTTGCTTGTTTGTCTTGTTTGAGTAGAGCCGGGAGAGGAGTTCGCTAACGAGGATCCCGTTGAGTTTGCTTTCGAGGATCCAGTCAACTCTGACAACTTTGCAGGCAAGATGATCATACCCTCGAAATCACTACTATATTTGCTTTGCTAGATGCTCGCTCTTTTGCTATGCCTACGCTACGATGCCTACCACTTGCTTATCATGCCTCCCAAATTGCCATGTCAAACCTCTAACCCACCTTGTCCTAGAAAACCGTTGTTTGGCTATGTTACCGCTTTGCTCAGCCCCTCTTATAGCGTTGTTAGTTGCAGGTGAAGATTGGAGACTGTTCCTTGTTGGAACATTATTTACTTGTTGGGATATCATTATTTTATCTTGTTATCTTAATGCACTTATATACTTGGTAAAGGGTGGAAGGCTCGGCCTCTCGCCTAGTGTTTTGTTCCACTCTTGCCGCCCTAGTTTCCGTCATATCGGTGTTATGTTCCCGGATTTTGCGTTCCTTACGCGGTTGGGTTGTAATGGGAACCCCTTGATAGTTCGCCTTGATTAAAGCTTTTCCAGCAATGCCCAACCTTGGTTTTACCATTTGCCACCTAGCCTCTTTCCCTTGGGTTTCCGGAGCCCGAGGGTCATCTTATTTTAAACCCCCCCGGGCCAGTGCTCCTTTGAGTGTTGGTCCGAAAAAGAGTCCTGTGCAGCGCCCCCTCGGGGAAACTCGAGGTTTGGTTTTAGTTGTATGGAGCGCTCATCTGAGTGTGCCCTGAGAACGAGATATGTGCAGCTCCTATCGGGATTTGTCGGCACATTCGGGCGGTGTTGCTGGATTTGTTTTAACTTGTCGAAGTGTCTTGTAGAACTGGGATACCGAGTCTGATCGGAATGTCTCGGGAGGAGGTCTATTCCTTCGTTGACCGTGAGAGCTTGTCATGGGCTAAGTTGGGACTCCCCTGCAGGGATTTGAACTTTCGAAAGCCGTGCCCGCGGTTATGGGCAGATGGGAATTTGTTAATGTCCGGTTGTAGATAACTTGAACCTTAACTTAATTAAAAATGAATCAAGAGTGTGAGTTACCGTGATGGTCTCTTCTCGGCGGAGTCCGGGAAGTGAACACGGTGTTGGACTAATGCTTGCCGCAGGTTTCTCTCTAGTTTCTCGTTCGCGCTTTGCCTCCTCTTCTCGCTCTCTTTTGCAAACAGGTTAGCCAATATATATTCTAGTTGCTTGCTGCAGCTCCACATATTTTACCTTGCCCTTACCTATAAGCTTAAATAGTCTTGATCGCGAGGGTGCGAGATTGCTGAGTCCTTGTGGCTCACAGATTACTTCCAAACCAGATGCAGGGCCTGATGACTCCGTTCCAGATGACGCGCTTAAGCTCAAGTGGGAGTTCGACGAGGACTCACGCCGTTACTACGTGTCTTTCCCTGATGATCAGTAGTGGTGCCCAGTTGGGGTGATCGGAACCGTGTCGCATGTTGGGTTTATCTTTTATTTTGGCGCCGTAGTCGGGCCATGAGTGTTTGATTGATGTAATGCTATTTATGTACTTTGTTTGACATGGCGAGTGTATGCCAACTATGTATCTCCCCTTTTTATTATCTATATTACATGGGATGTTGTGATGATTGCCTAACTTGCGACATTGCTTTCAATGCGGTTATGCCTCTAAGTCGTGCCTCGACACGTGGGAGATATAGCCGCATCGAGGGCGTTACAGTATGGTCATCTTGCCTGAGATCCCGCAAGGAAGAAGAACGGGTCCATGAAGAAGATAAACGGACGTAGTCGAACGGATCCTCACACACACACGACATTATCGGAACCAACCCAAAGAAGCAACACCGGAAAGAAGCAAACAACATAGTAAACAACCAACACATCAACATGGCATGATGCACAATCGAGTATGATGCATGTCCGGTTTAATGAAACATGGCATGGCAAAGTGCACAAACAATCCTACAAATTAAGTGGAGCTCATTATGCAATGGGGTTGCATATTGACGAAACACCACATGACTTATTTAGTTCTCTCTCGGTAATGTACCCAACAATATTAAATGTTGTTAAACATGGCTAGAGGGTGAAGCAAAGTAAAACTACCTATCTAGTCAAGTTTAAATGAGGCCGGAAGCAACGAACAACAATTCCGGTAAATCCCCATAGGCATATATTAGGTTTGGTACTGTTCTATCCTAAACACAATTTTAGAGTTATTAAACATGCAAAGTAAAGCCACCATGTTAAAATAGGCATTTTTCTACCCCAATTACATATAAAGATTATTTAAAACCGAGCTACGGTTAATTAGTTATGAATTTAAACATTTTAGTAAGTTATTTAAGCAAATTTAAACAAACAACATTTTAAACATTTCAAACATAGATGAAAGTTGCATATTATTAAACTAGACAAAATTCTAAGCAACTTTCATATATAATTTATTTAGATCCGATGCACGGTTGTGAAGTTATTAAATGCATGAAGTTTAGGGACCTATCTGTAAAACATCAGTTTTCTGGAAAATAGGAAAAACGTTATATGGAGAAAAAAACATGAAATGGGCCGTTTCTGTTGGCCCAACAGAGCACAGAGGGTCTGGCGAAGGCTGCTCACATTGGGCCAACTGGATGCTGGGCCTGGCAAGGCCGGTGGGTGGCCCACCGGGCGCACGACAGGAGCACAAGTGTTGTCCCTCCCGCTCGACAGAGACAGAGAAACAACTCGCCGGTGGTTCAGGCAGACGAAGACAAGGGCGGTGCTACGCGGATTCCGGCGTGGTCCGCGGGGACGCGGGGACTGGATGGAGCCTGGGGAGTTGCCTGAGGCCAGATCTTGCTGGGAGAGGCACGGATCAGGTCGCCAAGCTGCAGGACATGCCACAAGACCACGACGGGGCGATGGCGAAGCAGCGGAGTCGCGTGCACGAGGGCTGGAGGCGAAGCAGCGGACTTGGCGCGGGGACGACTGGATCCAAGGCGGAGGAGGCGCGGGCTCATCTGGTTCCCGGCCGGATCCGGGCCGATGTGCCTTCATGGTGTCGCGGCCATGGCGTTCCTCCTCCGGTTGCGAGCAGAGAGGGGAAAAGGAGGTTAGGAGCGAGAAGAAGTATGATCCAGAGGACATGAACGGCGTCAGAGGGCTCTCTCACCCGCAGCGAGCTCTGGTTGGAGGGAGGCGGGCAAGAAGGAGCTCGGGCGGCTTAGCGGCGCGGTTCCGAAGATGGCAGGGGAGCGAGGTCGCTCGGGAATCGGGGATGCGGTAGTTCCTGCTGCTGCTTGCCGGCGTCGGGTGCTGGTCATCGCCGGGGCTTCGGGGTTGTGAGGTCGGAGGAGCTTGTCCTCGGGAGCGCTCGAGCGCGACTGTGCTGGTTCCTCGGCCAGAAAGGGAGGATTCGAAGGGAGCCATGGGAGGGATCTAGTTGGTGGGGGTCGAATCTGGCAGGATCCCGAGTGGGGATTTGGTGGAGAGTGCGGCGGTGGCGGGCAGGAAGATGGATGGGACAAGTGGCCTAAAAACTAGGGTTGCCTCCTTATATACGCTGGTGGATTAGGATAGGGGCTAACGGATCCCTCCGATCGTAATCGGACGAACGAGAAAATATATGCTAGGAAGTCCAATTAACAAATCGGAGATGTTTTATAGATGTTTGGGGATGATCCGGACCCAAGGGTGATGACTACCCGGGTCGGGTTCGGGACAACTTTCGGACGCGCGTGAGGGGTCGATGAACTGTGCGGAGAGGAAGGGTTTCGGGGCCTGGCGGTGATAGCGGATTGTGCAGAAAGCTTTGGGCTGAGAGAAGAGAAGAGAGAGACCCAACAACTCTTTCCGGAGACCAAAAACGTCCGACGATAGACTGGCTATATTGTCGCAATAGTTAACGGTTGGGCTATCAAATGGACTCCGAACGCGATGAAATTTGACAGGCGGTCTTCCTACACTAAAATAAGACCACACGCCAACTTTCAACCCAATCCGAGAATATTTTCCGGCCACTTATAAAATACTATTTCGGACATGCCGTGGGCGCGTGCAAGTGTGTCTGGGCTCAGAACGGACAACGGGCGGAACGAGGAGACCGGGACGGATGTAAGTTTTGAAAAACATGATGATGCAATGCGGATGATGACATGGCAAGATGCAACACGCAAGCAAATGACAAGGCAACAACAACGAAACACCGGAAGACACCTGGCGCAACGGTCTCGGGGCGTCACATAGATGCTGTGGAACTCCGACGGGTGGGTCTTGCCATTGTACTTCTCGCCAACATCGGGCTTGAACGTGTGGTGGGAGGGCCACTGGAACTGCCGCAGCTCTCGGGTAAAGGCTGGACAACCCACCTCATAAGGCAGGTCGCCGGGGCCCCCGGCGCCGGGTGGTCCATAGTAGGCCCCGCACGGCGATCTGACTGATGGCGCGTCTCCCATCGTTGTTCGATGGTAGTTCGAGCGTCTTCCTGGGCTCATTCCTGAAGGACTTGACGTTGGTCTCGGTGGGTTCGCGGGTAGGACGACGCGGTGGAAACGTTGTCACCAACGTCGGGTCGGCGGGCCGGTGGCTGTTCTTGCGGTCGCGGCGGGGGAGAGTGCATTGTGGTCGGAGTGTCTCTGGCCCCCCACCTCCAGCGTGCACCGGCTCGTCAAGACGCTGGTGCGAGGGTCCCGCTGGGAGCGGCTCGTCTTTGTTGACAAAGCTGACGAGGCTTCGGATGGTGGCTCTCCCCTCGTCGAGCTTCTCCATAGGGGGGGGGGGAGGGGGCGGAGTCGAGGAGCAGCTGCACGCGCGCCAACGCTTCTGGTAGCGTAGGCGGCGGCGAGATCTGCATAGACCGTGATGCGCTCTGACTTCTAACCAGGTTAGAAGGGGCTTGGTCACTGTCGGTGTCAAAACCAATGGATCTCGGGTAGGGGGTCCCGAACTGTGCGTCTAGGCCGGATGGTAATAGGAGGCAGGGGACACAATGTTTTACCCAGGTTCGGGCCCTCTTGATGGAGGTAAAACCCTACGTCCTACTTGATTAATATTGATGATATGGGTAGTACAAGAGTAGATCTACCACGAGATCGGAGAGGCTAAACCCTAGAAGCTAGCCTATGGTATGATTGTATGTAGTGGTTGTTGTGTCCTACGGACTAAAACCCTCCGGTTTATATAGACACCGGAGAGGGTTAGGGTTACAATGGGAGGAGATCTACATATCCATATTGCCAAGCTTGCCTTCCACGCCAAGGAAAGTCCCATCCGGACACGGGACGAAGTCTTCAATCTTGTATCTTCATAGTCCGAGAGTCTGGCCAAAGGTTATAGTCCGGCTATCCGGACACCCCCTAATCCAGGACTCCCTCAGTAGCCCCTGAACCAGGATTCAATGACGACGAGTCCGGCGCGCAGATTGTCTTCGGCATTGCAAGGCGGGTTCCTCCTCCGAATACTTCATAGCAGATTTTGAACACAAGGATAGTGTTCGGCTCTGCAAAATAAGTTCCACATACTATCGTAGAGAGAATAACATTTACACAAATCTTAATCTGCTGACACATTTTGGCAACATGACATTATGCCATGGCCCGGTGCTTATTCGAACCGTTTTTCTTCAACCAGCTCCACACATAACGTGAGGCGGTTTCTTGACACGCCTTGTCAAAGCAGAGATCATGTTCCCCCAATTACGGGATTCTCATTAATATGGTCGTGGGTAACCCAACCGTGTCTAGGACTCCTAGATTATAGGCAAGTCCCAAGCGGCTACAGAGAGGACGCTTGATATTCACCCTCTTTATAAAGGGACAAGGTTTTCGCTTTTTCCCTCTCGTGCTCAATCGAACCCCTCCCCCGCCTCGAGTTCTAACACCCAAAGCCCAGGTCAGGTGCTCCGGATCTTCAATCATGTCCGGATCCAGCCTTCAAGGCCGCTGGATGCCCTCCTCCGTCACGGAAGAGGATATCAAGAAGTTGAGGGAGGCCAGATACCTCACCGCCGAGGTTTCGCATCGGCTGCCTGCTCAAGGGCAGGTCGTCACTACTCCCGAACCCAACGAAAACGTCGTGTTCGTCTCCCACTTCCTCCGAGGCCTAGGCCTCACTCTGGATCCCTTCGTCGGGGGTTTGATGTTCTATTACGGGCTAGATTTCCACGATCTAGCTCCGGACTCCTTTCTCCACATCTCGACATTTATTGTCGTGTGCGAGGCCTTCCTCCGCATTACCCCTCACTTCGGCCTGTGGCTCAAGACCTTTGAAGTGAAGCCGAAGATGATCGAGGGGCAACATGCAGCGTGTGGAGGTGCGTTAATAGGCAAGATGGCAGGAGCTCCGTGGCCGAAAGGTTCCTTTCCAGAGGTGTCCGGATTATGGCAACGGAGTGGTTTTACATCACGGCTCCCAGAAGTGCCAAGTGGGCGGCTGCCCCCAGTTTCCGCTCGCCCCCCACCACAACTGATGTCATGGATTAGCAGAGGTCTGAGCTGGGGTCCAGCCAAGGATGTGCCTATACTGCAAAGCCGCATTCAAGATCTCTTCGAGGGAGATTTTAATTTGGTTGTGGTAATGCAAGTTATGCTGGTTCGTCGAGTCCAGCCTTGCAAACGCCGGCCCCTTCGCTTGTGGGAGTTCAACCTAGAAGGACCGCGTGCCATTCAAAGTTTCCTCGGCTTGGCGCACGAGTAGATGTACAAGTCATTCTTCGGACCTCAAATAGAGTGTCCGGATACTACCGAGGACGTGGGCCTGAGCAGTAACCGCGCCACTGAACAAGTAAGAAATCCTCTAGCCGAACACACCGTCTTTTATTCATCATGAAGTTATTTCTGAGAGACCGCTCTTCGACCAGGACTGGCTAACAAAGGCGAAGATGATTCGGTGTTCGGCCCCCCTCCCTAAGGGTTTGGAAAATCCGGTATTGGAAAAGATGCTCGAGCTCGCACCTTGCCCGGAGCCCTCGAAGGAAGATACATGGGGGAATAATACGGGCGGAAGCGGGCCCCCATCGCTGCTAGTTCCAACCGAGGGAATGAGCGCCTCCATAAAGGAGGATAATCGGGGGAGGAAGAGGACTGCTTCTGAGGATCCGAAAGCCGAGGCCTCCAAACGAGAAAAGAAGTCTCCAACAGAGGGTCCTGCCTCGGGGGGTGCTCTTGCCACACAAAGTCCGCGAGGGGATCAGCCCTCCAATGAGTAGTAAGTGATCCAAAAAATACTTTAATAGTGAAGGTATACTATCTTTATTCTGAGAAAATAACCGCCGCATATATCTTGCAGTTCGGGTCTTAGCCCTTCTCAGCTGAGCTCGTCTTCGGGGGATCTTCTTCCAGAGATGATGGAGAGCGAAACGCCTCCCCCAGACTCCTCCGCTCAAGAAGCGGGCGACCCCGAAGTGTCGTCACGGAGGGCCTCTCCGGATCCGGTGAGGCCAGAAGATAATCCCATAGACCCCCGAAGTCCCCAGCGTCTGGCTCTTGAAGAGAGCAAACAAAAGAGTCCGGCATCGTCTGGTATGCGGTCGGACGTTTGGAGGGAGCTGTTCGGGCGAGCGGCCATCTCAGAAGAACACCGTACACTGATGGGTACGGTCATGGAAAGAATTTCGTCCGCCGAAAGCAGATTACACGAAGCCTTTATGAGTCTACTGACAGGCTTTGAGGTACGTGAAATAATATGTGATAGTACCGCACATCTTAGGTGTGCCCTATGTAGATAGTAGCCCCTGAGACTCTGGTTGTCGTCGAGAATGGCGGCGAACAGAGGATCATAGTCCCAGGCAATAACCAGACTGCCTTTATGTGCAGGTGGTGGAAGCTCCGGTGGCTAGCCGGACTAGTGAGTTTGCCGAATTAAACCGGCAACTGGATGCGGCAGACGCCGACATCGAGCTTGTTAACAAGCGGCTTGACGAATCACAGGGTAAGTAATGTTTTCTGGTGAATGTCACACCATAAGAGCAGCATGATGCCAGTATCTTTAATATGTTGTGACTGCAGACGGAGCTGCCACCGTGGAGACCCTTCGGGCGGAACTCGCCCGAGCCAAGGAACAAGCGAGGGTTAGTAAGGCGGCTGCTTTGAAGGCGGCCGAAGAGTTAAGAGCCGAGAAGGCCACCCATTGCGAAAGCAAAGAAAAGATGGCCAAGATGGTCGTAGAATTAAAAGGCACTGCCGACCGTTGCCAGGTCCTTGAAGAAGAGAACCGAGTGAAGGCAGCGGACCTTGAGAAGGCCACTATGGTGACCAAAGACAGTCACTCTGCTATGAGGGCGAAGAAGGAGGAGCTGCGCGAAGCCGAGGATATTGCGGCTGGGAAGCCCTTTCTGCTGCGGAGGAAGTTCGGAGATCCGCGGTATGCCCCTCTGGATCGGCTGTGGAGTTCGGCAGACGCATATATGGACTTGGCGGCGAGCGCTGTCGATGAGGTCGAATACTTCCAAGATTAATCAGATCGTGAAGTGGACAAGCTATTCTGGTCGCAATTGAACGTTCCAGAGTGTCCGCTTCCCTTGACTGATCAGCTAGCCGAATGGGCCGAACTCAATAGGCTGTCCGAACTCGCCATGAGGTCTGTTGTAGATCATTTGTGGCCGGAGAAGCCAAAGCCGAACAACTATTTCAGCTTAGTGGAGCAGTTCCTTGGTGCGGTGCCGCGCATCAATGCGATGAAGAGGTCGGCGTGCATAGAAGGCTCGCGGATGGCCTTTGCCCGTGTCAAGGCATACTGCGCGGAGATGGATGCTACCACTGTTGCGGCGCAAGGTTCGGCCAAAGGTCGAGTAGCTGCCGAGCACTATTTTGAAGAGGTTCTTGAGGGTGCTCGTTTGATAGAGTCCCAGTGCTCGAAGAATATTATGTTTGAATGACATGTATTCCCATTGTAAACACAATGTTTTCATGAAATATAGTAAGGTTGTGTTTATACTTTTGCCTAAAAGTAATATGATGCCTCCTGTGCGGCCGTTTATGTATACATGTGTATAACCTGAAAGATTGCAGTCGTCGGCTTCAGCCCCCACGCATATAATGCGGAGGTGTTCGCAAAAGACGCGTGTTCACACTTAACCCAACGTCTTGGTCCTATTAAGGAGGTGATAGCGCAGCGAACGAGGCAACCGGACTATAATGCTTTAACACTTTCACTTAGCCATAGGAGTTTGACACTAGGGCTACTAGATAGCCCCTGGTGGCTCCGCACTCTCCCGATCTCCGGGTGCGTACATGCGTGGCCGGAAAATGGCCCTTCGTTAAGGCGGAGGAATTCTAACATTCCGATAGGTCATCGAGTGGTTGACCAGTCTCACGCTATATCATGACAGTCAGTTTTCGGCTTTCTCTACTCAGGTGCTCGTCCAGATGAACCAGAGCACAATCGCAGTAGTTCTCCTGGTGCTGCCTTAGCCGATAAAGCGGAACGTAAGGCACCAAAACACAGGAGCCAGGCAAACCCAACATTTGACCAAAGACAATGATTCGGAGCTGATGCATATAAGGCCAAACTCGCGACGCCGAACACTCACTAAGGTATTCGGTCTTTATGGTATAAACCGGGCCTAAATAGTGCCCTTTGTAAGAAGCCCCTTGTGTCCAGGTACGTGCATTATTCTAACATGGCCACATGCCAAGACGTCAGCATCCTTCTCAATTGTGCTGAGAATTCGAGGGATGTGTATCAACAAGAGACAGTAAAAAAGGTTTACGCAGGGTCTTAATCTAAAAAGAATCCTTGGAGCGGGTCCCTGCTGCACGTCTGCGCCTGTGTCTCTGTTGTGCCGTATCCTGGACGGGTGTAGCACAATGGTCATCTGTAAAAAAAAGGAACTTAGGTGAAAGAGTTGTCATGCAAAAAGGTGTTTTTTAAAGAAACCATGTATAAAAAATGAGTAAAAAATTGCCACTTCTCTGCGCGCGTTGAGCCCCTTGTATTTGTAACAGGGGTGTGGCCCTCAATTCGGTATGAATTACATATATCTGCGCCAGACTCGTCTAACCGTGTCCGTGGTCTTGACGACCTATCAAATGCTTTAGTTGGTGAGGCCGTTTTTAGTGTACGGCTGCCAAGGCAGTCGCATTCTCTTCGGTGCGCAAAGATCACTTAATATTTCCGTTCACTGTAATGATGCTGCGTGGACCGGGCATCTTGAGCGTGAGGGAAGCATAATGTGGTATTGCATTAAAGCGAGCAAAAGCTTCGCGTCCAAGTAGTGCTTGATAACCGCTTTGGAACGGAGCAATGTGGAAGGTTAAATGTTCGCTACGGGGGGAAGCCGAATATAACCTTTAGTAGCAGGGAGCCCGTGCAGTGAGCCCCTGGGCCTGGCGTTACTCCTTTAAAGGTAGTGTTGCTATGGCAAATTTTCGTTGGGTCTATCCCCATTTCGCGGATTGTATCCTGGTATATCAGGTTTAAACTACTGCCACCGTCCATCAAGACTCGTGTAAAGTGGTATCCGTCAATTATTGGGTCTAATACCAGGGCAGCCCATCCTGCCCGCCGGATACTTGTTGAGTAATCACGATGGTCGAAAGTGACCAGTTGAGACGACCAGTGGCAGGATTTCGCGGTGATAGGCCCTTGGGCATATTTATCTGGGAGGGCCGCTTTGCTTCCCTTGATCACGTGTAATACGTTGACTGTTTTGACTTCTAATGGAAACTTCTTTTGTTCCCTAGTGTCTTGCTTGGGAGGCTCATCCTCATCTTCGCTTGGTGTATCCTCCCCCTTGTGTACGACATTGAGCCTGCCGGACTACTTGAAGACCCAACATTCTCTGTGGGTATGATTAGCGGGTTTACCAGGGGTGCTATGGATCTGACATACTTGGTCCAGAATTTTGTTCAGGCTGGACAGTTCATCTCTGGCGCCTTTAGAGGGCAGCTTTTGCTGACCTGGCCGAGAGCTTCTGAATCTGGAATTTACCGCCGTGCTCTTCGGGCTGTCTTCTTTATTCCGACGCTTATTTTTTTTGCTGCGTCGTGATTTCCCGTTTTCATCTCTAACTTCGGATGTGCTTGGGTCACTGGTGCTGCATCTGGCTAGCCAGCTGTCCTCACCCGTGCAAAAGCGGTTCATGAGGCTTGTTAATGCTACAGTTGTTCTCGGCTTTTCTTGGCCGAGGTGTCTGGCAAGCCATTCGTCGCGGACGCTATACTTAAAAGCTGCCGAGGCTTCGGCGTCCGGACAGTCAACTATTTGGTTCTTGTTAGTAAGAAACCTGTTCCAAAGCTTTTGGGCTGACTCTCCGGGCTGTTGAGTTATATGACTCAAATAGTCCGCATCCGGGGGTCGGACATAAGTCCCTTGAAAATTTGCCCGAAAAGCGTCTTCGAGCTGTTCCCAGCTTCCAATAGAGTTTTTGGGGAGGCTTTTAAGCTTGTGCCAAGCTGGCCCTTTGAGTTTGAGGGGTAAGTATTTAATGGCGTGGAGATCATCTCCTCGAGCCATATGGATGTGGAGGATATAGTCCTCAATCCAGACCCCAGGGTCTGTTGTTCCGTCGTATGCCTCTATGTTTACGGGTTTGAATCCCTCTAGAAATTCATGGTACAGCACCTCATCGGTGAAACATAGGGGGTGTGCGGCGCCCCTGTATCTGGGCGTGCCTTGGTGTTCGGATGTTTGGTGTGTTGCATCGTATGTTGGGGTGCGCTTGCATGGTCCATAGATTGATCTGGTTGCGTCGTCCTTTTGATGCGAGCCCTCGCGTGGATCGCGTATTGGCTTATGTGCGGCATTGCTTGCCGCTCTATGTTGGCTGTGAGGTCGTCTATCCAGCCAGGTGGCCGTTTTAATTTTTGGTTGCCGGGGGTCTAAGGCCTCCTCATCGAATTCAGGTAGCAGCTTCCGCTTCGGGTAGCACTTGGTGGGGAGATTACCGCCATACTTCGTTGCTGTGTTGAGTACTTTGCTCCATCTGATTTGGAGTGTGCACTGCACATCCTTGAGCCTTTGCTTCTGCTTTTTTAGACTCCTAGCGGTGGCAACAAGCCTTTGATGGGCATTTTGTTGCTCCGGGCGTCTGTCCAGTGTTATGTCCTCCGGACTATTATCCTTGACAAAATCAGTTTGTTCGGTTTGATTCTCCGTATTGCCATGGTCCAGCAGTGGTTCGCCCTGTTCCAACGCTGGGTCTGTATGATCGTTATTTCTGCCGAGGAGGGATTTGGGGTGGCGCTTACGCCGCCGCTTTGACTGCTTCTTGAGGGGACAAGCCTTCGTTGCGTCCTTCCGTTCCTCGTCGTCGTCTTCTTTTGGTGTGTCCACCATGTATACATCATGTGATGAGGTGGACATCTAGTGCCCTGTGGGCGGTGGTTCCTCTTCGCCTCCCGCATCATCGTCCATACCGTCAATGTCTTCGGAGTCGAAGTCGAGCATGTCGGTTGAGTCATCGATAGTGGCTACTAAGTGGGTGGTGGGTGGGCCTCGAATTTCTTCGTCGTCCGCATCCCAGTCCTGCCGGACATAGTTCGGCCAGGATCCTCCTCACAAGGAGAGAGACCTTAATGAGTTCAGTATGTCGCCAAAGGGCGAGTGCTGAAAAATATCCGCGGAGGTAAACTCCATGATCGGCGCCCAATCAGATTCGATAGGAACGGGCGCAGGCGGTTCGGAGTCCGTGGCCGGAGAAAGATCCAATAGTTTAACAACACGGCTCTCGTGCAAGGCAAGGTCGATGTTCGGCTCGATCGCCGCTGAGGGTAAGGCCTCCGTGGTGGGGTCCATCCACCCGTCCGCGGAAGGCGCAACTGGCTCCGAATTGAGGGTCGGAGCGGCTGCCGGTGCGATCTCCTTAACACTGTCCGATGGGAGAGCTAAGTCATGTTCATCGTGACCGCGTGGCGCACAAGGCAGAGGCTCGAATCCGTCGAAGATCAAATCTCCATGGATATCGGCTATGTAGTTTAAGCTTCCAAACCTGACCTGGTGGCCAGGGGCGTAACTTTCAATCTGCTCCAGATGGCCAAGCGAATTGGCCCGCAGTGCAAACCCGCCGAACACGAAGATCTGTCCGGGGAGAAAAGTCTCACCCTGGACCGCATCGCTATCAATGATAGTAGGAGCCATCAAGACTAACTGCGACGACATAGAGGAACTCTCAATGAAAGCACCAATGTCGGTGTCAAAACCGGCGGATCTCGGGTAGGGGGTCCCGAACTGTGCATCTAGGCCGGATGGTAACAGGAGGCAGGGGACACAATGTTTTACCCAGGTTCGGGCCCTCTTGATGGAGGTAAAACTCTACGTCCTGCTTGATTAATATTGATGATATGGGTAGTACAAGAGTAGATCTACCACGAGATCGGAGAGGCTAAACCCTAGAAGCTAGCCTTTGGTATGATTGTATGTTGTGGTTGTTGTGTCCTACGGACTAAAACCCTCCGGTTTATATAGACACTGGAGAGGGTTAGAGTTACACAAGGTCGGTTACAATGGGAGGAGATCTACATATCCATATTGCCAAGCTTGCCTTGCACACCAAGGAAAGTCCCATCCGGACACGGGACGAAGTCTTCAATCTTGTATCTTCATAGTCCGAGAGTCCGGCCAAAGGTTATAGTCCGGCTATCCGGACACCCCCTAATCCAGGACTCCCTCAGTCACGGTCTCGCGGTCGCGCGCGGCCTGCACCGGCGTCTGAGCATTCACGCCGGCCTGGTTCGTCCTGCGAGTGGCGCATAGGGCTCTTTCCGCGGTGGTGCCCTGGGGCTCCGACATCACAGTGTTGCTCATCGCATGCGACCTGGGAAGGGTGCGGCGCGGGCGCCAGCTGGGGTGCCGTAGAGGCTGCTACACCCCCCGTGGGCAGCACGGCCCCGCCCTTGGACCCAGCGACGCGCGGCTCGTCATCTCAGATTCGGTCGACGCCGCTCGCCTGGCTCCGATTGCTAGAATGTCATGGACGCTCGCGGGCCACGTCTTCGGCACCATCCATGGGTACCCGGTCGTCTGCTCGCGCTGGCGCGGACGGGCTGGCCCCGGACGAACCGATCGCCGTGATCCCCTTTCTCTTGGGGGCCATGGTCATGATGAAGTCGGTGTGCTAACCTTCAAACTGGATTTTCACAACCCACGCCCCTACCTGGCGCGCCAAAGATATCGGGGGAAACGACACCTATGGGATCACTGGGATCCCTTTTTGCTACGGTTGGCGGGCACGAGTGTCGGTGTCAAAACTAGCGGATCTTGGGTAGCGGATCCCGAACTGTGCGTCTAAGGCGGATGGTAACAGGAGGCAGGGGACACGATGTTTACCCAGGTTCGTGCCCTCTTGATGGATGTAATACCCTATGTCCTGCTTGATTGTTCTTGATGATATGAGTATTACAACAGTTGATCTACCACGAGATCGTAGAGGCTAAACCCTAGAAGCTAGCCTATGGTATGATTGTATCTTGTCCTACGGACTAAACCCTCCGGTTTATATAGACATCGAAGGGGGCTAGGGTTACACAGAGTCGGTTACAAGGAAGGAGATCTACATATCCGTATTGCCTAGCTTGCCTTCCACGCCAAGGAGAGTCCCATCCAGACACGGGATGAAGTCTTCAATCTTGTATCTTCATAGTCCAACAGTCCGGCCAAAGGATATAGTCCGGCTGTCGGGAGACCCCCTAATCCAGGACTTCCTTAGTAGCCCCTGAACCAAGCTTCAATGGCGATGAGTCCGGCCCGCAGATTTGTCTTCGACATTGCAAGGCGGGTCCTCCTCCAAATACTCCATAGAAGATTTTGAACCCAAGGATAGTGTTCGGCTCTGCAAAACAAGTTCCACACACCACCGCAGAGAGAATAATATTTCCACAAATCTAATCTTCTGACACATTTTGACAGCACGGCATCATGTCATGGCTCGGTCATTATTCGAACCGTTTTTCTCAACCAGCACTGCACATATAGCGAGGCGGTTTCCTTGACACGTCTTGTCAAAGCAGAGACCGTGTCCCCTTTATTACGGGATTCTCATCAATATGGACATGGGTAACCCAACCGTGCCATCAATTACAGCATTTGGGGGATAAGCGATTTTACCTGGCAAGTGGGGAGGCGCATCGCCTCTTCCACCCCTATAAAGGGACAAGGATTCACCCTTTTTTACCCACGCCTTCTTCCTCCTTGCTTACCCATTCTCGCACACTCAAGCTCTAGCGCCCAAGTTCACGTCTTTCTTCTCAAACCACTCCAAGCATGTCCGGAGCGGGAGGCAAGTGGATGGTCTCCTCCGTCACGGAGGAGAACATCACAAAGTTACGGGAAGCCGGATATCTGGCCGCGGATATCGTGCACCGGCTGCCAGATGCAGCACATCCCTCTGCCCGAACCCCATGAGAGGGTAGTTTTTCTTACCCACTTCGTGCGCGGACTGGGATTTCCCCTCCACCTGTTTGTCCATGGTCTCATGTTCTACTACGGGCTGGATTTTCATGATCCGGCCCCCAATTTAATCCTCAACATCTCAGCGTTTATCGTCGTGTTCGAGGCCTTCCTCCGCATCAGGCCCCACTTCGGCCTGTAGCTGAAGACCTTCAATGTAAAACCAAAGGTGGTGGTCGGCCAGCAAGCAGAGTGTAGAGGCGCTAAGGTTGGCAAAATGCCTAACGTCACCTGGCTCAAAGGCTCCTATGTGGAGACCATAAAGGGGTGGCAATTGGGGTGGTTCTACATCACCGAGCCGCGCGACACCAACTGGGTGGCGGCCCCCAAATTTCGATCCGGAATCCCCACGTGGCTCACTTCCTGGAAATAGATGGGCCTGTCCCGGGGTTCTTCGGTAGAGCTGACCGGACTCCAGACCTGCATCAGGAACATGATGAGCAAGAAAATCAAGCTCGTCAACGTGGTCCAGGTCATGCTCTTCCGCCGGATTCTCCCATGTCAATGACGGGCATTCAATTTGTGGGAGTTCGACCCGGCCCAGCACCAGACGCTGCGGGAGCTCTACGACACGACGCACAAGGACGTCTGGAAGGTGCTATTCAAGGGCGCTGAGGTACCTCCTTCCCTCACCGAGGACCGCGGACTCAGCGCAAAGCGCCATGCCAATCCGGTAAGTTTTTGTATCTCACAGGGTATTTATTTGCCCCAGTTAAATGATGTGCGGGATCTAAGCTCCCATGCCATTAATAGGACTGGATAAAGACAGCGGAGCAGCTCGATTGCCCAGACCCCCTGCCTGAAGATCCCACAGGTGCTCTCCTAACGGACATGCTGGCTCCGGCGCCTTACGAGGTGCCGGCGAAGAAGACTAAGAAGAAGGCTGCGGGGACCCGAAAGGGTCTCTGGCGCAAGGTTGTATCGGACTCATTGTCCGATGACTCCGACGCGCACTCCTCCCATGAAAACGAGGAGGAGGAGGAAAGTTCTCTCCCCCAGCTGGGGGAGACAAGAAAAGGAAGGCTGACCCAACCGGGGAGGCTGAAGGGTCCAAGAAGGGAAGGACCCTCCCTCCGGACTGCTCCACGAAGGCCGCCTACAGCGGCGACGAGTGGCTACCCAGGGTCAAGCCCCTGGCGAAGTCGTAAGTATCCGGACACCATAGTAATTCATGGTATGTTTTATTGCACTGCTTCTCCTCATGCTGAACATGATTATGCAGTCCGTCCCGAACATGATTATGCAGTCCAGCCGAACACAGCGCCGGAACCTTCGATGGTTCCGGACTCCGGCAGGCGATCCCCCGTTAAGGGGACCAGCCGCCCGTGCCGGTGTCCTCTGTCCATCCAGAGGCACCAGACAACTTGCTGGAAGCGCTTCGCAGCACCTCCATCGACGAAGAGCACTGCACTATCATGAGTGCGGTGATCGAAAAAGTTCAGTCCGCCAAAAACGGACTTACCGAAGCTTGCGCCAGCCTCCTAACAGGCTTTGAGGTAAGCAATCAAAATATAAGAAAATATTACTGCATAAATAGTAGCCCCTGATGCTCTTTTCGGCGTTCGAGAAGAAATGCCGAATAGAGGATCAAATGATGACTCAGGAGTCTAATCAGAATATATCTATGTGTATGTGCAGGCTTCACTGCTGGCCGCTGCCGCACGTACTGTGGAGGTCTCTGCACTGAAGCAGGACCTGGAGCGGTCCGAGAACGAGCTCGACCTTACCAAGAGGTAGCTCGAGGAGAGCAAAGGTAAGCAATACCTTGTCTACGCTTTGAAAAGAAGTTCGGTTCTAAAATAATAGGATCATCATGAATTTGCCAGGGGCCACGACCGAAGTGGCGACCCTGAAGAAGGCGATGTCCGAGGCCGAAGACAAAGCAGCCAAGGAGCGCATCGAGCGGGAGAAGCAAGAAGCCTGAGTGGGCGAGGTGTAGCAAGAGCTCGAGGCTCTCGCCAAAAAACATCAGTCCTTGGAGCTTGACTCGAAGACGCGAGAGTCCGAGCTCGCGCGGGCGCTTGAAAGCGCCTGGAGTGCCAAGGTTGAAGCCCACAAGTCCCTCTAGGAGATTGATGCGGTGAAGAAGATAGCAGCGGGTAGGCATTCATTATGGAAAGCAAGCATGTGAAGGAAACTTTCCTTTCTCTTACCCGAGTTCGGAGCTCTTCAGGAGCGTTCACAGATCTTCCCCGCAGTGTATTGGATGCCGCGGAGTTTTACCGAGCTGAGGAGGGGAGCTCGACGGAGAAGTTGTTTTGGTCTCAGTATACTGGGACCGAACACCCAATGCCCTTGAGCGACCAGCTGAAGCAACTGGTCGAGCTTCACAAGGTGGCCGAACAGGCCATGAGGGGCCTCATAGTACGGATGTGGCCCGATGAGCCCCTGTCTGGCAGCTACTTCGGTATGGTGAGGCGGCTTCTGGATGCCTGCCCACGGCTTGAAGTCATAAAGCGGTCCGTCTGCATCGAGGGTGCATGCAGGGCTTTTGCCTGGGCAAAGGTGCACTGAGCGAAGCTGGACGCCGTGAAGCTGGTGAAGGAGGGGCCGCCAGAGGGCAAGGAGCATCCCTACCCCGAGATGTATTATGAGAGTGTCCTGAAGGGTTCCCGCCTTGTGGCGGATGAATGTGCCAAGGATGTAATTTTTGAATGAACATGTTCATGTGATCCTGTATCTTCATAGTTCAACAGTCTGGCTGTCCGGAGACCCCCTAATCCAGGACTCCCTCAGCGAGGTTGTGCAAAGAGCGGGTCTAAAAGCCAGCATGAGGATCATTTACCCAGGTTTGGGGTGCGAGGATGCGTAATACCCTAGTCCTGCTTTGGTGTATATTTGAGTGTTCTTGAGTTCTTGAACTAGCTACGATGCGTGCGTCATCCAAAAAATCCAAATCCTTCTACAATACGCTTCGGGCCTCCTTTTATAGTCAAAAGGGGCTGCCACAGTGGCAAACAGGAGGTGGAAAGGTATACAGTAATCGAGTCTATATCCTGGCACCGTAGGACAAACGCATTTAATGTGCTACCGACGTGCCCTTCTTTCTTTATCGGGGACGTCAAGGAAGCTTGTCCCAGCTGTCGCTGCCTCGCCTGTCTTTGACGCGTGTCCGAATTGACGAGGCGTGTAGTGCCACGTTGGCTGGCTGCTGAGTTGGTGCGGTGGCTGAATCTTCACGAAGACTGCATGCCACCACGCAGGTGTTTGTCGAGTCGGCCTAGAGGCCGCACGTCGCCACGCAGGCGCCTGCCTAGCTGGTGGGCTGGCAGCTGCATGGGAACGGCGATGGAGTCTTGGCAGACGCGGGCCTGGCTACGGCCCCGCGGATGTTTTCGGCAAGAGTCTTGCTGGGGCCCCGGCAAGGGTCTTGCCGCGGCATCTTGGTCATCCCCGGCAAAGGTCTTGCCGGGGGTCTCGTGGGTATCCTTGGCAAGGATCTTGCCGAGGATCATCGTCTTCTGGTCATCATCTAGTCTTGTGTGCTTCTGGTCTCCACAAAGATTTGCATGCCACCATGGAGGTGCCTACTGAGCCTCGGTTCCAAAGTGGTTGATGTTGTTGGAACCCTTGGGCTCAAGGGGGGGCTCTGCTGGTGTCGGGAAAGTTGCCCCGGCAAGTTTCTTGCCAGGGCTGCGGAGGCCGCCCCGGCAAGGGCCTTGCCGGGGGAGTCCACCTCGCCCCTCTACTCTTCATGTTTCTGGCTTGGCCTTGTTCTGGTTGTCTTGTGGCTTTGCTTCCTTCCTCTGCCCCGCTAGGTGTGTCCGCAGGCGCGGCTCCAATTGCCCGCGCACAAGTAAAGGGGTACAAAATAGGACCCCTCCTTTTGTGCACCGACAGGTAGACAAAGGGACTTACTTACGTTGTCATAAGGTTTGACCGATAAATATCTTCTTAGAATATGTAGGAGCCAATATGGGAATCTAGGTTTGCTATTGGTTATTTACCGGAGAGGTGTCTCGGTCATGTCTACATAGTTCTCGAACCCATAGGGTCCGCACGCTTAACGTTCATTGACGATATAGTGTTATATGAGTTATATGATTTGGTGACGGAATGTTGTTCGGAGTCCCGGATGAGATCACGCACCTGACAAGGAGCTCCGGGATGGTCCGAAGGTAAATATTGATATATAGGATGATGATATTCGGACACGGGAAGAGTTTTGGAGTGCATCTAATATTCATTGGATTGTCGGAAGGGGTTCCAGACACCCCCGGTAGGTATATGGGCCTAATGGGCCAAGGGGGGACATACCAACCCACAAGCGGGCTGGCGCGCCCCTCTCTCTGGCCACCAGCCATAGGGAAGGAAAGGGGGAGGGCTAGCCCCTCCTACCTTCCCGTTCTCATGGGAGAAAGGAAAGGGGGGGCGCCTCCCACCCCTGCCTTTCCCCGCTCACCTAATAAGGAAAGGGGGCGCGGCTTGGGGAGGACCCCAAGTAGAATTCAACCTACTTGGGGCGCCACCTTGGATGCTCCCTCCTCCCTCACCTATATATATGTGGGAGGGGGCGCCACACATAAGCACGACAATCTCTTAGCCGTGTGTGGAGCCCCCCTCCACAGTTTTGTCCCTCGGTCATATTTTCGTACTGCTTAGGCGAAGCCCTAAGGAGATAGCATCACCACCACCGTCATAACGCCTTCGTGTTGCCGGAACACATCCACTCCTTCGCCGTCTTGCTGGATCAAGAAGGCGAGGACGTCACTGAGCTAAACGTGTGTTGAACGCGGAGGTGTCGTACGTTAGGTACTCGATCGGTTGGATCACGAAGAAGTTCGACCACATCAACCGCATTAGCAAACGCTTTCACTTATGGTCTATGAGGGTACGTAGACACACTCTCCCCTCTCGTTGCTATGCATCTCCGTGGATAGATCTTGCATGTGCATAGAAAGTTTTTTGTTTTCCATCCAACGTTTCCCAACAGTGGTATTAGAGCCAGGTCTATGCGTAGATCATATGCATGAGTAGAACACAAAGAGTTGTGGGCGGTGATAGTCATACTGCTAACGACCAACGTCTTATTTTGATTCGGCATTATTGTGGGATGAAGCGGCCCAGACTAACCTTACATGTCCACGCACATGAGACTGGTTCCACCGACTGACATGCAACTTGTTTTGCAGAAAAGGTGGTTGTCGGGTGTCTATTTCTCCTACTTTAGTTGAATCGAATTTGACTGCGGCCGGTCCTTGAAGAAGGTTAAAACAGCAAACTTGATAAATCACCGTCGTGGTGTTTGCGTAGTTAAGAACGGTTCTTGCTAGAAGCCCATAGCAGCCACGTAAAACTTGCAACAACAAAGTAGAGGACATCTAACTTGTTTTTGCAGGGCATGTTGTGATGTGATATGGTCAAGACGTGATGTGATATACTTTATTGTATGAGATGATCATGTTTTGTAATATTGACAATCGGTAGGAGCCTTAGGGTTGTCTCTTAATTATTGTATGAAATGCAAGAACCATGTAATTGCTTTACTTTATCGCTATGCGTTAGCAATAGTTGTAGAAGCGATAGTTGGCGAGACGAACCCGACGCTATGATGGAGATAAAGGTGTCGAGGCGGTGACGATGGAGATCAAAAGCACAAGATGATGATGGCCATATCATGTCACATATTTTGATTGCATGTGATGTTTATCCTTTATGCATCTTATTTTTCTTAGAACGGCAGTAGCATTATAAGATGATCCCTTCACTGTATTTCAAGATAAAAGTATTCTCCTCGAGTTCGCGTCGTTGCCAAAGTTTGTCGTTTCAAAGCACCTTGTGATGATCGGGCACTGGTACAGCGAGGTGCTATACAAATGGTTTTTAACCCCTTTCCGCGACGACATTTGGAACCGTCGCCAAGTGAGTGTGGGCGATAGGGGGGTCCTTCCCACACGACCTAGAAACCGTTGGGGATAGGGAGACTTGATGCATACAATTGTCCCTCTATAACCATTTCCAATATCTCAAATATCCCAAACGCTTCATCCTTGCTACTTGTTTGTGCTCGCATTGCCATCACAGTCGCAATTTTGTGGTTTTACCTAAAACCTGGTAGATTCCAGGCATGTACCAAACTGGCTCTACGTTTACGATGCCTGGCACATCACAAACAGTTCATGATTATAAATCGTGTACGATAGGTAGACAGTCACACACATTTAGTTTTCCTGCACCGTATGTGATAGTGTCTGACATCACACACACTTTGCAAACGTCAACTGTGTGCATTGTTACACATGTTTCCTCTCCGTGAACCATGTCGGATTATGATGTATATCGCACACGCTGTGCTTTATTAACCATGTGCGCCGTAATGACCTGCACGCCGAAATTTCGCCCTAATTTAATTGCTGCTATTTAAAATTATACCTAATTTAAACTTGAAAGTAGGCTATAGCTTTATTCATATCCATCAGGTTCAAACAACCAATGCATTATTCGATTCACAGGTACATATGTTTAAGAATTACATAAGCACCAAATAAATAATGATGAACTAGGGTTCTATACTTGTACTATTACAGATGGTAAAGAAAGAGGCGACATACATTCCGGTTGCTGAACAAGGTGAAGTGGAATGGCCCTATTGTGCTCCCCTGGATGCAGAAGGCACGCACGACTCTAATCCAACCCCTTGTGATGGCCGGCCGCCAATCACGTAGTTTGAGAGGTAATCTTGAGTAAACTGCTTCAAGATCTACTGCAAAGGAAAAAAGATTCAGACATTGTCATCTAACACAACTCATTACGGGCAGTAAAAAGAAGGCTACATGGTTCTCACTTACCATCTTGCAGTTCACTGTTGTCTTGCTTAAAGTGTAAACAAATAGTTCGATTGACATCTTTTGACCCATTTTAATACGAATCTTTATCAGTTTCCTCACTTGATGCTGGTTCCTGAATATCTCATTGCCCCATACGCAGAAAGGGTCAAAGTGTGGATCTTTGGCAATGGCATATGTACCTAAAAGTACCAAGTTTATATTAGAAGCTAAACAACAATTTCAAAATGATGTAGTACAACACTCCATCCCATTATATAAGATTTTATTACATGTATATCTAGACATCATCAGAACATTAAGGTAACACTTTTCCTTGTTGCTATGTAGCCTGGGATTGCATATTTAGTCATTCAGTACAATGCATGTTGCTATGTAGCCTCAGATATATTAAATATGGCCCTAGTTAACCTAATGACAAATGGGTTACAGATATATTCAGTGAAATGTCCAATTCGACGATTAATCCCTTATCAGCCCCCAGGCTATATAGTACAACCTACCGATATCCTGAACAGTGAGTACATATAAGCAATGCGATGAAACTAACCTCAATGGAAAACAACACTGTTCTCAATATTGTCAAGTAGGAGTACATATAAAGGCATGTTAAGCATAACAGGCTAAACATCAACCAAATATATCCATGGTAGACAACATAATCTACAAATCATAGCTTCAGTGTGCAGGCTTAAGCACGCTAGTTAAGCAAAACAAGAAGTGGAAAAGGCGTGTTAACTGCATCAGGCATAACATTTAAAAACAAGCAAATAGTGAGTCAAACTGGTATTGCGCAGGTCTAAAGTACACTAGTTATTGTTAAAAAACGAAAAGGCATGTTAACTGCAATATCCTTAACACCAACCAAATATCGTAATTCATAGTGGTATTGTTGAAACTGTTATTGATGAAATTGAACTGCACGGCAAATAGTTGCATATATAGAGCATCACATTGTGAAGAACTGAAATAAACAAGGCATAAGGCCATCTCTAGCCGATCCTTTAAAAGTTAAAGGACTAAAACCCTTAGTGGATACATATATATATATATATACTCCAACAATTTTTGGCTGTTTCTAGTCGATCCCCTAAACTTAACGTTGTAAACTTCAATTTGATCAAGTTCAAAGCAGGTGCAACCGAAAGTAGCATGCATTTAAACATAAACATCGATAGTTTTGCATAACCGAACATAAAACATAAATTCAAAGTAAGATAAACTACTTTCGGTCGAAGTGGAGGTCGAGCCAATCCTTCCTCGTTAGGTACGGTGTGCCGGGAGCTGGGTGCGGGCCGGTGCCGTCATCGGGGTCATTAGGGAAGACACTCCTCCACTCGTCGACGTCGATCTCCTCGTCCTTGCCACCCACCTTGTGAAGGAAATCTATACTCCTATATAGTATACGAGTAGCAATTCATATTGACCATTGGATCTTTCTAATCAGAGGTCTCAAATTCAATGGCTTGTGTTACAGGTCTACGTGGCTGCATATGGACCATTGGATATGTCAATCTGACGGCCAACATTGCAGGGATTCACTGCTCCATCTCCCTATGCTGCTAGCCTGCCACTCTCTCAGATGTAGTAGTAGTTTCTAGCATATGCACGTGATTCTCCTTTCTTTTTTGGGCCTCCTACTATCGAGAAATTTCTAGCACACTCCCGTGATGCATGTAACAGTAGAGTAGAGTGGCACTAGGAGTACTAGCAACTATAGCAAGTACGCATCATGATGAGAGAAAAAAATATGCGATGGTGTAGCCTGGGAATAAGCGCACAAGCTGAAATAGATTAAATAATGGCAAGCAAAGTGAAAATGTAATACTCCCTCCGCTCCTAAATACAGTATAAGTCTTTTTAGACATTTCAAATAGACTACAACATACAGATGTATGTAGACATATTTTAGAGTGTAGATTCACTCATTTTGCTCCGTATGTGGTCACTTGTTGGAATCTCTAGAAAGATTATATTTGGGAATGGATGGAGTATATGTTACAACTTAGTAGCCTTTACTTTCTCTTAAAAATATTAAATATTATTACCCTTGTTTTTTTGTTTTATCAATAAATTGTGTGAAAAATCTTATCTGCAAAACATACATAATTAATGTTTAAATTATTATTTTGTTTCTAATGATAAAAAACATGCAAATTGTACTCTTTCTATTTCTTAGTCTAATCTGTCTTAAACTTTATTAAGACGAACGTTTGAGGACGAACCTGCTATCCTTTTTTCTCATCTTATTCAAAATTGTGTAAATTCACTATGACACAGATATACTATTAAATCATGTATAATTTTACAATTCATGATTAATTAGCTGATGAATTGCATGAATCTATCTATGGTAGTTCAAATCATGATACTACTTCAAATTACCCACATGTATGTGTGTTAATAACTATCTCTAGACGTGCATCACACGTGCCATTTACAAGTATGCCCTAGAGGCAATAATAAAGTTGTTATTTAAATATTTCATTATATCATGATAAATGTTTATTATTCATGCTAGAATTGTATTAACCGGAAACTTGATACATGTGTGGATACATAGACAAAACACCGTGTCCCTAGTAGCCTCTACTAGACTAGCTTGTTAATCAAAGATGGTTAAGTTTACAAACCATGGACTTGTGTTGTCATTTGATGAACGGGATCACATCATTAGGAGAATGATGTGATGGACAAGACCCATCAGTTAGCTTATCATAATGATCATTAAGTTCTATTGCTATTGCTTTCTTCATGTCATATACATATTCCTTTACTATGAGATTATGCAACTCCCAGATACCGAAGGAATACCTTGTGTGTTATCAAACATCACAATGTAACTGGGTGATTATAAAGATGCTCTACAGGTATCTCCGAAGGTGTTTGTTGGGTTGGCATAGATCGAGATTAGGATTTGTCACTCCGAGTATCGGAGAGGTATCTCTAGGCCCTCTCGGTAATACACATTATGATAAGCCTTGCAAGCAATGTGACTAATGAGTTAGTTATGGGATGATGTATTACAGAACGAGTAAAGAGAATTTCCGATAACGAGATTGAACTATGTATGAAGATACCGATGATCAAATCTTGGGCAAGTAACATACCGATGACAAAGGGAATTACATATGTTGTCATTATGGTTTGACCAATAAAGATATTCGTAGAATATGTAGGAACCAATATGAGCATCCAGGTTCCGCTATTGGTTATTGATCGGAGAGGTGTCTCGGTCATGTCTACATAGTTCGCAAACCCGTAGGGTCCGCACACTTAATGTTCTTGTATTATATGAGTTATGTGATTTGGTGACCGAATGTTGTTCGGAGTCCCGGATGAGATCATGTACATGACGAGGAGTCTTTAAATGGTCGAGAGGTAAAGATTGATATATAGGACGATAGTATTCGGACACCGTAAGTGTTTTGGAATGTATCGAGTACATATCGGAGTACCGGGGGGGTTACCGGATCCCCCCGGGGGAAGATATGGGCCATAGGAGGGAGGCACGCCAGCCCACATCGGGGTGGCGCCCCCCCCCCCCCCACAAGGGAGGAGTCCAAATTGGACTAGGGGAGGGGGAGGTGCCCCCTTTCCTTCTCCCTCCCTCTCTCTCCCCTTCCCCCTTTCCCCCTCCGATAAAAGGAAGCGGGCGAATCCTACTAGGAGCCCAAGTAGGACTCCTCCTACTTGGGGCGCGCCTAGGGCCGGCCTCCTCCCCTCTCCCTCCTTTATATACGGGAGTGGGGGCTCCTCTAACACACATCAATTGTTCCAAGCCGTGTGCGGCGCCCCCCTCCACAGTTTACGCCTCCGGTCATATTCACGTAGTGCTTAGCCGAAGCCCTGCGCGGATCACTTCACCATCACCGTCACCACGCCGTCGTGCTGATGGAACTCTCCCTCGACACTTTGCTAGATCAAGAGTTCGAGGGATGTCATCGAGTGGAACGCGTGTAGAACTCGGAGGTGCCGTACGTTCGGTGCTTGGTCGGTTGGATCGAGAAGACGTTCGACTACATCAACCGCGCTAAGCTAACGCTTCCGTTTTCGGTCTACGAGGGTACGTGGACACACTCTCCCCTTCTTGTTGCTATGCATCTCCAAGATAGATCTTGCGTGAGCATAGGATGTTTTTTGAAATTGCATACTACGTTCCCCAATAGTGGCATCCGAGCCAGGTCCATGTGTAGATGATATGCACGAGTAGAGCACAACGAGTTGTGGGCGGTGATAGTCATACTGCTTACCACCAATGTCTTATTTTGATTCAGCGGTATTGTTGGATGAAGCGGCCCAGACCAACCTTACATGACCACGTTCATGAGACCAGACAGGCATGCAACTAGTTTTGCATAAAGGTGGCTGGCGGGTGTGTGTTTCTCCAACTTTAGTTGACTCGAATTTGACTACGGCCGGTCCTTGTTGAAGGTTAAAACAACAAACTTGATAAATCACTGTTGTGGTTTTGATGTGTAGGTAAGAACGGTTCTTGCTAGAAGCCCGTAGCAGCCACGTAAAACTTGTAACAACAAAGTAGAGGACGTCTAACTTGCTCTTGCAGGGCATGTTGTGATGTGGTATGGTCAAGACATGATGTGATATACATTATTGTATGAGATGATCATGTTTTGTAAATGTTATCGGCAACTGGTAGGAGCCTTATGGTTGTCGCTTTATTGAATGAAATGCAAATGCCATGTAATTGCTTTACTTTATCACTATGCGTTGGCGATACTTGTAGAAGCAATAGTTGGCGAGTCGACCACGATGCTACGATGGAGATCAAGGTGTCAAGCCGGTGACGAAGGAGATCATGACAGTGCTTTGGAGATGGATATCAAAGGCACAAAATGATGATGGCCATATCATGTCACATATTTTGATTGCATGTGATGTTTATCTTTTATGCATCTTATTTTTCTTAGTGTGGCGGTAGCATTATAAGATGATCCCTCACTAAAATTTCAAGGTATAAGTGTTCTCCCCGAGTATGCACCATTGCGACAGTTCATCGTGCTGAGACACCACGTGATGATCGGGTGTGATAAGCTCTATGTTCACATACAACGGGTGCAAGACAGTTTTGCACATGCGGAATACTCGGGTTAAACTTGACGAGCCAAGCATGTACAGACATGGCCTTGGAACACTGGAGATGGAAAGGTCTAACGTGAATCATATAGTAGATATGATCCACATAAAGATGTTCACCATTGAAGACTACTCCATGTCACGTGATGATCGGACATGGTTTAGTTGATTTGGATCACGTGATCATTTAGATGACTCGAGGGATGTCTATCTAAGTGGGAGTTCTTAATTAATATGATTAATTGAACTTAATTTATCACGAACTTATTCCTGATAGTATTTGCATATCTATGTTGTAGATCAATAGCTCGCGTATAGCTCCCCTGTTTTATTTTTGATATGTTCCTAGAGAAAACTAAGTTGAAAGATGATAGTAGCAATGATACGGACTGGGTCCATGATCTGAGGATTATCCTCATTGCTGCACAGAAGAATTAGGTCCTTAATGCACCACTAGGTGATGAACCTGTTCCATGAGCAGATGCAGATGTTACGAACGTTTTAAAAGCTCGGTACGGTGATTACTTGATAGTTTAGTGCACCATGCTTTACGGCTTAGAACCGGGACTTAAAAATGTTTTGAATTCCATGGAGCATATGAGATGTGCAGAAAAATGATATTTCAGACTCATGCCCGTGTTAAGAGGTATGAGACCTCTTACAAGCACTTTGACTACAAGATGGAGGAGAATAGCTCAGCTGGTGAGCATGTGCTCAGAATGTCTGGGTACTACACTCGCTTGAATCAAGTGGGAGTTAATATTCTAGATAAGATAGTGATTGACAGAGTTCTCTAGTCACTATCACCAAGTTACTAGAGAACTTCGTGATGAACTATAATATGCAAGGGATGACGAAAATGATTCCCAAGCTCCTCGCGATGCTGAAATCAGCGAAGGTCGAAATCAAGAAATAACATCAAGTGTTGATGATTAACGAGACTAGTAGTTTCAAGAAAAAAGGCAAGGGAAAGAAAAGGAAACTTCAAAAAGAATGGCAAGAAAGTTGCCACTCCCATGAAGAAGCCCAAAGCTAGACCCAAGCCTGAAACTGAGTGCTTCTACTACAAAGGAAATGGTCACTGGAAGTGGAACTTCCCTAGATACTTGGCGGATAAGAAGGATGGCAAAGTGAACAAAGGTATATTTGATATACATGTTATTGATGTGTACTTTACTAGTGTTTATAGCAACCCCTCAGTATTTGATATTGGTTCAGTTGCTAAGAGTAGTAACTCGAAACAGGAGTTGCAAAATAAACAGAGACTAGTTAAGGACGAGGTGACGATGTGTGTTGGAAGTAATTCCAATGTTGATATGATCACCATTGCACACTCCCTCTACCTTTGGGATTAGAATTGATCCTAAATAAATTTTATTTGGTGTTTGCATTGAGCAATAATATGATTAGATCATGTTTATTGCAATACGGTTATTCATTTAAGTCAGAGAATAATTGTTGTTCTGTTTACATGAATAAAACCTTCTATGGTCATACACCCAATGTAAATGGTTTATTGAATCTCGATCATAGTGATACACATATTCATAATATTGATGCCAAAAGATGCAAAGTTGATAATTATACTGCAACATATTTGTGGCACTGCCGTTTAGGTCATATTGGTGTAAAGCGCATGAAGAAACTCCATGAAAATGGACTTTTGAAATCACTTGATTATGAGTCATTTGATACTTGCGAACCATGCCTCATGGGCAAGATGACTAAAACTCCATTCTCCGGAATAATGGAGAAAACTAATGACTTATTGGAAATAATACATACCGATGTATTCGGTCCAATGAGTGTTGAGGCTGACGGCGGGTATCATTATTTTCTGACCTTCATAGATGATTCAAAAAGATATGGGTATATCTACCTAATGAAACACAAGTCTGAAACATTTGAAAAGTTCAAAGAATTTCAGAGTGAAGTGGAGAATCATCCTAACAAGAAAATGAAGTTTCTACAATCTGATTGCGGAGGCGAATATTTGAGTTACGAGTTTGGCCTTCATTTAAAACAATGTGGAATAGTTTCGCAACTCACGCCACCTGGAACACCACAGCGTAATGGTGTGTCCGAATGTCGTAGCCATACTTTATTAGATATAGTGCGATCTATGATGTCTTTTACCGATTTACCACTATCATTTTGGGGTTATGCATTAGAGACAGCTGCATTCACGTTAAATAGGGCACCATCTAAATCCGTTGAGACAACATCATATGAACTATGGTTTGGCAAGAAACCTAAGTTGTCATTTCTTAAAGTTTGGGACTGCGATGCTCATGTGAAAAAGCTTCAGCCTGATAAACTCGAAAACAAATCGGAGAAGTGCGTCTTTATAGGATACCCAAAAGAAACTGTTGGGTACACCTTCTATCACAGATCCGAAGGCAAGATTCTTGTTGCTAAGAATGGATCCTTTCTAGAGAAGGAGTTTCTCTCGAAATAAGTGAGTGGGAGGAAAGTAGAACTTGATGAGGTAATTGTACCTTCTCTCGAATTGGAAAGTAGCTCATCACAGAAAACCGTTCCCATGATGCCTACACCAACTAGAGAGGAAGCTAATGATAATGATCATGAAACTTTGGATCAAGTTACTTCCGAACCTCGTAGGTCAACCAGAGCTCGTTCCGCACTAGAGTGGTACAGTAATACAATTCTGGAGGTCATGTTACTAGACCATGACGAACCTATGAACTATGAGGAAGCGATGATGAGCCCAGATTCCACAAAATGGCTTGAGGCCATGAAATCTGAGATAGGATCCATGTATGAGAACAAAGTATGGACTTCGGTTGACTTGCCCTATGATCGGCGAGCCATAGAGAATAAACGGATCTTCAAGAAGAAGACTGACGCTGATGGTAATGTTACTGTCTACAAAGCTTGACTTGTTGCGAAAAGTTTTCGACAAGTTCAAGGAGTTGACTATAATGAGACCTTCTCACCCGTAGCGATGCTTAAATCTGTCTGAATCATATTAGCAACTGCCACATTTTATGATTATGAAATCTGGTAGATGGACGTCAAAACTGCATTCCTTAATGGATTTCTTAAAGAAGAGCTGTATATGATGCAACCAGAAGGTTTTGTCAATCCTAAAGGTGCTAACAAAGTGTGCAAGCTCCAGTGATCCATTTATGGACTGGTTCAAGCATCTCAGAGTTGGAATATACACTTTGATGAGGTGATCAAAGCATATGATTTTATACAAACTTTTGGAGAAGCCTGTATTTACAAGAAAGTGAGTGGGAGCTGTGTAGCATTTCTAATATTATATGTGGATGACATATTGTTGATTGGAAATGATATAGAATTTCTAGATAGCATAAAAGGATACTTGAGTAAACATTTTTCAATGAAAGACCTCGGTGAAGCTGCTTATATATTAGGCATCAAGATCTATAGAGATAGATCAAGACACTTAATAGGACTTTCACAAAGCAATACCATGATAAAGCTTTGAAGTAGTTCAAAATGGATCAGTCAAAGAAAGGGTTCTTGCCTGTTGTTGGGGATATAACTACTGAGTATGAACCGCCCAGGAGGGGCCGGGTCATACCACTGGAGATTTACCAATGAAGATGGTGGCTCATACAAGCCCATTGACGGCCCAAGACCCAGAGGCAACTCGAGGCCCAAGAGGATGAACCGCCACACATGTATAACATGTATTGTAAGGCAAGATTAGTTAGTCACCGAGCCGGACACGTTGTGTATGAGCCGGCCGGGACTCTATGAGCCGCCGAGCGTCAACCTGTGTATATAAAGGGACGACCCGACGTCGGTTTAAGAAAAAGAAACAAGAGATTGAGAACTAGGTCAAGCGTATCCGCTTCCTGGTAATCGAAACCCAAGCAATACAACCACAACTGGAGTAGGCCTTTACCTTGACTGCAAGGGGCCGAACCA
Source organism: Triticum urartu (assembly GCF_056163025.1). Lineage (NCBI taxonomy): Eukaryota > Viridiplantae > Streptophyta > Magnoliopsida > Poales > Poaceae > Triticum > Triticum urartu. Next base: position 443,018,851 of record NC_141877.1, on the reverse strand, counting down.
GTATAAACTCTCCGTGTCGTTTGTCCCAATTAACCCCTTTAAGCTAACCTAGTTGCGATGGCTACACGATTAAGTCCTTCTGCTAGGACACCTGCCGTGTCAAGTGCACGACAATTGGTGCCCACCGTGGGGCCAACGCACGATGGTTTCGAGTTTTTGAAGGGCAGCTTCCTAGGGATCAAGAGATACGCTGTGAGCCGGATGACCAAAAGTCGTCGCGGCAAGCTCTACATCGACGACGTTGGCTGGGGCCCCGAGGCCGTCTCAATTGAGTACGGGTACCGGGTCCCCTTCGGTGGAATCCACATATTCATCAACAAGATTGGCGAACGGGGCCCTGAGCCGGACACCTGCATCGACATCATCGAGACGGCTCAGCGTGCATGACCCTCCCGGGTTCAGCCCACCGTAAAACACGTCTTTGTTGGTTTCATCCATGGGGCGGAACTTGAGGAAGCATCTGTGTCTGGTGGTGAGACGGCCATCCACTCTGATGGTGAATCATTCATAGGCGAGACCAATTCAATTTCAATGTATCAAGTGCAAGGCGACCGGCTTGGGGGCTGTTCCGATGGCGACAGTATTTCGGACCCCTATGAGCCGCCGAACAGGGTTGCGATCTTCATGGCCAGTACACAGCCAGCGCTCGACTCATCGACCGCCGCGGCTATGACCTCTAGCTCGACGGCTGTGGCGATGGCTGGGGCTAGCGGCTCCGCACGCCCACCGGCTCAGGTTATGACAGAGTTGTTGGAGGCTCTGGCGACGTTGATGGGGGTAGAAGTGACCCCGGAGACTCAGGAACAACATAAGGTGGATGTTGCAAAATTATGAGATGAGATAGCCCAAGCCAAGGAACAGCTTGCTGCTGAGAACGCTAGGATGGCCACGGAGCGAGCTGCTTTGGATGCCCAGGTACAACGGACTCAGGCAGATTCTTTCCGGCTCACCTTGGATCAAAACGCTTCCAATGAGGTCATGAGAAGGAGACACCAGAGTCGTTTACCTCTGGAGTATGATGCAAGAAACCTTTTCAACACACCGGGGCAGGGACCAGTAACCCGCCGGTGGTGAACCGGGCGATTGAGGCGCCCGTGACTGGAGCGCCGGTTCAACCACGCGCTATGGACCCGCCTCATTTGGATATGATTCCGCCTCAGCATGTGCCGACACCGTCGGGTCATTATTCTAATCCTCTGGATAATATGATCGCCGTGACATCACGATTGGCGGCTCTTCCAGTTGAAGACGAGTCTCCAGCTGCGATAGAGATGCGGAGGGCCAGAGAACTTCTTCAGACAGCTGTGGCTGAATAAGCGGCTTATTCGTATAGCCGTGAACAAATTCATTCAACCCCTCATCCAAGCCGGAGTTATAGCAGGCATATTGAGTCGCCCGTAGTTTCAAGTAGTGAACAGCTCTGTAACCAGCCTCGTGGGCATGACCCGACGCGTGATGGTGATGGTGTTGATGCTTAGACTTTGGTGGATCATGGCAGGGCGCGTTAGGAGGTGGAGCTGGTGACTCAGCTAGTGGCTCAATAGCAACCTCCAGTTTATCCATCAACATCTGTGGAGGCTGGGGTGACCTCTAGAGCCATGGGTGTGCCGTGTTTAGCACCGACTCTGTGCAATGAGAGTTTGCCTAAGGATTTCAAGGGTCCTCTTAAGGTACCTAATTACACAGCAGATCAGCCCCCTGAAGCTTGGATTGAGAGTTATGAGATGGCCATGGAGATGTTGGATGTTAGTGATGCTGCATGTGCTAAGTACTTCATCATGATGTTGGATGGGCCGGCTCGTACTTGGTTGAAAGGATTGCCCGCTAACTCCATAAGGTCATGGGCAGAGTTGAAAGCCCGTTTCATCCAAAAATTTAAAGATACATGCAAGCAGCCTCTGTCGATCTTGGATTTGGATTCCTGTGTCCAAGGTGAAGGCGAGTCAACAACCAATCGGGTACGCCAGATCTTAGCTGTCATACACTCATCAGATAGTATCAACGTCGGTTCAGCGGTCCTGATGTTGGAGAAGAATTGTTGTTTTCTCCCCCTTAAGAAGAAATTGGGGCGGCTTAAGTGCCACTATAATGACATGGGGGAGCTCATGGCGGCTCTCGTCAAATATGTCGATTCTGATAGTACCAAGGACCCCGACTCTGATGAAGAAAAGGCGGGTAAGGTGTAACACCCCTAGTGTCATGCTACAGTAATCCCCTGTTAATGGTTCCATGTCATCACATTACTGTTGCTAATCTTCACTTGATCCAAATAACAGTTCAAATTCAACTCTAATCTAAAGTCAAAAATTCATATTTGTCAGACATAAAATCTAAAATGTTCATCTTGTGGCAAATAATCAATTGTTAATATTGGTGGTGAACCAACATTTTTGCAAGGTGTTTAAATGGCCTAAACCAATTAAAGCAATGGCTAAAGCAATAGATTAAATGCCTTTTCAATTTATAAAAGTGGCAAACTTTTCAAAAGCCTCACAATATTGTGGCAGTGCACATTGGTTCTTTGAAATTGTTTTGGCCAGTGGCATAATTTTACAAAGTCATTTTGGCTAAAAGGAAAATGCAAAAGCTGCTGGAAAAAGAAAAATAAAGAAAGGAGAAAAGGAAAAGAAGGAGAGAGAGAAAGCCTCCCCTGCCCTTGGGCCTTAGCTCATTACACTGGCCCGACCCACCTTACCCCCTTGTCTTCTTCCCCCTCCCCATTGTGCGAGCGACTGCGCGCGCGTCTCCACCGGAACCCCTTGCCGGCTCCGACGAGGGGATAAGGCATGCCGAGCCCCCTCGATCCCCTCTCCCACTCCCCACTCACCTGCCCCCTCGTCCCCTCTCTCTCTCACCCGCGCTCTCTCCCCTCCAAATCCACCCCGGTCACTTCACCCCGCTGCCGTCCACCGCTCGTCCCCGCGGCCACCAGCGTCCCCGGGCCTGACAACCGAGCTTGGGAGCTGCGCCGTCCTCCGCTTCATCATCCTCTTCCATCAACTGGAGCCGGGGAGGTCGGCGACGTCGGCATCGCCCTCTTCCCCTTCTCGGTGGTCACCGGCGATCACCGGAGCCACAGGCCTCCCTCTGCGCTCCCGTTCACTCACGGGGCCTCCTTGCGCCCGCACGGTGAGCACCACACGTTCTCCCCTGCCCCTCCTTGTTCTGTTGCGCATAACGTCACCGCCATGGCCGTCCGAGATCGGGAATGTGCTCAGTGTATCCCCGCGGTTCGAACGCGCCCCACTGTGCCGCTAGCCGAACCCTCTAGCTTCGTCTCCAACCGCGGCCAATTGCTGGCGTCCGCCCCGACTCTCGTCGGCGTCGTTCCAGCCTGTTATGGGCCGCGCCGTCACCGTAGATGGATGCGGCATCGAACGCCCGTTCGAACGCCACCAGCCGCAGCCGATTTGGCGCCCCGTAGGCTTTTCCCGACGCGCTCCCGAATGCCACTGCCGCCTCCGCTCGACACCGGCGATGCCCCGGTCGCCCCCGACGCCGGTCGTCGTCACCATGGTGTGCGCGACGCCGGGCCGCCCCCGTAGGCCCAAGCCGCAAGTCCGGAGGCCCCCTGTAGCATGGCTCTGGCCAACTCCGGCGAGGTGCCACTGTTGCTTTGGTCGTCGGAGCCGCTCCATCGCCCTGCGTTCGACGTGGTGCCGCGTGGCTTTCCTTGTGAGGCTGACGTGTGGGCCCGACGGGTCCTATTGACTGCTTTGACCCAGTCAACTACTGACTGGGCACCCACCTTGTGTGCCACTAACGTGCGGGCCCCACCGCTTAATTAGTCAAATTAAAACATTTTCCAAATAAACTTAATTTGTGAGTTAATGAGTCACTGACAGGTGGGGTCCAGTAGCTACTTAACTCTACTTAGTTAAAATAAACCCTTGTTACCCCACTCTCTATGACAGGTGGGACCCACTAGTCAGTTTGACCTGGTCAGCCGTCCTGTTTACTGACGACGTCACAGTGATGTCATGCTGACGTAGTATTTCTTTTCTGTTAATTTACTTAATTCCAGAAAATGTTTAAATCTTTGAAAAATCATAGAAAATAATCGTAGCTCGGATGAAAATGTTTTCTATATGAAAGTTGCTCAGAATGACGAGGCAAATTCGAATACGCGATCCGTTTTCCTGTCAGATGCTTCTAACTATCTGAACATCGAACTTTCCCCCTCCGGTCATCTGTCTGACACAGGTCCAGAACCGGGAAAACATTCCCGATTGTTTCCCCCTTCACCTTTATCGTGTAGCCATACGTTAGGTCACACCCCGACACAACATATTGCCATGTTATGCTTTGTGATGCTATGTTTGCTTTATATTTATTGTTTCTTCCCCCTCTTCTCTCCGGTAGACCCTGAGACCGATGCCACCCCTGTGATCGACTACTTCGTCGATGACACTTCTTCCTTTTCAGCAGAGCTTCCAGGCAAGCCCCCCCTTTGATCATCCCGATATCGCCCATTCCATTATCTCATGCTTGCATTAGATTCTTCTACTGTTATTGTTTGCTCCTATTCTGATGCATAGCCTGCTTTTGTAACCTGCTCATTGTACCTTACCTGCTTATCCTAAACTACTTAGTATAGGTTGGTTAGTGATCCATCAGTGACCCCCACCTTGTCCTTGTTGCCCCTGCTTCATCATTAAAGACCCGATCAACGGGATCGAAGACCAGGCCCCGGCACCGCACATCACTTTCCCCTTTTGTTGCTCGACTCTGCAGATTTACCATCGAGTGTCGAGGGTGGAACCTCATACATCACTCCTGATGAGATCTCTGTAGTGTAGCTATCCGGTCGTAGTCATCGAGGGTGATTTCCTCCTTAACCACTTCCGATACGGCTCTGTCGTGCAACTCCTCAAGTGTGAACCTCGAGGGTGGATCCTCTTACGATCTCCTTGATGATTACATCAAGTTGCACCGGGGGTGATTCCTCGGGTTTTCCCCTTGGTGTTAGACACACAGTTACTATGGTTACTATGACTTCACACTGAACCATGTTACTAAAGACGGGTTGGCCCTGAGGGGTACCCGCGCGAGCTTAATAGCGAGTGATGTGGAGTCAGGTTGACCTGGAAGGTGCCCGCGAGATACTTATGAGGCATGGCCGGGCATTCTTATCCCTTGCCGCAAGTACTAGAGACGGGGCGACACGTTCACATCTTTCGTGAGTCTCTGCTCATGACCACACTACCAACACACTAACGGTTTGGATATTTGATCCGAGGGGCCTCTGGCCTGATAGCACTAACCATCACATGGGCATTGTATGGGCGTTCTGTGTCGTATGCATCAGCTGAAGCTTATTAGACGTCAACGACTAAGCGGCGCGCGCCGAGTTGGACTGGTAAGCACCTGCCTTTTTGAAGGAGGTAGCTAGGTCTGCTCACTGGCCGTGTTCGCAACGTGCAGGAGTTCCCAGGGCGATGGCCCATGACCCCTAGGGGCATAGGTTTAGTCTAGCGTGCTGACCTCTCTATTAATCCTAGGTCGGGTTGCGGCGTATTGTTTGGCTAAGGCCGAGCATGACCCAGGAAAGTGTGTCCGGCCGGAGTTAATCGAGCGTGATGCGTAAGTTGGTGCACCCCTGCAGGTAAGAAACCATCTACCGATAGCTTGTTGCTTCCTCTTGAGCACTGCATTGGTTTTCCCTTGAAGAGGAAAGGGTGGTGCAGTAGGGCAGCGTAAGTATTTCCCTCAGTTTTTGAGAACCAAGGTATCAATCCAGTAGGAGGCCACGCACGAGTCCCTCGCACCTACACAAACAAATAAACTCCTCACAACCAACGCGATAAAGGGGTTGTCAATTCCTTCACGGTCACCTACGAGAGTGAGATCTGATAGATATAATAAGATAATATTTTTGGTATTTTTATGATAAAGAGAAACAAAGATGCAAGTTAAATAAATGGCAAAGGAAATAACTAAGTATTGGAAGATTAATATGATGGAAAATAGACCCGGGGGCCATAGGTTTCACTAGAGGCTTCTCTCGAGAGCATAAGTATTACGGTGGGTGAAAAAATTATTGTTGAGCAATTGACAGAATTGAGCATAGTTATGAGAATATCTAGGTATGATCATGTATATAGGCATCACGTCCAAGACAAGTAGACCGACTCTTGCCTGCATCTACTACTATTACTCCACACATCGACCGCTATCCAGCATGCATCTAGAGTATTAAGTTCAAGAGAACAGAGTAACGCTTTAAGCAAGATGACGTGATGTAGAGGGATAAACTCATGCAATATGATATAAACCTCATATTGTTATCCTCGATGGCAACAATACAATACGTGCCTTGCTGCCCCTACTGTCACTCGGAAAGGACACCGCAAGATTGAACCCAAAGCTAAGCACTTCTCCCATTGCAAGAAAGATCAATCTAGTAGGCCAAACCAAACTGATAATTCGAAGAGACTTGCAAAGATAACCAATCATACATAAAAGAATTCAGAGAAGATTCAAATATTGTTCATAGATAAACTTGATCATAAACCCACAATTCATCGATCTCAACAAACACACCGCAAAAGAAGGTTACATTGAATAGATCTCCACAAGAGAGGGGGAGAACTTTGTATTGAGATCCAAAAAGAGAGAAGAAGCCATCTAGCTAATAACTATGGACCCATAGGTCTGAAGTAAACTACTCACACTTCATCGGAGAGGCTATGGTGTTGATGGTGAAGCCCTCCGTGATTGATACCCCCTCCGACGAAGTTCCGGAAAAGGCCCCAAGATGGGATCTCCTGGACACATAAAGTTACGACGGTGGAATTAGGGTTTTGGCTCCGTATCTGGTAGTTTGGGGTACGTAGGTATATATAGGAAAAAGGAGTAAGTCGGTGGAGCAATGTGGGCCCCACGAGGGTGGAGGGCGTGCCTGGGGGGTAGGCACGCCCCCTACCTCATTCCTTCCTGGTTGATTGCTTGACGTAGGGTCCAAGTCCTCGGGATCATGTTCGTTCCAAAAATCACGTTCCCGAAGGTTTCATTCCGTTTGGACTCCGTTTGATATTATTTTTCTGCGAAACCCTAAAATAAGCAAAATAAACAGCAATTCTGGGCTGGGCCTCCGGTTAATAGGTTAGTCCCAAAAATAATATAAAAGTGTATAATAAAGCCCAATAATGTCCAAAATAGGATATAATATAGCATGGAACAATAAAAAATTAATTATAGATACGTTGGAGACGTATCAAGCATCCCCAAGCTTAATTCCTGCTCGTCCTCGAGTAGGTAAATGATAAAAACAAAATTTTTGATGTGGAATGCTACTTGGCATAATTTCAATGTAATTCTCTTAATTGTGGTATGAATATTCAGATCCGAAAGATTCAAGACAAAAGTTTAATATTGACATAGAAATAATAATACTTCAAGCATACTAACTAAGCAATTATGTCTCTTCAAAATAACATGGCCAAAGAAAGTTATCCCTACAAAATCATATAGTCTGGCTATGCTCCATCTTCACCACACAAAGTATTCAAATCATGCATAACCCCAATGACAAGCCAAGCAATTGTTTCATACTTTTGGTGTTCTCAAACTTTTCAATCTTCACGCAATACATGAGCGTGAGCCATGGACATAGCACTATAGGTGGAATAGAATGGTGGTTGTGTTGAAGACAAAAAGGGAGAAGATAGTCTCACATCAACGAGGCGTATCAACGGGCTATGGAGATGCCCATCAATAGATATCAATGTGAGTGAGTAGGGATTGCCATGCAATGGATGCACTAGAGCTATAAGTATATGAAAGCTCAACAAAAAGAAACTAAGTGGGTGTGCATCCAACTTGCTTGCTCACGAAGACCTAGGGCATTCTGAGGAAGCCCGTCATTGGAATATAGAAGCCAAGTTCTATAATGAAAAATTCCCACTGGTATATGAAAGTGATAGCATAGGAGACTCTCTATCATGAAGATCATGGTGCTACTTTGAAGCACAAGTGTGGAAAAAAGGATAGTACTAGTGCCCCTTTTTATTTATTCTTTTTTGGGCCTTTTTTGGCCTTTTTTTGGGGACAATACTGTATGAATGATGATCATCACACTTCTATTTATTTACAACTCAATGATTACAACTCGATACTAGAACAAAGTATGACTCTATATGAATGCCTCCGGCGGTGTACCGGGATAGCAATGATGCATGAGTGACTTATATGAAAGAATTATGAACGGTGGCTTTGCCACAACTAAAATGTCAACTACATGATCATGCGAAGCAATATGACAATGATGGAGCGTGTCATAGTAAACGGAACGGTGGAAAGTTGCATGGCAATATATCTCAGAATGGCTATGAAAATGCCATGATAGGTAGGTATGGTGGCTGTTTTGAGGAAGGTATATGGTGGGTGTATGATACCAGTGAAAGGTGCGCGGTATTAGAGAGGCTAGCAATGGTGGAAGGGTGAGAGTGCATATAATCCATGGACTCAACATTAGTCATAAAGAACTCACATACTTATTGCAAAAATCTATTAGTTATCGAAGCAAAGTACTACACGCATGCTCCTAGGGGGATAGATTGGTAGGAAAAGACCATCGCTCGTCCCCGACCGCCACTCATAAGGAGGACAATCAATAAATACATCATGCTCCGACTTCTTAACATAACGGTTCACCATACGTGCATGCTATGGGAATCACAAACTTCAACACAAGTATTTCTCAAATTCACAACTACTCAACTAGCACGACTGTAATATCACCATCTCTATAGCTCAAAACAATTATCAAGTTTCGAACTTCTCATAGTATTCAACACACTCATAAGAAAAGTTTATTATTAATGTTGAATGCCTAACATAATTAAAGCAAATTACCATGATGTTTTGTAGGACTCTCAAAATAATCTAAGTTAAGCATGATAGAACAAAAGTTTCTATAAAACAAATCCACCATTGTGCTCTAAAAGATATAAGTGAAGCACTCGAGCAAAAACTATATAAGTCAAAAGATATAAGTGAAGCACATAGAGTATTCTAACAATTTCCGAATCATGAGTGTCTCTCCCAAAAAGGTGTGTGCAGCAAGGATGATTGTGGAAAACTAAAAAATAAAGACTCAAATAATACAAGACGCTCGAAGCAAAACACATATCATGTGGTAAATAAAAATATAGCTCCAAGTAAAGTTACCGATAGAAGTAGATGAAAGAGGGGATGCCTTCCGGGGCATCCCCAAGCTTTGGATTTTAGGTGTCCTTAGATTATCTTGTGGGTTCCATGGGCATCCCCAAGCTTAGGCTCTTGCCACTCCTTGTTCCATAATCCATCAAATATTTACCCAAAACTTGAAAAATTCACAACACAAAACTTAAAGTAGAAAATCTCGTGAGCTCCGTTAGCGAAAGAAAACAAAACACCACTTCAAGGTACTGTAATGAACTCATTATTTATTTATATTGGTATTAAACCTACTGTATTCCAACTTCTCTATGGTTTATAAACTATTTTACTAGCCATAGATTCATCAAAATAAGCAAACAACACACGAAAAAGAGAATCTGTCAAAAACAGAACAGTCTGTAGTAATCTGTAGCTAACGCAGTATATGGAACCCCAAAAATTCTAAAATAAATCTCTGGACGTGATAAATTTATATATTAATAATATGAAAAAATAATTAACTAAATATCACTTTCCAAATAAAAATGGCAGCAGTTCTCGTGAGCGCTAAAGTGTCTGTTTTTACAGCAAGATTAAAAAGACTTCCCCCAAGTCTTCCCAACGGTTCTACTTGGCAAAAACACTAATTAAACACCAAAAACACAACCAAAACAGAGGCTAGATAAATTATTTATTACTAAACATGAGCAAAAATCAAGGAATAAAAAAAAATTGGGTTGCCTCCCAACAAGCGCTATCGTTTAACGCCCCTAGCTAGGCATAAAAGCGAAGATAGATCTAGGTATTGTCATCTTTGGAAGGCAATCCATAAGTGGCTCTCATAATAGATTCATAAGATAATTTAATTTTATTTCTAGGGAAGTGTTCCATGCCTTTCCTTAACGGAAATTGGAATCTAATATTCCCTTCCTTCATATCAATAATTGCACCAATCGTTCTAAGGAAAGGTCTACCAAGAATAATAGGACATGAAGGATTGCAATATATGTCAAGAACAATAAAATCCACGGGCACATAATTCCTATTTGCAACAATAAGAACATCATTAATTCTTCCCATAGGTTTCCTAATAGTGGAATCCGCAAGGTGCAAGTTTAAAGAGCAATCATCAAAATCACGGAAACCTAGCAAATCACACAAAGTCTTTGGAATAGTGGAAACACTAGCACCCAAATCACACAAAGCATAGCATTCATGATCTTTAATGTTAATTTTAATAGTAGGTTCCCACTCATCATAAAGTTTTGTAGGGATAGAAACTTCCAACTCTGGTTTTTCTTCATAAGATTGCATCAAAGCTTCAACGATATGTTTGGTAAAGGCTTTATTTTGACTATAAGCATGAGGAGAATTTAGCACGGATTGCAACAAGGAAATACAATCTATCAAAGAGAAATTATAATAATTAAATTCCTTGAAATACAAAATAGTGGGTTCATTAATATTTAAAGTTTTGGCTTCTTCAATCCCACTTTTAAAAAATTTAGCATCAAGATCTAAAGACTCCGAATTTTTGGAACGTCTTCTAGGTAAAGGTGGATCATATTCAGTCCCATCATTATCAAGATTCATATTACAAAACAAAGATTTAATAGGGGACACATCAATAACTTTTAGATCTTCATCTTTGTCTTCCAAAAAAATTCCGTCTTAGCGGCCATCTTATTAACTAAGGTGGCTTGCTTATGCGAAACTTCAGCTATTAACTTCTCAAGATGAGCAATCTGAGATTTCAAACCATCAAATTCTTTAGACATATCATCGAGCTCTTTATTCATATAACCCATAAAGCTTTTTTGTTCTTTATGCTCATTTCTAAAGAAATTATTATGCTCAAATTGTAAGACCATAAAACTCCTGACGTTGCTTTCGATCTCTTCTAACCTTTTAAAGTGAAGATCACCAAATCTAGAAAGAGCCATCGTGACAAGCAAGCAATCCGACACACAAGCAAACAAGAAACGGGGAAAAAGAGGCGAATAGAGAAAGAGAGGGAGGATGGAGAGAGAGAGGGCGAATAAAACAGCAAGGGTGAAGTGCGGGAGAGGAAAACGAGAGGCAAATGGCAAATAATGTAATGCGGGAGATAAGGGTTTGTGATTGGTACTTGGTATGTTGACTTTTGCGTAGACTCCCCGGCAACGGTGCCAGAAATCCTTCTTGCTACCTCTTGAGCACTGCGTTGGTTTTCCCTTGAAGAGGAAAGGGTGATGCAGTAGAGCAGCGTAGGTATTTCCCTTAGTTTTTGTGAACTGATACGTCTCCAATGTATCTATAATTTTTGATTGCTCCATGCTATATTATCTACTGTTTTGAACATTATTGGCCTTTATTATCCACTTTTATATTATTTTTGGGACTAACCTATTAACCGAGGCCCAGCCCAGAATTGCTGTTTTTTTGCCTATTTTAGGGTTCCGAAGAAAGGGAATATCAAACAGAGTCCAAACGGAATGAAACCTTCGGGAACATGATTTTCTCACCGAACATGATCCAGGGGACTTGTACCCTATGTCAAGAAACAAGGGAGGATACCACGAGGTAGGGGGTGCGCCTACCCCCCCCCCAGGCGCGCCCTCCACCCTCGTGGCCCCCCTGTTGCTCCACCGACGTACTCCTTCCTCCTATATATACTTACGTACCCCCAAACGATCATATACGGAGCCAAAATCCTAATTCCACCACCGCAACTTTCTGTATCCATGAGATCCCATCTTGGGGCCTGTTCCGGAGCTCCGCCGGAGGGGGTATCCATCACGGAGGGCTTCTACATCATCACCATAGCCCCTCCGATGAAGTGTGAGTAGTTCACCTCAGACCTACGGGTCCATAGTTATTAGCTAGATGGCTTCTTCTCTCTTTTTGGATCTCAATACAATGTTCTCCCCCTTTCTTGTGGAGATCTATTCGATGTAATCTTCTTTTTGCGGTGTGTTTGTTGAGACCGATGAATTGTGGGTTTATGATCAAGTCTATCTATGAACAATATTTGAATCTTCTCTGAATTCTTTTATGTATGATTGGTTATCTTTGCAAGTCTCTTCAAATTATCAATTTGGTTTGGCCTACTAGATTGATCTTTCTTGGAATGGGTGAAGTGCTTAGCTTTGCGTTCAATCTTGCGGTGTCCTTTCCCAGTGACAGTAGGGGCAGCAAAGCACGTATTGTATTGTTGCCATCGAGGATAACAAGATGGGGTTTTCATCATATTGCATGAGTTTATCCCTCTATATCATGTCAGCTTGCTTAAGGCGTTACTCTGTTTTCATTAACATAATACTCTAGATGCATGCTGGATAGCGGCCGATGAGTGGAGTAATAGTAGTAGATGCAGGCAGGAGTCGGTCTACTTGTCTCAGACGTGATGCCTATATACATGATCATACCTAGATATTCTCATAACTATGCTCAATTCTGTCAATTGCTCAACAGTAATTCGTTCACCCACCGTAAAATACCTATGCTCTTGAGAGAAGCCACTAGTGAAACCTATGGCCCCCGGGTCTATCTTCATCATATTAATCTTCCAATACTTAGTTATTTCCTTTGCTTTTTTTACTTTGCTTTTATTTTACTTTGCATCTTTATCATAAAAATACCAAAAATCTTATCTTATCTTATCTATCAGATCTCACTCTCAAAAGTGGCCGTGTGGGGATTGACAACCCCTTATCGGCGTTGGTTGCGAGGATTTATTTATTTTGTGCAGGTGCGAGGGACTCGCGCGTAGCCTCCTACTGGATTGATACCTTGGTTCTCAAAAACTGAGGGAAATACTTACACTACTTTGCTGCATCATCCCTTCCTCTTCGGGGAAAACCAATGCAGTGCTCAAGAGGTAGGAAGAACCAAGGTATCAATCCAGTAGGAGGCCACGCACGAGTCCCTCGCACCTACACAAACAAGTAAACTCCTTGCAACCAACGCGATAAAGGGGTTGTCAATCCCTTCACAGTCACCTACGAGAATGAGATCTGATAGATATGATAAGATAATATTTTTGGTATTTTTATGATAAAGAGAAATAAAGATGCAAGTAAAATAAATGGCAAAGGAAATAACTAAGTATTGGAAGATTAATATGATGGAAAATAGACCCGGGGGCCATAGATTTCACTAGAGGCTTCTCTCGAGAGCATAAGTATTACGGTGGATGAACAAATTACTATTGAGCAATTGACAGAATTGAGCATAGTTATGAGAATATCTAGGTATGATCATGTATATAGGCATCACGTCCAAGACAAGTAGACCGACTCCTGCCTGCATCTACTACTATTACTCCACACATCGACCGCTATCCAGCATGCATCTAGAGTACTAAGTTCAAGACAACAGAGTAATGCTTTAAGCAAGATGACATGATGTAGAGGGATAAGCTCATGCTATATGATATAAACCCCATCTTGTTATCCTCGATGGCAACGATACAATACGTGCCTTGCTGCCCCTACTGTCGCTCGGAAAGGACACCGCAAGATTGAACCCAAAGCTAAGAACTTCTCCCATTGCAAGAAAGATCAATCTAGTAGGCCAAACCAAACCGATAATTCGAAGAGACTTGCAAAGATAACCAATCATACATAAAAGAATTCATAGAAGATTCAAATATTGTTCATAGATAAACTTGATCATAAACCCACAATTCATCGATCTCAACAAACACACCGCAAAAGAAGATTACATCGAATAGATCTCCACAAGAGAGGGGGAGAACTTTGTATTGAGATCCAAAAAGAGAGAAGAAGCCATCTAGCTAATAACTATGGACACGTAGGTCTAAAGTAAACTACTCACACTTCATCGGAGAGGCTATGGTGTTGATGTAGAAGCCCTCTGTGATCGATACCCCTTCGGCGGAGCTCCGGAAAAGGCCCCAAGATGGGATCTCATGGATACAGAAAGTTACTGCGGTGGAATTAGGGTTTTGGCTCCGTATCTGGTAGTTTTGGGGTACGTAGGTATATATAGGAGGAAGGAGTACCTCGGTGGAGAAACGTGGGCCCCACAAGGGTGGAGGGCGCGCTTGGGGGGGTAGGCGTGCCCCCCTACCTCGTGCCTTCCTGGTTGATTGCTTGACGTAGGGTCCAAGTCCTCTGGATCATGTTCGTTCCAAAAATCACCTTCCCGAAGGTTTCATTCCGTTTGGACTCCGTTTGATATTCTTTTTCTGCGAAACCCTAAAATAGGCAAAAAAACAGCAATTCTGGGCTGGGTCTCCAGTTAATAGGTTAGTCCCAAAAATAATATAAAATTGTATAATAAATCCCAATAATGTCCATAATAGGATATAATATAGCATGGAACAATCAAAAATTATAGATACGTTGGAGAAGTATCACCTGGCCTATGGTAACGGATACTTGGAGTTGTATCCCGATCGATACAACTAGAACTGGATACTTGTGAAGAGAAATGAATAGTATGGCTCTGGGATTGCTTTCTCGCAAGGAGTTGAGGAAGGATCTCCGGCCGAGGTTGATAACAATACTACTATTACTTTACTTTATGCTACTCTTATCCCTTCTGATGTTGCATGATGCTTGAAGATGCCGAAGATGCTAGTCTTTGATAGGACTAGGCTTTCTCCTCTATTCTGGCATTTCTGCAGCCCAGTCCACATATACAGCCTTCCTTTGATAATGTTGCACATGTAGTGTAGATTCTTTCTTGCGAGTATTTTGGATGAGTACTCACAGTTGCTTTGCTCCCCCCTTTTCCCCTTTTCCTTTATTTCTGGATGTTACAACCAGATGGTGGTGTCCAGGAGCCAGATGCCACCACCGACGCTTACTACTAACCCGAGGGTGCCTACTACTACGTGGAGACCGCTGACGACCAGGAGTAGTTAGGAGGCTCCCAGGCAGGAGGCCTTGCCCTTTCGATCGTTGTTGCTTTTGTGCTAGCCTTCTTAAGGAAAACTTGTCTAACTCATGTCTGTACTCAGATATTGTTGCTTCCGCTAACTCTTTTCTATTCGAGCTTATGTATTCGAGCCCTCGAGGCCCCTGGCTTGTAATATAAAGCTTGTATTATTTTAATTTATGTCTAGAGTTGTGTTGTGATATCTTCCCGTGAGTGCTTGATCTTGATCGTACACATTTGCATGTATGATTAGTGTATGATTAAATCGGGGGCGTCACATAAGGGAAAGAAGAGTGATAGTGTGAAGGGACAACAACATAACATGGCAGGTCATGGTGGGAATGGCAAGCGTAAGGCGGAGAACAATTTAGACTTCATGGCCAACACCAATATGCAGAATCATAATCAGTGTCGCAAAGGAAAGCCGGCCCGATTTGGCGGGCCAAAGTTCAACCTTGAAGCCATGATGAACCAGCCTTGCCCAAAATATGGTACACATGAAAAATGGGCCAATCATTTGTGGAAGGATTGCTTCATCATGAGGGAGTATAGGAATTCCATTTTTTTTCCTGAATAATCATGGCCCGAATGGCGGTTCAGGATCTGGCTCCCAAGGTAATCAAGGTGGTTTCGATCAACAGTCTTGTCAAGGGAATCAGCAGCAGCAATCTGGCTATCAGAGTAATCCGAAGCAGCTGAATAGTGGACAATATCATGTGTTCACTACGAGCTTATGCAAACGTGATCAGAAGCTTCATAAAAGGGCAGTGAACGCAGTTGAGCCGACGGTTCCCCGTTTCTTAAGATGGTCGGAACATCCTATTCTTTGGAGGGGCGGGGATCACCATCCCCCGGGTTGACAATCCGGGTCAGTTAGCTTTGGTGGTTGCACCCCAGGTTGGAGGGTACAAGTTTACTAAGGTGCTCATGGATGGAGGCAGCAACATCAATATCCTTTACTACAAAACTTTTCGTCATATGAGTTTGACTGACAAGGATCTTAAGCTGTCTAACACTATTTTTCATGGTGTGGTGCCTGGTAAATTAGCATATCTAGTGGGCAAGATAGCTTTGGAATTGGCCTTCGGTGATGATCATGATTCCAGAGTTGAGACTTTGACCTTTGAGGTGGTTAAGATTAAGAGCCCTTATCATGCTTTGTTTGGGCGGTTGGCTTATGCCAAGTTTATGGCGAGGCCTTGTTATGTTTATCTGCAGCTCAAGATGCCGGGTTACAAGGGCACTATCACTGTACACGGCAACTGGAAGATAGCCTTGGAATGTGACGAAGGCGATGCTGCTTATGCTGGGTCTATTTGTGCAACTGAGGAGTTGAAGTTTTACAAAGACAATGTTGATCTGGCGGATATGACACCTTTGAAGAAGCCAACTACAAAGCATGATCCTCTGTTGAAATTTAAGTCAGCGGATGACACTAAATTGGTTGATTTTGTTCCTGCCGATTCATCCAAGCAGTTCAGCATTAGTGCTAATCTGGATCCAAAATAGGAAAGCACGCTCATCGAGTTCATCCGTCCGGGACATCTTTGCATGGAAGCCTTCAGACATGCCAGGTGTACCGAGGGAACTCGCTGAGCACACTCTCAATATTGCTCCAAAGTTTAAACCGGTCAAGCAATTCCTTCGTCGCTTCAATGAAGAGAGGCGTAAGGCCATTGGTGAAGAAGTGGCCCGGGTCTTGGCGGCTGCGTTCATCGTTGAAGTGTTTCATCCTGAATGGTTGTCTAACCCGGTGCTGGTACTTAAGAAAAATGGTACTTGGTGCATGTTTGTGGATTACACAGACCTTAACAAGGCCTATCCGGTTGACCCTTTCGCTCACCCTCGTATTGATCGGATTATTAACGCTACGGCGGGTTATGAGCGTTTGAGTTTTTTGGATGCTTATTCCGGGTATCATCAGATCAAGATGGCAGTCAAGGAACAGGAAAAGACAGCCTTTATCACTCCCTTTGGAGCCTTCTGTTATGTGTCTATGCCTTTTAGGCTCAAGAGTGCCCAGGCGACTTACCAGCGGTGTGTGCAAAATTGCCTTCATGATCAGATTGGGCGCAATGTTCATGCTTATGTGGACGATATTGTGGTGAAATCAAGGAATAAAGAGACCTTGATAGATGATTTGAAAGAGACCTTTGACAATCTCTGGGTTTACAAGATGATGCTTAACCCGGCCAAATGTGTCTTTGGCATACAAGCAGGCAAGGGTTTTATGGTTTCTGAAAGAGGCATTGAGGCTAACCCGGAAAAGATCAAGGCTATTACTTCCTTGGCTAAACCGGCGTGTATCAATGATGTTCAGCGTCTGGCGGGTCATATTGCAGCCTTAAGTCGGTTCATAAGCCGATTGGGAGAAAAAGCTATCCCTCTGTACCAGATGATGAAGAAAACAGATCATTTTGTCTCGAGTGATGCTGCTGATCATGCGTTTGAAGCCTTGAAGAAATAGTTAGCTGAGCCACCGATCCTTGCTGCCCCTATTGATAAAGAGACTTCACTATTATATGTGGCTGCCAATAGCTGAGCTGTTAGCATGGCAATTGTTGTGGAAAGGAAAGAATCAAGCAAGGAATATCCGGTTCAGCGGCCAGTGTATTACATCAGCGAGGTTCTCATTGAATCCAAGCGGAGATATCCACATTGGCAGAAGCTGGTATATGGGGTGTTCATGCCTAGTCAAAAGCTCAAGCAATATTTCCTTGGTCATCCTATCACTGTGGTTAGTTCTGCTCATTTAGGGGATATTATTCAAAATAGAGAGGCCAAAAGTCGGGTAGCCAAATGGGCCATTGAGCTCGGACCCCATGGGTTGAATTATATGCCTCGGACGGCTATTAACTCTCAAGCACTGGTGGATTTTATCAACGATTGAACTGAGTTTCTGATGCCCGAGGAGAAGCCGGATAGCACATATTGGACTATTCACTTTGATGGATCCAGACAATTGGAGGGCTCAGGGGCTGGAGTTGTCTTGACTTCCCCATGAGGTGATAAATTTTGTTATGTTTTAAGGTTGATGTTCCCCTGTACCAACAATGCAGCTGAGTATGAAGCCTTACTCCATGGTCTTCGGATGGCTAAAGAGATGAATCTAAGCCGGGTGAGGTGTTTTGGCGACTCAGATTTGGTGGCTCGGCAAGTTTCAGGCACTTGGGATTCTAAGGACCCACTCATGGAGGCTTATCGCCGCAAGGTTGATGCTATTGCTGGTCATTTCAAAGGTTATCAAGTGGAACCTGTTGATTGCAGAAAGAATGAGGTGGCTGATGCTTTGAGCCGGTTAGGGTCCCGGCGTAAGCCGGTGCCACCTAACATTTTCCTTGATATTCTGCATAACCCTTCAGTCAGGTTGCCTACAGAGGAAGATCTTGCTATTCCTGACCCGAAGACACAATTAGTGGTAGCTCTTCATGCTATTTCTAATTGGACAGTTCCATATTTGGCTTATATGACCCGGGGATAGTTACTTGAAGATGAAACTTTAGCCAGGCAGATAACCCGGCGGTCTAAGTCAATGACTATTGTCAACGGAGATTTGCATCATTGCGGTGTCACAGGGGCATTTCAACATTGTGTTTCTCCTGAAGAATGTCGTGAGATTGTGGTCATCATGCCAGCTCTAAGTCTCTTGTAGCCAAGGCTTTCCGTCATGGGTTTTATTGGCTGATGGCTCATGCTGACGCAGAGGATTTGGTGAGTAAATGTGATGGCTGTCAGAAATTTTCAAGACGAGCTCATGTGCCGGCTCAAGAATTACGGATGATTCCAGTTACTTGGTCATTTGCCATCTGGGGGCTGGATATGGTTGGACCTTTCAAGCGGTCCAAAGATAAAAGACCCACCTTTTGGTGGCAGTTGACAAATTCACAAAGTGGGTTGAGGCAGAGCTGGTCAGTAAGTTTGACGCTGCAACAACGATTCAGTTTATCAAAAAAGTGATTTTCTAGTTTGTCTTTCCTCACAGTATTATAACTGATAGTGGCACTAATCTGTCCAAGGGTGCTATGAAAGAATTCTGTCAATGAGAGCATATTCGTCTTGATGTGTCTTCAGTGGATCACCCCCAGTCCAATGGCCAAGCTGAAAGAGCCAATCAAGAAATTTAGAGAGGTATCAAGCCCCGGCTTGTGGTCCCTTTACAGAGGACGCCGGGTTGTTGGGTGGAGGAATTGCCCTCAGTATTATGGAGTATCAATACTACCCCCAACAGATCTACGGGTTACACGCCTTTCTTCATGGTTTACGGAGCAGAGACGGTTCTCCCTAGTGACATTCATCATGACTCACCCCGTGTGGCGGCTTATGTTGAAGCTGATAATGAAAAAGCACGTCGGGATGCTCTTGACCTATTGGATGAGGAGCGTGACCATGCGGCGGCTCGTTTGGTGATTTACTAGCAAGATCTGCATCGTTATCACAGCCGCTGGGTTAAAACCAGAACCTTTCAAGAAGGTGATTTGGTGCTCCGCCTTATCCATGATCAAACTCATATGCACAAGCTATCCCCACTTTGGGAAGGACCCTTTGTGGTCAGCAAAAATTTGAACAATGGGTCATACTATCTTATCGATGTTCGAGACCACAAGGGCTCACGCACGTCGGAGGAGGAGACCCGCCGGCCGTGGAATATTGCTCATCTTCGGCCTTATTACACTTGAGCCACTGGCTCTTGTGATGTACATATTTCTATCAATGTATATATTATGATGAATATAATAAAGAGGGCATCCATGATAATTCAGGGCCTCTGTCGTTTCATTTATGAGAATAATGAGTCTTTATTGTCACTTCATATGATCACTTGGGGGCTTCCTGCTCATTGAGCATAGATATGACTACCCTCTTCATCCGGCTTGTACGCCATGATTACCAAATACTTGGGGGCTTCCTTCTCATTGAGCATAGCTATGACTACCCTACTAATCCGTCTTATACGCCTGGAATCAAAAATTACTTGGGGGCTCTTTGTTAATGAACAAGAGCTTTATTGGCCCTTGTAATAGGCTTGGACGTGAGGTGTATTCACCAAAACATCCGGGTTATCCTGCCTTTGTTTGCGTGCCACTACAACCAGGTAATCCTAGAATGACTCACCGTACTCTTGACAATCAATGTTCTAAGAAGACCCCGAGTTTGTCAAAGTTAAAACGGTGATTGGTCATGTGAGTTCCGTCTTACGGGTTTGAATTAAGGTTTAACTCAGGGATTGTGTGGCCCTTGAATAATGCTTGTTATGCAGGCTTGGCAGCCTATGAATGCCTTGTTTTCTGTTTGTTCTGGTTTTTATTTTATTTTTTGGAGATTGATCTTTACTGCTGTGTTGATACATGGTTTAAAACTAATAAATGCCATAATTGCCTTATGGTTCATATATGAATCTAACCGAAGTTTTTAGTAAACCGGCCCGGTTTTGGACTTTAAGTCGCCGGTGTATGATGATTATGTGCTTGGAGTACTGGCTCTAAGCTGTGGGATGTTACCCCTTGCTGCATATGGCGTTGTGAGCCGGCAGTATGAATAAATTGAACAGGGCGTTGTGCTCTCAATCTTTCGGTTGTAACCCTTACTACACGACGTACGATAAACCGACAGTGTGAACAAAATATCACAGGTGTGATATTTATTTGTGATTATATGAGGTTTTGATAAACCGGCCCTAGTTCTGGACTATTTAGTCATCAATTGCTTTTATATTGGGTATTATGACCCGCCCTGGGGTAAACTGCCAAGGCACCTATTATCTGTCTACATGCAGGAAAATTGATAAGCAGGGTTTGTATAATTGATGATATCAATCATCTTAAGTGTCAGATCTTTTAATGATGGATCGGTAGAGTATGCAAATAAAACACACACGATGGCATGATAGATCAGAATTGTTTAAGTAGCCTATTACAAAGCATCTGGTGGCCCAAAGGGACAAGTGTTTTTGGGACATAGTATCACTGGCAAGCTGGCTCATGAATCTTGGCGGTTTGAAGCCTCCAGATCATCTTGTGCTTCTTCTTCTTCAGCTCCTTGATTATCCATTGGCTGGAAGTCAAGCGTAGACTAGTTGATACCGGTCAAAGCTCTAAACACAGCTTCATCATCAATAAGAGTTGTTGGATATATGTCAGGGGCAAAGGTGTGCTTACGCGTCGGTGGAATGAGATCCACCTCTTGAAGAACCGGCGCCTTCATCTTCTTGTTCTCTGCATCGTAAGCCGCCTCGTATTGAGACAGATTGGTCTCCTCATCTAGTTTGCTTGCTAATGGACGCATTTCTCTTATTGTTTCTGCAAAGTCATCAGCGCTGAAGGGAGACCCGTCCTCTTTTACACTAGGGCAACCATTGGCTAAGTCTTCTGGATCAAGATCTGCTTGCCACGCCTTTGCCCGGCTTAAGGCAGTCAGGGCGCTGGCTCTGGCAGATGCTCGCTTTAGCTCATCAATTATCTGGAGCAACACTGATAGCCTCTCCAATGTTTCCTTAATAAGAGTGGGCGGATGTTTTTTATGGATAGCAACAACAGTTGTCCGTTGAGCGCCAGTATATAACTGTTCTACAAGAGTGTAGACAGCCTTTAGCTTGATGCGCATATCAGAGCCCAACTTGATGCTTCGGGAGCCTGCATTAGTAAAGTTATTGATAAACCGGGAGATGATTATGATATGACTGCTAGTGTAAATAAGTTCATTTTACTACTTACCGAAGATGGCTGCAGTCATGCTATTGATCTGCTATTTTAAGCTGGACAATTCATCAGCCACTGGTTTAAGGGCTACCTCGACATCTTCTACTCTCTTTAATAGAGCCGCCTTCTCAGTCTCCAAGCCGGTTTTGTCAGCATTGAAGTTCTGTTTCAGCTGCTCAATGGTCTCCAATGTAGTCTTCAGTTCTGACTTGGCCTTAGATGTCTCAGATTGCTGAGTTTTAATATTGGCCCTCAGATTGTTGATTTGGGAATCCTTCTCAATTAGTTCAGCCTGTGACATGAGCAAACATGGAAGGTATTATGATCATGATTATTTTTGAAGTCCCAAGCACAATACAAGTATTTTCCTTGGCACCTGGGGGCTAATGCCTATCACTCTTGTCAATAAAAATTATCTGATGACCCGGGAAAAATGATATGATCCAGTTTATAAAGGCTACATATCGGGATATTGGTATCAGCCATGGCGATAAGTCCCGGTTTATTCATACTGGTTAAACCGGCCCTTGGGGGCTACAGCTGCAAAATTGACTATTCTAATTGAAGTCCCGACTTAACTTGATAGTCTAAGCCGGCCCTTGGAGGCTACTAGTGATGATGTTCATCTATTTGTGACTGTTTGAAAGTCTACAGTATATTCAATTCTATCATATTCTATAGACTTGGCGGCTGATATAGATATATTTATGAGGAGGATTTTGCTGGATTACCTCATAGCGCTTCTTCATCAAGTTGACCAAGCCAGCTTCAAAATCACGCCTGGTATATAGACAGTTCAAGTAACCAGAGTGGATCTCTTGGGTGCTGAACTGAGCGTAGCTTTCCAAGTCTACCTTCCACTTGCCTTTATCAGCAGTAGGAAATTCTTCCTTAGCGCTGTGCTTGAATAAGGTAGTAGGATTACCCGACGTTGTGTAACCAAGCCTGGTGATGACAACATCATCAGTTTTCTCTTCAGTGGGCTTGATGGGACTTGGCGGCTTAGGCATGACCGGTTCAATGTCCATATGATCTATGGAGACGTTGTGATCTTCTAGTGGTGGCTCATCAATGGTAGCCTCAGTAGTTGGATGAGGGGCCTCTGGCATTTATTTTTCCGGCTCGGAAGGGTTGGAATCTTCAGCCAGTTTTTTCAGTTTTGCCTTTTTGCTAGGCTTGGCCATACCATTGGACATAAGAAATACAAAGATGCCAGCATATCTGTCAAAGCATGAAGTTTCGAATGATAGAGTACACCCTTACCCAGGCACAGTCTTGAAGGTCGGGATTTGAGTTGTCGTTGAGTCCCCGGAGGAAGAATGAGATGTTCCCTGATAGTTTGAATCGGACGGGTTAAGAGATTGTCAAAAAAGACCCGCCTTGGGATACGATAAATCAGAAATATTTGAAACCTTCGGTCGACGTTTGCGAGATGTTGGGGTGTTCAGTAAGCCGAAGGATAAAACTCCACCGCTGCTATTCTAGGTTGTGCGACGATCTTCATGTTGCTGCTTCTTCAAAAGAAAGTTGGGATCCAAGTGAGCTAAGGGGTGAGAAAATCTTACTTTCCGGCTTTCTTGTTGGGTTTTCTGTGTTGGCAGAGGTTCTGAACCAGAGGAAAGAGTAATTACCTCTGCGTCATCTACACGGCTGGCCTCTGCTTCATCCTGATAATAGTCATTGTCAATAAGATGTACAAAAAACGAGCCAAGGGAATCAAGTTCTACCTCTGACTCGTCATCATCATCTTTGTCATCCAAATTGAATAAATCGGCAGGATTTGTCTTCTTCTTAGCGGGCTTTTTGATAGCCTTGCTCTTTGTCCGGGGTTTCTTGGCCGGTTTATCCTGCAGCTTCTTGGCCCAAAAAGGTGAATCGGCCTGCACAAATTGAATGAGTGTGAACAGGCGATACAAGGAAAAATATGATTCAAAGTGTGAGCATTGATAAAAAGCTTACAACTAGCGGTTTATCATGAACGCAAAAAGGATTTAATCCGACTTGACTGTAATCTTCCAAGCACTCATTCAGCAGGCTTTTGGTTATATTGTTGACGTCTTCGTCAGTCACTTCGATCTGAAAGTGATGCTGAGGATCTGTTAACTCACCAATGTACTCGCACATTAAGCCAGGCCGGCGGCTTAGAGGCAAGATTATCCAGGAGACCCAGCATCGAACTAGATCAATTCCGGTCAAACCGTTGGCCATCAAGGCCCGTATCTTTGCAAAAACCGGCACGTATTTCTTCTGCTCTGCTGTGCTGATACGGTTTGGAAGATGATGTCTGTTACTAAGCCGGCTGGCGCGATAACCCGGCAAGGGATTTTCCCCTTCTGGCGAAGTATCTTGGCAGTAAAACCAAGCCTAGTTACAGTCCTTGGGGTGACTGGGAAGAGTGGCAGATGGGAAGGTGGCTTCTTTCCGGTGTTGTATAGAAGTGCCGCCTAGCTCTAAGCTAGGCCCGTCCGTGAACTCGTTTTGCCGGTTTAAGTAGTAGAACTCCCTGAATAGTTCTACGGTTGGCTCCTGTTGAAGGTACACCTCACAGAATACTTGGAAGTTGCAGATGTTTGAAACAGAGTTGGGTGCGATATCTTGTAGATGGAGCTTGAAAAAATGCAGCACAACATGGAAGAATTTCGAGCTGGGGGGGCTGAAGCTCCAGTTTATGTGATCAGTAAAGACAATCACTTCACCATCCTTAGGCTCAGGACGAGTTTCATTACCTGGAACCCTCCAATGGGTGACATCTTTTTTCGCTAAGACGCCAGTCTGAACATATTCGTTCAGGTCTTCCTCGGTGACCCGGGAAATGACCCAGTTGCAAGCATTGGCAGTCTTGACCATTTTCAAGGAAAAAGGCCTAAAAAAAATTACCGGCTTAAAATCATGTTATTAGGCCGGATCATTGATTAAAAGGTAAATATGCGGTGACCAAACTAACAGGTTAAGCTAGAGAATGAACATTGAAGTACGCATATATTCATATTGGCGGCTTAAAAGGGGACTAATGGTACCTACCAGATTAAGGATTCTGTTATTAAACCAGACAGAGTTTAAAAGACAAGTATCTTATGCAGAGCTAAATGATACGGATGAATAAGCAAGCATGGTTAACCCGGAGAAGTATTGCCGGGTCATGCAAATTATGAAGTGCATGGTGGCGGTTTAAACAAGGCCTAGTGTTACATGAAGGATCTTGATTTGCGGCGTAAGCCTTCATGGCAGCTATGGTATTTCAAATTGATCGGCGAAATTTTTTTGCTAAGTGTTGGGCAAACAGATTTTGCAAGTTGGAGCAATAATTTTGGATCTACCACAGTTCAGAAAAAGACAGTAAAAGATAAACCTAAGGTGACGGCAGTAGGACGATTTGATGCCCTGATGAGGTTATCTATGGAAAGATGCTACTCTGATGATGAAGACGAATGCTAAAATACTACCGCACAAAGTTCATGACCTATTCAGATTAAATGTTGTTTGAGTTGAAGAACATGAAGAACGGCCAAGAACACCGATGAGCAGGTGATACGTCTCCAATGTATCTATACTTTTTATTGTTCTGTGCTGTTATATTATCAATCTTGGATGTTTTATAATCATTTTATAGTAATTCTATATCATTTCTTGGTACTAACCTATTGACATAGTGCCAAGTGCCAGTTCCTGTTTTTTCTTTGTTTTTTAGATCGCAAAAAATCAATATCAGATGGAGTCCAAATGCCACGAAACTTTATGGAGATTTTTTATGGACCAAAAGGAACATGTTGGGCCCTGGTTGCACCTGGGGGAGTCCCGAGGAGGGCACAACCCACCAGGGCGTGCCAGGAGGCCCAGACGCGCCCTGGAGGGTTGTGCCCACCTCGGGTGCCCCCCGGACTGCCTCTTTGCTCTATAAATACCCAAAAATCCTAGAACCCTATGAGAGTCGACGAAATATTCATCTAGCCGCCGTAGAGTCCAGAACCACCAGATCCAATCTATACACCATCTCGGATGGGGTTCACCACCTCCATTGGTGCCTCTCCGATGATGCGTGAGTAGTTCTTTGTAGACCTTCGGGTCCGTAGTTAGTAGCTAGATGGCTTCATCTCTTTCTCTTGATTCCCAATATGATGGTCTCTTGGAGATCCATATGATGTAACTCTTTTGCGGTGTGTTTGTTTGGATCCGATGAACTTCGAGTTTATGATCAGATCTATCTTTATATATCCATGAAAGTATTTGAGTTTCTTTGATCCCTTTTATGCATGATTTCTTATAGCCTCGTATTTCTTCTCCGATATTTGGGTTTTGTTTGGCCAACTTGATCTATTTATCTTGCAATGGGAAGAGGTGCTTTGTAGTGGGTTCAATCTTATGGTGTATGATCCTAGTGACAGAAAGGGAAACGACACGTATGT
Organism: Triticum urartu; assembly: GCF_056163025.1. NCBI lineage: Eukaryota > Viridiplantae > Streptophyta > Magnoliopsida > Poales > Poaceae > Triticum > Triticum urartu. The sequence goes on along the minus strand of NC_141877.1, from coordinate 442,992,726 downwards.
ATCGTTGCTACTAAGGATAAAATGATGGGGTCTATCTCTACATAGATAGATCTTGTCTACATCATGTCATCATTCTTATTGCATTACTCCGTTTCTCCATGAACTTAATACACTAGATGCATGTTGGATAGCGATCGATGTGTGGAGTAATAGTAGTAGATGCAGGCAGGAGTCGGTCTACTAATGTTGGACGTGATGCCTATATAATGATGATTGCCTGGATATCATCATAATTATTTGAGGTTCTATCAATTGCCCAACAGTAATTTTTTTACCCACCGTTTCCTATTTTTCTCAAGAGAAGCCACTAGTGAAAACCTACGGCCCCTGGGTCTTCTTTCTCATATTATTTGCCTCTGCGATCTACTTTTATTTGCTTTTATTTTCAGATCTACTAAACCAAAAACCCAAAAATACTTTGCTGCAATTTTCCCTTATTTAATTTATTTGGCGTTCGATCTATCAATCTACTACAAATTTATCTCATGTCTGTTTGCCTATCTTGAGGCGCCAAACCCCGAAAGGGATTGACAGCCCCTTTAACACGTCGGGTTGCGAGGATTTGTTATCTGTGTACAGGGGCTGTTCACGTTGTGTTGCTTGGTTCTCCTACTGGTTCGAGAACCTTGGTTTCATATCTCAGGGAAATACCTACCGCCGCTGTGCTGCATCATCCCTTCCTCTTTGGGGAAATACCGACGTAGCTTCAAACAACATCAAAAGGAATTTCTGGTGCCGTTGCTGGGGACGATCAAGTCAAGATAGTCTCCTGACCACGCACCATTTCTGGCGCCGTTGCCGGGGAGGATCTTCAACATATACCAGGTTCCTAATCAAAAATCTCATATCCTCGCAATTTACATTATTTGCCATTTTCCTATCGTTTTCTTCTCCCCCACTTCAGAAAAATTTGCCATTGTATTCGCCTCTCTTTTTTGTTTGCCACTTTTTTGCCATGACTGATCTTAAAAGAGCTAAGAGTTTTCTCCCGAGTCTTAATGTTTTGGATAGCCTCTCTGTCCTCTCCAAGCTCATAAACAATGATGCTATGGAAGGATCTACCGGGGTTGTTAAGGAAAATCTTAACCATTGTGATGAAGATGATCCCGGAATTTTTTGCTATTTGCTTGATGAATCTTTGAAATATGCTTGGGATAGGTTGTTAAGAATACAAGCTAGCTATGTGCCCCAATACCAGATAGAGATATACTTGAAAAGTTTTTATGATGGTTTACCTTCTTCCTTCAAGCAAGTTTTAGATTCTATATTTGAAACCGGTTTTCTTGAAGGGGATGCCGTTGATACTTATGAGAAGATGAAAGCTATATTTAGGCACCCCGAAGGAGAAAATGTTGAATCTACCACCCTTATGTGCTTTTATCAAAATGAAAAAATTAAAGAGATGAAGGCTAGTTTAGATAAGAATTTTCGTGACATGCTTAATCTTTCTTCTGCTATCAATGGCCATGTGCTTTCAAAAAATATAAAACTAAATGTCATAGATAGAAAATTTTCCCTTTTCTTTCCAAAGTACAAGGATGACAAAACTTAGATCCTTGCTTTATGCCTAGCTAAGGGCGTAAAACCATAGCGCTTGTTGGGAGGCAACCCAATGAATAAATTTTCTTTTTTCTTTTTGATTCCTGTTTTTGTGTGTTAGCACAATTATGCTACTGTTATGATTGTGTTTTTTATGTTTTAATTAGTGTTTGTGCCAAGTAAATCCTTTAGGATCTTCTTGGGTGATAGTTGTTTGATGTTGCTCAAAAAACAGAAACTTTTATGCTCACGAAATTAATTTACAATTTTTACCAGAGAGCGATAAAACACCCATTCCACTTTCAGTAGATCAATATACAAATTGCTCAGGTCTTCCTAATTTTTCAGAATTTTTGGAGTTAGAGAAGTATTCGAAATAGTCAGATTGTTACAGACTGTTCTGTTCTAATAGATTCTGTTTTCTTTGTGTTGTGTGCTTATTTTGATGGCTCTATGGTTTCCTTTGATGAGTTTTTGCCATAGAAAAGTTGGAATATAGTATATATAATACAAGAACAAAATATGAATTGGTTTGATACAATACTTATAGTAGTGGTTTATTATTCTTATACTAACGGATCTCACGAAGGTTCTGTTGAGTTTTGTGTGATTGAAGTTTTTCAAGTTTTGGGTTATCTTACGATGGATGAATGAAGGATGCAAGAGCCTCAGCTTGGGGATGCCCCGGCATCCCAAGCTTTTATCCAAAAAAGAGCAACCAACTAAGCTTGGGGATGCCCCCGAGTGGCATCCCCACTTTCTTCCAATGATCATCGGTATTTTACTTGAAACTATATTTTTATTCATCACATGATATGTGTTTTGCTTGGAGCGTCTTGTATGATATGAGTCTTTGCTTGTTTTATTTTGTGTTTTAAGTCACCAATCCTTGCTGGACACACCTATTTGAGAGAGCCAAAATTATGTCATGACTTGTTAGAATTGCTCTCTATGCTTCACTTAAATTTTTATGAGCAATGGACTTGCTCTAGTGCTTCACTTATATCTTTTTGAGCATAGTGTGCTTTAGTATTTTTGAAGAAATGCTCTCTTGCTTCACTTAGATTTATTTGAGAGTTAGTAAAATTTTCAAGAAATTTTCTCTTGCTTCACTTAAATTAATTTGAGAGAAAGAAAAATTTATTATGCTCATGATCTTCACTTATATTGGCGTGTTGACGGTGATGATGAAGTTACCGACGCAGGGCTTCGCCTAAGCACTACGACAATATAACCAAGGTGGAAATCTGTGGAGGGGGGCACCGCACATGGCTAAGAAATCAACTTGTGTGTCTATGGGGTGCCCCCCTCCCTCGTATATAAAGGAGTGGAGGAGGGGTCGGCCGGCCTCATAGGGCGCGCCCCAAGGGAGGGGATCCTACTCATACTAGGAGTAGTTTCCCCCCTTTCCTAGTCCAACTAGGAGGGGAAGGAAAGGGGGGCCGCCCCCCTTCCCCAATTCGGATTGGGCTTGGGGGGCGCCCCTCCTCTTGGTCGCCTCCTCCTTGAAGGAAATATGCCCTAGAGAAAATAATAAAGTAGTTATTTATATTTCCTTATATCATGATAAATATTTATTATTCATGCTAGAATTGTATTAACTGGAAAATTAGTACATGTGTGAATATATAGACAAACTAAGTGTCACTAGTATGCCTCTACTTGACTAGCTCGTTGAATCAAAGATGGTTAAGTTTCCTAGCCATAGACATGAGTTGTCATTTGATTAATGGGATTACATCATTAGAGAATGAAGATTGACTTGACCCATTCCGTTAGCTTAGCACTTGATCGTGTTAGTTTACTGCTATTGCTTTCTTCATGACTTATACATGTTCCTATGACTATGAGATTATGCAATTCCCGATTACCGGAGGAACACTTTGTGTGCTGCCAAATGTCACAATGTAACTAGGTGATTATAAAGGTGCTCTACAGGTGTCTCCGATGGTAATTGTTGAGTTGGCATAGATCGAGATTAGGGTTTATCACTCCGATTATCGGACAGGTATCTCTGGGCCCTCCCAGTAATTAATGAAACCTTTGGGGACGTGATTTTTCTCGCCGAACATGATCCAGGAGACTTGGACCCTATGTCAAGCAACCAGCAGGGAGGCCACGAGGTAGGGGGCGTGCCTACCCCCTAGGCGCGCCCTCCACCCTCGTGGGCCCCCTGTTGCTCCACCGACGTACTTCTTCCTCCTATATATACCTACGTACCCCCAAACGATCAGAACAGGAGCCAAAAACCCTAATTCCACCGCCATAACTTTCTATATCCATGAGATCCCATCTTGGGGCCTGTTCCGGAGCTCCGCCAGAGGGGGAATCGATCACGGAGGGCTTCTAAATCAACACCATAGCCTCTCCGATGAAGTGTGAGTAGTTTACCTCAGACCTACGGGTCCATAGTTATTAGCTAGATGGCTTCTTCTCTCTTTTTGGATCTCAATACAAAGTTCTCCCCTCTCTTGTGGAGATCTATTCAATGTAATCTTCTTTTTGCGGTGTGTTTGTTGAGACCGATGAATTGTGGGTTTATGATCAAGTTTATCTATGAACAATATTTGAATCTTCGCTGAATTCTTTTATGTATGATTGGTTATCTTTGCAAGTCTCTTCGAATTATCAGTTTGGTTTGGCCTACTAGATTGATCTTTCTTGCAATGGGAGAAGTGCTTAGCTGTCGGTTCAATCTTGCGGTGTCCTTTCCCAGTGACAGTAGGGGCGGCAAGGCACGTATTGTATTGTTGCCATCTAGGATAACAAGATGGGATTTTCATCATATTGCATGAGTTTATCCCTCTACATCATGTAATCTTGCTTAAGGCATTACTCTGTTCTTATGAACTTAATACTCTAGATGCATGCTGGATAGCGGTCGATGTGTGGAGTAATAGTAGTAGATGTAGGCAGGAGTCGGTCTACTTGTCTTGGACGTGATGCCTATATACATGATCATACCTAGATATTCTCATAACTATGCTCAATTCTGTCAATTGCTCAACAGTAATTTGTTCACCCACCGTAAAATACTTATGCTCTCAAGAGAAGCCACTAGTGAAACCTATGGCCCCAGGGTCTATCTTAATCATATTAATCTTCCAATACTTAGTTATTTTCATTGCCTTTTATTCTACTTTGCATCTCTATGATAAAAATACCAAAAATATTATCTTATCATATCTATCATATCTCACTCACGTAAGTGACCGTGAAGGGATTGACAACCCCTTATCGTGTTGGTTGCGAGGATTTATTTGTTTTGTGCACGTGCGAGGGACTCGCGTGTAGCCTCCTACTGGATTGATACCTTGGTTCTCAAAAACTGAGGGAAATACTTACGCTACTTTGCTGCACCACCCTTTCCTCTTCAAGGGAAAACCAACACAAGTGCTCAAGAGGTAGCAAGAAGGATTTCTGGCGCCGTTGCCGGGGAGGTCTACGCAAAAGTCAAACATACCAAGTACCCATCACAAACCCTTATCTCCCGCATTACATTATTTGCCATTTGCCTCTCGTTTTCCTCTCCCCCACTTCACCCTTGCCGTTTTATTCACCCTCTCTCTCTATCCTCCCTCTCTTTCTCTATTTGCCTCTTTTTGCCCGTTTCTTGTTTGCTTGTGTGTTGGATTGCTTGCTTGTCAAGATGGCTCAAGATAATACTAAATTGTGTGACTTTACCAATACCAACAACAATGATTTTATTAGCACTCCGATTGCTCCTCTTACCGATGCTGAATCTTGTGAAATTAATGCTGCCTTGCTGAATCTTGTTATGAAAGATCTGTTTTCCGGCCTTCCTAGTGAAGATGCCGCTACCCATCTAAATAGCTTCGTTGATTTCTATGATATGCAAAAGAAGAAAGATGTGGATAACGATATTGTTAAACTGAAGCTATTTCCTTTTTTGCTTAGAGATCGTTCTTAAGCTTGGTTTTCGTCTTTGCCTAAAAATAGCATTGATTCATGGAATAACTGCAAAGATGCTTTTATCTCTAAGTATTTTCCTCCCGCTAAGATCATCTCTCTTAGAAACGATATTATGAATTTTAAGCAACTTGATAATGAACATGTTGCACAAGCTTGGGAGAGGATGAAATTAATGATACGTAATTGCCCTACTCATGGTTTGAATTTGTGGATGATTATACAATTTTTTTATGCCGGATTGAATTTTGCTTCTAGAAATCTTTTAGATTCAGCCGCGGGAGGCACTTTTATGGAAATCACTTTAGGATAAGCTACTAAACTCCTAGATAATATTATGGTTAATTACTCTCAATGGCACACTGAAAGATCTACTAATAAGAAAGTGTATGCGATAGAAGAAATAAATGTTTTGAGTGGAAAGATGGATGAACTTATGAAATTATTTGCTAATAAAAGTGTTTCTTCTGATCCTAATGATATGCCTTTGTCTACTTTGATTGAGAATAATAATGAATCTATGGATGTGAATTTTGTTGGTAGGAAATTTTTTGGTAACAATGTGTATAGAGGAAACTTTAATCCTAGGCCTTATCCTAGTAATTCCTCTAATAATTGTGGTAATTCCTACAACAATTCTTATGGAAATTTTAATAAGATGCCCTCTGATTTTTAATCTAATATTAAAGAATTTATTACTTCGCAAAAGAATTTCAATGCTTTGATTGAAGAAAAATTGCTTAAGATTGATGAGTTTGCTAGGAACGTTGATAGAATTTCTCTTGATGTTGATTCTTTGAAACTTAGATCTATTCCGCCTAAGCATGATATCAATGAGTCTCTCAAAGCCATGAGAATTTCCATTGATGAGTGCAAAGAAAGAACCGCTAGGATGCGTGCTAAGAAAGATTCCTTTATAAGAGCGTGTTCTTCTAGTTTCCATGATAATAAAGATGAAGATCTAAAAGTTATTGATGTGTCCCCTATTAAATCTTTGTTTTGCAATATTAATCTTGATAATGATGGGACTGAATATGATCCACCTTTACCTAGAAGGCTTTCCAAAAATTCGGAGTTTTTAGATCTTGATGCTGAAATTGATAAAAGTGGGATTGAAGAGATCAAAACCCTAGACACTAATGAACCTACTATTTTGGATTTCAAGGGATTTCATTATGATAATTGCTCTTTGATAGATTGTATTTCCTTGTTGCAATCCGTGCTAAATTCCCCTCATGCTTATAGCCAAAATAAAGCATTTACTAAACATATCGTTGATGCTTTGATGCAATCTTATGAAGAAAAACTTGAGTTCGAAGTTTCTATCCCTAGAAAACTTTATCATGAGTGGGAACCTACTATTAAAATTAAAGATCATGAATGCTATGCTTTGTGTGATTTGGGTGCTAGTGTTTCCATGATCCCAAAGACTTTGTGTGATTTGTTAGGTTTCCGTGATTTTGATGATTGCTCTTTAAACTTGTACCTTACGGATTCCACTATTAAGAAACCTATGGGAAGAATTAATGATGTTCTTATCGTTGCAAATAGGAATTATGTGCCCATAGATTTTTATCGTTCTTGATATAGATTGCAATCCTTCATGTCCTATTATTCTTGGTAGACCTTTCCTTAGAATGATTGGTGCAATTATTGATATGAAAGAAGGAAATATTAGATTCCAATTTCCGTTAAGGAAAGTCATGGAACACTTTCCTAGAAAGAAAATTAAATTACCTTATGAATCTATTATGAGAGCCATTTATGGATTGCCTACCAAAGATGGCAATACCTAGATCTACCCTTGCTTTTTATGCCTAGCTAGGGGCATTAAACGATAGCGCTTGTTGGGAGGCAACCCAATTTTATTTTTATTCCTTGCTTTTTTATCCTGTTTAATAATAAATAATTTATCTAGACTCCGTTTTGGTTGTGTTTTTTGTGTTTAATTAGTGTTTGTGCCAAGTAGAACCGTTGGGAAGACTTGGGGAAAGTCTTGTTAATCTTGCTGTAAAAAACAGAAACTTTAGCGCTCACGAGAACTTCTGCCATTTTTATTTGTAAAGTTCTATTTAGTTAATTAGTTTTGAAGATGATTAATAGATAAATTCCTCACTTCCATCAATTTATTTTAGAATTTTTGGGGTTCCAGATCTTGCGCTAGCTACAGATTACTACAGACTGTCCTGTTTTCGACAGATTCTGTTTTTTGTGTGTTGTTTGCTTATTTTGATGAATCTATGGCTAGTAAAATAGTTTATAAACCATAGAGAAGTTGGAATACAGTAGGTTTAAAATCAATATAAATAAATAATGAGTTCATTACAGTACCTTGAAGTGGTCTTTTGTTTTCTTTCGCTAATGGAGCTCACGAGATTTTCTACTTTAAGTTTTGTGTTGTGAAGTTTTCAAGTTTTGGGTAAAGATTTGATGGATTATGGAAGAAGGAGTGGCAAGAGCCTAAGCTTGGGGATGCCCATGGCACCCCCAAGATAATCTAAGGACACCTAAAAGCCAATGCTTGGGGATGCCCCGGAAGGCATCCCCTCTTTCGCCTACTTCCATCGGTAACTTTACTTGGAGCTATATTTTTATTCACCACATGATATGTGTTTTGCTTGGAGCGTCTTGTATGATTTGATTCTTTGCTTTTTAGTTTACCACAATCATATTTGATGTACACACCTTTTGAGAGATACACACATGATTCGGAAATTATTAGAATACTCTACGTGCTTCACTTATATCTTTTGAGTTATATAGTTTTGCTCTAGTACTTCACTTACACCTTTTAGAGCACGGTGGTGGATTTGTTTTATAGAAACTATTGATCTCTCATGCTTCACTTAGATTATTTTGAGAGTCTTAAATAGCATGGTAATTTTCTTAAATAATCGTAATATGCTAGGCATACAAGATTAATAATAAAATTCTCTTATGAGTGTGCTGAATACTAAGAGAAGTTTGATGCTTGATGATTGTTTTGAGATATGGAGGTAGTGATATTAAAGTTGTGCTATTTGAGTAGTTGTGAAATTGAGAAATACTTGTGTTGAAGTTTGCAAGTCTCGTAGCATGCACGTATGGTAAACGTTATGTAACAAATTTGAAACATGAGGTGTTCTTTGATTGTCCTCCTTATGAGTGGCGGTCGGGGACGAGCGATGGTATTTTCCTACCAATCTATCCCCCTAGGAGCGTGCGCTTAGTACTTGATTTTTGATGACTTGTAGATTTTTGCAATAAGTATGTGAGTTCTTTATGACTAATCCTGAGTCCATGGATTATACGCACTCTCACCCTTCCATCATTGCTAGCCTCTTCGGTACCGTGCATTGCCCTTTCTCACATTGAGAGTTGGTGCAAACTTCGCCGGTGCATCCAAACCCCGTGATATGATACAGTCTTTCACACATAAACCTCCTTATATCTTCCTCAAAACAGCCACCATACCTACCTATTATGGCATTTCCATAGCCATTCCAAGATATATTGCCATGAAACTTTCCACCCTCCTGTTTATCATGACACGTTCATCATTGTCATATTGCTTTGCATGATCATGTAGTTGACATCATATTTGTGGCAAAGCCACCGTTCATAATTTTTTATACATCTCACACTTGATTCATTGCATATCCCGGTACACCACCGGAGGCATTAATATATAGTCATACCTTGTTCTAGTATCGAATTGTAATCATTGAGTTGTAAATAAATAGAAGTGTGATGATCATAATTTAATAGAGCATTGTCCCAATAAAAAAGAGAAAGGCCAAATAAAAAAATGAAGGCCCAAAAAAAATATAAATAAAAGGGACAATGCTACTATCCTTTTTCCACACTTGTGCTTCAAAGTAGCACCATGATCTTCATGATAGAGAGTCTCTTGTTTTTTCACTTTGATATACTAGTGGGAATTTTTCATTATAGAACTTGGCTTGTATATTCCAACAATGGGCCTCCTCAAGTGCCCTAGATCTTCGTGAGCAAGCAAGTTGGATGCACACCCACTAGTTTCTTTTGTTGAGCTTTCATACATTTATAGCTCTAGTACATCCGCTGCATGGCAAACCCTACTCCTTGCATTAACATCAATCGATGGGCATCTCCATAGCCCATTGATTAGCCTCGTTGATGTGAGACTTTCTCCTTTTTTGTCTTCTCCACATAACCCCTATCATTATACTCTATTCCACCCATAATGCTATATCCATGGCTCACGCTCATGTATTGCGTGAAGGTTTATAAAGTTTGAGATTACTAAATTATGAAACAATTGCTTGGCTTGTCATCGGGGTTGTGCATGATGAGAGCATTCTTGTGTGACGAAAATGGAGCATGACTAAACTATATGATTTTGTAGGGATGAACTTTCTTTGGCCATGTTAGTTTGAGAAGACATAATTGCTTAGTTAGTATGCTTGAAGTATTATTATTTCTATGTCAATATTAAACTTTTATCTTGAATCTTTTGGATCTGAATATTCATGCCACAATTAAGAAGAATTACGTTGAAATTATGCCAAGTAGCATTCCACATCAAAAATTCTGTTTTTATCATTTACCTACTCAAGGACGAGCAGGAATTAAGCTTGGGGATGCTTGATATGTCTCCAACGTATCTATAATTTTTTATTGCTCCATGCTATATTATCTACTGTTTTGGACATTATTGGGCTTTATTTTCTGCTTTTATATTATTTTTGGGACTAACCTATTAACCGGAGGCCCAGCCCAGAATTGTTGTTTTTTGCCTATTTTAGGGTTTCGAAGAAAAGGAATATCAAACGGAGTCCAAACGGAATGAAACCTTCGGGAACGTGATTTTCTCACCGAACATGATCCAGGAGACTTGGACCCTACGTCAAGCGACCAACAGGGAGGCCACGAGGTAGAAGGGCGCGCCTACCCCCCCTCCCAGGCGCGCCCTCCACCCTCGTGGGCCCCTTGTTGCTCCACCGACGTACTTCTTCCTCCTATATATACCTACGTACCCCAAACGATCAGAATAGGAGACAAAACCCTAATTCCACTGCCGTAACTTTCTGTATCCACGAGATCCCATCTTGGGGCCTATTCCGGAGCTCCGCCAGAGGGGGCATCGATCACGGAGGGCTTCTACATCAACACCATAGCCTCTCCGATGAAGTGTGAGTAGTTTACCTCAGACCTACGGGTCCATAGTTATTAGCCAGATGGCTTCTTCTCTCTTTTTGGATCTCAATACAAAGTTCTCCCCCTCCCTTGTGGAGATCTATTCGATGTAATCTTCTTTTTGCGGTGTGTTTGTTGAGACCGATGAATTGTGGGTTTATGATCAAGTTTATCTATGAACAATATTTGAATATTCTCTAAATTCTTTTATGCATGATTGGTTATCTTTGCAAGTCTCTTCGAATTATCAGTTTGGTTTGGCCTACTAGATTGATCTTTCTTGCAATGGGAGAAGTGCTTAGCTTTGGGTTCAATCTTGCGGTGTCCTTTCCAAGTGACATTAGGGGCATCAAGGCACGTATTGTATTGTTGCCATCAAGGATAAAAATATGGGGTTTTCATCATATTGCATGAGTTTATCTCTCTACATCATGTCATCTTGCTTAAGGCGATACTCTGTTCTTATGAACTTAATGCTGTAGATGCATGCTGGATAGCGGTCGATGTGTGGAGTAATAGTAGTAGATGCAGGCAGGAGTCGGTCTACTTGTCTTGGATGTGATGCCTATATACATGATCATACCTAGATATTCTCATAACTATGCTCAATTTTTTCAATTGCTCAACAGTAATTTGTTCACCCACCGTAAAATACTTATGCTCTCGAGAGAAGCCACTAGTGAAACCTATGGCCCCCGGGTCTATCTTCATCATATTAATCTTCCAATACTTAGTTATTTTCATTGCCTTTTATTTTACTTTGCATCTCTATCATAAAAATACCAAACATATTATCTTATCATATCTATCAGATCTCACTCTCGTAAGCGACCGTGAAGGGATTGACAACCCCTTATCGCGTTGGTTGCGAGGATTTATTTGTTTTGTGCAGGTGCGAGGGACTCGCGCGTAGCCTCCTACTGGATTAATACCTTGGTTCTCAAAAAATGAGGGAAATACTTCCGCTACTTTGCTGCACCACCCTTTCCTCTTCAAGGGAAACCCAACGCAAGTGCTCAAGAGGTAGCACATACCTACCTATTATGGCATTTCCATAGCCATTCTGAGATATATTGCCATGCAACTTTCCACCATTCCGTTTAACATGACACGTTCATCATTGTCATATTGCTTTGCATGATCATGTAGTTGACATCGTATTTGTGGCAAAGCCTCCGTTCATAATTTTTCATACATGTCACACTTGATTTATTGCATATCCCGGCACACCGCCGGAGGCATTCATATAGAGTCATACCTTGTTTTACTATCGAGTTGTAATCATTGAGTTGTAAATAAATAGAAGTGTGATGATCATCATTTAATAGAGCATTGTCCCCATAAAAAAGAGAGAAAGGCCAAATAAAAAATGAAGGCCCAAAAAAGAAGAAATGAAAAGGGGCAATGCTACTATCATTTTTCCACACTTGTGCTTCAAAGTAGCACCATGATCTTCATGATAGAGAGTCTCTTGTTTTGTCATTTTCATATACTAGTAGGAATTTTTCATTGTAGAACTTGGCTTGTATATTCCAACAATGGGCCTCCTCAAGTGCCCTAGATCTTCATGAGCAAGCAAGTTGGATGCACACCCACTAGTTTCTTTTGTTGAGCTTTCATACATTTATAGCTCAAGTGCATCCGTTGCATGGCAATCCCTACTCCTTGCATTAACATCAATCGATGGGCATCTCCATAGCCCATTGATTAGCCTCGTTGATGTGAGACTTTCTCCTTTTTTGTCTTCTCCACATAACCCCTATCATTATACTCTATTCCACCCATTATGCTATATCCATGGCTCACGCTCATGTATTGCGTGAAGGTTTATAAAGTTTGAGATTACTAAAGTATGAAACAATTGCTTGGCTTGTCATCGGGGTTGTGCATGATGAGAGCATTCTTGTGTGACGAAAATGGAGCATGACTAAACTATATGATTTTGTAGGGATGAACTTTCTTTGGCCATGTTAGTTCGAGAAGACATAATTGCTTAGTTAGTATGCTTGAAGTATTATTATTTCTATGTGAATATTAAACTTTTATCTTGAATCTTTCGGATCTGAATATTCATGTCACAGTTAAGAAGAATTACGTTGAAATTATGCCAAGTAGCATTCCACATCAAAAATTCTGTTTTTATCATTTACCTACTCAAGGACGAGCAGGAATTAAGCTTGGGGATGCCTGATATGTCTCCAACGTATCTATAATTTTTGATTGCTCCCTGATATATTATCTACTATTTTGGACATTATTGGGCTTTATTTTCCACTTTTATATTATTTTTGGGACTAACCTATTAACCGGAGGCCCAGCCCAGAATTGTTGTTTTTTTGCCTATTTTAGGGTTTCGAAGAAAAGGAATATCAAACGGAGTCCAAACGGAATGAAACCTTCGGGAACGTGATTTTCTCACCGAACATGATCCAGGAGACTTGGACCCTACGTCAAGCAACCAACAGGGAGGCCACGAGGTAGAAGGGCGCGCCTACCCCCCCTCCCAGGCGCGCCCTCCACCCTCGTGGGCCCCTTGTTGCTCCACCGACGTACTTCTTCCTCCTATATATACCTACGTACCCCCAAACGATCAGAATAGGAGCCAAAACCCTAATTCCACCACCGTAACTTTCTGTATCCACGAGATCCCATCTTGGGGCCTATTCCGGAGCTCCGCCGGAGTGGGCATCGATCACGGAGGGCTTCTACATCAACACCATAGCCTCTCCAATAAAGTGTGAGTAGTTTACCTCAGACCTACGGGTCCATAGTTATTATCTAGATGGCTTCTTCTCTCTTTTTGGATCTCAATACAAAGTTCTCCCCCTCTCTTGTGGAGATCTATTCGATGTAATCTTCTTTTTGCGGTGTGTTTGTTGAGACCGATGAATTGTGGGTTTATGATCAAGTTTATCTATGAACAATATTTGAATATTCTCTAAATTCTTTTATGCATGATTGGTTATCTTTGCAAGTCTCACCGAATTATCAGTTGGTTTGGCCTACTAGATTGATCTTTCTTGCAATGGGAGAAGTGCTTAGCTTTGGGTTCAATCTTGCGGTGTCCTTTCCCAGTGACAGTAGGGGCATCAAGGCACGTATTTTATTGTTGCCATCGAGGATAAAAAGATGGGGTTTTCATCATATTGCATGAGTTTATCCCTCTACATCATGTCATCTTACTTAACGCGTTACTCTGTTCTTATGAACTTAATACTCTAGATGCATGCTGGATAGCGGTCGATGTGTGGAGTAATAGTAGTAGATGCAGGCAGGAGTCGGTCTACTTGTCTTGGATGTGATGCCTATATACATGATCATACCTAGATATTCTCATAACTATGCTCAATTTTGTCAATTGCTCAACAGTAATTTGTTCACCCACCGTAAAATACTTATGCTCTCGAGAGAAGCCACTAGTGAAACCTATGGCCCCCGGGTCTATCTTCATCATATTAATCTTCCAATACTTAGTTATTTTCATTGCCTTTTATTTTACTTTGCATCTCTATCATAAAAATACCAAACATATTATCTTATCATATCTATCAGATCTCACTCTCGTAAGCGACCGTGAAGGGATTGACAACCCCTTATCGCGTTGGTTGCGAGGATTTATTTGTTTTGTGCAGGTGCGAGGGACTCGCGCGTAGCCTCCTACTGGATTAATACCTTGGTTCTCAAAAAATGAGGGAAATACTTGCGCTACTTTGCTGCACCACCCTTTCCTCTTCAAGGGAAACCCAACGCAAGTGCTCAAGAGGTAGCACATACCTACCTATTATGGCATTTCCATAGCCATTCTGAGATATATTGCCATGCAACTTTCCACCATTCCGTTTAACATGACACGTTCATCATTGTCATATTGCTTTGCATGATCATGTAGTTGACATCGTATTTGTGGCAAAGCCTCCGTTCATAATTTTTCATACATGTCACACTTGATTTATTGCATATCCCTGCACACCGCCGGAGGCATTCATATAGAGTCATACCTTGTTTTACTATCGAGTTGTAATCATTGAGTTGTAAATAAATAGAAGTGTGATGATCATCATTTAATAGAGCATTGTCCCCATAAAAAAGAGAGAAAGGCCAAATAAAAAATGAAGGCCCAAAAAAGAAGAAATGAAAAGGGGCAATGCTACTATCATTTTTCCACACTTGTGCTTCAAAGTAGCACCATGATCTTCATGATAGAGAGTCTCTTGTTTTGTCATTTTCATATACTAGTAGGAATTTTTCATTATAGAACTTGGCTTGTATATTCCAACAATGGGCCTCCTCAAGTGCCCTAGATCTTCGTGAGCAAGCAAGTTGGATGCACACCCACTAGTTTCTTTTGTTGAGCTTTCATACATTTATAGCTCAAGTGCATCCGTTGCATGGCAATCCCTACTCCTTGCATTAACATCAAACGATGGGCATCTCCATAGCCCATTGATTAGCCTCGTTGATGTGAGACTTTCTCCTTTTTTGTCTTCTCCACATAACCCCTATCATTATACTCTATTCCACCCATTATGCTATATCCATGGCTCACGCTCATGTATTGCGTGAAGGTTTATAAAGTTTGAGATTACTAAAGTATGAAACAATTGCTTGGCTTGTCATCGGGGTTGTGCATGATGAGAGCATTCTTGTGTGACGAAAATGGAGCATGACTAAACTATATGATTTTGTAGGGATGAACTTTCTTTGGCCATGTTAGTTCGAGAAGACATAATTGCTTAGTTAGTATGCTTGAAGTATTATTATTTCTATGTGAATATTAAACTTTTATCTTGAATCTTTCGGATCTGAATATTCATGTCACAGTTAAGAAGAATTACGTTGAAATTATGCCAAGTAGCATTCCACATCAAAAATTCTGTTTTTATCATTTACCTACTCAAGGACGAGCAGGAATTAAGCTTGGGGATTCCTGATATGTCTCCAACGTATCTATAATTTTTGATTGCTCCATGATATATTATCTACTATTTTGGACATTATTGGGCTTTATTTTCCACTTTTATATTATTTTTGGGACTAACCTATTAACCGGAGGCCCAGCCCAGAATTGTTGTTTTTTTGCCTATTTTAGGGTTTCGAAGAAAAGGAATATCAAACGGAGTCCAAACGGAATGAAACCTTCGGGAACGTGATTTTCTCACCGAACATGATCCAGGAGACTTGGACCCTACGTCAAGCAACCAACAGGGAGGCCACGAGGTAGAAGGGCGCGCCTACCCCCCCTCCCAGGCGCGCCCTCCACCCTCGTGGGCCCCTTGTTGCTCCACCGACGTACTTCTTCCTCCTATATATACCTACGTACCCCCAAACGATCAGAATAGGAGCCAAAACCCTAATTCCACCACCGTAACTTTCTGTATCCACGAGATCCCATCTTGGGGCCTATTCCGGAGCTCCGCCGGAGTGGGCATCGATCACGGAGGGCTTCTACATCAACACCATAGCCTCTCCAATAAAGTGTGAGTAGTTTACCTCAGACCTACGGGTCCATAGTTATTATCTAGATGGCTTCTTCTCTCTTTTTGGATCTCAATACAAAGTTCTCCCCCTCTCTTGTGGAGATCTATTCGATGTAATCTTCTTTTTGCGGTGTGTTTGTTGAGACCGATGAATTGTGGGTTTATGATCAAGTTTATCTATGAATAATATTTGAATATTCTCTAAATTCTTTTATGTATGATTGGTTATCTTTGCAAGTCTCTTCGAATTATTAGTTGGTTTGGCCAACTAGATTGATCTTTCTTGCAATGGGAGAAGTGCTTAGCTTTGGGTTCAATCTTGCGGTGTCCTTTCCCAGTGACAGTAGGGGCATCAAGGCACGTATTTTATTGTTGCCATCGAGGATAAAAAGATGGGGTTTTCATCATATTGCATGAGTTTATCCCTCTACATCATGTCATCTTACTTAAGGCGTTACTCTGTTCTTATGAACTTAATACTCTAGATGCATGCTGGATAGCGGTCGATGTGTGGAGTAATAGTAGTAGATGCAGGCAGGAGTCGGTCTACTTGTCTTGGATGTGATGCCTATATACATGATCATACCTAGATATTCTCATAACTATGCTCAATTCTGTCAATTGCTCAACAGTAATTTGTTCACCCACCGTAAAATACTTATGCTCTCGAGAGAAGCCACTAGTGAAACCTATGGCCCCTGGGTCTATCTTCATCATATTAATCTACCAATACTTAGTTATTTTCATTGCCTTTTATTTTACTTTGCATCTCTGTCATAAAAATACCAAACATATTATCTTATCATGTCTATTAGATCTCACTCTCGTAAGTGACCGTGAAGGGATTGACAATCCCTTATCGTGTTGGTTGCGAGGATTTATTTGTTTTGTGCAGGTGCGAGGGACTCGCGCGTAGCCTCCTACTGGATTGATACCTTGGTTCTCAAAAACTGAGGGAAATACTTACGCTACTTTGCTGCACCACCCTTTCCTCTTCAAGGGAAAACCAACGCAAGTGCTCAAGAGGTAGCACATACCTACCTATTATGGCATTTCCATAGCCATTCCGAGATATATTGCCATGCAACTTTCCACCATTCTGTTTATCATGACACGTTCATCATTGTCATATTGCTTTGCATGATCATGTAGTTGACATCATATTTGTGGCAAAGCCACCGTTCATAATTTTTCATACATGTCACACTTGATTTATTGCATATCCCGGTACACCGCCGGAGGCATTCATATAGAGTCATACCTTGTTCTAGTATCGAGTTGTAATCATTGAGTTGTAAATAAATAGAAGTGTGATGATCATCATTTAATAGAGCATTATCCCCATAAAAAAGAGAGAAAGGCCAAATAAAAAAATGAAGGCCCAAAAAAAGAAGAAATGAAAAGGGGCAATGCTACTATCCTTTTTACACACTTGTGCTTCAACGTAGCACCATGATCTTCATGTTAGAGAGTCTCTTGTTTTGTCATTCTCATATATGAGTAGGAATTTTCATTATAGAACTTGGCTTGTATATTCTAACAATGGGCCTCCTCAAGTGCCCTAGGTCTTCATGAGCAAGCAAGTTGGATGCACACCCACTAGTTTCTTTTGTTGAGCTTTCATACACTTATAGCTCTAGTGCATCCATTGCATGGCAATCCCTACTCCTTGCATTAACTCGATGATCATCTCCATAGCTCATTGATTAGCCTCGTTGATGTGAAACTTTCTCCTTTTTGTCTTCTCCACATAACCCCCATCATTATATTCTATTCCACCCATAGTGCTATATCCATGGCTCACGCTCATGTATTGCGTGAAGGTTTATAAAGTTTGAGATTACTAAAGTATGAAACAATTGCTTGGCTTGTCATCGGGGTTGTGCATGATGAGAGCATTCTTGTGTGACGAAAATGGAGCATGACTAAACTATATGATTTTGTAGGGATGAACTTTCTTTGGCCATGTTATTTTGAGAAGACATAATTTCTTAGTTAGTATGCTTGAAGTATTATTATTTCTATGTCAATATTAAACTTTTATCTTGAATCTTTCGGATCTGAATATTCATGCCACAATTAAGAAGAATTACATTGAAATTATGCCTAGTGGCATTCCACATCAAAAAATTTGTTTTTATCATTTACCTACTCGAGGACGAGCAGGAATTAAGCTTGGGGATGCTTGATACGTCTCCAACATATCTATAATTTTTGATTGATCCATGCTATATTATCTACTGTTTTGGACATTATTGGGCTTTATTATATACTTTTATATTATTTTTGGGACTAACCTATTAACCGGAGGCCCAGCCCAGAATTGTTGTTTTTTGCCTATTTTAGGATTTCGAAGAAAAGGAATATCAAACGGAGTCCAAACGGAGCCAAAACCCTAATTCCAACGCTGTAACTTTCTCTATCCACGAGATCCCATCTTGGGGCCTGTTCCGGAGCTTTGCCGGAGGGGGCATCGATCACGGAGGGCTTCTACATCAACATCATAGCCTCTCCGATGAAGTGTGAGTAGTTTGCCTCAGACCTACGGGTCCATAGTTATTAGCTAGATGGCTTCTCTCTTTTTGGATCTCAATACAAAGTTCTCCCCTCTCTTGTGGAGATCTATTCGATGTAATCTTATTTTGCGGTGTGTTTGTTGAGACCGATGAATTGTGGGTTTATGATCAAGTTTATCTATGAACAATATCTGAATCTTCTCTGAATTCTTTAATGTATGATTGGTTATCTTTGCAAGTCTCTTCGAATTATCAGTTAGGTTTGGCCTACTAGATTGATCTTTCTTGCAATGGAAGAAGTGCTTAGCTTTGGGTTCAATCTTGCGGTGTCCTTTCCCAGTGACAGTAGGGGCAGCAACTCTTCTTTAAGAAATCCATGAAGGAATACAATTTTGACATCCATTTGCCAGATTTCATAAAATGCGGCAACTGCTAACATGATCCAGACAGACTTTTAAGCATCGATACGAGTGAGAAAATCTCATCATAGTCAACATCTTGAACTTGTCGAAAACATTTTGTGACAATTCGAGCTTTGTAGATAGTAACACTACTATCAGCGTGCGTCTACCTCTTGAAGATCAATTTATTCTTAATGACCCACCGATCATCGGGCAAGTCAATCAAAGTCCATACTTTGTTCTCATACATGGATCCCATCTCAAATTTCATGTCCTCAAGCCATTTCGCAGAATCTGGGCTCATCATCGCTTCCTCATAGTTCGTAGGTTCGTCATGGTCAAGTAACATGACATCCAGAACACGATTACCGTACCACTCTAGTGCGGATATCACTCTGGTTGACCTACGAGGTTCGGTAGTAACTTGATCTGAAGTTACATCATCATCATCATTAGCTTCCTCAATAATTGGTGTAGGACTCACAAGAACAGATTTCTGTGATGAACTACTTTCCAATAAGGGAGTAGGTACAATTACCTCATCAAGTTCTACTTTCTTCCCACTCACTTCTTTCGAGAGAAACTCCTTCTCTAGAAAGGATCCATTCTTAGCAACGAATGTCTTGCCTTCGGGTCTGTGATAGAAGGTGTACCCAACTGTTTCCTTTGGGTATCCTATGAAGACACATTTCTCCGATTTGGGTTTGAGCTTATCAGGATGAAACTTTTTCACATAAGTATCGCAACCCCAAACTTTAAGAAATGACAACTTTGGTTTCTTGCCAAACCACATTTCATATGGTGTCGTCTCAACGGATTTAGATGGTGCCCTATTTAACGTGAATGCAGCTGTCTCTAATGCATAACCCCAAAACGATAGTGGTAAATCGGTAAGAGACATCATAGATTGCACCATATCTAATAAAGTACGGTTACGATGTTCGGACACACCATTACGATGTGGTGTTCCAGGTGGCGTGAGTTGCGGAACTATTCCGCATTGTTTCAAATGAAGACCAAAATCCTAACTCAAATATTCTCCTCCACGATCAGATCGTAGAAACTTTATTTTCTTGTTACGATGATTTTCCACTTCACTCTGAAATTATTTGAACTTTTCAAATGTTTCAGATTTATGTTTCATCAAGAAGATATACCCATATCTCACTCAAATCATCTGTGAAGGTCAGAAAATAATGATACCTGCCGCGAGCCTCAACACTCAACGGACTGCATACATCAGTATGTATTATTTCCAACAAGTCTATTGCTCGCTTCATTGTTCCGGAGAATGGAGTCTTAGTCATCTTGCCCATGAGGCATGGTTCACAAGCATCAACTGATTCATAATCAAGTGATTCCAAAAGCCCATCAGCATGGATTTTCTTCATGCGCTTTACACCAATATGACCTAAATGGCAGTGCCACAAATAAGTTGCATTATCATTATTAACTTTGCATCTTTTGGCTTCAATATTATGAATATGTGTATCACTACGATCGAGATTCAATAAACCATTCACCTTGGGTGTAAGACCATTGAAGGTTTTATTCATGTAAACAGAACAACAATTATTCTCTAACTTTAAATGAATAACCGTATTGCAATAAACATGATCAAATCATATTCATGCTTAACCAAATAACATTTATTTAGGTTCAACACTAATCCCAAAAGTATAGGCAGTGTGCGATGATGATCATATCGATCTTGGAACCACTTCCAACACACATCATCACTTCACCTTTAACTAGTCTCTGTTCATTCTGCAACTCCCGTTTCGAGTTACTAATCTCAGCAACTGAATTAGTATCAAATACTGAGGGGTTGCTATAAACACTAGTAAAGTACACATCAATAACATGTATATCAAATATACCTTTGTTCACTTTGCCATCCTTCTTATCCGCCAAATACTTGGGGCAGTTCTGCTTCCAGTGACCAGTCCCTTTGTAGTAGAAGCACTTAGTCTCAGGCTTAGGTCTAGACTTGGGCTTGTTCACTTGAGCAGCAACTTGCTTGCCGTTCTTCTTGAAGTTCCCCTTCTTCCCTTTGCCCTTTTCTTGAAACTAGTGGTCTTGTCAACCATCAACGCTTGATGCTTTTCTTGATTTCTACCTTCGTCGATTTCAGCATCACGAAGAGCTTGGGAATCATTTCCGTTATCCCTTGCATATTATAGTTTATCACGAAGTTCCAGTAACTTGGTGATAGTGACTAGAGAACTCTGTCAATCACTATCTTATCTAGAAGATTAACTCCCACTTGATTCAAGTGATTGTAGTACTCAGACATTCTGAGCACATGCTCACTAGCTGAGCTATTCTCCTCCATCTTGTAGGCAAAGTGCTTGTCAAAGGTCTCATACCTTTCGACATGGGCATGAGTCTAAAATACTAATTTCAACTCTTGGAACATCTCATATGCTCTATGGCGTTCAAAACGTCTTTGAAGCCCTGATTCTACGCCGTAAAGCATGGTGCACTAAACTATCGAGTAGTCATCATATCGAGCTCACCAACATTCATAACGTCTGCATCTGCTCCTGCAATGGGTCTGTCACCTAGCGGTGCATCAAGGACATAATTCTTCTGTGCAGCAATGAGGATAATCGTCAGATCATGGATCCAATCCGCATCATTGCTACTAACATCTTTCAACTTAGTTTTTCTCTAGGAACATATCAAAAATAAACGGGGAGCTACATCGCGAGCTATTGATCTACAACATAGTTATGCAAATACTATCAGGACTAAGTTCATGATAAATTAAAGTTCAATTAATCATATTACTTAAGAACTCCCACTTAGATAGACATCTCTCTAGTCATCTAAATGATCATGTGATCCAAATCAACTAAACCATGTTCGATCATCACGTGAGATGGAGTAGTTTTCAATGGTGAACATCACTATGTTGATCATATCTACTATATGATTCACGCTCGACCTTTCAGTCTCCAGTGTTCCGAGGCCATATCTGTATATGCTAGGCTCGTTAAGTTTAACCCAAGTATTCTGCATGTGCAAAACTGGCTTGCACCCGTTGTATAAGAACGTTGAGCTTATCACACCGGATCATCACGTGGTGTCTTGGCACGACGAACTTTTGCAACGGTGCATCCTCAGGGAGAACACTTGTACCTTGAAATTTTTAGTGAGAGATCATCTTATAATGCTACCGTCAATCAAAGCAGAATAAGATGCATAAAGGATAAACATCACATGCAATCAATATATGTGACATGATATGGCCATGATCATCCTGCGCCTTTGATCTCCATCTCCAAAGTACTGTCATGATCTCTAGCATCACCGGCATGACACCATGATCTCCATCATCTTGATCTCTATCAACGTGTCATCATATGGTCGTCTCGCTAACTATTGGTTTTGCAACTATTGCTATCGCATAGCGATAAAGTAAAGCAATTGTATGACGCTTGCATCTTATGCAATAAAGAGACAACCATAAGGCTTCAGCCAGTTGCCGATAACTTTAACAAAACATGATCATCTCATACAACAATTTATATCTCATCATGTCTTGACCATATCACATCACAACATGCCCTGCAAAGACCAGTTAGACTTCCTCTACTTTGTTGTTGCAAGTTGTACATGGCTGCTATGGGCTGAGCAAGAACTGTTCTTACCTACGCATCAAAACCACAACGATATTTCGTCAAGTTAGTGATGTTTTATCCTTCAACAAGGACCGAGCATAGTCACACTCGGTTCAACTAAAATTGGAGAAACTGACACCCGCCAGCCACCTGTGTGCAAAGCACGTCGGTAGAACCAGTCTCGCGTAAGCATACGCGTAATGTCGGTCCGGGCCACTTCATCCATCAATACCGCCGAACCAAAGTATGACATGCTGGTAAGCAGTATGACTTGTATCGCCCACAAATCACTTGTGTTCTACTTGTGCATATAACATCTATGCATAAACCTAGCTCGGATGCCACTGTTGGGGAACGTAGTAATTTCTAAAAAATTCCTACGCACACGCAAGATCATGGTGATGCATAGCAACGAGAGGGGAGAGTGTCGTCTACGTACCCTCATAGACAGTAAGCGGAAGCGTTATGACAACACGGTTGATGTAGTCATACGTCTTCATGATCGACCAATCCTTAGTACCGAACAGACAGCACCACCGAGTTCAGCACATGTTTAGCTCGATGACGTCCCACGAACTCCGATCCAGCAGAGCTTCACGGGAGAGTTCCGTCAGCACGACGGCGTGATGACGGTTGCTACCTCTTGAGCACTGCGTTGGTTTTCCCTTGAAGAGGAAAGGGTGATGTAGCAAAGTAGCATAAGTATTTCCCTCAGTTTTTGAGAACCAAGGTATCAATCCAGTAGGAGGCTACGCGCGAGTCCCTCGCACCTGCACAAAACAAATAAATCCTCGCAACCAACGCGATAAGGGGTTGTCAATCCCTACACGGTCACTTACGAGAGTGAGATCTGATAGATATGATAAGATAATATTTTTGGTATTTTTATGATGAAGATGCAAAGTAAAATAAAAGGTAATGAAAATAACTAAGTATTGGAAGATTTAATATGATGAAGATAGACCCGGGGGCCATAGGTTTCAATAGTGGCTTCTCTTAAGAGCATAGGTATTTTACGGTGGGTGAACGAATTACTGTTGAGCAATTGACAAAATTGAGCATAGTTATGAGAATATCTAGGTATGATCATGTATATAGACATCACGTCTGAGACAAGTAGACCGACTCCTGCCTGCATCTACTACTATTAATCCACACATCGACCACTATCCAACATGCATCTAGAGTATTAAGTTCATAAGAACAGAGTAACGCCTTAAGCAAGATGACATGATGTAGAGGGATAAATTCATGCAATATGATAAAAAAACCCATCTTGTTATCCTCGATGGCAACAATACAATACGTGCCTTATATGATGCAACTAGAAGGTTTTGTCGATCCTAAAGGTGCTAACAAAGTGAGCAAGCTCCAGCGATCCATCTATGGACCGGTGCAAGTGTAACATCCCAAATTTTCAATTTGGAATGTTATACACTAGATCATCATTGCATATCATATTTATTGCATTTTGGTTGATCCTAGAAATTTCACGCAACTCAAGAACCCCCGGAGAGAGTTGGGGATTTCGTTATTTTCATATTTAAGTCGTCTCAAATTTTGAAAATAGGATCATTTGATTTTATTTATTTTATCTTCAATTATTTCTATTACAAAAATATGAGAGAGGGAATAAAATGACTTTCCCAAAAATAAAGAAATATTGAGGATTAAATAAAAAATCAAATAAGATTTTATTTTGGTTTTATTTGCTATTTTATTTGAATTTAGAAAAAATGTGCGTTTTTCAAAATTGCATTTAGGCCCCAAATAAATGTTCATCCTGTGCGGCTTGATTTTAGAAGCCGGGGGAAATTTATTTCGGGATTTTTGGAGTCCGTTTAGTATTTCTTCTATTTTTTCCGAGAGTAATTTTTTTAAAAAAAAAGGTCTGAACCGACCTTGGGTCGTAACCGGCCGGGACTCCTCCTGGCCGGGCCTCTTATAAGCGCCCCGAGGCCCCGGCCAAAGCCCAACCGCGCCCCCGCCCTAACCCTAACCCTAGCCGGCCGCCGCAGCCGCCGTCGCCGCCCCCGCCGTTCGCCGAAGGTAGTTTTTTTTTCGCCTCTGGTTTTTCTCGAAAAACCGTTCGGTTTTCCGACGGTTTTGTTTGTTTTTTTTAGTTTCGGTTTTTTAAATAGATCGGTTTTCCGGTTTATTTAATTATCGAGCGTTCGTCCGATTCGTTCGTTTTAACGAACGTTCATCGTTTTTCTTTTTCTCGGATTAAATCCGCGATTTTTCAGATCGCGATTCCTGATCTGATTTTCGTTTTAGTCTAACTTTTCGCTCGTTTATCGGAATCAGGCGATTCAAGCACCTGGAGTTTCGTCTCGAAACCCTCTTTCCGTTTAACCAAATCAAACAAGTTTTTGCCACTATAAAAAATTGCCCCTAGATCTAGAATAGTAAACGAAGCCTGTTTCTTTTGCCGTTTGTCTTTCGTTGCTTCGTTCGATTTGATTCTTTTTGCCAACCGGAGTTCTTAAGTTGAACTTTCTGGTTAGATCTCTTATGTGAGTTTTACCTGTGCATTAGTTGAGTACTTATTGTATGCTTGTTTGTTTGCGATAGAGTACCCGGAGTGCGCCGCTTGCTACTACGAATCGCTAGGTTTCCCGGATCATCCGCAAGGCAAGTAACACTTTGATCATGTTTTCCCTCTACCCAGTTTTATTGCATTAGATCAATCCTCACACATTGCATGAGTAGGATCTAATTAAATTACGGGTTTGGGAAGTAGATGAGGTAGAACCTATTACCTATTATTATCAAACCTTTGGGAGTTACTTCTGCGTTTGCTTATTATGCCATGCTATGCTAGTAGACGTGGATTGGGTGAGTGTATCCATGACAGATGTGAGATTGTTAATTAATGGTTTATTTAAGGTGGCAACTTAAACACACATCTGGGTGGATTAAGGCACGTGGGTATTCCAGCGATTGCCTGTTTTCTTTTGGACCGCCACCCAGGCTCAAAGGGATCATGAGATTATTCATGCTAGAAACTTCCGTGTGCAGCCACAAGCTATTATGGGCTCTAGCATAGTTGATTAAGTCGTGCGAATCTTACAGTGGTAGACTAACAGATGTAGGGGAAAGTAGGTGTAACGGTCTACCCGATCGTAAGGTGCTAGCGCTTCTGAAAGAGTATATCTCGGTCATCCGTTTCTCAAACACCATGTAGTGCGAGAAACCAAACGGAGGCGATCGAGTCTTGTGTGGAAAAGTGTGCAAACCTCTGCAGAGTGTATAAACTAATCATGATTAGCCGTGTCCCCGGTTATGGACATCTTGAGTATCTAGTACCTAGATTATCATGTGAATCTCAACATGTTACTCTAAAATTAATTTTGCTGGGTTTTGTTAATTGATGATGCTTAATTGGGATTGAGAATGCTGTCAACCATTCTTAATGTTTAACAACTCCCATGATAGTTAAATAAAATGTATTCCTTTGCAGTAGGGAAAAATTGGCTTTACACAAAACTATAACCATAGAGCTTTCCACCAGCCAAATATGCATATAGAATAGCCTATTTCATTCCATTATCCTATATGTGTTATTTTGCCAGCATATTCCATGTGCTGACCCGTTTCGGGCTGCAACGTTAATGTTGCAGACTTTTCAGACGACGATTAAGGAGTTTTTAGGTCGTGGTTCTATACTCGGTGATGCTGTTGGAGTTGATGGACTCACTTATCTTCCAAGCGTTCCGCTGTTATCGTTATTAGATGGCCTTAAGCCATATTTATTGTAATAAGTTCTCTTTTGAGACACTCAATGTAATAAGTGTGTGATTGCTACTCTGTTATAAATCCTTCAAGTATTGTGTGGTGTCAGCATTACTGATCTAGGGATGACACCTGAGCACATAGATTGGGCCATTTGAGGTCTGGTCACTACAAGATGGTATCAGAGCACACGCTGACTGTAGGGCACGACCAATAAGCTAAAGACCTAGATCACTACTCACTCTCTTCTCTTTCTGACTTCTCATCTTTTCTACTCTTTTAGGATGGCGGATGCAAGGAACAAGTTCACGCGACCGGATGAAGATACACCCTTTGGACGTCACTTGAAGGAAGTCACTAGATACCTGAACATAGGAGTACCAAGCTTCACCGGAACCTACAACGCCACTTTACCTGAAGAAGAGCGTTGGATGATTCAAGTTCAAGTTCCAGGAAGGACGTTCATGCCAGTCACCGAGCCCATAGAGTTTTCTTTTGATGCACCAACTTGGAGTCTAGGAAAGAGCATGGCAGCTCACATCGCCATGGGACATATTGGAGAAGTATACCGCAATGATATCAAGGATACTATCTACCAGATTTGTGGGCGCAGAGATGAGCACTGGGAGATGATCAGCACCAGGAAGGATAGATCAGCCGTAGCTTTTATCCAAGAGTTAAACCAGCACATTCGACGTCAGGAGAACCAGATGTGCGCCGACATGATAGATCTGAAGAAGGCGAGGACAAGAATCAAGGAACTGGACGAAGAACTCAAGGCTACACGTGAAGATTATGAAGAGGAAATCGAAGTATTAGTGGAGAAGAATGATGATCTGATCAAGAAGATCGGAATATTTATGGGAGACCCTACACCAGTAGAAGAAGACGAAGAACCCAAGGAGATTCGCCTGGAAGACTACATCATCATCGACGACACCGACTCGGATCCAGACAATAGCGATGATGACTATGTTGATGAAGCTGGAGCATATATAATGGAGTCGGCAACCGAAGAATATTTCTAGGAGACCACCTCATCAGTAGTAGTAGTCCACCATGTAAATATAGTAGTCCGAGCAGTTTTGCGATAGTTAGATCGATTGTATGCCCTTGTTTGATTGATTGAATGAAGTGAATTGTTTGCTTTTGCCTCATGTGCATATGGGTAGTGTTTTCTCTTTAGACCCCTCTCTATTCTTAAATCTCATCTTTTCTGAAACCTCAGATGCCTCCGAGACGTGACCCCGGATTTACCTTTCCACCGGAGCTCACCCAGTTGATCCAGCAGCAGAACACATTGATGCAGTTGCAAGTCCAGAATCAGAATCAGGGGAACAACAACAACAACCCACCATCACCACCACCACCTGTTGATCACTTAGCCCGTTTTCTTAGGCTGAATCCGCTAGTGTTTTCCAGTAGCACCGAGCCGATAGTAGCAGATGATTGGCTCTGCAAGACAGCTAGAGAGTTGACCACATCAGGATGCACGGATGCAGAAAAGGTGAAGTTTGCCGCACATCAGCTTGAAGGACCCGCAGCATCATGGTGGGAGAATTTCACAACCACTTTCCCTGTCGACACTGTCCCGTGGGACCAGTTTCAGCAGGCTTTTCGAATTGCCCATGTTTCAGCAGGAGCTATGGCCATGAAGAAGCAAGAGTTTCGCAACTTGCGCCAAGGAGGACGGACAGTTGGCCAGTATGTGGAGGACTTTAGTATATTAGCACGTTATGTCCCAGATGACGTTGCTACGGATGCAGCTAAGCAGGAGAAGTTTCTGGAAGGATTGAATGATGAGTTGAGCATGCAGTTGATGGTAGCCACCTTCAACAACTACCAGGAGTTGGTAGATCGTGCTCTCATGATTGAAGGGAAGCAGCAGCAGATTGAGAATCGCAAGAGGAAGTATGGACAAGGGAAGCACAATTCAGGAGCTCAGCAGAAGCCACGTTTTACCCCTAGACCGGAAGGACATTTTCAGCATACCCATGGAGGAGGTAGCTCGCACAATCACAATGGCACCAAGAATGGTAATGGGAATGGAGGAAGCAACGGCCAGAACCGCACCAACCCATCGACCCCAGCCAAGAGAGACCTGAGCCAAGTCACTTGTTTTAAGTGCCAAAAGACCGGACATTATGCCAATGAATGTCCTGAATCACAGAATGAAAATGGCAATGGAAGCTCTGGGAAGAAGCCGAACCCTTTCAACAGGGGACAGGTGAACCACGTTAACATGGAGGAGGTTGAAGAGCAGCCGGATGCAGTAATCGGTAAGTTTTTGGTTAAGTCATTTACTGCACTCGTTCTTTTTGATACTGGTGCATCGCATTCATACATATCAAGGGGATTTGTGCATAAGTATAACCTGCCCACCACCTATGTTAGTAAGCTCACCAAGAGCGGAGTATATGGCTAGCCAAGGATGTTTTCAAGTGCCATTAAGTATAGGTAGGCATGAGTTCCCCTCATATTTGATAATATTGGAATCACAAGGTTTGGACGTAATTCTGGGTATGGATTGGCTGTCGATGTATGGAGGAAACATCGATTGCGCCAGTAAGTCGATTTTGCTTACCACCCCAGAAGGGAGAAGGATCAAGTATGTATCCCGGCATGTGCCGAAGAGAACTCAAGTAAATTGTTTAACAGGAGTTGTGCAGGAGGAAGTACCAGTAGTGAAGGATTTCCCCGATGTATTTCTAGAAGAATTGCGAGGCATGCCACCGGATAGAGATATTGAGTTTTTGATTGAGCTTTTGCCAGGCACAGGGCCAATATCAAAGAGACCATATAGGATGCCTGCAAAGGATTTGGTGGAGATTAAGAAGCAAATTAAGGAGTTACTGCATAAAGGATACATTCGCCCAAGTTCATCACCCTGGGGATCGCCAGTACTTCTAGTGGAAAAGAAGGATGGATCGTTAAGGATGGTTGTTGATTATCGAGGTTTGAATGAAGTAACCATCAAGAACAAGTACCCACTACCGATGATCAATGATCTGTTTGATCGATTGCAAGGAGCTAAGGTATTTTCCAAGATCGATCTGCGATCAGGATACCACCAGTTGAAGATTCGAGAACAGGATATACCTAAGATGGCTTTTACCACCAGGTATGGGTTGTACGAGTATACCGTTATGTCATTTGGTCTGACTAACGCACCGGCATATTTTATGAACATGATGAACAAACTGTTTATGGAGTTCTTGGATAAGTTCGTCGTAGTGTTCATTGATGATATCCTGGTTTACTCAAAGAATGAAGAGGAGCATAAGGAGCATTTGCGTTTGGTTCTTGGAAAGCTCAGAGAACATCAATTATATGCTAAGTTTAGCAAATGTGAGTTTTGGTTGAAAGAAGTTGGATTTCTCAGACACGTTATATCCGGAGAAGGTATAGCAGTAGATCCCACTAAAATTGATACCGTAACCAAGTGGGAAACGCCAACAAGAGTTGGAGAGATCCGGAGTTTTCTCGGACTCGCAGGATACTACCGGAGGTTTATTAAGAATTTCTCAAAGATTGCAAAGCCTATGACAGAGTTGTTGAAAAAGGATACCAAGTTCATATGGACTGAGGAGTGTGAGGCTAGTTTCCAGGAGTTGAAGAAACGTTTGGTTACCTCACCAGTGTTGATTTTACCGGATCAGACCAAGGATTATGAGGTGTATTGTGACGCTTCACGTCGAGGACTTGGAGCAGTTCTTATGCAGGAAGGAAGAGTTGTTTCATATGCCTCACGACAACTTAAGCCCCATGAGTTGAATTATGCTACGCATGATTTGGAGTTAGCAGCCATAGTGCATGCATTGAAGACTTGGAGACATTTTCTGATTGGAAACCATTGCGAGGTGTACACGGATCACAAGAGTTTGAAGTATATTTTCACACAAAAGGAGTTGAACCTCAGACAAAGGAGATGGTTGGAGCTCATCAAGGATTATGATATGAAATTGCATTATCACCCCGGAAAGGCTAACGTAGTAGCTGACGCGTTGAGCCGCAAGACCCATGTCAGCACCCTAATGACGGGAGATTTACCAAGGGAGTTAGCCGAAAATCTTAGAGAGCTATGTTTGGAAATAGTTCCAAGAGGCTATGTAGCAGCATTGGAGATTCAGTGTACTTTGATGGATAAGATCAGAGAAGCCCAAAAGACTGACAAGGAGATTGCTTCTATTAAGGAGAAAATGAGCAAGGGAAAGGCTAAGGGATTTCGTGAGGATGAGCACGATACCTTATGGTTTGAAGACCGTGTTTATGTGCCTAATGATTCGGAGATCAGGAAGTTAATTTTACAAGAGGCCCATGATTCACCGTATTCTATTCACCCAGGAAACACCAAGATGTATTTGGATTTGAAGGATATTTTCTGGTGGACCGGAATGAAGAAGGATATTGCGGAATATGTAGCAGTTTGTGATGTATGTCAGAGAGTAAAGGCAGAGCATAAGAAGCCAGCCGGATTGCTACAGCCATTGCCGATACCCAAATGGAAGTGGGATAAGCTAGGCATGGATTTTATTACAGGATTGCCCAGAACACGTTCATGCTATGACTCAATATGGGTTGTAGTCGATCGTTTGACAAAGGTAGCTCATTTCATTCCAGTGAAGACTACCTATACCAGTGCAAAGTTGGCAAAGATATATATGACTAGAATCGTTTGTCTGCATGGAGTTCCAAGGAGCATAGTATCAGATAGAGGAACCCAGTTTACCTCAAAGTTCTGGAATCAGTTGCATGAAACTTTGGGTACTAGACTGCAGTTTAGCACAGCTTTCCACCCGGAGACAGATGGACAGACTGAGAGAGTCAATCAGATTTTGGAGGATATGCTAAGAGCTTATGCGCTAGATTACGGATCTAGTTGGGACGAAAATTTGCCGTATGTAGAGTTCTCATACAACAACAACTATCAATCCAGTTTGAAGATGGCCCCTTTCGAAGCCTTGTACGGAAGGAGGTGCAGGACCCCATTTTCCTGGGATGAAGTTGGAGATCGCCAGTTGTTTGGGCCGGATCTGATAAAGGAGTCTGAATAGAAAGTGAAATTGATTCGCGATAGGCTCAAGGTAGCCCAATCCAGGCAGAAGAGTTATGCAGATTCTAAATGCAAGGAGACAGTTTATGAAGTCGGAGACCGAGTTTATCTTCGAGTATCTCCACTTCGGGGAGTTAAGCGCTTTGGAGTTAAGGGAAAGTTAGCGCCACATTTTGTAGGCCCATACAAAGTTTTGGAGCGTATGGGAGAAGTTGCCTATAAGTTGGAATTGCCCGAGGGACTGTCAGGAGTTCACGACGTGTTCCATGTATCCCAGTTGAAGAAGTGCCACGCAGAGATGGTTGATATACCGCTGAGAGATACGGTACCACTAGAAGCAATTCAGTTGGACAGTGATTTGACCTATGAGGAGAAACCAGTTAAGATTCTAGAGTATGCCAGCCGAGTCACCCGCAGCAAGGTTATCAAGTTTTGCAAGGTTCAGTGGAGCCACCACACGGAGGATGAAGCCACCTGGGAACGAGCGGAAGATTTTCTGAAGGACCACCCTCACCTATTTTCTAGCCAACCTGAATCTCGAGGGCGAGATTCATATTAAGGGGGGTAGGTTTGTAACATCCCAAATTTTCAATTTGGAATGTTATACACTAGATCATCATTGCATATCATATTTATTGCATTTTGGTTGATCCAAGAAATTTCACGCAACTCAAGGACCCCCGAGAGAGTTGGGGATTTCGTTATTTTCATATTTGAGTCGTCTCAAATTTTGAAAATAGGATCATTTGATTTTATTTATTTTATCTTCAATTATTTCTATTACAAAAATATGAGAGAGGGAATAAAATCACTTTCCCAAAATAAAGAAATATTGAGGATTTAATAAAAATCAAATAAGATTTTATTTTGGTTTTATTTTCTATTTTATTTGAATTTAGGAAAAATGCATGTTTTTCAAAATTGCATTTAAGCCCCAAATAAATGTTCATCCTGTGCGGATTGATTTTAGAAGCCGGGGGAAATTTATTTCGGGATTTTTGGAGTCCGTTTAGTATTTCTTTTGTTTTTTTCGAGCGTAATTATTATATTTAAAAAAAAAGGTCCGAACTGACCTTGGGCCGTAACCGGCCGGGACTCCTCCTGGCCGGGCCTCTTATAAGCGCCCCGAGGCCCCGGCCAAAGCCCAGCCGCGTCCCCGCCCTAACCCTAACCCTAGTCGGCCGCCGCCGCCGCCGTCGCCGCCGCCCGCCCGCGCCACCGCCGCTGCTGCCCGCGTCGCCCCACCGCCGCCCGCCCGCGCCGCCGCCGTCGCCGGAGGTAGTTTTTTTTTCTCCTCCGGTTTTTCTCGAAAAATCGTTCGGTTTTCCGACGGTTTTGTTCGTTTTTTTAGTTTCGGTTTTTTAAATAGATCGGTTTTCCGGTTTATTTAATTATCGAGCGTTCGTCCGATTCGTTCGTTTTAACGAACGTTCGTCGTTTTTCTTTTTCTCGGATTAAATCCGCGATTTTTCAGATCGCGATTCCTGATCCGATTTTCGTTTTAGTCTAACTTTTCGCTCGTTTATCGGAATCAGGCGATTCAAGCACCTGGAGTTTCGTCTCGAAACCCTCTTTCCGTTTAACCAACTCAAACAAGTTTTTGCCACTGTAAAAAATTGCCCCTAAATCCAGAATAGTAAATGAAGCCTGTTTCTTTTGTCGTTTGTCTTTCGTTGCTTCGTTCGATTTGATTCTTTTTGCCAACCGGAGTTCTTAAGTTGAACTTTCTGGTTAGATCTCTTATGTGAGTTTTACCTGTGCATTAGTTGAGTACTTATTGTATGCTTTTTGTTTTCGATAGAGTACCCGGAGTGCGCCGCTTGCTACTTCGAATCGCTAGGTTTCCTGGATCATCCGCAAGGCAAGTAACACTTTGATCATGTTTTCCCTCTACCAAGTTTTATTGCATTAGATCAATCCTCACACATTGCATGATTAGGATCTAATTAAATTGTGGGTTTGTGAAGTAGATGAGGTAGAACCTATTACTTGTTATTAACAAACCTTTGGGAGTTACTTCTACGTTTGCTTATTATGCCATGCTATGCTAGTAGACGTGGATTGGGTGAGTGTATACATGACAGATGTGATATTGTTGATTAATGGTTTATTTAAGGTGGAAACTTAAACACACATCTGGGTGGATTAAGGCACCTGGGTATTCCAGCGATTGCCTGTTTTCTTTTGGACCGCCACCCAGGCTCAAAGGGACCATGAGATTATTCATGCTAGAAACTTCCGTGTGCAGCCACAAGCTATTATGGGCTCTAGCATAGTTGATTAAGTCGTGCGAACTCTTACAGTGGTAAACTAGCAGATGTAGGGGAAAGTAGGTGTAACGGTCTACCCGATCGTAAGGTGCTAGCGCTTCTGAAAGACGATGTCTCGGTCATCCGTTTCTCAAACACCATGTAGTGCGAGAAACCAAACGGAGGCGATCGAGTCTTGTGGGGAAAAGTGCGCAAACCTCTGCAGAGTGTATAAACTAATCATGATTAGCCGTGTCCCCAGTTATGGACATCTTGAGTATCTAGTACCTGGATTATCATGTGAATCTCAACATGTTACTCTAAAATTAATTTTGCTGGGTTTTGTTAATTGATGATGCTTAATTGGGATTGAGAATGTTGTCAACCATTCTCAATGTTTAACAACTACCATGATAGTCAAATAAAATTTATTCCTTTGCAGTAGGGAAAAATTGGCTTTACGCAAAACTATAACCATAGAGCTTTCCACCAGCCAAATATGCATATAGAATAGCCTATTTCATTCCATTATCCTATATGTGTTATTTTGCCAGCATCTTCCATGTGCTGACCCGTTTCGGGCTGCAACGTTAATGTTGCAGACTTTTCAGACGACTATTAAGGAGTTTTTAGGTCGTGGTTCTATACTCAGTGATGTCGTTGGAGTTGATGGACTCACTTATCTTCCAAGCCTTCCGTTGTTATCGTTATTAGATGGCCTTAAGCCATATTTATTGTAATAAGTTCTCTTTTGAGACACTCGATGTAATAAGTGTGTGATTGCTACTCTGTTATAAATCCTTCAAGTACTGTGTGGTGTCAGCATTACTGACCCAGGGATGACACCTGAGCACAGAGATTGGACCGTTTGAGGTCTGGTCGCTACAGCAAGTATCTGTAGCGACCCGACCTCAGACGGTCAAGTCTCTGTGCTTAAGTGTCATCCCTGGATCGGTATGCTGACACACACAGTACTCGAGGATTTATAACAGAGGTAAATCACATGTATAAAATAACGTAAATACTATTACCTCAATCCAAATAGCGGAAGTAACAAGGTTGTGGATTCCCATCAACACCAACGGCAAAGTTGAGTGTAGAAATCGTAACCCTAACATATCACTTACTCGTTGTAAGATTCCTGCAACATGAGACGTTGCAGCCACAAAGGGTTAGTACATTGAATGTACTGGCAAATTCACACCAGAGGATAATGATGAATAATAGCTATCACTACATGCATATTTGGCTGGTGGAAAAGCTCTATGGCTATAATGTTTTTGCGAAAAGCCAATTTTTTTTCCTACAGCAAAGGAATATATTTTATTTAACTACAAAGTTGGTTGAAAATATTGAGAAGGCTCCTCCAACTCAATCCCAAATTAACATCAATAACCCAACAAATTATTTAAGTAACGTGATGAGATCAATATGATAATCCAAGTACCAGAGACTCAAGATGTCCATAACCGGGACACGGCTAACCATGATTAGTTTGTACACTCTGCAGAGGTTTGTGCACTTTTCCCCACAAGACTCGATCTCCTCCATTGGATTTCTCGCACTACATGGTGTTTGAGAAACGGATGACCGAGACACAGTCTTTCAGAAGCATTAACTCCTTACTCCGGGCAGACCATACCAACCTACATCCCTCTACCTGCTGATCCACCTCTTCGGGAGCTTCACGCAACTTACTCAACTATGCTAGAGCCCATAAGAGCTTGTGGCTGCACACGGAAGTTTCTAGCATGAATAATCTTATGATCCCTTTGAGCCTGGGTGGCATTCCATAATGTGATCACACAGGTCCTCCGGGATCCCCTTGGGCAAGCACTGGGTTCTCCAGGTGCCCGGGCAAACCATTGGGTGCTCCAGGGTGCCCCAACCAATCCACCCAGATGTGTATTAAAGTAGCCACCTTAAGTTAACCATTAAATAATAACTCTCTCATCTGTCATGAATTCTCTCTAACCAATCGACGTCTACAAGCATAGCATAGCAATATGAGCATAACGTAAAAGTAACTCCCAGGGTTTGAATGCAGGGCAATAGGTTCCTACCTCATCAACTACTTCCCGATACCCACATGTTATAAATCCGTAACCATGCAATGTTTGAGGGTGAAACTAATGCATAAAAACAGGGTATGAAAGGAATATGATCAAAGTGTGAACTTGCCTGCAATGTTGATGAAGATGATTCGCACTCATAACTCTTGATAGTTCTACTCGTCACACTATGGTCAATCTATCGTAAGCAAGCAATAGTAACCACACATAAGCAATCACTCAAAAGATCGCAAAGAACGAAGAAGACGATTTGGAAAACATCAAAACCAAGCAAATACTCTTGCAACATAAAACAATTCCTAACAGTACCAAAAATATTTTAATTTGGCCTTATTAGAAAGTTTAGGTCAAGAGCTTCGATTTGCAAAAAGAATCAACTCAAACGGAGTTATAAAACTCAAGTTATGATCAAACAAAGTTCAAATACAAAACTGTTTGAATTAAAATTTTAAAACTTTCAAAAATATGTTCAAGTTGATTATCTGGATAGAGGGGGTCGTAACGAAGAAGTGAGGGTTGGTTTCGTTGGATTTGGACAAACGGATAAAAACTTGTGATAGATTGAAGATTAGGGACTAAACTGTGAAGAAACTAATTACAAACGGGTCCCTGGCCGAAATTAAAAAGAAAAAGAAAAATACTAAACAACAAACATTCGTCACAGTACCTAATCTAATGAATATGCTCGCTGTAAAGATCAAACTAGTGAACGCTCACAAACAAACAAAAAAACGTTTTGAAAAAAAACGCGATCTGGATCGTTGGATCCAGATCCAATGGGCGGGAGGCGGCGGTTACCGGGGCGATCGCCGGAGTCGGGGAGGACGACGGCGGCGACTTCGGTCTCGGCCGGGGCGGCGGCTCCGGTGGTCGAGGAGGGCAACGAAGAGGTCGGGGAGGGGCGGCGCGTCGCGGCGAGGAGGATGGCGGCGTCGGCGGCGGTCCACGACGACGGAACGAAGCGGGGTGGAGGCGGCTCCGGCGAGATGTGTGGCGGCGGCGGCGGCTTAATATGCGGCGTGAGAGAGGGAGGAGAGGGTCCGAGGCAGCGCCTTTTAAGAGGCAGGGCGAGGGGTGGCGTGGGGAAGGGGCGGGAGGAGGCGTGTCCACCTCGGCCACGTCGGCGCCGGCGGCGTACGGGCGGCAGACTCCCGAGCGAGAGCTCGGGGACAAGCGGCTGGGCCGTTGGGCCGTGGCCTGGCTCGGGCGCTAGGCCGTCCAAGTCGGCGACGGGGGAAAAGTTTTTTTTAAATAAAGATTTTCCAGTCAAACAAAAATAACTAAAACAAAATAAAAAAATATTATATAGGCATATAATATATCAAAATTTTCAGAAAACAATTTTCTACAACATGAACATTTTTATAACTTTAAATAAAATCTACAAAAATTTGAATAAATCAAACAATGCTACTGATACAATAAAACCCACTAAAAATCATTTTAAAAATACCAAAATGATTTCAAAATAATTTCTCTCCAATTTTCTATTGTAGGGAATCATGTTACCCTATTTTCTGTATATTCTATTTTTTGGAGAAAAATAATTTGAATAAAACCCAAATAACTCTGAATTAAAAAATAATTTCCAAAAGGACTTTGAATTTGATCCTTTTAAACTTCCAACTCATATTTCATATGTTTTGAAGAAGTCATTTTATCTTCTCTCATGAAAATCATTAAGTTGCTTAAAGTTCTGAATTTGAAATATTTTCAAATGAAATTCAAATCTTTTCAACACCCTTTATCATTTATTTAAATGGAAGAAGTCGTATTATCTTCACTCTAGGGTTTTGTGATGAAAAGAATTTGAATTCACGGAGGCCATAAAAGCAAAAATGAAAGTCTGGGAAAGTCCTTTTATTCCCTCTCATTTAACTTTCAAAAAGTTTTGAATTTCACTCAATCAATCAAATCTATCTATTTATTATAACATTCCAAAATTTAGAATTTTGGGATGTTACAGTATCTCAGAGTTGGAATGTATGCTTTGATAAAGTGATCAAAGAATATGGTTTTATACAGACTTGCGGTGAAGCCTGTATTTACAAGAAAGTGAGTGGGAGCACTACAACATTTCTGATAAGTATATGTGAATAACATATTGTTGATCGGAAATAATGTAGAATTTTATGGAAAACATAAAGGAGTGTTTCAAAAGAGTTTTTCAAAGGAAGACCTCGATGAAGCTGCTTACACATTGAGCATCAAGATCTATAGAGATAGATCAAGACGCTTGATAAGTTTTTTCAATGAGTACATACCTTGACAAGATTTTGAAGTAGTTCAAAATGGAACAGTCAAAGAAGGAGTTCTTGCCTATGTTGCAAGGTGTGAAGTTGAGTAAAGACTCAAAACCCGACCACGGCAACAATAGAAAAGAATGAAAAGTCATTCCCTATGCCTCAGTCATAGGTTCTATAATGTATGCTATGTTGTGTACCGGTCTTCTTTTATACCTTAGCATGATTCTGGCAAGGGAGTACAATAGTGATCTAGGAGTAGATCACTGGACAGCGGTCAAAATTATCCTTAGAGGACTATTTCTCGGTTATGGAGGTGATAAAAGAGTTCGTCGTAAAGAGTTACGTCGATGCAAACTTTTTACATCAATCTAGATGACTCTAAGTCTCGATCTGGATACATATTGAATGTGGGAGCAATTAGCTAGAGTAGCTCCGTGTAGAGTATTGTAGACATAGAAATTTGCGAAATACATACAGATCTGAATGTTGCAGACCCGTAGACTAAACTTCTCTCACAAGCAAAACATGATCACTCTTTGAGTTTTAATCACGTAGCGATGTGAACTAGATTATTGACTCTAGCAAACCCTTTGGGTGTTAGTCACATGGAGATGTTAACTAATCACATAAAGATGTGGACTATTGGTGTTAAATCACATGACGACATGAACTAGATTATTGACTCTAGTGCAAGTGGGAGACTGAAGGAAATATGCCCTAGAGGCAATAATAAAGTAGTTGTTTATATTTCCTTATATCATGATAAATGTTTATTATTCATGCTAGAATTGTATTAACTAGAAACTTAGTACATGTGTGAATATATAGACAAACTAAGTGTCACTAGTATGCCTCTACTTGACTAGCTCGTTGAATCAAAGATGGGTAAGTTTCCTAGCCATAGACTTGACTTGATCCATTCCATTAGCTTAGCACTTGATCGTTTTAGTTTACTGCTATTGCTTTCTTCATGACTTATACATGTTCCTATGACTATTAGATTATGCAACTCCCGATTACCGGAGGAACACTTTGTGTGCTACCAAACGTCACAACATAACTGGGTGATTATAAAGGTGCTCTACAGGTGTCTCCAATGGTACTTGTTGAGTTACCATAGATCGAGATTAGGATTTGTCACTCCGATTGTCGGAGAGGTATCTCTGGGCCCACTCGGTAATACACATCACTATAAGCCTTGCAAGCATTGTAACTAATGAGTTAGTTGCAGGATGATGTATTACAGAACGAGTAAAGAGACTTGCCGGTAACGAGATTGAACTAGGTATTGAGATACCGACGATCGAATCTCGGGAAAGTAACATACCGATGACAAAGGGAACAATGTATGTTGTTATGCGGTTTGACCGATAAAAGATCTTCATAGAATATGTAGGAGCCAATATGAACATCCAGGTTCCTCTATTGGTTATTGACTGGAGACGTGTCTCGGTCATGTCTACATAGTTCTCGAACCCGTAGGGTCTGCACGCTTAATGTTCGGTGACGATCTGTATTATGAGTTTATGTAATTTGATGTACCGAAGGTAGTTCGAAGTCCCGGATGAGATCCGGGAAATGACGAGGAGTCTCAAAATGGTCGAGATGTGAAGATCGATATATTGGATGACTATATTCGGATATCAGAAAGGTTTCGAGTGATTCGGATATTTTTCAGAGTACCGGGGAGTTACGGGAATACAGGGAAGAAGTATTGGGCCTCATGGGCCAAGTGGTGGAAGAGAGGAGGCACGGCGCGCGGCCCCCCTAGCCCAAACTGAATTGGCTAGGGGGCGGCCCCCCTTTCCTCCCTCTCCTTCCTTCTCCCCTTCCCCCTTCCTTTCCTCCTCCTAGTAGGAGTAGGAAATGGGAGTCCTACTCCTACTAGGAGGAGGACTCCTCCTCCTGGCGCGCCCTAGGAGGGCCGGCCGGCCTCCCCCCTTGATCCTTTATATATGGGGGCAGGGGAATCCTAGAACACACAAGTTGATCATTGATCCCTTAGCTGTGTGTGGTGCCCCCCTCCACCATAATCCACCTAGATCATATCGTAGCGGTGCTTAGGAGAAGCCTTGCGTCGGTAGCAACATCATCACCGTCATCACGCCGGCGTGCTGATGAAACTCTCCCATGAAGCTCTGCTGGATCAGAGTTCGTGGGACGTCATCGAGCTGAACGTGTGCTGAACTCGGAGGTGCCGTATGTTCGGTACTGGGATTGGTCGATCGTGAAGACGTACGACTACATCAACCGCGTTGTCATAACGCTTCCGCTTACGGTCTACGAGGGTACGTAGATGACACTCTCCCCTCTCGTTCCTATGCATCACCATGATCTTGCGTGTGCGTAGGATTTTTTTTGAAATTACTACGTTCCCCAACACTCCTCTCTTCTAAAGCCTATGAAGGCCCATTAACCCCCCGGGGGGTTCTGGTAACCCCCCGGTACTCCGAAAAATGCCCAAACCTATCTGAAACCTTTCCGGTGTCCAAACAAAACCTTCCAATATATCAATCTTCATGTCTCGACCATTTTGAAACTCCTCGTCATGTCCGTGATCACATTCGGGACTCCGAATAACCTTCGGTACATCAACTCACGTAACTCACAATACATATGGTCATCGAACGTTAAGCATGCGGACCCTACGGGTTCGAGAACTATGTAGACATGACCGAGACTCATCTCCAGTCAATAACCAATAGTGGAACATGGATGCTCATATTGGTTCCTAGATATTCTACGAAGATCTTTATTAGTCAAGCCGCATAACAACATACATTGTTCCCTTTGTCATCGGTATGTTACTTGTCCGAGATTCGATCGCTGGTATCATCATACCTAGTTCAATCTCGTTAACGACAAGTATCTTTACTCATTCCGTAATGCAACATCCCGTAACTAACTCATTAGTCACATTACTTGCAAGGCTTGTAGTGATGTGCATTACCGAGAGGGCCCAGAGACACCTCTCTTACGATCGGAGTGACAAATCCTAATCCCGATCTATGCCAACTCAACAAACACCATCGGAGACACCTATAGAGCATCTTTATAATCATCCAGTTACGTTGTGACGTTTGATAGAAAACAAAATGTTCCTCCGGTATTCGGGAGTTACATAATCTCATAGTCATAGGAACATGTATAAGTTATGAAGAAAGCAATAGAAATAAACTAAACGATCATAGTGCTAAGCTAACGGATGGGTCATGTCAATCACATCATTCTCTAATGATGTGATCTCATTCATCAAATGAAAACTCATGTCTATGGCTAGGAAACTTAACCATCTTTGATTAACAAGCTAGTCAAGTAGAGGCATACTAGTGACACTCTATTTGTCTATGTATTCACACATGTACTAAGTTTCCGGTTAATACAATTCTAGCATGAATAATAAATATTTATCATGATATAAGGAAATATAAATAACAACTTTATTATTGCCTCTAGGGCATATTTCCTTCAGTCTCCCACTTGCACTAGAGTCAATAATCTAGATTACATTGTAATGATTCTAACACCCATGGAGTCTTGGTGCTAATCATGTTTTGCTCATGAGAGAGGTTAGTCAACGGGTCTGCAACATTCAGATCCATATGTATCTTGCAAATCTCTATGTCTCCCTCCTTGACTTGATCGCGGATGGAATTGAAGCGTCTCTTGATGTGCTTGGTTCTCTTGTGAAATTTGGATTCCTTTGCCAAGGCAATTGCACCAGTATTGTCACAAAAGATTCTCATTAGACCCGATGCACTAGGTATGACACCTAGATCAGATATGAACTCCTTCATCCAGACTCCTTCATTTGCTGCTTCCGAAGCAGCTATGTACTCCGCTTCGCATGTAGATCCCGCCACGACGCTTTGCTTAGAACTGAGCCAACTGACAGCTCGACCATTCAATAAAAATACATATCCGGTTTGTGACTTAGAGTCATCCGGATCAGTGTCAAAGCTTGCAGCGACGTAACCGTTTATGACGGGCTCTTTGTCACCTCCATAAACGAGAAACATATCCTTAGTACTTTTCAGGTATTTCAGGATGTTCTTCACCGTTGTCCAGTGATCCACTCCTGGATTACTTTGGTACCTCTCTGCTAAAATATTAGCAAGGCACACATCAGGTCTGGTACACAGCATTGCATACATGATAGAACCTATAGCCGAAGCATAGGGAATGACTTTCATTTTCTCTGTATCTTCTGCAGTGGTCGGGCATTGAGTGTGACTCAACTTCACACCTTGTAATACAGGCAAGAACCCTTTCTTTGTTTGATCCATTTTGAACTTCTTCAAAACTTTATCAAGGTATGTGCTTTGTAAAAGTCCAAGTAAGCGTCTTGATCTATCTCTTTAGATCTTGATGCCCAATATATAAGCAGCTTCACCGAGGTCTTTCATTGAAAAATTCTTATTCAACTATCCTTTTATGCTATTCAGAAATTCAGTATCATTTCCAATCAACAATATGTCATCCACATATAATATTAGAAATGCTACAGAGCTCCCACTCACTTTCTTGTAAATACAGGCTTCTCCAAAAGTCTGTATAAACCATATGCTTTGATCACACTATCAAAGCGTTGGAGTTTCCACACTTTGTTAGCACCTTTTGGATCGACAAAACCTTCTGGTTGCATCATATACAATTCTTCTTTAAGATATCGATTACGGAATGCAGTTTTGACATCCATTTGCCAAATTTCGTAATCATAAAATGCGGCAATTCCTAACATGATTCGTAAGGACTTAAGCATCACTACGGGTGAGAAGGTCTCATCGTAGTCAACTACTTGAACTTTTCGAAAACCTTTCGCAACAAGTCGAGCTTTGTAGATAGTAACATTACTGTCAGTGTCAGTCTTCTTCTTGAAGATCCATTTATTCTCTATGGCTTGTCGATCATCGGGAAAGTCAACCAAAGTCCAGACTTTGTTCTCATACATGGATCCCATCTCAGATTTCATGGCCTCAAGCCATTTTGCGGAATCTAGGCTCATCATCGCTTCCTCATAGTTCGTAGGTTCGTCACGGTCAAGTAACATGACCTTCAGAACAGGATTACCATACCACTCTAGTGCGGATCTTACTCTGGTTGACCTATGAAGTTCGGTAGTAACTTGATCAGAAGTTTCATGATCATCATCATTAGTTTCCTCACTAATTGGTGTAGGAATCACTGGAACTGATTTCTGTGATGAACTACTTTCCAATAAGGGGGCAGGTACAATTACCTCATCAAGTTCTACTTTCCTCCCACTCATTTCTTTCGAGAGAAACTCCTTCTCTAGAAAGGATCCATTCTTAGCAAAAAAATATCTTGCCTTCGGATCTATGATAGAAGGTGTACCCAACAGTCTCCTTTAGGTATCCTATGAAGACACATTTCTCCGATTTGGGTTCGAGCTTATCAGGTTGAAGCTTTTTCACATAAGCATCGCAGCCCCAAACTTTAAGAAACGACAACTTGGGTTTCTTGCCAAACCACAGTTCATATGGTGTCGTTTCAACGGATTTAGATGGTACCCTATTTTAACTTGAATGCAACCGTCTCTAAAGCATAACCCCAAAATGTTAGCACTAAATCAGTAAGAGACATCAAAGATTGCACCATATCTAATAAAGTGCGGTTACGACGTTTGGACACACCATTTTGTTGTGGTGTTCCAGGTGGCGTGAGTTGCGAAACTATTCCGCAATGTTTCAAATGAAGACCAAACTCATAACTCAAATATTCACCTCCACGGTCAGATCATAGAAACTTAATTTCCTTGTTACGATGATTTTCGACTTCACTCTGAAATTCTTTGCACTTTTCAAATGTTTCAAACTTATGTTTCATCAAGTAGATATACCCATATCTACTCAAATCATCTGTGAAGGTCAGAAAATAACAATACCCGCGACGAGAATCAACACTCATCGGACCGCATACATCAGTATGTATTATTTCCAACAAGTCTGTTGCTCGTTCCATTGTTCCGGAGAATGGAGTCTTAGTCATCTTGCCCATGAGGCATGGTTTGCAAGCATCAAGTGATTCCAAAAGCCCATCAGCATGTAGTTTCTTCATGCGCTTTACACCAATATGACCTAAATGGTAGTGCCACAAATAAGTTGCACTATCATCATTAAACTTATATCTTTTGGCTTCAATACTATGAATATGTGTATCACTATTATCAAGATTTAGTAAAAATATACCACTCGTCAAGGGTGCATGACCATAAAAGATATTACTCATATAAATAGAGCAACCATTATTCTCTGATTTAAATGAATAACCGTGTCGTATCAAACAAGATCTAGATATAATGTTCATGCTTAACGCTGGCACCAAATAATAATTATTCAGGTCTAAAACTAATCCCGAAGGTAGATGTAGAGGTAGCGTGCCGACAGCGAACACATCGACTTTGGAACCATTTCCCACACGCATCATCACCTCGTCCTTAGCCAATCTTCGCTTAATCCGTAGCACCTGTTTCTAGTTGCAAATATTAGCAACAGAACCAGTATCAAATACACAGGCGCTACTGTGAGCATTAGTAAGGTACACATCAATAACATGTATATCAAATATACCTTTCACTTTGCCATCCTTATTATCCGCCAAATATTTTGGGTAGTTCCGCTTCCAGTGACCAGTCCCTTTGTAGTAGA
Source organism: Triticum urartu (assembly GCF_056163025.1). Lineage (NCBI taxonomy): Eukaryota > Viridiplantae > Streptophyta > Magnoliopsida > Poales > Poaceae > Triticum > Triticum urartu. Next base: position 442,948,057 of record NC_141877.1, on the reverse strand, counting down.
AGCACTCATTCTCAGGCTTAGGTCCAAACTTGGGCTTCTTCACTTGAGCAGCAACTTGCTTGACATTCTTCTTAAAAATTCCCCTTCTTCCCTTTGCCCTTCTTCTTGAAACTGGTGGTCTTGTTGACCATCAACACTTGATGCTCCTTCTGGATTTCTACCTCCGCAACCTTTAGCATTGCGAAGAGCTCAGGAATTTTCTTATCCATCCCTTGCATATTATAGTTCATCATGAAGCTTTTGTAGCTTGGTGGCAGTGATTGAAGAACTCTGTCAATGACACTATCAACCGGAAGATTAACTCCCAACTGAGTCAAGTGATTGTGGTACCCAGACATTCTGAGTATGTGTTCACTGACAGAACTATTCTCCTCCATTTTGCAGCTGTAGAACTTATCGGAGACTTCATGTCTCTCAATCTGGGCATTTGTTTGAAATATTAACTTCAACTCCTGGAACATCTCATATGCTCCATGACATTCAAAACATCGTTGAAGTCCCGGTTCTAAGCTGTAAAGCATGGCACACTGAACTATCGAGTAGTCATCAGCTTTGCTCTACCAGGTGTTCATAACATCTGGAGTTGCTCCTACAGCAGGTTTGGCACCCAGCGGTGATTCTAGGATGTAATTCTTCTGTGCAGCAATGAGGATAATCCTCAAGTTACAGACCCAGTCCGTGTAGTTGCTACCATCATCTTTCAACTTAGCTTTCTCTAGGAACGCATTAAAATTCAACGGAACAACAACACGGGCCATTTATCTACAATAACATAGACATGCAAAATACTATCAGGTACTAAGTTCATGATAAATTAAAGTTCAATTAATCATATTACTTAAGAACTCCCACTTAGATTCACATCCCTCTAATCATCTAAGTGTTCACGTGATCCATATCAACTAAACCATGTCCGATCATCACGTGAGATAGAGTAGTTTTCAATGGTGAACATCACTATGTTGATCATATCTACTATATGATTCACGCTCGAGCTTTCGGTCTCAGTGTTCCGTGGCCATATCTATATAAGCTAGGATCGTCAAGTTTAACCCGACTATTCTGCGTGTACAAAACTGGCTTGCACCTGTTGTATGTGAACGTAGAGCTTATCACACCCGATCATCACGTGGTGTCTCAGCACGACGAACTGTAGCAACGGTGCATACTCAGGGAGAACACTTATACCTTGAAATTTAGTGAGAGATCATCTTATAATGCTACCGCCGTACTAAGCAAAATAAGATGCATAAAGGATAAACATCACATGCAATCAATATAAGTGATATGATATGGCCATCATCATCTTGTTCCTTTGATTTCCATATCCAAAGCACCGTCATGATCACCATCGTCACCGGCCTGACACCTTAATCTCCATCGTAGCATCGTTGTTGTCTCGCCAACTATTTCTTCCATGACTATCGCTACTGCTTAGTGAAAAAGTAAAGCAATTACATGGCGATTGCATTTCGTACAATAAAGCGACAACCATATGGCTCCTGCCAGTTGCTGATAACTGTGTTACAAAACATGATCATCTCATACAACAATTCATATAATCACGTCTTGACCATATCACATCACAACATGCCCTGCAAAAACAAGTTAGACATCCTCTACTTTTTTGTTGCAAGTTTTATGTGGTTGCTACGGGCTTAGCAAGAACCGTTCTTACATATGCATCAAAACCACAACGTCGTATAGTGATTGATTTTTGATCTTCAGAAAGAACCCTGTTCATTGAATCCGATTCAACTAAAGTTGGAGGAACTGACACCCGCCAGCCACCTGTGTGCAAAGCACGTCGGTAGAACCAATCTCATGAACGTGGTCACGTAATGTCGGTCCAGGCCGCTTCATCCAACAATACCGCCGAATCAAGAAACAACTAGTGACAACAAGCAATATGTATATACCCACGCCCACAACTCCTTTGTGTTTGACTCATGCATATAACATCTTCACATAGACCTTGCTTTGATGCCACTGTTGGGGAACGCAATATTTCAAAAAAATTCCTACGATCACGCAAGATCTATCTAGGAGATGCATAGCAACGAGAGGGGAGAGTGTGTCTACGTACCCTCGTAGACCGAAAGTGGGAGCGTTGAGTAACGCGGTTGATGTAGTCGAACGTCTTCGCGATACAACCGATCAAATACCGAATGCACGGCACCTCCGCGATCTACACACGTTCAGCTCGATGACGTCCCTCGAACTCTAGATCCAGCTGAGGCCGAGGGAGAGTTTCGTCAGCACGACGGCGTGTTAACGGTGATGATGAAGTTACCGACGCAGGGCTTCACCTAAGCACTATGACAATATAACCGAGGTGGAAATCTATGGAGGGGGGCACCGCACACGGCTAAGAAATCAACTTGTGTGTCTATGGGGTGCCCCCTCCCCCGTATATATAGGAGTAGATAAGGGGGCGGCCAGCCTCATAGGGCGCGCCCCAAGGGGGGAATCCTAGTCCTACTAGGAGTAGGTTCCCCCCTTTCCTAGTCCGACTAGGAGGGGAAGGAAAGGGAAGAGGGGAAGAAGGAAAGGGGGGCCGGCCCCCTTCCCCAATTCGGATTGGGCTTGGGGGGTGTGACCCTCCTCTTGGCCGCCTCCTCCTCTCTTTCACTAAAGCCCATGAAGGCCCATTAACCCCTCCCCCGGGGGGGGGGGTCCGGTAACCCCCTGGTACTCCGATAAATGCCCGAACCTATCCGAAACCTTTCTGGTGTCCAAACATAACTTTCCAATATATCAATCTTCACGTCTCGGCCATTTCGAGACTCCTCTTCATCTCCGTGATCACATCCGGGACTCCAAACAACCTTCGGTACATCAAATCACATAACTCACAATACATATGGTCATCAAACGTTAAGCGTGCGAACCCTATGGGTTCGAGAACTATGTAGACATGACCGAGACTCATCTCCGGTCAATAACCAATAGCGGAACCTGGATGCTCATATTGGTTCCTACATATTCTACAAAGATCTTTATCGGTCAAACCGCATAACAATATACGTTGTTCCCTTTGTCATCGGTATGTTACTTATCCGATATTCGATCGTCGGTATCATCATACCTAGTTCAATCTCGTTACCGACAAGTCTCTTTACTTGTTCCGTAATGCAACATATCATAACTAACTCATTAGTCACATTGCTTGCAAGGCTTATAGTGATGTGCATTACCGAGAGGGCCCAGAGATACCTCTCCGACAATCCGAGTGACAAATCCTAATCTCGATCTATGCCAACTCAACAAACACCATCAGAGACACCTGTAGAGAATCTTTATAATCACCCAGCTACGTTGTGACGTTTGATAGCACACAGAGTGTTCCTCCGGTATTCGGGAGTTACATAGTCTCATGGTCATAGGAACATGTATAAGTGATAACCCACAAGTATAGGGGATCTATCGTAGTCTTTTCGATAAGTAAGAGTGTCGAACCCAACGAGGAGCAGAAGGAAATGATAAGCGGTTTTCAGCAAGGTATTCTCTGCAAGTACTGAAATAAGTGGTAACAGATAGTTTTGTGACGGGATAAATTGTAACGAGCAACAAGTAACAAAAGTAAATAAAGTGCAGCAAGGTGGCCCAATCCTTTTGTAGCAAAGGACAAGCCGGAACAAACTCTTATAATAGGAAAAGCGCTCCCGAGGACACATGGGAATATCGTCAAGCTAGTTTTCATCACGTTCATATGATTCGCGTTTGATACTTTGATAATTTGATATGTGGGTGGACCGGTGCTTGGGTGCTGTTCTTACTTGAACAAGCATCCCACTTATGATTAACCTCTATTGCAAGCATCCGCAACTACAACAAAAGTATTAAGGTAAACCTAACCATAGCATGAAACATATGGATCCAAATCAGCCCCTTACGAAGCAACGCATAAACTAGGGTTTAAGCTTCTGTCACTCTAGCAACCCATCATCTACTTATTACTTCCCAATGCCTTCCTCTAGGCCCAAATAATGGTGAAGTGTTATGTAGTCAACGTTCACATAACACCACTAGAGGCTAGACAACATACATCTTATCAAAATATCAAACGAATACCAAATTCACATGACTACTAATAGCAAGACTTCTCCCTTGTCCTCAGGAACAAACGTAATTACTCATAAAGCATATTCATGTTCATAATCAGAGGGGTAATAATATGCATATAGGATCTGAACATATGATCTTCCACCAAATAAACCAACTAGCATCAACTACAAGGAGTAATCAACACTACTAGCAACCTACTAGCACCAATCCCGGACTTTGAGACAAGAATTGGATACAAGAGATGAACTAGGGTTTGGAGATGAGATGGTGCTGGTGAAGATGTTGATGGAGATTGTCCTCTCCCGATGAGAGGAGCGTTGGGGATGACGATGATGATGATTTCCCCCTCCTGAAGGGAAGTTTCCCCGGCAGAACAGCTCTGCCGGAGCTCTAGATTGGATCCGCCAAGGTTCCGCCTCGTGGCGGGGGAGTCTCATCCCGAAAAGTTCCTCCTTATTTTTTCTCATCGAAAGACTTGATATAGGAGAAGATGGACGTCGGAGAGCCACCAGGGGGCCCACGAGGTAGGGGGCGCGCCCTAGGGGGGCGCTCCCCCCACCCTCGTGAGCAGGGTGTGGCCCCCCTGGCCTTCATCTTTGGTGAGGATTTTTCTTTATTTATTTTAAGATGTTCCATGGAGTATCAGGACTTTTGGAGTTGCGCAGAATAGGTCTCTAATATTTTCTCCTTTTCCAGCCCAGAATTCTAGCTGCCGGCATTCTCCCTCCTTATGTAAACCTTGTAAAATAAGAGAGAATAGCCATAAGTATTGTGGCATAAAGTGAAATAACAGTCCATAATGCAATAATTATCGATATAAAAGCATGATGCAAAATGGACGTATCAACTCCCCCAAGCTTAGACCTCGCTTGTCCTCAAGCGAAAAGCTGATAACGATAAATATGTCCTCATGTTTAGAGGTAGAGGCGTCGATAAAAATAAAATACGGACATGAAGGCATCATGATTATTCTCATAGCAGCAACATATATAGCTTTTGTCATATGATTACTTATGTTCAAGTGATGATCTATTCACAATGCAAAAGTATAAATCATAAACCTTATTGGGCTCCGACAAACTATAATCTCAGTCACTGAAGCAATTGCAATTTATCATAACATCGGAAAGAGTCTATGTCAGAGCTAAAAAGCAAGTCCACATACTCAACTATCATTTAGTCCTCCATAATTGTTAACACTCATGCAATACTTGTGGTTACGGAGTTTTAATCGGACACAGAGAAAGATAGGGGCCTATAGTTTTGCCCTACAACCTTTTACCTCAAGGGTAATGTCAACAATAATGATTCATGCTCCCCTACATCCAATTAGATATATATCATCTTCTTTCCAACATGCTGAGCTTGCCAAAGGATAAAATGAAAAAGAAAAGGTGAAGATTACCATGAATCTTGCATAAGGTAGAAGATAATAATAAAGGATAGGCCCTTCGCAGAGGGAAGCAGAGGTTGCCATGCGATTTTATGGTTGGATGCATAAAATCTCAATGCGAAAGAACGTCACTTTATATTGCCCCTTGTGATATGAACCTTTATTATGCAGTCCATCGCTTTTATTACTTCCACATCACAAGATCGTATAAAGCTTATTTCTCCCACACCAATCAATCATACATATTCAGAGCAATTTTTATTGCTTTGCACCGATGACAACTTACTTGAAGGATCTTACTCAATCCATAGGTAGATATGGTGGACTCTCATGGCAAAACTGGTTTAAGGGTATTTGGAAGCACAAGTAGTATTTCTACTTGGTGCTGAGAATTTGGCTAGCATGAGGGGGAAAGGCAAGCTCAACAAGTTAGAGGATCCATGACAACATACTTTATCTCAGATATAAGAAAGACATAACTCATTACGTTGTCTTCCTTGTCCAACATCAACCCTTTAGCATGTCATATTTTAATGAGTGCTCCCAATCATAAAAGATGTCAATGATAATATATCTATATGTGAAAACCTCTCTTTCCTTATTACTTCCTATTAATTGCAACAATGACCAAAGCTATGTCTGCCAACTCCCAACAACTTTTAATCATCATACTCTTTCTATGTGAAGTCATTACTCTCAATAAGATCAATATGAACCTTTTGTTTTCTTTTTATTCTTTTCTTCTTTCTTTTATTCATCCAAGATCATGGCAAAATAATCAAGCCCTTGACTCAACACTAATCTTTATTATATATAGCTCACGGACTCGATTACAAAGAGGGATCATAAAGCAAAACTCAAAACTAGATCATGCCATAAACTTTATTCTACTAGATCAAGATACTACTAATAGGATCGAACTAAGAAAAATGGTAAAGATAGGAGTTGTGATTGTGATACGATACCGGGGAACATCCCCCAAGCTTGGCAGTCGCCAAGGGGAGTGCCCATACCCATGTGATTATATCTCCTTTGTCGGTGAAGAAGGTGGTGGTGATGTAGGCTTAGTCGATGGCTTAGGCGTCTCCCTTAATTTACACTTAAGGACGGCATTTTGATCCCTCAGATCATCAATCTCCCATTCCAGGGTTAATATCTTTTTGCATAGGTCTTGCTTATATTCCTGCAAGAGACGAAAAGGGATAAACTCGAACTTGGGTTTCTTTACCCTATCAGGGAGACCTGACTTTTTGAACTCCATGTGCATGTCCCCAGGTTGAGGTAATGGTGCTTCATCTTCAACTGAGCTTGTCTCCTGCTTCCCCTTGGGTTCATAGTCCTCTTCTTCCTCCGTGGTCCATCCATCATGTTCCACATCTCCATATACCTTTGGATTTGCTAAGTAATCATCCACATAGCTTTCTCCTTTTGAACCCTGGGAAGACATGTTGATTTAATCTGCAACAGGACAGCTCGAAACGAAAACAGAGGATATTTGCGTGATACGGGAGTCAAAACCTTCGGGAGAATATATAATGAATTTTTACCGACCAAAATACGTAACGTGCAAGAAAACGGAGTCCGGAAAGCACACGAGGTGCTCACGAGGTAGGGGTGCGCCCAAGGGGGTAGGGCGCGCCCACCACCCTCGTGGGGCCCTCGTGTCCTTCCCGGACTGCTACTTGTTTTTCTATTTTTCTAAATATTCCAAAACGGAGAAATATTGCCTTAAAAAATTGTTTTGGAGTCGGTTTGCTTACCGCACCACATACCTATTCCTTCTCGGAGTCTGAAACGTTCCGGAAAGTGTCCCTTATGTATTCCTCCGGGGTTACGGTTTCAATAATATTGGTTTCAACATTTATGGGATTACCTGAGATATAATGTTTAATTCTTTGACCATTTACCACCTTCGGATTTGTGCCCTCAAAGTTGTTGATTTTTATGGCACCGGAACAATAGACCTCTTCGATAACATAGGGGCCTTCCCATTTAGAGAGAAGTTTTCCTGCAAAAAATCTTAAACGAGAGTTGTATAGCAATACATAATCACCTACATTAAACTCACGCTTTTGTATCCTTTTGTCATGCCATCTTTTGACTTTTTCTTTAAACAACTTGGCATTTTCATAAGCTTGGGTTCTCCATTCATCAAGTGAGCTAATATCAAATAACCTCTTTTCACCGGCAAGTTTGAAATCATAGTTGAGCTCTTTAATAGCCCAATATGCCTTATGTTCTAGTTCGAGAGGTAAGTGACATGCTTTTCCATAAACCATTTTATACGGAGACATACCCATAGGATTTTCATATGCAGTTCTATAAGCCCATAATGCATCATCAAGTTTCTTGGACCAATTCTTTCTAGACCTATTAACAGTCTTTTGCAAAATTAATTTGAGCTCTCTATTGCTCAACTTTACTTGACCACTAGACTGTGGGTGATAAGGAGATGCAATTCTATGATTAACATCATATTTAGCAAGCATTTTACGGAAAGCACCATGAATAAAGTGTGAACCCCCATCAGTCATTAAATATCTAGGGACTCCAAACCTCGGGAAAATAACTTCTTTAAGCATTTTAATAGAAGTGTTATGATTAGCACTACTAGTTGGAATAGCTTCTACCCACTTAGTAACGTAATCAACAGCAACTAGAATATGTGTGTATCCATTAGAGGCAGGAAAAGGTCCCATATAATCAAAGCCCCAAACATCAAATGGTTCAATAACAAGTGAATAATTCATAGGAATTTCTTAACGTCTACTAATATTACCAATTCTTTGACATTCATCACAAGACAAGACAAACTTACGGGCATCCTTGAAGAGAGTAGGCCAATAAAAACCAGATTGCAATATCTTATGTGCAGTTCTATCTCCAGCGTGGTGTCCTCCATAAGACTCGGAATGACACTTGCGTAGGATCTATTCCTGTTCATTCTCAGGTAGACAACGTCTAATAACACCATCTACTCCTTCTTTATAAAGATGTGGGTCATCCCAAAAGTAATGTCTTAAATCATAGAAAAACATTTTCTTTTGTTGGTATGGGAAGCTAGGTGGTATAAATTTAGCAACAATATAATTAGCATAATCAGCATACCATGGAGTACTACGAGAAGTACTTATAACATTTAATTGTTCATCAGGAAAGCTATCATTAATAGGTAGTGGGTCAGCAAGAATATTCTCTAACCTAGACAAGTTGTCTGCAACGGGGTTCTTAGCTCCCTTTCTATCAACAATATTCAAATCAAATTCCTGTAGCAAGAGAACCCATCTAATAAGTCTAGGTTTAGCATCTTTCTTTTCCATAAGATATTTAATAGCATCATGATCAATGTGAATAGTTACTTTAGAATCAACAATATAAGATCTGAACTTATCACAAGCAAATACAACTGCTAAAAGCTCTTTTTCAGTAGTAGCACAATTTCTTTGAGCATTGTCTAGAGTCTTACTAGCATAATGAATAACATCTAATTTCGTATCAACTCTTTGCCCTAGAACAGCACCTACAGCATAATCACTAGCATCACACATAATTTCAAAGGGTAAATTCCAATCAGGTGGCTGCACAACAGGTGCAGAGACTAATGCTTTCTTAAGTATTTCAAATGCTTCTACACAATCATCATCAAAGAAAAATGGTATATCTTTTTGCAATAAATTAGTCAGAGGCCGAGAAATTTTTGAGAAGTCCTTAATGAACCTCCTATAAAATCCGGCATGACCAAGGAAACTTCTTATACCTTTGATGTCCTTGGGACATGGCATCTTTTCAATAGCATCAACCTTGGCTTTATCAACTTCAATACCTCTTTCAGAAACTTTGTGCCCCAAGACGATACCTTCATTAACCATAAAGTAGCACTTTTCCCAATTCAAGACAAGATTAGTTTCTTCGCATCTCTGCAAAACTCGATCAAGATTGCTCAAGCAATCATCAAAAGAGGAAACATAAACGGAAAAGTCGTCCGTGAAAACCTCACAAATCTTTTCACAAAAGTCAGAGAATATAGCCATCATGCATCTTTGAAAGGTAGCAGGTGCATTACATAAACCAAAAGGCATATGTCTATAAGCAAAAGTACCAAAAGGGCATGTAAAAGTAGTCTTTGATTGATCTCTAGCCGACACAGGTATTTGAGAGAAACCAGAATAACCATCTAGAAAGCAATAGTGTGTATGTTTGCATAATCTTTCTAGCATTTGATCAATAAAAGGTAAGGGGTAATGATCTTTCTTAGTAGCTTTATTTAATTTGCGGAAATCAATTACCATCCTATAACCTGTGATAATTATTTGTGGAATCAATTCATCTTTATCATTAGGAACAACAGTAATACCTCCCTTCTTAGGGACACAATGGACAGGACTTACCCACTCACTATCAGCAACGGGATAGATTATACCTGCCTCCAGAAGCTTGAGTATTTCTTTTCTTACCACTTCTTTCATTTTAGGATTCAGACGTCGTTGAGGATCACGAACTGGTTTGGCATCTGCCTCCAAATTTATTTTATGTTGACATAGAGTGGGACTAATGCCCTTAAGATCATCAAGAGTATATCCAATAGCAGCACGGTGCTTCTTCAGAGTTTTCAATAATCTTTCTTCTTCATGCTCTGAAAGGTTAGCACTAATAATAACAGGATATATCTTCTTTTCATCAAGATAAGCATATTTAAGATTATCAGGCAAAGGTTTAAGCTCAAACATGGGATCACCTTTGGGTGGAGGAGGATCCCCTAAAATTTCAACAGGCAAATTATGTTACAGAATAGGTTCCTGTTTAAAGAATACTTCATCTATTTCCCTTCTTTCATTCATGAACATATCATTTTCATGGTCTAGCAGATAATGTTCTAAGGGATCACTAGAAGGTACGGCAATAGAAGCAAGACTAATAATTTCATCCTTACTAGTTAATTCTTCCTCACGATGTTGTTTACTAAATTTAGAGAAATTAAACTCATGAACCATATCATCCAAGCCAATAGTAACAACATTCTTTTCGCAATCTATCCTAGCATTAACAGTGTTCAAGAAGGGTCTACCAAATATAATGGGACAAAATCTATCTTGCGGACAAGTAAGAACAAGAAAATCAGCAAGATATTTAGTTTTCCCACACAAGACTTCAACATCTCTAACAATTCCAATTGGTGAAATAGTATCTCTATTGGCAAGTTTAATTGTGACATCAATACCTTCTAACTCAGCAGGTGCAATTTCATTCCTGATTTCTTTGTATAAAGTATGCGGTATAACACTAGCACTCGCACCCATATCACATAAGCCATGATAACAGTGATCTCCTATTTTAACAGAAATAATAGGCACGCCTACCACAGGTCTATATTTATCTTTATCACAAGGTTTAGCAATTCTAGTAGTTTCACCTTCGAACTGAATAACATGCCCATCAATATTATCAGACAAGAGATCTTTAACAATAGCAATATTAGGTTCTACTTTAACTTGCTCAATAGGTGTATAAGTTCTAATATTGCTTTTACGAACAACAGTTGAAGCTTTAGCATGATCCTTTATTCTAACAGGGAAAGGTGGTTTCTCAACATAAGAAGTAGGAACAATAGGATCATTATAAGTGATAGTCTTTTCTTCAACTTTAATAGGTGCAGCTACTTTTACTTCTATGGGAGGATGATATTTAAACCACTTCTCCTTAGGGAGATCAACATAAGTAGCAAAAGATTCACAGAAAGAAGCTACTATCTCAGAGTCAAGTCCATATTTAGTGCTAAACTTAAGGAAAATATCGGTGTCCATAAAAGATTTAACACAATCAAACTTAGGTGTCATACCTGACTCCTTACCTTCGTCGAGGTCCCAATCTTCAGAGTTGCGTTTAATTCTATCCAATAAATTCCATCTGAATTCAATAGTCTTCATCATAAAAGAGCCAGCACAAGAAGTATCGAGCATGGTGCGATTGTTTTCAGAAAGCCGAGCATAAAAATTTTAAATAATCATTTCTCTTGAGAGCTCATGATTGGGGCATGAATATAACATTGATTTAAGCCTCCCCAAGCTTGAGCGATGCTTTCTCCTTCGCGAGGCCAGAAATTATATATATAATTGCGATCACGATGAACAAGATGCATAGGGTAATACTTTTGATGAAATTCCAGTTTCAATCTTTTACAGTCCCATGATCTCATATCATCACATAGCCTATACCATATCAATGCGTCTCCCTTCAAAGATAAAGGGAATACCTTCTTCTTAGCAACATCATCGGGTATACCTGCAAGCTTAAATAATCCACAAACTTCATCCACATATATTAAGTGCTCATCAGGATGCTTTGTTCCATCTCTTGTAAAAGGGTTAGCTAGAAGTTTTTCCATCATACCCGAAGGAAATTCAAAAGGAGTTTCATTTTCAATAGATTCAGTAGGTTGAGGAGCAACTCTTTGCTCTACTGGACGGGGTGAAGATACCCCGAACAAGCCCCTCAGAGAATTACTTTCCATAATAACAAGTGATAGTAAATTTCAGCACACTATATAAATTTTTCCTTACCAAATTCCACCTACCAAAGACACTACACTCCCCGGCAACAGCGCCAGAAAAGAGTCTTGATGACCCACAAGTATAGGGGATCTATCGTAGTCCTTTCGATAAGTAAGAGTGTCGAACCCAACGAGGAGCAGAAGGAAATGATAAGCGGCTTTCAGCAAGGTATTCTCTACAAGTACTGAAATAAGTGGTAACAGATAGTTTTGTGACGGGATAAATTGTAACGAGCAACAAGTAACAAAAGTAAATAAGGTGCAGCAAGGTGGCCCAATCCTTTTGTAGCAAAGGACAAGCCGGAACAAACTCTTATAATAGGAAAAGCGCTCCCGAGGACACATGGGAATATCGTCAAGCTAGTTTTCATCACGTTCATATGATTCGCGTTCGATACTTTGATAATTTGATATGTGGGTGGACCAGTGCTTGGGTGCTGTTCTTACTTGAACAAGCATCCCACTTATGATTAACCTCTATTGCAAGCATCTGCAACTACAACAAAAGTATTAAGGTAAACCTAACCATAGCATGAAACATATGGATCCAAATCAGCCCCTTACGAAGCAACGCATAAACTAGGGTTTAAGCTTGTGTCACTCTAGCAACCCATCATATACTTATTACTCCCTCCGTTCCTTTATGTTAGGTGCATTTTTTTACAAATTTTCCACAATGTAAGGTGTATTTGCTGTAATCTTATATAATCCCTCTTCTACCCCTCCACCATCACGTACATGGAAGCTAGCCTCCTCACGCTAAAATCAAGCCAACCCATGAATGCATTCGTTGGAAATTAAATGCTCCTATCCTTAGTTAGGAAAAAGATCCTCACGTACCATGCTATCCTTTTTTTTACTAGTATTTCTTGTTGGCGAGCGTACAGAACGTTTTCTTCACCAGATCGAAGCCTTTGTCTACGCTAGAAAACAGAAAACATCTGACGATCAAAAAAATTCCCAAGCGACATCCTTTATCATCCACCATGGATGCGTTCACGCTAGAGGAAGAAAGGTTCAACTCGTTGCTGCATGTTTTCAACCAAGAGGATGATCCCGCTATGGAATTGTTCAGTCAGGTGGAAGAAACAGATGAGTCATTGGGTCTGTTTAGCGAGGTAGAAGACCGCGCCCAGCGTCTCGCCAAGGACTCCTCCCCTGCGTTGTCCAACGACATCAAGCTCGCAGATCAGATTTTCCATGACGTGACCGCGGACGATGTCGGACCTGTCCGACATGCCAGGTTATTGCACACAGATGGTGCTCAACATCTGGTGTGCAACTTCTTCCAAGGCGGGAATCGCCACCGTCGGCGAGGCCACGAAGTGTCCTGCACCGGAGCCCTACGCATCATGGGCCATAAATTTAAACATGGCAAGTCAAGCAATGCTCGGCTTGCTGACCTTTGCCGTAGCTATGGAATATCTGTCACGTCAAGCAAAATTATAGAGTTCGGGTTAGTTCCATTTATAACTTTGTGACTAAGTTTAGTTCCTGTTGATATGTGTACGTGTATGACATCCCTTGTTCTTAATTTTAGTGCTACAACTGGAGGCTTCGATCAAGGGAAGCAAAAGTATAGCCAGGAGGACGATAAGACCGACGCGGTGAATGGCAAGGACATCAAATTTGATGAGGTCGATAGCGATGATGAAACCATCGATTTAGAGTTTGAAGAGTTGCAAGCTGCCAAAGCAAGTGAAGTGCTTGTGCAATGACTTTATGCCCCGGATTCAATGCCAGAGTCTGTACCCCCAGGAATGGAATCATATAGGGATTTCATATTAAAGTCCTTGATGACATCGTATGATCCGAAGATGATGAAGAAATGACCACGTAATCAATGGCGCAACTACTCTATGTTTAGCAGTCAACGTTTGGTGTGATTTCATAAATTGTAATGGTGCCGAAAGTCTTTTTTGTATTGCATGAATATGTTAAGTGACATCATACACGAATAATGGCATGAATGAAGTTCATTCTGTTTGTTCTTGTTACTTACCAGGTGCTACTCACAAAACAATGAACAGCGAGTTCGATAAGAGTCGATGGCATGGAGTAGCAAACATCAAAAAACAAAGAACATGAAGTTAGCTAGGATTAATCGATGGAATGGAGTAATAAACATCACAAAACACTAGAACAGCGAGTTCGCTAAGATCAACAGTAGTGGTTGAAGTACAGTACGAGTAAGTTTAAATTCAATACTGTATAACTAACGAATTCGCTAAGATTATTAATGATAACAAGCGACGAGAAGTACATCAAGCATCTGGAAGGGCCTCAATAGCAGCAATTACAACATCAACATCGCAGGGTACTACGTCCGGAAGCATTTCGAGTGCCGCCAGAAAAGACTTCCTCATGTGCGGGACCTTATACCGGTTTCCTCCTTTCTGCTTCGGTACCTCGCACATGCATGACTGAAGGGTCAGAAAAATACAATTGCTTCTCTCGGCCGGGTACGTGTCATATGCTTTTTTCACCTTCGCAACAATATCAGCAATTTTACCGGGGGACATCTTCTCAAAAAGAGCCTGAAGTGCCGCAAAGAACCCTAAGTCAAGAATGTTCAAATCAGGTGAGTTGGGCGGCTGACATGTAAGCCTAATGTCCCATCCATCCGACTGTGCCGCTGCACAAAACACACTGTCATTCACGGAAATATGGGTCTTTGCATTATCTTGCTGAATGTATATTGTGCGTCCGTGTTCCGAAGCCGGCCACAAAGCCTTGATGGCGGGTAGAAGCTTGTTCACCATATAGTCTCTACTGACATCCTTTGTCACCGACGGCAAAACCTTGGTTACCTCTTCCCCCCTCTCTCTGTAAGGGCTACGCCTCTTTGCGAAGTCTTGATATGTGAATGGCCAAATTCCAATCTTGCCATCAAATGTCATGACACCATCATCATAACGAGGCCTTGCTACCGCTGCCAAGAACATCACTTTCTCAATAAATCCCTTGCTCTGAGTGTTGCGATAGGGTTCCTCTTCATCAGGTGCCAAGTAGTAGTTCTGAGTACCTTTAGTGCGGTAGAACCACTTCTCATCAATATGGATGACATTGTACATGCCTTTAAATGTGGGTTCTTCAGGCACGCTTAGTTCATCCAACATGGATAAACAAAACCGAATCCGACCTAGCTTGTTGTCATCAGTCAATGTGGATTTAGTTGAATTTGTATGGCGCTTCAGTCTGCCCTCCTTCAACCTTCTCCATAATGTTGTCTTCGCCATTTGAAGCTCATTAGCAAGATCTTTAAGTGTAGTTCTTTTGCTCAAATCAATCTGTTTTATAGCATCCGAATCAAATGGTATCTTCTTGCAGCCACAAGTTTTCACCCTTTTGTTTGCTACTCCGTGAATACCACCGGCTCGCTTGCCTTTCAACCATATGTTTTGAACAGTCCGGTAATTAACTTGACAAAGTTCTGCCACCTCCTCAACCACCCCTTGGTTTAGTACGCCTTGATTTGTCCGCTCTAATAGCATGGCATAAATTTCTTGCTTTTGATTGTCTGGGTACCATCTTCGCTTCTTCTTTTGTTTAGCATTTGAGCCTACTGCAGAATATTCAGAACAAGAAATAAATTACTTTCAGTTAAAATGAACTAACATTCTCTCAATGACTTGAAACAAGGAGTAACTTAAATACTCGTGGAGTAGACTAACCATTGTTGCTGCCGGTGTCAGCTACTTCAGCTTGTACTCCACAATCAGTCTCCGGAACAACATCTTTCTTCAACTCCACACGGATGCATGGGTTAACGTTGTCGGCGGGGCTGGTTGCATCACTGCCGCTGCCATTTAGTGAAGACGGAGCACCTTCGGGATAGTCAGCTTGGTTAATGTTGCGGGCGGGGCTGCTCGCATCATTGTTGCTGCCATTTACCGAAGATGGAACAACTTCGGTACAGCCACCTTGCCCCTTCGTTAGAGCTGGGCGCATTCTGTCGCGACCAGCCAAGCCCAAGCGTCGACGACCACGGCGAGCGTCACTGGCGTCCCCGACGGCATTGTCGGCACCTCCCCGGCCACGCCCCACGACAGGACCAGCAAGTAGAGCTGCATGCACACGTTTAAGCACGACATCATGTGCACCACAAGCATGTCCGAGGCTCGCGTACATACTGGCAGCTTCTTCTCCTTCAGAGCCATCGCATCCATCACCAACATCTACTCCGTGGCCGGAGATGTCCGCGGACATAGAACCTACCGCATCAACTCCTTGATCACCGGTGGCGATGTTCGCGAGATGGCAGGGGAACATGACAACAGTTCCCTGGATGAATACTTCACTGGTACGACGTGCACGAGAATCTATGAGAATTTTTTCACCATCGAAGAGATAGGCCCTGGTGGTACCAAGCCGGATCGTCCATGTATCGAAGGTCTTCCTACTTCTGAGCGAAACCATCGTGCAAAAAGACACCGGCCACCACTTTTCCGCTGGATTCACCGGCGGCTTGCACTGTATTCCGTCCTCTGCGTGGCCTCGTCCACCAGTGCCTCGGCGATTGAACTGTACGTAGATGGTGACACAACGGGTCAAGTACTACATGATCTGGTTCAACGAGTATGGAAAAAATACAGTACGTACCTGTGAAGATGGCATTGCATCCACTGCGTGGCCGCGTCTGTCGGCACGTTGGCCTCGCGCGCGTCCGCGACCGCCGGCGCCTTGGCCGTGCCCATGCCCGTGTCCGCGACCGCCGGCGGCTTGGCCGTGCCCATGCCCGCGTCCGCGCCCGCGCCCGCGCCCGACGGCACGTTGGCCGTTCCCGCGTCCGCGCACCCCCGCGTCTTCCGCCGGCGTGCGTACGTCAACTCGCTCGTGCTCGGCAGAAGCACCTCGCTCTGTGTGTTGAAAGAGGTCCGCCTCATCGTCGGCTTCGTTGCAGGCATTAAGTCGACCATCACGAGGTCCGTTGCCGTCATGGAGCGCATGCTCAACTTCTACACGGAACCCAGAGTGAAAAATTATCCCGCTGAAACTGCAGATAGGTGAGACAGAAACAAGAACATACCGTCGCCAGAGTCATCGGAAGCTAGCCAGTCGTATCCAAGTGTGACGCCCCCGATTTGACCGTACACTAATCATGCACGCAAATGTGTACGATCAAGATCAAGGACTCACAGAAAGATATCACAACACAACTCTACAAATAAAATAAGTCATACAAGCATCATATTACAAGCCAGGGGCCTCGAGGGCTCGAATACAAGAGCTCGATCATAGACGAGTCAGCGGAAGCAACAATATCTGAGTACAGACATAAGTTAAACAAGTTTGCCTTAAGAAGGCTAGCACAAACTAGGATACAGATCAAAAGAGGCGCAGGCCTCCTGCCTGGGATCCTCCTAAACTACTCCTGGTCGTCGTCAGCGGGCAGCACGTAGTAGTAGGCACCTCCGGTGTAGTAGGAGTCGTCGTCGAAGGTGGCGTCTGGCTCCTGGGCTCCAACATCTGGTTGCGACAACCAGGTAGAAGGGATAGGAGGAAAAGAGGGAGAAAGCAACCGTGAGTACTCATCCAAAGTACTCGCAAGCAAGAAGCTACACTACATATGCATGGGTATCAAATGGAATAAGGGTATCATATGTGGACTGAACTGCAGAATGCCAGAATAAGAGAGGGATAACTAATCCTGTCGAAGACTACGCTTCTGGCAGCCTCCGTCTTGCAACATGTAGAAGAGAGTAGACTGAAGTCCTCCAAGTAGCATCGCATAGCATAATCCTAACCGATGATCCTCCCCTCATCGCCCTGTGAGAGAGCAATCACCGGTTGTATCTAGCACTTGGAAGGGTGTGTTTTATTAAGTATCCAATTCTAGTTGTCATAAAGTCAAGGTACAACTCCAAGTCGTCCTGTTACCGAAGATCACGGCTATTCGAATAGATTAACTTCCCTGCAGGGGTGCACCACATACCCCAACACGCTCGATCCCATTTGGCCGGACACACTTTCCTGGGTCATGCCCGGCCTCGGAAGATCAACACGTCGCAGCCCCACCTAGGCACAACAGAGAGGTCAGCACGCCGGTCTAAACCTAAGCGCACAGGGGTCTGGGCCCATTGCCCTTAGCACACCTGCACGTTGCGTACGCGGCCGGAAGCAGAACTAGCCCCCTTAATACAAGAGCAGGCTTACGTTCCAATCCGGCACGCGCCACTCAGTCGCTGACGTCACGAAGGCTTCGACTGATACCACGACGCCGGGATACCCATAACTACTCCCGCGTAGATGGTTAGTGCGTATAGACCAAATGGCCAAACTCAGATCAAATACCCAGATCTCATTAAGCGTGTTAAGTATCTGCGAACGTCGACCAGGGCCAGGCCCACCTCTCTCCTAGGTGGTCTGAACCTGCCCTGTCGCTCTGCCTCAAAGATCCACTCGCGGGTGCTCCTCAAGCCGACCCGTCTTTAGTCACCACATGTATCATGTATAAAGTATATAGTATATACCCATGATCAACTCCCGAGTGATCACGACCCGATAGTATAGCATGGCAGACGGACAAGGATGTAGGGCCACTGATGAAAAACTAGCATCCTATACTAAGCATTAGGATTGCAGGTTAGGTAACAACAGTAGTAGCAAGGACAGGCTATGCATCAGTATAGGATTAACGGGAAGCAGTAACATGCTACACTACTCTAATGCAAGCAGTATAGAGAAGAGTAGGCGATATCTGGTGATCAAAGGGGGGGCTTGCCTGGTTGCTCAGACAAGAAGGAGGGTCATCGTCGACGTAGTCGATCACAGGGGCATCAGCGGCAGTCTCGGGGTCTACCGGAAAAGTAACGGAGGGGGAACACAATAAATAACAGAGCAATCAAAGCATAACATGACAAACGTGGTGCTAGAGGTGATCTAACGCAGGGATAGGTGATACCGGCGAAGGGGAGAAACATCCGGGAAAGTATTCCTGGTGTTTCGCGTTTTCGGACAGATGAACCGGAGGGGGAAAGTTGCGTGTTTGCTATGCTAGGAATGTGTGGCGGACGAACGGGGAGTGTATCCGGATTCGTCTCATCGTTCTGAGCAACTTTCATGTACAAAGTTTTTTCATCCGAGCTACGGTTTATTTTATATGATTTTTCAAAGTTTTAAACAATTCCTAAAATTTTCTGAATTTATTTATTATTTCAGAATTAAAGGTGAAATTGCTAAGTGTACCCACAGCTTGTACACAACAATGTACTAAAGGGGCTGACAGGTGGGGTCCAGTTGACTTCCCAGTCAATAGTCAACTGGGACCGTTGACTGGTCAAAGGGGTCTAGTGGGACCCTCCTGTCAATGACTAGACTAGTCCAGTCAGCAGTTTGACTTGGTCAAACTGGACAGCAGGCCCACCTGTCATTGGCTATACTGTTAATTAACAGTAGTTAATTAGGTTAAGTAGTTAATTAGGTTAATTAAATTAGGATTAATTAGGTTAATTAATTTATTAATTAATTAATTGATTTATTTTTTATTTTTTAAATTCTTTTTTTTAGGTGCGGGTCCACATGGCAGTGGCCCGAACCAGCCGCAGCTGGGCACCCGTGGCTGCATAGGGCGCCGGCGGCTACTGCGGTCGTGCACGCCGTGGGCAGCAGGGGGCGGCCGGGGTAGGGGCGGAGCAGAGCAGCACGGCGGCAGGTGGGGCACGGCAGGGGGCGCGCGAGCACGCGGGAGCAAGCAGCAGCAGCAGAGCGGGGCCGCCAACGTGGGGCGCCGTCGAGCGCGGCGGCCAGCCGCAGCAGCGGGGACCGAGGCGGGGCGAGGGGCATGGCCCCGAGCGGCTTGCGCGGGTGCGGGACAGTGAGCAGCGGGCGCGGGGGGCGCGAGGATGAGGGTGGAGGTCCGGCGCCGGCGGGCGTCACCAGGGAGGCGGCGGCGTCCGAGCCCTCCCCTTTCTCGATCCAGATCGGGATCGATGGGGGGGTGGAGGAGAGACGTGCGGGAGTGGGGAGTGGGCTAGGTCACGGGAGGGAGAGGGGGGTTAGGTAGTGGGGTGGCTCGGTCCGAGTGGGCCGGCCAGTTGGGCCGAGGCCCAGGTGGGCCAAGGGGGACTTTTATTCTTTTCTTTTGTTTTGTTTTATTTTCTCTTTTGTATTTTCTTTTTTTCTTTTATTTCTTTTCCTTTCTGTTTTAATTCAATTTAAAATATTTATGCATTTTATAAAACTGTATCTTCTACACCATAATTATCTATGTAATATTTAGTACAAACCGAACATTTTTATTTTAATGTTTGAAAACTTTTATTGTTTTCCTGTAATTAAATTTTGAATTTGTTTCGGTTTTGAATTATCTAGGGTTTATCAACAGTAACCGAGGTGACATGGCATCATTAGCGGGGGATCACTGTAACTTAATTATCCGGGCGTCACAATTCTCCTCCACTACAAGAAATCTCGTCCCGAGATTTAAGAGGGGGAATAAGGGGGAAAGGTCTGGTTACGAAATGCTAACGAACCTTCTCAGTCTTGGTTGCTCTTCTTGAAGAGGTCGATCCATTACATCGACGTCTTCATTTCTCTGCTTCAGGTCATCATGGTGATGTCGTCCTTTTCTCGGGAACTCCAACGTACTTACGAATAGGTGAGGGGCAGCTCAGCTACGACAGAATGTTTATGAGGGAAACAATCTGGGGGTTAACCCATGAATGAGCGTAAGATTATCTCTCGAGCTAAACATATCGAATACATCAAGAGTAAGGTACGAAGGTACAATAAGGGGTTCCAAGTGGATAGATAGTTTCTCGAAGTCTGAACCAGAGTGAGAAAGGGTTTCAGAGCAACGAGAGTAAGTATTCCGTCTGATACCAGAATAGAGCACTAGGAAGGTGGCCCGTGAATTAAATACGAAGCCAAGCGCGAGGATTAACTTCGACAACAGGGTGTATAGGAGGGTCAGGTTTCAATCCTGTGGAACTGTGGATTATGGGCCCACCATGTGGGTAAAATGTAGAAAGGGGGCTGACATCTTGCACGGTCATGATAGCAAGGCAATTCAGAGGGTAGCCTGCCAGTTATGTCGGCAACAACATCGATACCAAGGGCGAGGGACGAAGAGAACCACTTTCCTGCTCGTTGAATGAGGCGGGCTAATAGGCAAGGTTCTCGTCCATCGGTGGCTACCGAAATGTCATCAACACTAGTAACAGGGTCATACTAACAGAGTGGTGCAACGAGGTGCTTACCTAAGCAGTGAATTATTACTGCTTAGAGTATATAGATCACAAGAAAGGTCAAGGAAACCAATGGAAAGGAAAATGTGATCATCAGGTTAAAAGAACAATGGAAAGGAAAATGCGTTTAAACACATATTTCAGGGGTATATCCTTCCCAAGGTGAAGCAGAGCATGATATCCATGATAGGATATAATGTAGAAAACTCATTAGGTAAGGGGAGAGAAATTTCATGACATTACCCATACAACAGTGTTTGAATAGTTGATAAAGGAAATTTAGCATGGTGCTTCAAAATGTGCAGAGTACCATAGACATGCTTCGAGATAGCATTGACAAGGTCATCAAGTAAGGTTCAGAATTTGGATGCACGACGGATCCATCAGGAACAACTTGTAGAATAAGTTTTACAATTTCCGCATGGAAAAATCGCTAACCTTGCTTAAGAAGGGAGCTATGACAATAGGTCCTCCGGCCAGGTGTACTAGGCATGACACCACCTTACCAGGTTATATAAAGACCAATGTTATGACTCTTGGAAAAGGTTCCAACCATCATATCTGACCGAGATTCAGATCTGATTGGTGTCAGGATAACTCAGACTCGGGATGCCTGAGAAGAAAGGTGTAACACACATTGTCGAGATGACATTGTAAGATTCTCGGGAATTGAACTATGGAAGTGAGTTCCGAAACAAGAGTTCTCCACTAATCCAAGGAGAGATGAGGAGGTGGCTGATGGATTCAGCAACATTTTGTCAAGATTTCCAAAAAATGAATTTCCACAATCAGGTGAACAAAGAGATATCATTTGTCGGATCAAATGATATAATGATGTATGCTTGAGGAAAACATACACAGTTAAAGGTGCACCCGAAATATGGGCTTACGTAGAATGATCAGTGTTAGAATGGTGGTTCAACAACCAGTAGTCTAAGAATGAACGGCCGACCATTAACTTCAAAGCAATAGGGTTGCTAGAAGGAAAGAATCCAAACAACACCGTTCACTTGTTGGAATCAACACGGGGACCAAGAAAGAATGGTGATGGTGAGAAGTATCACTATACCAAGAATTCTTAAGAGGTGGAGTAATCCTCGTGACATTCTTGTCATAAAAGATGGTAATACTCCAAGGTAAAGAAGAACAAATGCTGGATAGCAATGAACTCAAGGTACAACACAGAACACGGACAAGTTTGTGTTGGAGGGAAGGCAATAAAGTGGTCGATGACAAAACAACTCATCGAGGGCAAGGATGGTATTTCTCATCATGAATTCAATTGATATCCTGGAAGAACTCGGAATGCTGATGATGATCACGACACATTTGTCGAGAGATTTCATGAGGATGTAATCGATCAGCGATGACATCAAGTCAAAGGAATGATGAAGCAAGAGGTCAATGGAAGCACAGATACGACACAACTCGAAATCAAGCTTGCTTTTCAAGGTGAATTGATATGACAAGGAAAATCGACGTAAGCTTAGCTCATCGTCGAAGTGGTGCTCCGAGAATAAGGTCCAGGTAGCACAGTTAAAATCACCACGACAATGATATAGCCATACAAGCTAGGAATGGCGTGGTCGGATACAAACTCGTACTTAAAGAAGATTATCAAGTGTCGTTGAACCGTTCTGCAGACTCGGTTCAGTTATCGGTGTTTTTGAGTGTTTATTGACTCAGAGCCCGTGGAAATTGGATCAGTGCGAATGTAGCACTTGATGAAGAACTCATAAGAAGTTATGTAGTTCCATGATAATCTCGAGATACCAGGGGGTAATACTCGAAGACGGATCAAAGTAGAGGTTGGATTGGGGTATTGCTCTACAGAAGACAAGTGCTTAAACTTGCACGAGAAATGGTATTTAAAGGAGAACATGGTCGGAACCACAATTGCAAAAGACCAGATCCCAGATATACGATGAATTTATACCAAAGGAATAATTAACTTAAGAGAAGCTTTAATGATAATATCTACATCGTGTCCATGGGCATGAACACAAGGTTTAAGGTCGACTCCCACTTCTCCAATGCATAACATTTCATTCACTTCTCGCTTTGATAAAGGCATTAGTGTTGAAAGTTTTACCTGGTGAAATACTAGATGAGTATGAATCGTGAAAACTTCTGAGTTCACACATATAAGGGAAGGCATAGGTTCAACCCGTCAGGGTATCGTGGAATCATATACCACAAATTTCAAGAATAATAACACAAGCTCGATAGTAGAGCATGCTTGAGAAAGCACAGGATACAATTTACCAAAGGCATTATGTATCCGAGGAAAAGCTCATAGGCTTATTGAATATGAAGGATGCTGTCGGATAAAATGCAACAAAGGATCTGGTGGTCCACAAGGGATCTGATGTGAGCATCGGTACTCAACTACAGGAAGAAGAATGCAAGGATATCGGATTATAGAAACATCTGACTAACTCATAGCTCAAATACAAAGGAATTATGATTTCCAAATGAAGGGATCAGAAGCAAACGCTCTGATTAAGGATGGATAAGCTGAGCAGGCTTAGGGGTACAATCGATGGCGATTTGATTGGTCGAGAACCAGCCCATGTTTAAAATGACGTCTGAGCTGGAAGGATGAATTCTAGGACCTGATTGAGGATTGCGAGCCTTCGCAACTTGTCGAATCAATGGACTCAAAATGATAGTGTCAAAGGATACCAATAAGATTACTAGACTTATGAAATTAACCATAATGCAAGCGAGCACGAATTTCAAGAACAACAGGCTGTTGAGGATTTTCTGAAGATTGAATGGTATTTCGAAGACTGATGTGAAATACTTGAAACAACTGTGGATGAGCAAATACTCAATAAGTGCGAGAAACTATTCATATGGGTATTCAGGTGGCAAAGAACTGCAAGGCAGTGGCACGAAGTATTCTCGGAACAATAGAGAATTTCGGGGTATCTTGTAATAACAAGATCAACTGGAAATAAAAGTAAGAATGACAAGTGCATGTAGCTATCTATAGGGGTAGCGATGATAGGGAATTGCAAAAGCAATGCCACAAAGTCTCAAGAGAAGTATCTTCGGATTCTTCTGGTGCAGCAGACGATCATCTGTAATAAGGGGCTCTCCGGGAGAAAGTATTATCGAGAACCTAGAGTCAGAGTTAGTAAAATTGTTTAACCCGAATAGAAGAGAGTTCAGAGTCCCAGAGTAAGGATCGAGGAGTAAAAGATCCTAATACCACCTAGATGGCGACGTGGGCCCGTAAGACACACAGCCATGTTAGTAAAAGTTTTTTTAAAATGTCTAGACTCAACTTCGGCCAAGGAGTGTGGAAGGGGGATTCCTATAGACAGTCGGCTCTGATACCAACTTGTGACGCCCCCGATTTGACCGTACACTAATCATGCACGCAAATGTGTACGATCAAGATCAAGGACTCACGGGAAGATATCACAACACAACTCTACAAATAAAATAAGTCATACAAGCATCATATTACAAGCCAGGGGCCTCGAGGGCTCGAATACAAGAGCTCGATCATAGACGAGTCAGCGGAAGCAACAATATCTGAGTACAGACATAAGTTAAACAAGTTTGCCTTAAGAAGGCTAGCACAAACTGGGATACAGATCGAAAGAGGCGCAGGCCTCCTGCCTGGGATCCTCCTAAACTACTCCTGGTCGTCGTCAGCGGGCAGCACGTAGTAGTAGGCACCTCCGGTGTAGTAGGAGTCGTCGTCGAAGGTGGCGTCTGGCTCCTGGGCTCCAACATCTGGTTGCGACAACCAGGTAGAAGGGATAGGGGAAAAGAGGGAGAAAGCAACCGTGAGTACTCATCCAAAGTACTCGCAAGCAAGAAGCTACACTACATATGCATGGGTATCAAATGGAATAAGGGTATCATATGTGGACTGAACTGCAGAATGCCAGAATAAGAGGGGGATAACTAATCATGTTGAAGACTACGCTTCTGGCAGCCTCCGTCTTGCAACATGTAGAAGAGAGTAGACTGAAGTCCTCCAAGTAGCATCGCATAGCATAATCCTAACTGATGATCCTCCCCTCATCGCCCTGTGAGAGAGCAATCACCGGTTGTATCTGGCACTTGGAAGGGTGTGTTTTATTAAGTATCCAGTTCTAGTTGTCATAAGGTCAAGGTACAACTCCAAGTCGTCCTGTTACCGAAGATCACGGCTATTCGAATAGATTAACTTCCCTGCAGGGGTGCACCACATACCCCAACACGCTCGATCCCATTTGGCCGGACACACTTTCCTGGGTCATGCCCGGCCTCGGAAGATCAACACGTCGCAGCCCCACCTAGGCACAACAGAGAGGTCAGCACGCCGGTCTAAACCTAAGCGCACAGGGGTCTGGGCCCATCGCCCTTAGCACACCTGCACGTTGCGTACACGGCCGGAAGCAGAACTAGCCCCCTTAATACAAGAGCAGGCTTACGTTCCAATCCGGCGCGCGCCACTCAGTCGCTGACGTCACGAAGGCTTCGGCTGATACCACGACGCCGTGATACCCATAACTACTCCCGCGTAGATGGTTAGTGCGTATAGACCAAATGGCCAAACTCAGATCAAATACCCAGATCTCATTAAGCGTGTTAAGTATCCGCGAACATCGACCAGGGCCAGGCCCACCTCTCTCCTAGGTGGTCTGAACCTGCCCTGTCGCTCCGCCTCAAAGATCCACTCGCGGGTGCTCCTCAAGCCGACCTGTCTTTAGTCACCACATGTATCATGTATAAAGTATATAGTATATACCCGTGATCAACCCCCGAGTGATCACGGCCCGATAGTATAGCATGGCAGACGGACAAGGATGTAGGGCCACTGATGAAAAACTAGCATCCTATACTAAGCATTAGGATTGCAGGTTAGGTAACAACAGTAGTAGCAAGGACAGGCTATGCATCAGTATAGGATTAACGGGAAGCAGTAACATGCTACACTACTCTAATGCAAGCAGTATAGAGAAGAGTAGGCGACATCTGGTGATCAAAGGGGGGGCTTGCCTGGTTGCTCAGACAAGAAGGAGGGTCGTCGTCGACGTAGTCGATCACAAGGGCATCAGCGGCAGTCTCGGGGTCTACCGGAAAAGTAACGGAGGGGGAACACAATAAATAACAGAGCAATCAAAGCATAACATGACAAACGTGGTGCTAGAGGTGATCTAACGCAGGGATAGGTGATACCGGCGAAGGGGAGAAACATCCGGGAAAGTATTCCTGGTGTTTCGCGTTTTCGGACAGATGAACCGGAGGGGGAAAGTTGCGTGTTTGCTATGCTAGGAATGTGTGGCGGACGAACGGGGAGTGTATCCGGATTCGTCTCGTCGTTCTGAGCAACTTTCATGTACAAAGTTTTTTCATCCGAGCTACGGTTTATTTTATATGATTTTTCAAAGTTTTAAACAATTCCTAAATTTTTCTGAATTTATTTATTATTTCAGAATTAAAGGTGAAATTGCTAAGTGTACCCACAGCTTGTACACAACAATGTACTAAAGGGGCTGACAGGTGGGGTCCAGTTGACTTCCCAGTCAACAGTCAACTGGGACCGTTGACTGGTCAAAGGGGTCTAGTGGGACCCTCCTGTCAATGACTAGACTAGTCCAGTCAGCAGTTTGACTTGGTCAAACTGGACAGCAGGCCCACCTGTCATTGGCTATACTGTTAATTAACAGTAGTTAATTAGGTTAATTAAATTAGGATTAATTAATTAATTAATTAATTAATTTTTTATTTTTTTAATTCTTTTTTTTAGGTGCGGGTCCACATGGCAGTGGCCCGAACCGGCCGCAGCTGGGCACCCGTGGCTGCATAGGGCGCCGGCGGCCACTGCGGTCGTGCACGCCGTGGGCAGCAGGGGGCGGCCGGGGTAGGGGCGGAGCAGAGCAGCACGGCGGCAGGTGGGGCACGGCAGGGGGCGCGCGAGCACGCGGGAGCAAGCAGCAGCATAGCGGGGCCGCCAACGTGGGGCGCCGTCGAGCGCGGCGGCTAGCCACAGCAGCGGGGACCGAGGCGGGGCGAGGGGCATGGCCCCGAGCGGCTTGCGCGGGTGCGGGACGGTGAGCAGCGGGCGCGGGGGGCGCGAGGATGAGGGTGGAGGTCCGGCGGCGGCGGGCGTCGCCAGGGAGGCGGCGGCGTCCGAGCCCTCCCCTTTCTCGATCCAGATCGGGATCGATGGGGGGGTGGAGGAGAGATGTGCGGGAGTGGGGAGTGGGCTAGGTCACGGGGGGGAGAGGGGGGTTAGGTAGTGGGGTGGCTCGGTCCGAGTGGGCCGGCCAGTTGGGCCGAGGCCCAGGTGGGCCAAGGGGGACTTTTATTCTTTTTTTTTTGTTTTGTTTTGTTTTCTCTTTTGTATTTTCTTTTTTTCTTTTATTTCTTTTCCTTTCTGTTTTAATTCAATTTAAAATATTTATGCATTTTATAAAACTGTATCTTCTACACCATAATTATCTATGTAATATTTAGTACAAACTGAACAATTTTATTTTAATGTTTGAAAACTTTTATTGTTTTCCTGTAATTAAATTTTGAATTTGTTTCGGTTTTGAATTATCTAGGGTTTATCAACAGTAACCGAGGTGACGTGGCATCATTAGCGGGGGATCACTGTAACTTAATTATCCGGGCGTCACACCAAGATCAAAGGCGCTGTCATCGTTCTCCTCAATTGAATCCCAATTAGGCGCTGGATGCAATTCTAGATCAACCATGTTTTTTGTTGGCCACGTACTGGAAGAAGGGGGAAATGAAAAGAACCAGCGGGAGTCGACTCATTTTGTACACCAAAACATAATTTAAAATATTCATTCAGTTGGCGCCAAGCCTCATTCAGTTGGCGCCAAGCCATTTCCCTCCCTTTTTCCTGATGGCCACGCACGTACGTGGGTACCCATTTTCGTATACAAGGAAAGACACTTATTTCCATCCCTGATTTGCTAGAATACGCCGATTGCATGTGCCATGCAAGGCTGGCAACATATCGGCATGCAGCAATCAAATCAATTGACTCTCACGTAATTGATTTCTACCACTAAACTAATATCAGGGGTAGTATTGTCCCGGATGCTTTAAAAATTGTTGCCTTGGTCACCGAGCTGGAAATAATGCACCTAACATAAAGGAACGGAGGGAGTACTTCCCAATGCCTTCCTCTAGGCCCAAATAATGGTGAAGTGTTATGTAGTCGACGTTCACATAACACCACTAGAGGCTAGACAACATACATCTTATCAAAATATCAAACGAATACCAAATTCACATGACTACTAATAGCAAGACTTCTCCCTTGTCCTTAGGAACAAACGTAATTACTCACAAAGCATATTCATGTTCATAATCAGAGGGGTAATGATATGCATATAGGATCTGAACATATGATCTTCCACCAAATAAACCAACTAGCATCAACTACAAGGAGTAATCAACACTACTAGCAACCTACTAGAACCAATCCCGGACTTTGAGACAAGAATTGGATACAAGAGATGAACTAGGGTTTGGAGATGAGATGATGCTGGTGAAGATGTTGATGGAGATTGTCCTCTCCTGATGAGAGGAGAGTTGGTGATGACGATGGTGATGATTTCCCCCTCCCAGAGGGAAGTTTTCCCGGCAGAACAGCTCTGCTGGAGCTCTAGATTGGATCCGCCAAGGTTCCGCCTCGTGGCGGGGGAGTCTCATCCCGAAAAGTTCCTCCTTATTTTTTTCTCATCGAAAGACTTCATATAGGAGAAGATGGACGTCGGAGAGCCACCAGGGGGCCCATGAGGTAGGGGGCGGGCCCCCCCACCCTCGTGAGCAGGGTGTGGGCCCCCTGGCCTCCATCTTTGGCGAGGATTTTTCTTTATTTATTTTAAGATGTTCCGTGGAGTTTCAGGACTTTTGGATTTGCACAGAATAGGTCTCTAATATTTGCTCCTTTTCCAGCCCAGAATTCCAGCTGCCGGCATTCTCCCTCCTTATGTAAACCTTGTAAAATAAGAGAGAATAGCCATAAGTATTGTGACATAAAGTGAAACAACAGTCCATAATGCAATAAATATCGATATAAAAGCATGATGCAAAATGGACGTATCAATAAGTTATGAAGAAAGCAATAGCAATAAACTAAACGATCATAGTGCTAAGCTAACGGATGGGTCATGTCAGTCACATCATTCTCTAATGATGTGATCTCGTTCATCAAATGACAACTCATGTCTATGGCTAGGAAACTTAACCATCTTTGATTAATGAGCTAGTCTAGTAGAGGCTTACTAGGGACACGGTGTTTTGTCTATGTATCCAGACATGTACTAAGTTTCCGGTTAATACAATTCTAGCATGAATAATAAACATTTATCATGGTATAAGGAAATATAAATAACAACTTTATTATTGCCTCTAGGGCATATTTCCTTCACATACGACTGCCCATACGAGAGGGCGCGGTCATATGGAACGTCGTCTTCTGCTTCGGCGCCTGTGCCGCGCCTCCCACTTGATCTTATCTATCTCCACTTTACTCATTTCCATGTATTGGCTTGACTTCATCCATAAAATGCCCATTTTCCCTAGAAACAAAATGAAGATCAAATATTTGGAATCATTTGCATTCATTAGTCATTAGTGACAATATTGGATCGAATATCTCATTTTAATGAATTATTTTAGTTTAAACTTAGGTTAGAGGAGTGTAAAAATAACACTCATCACCATGCAAGTTCCCCGCTGAGGGAGTCCTGGATTAGGGGGTGTTCGGGTAGCCGGACTATACCTTCAGCCGGACTCCAGGACTATGAAGATACAAGATTGAAGACTTTATCCCGTGTCCAGATGGGACTTTCCTTGGCGTGGAAGGCAAGCTTGGCGATGTGGATATTCAAGATCTCCTACCATTGTAACCGACTTTGTGTAACCCTAACCCTCTCCGGTGTCTATATAAACCGGAGGGTTTTAGTCCGTAGGACAACTTCATCATACAACAATCGTACCATAGGCTAGCTTCTAGGGTTTAGCCTCCTTGATCTCGTGGTAGATCTACTCTTGTACTACCCATATCATCAATATTAATCAAGCAGGACGTAGGGTTTTACCTCCATCAAGAGGGCCCGAACCTGGGTAAAACATTGTGTCCCTCGTCTCCTGTTACCATCCGCCCTAGACGCACAGTTCGGGACCCCCTACCCGAGATCCGCCGATTCTGACACCGACATTGGTGCTTTCATTGAGAGTTCCTCTGTGTCGTCGCTTTTAGGCCCGATGGCTCCTTCGATCATCAACAATGACGCAGTCCAGGGTGAGACTTTTCTCCTCGGACAGATCTTCGTCTTCGGCGGCTTCGCACTACGGGACAACTCGCTTGGCCACCTTGAGCAGATCAAAAGCTACGCCCCTGGCCATCAGGTCAGGTTTAGAAGCCTAAACTACACGGCTGACATCCGCGGGGACTTGATCTTCGACGGATTCGAGCCACAGCCAAGCGCGCCGCACTGTCTTGATGGGCATCATATAGCTCTGCCGCCGAGCAGCGCTTGGGAGGCCGCACACGCACCGGTTCCGACCATTGATTCGGAGCCTACTGCGCCGATCGAGGATCAGCGGTTAGACGCTGCCTCAGGGGCTGCGATCTTAGAGGCGATCGAGCCGAACTCCAGCCCTGCACTCCGCATGGCCCGTGACTCCGAAGAGCCGGATTCCTCTCTGAACTCCATGCCCCCCGCGCCCCCGCCGATCGAATCCGATTGGGCGCCGATAATGGAGTTCACCGCCGCGGACATCTTTCAGCACTCGCCCTTCGGCGACATCCTGAATTCTCTAAAGTCTCTCTCTTTATCAGGAGAGCCCTGGCCGGACTATGGTCAGCAAGGTTGGGATACGGACGATGAAGAAATTCAAAACCCACCCACCACCCACTTTGTAGCCACTGTCGATGACTTAACCGACATGCTCGACTTCGACTCCGAAGACATCGACGGTATGGACGACGATGCAGGAGACAACCAAGAACCAACGCTTATAGGGCATTGGACAGCCACCTCATCTCACGATGTGTACATGGTGGATACCCCTAAAGGAAGCAACAACGAGGAAAACGGGGAGAGGGATCGACCTCTCGAAAAAAAATCAAAGCGTCGGCGTAAACGCCGACCTAAGCCCCGCCTCGATAAAGACCCAGCCATAGAGCAGGACGAGCCGGTAGACGACAAGCATGCCTTAGAGCAACCGTCCCAACAAGACAACCCGGATAGAGAAACCGAACATTCCACCCCCGGCAAAAATGGCATTCCGGACGACCCTACGCCGGACAAGCCCACGAAGCAGAAGAACCTCCACAAACGGCTCGTTGCAACCGCACGCAGCCTGAAAAAGCAGAAGCGGAAGCTAAAGACTGCGGAAGATGCACTCAGCATCAGATGGAGTAAAGTAATCAATACCGCAGACAAATACGGCGGCAGTCACCACACTAAAAGCTATCCGAGGAGAAAACTACTGCCTGAATTCGACGAGGAGGCCTTAGAGCCCTCGCATTCAAAAAGTAAGAAAGCCACACGGTCGGATAGACGACCCCAGGGCTAGCTTAAAGCAGCAAGCAGCGCCGCACTTAAGCCGGTATGCGACCCACTTAATGATTCGCATCATGGCCCAGCCAGGTCCATTTACGGGCCAAGAAAGCAAGCTCTCATGAGCAATGCAATAAAGCCATTATCAGAATACGGCACACCCAAATACAGGGGTGCCGCACACCCCCTATGTTTCACCGATGAGGTCCTGGATTATGAATTTCCACCGGGATTCAAACCCGTAAACATAGAGGCATATGATGGAACAACAGACCCTGGAGTCTGGATCGAGGATTATATCCTCCACATACATATGGCTCGAGGAGATGACCTCCACGCCATAAAATACTTACCCCTCAAGCTTAAAGGGCCATCCCGGCATTGGCTTAAAAGCCTTCCTGAAAACACAATCGGAAGTTGGGAAGAGCTCGAGGACGCTTTCCGAGCAAATTTTCAAGGGACCTATGTCCGCCCTACGGATGCAGACGATCTTAGCCACATAACTCAACAGCCCGGAGAGTCATCTCGGCAATTCTGGAATAGATTTCTTACTAAAAAGAATCAGATAGTCGACTATCCGGACGCTGAAGCCTTAGCAGCTTTCAGGCATAATGTCCGAGACGAATGGCTCGCCAGACACCTCGGCCAAGAAAAGCCAAGAACAATGGCCGCACTAACAAGCATCATGACCCGCTTTTGCGCAGGAGAAGATAGCTGGTTGGCAAGATGCAACACCAGCGACCCAAGTACATCCGAAACTAGGGATGGAAACGGAAAACCGCGATGCAATAAGGACCGTCGCCGGACTAAGGAAAAAAGTCCGAAGAGCACGGCAGTTAACGCCGGATTCAAAAGCTCACGACAGAATCAGAAAAACCCGCCCCTCCAAGATAACAGGGACGACCTATCCAACCTAAACAATATCCTGGATAGGATATGTCAAATACACATTACTCCCGGAAAGCCTGCTAACCATACCCACAGAGATTGTTGGGTTTTCAAACAATCCGGCAGACTCAACGCCGAACACAAGGGGCTCGGTACACCAAGCGAAGACGAGGACGAACCCCAAAAGCAGAGTGCCGGGAAACAAAAGAATTTCCCACAAGAAGTAAAAACAGTAAACTTACTCCACATAACAAAACGTGCGGCGCCCATAAAGATACGCGCCCCACGGTCTATCCCAAAGGAATCCCGCCACTGGTTGTCAAAACCAATCATCTTCGATCATCTGGATTATTCTAGAAGTATCAGGAACCCAGGCTGGACTGCCCTGGTACTCGATCCAATAATTAGCGGACTCCAGTTTTCAAATGTCCTTATGGACGGTGGCAGCGGACTCAACCTGATATATCAGGACTCAATCCGCCACATGGGGATCGACCCAAAAAGAATCCGGCACAGTAAAACCTCCTTTCAAGGAGTAACGCCAGGTCTGGACACCCATTGCATGGGTTTTCTCCGGCTCGAGGTTATTTTCGGCTCTGCCGATAACTTCCGTCGCGAAAAGCTGACTTTCCACATCGTCCCATTCTCAAGTCGCTATCAAGCACTGCTGGGACGCGAAGCTTTCGCCCGCTTTAACGCAATACCGCATTATGCATCTCTTATGCTTAAGATGCCCGGTCCACGCGGCATCATCTCCTTAACGGGGAAGCAGTAAGGGCGCCTCCCCCAAGCGGAGGATTGTGCGGCCGCTTTAACAGCCCCACAATACAATGGCTTCACCAGCCAGAACATCGGAACAGGTCATTAAGACCACGGACACGGATAGACGAGTCCGGCACAAAAGTATCGTTGATAAAGGCTTAGTGGCCATATACCCCTGTACTAGGGGCTTCACACGTATAAAATAAGAGACAATAAAGCTCAATTTTCCATATTTTACTTTACACTTTGTTTATTTCATATAACTTTTGTTCGGCACACCCCTTTTTCAACTTAGTTGCTCTCTTTTTTACAGATGAACGTCGTGCAGCGCCCGTCCAGGATACGGCACAACGGAGACACAGGCGCAGACGTGCAGTAGGGACCCGTTCCAAGGATTCTTTTCAGATTAAGACCCTGCGTAAACCTTTTTTATTGTCTCTTGTTGATACACATCCCCTGGTTCTATGACCAAGGAGGAGGCTGGCATCTTGGCATGTGGCCACGTCAGAATTCTTGCGCGTACCTGGACACTAGGGGCTTATACCTTAGAGCGTCACTTAGCCCGCTCTCATAAAGACCGAATATCTTAGGGAGTGTTCGGTGCCGCGAGTTTGGCCTTATATGCATCAGCTCCGAGTCATGATTTTGGTCAAATGTTGGGTTGCCCGGCTCCTGTGTTCGGCCGCCTTACATTTCGCTCTATCGGCTAAGGCGACACCAGGAGAACTACTGCGATTGTGCCCTGGTTCGGCCAGGCGAGCACCTCAGTAGAGAAAGCCGAAAACCGACTGTCATGATATGGCGTGAGACTAGTCAACCACTCGATGACTCTCCGGAATCTATAGGATTCCCCCGCATTAACGAACGGCCTTTTCCCGGCCAGGCACATACGCACCCCGAATTCGGGCGAGCGCAGTCGCCACCAGGGGCTACCTAAATAGTCCCATTGTCAAGCTCCTATGGCTAAGTGAAAGTGTTAAAGCATTATAGTCCGGTTGCCTAGCTCGCTGCGCTATCACCTCCTTTGTAGGACCAAGACGTTGGATTAAGTGTGAAAATGCGCCTTCTGCGAGCACCCCCGCACTATGTGCGTGGGGGCTGAAGCCAACGACTGCCATCTTTCAGATTTTGTATGTATATCTTAAAACGGCCGCACAAGAGGTGTTCCACATACTTGCAGGCACAAGTATAAAAGGCTACTACAATTCATCAAAATATTGCTTCATAATTACATATGCTATCAGAACATAGCATCCTTCGAGCACTGCGTCTCTATTACACGAGCGCCTTCAAGGACTTCCTGAAAATAGTGCTCGGAGGGTACTCGGCTTTGGTCCGAATCTCGGGATGCAACAACGGTGGTCTCCATCTCTGCCCAGTATGTCTTGACACGGGCAAGAGCCATCCGTGCGCCCTCTATGCATGCTGACCTCTTCATCGCATCGATACGTGGTACCGCGCCAAGGAATTGCTGCACCAAGCCAAAATAACTCTTCGGCTCCGATCTCCCCGGCCACAGATGACCCATGACGTACTTCATGGCGAGTCCGGACAATCTATTCAGTTCGGCCCATTGAGCCAGACGATCGTCCACTGCCAGTGGACGCTCTGGATTGTGGAACTGCGACCAGAAAAGCCTTTCCACCTCGCGATCTTCTTGATCTCGAAAGTGTTCGGTCGCATCAGCAGCACTCGCTGCCAAATCCAGATAGGTGTCCTTCGCACTCCACATCCGGTCCAACGGAGCAAACTTCGGATCGCCAAACTTCCTCCGCAGCATAAAGGGCTTTCCAGCCGCAATCTGTCCGGCCTGATGCAGCTCCTCCTTCGCAGCTCTCATCGCAGAGTGAGCGTCCTTGGCATCAACAACGGCCTTCTCTAAGTCCGTTTGTCTTGCCCGGTCTTCTTTCTCAAGAGACTTGCAACGGTCAGCAGCGCTTTTTAACTTCACGGCCATCTCGGCCATCTCCTTCTTGCTTCGGCAGTGAGCAGCCTATTCGGCTCTCAGCTCTTCAAGTGCCTTCTCGGCAGCCACATCACTTGTCCTGGCTTGTTCCTTAGCTCGGGCAAGTTCCGCCCGGAGACTCTCCACGGCGGCCGCACCATCTGCGTCAAGCACACACATTGTAAGATACTGGCATAAAAGCTCCTCTTACCAGATGCCGCCCGAGGAATTGCATACCTTGAGCATCATCAAGTCGCTCGTTGACGAGCGCGATGTCGGCATCTACCACGTCAAGTTGCCGCTTTAGTTCGGCAAAATCATCAGTTCGGCTCGATTCCGGACACTTCACCACCTATATACAAAGGCAAAAATTAGACCTGGGATTATGATCCTCTGCGCGCTGTCAATTTTGACAACGCACAGAGTCTCAGGGGCTACTATCTACACAGGGCGCATCTTGTTTATGCGCAACTGACAAAGAAGTACATTATCAAACGTACCTCAAAACCCGTCAGCAAACTTCTGACGGCCTTGTGCAATCCGCTTTCCGCGGACGAAATCCTTCCAATCACCGTACCCATCAATGCACGGTGCTCCTCTGAGATAGAAGCTCGCCCCAGCAGAATCATCAGCTCCTCCGACCGCGCACCAGATGGTGCCGGACTCGTCCTACGACCTCCATCGAAGGCAGGACACGGAGAACCTTGGGGGGCCATATGGCTACCTTCCACCCCTGCCGGATTCGGAGAAACCCTCCGCGACGACACCTCAGGGTCGCCCGCCTCGCTAGGCGGTACGGCAGGGGGAGGCGTTCCACTCCATCATCTCCGGAAGAAAATCCCCCGAAGACGAGCTCTGCTGAGAAGAGCTGAGGTCCGAGCTACAAGGTAAAATTTTGGTTAATCTTCTCAGATAAAAAGTAAGGATTTCTCTCATCCCTCTAAAGGAAAATCTTTCTCTACTTACGGCTCGCTGGAGGGCTGATCCCTTTGGGGGCGTAGTTCGGCCGAGGATCTCCCCGGCGTCGGACCCTCTGACGAGAACTTCTTCCCCCGCTTTGAGGCCATGGTCTCCGAGTCGTCAGAGGCGGCCCTCTTCTTCCCCCTAGGAGAGGAATTGTCGGTTCCTCCCTTCGGAGCGGCCTCCTTCGAGGAGGCCATAGTTTCCTTGTCCTCCCCCTCACTTCCCTCCAAAGGCACGATCTTCAACATCCTGACTAGCACGGGATCCGGCCTGGTCTCAGGAAGGGGAGCCGGACACTTGATCAGCTTCGCCTTCGCTACCCACTCCTGTTTAAAAGGACAGCTCTTTTAGGGGCGAGCCTATGACAATTTTACGAATAGCGAGTCCAGGCACAAGGTTACTTACTTGAGTATCCGGGCGATTGCAACTTAAACCTGCGTCCTCGGTCAAATCCGGACACATTGCTTGTGATCCAAAGAACATTTTATACATCTCCACGGGCGTTGCGCCCATAAAATGCTGGAGAGCTCGTGGTCCCTCCGGATTAAACTCCCACAGACGAAGGGAGCGACGTTTGCCGGGCAATGTTCGGCGAATCAGCATGACCTGCGTCGCCTTGACCAGGTTGAGGTCTCCTTCTAAGAGATCCCTAATGCGGCCCTGCAACAGGGGCACGTCTTTGGATAACCCCCAATCTAATCCTTTGTTGACCCATCACGCTAGCCGTGGTGGGGACCCGAGCGAAAGGCAGGAGGCGCCACCCACTTGGCGCTCCTGGGAGCGGTGATATAGAACCACTCTCGTTGCCACAAGCCGAGCTCCTCTTGAAAGGAGCCCTCGGGCCATGGAGCATCGGCATACTTACTTATGACAGCACCTCCGCACTCTGCGTGCCGTCCCTCGATCATCTTCGGCTCCACTCCAAAAGTCTTGAGCCATAATCCGAAGTGGGGAGTAACACGGAGGAACGCTTCGCACACAATGATGAATGAGGAAACGTGGAGGATGGACTCCGGAGCTAGGTCATGAAATTCCAGCCCATAATAGAACATCAGCCCCCTCACGAAGGGATCCATCGGGAAGCCTAAACCCCGAAGGAAGTCAGACATGAACACTATGCTCTCACCAGGCTGGGGACTAGGAATAGCCTGCCTTTGAGCAGGCAACCTATGCGAAATTTCGGCGGTCAAAAACTTAGCCTCTCTCAACCTTAGCACGTCCTCCTCCGTGACGGAGGAGGGCATCCATCAGTCTTGAAGGTCAGAACCGGACATTGTCAAAGGTCCGAAGCGCCTGGAATCTGGAGCCTAGGGTGTTGGAACTCGAGGCGACAGGCGAACTTGTTTTGAGATTGGAGAAAAGGAGTAAGGCCTTGGTCTCTTTATAAGAGGTTGAATACCAGGAGCCCTCCCCGTAACCATTTGGGACTCGCCTTTAATCGAGAAAACATGCTAACGGGCACGATTGGGTTACCCACGTCCGTATTGATGAGAATCCCGTAAATAAAGGGGACACAATCTCTGCTTTGACAAGACGTGCCAAGGAAACCGCCTCGCAAAACACGCTGAGGTGGAGAAGTGAAAACGATTTGAATAAAGGCTTGACCGTAGTGTGATGTCATGCTGCGGAATACGTCAGCAGATTAGATTTGTGTTAATATTATTCTCTCTATGGCAATACATGGAAGCTTATTTTGCAGAGCCGGACACTACTCTTAGTGTTTACAAACTTTTATGAAGAATTTGGAGGAGGAACCCGCCTTGCAATGCCGAAGACGATCTACGCGCCGAACTCGTCATCATTGAAGCCTGGTTCAGGGGCTACTAAGGGAGTCCTGGATTAGGGGGTGTTCGGGTAGCCGGACTATACCTTCAGCCGGACTCCAGGACTATGAAGATACAAGATTGAAGACTCCGTCCCGTGTCCGGATGGGACTTTCCTTGGCGTGGAAGGCAAGCTTGGCGATGTGGATATTCAAGATCTCCTACCATTGTAACCGACTTTGTGTAACCCTAACCCTCTCCGGTGTCTATATAAACCGGAGGGTTTTAGCCCGTAGGACAACTTCATCATACAACAATCATACCATAGGCTAGCTTCTAGGATTTAGCCTCCTTGATCTCGTGGTAGGTCTACTCTTGTACTACCCATATCATCAATATTAATCAAGCAGGACGTAGGGTTTTACCTCCATCAAGAGGGCCCGAACCTGGGTAAAACATTGTGTCCCTCGTCTCCTGTTACCATCCGGCCTAGACGCACAGTTCGGGACCCCCTACCCGAGATCCGCCGGTTTTGACACCGACACCCGCCCTCCGACTCGGAGGAAGTGCTCGTACAAAGCGTCATCCGTTGGTCCTTGACCACGGCTGAGATAGACACGCTCTGCTGCCATAAAAATGCGGAAAGCATTGAGGCTCGACATCGAAGAGTCTGAGCAGCTTGCGAAGGAGAAGGTGGACGCCACCGCTGAATCAAGTTGCATCGCCAAGGAGCAGGCCCACGTCACTTGGCATCTAGCTGGGCTTCCCTCCTCATTCGAATCCTCCAATATCTCTAACATTGATGACGGCCCTCCCGACGCTGACGTCTAATGCGATGACTACCATCGCTCCAAAGATGCCAAGGGAAGGGCCCAATGATGAAGTGGTGAAGTATCTATCTAGTCAAAGTATACATGGTAGTTGAAGCATCTATATTTGTTTGAACTTGCTATATCTGGTTCTAATGATGAACTTGCCATGTCCGATCATATTCTATGTGTTTAATTTATATATGTTGCATGGGATTATATGAATTTCTGGGTTTGGACATGAGGGAACGGCTACGGACTTGGACAAGTGAGGGATGGGCCTGCTATGAATATAAAACAGGGGCGTGTTTGGTTGCCTGCATTAGGTCTACCAGACTCACACAGTGCAACTTTTGTCCGCTTGGTAGCTTGCCTCGCACCAAAGTCTTGGCCCACACAATGTTTAAAGCCCCCCTCAGCCAGACCTGCTAGGAACGCTCGATTTGGCTGATGCAACCTGGTGCAGCCTCGTATGTGGTGTACATGAGGTTGCACATGGTCTGTTGGGTTAACTACTAATCTCCTACACTTATTAGTCCCTTGTAATCTACACAACGGTACTTTGATTTGAGATTAGGTCTACACGAAAAAGATGCACATCGATGGTGTGATTCCATTCAGACTATTGGTTTGTAGTTTCATTCATTATAAATGTTCAATTATTTTTCATCTTTGAAGCCATGTTGGATGAATTTTGCCAAATTTGTCGCGCACGGTGGACCATTTAAAATTTTCTTTGACCAACAACTTCATCTTGCTGTTTCACACGACTTTCGTGTTGCATGTTTTCTGTTTCGATAGTCGTATATGAGTAGATCTACATCTTTTGAATGGACAACCTAGATGCATATATGTGGCCTGTTTTAAAGACACTCCTTAATCTCCTTCACCTAGCCCTTTCTAATTTATACTACGGTGCTTCAATTCGAGCTAAGTTGTACACGAAAAAAGATGCACATCAACATTGTGGTTTCATTCAGACAATTGGTTTGTAGGTTGGTTGACTATAAATGTTCATGTTTGGAGCTATTTTGGATGAATTTTATCAAACCCATCGCGCACAGTTGGTCGTTTGAAATTCCCTTTGACCAGTAGGTTCATCTCATTGTTTCACATGGCTTTTGTGTTGTATGTTTTCTGTTTGGGCGGTTGTAGACGAGTATATGTCTATCTCCCTATTGTATTGTATTAAAGGCGTTCATGTGATGGTTTAGACGGAATTCAGAGTGGCTTCTTTCTGTTCTCACTAATCATCGTCAACCTTGTCGCATGACGCCATGTCGTGCACGATGCGGCCGCCATCGTCGTTCCTCTCGGCCTCCTCACCTGCGGCCTACTACACTGATGTCGTCATCGCGTGCACACTAAACTTCTCCTCCCAGTCCTCTACCTCGGCGCCTTCCTCCCCTTCCCTTCCCGTGGACTTTCCCTGGGGCGACGACGCTAGCTGGTTTGCCACAATGCTGACAGGATCGCTCGCATGTGAATCCATGCTCATCCCGTCAGATGAGGCCACCAACCAAGTCACCCAGACACTCTACCGTAACTCAGTGTATCATGTGTAGTTGTTAATTATTAATCATGTCCACTGTATGCAACCAAACACCGTGTAGTGCATCAGCTCAGCCAACACAGACCAGCAAACATCAGGGGAAAATTGTTTCCCTAATGCAGTCAATCTATGCGCATGCAACCAAAATACTTGCAGAACATAGTTTTTAGCCTCCATTTGCTTAGCTAGGCCTAGTTGAGTCTATACCTGGCCATGGGCAGCCCGGCCTGGATGGCCAGACCCGAAAAAAGCCCGACCCGACCTTGCCCATGTGCCGGGCCTAGGCCTAGATTTTGAGCCCAATGGTCGGGCCGGACTGGGCCTAGGCCCATCGTATTTGCAGTTTAAGGAAGAGGCCCGACCCGAGGCCCGATGGGTTCTTTTGCATGATGGATCGGGCTTGGGCTTGATTTTTAGGCCCGACGGCTGGGCCGGGCCATGCTCGGGCCTAGGTTTTTGTGTCAGGCTTTGGTAGGCCCGGCCTGGCCCAATAATTTTTTGCATGATGGGTCGGGCTTGGGCTTGATTTTTAGGCCCGACGGCCGTGCCGGGCCAGGCTCGGGCCTAGATTTCTGTGTCGGGCTTTGGTAGGCCCGCCCTGGCCCGACGGTTTTTTTTCATGATGGGCTGGCATGGGCTTCATTTTTAGGCCCGACGATCGGGCCGGGCCAGGCCAGGCTCGATCATAGGTTTATGTGTCGGGCTTTGGTAGGCCTGGCCTGGCCCGACGTTTTTTCTGCAAGATGGGTCGGGCTTGGACTTGATTTTTAGACCCAACGACTGGGTTGGGCCAGGCTATGGCCAAGGTTTCTGTGTTGGGTTTGGTAGGCCCGGCCTGGCCCAACGGGTTTTTTGCATGATGGGTCGGCATGGGCTTGATTTTTAGGCCCGACGGCCGGGCCAGGCTCGGGCCTAGGTTTCTCTGTCGGGCTTTGGTAGGCCCGGCCTGGCCCGACGGGTTTTTTGCATGATGGGCCGGGCTTGATTTTAGGCCCGACGGCCGGGCCGGGCTAGGCTCGGACCTAGGTTTCTGTGTTAGGCTTTGGGAGTCCCGGCCTGGCCCGAAGGGTTTTTTGCATGATGGGTCAGGCTTGATTTTTAGGCTCGACGACCGGGCCAGGCTCGAGCCGAGGTTTCTATGTCGGGCTTTGGTAGGCCCGGCCTGGCCCGACGGATTGCCAGGTATAGTTGAGTCACACATTCAAAGGGGCAGAAAAATGATGCGTGCAACCAAACATGCCCCAGGTAGATTTAAAGGCGCTTATATGAGTGGGCTGCTATTTGAAACTTTGTTTCTTCGAGATCTCTTTTTTAGAAAAACAGGGATCCTCCCGGGTTCCATTAAAAAATGAAACCCCGGACTTACAAAAACTGGTTTCCAGGTTTGTCTCGCTTGCCCCTCTCACTCCAAGAGGGGGAGGGGAAGCCGAATGTCGAAACTAAGATTAAAAACGAGTTCGCATAAGCATGGCCCACTCTCAAGGTCGTTGCACATTTGGAAGATCAAGGTTCCTTTGCGTATTAATTTTTTTATGTGGTTTATTCACAAGCAAGTAATACTCACAAAAGACAACTTAATTAAAAGGCGATGGGTAGGAAGTTCAAGATGTTGTTTTTGTGATCATGATGAAACAATACAACACTTATTTCTTAATTGCCCACTTGCCAAGCTACTTTAGAGAACGATTCATATAGCTTTCAACATTAATCCTCCAGTTGATATTGTGTCATTGTTTGGGACGTGGTTAGCTGGGGTTGAACAGATTACTGCGGCCCGTATTCGGATTGGAATATGTGCACTATTATGAGCTATATGGAATTGCAGGAATGATATGATTTTTAACAGACAACACACTTTAACTTTCTTGCAGGTTATCTTCAGGGCTATAGCGTGGATCCGTACGTGGTCCTTACTCACTCCTATGGACTCCAGGGAGCCTTTGATTACTGGGTGCAACCAATGGAAGATGGTGGCTCGGGTTATATTCGACCGGTTCGAATGGCGCTCGCGTAACAGGATAGGAGTCTAGGGAGCTTATCCTTCTTATTACCGTATCGGTTGCCTTTGTCAGCATGTAATTTTCCTTTTTCACTTTGTTATGCTCTGTTTGCGAGCTGTAAGACCTTTTTGACGATACTTTCTGAATTTTTAATAATATGGCTGCATGCATCTTCATGATGCAGAGGCCGAGGGTATGCCTCCATTTAAAAAAAGATAACAGCTTTTCCACGCAGGGAAAGCAGCTCCTAACTCTTCTACCCAATCTCTAAGCCACTGCTATGATCTCCTGCAGCGATTTTCTTGCCTTCGAGGGGGGGGGGGGGGGGTCGTCTTCGGTTGAGGCGCCCAGCTGGCCATCATCTATGTCCCCCTCATCGTGTGCCCTGTGTGTTCATCTGTCAGCAGCTGTACCTCTCCTCCGCTTAGCCAGCTGCTCTAGCTACAGTTTCAGATACTCCCCCCATTTCATAAAGTATACGACCAGGTTTAACAACGGATACCCAATATTCGGGGGACCCCTTTCCCGAGCTGGTCAAGCAGAGTGGCTTCGACATATGTTTATTTCTTCGAGTGGCTGCTATTTGAAAGTTGTACATCATTTTCGTTAATGTTGTTTACCGACTATGACTTGGTGCTCTCCCATCGGTCACCTGTCCTCATGCACACCTGTACAAGAGTCCCCGTACAGCAACTGAAATGAATGCTTACTGCTTATTTCCTTGACTTGGGTGATTTTTTGTCAAAAAAGTCCCTCGCATCAACAAATGAAATCCTGACTAGCTGCCGTCCTTGCTGCAATCAACATTCAGGCAGTACTTTGTCGCCACCACATCTGTTGTTCTGTCCTGCTATGCCTAAGGACATCGTCCTATACGGAACCGCCTCGTGTCACCTGTACACATGGCACTATGACGGTATGATGTACATGTACGTGGCCACACCTCCGCCCACTTTCTACTTCTACGTACGTCCCATGTACGCATTGCGTTGCATGCACTCACGGCGATGCCACGTTTCCACAGAGGCAGCTCGCTGATTTTGCACTTGTCCCTTCGTCTCGGGCTGACCCAAGCATTTCGCTCTCAGGGCCGATCGATCGTCGACGGCAAAGAAGATCTCCGCGCCTCTCCGAAAGCTACGTCAAACCGCCAACAGAAACGTTGGTTTGCGTTTGAGTGCTTCCCCCACGCCCCATCTTCCATCTACGTCAAAGTGTCGACGCATATTGTTCGAGGCTTTGTGTTCTTGGGCTTCTGGTCGGCACGGCGCTCACGCACACTCGGCGTCATCGAGTCGAGTGGGTGCGAGGTTGGACTTGGCGGTTGCTTCAAGAAGGCACCGCACCGGCGAGGGCACGATGGAGGCGGAGTAGCTAGTGCTGGCGGCTTGGGCCGGTGGACGCATGCATGATCTGACGCTGCCGCGTCAACTGAAAACCCACACACATACATTGATACATACGCGCCCGCGTGTGCATTTGTGGTCAAGATGGCCGGTTTATCTCAGCGGCGACGTTTCACCCGAAAAGAGCACACACGCACACCGTTTTGGTTGGTGCCCCGGGTCAAGAAACCTTGTGGATTAAACAACAAGCTGTGGTTGTAGCTGTATAGCTGATCACTGATGACGTACTGACGATGCGGTTCCAGTCCTTCATTATCGTCGACGGATACACTGAATCAAAGACTTGGGAAAAGAGAGAGGGTGAAAAATGGCGCCTGCTTTGAGAAAAGTTATGACCATGACACATGTGTGCTATCACGAGGAGGCTATCTGCGCAAAGATGTGTGTTTGGGGTATTTTGTGTGCGTCACTTAGCGGATTATGACGATTTTCATCTGGTTTTTCATAATTAACAGGACAATTATCTTCTGTTTAACTAATGGGCGAGGCACAAAAATTGCCTCTATTTAAAAAAAAATCTATTCATCACTAGCTTGTTTCTTAATTGGCCAAAAGCAAGTTTCTGTGTAGACCCACGACAACATCGGCATATGGGCGACGATCTCTCCTTAAATACTTACCATGGAGGGCTGTGGTTTATGTTTGATCCCGTGCTTTTTATTGTAGGCAGGTTTGGTCCCAGCAATAGGTTAGTGTTTGAAGCTGAAAAATATGTATGTCATGAAGGGAAAAATTGCCATCGAAACTTTTTCTATTAAGTCAATGTCTTTTGCTTCAATGTTTGCCGGCTTTCTAATGAAATTGTGGTTTAGGGGGGGGGGGGGGGGGGGGGGGCATTAGATCATAATCCAATATAGAAACATCCTAAGTAACTTTATTTCTTTTCCGCTCCTACGTTTGCCACCGCACTCCACACTTACTCAAACCAACCTTGGAGTGTGTCCG
The DNA here is from genome assembly GCF_056163025.1 of Triticum urartu. Classification (NCBI taxonomy): domain Eukaryota; kingdom Viridiplantae; phylum Streptophyta; class Magnoliopsida; order Poales; family Poaceae; genus Triticum; species Triticum urartu. The sequence goes on along the minus strand of NC_141877.1, from coordinate 442,903,287 downwards.
CCATCAGATCAAGCAATTCTTCTAAACTCTAGCTCCAACTAGGTAGCACCCTTACGTTCTAACCCTTAAATGCTTGGCCTTTGTTTATTTTTCCCTCACCTTCCCTAGGCGACACATCACAGACATTTTTGTTTGAATGAGCGCCCACCTCTACTTTTTGTTTTGTAGCGAAAATGCATATTGAGCCCACTTTTAAATTAATGAAGTCATCAACCTACTAGGATACAACAGTCGTGAAGTAGGAGCCTCACCATTGTCGAGGTCAACACAAAGTCGACCAGGGGTTTCCTACAATCCACAAGTCATGCCGACATACCCTCGAAGCCTTCCAGATCCGGAACCACATAGTTACATGATGTAGATCGAGCAAGGGAGGACGAACATCGAGGATGGCGGCACCAAATCAGATCTGAGGGAGCCGCTGGAGCAACCCATGATGTCTAAGCTCCACGCTCTAATATTTCCCACATGGTCGCCACCCACTCAAATAGGTCAACGCCGCCTTCACAACTAAGGCCGCCACTCTGTCTTCCGGAGCTCCTTGTGATGGAACGGGGCATCATGTCCTCATCACCACCTTCACCAGAAGCAATGTGGCGAACCGACGCGTTCCTTTGGGGTGGTGGCGGGGAAGGGAGAAAGGGGAGGCGGGATAGAGCGGCTAGGGTTTGGTCGCCAACGAGAGCGACATGAGAGACGAGTCGACCAGGTGGGAGCAGTCTTCATCATGTTTCTAGATCGCTTATTCTTGGTACTGGATACACATTGCCAGTCATGAAGAAGATGGAGCACAAGAGAGAAGCAATTTTTGGTGGGATAAAATAAGGAAATCTTATTGAGTCAACGTCCCTTGAGCGTGGTTTTTTGAGGGAACACTCTCCCGTATGTTTGACCATGCTTTCAAATCTTAAAAGGATGACATGTGGCAATTCCTGTGGGCACACCATTCGCTCCCATGCACCCTCTCGAGGGGGGTGACACAACCAGTACCTCCCATACAACATCCTGAGCGAACGACCCCATGTGTATCATGATACTTCCCTATGATATAGCATGACAACTACTAAAAGTATGTATGGCAACTTCTCTGCGTATCATGGCAATTCGCCATGGTGCAACATGGCAATTCCTGGATATGTGGGGAACTTCCCTTTCTCTTAGCCCACCACTTCTTTCTACTACAGAATGGCAAATTCCGAAAACACATGACAATTTTCTTCGTTGTTGTATGACAATTCTTTCGACTATAGAATAAAAGGGAAGACCGGTGCATGTAGCTCCCATTTGCGCAGGGTCCGGGGATGGGTCTGACTACTTTGGGTCTATTGTATGTAGCCTTCCCTATATTTCTGCAAGAGGCTGTTTCCAGGACTTGAACCTCTGACCTCATTGTCACAAGGCAGCAGCTTTACCACTGCGCCAAGGCTCCTCTTTTTTTCTACTATAGCATGGCATTGATTTTTTTTCTTGGCAATAACAAATTTCTCTGTTATATTGTGAAATATCTCTGTTATAGCATATGACAATTCCATTGTGTTAAAAACATGACAAATTCCAGAAATGTTCCCTGAGAGTTTTTTTGGAGGGAAAGCTCTCTCGTGACCCCGTTAGCTCGAACAAGTCTCCCGGAAACAACGATCGTTCGCGACAGAGACCCCAGGGAGGACACGTTCTCTCCCTACCGGAGTCCTATAAAAATTATATGATTGCATCCAAATTGAGAAAAAACTTAAAAGAAACTTGGTCAATTTCTAGTACACTGTCGAGCTCGAATATTTGGTTCTTACTTAGCCTTGAACCCAAAGGATTATAAACCCTCCATCTAGCTACGGACCTCGGATACAATCGAGAGCCTACTCTCCTTTTAAGTTGCGGGGCGCCTGTCATGCGCGTCCACATCCATCCCCGCTCAGCCCAAGAAAAACCCATCCGCCGGCCACCGCGACAAGATCCCCCATTTATACGCAGAGCTCGCTCGTTCCTCGCCAGAGATCACATACACAAGTAACCAGCGCCGATCGCATGAGCGTTGCACAAGCAACTGCACCAGATCGATCGATCCCTTGCAGTTGGCTGGAGCAATGCCTTGCTTGGCGCACGACCGCCACCCCAGCCCCAGGCCCCCGGCCGCTAACCACTGCAAGTCCCTCTCCTGCCTCATCCGGGAGACCTACGCGCACTGCCATGTCCCCTGCATCGGGATCGCCGGCGCCGGGTGGAGCTCCGGCGACGACAGCGACGACGACGATGATGACATGCTCGACACGAAACAGGTAGCGGCAGAGCATGCTACAGTCATGTTCTTGATCGATTTACTTGGGGAGGTCATGAGTAACAGCAGAGTGATATGTCTTGCGTTGATGGTGCAGGTGATACTCAACGAGATTAGGAACCGGCAGCTGAGGAAGGAGTCGAGGTGCAGCGTGGACTCGGCGGCCCTGTCGGGCGCCTTCATCTGGTTCTTCACCCCGCTCGACCCGAGAAGCGTTCTGGAGAAGGTCTCGAGCCCTGAGAAGCACGTCGTGGCGGGGGAGGAGAAGGGAGAGGCGGAGGCGGGCAGCGACGCCGGCGACGTGGAGAGCGAGGCCTTCTTCTCGGTGAAGAGCTTCTTCACCCGCAGCACGAGCCGGGCGGCGACCGTGGCGTCGCTGACGGACATGGATCCGCCGGCGACGTGGGACGGCTTCCGGGACTGCGAGGGGTGGCCGTTCGGGCTGTGCCGCCGCCCCGCCGTGCCCCCGCTGCCCAGCACGCCGGCCGACTCCTGGAAATGGCGCAAGCAGAGCAGCGGCCGCAGCCTCGCCGCGAGCCCGCGTCCTTCTCACGGTGACAAGATCACAGCGAGTTGAGCGGCGGCGCCGCCATTAACAAGCAAGAACACTATAATTGAGCCGCCCGTGCGTTAGCAGACACGCCGACCTGCTTAGACCGGGGTAGTATTTTTCATGTGCTCATCGGTATTTCGTTTAATAATCTTGCACCAAATACCGGGGAGCACACCAATATTACGCCCAATCTATATACAGGGTGCGAGATGTGTGACGAAGCTGGCAGGTTTTTCTGGCATCTTTGGCGTCGTTGTTGATTCGAGAGAGAGTGTCGTTGCTGTTGTGATTTTGTTGTTCTTCTCCTTGAAGAATGTGTGCGCGTAATTAATCGTAATCCCAGTAACTCAGATGCATGTACTTTCTGATTTTCAGAGCTGCATCAATCATGGTATACTTTCACTGTATACACACAAATATAAGTATGTTTTGGATATTTCAGTATGGACTATATGTCTACATACAAACTGAAATGAGTGAACAAAACGCACACTAGTCTGTATGCATCTGATTAAGAAAAAGACATCTTATGTTTATAAACAGAGGGATGAGTACTTGTTAGTTTAGTTGTGGTCCCTAGCATGTTTCAGAACAGCAGAATGGCAACACCCTTTGTTGCGAATCTGTTTTTCCCACTCCTCGTGTTGTTTCTTCTTCCGTGGATATCTTTCTACCCAAGCTGGTTTTTGCTCCACTTGCATGAGGCAAAGAGCTAAAGACCGAATTTTGCAGCACCGAATATATAAAGGCATGACAAACTAAAGTGAGGCAGGAGCGCACCTACGCACGCACGCACGCACGGCTGGTTAAACGACTTGTCAAATGACATGACACGACCAAAGGGGAAAAGAGAACTGGATGCCAAAGCATTGGTTTGGCATCCACGGCGTCGCTGGGAGGGACCGGCCAAGCACTCCGGCGCTCTTCCCCACTGCGGTCAACATTGTCGACAACGCTGCAGCCTACGGCCATCATGTCTTCGATTGTGATCCGTGATATACTCAGCACCAATTCTGCGCGAATCGATACGGCATTGCACACAATTCAGAGAGCAGATAATGTGTGGGACTATGCATAAGAGCATCTCCAACAGACACCTAAAAAATGCCCCACGCATTAAAAACCACTGTATTTGTGTATCAGAGACAAAAAAACATCACTCCAAAAGACTCTGTAAAATAAAGCACGCACATAAAACTTTAGCGCACGAGCTGCTGGGCTGTAAATTTAGGGCGCCAGATTATGAGCGCGGGCTGCTACACGTAGACCCGCCGGATTGGGCGCCGTATTTTTATGCATCTGAAAAATCTCTTCATCACTCTCACGCGTAAAAAGACTATTTTGACATTGTAAAAGAACTATACTGCCCTGAGACAAAGCGCGTGTGTTGGAGATGCTCCGAGTCAGAGAGCCGACGGCCACAGCTTTGATGGTGGGAGTACCTGAGGCTTCAGTCAAGGAGTGCTTTAAACGAGTAGGACAGTTGGGGATCAAGCAGCCCTGGTTACCCTGAACTCAAGACTGACATCGCATGGAGTACATCGGCGTTGGCTTCAAAGGATACGGTAATCAACAAACAACATGGGATGATACTTAGATTGGAGGCTTTCAATAAAGTACCTGCTGGGCAATGATGAGCGGCCTTTACCAAGGCTTGCAAATTAAAACGAAAACTTAACTTCAGCGAGGGAAAGGTCACCGATATCTTAATTCCAGATAGTGCTACGTGGTGAGAGGGGCGTGGAACAGGTGTGGTAGACTACGATAGAAGCACGTCCTAGGATGCAGAAACATGAAAATATTGGCAACAGTTTTGCTAAAGCCCTAAGAGCATCTACATCCGTGGACATCATATCCGGCGCCTCAAACACCCGTAGATGCGTTCGGACACGGCTGCGGGCAGTGATCAGACATTTTTTAATTTTTTTCTTTGTATTTGAATATCTCATACTTGAAATCTTAAATCCATACAAACCATATAAAAGAGGAAAACCCTACATACTATGTAGATCAACTAAAACCTACCCTACCATACTCTTCTTCGGAGATGTCCACGATCTCCGTGCCCGACTCCGGGTACATGGACGGCAGCCGCAACTCCGGCTCCTCCGTGTCAGCATTCGCCTCCTACTCCACCTCCAGTTCGGTGAAAAGCGCATAGGTCCCTAATCGTTCTTGCCGGATGAACTGCCGGTTGGCCTTCACATATGCCTCATCCTCGATGGACTCCAGGATGGCGGTCTGCTCCGCCATCTCCGCCACTTGGGCGAGCTCAAACTCCGCCATGGTGTCCTTCATGGCGAAGCCCACAATCGGCTGTGGCTCCTCCTCTAGCTCTGCCGCGTCCTCCTCCATTGAATTTGCCCCCTCCATGGGCTCCGACTGCTGCTTCGGCATCGGCTGTTGCTCCCCCTCCTCCTCCTCTCCGGCTCTGGTGAGTCCGGAGGCAGGCCCGCTGCGATCCGGGCGGCGCATGAAGGAAATATGCCTAGAGGCAATAATAAAGTTGTTATTTATATTTCCTTATATCATGATAAATGTTTATTATTCATGCAAGAATTGTATTAACCGGAAACTTAGTACATGTGTGAATATATAGACAAACTAAGTGTCACTAGTATGCCTCTACTTGACTAGCTCGTTGAATCAAAGATGGTTAAGTTTCCTAGCCATATACATGAGTTGTCATTTGATTAACGGGATCACATCATTAGGAGAATGATGTGATTGACATGACCAATTCCGTTAGCTTAGCACTTGATCGTTTAGTATGTTGCTATTGCTTTCTTCATGACTTATACATGTTCCTATGACTATGAGATTATGCAACTTCCGTTTACCGGAGGAACACTTTGTGTGCTACCAAACGTCACAACGTAACTGGGTGATTATAAAGGTGATCTACAGGTGTCTCCGAAGGTACTTGTTGAGTTGGCGTATTTCGAGATTAGGATTTGTCACTCCGATTGTCGGAGAGGTATCTCTGGGCCCACTCGGTAATACACATCACTATAAGCCTTGCAAGCATTGTAACTAATGAGTTAGTTACAGGATGATGTATTACGGAATGAGTAAAGAGACTTGCCGGTAATGAGATTGTCGTGGTTTTGTCACGGCAGATGTCCTTAGTGTCAGGACTTAGTCGCGAGGCCAACGCATCTATGTGGTAGCTTGAAAGGGGTTGAGTGGAATGAGAAACGCGATGTTTTACCCAGGTTCGGCCCCTCACGGTGGAGGTAAAAGCCTACGTCCTGCTTCATTGATATTGATGATGATGATCACGATTACAAGGGAGCTCTATCTCGAGAGATATTGAGTTGTCTGTCTAAACCTAACTTGTCCCCCCCTCTTGGGGCGCCTTGCCCCTCCTTATATAAGTTAGAGGGGCGGGTTACATGTGGAGTCCTATTAGGATTAGGACTAATCTACCTTCTAATACAAACCGGATACAAGTCCGGGTCTTAACTCCTTGTAAGGTAAATATTCCTCACGCCTTTCCTCTTAAACCGGCCCACCATAACATGAACCGGCCTTCTGGGCCTTGGGCCTTGTCATCCGTCTGTCCCGCCCGCTGGGTTACCAGTGAATCATAATGTTCAATCAGGTTGCTTGTAAACTGTCTGGTTAGTGCGGGTCATCGGTGAATCGCCAAGTCTGGCCGGGTTATACTTCCGGCCGGGTTACGCCACGGGGTATATCCCCGACATTAGCCCCCAAGTTTAGCTTGGATTTATCCATGGTAAACTTATGTTACAAAATAAACACAAAAACAAATTTGACAGGTTGCGCTCCGGGTTAAGAATTCTTGTAAATCGGCACCTGGTCATCCTTAAGTCCTTGTCATTTCCTCCTTCTAGAAAATCCGGGTCAATAGACCAGCTTCATAATCAATTTGCTTGTAGAATAAATATTGTAAATAAAGAATCCATTTGAGTCGGCCTTCAATGCTCTGACTTGACAAAAATATTGGTCTTCAAATATTCAACTGATATTCAGCCGACTTGAAAATGTAGAACTTGCCAAGCTATGATTTCCAAAATTGGCGGGTTATAAAAACTGATAATTCCAGGTCATGATTGTTGTCAACGCTGGTTCATGATTATTGATGACGCCAGGTCATGATTATTGATGACGTCGGGTCAATCTGGTTTATTCAAAACTGAGAATTTGAAGATTTTTCTCCCTTATATCCATATTATCTATAGCCCCCAAGTGTCGGGTTGTCATGCTTGCAGCAACCTGGGACTTATAATTGCCTGATGCTCAAAAAACTTCAACCAGTGTAGCCCCCAAGGGCCAGGTCATTATGCAATAATGAGCAGGGACTTTATAAATATAATCATGCTTTATTGAAAATAACATCATATGATGTAATTCCACCATGGGGCTTGAACCCACGTCCACAAGGTTAAGAGCTTTGTGTTTTACCAACTGAGCAGTGGACCCTTGAATATAACGGATTAAGATTTGTGTACCTTGGATCATTGATAGGAGCAATTGGTAGTCCCCAAGTGCTGGCTCATTATGATGTGATGAGTCGGGTCTTCAATGAGCAAAAAATGACTTTGCATTAGCCCCCAAGTGCCATGGTGCATGCTAGCAGCGACATGGGACTTAGATATTTGATGTAATCTCAACTTGAATAATGTAGCCCCCAAGTGCGGGGTCGTAAACCTGCAGCGACTCGGGACTATTCCTTCAATTGTAGAATAAATCATATCCATTGATATTATAACAGCCATTGCGCTAAAGCGACTTTGAAAACCTTAATCATAATACTGGTTACTGATAACCATAATAAAATCCCAGCCATGTTGGCTATTTGAAGATTTGAATAATATAATCCAATGATTTATGAGCGCATGATTCCAATGGCGCATTCCAAACATATACTGGCAAGTTATAATCCCAAACCAGTCCGGGTTAATAAACACTGGATAATTTATCATCATACTGGCGACTTATAGTCGAAAGCCAGGCCGGGTTAATAAACGTCGGTGATTTATAACCATGCTTTATTCAACATGTTTCTGCATACAACAAACTTAAACTGTCCTGGCGGTTTACCGCCGGACGGGTCATAATGCCAAACATGAAATATATCATACCAGTAAGGGTGAATCACATCGTTGGTTTACAAAATTTTGTAGTAAGGGTGATAACCCCAATCTTGAGTACTGATAACTCCTTCCATATTTTGCCGGTTTATGATGAAACCGTACCGGGTTGTAATAAACACCGGATTATCCATATATAATACTGGCGACTTGTAGTCGAAACCAGACCGGGTCAATAAGCGCCGGATTATAACTAGTCATATATTGACAAATTGTAGTTGAAAACCAAGCCGGGTCAATAAAGTCGGTTTATCATAAGATATTATCAACCTCATCAAAGAAGAAAAAACTTGGCAAATAAAAGAAGAGAAAGAACATGCAAGGCTTTTCATGGGCCGCCAGGCCCAAAATCGAGGCTTTTCATGGGCTGCCAGGCCACTGAGTTAAACCATTTCACAAAGCCTTTTAAGATGGACCTCAATCATTAACCAATCGTTGTTTTAATTTTGACAAGTTCAGGGTCTATGAGATTGACTTGTCAAACGGTCAGCAGGTCATACCAGGTTTACCTGGATGGAGTGGCTTACTTAAAGAAGGCAGGATAACCCGGGGTTTTAGGTGAATACACCTGGCTTCCAAGCCTGGCTTGATAGCCTATTACAAGTGTAGACTCTTTGTTCGTTGCGAAGCAAAGAGCCCCCAAGCAATATTTTGGGTTGTGCTCGGTGGGTGCCTATGTTTGAGTTGTGCTGTGCAACAGACTCTCTTTGGCCCCTGATGATAATATTGGCTTGATAGCCGGATTACCGAAGTAACCAGAGTCGTGCTTTTATGATAATATTGGCTTGATAGCCAGATCAAGAGGGTAGCAACGCTATGTTCTCTTTGGTGAGTACACCTATGTTTGAACAGGAAGCCCCCAAACGATCAATAATATGATAAACCCATAAGGCAGGATAACCCATGTTTGAACCGCGCATCATGGCAACAGGTCCTCATCGGCAACCTTTAACTTTGCAAGAGATAAATTTTTCCTGAACTGGAATTTTAAACCGGATTTTGAGAGCTTCAAAACTTTGTGGGAGACAGTTTCCTCTTAAACCGGATTTTGAGCCGGATATTGAGAGCGTCAGAGCTTTGCAAGAGATAGTTTCCTCTTAAACCGGATTTGAACCAGACACTAAGGACTTCAGTGCTGTGTGGGGGACGGGATTTCCCTTAAACCGGACTATAAACCAAAAGCATCATTGTGAGCCGGAATACTTATGTCAGCCTTTAAATTTTCATCAATATAACAGTAGCCTCCGGAACCGGGCTATCTTTCCCTTCAACGTCCTGGGGCACTTGAATTTGCTGAAACTGGCAAGGCTTGCTGAGTCATATCATCGTACCCCCGAGTCTCAAGGTGACTCGAGGAGTTGGTTTGAGATTCTCCATATTTGACCGTGATATAAACCGGCATAAGTTGTATATCATTGGTATTGATAGCATGATGTGAATGCGCAGACGGCGGTTGATGATAATTTGCCTCCAATTTGTTGGAAGAAAATCAGGCTACCGAAACAGTGACTTGTTCATACGCAAGAAGCAGCTCATGCAGACAGGTGCGGCCCGGTGTGTTGATGTAGACAAGACCTTGGGGGCGGCAATTTGCGCACGTCTATTGAACAGCGAGCAAACGTGATCCCAGCAAGTCGATGTGGGCCAGACCGCAAGGACGGCAGCTTGTGTGCGTGCACTCATCACGTAAGATGTCCCGGACTATCGTGAGGCGGAATATTATCAGCCCGTGCTCCATAGCCGTGGTACAAACCACATTTGTAATGAATAATGGTCCTGTATATAAAAATATAGAAACAATATATGCTAGTAAAATAGGTTTATAGAGATATCACCTGATATATTCGGATGAACGATGATCCATATATACCGTCCTTGGATAATCTGGTAAAATTGTAATCCATCTTGTTTCTTTGTTTGATGCTTGGCCATCCCAACATCACCTGGTAGCCAATAAACAGACTAGCACAAACTGCTCACAGTAACTGTTTTCACCTCCGCAGACATAGGCAGTAGTGCTGCTTAGCTTTTAATAATGATTGTACTGGACCCTGCGCCCTTGTGAGCTTGTCCTCTCCGTGTAGCAGGAGGATATTAAAAAAGTGCAACTTGATTTGCAGGCCTTGGTCTCTACGCCAGGGATCAGTACTCCATCTAGCCGGATTCCTCTGGACTTACGCGTGTACACAACCACACGCAGGCGAACAAGCCGAGCAGATGATCCGTGACCCAGTGATTTGATAGATATTGTATGCCTTTATAGGGTGGCGCAACAACGGAAATTGATTGTCAGTCTCGGCGGGTTACGGCTGCAGATGACACAGTCCTTGATTGTCAGACCGCAACGTTCGCTAATTCCCTTCTCTTTTTTCTTCTTTGAAGTAGAGTCAGATTAGTGACGATGGTATGAATTAACAAGTCCTCCCTCCTCCACGTAGTCACTTGTCTTGTTGTGTAGTACTCCTACATAAAAGGCAAATCCCTTGGGAATCCGTAATGTACCGACAAAGCTTGCTTTTGGGAACCTAAACCGGGTCTGTGCAGGTCCTTGTTGGTTCTGTTTAGTGGAGCTGATCCAGCGCGGTTTACGCGCAGCGGACGCCGCTGCTGGCCCAAGTTCATCCAGTGCTCGTACTGTATGAGTGATGCCAACAGACACGACCCATCCAGGTAATGTGCTCAATCACTGACGAACCCTGTAGAGGCCAGTATTCTGATCTTTATATGCAGTCATTGATATGCCGCCGGTTCATAGCTGCGGTGGCAGCTCTCAACAAAAGTGGCAGAGGCGGGCTGAAACAACCGGCGGTTTACGGCGCACCCATAGGCACAGAGAAGAGGCGCGAGGCAGCTTGCTTGGAACTGCAGAAAAAACCGTAGAGGCCAACAGATGTAGCAGGACCGGGTCGCAACGCGTGAGGCCGACGGGGGTCCCGGAGCGCGTCAACAGCGGTCGAGCTCAGAGGAGGAGCCCAGCAGGTCCGGGGCGGTTTAGCGCGGCTCAAAGACGCATCAGCAGGGGTGCCCCGGAATGATTTCGAGCAGCAGCAGCCGGTCATGGTGACCCGGCAGGGCGGCTCACAGCAGAGGTGTCACCAAATCGGCGGCTGACAGCGTTGCAGAGGAGGCGGTTTGCGGCAGAGGTGAGCCAGGATGGTCGGCCGGCTCGCGGGCGGACTCGGCCCGCAGGAAAGACGACGCCTCGGAGTAGGCGACAGCAGGTCGGTTTGATACTGCATCGCGTGGAGGCGGCTCGTCCGGAACGGCGATTTGATACTGCAGCTTACGGCAGAAGGAAACACTCGAGGCGGGGTCCAGGCGGCGGTTCACGGGTTGCCCCCGGCCAGGGCGGCTCGACCGGGCTGACCATTGCGGAGGTAGCCGGCGACGATTGAGGCGAGCGGCGGTTGATACGTGAGGCGGCGGCGGTTGTGGCCGGCTCGAGGAGGCGAGGCGCAGGCGGTTTACGACCGCAGTTTAGATGGGTAGCGGCTCAAGGCCGCAACGGCGCCTTGGAGGGAGCAGAGCGTGCGTGACGCGGAATGGCGCGAGGTGGAAGCGGTCTGCTCCAGGGACAGCGGCGGCGAAGACCACGGCGACAGCAGAGGCGAGCCGCTGGCTTGATATGAGGCTCGGGGTCCGGGTCAACGACAGAGTCGAAGCCCGTGGACGACCCGTTCCTGGGTCATGGGCTCGTGGCTCTCTTCTCTGTGTTTTTTCTTCTTCTTTGAAAATTACCCTGATGATGATCCGGCTGCCGCTCTTGGAATCTTCTGACTCATACGGAGGTAGTCATCTGATCTATTAGCACTTAAGTAGGAGTAATGCTAGTCTTGGACTTTGTGGACGTGGAGTAGTACTAGTCTTGGACTTCGAGTGAAGTCTAAAATAAACCTTGATGTTGTAGAGGCCAACACAAATAAACTCTCACCTTTCAATCCCTAAAGTTGATACCCCGTATTTACAGATCCCAGTCAATCATGACCCTACATGAATAAGACCTTATTTGGGGTAACAAGGAAGGCACAATCCCAGCCGGGATTGATCATTACTCCGGCTGACTACATTGGTGCACCTGCCATCTCAATCTTCTATCGCCAATCTCATGAGACAGCATCAGTAGGCATCGACGGCACTACCTCTCTCCGACAACAGCGAGAAGGAACTACGCGGCCTGGGCGAGAACCTGACGGGCCTGCATTGGAGTGGGGAACATGACGCTGACGCCAACTACATCGGCAGTTCGGCCGGACCAACTTACTGCGGACGAGCCGACGGCGGCTGCGTGGCTACAGTGTTGCATAGACATAAGGAGGAGTAGCATGGTGAGACACAGCACAACACAGTCAAACACCGAACAAGGACGCTGTCACACCCTCACCTAATACAGGGTGGTGTATAACAGGTCAGGTCCACCCTGTTGCCATGTAGACTGAGTAGTAGGTGTGTGCGTGTGTGTGGTGCTTATCTACCCAACCCTCTGGTCTGTACTAATCCATCGAATGGAAAAGAGATGAACTGAGCTCAGCTCCTTCGTCCTCCTTCGGTCAACCCCGTACTCGCTCGCGAGTTCTCCTGTGATTATCTAGCTGCTGCTAGGGACATCACAATTGGTATCAGACTTTGTTCGTTCCGCTACCCACAATGGCGCCGCGTCCACCACCAACCCCAAACGCCCAGACCCGATTCATCCTGCTTGAGATGGACGAGATGCAGAAATCCCTGCAGGAATTCTTCACCAAAGCGCTCGATGAGAAGCTTGCTCCGGTGACGGTCGAGCTCCGCGAGTTGCGCGCCGATCTGGAAGAAGTCAAGCGAGCGCGCTCTCCGGCTGCTCGTCTGCGCGACCCCGCACAAAATCAAATCGACGGCACAGGCAACAGCGCCCCCCATCTGCACGCGTCGCTACCCGATGCCGACGACCCCGAGGATCACCTCCAGGGTCACGTCGATGAGGCGCGCAACCAGCAGTACGTACCTCGCGGTGAGGAGCTTCCACGCGGGCTACGCGAGGATCGCCGCGACGATGCCGGCTGCTACGAGCGCCGCCGCGACCGTGGCGATGTGAAGGAGCTCGATCTGCAGTTCGCCCCTCGGGGCAATGGGGTCCCGCGCGGACACCACGAGATCCACCGCGACCTCGAGGGCGCCCACGGGCGCCGCTTCCGTCGTGACGGTGACCACTACCGCGACCGCCGCGACCATGGCGACAACTTCGACCCGGCGTACCCGCCTCGCGGCTACTGGTTGCCGCACCATCTAGTCCATCCCCACGACGACGACGCCTACCACGAGCGCCCCGTCCGCCGCGACGACGCCGGCTGCTACGACCGCCGCGACAGCTTTCACCTCAAGCCACCCAAGCATTCCTTTCCGGTCTTCAAAGGGCAGTTTCCATTACTCTGGATCGACAATTGCTACAATTATTTTGAAATGTACAATGTGCCGGATCGCCATTGGGTTAGCACTGCCACCTTGTACTTCGAAGATCACGCTGCTCTATGGCTGCAAGCATACAAGCGTACTCACCGGCAGATGAATTGGGATGCCTTGATCACGGCCTTGGTTGTGGAGTTTGGTAGCGATGACTACGACGGCCAGATGCCAAGTCTGTTGCAGCTCAAGCAGACTGGAGCAGTAGCCGAATACAAGCACAAATTCGAGTCCTGCATGTACCACCTTTTATCTGTTGATGCTGCTCTGAACTCCAAATGGTTTGTTTCTCATTTCATCCATGGCTTGCGTGATGAATTTAGAGCAGCAGTCAGATTGCAGCATCCAGCTAGTGTGACCAAGGCAGCTCATCTAGCAAAAATTCAGGAGGAAGAAAATGACAATTGCCACCGTCCACGAGCAGGCCCTGCTGCAGCAATCAAACACCATATGACCCATACACCTCAAGGGCCAGTGGAACCTCATCGAGACAAGGATGACTTTTCTCGGGAGCGTGCCTTGCGAGACTTCAGACAAGCTAATGGCCTTTGTTTCCGGTGTGGAGAAAAGTATAGCCGCGAGCACAAGTGCAAACCACCTGCCCAACTATTGACCATACAAGTGGGTAACCGTGGCGAAATTCTCTCTGAGGATACAGTTCATGCTTTGGAGTTGCTGGATGAACCAACACTAGCTGGTTGAGCTCATGCCATGACCTGATGGAGCATCAATTTTGGTGGGAGCAGGGTCAAATGTTGCTGAAATTCACCTTGTCTTCCAGCTCGTTGTAGCGATGCAAGTATTTTGGGGCTCGCCTGCCGCTCAAGGAGGGGCAATTGTCACACCCCCACCTAATACAGGATGGTGTATGACAGGTCAGGTCCACCATGTTGCCATGTGGACTGAGTAGTAGGTGTGTGCGTGTGTGTGTGTGGTGCTTATCTACCCAACCCTCTGGTCTGTACTAATCCATCGAATGGAAAAAAGATGAATTGAGCTCAGTTCCTTCGTCCTCCTTCGGTCAACCCCGTACTCACTCGCGAGTTCTCCTGTGATTATCTAGCTGCTGCTAGGGACATCACAGATGCATCTATCTTTCTCTTCGCTGCAACTCACGTTTTCTTCTCCGAAGCTCAAAGCTTCCTGTTGTTCTTTACTTCTTTCACATGCTGCTTAGTACACAAGTATTACCACCGGCGACGCGTTCAAATAAAGAAAGAAAAAAACTAGAGCTTATGTAGCTCAGGGAGCGGGATGCGCGGTTCCTAGTCGCCGGGCGTGTGACTCGATGCTGACCGTGGAGGGATCGCACACGCGCGGACAAGGCTCTGCATCTCGCCATGCTCGACGGCCTTCGCGTGCTCGGCGTCAGGGATTTCCGGCGATGTCCCGGAGCTCTCGCTGATCCTCAGGCTCAAGATGCTCGCCCTCTCGCGCAGCGCGCTCACTGGCGGGATCCCCTGGTGCAGCTCGGCCAGCCTCGTAGGAGAGGAAAGAGGGATTGACAGTGGAGAGCGAAAGACGGAAAGGGGATCGGGAGAGGAGAGGAACAGACGATGAAGAAGATAACAGGAAAGAAATAAATATGAGTTGTGGACCCATATTGTCAGTGAGAGTAGCGGGTGAACATAGCTGGGATCATCTCCTTTCCCGGTGCGCCAAACATGTTCAGGGCTAGGATAGACTGGGATCAGAGATGTCAGGGTATGTATTTCAGGGATTTGAAGGTGAGGGTTAATTTGCGTGCGTCTCTACAACATTAGGGTTTATTTCAGACTTCACTCACTTCGAGTGAAGTCTAAAATAAACCTTGATGTTGTAGAGGCCAACACAAATAAACCCTCACCTTTCAATCCCTGAAGTTGATACCCCGTATTTACAGATCCCAGTCAATCATGACCCTACGTGAGTAAGATCTTATTTGGTCTAACAGGGAAGGCACAATCCCAGCCGGGATTGATCATTATTCTGCCTGACTACATTGGTGCACCTGCCATCTCAATCTTCTATCGCCAATCTCGTGAGACAGCATCAGTAGGCATCGACGGCACTACCTCTCGCCGACAACAGCGAGAAGGAACTACGCAGCCTGGGCGAGAACCTGACGGGCCTGCATTGGAGTGGGGAACATGACGCTGACGCCAGCTACATCGGTAGTTCGGCCGGACCAACTTACTGCGGACGAGCCGACGGCGGCTGCGTGGCTACAGTGTTGCATAGACATAAGGAGGAGTAGCATGGTGAGACACAGCACAACGCAGTCAAACACCGAACAAGGACGCTGTCACACCCTCACCTAATACAGGGTGGTGTATAACAGGTCAGGTCCACCCTGTTGCCATGTGGACTGAGTAGTAGGTGTGTGCGTGTGTGTGGTGCTTATCTACCCAACCCTCTGGTCTGTACTAATCCATCGAATGGAAAAGAGATGAACTGAGCTCAGCTCCTTCATCCTCCTTCGGTCAACCCCGTACTCGCTCGCGAGTTCTCCTGTGATTATCTAGCTGCTGCTAGGGACATCACAATTGGTATCAGACTTTGTTCGTTCCGCTACCCACAATGGCGCCGCGTCCACCACCAACCCCAAACGCCCAGACCCGATTCATCCTGCTTGAGATGGACGAGATGCAGAAATCCCTGCAGGAATTCTTCACCAAAGCGCTCGACGAGAAGCTTGCTCCGGTGACGGCCGAGCTCCGCGAGTTGCGCGCCGATCTGGAAGAAGTCAAGCAAGCGCGCTCTCCGGCTGCTCGTCCGCGCGACCCCGCACAAAATCAAATCGGCGGCACAGGCAACAGCGCCCCCATCTGCACGCGTCGCTACCCGATGCCGACGACCCCGAGGATCACCTCCAGGGTCACGCCGATGAGGCGCGCAACCAGCAGTATGTACCTCGCGGTGAGGAGCTTCCACGCGGGCTACGCGAGGATCGCCGCGACGATGCCGGCTGCTGCGAGCGCCGCCGTGACCGTGGCGATGTGAAGGAGCTCGACCTGCAGTTCGCCCCTCGGGGCAACAGGGTCCCGCGCGGACACCACGAGATCCACCGCGACCTCGAGGGCGCCCACGGGCGCCGCTTCCGTCGTGACGGTGACCACTACCGCGACCGCCGCGACCATGGCGACAACTTCGACCCGGCGTACCCGCCTCGCGGCTACTGGTTGCCGCACCATCTAGTCCATCCCCACGACGACGACGCCTACCACGAGCGCCCCGTCCGCCGCGACGACGCCGGCTGCTACGACCGCCACGGCAGCTTTCACCTCAAGCCACCCAAGCATTCCTTTCCGGTCTTCAAAGGGCAGTTTCCATTACTCTGGATCGACAATTGCTACAATTATTTTGAAATGTACAATGTGCCGGATCGCCATTGGGTTAGCACTGCCACCTTGTACTTCGAAGATCACGCTGCTCTATGGCTGCAAGCATACAAGTGTACTCACCGGCAGATGAATTGGGATACCGATGACAAGGGGAACAACGTATGTTTTTATGCGGTTCGACCGATAAAGATCTTCGTAGAATATGTAGGAGCCAGTATGGGCATCCAGGTTCCGCTATTGGTTATTGACCAGAGAGGTGTCTCGGTCATGTCTACATAGTTCTCGAACCCGTAGGGTCCGCACGCTTAAACGTTCGTTGACGATATAGTATTATATGAGTTATGTATGTTGGTGACCGAATGTTGTTCGGAGTCCCAGATGAGATCACAAACATGACGAGGAGCTCCAGAATGGTCCGGAGGTTTTTTTTTCGAGAGTACGCCAAAGGCGTACCATATTTTTATAGAAGGCAGAAAGAAAGAAATATTTACAAGATACCAAGCCGAGATGCGAACATCTGGATGGTAGAAAACCCCACACCAACACCAACAAAACGCGCTAGGTCCTCTCTCACAAAAGGATCTAAACCTCCTACACCAAAGCCAGCTAATTGCCAGTCCTTCACTTCAAGTAACACCTGGTCGACCAACTGTGGTGGTGACCTGTGTTCGTGCAATCTGTGGAACACCCTGGTATTCCGCTGCTTCCACAGGGACCAAGCGGTCGCAATCACGAAGGAATCAAATCCACTCTTAATCCTGCCACTACAGTTCCTTCTCTTGTTGAGCCACCATTTTGTGAAAGTGTCTGTCTGAGTGGGCGGTAGGATGTTGATGTGCAAGGCCTCAAAACATTTATGCCAAACTTCACGGGCGTACGGACATTGGGTGAGAATATGATCCATGTTGCCTTCCTCGTATCTACTTTTCCAAACACTTTTGCCCTTGTTTTGGATTTTAACTTGTATGATTTGAATGGAACTAACCCAGACTAACGCTGTTTTCAGCAGAATTGCCATGATATTGTTTTATGTGCAGAAAACAAATATTCTCGGAATGACCTGAAACTCCACGGAACATCTTAGAAAAAACAATAAAAAATCCTCGCCAAAGATGAAGACCAGGGGGCCCGCACCCTTCTCACGAGGGTGGGGCGCCCCCCCTAGGGCGCGCCCCCCTACCTCGTGGGTCCCCTGGAAACCCTCCGACGCCAACTCCAACTCTATATATTTGCTTTCGGAGAGAAAAAATAAGAGAGAAAAAATCATCGCGTTTTACGATACGGAGCCACCGCCAAGCCCTAAAACCTCTCGGGAGGGCTGATCTGTAGTCCGTTCGGGGCTCCGGAGAGGGGGACTCGTCGCCTTCGTCATCATCAACCATCCTCCATCACCAATTTCATGATGCTCACCGCCGTGCGTGAGTAATTCCATCGTAGGCTTGCTGGACGGTGATGGGTTGGATGAGATTTATCATGTGATCGAGTTAGTTTTGTTACGGTTTGATCCCTAGTATCCATTATGTTCTGAGATTGATGTTGCTATGACTTTGCTATGCTTAATGCTTGTCACTAGGGTCCGAGTGCCATGATTTCAGATCTGAACCTATTATGTTTTCATGAATATATGTGAGTTCTTGATCCTATCTTGCAAGTCTATAGTCACCTACTATGTGTTATGGTCCGACAACCCCGAAGTGACAATAATCGGGACCACTCCCGGTGATGACCATAGTTTGAGGAGTTCATGTATTCACTATGTGCTAATGCTTTGTTTCGGTTCTCTATTAAAAGGAGGCCTTAATATCCCTTAGTTTCCAATAGGACCCCGCTGCCACGGGAGGGTAGGACAAAAGATGTCATGCAAGTTCTTTTCCATAAGCACGTATGACTATATACGGAATACATGCCTACATTACATTGATGAATTGGAGATAGTTCTGTGTCACCCTATGTTATGACTGTTACATGATGAACCGCATCCGGCATAATTATCCATCACTGATCCGGTGCCTACGTGTTTTCCATACACCGGTTCTCGCTTATTTACTTTTCCGCTGCTACTGTTACAATCACTACAAAATACCAAAAACATTACTTTTGCTGTCTTTACTTTTGTTGCTGCTACCGCCACTATCATATTACTTTGCTACTAAACACTTTGCTGCAGATACTAAGTTGTCAGGTGTGGTTGAATTGACAACTCAGCTGCTAATACTTGAGAATATTCTTTGGCTCCCCTTGTGTCGAATCAATAAATTTGGGTTGAATACTCTACCCTCGAAAGCTGTTGCGATCCCCTATACTTGTGGGTTATCAAGACCAATTTCTGGCGCCGTTGCTGGGGAGCATAGCTCTATTCTTTGAGTCACTTGGGATTTATATCTGCTGGACACTATGAAGAACTTGAGAGATCCAAAAACCAAGATCTATCCCTCAACTACGAGGGGAGGTAAGGAACTGCCATCTAGCTTTGCACTTAATTCACCTTCTGTTATGAGTAAGTTTGCGACACCTACACCTGCTTCTGCTATTCGTTCTGATATGTCGCATGTTATTGATGATGCCACTTCTGCTATGCATGATACTTATGATGAAACTGCTTCTATGCCTGATACTACTGTGCCCCTTAGTGAATTTCTTGATGAACAAATTGCTAGGGCTAGAGAAAGAGAAATTATTGAATCTGAATACGATGATGATAGTGATGATGAAAATATGCCTATTATTCCTGAGGGCTATCTTTTTGATACGGAATCTTCTGCTGCTATTTTTGCTTGTAAAGATAGATATGAGCTTAAGAGGTTATTAATTAAATGGAACAAAGAATCACTTAGAGGTAAAATGAAACCCGACCCTGCTTTTGCTACTTCACCTATATGTGTTCCTGATAAAGATTATGAATTCTCTGTTGATCCTGATATAATTACTTTGGTTGAATCTGATCCGTTTTATGGCTATGAATCTGAAACTGTTGTGGCACATCTTACTAAATTAAATGATATAGCTGCCCTGTTTACTAATGATGAGAGATCGCGTTACTTCTATATACACAAAATATTTCCGTTCTCATTAAAGGGTGATGCTAAGATATGGTTTAATTTTCTTGATCCTGGTTGTGTGCGTAGTCCCCAGGATATGATTTATTACTTCTCTGCTAAATATTTCCCTGCTCATAAGAAACAAGCTGCTTTGAGGGAAATATACAACTTCGTGCAAATTAAAGAAGAGAGTCTCCCACAAGCTTGGGGGAGGCTTCTCAAGTTACTTAATGCTTTGCCTGATCATCCTCTTAAGAAACTTGAAATACTTGATATCTTTTATAATGGACTAACCGATACTTCCAGAGATTACTTGGATAGTTGTGTTGGTTCTCTTTTCAGGGAAAGAACACCGGATAAAGCTGAAATTCTATTGAATAATATGTTGACAAATGAAAATAATTGGGCACCTCCTGAGCCAGCTCCTGAGCCATCTCCTGCTCCAATTACTGAGCCTATTCCTAAACCAACTCCGAAGAAGAGAGGTGTTCTATTTCTCAGTCCCGTAGACATGCAAGAGGCAAAGAAATCTATGAAAGAAAAAGGTATTAAAGCTGAAGACGTTAAGAATTTACCTCCTATTGAAGAAATACATGGTCTTAATTCACCGCCTGTTGAAGAAACATATGATCTTAATTATTTATTTACTGAAGAACCTCCTGATCCCGATATCCCGACACAGGTAGTAAAGGTAAATTCTCTCTATAGATATGATAAAGCTGAAGTCCCTCCTACTAAAATTGCTAGTCAGTGCTTGGATGAGTTTGATAATTTTATGTTTAAGCAAGACGACTTCAATGCTTATTTTGGTAGACAACTAAAAGAAAATGCTTATATGATTAGACGCTTGGGTGATTATATGGCTGATATTAAAGGTGAACTTAAACTTGTTTGCAAACATGCTTCTATGGTTACCACTCAAGTAGGACAAGTACTTAAGTCTCAAAAAGAAGTGCTTGATGAAATGAATAGTAAGAAAAATGATTATGCTGTTAGAGTGGCTACTAGAACTGGTAGAATGACTCAGGAACCTTTGTATCCTGAACGAAATAATATTGATGTTCCTAGTTCTTCTAAAAAGAAGAAAAAGAAAAATGATAGAACTGTGCAAACTTCTAGTGAACCTATTGCTGAACCACCTGATAATCCAAATGATATTTCTATGTTTGATGCTGAAACACAATATGGTAATGAACATGAACCTAGTAAAAATATTAATGATGATGTTCATGATGATGCTCAACCTAGTAATGATAATGATGTAGAAATTGAACCTGATGTTGATCTTGATAACCCACAATCAAAGAATCAACGTTATGATAAAAGAGACTTTGTTGCTAGGAAACATGGTAAAGAAAGGGAACCTTGGGTTCAGAAACCCATGCCTTTTCCTCCAAAACCATCCAAGAAAAAGGATGATGAGGATTTTGAGCGCTTTGCTGAAATGATTAGGCCTATCTTTTTGCGTATGCGATTAACTGATGTGCTTAAAAAAATCCTTATGCTAAATATATGAAGGATATCATTACTAACAAAAGAAAGATACCGGAAGCTGAAATTTCCACCATGCTTGCTAATTATACTTTTAAGGGTGGAATACCAAAGAAACTTAGAGACCCCGGAGTACCAACTATACCTTGCTCCGTTAAAAGAAATTATATTAAAACTGCTTTATGTGATCTTGGAGCCAGTGTTAGTGTTATGCCTCTATTTTTATATCGTAGACTTGACTTGAATAAGCTGACACCTACGGAAATATCTTTGCAAATGGCTGATAAATCAACTGCTATACCTGTCGGTATTTGTGAGGATGTGCCTGTTGTGGTTGCAAACGTTACTATTTTAACGGACTTTGTTATACTTGATATTCCCGAGGATGATAGTATGTATATTATTCTTGGAAGACCTTTTCTTAATACTGCAGGGGCTGTTATTGATTGCAACAAAGGAAATGTCACTTTTCATGTTAATGGTAATAAGCATACGGTACACTTTCCGAGGAAACAACCTCAAGTTCATAGTATCAACTCCATTGGAAAAATTCCATTGATTATAATTGGAGGTTTTGAATTTCCTCTTCCTACTGTCAAGAAGAAATATGATATACTTATTATTGGGAATGTGCATATCCCCGTTGAGGTAACTTAGTGTTATTCAAAATTTCTCCGGTTTCATGATTATCAGAACGAGTTTGTTAACAAGACTTGATCAACCTTGTTAGTGGATTCTTTTTGATGATCATGAGATGGATGAAACTAGAAGTACAAACTTCTGTACCCCACTTTTACTTTCTGTTATTTATATTAAATAAAGTAAAAATAGTATTTTCTGTCTGTTTCCTGACTTATCCGTGCAATATAAAAATATCCCAAAAATAAAAGTCCTCAGAATGCCACACGCCTAGCTGCACATTTTAACATACCTATTAGGCATGCTGAGAAGGAAGAAAAGGTGATGCCCCGTGTTTATCTAGATCATAAAAGTATGGTGGCACATGATTTTATTGTTAAGAATAGGGCAGGAGAGCTTAAATATCAATTGTTCTTTAACAAACATCATCCTGAGACTATTACGTTGCCTGCTCCTTCTTTGTTTAATTTTGTAGGACCCTACCTCGTTACGTGGGCTGCCGTCCAAGCCTACAAGAACCGTGCACCAGCCCCGGAACAGGAGCCACAAGATGAGCCTCCACAACAATCTGTTTATTCTTGGGATCCAAAGATGACTGTCAGCCAGTGGCAGTCAGAGTCTTCTTCTTCATCACAGTATGATCCCAACTATTCCTCCTCATCACAGTACGACCCCAACAACTATTATTATGGATATCCGCCAGGCCAGCCGTGGCCATAGACCAACTTAGGCCAAAAGCTTAAGCTTGGGGGAGTACGTATTTCTCACCGACATTACATTTATGTTCACACACACTCATTGCTAGATGTCGGTGCTCATACTTTTTCACTGTAATATCCATGCTAGTTTATTTTCTTTTTCTTGCTTTCTTCTTGTGTGTTTGATTAAACCTTAAGAAAAACCAAAAAAATAGTAGTAGTTTATTTTTCTGCTGTAGTAGTAATAATTAAAAAGAAAACCCAAAAAATATTTCCCGTTCTTCTTTTGCTTGTTGGGAGCTTTCCCGTGTAAATAGTTTTATTTCTTTTCTTTGGGGATCCGTAGGAGAAGACCATAATTAAATTGTTGAAGTGGCTCTTATATGCATTATTGTTGATTTAACCAAGAGCCCATATTGCCTTGTCTTCTCCTGTTTATTGAATGCTCGCAGATTCCAGCTTAGTCCAATGCACGTGCACTCTTATTATTATTCACACCGTTCGGTCGTGCAAGTGAAAGGAAATTATGATGATATATGATGGACTGACTGAGATGAGAAAAGCTGGTATGAACTCGACCTCTTTTGTTTTTGTAAATAAGATGAGTCCCTCGTTCTTGATTCAGCTTATTATGAATAAACATGTTTGCAATGACAATTAGAGATCATAGTTGCTTGTGCCATGCTTGATTAGCTATGAGTTATAATGATTTACCTTGTATGCCAACATGCTACTGAGATGATTATGATGTGGTATGATGGGGTGGTATCCTCCTTTGAATGATTTAAGTGACTTGACTTGGCACATGTTCACGCATGTAGTTAAAACAAAATCAACATAGCCTTCACGATATTTATGTTCATGGTGGATTATATCCTACTCATGCTTGCATCCAATGTTTATTAATTTTAATGCATGTACATGGCTGTTGTCGCTCTTTAGTTGGTCGCTTCCCAGTCTTTTGCTAGCCTTCACTTGTACTAAGCGGGAATACTGCTTGTGCATCCAATCCCTTAAAACCCAAAGTTATTCCAGATGAGTCCACCATACCTTCCTATATGCGGTATCTACCTGCCGTTCCAAGTAAATTTGTATGTGCCAAACTCTAAACCTTCAAATAAACATTCTGTTTTATATGCTCGAATAGCTCATGTATCAACAAAGGATGTCCTTATCTTCCGTGTTAGGCGGGTTATTCTCAAGAGGAGTGGACTTCGCTCCTCACTCACGAGAAAATGGCTAGTCACCGGGATGCCCAGTCCCATGCTTTATGCAAACTAAATCAAAATTAATTGCAAACAAAACACCCCCTGGGACCTGATGTATGTTGGAGGCACTCGTTGTTTCGAGCAAGCCATGGATTGATGCTTGTTGGTGGAGGGGGAGTATAAACTTTACCATTATGTTTGGGAACCGCCTATAATGTGTTTAGCATGGAAGATATCGCCATCTCTTAGTTATTACGTTAACAATGAAAGTATACCGCTCAAAATACAATTTATCTTTCAAAATCAAGCTCTGGCACCTCTACAAATCCCTGCTTCCCTCTGCGAAGGGCCTACCCATTTACTTTTATGTTGAGTCATCACCCTCTTATTAAAAAGCACTAGCTGGAGAGCACAGCTGTCATTTGCATTCATCATTGTTAATTTAATGGGTGTGACTATGATTGGATCTCTTTTACCATGAATTACAATGTCTAGTCAGTCCTTGATCTTTAAAGGTGCTCTGCATTTATGTTTTGCGGTCTCAGAAAGGGCTAGCGAGATACCATCTTGTTATATCATATTATGATTGTTTTGAGAAAGTGTTGTCATCCGAGATTTATTATTATGGCTTGCTAGTTGATTATGCTATTGATATGAGTAATTGTGAGACCTGAGAATTATTGCAAATGTGGTTAGTTATGATCTATGCTGAAAACTTGAATGCTGGCTTGACATAGTTACAACAACAAGAGCAAACAGAGTTTGTAGAAGTTTTTCTTTCTTTCAGTTTGTCAACTGAATTGCTTGAGGACAAGCAAGGGTTTAAGCTTGGGGGAGTTGATACGTCTCCGTCGTATCTACTTTTCCAAACACTTTTGCCCTTGTTTTGGACTCTAACTTGTATGATTTGAATGGAACTAACCCGGACTAACGCTGTTTTCAGCAGAATTGCCATGATGTTGTTTTATGTGAAGAAAACAAATATTCTCGGAATGACCTGAAACTCCACGGAACATCTTAGAAAAAACAATAAAAAATCCTCGCCAAAGATGAAGACTAGGGGGCCCACACCCTTCTCACGAGGGTGTCCCCCCTAGGGCGCACCCCCTACCTCGTGGCCCCCCTGGAAACCCTCCAACGCCAACTCCAACTCTATATATTTGCTTTCGGAGAGAAAAAATAAGAGAGAAGAAATCATCGCATTTTACGATACGGAGCCGCCGCCAAGCCCTAAAACCTCTCGGGAGGGCTGATCTGGAGTCCGTTCGGGGCTCCGGAGAGGGGGATTCGTTGCCGTCGTCATCATCAACCATCCTCCATCACCAATTTCATGATTCTCACCACCATGCGTGAGTAATTCCATCGTAGGCTTGCTGGACGGTGATGGGTTGGATGAGATTTATCATGTAATCGAGTTAGTTTTGTTAGGGTTTGGTCCCTAGTATCCATTATGTTCTGAGATTGATGTTGCTATGACTTTGCTATGCTTAATGCTTGTCACTAGGGTCCGAGTGCCATGATTTCATATCTGAACCTATTATGTTTTCATGAATATATGTGAGTTCTTGATCCTATCTTGCAAGTCTATAGTCACCTACTATGTGTTATGATCCGGCAACCCCGAAGTGACAATAATCGGGACCACTCCCGGTGATGACCATAGTTTGAGGAGTTCATGTATTCACTATGTGCTAATGCTTTGTTCCGGTTCTCTATTAAAAGGAGGCCTTAATATCCCTTAGTTTCCTATAGGACCTCGCTGCCACGGGAGGGTAGGACAAAACATGTCATGCAAGTTCTTTTCCATAAGCACGTATGACTATATACAGAATACATGTCTACATTACATTGATGAATTGGAGCTAGTTCTGTGTCACCCTATGTTATGACTGTTACATGATGAACCGCATCCGACATAATTATCCATCACTGATCTGGTGCCTACGTGTTTTCCATACACCGGTTCTCGCTTATTTACTTTTCCGCTGCTACTGTTACAATCACTACAAAATACCAAAAACATTACTTTTGCTGCCTTTACTTTTGTTGCCGCTACCGCCACTATCATATTACTTTGCTACTAAACACTTTGCTGTAGATACTAAGTTTCCAGGTGTGGTTGAATTGACAACTCAGCTGCTAATACTTGAGAATATTCTTTGGCTCCCCTTGTGTCGAATCAATAAATTTGGGTTGAATACTCTACCCTCCAAAGCTGTTGTGATCCCCTATACTTGTGGGTTATCAGTTGGCTACTTGAATGTGAGCCGTGAAGGAGATTTCACCATGCACGTCTTGTGCCCAGGCATTGTTGATGAGCGCCTGTTGCACCGTCCTGGTGTTGCGAGCGCGAGTACCAACCGGGTCGAATATAGCTGGGGCGATCTCCTGTGCCGTGAAACCATGTATCCAGCGATCTTTCCAGAATAAGATCCTCTCGCCATTGCCAACCTCAATATTTACCATGCTGTTGAAAACCATCCTGGCCTCCTTGTCTTCAATCATCGGGATGCCTTGCCAAGGCCTGGTGTGATCAACTCTTCGCAGCCACTCCCATCTAACACGTAATGCCAACGCTTGCAACCTGAGGTTTTTCACTCCGAGACCACCAAGGCAAGTGGGGCGAGCTACTACATCCCAAGCAACCAAACATTGCCCTCCGTTGACTTTCCATTTTCCTGCCCAGAAGAAGGAACGCAACCACTTCTCGATCTCCTCAAGGACCCAGACCGATGCATCAAGTACCATGAGTTGATGTATTGGTCGAGCGGCGATCACCGTCTTGGCCAAGATGAGCCTTCCCAATTTTTGAATAAGACCTCGCTGCCAGGCCGGCAATGACTTCCTAGCTTGATCCAGAAGCGGTTGCCAATCCATGTGACGAAGCTTCTTGATGGCTAGCGGAATGCCAAGGTAGCGGCAGGAAAACACATTCAGCTGACAATGGTGAATGTCCACGATCCTCTGCCTATCTTCCTCTTCACCCTTGATGAGAATGGCTGCAGATTTCCCATAATTGATTCTGAGCCCCGATGCGACCCCAAAGAGATGTAGCACCTCTCTAACGCAGCACAGATCTTGCTCTGAGGGGCGAATGAACATTGCAATGTCGTCCGCGAAAATGGAGAGGCGCTGCACCGCAGAGATGCCATGAAAAGAACCAAGGACTCCTACCTGGCTCGCTCTAGAGATAAGCTGGGTCAAAACGTCCATGGCAATGACAAACAGCAAGGGGGTCCGGAGGTAAAGATTCATATATTGGATGATATGGTTAGGCCAAGGGGTCAGGCCCACAGGGCTATAAGTCGGTGTAAAAGGAGTTTTGCGGAGGCTAGGGGGCCAAACGCCGGAGACCGTGGCGTCTGGCCCTGGGCCAAACACCGAGGCCCATGGCGTATGGGCCAGATGCCAAGGATTGTGGCATTTGGTCTTGGAGTCCGAGTGGGACTCTTGCCTTTCGGGTGAAACCGGCTTTGTGGAGGCTTTTACTCCAAGTTTCGACCCCAAGGCTCAACATATAAATAGAGGGGTAGGGCTAGCACCCAAGACACATCAAGAAACACCAAGCCATGTGCCGGCTACCCCATCCCCTCTAGTTTATCCTTCGTCATAGTTTTCGTAGTGCTTAGGAGAAGCCCTGCGAAGATTGTTCTTCACCAACACCGTCACCATGCCGTCATGCTGCCAGAACTCATCTACTACGTCGCCCCTCTTGCTGGATCAAGAAGGCGAGGACGTCATCGAGCTGAATGTGTGCAGAACTCGGAGGTGCCGTGCGTTCGATACTTGGATCGGTCGGATCGTGAAGACGTACGACTACATCAACCGCGTTGTGCTAACGCTTCCGCATTCGATCTACAAGGGACGCGCCCGGCCTATATCCGCCTCAGATTTGGGACGGATACGAGGGGTGTTGGTTCACCTGAGCGTTTGAGGTCGGTTTGAGGCGCCCGTGTAGGTCGGGTGTTTTTGACCGATCAGTGACTGGGCCACCCTCCCGGGCATTTGAGATTGGTTTGAAGCGCCCTGGCTGTTGATGCTCTAAGTATTGCACATCTAGATTCTATATTATTGATTTTACGCGAAGATTCATGTGGATATTTTTTTTAATGTTTGATTGAGTCACTTATGTGCAATAACTAGGACACATCTTGTGTAGTAGTGAAAAAATCCCCTAGCGAAGAACCTAGGGTTTACATGTCCTCCGACGACCACCACTGAGAGTGTACTTTCTCCCTATGATCTTCCCTAGCTCTCCCTCGCCGCCACTCGGGCTGGTTCAAGGAGGCTGCTAGTCCCCTTCCCCGGCCTTGCTAACATAGGGTTAGGATTTTTGCACAGATTCTCTATAGTTGCCATGGGCGACACGGGAGGATCAAGCAGTTTGGCCAAGAGAGATCAGGTGGAAGATCTACTGGCATAGCTAATCCTGGAAGAGGACGAACATGAAAGTTTCATCCCAGAAGAGGAAATCATCGAGCCACCGCCGGTTGTCAAGTGGTGATAGAGTCAAATCCAGCAGATCTCAGGTAGGGGGTCCCGACATGTTAGTCTTGGCACAATGGTAACAAGGACACATGAGTTTATCTAGGTTCGACACTTTGAAGAGGTAATACCCTACGTCCTGCTTTGGTTGTATTGATTTTGAGGGGTTACAGAGTACAGGTGATCTACCACGAGATCGTGTGTGTATGAGTTGTCGTCTACGGCCCTCACCCTCGGTTTATACAAATATCGAGGGTGCCTAGTGTTTACATAGGTCGATTGCATCTAAGAGTAATCGTGTCGAAGACTATCTCTTAATATTTGAAGTACGCGCCAAGTCTTCAGAATCTTCCATCTTGGCTCCCGTAGTCCCGATGAACGAGACCCACCGGTTTATCTTCATGGGAGGTCCTCGGCCCGGCCCACATGGCTGGGAGCCGAGGTGGCGAGCATTCCCTAGTCCAGGACACCCCTAGTCAAGGCTGTCGTCAGGAACTAGAAGGAGGCCGCAGAGAGCCATAAGGCGGCAAGCACGAGGGGGCTATGGCGCCCTTCCGTCATCTCAATAAGGAATATCATCGAGCCCCAGGATGCTGGATACCTCCCTGCGCCCAGGGTCGTCGTGACTCACTCTCCGCTCATCAAAGGGTCGGTAGGCTGGTCCTCCATCCGAATTCCCGAGCCTCGTGCCAGTGAGCACATCATCTTCCTCTCTCATCTTCTCCAAGATCTCGGCTTTCCCATCAACCGCTTTCTCCGAGGACTGTTTTATTTTTATGGTATCCAATTCCACCACCTCGCACCCAACCCCGTCCATCACATCGCGAGCTACATCACTTCTGGTGAGGCATTCCTTTGCATCGAACCCATTTCGGGCTCTAGCTCAAAGTCTTTTGCGTCAAGATGTACACAAGTGGCGACAAACCCAGGGAGTGCGAGGCAACCATGATTAGCAAGATTTCGTGCGCCA
Source organism: Triticum urartu (assembly GCF_056163025.1). Classification (NCBI taxonomy): domain Eukaryota; kingdom Viridiplantae; phylum Streptophyta; class Magnoliopsida; order Poales; family Poaceae; genus Triticum; species Triticum urartu. The sequence continues at coordinate 442,874,060 of NC_141877.1, read as the reverse complement.
AATGGCTGCCCAAGAAATTCATTAAAACGGTGAAGAACTGGTAGGAGGGATGGTTTTATATGGCCGGCGTGCCTCTAGGCAACCGAGAAGGGATTCCAACAGCTCTCTTAGATGTTCCCTGGAGAGTCTTCACTCATGGAACCCTAAGAAACTCACTTGGCGAGCATGGTTCTGCAGCATAGTAATGTCGTTGTACCAGGTAACGAACATCTCCTCCAGAGCATGGTGCCATCCTAGGCCAAACGCCATGGAGACAGATGTTTTTATGTTGTGTGATGGTTTTCTATGGAAGTTGGATGGATAGGGCAGTTTTGGTGGAAGAAGAGGAGAGTGGAGAAGTGGAGTGGTCTTGTGTGTAAAGATGAGAAGGGAAGGGAGAAGTTAAGTGGTGCGGTTGGAGTGGATTAAATGCTCATGCTTATTTCCCAAAACAAAAGGTTAACTATGGAGAACAGCTCAAGTAAAAGTAATTAAAATTGACACACAATTCAACCAAAAATCAGAGTAAATTTTTTGAACATTAAAAATCGGAGTAAATCCATACACGATTCAGACAACTACATACAGAAATGTAGACACAAGTTCAGACAGCTACAAATACACAGACTGGAACCCTATTTTCAGACCAACATTCAGAAAATGAGTATTCATTCCAAAGCAACATCTAGAAAGTACAAAATCAGACAACATTTCTAAATGAGTACTCATTCCAAAGCAACATCCATAAACTAGAAAATTCAGACAACATTTCTAATTTGTAGTCATTCCAAAGCAACATTCAGAAATTACAACAGATTGAAACCCTATTTACATACCAACATTCAGAAAATTCAACCACACGGACAATAACCCTAATTTGACAGCAACATTCAGTAGCTTTAGACAGACAAGAACCCTAAATTAAGGGAAACATTGAGTACACTCAGACAGACATAAACCCTAAATTCAGACAGAAATAACACCCTAAAACATTCACACAACATTAGCTAACAGCAAATTCAGTCAAACATGATAGAAACATTCAATAAACTCATGACCCTAAATCATAAAAACATTAAATACCATTCATAAACTAGTATCAGATCAGCTCACAAGTAGTATTTCATACCCTAATTTACAGCTTTCAACCCTACATTCCAAATCTGGAATCCTAATTTGCAGCAATGAAATATAGACAGACGGGAGAGCTCGAGAGGGGAATGTAGCTCACGTAGGGGGGCACATTTGAAGTGGGTGGCTCCTCCACCACCCCGCGGGTGATATCCGCCGTCACCCATAATGGCGACGATGAACGGAATAAGCTGATGCTACAACAATCCTCCTCCTCGCTGTGGGTGCCCCTTGCCATGCTGCCATCCGCCCTTATCCGGTCTTGATGCTTTGTCCCCACCACGCCATTGCCAATTGATTGTCTACGCCGCCTTCGACAGATCTCATCGCCGCCATGCCCCGTGAAAGAGGTGAGGGAGAGCGAAGTGGGAGGAAGGGTAGTGCAAGTGAATGAGGGAAAGGGCGCGCGCTTTGGAGAGATAAGCCACATCAAAACATGCTCAATGATTTTTGCCACTATAAGAAATACGGTGTAGTGCAAAATGTCACAATTTGTAAAATGGTAGTTTTTTGCTAATCGTGACATGAATGTGGTGGTTCTATGCATTTTACTCTGTTTAGGCGGTAGTCTGACAGCGACGGTGACAGAACAACCCCATATACTGTGTATGCTTATGTTACATGCGTTTTGAACAATCACCCATGGTTATTGATCGTCACGACTAAAGAGGCTCTAAATTGCTAATGTGATCACATATAATACACTAGTTTCATAATTTGGCACGTAAACATATGTTAATTAGCTCGAATCCAAATGTCTAGAAAAGCATAAGAATCCCGCAAACAAGACACCCTTAAGGTAAAGAAGAGCAGGCGGAGTGTTGTCATCATTTGCACTGAACGCTCAGTCCTAACTAGCATCAGCACGACACCCAGCTGAAAATCCGCTGGTTGGATGCTTCATTTTACCCTCGCATGCATAACAACGAAGTGATCTCTTCCTCTTCTGCCCCACATCAACATTTGTGTTATACAAACCGCCTACAAAAAAGTGATTTCAGTAACTTAAAACATCTGCCCTCAAGAAATCAATCTTGTATTAGCAATCTACAAGATCCATAAGCTCTTCGTATAATATGACACAAATACAATCCTTCAAATGAGATCATCTAGTATGAACAAGTATCTAGCTTGCGCGTTAGGTATCCTGGGATGAACACGACATCATAACATATTGTTTCAGGAGATGCCACTTTCGGGCATTACTGCACATCCAACCATCCATACGGTTGGAGAACAGAGAAAAAGGTCTATTGAAGAACAGATGAGAGGCCTACTTACAGTGTTTTATCAACAAGAGAAAAAGGATATTTACAAATAAAATGATATTTCTACATAACCACCAGAATTATACCAAAATCTGAGCTCCATGATAATAAAAAGATGCGCAGAGATAACCTAACGCATTGTATCTAATCAAAGTACCAACAACAAACCATTGCCACACAATAGATATTCGCATATTTGGTATCTTCAAAGCAAAGTTAGCACCAGCTTCATCATCCACATGCTGTCTAGCTATTAGCATCACAGCTAAGAAAACTATATGATAATCAAGCAAAAGGACCTGTGCCAGTTGCTACAACAAGTTTGCATAAACCAATACACACCACAAACTAAAATTTGGATTAGGCTTGTGGATGATCAGGGTATTGATCTAATTTATTAATATGCCACCATCTCCAAAAACTTGGCTATATCGAAAGAGAAAATGAAGCTGAACATGGAAGACGAAATTGCCATGCTTGGATGAATTAAAATATATTCTTACACCCTGATTAGGAGCTTAGTTTTAGACTCAATACCCTTGTAAGTTACAGGCCCATTGTGAAGCACTCTTCTCAAAATATTTAAGAAAGGTTTGCTTGACACCCAAACAGGAACTTAGCTGTTCGGTTGGCCAGAAAGAAGGGCATATACAAGTGCAATGCTGTGAGAGGTATTTAGCAAAAGAGAACTGCTTCTCCATTTAAAACAGCATTGCTTATTTTGTACTGCCTCCATCATTCATCCTCAAATAGATGCAGTTCTAGAGTTAGTGCGGTCAACCATGATCACTGTCAGTGTGAATTCCAGCAGACCCCTCGGTAGGGTGCCATGACTAGCCAGAAACCCAGAAGGGAAACAGGAGATGATTTACCCAGGTTCAGGCCCTCGCTATGGAGGTAAAAAAACTACTCCTGCCCTTATTGTATTGATTGATTGGATGGGGGTACAGAGTATAAGACAAACCTCAGGGACCGTAGGTATACCGAAGGGTGATGACTAAAAGCATGCATATCCACAGCTTATAAAGGATGCCAGGGGCCTAGGGTTGCAGACTCCTAGTCGGTTCTAAGGCTGGTGGTTCAGCCTCCTTGTCTTGCACGACAAGGATGCCGGCTACTTCCTTCTCGAGGCCAAGCCAGGCTGACGGCCCAAGCCATATAGCGGCCTAGGATCCTGAGCCGGACTGGTGGGCAGACTTCCCGGGTCTTACTCTTGAGGCACCCCTGGGCAATGATACCGTTAGTAGCCCCCGAACAGGCTCAAGGATTTGGCATCTTCTAGTCTTCGGACAGTCTGAATTCGCCATCTTCTGGTAGCTCGCCGAGGTCTTGGCAGGTTCATGAAGTTCCACAAAAGACAGGTTGCGCGTCAACCCGCCTTGAGGCAATGTGTGACGCAATGCACCGGTCTCATTTTGTTTCAATAAATATCCAACCTCCGCACATCTCTTCGTACGGAGTCAGCCTCCGCGAGCCGATTTGCCGGGATGCACTTTGAATTTCCGTGACGATGGCACGGGTCATGAGTCGCACCTAGCTTGCTCATCTAGTCAAGTCGAACCACCTCCCCTGACCGTCGGTCAAAGCGGAGGACGTGATGGGTCGTGGGGCCCACAAAGGCCACACCCAATCGACCAGAGGGATGAGACCAGAAGGTGACTCCTTAGGCTCAGGTGCCATTTACGGAGCACCTCGATTCCCGTGCCTAGTAGGGATATGGCAGAAGATTGTGGCCGCGTGTCACGGCATTAACGGCAACATTTGGCCTCCCATCGGGGCTTTATAGGGAGATCGGCACCCAACCGTGCCACACCTCTCCCATTTCATCGCCCCCCCCTCGTTCCTTTAGCCCAGGCTTCCATTTCCATGCCTCTGAGCTCAAGCTCCTACCTTTCTCCACTACCTACCAATGGCCCCCAATCAACCAAGGGTCGCGGCGACAACGAAATGAAGGGCAACACTTCGAGCAAGGGCAGCGGCGACGACAAGGGCAAAACCACCACCCCCTCGAATATGAAGGGGGAGTGGATGGCATCAACGGCATCCCCACCTCAGCTCAACAGCCTCGTCAGGCAGGGGCATAGGATATTTGCTATCGCGGGACCACGTTGTCTGGAGGTCGCCGATAACAGCAATTAATGGCATGGCGAAGGTGTCTTCGGAGGCGCGCGATGTAGAGTGGATCTTGTATGTGCCCTTCCTCGTGCGATGTATGTCGCTGCCACAATTTTTTTGTGGCCTCCGTTACTTCTACTAGCTCCAACTTCATCACCTAACGCCAAACGAGATTCTACACATTATGTGTTTCATAATGGTGTGCGGGTGTTTCCCAGCAATCCAGACGCATTCGGGCTTTGGCGCCGATATTTCCAGGTCAAGCTCCAGACCAACGACGGCGAGAGCTGTGAGTGCGGCAGATTCGCCATCAGGAAGCGATACAGATCCAGGTACATCAAGTGCCCCCTGCCTGATTCCAATAGAAAATGGCAAGAGGGCGGGTTTTACTGGCAAACCTTCCCATAGGCGCTCCAGTCCGGCCCAGTCTATTCCCCTTCTCACCAGAGCCACCAAGCCGACATCAATCATGGAACCTAAGGTACTACCAAGGCAACACGAGGCGAGGTGCCTCTCCGACGCTGGTTTGATGATGGCGGATGTGATGATGGCCTGCCTGGACACGCGGATCTAGCCGTCATGGCCCGGGCTTAACCGATGTATGAGTACACCAGGGAAACTGATTGTACCCAAAGCTTGACCAGGTTCTTCTAGGACAGATCGCTCTAGGCTACATAGAAAGACAAAGAATCTCCCTGAGGAACTCCGATTCCCGCTCATGTGCTCAACAAGGCGTCTGGCCATAAAGGCGAAGCTCGCCGCACGAGTCGGCGATGAATTCCAGGCCCCCGAAGAGGAGAATCTGGCTTGTCTTGTAGGTGTCAACGGCTCAATCTACCCCGCCATGTTGGTGATGCAGTTCATCGCCCGAAAGCAAACATCTGCCCAGGAGCGAAGGCAGCACGATTGATGTCAGATCCATCTGGATCTCAGTTCCGGCAAGCACGACCCATGTCTGGCGCGCCACCGTTGGTGTGAATTCCGGGAGGCCCCTGGATAGGGTCCTTCAACTAGCTGGAAAGCCAAGAGGAGAAATAGGAGATAATTTACTCAGGTTCAGGCCCTTGCGCTATGGAGGTAAAATCCTACTCCTGCTCTTATTGTATTGATTGGATGAGGGTACAGAGGACAAGACAAATATCAGGGATCGTAGGTATAATGAAGGTATCGATTAGCCCAACCACAAGATTATAAAGGATGCCAGGGGCCTAGGGTTAAAGAGTCTAGTCACTTCTAAGGTGGTTGAAGGATCTCCTGGCGGTTTGGCCTCCTTGTCTTGCACAACAAGGAAGTCGGTTCCTTCCTTCTCTAGGCCTCCCAAGTCAGGTTGATGGCCAAGCCGTATAGCGGCCTAGGGGTCCTCAGCAGTCTGGTGAACAAACTTCTAGGATCTTGAGGCACTCTGGGTCGTGACACCGTCAACCACTAATATATGTAAATCTATTTATATGCTTTATATGAAGATGGTACTACTCCCTCCGTTTCACAACATCAAACCCCTGGTCGTAACTACGAGATGGAGTCAAGTAATATTTGATGGAATCTTACCATACTTGATTCTATTTAAATAGAGAACGACTAATTTATCAATGAGAGCAAGTATGGTTGGATTATATCAAATCGTTTTTTAGTTCGGTACCTCCTAGATATGCATTTGGGATAAATATTGTGAAACCAAGTAATAGGTTTGTCAAAGTACTTTCATGTCATCATATTTTTTGTAACTTTAGTAACAAATGAATAGAGAAGGTAATGGTCGAAGATCCATATTGGTGAACATTTCAATGTCCAAAACAACAAGACTTTTGTAGCATTGGAGTAAGTCACATCAATACTTGAGAATACGCATGCTCTTAGTACGTTGCTCTTTAATAGCATGTCTCAGTATTTGAACAATTTTCTGGCAAAGTGAAAATTTCTGCAAGATTGTTGGTACATAATTACTGCCGCTAAAATTTGGAACACTAATCGCTGCACAATTTGGTCACGATAGGCACAAGGCCTCAACACCTAACACATCAAAATACATAAAACTGCTTGCCATTTACTCCTAGAAAGAACTACTGTCATTAGCTCTTGGTCTTGTCTCTTAGCACACCATTAGAAGCTTGAGGGCTACAGCTTGTAGGGATCAGTAGTAACATTAAATTGGATTAAAGTACTAGGTTGATTTCTAGTTATAAGGCGCATAATAGTGAACAAAGGATGCATAGCTCAGCATCTAGTTCATCTAATATTCTGATGTAACCAAGTTCAACCAAGTACCGAACCATATGTTCATCTTAACTAGCCTAGTCCAACGAAGTACTGCACTACTGTTGTTGCAATATATTAATAAACTCGATAAATCTTTAATATTAGGAAAGTGCTCCTCTGTAAACTTTTACAAGTAGTGATCTAAAATGTCTTATAAAAGTTTACGGAGGAAGTACTTTTTTAGATATATCTACATCTACCAGTATCACGTGTGCAATCCTAATACCAAGAAAGATCTTAGGAGAAGTTCAGATTTTACAATTATTGACTATGTGTATCTCAAAATAACTCCCTTCTGTCAATATATGAACAAGGACTAATCCAAAATTAGAACTATTGAGAGGAAATAAAATATACCAGGACTGTTCTTGGTTATAGTTTTGCATGACAACAAATCCCAGGAACAATCATCATTCCTATTAGCTTCGACAAACTCCGCAAACACAAGCTGCGGAAGCCTTTCAGACTCTGTGTGAACATAGAAGTTCATATGGACATATTGCTTTCTGTGGGAAGTACTAGCCTCCTCCTCATCAAAATAACATACGCAGAGACGCTCAGACAATCTGAACTTGACCTTCTATAAAATAGCAAATGTCAATAACAAATCCAGTGCTTCAAATAGTATTTTAGTTTTGTTTTTACTATTGATTATAAGTTCAGAAACTTTTAGTCTTTCTATTCAAATTTCCACCATTAGCTACCTTGTACAGAAACTGAAATTGCGTCATATTGGTGCCTGCAGCAAACCTGTAACCGATGCAGAAACATCAGGAGACAAACCTGCGTGAGAGAGCGAAACAGAGGAAGGCGGTGCATATGATGCCGGAGCAGAGTTTACGGGTCTTCAGCTACTCTTTTTGACACCGGATGAACGGATATCCCGTTGGAGGCGTCTATACAAGAAGAGAGCTAACATGTCCTTGGTTTTCTATCATAAGAGTCACCCTGTAAGCTCTTGTTTTGCTTCATCTATTCCTACATGTTTCTTCCTTCATCTGCACAAAAAAAAAAGTTCTGTTCATATCCGTTCTTTTCGCTCACATTCTCCATTTTGACTTCCAACTTGTATCTTTTCATCCGCAGGAACGCTATGAGTTTACACACGTGCGCTTGAACGATGTTTTTGATTTCATCGAGGGCTACTTCGCCTATTTGCACATGAACTTCAAGGCGAGGAACGTTGCCACGGGGTCAGAGCAAATCTTCTTTTCTGAGTTGATGGCAGAAATGGATAATAACGACAATGCCTCCAATGGATATTATCGCGTCAGCGCATGCGAGATTGTTGATGATAACTCTGCTGGTAAGCTCCTTTTCTTTTTATCCGCAGGCTTTGATGCCATCACATTATTTTTATTTTCTTTCCAGAAACTCTGGAATATGCATTGCTCTTGTACTAATTATTATGTTTCTGACCGTTGTGTAATATGCTAAACTAGTTTTGGACTGAAGTAGACCCTTTTTCTGTACCTAACTGTCATGAAAGAATACCATTTCCTTGTAGAGTACCATTGATGGAATGTTTGGCATGACTGGTTGTATTTACTTCTTGGAACCCTAACGCGGTTATTTTTTTCATAGGTGGCCGTAAACAAGAAGTTGAGTGTAAGTACATCCCAGGATATAAGAATGACATAGAAAATTGCTATGTATGTGCTGAGAAAATCAAGCACCCTGTCGGAAGTACATACAAAGGAGGCCATTCTGTTTCGGACTATGGTGTGGAAGAAATTTCTACCGAATGAACCATACAAAACTGCATTGAGGAAGAGTGCCGTAAGAAGATGTGCACACGGCGTCAGATCGTTTCGACGCCAGCTGCATCAGAGCAGAGAACTTTGTTATGTGTACTTGGGTCCGTCTTCCTTGTAATCGTGAAAAAATGAGGCCTTAAACTTTCTTCGAATAGAGAGGTTGCCTCTGGCATCCACATTGATAAAAAAAGCATATTATGTGATTGCCTCTCTAACAAATTTACAAATTTACATATTTACATATACACATAAATAAATGGAATCAAGTGTGACAAAGTTCATAGTGTACAGTTGGCATATACAATAGTAACACCTTTGTCTCCCAAAAAAATCAAGAAAGAACAAAAACATTGGCAATACCGAAAGAGAAATAAGCCAACATTGTCTTCTGCCAATTAGATATGCATGTGCAGTACTCATTCTCACACTGTTGTCTGTCGATGGCTTCTCACTATCCCATGAACATCTGATGTTCTGTTCCTTGCGACATTATTGTTGGTTAAGGTTATTCCCAGGTGTGTACCTGTCAAAGTATGAATTCGTCATTCGCTGCAAGACTATATGGTATCACAAGCTCTCCAAAAATAGAATGCTCCACTAAAATATAATACTGTAGTACAATGTCGGTGATCACTCACTTGAATGTAATGCTCGTTCTGTTGAGGCCGATCGGAATGTTGCCCTGTAAATTGTTGTTCTGCACAAACCTGTTGAACAAGAATTCAAGTTGTCAGAAATTGCAACATGTATGTCAATTGAGCAGCATCATGACTGGATAATGCAGCAACAGCCTGGCAAAGCATGGACTGCATGTTGAAGCCACTTACAGTTCCTGAAGTCTTGGAAGTTCTCCGAGCGACGGAGGAATCGGCCCTGCCAATTGGTTGTCCTCCAGGTGCCTTCAGGTCAGAAATGCAACCCGGATTAAGTAGTGAAATGGAACAGACAGCATCTTCATTTTGTCGAGTAATAGTAAATTTGTAATTATGAACCTTCAGACGATCATTTTGCACACATATGATCATCTATTTTTACACTTACAAGGATGCCAAATGATGCAGGGAGCTCATGATTGGAATTTGTCCTGTCAGATTGTTCCCCGCAAGCCAGCTGCAGCAACAAAGCCTTTCTCCAATCAGAAACCCAACCTTTCATTTAGTTATGCACATCTGACATCAGTTTGTGTCAAGAAACTTACACGCTGGAGATTGCAGTCAGATTAGCAATGTGGTCAGATATCGACCCTCCAACACTGAAATTGGTGAGGTTGCTGCAGCAGAAAATGCACAAAGCTCATCGTCCATTGTTGAGACATTGAAATTGGAAAGAACATAGTACATACTGATCTTGTTTGCAACTTACAGAGCAGTTACTCGAGCAAGTGCACCCTGGCTGCAGGAAACGCCGGTCCAGGAGTTCCCCACGGGCAAGCAAGGATCGCCGCTCCAGTCCGACGGCGGGTTGGCGAAGCCTCTCGCGAGCCCCTCCATGCCGATCACTGCAGCAAAATGATGGAGTAAAATGCATGAATGATTTACAGAGTTCTCGTGAGGAAAGAGGCTGGATCAGCCATGGCGCAGGCATGGAAGCTGCTGCAGTGCTGCATTGATCGGATCTTTGTTAGTACCATCTCTAGGATGAGTCCTCCCTCCGAGCGGAACAACCATCATGACCTCCGCCGCGTTGATCACCGGCCCGACCGGCGACCCCGGGGCGGGCGTCAGCGTGATCTTGGTCTGCCCGGACAGCGGCCATGCGGCGCCGTACAGCATTGATCCCGCCGTCGAGACATTCAGGCCGGCGAAGAAGGCCTGCCCGTTGACCGCGACGTCGAAGACTCTCCAGCTCAGGGGGCTTGGCGTCCGGTTGTCCTGGAAGTAGAGCGCCAGGTAGTAGCTGGCCTTGGGCAGCGGCGCCGGCGGCCACTGCAGCTCGAGGGTGTCCCCGCGGCTGGCCGTCACCCCTCGCCGGAACACGTCCTCCGGTGGCTTGTTCCAGAACGCCGCCGGCGCCACGCTCCCCTGGCTCTCCACCACCGGGGCGCCGTCGCTGTACGGCTCCCAGTACCGGTTGAACTCATCCCCTGGCTGGCTGCAGAATGGCGCATTTCGCGTGATCAAGAATTCGTGGATGATCGAACACCTGTGATGCGGATTGCAGCGGAGAACAGAGGCATGGCAGCCATGGTGACCGACTGTTACCTGAGGGCGTCGCCGTGGTGGCCGAAGCTGTGGCGCGCGATGGTGCTGAGGGCGTAGGAGGAGAAGTCAGTGGCGTTGTACACCGAGTCGTCCAGCGTCACCACCTCGAGCGCGGAGATGAAGGGGCTGGACGTGGGCGCGGTGGCCGCGTTCCTGGCCAGGCAGACGCTGACCTGCCGGCCAGTGGCGCGCACGACGGCCTCGAAGTAGGTGGCGCGGCCGCGGGCGTAGTCGGCCGCCGTGTCGACCTCGCTCCACCGCGTGCCCTCGATGATCTGGTCGAACACGGGCGGCACCTCGCCGCCGTCGAACCCGCCGTAGTAGTACGTGGTGCGGACCAGGTACGTGGCCTTCCTCTGCGCGGGGAGCACGTAGCAGTGCTTCCTGGCGGACGCGTCCGGGAAGTAGCGGAGCGAGGCGAGCATCGGCGGCATCCCGGGCGGCGGGGACGGGACGGCGGCGGCGTTGCCGGCGCGCACGAACGGCCCGTCCGGGACCCATGTCACGTTGCCGGCCACGCGCTCGCCGCGCGCGCCGCAGTTTATCTGGTACCCTGCGGCGAACGAACGAAGGAATGCCGGTGAGATCCATGAACGGATGCCGATGAGGCTGGAGCAAGAACCTGGGATGATGGCCGGATTACTCCACCTGAGAGAGCGTGGGCGGCGTGGACATAGAGGCCGATGACGAGGAGGGCGGCGAGGACTCGGGAGAGCGGGGCGACCATCGGGGGAACGCGCCAACCGCGGGGGCGGCAACTGCAATGGGGATATCGCGGAGCCGGCGACGACTGTCCAGAAAAATACAGAATATTTCTCGGGTCGCTGGTTGGTGGCCCACAAGTTGAGACCCACCCACACACGATCTGCGCCCAGTTGGCGTCTTGCTGCGCCGGTGACCACGATCTACGCCGGGTTTGGGTGTCGTGGAATCGCCATTTGCCGTGAGGGTGAGGGTGAGGGTGAGGCTCCTGTGGTTGATTCGTTGCGTCAGCCGTTCCTCCCTGGACGTGGGTGTTTTTTGTTCCTTGCTTGTATCGATCGAGCCAAGTCCATGTGTATTTTTCCCTTATTTTTCTGTGATATATGGGTAGGAGCAGGAGCCAGGCACGGCGACGTGCTCGCATCAGCTCACCAACGAACCTCGAGCGACCCAGGCATAGCGCGATGCAGGGCGTTTGCCGTGCGCGCGGCAGCCGAATTTCTGTGAAGATACTAGACGCGGATAAGACTTTGCACAGGCAGGCAGGCAGCAGCAGCGGCTCGGCACGCTGTACGCGGCGCGGATATGTGTCAACGCGACCCAGGAGGCTTCCATCGGTTCAACTGAGCGTGGCAATCATCGGCACCGCAATCTCCGCCGCGGTGCCGCCGGAAACAGCGGGCCAGACATGATTTAAATGGGATTTTTTTTGGAGGGGTCTATCTAAGACACATCTAGATGTGACATAATTATGTCACATCTAAGTTGATATCCTCTCTATTTATGGTCTAATTTTTTTTAGTTTTTTTTATTTCTTGTTGCTACATTATATACTTGTGAGAGCTTAGATGTGATATCCTTAAATAACATCTAAATGTGAATTAGACAAATTGGATTTAAATGACATTGTTAGGCCAACTTTCCGACGCAAGGCGAACCAACAATGTGGTTGGATTGTTAGAGGGACGGTGGTATACTTAACCCATCATGGTTCAAGTACTGGTGCTCGCATTGTTTCCGAGTTCATTTTAGGATTTCTGGCGATACGTTTTCAGTGGGAAGAGACGTTCCTGTCGATGACAAGGCGTCTACAGTGACTTAATAAATCTCAAGATGAACGAACGTGCTCATAGGGATAGGGTGAGTGTATGCGCGTATGTATGAGCGCTTGTGTCTGTACTTTGTTCAAAAAAAACTGTCCGACGCAAGCAAACGGAAGTTGTTTTCCTTTTTTTTTTGTCCGTTTGAGTTGACAGAGCGATCGAAGATGTTTGGATGATCTTTCTAGCATTTGATCAATAAAAGATAAAGGGTAATGATCCTTTCTAATAGCTTTATTTAATTTGCGGAAATCAGTTACCATTCTATAACCTGTAACAATTCTTTATCATTAGGAACAACAATAATACCTTCCTTCTTAGGAACACAATGGACATGACTTACCCATTGACTATCAATAACAGGATAAATTATACCTACCTTCAGAAGCTTTAGTATTTCATTTCTTACCACTTCTTTCATCTTAGGATTTAATTGTCGTTGGTGATCAACAACCGGTTTAGCGTATTTCTCCAATTTTATTTTGTGCTGGCATAGAGTGGGACTAATGCCCTTAAGATCATCAAGAGTATATCCAATGGCAGCATGGTGCTTTTTCAGAGTTTTCAATAATTTCTCTTCTTCCTGCTCTTAAAGGTTAGCACTAATAATAACAAGATATATCTTCTTTTCATCAAAATAAGCATATTTAAGAGTATCAGGTAATGGTTTAAGCTCAAACACGGGATCACCCTTGGGTGGAGGAGGATCCCCTAGAATTTCAACATGCAAGTTGTGTTTTAAAATAGGTCCTTGTTTAAAGAATACTTCATCTATTTCCCTTCTTTCATTCATAAACACATTATTTTCATGGTCTAGCAAACATTGTTCTAAAAGATCATTAGGAGGCACGGCAATAGAAGCAAGACCAATAATTTCATCTTACTAGGCAATTCTTTATCATAGGGTTGTCTACGAAATTTAGCAAAATTAAAATAATGAGACATATCCCCTAAACCAACACCAACAGTAACAATATCTTTTTTACAGTCTATCTTAGCATTAACAGTACTCAAGAAGGGTCTACCAAATATAATAGGACAAAAGTCATCTTGTGGGGAACCAAGAACAAGAAAATCAGTAGGATATTTAACTTTCTCACACAAGACTTCAACATCTCTAACAATCCCAATTGGTGAAATAGTATCTCTATTGGCAAGCTTAATTGTAATATCAATACCTTCTATCTCAGCAGGTACAATATCATGCATAGTTTCTTCATATAAGGAATGAGGTATTGCACTCGCACTAGCACCCATGTCACATAAGCCATGATAACAATGATCTCCTATTTTAACAGAAACAACAGGCATGCCTACAACAGGTCTATGTTTATTTTTAGTATCGGGTCTAGCAATTCTAGCAGCTTCATCACATAAGTAAATAACATGCCCATCAATACTATCGACCAGGAGATCTTTAACCATAGCAATACTAGGTTCAACTTTAATTTGCTCAGGGGGTGTAGGTGTTCTAACCTTACTCTTACGAACCACAGTTGAAACTTTAGCATGATCCTTTATTCTAGCAGGGAAAGGTGGTTTCTCAATATAAGTGGTAGGAACAATAGGATCAACATTATAAGTGATAGTATTTTCTTCAACTTTAATAGGTTCGACTACTTTTACTTCAATGAGAGGATGATATTTAAACCACTTCTCCTTAGGGAGATCAACATGAGTAGCAAATGATTCACAGAAAGAAACTACTATCTCAGAGTTAAGTCCACATTTAGTGCTAAATTCACAAAAAGCATCGGTATTCATAAAAGATTTAATCACAAGTATAGGTGATTTATCGTAGTCCTTTCGATAAGTAAGAGTGTCTAACCCAACAGGAGCAGAAGGAAATGACAATCAGTTTTCAGTAAGGTATTCTCTGCAATCACTGAAATTATCGGTAACAAATAGTTTTGTGATAAGGTAATTCATAACGGGTAACAAGTAACAAAAGTAAACAAGGTGGAGCAAGGTGGCCCAATCCTTTTTGTAGCAAAGGACAAGCCTGGACAAACTCTTATATAAAGGAAAGCGCTCCCGAGGACACATGGGAATTATCGTCAAGCTGGTTTTCATCATGCTCATATGATTCACGTTCGTTACTTTGATAATTTGATATGTGGGTGGACCGGTGCTTGGGTACTGCCCTTCAATGGACAAGCATCCCACTTATGATTAACCCCCCTCGCAAGCATCCACAACTACGAAAGAAGAATTAAGGTAAACCAAACCATAGCATGAAACATATGGATCCAAATCAGCCCCTTACGAAGCAACTCATTGATACGTCCATTTTGCATCATGCTTTTATATCGATATTTATTACATTATGGGATGTTATTACACATTATGTCACAATACTTATGCCTATTCTCTCTTATTTTACAAGGTTTACATAAAGAGGGAGAATGTCGGCAGCTGGGATTCTGGGCTGGAAAAGGAGCAAATATTAGAGACATATTCTACACAGCTCCAAAAGTCCTGAAACTTCACGGAAGTCATTTTCAGAATATATAAAAAATAATGAGCACAAGAAGTTCCAAAGGGGGGCCACACCCTGCCCACGAGGGTGGGGGGCGTGCCCTACCCCCCTGGGCGCGCCCCTGCCTCGTGGGTCCCCTGGTGGCCCTCCGATGCCCATCTTCTGCTATATGGAGTCCTTCAATGAGAAAAAATCATAAGAAAGCTTTCGGGACGAGACTCCGCCGCCACGAGGCGGAACCTTGGCGGAACCACTGGATTACAGATCAAGAACTCATAAGTATCAATGGTTAGTGTGCTGTCAATTTATACCATTTCAGATTGGCAAATAAAGAGATGGTTTAAATAATAGTAGAATGATATGAAATTGTTCATAATTAAGACATTGCAGAATATGACATTGTGTTGTAGTGGGTAGGTTCACCACACCACTGGATTGCGGATGAAGAACAGAAGCATACATGCAGTGCAAAAGAAGATCACTTGCTCTGTATAGTTTAATTTACATGGTATGAAGAAGGAACTTGGTTGTACAACTTAAAACTTAAATTGAGAAATGACAAACTTTTGTTTATGAACTACATAATAAACTTTAAACAAGCAATTTGATGCAAACACCAAAAATAAACAGCTGTTGCAGTCATGCCTAACCAAATATATACAACAAAGTTTGAAGGCTTGAGATGGACAAACTTACATTATTGGTGAAGACATGCTCTATAAAGGCCTTGTCCATGCTGATGGGGGGGGGGCAATTCAAGAAGTTTACCACATAATCTTCTTCAAAAGCATTGCCTTTATTCTACATTTTGTTAAGAGTAAATATAGATGTGATAATATACGAAAAATGGAGAATATTTAAAATAAGATGAAGAGTGATGCTACATAACCAAGTAGCTATAAATGTAAGTGCAGTGATACTGACAAAAGGTACATCCAAGAGCAATGCACATCTAAACTTATTCAGTACCAACCTTATGGTAAAAGTAAATATAGATCTGATGTGTAGAAAATGGAGGGCAAAGGAAAATAAGCTGCAGAGTGATGGTACATGAACAACTACCTGTCATTATAAGTACACTGATAAAGGACATCATGTACTTACAAGAACAATGCAGAGCTAAAAAAACATTGCCATTGGATATATTCTACACTAATGTAACCATTCATACAGATCAGATAATTTGGAACGAACAATTGATAAGCAAGCTATCATGCATACTGCTGTCACATAATGAACCAAGTATGTATGCAAGTACAGTGATACAGGACAACATGTACTAACAAGAGCAAAGCAGCGGGCAGCATATTTGCGATATCATGTCATTCTTGTCAAACCGGAATTCTTCTTCGAGCAGATTTCCTACAAAAAAAATCCGTAAGGCACATGCGGAAAAGTAGAAGTTCAAATTGTCATGTGATTTCATAGACAGTACCTCATCCTGGGAACGAGACTAGTGCATAACAAGGTTTTTCCATTCAATGTCTTCTAAATTTAGCACATGAGACTTCACCGGAAATTCGTTTATAGACTTGCCATCAAAGTGGGATTTCCTCAGGTAACACCAATACTGCTGCAATGCTTCCTTGAAAAGCACAAGCAAGCTTTGCTCGTCATGACTATCCAGATTGACCCTCACCTAGTTACAACAATGTAATGCAAATCATTGATGTGTTCAATCAGCAGAAAACAGGAAAATAATAACCATGAATAATAGCACTTACACGTAAGTTGGACAAGAAGATGTGAAAATGGTGTTTGTCTTCACAATAATCTTCCCATGATGGGAATATATGAACGTAGTCCCTAACAACATTGAAAATATTGTCTTTTAAACTGGGAATAAATGGAATGGGGTTCCAATCTGCAGGAATTGGCCGTCTCTTCAGTTGGGATAGGTCTTCGGCCGGTGGACTTGCTGTACTTTTTGCTGGAGTGGGATTTTTCTGTGGTACAGCTGGTGCTATGGCAAATGAAATCGGTATACCTTTTGCTGGAGTGCAGGTCCTGTGTGGTGGGGCTAGTGGTGTGGCCAGTGAAGTATGGGTACAGTCTGCTGGAGTCGGTCCTACATTTTGTGTCACTGGTTGTACAACCAATATAAGTGGGGTGTTGTCTGATTTCTCCGGCACCATCACATTTTTCAAGGACTTTGCTGGTGCTCCTTCAGGTTCGGCAATCACCCCCTTCCCTTTTGATGTCTGATGCACAAGAATAATATTTGAGTGGAAAAACATGGTATGATAACAGATGGAATATGTATTGATAATGGATGGGCATGGCATCTCGACATATATGATGAGTAAACTAAGCAGATGGCGGTGCAACAAAGTAGAAGAAATGCAAGACAACATATGCAAGATACCCGCAATCAATAAAACATTGCCAAATTAGAACAAGCACCTTGATGGGTGAACAGGACATGCCATCTGCCTTTGACTCCTCGAGGTTAGAATAGTCATTAGGATCATATTCTGAACAAGAATCAACAGGTGGGGAGCGTATGAGTTTCATTGCATCCAGAATGACACTCAATGTCTTGGTGCCAATTTTGTAAGTCATTGCAGTGTTTAGCTTCAAGAGTGGACTGCTGCTAGTGCGACACAAAGCAGCTACACAGATCATAGTGTAGATATAACGGGAAAACCTTAAGCATCAGAGTAAAATCAGCAAAGTGGAACTTGCTGGAATATATGTGCTAGTATTGTCAGTACGGCTAGAAAGGCTTCGGATACCAGTTCTCTTCAAGTGAAGGTGTGGTACTGTTAATATCAGTGTAACTCTCAAAGGTGACACAGCTCCTCGCATTTCCTTGCTATTCTTATAGGATTCAAGTGGGCAGGCCACTACAAATCCTATTCACATGTTTAGAAGATCCTACGAATTGAAGAGGCTCAAAGTGTCCATCACAACCGACCGTATAGACCTCTACACTGCAAATGTCCCTGCTCATCTTCAGTACAAGGAACATACTGTACTACTATCATACTCCCTCCGTTCCAAAATATAAGTCTTGGTAGAGATTTCCACTATGGATCACATACAGATGTATCCAGATATATTTTAGAGTGTAGATTCACTCATTTTGCTCCATATGTAGTCCATGGTGGAATCTATACAAAGACTTGTATTTAGGAACGGAGAGAGTACATATTAAAGAAGAACAGAAGAGGAACATGGTAAAGAAGAGCAAGCAGATTTTGGATAATAAAATGTTGGTTGCGCAGTGCCCACACATGATGAACCAGAGCGCATTAAGAATGCAACTCCCAGTTGTCTCTCGACCATTTCAGGCGGTTGGATGAAGATCCTACGTCTCCTAACCCTTCTTCCGCCACCCCCACCCCCGCCCCAACCCCCACCCGCGTCGAGTTTTCTTCGTTCGGCGAGGCCCCACAACCACCCGAGCCCCATTCGATCGCACCGGCGAACTCTGGCGAGCTCTGAAAAATCGACTGACCCAATTTTGAAATTTAGTCTACTATGATTTAACTAGTGTGGAATATAAAAGGGGAAAACCATAAGCATTAGGAGTATAGTGTTGAGCGTGCCATGGCGGATCTGAAGGTGCAAACCGGACAAAGGCAACTTCGCAACCAAGACAAGAAATCAGAGTAAAGCAGTGGCGATCTATTTTCTTGCTGCGATAAATAAGTTGAGCAGATACAAAAGAGTACCGCCTCTGGTGCGGCGCCGTGTACGCATCTGTTGAGAATTTGACGGTGCTGCGGTAACGATGGCTGTCGGCGGCGTGGAAGCAGATCTAGGAGGGTAGACGGTGGCGGCGGGGCGCGATGGACGAGACGGTCGTAGGAGCGGCGCCGGCAAGGTGGACGACGGCGGGGATGAAGCGAGAGGATGGGATGCAAGGATCCCGGTCCGAAGCCGTGGATGAGAGAGGTCGATCTCTTGTAATGAACGGCGGCATCGGGGTATCAGCTCTGGCATGGTGGAGGAGGACGGCGGTGGATGGGGTGGCGGATGGCGGCGGACGGAGGAGGGTGGGGTGGAGAGGGTGTTTTGGCGCCCACGGAGTACGAATGGGGAAAAGGGAGGTAGAGAGGAAGGGGGGAACCATGTATTCAGGACGCGCTTGTCTCAAATGCGAGGAAATTTACACACTTAGCCCCCGTTTCAAATTTCTACTACATCACAACAACATTAGTCGGTTGGGGATAGGACGGTAATCTCGCATACACCGAATATTTGCCGACGAGAGTTTGTTTTTGGCGCCACCGTGTATGAATATGAATCAGGGAGGGAGTCAATTTCGGTCGAGGACACACTGTGTTTTGGCGCCCACCGTGTATGAATCCGAGTGATAGGCGGTTATGTCACATTTGGGTGAAATTACAAACCTACCCCTATCGAAACCTATAGAAATCCAGCAGATAGGCTTTGTGTGGCAGGGATAGGCAGTAGTGATTTCCATCTAGCAGATTTTGGTTTCGGGCGGTTACTGCGACTTTCCCCGCTTCGTTCAAATTTTGCAGGGTGCACGTTTTCCGTGCCAACTCAATTCGAATCCCGTTTGTATTCTATTTTTTTCGGGCGGGATCCATTTTCAATTGGAATTACATTCTATATACATCATTTTTTATATATACTTTCAAAAGCACAACAAAGAATTCTGCTCCTTTATATGTATAATATGATTTACAAATACAACGATCTCGAAATCTTAAGGTTGAATTCGAAAATTTTAAACCAAATTATGTTCTACTAAAATGTATGGATCAGTAATATCTACATATTAAATAACATAGATGTGCGTGAATTCATATGAGTATGCATGTTTGATAGATCAATTTTGGTTCGAGTATGGATTACATGTATCATCATCTCGAATTCAAATATTTGAATCCCTTTTTTGTTCACTCCTTTCACGCCCATCTCTCTCGCATGCATGCTCCTTCAGGTAGCTATCACCCTCTTTTCTCCAGCTCACCCGCACGCTCACTTCATGTTTCTCCTATCCTCGCAAACATGGTCTCTCGACGTCTCCCTTGAGAAGTGTCACACTCTCCCTATCATTATACATTACACGGTTTTCATTATCTCTCACGTCTCTACTGTTCTCTGGTATCACTCGGTACCTAAGCTTTCTTTTTCACCGCCACACACACAGTCTCCACTCATCTTTCACTTTGTCTTTCTCTCTATGGGATTCTCACACACACCCTATATGTCTCTACATATGACTCATACCACTAAAATTACCCTCTCTCTCTCTCTCCTGTAGACACAACATTTGTCGCGGTCTCCTTTTCGTCTCCATCCCAGACTGACATTATTCATTTGTTTACCGATCAGAAAACCCTGACTACCATCTCCTCTCTCTCTCACATAGACACACACAGACACAACTCCTGCTTCCACTCCTCTTCCCGACTACCGTCTCTCTCTCTCACACACAAAACTCTCGCTTTCGCACCCCGACTCGTTTTCTCTCACAAATATTTATCGACTAGCTAGCCTCTAGATAGGTTTATATACCCGCACACTCGTGCTTCCACCATCGCATACATGTCTCTCTCCCGCTCCTTGTATCTATGTAGATTTTTCTTCCCTTCTTGAGACACGCCCTCTCGATGGTGCACACACACACTATCGCCTGATTTTAAGCTGATACCTATCGCACACACACTCCTTGTGTCTTTGTCACACATGCACTCCGTCCTCCTCCACTCTCCCTCTCTCTCACACACACATGGCCTTTTTGCAACAACTAGCAAGATGCCCATGCGTTGCACGGAACATCAAGATGCATTGTATGAGTAGTTTATCTTGTGGGGGAAAAGGATGAACGAGGGAAGGCCTTATTTGCAAATGTGGAGAGGGGTGTGGGTATCTTTTTGCAAAATTGCCATAGTTTCCTTCCTATCCGTCAGATATAGATCGGACGACCTATATTGCAGGATGACAGGCACACGATCATCACCGACAATGCTTTTTATAAGAGTAGGGATAAAAAATAGAGTTGGTGATGATGGTAGGTCTGCCATCCTGCAATGTAGGTCGTTTGATTTATATCTGACGGATAGGAAGGAAAATATGGCAATTTACCCGCACTCTTCACCACATTTGCAGATAAGGCCTTCCCTCTTTCATCCTTTTCTCCTACAAGATCTTGATGTTCCGTGCAACGCACGGGCATCTTGCTAGTAAGAGTAGAAATTAGACATATACCACTTCTCGAATCTTGAAACCAACAACATTCCTCCCTTATCTCATCAAAACCGCCAAAGGAATATATTTTGAGTGAAACATAACATATTTTTAGTGATATACGTATTTCAAAACTAGACTTTTTTTGTATCAAATCGGTGAATATGTATTAATCTACTTTGATCGTGTGGCAATGCATTGGCACATTGCTAGCAGTTATTATAATTTTTTGGACACCAGACAAACAGTGGAGTACATATACGAAGAGAAGAGGCGCACGCACGCAGTCGGCCTCTCGCTATCTCGCACACATGAGTGTTATGTAAAGGCGACGTTAACAAATAAACCCTAAAACCCTAGGTGCACGATTGCTGCATTCGCGGGTACCGGGTACGTGGTGGAGCACCTTTGTAGGAATAGTCAGCTCGCGTGATAATTTGATCCGTAGGAGTTGATGGTCGGGACCATAGGTGAACGACTTGGAGCGCGGTGGCTCGCCAGTTGCCACAAATCGAGTAGCCACGTTTAAAATATCGTTTTTTAGCGGGGTTAAGAGTTCTGATTTTCAATGGCGCGTTATAAGTAGTAAGTAGTTTTTAGAACGATTGGTATGGAGCGAAAATGGAATTCATAGTACTACGTACCTCCTTGGCTTATGGTTGTATGGTTTTTTTTGCGATGGAGGTTGTATGGGTTTATGTTGCGAGATGTTGAACCTGGTAGTTCTAGGGCAAATACTATGGTTTAGATTTATATGCTGGTTTTCAGTAATGAAAATCGGAAGGGGAAACCCTTCTTTGATTAAAAAAAACTACTACCTCCATTCTAGTTTACTAGTCCCCATCGTACTTTGGGTCAAAGTTTGTCCACGAATTTCACTTATAAAATGTGAATGGAAAACGAGATTTTGTTATACCCAAACAAAAAAGGACTGGAGGGAGTGATTGCTCTGACACGGACGCGACCTCTCATAGCGCAGGCATTGAACCGGCGCGCCGGCCAAGAGGGTCGCACTCGCTGCAAGCCCGGCTGAGCACGCCTCCTCGCCGCGTGCAACCAGCTTAAGACTGCCCCACCTGCCTTCATTGAATCCGCGCGTGTGCCGGCAACACATCCTTCCACGAGCCGGCATGCATTTTAGAACACAAAAATGACTAAAATATAATTAATTTACGCATGGTCTTGACTTATTGTGCTCGCACTGGTAGCAGGAACTAGTAGAGGATTTTCTTTATTTATAACTCTCCTCACATTTTTTTGGCTTTGAAGTGAATCATGGTTGTGGACATTATGTATGAATGTGCAGATATCTATGAACATGAGTTTGATGTGGATGTTGAACTTGGAATGTCGGGCTTGCGCGTGAACTATACCATGTCCAATGCTTCGTGTGTTATTGTTTGGAAAGTAATTGCTGTTATTACATGACCCGAAAAAAACATTTTGTGCCACATCAGTAGATGCACGGACATCACAACAGGCATGCTGACTGGATAAACATTTGAACCTAGCTATTATGAAGGAAATTTTGTATTGACAACAGTTTTAGATAGCAGGAGACGCCTAGCCTACTCTTCCTCTGCTAGCTTATTTCTGGCTTCTTCCATCTCTTCTTTGGCTTGGGTGAAGAGAGCATCTGATTTCTCTTTTCGCTTCTTTAGGAACTCAGCTACATTCTCAAGGGCTACTGCACGCTTTCTTTCAGCCTTTACTAATGCCACGAGGACACGAACAGCTGACGACTCCACTTGGCTTGTGTGTAATCCAGCATCATCTGGGAATTTGCACCTTGTGTCTAATCCAGCATCATTAGGGAACTGGCACCTTGTGTGTAATCCAGCCTCATTTTGAAAACATGATCTCAAGGTTGACCATACTTCCCTCCTCGCAGGAACTGCATCCTGACATGAAGTTACTTCTTTTTTAGATCAATACTCAGAGCAACCTAGATCCATTTAGTAGAAGCCAGATAAACAGAACTCGGAGAAGTGAATTCAAAAGGAAAATAAAAATAAAAACAGACTACAAGGTGAGAACACCCACTTCCTACATCAAGCTAAAAGCGAAAGCATTAGGACGATTAAGACTCTTCTTATTACACATCGAAGAACACCATGCTTAAGAGAAACAGAAACTACAACATATACACATCGAAGAACACGAGGCTACACGAAAGTAATTGAAAGGGTGTTACTTACCAAAGCTTGTTTTACAGGTTCTGTGCAGCTCCTCTTTAACTTGCCACGATCCTTGAAGATGTCCCGAATATCCCGTGTTTGGTCTTCATTGCTCCTCTGCATGTTCGCACTCATGGTTTTAAAATCTCAACATGGCTCATGCATCTTGTGGGCAACATTAAAGCACTCATCTGCCATATTAGAGCATCTCCAACAGAATCGCAACGCGCAGCGCTTTAAAAAGCGTTTACAGTGCTGAGATCGAGAAGTAGATACTAGAGAGTAGAGGATAGTTCTCAGCATAGATAGATAAAAAAAGATAATTCAACTACTCCTTGTCGTCCGACTCCTGCTCGGTGATGTCCTCCTCCGACGTCTGACTGTAGGCGTGAAGATACCGATCATCGTCGGATTCCCGAGGCGACACTGCTCCTAGCCTCATGTTGAATTGAGCGTCCGCTTTTCGCCTACGCTTGTCCTCGCGATAGGCGGCTCGCTCCGCCCTCCTCTTATCCCTCTCCGCCCTCCTTTGCGTGTACAACTCGCGCTCGTTTATGATGTCATGTGGGAAGTGTTGGCGCCACAACGCCATGGCTTCCTCGTCCATCTTGGCAATGCCGAGACGGTGCTCCCGCCTCCGGTTGTCGCGACGATACTCATCGGTGCTAAGCCGCGGCAGAGGCGTGAGCTCCTGCGCCCACTCCCACGTCGGCATGTTGGGGAAGTTCAATGTTCTATGAGGCCACCGGAGGCGCCACACTGTCGCGTCGTACGCGCGGGTGGCCTCGTTGGTGGTGTAGAAATTGCCGAGGCCGAGGCGCATCCCGCGGAACTGGATCTCGGCGGAGAAGCCGCCGGAGGGGCGCACGCGGACGCCGCGGTATCCCCAAGTTTCCCGGCGACGCGGTGGCATGGTGGCGCGGCGGCGGTGAGGCGAAAAAGAGCAGGGAGAGAGCGGTGGCGAGGCACGGAGCGGGGAGAGAGCGGTGGCAAGGCACAGAGCGGTGGGAGGGCGTTGGATTTTATAAAGCGCGCCGGACGCCGCGCGCCAAAACTAGCGCATGCCCGGCCGCTTTTCCCCCGCGCCCGCGATCCTTTCCCGACGTCTCTGCTATCTCTACTCTCTTCTCTACTATTATATTTATTTTATATTTTATATTTAATATTTATCTCTACTTCCTTTACTGTCTACTTTTTTTTCTCTATACTTTTTTTTCTTGCAATATAGGCCGTCCGATTTATATCTGACAGATAGGAAGGAAACAAATGGGAATTTTGCAAAAAGATACCCATACCCCTCTCCATATTTGCAAATAAGGTCTTCCCTTGTTCATCCTTTTCTCCCATAAGATAAACTACTCATACAAATGCATCTTGATGCGTGCAACGCATGGGCATCTTGCTAGTTCTAAAAACCTTTCCATCATTTGCCACACTATTGGTTGCAAATGAAAAACCTACCCAAGCACAGCGCGATACAGGAGAGACACACAATTACAAGTTGATATTCTGTTGGACAATGGAGGCTATAACCAATTACTTTTACGGGAACAATAGCACCCAGGAAATTTGAAGGGTAGGTATGAACAAAATTGGAATTGCACATGTACTGCTAACTGATTCAATACACACATTACCAATCGAGGAGGAGAACGATGGTCGCGGCGGCCTCTGTGAGTCATGGTCGGCAACGGGAGTCAATTCATTGTCCATGACGGTGGTACTTCTGCGCTTGGCGTCGGCTTCCGGGAAGCAGATCCGAGACCGTGGAAGACGATGCCGGGGAAGAGGCTCCGTGTGCGACGACGACGGTGGACCGGCTCCAGTGCGGCGTACGAGGTCGTCGATGAGGCAGATGCGCTGCGGTGGACGAGTGTAAGGATGGCAATGGGTAGGGTATGGGGCGGGTAGAGCAATACCATACCCATACCCGTGTAATCAATGGGTACAAAATTCTACCCATACCTGTACCCATGGGTATGAACCTTTACCCGTACCCATACCCGACGGGTAGCCATACCCATTGGGTACCCAATGGGTAGATCAAATAATACACAAGTTATTCGCAATTTTACATTCATCTATAGCACATTTGACAAAAAAATATTGATCTCAACTCAATAACAGTTAGATGAGTACATGATAATTATCTCAATTCAAATTGACAATTGGTGACAACTTTAACATAGGTTCATAAGCTCATGGCACAACTTTAACATATGTACACTTGTGAATCACGGGTAAAAGTCACATGTTAGTATAAATGGGTAGGGTATGGGTATATCCATGGGTAAAAGGCTATACCCATAACCTACCCATGACTTAACGGGTAGGATATGGGTACTACCCATGGGTATAAAATTGTGCCCATACCCTACCCATGCGGTTACGGTATCCGCGGGTACCCATACCCATGGGTAAAATTGCCATCCTTAGACGAGTGCGCCGATGTAAAGGGGAGGAGCACGAAGGCTGCGATGCCGTGGAGAAGTCTATTTTGCGGCGGGGATAGAAAATGGGGAGTATTCATGTGTACTACTCTGGGTGTCGGGGTGGGGTTGGTTGGGTAGGGTGAACCTGAAGTTACGAAAACAGCCCCCTACCAAGCGTCATCCGTAGGCCTGTTCCGAAGGCTATGTGTTGGGTTTCATAGTAATTTCAAAAAATTTCCTACGCACACGCAAGATCATGGTGATGCATAGCAACGAGAGGGGGAGAGTGTGATCTACGTACCCTTGTAGATCGACAATGGAAGCGTTAACTTGGTTGATGTAGTCGTACGTCTTCACGGCCCGACCGATCAAGCACCGAAACTACGGCACCTCCGAGTTCTAGCACACGTTCAGCTCGATGACGATCCCCGGACTCCGATCCAGCAAAGTGTCGGGGAAGAGTTTGGTCAGCACGACGGCGTGGTGACGATCTTGATGTACTACTGTCGCAGGGCTTCGCCTAAGCACCGCTACAATATTATCGAGGACTATGGTGGAAGGGGGCACCGCACACGGCTAAGAATATGATCACGTGGATCAACTTGTCTCTAGGGGGTGCCCCTGCCTCCGTATATAAAGTCTCAAAGGAGGGGGGCCGGCCGGCCATCATAGGGCACGCCAGGAGGAGTCCTACTCCCTCCGGGGTAGGACTCCCCCCTTTCCTAGTTGGAATAGGATTCGCGGAGGGGGGAAAGAGGAGAGAGAAGAGGAAGGGGGGCCGGCCCCCTCTCCTTGTCCTATTCGGACCAAAGGGGGGGAGGGGCGCGCGGCCCATCTATGGCCACCTCTCCTCTCTTCCACTAAGGCCCATATACCTCCCGAGGGGTTCAGGTAACCTCCCGGTAATCCGGTAAAATCCCGATTTCACCCGGAACACTTCCGATATCCAAACATAGGCTTCCAATATATCAACCTTTATGTCTCGACCATTTCGAGACTCCTCGTCCTGTCCGTGATCACATCCGGGACTCCGAACAACCTTCGGTACATCAAAATGCATAAACTCATAATATAACTGTCATCGAAACCTTAAGCGTGCGGACCCTACGGGTTCGAGAACAATGTAGACATGACCGAGACACGTCTCTGGTCAATAACCAATAGCGGAACCTGGATCCTCATATTGGCTCCTACATATTCTACGAAGATCTTTTATCGGTCAGACCGCATAACAACATACGTTGTTCCCTTTGTCACCGGTATGTTACTTGCCCGAGATTCGATCGTCGGTATCCCATACCTAGTTCAATCTCGTTACCGGCAAGTCTCTTTACTCGTTGCGTAATACATCATCCCGCAACTAACTCATTAGTTGCAATGCTTGAAAGGCTTCAATGATGTGCATTACCGAGAGGGCCCAGAGATACCTCTCCGACAATCGGAGTGACAAATCCTAATCTCGAAATACGCCAACCCAACATGTACCTTTGGAGACACCTGTAGAGCTCCTTTATAATCATCCAGTTACGTTGTGACGTTTGGTAGCACACAAAGTGTTCCTCCGGCAAACGGGAGTTTCATAATCTCATAGTCATAGGAACATGTATAAGTCATGAAGAAAGCAATAGCAACATACTAAACGATCGGGTGCTAAGCTAATGGAATGGGTCATGTCAATCAGATCATTAATGATGTGATCCCGTTAATCAAATGACAACTCTTTGTACATGGTTAGGAAACATAACCATCTTTGATTAACAAGCTAGTCAAGTAGAGGCATACTAGTGACACCGTGTTTGTCTATGTATTCACACATGTATTATGTTTCCGGTTAATACAATTCTAGCATGAATAATAAACATTTATCATGATATAAGGAAATAAATAATAACTTTATTATTGCCTCTAGGGCATATTTCCTTCAGTCTCCCACTTGCACTAGAGTCAATAATCTAGATTACACAGTAATGATTCTAACACCCATGGAGCCTTGGTGCCGATCATGTTTTGCTCGTGGAAGAGGCTTAGTCAACGGGTCTGCTACATTCAGATCCGTATGTATCTTGCAAATCTCTATGTCTCCCACCTGGACTAGATCCCGGATGGAATTGAAGCGTCTCTTGATGTGCTTGGTTCTCTTGTGAAATCTGGATTCCTTCGCCAAGGCAATTGCACCAGTATTGTCACAAAAGATTTTCATTGGACCCGATGCACTAGGTATGACACCTAGATCGGATATGAACTCCTTCATCCAGACTCCTTCATTCGCTGCTTCCGAAGCAGCTATGTATTCCGCTTCACACGTAGATCCCGCCACGACGCTCTGTTTAGAACTGCACCAACTGACAGCTCCACCGTTTAATGTAAACACGTATCCGGTTTGCGATTTAGAATCGTCCGGATCAGTGTCAAAGCTTGCATCAACGTAACCGTTTACGATGAGCTCTTTGTCACCTCCATATACGAGAAACATATCCTTAGTCCTTTTCAGGTACTTCAGGATGTTCTTGACCGCTGTCCAGTGATCCACTCCTGGATTACTTTGGTACCTCCCTGCTAGACTTATAGCAAGGCACACATCAGGTCTGGTACACAGCATTGCATACATGATAGAGCCTATGGCTGAAGCATAGGGAACATCTTTCATTTTCTCTCTATCTTCTGCAGTGGTCGGGCATTGAGTCTGACTCAACTTCACACCTTGTAACACAGGCAAGAACCCTTCCTTTGCTTGATCCATTTTGAACTTCTTCAAAATCTTGTCAAGGTATGTGCTTTGTGAAAGTCCAATTAAACGTCTTGATCTATCTCTATAGATCTTTATGCCTAATATGTAAGCAGCTTCACTGAGGTCTTTCATTGAAAAACTCTTATTCAAGTATCCCTTTATGCCATCCAGAAATTCTATATCATTTCCAATCAGTAATATGTCATCCACATATAATATCAGAAATGCTACAGAGCTCCCACTCACTTTCTTGTAAATACAGGCTTCTCCAAAAGTCTGTATAAAACCAAATGCTTTGATCACACTATCAAAGCGTTTATTCCAACTCCGAGAGGCCTGCACTAGTCCATAAATGGATCGCTGGAGCTTGCACACTTTGTTAGCTCCCTTTGGATCGACAAAACCTTCCGGTTGCATCATATACAACTCTTCTTCCATAAATCCATTCAGGAATGCAGTTTTGATATCCATCTGCCAAATTTCATAATCATAAAATGCGGTAATTGCTAACATGATTCGGACAGACTTAAGCATCGCTACGGGTGAGAAGGTCTCATCGTAGTCAATCCCTTGAACTTGCCGAAACCCTTTTGCGACAAGTCGAGCTTTTGTAGACAGTAATATTACCGTCGGTGTCAGTCTTCTTCTTGAAGATCCATTTATTCTCAATTGCTTGCCGATCATTGGGCAAGTCAACCAAAGTCCACACTTTGTTCTCATACATGGACCCCATCTCAGATTTCATGGCTTCAAGCCATTTTGCGGAATCTGGGCTCACCATCGCTTCTTCATAGTTCATAGGTTCATCATGATCTAGTAGCATGATTTCCAGAACTGGATTACCGTACCACTCTGGCGCGGATCTCACTCTGGTTGATCTACGAGGTTCAGTAGTATCTTGTTCTGAAGTTTTATGATCATTATCATTAACTTCCTCACTAATTGGTGTCGGTGTCACAGAAACAGTTTTCTGTGATGCACTACTTTCCAATAAGGGAGCAGGTACAGTTACCTCGTCAAGTTCTACTTTCCTCCCACTCACTTCTTTCGAGAGAAACTCCTTCTCCAGAAAGTTTCCGAACTTAGCAACAAAAGTCTTGCCTTCGGATTTGTGATAGAAGGTGTATCCAATAGTCTCCTTTGGATATCCTATGAAGACACATTTCTCTGATTTGGATTCGAGCTTATCAGGTTGAAGCTTTTTCACATAAGCATCGCAGCCCCAAACTTTCAGAAACGACAACTTTGGTTTCTTGCCAAACCATAGTTCATAAGGCGTCGTCTCAACGGATTTTGATGGTGCCCTATTTAACGTGAATGCGGCCGTCTCCAAAGCATAACCCCAAAACGATAGCGGTAAATCAGTAAGAGACATCATAGATCGCACCATATCTAGTAAAGTGCGATTACGACGTTCGGACACACCATTACGCTGTGGTGTTCCGGGTGGCGTGAGTTGCGAAACTATTCCGCATTGTTTCAAATGTACACCAAACTCGTAACTCAAATATTCTCCTCCACGATCAGATCGTAGAAACTTTATTTTCTTGTTACGATGATTTTCAACTTCACTCTGAAATTCTTTGAACTTTTCAAACGTTTCAGACTTATGTTTCATTAAGTAGATATACCCATATCTGCTTAAGTCATCTGTGAAGGTGAGAAAATAACGATATCCGCCACGAGCCTCAATATTCATCGGACCACATACATCTGTATGTATGATTTCCAACAAATCTGTAGCTCTCTCCATAGTACCGGAGAACGGCGTTTTAGTCATCTTGCCCATGAGGCACGGTTCGCAAGTACCAAGTGATTCATAATCAAGTGGTTCCAAAAGTCCATCAGTATGGAGTTTCTTCATGTGCTTTACACCGATATGACTTAAACGGCAGTGCCATAAATAAGTTGCACTATCAATATCAACTCTGCATCTTTTGGCTTCAACATTATGAATATGTGTGTCACTACAATCGAGATTCAATAAGAAGAGACCATTCTTCAAGGGTGCATGACCATAAAAGATATTACTCATATAAATAGAACAACCATTATTCTCTGATTTAAATGAATAACCGTCTCGCATCAAACAAGATCCAGATATAATGTTCATGCTTAACGCTGGCACCAAATAACAATTATTTAGGTCTAATATTAATCCCAAAGGTAGATGTAGAGGTAGCGTGCCGACCGCGATCACATCGACTTTGGAACCGTTTCCCACGCGCATCGTCACCTCGTCCTTAGCCAATCTTCGCTTAATTCGTAGTCCCTGTTTCGAGTTGCAAATATTAGCAACAGAACCAGTATCAAATACCCAGGTGCTACTGCAAGCATTAGTAAGGTACACATCAATAACATGTATATCACATATACCTTTGTTCACCTTGCCATCCTTCTTATTCGCCAAATACTTGGGGCAGTTCCGCTTCCAGTGACCAGTCTGCTTGCAGTAGAAGCACTCAGTTTCAGGCTTAGGTCCAGACTTGGGTTTCTTCTCTTGAGCAGCAACTTGCTTGCTGTTCTTCTTGAAGTTCCCCTTCTTCTTCCCTTTGCCCTTTTTCTTGAAACTAGTGGTCTTGTTGACCATCAACACTTGATGCTCCTTTTTGATTTCTACCTCCGCAGCTTTCAGCATTGCGAAGAGCTCGGGAATAGTATTATTCATCCCTTGCATATTATAGTTCATCACGAAGCTCTTGTAGCTTGGTGGCAGTGATTGGAGAATTCTGTCAATGACGCAATCATCTGGAAGATTAACTCCCATTTGAATCAAGTGATTATTATACCCAGACATTTTGAGTCTATGCTCACTGACAGAACTGTTCTCCTCCATCTTGCAGCTATAGAACTTATTGGAGACTTCATATCTCTCAATCCAGGCATTTGCTTGAAATATTAACTTCAACTCCTGGAACATCTCATATGCCCCATGACGTTCAAAACGTCGTTGAAGTCCCAGTTCTAAGCCGTAAAGCATGGCACATTGAACTATCGAGTAGTCATCAGCTTTGCTCTTCCAGATGTTCACAACATCTGGTGTTGCTCCAGCAGCAGGCCTGGCACCCAGTGGTGCTTCCAAGACGTAATTCTTCTGTGCAGCAATGAGGATAATCCTCAAGTTACGGACCCAGTCCGTGTAATTGCTACCATCATCTTTCAACTTTGCTTTCTCAAGGAACGCATTAAAATTCAACGGAACAACAGCACGAGCCATTTATCTACAATCATACATAAACAAGCAAGATACTATCAGGTACTAAGTTCATGATAAATTTAGGTTCAATTAATCATATTACTTAAAGAACTCCCACTTAGATAGACATCCCTCTAATCCTCTAAGTGATTACGTGATCCAAATCAACTAAACCATGTCCGATCATCACGTGAGATGGAGTAGTTTCATTGGTGAACATCACTATGTTGATCATATCTACTATATGATTCACGCTCGACCTTTCGGTCTCCGTGTTCCGAGGCCATATCTGTATATGCTTGGCTCGTCAAGTATAACCTGAGCATTCCGCGTGTGCAACTGTTTTGCACCTGTTGTATTTGAACGTAGAGCCTATCACACCCGATCATCACGTGGTGTCTCAGCACGAAGAACTTTCGCAACGGTGCATACTCAGGGAGAACACTTTTTGATAATTAGTGAGAGATCATCTTATAATGCTACCGTCAATCAAAGCAAGATAAGATGCATAAAAGATAAACATCACATGCAATCAATATAAGTGATATGATATAGCCATCATCATCTTGTGCTTGTGATCTCCATCTCCGAAGCACCGTCATGATCACCATCGTCACCGGCGTGACACCTTGATCTCCATCGTAGTATCGTTGTCGTCTCGCCAATCTTATGCTTCCACGACTATCGCTACCGCTTAGTGATAAAGTAAAGCATTACAGCGCGATTGCATTGCATACAATAAAGCGACAACCATATGGCTCCTGCCAGTTGTCGATAACTTGGTTACAAAACATGATCATCTCATACAATAAAATTTAGCATCATGTCTTGACCATATCACATCACAACATGCCCTGCAAAAACAAGTTAGATGTCCTCTACTTTGTTATTGCATGTTTTACGTGGCTGCTACGGGCTTAAGCAAGAACCAATCTTACCTACGCATCAAAACCACAACGATAGTTTGTCAAGTTGGTGCTGTTTTAACCTTTGCAAGGACCGGGCGTAGCCACACTCGGTTCAACTAAAGTTGGAGAATATGTCACCCGCAAGCCACCTATGTGCAAAGCACGTCGGGAGAACCGGTCTCGCGTAAGCGTACGCGTAATGTCGGTCTGGGCCGCTTCGTCCAACAATACCGCCAAACCAAAGTATGACTTATATCGCCCACAACTCACTTGTGTTCTACTCGTGCATATAACATCAACATATAAAACCTAGGCTCGGATGCCACTGTTGGGTTTCGTAGAAATTTCAAAAAAATTCCTACGCACACGCAAGATCATGGTGATGCATAGCAACGAGATGGGGAGAGTGTGATGTACGTACCCTTGTAGATCGACAACGGAAGCGTTAACTTGGTTGATGTAGTCGTACGTCTTCACGGCCCGACCGATCAAGCACCAAAACTACGGCACCTCCGAGTTCTAGCACACGTTCAGCTCGATGACGATCCATGGACTCCAATCCAGCAAAGTGTCGGGGAAGAGTTCCGTCAGCACGACGGCGTGGTGACGATCTTGATGTACTACTGTCGCAGGGCTTCGCCTAAGCACCGCTACAATATTATCGAGGACTATGGTGGAAGGGGGCACCGCACACGGCTAAGAATATGATCACGTGGATCAACTTGTCTCTAGGGGGTGCCCCTGCCTCCGTATATAAAGGCTCAAAGGAGGGGGGCCGGCCGGCCATCATAGGGCGCGCCAGGAGGAGTCCTACTCCCTTCGGGAGTAGGACTCCCCCCTTTCCTAGTTGGAATAGGATTCGCGGAGGGGGGAAAAGAGGAGAGAGAAGGGGAAGGGGGGCCGGCCCCCTGCGCGGCCCATCTATGGCCACCTCTCCTCTCTTCCACTAAGGCCCACTAAGGCCCATATACCTCCCGGGGGGTTCCGGTAACCTCCCGGTAATCCGGTAAAATCCCGATTTCACCCGGAACACTTCCAATATCCAAACATAGGCTTCCAATATATCAATCTTTATGTCTCGACCATTTCGATACTCCTCGTCCTGTTCGTGATCACATCCGGGACTCCGAACAACCTTCTGTACATCAAAACGCATAAACTCATAATATAATTGTCATCGAAACCTTAAGCGTGCGGACCCTACGAGTTCGAGAACAATGTAGACATGACCGAGACACGTCTCCGGTCAGTAACCAATAGCGGAACCTGGATGCTCATATTGGCTCCTACATATTCTACGAAGATCTTTTATCGGTCAGACCGCATAACAACATACGTTGTTCCCTTTGTCACCGGTATGTTACTTGCCCGAGATTCGATCGTCGGTATCCCATACCTAGTTCAATCTCGTTACCGGCAAGTCTCTTTACTCGTTGCGTAATACATCATCCCGCAACTAACTCATTAGTTGCAATGCTTGAAAGGCTTCAGTGATGTGCATTACCGAGAGGGCCCAGAGATACCTCTCCGACAATCGGAGTGACAAATCCTAATCTCGAAATACGCCAACCCAACATGTACCTTTGGAGACACCTGTAGAGCTCCTTTATAATCACCCAGTTACGTTGTGTCGTTTGGTAGCACACAAAGTGTTCCTCCGGCAAACGGGAGTTGCATAATCTCATAGTCATAGGAACATGTATAAGTCATGAAGAAAGCAATAGCAACATACTAAACGATCAGGTGCTAAGCTAATTGAATGGATCATGTCAATCAGATCATTCAACTAATGATGTGATCCCGTTAATCAAATGACAACTCTTTGTCCATGGTTAGGAAACATAACCATCTTTGATTAACGAGCTAGTCAAGTAGAGGCATACTAGTGACACTCTGTTTGTCTATGTATTCGCACATGTATTATGTTTCCGGTTAATACAATTCTAGCATGAATAATAAACATTTATCATGATATAAGGACATAAATAATAACTTTATTATTGCCTCTAGGGCATATTTCCTTCACTATGATGGTAACTTCCCATTGCTCGAATCAGGGTCGCGGGAGATTTTCCCGCCGACCTCAAAATTTTGTGACACTGGACTCCCCGTGTGGCGTGTTGAGTGATTCGGCTAAGCAACTAGCGAGTAGTAGTAGTAAACTCTGCATATTAGGTTTTACCGAAGTCAAACTTCCTAAAGTTTGACCAAGTTTATAGAAAAATATAAACATTTACCATAACAAATATGTATGATGTGAAAGTACATTCAATAATGAATCTAATGGTATTTATTTGTTATTTTATATGTTAATATTTTTTGTTATAAGCTTTCTGAGAGTTTACAAAACTTGACTTTGACCAATGCTAATACACGGACTTAAATAAAAATGGAGGGAGTACACATTTGTTTTCTTATTTTGTAGTGAACTAATCATTTGTTGAAATTGTGAAATAAATATATTAGGCTATTGACTTCGAATGTAATGGTCTATACAATTCAATAGTTACAATCATTGTCGAATCCCAAGATGTATACAAGGTCTATAATACTTCACAACATGCTCAAACTCACATAATCCCAGTCAAATGAGCATCTAAATGCATTTTATAGTTATTACTTTGTAGGATGCAACAAAAACAACCATAAATCTACATCAGCCATTATAGAAGCAACATTTTGACATATCCCAATGTGTGAATGAAACGTGCAGAGAGAGCTTTTGAAGATGGAGCAGATAGGGCGGGAAAGATTGTATGTATGTGGACGAGAGAGTAGGAGACAAACCTAACGAGACAGAGAGAGATAGAGAGAGGAAGAAGTTAGGTCTGTGAGAAAGATGGATACATGTAATATACATGAGATGCGTGTGCATTTGGATTCTGTATACGTGGAAGGAGAAGAGACAACATGTTTGATGAGAGAGCTGGAAAAACATGGAGGATATGGGAAGGATCTCGTGGGTTGAGGGATTGACAATTTTGTGCGGGGGAGACAGGGATTGGTAATTTTGTGCAAGAGAGAGAGAGGGTGGGGGGAGGAGTCAGTCAGCCGTCGTCACATCACCCTGCTTCCAAATGATCCCACATTCTCTAGCGCGGTGTGGTCGCCGTCTTCGATCTGCTCGATGTCCTCTTTGAAGATTGATGTGTTGTGCATGTTGGGGTGCAAAGAAGCACAAGCGAGAGTGGTCGCCGTATAACCTTGGATGGGGATGAATTGTGTGCTCGGGGGAGTGTGTGTGTGTTGTGCTGCGTGTCTCTCTCTGTGTGTGTGTGTGTGTGTGTGTGTTAGATATTGAGAGAAAACAAACCTAAGGAGAGAAATGGGTATTCACGACGAGATTGTGCGGGCCTTGAGGTGGGCAGGGGCCAGGTGAGGGTGTCAAAATGTGCGCGTTGATGCATGTGTTGCATGCGACCGTGCGAGGGACAGACGAATCAAGAGAGATGGTTGTTGTGTTACGGATGCTCCTCTCTCTGTCTCTCTCTCCCTCACACACACACAAGTAAACTAGAAGACCGTTCTCTCATGTATACACAACGTATCGACATCTGTCTATGTCTCACTCATGCATGATCATTTGCGCATTCACACCTCTCTATGTCTGTATCACACACATAGTCTCCATATTGCCCTTCCGCCACAACACACATTTGGACCCATACACACGTTCTCTCTCAGTCACACACACAAAATCAGTATTAAAAAAACTAGGGCGCACCTAAAACGTCCAAATCCAAATAAACACGAACTGGAGCTAAATTCAAATATATGGAAATATTGCAGTGTCAAGAACTTTCACATGAAAAAAAGTTGAGTAATATTCGAGGATTGTTTCACACACACAAAAAGGTTCGATGGATGTCCTTCGAGCGCGACACGGTGACGCACCGTTCAATCGACCGCGCGGCCGCGGTTCACGCGCTTGCACAGGATTCCGTATCGTGGCTGTGGTACTAACTAATAAAAGCGCTGCCTAAGTCTAATGTTTATGTGTACTAGTACGGTTTTCTTTTAAGTTTGACCAACCTTATATATAAAACTAAAGTAAGCTCCCAAACGCGCACTCATCAATATGCCGCCGCCGTTGCGCATGCCGGCGCCCACCTGCTCCGGCCAATAATTTCTCGCCCATCACCGCCGTGTCGCCACCATCTTTGTGCCATGAAGCCGAAGGCTCGCCCGCTCACGTCGTCTGCAGTCCCTCCTCCCGATGCCGCCGCGCTGCCAAGCACGCGAGCAACTGGTGGAGCCGCGTCTATGCACGCAGCGTACGAAGAGGAGGACGAGTGCGTGCTCCAGCACACCGACGAGGAGGAACTAGCGTGTCATTGTCGTCTCCGCCCGCGCGGAGGAGGCACGCATGGTGGTTGTCGCGGCGGAAGCCGGTCGCGCGCGCGTCGAGCCTGCAAACCGGGTGCGGACGCGGAATCTACCTTCGAGACCTTGAATGCCATGTGGATCCTGCAATCTGAAGGAGCAATTTGGGTCAGTCGACTCATGTGAGCCGTTTGATGCAACATGGATGGATAGAAGGGCTTCTTCCACCTCTTCTGCCGTCTTCTTCCTTCGCTCCGTCGAACTTCTTTCACAAATCGACTGACCCAAATTATACTACTAGTATGAACGTATTAAGTACAATAGGAACATGAAGATACGAGCAGTAGTACCAACTGTAAGAAGAACAGTAGTAAGCCATAGTACTTGTACTACTGTACGTACTAAAGAGTTCAAATAACGAGAAAGAACATAACCATAGTTCTGCTGGGGCCTCAGCACAACACACCTTTGAAAATAAACTAAGCAACTAGTCCGCTTGACACTGCAGTAGAACCAGCATGAGCGACGGCACTGCCACCTACTCGGAGTCCGAGTCCACGTCCTCGACTTCGTCCTCGTCCCTCTTCCTCTTCCTCTTTGCCGACGCGTCTTTGCTTGAACCGGACACTGGGCTCTGCTTCTTCATCCAACCCTTGTAGATATTTAAACAAAGGTAGGCATCCATTGCTGCGTACAGGATGTGATCTTCATCTAATGTCTTCGACTCCCATGCATGATGAAACTCGTGATGAGGTTTCTTCAGTTTAGCATACGAAGGATCAATCATGGCTGCTGCCAGGGTCAGCATTGAAGGTTGACAGGAGGACACCAGGCTTGCCTTCTGGAGATCGAAGGGCTGTCCTACAACGAGACCTATCCGACGCAGGACATCCCTGTCGTTCTTAAAGCCTACAGTAACGAATTTCACTCTTTTGTCCTTGAGGAAGTTCTTAAGATCTTGGCACTCAACGTCGGCATGGCATATGTGGTAGACCAAGCAAACGTTATGTACGCAAACCTGGATCACGGCGGGCTTCGTCCTCTCTTCGTCCTTTAGATCCTTCTCTCATCCCAGGACTGTTGTGTACTCAACATCTAGCCCAATGACCCACTCATCCGTTGAACTATTGAACATGCGTAGGAAGCGAGCAAGCCATGCTTTCACTGTCTCGGATCCACGTGTGTAGATGACGATGAACTGATCGCCGGTGATGACTCTAACCTGGTACTCAGCGGCGACCATGGAGATTTGGGAGGCCATGGATTTTGGAGGAGGGTTAGGAGAAGTTGAACTGTTGTACCCCGCAAAAAAACTGGGAGCGGTCTAATGTGAAAGGACGGGACGACTGGGAGCGAACTGTTGTAAGGTAGAAGACGGGGACAAGTAGGGCATGCGAACGGCATGGGGTTGCTGGCTTGCCCGGTGGATAAACGGCTGCAAGCCCCCAAAGAGTTCTCGAGAACTATACGGGACCCACTAGATGTCATGTCTACTAGAGCCATATCATAGGCCTGACGGTATAGCTTCTGCCTGTTCGCACGCCATGCCGGCACGTGGATGTAACTTCACTTAATTCCGTCAAACATCGCGCCTCCCATGACCTTCGCCTCCCTCGCGTGGTCGCGCCCTTTGAGACTTCGATCGGCTATAAATGAACATTTTTTTGCCTTTTTTAGACAAGCAATTTTTTTGCCTACTCCGCATGCATGATACTCCCCCTGGTCCTTTTTACTCCCGTCAACCGTCTGCAAAGTGTTTGACCAAATTTATACTTTTTTGAAGACCACCTTATATTAATTAACCAGCCACACCAGTACACTCATTCGATACAATATTCACCACATAGGGCGGTACGTTATTTATAAGAATACCATCTAATCTATTGTCAAAGCTATACTTAGCGATTAAGTGTGCCACCTTATTGGCCGAACGGCTAATCTTTGACAATTGAAGATTGTTGATCAACTTCGAGATGCTCAACGCTTTCATCTTCAGGTCACGCATAGCAGACCTGTCATAGTCCCCCGATGCAAGAGACGCTACCACAAAAGCGCAATCAGTCTCTAAAATTACAGGATTATGAAGAGAAATACCTATGTAGAGACTGGCAATGCAAGCCCTAAGCTCCGCTTCCTCCATGCTTTGACAGGCATCAATGAAATCCCACGACCAAATTTATACTAAAAATATCAATATCTACAATACTGATTATAATGAGTATAAGAACTACGTTTTATAATGAGTGTAAAAATATTGATTTGACATTGTGAATGTTGACACATTTTTCTATAAGTCTGGTGAAAGTAGAGGTACATTGACTTCAGACAAAACTTAAATGCACAATGCAGACTAGTTCCTCCGTCCAGGTGCGTACCACTACCTCCCTTCTAGTTTAAAGGGCTCGATTCAAAAATTTCACCTACTCTTAGCAAGATAGTAGAGGCGCTGGAATAGTTTTTGAAGTCTGCAGAAGTACTCAACTAGTGTTGTCGTTCTTCAGAAAAAAATGTGTTTACCAATGCATGCATGAACACTAGTTACTCTAACCCCCCTCTCTTCTTTAATTCTTTGCCACATCAGCATGTTTGCTATTCCCGTGTGCATGATACCAGCTAAGATACCACCATTATGGCCATCCTTAATCATCGCATGCAATAATTTAGTGCACCTTGAAATATGAACATGTGTGGGGCGTGTATGTTTTTAATGACTTGAGACTATACCTAGCCCAGCATGCAAGATGACTTATTATACACCGTTCCCCATACCTGCAGGAAGCCCGTTCGTCTCCAAATCTTTTCCTCTCCATGTGTGGAAACAATATGCCTGCCAAACTCTCCTTCTCCCTCCGGCGGTCCCACCACTCCACCCCGTGTGAAAAAATCTGCATGCATGACTCTCCTCCCCCACGCTCGTCCAATCCGTTGTGACCAGCAATATTTCCACCCCTTCGCTCCCCCGTAATTTACTCCAACAAATATGCCCACGTAGCTGTTACTTAACTGCAGGTGCATTGGATTGCTGACATATGAGCCCAACAGGGGTCTGGCCCACATGTCAGTGACGCAACTGGACCTGCAGTTAAGTCAGTGCAGCTCAGTCCATATCTTACGTAGGTGTGCCATTGCTCACTATAAATACTGTGCCTCCCACGACATCGCTATCTCCTCCCCCTCACGTTCATGTTCATCGCTATCTCCCCCCTCCCTCTCACGTCGACCACCATGGCATCGCCCCTCCCAAGCCCTAGGAGCCCCTCGCTGCATCGCACGGACGGTCACGTGTCGCCGTTCCGTTCCTCGCCGCCACTAGTCGAGGAGGACGCGTGATACGTCTTCGTCGTATCTACTTTTCCAAACACTTTTGCCCTTGTTTTGGACTCTAACTTGTATGATTTGAATGGAACTAACCCGGACTGACGCTATTTTCAGCAGAATTGCCAGGGTGTTGTTTTATGTGCAGAAAACAAATATTCTCGGAATGACCTGAACTCCACGGAACATCTTAGAAAAAACAATAAAAAATCCTCGCCAAAGATGAAGACCAGGGGGCCCACACCCTTCTCATGAGGGTGGGGTGCGCCCCACTAGGGCGCGCCCCCTACCTTGTGGGCCCCCTGGAAACCCTCCAACGCCAACTCCAACCCTATATATTCGCTTTTGGAGAGAAAAAAAAGGAGAGAAGAAATCATCGCATTTTACGATACAAAGCCGCCGCCAAGCCCTAAAACCTCTCGGGAGGGCTGATCTGGAGTCCGTTCGGGGCTCAGGAGAGGGGGATTCATCGCTGTCGACATCATCAACCATCCTCCATCACCAATTTCATGATGCTCACCGCCGTGCGTGAGTAATTCCGTCATAGGCTTGCTGGACGGTGATGGGTTGGATGAGATTTATCATGTAATCGAGTTAGTTTTGTTAGGGTTTGATCCCTAGTATCCACTATGTTCTGAGATTGATGTTGCTATGACTTTGCTATGCTTAATGCTTGTCACTAGGGCCCGAGTGCCATGATTTCAGATCTAAACCTATTATGTTTTCATGAATATATGTGAGTTCTTGATCCTATCTTGCAAGTCTATAGTCACCTACTATGTGTTATGATCCGGCAACCCCGAAGTGACAATAATCGGGACCACTCCCGGTGACGACCGTAGTTTGAGGAGTTCATGTATTCACTATGTGCTAATGCTTTGTTCCGGTTCTCTATTAAAAGGAGGCCTTAATATCCCTAAGTTTCCAATAGGACCCCGCTGCCACGGGAGGGTAGGACAAAGGATGTCATGCAGGTTCTTTTCCATAAGCACGTATGACTATATACGGAATACATGCCTACATTACATTGATGAATTGTAGCTAGTTCTGTGTCACCCTATGTTATGACTGATATATGATGAACCGCATCCGGCATAATTATCCATCACTGATCCGGTGCCTACGAGTTTTCCATATACTGGTTCTCGCTTATTTACTTTCCCGCTGCTACTGTTACAATCACTACAAAATACCAAAAACATTACTTTGCTGTCTTTACTTTTGTTGCCGTTACCACTACTATCATATTACTGTGCTACTAAACACTTTGCTGCAGATACTAAGTTTTCAGGTGTGGTTGAATTGACAACTCAGCTGCTAATACTTGAGAGTATCTTTTGGCTCCCCTTGTGTCGAATCAATAAATTTGGGTTGAATACTCTACCCTCGAAAGCTGTTGCGATCCCCTATACTTGTGGGTCATCAAGACTAATTTCTGGCGCCATTGCCGGAGAGCATAGCTCTATTCTTTGAGTCACTTGGGATTTATATCTGCTTATCATTATGAAGAACTGGTGTGATACTCCAAATTTTTTTTGTGGTTTTGTTTTCAGAAAGAGCCTTGCTTGGTTTGAAGAAGGTCATTTAAACCCTTCTTAAAAACCCTCTTCTGAGTTTGCCCTCTCAAAAATCTTTTTCTGGATTTAGTTTCTTTTAAAAAGAAAACCTTTTGTTTTTGGGCTTTCATTTGATTTTTGGTCCATTCTTGTTTACCATGCCTCTTATGGTAAAACTCCCCCAAAACCTCTCCTCCCACTTGGGTACAACCCAAACATTCTGTACAAACTAATAAAATCCATTTTTGGATTTTATTCCAATTATTTCTTTTCCCAAAACAATTCTTTCCTTTCTTGTGAACCTAGGTGAT
Source organism: Triticum urartu (assembly GCF_056163025.1). Lineage (NCBI taxonomy): Eukaryota > Viridiplantae > Streptophyta > Magnoliopsida > Poales > Poaceae > Triticum > Triticum urartu. Next base: position 442,831,958 of record NC_141877.1, on the reverse strand, counting down.
TTGCAAAGCAAGTACCCTAATGCCTTTGATCCTTGATCCCAAACCAACTCCCCTGGATAGTCCTTAGTACCCACAACCTAGAACCATCTTGATCCACTCTTCTTCTTTTCAAATTTTTCAAATTTCACTCACTGCAAGTTTGGACCAGATTTGCCACATTTGGTGAAATTCATATCTCCTATTCTCCAAAAATTCTACCAAAATTTAGGCAGCCTCCTGGTGCAATGAGAGGCCACCCCACCAAGTATCAGCTCAAGGAAAAATCCCTACATGCCAGAATCATTCTGTCGAACACCTGGCCGGCACTGTTACTTTGCACTTTCAGTATAATTCAGAAAGTTCAGAGAAGTTCAGTGTCGTTTCTTCGTCAGAGAATTGTCACTTTTCAACAGTGCATATTGGCGCGTTGCACGCAGCCCCTTCTCCCTGGCCAGCACCCCACACGCGCGCTTGGCACCTTCCTGGCGTCGGTGGCGCCCTGGGCCGCCTGCGCCGGCGTGCTTTGCGGCGGCAGAACCACCGTAACGGCCGACAGGGGGGCAACACCGCGGCAGAACGCCGTTCGGCACCGCCCAACCCTCCTGGTAGCTCCGCATGGCCTCGTGCACGCCAGCACACCCCGCAGCACCGTCGCCGTGGCCCGGCAAGCACAGGGCACGCTCTCTGCCGCCGACGGGCCCGCGCCGCCCCGTTCCGTCAAAACCCACTCAAGCTCCTAATCCAAGTCCGCTTAGCGTCTGAATGGGACCAGTAGACCTCCATGATGACGCCCAACTCCCTAATCTCCCCGTCCAGCCACTGCGCCGCCGTAATCCACCACCGGACTTATCCGTCCACGGCCACCGCCTCGGATCGCCTATAAAAGGGAACCCCAAGCTCACCCTCGAGCACGCACCACCACCACCACCTCCCACAGACGCGGAATGGCGCCCTGAACACGGAGGTACTCTCCGATCTCCCTGCCTCGCCGTGGATCGTCGCCGGCGACCACCGCGGCTCTCGGGCACCGTCGAGCTCTGCCGCCTCTTTTGAAAATTCAAACCTGATGGGTGGGACCCGCCCGTCAGCCTCTCAGTTCTTTCTAAACGAACCGTTTTCTGAAGGCGTCTTCTGCCAAAGTACGTCACCCCTCTGGGCCGGCGTATTTTCAATCGAATCGTTTTCTGTTTTTATAAGTTAGCCCCTGGAAGTTTTCTGTTTCATTACAGATGGGTCCTTGGGTTAAAACCCTTATAACTTTTTAACAGAAAGGAATTTTTGAGTGATTCTTTTTCTGTCCTCTTCAAATTTTTGTCTAGTTTTTTATCATATTTATTTGAAAAATATTTGGAATAATTTTTGTGCACCTCACGGTATTCACGATAGCGCGTATATTTTCTTTATGCCGTAGATACCGAAGGAGGTGACGGGACCGCGAACTTCACCGAGCTAGGCTCCGACTACTCTGAACCAGGCAAGCATGTTTGAACTTTTGATATGATGATTGTTTTGGCATGTTTGCATTAAGTAGTTTCGTGACATGTTGATGAACATACCGACGAATGTCATGTTACATGCAACGATGAGGCAAGTGTTTCGAAAATCCATAAGTGGATGGATGTGAGTATGCATGGCCATGTGTTGGCATGAGGATGGGTAAGATGGCAGTGTTGTAGCATGCCAGTCTTATGCCAGACTATATGACATCAGTGTCAACCCGTATCGATCCAGTTCCTTCCACTTTTCCTTCCCTGTACTACCACATGTTTTCCGCAAGGAATATGGCTTAGTAAGTTGCAAACCGCTTTCTTGGTACACACCAAAAGGAGAGGCCGTGATGATGGTTCCATGGCCCTGGATTAAAGCCAGTCATCCGATCAGGGGGCATGGGTGTTTCCGGTTAGGACCGAGAGGGGGCCACCCCTTAGAGCGCGCATATATAAATTTGATCCCATGCTATTCGAGATTGTGATCTCCCCGTCTCAAAAGTTTTTCTTGGATGATGTCTAGGGTGATTCCTGGCATCAAGAGGTAGGATGGGTGTGTACTGGTTAGCTGTGTTTTCTTCCGAAATACCATAAACGGAACTAGTCCTTCGTGACTACGGAAATCCGTTGGCTGTGGGAAAAATTTTCGTACAAACTTTGCAGAGTCATATATTCCTTTGAATCATCTATTCCATGTCCAAGTTCGGTATTATCTTATCCTGACAAATGTCAGTTTTGATGACAGAGACTCCGGTGAATCACATGAGTGCTAAGTCCGGTTAAATGTTTATTCCTGTGGATGGACTAACCCATTTATTTTCATGAATTGAATATTTATTATGAGTATTATTTACTTGTGAATAAAAGCCCTTTCTGTGATGTCGCTCAGACGTCCGACTGTGGCATTGTTATTATTTACTTTCAATAAAAGCCCTTTCTGCGATGTCGCTCAGACGTCCGACTGTGGCATTGTTATATTTTACTTTCAATGAAAGCCCTTTCTGCGATGTCGCTCAGACGTCCGACTGTGGCATTTCTTTTAAAGCCCTTTATGTGGCATCGCTCAGACGCCCGACTGTGGCATTTCTTTTAAAGCCCTTTATGTGGCGTCGCTCAGATGCCCGACTGTGGCATTTCTTTTAAAGCCCTTTATGTGGCGTCGCTCAGACGCCCGACTGTGGCATTTCTTTTAAAGCCCTTTATGTGGTGTCGCCTAGACGCCCGACTGCGGCGTGCTTTATTTATTTATCTTTCTATCGAGGTGTCGCTTCAGACACCCGATTGGGTTTACAGTTATTCTGTTGGGTTTCCGGGCGGACTACCGCCGACTCCCTTTTTACTTACCTTGCTTGCTAAATTTTGAATGTGCATTGGTAAATTAATCATGACGCAACCATGCATGCATTTGTTATATCTTACGTCCGAACTGTCTTGCGAGTACTTTCAAAGTACTCACCTAGCTTGTTGATTTGGCCAGATGCTGACGAAGGTGATCTCATGGATGAAGAGTTTGATAGCGAGTCTGACGCCTAGAGGAATCCCAGTCAGTCTCGTGCGACCCTGGATTTGGTCACTGTATTATATCCGCTTCCGCTACCAAATAAATTCATCAAGCCTCACCTCGACGCTCGATGAGATGCCAGTTTTAGAGTCATGTATCTCACTCCCCGCTGTGTTTTTCCACCACCACCCTATCCTCGAGTCAGTAGTATGCCTCCACACCACTGTGTCATGTCCGCCATTATGTATAATTATTGGCGTGCTTGTAATAATTTGGTTGAGCAACCGTAGCTCGACCCTGTAATATATTTTATGCTACTGGCTTATTGTATCAAGAATTTGTCTACCGGTAAGGAGGATTTTTCTCATACTGGACTCAAAAGATTGGTTTCTCAATAAACATTTTTATTGGAAAACCGGTCGTGACAAGCTTGGTATCAGAGCCAGGCTGACTGTAGGAAGCCACAAGGTGCGATCGCTAATTGGTTATTAGCATGATAGAGCCAATTTATATTTTTTTGCAATTGTAGTCATTTTCTGACAGTCAGCATAAATTTATGATCTGACCATTCAGAATTTTTGCCTACTTTTGTAGATGGCCGACAACAACTGCGAGTCTCAGACCTTCGCCAACGTGCCCGATGGGTTCGTCAAGCTTCTCTCCTTCATCGTTCAGGTCGCGATGGGGCCATCTGTGCGCCCAGTATTCACACTCTACCAGCACCGAGTCAACGACAGTCTGACCATGCACCAGGCCACGGTGCAGTTCAAGGGAGGGCGTGGTGAGTTACGCCGCTTCCGGTTCTTGGGAAGAGCCATGCCTACGGAGAGGCATGCTATGCAGATGGCAGCCCGCGAGGCGATAGCTCGTCTCAGGGATGTCCTCCCCGTGATGAAGACTCGTCGTTACCGTTATCTTCCATGCCATGTGCCTTACACCTGTCACTACGCATTCTCCTGCCCCAGAGGAGAACGAGATGAGGATTTTGAGATGCTTATTGAGTATCTCCGGGCCCTGGAGGCAGCCTTCGACAACCTGGTGGACGACTTCATGGCTGCCCGCATGGACTCAGTCCATGGCTGTGCCGCCAACAGGAGGGAACTCCTACCCACCGCACCGCCACTGACTTTTGTCTCGTCCTCAGCATCTTATGCACCTACTCGTCGCCTGCCTTCTACTGAAGAGTTCAACCAAGTCATTGCACCCACTCCAGCGCGCACTGCACCACCCTTCGCACCCACTCCTGTTCGTGTTGTTCCGCCCCTGGCACCCGCTCCATCTACTCGGCGCAACACTACACGTATGGATCCTATTAGCGAGGAGGAAGTCGAGTCCCCAGCCTCGCTACGCCTCACCCTCGGCAGGGCAAAGGAGATCGTCAACATCTCTGCCTGAGTGCGCTTAGCCGCCATGCAATGTACCACTTTGTACAATATGTTTATATGTACATAGGTTGTGAGAAGTAGCCTATTTGCGCATCATGTAGGATCTGGAGGAGTGCACTAGCCTAAATAACATGTCAGGATTATGTACGCATATCCTGAGTGATGTATTGTATAATTACCGCCCGCGTGTAAGATATGTAATGAGCAGTCCTTCTCCGCGCGCAAATCGATTTGTTTTTCTTAAGTAAGCTTGGTTATTTAATTTATTTGCCAGCTTTGTGCATTTATGGAATTGTTTTTGCGACCCTTTTCGCTTTTCTTATGGGTTTTACAAAATATATCCCCAGAGTGAAAAATGTCTCGTCCTTGGACTCGCTCCATGCCAACTCCACCAGAGGAAAATTATGATACACAACCCAGCAACAAGTTCACACAGGGACAGTCAAGCCAACAGGGCAGTGAATCGGCACTTTCACAAATGTGTCGCCTTTATGAGCAGAGTCAGCAACAACATCGGGAAATGATGAACCAAGTCATCAACATGGGAAATCACCATGGACAGTATCAGCAGCATTCCAAGTTATCTGAGCTACTGAAGACACGTCCCCAAACATTTTCTCATACTGACAAGCCTCTTGAAGCCGAGGATTGGCTTCGAGATATGGAGAGAAAATTAATTATTGCAAAATGTTCAGATCCCGAGAAGGTACTATATGCCCCGCACTATCTCACAGGAGCAGCTGCATCATGGTGGGAGAATTTTCTGCACATGCACCCCAACGAAAGTGATATAACCTGGGATGATTTCAAGGAAGGTTTCCGCGGTGCACACAGTCCCAAGAGTATTATGAAAATCAAGAAGAGAGAGTTTGATGACCTCAAACAAAGGAACATGACAGTGTCAGAATACAACGGTCAATTTACTTTATTGTCCCGCTACGCCAATGAAGAACGTATGACTGAAAGCAAGAAGATGGAGAAATTCCTTGACGGTCTGGCGCCCGCGCTTAAATGCCAACTGGTCGTTCACACTTTTCCAGATTTTAAGACACTAGTGGACAAAGCTATTACTCTGGAAAATGAAAGACGTATCTTGGAGGATTTACGCAAGCGAAAAAGAGACCAGACTACTCTTGCGCGCAACCAACGAAGCAGAACAAATTTTCAGAAAGGTGGGACACACAAACCTACAACAAACATCTCTCGCCCAACCAAGAATTACCATGCAAGGGACAAAGAGTTCACATATCGCCCAGGCATTACTTGCTACGCTTGTGGAGAAGAAGGGCACTACGCCAAACAGTGCCCCAAGCCAAGGAACTCGACCCCAAAGCCAAACAATGGTGGAAATAATTCGGCGCCCAAGCGCAACAATTTCAACCCCAACAACAACCACAGGAAGGGTCATCTAAACTACGTGACCAAAGAAGAAGCACAAAATGCTCCGGATATCGTACTCGGTACGTTTCCTGTCAACACAATACCTGCAATGGTTTTGTTTGATTCTAGAGCTTCTCACTCATTCATTTCGAAAAGTTTTGCTTTGCAAAATAATTTTTCGATGTTTCCCTTGGAAAAATCCATGATCATCAAGTCCCCTGGGATTCAGCAAGTTACTCAGAGTTACTGTCAGAATGTGGTTATTGAGTTCGAAGGATTGAAATTTTACGCCAATCTTATTGTGTTGGAAAATAAAGGACTGGATGTCATCCTAGGGATGGACTGGTTAACCACCAACAAAGGTTTTATCGACTGTTTCAACCGGACCGTAATTCTCACGCACCACCACGGGAAGACAATAAAAGTATCAGCCAAGGAAAGAAAAATACCCCGGCAGCCGAGATTGAATAAGGTGGACGTTTCTGAGTTAAGCAAGGTTCCAGTGGTATGTGAATTTCCAGATGTATTTCCCGAAGAACTACCAGGCATGCCACCAGACCGAGAAATAGAATTCAGCATTGAGCTAGCACCAGGAACCACCCCCATATACAAGAAACCATACAGAATGGCACCATCCGAGTTGATTGAGTTGAAGAAACAAATAAAGGAATTACTGGACAAGGGTACATTCGAGCCAGCTCCTCACCTTGGGGATCACCAATTTTATTTGCCAAAAAGAAGGATGGAACACTAAGATTGTGCATAGACTACCGAGCACTTAACATGGTCACAGTCAAGAACAAATACCCGATGCCACGAATAAATGATTTATTTGATCAGCTCGCTCAGGCCAAGGTATTCTCATAGATTGACTTAAGGTCAGGATACCATCAATTAAAAGTGCGAACAGAAGATATCCCCAAAACAGCCTTCACCTCCAGATATGGACTATATGAGTTCACAGTAATGCCTTTTGGATTAACGAACGCCCCCGCATATTTTGTTCACCTCATGAACAAAGTATTTATGAAGTTTATGGACAAGTTCGTTGTGGTATTTATCGATGATATTCTGATATACTCCAAGACACCAGAAGAGCACGCGGAACATCTCAGGATTGTGCTAGCAGAACTCAGGAAACATCAATTGTATGCCAAGTTCAGCAAGTGCGAATTTTGGCTAAGACAAGTAGGCTTTCTAGGCCACGTGCTGACCCAAGACGGTATCGCAGTGGACCCGGAGAAAGTCAGGGCCATACTTGGCTGGAAGTCACCAGCCAGCGTAACGGACATACGAAGTTTCTTGGGAATGGCAGGATATTACCGCAAATTTATTGAAGGATTCTCCACCATAGCCAAGCCAATGACGCAGTTACTCAAGAAGGACAAGAAGTTTGAATGGACAGAAGCCTGCGAGAAAAGTTTCCAAGAGCTAAAACGGAAATTAACGACAGCACCGGTATTAATTGTGCCAGACATACACAAGAATTTTGAAGTGTATTGTGACGCATCCTGAAAGGGCCTCGGGTGCGTGTTGATGCAAGAAGGCAAGGTTGTCGCATACGCTTCAAGGCAACTTCGCAAGCATGAGGAAAATTATCCCACTCATGACTTAGAAATGGCAGCAGTCATTCATGCACTTAAGGAATGGAGGCATTTCTTACTTGGAAATCGATGTGAGATATACACGGACCATAAAAGTCTCAAATATATTTTCAGACAGCCAGAACTAAACTTACGGCACCGACGCTGGTTGGAATTGGTAAAGGATTATGATTTTGGTATCCACTATCATCCAGGAAAAGCAAATGTAGTGGCCGATGCTCTTATTCGAAACCCCAGCTCCGACGAAAACAGTCTGCAAAGCTTGAGACCTGAATTCCAACAAGAATTTGCCAAACTCAACTTGTTAATGATCGCGGAAGGCACCATAACAAACTTGGAAATACAGCCCGACCTTGTGGAGAGAATTAAAGAAGCTCAGCCTGGTCACCCCAGCATTGAAGGAATTAAAAGAAAGGTGAGTATGGGCAAGGCCTCGGAGTTCGTCATAGACGATGGAGGAATATTATGGTACGGAGACAGACTCTGCGTGCCAAACATAGAGGACCTCAAACAGCAAATTCTAGCTGAAGCCCACACCGCCCCATATTCGATCCACCCTGGAGGAACCAAAATATATAAGGATATTCAGGAAAGATTTTGGTGGCACGGTATGAAGAGGGACATAGCCACATTCGTTGCATGTTGCGATTCTTGTCAGCGCATAAAAGTTGAGCATCAAAGACCAGCCGGACTACTGCAACCAAACAAAATACCTGAGTGGAAATGGGATGAAACAGGGATGGATTTCATTGTTGGACTACCTCGGTCACGACACGGGAATGATGCCATATGGGTCATCACCGATAGATTAACCAAGGTGGCACATTTCATTCCAGTGAAGACAACCTACAACACTCAGAGGCTTGCCAGGATTTATCTCTCCCATATAGTTTGTCTGCATGGAGTCCCGAAGACTATAATATCCGACAGAGGCACTCAGTTCATCTCGAGATTCTGGGATCATTTACAACAGGCTCTGGGAACTCAACTGGCCTTCAGTACAGCATACCACCCCTAGACTGATGGACAAACGGAACGCGTAAACCAAGTTTTAGAGGACATGCTGAGAGCATGTGTCCTCACCTATGGAGCCAGTTGGGAAGAAAGCCTGCCATATGCCGAGTTCGCGTACAACAACAGTTACCAGGCCAGCCTGCAAATGGCACCATTTGAAGCTCTGTATGGACGGAGATGTCGTACCCCGCTAAATTGGTCAGAGACCGGAGACAGCCGCATCTTCGGCCCAGACATGCTCAAAGAAGCCGAGGAAAAGGTCAAGCTAATCAGGGACCGACTCAAGGCAGCTCAAAGTCGACAAAAGAGCTATTACGATCAGAAGCACCGTGGGGTCAGCTTTGAACTCGGTGATTATGTGTACCTACGAGTGTCCCCTATGAGAGGCTTGCAACGATTCAAGATTAAAGGAAAGCTAGCACTAAGATTCATCGGACCATTCTGTATAGAGGCACGAAGGGGCACTGTAGCCTACCAGCTAGACTTACCCGAAGAATTATCCGATGTCCACAACGTATTCCACATCTCTCAATTAAGGAAGCGCGTAAGCAAACCAGAGAAGCAAGTATCCCATGAGAACATTGACGTGCAGCCAGACCTCACCTATCGAGAACGCCCAGTAAAAATATTAGAGGAGTCTGAAAGGAGGACCCGACAGAAAACCATCAAGTTTTTCAGAGTTCAGTGGAGCAATTACACCGAGAATGAAACAACTTGGGAGAGCGAGGATTTTCTTCGGACAGAACACCCACACCTGTTTAAGGATCAGCTAAAATCTCGGGGACGAGATTTTTCCTAAGGGGGTAGGTGTTGTGACACTCCAAATTTTTTTTGTGGTTTTGTTTTCAGAAAGAGCCTTGCTTGGTTTGAAGAAGGTCATTTAAACCCTTCTTAAAAACCCTCTTCTGAGTTTGCCCTCTCAAAAATCTTTTTCTGGATTTAGTTTCTTTTAAAAAGAAAACCTTTTATTTTTGGGCTTTCATTTGATTTTTGGTCCATTCTTGTTTACCATGCCTCTTATGGTAAAACTCCCCCAAAACCTCTCCTCCCACTTGGGTACAACCCAAACATTCTGTCCAAACTAATAAAATCCATTTTTGGATTTTATTCCAATTATTTCTTTTCCCAAAACAATTCTGTCCTTTCTTGTGAACCTAGGTGATTTGCAAAGCAAGTACCCTAATGCCTTTGATCCTTGATCCCAAACCAACTCCCCTGGATAGTCCTTAGTACCCACAACCTAGAACCATCTTGATCCACTCTTCTTCTTTTCAAATTTTTCAAATTTCACTCACTGCAAGTTTGGTCCAGATTTGCCAAATTTGGTGAAATTCATATCTCCTATTCTCCAAAAATTCTACCAAAATTCAGGCAGCCTCCTGGTGCAATGAGAGGCCACCCCACCAAGTATCAGCTCAAGGAAAAATCCCTACATGCCAGAATCATTCTGTCGAACACCTGGCCGGCACTGTTACTTTGCACTTTCAGTAAAATTCAGAAAGTTCAGAGAAGTTCAGTGTCGTTTCTTCGTCAGAGAATTGTCACTTGTCAACAGTGCATCCTGGCGCGTTGCACGCAGCCCCTTCTCCCTGGCCAGCACCCCGCACGCGCGCTTGGCGCCTTCCTGGCGTCGGTGGCGCCCTGGGCCGCCTGCGCCGGCGTGCTTTGTGGCGGCAGAACCACCGTAACGGCCGACAGGGGGGCAACACCGCGGCAGAACGCCGTACGGCGCCGCCCAACCCTCCTGGTAGCTCCGCATGGCCTCGTGCACGCCAGCACACCCCGCAGCACCGTCGCCGTGGCCCGGCAAGCACAGGGCACGCTCTCTGCCGCCGACGGGCCCGCGCCGCCCCGTTCCGTCAAAACCCACTCAAGCTCCTAATCCAAGTCCGCTTAGCGTCTGAATGGGACCAGTAGACCTCCATGATGACGCCCAACTCCCTAATCTCCCCGTCCAGCCACTGCGCCGCCGTAATCCACCACCGGACTTATCCGTCCACGGCCACCGCCTCGGATCGCCTATAAAAGGGAACCCCAAGCTCACCCTCGAGCACGCACCACCACCACCACCTCCCACAGACGCGGAATGGTGCCCTGAACACGGAGGTACTCTCCGATCTCCCTGCCTCGCCGTGGATCGTCGCCGGCGACCACCGCGGCTCTCGGGCACCGTCGAGCTCTGCCGCCTCTTTTGAAAATTCAAACCTGATGGGTGGGACCCGCCCGTCAGCCTCTCAGTTCTTTCTAAACGAACCGTTTTCTGAAGGCGTCTTCTGCCAAAGTACGTCACCCCTCTGGGCCGGCGTATTTTCAATTGAATCGTTTTCTGTTTTTATAAGTTAGCCCCTGGAAGTTTTCTGTTTCATTACAGATGGGTCCTTGGGTTAAAACCCTTATAACTTTTTAACAGAAAGGAATTTTTGAGTGATTCTTTTTCTGTCCTCTTCAAATTTTTGTCTAGTTTTTTATCATATTTATTTGAAAAATATTTGGAATAATTTTTGTGCACCTCACGGTATTCACGATAGCGCGTATATTTTCTTTATGCCGTAGATACCGAAGGAGGTGACGGGACCGCGAACTTCACCGAGCTAGGCTCCGACTACTCTGAACCAGGCAAGCATGTTTGAACTTTTGATATGATGATTGTTTTGGCATGTTTGCATTAAGTAGTTTCGTGACATGTTGATGAACATACCGACGAATGTCATGTTACATGCAACGATGAGGCAAGTGTTTCGAAAATCCATAAGTGGATGGATGTGAGTATGCATGGCCATGTGTTGGCATGAGGATGGGTAAGATGGCAGTGTTGTAGCATGCCAGTCTTATGCCAGACTATATGACATCAGTGTCAACCCGTATCGATCCAGTTCCTTCCACTTTTCCTTCCCTGTACTACCACATGTTTTCCGCAAGGAATATGGCTTAGTAAGTTGCAAACCGCTTTCTTGGTACACACCAAAAGGAGAGGCCGTGATGATGGTTCCATGGCCCTGGATTAAAGCCAGTCATCCGATCAGGGGGCATGGGTGTTTCCGGTTAGGACCGAGAGGGGGGCACCCCTTAGAGCACGCATATATAAATTTGATCACATGCTATTCGAGATTGTGATCTCCCCGTCTCAAAAGTTTTTCTTGGATGATGTCTAGGGTGATTCCTGGCATCAAGAGGTAGGATGGGTGTGTACTGGTTAGCTGTGTTTTCTTCCGAAATACCATAAACGGAACTAGTCCTTCGTGACTACGGAAATCCGTTGGCTGTGGGAAAAATTTTCGTACAAACTCTGCAGAGTCATATATTCCTTTGAATCATCTATTCCATGTCCAAGTTCGGTATTATCTTATCCTGACAAATGTCAGTTTTGATGACAGAGACTCCGGTGAATCACATGAGTGCTAAGTCTGGTTAAATGTTTATTCCTGTGGATGGACTAACCCGTTTATTTTCATGAATTGAATATTTATTATGAGTATTATTTATTTGTGAATAAAAGCCCTTTCTGTGATGTCGCTCTGACGTCCGAATGTGGCATTGTTATTATTTACTTTCAATAAAAGCCCTTTCTGTGATGTCGCTCAGACGTCCGACTTTGGCATTGTTATATTTTACTTTCAATGAAAGCCCTTTCTGCGATGTCGCTCAGACGTCCGACTGTGGCATTTCTTTTAAAGCCCTTTATGTGGCGTCGCTCAGACGCCCGACTGTGGCATTTCTTTTAAAGCCCTTTATGTGGCGTCGCTCAGACGCCCGACTGTGGCATTTCTTTTAAAGCCCTTTATGTGGTGTCGCCTAGACGCCCGACTGCGGCGTGCTTTATTTATTTATCTTCCTATCGAGGTGTCGCTTCAAACACCCGATTGGGTTTACAGTTATTCTGTTGGGTTTCCGGGCGGACTACCGCCGACTCCCTTTTTACTTACCTTGCTTGCTAAATTTTGAATGTGCATTGGTAAATTAATCATGACGCATCCATGCATGCATTTGTTATATCTTACGTCCGAACTGTCTTGCGAGTACTTTCAAAGTACTCACCTGGCTTGTTGATTTGGCCAGATGCTGACGAAGGCGATCTCATGGATGAAGAGTTTGATAGCGAGTCCGACGCCTAGAGGGATCCCAGTCAGTCTCGTGCGACCCTGGATTTGGTCACTGTATTATATCCGCTTCCGCTACCAAATAAATTCATCGAGCCTCACCTCGACGCTCGATGAGATGCCAGTTTAGAGTCATGTATGTCATTCCCCGTTGTGTTTTTCCACCACCACCCTATCCTCGAGTCAGTAGTATGCCTCCACACCACTGTGTCATGTCCGCCATTATGTATAATTATTGGCATGCTTGTAATAATTTGGTTGAGCAACCGTAGCTCGACCCTGTAATATATTTTATGCTACTGGCTTATTGTATCAAGAATTTTTCTACCGGTAAGGAGGATTTTTCTCATACTAGACTCAAAAGATTGGTTTCTCAATAAACATTTTTATTGGAAAACCGGTCGTGACAACTTGAGAGATCCAAAAACCAAGATCTATCCCTCAACTACGAGGGGAGGTAAGGAACTGCCATCTAGCTCTGCACTTGATTCACCTTCTGTTATGAGTAAGCTAGCGACACCTACACCTGCTTCTGCTATTCGTGCTGATATGTCGCATTTTATTGATGATGCCACTTCTGCTATGCATGATACTTTTGATGAAACTGCTTCTATGCCTGATACTACTGTGCCCCTTGGTGAATTTCTTGATGAACAAATTGCTAGGGCTAGAGAAAAAGAAATTATTGAATCTGAATACGATGATGATAGTGATGATGAAAATATGCCTGTTATTCCTGAGGGCTATCTTTTTGATATGGAATCTTCTGCCGCTATTTTAGCTTGCAGGGATAGATATGAGCTTAAGAGGTTATTAATTAAATGGAACAAAGAATCACTTAGAGATAAAATGAGACCCGACCCTGCTTTTGCTACTTCACCTATATGTGTTCCTGATAAGGATTATGAATTCTCTGTTGATCCTGATATAATTACTTTGGTTGAATCTGATCCGTTTTATGGCTATGAATCTGAAACTGTTGTGGCACATCTTTCTAAGTTAAATGATATAGCTGCGCTGTTCACTAATGATGAGAGATCGCGATACCTCTATATACTCAAAATATTTCCGTTCTCATTAAAGGGTGATGCTAAGATATGGTTTAATTCTCTTGATCCTGGTTGTGTGCGTAGTCCCCAGGATATGATTTATTACTTCTCTGCTAAATATTTCCCTGCTCATAAGAAACAAGCTGCTTTGAGGGAAACATACAACTTTGTGCAAATTAAAGAAGAGAGTCTCCCACAAGCTTGGGGGAGGCTTCTCAAGTTACTTAATGCTTTGCCTGATCATCCTCTTAAGAAACCCGAAATACTTGATATCTTTTATAATGGACTAAACGATGCTTCCAGAGATTACCTGGATAGTTGTGTCGGTTCTCTTTTCAAGGAAAGAACACCGGATGAAGCTGAAATTCTATTGAATAATATGTTGACAAATGAAAATAATTGGGCACCTCCTGAGCCAGCTCCTGAGCCAGCCCCTGCTCCAATTGTTGAGTCTATTCCTAAACCAACTCCGAAGAAGAGAGGTGTTCTATTTCTTAGTCCCGAAGATATGCAAGAGGCAAAGAAATCTATGAAAGAGAAAGGTATTAAAGCTGAAGATGTTAAGAATTTACCTCCTATTGAAGAAATACATGGTCTTAATATACCGCCTGTTGAAGAAACTTATGATCTCAATTCTTTATTTATTGAAGAACCTCCTGACCCCAATATCCCGACATAGGTAGTAAAGGTAAATTCTCTCTATAGATATGATAAAGCTAAAGTTCCTCCTACTAAAATTGCTAGTCAGTGCTTAGATGAGTTTGATAATTTTATGTATAAGCAAGACGACTTCAATGCTTATTTTGGTAGACAATTAAAAGAAAATGCTTATATGATTAGACGCTTGGGTGATTATACGGCTAATATTAAAGGTGAACTTAAACTTGTTAGCAAACATGCCTCTATGGTTACCACTCAAGTAGAACAAGTGCTTAAAGCTCAAAAAGAAGTGCTTAATGAAATGAATAGTAAGAAAAATGATTATGCTGTTAGAGTGGCTACTAGAACTGGTAGAATGACTCAGGAACCTTTGTATCCTAAAGGCCACCCTAAGAGAATCGAGCAAGATTCTCAGAGAAATAATATTGATGTTCCTAGTTCTTCTAAAAAGAAGAAAAAGAAAAATGATAGAACTATGCAAACTTCTAGTGAACCTATTGCTGAACCACCTGATAATCCAAATGATATATCTATGTCTGATGCTGAAACACAATCTGGTAATGAACATGAACCTAATGAAAATGTTAATAATGATGTTCATGATGATCCTCAACCTAGTAAGGACAATGATGTGGAAATTGAACCTGCTGTTGATCTTGATAACCCACAATCAAAGAATCAACGTTATGATAAAAGAGACTTTATTGCTAGGAAACATGGTAAAGAAAGGGAACCTTGGGTTCAGAAACCCATGCCTTTTCCTCCAAAACCATCCAAGAAAAAGGATGATGAGGATTTTGAGCGCTTTGCTGAAATGATTAGGCCTATCTTTTTGTGTATGCGATTAACTGATGTGCTCAAAACAAATCCTTATGCTAAATATATGAAGGATATCATTACTAATAAAAGAAAGATACCGGAAGCTGAGATTTCCACCATGCTTGCTAATTATACTTTTAAGCGTGGAATACCAAAGAAACTTGGAGATCCCGGAGTACCTACTATACCTTGCTCCATTAAAATAAATTATATTAAAACTGCTTTATGTGATCTTGGAGCCGGTGTTAGTGTTATGCCTCTCTCTTTATATCGTAGACTTGACTTGAATAAGCTGACACCTACTGAAATATATTTGCAAATGCCTGATAAATCAACTGCTATACCTGTCGGTATTTGTGAGGATGTGCCTGTTGTGGTTGCAAACATTACTATTTTAACGGACTTTGTTATTCTTGATATTCCCGAGGATGATAGTATGTCTATTATTCTTGGAAGACCTTTTCTTAATATTGTAGGGGCTATTATTGATTGCAACAAAGGCAATGTCATTTTTCATGTTAATGGTAATGAGCATACAGTACACTTTCCGAGGAAACAACCTCAAGTTCAAAGTATCAACTCCATTGGAAAAATTCCATCGATTATAATTGGAGGTTTTGAATTTCCTCTTCCTACTGTCAAAAAGAAATATGATATACTTATTATAGGGGATGTGCATATCCCCGTTGAGGTAACTTAGTGTTATTCGAAATTTCTCCGGTTTCATATTAATCGGAATGAGTTTGTTAACAAGACTTGATCAACCTTGTTAGTGGATTCTTTTTGATGAACATGAGATGGATGAAACTAGAAGCACAAACTTCTGTACCCTCTCTATACTTTCTGTTAATTAGTAGAAATAAAGTAAAAATAGTATTTTTTGTCTATTTCCTGACTTATCTGTGCAATATAAAAATATCCCGAAAATAAAAGTCCTCAGAATGACATGCCAATTTAATATGATTTTTTCGGGAATATTTGAGGATTTACTGTGCAAAAATTACCGCGGGAGGAGCTGCCACCTGGCCACGAGGGTGGTTGGCGCGCCCCCCTCTAGGGCGCGCCCCCTGCCTCGTGGGCCCACGGTGGCCCTCCTCCACTTATCCCAGCACCCATCTTCTTCCTTTGTCTCACAGAAAACCGAAAAACCAACTCAAGCACGAGTTCCATCCACTTTTGCTGTGATTTTCGATCTCCTTGCTCAAAGCACCTCTCGCAAAACTGCTTGGGGAGATTGTTCCTTGGTATGTGACTCCTCCATTGGTCCAATTAGTTTTTGTTCTAGTGCTTTATTCTTTGCAAATTTGTGCTGCATAGGTGACCATGTTCTTGAGCTTGCATGTCAAATTTATATGGTTCCAAGTAGTTTTGATGCATGATATAGGCTCTAGGCACTTGTAGGAGTTGTTTCTATCAATATTATTGAATTTGGTTTACTTTTATTTTGAAGTTACTAAAAATTTCAGAATTTTTCAGAAAAAAACAATATGCTTAGGAAGATGTTCCAAGGTGGTTCCTCTAAGAAGCAAGGACCCAGGATTGCTATGCGCGATGCTGACGAGGATCCACCAAGAGACGCTCCAATACGGCCTTGCGAATGGCCGTCGGTAAATTTTATGGACCGTGCGGGAATTAAAGAAGAATTCAAAGCATATTTGCGCAATGCCGGTCTTGAGGATTTTGAGGTTAACAAATGCCCCCAGTATCATGATCTCACAAGTTCATTTGTGAGGAGGTTTGAGTATTGATCTTCGCGTAATTCTCCTTCAGTCATGTTTGATCTCTATGACAAATCTTATACCATGGACTCAGAGGATTTCACTTCTGCTTGCAAACTTCCATCATGGGGTAGTGTTAGGGATCCCCCTAAATCTGAATTTAGAAACTTTCTTGCTAGTATAACTGTGGGGGAATATAGAGATATAACGCAGGCTACCATAGGGAGCATTCACTTTCCTGCTATACATTATTTTGCTCTCTTCATCGGTAGATGCATAAATGCTAAGGATGAAGCATTGCACATGTGTGTTCCTGATCTTAGCATTCTTAGGAGTGCTGTGTTAGGAGACCAATCTTATCATATGGGAGCCATTGTAGCTCGTAGGTTGCATCATAATAGACATAATGGAGATTTCTTTGGAGGAATTTATGCAACCCGCTTAGCTCATTTTCTTGAAATAGACATTCGTGAGGGTGATACGGAGTTGCCTCCTGCATATTTAGATTATAACTCTATGGCTTCACACCAGTTTGTCGAGAGGCCTGAATCACCTCTCTTATATCGTTTAATTTTTGATAAACGACGTGTTTTCTATATTACTCTCCCTGCTCCTGCCTTCTTTGATTCACAGACAAAAAGAAGATATGTTATTACCAGAGAGGAGGTAGAAGAGTACGGGAGGAGAGCGGAGGCAGCCCGACTCCACGCTGCAGCTCAGCAGGCGATAACCGCTGTACAACAGTATGATCCCAACTCTTCCTCATCACAGTACGACCCCAACAGCTATTATTATGGATATCAGCCAGGCCAGCCGTGGCCATAGACCAACTTAGGCCAAAAGCCTAAGCTTGGGGGAGTACGTATTTCGCACCTACATTACATTTATGTTCACACACACTCATTGCTAGATGTCGGTGCTCATACTTTTTCATTGTATCATCCATGCTAGTTTAATTTCCTTTTTATGCTTTCTTCTTGTGTGTTTAATAAACCTAAAGAAAAACCAAAAAAAATAGTAGTAGCTTATTTTTCTGCTGCAATAGTAATAATTAAAAAGAAAACCCAAAAATATTTCCCATTCTTCCTTTGCTTGTTGGGAGCTTTCCCGTGTAAATAGTTTTATTTCTTTTCTTTGGGGGTCAGTAGGAGAAGACCATAATTAAAATTTTGAAGTGGCTCTTATATTCATTATTGTTGATTTAACCCAGAGCCCATATTGCCTTGTCTTCTCCTGTTTATTGAATGCTCGCAGATTCCAGCTTAGTCCAATGCACATGCACTCTTATTATTATTCACACCGTTCGGTCGTGCAAGTGAAAGGCAATTATGATGATATATGATGGACTGACTGGGATGAGAAAAGCTGGTATGAACTCAACCTCTTTTGTTTCTGTAAATAAGATGAGTCCCTCGTTCTTGATTCAGCTTATTATGAATAAACATGTTTGCAATGACAATTAGAGATCATAGTTGCTTGTGCCATGCTTGATTAGCTATGAGTTATAATGATTTACCTTGTATGCCAACATGCTACTGAGATGATTATGATGTGGTATGATGGGGTGGTATCCTCCTTTGAATGATTTAAGTGACTTGACTTGGCACATGTTCACGCATGTAGTTGAAACAAAATCAACATAGCCTTCACGATATTTATGTTCATGGTGGATTATATCCTACTCATGCTTGCATCCAATGTTTATTAATTTTAATGCATGTACATGGCTGTTGTCGCTCTTTAGTTGGTTGCTTCCCAGTCTTTTGCTAGCCTTCACTTGTACTAAGCGGGAATACTGCTTGTGCATCCAATCCCTTAAACCCCAAAGTTATTCCAGATGAGTCCACTATACCTTCCTATATGCGGTATCTACCTGCCGTTCCAAGTAAATTTGTATGTGCCAAACTCTAAACCTTCAAATAAACATTCTATTTTGTATGCTCAAATAGCTCATGTATCAACCAAGGCTGTCCTTATCTTCCGTGTTAGGCGGGTTATTCTCAAGAGGAGTGGACTCCGCTCCTCATTCGCGAGAAAATGGTTGGTCACCGAGATGCCCAGTCCCATGCTTTATGCAAACTAAATCAAAATTAATTGCAAACAAAACTCCCCCTGGGACCTGATGTATGTTGGAGGCACTCATTGTTTTGAGCAAGCCATGGATTGATGTTTGTTGGTGGAGGGGGAGTATAAACTTTACCATTCTGTTTGGGAACCGCCTATAATGTGTATAGCATGGAAGATATCGCCATCTCTTAGTTTTTATGTTGACAATGAAAGTATACCGCTCAAAATACAATTTATCTCTATTGCAAAACCGAGCTCAGGCACCTCTACAAATCCCTGCTTCCCTCTGCGAAGGGCCTATCCATTTACTTTTATGTTGAGTCATCACCCTCTTATTAAAAAGCACTAGCTGGAGAGCACAGCTGTCATTTGCATTCATCACTATTAATTTATGTTGGGTGTGACTATGATTGGATCTCTTTTACCATGAATTACAATGTCTAGTCAGTCCTTGATCTTTAAAGGTGCTCTGCATTTATGTTTTGCGGTCTCGGAAAGGGCTAGCGAGATACCATCTTGTTATATCATATTATGATTGTTTTGAGAAAGTGTTGTCATCCGAGATTTATTATTATGACTTGCTAGTTGATTATGCTATTGATACGAGTAATTATGAGACCTGAGAATTATTGCAAATGTGGTTAGTTATGATCCATGCTGAAAACTTGAATGCTGGCTTGACATAGTTACAACAACAAGAGCAAACAAAGTTTGTAAAAGTTTTTCTTTCTTTCTTTCAGTTTGTCAACTGAATTGCTTGAGGACAAGCAAGGGTTTAAGCTTGGGGGAGTTGATACGTCTTCGTCGTATCAACTTTTCCAAACACTTTTGCCCTTGTTTTGGACTCTAACTTGTATGATTTGAATGGAACTAACCCGGACTGACACTGTTTTCAGCAGAATTGCCATGGTGTTGTTTTATGTGCAGAAAACAAATATTCTCGGAATGAACTGAAACTCCATGGAACATCTTAGAAAAAACAATAAAAAATCCTCGCCAAATATGAAGACCAGAGGGCCCACTCCCTTCTCACGAGGGTGGGGGGCGCGCCCCCCCTAGGGTGTGCCCCCCTACCTCGTGGCCCCCCTGGAAACCCTCCGACGCCAACTCCAACCCTATATATTCGCTTTCGGAGAGAAAAAATAGGAGAGAAGAAATCATCACGTTTTACGATACGGAGCCGCCGCCAAGCCCTAAAACCTCTCGGGAGGGCTGATCTGGAGTCTATTCGGGGCTCGAGAGAGGGGGATTCGTCGCCGTCGTCATCATCAACCATCCTCCATCACCAATTTCATGATGCTCACCGCCATGCGTGAGTAATTCCATCGTAGGCTTGCTGGACGGTGATGGGTTGGATGAGATTTATCATGTAATAGAGTTAGTTTTGTTAGGGTTTGATCCCTAGTATCCACTATGTTCTGAGATTGATGTTGCTATGACTTTGCTATGCTTAATGCTTGTCACTAGGGCCCGAGTGCCATGATTTCAGATCTGAACCTATTATGTTTTCATGAATATATGTGAGTTCTTGATCCTATCTTGCAACTCTATAGTCACCTACTATGTGTTATGATCCGGCAACCCCGAAGTGACAATAATCGGGACCACTCCCGGTGATGACCGTAGTTTGAGGAGTTCATGTATTCACTATGTGCTAATGCTTTGTTCCGGTTCTCTATTAAAAGGAGGCCTTAATATCCCTAAGTTTCCAATAGGACCCTGCTGCCACGGGAGGGTAGGACAAAAGATGGCATGCAAGTTCTTTTCCATAAGCACGTATGACTATATACGGAATACATGCCTACATTACATTGATGAATTGGAGCTAGTTCTGTGTCACCCTATGTTATGACTGATACATGATGAACCACATCCGGCATAATTATCCATCACTGATCCGGTGCCTACAAGTTTTCCATATACTGGTTCTCGCTTATTTACTTTCCCGCTGCTACTGTTACAATCACTACAAAATACCAAAAACATTACTTTTGTTGTCTTTAATTTTGTTGCCGTTACCACTACTATCATATTACTGTGCTACTAAACACTTTGCTGCAGATACTAAGTTTCCAGGTGTGGTTGAATTGACAACTCAACTGCTAATACTTGAGAATATTCTTTGGCTCCCCTTGTGTTGAATCAATAAATTTGGGTTGAATACTCTACCCTCGAAAGCTGTTGCGATCCCCTATACTTGTGGGTCATCAACACGTTGGTGTTCCACTCCTCGCCGCTACGCGAAGCGTCACCGTTCCATTCCTCGCCGCCACTAGTCGAGGAGGACGCGTCGGCGTTCCGCTCCTCGCCGCGACGCGACACGTCGCCGTTCCGTTCCTAGCCGCCACTAGTCGAGGAGGACGTGTCGGTGTTCCGCTCCTCGCCGTGATGCGTCAAGGTGTACGCGTCGATGTTCCCAATCTCGCAAGCACGCGCGCCGGAGGATGCATCGGCTCCCCGCTATGAGGAGAACACCGCGCCGCCCGCCGAGCCCCCCCTACCTTGAGGAGCTTTGGAAAGAAATGGATGTCGCCTTGTGGGAGGCTTTGTGAGGGAGTCCTGGATTAGGGGGTATCCGGACAGCCGGACTATATCCTTTGGCCGGACTGATGGACTATGAAGATACAAGATTGAAGACTTCGTCCCGTGTCCGGATGGGACTCTACTTGGCGTGGAAGGCAAGCTAGGCAATACGGATATATATATATATATCTCCTCCTTTGTAACCGACCTTGTGTAACCCTAGCCCCCTCCGGTGTCTATATAAACCGGAGGGTTTTAGTCCGTAGGACAACATAGAATCATACCATAGGCTAGCTTCTAGGGTTTAGCCTCTCCGATCTCGTGGTAGATCAACTCTTGTAATACTCATATCATAAAGAATAAATCAAGCAGGACGTAGGGTTTTACCTCCATCAAGAGGGCCCAAAACTGGGTAAAACATCGTGTCCCCTGCCTCCTGTTACCATCCGCCTTAGACGCACAGTTCGGGACCCCCTACCCGAGATCCGCCGGTTTTGACACCGACATTGGTGCTTTCATTGAGAGTTCCTCTGTGTCGCCGCTGTTAGGCTTGATGGCTCCTGCGGATCATTGATAACAATGCAGTCCAAGGTGAGACTTTTCTCCCGGGACAGATCTTTGTGTTCGGCGGCTTCGCACTGCGGGCCAACTCGCTTGGCCATCTGGAGCAGATCGAGAGTTACGCCCCTGGCCACCAGGTCAGGTTTGGAAGCTTAAACTACACGGCCGATGTCTGCGGAGACTTGATCTTCGACGGATTCGAGCCCCTGCCTTGTGCACCGCACGGTCACGATGAGTATGATTTAGCTCTACCATCAGACAGTGTTCAGAAGATCGCACCGGCAGCCGCTCCGACCCTCAATTCGGAACCAGTTGCGCCATCCATGGACGGGTGGATAGACCCCGCCACGGGGGCCGCACTCTCATCAGCGATCGAGCCGAGTACCGACCTTACCCTTCACGAGAGCCGTGATGCCGAACTCCCGGATTCTTCCCCGGCCACGGACTCCGAACCGCTTGCGCCCGTGCCTATCGAATCCGATTGGGCGCCGATCATGGAGTTTACCTCCGCGGATATTTTTCAGCACTCGCCCTTTGGAGACATACTGAACTCGTTAAGGTCTCTCTCCTTGTCAAGAGAATCCTAGCCGAACTACGTCCGGCAGGATTGGGATGCGGATGACGAAGAAATTCGCAGCCCACCCACCACCCACTTACTAGGCACTGTCGATGACTTAACCGACATGCTCGACTTTGACTCCGAAGACATTGACGGTATGGACGACGATGCTGGAGACGAAGAGGAACCACTGCCCATAGGGCACTGGACAGCCACCTCATCATATGACATAGACATGGTGGACACACCGAAAGAAGGCAATGGCGACGGGACAGCGGAGGATGGCCCCTCCAAGAAGCAACCTAAGCGCCAACGTTAGCGGCGCCGTTCTAAGTCCCGCCAAGGCAAAAGCGGTGATACCGGCACTGGAGATAATAACACTCCAGACAGTGCCGAAGACAACAATCCCCTCCAGCAAGATTTAGAGCTGGAGGATGGAGAAGCCAGCCCTCTAGAGAGAGCGGTAGATGGAGAGGCGGAGGATGATAATTACATGCCTCCCTCCGAAGACGAGGCAAGCCTCGACGATGACGAATTCGTCGTGCCTGAGGATCCCGTCGAACAAGAGCGCTTCAAGCGCCGGCTTATAGCCACGACAAATAGCCTTAAGAAAAAGCAGCGGCAGCTTCAAGCTGATCAAGATTTGCTAGCTGACAGATGGACTGAAGTCCTGGCGGCCGAGGAATATAAACTCGAACGCCCCTCCAAGAGTTACCCAAAGTGTAGGTTGCTACCCCGACTGGAGGAGGAAGCACCAAAACCTACATCCCCGGCATATGACGCGGCTGATCGGCCACCTTGTGGCCACGACAGAGAGGCATTCCAGCCAAAAGCTCAGCCCGCACCTCGACGCCATTCAAATAAAAAGGCATGGGGGAATACGCCAGACCTGCGAGACGTATTAGAGGACAAAGCAAAACATGCAAGATCGATCTACGGATCACGAGGGCGCGCCACTATGCGAGACGACAATCGTCACGCCGGATACAGTAAAAGTAAGTCCGGCCGGGCCGAACACAGCGTGCAAGACCCATTTGAGCTGCGTCGCGATATAGCCCAGTACAGAGGCGCCGCACATCCTTTTGCTTCACAGACGAAGTAATGGTTCATCAAATCCCAGAGGGTTTCAAACCTGTAAATATCGAATCATACGACGGCACAACAGATCCTGCGGTATGGATCGAGGATTTCCTCCTGCACATCCACATGGCCCGCGGTGATGATCTGCACGCCATCAAATACCTCCCACTCAAGCTGAAAGGACCAGCCCGGCATTGGCTCAACAGCCTGCCAGCAGAATCCATCGGCTGTTGGGAAGACCTGGAAGCCGCATTCCTCGACAACTTCCAGGGTACTTATGCGCGACCACCGGATGCCGATGACTTGAGCCACATAATTCAGCAGCCAGAAAAATCGACCTGGCAATTCTGGACTCAGTTCCTAACTAAGAAAAATCAAATCGTCGACTGTCCGGATGCAGAGGCCCTAGCAGCTTTTAAGCACAACATCCGCGACGAGTGGCTCGCCCGGCACCTTAGCCAGGAAAAGCCGAAATCTATGGCAGCCCTCACGACACTCATGACCCGCTTTTGTGCGGTGGAAGACAGCTGGCTGGTTCGCAGCAATAACATATCAAAGAACCATGGTACTTCGGATACCAAGGATGGCAATGGCAGGTCATGTCGCAACAAGCATAAGCGCCGCATTAACAGCGACAACACCGAGGATACGGCAGTCAACGCCGGATTCAAAGGCTCTAAACCCGGTCAGCGGAAAAAGGCATTCAAAAGAAGCACCCCGGGCCCGTCCAGTTTGGACCGTATACTCGACCGCTCGTGTCAAATACACGACACCCCCGACAAGCCAGCCAACCACACCAACAGGGACTGTTGGGTGTTCAAGCAGGCCAGCAAGTTAATTGCCGAAAATAATGATAAGGGGTCACATAGCGATGACGAAGAGGAGCCCCGGCAGCCGAACACCGGAGGACAGAAGAGGTTCCCCCCACAAGTGCGGATGGTGAACATGATATACGCTACCCACATCCCAAGAGGGAGCAGAAGTGTGCGCTCAGGGACGTATATGCATTGGAGCCAGTCGCCCCAAAGTTCAACCCATGGTCCTCCTTCCCGATCACCTTCGATCGTAGGGACCACCCCACTAGTATCCGTCATGGCGGATTCGCCGCACTAGTCCTAGACCCAATCATCGACGGATTTCACCTCACTCGAGTCCTTATGGATGGCGGCAGCAGCCTGAACCTGCTTTATCAGGACACAGTGCGCAAAATGAGTATAGACCCCTCAAGGATCAAACCCACAAAAACGACCTTTAAAGGCGTCATACCAGGTGTAGAAGCCCATTGCACAGGCTCAGTCACACTGGAAGTGGTCTTCGGATCCCCGGATAACTTCCGAAACGAGGAGTTAATCTTCGATATAGTCCTGTTCCGCAGTGGCTATCATGCACTGCTCGGGTGAACTGCATTTGCAAGATTCAATGCGGTACCGCATTATGCATACCTCAAGCTCAAGATGCTAGGACCTCGTGGGGTCATCACAGTTAATGGAAACACAGAGCGCTCTCTCCACACGGAGGAGCACACTGCGGCCCTCGCAGCAGAAGCGCAAAGCAGCCTCTTAAGGCAATCCACTAGTTCGGCGATGAAGGACCCAGACAACTTCAAGCGCGCCCGGAGTAATCGGCAACAAGACCGCCTGACACATTCCGAGCTCGCATAGCAATGCGGCCCCCACCCCAGTCCCAGCCAAACGGCGAAATCCGTGCCACGCGTACATAATTACGCATTGAAAATACCATGGGCATAGGGGGGAGGGGGGCACGACTATGGCATGCCCCAAGATATGGCTCAACCGCATGAGGGGCTTCACGCTTTATTATTTTTCTCTTTTTTAGGACTTTAATCTCTGGAAACCCTGTCCGGCAGTATGATTGCCGAACACATGATGCAGCAACCAAGGAGATAGAAAGCTACGTCGTACCATGGAACTCCCAGGTGGATTACGATAACGAGTGAAATACTTGCTTTAATGCCATTCCTCAGCTTGCCCTTGGAGGGGACACTTCAAATAGTCCTACTTTTTGCTTATTGCACTACTTGTATCATTTCACTTTAACACACCTTTTTGAATAAACAATGCATAGCACTAAGACTATTATTGCATTCTTCCTTTTTACATATATATGTTCATTCATGACATCCAGCACCCGTACACCCTAGTACGGCTAATACGCTAGGGGCTTAAGCATACCCCTTATTACGGCGTGAGAAGTCCGAACACTTTCAACAGTGCGGCACCCCAAACTTATAGCATTATATGCATCAGCTCTGAATCATGTCTTGGGTCAATAGTTGGGTTTGCCCGGCTCCCATGTTTTGGTACCTTACGTTCCGCTATATCGGCTAAGGTAGCAATGGGAGAACTACAGCGATTGTGCATCGGTTCTACTGGGCTAAGCACCTCAGTAGATAAAGCTAAAACTGACTGTCATGATAAGGCGAGAGACTGGTCGCTGTTTGAGAGGTTTTCGAGTCCCTAAAGACTTATGCCGCTTAGAGCGAGGAGTCAGCTTTGTCCGGCTTAAGGCGTGTATAGCGCCCCGAATTCGGCCTTCCGAAAATTAGGGGCTTCGCCGAAATTTAAAATTATAGAATTCTATGGCTAAGTGAGAGTGATAAAGCATTATAGTCCGATTGCCTTGTTCGTTGTGCTGAGCACCTCCCTCGAAGGACCCAAAAATGGGAACAAGAGTGCTTAGGGTTGTCCCCGAACACCCCAGCACTCGTGGCATGGGGGCAGAAGCCGACGACTAGCCATCTCTCTGATTTGATAAACAGCCAAACATAAGGTAATATTTTAAATTCAAACAAGCGTTGCATAGCGCATATGAACAAGTTTTCATCATACAGGATCACACGAGCAAGTTTCATTCAAATATTACATCTTTCGCACACTCGTCCGCTACAAGACGGGCACCCTTCAGGACAGCCTCATAGTACATCTCGGGGTGGCGATGCTCCTCTCCCTGCAGCGGCCCCTCCTTCACCATCTTCACGACGTCCATCTTGGCCCAGTGCACCTTCGCACGGGCAAAAGCCCGGCGTGCACCTTTGATGCAGACGGACCGCTTGATGACTTCCAGTCGGGGGCAGGCATCCACAAGCCGCCTCACCAGGCCGAAGTAGCTATTGGGGAGGGCGTCGCCAGGCCACATCCGGACTATAAAGCCCTTCGTGGCCTGTTCGGCCGCCTTGTGCAGCTCGACCAGTTGCTTCAGCTGGTCGCTCAGAGGCATTGGGTGTTCGGTCCTAGTATACTGAGACCAGAACAGCTTCTCCGTTGAGCTTCCCTCCTCGGCCTGGTAAAACTGTGCGGCATCCGACACACTGCGGGGCAAATCTGCGAATGCTCCTGGAGAGCTCCGGACTCGGGTAAGTAACAAGTAATTTACTTTCACATGCTTGCTTTGCATATTGAATGCCTTACCCGCCGCTATCTTCTTCATCACATCAATCTCCTGGAGGGCCTTTTGGGCTTCAACCTTGGCACTCTTTGCACTCTCAAGGGCCACAGCAAGCTCGGACTCTCGCGTCTTCAAGTCTAGCTCCAACGCCTCGTGCTTCGTCACGAGAGCGTGGAGCTCTTGCTGCACCTCGCCCACCCGTGCCTCTTTCTTTTCCCGCTTGGTGCGCTCCTGGGCCGCTTTGTTTTTGGCCTCGGACAGCGCTTGCTTTAGGGTTGCCACTTCGGTCGTGGCCCCTGGCAAATTCATGATGATCCTGTCATTTTGCAATCGCATCTTTTTATATATATATACACATCTATAGACTAGGTATTACTTACCTTTGTTCTCCTCGAGCTGCCTCTTAGCAAGGTCGAGCTCTTTCTGGGACCCCTCGAGATCCTGCTTCAGTACGGCGACCTCCGCAGTCAGTGCTGTAGAGGTCAGCAGCGAAGCCTGCATACGCATATAGACATATTTATATTAGACTCCTGTAGATATTATTTGATCCTCTATTCGGCTTTTCTTTGTGAACACCAAACAGAGCATCAGGGGCTACTGTCTATGCGGTAATATCTTTCCTACATTTTAAACACTTACCTCAAAGCCTGTTAGAAGGCTGGCACAGGCTTCAGTCAGTCCGCTCTTGGCGGACTGAACCTTCTTGATCACCGCACTCATAATAGTGCGGTGCTCTTCGTCGATGGAAGCACCGCGAAGCGCTCCCAGCAGGTTGTCCGGTGCCTCTGGATGGACAGAGGTCATCGGCACAGGCGTCTTGCCCCTCTTGGAAGGAGGCCGCCTGCCCGAGTCCGGAACCACTGGAGGTTCCGGCGCGGTGTTCGGCTGAGGGTCAAACTTGGATCCCTCGGGGGCCTTGCCCCCTCTGCTCCCGGAGTCCGGAAGGTCGCCTTGAGGCGCCTCCGGGACTGTCTCCCCTCGACCCGATGCCTCTTGAGAAAATACCTCTGCATTGTCCGTAGGGCAAGGGGAGGTGGCGGTCGGAAGTGGATCGCTATCCATATCCGACGAGTCCAGGGAGCCGTCCGACGAGGATACGTTGATACGGGCTCGGGGCGGTCTGCATAATCATAATTCGGCGTGAGGAGAAGCAGTGCGACAAAGGTATGCTATGAGTTACTCTGGTATCCGAATACTTACGACTTCGCCAGGGGCTTGGCGCTGAGCATCCACTCGTCTTCGCCTTCGGCGGCGGTGGTGGAGTAGTCAGGAAGGAGAGTCCTTCCCTTCTTGGACCCTTCGGCCTCCCCAGTTGGGGCGGCCTTCCTTTTCTTGTCTCCCCCGGCTGGAGGGGGAGCATCTTCATCTTCCTCCTCATCTTCAGGGGAGCAGTGCGTTGAGGAGTTATCGGACGATGAGTCCGATAACACCTGGCACCGGGAACTCTTTCGGTTTCCCGTGGCCTTCTTCTTGGTTTTCTCCGGCACCTTATAAGGAGCCAGAGTCAGCATCTTCTTCAGGAGATCATCCATGGTGTCTGCGGGCAGGGGGCCGGACAGTCGATCTGCTCCGATGCCTTCACCCAGTCGTGTCAAAGGCATGGGAACTAAGACCCCGCACATGGTTAAACTACGGGAAGTAAATATCCCACCAGATGTACAGAACTTACCGGATTCGCAGGGCGCTTCGCGCTTAGACCGCGGTCCTCGGTAAGGGAGGGAGGGACCTCGGCGCCCTTGAACAACACCTTCCAAACGTCTTTGTGCATCGTGTCGAAGAGCTCGATTAGAGTCTGGTGCCGGGCCGGGTCAAACTCCCACAGATTGAAATCCCGTTGTTGACACGGAAGGATTCGGCGGATGAGCATGACCTGGACTATGTTGACAAGCTTGAGCTTCTTGCTTGCCATATTCCGGATACATTTTTGGAGTCCGTCCAGCTCCACCGATGAACCCCAGGACATGCCCTTCTCTTTCCAGGAGGTGATCCGCATGGGGATTCCGGATCGAAAATCGGGGGCCACCACCCAGTTGGTGTCGCACGGCTCGGTGATGTAGAACCACGCCGATTGCCACCCCTTTATGGTCTCCATGAAGGAGCCTTCGAGCCATATAACATTGGGCATCTTGCCCACCATGGCTCCGCCGCATTCCGCTTGTTGGCCTCCCACCACCTTCGGCTTGATATTGAAGGTCTTCAGCCACAGGCCGAAGTGGGGCCGGATGCGGAGGAAAGCCTCACACACGACGATGAACGCCGAAATGTTGAGGATGAAGTTCGAGGCCAGATCATGAAAGTCCAGCCTGTAGTAAAACATAAGACCGTGGACGAATGGATGGAGGGGAAACCCCAGTCCGTGGAGGAAGTGGTGGAGGAAAACTACTCTCTCATGAGGTTCCGGGGTAGGGACGATCTGCCCCGCAGTGGGCAGCCGATGCGCGATATTTGCGGCTAAGTATCCGGCTCTGTGCAGCTTTTTGATGTGTCCCTCCATGATGGAGGAAGCCATCCATTTGCCTCCTGCTCCGGACATGTTTGGAGAAGGTTGAGGAGAAGGATGTGGACTTGGGCGTTGGAGCTTGAGTGCGCAAGAATGGATGAGCAAGGAGCAAGAAGGCGTGGGTAGAAAAAGGTTAAACCTTATCCCTTTATAAGGGCGGACTAAACTATGCGCCCCCACCAGCCTGGTAAAACTCGCTTATCCACCGAGCGCCATAATTGATGGCGCGATTGGGTTACCCACGTCCATATTGATGAGAATCCCGTAATAGGGGAAACACGATCTCTGCTTTGACAGGACGTGTCAAGAAACCACCTCGCGTTATGTGCGGGGCTGGTTAAGGAAAAATGGTTCGAATAATTACCGGGTCATGGCATTATGTCATGCTGCCGAAACGTGTCAGCAGATTGGATTTGTGGAAATATTATTCTCTCTACGATGGTATGTGGAACTTATTTTGCAGGGTCGGACACTATCCTTGTATTCAAACTCTTCTGTGATGTATTCGGAGGAGGAACCCGCCTTACAATACCAAAGACAACACTGCGCACCGGACTCATCGTCATTGAAGCCTGGTTCAGGGGCTACTGAGGGAGTCCTAGATTAGGGGGTATCCGGACAGCCGGACTATATCCTTTGGCCGGACTGATGGACTATGAAGATACAAGATTGAAGACTTCGTCCCGTGTCCGGATGGGACTCTACTTGGCATGGAAGGCAAGCTAGGCAATGCGGATATGGATATCTCCTCCTTTGTAACCGACCTTGTGTAACCCTAGCCCCCTCCGGTGTCTATATAAACCGGAGGGTTTTAGTCCGTAGGACAACATACAATCATACCATAGGCTAGCTTCTAGGGTTTAGCCTCTCTGATCTCGTGGTAGATCAACTCTTGTAATACTCATATCATCAAAAATAAATCAAGCAGGATGTAGGGTTTTACCTCCATCAAGAGGGCCCGAACCTGGGTAAAACATCGTGTCCCCTGCCTCCTGTTACCATCCGCCTTAGACGCACAGTTTGGGACCCCCTACCCGAGATCCGCCGGTTTTGACACCGACACTTTGCCTCCAGCAGAGCGCGTCAAAATAGTGGCGGAGAAGAAGGCTGAGGAAGAGAAGCGCACCGCGAAACAAGCTGCCTGGGAGGCCTATGTCGCGTCCGAGAGAGTCAGGCAATTGGCTCTTTGGTAGAAGGCTCATGCGAGGGCCGTGAGGGTGGCGGAGGACGCCTGTGCCGACGCCCTGAGTGCGGTCGGGCCCAAGCGCCTCATCTACGTTTGGCGGTACGTGATCCGGGTGCATGCTTCCAACAAGGAGGAGTACCTGTTGGCGCCGGATCACCACATTAGTGAAATCGCGCTCGCGACCAGCAAGCCGCCAATCAGCACCTCGCGAGTTGCGAGGTTGAGGAAGAGGCGTTGTGTCGGCACGCTGGGAAACGTCCACGCACCAGGGCACTCGTGGCACGCCGCAAGCGCTCCTGCGAGCGCCGTGGTATTTAGGAGGAGTATAATTTTTGTTTCGTAAGGCGACCTCATTAGTTTTCAGATGCAAATGATAAATCCCGAACATTCAGGAATTTTTAGCGTCCTTAATTAAGTATGTAAAAGGGAAAATTTGGAAACCTTGTGTATTCAAAACTATGTTCAAATACGAATCCAACGATATAGTTTTTGTTGACATGCACTAACATTTTTTCAGTTAAATCTTCAGTCAAATTTAATGGGGACTAATAAACGACCGATGTAGTACAAGTGGAGGGCGGCGCTGCACGGGAGTACGTGCATATAGTAGGTGACATGCATCAGCATTTATCGTATTATATATAATGTTAGTTCAATTTTTGGTCGTACTAATCTATAGTAGTAAGGTGCCCGTGCGTTGCACCGAAGAGTGAAATGCATTGATCGGGGAGTTGTTTATTTTGACAAAGGATTTGGGGGTCATCTCATGTGTAACGGGTATCGATAGGTTTCTTCGGATATTATTTCATCTCTAGAGCTCACAAACATCCGGGTGAAATAGATAAAAAGGTATCTTTTGCAAATAAAAGCGTTCAACTGTTCAACCTGCATCCAAAACTTGTGAAGAAATAACACTTATTGTGCTTTACAAGAAATGATCTTTAAGAATTAGTTTTTGAGTATCGATTCTTATACATGTTGGCTACAGATGACATGGCACTTTCTTATAGTCAACAGTTGGCTATACTATTAAGTAATATTAACCATGCCCTTATACACCTAGACGGAGGGATTAAATCAGGATGACTTGCAAGCGGGCAGAGGAGATGTAAGAAATGGTTCATCGTAAGTCTTTCACCAGTACTGTAGTAAAAATTCATACATGGAAGATTCTAGACTAAACCATAAATGGATACACTTTTATTCATGCGCGATACTCCAATAGAGCAAGATCCTGGATGGAAGTCTCCACATG
The DNA here is from genome assembly GCF_056163025.1 of Triticum urartu. Classification (NCBI taxonomy): domain Eukaryota; kingdom Viridiplantae; phylum Streptophyta; class Magnoliopsida; order Poales; family Poaceae; genus Triticum; species Triticum urartu. The sequence goes on along the minus strand of NC_141877.1, from coordinate 442,800,129 downwards.
GTTAGACAGCGAATTACATTGAGCGAAGACTAATAATCAACATTTAACTTGATAATGTGTATGTCCAGGTGAACCTCCTTGGAGTCCCTGTGCACCGCGTCGGCGGGTAAAGGATGCCATGGGTTTCCCAAGTCCACATTGGCGGGATAGTCCTAGCTCCCCAGAGTCCAAGTCCGTGCGATGAGGCCGGTGTCGCCGCCCATGTGACCCGGAGGGGTAGTAACACTGACCACACACCCATACATCGACCTCATGTCAGTGTCAGCGTCAGCGGCGTCGCCCCTGACGCACATTACAGAGATGGGGCGGCGGCCTGCGCGGGCCTCGCTGGTGCCCATGATCAAGAGGAAGACGCTGCCGTCCTTCTCCGAGACTAGCAGGCGGCGGTGATCCTCCAGCGACTCCGGCATGGTGAACGGGTAGCACGTCTAGTACTTGATGTTCTCCGCCAAGGGCCAGCAGTGACCGCTGCACGCATCCGTGAGGTGATGCACCATGTCCGCCGGCGAACCACAAAATGGCATCGGGCACTCATAGCAGTGGACGAAGGGCTCCTTGGAGGCATCGACCAGGCCGTCCATGAAACGGGAGTGGCTGTAGGGGACGTTGCGCCAGTTGAATATATGAGCAAGTTACTACGAGATTTAATCCGAATAAGCACAAAATAAATCATGACGGTTATAACAGAGATGAAACTAATCATGTGGACTAGCATAGTAGTAGCACTACAAAAACAATACACTTCCGTGATGATACGTGTTTGTCATAGTAGCTCGCTTTTTTTGTCATGCATGTACATCCATGACAAATTTATGACAGAATCAAGATAGTCATATCTGTGCTGTCGTAGAAGTGTTCCATGACATTACCAAAATTATCATCACGGAAGTGTCCACTTCCATGACGATAAATCGCGCGTCACATAAGTGCTTTCGTCAAGGGTGACCGACACGTGGCATCCACCATAACGGAACGTCGTTAAGCTACCGGGTCGGGTTTTGGATCCGATAACCCGTTAACAGCTCCGACCAATGGGGATTTTCCACGTGTAAAATCATCATTGGCTAGAGGAAACACGTGTCGGCTCATCGACGGGACAGATGTCATCCACTCACTGGACAGAAGGCGCCTATGATACGTCGACACGTCGCACGGCCCAACAAGTTTAAATGGGCCGGCCTAACTAAAGCCCCACAAGATTTTGCGGACCATAATGGGCCGGCCCAGCTAAAGGCCCACGAGATTTTGCAGACCATAATGGGAAGGCCCAGCTAAAGGCCCACAAGATTTCGCGGGCCATAATGGGTCGGCCCAGGTAAAGGCCCACAAGATTTTTATGTGTCATAATAGGCCGGCCCAGGTAAAGGCCCACAAAATTCTTGCGGATCATAATGGGCCGGCCCAGCTATAGGCCCACAAGATTTTGAGGACCTTAGTAGGTCGGCCCGTTAACTGGCTGCCATGTTTTGGGCCAAATGCTGGCCCATATTTGATATGGTCTATTAATGGCCTGCCACGCTCCGGGCCTAATAGTGGCCCATATGAGATTCGGCCCGTTAAAAGCCTACCACGTTCTGGGCCAAATTACGGCCCAGATCAGGTCCGGCCCTTTAAGAGGTTTTGGGCGTAATTATGGCCCATATCAGATTTGGCCCATCAACTGGACACTATGCTTTTGGGCCCACTTGCTAAAGGCCCACTTAGTAATTCTGCCTGATATTAGTTTGGGCCTGTTAAGGGCTCGTTTAAAATTTCGGCCCTATATTAATTTCAGCCTGTTAAAAGCCCGTCATATAGTTGGGCTTAACTACGGCCCGGTTTGCATCCGGCCTGCTCGCAGCCGATATCTGATTGGGCCAAACAAGGACCGAGACAATTTTTCGGCCTGTTAAAAGCCCGTGATTTGATTCGCACAATCATGGGCCGGGGTTCATTTCGGGCTGCTGCCGGACCATGAGCTGATCGGCATGTTTCAGGCCCAACCTACATCGTGATTGCATGACGGCCTGATTATGTACCGTAATTTTATGGTTTGGCCGGTTTACTGCGAAGACAGGATATATATATATACAGTAAAATAACTGTAGCATCATGAATAAGAAAAAACCTATAGTATACAATAAAGAAATTACGGCATATTACATTCACTGGGCATCAAAGTTCGCCACTGTGATAATAAAGCACAAGCAGACAGCAGATTACATACACTGGGCATCAAAGATCGCCACTGGTGCAAATAAACACGCCGACAGAATAATATACAAAACCGACAGCACTTCAATAGAGTTCAAGAAAGGTTAGCCCTGCTGGGGAGCTGCAGCGCAAGCAGTTGAGCAAGATGATGAGACTGCGTTTGTTCAACACTTATATCTTCCTCACTCTGAAAGATAAAAAAGTAGACAGATGACAGGTTTTGCACATAAAAGTATCAGTGCTGACAATTCATCACATTTCTTACTGATGAATAAAGTGACACAGTTTAAATTTGCATTAACACAATATGGTATTGTTCAGGTCAAGACATGGCAGGAAATGACATTGTGAAGGAGTTGGCAGCTTCATGACACCACTGGATTACAGATCAAGAACTCATAAGTATCAATGGTTAGTGTGCTGTCAATTTATACCATTTCAGATTGGCAAATAAAGAGAGGGTTTAAATAATAGTAGAATGATATGACATTTTTCATAGTTAAGACATTACAGAATATGACATTGTGCTGTAGTGGGTAGGTTCACCACACCACTGGATTACGGATGAAGAACAGAAGCATACATGCAGTCAAAAAAAGATCACTTGCTCTGTATAGTTTAATTTACATGGTATGAAGAAGAAACTTGGTTGTACAACTGAAAACTTGAATTGAGAAAGGACGAACTTTTTTTTATGAACTACATATAATAAACTTTAAACAAGCAATTTGATGCAAACACCGAAAATAAACAGCTGTTGCAGTCATGCCTAACCAAATATATACAACAAAGTTTGAAGGCTTGAGATGGACAAACTTACATTATTGGTGAAGACAGGCTCTATAAAGGCCTTGTCCATGCTGATGGGGGGGGCAATTCAAGAAGTTTACCACATAATCTTCTTCAAAAGCATTGCCTTTATTCTACATTTTGTTAAGAGTAAATATAGATGTGATAATATACAAAAAATGGAGAATATTTAAGATAAGATGAAGAATGATGCTACATAACCAAGTAGCTATAAATGTAAGTGCAGCGATACAGGTAAAAGGTACAGCTAAGAGCAATGCACAGCTAAACTTCTTCAGTACCAACCTTATGGTAAGAGTAAATATAGATCTGATGTGTAGAAAATGGAGGGCAAAGGAAAATAAGCTGCAGAGTGATGGTACATGAACAACTACCTGTCATTATAAGTACACTGATAAAAGACAGCATGTACTTACAAGAATAATGCAGAGCTAAAAAAACATTGGCATTGGATATATTCTACACTAATGTAACCATTCATACAGATCAGATAATTTGAAGCGAACAATTGATAAGCAAGCTATCATGCATACTGCTGTCACATAATGAACCAGGTATGTATGCAAGTACGGTGATACAGGACAATAGGTACTAACAAGAGCAAAGCAGCAGACAGCATATTTGCGATATCCTGTCGTTCTTGTCAAACCGGAATTCTTCTTCGAGCAGATTTCCTGCAAAAAAGACCCGTAAGGCACATGCGGAAAAGTAGAAGTTCAAATTATCATGTGATTTCATAGACAGTACCTCATCCTGGGAACGAGACTAGTGCATAACAAGGTTTTTCCATTCAATGTCTTCTAAATTTAGCACATGAGACTTCGCCGGAAATTCGTTTATAGACTTGCCATCAAAGTGTGATTTCCTCAGGTAACACCGATACTGCTGCAATGCTTCCTTGAAAAGCAGAAGCAAGCTTTGCTCGTCATGACTATCCAGATTGACCCTCGCCTAGTTACAACAATGTAATGTAAATCATTGATGTGTTCAATCAGCAGAAAACAGGAAAATAATAGCCATGAATAATAGCACTTACACGTAAGTTGGACAGGAAGATGTGAAAATGGTGTTTGTCTTCACAGTAATCTTCCCATGATGGGAATATATGCACGTAGCCCCTAACAACATTGAAAGCATTGTCTTTTAAACTGGGAATAAATGGAATGGGGTTCCAATCTGCAGGAATTGGCCGTCTCTGTAGTTGGGGTAGGTCTTTGGCCGGTGGACTTGCTATACTTTTTGCTGGAGTGGGATTTTTCTGTGGTACAGCTGGTGCTATGGCAAATGAAATCGGTATACCTTTTGCTGGAGTGCAGGTCCTGTGTGATGGGGCTAGTGGTGTGGCCAGTGAATTATGGGTACAGTCTGCTGGAGTCAGTCCTACGTTTTGTGTCACTGGTTGTACAACCAATATAAGTGGGTGCTGTCTGATTTCTCCGGCACCATCACATTTTTCAAGGACTTTGCTGGTGCTCCTTCAGGTTCGGCAATCACCCCCTTCCCTTTTGATGTCTGATGCACAAGAACAATATTTGAGTGGAAAAACATGGTATGATAACAGATGGAATATGTATTGATAATGGATGGGCATGGCATCTCGACATATATGATGAGTAAACTAAGCAGATGACGGTGCAACAAAGTAGAAGAAATGCAAGACAACATATGCAAGATACCCGCAATCAATAAAACATTGCCAAATTAGAACAAGCACCTTGATGGGTGAACAGGACATGCCATCTGCCTTTGACTCCTCGAGGTTAGAATAGTCATTAGGATCATATTCTGAACAAGAATCAACAGGTGGGGAGCGTATGAGTTTCATTGCATCCAGAATGACACTCAATGTCTTGGTGCCAATTTTGTAAGTCATTGCAGTGTTTAGCTTCAAGAGTGGACTGCTGCTAGTGCGACACAAAGCAGCTAAACAGATCATAGTGTAGATATAACGGGAAAACCTTAAGCATCAGAGTAAAATCAGCAAAGTGGAACTTGCTGGAATATATGTGCTAGTATTGTCGGTACGGCTAGAAAGGCTTCGGATACCAGTTCTCTTCAAGTGAAGGTGTGGTACTGTTAATATCAGTGTAACTCTCAAAGGCGACACAACTACTCGCATTTCCTTGCTATTCTTATAGGATTCAAGTGGGCAGGCCACTACAAATCCTATTCACATGTTTAGAAGATCCTACGAATTGAAGAGGCTCAAAGTGTCCATCACAACCGACCGTATAGACCTCTACACTGCAAATGTCCCTGCTCATCTTCAGTACAAGGAACATACTATACTACTATCATACTCCCTCCGTTCCAAAATATAAGTCTTGGTAGAGATTTCCACTATGGATCACATACAGATGTATCCAGGTACATTTTAGAGTGTAGATTCACTCATTTTGCTCCATATGTAGTCCATGGTGGAATCTATCACTATAAAAAAATACACTTCTGTGATGATACGTGTTTGTCACAGTAGGTCGCTTTTTTGTCATGCATGTACATCCATGACAAATTTATGACAAAATCAAGATAGTCATACCTGTGCTGTCGTAGAACTGTTCCATGACGTTACCAAAATTATCATCACGGAAGTGTCCACTTACATGACGATAAATCGCGCGTCACATAAGTGCTTTCGTCAAGGGTGACCGACATGTGGCATCCACCGTAACGGAACGCCGTTAAGCTATCGGGTCGGGTTTTGGATCCGATAACCCGTTAAGAGCCCCGACCAATGGGAAATTTCCACGTGTAAAATTCTTATTGGCCGGACGAAACACGTGTCAGCTCGTCAGTGGGTCAGATAGGCGCCTATGATACGTCGACACGTGGCACAGCACAACAGAGGCCTATTCCTATGTAAAGTCCGGCCTGTTTGACTTGGTCAAAAGCTGGCGGGCCGGCCCATGGAAAGCCTGTTAACGACCTGTTCGAATATAGCCCATTTACAGCCCGCTAACCCAACCCAGTAGCGTCATCTGGGCCATCCAATATGATTCCATCCCGTTTTCACTTATGGCCCATGTATGGCCCATGACGTCTTTCGGCCCATATGAGGCCCTATGTAACTCTTGGCCTACTAACGGCCCGTGGTGAAACTGGCCCGTAATGAACAGTGTATCACTTTACACCCATTAACGGCCCGTGGTGAAGCTGGCCTGTGATGAGCAGTGTATCACTTTATACTCATTAACGCCCATGTTATCTTTCGGCCTTCTCAGAGCCCATTTATTCTTGGGCTCATTTCTAGCATTCGTTTACTTACGGCCCGTTACTGTCATTTTCTGCTTGTGGGCCAAATTTAGCCCGTGGTTACAGTCGGCCCGTTTGTGGTCCGTTAATATGTTGGGCCGTTTTCATAGCGTCATCAAATACGGCCTATTAACGATGGCCCATTATGGTCGGCCCATGAACGGACGATTCCAACTCTAGCCCGTTTACGGCCATAATGCGGCCTGTTATTGGCCCATGTTTGGCCATCGATCATACTGCCCGTATAAGGCCCATTGATGATACGGCCCATAGAAGGCCCATTGTTTCTATGGCCCGTAGAAGGCCCACTGTTTCTACGGCCCGTAGGAGGCCCAGTGTCACTACAGTAAATATTAGCCCATGGTTATTGTGGCCTAGTTTTAAAAAATAGGTTAATGCAGCCACTAGCAAACTGCGGAAAAAGAACTGCAATGACTAGAAGCAAACAAATAAACAAGACAACAAGGAAATAAATAAGCAAGCAACTTACGCTAGGCTATCACGGCTATCACACATATTACATCCACTGGGCATCAAAGTTCGCCACCAGTGCAAATAAACGCGCCGACAAAAGAATATACAAAACTGAGAGCACTTCAGAAGGCACTAGGCCTGGCCAGGTCGGGCCCCCCCAAACAGCTGAAGAAGCTTAGTAGACCTCAGTTGTGTCAACGATAGATGCATCAACACTTGATTTAAGGCATGATGGTGCGCACGGCAATCCTCTGACATCTTCATTGCATCTTTGACTTCAAGTTGGAGCTGAGCTGAAGCAAGCCTTTCCGCTTTAAGTTGAGACTGAAGAAGTCGAACTGATTGAGGCAGTGACTGCACAGAGGTTGTCTCACACCTGCTGGTGAGTAGCTTCAACTCACTGTCTTCATCAAGACAGGACCTTGGGGTCATCTCGTTGTCCTCAAAATGGTTTGGCTCACTATCTTCCCTAAAGTTCTGACTGGCGTAAGAGATACGAGTCTGAAAGAGAAACAAGGAGACACGTAACAGGTTTCACAATTATATAAGCAAATAAATGGATCTGTTCTGCATAAGGAACATGTTTTTACAACTACAATTTGAAACTGGTAGTTGTTGCAAACATCCAATCAGATGTAAACAGCAAAGCAAACAGCAGTGGAGGAAATGATGCCTATCCTAATATATACTAGAACAAAGTTTGAAGTCTTGAGAAGGATGAACTTACATTACATGTTAACACGGGATGGACAAAGCCCTTCTCCATGTTGATGGAAGGATAATTCAATAAATTCCCCAAAGAAAATTCTTTATAAGCGTTGCCATTATTCTACATTTTGCAAAGAGTAAATATAGATCAAATAATATTGGAAGAAACAGAGGATAATGAAGCTCAGGTGCAGACTGATGATACATAATCAAATAGCAATTAATTAAGTACAGCGTCACAAGGCAAAAGGGAGAGAGGTAATGACAAGAGCAATGTAGAGCCCATTATTGTTTTGAGATCGTATGATCCTTTGAGCAAGGAGATTCATCTGAAATTAGTTTTCATACAAGAAAGAAGGTGAGGCACAAGCAGAAATTTTGGAGTTCAAATTTTGAATTGATATCATAGAGAGTACCTGACGCTGGGCTCCCAGCAGTTCTAATAGGGGTTTGGCCACTGGAGTAGGGGTAAAGTGTGGTACAGTTGGGACTGTATTTTCTGTGGCTGCTGATCTATCTGATTTAACAGGTATCACTACCTTTTCCAAATACCTTGTTTGTACTCCTTGATGACCTGCACTCACCCTCTTCCTTTTGGACACCTATTACGAAAGAACAACATCTGATTGGAAAAACATAGTGTGATGACACATGGAATAGGTACATAAAATGGATAGGTATGGCATATACTCATATATGATGCTTAAACTAAGCAGATGGTGTAACAAAGTAGAAGTAATGCAAGAGGTCAGATGCAAAATATGTGCGACCAATACAACTTTGCAAAGTTAGAGCAAGCACCTTGATGGGTGAATAAGATAGGCCATCCTCCACCATGCCAAGTTTGATAGCCAGTGGATCGTTCCGCAATATTCCTCTCGTGCGCCCATTCTCATATTCATTTTGATAATGTTCAATATCTGACATGCATGAAAACATAAAAACAAGTGAGATTTTCTTTGTAATGCAGAAGTGATTCTAATCCAATATTGCCTCCCTGTAAAACCCTTTGTGCTATCTCTGCAATTCTTTTAAAAGATGCCATGCATGCTGTAATTTGTTGTGTGCATTAATATAATGTGGCCAACTACTCAAAATATGAGAGCTCCAGAAGTGATGACACTTCGCAGATGATAGCTTCAACATATAGTAAAGAAGAACAAGTCGACCTGACCTGACAGATTCAAAATATACTAAGGGAGAACAACTCGACCTGACCAGTCGACCGCAAGAGAAGAGTATCATCTTAAAGAAGAGCAAAAGAGCAAGCAGATTGAAGATATTACAAGTCTTTTAATACAATGTCGGTTGGCCACCCATGATGAACCAGAGCGCACAGAGAAATACTATTCTTTCCGGTCTCTCCATATGTGGCTCACATGCATTTCGAAACTAAAGTAGGAACATTTAGCTAACCAATTAAACATCTCTTAGTTTTACTAATATCAGCAATAATATCAGATATGAATTTGTACAACTAAGCTTATTTAGCTCGATGGGTGGAGCAGTGCTATTACGACACGAACCACGTAGGCTGATTGTGGTCATCATAAAATGGGGAAAACATAAGCATGATGAGTACAGTGTTGACCGTGGCAGTGGGATGGCAGATCTGAAGCTGCAAACCGCGCAAGGGGTAGTTAGCAACCGATGTTTGCTTTGAAATAACAACTAAGATTTGGTATGGACAAGAAAGTATGGTCAACAAGTGACAAAGAAATGCAATTATGCTGTCTCTCTATATGTCGCGACATGCATTTGGAAACTCAAGTGGGACCTTTAGCTAACCAATTAAATGTGTCGGTTAACTAATATCAGTATCATATCACAATCATATTTGAACAACTAAGCTTTCGAATTCTGAGTGTTGTGTTGTTTAGCTTCAAGGGTGGAGTAATGCTAGTATAACAGAAAGCACCTACGCAGATCATAGTAGAGTATATAAAAGGGGAAAACCCTAAGCATCAAGAGAAAAATCAGGAAAGTGGAACTAGCTGGACCAGTGGGTGGCGCACATGCTTTTCGAAACAAATATAGGAACATTCGGTGACCAATTAAACATTCTCTGTTTTAGTGATATTAGCATCATATCAGATTCGTATTTCAACACGTAAGCTTTGGGTTGAGGTCTTGAGGAGCAGTGCTAGCACGACACGAAGCACCTACGATGATGGTAGTGAATATGAAGGGGGGAAACCATAAGCTTTACGAGTATAGTGCCCGTGCCATGGCGGATCTGAAGGTGCAAACCAGACAAAGCTGCTTCGCAACCAATGTTTGCTTTCAACTAGCCACTACAATTTGGTATGGACAAGAAATTGCGATCTATTTTCCGGGTGAGATCAATAACTTAAGCACATATGGAAGAGTACCAGCTCTCTTGCGACGCCGTGTAGGCCTATGTTGATATGTTGAGGGTGCTGCGGGTGCGATGGCTGTCGGCGGCGGGGAAGAAGACTTTAGATGGCAGACGGCCGGGTCGGGGGATATATCCTGTTGCCGTGGACGAGGCAGTCGTAGGAGCGGCAACGGCAAGGTGGACGACGGCGCCGATGAAGCAAGAGGAGGCGATGAAAGGATCCTGGTCCAGCGCCGTGGATGAGAGACGTCCATCTCTTGCAGTGGACGACGGGGTAGGGGTAGCGGCTCTGGCAAGGTGGAGGATGGGGTGGCGGACGGAGGAGGCTGGTCGTAGTGCGGAGGTTGTCGTGCCGCCGACGGTGTATGAATGGGGAAATGGAGGGGAGGGGGATCTCAAACTTTGGGACGCGCTTCTCTGAAATGGGGGAAAGTTACGAACTTATCCCCCGTTTAAAATTTTCGACATCGCGTCGGTTGGGGATAGGAAGGTAATCTCGCATCTCCCAAATATTTGCCGGTAACTATTTCGGGCGAGGAGAGGGTGTTTTGCCGCCCACGGTTGGCGCCCATGGTGTATGAACGGGGCTGACAGGTAGGGCGGTTGTGTCACGTCTGATGGAAGTTACACATCTGCCCCTATTTAAAATATAAGCCTACATCGATTTCGGACGAGGAGAGTGTGTTTTGCCGCCCACCATGTATGAATGGGGAAATGGAGGAAGAGACACATGTCTTTCGGATGAGCTTGAATCAAATGTGTTTTGCCGCCCACGTTTGGCGCCCACCGTGTCTGAATGGGCTCAGAGGCCGTCGTGTCACGTCTGATTGAAGCTACTAGTCTACCCCTATTGACAGCAGTGTAAATCCTGTCGATAAGGATGTCAAGTGTCAGGGGTAGACAGTAATTTCCATCTCGCAGACACTTGCTTCGAGCAGCCCACAAATTATAGTGGGTGTTTAGCCGCTTCGTTCAAAACTTGGGAGAATTAGCATTCACGTTTGCCCTGGGACATGACAAACTAAATTCAAATCCAATTTGTATTCGATTACGAATATCCATAGATAATTATACGTTTTGTTATTTATTTCTTCAAAACCACAACAAAGATTTATTCCACCTTTACATATGATTATGATTTAGAAATGCCGTGATCTTCAAATTCAGTAGGTTGGATACACTCTGAGTCAAACAGTTATTTCATCCAATACAATATGCTCACACAAAAAACAGTTCACCTTATGTCAATCATACAAGTACTGAGGATTAACTTGCCTAAAAAATTCGGATCATTACAACACATGGACAACATAGGGGGTCTTGCAACATAATCCATTCAGAGACATGACACAACATGCAAGTACAATAATCTAATGAAAATTTCAACTGGTATCTAAAGAAGAACCGGGATTATCTTGGGCTTTAGATAGCAGAAACAGTAGGACCTCCTCCGTCTTCAAATGCAACATTCTTACTTCCTCCAATTCTTGGGTTGCTTGCATAATGCGTGCCGCTAATTTCGTAATTTCCAGCCTCAAGATAAAGATTACCTCATTCATGGCAGCCACACCATCTCTTTCTGCCTCTAGTAGAGCCTCAAGCACTATAATATCTATGCTCAGACTGCTCTCCGGCGGTGTTGCCTCTGAACTGCTACCACCTGGTAACATGGATGGCGCACTGCTTCCACAAATAGATTCTGGGGTTGTACATTGTGTCCTAGTGTGAACGGCATCCTGGAAGGTTTCCGCTGGACATCAGTAAGAGATTGTTATCGTATGATCCAGGCAGTAAGCTTACATGGTAAACGACGGACGAATTATTGCCGAGCATGGCAAACTATATTTATATGGTTCGAAGCAGCATCAACCGAAAAGAAATTAAAATGGTAAGATGAAACTAGGGATGTAAGTGGCAAATAAACGAAATCCACCAGTCCCATCTAGTTAGTTTTTTCTACCTTCCTAGTTCATTTTCCTCAAAAAAACAAAAACTCTTTTGAACTATCATACCACTAGTGGACTTTAATCGGGATTAAACCGGACCCAGTTGACATCCCTAGTTGAAAGGGAGTGTACATCCGCTATATTTAAGTTGCCAAGGCATCTAAGCAGTTGAAATAATCTGAGAAAGCACTTAACAGTGTGGCCTCATATAAACTACGAAGACAGTCTTGTGATGAAGTTGAGAGGAAAAGTTAATGACTCAAATGAAATAGGCATGCATTTCTTTACGATAGTACAGCAGGCACTGCTGACATATTGGCCAACTCAGGTATAGCATAACAACAAATAAGCATTCGAATCAAGCAATACAGCAAAGCAGACAACTGAACTATTTGTAATTCGGTAGGATTACACGTTGAGGGAACAAGCCAAGAAAGTAGCCCACTCGCATTACATTTCACATGTACTAAAACACACTGGCTTACCATATGTTGCCGTGAAGCCTAGCTACTGTTGCAATGTTCTTTGAAGATATCGTCAGCATCCCGTGGTTGCAAATCTAGTTGTTGTAGTTTATTCTGCACCATCTATTTAGGTAAAATTAATTTTAATCGCATGCACTGGTCCAAATTGATCATCAATGGTTCATCTAAACTAATGAAAGAAGGGTGTGTGCATACACGACAATACTCCCTCCGATTCTTTTTACTTTGCGTATAACTTTTTCTCAGTTTTCTCGTATTAGTCTGCGCGTTGCCAATTCCTAGCGCTGGTTTCCTTTTGTGCCCCGCCCCATCTGCCTCTGCCCTAATTAATTGGCAAATTAGTCCAGATAAATTAAACCAGTGCCCTCCTTGGTATGCGGGTCAAGAGTTATGCGCAGAGTAAATAGAATCGGAGGGAGTATATCTGCTTCCCTATATTTTTATGCTTGTTCGAGGTGCCAGCCCCAAAAGAACAAATATTTTGCTTGATGGGGTTGGCAGCTCCATAATTAATAGAAGCATCAAATTAGTCATGCAACTTGGGAAGATCAAGAACACACAAAAAAGTAATGAACAGAGGCTCGGAGCAGTGATGTAATAGCTAGCATCAGAAAATGTAGGGTAAAACGAACAAAAAGCAGCGGAACCACATGCTAGTTTGCTGATGTGTAATTAAGCATAGAGAACATTAAGCAGTCTGATGGGACCAACATGTGGCATCAGAACAAAACTAAAGCATATTAACTATATGTGCACTGGTATGTAATTTAGCACATGTAACATGTTCACTGCCAGATGTATGGCCCTACAGGTGCAACCAGAATAACGTGTCTCATGAAAAACTGAATGATTCCCTGAAGAAATTCAAAGGTGCGTTGCTTATGCTAGAAAAGTGAACGTAGACACCGGCCGTTGGATAATAGTACCTGATTCTCGGGGGCGTATGGGTATCGTTGTCATACTTGATAGCTAAGGATCGTCGATGGTGCTCGTGTTGCTGTTGAGTTTGGGCCGGCTGTCGCCGTCACTGAAGCGGCTCCGGTGCTACGGTTGTGGCACCTGTCGACATACAAGAAAGCTCATCCGTGGCAAGTGAACAGTTGCACGATAGAGAGAAAAACCGAAAGGAGTACAAATCGAAATAACCTGATGAGGCTGCGGCGTCGGTAAAGCAGGGCCGGTGGAGTTGAATATGGTGTCCGTGGGGCGGGTCCGGTGCAGTGGACGAAGGTTTCGGCGGGCGCGTTGTACAGTGCTTTCGGTGAGGCGGATCTGTTGTGGCGGACGAGGGCTTGTATGAAGGGCCAGCGAAGGGGCGGACGAGGGAGTCAGTGAAGGGCCTATGATGTGGTGGACGAGGGCATCGGTTAAGCAGATCCGGTGCGGTGGACCATGATGGCGGTCAAGGAGATCTGGAGCGGTGGACAAGCCAGTCGCTGAAGCAGCTCCGGTGAAGTGGTGAGTTGGCAGTTGGGGGTTCCAAGGTGCGGAAGGTAGATCCGGCGGGGTGTGAGGTCCACCGCTGCAGCAGAGGACTAGATTCGGCGGCTTGCCGTGGTTGGGGGGTCGGGGAGGGGAAGGGGAGGGGCTCTGGGGAAGAATGTTGGGGGCAAAGAGGGGAAAACAATGGAGTTACCAAAGCAGCCCTTTTCCGTTCATGTGGCAGGGGTAAAACAGGAATATCGCAGGGCTAAACTTTCGGGCGCGTGATATTTCAATGTGAGCAGGAAGTTTGAAAGCTTTTGGCGCCTAAAATTATAAGTATTCTGCTCTCGTACGGCCGGCTATGATATCATGGCCGACAATTTGTTTGTTTTGCACGCAAAAAAATGTGCAAGTTTTGAAAATCAATGTCTCCAACTCGAAACTTAGATTGTCCATTCAATTCAAATATGGATCATTGAGCTAGTACAAGAAAATACCATCATGCGCTCCAATTCAAATGAAATTCCAAATGTGTTTATCCTAAATATGATGACAAAAGCAAAAATGTGTATGTGTATGAATAAAGTGGATGATTATAAAGTTTGAACATGCACGTATGTGTATATCTCTAGGTTTGATATATGAATTTGAAATCATGAAATCTCGGCTTAAAAAATGTACCTCCGTTTAAATGAATTACAAAAGCTAATGATGGAGTCGAATTCCAAAATTCCAATCTTAGGTTTGTAATTCTGGTACATCAAGGTATATCACGCATGTTCAAAAGTATCGCTATCTCATAGTACAAACTGTGAAACAAATTGACCAACCATGAGTGCACAATATCTCAATTACGCTAAAGTCCCTCAAATATAGACACCTCACTCTTTATCTAAAGTCAACCCCCCACCACACACACACAGGGAGAGAGAGAAGTCGTTCTCTCCCCCAAACACCAACACACGAGCACATTAACACCCCTCTCTCTTGTAAAGTCCGGACCCCAACATAGGTCTCTATCACTTTGTCTCTCGGGCATGCACACATCTCTTACCTCACTCTCTAGGTCTCCCGCTATCTCTCTTACCCAAGCACACGCACTATGTAGAGTGTATATTTCCCATACACACAAAACTTCACCCCAAATGTCTATCTCCCTAGTTATGTGGTTCTCGCGCACTCACCTCACACACCACCCCCACTGCAAACAAGCACACTTTGTCTCCTTGTGCACCACTCTCCTCTTTCTATCTCTCCCACATGCGGACCCGCCCCAGCTCTTTCCCCGTATACATATATGTCGTGACTCTTTGCATAGCTCCCTAATGTATAATCATTCTCGATTTCGCACATTGTTCTCTACACCATCTATTCTAGATCTCTCATGAAGTCCCTATCACACACACGATGACTTGCTTCCCTTGTGTCTCCGTTCATAGGCCAATTTCGGACAACATCAACATTGTCTCCCTATCTATACGCCATTTATGGACACAAATGACCCCTCTCGCCCCCTCTCTTCCTCTCTCTCTCTCTCTCCGTCGCTAGCTCTCTCTTTCTCTCGCTCTCACACCCCTCTCCCACACACACACTCGATGTCTCTTCCAAATAGTCTGCCCCCCCCCCGCCCCCGCCCGCACCCGTGCTATCTCGCTACTACACATGTCACACCATCCCCCTTCCCTTATACTAGGTTTACATCATCAGTGGTCTCTCTACTCCACATACACTCTCTGCCTCTCACACACAAACGCGTGCACAAACACACACAGACACGCACAAACACCCATTTACCTGGATCCTCATCTCTCCTCATGTCCGCATGTGTATCTCACACACTCACTCTCTAATTATGTATATGTGTCTCGACGTTACACAACACAAATCCCCATGTACATGTCTCTCTCTATCCTCCACACACATAGACACAAAGAATTTGTTATCATTGCCTCAGTCTCTAACATATCACACACGCACACACACACACACTCTCTCTCTCGCAAACACGCTCAACAAGGGTTTCCCCATGAATAACTTACCGTCTATTCATGAACAGTCGTGGCAGTACGGCGAACACGAGACATGAAAAAGAATAAATCTACATGTGCTTAGACCACCTAGTATGACTACTAGGACTAGAGCAAGCCAAAAAGCGCGCCGCCGTCACCCCCTCCTTGTCGGCGATGGGAAAATCTTCGTTTTACACAGTCGAGAAGTCATTGTGCTAAGGCCCCACATGTCAAGGCGTTGAATAGAATGTAGATGCTAGTTTACGGAAGCAAGTATCGATAATACGTTTGTATCTCCATACTTATATTTCTTCTCTTATAAAAAACCGAGTTGGTGATCATGGTACGTGTGCCATCTTGCAATATAGACCGTCTGATCTATATCTGACGGATGGAAATTAAACTAAAAGATACCAGCACCCCTCTCCACATTTGTAGACAAGGCCTTCCCTCGTTCATCCTTATCTCCAACAAACCTCATTGTTGAGCAATTAATAAAGGAAGCCTCTGGAACAAACTGGCCTGGTGGTCGTTGCCGGTGTCGTCAATCCCCATGCCTCCGCTCAGTCCGACCACCAACCACCACCACACCCCACTCCTCTTCACCTTATCTCATATTTCTCGAGATATCATTAGTTTTTACACATGGGATTACTCCTGCAAGGGTGAATCACAACAAGTGTTTTATAAAAAAATGCATCTTGATGTTCCGTGCAATGCACGGATATTGCTAGTACTCCTACACAAGACTAAGTTGGTGATGCTGGTGTGTCTGCCATTCGTCGTTTCTGACCATTAGATCTACATCTAACGATTGTGAGGTAAGTTGTTGCCTTTTCTCATCAACATCCCACTTGTCTACCAATTTGCAGAAAAACCCATAATTAGTATCTTAAAACCAACCACATCCCTCCCTGACCTCACCAAAACAGCCCAAGGAATATATTCTAATTGAAACATAATATATCTCTAGTGACATATGTATATCAAAATTAGAGTGTTTTGTACCAAGTTTGTGAATAAGTATTATTCTAATTGTGATTCGTTGCAACGGACATGAACATTGCTAGTATTTCCAACCATGCATTTATTTTCCTAGTATTCCATAGTTTCAAGTTTTCCATCAAGATATTAGTCACTCATGGTTGATATTTACTTTCAATCATGTACACATATGCACTATGTAACTAGCCTTGCTTATTGACTTCCAAAGCTTAACTTTCACTCCTACTTACAATACGTAGAGTATTTAACAAAAAACTACCACTTTCAACTAGCCCTAGGAGGAATCTATTGTACAAAAAATAGCAAAAACATACCCAAAATTTCTTAATCCACGCCAAAAACTACCTAGTACTCCTACCAATTAGGTTCGTTTTAACCCATTTATGACAGGGTTGGCCCACATGTCCGTGCTGACGAGGCAGCTTAAACCAACACATTTTGTTTGACCGTTGACACGAAGGACCCACATCTGACCTTCTATCCTGTTATTTGTAACACTCCGGATATGATTTACCCAATATGTACTCCAACTCTTGTCGTTTCCGACGTTAAGTTATTTTATTTCTCGGGTTCGGGTTTTTGTCTCCGTGTGTTGTTGTCATTGTCATGCATCTCATATCATGTCATCATGTGCATTGCATTTGCATACGTGTTAATCTCATGCATTCGAGCATTTTCCCCGTTGTCTGTTTTGCATTCCGGCGCTTCGTTCTCCTCCGGTGGTCATTTCTACCTTTCTTTTGTGTGTGGGGATTAAACATTTCCGGTTTGGACCGAGACTTGCCAAGCGGCCTTGGTTTACTACCGGTAGACCGCCTGTCAAGTTTCGTGCCATTTGGACTTCGTTTGATACTCCAACGGTTAACCGAGGGACCGAAAAGGCCTCGTGTGTGTTGCAGCCCAACACCCCTCCATTTTGGCCCAAAACCCACCAAAACCCTCTCCATCATCTAGAGCGTTCGATCACGATCGCGTGGCCGAAAACCACACCTCATTTGGACACTCCTAGCTCCCTCTATGCCTATATATACACCACCCTCCCGAAAATTCGGGGTTCCCCTCGTCTCTAACCCTAGATCCAGCTCCTCCGGCCGCCGGACACGTCCATCCACCGGCCCACGCCAATCGACGCTCGCCACATGGCGCCTCCATGCCCACTTCGCCGCCCGCCGCCGTCGGCCCGCGAGAGCCCGGGGCCGGCCCTCTTCTTCCCCGACCAGGCCCGAGCTGCCCCGCGCTCCCCGCTGCCTTCCTCTCACCCCGCGCCGCCCGAGAGAGCTGCCGGCGCCGCCCAGCCCGCTCGTCGCTGGCAACCCGACCACCGCCCGCCGCCTCGCCGAACCTCGCCGCCGCAGGCCGCGGCGACCGCGCCGACCCCGGCCATCGCCGGCCCGCGCCGTCCGACGTCTCCCTCCGACCACCGGCGCCACGGATCCGGCCCCCTACGTCTTCCTCCGGCAAGCTACAGTGTTTCCCGGCCATCCTCGTAAAACGTGCCACCGGATCCAGATCTGGAGATTGGATCGGTTGACTTTCTTTGCCCAAAACCCTAATTTTTGCTCATGTTCATCATGTCATAACTCCTCATCCGTAGCTCCGTTTTGGACAAATAGCATATCAGAATGTTCGCCTCAGAGAGTATATCATTTCATTCCATTGCATCATTTTCATTTGAGTTCATCTTGATGCCCGAAATGCTGTTAGAAGAATGCTATTTGAGATAATTGTCAGATCTGCTGCTCCAATTAGATATTTGTCATTTTTGCCATGATTATTGTGTGCATGGTTTGCCCCTGAGCTCTTCATGAGTTTTGTTATATATTTTGCCATCTATCCAGAGGTGCAACCCATGTATTTTTGTGATGTGTGTGGTGACTAGCACAAGCTTGCAAAGTGGAGCATTCGTTAATGCTGATTTCAGGGACTTAGCATTTCCACTAAGTCCTTGATCTGTTTATCTCATTAGGCCATATGTTCATGTTGTTTCCTAGTGATCCGTGCCTCTTTTGAGGATGATCAGTAAGGATGTTTTGTTAATCTTGTAGTGCTCTATCCATTCATGTCTTTGTTTGAAATTATGGAGCACCCTAGCTTGAGTTAATCGAGCTCTACTTTTGTCATTTCATGAAATTGGGCAGATTATCTACTTGTTAGCAATTTTGCCGAGGATGTTGTAGTTGATCCGTGCATGCTATGTAATTGTTCTTGCCATTTCTAGCTTGCATTTTGTGTATTCTTGATTTGTGTATGCTTAGATTGTAATGACTTGCTCTGTAGTGAGTGCATCGAGCTCGTAAACATGCCTACTTGATATCTGTTTCAGCATGCTCCAGTTTTCACTAAGTCTGAGAACTGATTATGTTTTTGCCATGTTCACATGCTTACAAATGTATTTTCTGATCCCTTTTGGCTCAAGGTCACTAAGGGACTTTTGTTAAGCTCTTTGAGTAGATCCATGCCATGCTTTACTTTGCCATGTTCAGATCCTGTAGCATATTGTTTTCATGCTCCAAAGAGTGCTATCTGATCTGAAATTCCAGACAAGTGTTAATTTCAGTAAGTCTGAGATCTGTTTGCCAAATGCTTTTTTGCCATGCTTGTTTGAACCTGTTAATGGATGAATTGGGCGTAGCTCAGTGCTAGTTTTTTGTTAAGCTTCATGAATGGATCCCTGCCATGTATTTTGTTGCCATGTTCGAGTGCTGTAGCATGTTCATCTTGTTGCATTTAGATGGCTACTTGATATAAATCGCAGAACGTGGCCATATTTAAATTGCTTGCCATTTCCAAACCGTAACTCTGATTCCGGCATTCTTTATATCGTTTTCAAGCGTTTTCATCTCATCTTTCCAGTGGCACACTTGGATTTCCAAGTTGAGGCCAGGTTATTTCATTCCTTGTCAAGTCTTGCATATGCATCCCATATTGCATCCCGCATAGCATACCATCTTTGCATCATATTGTTTGAGTTTTGCACGTGGTTGATTGTGTCCTTGTTGCTTGTTTGTCTTGTTTGGGTAGAGCCAGGAGACGAGTTCACTAACGAGGAGCCCGTTGAGTTTGCTTTCGAGGATCCAGTCAACTCTGACAACTTTGCAGGCAAGATGATCATACCCTCGAAATCACTACTATCTTTGCTTTGCTAGATGCTCGCTCTTTTGCTATGCCTATGCTACGATGCCTACCACTTGCTTTAATGCCTCCCAAATTGCCATGTCAAACCTCTAACCCACCATGTCCTAGAAAACCGTTGATTGGCTATGCTACCACTTTGCTCAGCCCCTCTTATAGCCTTGCTAGTTGCAGGTGAAGATTGGAGACCGTTCCTTGTTGGAACATTATTTTCTTGTTGGGATATCATTTTATTGCCATGTTATCTTAATGCATATATATACTTGGTAAAGGGTGGAAGGCTCGGTCTCTCGCCTAGTGTTTTGTTCCACTCTTGCCGCCCTAGTTTCCGTCATATCGGTGTTATGTTCCCGGATTTTGCATTCCTTACGCGGTTGGGTGATAATGGGAACCCCTTGACAGTCCACCTTGAATAAAACGCCTCCAGCAATGCCCAACCTTGGTTTTACCATTTGCCACCTAGCCTTTTCCCTTGGGTTTCGCGGACTCAAGGGTCATCTTATTTTAAACCCCCCGGGCCAGTGCTCCTCTGAGCGTTGGTCCAACCTAGAGCACCGTGAGGGGCCGTCCCTTGGCAACTTGGGTTATGTTGGCTCCCGTACGCTTAGCTTATCCGGTGTGCCCTGAGAACGATATATGTGCAGCTCCTATCGGGATTTGTCGGCGCAGCGGGTGGTGTTGCTGGACTTGTTTTACCATTGCCGGAGTTGTCTTGTAGAACCGGGATACCGAGTCTGATCGGAATGTCTCGGGAGGAGGTCTATTCCTTCGTTGACCGTGAGAGCTTGTCATGGGCTAAGTTGGGACTCCCCTGCAGGGATTTGAACTTTCGAAAGTCGTGCCCGCGGTTATGGGCAGATGGGAATTTGTTAATGTCCGGTTGTAGATAACTTGAACCTTAACTTAATTAAAATGAACCAACAGTGTGAGTTACCGTGATGGTCTCTTCTTGGCGGAGTCCGGGAAGTGAACACGGTGTTGGAGTAATGCTTGCGCAGGTCGTCCTCTAGTTTCTCGTTCGCGCTTTGCCTCCTCTTCTCGCTCTCTTTTGCGAACAGGATAGCCACCATATATGCTAGTCGCTTGCTACAGCTCCACATATATTACCTTGCCTTACCTATTAAGCTTAAATAGTCTTGATCGCGAGGGTGCGAGATTGCTGAGTCCCTATGGCTCACAGTTTACTTCCAAACCAGATGCAGGGCCTGATGATTCCGTTCCAGATGACGCGCTTGAGCTCAAGTGGGAGTTCGACGAGGACTCACACCGATACTACGTGTCTTTCCCTGATGATCAGTAGTGGTGCCCAGTTCGGGTGATCGGGACCGTGTCGCATGTTGGGTTATCTTTTATTTTGGCACCGTAGTCGGGCCATGAGTGTTTGAATGATGTAATGCTATTTATGTACTTTGATTGACGTGGCGAGTGTAAGCCAACTATGTATCTCCCCTTTATTACTTATATTACATGGGATGTTGTGAAGATTGCCTAACTTGCGACATTGCTTTCAATGCGGTTATGTCGCTAAGTCGTGCCTCGACACGTGGGAGCTATAGCCGCATCGAGGGCATTACATTATTCCCCCTCAAATCATTATTTTTCCTGAACGTTACTTCAAACAGTACTGATGTGTGTTCGTCGGTGGCGCCGGTGATGAGCGAGTTGGCTGCCGCTCCGCCGGACGGGCCGGACGCCGCGCTGGCCTCCGCACGGGTTGGCAGGCTGGCCCGAGCATGACTCACGAGCGAGCAAGCCGCCGCGCTGGCCTTCGCTCGAGCCAGATGGCTGGCCTCAGCGCGGCGGGCGCGAGCAAGCCGCCGCGCTGCCGTGCCAATCTAGTTAGCAAACCTTGCAGACAAGCAGCTGGACGGAGCTATCTTGGCTAGCTAGCGGCCGCGAGCGCCGGACGGAGCTGGCATCCGGGCTGCCGCAACATGGGCTCCGCACCGCCGGCGGTTTTGACCTCGCCTTCTACCGGCGGCGGTAGCTGCGTCCCATGGCCGGGGATGACTAGGTGGACGGGCCGGAGGTAGGAGGTCACTCGAGGATTTTGGTTGGTAAGAGGAGTACAATGGTTGATAAGGTAGTCTTATCTTAAGTCTGCCACGTGTGCAAGTGGTAGTAGTTTCTTGGCATTTTAGTGGTTTCTTGCATTATTAGAGCAAGTACAATAGAGCTGAGTCAGCGGGCTATAAGAAATAAACTACTACTACTACATGTTGGCTATAAGATGGGCTGTAGATGACATGGCACTGGCTTATAGCCAGCAGCTGGCTATACTATTAACCATGCTCTTAGGGGTTTCTTGTAAGGAACAATGTACGTACTACTAGCGATAAAAGGTGATTCTAGGTTGCGTTGTACTCCAACGAGTACTACTAGTGGTCGCGGGAGTGTATACCTCGTTTTGTGGGTTCGATCCCGGCCGAACGCACGGCGGCCTTTTTTAAAATAGTATACTATCTAGATACATCGCAGAAATGGATGTATCTAGAACTAAAATACATCTAGATACATCCATACCTGCGACAAGTAATTCGGAATGGAGGGAGTACTACACTTCGCTGCGAGCCAATATTTTACATGGGTAGTTTGAGTTTTGAAGTCAAACGGACGTGCGGCCCCACAATCTGGGTGCACTGGAGTCTGGACAGCCTAGCCACGTGAATGGGTTTTCCTTCCCAGCATCCCCTGGCTCGCGTGTTCGCCCTAGCCGCACCTCGTTTGCAGCTTCCAGCTAGTAGCATATTTAAACTAGCGCCTCCCAATTAAGCCTGAGGAGCCGGAAAAGCCTGGCGGGGCATTGGGAACTGTGCAATATGGCTCTGTACGTAAAGTGCTCTACTACTACTCTGTAGCTTGTGGCGTTGCATGCATGGACTTCACTCCATTATCGGCTCTACTATAAAAGAAATTCCTCTTGACGTGTTTTTTTTAAACAGAGGCAAAAGCTTTGCTTCATCTCATTCATAAAGAAGGAACTACTAATAAAGTTCGACGAGATCCATTACACCTCCACAAATGGAAGCGAAAAGCCTAGTCTCGCTGTATCAAATAACTCAAATGCTCTGCCCCCGCAGTAACTGTCGCTGATAAACAGGCTGCTAGTGTGTGCGTGAGAGGAGCGGCTGAGTAGGCCAGCTACGTGAGAGGAGTGGCTGAATAGACCACCGAGAGTACCCACTAGGCCACTACGCAGGTGTACTTCCCCTGCATTGATAGTACAGCGATGGTTCTAGAGAAAAGTAGTACCCTCCACTTCCAACTGTGGCTCCTTGGCCCTGAGATTCAAGAGTTCAAAACTGGTGCACTATACAAGACTAGACTAGAAGTACAGTACTCCCTCCTTTCCGGTTTATAGGGCTCATCTCAAAATTTTAGTTTTTCCATTTTATAAGGCTCAATTTGGTTGTTTCCCATCACATGTTTAGATTCCAAGGTGCATTAAATCATTGCATGCAAGTATTAAGAGAAAATTGACCAATGAATGTAATTTATGCATGCATGCATTGCAATTAATGCATTGGTAGACATACTTTTTTGAGGAAAACAAGAGCATTAATTGGGTTCTTTTTTGAGGAGTAGTTGAGAAAAGTAGTACTAGTACTGCTACAGTACGAGTACGTACTCCTCCGTCACATAATGTACGACGTTTTTTGACACTAGTTGGCGTGTACAAAAAATGGCAAAAACATACCCAAAATTTCTTAATCCACGCCAAAAACTACTACCTAGTGCCAAAAATTTCTTACTAGTGCTATTATTTACAGTATAATGCAATCCCATAACGTTCCATAATGCTAGTACTAGTACTCCATGGTACCAAAAACTACTACCTAGTGCCAAAAATTTCTTACTAGTGTTATTATTTAGAGTAGTAAATAATAGCCTCACCCCTTTGCTGAGGAATGATCTACAGTTGGAAGGGACGAGGCCCTGCGGTTACTACACTCTTATCTCCTCCTCGCCAGTTCCCCTCCCCCCGAAGGGAAGGCAGTTCGTCGATGCTCCCATGGATTCGCCAGGCGGTTCTCCTCCTTGTCGGGGCTGGGAGACCTTGGACGACGATTCTCTGGGAGAAATCGCACGCCGCTCCGACGTCCTCACCGCCGCAAGACTCGGTGCTTCCTGCACCAACTTTTTCAAGACGCTGCTTAAACAAGCTTGGGAAAAGGCCATGCTTGTTGGTATTCCATGCGTCCTCGAGGAGAAGGTTCTTCTATGGGACATTTCTTTGAACAGTCCACCGCTCCCTGGCCATGGTTGCACGTTGACTCCGCTAGAGTTGACGACGTTGAGAGGTAGTCGGATTTTGTTCGATGAGCAGGTCAGTAATGGAGTTTGATCATGTAGTATTTAGTTATTCCATTTCCATCCCGTAATTTCTCCGCTGCCCATCGTCTTATATATAGGTCTGGGTCAGTGCCAATGAAGATTGGCTTGCATACCTCCGGCCGGATACCACCATGATTTTGCACAACATCCACAGCAGTGCGGCCATTCCGGTAGACCCCTTCTCCACCATTGGGATCGGCCTTCCGGACTGGCTGGGCAAGAATACATATGATGATGCCTACATGAGATTGAAGAAGATAGCAATTGCGGACCCGCCGATAAAGCGACGCGGCTACAACGATTACTATCTCATCGTGGTGTTCGACATAAGGATTGCCATCAATGCAGGAGGCAGTAACGGCAGAGGCTGGCGCATGTTGGCGGCGGCAGATTTGTACCCCTACACGTTCGAAGACGCCGTGCACCATCTAGGCCGCATCTACGTGGTGACAAGCCAAGGGACTTGTTTCATCTGGTTGACATCCTACGGTACGGGAGATTACAAACGGAATGCACAAACCATCATTTACATCCCTAACGGTACTCCATTATTTTGCAGGGACCAGTCATCCCCCGATCAAAATAAGATCGCTGATCGTGGATGTGCATTTGCATCCGCGATTTGGTCTAACCTGGAACCTTGTAGCTGACTTTGGCATATTGGGATCAACTATCTTAGCAGTCGTTACCCATGGTACCACTGATGTGCAACATGGTCACATAATCTACCATGATCGAACCATCACCAGCTACCCAGGTATTCCATTTTTTAACCCTCTCGCCTTCTCTTTCATTGTTGTACTAGTAGTATACTTTGTAGTACTAGTAGGAGTACTTTTTACCTTGGAGGACGCGTATAGCTAGCTAGGCCCTTGAAGACTTGAACCCACTAGCTGCCACCATTTTTGTTTTTCCATGTCTTACTATCTCATCCATGTAGCCAAGAGTGGCTATATATAATAAGCCAGTTATTTTACTTCCTCTATACCGGAGTAGTACTATTTGCTACATAGTATTACTGACCGCCACATTTGAGCACAACATTATTATGCAGGGACCTTGACTATGTACGTCACCATGTGTCCAGATCTGGGATGCCGTGTGTACCAGATGAACGGCCCCGAGTTCGACCCCCGTGATGCTACGTGGGTGCCGAGGAACACTCTTGGAGAGTACTCGCTTTTCATCGGGGATAGCTACCCCATTGTGAAGTGGATGCCACCTTCCGTGCACGACACGGAAGGCCTGCCGTTCATGAAGCATGGTTGTGTCTTCAGTGCGCACCGCCGGATGAACGACATGCTGGGACACGCTATCCCTGATTTATGCCGCTTCAGCTTGGATGAGTCTCCATCGTGTGGAACCGGACTAGAAAGCTGTGACAATGATTCTCGTTGCCCACCGCTATGGATCTTGCCATCCATGAAGAACACCTGGGACTAGAACCTGGAGGAGGACATGTAGCCCATCTATTACGTGTAAGTGGAGTACGGTAATTGTGAACGGTAGCGCTGTGAATATATGTAGACTAGTCGTGCACAAATTTATCACATGAGTTGGAGATGAACTTGTGTGGCATACTTGCATTTGTCCTTTAGAATTTATTACTAGTAAATGTGTTATGTCTACGTGCAACTTGTGTGGTTGTTGCACGGGCTCCTACACGCTCTTTGAGAAAAAAAAGGTGGCATAGCTTTGGATATACATGACGTGGCGGCATCATACAGTAGCATCGTTCGCTATAGTTGTACTAGTACACTCCTACTAGGACGACAACTCCTATAAAAGCTTGCGCTTGGCTCTTTGCCTCTTCGGGAGGTTCAACAGTTCATACTCGTGTGAACCTTGCACTTGGCTCTTCGCCTCTTCGGAAGGTCCAACAATGATGATACTACAGTACAATATGCTTCTAGCAATCTGACACCGATTGAACTGCTGCACGTCCACCGCGAGGGCGAGGGCGAGGGAGAAGGAGAGGGCGCTATAGTCAAAACCCTCTCCTCGTCCTGCGAACCACCGCGCACGTGGGTGAGGGAGAGGCGTAGTAAGCAAGCTTCTCCTCGTTGAGTGAGTTGACGGGACACATCAAAGCAGTACTAGTAGTAGTAGTCCATACTGCGTCCTTTCCGATTAATATGGCTTAATTTGAAACGAGAAAAATACACTGGTGGTCAATGTATGTAATAGTACGCTCTTTACGGTCACTATATATAGTTTTGCGGCGATTATGCGATCACTAGCTCATCGTAGAGCACCGTATTGCACCCTACTGACCGGCCACATAGTCGATGTGGCACTTTGTTGACTGGTTAAATTGTCACCTGGTTTCTGGGTCCCACCTGTCAGTTGGCAGAGCAAAGAAATCAGTTAAACAAAATTTTACGCAGGGGCGACACGAGTCCAACCCTTGCGCATGAACTGCCCTAGCTGTGTATGTGAGTGCATGCACGTGTCCTCCCTCGGTCTTCCAACAAAGAGTGTACTACATGATGTACATCTACACTTCCAATGCATTTAGCCTTTAATCTACTAAATCGATATTGATTGACTAATGCACCAACTTGTGCTGTAGGTATAGGCTACATGTCTATCCTTAATTACAGCATGCAACGGCCTTCATTTAATCTTCTTATCTCAATGGTCGCATGCACACATAAGTCTGCTACTTTTGGGCGTTAATTATGCCCTGGTCAATGTGTACATCTCTAAATGTACAGTCTTTCACGGATGTAGGGAGTAGGTTGAGCACTTGAGCGTGAGCGTGTGTGTTGCGTCGTGTGTTGTGTGCCGCATGGGTGCATGAGTGTTGCGTGCGTCCATGTGTACGTGTGAGTGTTGCATGTTGCATGCATGCATGCATGGGGCTTACTCCCTCCCATTGACATTTTCATATTTCAAGCTTCCTCTGTTCCCTCCATATGGTGATACTCCCTCTGTTCCCAAATATAGTACAAAGTTGAGTCATCTATTTTGGAATGGAGGGAGTAGTACGGAGTAAAAGCCTCCTTCTGTTCTCAAATACGGAGTATTTGTCTTTCTACATATTTCAACAAGTGACTAGGTACGGAGCAAAATGAGTGAAGTGAGCGTAGAGGCATAGGGATACTGTAGAAAGGAAGTCCTCGCGATCCATTTATTCCCCATCTCAGTCAGAGAGAACTATTCAACTAGTCTTCGCAGTGAAGTGACAATACACGCTGCAGCAGATGGGACACGTAATTAATAAGCTGAACCAGCGTGTTGGTGTTACTAAATCAGCCTTACCCAGTACTGCCATCATGTTTGCCAGTAGAGCACGCTTCCGCAAATACGCCTACGCACCTTTGTCCTCCATTAACTGACATATGGGCCCTGTTGTGGTAGACCCACATGTCATCGGTGTAACTGTTTACACTCCGAAGGACGGTATATCCTGGTAGTAGTACTAGTAGAATTGAGATTGAATGCACTTTCTTCCCCGTCTTCCACTCTTCTTCCTCCTCTCTTCTTCTTCCTCCTCTCTTCCACATCGTCGATCGCACACCATTTACCCCCGCTCATTGCTCGCCCACCCGCGCCATCTTCCTTGGTAGCTCGCGCGTACCATATCCCCCGCTCACTGCTTGGCCACACGAGGAGAAGCTTCTTCGCTCGCCCGCCCGAATCCACTTCCCCGCTGGCTCGCAGGCACCGAAAACCCCAATGGCATAACCGACTGACACGCAGAGCCGCGGTTGGAATTCCCTCCCCGATATTCTCTTGGAGCAGATCTGTAGTCATATGGACCTACTCAGCATCGTCCGTCTGGCCGCATGCTCGGTGTCTTTGTACCATCTACTCATCTGCAACCGGCCGGCTCTTTTCAAGACACCCTGCTTGCTGATGCCCGATCCTCGCAGGTGGCCCAGACACCGACTTGACGATCCTACGGAGGTTGCCGTGGTACCCCTCGACATGCTACCACTACCCGTCCACCTGCCCTTCATGCGCGGCCACTACTGGGCGGGCATGAAGGCCAACTGGGTCGTCCTCATCCACCAATCTGGTAGTCCATGGCGTCTCGTGGATATCTACACCCAGCAAGAGATCACCCTTCCATCTTTGGATACCGCCACCATTGAGCCTCGCGGCCCGCCGGATACTCCTGCCTACTACGCACGAGACGCGTCAAGCTTTTGGCTCGACCTCTGTTTGTAGAAAGTTGTAATCTGCGAAGTGCCCACACCATCAAAAGACTACATGGATTACAAGATCATTGCCTTGTTCAACAAGGGATTAGTCTATCTGGAATCCGGTCGCCATACATGGTTATGGCTCATCATCAATCCTGTTGAGGAAACATTTCTGTCTAATGCTATAGTGCATGATGGCATTGTTTACGCGGTCGACGCACAGATTGGCTACCTATACTGGTGGAATCTATCGTCATGTAATTGTTGTATCTCATCTCATCGTTACCTTATGAATACGACTGTCTGTTCATTTGTTACAAATTTAGAATGCATAGCATGTCTATAACCACATCATTGCTATATGTTCCTCTCATTTCCTAGATTTTTATGACCACACATGTTATTGTTAGAGTTGATATGAGAAAAATTGGCATCTAATGATTGTTAGAATACATATTATGAGCATAACATCATGATTGCTATATGTTAATCTCGTTTACAAGATTTTTATAACAACGCATGTTATTGCTTAGAGTTGTTATGAGAACAGTAGTAGTAAGTGCTATGGTAGAATATGAGTAGGCGCTGTCATAGCTGTTTTCCTCTCATTGTTACATGATGTTTGAACAATGACATATTGCTAGAATATGAAAGCCATTGGCTTATTTTTTTAACTTGGGGTATGATTATGACCACGGCATTGCAATTCTCTGTCTATGATATGTGTCACTGTTATAATAATCTTAATTACACACATACTCTGAACATGATTGTTTATTTTTGTCCTTTTGGTCTCCAATTTGAATTGTTGCAGAAGACGCAAATGCGCTGGCCTTCATGATTCCAGGACCTGGAATCATACCAGCCAATGGGTGGTGGTTTATCGCTCGTTCAGCTGACGGCGGTCATTTGATGCTCATTCGCATGTACCAAATTGACCAAACCATTACATCAAACCACATGCAGTACAATGCGTGGGGCGTTCGTGACATTGATGGCTATGGTTGCTTCGTGTTCGAGAAAGATCCCAGCTCCGTTGGGCCAGGCGTATTCAACTGGAGGCCAGTTTACAGCCTCGGCAACCACTCCTTGTTCCTCAGGCTCAATTATCCGATCATCCAACCAATCATTGATCATATCACCGGCGATGATTACTGTGATATGCAACTTCCATTCGCGAGGGGGGGCTGTGTTTACACATCATACCATGGGTTTCATGAATCACCATATCCAGAGATTCGTCGACACAGCTTGTTGCCAGATAATCTTCAGTGTGTGAAAGGCATCAAGCTTCCATGCGATGGATGGATTTTGCAAACCCGACATGCGGCGATGTGGTTCATGCCAACAGCAAATATGCACAACTTGATTTGTACTGATATGTAGACTGAGCCATGTATTCTGCTGCTGTAGCACGACCCTCTTTTGTTGGATATTATGTACTGTTGTTAGTTTGAAGCACTCCTCTGGTTTGAAGGATAGATACCTTCCTGGGATCAAGTGCATCCTAACTCACCTGCTTAGGATGTACTGATAATGATGATGGAGATGATGTGCAGAAGCCATATATATATATATACATATATGAGTTAGGCTTCAAGTGTGTACTTGTTAGTTAAACCTATGTATAAATTGTGACACTAAATACGACTAGTAAGTAGTACAGTAGCAGTACTAGTATACGTCGGTCAAATTACTCATCATGTCCACACATTGAATTGACGTGACAACACGCTGCGCTGAGGTGACACAAGAATCCCGGCGGCGTGTTCGGGTATTCTAGAATTACCGATGCAAGTCGAAGAAGGATTGGCCCAACCTGAGAAACTTGAGGCCAAAGTGAGTGCTGACAGTGCGAGATTTCAGTATGTCATCGATTTGTTCATACCAACCATCGACAGCGAGCACGGCATATGTTACACCCAACCTGAGAAACTTGGAGGTAAGACACCGATCGGCCGTCTACTTGCACAAACATATTCCTTTGTTTATAGCTCTATTTTTCTTTTTACATGCAGACCCGGTGAAGCAATTACAATTTGACAGTTAATAAAAAGTGAAACAAGTGACTGCAACAAGCCAAAGATGTTATGAAAATGCCAACTAGGTACACTAAAACCTGTATTCCACAATACTGCAGGTATCACACTAAGTGGCCTAAGGAAGCATTTCTTCCAACGCAATTCCAGGGCGTTCAAAAGGGGCGCGTGGACGCGTCGCAAGTCGGAGTGCGGCATGCATGCGATGTCGCACAAGACCGGCAATACCTTGCCGGTGATGGTCGACGGCCGGCAGACGGGCAGCAAAGAAGGTTCTGGTGCTGCACACCAACAAGAACTTCGACCAGCAGAGGACCAACTGGGTAATGCACTAGTACCACCTCGGGGACCTGGAGCAAGAGAAGGAGCGGGAGCTGGTCCTCTGCAAGATTTTCTACCAGACGAACACTGGGGCCAGGAGTAAAAAGATTATAAGTTAGTTTGGTATTGGTAGTTGTACTACCTTGTCGTCCGCAAGTTGGTATTGTTGTTAACGATCTTTTGGTATGAACTTGCATTTGCTTCCAACCATCATGCCGAGGGTCGACGTGGATATAAAGCTGAATCATATTTTTCGAAATGAATTTTCAGGCACCTGATTTTTATTTGATGGGTAGCATAAGCACCCGTCGTTCGAATTCCCAGTTCTCCAATTTTTTTGAAACAAGAGCATGCACTTATTATCACGATAAAAAAACAATATCCGTGTTGCATCCCAGTTATCAGTCTGTACTTGCAGAATTCTCTCATTTATTGAGCACGTATATTGTTTTTTCAGGTCGAGCAAGTTTCAACTGGGCTGTAGATTGCCAGGGTTGTTTGGTTTTTAACAGACCCCAGCCCATGACGACAACGGGGCACAAAGATCCAGCAGGTATCTACTGGCCTCTGGCCCGCCAGCGTTAGTTATATTTTGTCTTACAACATCCGCATGCAGTTTTTTTACTGAATCAAACACACAGCCCAGTTCTATTTTCCTCTTGAAACGCATGTCCTACATCCGTTTTCTAAGCTCTACCTATAGTTTTACTAGTTCGTATACACGTATCATTATATTGAAAACACATAAAATTTCCTTTTCATATTTACATCCTTATTTTTGTTGTTTTTCCCACCCAGCATTGATTTTTTTACCACTGGTTTTCCCTTAAACCAACTAAATTTGTCCCACGTCTTATTTGCTTACAAAAACAAAACGATTTTTTGGCAAATCAATAAGTTCTTAAAAAATGTTTATCATTTCGGGATTACAACAGTTCGGACTCCACCGAAATATGCAAAATAAGGTTGGACTTTTTGACGGTCCTAGGCAGAAAATGGGCTGTAATAAATTACTTAAGAATTAGCAAATGGGCTGCAAATTATAAAAAATAGCAAATGGGCTTTATGTTGTCTGCCACAGATTTGGAGGCTGACTTGTGGGCCTGCTAAGTTCATGCGTACACAAGGTTTCTCAAAAAAGAAACTTAGTCAACAATCGACTCTACCAGCGTCAGACCGTTAGATGTCAATCTAACGACAATCGTGCTTCTTCAGTCTCTGATCCTCCTGCCCCAGCCACCCAAACCAGTGCTGTCGGAACCGCCTGCTCCCGCCTCCCGTGGCCGGCAGTGCTGCCGGGAAGGCCTCACGGCCCCATCATACTCGCATCCCTGGCCTGTCTATCCCTCTACTCACCCACACCTCCTGTTATTTTCCGGCGACGGCAGCCGAACCAGTCAACCCTCATACTCTCCACCGCGTGGGCAGCCACTGTCGTGTCTTCCCCGGCTCTGTGTCGTTCCCTTCGTAGGCCTCGCCGTCGTCCACTGCCCTGGTGCTCTCGTCGCGGCGTGGTCAACGATGTCCATCCAACGGCCGTAGTGCTTCTTCAACCTCTGGTCTTCTTGCCCCAGCCGCCCAAAGCAGCGCCGGTCATGTCGCATGCTCCTGCCTCCCATGGCCGGCTGTGCTGCCGCGGAGGCCTCACCGCCCCCTACTATTCCCACCGCTAGCCAGGCCCTGCGGCGACGGCAGCCTCACACCGCAGCCGAACCAGTGAACCCTCGTACTCCTCTCCGCGCGGGCTTCCCCTGCCGCGTCGTCCCCTTCCTAGGCCTCGCCGTCGTCCACCGCCGTGGTGCTCTCCGCGCGGCGTGGTCAACGTGGTCAAGGAACGACTTCCATCGGAAGAGTACTGTATGTGGAGAGGCTGACAGCTGGGTCCACGGCCACACTCCAGTTGCTTTTGTGATTTGCCAAGCAAGTCACTTTGTCAGGCCTGTTGGGCTGCAAATCTTTCAAGACGAGGAGAGCTTTCATTCGGCTGGCTGAGAAAATGGCCCATCAGTAATGAGAAATGGGTTGTACATTTTTAAAACACATCAAAACGGCAATTAGTTTCAAATAACTTTTTTTCATTTCGAGATTTTAAATTACATTAATTTTTATGCATGGAGAATTTGTTTGATTTTATATTGATATACATTTATTTTTAAAATCAGTTTGAATGTGAGTCGAAATTTCGGGATTAAAGACAGTTCGGACCGCACCGAAATATGCAAAATTTCGTATATTTTTTTAACTGTGGCCACAATATGGGCTGTAATGCTAACAAAAAGAATATGGGCTCCAAAAAGCTTAATAATTAGCAAATGGGCTGTAAATTATTAGAAATAATGGCAGATGGGTTGTATGTTGTTTCCCACAGATTTGAGGCTTTCCTAAAAAAAGGTTGACGCACAAACAGTGACTGTTGGATGGCATCCAACGGCCGTCGTGCTTCTTCAATCTCTGCTCTTCCTGCTCCAGCCACTCAAACAGTCGCCGGCGGGACTGCCTGCTCCCTCTTCCCAGCGACCGGCTCTGCTGGCGTGCAGGCCTCACCGCCCCACTGTACTCCCATCGCCGGCCTAGCCATCCCTCAACTCACCCACACCTGCTGTTATTCTCCTGCGACGGCAGACGAACCAGTAAACCCTCGTACAGTCGTACTCCCCTCCGCGTGGGAAACAACTGCCGAGTCTTCCCTGCCTCCGTGTCATTCCCTTCCTAGGCCTCGCCGTCGTCCACCTCCCTGGTGCTCTCCGCGCGGCCTGGTCAATGACCGACATGCATCTGAAGTGGACTTTAGGTGGAGAGGCCGACAGCTGGGTCCACGGCCGCACGCAAGGAAATGCCTCCTTATTACGCGCAAAATAATGATTCCTCCACCTGACATCTGGGACCCACCGAAAGGGCCTCTGTATTTCACGAAAAAACGTTATCGCCGCTGACAGCTCGGACCCACCAGCTATATCTTCGCACGCAAGGAAGTGCCTCCTTATTACGCACAAAAAAAATGAATACTCCCCCTGTTAGCTGGGACACAGTATAGTGGCAGGCTGACTTGTGGGCCTACTAAGTTGACGGGGACGGAGGGCTTTGTCAACTTAGTCAATATGCATGATTCTAGCTCCAGTGACCGTACGATGTCCATCCAACGGCCGTAGTGCTTCTTCAACCTCTGGTCTTCTTGCTCCAGCCGCCCAAACCAGCGTCGGTCGTGCCTCGTGCTCCTGCCTCCCGTGGCCGGCTGCGATGCGGCGGAGGCCTCGCCGCCCCTACTACTCCCACCGCTGGCCAGGCCATCCCTCTACTCACCCACACCCCCTGTTATTCTGCGGCGACGGCAGCCTCACACTGCAGCCGAACCAGTGAACCCTCGTACTCCTCTCCGCGCGGGCTTCCACTCCTGCGTCTTCCCCGGCTCCGTGTCGTCCCCTTCCTAGGCCTCGCCGTCGTCCAGACCACCGCCCTGGTGCTCTCGGCGCGGCGTGGTCAACGTGGTCAACGAGCGACTTTCATCGGAAGAGTACTGCACGTGGAGAGGCTGACAGCTGGGTCCAGGCGGCCGCAAGGAAGTGCCTCCTTATTACGCGCAAAATAATTATTCCTCCACCTTACAGCAGGGACCCACCGGACGGGCCACCTTATTTCGCGAAAAAAACGTTTCCCCCCTGACTGCTCGGACCCACCGGACGGGCCAGTGTATTTCACGAAAAAAACGTTCCCCCCGCTGTCAGCTCGGACCCACCGGAAGTGCCTCCTTATTATGCACAAAAAAATGAATACTTCCCCTGCTAGCCGGGACCCACCATGGTGGGAGGCTGACTTGTGGGCCTACTAAGTTGACTGGGACGGGGGCCTTTGTCAACTTTAGTCAATATGAACGATTCTAGCTCCACTGACCGTACGATGTCCATCCAACGGACGTAGTGCTTCTTCAACCTCTAGTCTTCTTGCTCCAGCCGCCCAAAGCAGTGCCGATCGTGTCGCATGCTCCTGCCTCCCGTGGCCGACTGTGCTGCCGCGAAGGCCTCACCGCCCCCTACTATTCCCACCGCTGGCCAGGCCCTGCGGCGACGGCAGCCTCACATAGCAGTCAAACCAGTGAACCCTCGTACTCCTCTCCGCGCGGGGGGCTTCCACTGTCGCGTCTTCCCCGGCTCCCTGTCGTCCCCTTCCTAGGCCTCGCCGTCGTCCACCGCCCTAGTGCTCTCGGCGCGGCGTGGTCAACGTGGTCAAGGAACGACTTCCATCGGACATGGACTGTACGTGGAGAGGCTGACAGCTGGGTCCACGGCGGCAGCAAGGAAGTGCCTCCTTATTACGCAGAAAATAATGATTCCTCCACCTGATAGCAGGGACCCACCGGACGGGCCACCGTATTTCACAAAAAAAACGTTTCCCCCCTGACTGTTGGGACCCACCAGCTACACCTTCGCACGCAAGGAAGTGCGTCCGGGCAAAAAAAACGATTCGCCCCCCTGACTGCTGGGACCCACCAGCTACATCTTCGCACGCAAGGAAGTGCGTCCGAGCAAAAAAAAGAAAACCTAAACGATTCGCCCCCTGACTGCTGGGACCCACTGGCCCCCCGACTGCTGGGACCCACCAGCTACATCTTCGCACGCAAGGAAGTGCGTTCGGGCAAAAAAACAATTCACCCCCTGACTATTGGGACCCACCAGCTACATCTTTGCAGGCAAGGAAGTGCCTGACAGTCGGGACCCACCTGGTCAAAGCGTACGTAGCGTTGTCATTCTGGTCGCGAACGTGTACGTACATACTGGTCGATGTAGAGGCGCACATGTGTCG
Organism: Triticum urartu; assembly: GCF_056163025.1. Lineage (NCBI taxonomy): Eukaryota > Viridiplantae > Streptophyta > Magnoliopsida > Poales > Poaceae > Triticum > Triticum urartu. Next base: position 442,764,688 of record NC_141877.1, on the reverse strand, counting down.
TAGTAGAGGCGTGCATGTAGCATGTACACGTACGTACAGCGGCCAGGGTGCAAGAAAGAAAATACGGCCACGTATGTGTACATACGGGCGGGGTCTCGAACGCCTACTCGCGCATACGTACGGCGAGGGCTCGTGTACATGGCTGGGTCGGAACGGAGAAACAGCGTCGTCGTCGTGTTCATGGGTCGGAACGGAATGCGTGGTCGTGTTCATCGGGAGGGCTTGGATAGAAGAGGCGATGGAAACGAGGCCTGGCGTATCACACAATGGAGGAAACGGATCTCCTACGGTCGAAACGGGTGTCCTGTTAATCAGGAGGGGTGTGGCGTACCGCAAAACGGAGGAAATGGACCTCCTACGGTCAAAACGGGGGTCCTGTTTATTAGGAGGGGTGTGGCGTACCGCAAAACGGAGGAAACGGACCTCCTACGGTCGAAACGGGGGTCCTGTTGATCGGGAGGGGTGTGGCGTACCGCAAAACGGAGGAAACGGACTTGTGTTCGAGCGCTACGGTCGAAACGGGGGTCCTATTCATCGGGAGGAGTGTGGCGTACCGCAAAACAGGACTCCACGGGATACTATTCATCTCCACCGTCGACCCCGTCCAGCCTCCATGAGCTATTGTTCATCCACCGTCGACCTCCTGCAACCTCCACGGGCTCCTGTTCATCCAGCCTCCACCGCGCGCTACTCCACTGGCTACTGTTCAACCACCCCTCCACCATCTACTGTTCATCCAGCCCTCCACACCACGGGATCCTGTTCAACCACCCCTCCATGGGCACCCCTCCACCGTCTACTGTTCATCCTGCCCTCCACACCACGCGGTCCTGTTCATCCACCCCTCCACGGGCACCCCTCCACCGTCTACTGTTCATCCAACCCTCCACCACACCACGGGGTCCTGTTCATCCAGAGGCAACACCACCGCTCACTCTTCATCCAACCCCCCCCCCCCCTGCAACACTCACTGTTCATCCCATCGATCGGCTTCAGTTAGCAGCAGTAGCCAAGGAATCGCTCAATCGGGTTCAGTTAACAGCCATCGATCGATCGCTCGGGTTCAGTAATGCGTAGCCTGCAGTGCAATCGCTCGGGTTCAGTTAGAGCCCAACGCCTTGCTCGGGTTCAGTTAGAGCCAACGCATCGCACACACACGCGTACGTGTACGAGAGAAACGTGCATCGCTCGGCCCCCGACCTCCCACCGTAACCGGGAACTCCCTGAAATTTTCCTCCCCCTCGCTTCTACCACGGTTTTTTCCATCATGGATGGCCCAAAGAATGTCATGCAGTTGTGTCTCCGGCCCGCCCAGGACGAAAAGCCCATTTTCTGTCATGATTTTTTGTCATAGAAGTAGGAGCCCACCACATCTATGATGATACCGGGTTTTGTCACAATTATCGTCATAGAAGTGTCATATGTATGACAGAAAAAAATTTGTTCGGCGCAAAATGTCATGGATGTGTCTTTTTTTTGTAGTGTATACAAAGACTTGTATTTAGGAACGGAGAGAGTACATATTAAAGAAGAACGGAAGAGGAACATGGTAAAGAAGAGCAAGCAGATTTTGGATAATAAAATGTTGGTTGCATAGTGCCCACACATGATGAACCAGAGCGCATTAAGAATGCAACTCCTAGCTATCTCTCGACCATTTTAGGCGGTTGGATGAAGATCCTACGTCTCCTAACCCTTCTTCTTCCTCGTCTCTGATTCTTCCCATACAAAACACCGCACGGGCCGCCGGCCGGACCACCGGCCCCCGCCGCCTGTGTTCCTCCGCCACCCCCACCCCAACCCCCACCCGCGTCGATTTTTCTTCGTTTGACGAGGCCCCACAACCACCCGAGCCCCTTCGATCGCACCGGCGAACTGCGGCGAGCTCTGAAAAATCGACTGACCCAATTTTGAAATTTAGTCTACTGTGATTTAACTAGTGTGGAATATAAAATGGGAAAACCGTAAGCATTGCGAGTATGGTGTTGAGCGTGCCATGGCAGATCTGAAGGTGCAAACCGGACAAAGGAAACTTCGCAACCAAGACAAGAAATCAGAGTAAAGCAGTGGCGATCTATTTTCTTGCTGCGATAAATAAGTTGAGCAGATACGAAAGAGTACCGCCTCTGGTGCGGCGCCATGTACGCATCTGCTGAGAATTTGATGGTGCTGCGGTAGCGATGGCTGTCGGCGGCGTGGAAGCAGATCTAGGAGGGTAGACGGTGCAGGGCGCGGTGGACGAGACGGTCGTAGGAGCGGCGCCGCCAAGGTGGACGACGGTGGGGATGAAGCGAGAGGACGGGATGCAAGGATCCCGGTCCGAAGCCGTGGATGAGAGAGGTCGATCTCTTGTAATGGACGACGGCGTTGGGGTATCAGCTCCGGCATGGTGGAAGAGGACGACGGTGGCTGGGGTGGCGGACGGAGGAGGGTGGGGTGGAGAGGGTGTTTTGGCGCCCACGGAGTACGAATGGGGAAAAGGGAGGTAGAGAGGAAGGGGGGAACCATGTATTCAGGGCGCGCTTGTCTCAAATGCGAGGAAATTTACAAACTTAGCCCCCGTTTCAAATTTCTACTACATCACAGCAACACTAGTCGGTCGGGGATAGGACGGTAATCTCGCATACACCGAATATTTGCCGACGAGAGTTTGTTTTTGGCGCCCACCGTGTATGAATATGAATCGGGGAGGGAGTCGATTTCGGCCGAGGACACACTGTGTTTTGGCGACCACCGTGTATGAATCCGGGTGAGAGGCGGTTACGTCATGTTTGGGTGAAATTACAAACCTACCCCTATCGAAACCTATAGAAATCCAGCATATATGCTTTGCGTGGCAGGGATAGGCAGATGTGATTTCCATCTCACAGATTTTGGTTCCGGGCGGTTACTGCGACTTTCCCCGCTTCGCTCAAATTTTGCAGAGTGCACGTTTACTGTGCCAACTCAATTCGAATCCCGTTTGTATTCTATTTTTTCGGGCGGGATCCATTTTCAATTGGAATTACATTCTATATACATCATTTTTTTATATATACTTTCAAAAGCACAACACCATTTATACAAAAATATGGTTTACAAATGGCATGATCTCAGATTCATAAGGTTGTATCCATCAATTTGGATTTTCAAATATTTGAAACCACTTTATGTTGAAATCCAATGTATGCATTCCTCGCTAACTGTCTCCAATTAATGTGTGTTTCATGCGGGTTTTTTTTTACTTCTCAAACATGTATAATGTGTTTCACACACGCAACATATAGTGTAATCCCGTTTAGACATTAATTGCATATAAACCATGCATTGTTTGTAATTGAAGAATCTATGGATCACCAATATTGATAAACTATATAACATTACACGTGTGCCCAAATTCAAATGAATATGCATATTTGATACACCAATTTGCGTTATGATATTATCGATGTCATGATCTCCAGTTTAAATATTTGAATCCCCTTTAATCCAGATATTCGTCTCATATAGCTATCACTCATGCTTATATAGGACTGTCTCTCTGGACCTATACGTGTTCATCGTCTCTCAGGTATCTCTCGTGCTACCTGTATGTCGACAATGATCTTTTATCTTTGTAACACACTGAGGGTACTCTCTCCCTCGACCTTCATCACTCTATCTCTCTCTAAGTATATCTCGCTCCCTGCTATGTGTCTCTAACTATGATTATCCATGTGGAATCTCTTTCTCTCACACAAACACAAAACTTTGTCTCCCGGGGTCTCATTTCTCTCTACTATTCCCATGTGTGCCACTCGCACACCCCTCATACAGAGATGTCTTTCGCTCCTTAGATATGAGAACCTACGACTCTTCCTCATCAATATCTCTTTCTCACACACAAACACAAACTCTGTCTCCCAGGGTCTCATATTTCTCCATTGTTCTCTTGTATGTCGCTCACACACACCCTCTCTCCCTAGAGATATCTTGCGTTCCCTCGTATGTCTCTCTAGCTATCACTCTAGTTGTGAAATATCTTTCTCTCTCGCAGACACAAAACTCTGTCTCTCTAGATCTCATTTCTCTCTGATATCTGTTTGTATGTGACTCACACGCACCCTCTCTCTATCTCTCTCACACCCACACACATAACCCAGCCTTCTGATCCACTCGACTCCTATCTCTAACGCACACTAGCTAGCATCTTTATCTTTCTATTTATTTGTTTATCCATCAACCTTCTTTCTCGCCCTCACTCTTGATTCCTATCACGCACACTACATATGTTTCTCTCTACATGCAGTCAAGTGCCCTCTCACACACATATATAACTTCACCCTTTGAACCACCCGACGGTCATCTCCAACACCCAAACTAGCGGATGTCCCTCTAGCTAGCATCTCCATCTCTCTATCTATCTGTAGTTTCTCCGTCAACATTTCTTTCTCGCACGGAGTCTTGCTTCCTATCACCCACACTATATATGTCTCTCCATACATATGCATTTATAGGTTGGTCTCCTTTGCACAATCGTTGCGCCTCACTCCCTCTGCTCGCCATAGATGCATGCTCCAGCCCACGCCACTATCTCTTAAAGACAAAAATACATGCTCAATTGTCGGGACTTCTTCCATGCATTCTCACATGCATGCATATTGTCATACCGATCCGTCTCTCCCATGTCGTTGATCTTATGACTTATGTCTTCTTTCTTTTATCTCGATCATGCACGCGCACACACACACACACATCCCACGTATACATGTATACCTCTCACACATGCACGTTCAAGGTCTCTATGTCTCCATACGTAGTTAATTACCCTCAATCCTAACGCCACATCGAATCGTTCTCCTCTTTCGTGCACATAACTTCCGCCTGGATGGGTAAAACACACACTCACACTTAACAATCTCCTTCTAGCTACCCCCCCCCCCCCCCCGCCTCTCACTCTTCCCCTATATCCCCGAAACCAATAAGACCATCCCTTAGTTTAATTCCCGCCTACATGCACCATCGATATATAGTAGTCTTCCTCGGTGTCTCTCGAACAAACACGTTCTCTCGAAGTCGACTCCTCTCACGCGCACACACCTTCTCTCCCCTCTCTATGGGTATTTTCTCTCTCGCACCCCATCGTTGGTGGCCTCTACCATACACATCACCTCTCTATGATGAAAGCCATGCACACTTAAATTATATCCGCCACAAAGGACCCCGCGACACACACACAAACACACACGCACCCCCCCCCCCAACACACACACACACACACTAAGACTCCATCTCTCTCTCTCACACACACACACAAACACACACACACACACACGCAAGCACGCACGCCCGCCCCCACACACACACACTAAGACTCCATCTCTCTCCCTCTCTCTCACACACACACAAACTAAGACTCCATCTCTCTCCTCTCTCTCTCTCACACACACTAAGACTCCATCTCACACACACATGCTCTAGGCGGAGCATTTGTTCCTACCACCCTTCATCCAACCCTACC